>NC_064636.1:153053489-155570989 GCF_023864275.1 Schistocerca cancellata
TAAGGATGTTATTATTTAATTTATTCGTAAGTGTATTTCCTATGCATTCAGTTGAGTTCACAACTTTTAGGTTTGTATGATTTATCGTGTGAAAGAAATATGCATATTCCTTTCCGTACTCACGTGGTTGACTTCATACTCTTCATTATTTAGAGTCAATTGCTATTTTCCACATCATACACATATCTTATCTATCACTCCCCAATTAGTTTTGATCATCTGATGACTTTACAATAAGGTAAATGACAACATAATCTGCAAATAATCTAAGAGAGCTGCTCTGATTGTTTCCTAAATCGTGTACGTAGGTCAGGGACAACAAAGGACCTATAACACTTACTTGGGAAACGTCAGATATTAATTTGATGACTTTCTGTCAGTTATTACGAACTGTGACATTTCTGGTACAAAATCATGAATCAGTGCACACAACTACGATGATATTCCAGGGGCACACAATGTAATCGGAAGTAACTTGTGAGCAATTGAGTCAAAAGCCTTCTGAAAACCATAAATTTGGAATCAATGAAATGTCATCTGTCCTAATCAGTCATTACTTTGCGAGAATAAAGAGCTTGTTGTGTTTCACAAGAATTATGTTTCCCGAATAAGTGTTGGCTATTTGTGAATAAATGTCGTCTTCAAGGTAATTCATAATGTTGAAACAGACTATATTTTCCGAAATCCTACTGCAAACGACATTAGTTGTATGGGCGTGCGTTTCATCGGATTACTCACATTCCCTTTCTTGGTTTCTGGTGTTATTTGTGCAACTTTCCTGTCTTCGAGTACCAATCTTTCTGCCATTGAAGAGTTGTTTATGACTGCTGAGTATGGAGCTACTGTATCAGCATACTCTGAAAGGAACCTGGATGGTGTACAATTTGGACCAGAGGCATTGCCTCTCTCAACTATTAAGCTGCTCCACTATATTTATCCTGTGACGGAATTTAGGAAATCCCTCTTCAGTGACTCGCTTTAGCAGCACTGTCGTCAATAACTTTACCACTTTTATCACGCAGTGAAGGTATTAATGCACCTCTTAAATTGTATACTATACTGGAAACTATTAAAAGTCTCTCTAATTGATTTTGCGCTAAATTTCGAGCTTCTGTAAAACGTCGCCAATCTCCTGGATTTAGCGTTCTTTTAAATTTGGCATGTGTAATTTATTGCTGCTGCACCAGTGGACTGACCTGCTTTTTGTCAGTAGCACATTTCATTAATTTGACGCGTATATCTCAGTTATTACTCATTTGACTTTAAACCGCATCTGGACTAAGTTTACAAAGACTTATCAGACGGAGTGGAAACTGTCTCTTCGGAATGTGTCGAGCGAATTTTTACCTGCTTTAAGGGTGAATTTTGCGTTTATTTTGGTGAGTCTCGATGTTACAGTATTCACTCTTGTGAACTCTTCATGGCTCAACAACATTGTGGTCACTAATCCCTGTTTGGTCAGGGCTATTAAGATGTCAAGGATGTTTTCGCAAGTATTTACACTTTGAGTGCGCTTCTGTACCTATTGTTCAAAATAAATTTCAGAGACACCATTCAGTACGGTTTCGGACGACGTTTTATGCTTACCACTGACATTAAACATTTACTTTCGCCAATATATCGAGGGTAGTTTTTCTTCCAATTATTCGCAATATTACGGACTGTATTGGTAAAGTTCTGGCCAAGTTTCAAGTTTAAACAATCTTTAGACATACAAAGGAGTTTAGTGAGTGTAAACGTAAGCTTCTGCATCCGTTGTCACAGTCAATAAAATTCTTCTGGGTTTGAAGCTGCATTGCCAACTATAAAATTTCGACGTTTCGGCGACTGTTGCAAGACGTCTTCCTCAAACCCAGAAGATTTTTACTGACCAAGATTAGTGAGTGTATAAGATTGGCGAATATAAAATTGCATGTGGCTGTGGGAAGGTTTATATTGGAACAACGATAAGAAATGTCAATACCCGCTAAACGGAACACAAAAGAAACTGTCGACTGGGATATACTGACAAATCAGCTGTAGCGGAACGAGTTTTTAAAGACGGTGATCATGAAATAAAATTTAGTGAGACAAGCGTGTCAGCCAGGACATCTATTATTATGCATGTATGTATAGGAAAGCTAGAGAGATTCAGGAACACCACAATAATTTCAACAGAAAAGAGGAAGGCTTACAGTCACACAGGATACGGTGGTCGCCTTTCCACCAACCATTTGATGATCAATTACATTCGATCGAGAATAATGACGCTAGTCAGAGATAGACTTACAGTTGGTCCCAATTGAACGTATGTTGGTGCCCTCTATATGAACGGGAATTCCACTGCCTGGCAGCCATCATTGACTCACCTCCAAAGATATTTCCGCAGTTGGCAACGAAACGCCAGGAAGTAGTAGCTTTACAGATCGAAAACGGCATCTCAGCCCAGAGCTTTTAACTGATCATTACCCATAATACCTCAAAGGAACTATCTACTTAAATTTCACTACAAGGTAAACTACTTCCACCAGCGATGAACACTACACCACCAACTGTATCTCATCTGTTCTTTGTAAACATAGTTAGGTCTCTTGAAAAATTTCAGCGGAACTTATTTCCATACCTTTATTGTGGTTGTATCTACCCTCTTTCGGTGTTCTACTTGCAGCCTTTGAAACTGAAGCACTTTCTGCACTTACCTGAGACCCTCTAACCCAGGGGCGGGCAGGAATCCTGCACATGTGCAGTGCACTTGCACGCGTGCAGTTAACAGGTGTTCCGTGTGCACACAGGGGCAAGCTGGCCACCCGCTTGTCTCCCATCCCCACCATACCTTCTGTCCGCTCCTTCCTCTGTAATGCGTTTTGTTTCCTAGCTTGCTTTATTGAGTGAATGAATAAGGTTAGTAGGAGTACTTGAAAGAAATCATGGCTTGAAAGAGTACCTATTACCTACGATACGTTTTATTTAATTATCACAGGTGGAGTTTACAATACGTTTAATATCTGGAACAAAATTTCTACATATAGACAAACACAGTTACGTAAATTTTCATCACTGATGTTTGCTCTTAACCGAGACTTATTAATTCATCAAATGGTTTTCCAGCTCTCGCTATATTAAGCGCAGTCTTATAACTTGCACATACCGCTGGGCTATTATTGTTGTCGTCCTGAAAACCTGAAAACAGTGCTCCATAAAATGTTAAATCAGTTAGATGATAGACATGACGAGAGAAAGTCGCAGATCTCTCGTGACAACAGCAACTACGACAAATTCAAATGGCTCTGAACACTATGGGACTTAACTGCTGTGGTCATCATTCCCCTACAACTTAGAACTACTTAAACCTAACTAACCTAAGGACATCACACACATCCATGCCCGAGGCAGGTTTCGAACCTGTGACCATAGCGGTCGCGCGGTTCCAGACTGTAGTCCCTAGAACCGCGCGGCCACTCCAGCCGGCCAACTATGACAGATTCATCTGGTATCGTATCTTAAGCTCAGTCAATTCCCCATCCGCTCAGAATCCGACAATAAATTGTACTCGTCCTTGTGAAATTTATTATAATGGCCTTCAATACTAAACTTCCGTTGACCAGCGAGAATACTGCCACATATTAAACATTTCGAATTTTCACGTTTTTGCACAAAGAAAAAATGATTCTCCCATTACTTTTTAAAAGATAGCAAATCTCCACTTCTTCGTTTCTTGAAACACAACGTTCACTACATAGTGCTCGCTTCGCATCAACGTCCGCAGCTTAGCCTGGCACTACACTGCCGCAACCTGCCGGCTGTCGCCACAGCCCCGGTCGACGCCTGCACGCGAGCAGCACACGTGCAGCGCTGTGCGCTCATGAGCCGCGTGCAACGTTTGCCCGCCGCTGCTCTAACCTAAAAAAAGCCCTGTCTCCTCTACACATCCCCATACTCATGGAACTGCTTCCTTTGTGTAGTTGACTCCTGACCCACTTAGCAAAAAATGCATGGAAGTTTCATAGAGTGCCAAATACAGGATTGTAACTGTACCAGCAGTAGCAGTACCACATAGTGCAGGTAAAATAACCGAAGTTTAGTCTGAAAGACTAAACAACCTACTTCTAGAGTATACAAATTGTGGTAACTAAATGAAATCATAGCTCAATTACGACTGTTTACAGCTTCAGCTGGTGAAGAGAATGCTGATCACATAAGCAAAATATTATCGATCTTACCTGAGGTTTGAAAAATATGCATCGTCGAGTAATTGTGGAGAGAGTTGTCCACGAGCTTTACAGATCTGCATGCAGAATATTTCTGATAATATAAGGAATGGATTATGCATGGCAGGCTGATCTCAGATACTCAAGACTACTTAAAATCAAATAATGGTTTCAAGAACATTCTCACGGTCACAGACACACATTCCAAATTTTCTTGGGCCTTACCTTTGAAAGTAAAGACAGGGAAGAGATTTTAGAGGTTTCTAAACAATTGTTGCAGACAGGACTAACTCGACTCCACAACAACCTTGAGGAATATGATGAAAGTGAATTTTATGACAGGCATTTCAATGCAGAATTGGAATGATGTTGGTTAAATCACTACTCAACATTCTCCCATTTGGAAACTAGTATTGCCAAATGGTTGAACTGGACCATCAAAAACCGAATGTGGAAGCAATTTAATCTTCAACGTATGTGCAAATGGCTGAACATACAGCCACAGATATTTGACAAGTATAATCGCATTATTCACCACAGAATTAATAACAAACCTATTGAAGTCACAAACGAACTACGAGATAGCTTTAAACCCATTATGTTCCTCATAGAGCAGATCGTAAGATGTCGAGGGAACAGGGTTTTGATGAAATGGTTTAGTTTCTCATCGAAGCTCAACAGTTGGGTAACACTCGCAAACTGCTATGTAATACGAACAGCAAAGCTCAAACCATGCAGTAATGTGACCAGTGCTAGGAAATGTATCAACAAAGTTGGAGGTGATATTCTAGAGAAACTCCCATCAGAAGTTTGTATCTCTGGATATAATTTCTGTGGAGCTGGAACAAAATTGAAATAGCACCAAGATTATGGTGATAAGGGCTTCAACGCATTGGAAAATGTGTGCAAAGAGCACATCATCGCCTACACTACAAATAAAGATCACCATATTGCACACCAAATATTCACTGATAAGGCTGCACAGGTACGTCAAGGGACGGATATTCATGTAGGATAACCTATTTCTGCATATGCTGTTGATAAGGCAATGTTTGCTCGACTAACCTTCAAGCAATACTGAATGCATCTCACTGCATACTAAAGAAGAAGAAAAACCTATGGTATGTTTAAAAATTTGGTGACAGCTCCAAAAGATGCCTTGAGGCAGAAAGAAGGAAGGAAATGGAAGGAAATAAGGTGTTAAAACGCCCAGGTTCCTACCTATACCAAAGACATCTGGTGGAATAATTCTGGCTTTGATACCTACATTTGCTGGGCTGTCAGCCACTGATTTAATTAGCTATGAGAGCTGATATATTTCAATCACTAGAGAATGCCTGAAAAAGTGAAAAGTAATTACAAGCAACTAAAAGGCGTAATATGACCATGGAGTCCATCGCTATAGGTAAAGGCCTCTATTTACAATACAGAAGATGGCTTGGGTTGTACATTAAAAAACGCCCACAGCAATGGTACTAGAAAGAAAGATTAAAAGGATAGATCTGCTTAGACTCGTCAGAAAATTTAAAATCATGAGATTTTACAGCGTGTTTATGTAGGATACATAGATAATGTGCAAAACCACAAAACGTGGAACAGTAAATTTAGATGTTGTTCGAGGTATGGAGCTCTTGGTGATTTAAGGCCACCTCAAGAATTATGTTGTCACATCACCAATAGCAACCAGCTGTTGTACAATGTTCGACGCTACCATGACTTCAGTTCATACCTCTGAGGATATTTCTGACTGATATTTTTCATGAAAATTGCATAAAAACAAGCAGTATGCAAGTCTCTGCATCATTTGAAGCTTTGATGTACTGACGTTCACTCTGATCCTAATTGGGCTAAATTGAAAGCAAACTACTTTCCTCCAATATATGAGAGGAGGTAGTTACGTACAGCATTGACTGGCTGGAAACACACGAAACCATAGCTAACGTCACTGACTTAAGGAGACAAGTTGATGTAGAACTGAAACCGATGGTAAAACCCTTGACGAAAAGGGAGCTGAGATGCCTGGAGGGAGAGTCCATATGGTTAATGGGGATAAAAAAGGCAATGATGCAACGAGCATTCAGGCATCCCGTTTTCCTGGATAAATGTGTGTGACAAATCCGAAACATATAAACCTTGAGACAACTTTGTCTTTGAAAACTTTCTCTAGTAAATGTGGCAGATGGCCTCTGAAGTCCCAGATGTATGGACTACATGATACCAGAACTCCAGCAGATGTATCATCATGATTGTTCATAATGTGGAGAGCACATCTCCGCAAGCGAAACACATTGCTGCATGCCTCAGTCCACCAGGGAACAGAACATGCTACAGTAAACTTTAAGTGCATGGTATGGAACATACTTCGGCGGTAAGGATAACGTTTGGAAGATACTTTACGTGGTCATCACAGCTGTGTAAATGTCGTGAGAGGGGGGTAAAGCCACCAGTTGGCCTTGGAAAGCTGCCAATTGGATCTGCACTCAGGTGGAATAGGAGTTGGCAAATGGATAGCACACAGAAATTGATCACTTGAGTATGTGTCAGAGGGAATGGGCCATTCAAGATGATGAGCAAGCTGGACAGTGCAGAACGAGAGGTCCAAATGGTAATAAATGTGCTTGGAATCTGAAAGGAACGTGAGTGCTCCAGTGCTAAGATATGATTCAGGAAGTCAGCTAAGAGGGAACCTCTTGGACATGTTCTCCCAGAGCACCAAAGCAGATGTTGGGCATTGAAGTCGCCAAGCAGCAAAAAGGCGTGAGGGAGCTGACCAATGAGCTGCAGTAAGTCCGACTTAGTAACAGCAAATGACGGAGAGGTGTAGAAGTTATGTAGAGAAAAGGTGAAATGTGGAAGGAAAATGTAGACTGCAACAGCTAGCAGTCGAGTGTTCAATGAGATGGATGACCAGCATGGCTCCCTGGGGGAACATCACAGAGAACCAGAAGGAAACATGAGTGATCAAAGGGGTTGTGAGGACAATTTTTTTCTTGGAAGCAGAAAACAAGCGGACACTGCAATTCCAAGAGCAGCTGTAACTCCTCCTTGTTGGACCTAATGCCACGAATGTCCCATTGGAGAAGAGTCATAATGGGGAACGGTAATTGGGGAGGAGGGAACAAATGAAGGTTAGTCACCTTGGTAGCTACTGAGTGCCAGCCTTCGAAAATCCACTGCTACAGGAGGCAGAGGCTGGAGAATCCTGTTCCATGAGCTCTGCAAACATATTGGCATTCTCCTTTTGTCAGCCTGTGAATTCTATGGCAGAAAACCAGTAGGCAGTGGGCACCAGCAAAATGGAGGTCAGGTGAGAGTAGATGTTGCAACACCACTGAAGACGATCTCTAATCAGGTAAGGAGAAAACAGTTTGTTTTTGTTTGAGCTCTTAGAACTTTCTAGTTGGCAGATGAAGACTGTTTTTAACTGTAGAAAGTCTTTTTGCAGGAGTACTGCTTTTGTCCTTTCAGCCTGACAGTTGGGTAACAGGTTATTTCACCACCAGGGGGCAAAGATCTGATGGCTTGTTGCGCAGCTGTAGGAGCAGATAGGGCTGCTACTGTGACCTGGGTGACTTCACTACTGCAATACTGAACTTGGGGTCGGCAGTCTGTGTGGGCATATCCACCATTATGCATAGCATAGCAAAAACAGTACTGTAAATTCCAATCGTAAAATTCACAGATTTTGACTAGCTAAAAACAGTGAGTGACAAAGTGGAGTTTAATGTCTACCACTCAAATCTCCGATACGGCTTGCCTGTTAAGACACATGGGAAATTCATGGGATTACAATTGATACAGCAGAGAGGAGGCGGCAAACTGCTGCCCTCATAAGCATCTCTGCCAAGAGTAACACATTTGGCCATGTTTTGACAAGATACGTGTTTTATTATAATGTTGACACTTGTAGGAACTCATCTGGTTTGTAATGTACGGTTGGACCGTGATGACTTCATAGCCTGCCTTAATCTTTTAGGCAAACATTACTCAGTAAGGCCATCAAGCATCAGAATGTAAATAACACCTTGTGAAGAGTTCAGTGTAAGAGGGTTCTCCACACGAACAGGATAGCTCTGTATATCCACACGAACAGGATAGCTCTGTATACAGGGTGTTACAAAAAGGTACGACCAAACTTTCAGGAAACATTCCTCACACACAAAGAAAGAAAATATGTTATGTGGACATGTGTCCGGAAACGCTTACTTTCCATGTTAGAACTCATTTTGTTACTTCTCTTCAAATCACATTAATCATGGAATGGAAACACACAGAAACAGAATGTACCAGCGTGACTTCAAACACTTTATTACAGGAAATGTTCAAAATGTCCTCCGTTAGCGAGGATACATGCATCCACCCTCCATCGCATGGAATCCCTGATGCGCTGATGCAGCCCTGGAGAATAGCGTATTGTATCACAGCCGTCCACAATATGAGCACGAAGAGACTCTACCTTTGGTACCGGGGTTGTGTAGACAAGAGGTTTCAAATGCCCCACAAATGAAAGTCAAGAGGGTTGAGGTGAGGAGAGCGTGGAGTTGGTCTGCCTCTATCAATCCATCGGTCACCGAATCTGTTGTTGGGAAGCGTACGAACACTTTGACTGAAATGTGCAGGAGCTCCATTGTGCATGAACCACATGTTGTGTCATACTTGTAAAGCCACATGTTCTAGCAGCACAGATGGAGTATCCCGTATGAACTCATCATAACGTGCTCCATTGAGCGTAGGTGGAAGAACATGGGGCCCAATCAAGACATCACCAACAATGGCTGCCCAAATGTTCACAGAAAATTTGTGTTGATGACGTGATTGCACAATTGCGTGCGGATTCTCGTCAGCCCACACATGTTGATTGTGAAAATTTACAATTTGTTCATCAGAATCGAGGAAGTACAGTACATACTGACAAAACTAAAATGAGCTCTAACATGGAAATTAGGCGTTTCCGGACACATGTCCACGTAACATCTTTTCCTTATTTGTGTGTGAGGAATGTTTCCTGAAAGTTTGGCCATACATTTTTGTAACACCCTGTATGTGATGCTGTAAGCAGTTGAGCTTGAGAATCACAATACATCTTCAGAAGCAAAGTTGTATTACATAAATGGGAATAGGATTTCACAGGGCCTGCAACTGCAACACCACCTTTCAGAATAATGCAAACATTAACTGTAGCAAAGGACGGACCACCTCCAGTACATGATACCATGAGGAACCGAGGTGCAGTTGGGAGGGTCTTCAAATCTTTAGCCTCATTCTGTTTATGTTTAGTAGACACACACTAAGATGGTGAGTCATTGCAAAATAAATAAATAAATAAATAAATAAATCCCTGTGATTGCCAACATCTACAATGGCATGCTCCTTCCAACTGGGGGCACCCTCAGAGGGGGGATTCACCCCACCGTAAATGACTGTTCACACCTCAGGTCACACCTCCCGAACTCCTGACAGAGGGACCAATTGGGATTTTGGAAGGTAACAGCTTAGACTGTTTCCCATTTCTCGGCCTGGACTGTATCAGAGTGTATGTGCAAACCCTACCTGTTGACCCGTAGCTTGGAATTATGCATTACCTTGTCACCTGTAATGCATCTAATGAATGGGCCAGCCTTCAGGAACACACCGGGACGAAGGAGAAACCAAGAGAATGAGGATTCACCAGCTACTTAAGATTCTTCTTGATGGTGGCCAATACACTGTCACCACTACAAGCTTGTGTGCTTCCTGAGCACCACTGTGGCACAGCATTAAAAGAGCTGTTCAACACTATATTCATTAATCTGGAAGGCCAGGAATCAGCTCCAATTTTTGGATATATAGCCACTCACCCTTCCTTCTTACTTTTCTATTGCAGTATATTAGCTTGGGCTCATCAAGATGAATCTGTTGAACTTCAGTGATTTTCATGTGACATTCTGAATTCAGCCCAATACAGCTGCTGACATTCCACCTGAACTTTTATTTACCTGTACAGATATTAGATGTTTGCTCTATTTATCTAGGAACAGTCACATAATGGTTGTTGCAAAGAATAGCATTACTGACCATACTGCCTTGTAATGTTGTTGCTTATCGGTAATACTGAGTAATTACAGTAGGGCATTTTATATCTGAAGTACTTTCACAAGTAATAAAAATTTGTATTTCTCAAAGTTCTGCAGTGAATTATGAAAACTTACCTTGCACTATGAGATGCGTATCTTGTTGAGGTTTCCACCTGAAATATATGAAGAAATTCCCTGTGACTTACAACTGATGAGACAGTAAATAAATGTAATTCAATTAATGCCCACCAACATGTGAGTGGTCCACAAAACACTGTAAGTGAGGCTTGAAAACATCATTAAAGAGGACATGATAAACTGTTTCAGTTAATGAAACAGAATGTTAGTGAGAATTCACTCTCCATTTCCTCACTTTGTCTTCAGTACTGTAAATATCTACACAAGCCAGTTATTTGGTTGTAGCCATACTTCCTACTAGACACTTCACAAAGAAAAGTGACCAAAACATCTTTCATCTGTCATGTACTTATGTCTTGTGTAAGATTTTCATTAATTTTTTTTTTTTTTTTTATAAAAAGTGACCAATGAATCGATCATTGTAAGTGACACATTTGGGCCTTTGTGCTCTGGGCAGCCCAGACCAACTTGCAGAGGTAAGGAGTGACTTCTAACCCCAACCGTAAGTTCACACCCAGAACTACATACACACTTGGACCATTAAATATACAAACATTAATAAATATTGGCAGACTCAAAATACTTTCAGACATTGTAAATGGACAACAAGTTAAAATTGGCATTACAAAAAAGCACATTCATAGATGAAGAAATAGCACATTCAGAGAACTATAGATTTTTCACAGAGAACACAGGGAAGAAATTCGTGAAACTGCTCCAGTACTAGGCTCTGCATTCATAAATGGCAAGTCTATTTTGCAATCGGTACCAAATTTTTTATTACCTCCAGAAAGACTCTCTCCCTGCAATAATTCAATATTTAGATGAGAGGTACACAATAATTAATGCACATGCAATAATGAATCAGGGTAACGAGGACAATGCAGAAAGTAAAAGTCCTGAGAACAATATTGAGAAGCATCTGATGAAGTGCTAGAGGAAAATACACAAATTTTATTAAATTTTTATCCTCAGAGTGGCATAGGATGGAGATGAGAACATCTTCTGCCTAAACTGCTATTAAATGTATTTATTCACAACTGGAATTTTGACTTAGCCATTCTCCAGTGACATTTTACTATGAACTACATCAAAATTATTAAATGTCATACCTAGTGCTTAGGGAGTGGATATTAAGATGTGCAGTATGGCATGACTGACAGAAATTAGTACATAAAGTACTACCATTGTCTGGACATACAGATTACGAAGACTCCTGTCTTGTAATGAATATGCAATTTGTGAACATGGTTAACACAAGGAAAGTATTACCTCAAAAATAATTATAAAGGATTCAGATGTCACACTGGGCTACCACTTGAGAATAGTACAGCTGCCAAATTAATTTTGAATAAATACATTCCATAACAGTCCAGCGAGAAAATGTTTATGTCTGCCTGACTGTGGATGTAAGAAAAAAGGAAAAGTGGTAAGAAAAAGACATTTAGTTAAATTGCTGGCAGATAACACTCCACCCACACACACCACTAAAAAGATATGAGGTCAACAATAATATGATTTGAGAATATCAGATAGCTTGTGTGCCAATAACGAAGCACAATTCCAAGAAGGTGATGATTTCCAGAGTCGGACATAGATACCTGTTGAAATTGACTATTATCACCGAATCATAAAAGTAAGATTCCTGGCCTGTAATAACAGATAGCCATTTTCACAGAAGATTAAAAAAAATTCCACGAAAAGTTCAAGGAGAGAACAACACTAACAATTCCAAAATAGGAGATATATCACAGATAGCTTACAACAGGATGGTCCTCTGAAGGGCGAATTCTTAAGGACTAAAGGAGCAAAATACTACTGGAATACATCTGTAAAACTTTAGAAGGCTTATGACTATAAAGCAAGACTGCTTTTATTCAAACTTCTTAAAGAATCTGAAATACAGAAGACAACACGGGTCCTCTTAAAAGAACTACAGCCTCATTTGAAATACCAACAGACATTAGCCAAGGCAAAGGACTAACTCCATTCTTCTTTCAGACCATACTAGAAAAGTGAACATTGAACAGATGGAGCAGTTGTCAGAATCCAATACCAGAAGTTGAATACTACTTGGTTAGAAAATTGATGTAAAAATTGTCTGTTCAACTTTTGTAGATAATTTAGCAATACTCGCAGTGTAGAGAAAGCACAAAACAGAGAGAAAGAAAATGGTAGGAGAAGCATGACTACTCGTCTGCTCTGGTAAGAAGCAGTAGTGGGTAACAACAGGACTGCAATATCCCAATAAAATACGAAGTATCAGTGGAAGAAAAATTTAAGGATCTATGAGAAGTCATGTAGCCAAATGGTGGGGAAAATGGAGCCACAAAAGGTAGACTATGAAAGATGGTCTTTGCATTTCTGTTAACAGAAGATGTTTACAGTAAAAATTCTTTCTCCAAAATTGCAGAACCCCCAACTTGCAAGACAGTCATTTGGCCAGAATACAGATCTGCATCACTAATTTTAGAATCAACAAATAATTGTGAAAATTATGAAAAAAGAAAAGATATTAGGAAACAGATCACCACAAACATTTAAATTCAGAAACAATACAGAAGTATTGATAAATATGTAGGAAAATAACTGGAGACTAAAATTGGCAAAGAAGGCTAATGAATCTTATCATACTAAAAAGAAAAACTGTGCAGCAGCACTAAAAGCTTAAGAAAAGAACTCATTGGCTTACAAAACTGCACCAAGACCTACAAGATACTTGTATAAAGAAGCAAGAAATTTAAAACCAAATACAGAAACAGAATTGAGTTGATAAATACTCCACAGCAAAATAGTTCCAAAAAGAGAAGATAGAAACTGGATGTCAAGTGAGTGGAAACAAGAAAGTGTACAGATGAAGGAGTAGTATAAAGAAATGTAAACCTTAGCTGCCCTGTAATTGAGAAGGGAAATAATATACAATATTATTCCACATTTCTAGTACCATCTTAGTAAAGCACAGCAATTGTATTTGCACTGCAAACATATTACAGCAAGTAGGTCAAAGTGTCTCGGCAAATATGCAGGGAACAGTATTTGGAGTGTTTTGTTAGGTCACAGCAGTGCTCAGAAATACTTTGCAGTTGTGTTACGCTGTCAGTACTGCTTGCATGCAGTCACAAAAGAGCAACACATGTATGTGCCACTCCAGCAAGAGCTTCATGCTGCTGTGGTTACATATCTAGTGAACGAGCAAGATCATACAACAATATATATATATATATATATATATATATATATATATATATATATATATATATATGCGGATGGATATGTGTGTGTATGCGCAAGTGTATACCTGTCCTTTTTTCCCCCCTAAGGTAATTCTTTCCACTCCCGGGATTGGAATGACTCCTTACCCTCTTCCTTAAAACCCACATCCTTCCATCTTTCCCTCTCCTTCCCCCTTTCCTAATGAGGCAACAGTTTGTTGGAAAACCTTGAATTTTGTGTGTATGTTTGTGTTTGTTTCTGTGTCTATCGACCTACCAGCGCTTTCGTTTGGTAAGTCACATCATCTTTGTTTTTAGATATATTTTTCCCCACGTGCAATGTTTCCCTGTATCATATATATATATATATATATATATATATATATATATATATATATATATATATATGGTTATAATAGAAGGAAACATTCCACGAAGGAAAAATATACTTAAAAACAAAGATGATGTGACTTACCAAATGAAAGTGCTGGCAGGTCGACAAACACACAAACGGACACAAACATACACACAAAATTCAAGCTTTCGCAACAAACTGTTGCCTCATCAGGAAAGAGGGAAGGAGAGGGAAAGACGAAAGGATGTGGGTTTTAAGGGAGAGGGTAAGGAGTCATTCCAGTCCCGGGAGCGGAGGAAAGACTTACCTTAGGGGGAAAAAAGGGCGGGTAATGGGATATGTGTGTGTGTGCGAGTGTATATATATTGCTTGTGTCTGTATATGTGTGGATGGATATGTGTGTGTGTGCGCGCGAGTGTATACCCGTCCTTTTTTCCCACTAAGGTAAGTCTTTCCGCTCCCGGGACTGGAATGACTCCTTACCCTCTCCCTTAAAACCCACATCCTTTCGTCTTTCCCTCTCCTTCCCTCTTTCCTGATGAGGCAACAGTTTGTTGCGAAAGCTTGAATTTTGTGTGTATGTTTGTGTTCGTTTGTGTGTCTGTCGACCTGCCAGCACTTTCATTTGGTAAGTCACATCATCTTTGTTTTTAGGTATATTTTTCCTTCGTGGAATGTTTCCTTCTATTATAACCATATATATATACATAATGACCCGAAACACACCTATCTTTTTTCTAAAAAATTCTTTTCAGACCAAAACCAAACTTTTTGAGTGCCTAAGCCAGAGCTTGGATCTAAATTCAAATGATTGACACTGAACATTTCTCATTTAACATTGAAACACAAACAAATATACACTGAATATTTTGCTCTGGTGAACTATATTCCTCGCACACCAAGAAAAATGCCAATAATCTGCTATCCATTGGGAATACCTTCCTGTGAGAGTAAGCTAATGACTGTAAGGCAGTATTTAAATTCACATTCATACAACTTTTGCACTAGTACCTTTGAGGAATTGTAGGACTTTTCCAAGGTCAATGCCATGATAGCAAGTAGAATTTTTGTCACACATTTAAATATACTCATAAACTCATTGATGAACAAATGATGAATGGGGCCAAAATAAGTGAGGAACAGAAATAAACAAAGGATTCAACAAATGAGATATTCTAACTCTGCTGACCATTCTCTCAAAAAACCAGATTCATAGCTAACTGCTAATTTGTCACTTTCCAGCTATAAAATATTATTCACAAATATTACATAGAAAACCACTAAAATTGAATTCAACACTAATATATCAATTTTTATAAACACTGATTACAACAACACTAAATTGTACTACTGGTAAGCCAAAACTGCCACAAGCATAACCAATACATCAAACTGTACAGTGAATACATAATTTGCCTGGAACTCAACTGGATCCAGAGTATCTAAAATTTGACAAACTACTCAATTAATTTGACCAGAGCTAAATATACTCCACACTTCCATACACAAAAAGACAGCATATTTTACACTAAACCCTTACCTTTATCCTTAGTGAATGTGTCTTAAGTAGTTGCTTTGACAAATTAACTATTATGCAGTATGAGATCAAGATACATCCACTTTAACTGGTTGTAATTCATACTTGGTATGTGCTACATAGTAACCAAAAACAGCATGTAAATGAGCAGGAAATTATCATCTCACCTGATATGATACACTTGTTCGTATAGAAATATTTTCTTGTATTTACTTATTTTGACAGTTGCATATGATGGCAGTTCATCATGTTTTCACTGATATTTAATGTAATATTTATCTCAGAATATTTCATAAGGTTCTAAAGTGACCAGAATGTGGAGGTGCTTATCTCAAGCCAGGCTTCACAAAATCCTCTCTAGAGTACCAACTAATCCAGAAGGTACGTTGAGGAAGGAGGAGGGGAATATACAAAGACAGCACACGAGACACTGGAACTGTTCCGCATAACTTACTTTCCTCAATATGCTCTGGCTGATAATGTAGACCAGAACATGACCCCTGAAAAATAATGGTTCTCAGGCACTCTAAGAGAGGACTGGGAATTGGCTAACGAGTGTGTCAATTTCAGTAAAATCCAGTGGGCAGTGGGAACATTCTAACTGGTCAAGCAACCTGGCCCAGACGGCATCTTTCCAGCTCTCTTGAAAAAAGTGGGAGAGAATCTTGAAAGAGTCCTGTGCAGGTTATTCAGGGTTAGCCTAGCAGCAGGAGTCACTCCCAATGCCTGAAGGGCAGTGAAGGTTGTCTTTATTCCAAAGCCAGGGAGAATTGATCATAAGGCAAAATGATATGAGACCAATCAGTCTGGCTAATGTACATGTTGGGGAGAGGAGGTTAACTAGGGCTCCTCTGCATTCAAACCCCAACACATAACCAGGTATATCTAGTGAGACAGCTCTCCATCTATTTGTTGGGAGGGTGGAGAAAGCACTTTGCTTTCAAGAAATAGCTCTCTGCATCTTCCTGGACATCGATGGGGCTTTTAGTAATTCAACCTTCGATTCCATGGTTAGGGCAGCGAAGGTGCATGATCTACTGACCCCTATATGTGGGCGAACTAGGGCCACACTTAGTGGAAGAAGGGTAGAGGCCACAATAATGAATGAAATGGTAATTAACGCCACTAGAGGTTGTCCACCAGGAGAAGTTTTGTCCACTAAGTGTAATCTAGTGGTGAATGAACTCATTTAGGAACTAAATTCCAGTTAATGTTTTTGCCAAGGATAAGCAGATGACCTTGTCATAGTAATACTTGGCACAAGGTGCGCTTGACATTGTGGAAGACTGGTGCATTAAACAGGACCTACAGGTTAATCCTAAGAAGACTGTTGTATCAATCACTAAGAAGCATATCCAACACTCAAGTTGGAATGTAAAGCTTTTCAATGAAACCCTACCTGTGAAGGGGATAGTGAAATACCTAGGGGTAATATTAGATGAGAAACTAACATGAATTCCTCACATTAAGATTATCTGCTCGAAGGCGAATTGTACTCTAGTGAGTACCAGAAGGGCTTATGGCAAAAACTGGGGCCTCTAAGACCCTGAAGTATGCACTGGATGTACACCACGGCAGTTACACTTAGGATCTCCTATGGGGCCTTAGTGTTGTGGAAGAAAGTAGAAAATCAGGTTGCAGCTAAGGAGTTTGCTAAGGTGCAGAGACTGGCCTGGTTAGCCATAACAGGGAGAATTTTTAGTACACCAACTGCTCAGATGGAAGCCATACTGGACATGCCCCCACTGCACCTTTGGGTTTAGATGAAGGCAGCAGCTGATGCATACACACTCAAAACTGGTAAAAACTGGATCTCAATGGGATATCCAGACACACACACACACACACACACACACACACACACACACACACACACACACTAAAACAGTGAGTGGGGCAAATATAGGAATGGCTGGGGAAATGCAGGTCAACTATATAATAACTACAACTGCTTCACCAAGCCTTACAATATAATAATTGGAAGCAGCGTGCAGTGCGAAAAAACAGTTCAACACCATATGGGTAGAAATCAGACCAAGGTGCTGAGGTCGGGGTGTCTGATTCAGCGAAGACTGGATGGCATCATCACTCTAGGAAAACTGGCCTTGGTATTCCAAGCTGAAATTACTGAAATCAGGGCGTGTGTGGAGGAGAATATACACAGGTGCTACAAGGACCGTAGCAACTATATCTATTCAGCTAGGCAGCCTTGAAATCATTGGTAGCTCCTGCAACTAGATCTAAGATTTTTGTAGTATGTCGCAGTGCTCTGGTGGAGCTAGGGGAAGCAATAGGGTAAACCTAATGCGGGTCCCTGGCCACTCAGGGATTGGTGGCAATGAACAAGCCTAAAGACTGGCCAGGATGGGGGCAAAGACTCCATTCATTGGACCCTAACCTGTCCTTACAATCACCATGACTAGGATCAAACTAGGACTACAGAACTGGCTTACAAGACAGTACATAGAATACTGGAGCAAGGTCTATAAGCAAAAACATGGTAAGATAATGATACCAAAGCCATGTTTTAAAAGAAGCTCTACAATCCTAGGCTTGAACAGGAAAAAGATTAAACTTATGATTTGGATGATGACCAGCCACGAGAATTTCAAAAAACACCTACATACCACAGCAAGAGGGGCAGAAATTTCGGGGCAACTAGAAGGGGGGAAATTGTGTCTAATGAAGAACTGGTAAAGGGACTCCTTGCACTACCTAAGGGCACTGGTTGGCTTTACTAGATACACAGGGAGCAATACCACACAAACTGTTTCAGTGCAGGCAGTGCCATGATAGATCAACGCTGTTTTAGATTCCCTGCCAAAATCAAACCAAATCAATCATCCTTAGTGAATTTGTGTTTAGGTATTTTTTTTGACAAATTGGTTATTATGCAGTGAGATCAAGATGGGTCCAGTTCAATTGGTTGTAATTCAAACTTGGTATGTGCTACATAGTAACCTAAAGCACCATGTACACGAGCACAAAATTATGATCTCATCTGATATGACAAACTTGTTTGTACAGAAATATTTCCTTAGATTTGGTTATTTTAACAGTTGCATATGATGGCAGTGTAACATTTCTTCACTGATATTTAATGTAAAATTAATCTTAGAATGTTTGATTACCCTCAAAGTGAACGTCATGGGAAGGTGTTTATTTCAAGTTGTTTAGTTTCAACAAAAACAATGTACTTTCGATCACTGTTATTTCCATTTACTTTTGTAAGATGCTTTGGAGCTGACTAGCACTGTATGGTTTCTTGAGGTTTTAAATAAGCAGTGCTGCTGTGCCTCATGCTCTTTGGTAATATACACTCCTGGAAATGGAAAAAAGAACACATTGACACCGGTGTGTCAGACCCACCATACTTGCTCCGGACACTGCGAGAGGGCTGTACAAGCAATGATCACACGCACGGCACAGCGGACACACCAGGAACCGCGGTGTTGGCCGTCGAATGGCGCTAGCTGCGCAGCATTTGTGCACCACCGCCGTCAGTGTCAGCCAGTTTGCCGTGGCATACGGAGCTCTATTGCAGTCTTTAACACTGGTAGCATGCCGCGACAGCGTGGATGTGAACCGTATGTGCAGTTGACGGACTTTGAGCGAGGGCATATAGTGGGCATGTGGGAGGCCGGGTGGACGTACCGCCGAATTGCTCAACATGTGGGGCGTGAGGTCTCCACAGTACATCGATGTTGTCGCCAGTGGTCGGCGGAAGGTGCACGTGCCCGTCGACCTGGGACCGGACCGCAGCGACGCACGGATGCACGCCAAGACCGTAGGATCCTACGCTGTGCCGTAGGGGACCGCAGCGCCACTTCCCAGCAAATTAGGGACACTGTTGCTCCTGGGGTATCGGCGAGGACCATTCGCAACCGTCTCCATGAAGCTGGGCTACGGTCCCGCACACCGTTAGGCCGTCTTCCGCTCACGCCCCAACATTGTGCAGCCCGCCTCCAGTGGTGTCGCAACAGGCGTGAATGGAGGGACGAATGGAGACGTGTCGTCTTCAGCGATGAGAGTCGCTTCTGCCTTGGTGCCAATGATGGTCGTATGCGTGTTTGGCGCCGTGCAGGTGAGCGCCACAATCAGGACTGCATACGACCGAGGCACACAGGGCCAACACCCGGCATCATGGTGTGGGGAGCAATCTCCTACACTGGCCGTACACCACTGGTGATCGTCGAGGGGACACTAAATAGTGCACGGTACATCCAAACCGTCATCGAACCCATCGTTCTACCATTCCTAGACCGGCAAGGGAACTTGCTGTTCCAACAGGACAATGCACGTCCGCATGTATCCCGTGCCACCCAACGTGCTCTAGAAGGTGTAAGTCAACTACCCTGGCCAGCAAGATCTCCGGAGCTGTCCCCCATTGAGCATGTTTGGGACTGGATGAAGCGTCGTCTCACGCGGTCTGCACGTCCAGCACGAACGCTGGTCCAACTGAGGCGCCAGGTGGAATGGCATGTCAAGCCGTTCCACAGGACTACATCCAGCATCTCTACGAACGTCTCCATGGGAGAATAGCAGCCAGCATTGCTGCGAAAGGTGGATATACACTGTACTAGTGCCGACATTGTGCATGCTCTGTTGCCTGTGTCTATGTGCCTGTGGTTCTGTCAGTGTGATCATGTGATGTATCTGACCCCAGGAATGTGTCAATAAAGTTTCCCCTTCCTGGGACAATGAATTCACGGTGTTCTTATTTCAATTTCCAGGAGTGTATTTGTGTTTCTCACACAGTCTGGGCTGGTGAACAGTTTCTGTTAGGCCTGCGTAGGTTTTGACAGTAGTTGAACTGAAGTCTCTGGGCAGCCAACCAGTTGTGTGATTTAAGTTCTCTAAAATTGTATGGACGATATGATTTTGAGCAAAACTTGAGGATTTTCACATTTTCTCATTGTTGTATGTTTTTGTGACTGAAGAACTTTCACTTTGTGCAACTGATAGTTCTGTTTTGTGCTGAATTTTGATCAGACAGTGACACAGCATGAAAGATGAACTTATATTGACCCAAAGTTGGAACTTAGACTTTAGTTCTGATTTCAAAGTAGCTTATGTAACTGGGGAATCTGTCAAATATTATTAATTATTCACATAATTGAACTGCATTATCTTCAGTCTGAAGTGTTCAACCTTGCTATGTGAACCTATATAATTCAATTTAATGATTTTAAGTATGGCTATTTCTACTTTTGTGTCTTACATTGACAGTATACACGATTCAATTTAACTTTGCCACTGTGTTTATATTTCCTTATTATTTAGTTTTCACTGCATTTAAATTCCATTTAAACTACTTGTTTAAGTATACATTAACTATTGCAATATATGCCTAACTTCATACTTTTAGATGTTGCTTGACTGACAAAATATAGTGTAGACAGCTGGTGGTTTTAACAGGGTAGATACTCAGTGGTGGATGGCTGTGACCCATGCATGGGACTGTAGAGGTACATTCCAACATCAGATTTGGTCACTAGCCTGAAACTCAGTACATCATAGGACCAATTTCAAAACATTAACATTACACATCTTAAATGAAATTTCTCAGTAAGGAGTAAGCTCACAGTGTCAGTAGCTGGACTGAAATCTTCATCAGTGACTCTACTGGCACACAAATTGAAGGTAACAGGTACGAGGCCAAAAAATGCAATTTGCTATTCCAAAGTTATTTTATCATGGAATATTGTAATGGAGTTCCTCCTTTCAGTACCGGCATAAACGTCAAAATGACAGATTTTGAGATGATCAATAACTGTCGATTTTATACTGTGTAACCACTTAATAGAAAAAAGGCACTTGGACCATATGAGATGGCTGTTAATACTGCTCATATTACAATGAACTTCTTCCTTCTCTAACAGCAGCATATCATATGTCTCTGAGCCCATGAAACTTTCCTAGTGATTGGAAGGAGGCACCAGTCAATCACATTCTCTATCTGTGTCACCTGATAGATGCACATAATCATAGCAAAATGAAGCATGTGCATGAGTAACACTGTAGGGCACATTTTGGAGTTTTTAGGAAATCGACAAAAACCACTAATAGTAATGTAATAGCAGATATGTGTTGTTTGAAGATGCAGACTGTTGAAAATACTTGCTTGTGCTTTTTAAAATTGCACTAAGGGTAGGTTTTAGAAAATAGATAACTATTGTAACAGAAAAACAGTGTATAACAACTGATATACAGCATTACTGCAGATCACTCTGTATTCTACTGTAATGATCAGGCTGCCTAGAATCTGAAAGTTTTAAATAGGAAAATTATAACAACACACAAACGGATTTTTATTGTAAACTTATTAATTTGGTCTTAAAATAATAGAACATGAGTTTGTTATCAAGTTGAGACCCAAAGCTGGCACATTACACTCATATTGTACACAATGTTTTTTAAAAATGCCTGTATTTTGATTCCATGTATTTCGTCACATCCAATAGATCACTTTTCTTCTCCTTACAAGTTTCAGTACCCCACTGTAGAGCAACAAAAAGCAAAACGCAACAGAATTTCTTTTACTTCATGTTCACTCCCACGTTTCAAAATGAAATGTCTTCCACATGGATGAAGCATCCTGATGCCTCAAGGATCGTCACTGCATAACTTCAACCAGAACACACCAGTAATTTTCAAAGCATGTGGTGTTTTGATAACCAGCTCAACAGATCCTATGCCCTTCAAGTCTTCCATCATTCCTGAATGGTCAGTTTTGAAAGTTCAACAGAGGTCTAAGCTGTGACATGCTTCAATTCTCAAGGAGCCTTAACTTTTGACACTTTCTTTTCTCAATCATAGCAACGTTCCTGTCACAATGTAGGAAACTGTGACTCGAATATAATAACTTTTTATGTTTTTCTACACAGTACTTGCAGTTGACCAGACCGAAATAAAGTGCTAAAATCCTCCAGTTACTGTTCTGCCCAACATGGCGGTCATACCATATAATTAGTTTGTGTTCCACATCTTCTTCAAGCATAACAAATTTAATCAAACCGGAAACTATTTTGGCTGAACCAAATCTTGCATCAGATCCATCCCCTAAATTTACTGTGTTAGTTAAGTACCGAAGTCACGAACCATGAAATTATACCATGGCAGCTGTCTCTGGCAGAATGCCATGGAATGTGCCAATGTATGACAAAGTAGAACCTGTTGTACGTCAACACATGTAACATATATATTTTTGTTCTTTTGTATCCATTTCTATGTTGTCTTTTAGCAGTCTGTATGCACGGTCTGCTTTTGCATGACAACTGACCTAGGTTCCATGTTGTGCATTTATATCTCACCTGAAGCTGCGAGCATAAACGAGCAAAAAATTCTGAACAGATTGAGATTGTGGTACAGAAATTCTTTCGGAGATTTATTCCTACTTTGAGAAACTGAAACTGAGTTCCCGAATCAGAGACTTGTCATCATTTGATATGGCTGTGACCTACACAAATATTTTCCTCAACCATCGTCAGGAGTGGTCACTCCACTTTCGAGTTTATGTTTAAGAGAGAGTTTTCATTGCTGGGTGAGTCAGAATGCGTAAAGCAATGTTTTTTGACACACTTATTTTGACTGGACTTCATATTTCAAAGTAGCTTGTTTCAATGATGTTTCGTCTGTCTTACCTTCCTTTCATCTGCCTGGCACACCTACGTATGCGGAGTTTATCAAGTTAATTGACTTTTTATTGTGCATCAAGGCATGGTATTCTTTGTACAGCTTTAACTTAATTTACATACTTAAATGTCCTAGAATCCTTCTTTTGAACACACTTCAGTATTGCATACATGATCCTGAATCGTGCTGTCAATATTACTACCCAATATTCAACTAAAGTATCATACCCCACATTGTCTTTCAATAATATAGCAGTGTGTATTCCACTTTTTCATCAATGATAAAGACAGAACTGTAGTTAGTTTTATCCATGTTACTTATTTTTACTATAATATTGTCAGAAGATGCACATCAGGTATGTTGTTAGAGCCATGTACTCTACAGGGCACATATGTCATTCAGGACACATGTTAATAGAATAACATATGTCCTTTTACAAAACCAAAGAAACCAATCCAGCATTATTCCACTCACTTCCGTTGGTGGCTGTTTCGCAGGAACTACCTTACCTTTTGTGATTTCTGTTCCAATCCACCATCATGAAGTCTTTTTCTCTTAATATGCTGCCAATTACCCCAAGTTAATTTTCCTTTCCTGTGCATTATTTGCACTTTTTGGACCACTTACTGCTAGTGTTACTCTGCTAAACTATGCAATTCCTGTAACACCTTGCAAGCAGACAAGATTGTGGTCATCTCTAACTGTGATAACATTGTGTCCTCCAGTACCTGGTCTCCACTGATTCCACATCTGCCTCACTGTTGATGCAGCTTGCCTCGTGTGAGCAAAAAAAAAGGTGAGACCTATACTGCTACTATAAAATGACCTTCACTCATTTACGCTGCATTTGTGCATTGCAACATACAGGTTAGAAACCACACACTTACAAAATGAATGAAACATAAAAGCAACACCAAAACAGTATTTCACGAACACTTTACCTACTCAACAGTGTAGTACTTGTTGCTCAGGCATTATGTGGCTCCAGTGGAGTGGAGTAACAGATAACTTGAGAATGTCTATCCTTAAAAAGCTGACCTTTCAGTTGGTCATAACTGCAAAATATTAGAATTATGGCCCAAATTTCAATGACGCATCAACTACAGCACTGATGTCCTGCAAGTATAGACTCAAGTAATGGAAAACCATTGATGGAATGTAACAATATTATGAAGAACAAAGTTAGTTGGTTGGTTGGTTTTGGGTATAAAGGGACCATACTGCAGAGTCATCAGTCCCTTTCTCTT
This sequence comes from Schistocerca cancellata, assembly GCF_023864275.1. Taxonomy (NCBI): domain Eukaryota; kingdom Metazoa; phylum Arthropoda; class Insecta; order Orthoptera; family Acrididae; genus Schistocerca; species Schistocerca cancellata. The sequence continues at coordinate 153,077,854 of NC_064636.1, forward strand.
GACAAGCAAGGCTCAAGGTACAAAAACACCAACACCACACCTAAAAATAAAACAAATGGAACGAAAAAAAATGTAAAAAACATACACCACAAGGAGAAGCAGAAGTTATTAAAATCATAGAGCATATGGTCTAGGCTGGCTGATCACACTAATAAAAGAGGATGAGCCAGCCACTCTGCAACACATTAAAATTTCCACCCCAAAAAGGCAAGGCGAGATGAATACATGTAGGGAAAAGACGACCACAAAGACAAATAAATGCAAAGTGCGACAGAGTTAAAATGGAGGGAAGGTGGCGACCTCAGAGAGAACGTTAGACACCCACCCTAGATGGTATGATAATACAACCTCTCATGAATAAAATGTAAAACTAAATCTGCTGTTGAAGCACTGTTGTCCAATACTGAAGGTATGGTGCTGGGAACGTTAAAGTCCACCGCAGAGCGACTAGATGTGGGCAGTCCAGCAAGATGTGCATGACAAGTCATATGTGAGCCACAGTGACACTGAGGTGGGTACTCGCGACAGAGGAGGTAGCGATGTGTTAGCTGCACGCAGTTTATTGTGCATACTGAGATTATGCCATTCCATCTCCCAAACCTGAAAAACCTTGTGGCATAATAATGATCGCAGGTCAGTTACAGGGATGCCAATCTCCAGAAGTGTTTTCCATGTAGCCTGTTTGGCTAGCCTGTTGGAAAGTTCATTACCTGGGATTCCAACGTGGCATGGGGTCCACACAAACAACAGGGATCAACTGGATCGTTCCAGGGCACAGATGAACTCCTGGATGGTCGCTACCAAAGGATGGTGAGGGTAACACTGGTCGATAGCTTGTAGGCTCCTCAAGAGAAGAAACGACTCGCCAGGGCATGATCGGATGTGCTCAAGAGCACAAGAAATGGCTACCAGCTCTGCAGTTCAAACACTGCAGCCATCTGGCAAGGAGTGCTGTTCAATATGACCTCCACGAACATATGCGAAGGCAAATTGACCATCACCCATTGAGCTGTCAGTGGCAACCACTTCATGATTCCGGTACATGTCAAGAACCGAGAGGAAGTGAAAGCACAGAGCCAAAAGGTTAACTGAGTCCTTAGGGCCCTGTGAAAGGACCAGGCAAAGTTTCGGCCTCAGTGTACACGATGGAGGTGTACGTGAATGGACCTACAGCATAGGTGGTAAAAGCAAGGTCTCCAGACAGAAGAGATCGGATGCGAACCGCAATCTTAATCCCTGACCTGGTCCCCCGATGTTGGAGATGAAACGCCGTGGATGGGAAAAGGAGATGGTAGTTCGGATGCTCAGGAGAACTACGAATGTGTGTAACGTAACTGGCAAGCAGTTGTGCATGCCTAACCTTCAATGGACGAACTCTGGCCTGGTCACTGGACTCTTCCTGAAACCTCCTGCTGCCAGTCGAACATCACAGTAGTACACTGGGTCGAGTAAATGTAATGTTCAGGGTGCCACCAAACAATAAACCAGACTCCCATAGTCAAGACAGGATTGAACAAGGGTTATGTAGAGCTGCAACACTGTAGAGTGATCTGCACCCCAGTTGGTGGTGTTCAGGCAGCAGAGGGCATTGAGGTCCTGCCAGCTCTTCTGCTTCAGCTGATGCAGATGAGGAAGCCACATCAATCGGGCATCGAAATGCAGTCGTAGGAATAGATATGTCTCCATTACAGTGAGTGGACCACCATTAAGGTGAAGTTCTGGTTCCGGATGAACAGTATGATGCAGACAGAAGTGTGACACATAACTTTGCAGCTGAAAACTGGAAGCTGGGGGCTAAGGCCATGACTATGCCTCATGAATGGTTCCCTGAAGGCGCTGCTCAGCAACACCAGTATTGGAGGAGCAGTACGAAATGCAAAAGTCGTCTGCATATAGAGAAGCTGAGACCAATCGCCTGACAGCTTCTGCAAGACCACTAATGGCCACTAAAAATACAGATACACTCAATACAGAGCCCTACAGGATGCCATTCTCCTGGACATGCTGGAAACTGTGGGGAGGCACCAAATTGGACACGAAAAGTATGGAGCAATAGGAAATTTTGGATAAAAATCGGGAGCGGGGCCTGGAGACCCCACTCATATAATGTGGCAAGGTTATGACGTTGCCAGGTCGTGTCTTAAGCTATTCGTAAATCAAAAAATATGGCAACCAAGTGTTGGCATCTGGGAAAGGCTGTTTGGATGGCAGACGGGGGAAACTAGATTATCAATCGTACAGTGACCCTGGCGGAGAGCACCCTGGCATGGAGCCAGTAGGCCATGTGACTCCAGGACCCAACAACTGCTGACTTACCATACATTCTAACAGCTTACAAATAACGTTGGTGAGGTTTATGGGCCGATAGCTATCCACATCAAGTGGGTTTTTGCTGGGTGTGAGTACTGGAATGCCATTGCACCAGATCCGGTTGAAGATGAAGAGGAGATATTACTTGTAGTCGAACAAAGATGTTTGATCATCTGACTGTGGATCCTATCTGACCCAGGAGATGTGTCAGGGCAATGTGCAAAGATGCTGAGGAACTCCCACTCTGTAAATGGAGTATTATAGGTTCAATGTGACATTCAGTGAACTAGAGGGCTTTCCTTTCCATTTGCCATTTGAGGGTGGGAAATTATGGGGGATAATTCTCTGATGCAGAGGCTCAACCATAGTGCTCAGCAAAGTCTTCAGCAATTGCGTTTGGATTGGCAGGGTGTCTACGTGGACAAGAAAAAAAAAATTCCCGGATTTTTCCCGGATTTCCCGGTTAAAAACACAATTTCTCCCAGATGAAATTGCGTATAAAGCGGGTGAAAATAAATCCGGGTTAAGTAACAGTATACTTTCCCTCGGAGCTATAAAACGTATCAGTCCTTTGAATCGTAAAGGTCTTATACCGGCGGAGGACGCCCCACCACTTTAGGAAACGAAATCCTGGAAAAACAATGCGTTTGGAAAGTTGTTTGATGCGAGACAACTATTTTCGTATTGCGAAAGTATTTACACAAATTCCACAAATTACAGCACGGTAGCTTCCGAAACTCTAAAATAGAGATTGCGTTGAGCGATGCACTTTTGTCAGCCAGTCATAGCTCATGTTACGTGACCTCGCTAGCGAATGACGGCAGTTATTCAGAGCACGAGGCCTACGAGAAAGACAGGCCGCGGCGCCTACGTTACGAAGTTACGCCGAGCTTGCTCAACTCAGCTAAGTGCGTTTCTACACCAGTTAACTTGTAAGCAGATGTGTATGTACGAACGAGAATTGCATCGTCTAATGGCATCCACTGTTATTAGTCCTACAATAATAGGAAGTCCGTAGGCCTACTAACAGGCTCTAATTTGGCAAATAAAATTGTGCCAAAATGATTATCAGTTGCGTAGAAAAGTCGAAGTGCTCTGGCATGAAGATACTTGTGACATTGCTCAGTAACACATTATGCACATTTTTTGAAGGTCAATCACTTTTTGGCATCGATTGCATAATTTTTTATTTATGAAAGAACAACATTAAATATGAAAACTAACCTGAAGCTCGGTCTTTTTTTAGCGTGTGTTACATGTTAAGTCATATCAAATACAAATGTGCCGGTAAAATTTTAAATAGTGGCATAAATGACTTATCTTCTGGGCCTGACAGTTTTCAAATGGCTGATCCTCAAAGTGTTACGTTTTGAATGAGAGTTATAACGCCCTGTGATTTAAGAAATTCACTGCACATTCTCACACGTAACATAAATCATCTTGCATGGAAATTTACTTTGAAAGTAACGCATCTCAAGCCACTATTCGTAATATTTTCTGGTGATCTGTTAGAAATTTAAACAATTGTGACATCACGCACATCGAATGTACATTAGTTGTTACGGACGTACTGCATAATCTTCACTCTAAAGCCTTTGACACTTTTCGGTGTCGGCAAACTGGTCTGTGCATTGTGTAAATTACCCATTGTCTATCCAACTAAACTTTTATTTTGGTGTTATTCTCTGATTTATGTTTCATTGCTGAAGTATTATTCAGCAGTAGTGGACTAAAGTTTTTTGTCAGCGTATCTGATCTTACACGTCAAACCTACAAAACTAACTGAAATCTAAAACAATGAAAAATCCCGGAATTCTAAAAAAAATTCCCGGGTTTTTCCCGAATTTGTCCCGGATGAAAAAATTCCCGGGTTTTTCCCGGATCTCCCGGATGTCCCGGGCCGTATACACCTGATTGGTAGATAACACGCCATTGATGTTAATGCCAGTCTGATCTTTGTCCAGACTTGGGAAGGTGACTTATGGCACCCAATGGTCGAGACGTACCTGTCCCAACACGTCTTTTTCCGTCTTTTTATAAGATGGTGAACGTGGGCAGCAGCCCTTCAAAAGCTATTAGTTGCTCTAGGGAAGGGTGCTGCTTATGTCGCTGTAGAGCTCGCCAACGCTCTTTAATGGCCTCAGCGATTTCCAGCGACCACAAAGGTACTGACTTTCATTGCGGGCACCCTAAAGAACAAGGGTTCGTGTTTTCTGCCACAGAAACAATCGTTCTAGTGACCTGCTCAACTACCACATCGATGGTACCATGTGGGGGAGTTTCAATGGTGACAGCAGAGGTGAAAGCTTCCCAGTCTACCTTGTTTAAAGACCATCTTGGTAGACGTCTGGGGGAATGGCGCTGGGGGAGTGACAGGAAAATAGGAAAGTGGTCACTACCACACAAGTCATTGTGGGCTCTCCAGTTGACAAATGGGATAGTCCTGGGATGCAGAGTGATAAATCAGTGGCCGAGTAAGTGCCATGAGCCACACTGAAATGTGTGGAGGGCGCTTGTATTTAAGAGGCAGAGGTCGAGGTGAGACACAAAAGTTTCGACATCTCTACCTCTGCCATTAAGCACAGTGCCACCCCACAAGGGGGTTATGGATGTTAAATTCTCCGAAGTAGGAAACGTTTAGGGAGTTGATGAATCAGTGCAGCCAATGTGTTCAGGGGTACTGCACCACCTGGAGGAAGATGTACGTTGCAGACAGTTATTTCCTATGTCATCCTTATCCTGACAGCCACAGCTTCAAGAGCGGTTTTAAGGGGCACAGGTTCACTGCATACTGAGTGCGGTACAGACACGAACTCCACCTGACACTATTATATTCACTACGGTTCTTGTAATATCCCCTATAGCCACAAAGTGCAGGGGTCCGCATTACCGGGAATCAGGTTTCCTGGAGGGCAATGCAGAAAGCAGGTGTAAAGCCAAACAGCTGCTGTAGCTCAGGCAGGTGGTGGAAAAAGCCGCAACCGTTCCACTGGAGGACGACGTTATCGTAAGGCTGGGAAGGTATGAAGCATGCAAGAAGGCAGGTTACGCCTCAGGGTCACCTGCTGCCAATGACTGAGCATTAGTATCCATTCCTATTGTGGATGAGGCATCAGTGGCATCCAGGTCCTTAGGAGATGCTGAGATCTCCACCTCATCCTCAGGTGCAGAATTGGTAGGTGGTGCCACTGGAGGGTTCTTTTTCTTAGCAGACTTTTTGTTTGTTTGCCCTCTCACTTCTCTTTAGGGGCTTGCTGGGAGGACTTCTCTGAAGTAGCTTCAGGCACAGAGGAAGAATGTGAAGCTCCTCATTTAGCAGCTTTTGGCTCCTTTAGCCACTGGCGAGTGTCTGCTGCAGCATTAGTGGAGACCTTGGGAGAGATGGTCCCAAGGTATCTCTTCTGCGCGAGATGAGCCAGAGGATGCTGTTGCTTCTCCAGTTTGGGGCAGGGGACCGATGTCCCCTGCATTTGTGTGGTCCTTGCTCCTGAAGTAGGTACTTATGATGGCGATGGTAATGTAGCTGCAGCATATGTGGACATCAACTAAGTGGGGTGTAATCGCTCAAATTTACGTTTAGCCTCTTGGTAAGTCAAATGGTCCAGGGTCTTGTACTCCCATGACTTTCCACTCCTTTTGGAGTACTGTGCAGTCTGGCGAGCTGCGGAACTGCTGCTCACCGCAGTTGATACAAGTGAGAGGAGGTGCCAGTATCTGGATGCAGTGGACATACGCAGTCTCGACATGTGGCGTTGGAAGTGCAACAGGAAGACATATGCCCAAATTTCCAGCACTTAGAGCACCACATAGGGGGAGGGATGTATGGTTTAATGTCACAGCAGTAAACCATCACCTTGACCTTCTAAGGCAATGAATCACCCTCAAAGGCCAAGATGAAGACACCAGTAGCAACCCTTTTATCTTTGGGTCCCCTGTAAACCTGCCAGATAAAATGAACCACCATCCTAGAGTGGCGTGGAGCTTGTCGAACTGCAAAGAGGAGGTCGTGGTGGAAAATAATCCCCTGAATCATGTTGAGGCTTTTATGGGGAGTAATGGAAACAGGAATACCACCCAGCTGGTCACAAGCAAGTGATGTCTGGGATTGAGCTGAGGATGCTGTCTGAATTGAGACTGCACCGCTTCTCATCTTTGCCAGTGCTGTCACTTCCTCAAACTTATCCTCAAGATGTTCAACAAAAAATAGAAGCTTCATAGGTAGAAAGGAGTCCCTGACCATTCTGCTACAGACTAAATACTGAGGTGAATATGGCTCTCTTCTTTCTGTTCCTCCCATTGTGTAGCAAGGGAGGGAAATGATTTGTGATCATATCTGTCAGCATTGTACTGGATCTTGCCCTTCTTAGAGGGTGCAGGTGCCGTACAGTCACCAGCAAGAGATGACTTAGTACACTTCATTGTGTGTCAGCCACCCTGATGTCACCGACTCCGATCAGGGGCTCTCCCCATGGGCACCACCCAGCCACAGCAAAGGCCACCTGGCATGATGACCATTGCTCTGAGTCCTGACACCCCAGGAAGACAGGTATCTACTCCTTGGCATACGTGGGCAGTTTACAGCCCAAGCATCAGCAGTGCTATCCCTGTGTTGTCAGGGGCTACCACTAAATGGGTACATGATGGCCCCACTGCCAACGAACTGGCTACCATGCTGGATATTGGGCTCAGAGAAATCTAATACTGTCGTGGGGGCAAAAGATTACAGGAGACAACGTAAGAAGATGACATACCCCGGAAAGTGTCCTCATCCAAATAGTTGAATTGCAGGTGGAGATGCAAAGCCATGACAAGAGGCTCAGGAGATCAAATCTAAGGGCACTACGGATAACTCATGCACCACATAAGGCATCTTCCCCATATGGCCTGTGCTTCTGTAGAATTTGGAAAGGCAGGTCAAACCATAAAATGGTAACTGAACTAACAGGGCCAAAAAGTGAAACACTCCTGTTAGTCACCTCTTACAACAGGCAGGGATACTTCAAGCCTATTCTAGTCCAGACCAGCAGGGGGAAGCAAAGTTGACACTCATCATATTGCAGAGATGCTAAGTCGCTGATAGGCACAACAACAACAAAAAAACCTTTGGCCCATAAGTCTTTCGTCCAAAAAATCTCTCTCTCTCTCTCTCTCTCTCTCTCTCTCTCTCTCTCTCTCTCTCTCTCTCTCTCTCTCTCTCTCTCTCTTGCATCTACGTCTATTACAGGGGTATGAGCCACGAACTAATGGGTTGGGAGCAGGGGTTGTGTAGGGATGGACGAGTAGATTGTGTAAGGTTGGTGGAGAGTGGAATACCAATGTGGGAGGTGTGGGAAGGATAGTGGGCAGAACATTTCTCACTTCAGGGCATGGCGAGAGGTAGTCAGAACAATGGTGGAGAATGTAATTCAGTTGCTCCAGTCCTGAGTGTTACTGAGTTACAAGGGGAATGCTCCTCAGTGGCCAGATAATGGGAGACTGCAAAGATAAGGCATGAGAGATTTGTTTTTGTACAAGAATGGGAGGATAATTACGATTGGTGAAGGTTTCAGTGAGACCCTCAGTATATTTTAGACTAAGAGGCTGTGGGCTATAAAGTACACTTTCAATTTTAACCACTTTTTTAAAAGTAACATTGTTACAAATATTAATATTAGATTGCAAAGCCAGGTTAAAAAATTTCTTAGTGTATAAAACCGAACAGATGTAAAGGCCCCTGAACATCAAAATTTAACTTCTCCTTCTCCTTCATGACCATTGTCTTCTTCATACAAGAGATGGTCTTCACTGCCCGTCAGAGCATTACTTGTGCTGTACTTCTTGAAATATTTGAGCATAATGTCTTCTCTTACTCTACACCATGACTGTCTTTTCCATTGATACACTTGTTTGATTGTAGGCCCTTTCAATGCTCTCTCTGGTGATAGTCCTTGTTGGGTTTTGTCTGCAGCATGTCAACTGAATTTGCTCAGAAAAAACGTGACAGCAGAACTGAGCCGCAACAGAGCCAGCTGCAGGTGGGTGGGAGTATCACATGCTGCACACCAAAACATGACCGACTGGTGTTGGGCATCATATAGCAACAGCCAACACTGCAGTACATTAGTGGAAGTTCGGGAGCCTTTCCTCACCTGCCAACAGTTGTGTTAAAATATTTGCCTGAAGCCCTCAACGAATAGAGTCTGGAATGTATAAACGTTCAGCAATTCGTGTACTAAATGATTCTTCTCCCAGTATCAGAGCAAACAACACCCACAAGCCTGTGACACCCAGAGTGACATCCTAGAATGCAGTATGGGGTCAGCCGTTTGAACACTACACAGGGTAGCCTGCTATGAGGCACGAGGGAGCAGGCTGCTCACTGGAGGAAGTTCACGGCCATCATCAGTTGCACCACTGTGGTGTCATCACTGTCGCAGCCAGAGACTGCTGACAGCGGCATTGAGTGACCCCATATTCAGCCTTGCTCCTTGCACTGTCAGCAATGCCAGATGTCTACTATTTCACATGAGAGGCAATTGGTAGCCTCTACCAAGCTGTTCCTGATGTACTGTGGCTGAGGGCTGGAAAAAACAAAAGCAATTAAACATATCTACAGTCGCCCTGACGTCTCATTTCACTCTCCACATGTGAAAATCCAAGAGTCATGCAACACTGATGTCAGAACTTTGTCATCTCTTTGTAGACCTATGTTAGAACCTACACCCTATGTTACAGTGAATCAAAAACAAAAAAAAGGAAGTTCTTATATTTTGGTTGCGGAAAAGACATCTGACAGTCATGAATATTATGAAGTAGACTTTATAGCAAATCGAGAACACATGGATATTTCTATGCTTAGAGGTAATGGAAGGTATGATTAGTTTGTGACTGTTAGATGTGCACAGTGTAACCTCAAGGGTAACTAAGTGCAATGTATGAAATCACTTCTAGGAAAAGGTTACACATGTAATCACTTGGGCCATACGACTAGATAGTGCTGGGAGTCAATATGACTCATAATTACACATAAGAATAAAATTAATGTATTTTGTCTTCTTGTCTTGTGAACGTTAGTTCTCAATGTGAGTATTGTCAAGGACGAAGCTTCAATAAAACCAGAGACATCAGGTGTGTCATAACCAGAAGCAGTATGCATATTGTTAGAAAATGTAGCACAATTACCAGCAGAAAATAACAAACTTTGTGGGTTGACAAGATCACGATCGTTCAACAGAGTTTAAATTTGTCAGACAAAAGTTTAATTGCTACTTGTCCTGGTAACGCAACTGACAATGAGCAGCTCTTCACCTTCGGTATCTTGCTCAGATGCAAGGTTGATCTAATGAAGTATTATTGACTGTTCCAAAGAGACTATCAGGGGAAGTATAAACATATTTAGGGTATACAGGAGCTCTGAAGGGAGCCACAACATTCCAAGAATTTAAAGAAGGGTTAATTCAAAGATATATGGAGCAAAATATTGCCAAACACTATAGGGAACAACTAGCGGCAATAACTAAAAAAAAAAAAAACTGTGGAACAATTTGCAGATAGGATGAGGAAAATTAATGCATTAGGGTAGGATGCTGAGGTCACTGACATTTTGCAAGAAGCAGAGCAGAGGGTCTTCAATTCTTTTTTAAGTGGACTGCATGCAGAAACGACAGTGTGTGTGTACAGGTTGTCCCACAGTCCGCCGTTCGTGGTCTCACGGTAGCGTTCTCGCTTCCCGAGCACGGGGTCCCGGGTTCGATTCCCGGCGGGGTCAGGGATTTTCACCTGCCTCGAGATGACTGGGTGTTTGTGTTGTCCTCCTCATTTCATCATCATCCAGGAAAGTGGCGAAATTGGACTGAGCCAAGATTGGTTAATTGTACGGGCGCTGATAACCACGCAGTTGTGCGCCCCATAAACCAAACGTCATCATCATCAGGTTGTCCCACAGATTTGCGCACAGCAGTGCGGTTAACTACAGAGTGTGAAGAGATCAATTTGTTGACTGGAATGCAGGGCAGATGGACAGTGTTTGCAACTAATATAAAACATTTCAAGTTTGGACAAACAGACCATGTAAGGACAAAGTGTCACCAGCGTCATGGCGATGTGAATAAGTAACAGTTTTAAAGGTAGGGACAAGTAAGGTATTAAACACTAGCTGGGACCCCTGGTCCACCTATGGTCTTCCTAGTAAGGCTACATGCAACAAAACTGTATGCAGAAGTTGATGCGATAAGAAGAATAGTAGGGAAAAAGGATTCCATGATATTATGGGACACACAAGAACATGTTTCAGACACCAGTAGCGATCTGGTGGAATTTAAGCAATTGAACCTACCACAGCACAGACTGCAAGGAGTGGGAATAAAGACATCACACCATTAGGACAGTGGACTTACGCATCCACCTGGATGCGGCTTAATTGAAACAATAATTAGAGATTGTGGCACACTAAATTGAGGGCTATGACATGATTCTGGGATTAGATTTCTTTTATCAGCATTGTGCCATAACCAACTCCCAGCTACACAGGATGGAACGTGGTAGAAAAATGGTTCAGTTAGGTTAAGTCAATGTAGAGAGGCGGTAAGGAGAGTGTTGCGAAAGGTGAATCAATTAAACCATGGACACCCATAGAAAGACTTGATTCGCATGATTATGTATCTAAGGGTACTGGGAAATTACTTTGGGTCACTGTTGAGTCTAGCTTGCTGGTAGGAATTTTGTGTGTGATGGAACCATTAGAAGAAAATGAAGTATTAGATCAAGTGGGTTGTTTATTTAACAGACATATCATGCACATACCTGTTTCTATGTACCATTTAAGCACATAGGACATATGATTAACAAATCATTTGTTAATTGCTAATATGAATATCTTGGAGGAAGAAGAAGAATAATGGGACATGTGGGGAGTCAGCCATGGAGAATTGCCAGCAAAAAAGAAGCATCTAGAGGGAAGCAATACGAAACAGGTAACAAAACAACTTTTGGAATTCAATGATTTATTTTTTCCAAATGGACCATTATCAAGTATACATATTACACAACACTACATACCAATAGGAAATAAATCCTCAGTCTACCACAAACCATACAGAATAGCTAGGAACTTTCAACCAATTTTGGAGCTATTAGAGATCAACAGTTGAAAGATGGACTGTAATGTCGGCGGTGGGTAGGAATAGTTGTGCAAGAAATATAGGTTTTGGTTTGATTACAGACACCTAAATGCGAAAACCATAACGGATGCCAACTCTTTCCCAAACATCACAGAAACTATGGATAATTTAGAGCTATGCTAATGTTATTCAACAATGGATTTGAAGAGTGATTATCACCAGATAGATCCTGCACCACAGGACTGACACAAAACAGAATTTCTGGAACCCTGGGGCCACTACTAAATCAGACGGATGCCATCCTCATTAAAAATGCACCTGTAACAGTTCAGAGATTGTTGGACGCAATACCCAGAAGTCTGAAACCATGGCAATGCTCTGTATATCTTGGTGATGTAATTGTCTATGGAAGTGATATCAAACAGCATATGCAGCGATTAAGGGAAGTATTCTTAAGGTTAAAAGCACTGAAGTGAACAATGAGTACAGAAAGGACATACCACAAGATGGAGTTGAGACAGACCCAAGATTAATTAGAGCTGTATGGGAATTTCCTGTACCTTAATCTGTAAAAGAGTTGCAATCATTCTGTACTTGTAAACTATTACCAGTGGTTGACAAAAGGATATGCCGATATTGCCAGAAGGTTACTCAATTGTTAAAAGAAGGGTACCAAGTTTGTGTGGTCAGAACAGTGTCAGCATGCTTTTGAGGAGTTAAAAGAAGCTTTAACATTCAGTCCAATTGTGGTGTTTTCTGATTTTAATAGCGAATTTGTTTTATTATGTGATGCATGAAACCATGCACCAGGCTGTGTCTCATCAGAAGAGGTGGAACGTGCAGAACATTCAGTAGCTTACGCTCAAGGCAACCGAATTCTGAAGAATGAAATTATTCCACAATGGAGAATGGACTCGCATATTTCAAATTTTATCTGTACGGTAAGCATTTAGAGTAATAACAGATCATGTGGCATTATAATGGATGTTGGGGTTAAAGAATCCTTCCCAATAGGTTGATACGACGAACAGCAAGACTAAGATTTTGAACTTGTGCATCAAACTAAGAAGAAGCATGGAAATGCAGATAGCTGAAGTAGAAAAGCAGCAGTATTACATATTACTCAGAATATCAGGGAACTACAAACCCAAGTAGAGGTCTTGAATACAGAAGTAGTTATTACAATGGTTGCAGTCCATAGAATATAGTGTTTCAGCTAGGGGTAAATTTCTTGCAAGAAGAGCAGTATTTAAAGCGTCTAAGGAAAGTACAGAAGGAACTGTCACCGAAGATGAGGTTGGTTTCAGAACCTGAGTGCAAAGACTTGCCCTTTAATTTGGAGTAGCCACAGCAAGAGTGAAAACTGATGGAAGAAAAGTTTCCATTTCCATTTCTGTAACAATAGCAGGGAAACAAGCACATCATGAGTGCTACATAATTCACACACATCTCATCAAGTGGGGAATACTGAAGTAATTTGTAAGACTAAAAACTCAGTGACTGTTATTAAACTGCAAAAGATGAAGGAAGATATGTAGAAATGGAGGAAGCAAAGTTACAAAAATGCCACCGAGAGAAAATCATAGTCTGTCCGAGTATGGTAATAAGAGTGGGGCAGGATTCCTGTGCAGTGAAATTGCTAATGGGACAAAGTAGGAAAGAGAATGCAAATAAAAAGTGGTCCAGCCACAATCTTACTTCCAGCAGGTCAAGGCACATGGATTGTACCCTAGCTTTGAGAAGATGGTAGTAGCAGCCACTTGTTTCAAGAAATGGAGGGGTACATTAACGAGGGTAGAATGAAAGGTGAATGCCTTCGTATTAAATAGAACAGCATTCTACATAATGCGACCTACTTTCTGCCTGTCCACCACGGCTGCAGGGGTAATTCACTTGAGTATTTCCCAGTCACATTTGTACTGGCCAGAGAAGCCCATGGAAGTGCCACCTGCCACAAATCTGACCAGCTTAAATAAAACTCTAGGGCCAGAACTAAAGTAATCTATAAGCACAGTTCGGAACCAGCAGGTGGGACCAATCTCCATGGAAACCTTAATGCAGCTTATAAATTCATACTGTGAAAATCAGCACCGGAGAAAGGCAACACTGACTATTGTCATACTAACCACCACAGCAGCACTAGTTCTGATGAGCCTGGTGGTGTTCTGGTACATAGAAGATAAAGAATACTACCAATTTCAGACCCAGCCATAGTTCAGATTCCACTGCGTTGGATAACCAAAACATAAAAGCAGCAGAATGAAGCAAAATGCACAGTGATATAATATGAACAATAATTTATTTATTTTCGCTTTTAAGTGGGGAGTAGAGAGTTAGAAACGACTGTGCAAGAAGCATACTAATGAAATTAGTACGATGGTGTTCCAGTGAAGGTGCATGGCAAGGGGCCCTATGGAAATGTGTAAGATTCACTGAAAGGGTTAAGGTAACTAATTGTTAGAATGATACTTATGAGGCAAAATAATGCTGGAAATAACTGTCGCCAGTTAACTCTGATGTGATGGGTAGTATAGTTTGGTCAACCTGAGGGACAGAGTCTTGTTAAAAAGGTCAATGTAGTTTATCAACCACCAATGGTAAAAAAATATGCCAGAGCAGAAGTGAGTTGAAACAGAGCCAGCTGCAGACAAGTGAGAGTGGTATGCATTGCAAAGCAAAACATGGCCAACTTTCTTTGCAAAGCAGAGCCAGCAGGACATAGTATAGCAACAGCCAATGCTGCAACATGCTAGTGGAAAGACATGTTTTTCATCACTTGTCACCAGAGTACTATTTATAACACATGCCTTAAACCCTAAACAATCTGGAATGCCGAAGTACTCAGCAGTTTGTATACTACATCATTATTGTCCCACTATCACAGCCTACACCACATGCCTGTGACACACAAGAGTGACATCATGGAATGCAGCGTGGAGTCCACCAAAAATGAACGCAAGACAGGGCAGCCTGCCCCGAGTCACAAGCAAGCTGCCTGCTCACTCTAGATGCTAACTTCTGTGAAAATGTGTCACAACTAGACATACAGCAGGTCTCCAACAATAAAGGCCACTCTGCCAAAGCCATATGCACACAGTTTACTTTGATACAACATGTCCAGTGGATGCTTCAAGCTCATATGCTAGTTGCCGTGCAGTAATAAGGCAGTCTGTTGTGACCTTACAGCCAAATAACAGTCCTCTCTTCTGAAGTCACACATGGTCGACCCTACCCTGGACTTTGGGATACAGTTTCCGTCTCTATGAGCTGTCGCCCCACCCAAGAAACAGCAGAACCATTCACACTAAGCCATCAGGACACAACAAGTTTGGACTGTCCTGCTTCCTTTCTTTCTATGGCACTCCACTGCTGAGTCTAGTAGGCATTTTCTCTGTGTCAAACTGCACTGTCTACAGTTGTGTAAATGGTGATTGTGGATGTAGGGTTACCCAACAAACACTACCTGATTTCATACATGCCCTGACATCATTGGCATAGTTGTCAGTTGACCGGAATGCCATCTTCCATGCAGAACATGATCGTACGGATGTCTGGTTGACAGTTTGTAGGACTGTATCATGAATTGAACGCAGGACAGGGGTGTTGTGGTTTGTTGCTTTAATTTTGGATAACAGTGTAGTTTTGGCCATTTTGCATTCAGTCCTCAATTTGCACATGTAGTATTCACTTTTTCACTTCTTCCATACTAGCATGCCAATCACAAATGGCTCTTTCTGTTGGAGGAGGACCAAAATGCCACTCAGCTGCTCTGTTTTCATATTGTTCTGCATATGCTATTATCTTCAATTTATAGCCTACATCATATGAAACCCCTATGTGTTTCCATTAGGAAACTCCTAAAGAAAATACTCTTCTGTTACGAATAATACAAATGACTTTCAGTTCAAGTTCACTGGCACTGTAGACTGCAGTGACACATCATAGGCTAGACAGTTTTCTGGGTTTGTGATGGTACGGCAGGAGGGGGACAGTGTTAGCAAGCTTGTGAAGATCCAAAACTCATGTTCGTTGCATCAGTGCACTGCTGCTGGCAGTTGAATCCACTGTTGCCAGATAGAGATACATTCCCACAGCATTGAATATATGGCCTCTTTTAAGCCTGCAGGAATTTTACATCAAACAATTGACATTTTTACATTTTGAGTAAAAGACACACCTGAATGTTGTACGAAATTTTTTGAAGATAAAAGTGTGTCGTACTCCATAAAATATGGTATGCTTTTGTTCTCTCTAAAATATAAGGTCAAACTGATGAAGTTTCCTTGTGAGTGACACACTCTGGGTTTCAGTGGCCTGCCCTTCTTTCCTAACCTTCCTGTATCTGTTACTAACTCTTTCCAGATGAAGGAACTAATAAATCCAAAAGCTAGGGAAGTTCCTTGTACTTTTGTGTGCATATATTGCCAGTACTAACTATTTCACCTCCAGAAGTTAAGTGGAAGCCAGCCGTTTTGTCTGACTAATTTGTAGTTTTGAGCCATTCCAAAATGTAAGCACACAATTAAAATATAATTTTCTGAACCTTATCTTTGTTTTTGCATCGTGGTTTATCTGTAGTATCTCTTTTCCTGTCCGAGGAGGAAAAATGTAAATAATTTCCCACATCTACTTTTTGAAAGTTACAAGTAGAGGTTACAATGATATGAAGACTCTTTGTCGTAACATTATATACCTAACTTACTCATCAGTATGACACTTCCTGTGTGCTGATTTCAACTGCATAGACCATGTTACAAAATACATTGTGTTTGGCTACAGTGTTAGAGGCATTTTAAGTTTAAATTTAGAATGTTTACTGCCAGATATGGAAGTACAAATATCGATTAAGTTGTGATATCCAAAGAAGAATATAACATCAAGGATCCTTACTACACAGAAGGTAGGTCAGGAAGTATGTTAAAATTTTTTGTCAGTTAACTTCAATCTAAACAATTTTTTTAAGAAAATGTACAGTAAAGCAAAGAATTTATGGGGGAAATATTTTGTGTATGAAACAATAAAAGTTTCGTTTGCTAAATAAGTTACAGAGTAATACATCTGTATATGAAGGCTGGTGCATTGTTACACATTATTAATGTTACCTTTCTGTTAAAGGTAATGGATAGAAAGTTTAAGAGACTGAGATAAATTTTGCAAAACTATATTCACATCAATTACAACTGGTTCAATGCAGAGAAAAAGATAATAAAATGTTGCAAGACTTCAGAAGAAAGGAAAGAGAGCAATAAAGCAAATATCTAAATTTAAAGTAAAGGAAAAGAGGAAGAAAGAGTTGGGAAGATTGTGTACAAAGGAAGTAAATGTGCAATGACACACGTCACTGGAGTGTAATTATCAGAACCCTATTTCGGTTCATACTAATCCCCATAAACTTTAGGAAAGGCAGTGAAAAGATCAGAATAGCTACATCCAGACAGCCCAACTTGGAAATATGTAGTAACAAACATTTTAATTGTTCCAGTGCAATAACTTCCATAATGTTGAAGCAAACATTAACACAAACTGAATAACAAGGTTTCAGAAAAAGAGAAGCAAACAGTTGAATTTTTTTGCAACAGAGATGACAAGCTATCAAGCACCTGACAGATGGGGTACTAAATTATTTAAAGATCCAAAGACTAAGATGTGCAGAGTGCTGCAAAAACACTACATAGTATTTTCAGCTCAAGAAGCCTATAAGCAATTTTATGCAGACACAGAAATAGGGCAAATATAACATTCTTTTATTCATTACACATTTTTTTGGTTTTGAATACACCTCAATGTATGCATGTAGGTATCATGCCACCTCTGTTTATCTGGTGAATGCACTGAAAACAGCATTTTTTCTTGAGGTAAAGAGTTACTGGAACATGTGGTCTACTGTTAATTCATGTATACTATGAACTCACGAAAGAAGTGTAAAAGCTGTAACTCCTAAACTTCACTCCACATTAAATAATGAAGTTCACTGACAAAGAAGTAAAATGGAAAAAATGGATTGATGTTGACAGGCAACAAAAATATAAAGTAGTTAATGGTACCATCATCACTGATGTAGTGTCTGAAATTGATAAACAAATTTTATATATAACATTTCACTGCTTCATTAAAAACTCACAATCTAGATGCTGCGGAAACATTTTATCATGCCATCATCACTAATGAGATCTAACACATTGAAGTTTCTATTGCTGTGTTCCTATATAGAATACAGCTGATTTAAAGATCTCATGTGTCAAAAAAGTTGACAATTTGTTGAGATGGCTGTACTCCCCTACTTGAAAACAAGTACATGTTATCCAGTTTGCGTTCGAAAGTATTTAAAGTGGAAATGGAATTCTTTGCTGCATGTCATGGCAAAGTTGTGATGGATGCTATTGGTAGTACAATGAGGAGAGGATTGTGGAACCAGACGAAACAAAGAAAATGGCAAGCTGGCTGATTTTTATGAATGCACACAAACTCAGATTCAAGGAAAAATCACGTTTTATGGTACTGGAAGATGGTTTCTGGACAACTAAGTGAGCATAAATTAAATTCAGGTCAAACTTTTTGCTTATATTCAAAAGTATTATTATTTTTTACCTTAAGCTATCATAATACTGTTGACCCAACCAACCTGAAGTTTGAAAAAAACCAAACATCTTCTCATAACTAAGGATGCAACCCATTAAAGATGTGCTGGGTATTCCGGTGTAAAATTATTCTTGCGGCGACCAAATGCTGCAGATGAAGAAAATTGCAACAGATGCTGGCAAAGATGTGCATGTTGATCTGATAAATCCTGGATTGTTTGTTACTGCAGAAATTTTAAATGAGAGAGGTATAAAGCAATTTCTATGGAATCTCTGAAAATGCAGAAGCTATGGTAATGTTTTTGAAACCCATTCCAAAGGCTACAATTTTTTCACACAATACAAAAGTGACAGCACTTTTTGTTAGAACAGAACAAATCTGAACATTAATAAATCAACTAATGATTATTTAAAAAGCAACAGATATTACTTATGTGTTTAGAATTGGAACAAACGACTGTGTTGCAACATGATTTTTTTTTTTTAGACGAAAATGTAATATAATGAAAAACTGAAAGACTTGTGTGTTTAAAACATATGATTTTGTATAGTTTTAGTTTTTTAGAGTATCAAAATTTGCACTATGAATGACACTGTGCGAGCCTTGTATAGAATCTATGGTGCCAAAATGCAATTAGTTTTTGACTTTTATCTTCTAGCTTACAAGTTTTAGATACAATTACTGCATACCTAATTTAACACATTCCTTATGTATTTGTAATTTAAAGCTAGGGTACAATTCAAACAATTTCTGATTTAAATATAATTTTAAAAAATTCTTTCAGGAGCTATCTTTAATTCCACACAGCTAACTGTATGAACACATCATTCATTTAGAAAAGAAAATGTTACTATAACAATTAATGAAACTTTTCATAGGTGTGATGCCCAAGAGGAAACTTATCACTCTTTCCTCAGCTGAATTCTAGTTTTGATTCAACTGACCTTTAATGAGTAAGTATACTGTTGTATTCCATAAAGAAATAATTGCATCTCTATCCACTGCAACTACCAGGAATACTGATTATACAACAAATTCAAATTATTTCCCACATCAATTGGTGGATATTTAGTGCTTCAGTCATTTCTACACTGAAGTAAACAAATTTATTAACTAATTTACAGATTCTGTCAATTCTTCATTGCGTTTTCTTCATACAAAATTAGTTTTAGAAGCTATGCTCATTTTTTGATAATATTTCAATGCACCCTTTGGGTCGTTCATTAAAATTATTTAAACCAATACCTCAGAACAAGAGTAATTAGCTTTTATGTTGGATAACTGTCACAACACAGCTGACCCCGACACTACTACTAAAATTTTCTGAGAAACAACCGTGCACAGGTTACATTAACCTCTCAATGGAGCCACATCATTTTGTGACAAGAAATTAAAAATCTTCTGTCATTTACTTAGCCATAACCTTACTGGGGGATGCTGCTCTATGTAGTCGCCGTGGATGAAAGCAAACCCACTGCATCTATCGACCACAGAACCATCGGTGTAGACTACATCTGCATCGCGAAACGAGGCAAGAAGAGCCAGGAATTGTTGACGAAGACTGGCAGGTGGAATGGAGGACTTGGAGTCACAGGACAAATCCAAGCAAAGACGCAAGTGAGGAAGGGACCAAGGAAGGGTAGACGAAGAGGGCCGGAAGGATGGAGGAAGGGGAAAGGACTCTAGTGACGAGAGAAGGGAATGAACGCGGACTGCAATCGGGAGACCCGACCCAGGCTGCCGTCATGGGGAGGGGAGTGCAGAAGATGGAAAAAGGAGCCTGCGGTTTGGGTGGTTGGGCAAGGCATGGATGCGGACAATGTATGACGCAAGCAACTGTTGTTGGCGGAATCACAGGGGAGGGATTCCAGCTTCTACAAGAAGGCTAGTCACCGGACTAGTGCGGAAGGCACCTGTCGCCAGGCTGACACCACAATGGAGAATCGGGTCAAGGATCTGCAACATTGAACGTGCTGCCGAGTCATACACCACGCTCCCGTAGTCAAGACGGGACTGGACTAAGTCCTTATAGAACTGTAGGAGGGTTGTTTGTGCAGCCCCCCCAAATGGTGTGGCTGAGGCAGTGAAGGATGTTGAAGGGCCGGCAGCACCGTTGTTTAAGCTCGCGAAGATGAGGTGTCCAATTGAGCTGAGCATCAAACAGCATGCCAAGGAAGTGATGCGTCTCCTCAATACGAAGGAGTTCATTGGCAAGGAAGAGCTCTGGATGGAGGTGGACCGTTCGATGACGACAGAAATGTATCACTCGGGTCTTGGAGGCTGAGAACTGAAAACCATGGTTGGACGCCCAAAAATGTGCCTTACAGATAGATCCCTGCAGCCGCAGTTTAGCGACCCTGACGCTTGGGGAACTGTAATAAAGACAAAAGTCACTGGCATATAGAGAGGAACAGACCTATGAGCCCATCGCAGCCGCAAGACCATTAATCACCACCATAAAGAGGGGAACACTAAGAACCGAGCCCTGTGGCACATCGTTCTCCTGAATATGAGCAGAGCTAAAATAAGTGCCAACTCTGACCCAAAAGGAGCGATTGGAGAGAAAACTCCATAGAAACATCGGAAGTGGACCCTGTAAGCACATTCGTGCAGCGTAGCAAGGATATGATGGTGCCAGGTGGTATTGTATGCCTTCCGAAGATAAAAGAAAATAGCAACTAGATGTTCTCGCTGAGTAAAAGCTGTACAAATAGCCGACTAGCGAGACTAAATTGTCGATTGCTGAGCAGCCCTGACGGAAGCCCCCCTGTTGCTGGGCTAGGAGGGCCCGAGCTTCAAGGATCCGCATGAGCCGCCGACTCACCATCTGTTCCAAGAGTTTGCACATAACGTTGGTAAGGCTGATAGGGCGATAGCTATCAACCACCAGAGGACCTGCACCATGTTTCAGCACCAGGATGGTAATGCTATCCTGCCAACGAGTTGGGAAAACGCCCTCCGTCCAGATGCGGTTAAACAGGGCGAGTAATTCACACTGACAGCGCACCGAGAGATGGCGAAGAAACTGGTTGTGAATTTGTGGAGAGGTATCGGGGCAAGCTGTAAGGGCACTTTGGAACTCCCATTCACTAAATGGGGCGTTGCATCGTTCCCAACGGTGCATGCGAAACGACAACTGCGTACGCTCAGCCTGCTCTTTAATGGTGTGGAATTCTGCACTCTAGCCTGCTGTCGTGGAAATATGAGCGAAGTACTCTGCCAGATGTTCGGCGATGGCGATTGGGTCAGTACAAAGTGTACCCCGAAGAGAAAGGCAAGGGACAGACGCATGAGGGCGAAAGCCAAAAATGCATCGAACCTGCGACCACACCTGAGATGGGGAGAACCTATGGTGGCAACATATCATTGCCAGCAGTCCTGTGTGCTCCGCCGGATTAACCGCCGAGCCCAGGCCCGCAGCCTTTAAAAGGCAACCAAATTCTCTAGGGAAGGATGACGCCAGTGTCGTTGCAGGGCTCGCCGGCGGTCCCAGATAGCTTCTGCAATCTCTGGTGTCCACCAAGGCACTGGCTTATGCCTTAGGGTACTTGAAGAGCAGGGGACAGTTGCCTCAGCAGCAGAAACAATGGTCATAGTGACCTCGTCCACTGCCAAATCAATATCACCAGGAAGCGGAGCAATGGCCATGGTAGCTAAGGTGTAGGCTGCCCCATCAGCTCCACGAAGAGACCATCGGGGCAGCTGGTCAGGGGGTTGGGATTGAAGAAGAGAAACCAGGATAGGAAAGTGGTCGCTACCACAGAGGTCGTTGTGAACCCTCCAACTGAGGTATGGAAGAAGACCATGGTTACTAAGAGAGTGGGTAATGGCCGAGTATGCGCCATGAGTCAAGCTAAAATATGTGGGAGCACCAGTGTCAAGGAGGCAAATGTCCTGCTGTGCCAAGAGAGCCTCAACATAGCTACCCTGGCCAGAGATCTGGGCCCCACCCAATTAAGGGTGGTAGGCACTACAGTCCCTCAAAAGGAGGAATGGCGGGGGGGGGGGGGGGGAGCTGCGCGAACAAGGCAGCTAGGTCGGCAAGAGGGACAACCTCATCTGGGTGAAGGTAGAGGGAACAGATGGTAAGCTCCATTCCTGCCCGGATTCGAACAGCCACAGCCTCGAGAGCTGTGTGAAGTGGCACTGGGGCACTTGGAACAGTGGCAACAACATAAACACAGACACCCTGTCGTATTCTACGCAGTTCTTATAGTAACCCTGGTAGCCATGGAGGGAGGGGGGGGCCTGCCGAACAGGAAACCAGGTTTCCTCTAGGGCCAGACAAGTGGCAGGGAAGCAGCACAAAAGCTCTTTCAACTCAGCAAGGTGGTGGAAAAAACCACGGCAATTCCATTGAAGGATAATGGTATCCAACTGAGAAGATATAAGAGAACATGGGGGGGGGGGGGGGGGGGAAGCTTGCTGGCACCAATTTTGAAGTAGCCTGATCAACTTCCATAGGAGCTGTGGGTCGAGCAACATCTAGCTCCTGAGTGGATGCTAGATTCTCCACATCATCTTCAGGTGCTGTGGTGAACTCCATTTCTGCCTCTATGCCCTTCTCCTTTTGCTTTTTCTTCTTTTTGGTAGGGTCCCATTTGTCGTTCAGTTTATCAGGCTGGGTGGGCTTTTCCGACACAGTCTCATGGACCAATGAAGACCTGGAAGCCCTACGGCCCTCAGGTGGTGGTTTTTTCAGCCACTGGCTGACATCTGGAGGGGACAGTAACCGTGGAAGGGAGGGCACCAAGTGATCCCTTCTGCGTGAGGGTAGCCGGAGGAGGCGGGCACTTCTCCGGCTCAGAGTTGGGGACTGAAGTCCCCAAAGGAGGAGGGGTTGTTACTCTCGATGTTGATAACAGGGGAGCAACAGAAGAGGGTGTTCCCCTAACTACCTGGGGGGCAGGAATATATGGCTAGGCTGGAGGGCCCACAAAAAGTGGCTGAGCTTGTGACCTCGTCGCCAGGGATGGCAACATCAAAGCTGCTGCAGCAAAAGTCAATGAAATGCGCACAGGGTGAAGTCGGTGGTACTTGCGTTTGGCCTCTGTGTAAGTGAGCCTGTCTAAGGTCTTATACTCCATAATCTTCCATTCGTTTTGATAAACCGCGCAGTCTGACGAGCAAGGTACCTATATTTAATACAAAGTTATAGCTTTGTGAAATCTGATGATTTTAAACATCCTGAAGAATTGCTTATACAGGTATAACTTCTTTCAGTAAAATGTGGTAATTTGTCTTGATGGGTTGCATCTGTTACTGAACATTTCAGAAATTTTTTCATAAAATTAAATTTGCTTCCAACACTGTAACCTCTGCTCTGGCTAGAGATGGGGTGTGAATGTTATTCATTTGTTCATTCCTTGATTTACACATTGCATTCCATAAACGAAGATGTGGATGTAAGTGGGTGAGCCAGGCTGCAAATCTTAAGGCAGAAGCTCCCACAGGAATTTACCTCTGAAGTATACTGACAACCAGCTGTTTGTGAGTAGTGCTAATCTACTCACACTGCTAATTATGGGAACTGCTAATGGATTATTTTGTATGTATGTGAATGTACATTTACTACTATAAAAAATATCACTGTTGCTCCTACTACATTAGTCAGCTACTTATTTTACCAAGTATCTCCACATACATCGATACTCTGCTATCCAGCTGATGGTGCATTGGGAAGGGTACCCCATAACCCTGCTGGTCATTTTTGTTCCCATTCCACTCGCAAATACGAGGGAAAAAGACTGCCTATGTGCCTCCATATCAGCCCCGATTTCTCAAATTTTATCTTCATAGTCCTTATGTGCAATGTATGTTGGAAACAACAAAACTGTTCGGCAATCAGGTTCAAATGGCATTTCTCTAAAATTTCTCAATAGTGTTCCTCAAAAGAACATCACCTTCCTTCTGGAAGTTCTTATTTGAGTTCCTGAAGCATCTCTGTAACACTTGTGTACTGTTTGAACCTACCAGTAACAGATGTGGCAGCCTACCACTTAATTGCTTAGCAAAGTATTATTTTGCTATCTTGCTCTAGCTTCTCATACAATTACTTAAAAAAAGTCCCCCAATTCCACAATTAATACAGAATATTGCTGGCCATGTGCCAGTATCAAGATGGTCAGCCCAATTTTTCTGCATCTTTATACCCTAGCATTTTATGCTCCTGAGACCACAAAGACTGTGTGTCACTCTGGCTGACAGAGCTAAGATGTTCACTGCACAAATGCATGTGCCACTCAAGATCACTCTTATGGTCACACATCCTATTCGTAGATTTGCTCAGGTGTCTACCACTATTTCATTAAAGTTACATATTTTCAAAGTAGCAAGTGGGGGGAGGGGGGTACACATCAGTGATTTCAGTGCCAACCACATGACATGGTTTTCCAGACAACTCAATCAGCAACACACTTTTGTGTACACTTGCTATGGGAGCAGCACTCCATGCAGTGGACACCATCCCTGAACCTCTGGCCCTGGTGCATCTTGTTTGACCTGTGATCTCTTGGGCTGCATACGAAGGTCAGTCATACACGGCTTTGTATTTTCATGGTAAGTGGTCACCAACTACAATCCCGCCACTTTGACAACTACAGCTATGCCCTAAGACACTGTACAGTTTATTGTTTTGGCCTAGCTTCTCATTTGCATATGCCTGACTTCTCATTTCTGTAAAACCCTTGTTGTGGAACAACATTACTACTGTTTCACTTATTGTCCTGCCTACTTGTGATGCCAATGCATCCCTTTAATTTGTTTAAAATGGCATAACATGAGTCTCTGTGACACTCCTTTACATAATGTGAGCTGTTTCTAGCATGATCGTTTGGTTTGTTGACCTGTATGCTTGTATAATCACCACACATTTCTTTGTTGAAGAAGCCAACATTTTGTGCCTGAAGAATGCTTTGTAACTGTAACAAGTTTGTTTATGAACAATGAGATCAAGAGTGAGCCAGCGCCTAACCTTCAGCAATTGTATGTTAAATGTTCCCAATCTTTGTCTAATTTCATTCCTGTGACATACTGATCAATGTGAGCATCTCTTTCTCTTACCAAGGTCATAAAGCATATGTAAAAAATTAATCTTTCTTCTTTAGATCTGCCAGGACTCTAATAGTGAGGTCATACACGGCTTTATTTATGTACAATCATTCACCAAAAGCCATATACAGAGTTATTCTATTACTGAAAATTTTATAACCAATACAACAGGCACCACAGAAGCTGCCACAATATGACCAGGTTTTGGCCAAAGTATCAGGGCTGATTTACAACACACAAATTTTTTCTCTTTTTCATAACCCAAAAATTTTTTCGGACAAATGTAAGAATAACTATGATTCATACAAAACATAAGAACAGCCAATGATCTTCTGAACTGCGTTGATCAGAAGTTATTGAAAGTAGGAATATTTCTCAAATGACCTACACTATTAGAACTTACACTTCATCTAAATGTGTATTTTGTGACCATCGCACACAGCCATAATACAACACACTTGATATCAACAAGGGCTACAAAAAACATGATAATACCAGCCACCAGTCCCATTCCATTTCTATTTAAAAGAGTCAGCACATAACAAGTGAAATGAAAGTCAAGTGCAGGAATACAAGAATACTCTACAATTATCATCAGCAAAAAGTTCCAGAAAACTGACAATCTGTGACAATTTCACTGCAATGCATCTTTTACTCTACACAAACACTTATTACTTTACTACAGGCAATACATCAAACATGTAAATACTTACAACATTCTCAGTTACACTCAGTTCCAAATTTAATTCAGGGTCCTCCTTGATAAAATCAGTGGACCATGATATTCCCAGTGGATCTTCAATGGACTGAAAGAAAGAAACAATCTGAATTATAGCTGCTTGGTAACTTCTGTGTTTATATGACAGCTCTCCCTATTCCTCTATCATGAGTACCATCCAACTTCAGAGATTCTTATCGACAGGGAAGGGTGAGTGTCAGAATGCAACCAAATCAGTTCTCTGATTTTGCTATCTGCCATTATGTAGTATTTATTTGGCAGACTTTCTATTTCTTTTCCTGTCACATAATCCACTCTGATTTCAGAGGCACTATGGCCTGCTCTATCAGATGGTCGTACTCCCATATACAAACTTGATATATGAGTGTGGCAACGTTTCAAAATTAAACTCAGATAATAAACAGATGCAAATAATCTTCCAGCTGTAAACCCAAGGCCACAACACTAATAATCACATATATTCTTCAATTAGAAACAGGCAGCAAGAAAATATGACGCACAAGTCTCATATTTTAAACCGATGCTGAGTTTATTCTTGAATGCAGGTACAACAATAAGCAATTGACCCCAAAATATCAATCAAAATTATTTCGTACATATCAAGCAGCAACCAGCATAGACAGTAACCATACAACTATGAAAGTGGATGTACACTCCTGGAAATTGAAATAAGAACACCGTGAATTCATTGTCCCAGGAAGGGGAAACTTTATTGACACATTCCTGGGGTCAGATACATCACATGATCACACTGACAGAACCATAGGCACATAGACACAGGCAACAGAGCATGTACAATGTCGGCACTAGTTCAGTGTATATCCACCTTTCGCAGCAATGCAGGCTGCTAATCTCCCATGGAGACGATCGTAGAGATGCTGGATGTAGTCTTGTGGAATGGCTTGCCATGCCATTTCCACCTGGCGCCTCAGTTGGACCAGCGTTCGTGCTGGACGTGCAGACCGCGTGAGACGACACTTCATCCAGTCCCAAACATGCTCAATGGGGGACAGATCCGGAGATCTTGCTGGCCAGGGTAGTTGACTTACACCTTCTAGAGCACGTTGGGTGGCACGGGATACATGCGGACGTGCATTGTCCTGTTGGAACAGCAAGTTCCCTTGCCGGTCTAGGAATGGTAGAACGATGGGTTCGATGACGGTTTGGATGTACCGTGCACTATTCAGTGTCCCCTCGACGATCACCAGTGGTGTACGGCCAGTGTAGGAGATCGCTCCCCACACCATGATGCCGGGTGTTGGCCCTGTGTGCCTCGGTCGTATGCAGTCCTGATTGTGGCGCTAACCTGCATGGCGCCAAACACGCATACGACCATCATTGGCACCAAGGCAGAAGCGACTCTCATCGCTGGAGACGACATGTCTCCATTCGTCTCTCCATTCACACCTGTCGCGACACCACTGGAGGCGGGCTGCACGCTGTTGGAGCGTGAGCGGAAGACGGCCTAACGGTGTGCGGGACCGTAGCCCAGCTTCATGGAGACGGTTGCGAATGGTCCTTGCCGATACCCCAGGAGCAACAGTGTCCCTAATTTGCTGGGAAGTGGCGGTGCGGTCCCCTACGGCACTGCGTAGGATCCTACGGTCTTGGCGTGCATCCGTGCGTCGCTGTGGTCCGGTCCCAGGTCCACGGGCACGTGCACCTTCCGCCGACCACTGGCGACAACATCGATGTACTGTGGAGACCTCACGCCCCACGTGTTGAGCAATTCGGCGGTATGTCCACCCGGCCTCCCGCATGCCCACTATACGCCCTCGCTCAAAGTCCGTCAACTGCACATACGGTTCACGTCCACGCTGTCGTGGCATGCTACCAGTGTTAAAGACTGCGATGGAGCTCCATATGCCACGGCAAACTGGCTGACACTGACGGCGGCGGTGCACAAATGCTGCGCAGCTAGCGCCATTCGACGGCCAACACCGCGGTTCCTGGTGTGTCCGCTGTGCCGTGCGTGTGATCATTGCTTGTACAGCCCTTTGGCAGTGACTGGAGCAAGTATGGTGGGTCTGACACACCGGTGTCAATGTGTTCTTTTTTCCATTTCCAGGAGTGTATTTTACATCAATGGGCTGAAAAGGTTAAGTTGCCCTCCCTTGAAGAGATCGATAAAACCCCTCCTCGTGAATTAGATATAAAACTAAGCCAGCCACTGAGGCATCAGGGGTAGCAAGTCAGGGAGATTAAAATTCTGCCACAGGGTGGCTAGGTTTTACAGTACAGAAAAATGTAGACCACTGTTGAATGGGAATGACGACAGTGGGGTGGCACTGGAGGAGATGACCATGAGACCACCAGATACAGCTGACGGAGCTGGCAGAGGATGGTAGAGTGCTTGTGAGAGGCCTGCATGGTGGACCTCCACGGATTCATAGTCTCCTTATCATTGGTTGTTTGAAGTCACAGTGATTCATTCTGTATTTCCGGTTCCTAAAACTTGATGGCGTAATACTGATCAGAGGTCTGTTTCCAGAATACTGATTACAAGAGCCAGTTTACTGGTAGCACATTTGGGCAAGCTATCAGTAAGTTTATTCCCAGGGATCCCAAATTGACCCAGACTCCAAACAATCATCACTGAGCATCCACATTGCTCAAGGGCATACTGGGAATACTGGTTAGCAATGACCAAGGTATGCTGAGGGTAATACTGGTTGAAAGCTTTCAAACTGGTCAAGAGGTTGCTGAAGATGAAGGACCCACCAGTGGAGGAAAGGATATGCTTAAGAGCATGAGAGATGGCTACCAACTATACAGCTTCTGGCAAGGAAAATTGGTAGTAGGGGAAAATTGGTGGTAGAGTGCCTCAGGAGGGAACGTTTCTTTCGGATCTCATGATGGGTCAAGAAAAAGCTGTGACCAATGGCTTCCCCACAGAGGTGTACGTGAGTGGGCCCAGAGGAGAGGTGGAGGAAGAAATAACTGGAGTTCAGAGGGGAGGGACAGAGTGTGGACTGCGATCAATGAGGGGATGATAGTTTGGATGCTTAAGTTGAGTTGCAAACATAGGTAGCATAACTGAGAAGCTATCGTTGGCTCTTGATACACAATGAATGACCCCAGCCTTCATACATAATCTGTCCACAGGACTAGTTCAAAAGGCTCCTGTAGCAAATCAAACACCACAGTGGTGCATCAGATCCAGTATCCACAATGCTGAGGATGATTCCGAACCATATACCAGACTCCCATACCCAAGACAGGGTTGTATTATGGCTTTGTAAAGCTGCAGAAGGGTAGTGCACTCTGCACTTCTGCTGGTGTTACTCAGGTGATTAAGTCTACTGAGGTGTAGCAAGCACTTTTACTTACACTGCAAAATACTGGGAATTCATGTGAACTAAGAAATAAAGATCAGTCCTAAAAAACAGTAAGTTCCTGCCACATTGAGTAGTTTGTCAGGAAGATATAGTTCTGGCTGTGGATGAACCGTACGATGTTGACAGAAAACCATGACATGGGTCTTGGCAGCTGAAAACCAAATCCATAGGTGACTGCCCATGACAGTGTCTTTCGTATGGTGCCTTGCAGTCTACATTCAGTGGCATCCACACTAGAGGAGCAATAGTAAGAGGCCCAAATAGTCAGCATTAGTAATAGTAAGAGGCCCAAATAGTCAGCATTAAGGCTGGCGATACTGATGACCTCACAGCTAGAGGTGACCATTGATGGCTTGCAGAAAGACAAGGACACACTGTACAGAGCCCTGCAGGAGTCCATTATCTTGGGTTTTAGGAGTGTTGTGGGAAGCACGGACTAGAACCCAGAACATATACTGTGACAGGACATTACAGATAAAAATTAGGAGTGGCTCCCACATAACCCACTCATGTAAGACAGCAAGGATATGGCCTCACCTAGTGTCATACAGTTTTTGCAGGTCAAAGAAGATGTCAATAATGCATCGACATTGGGCAAAAGCTGATTGGCTGGCAGACTGCAGGCAAACCAGATCATTAGCAGTGGAACAGCCTTGGCAAAAGCTACACTGGGATGCAGCCAGAAGACCCCGAGACTCAAGGAGCCACACACCTGCCAGCTCACTGCACATTCAAGCAATTTATGGAGAACATTGGTGACACTTACAGGGTGATAACTGCTCATCTCTAAAGGTGCTTACCCTGTTTCAACACTGTGACACAATGATGCTTTCTAATTGTTGCAATGGGAACTGGCCCTCGCTCCAGATCCAGTTACAGATGGCAAGGATATGATGCTGACATAGGTGCCTGATCATTTGGTTGTGGATATGACCTGGCCCTGGTGCTGTATCAGCACAGATGACTAGGACACTGATGAATTCCCACTCAATGAATGGAGCTTTATACAGCTCCAGGTGGCATGTAGTAAAAGATAATTGCTTTTGCTCTACTCATTGCTTGCTAACATGAAAGACAGGTTGGTAATTCTCAGATGCTGAGACTCAAGCATATGCAGAGAAAAATGTTTGGGAATGGTATATGGGTCAGTGAAGACAGTGCAAATCCAAGGCAACAGCAGGTACACCTACTAATGTCTGGTGTATGTAGAGAAATCTCATTTTAGGTTAAACCTGCAGAGGAGAGGTGGTCCGATGGTTGAAACATGCTGCTCCCAGCATTCTTGTTGGTAACATTTCATCAGATGGCAGAACTGGGGATGAAGCCACTTAAAGTAAATAAGATGCTCCATCAATTGGTGCCACTTATGGTGCTGGAGAGCCTGCCTACTATTGCTAATGGCCTCTGCAATCTCTGATGATTGCCAAGGTGCTCTTTTTTTTGTTTAGGGCACTCAACTACGAGGATCATCAGCGCCAAGTTACAAACGCTAGTGCACTAATAGTATAGAAAAACGCAAGAGGGCGACACCAGAATGTACTTGCAAAGATGCAGATAAACAAAGTGAAAGAGTTAGATCTCTTTGGACAAGTCTGTGAATGTAATAAAACTAAGGACACGAGCAGCTCCTTGAGAGTCATCAGCTGAAGGTCCCTGTAAGGTAGACAGCAGACACAGGACAACACGAGAGTGAATAAAACGGGGACAGGACAATAAAATATGGCGCACCATCAATGGATGACCACAGGGGCACTGCAGGGTGGGGTCACTAGCCAACAGGTAGCGGTGGCTAAAGCGGCAATGCCCAATCAGCAACTTGGCCAAAATGACCTCCTCTCGCCAGGAAGGGCATGACGAGGTCGTCCAAGCAGTCGGGATTGGTTTGATGCCCCGAAGCTTATTTTTATGGAGAGAGGACCAAGCCTCATGCCACAATGATGAAACGAGCCGACAAAGAACCCCACTAACATCAGTTGATGGGACACAAAAGGAAGCTGTTCGAGGCAGGACAGCAGCCTTGGCCGCAGCATCTGCAGCTTCGTTCCCAGGCACACCAACATGGCTAGGAATCCACAAAAAAGGGACAAGTGCCAGTATCAGCAAGGGACTGAAGGGACCGCAGAGACTCTGAATGGCTCTCAAAGAATCAGAGCAAATGGCATAGGGAGGAAGACAATCACGGCAGATATACTGAACAGCCTGATAGACAGCAAAACGCTCAGCTGTAAAGCTTGAACACTGGTCAAGGATTGGGGCCGGTATTGAAAGGTATGAGCCCCAACGACAAAGGCACATCTGACACCAGCAGTAGTCTTGGAGCCATCTGTGTACATAAAGACGGTATTAGTGAGCCTCGAACGAAGTTCAACAAACCTCGAGCCGTATACCGAATTCGTGGTCCTCTCCTTAGGGAGCCAGCTGAGTTCAAGGTGAATGCGAACCTAAGCCTGGAGCCAAGGTGGCGTTGGGCTCTCAGCCACTCGAAAAGTCGTAGGGAGGGTAAAATCAAGTTGCTGAAGCAGGCGACGAAAGCGAACTCCAAGAGGTAACAGGGCAGAGACATACAGTCTGTATTGGCAGTCGAGAGAGTCGTCAAAAAAGGAGAAATGTGATGGGCGGTCGGGCATTGACACCAGTCGGCAGGCGTACCAACAAAGCAACATATCGTACCGGTAGCTTAGTGGTAATTCAGCAGCTTCGGCAAACGGACTCTCAACAGGGCTGCTGTTGAATGCTCCAGTTGCCAGACGTAACCCCCGATGGTGGATAGAGTTTAGATGGCGTCAAATGGACGGCCGGGCAGGAGAGTATACAAAGCTCCCATAATCCAGGTTTGATGAGACAATGGACCGATATAAGGGAAGCAGGACCATTCGATCTGCTTCCCATGCCATACCGCCGAAAACACTGAGGACATTTAGGGAACGGGTACAACGAGCAGCCAAGTAAGACATGTGGAGACCAGCAAAGTTCCTATCAAATGTAAGACCTAAAAATTTTGTTGTCTCCATAAACGGGAGTGCAATGAAACCGAGATGTAAGGATGGTGGAAGGAACTGTTTGTAACACCAGAAGTTCATACAGACCATTTTCTCACCAGAAAAACTGAAACCATTAGCGACACTCCAAGAATAAAGACGGTCTAGACAACGCTGAAGACAATGCTCCAGGACACATGTTCTCTGAGCGCTGCAGTAGATCGTAAAGTCGTCCACGAAAAGGGAGCCTGAAACGTCAGCTGGAAGGCAATCCATTATTGGATTGATAGCTATGGCAAAAAGGCCCACACTCAAAATGGAGCCCTGGGGCACCCCATTCTCTTGGCGAAAGGCATTTGACAAAACAGAACCCACATGTACTCAGAACATTAAATCCATTAAAAATACATTAATAAAAAGACGGAGGCAACCATGAAGGCCCCAAGTGTGCATGGTGCAGAGAATGCCTGCCCTCCAACAGGTGTCATAAACCTTCTCCAAACCGAAGAACATAGCAACTGTCTGGCACTTACGCAAAAAGTTGTTCATAATTAAGGTTAACAAGGTAACTAGGTGGTCAACAGCAGAGCGATGCCTACAAAAGCCACATTGGACATTGGTAAGGATGTGTCAAGATTCAAGGAGCCAAACCAATCGAGAATTTACCATGTACTCCAATACCTTGCAGAGACAGCTGGTAAGGGAGATGGGGACAACAATTGCTTCACGCCAGCGTGTGCGAACATGACCTTTAGTCCAGATGCAATTATAGGCGCGAAGAAGAAAGCCTTTACCTGCAGGAGAAAGGTTCTTCAGCATCTGAATATGGATACAATCGGGCCCCGGAGCACAGGGTTGGGACCAGGTGACTGCACTTTCGAGTTCCCGCACGGTGAAAGTGGCATTGTAACTTTCACGATTCAAAGACTAGAAAGAAGGTGACCGTGACTCCTCTGCTTGCTTTCGGGGGAGGAAGGCATGGTGGTAATGGGCAGAGCTCGAAACCTCCGTGAAAAAGTGGCCGCAGGCCTTTGAGACATCCTCAGGATGCACAAGGACTTCATTCGCTACAGTCAGGCCAGAAATCAGGGAGTGGACCTTGGTGCCAGATAGCCAGCGCAGACCACCCCAGACAACCGGAGGAGAAGTAAAACTGTTGAATGAGCTGGTGAAAGCCACCCAGCAAGCCTTTTTGCTTTCTTTGATAACACGACGACATTGTGCACGGAGTCGTTTGTAACTGATACAGTTCGCCATCGTAGGGTGGCGTTGGAAGGTGCGTAAAGCATGTCACCAAGCACGAATAGCGTTGCTGCATGCTGTAGTCCACCAGGGGACTGGGACTCGACATGGAGAAGAGGAAGTACAAGGGATGGAATATTTAGTAGCAGTGAGAATAACATCGTGAGGTATGCGACCTGACTATCGCAGCTGGAGAAGTTTTGATCATGGAAGGTCGCCAGGGAGATGAAAAGCCCCCAGTCGGCTTTGGAGATGTTCCAGCTAGTGGAACGTGTGATGCAGGAGATGGATTATGCAGGGGAAATGGTCGCTTGAGTATATGTCAGACAGAGCATACCACTCGAACCGATGTGCAAGTTGGATAATAGATATTGAGAGGTCCAAGTGGGAATAGGTATGCATTGCGTCCAAAAGGAATGTAGGTGCACCAGTATTTAAGTAGACTAGATTGAGGTGGTTGAAAAGGTCTGCCAAGAGGGAGCCACTAGGGCAGGATGCTGGAGAGCCCCAAATGAGATTGTCGGCATTAAAGTCTCCAACCAACAAAAATGGTGTACTAAGCTGAGCAATCAGTTGTATCATGTCTGCCTTAGTAAAGGCAGACGATGGAGTGTAAACAGTACAAATGGGAAATGTGAAAGTTGGGAGAGTAATTAGGACTGCAACTGCCTGCAGATCTGTGTGCAATGTGATTGGATCGTAGTAGACATCATCCAGAACCAGCAACATGACCCCTCCATCAGCAGTAATACCTGCCACAGGTGGTAGGTCAAAAGACACGGAGGTATAGTGTGCCAGGTCAATACAATCACATGTGCATAACTTCGTTTCTTGGATACCTACGACAAGCAGGCAGTGCATTCGAAGGAGCAATGTTATTTCCTCCCAGTTGGACCGAATACCGCGAATGTTCCATTGAAGAAGTGTCATTATGAAAATGAAAAGAA
The DNA here is from genome assembly GCF_023864275.1 of Schistocerca cancellata. Classification (NCBI taxonomy): domain Eukaryota; kingdom Metazoa; phylum Arthropoda; class Insecta; order Orthoptera; family Acrididae; genus Schistocerca; species Schistocerca cancellata. Next base: position 153,112,135 of record NC_064636.1, read on the forward strand.
AAAGAAGAAACAAGAAAGGGTCACCTCGATGGCCACTGAGGGCCTGGCTTCAAGGGAGCACTGCTGCTGCAATCGATAGGTGGTGAGTCATGGTCCATCAACTAAACAGTTGCGTCTGCCACCTTCCTGAGCTGGTCAGGAGGGGCAGCTTCCTACGCCGGTAAAAGGCCAGATGATCGGCTACCAGCAGTGCGGCCTGGCGAAGATGGAGAACTCTCTTCTATGAGCCTTCTTTGAAGAATTATGTTTTGTCGAAAGAACAGTTGATGGCTGTGAAGTTTGTGTACGCAAGAAAACTTCGCGTGTCGGTTCTTTTTTGAACGTTCAAGCATCTAATTTAGAGGTCCTTGTCTTGGCAGTAGCAGATGATGTTTGAGCCTTAGGGTTGGTGGGAGGAAGAGGAGACGTTGATCAAGCAATCTTAGCACTGGCCGACCTGACGGCCAAATCGTTAAATGTTAGATCGCATGCCTGTGTAGCTACCTCCCTGGTAGGCCTAGGAGAGGCAAGAATGGTACTGTATGTACCTGCCGGAAGCACAGTGGGCCTTCTGCTATTGAACAACTTGCGAGAAGCTGAGGTTGACGTCTTCTCTTTTACTCGGATTTCCTGTACACTTTTCTCATTCTTGTAGACAGGGCAGTAGCGAGAGGAGGCAGCATAGTCGCCCATACAATTGATGCAAGGAGGGGATGGAGGTGGACAGTCACCCTCATGGGAGTCCCTGCTACAGGTAACGCGTTTAGCTGGATTTGAACGAGACTGCTGTGTATGGTTAAACTGCTGACATTGGTAACACCTGGTAGGGATGGGTACATACGGCTGAAGAGAAATGATCTCATAACCCACTTTAATTCGTTAAGGCAATTGCACATTGTCAAATGTCAGAAACATGGTTTGGGTTGGTATGAGGTCCTTGTCGCCCCCTTCCATGACCTGATGGATGGCCGTCACTCCCTGATCAGAGAGGAAAGACAGAATCCCCTCATCTGTTAGTCTGTCGAGTGACCTGGTATACACCACGCCACGCGACGAATTCAAGGTGCGGTGGGCCTCCACCCGTATAGGAAATGTGTGTAAGAGTGTGGCTCAAAGTAATTTTTGGGCCAGGAAGGCTCTCTCTGGCATCAACAGCAAGGTACTGTTGCACAACCGAGTACAAGATTTCACTGGTCCTGCAATTGCATCTACACCCTTCTGAAGGACGAAAGGGTTGACTGTTGAGAGATTGTGACTGCCAGATCTGGTGACAACAAGAAACTTTGGTGCTGATGGTAGAATTTTTGGAACAGGAGTCACATCTAGCTTTCTGTTTTGGGCAAAAGACAAGGAAGAAGAAGAAGAAGAAGAAGAAAAATCTATTGCAGATGAATCCCCCATGATTGTCAGCGTCTCCGATGGTGCGCTCCTTCCTTGTGGGCCCCTCTCATAGGGCACTTCTGCCTTAGGTGATTGTTCACACCTCAGGTCACACCTCCTGAGAAATGGACAGAGGGACCAATTGGCATGTTCGGAAGGTAACAGCTCAGGCAATCACCCCTCCCTAGGCCTGTCCTTTACCAGGGGGTACATGCATGCCTTACTTGTCTACCCAGGGCAGGGAATTGTGCGTTACCCCGTCACCAGCTATGCATGAGAATGTGTGGGTCGGCCTTCAGACACGCACAGGGAGGAAAGGAGGGAGAGGGGGAGAGAGGGGGAGAGAGGGAGAGAGAGGGGGGGGGAGAGAGAGAGAGAGAGAGAGAGAGAGAGAGAGAGAGAGAGAGAGAGAGAGAGAGAGAATCTCAAACGCCAAAGCGGAGAATAAGATTCGGAGAAGAAGACAAGGAGAATAGGGCAAGGAGAATGAGGCAGACATAGAAGTGCATGAAAGCAAGGAGAAGAGTGAACGTAGGGAAAGACCAATAGAGGAAAAAAGCATGATGATAGAGAAAAACAAAGGAAACAGGATCCTGGAGTTTTCAAACATCCATCTCCGGACAAAGGCTCGAGACATTACTCCCAAGAAGAGGGAGTGAGAAGGGGAGGTAAAGGGGGGGGGGGAAGGATCGAGGACGAGTAGGGATGAGGATGGGGGTAGGGCAGCGCGGAAAGGAAGGAGAACTGCACTAGCTCAGGGCCCCGTGCTCGCCACGCACGTATCCACGAAAGAGTTCTAGACCCCCTGGGGTAAGGTACTCTGTTGTCAGAGCAGGCCCGAGGAACAGAGGATTGCTAAATCAGCTGCCAAATGAAAGGCTGTAATTATATTCTGGGCTTCCTTGTTGATGCCTCCATGCGGCGAGGAGTCCAGGCCGACAGCAAAGGCAAAAGCACTCCAGTCACCCATGTTGAGAGCCCATCTGGGCATGCATCCAGGGCAATGATGCTGGGGGAGGGACAGGAAGATTGTGGATTGGTCACTACCACACAGGTTGTCATGAACTCCCCAGTGGATGGATGGGAGAAACCAAGGGCTGCAAATGAAAAAGTTAATGGCCAAGAAACTTGGTGTGCCATGTCAAAATGTGAGGGGGTATCAGTATTTAAGAGGAAAAGAAAGTTGTGCCAGTTAGCCTCTAAGGTCCTTATGATGGCCAGTGATCATGGTTAAAGCTCACAAAGGGCTATATGTATTGAAATTGCCCAAGATTAGGAAAGATGGGGGAGCTGAGAAACCAATGCAAACAATATCTCATGAGGTGCTTTATCATCAGGAGGGAGGTACACACTGCAGATAGTACTATGCCGAAATGCACTTACCTGAACAGCCACAGCCTCCAAAGCTGTATCAAGAGGCAAAAGTTTGATATACAGTGTATCCAAAACATATGTGCGAACTCCTTTTTGAGTAGCATTGTGTGGTTCAAACTAGGGTCTCAGGGGTTGCTGGAATCTCTGCCTTGGCCACAGGAGTTGAACAGGTCAGATCTGCTAGCATGGGGGCCCACTGGAAGGTCCTCCTCCTTTAAACACTTTTCTTGTCTTTTCTCTCCTTACAGAATTTCGATGATGCCAAGGGTTTCTCTGAATCAGTTTCAGGCAAAGATGATCATGAAGCAGTGCGACCAACAGTTTGTGGTTCTTTCAGCCACTTGCTGGAGTCCAGTTGATAAGTGCAACCCAGGGAAGGAAGTGTCCCCAAGGACACCTTCCTGGCATGAGAAGCCAGAAGCAGCTTATTCATCTCAGGCTGGGAGGTGGGGACAAATGTCCCTGGTGGATAGAAAGCTATCACTCCCAAAGCAGATGTGGAAAAAGCAGCAAAAGGGGATCCCCCAAACAATCAGGGGGGCAGGTATGGTTCAGTGACCCTGAAGGCCCACTACAGAAAGAGTAACAGGCAAGAGTACCACCAGCAAAGTGGAAATGTCTTTGTAGCTGTAGCATATGACATTGTGTACATGCTGGGAGCAAATGCTTGCGCGTCCTTTTGGCCTCTTTGTCAGTTGGTTTGTCCTGAGTCTTGTATTCTTGTTCCTTCTTCCCTCTCTAGAAAACAGTGTAATCTGGTGAGCACAATGGTGCTTTCCACAGTCGACACAGATGGGGGGAGAGGCACACGGGGCATTTGCAGGCGATACTCATCCACAGTCTCTACAGATGAGGTTAGTGATGCAATGCAAAGATGTGCCCAAATTCCAGCACTTTAAGCACCACAGGGAGGGGGAGGGGGGGGAGGGAAGAGATCTACGATTTCACATCACATCAGTATACCCACACCTTGACCTTTTCAGCCAATGAATCACCCTAAAAGGCCCTGGGGGGGGGGGGGGGGGGGGGAGACATGGAGTGAAAGGTAATGGCGGTCAAGGAGGTTAGAATTGGAGTACATGCATACCCAGGTGAAGCCAAGAAGTCCACTAGTTTTCCTTAAATAAAACTTCCTTTATTCTGAAAAACAATGCCATACCATTATTGTACAAAATGTAAGACATGTAAGATATCATGACAGGTTTCTGCTTCTTTCCAGTGTCACAGTCACGGTAGTGATGTGGTGAATTATGGATGCTATGTAAGTTACAAATTTAATTCTCTTACAATTGAATGTAATTGTGAATTTGTCCTAAATCTTTACAAATAAAAATAAATATAATCGTTTTATTTGCACCACTAGCAATCCTTCAGAAGTCACAGAAAACAACTCACATATTCCATCTGGACACCCACTGTCATTGTCCTAGGAACCCAAAACTAAAGACAAATTTTCCATGATAATGAACAGGCACAAGGAATGGCCTTTGATGTAAAAAGCAGTGACCACTTGTTTTATGTGCAGTAGAGTACAAATTCACAGCTGGTTTACTCTCCACTTTGACTAGTCAAATGGTGGAATGATGCAGTCACACTCCTAGTACAATTATAGCTGTCAGTGAATATCTATGCAAGCCACCAAAGTTAAGATTACAGCAATTTTCCTCTTGTTACATCCCTATTTGTTCTTCCATGATTTTTCTGAAATATCCTACCTGATAGATGAGCTTTCTCTGCATCCACCATATCCAGTATCTCAAATGTATCCCTATAAAAGCAGTGGCATAACAAATTCTGTTTTTGGACCACTCAACTGAAAGATTTTCATAGCATTTGCTGTAAAAAAAAAAACTAATTAAGTGGTACAATGTAAGCGGAAAAAATACAGCACTTCTGCAGTTGCAGTGTTAGCAGGTGCATAAATATATCTGTGTTAATTTCCTTTTACTGTATCTTTCTGTGTGGAAACCAATATTGTAAGCTTTTCTCTATCTGTATCTGTATTTAGCTTTTCCTTGTTTGTGGGAATGTGAGAGCCTTGCACTCATTTGCTAATTTCGTAGTTCATCTTAACTCTGCTGTAGCTGCCACTGCAATGTGACAGACAATCACCTGTTGAAAACTTAGCTCAGAGGGACGGCAGGGGGGGGGGGGGGGAGGACACATCACCAGTGTGACTTACAAGTGGACAAAAGTACATTTGACATTCTGGCAGTGAATGTTCTCAAAACAACCGAGCCACATATGAGAAGCAGAGTCGCTGCCAGGCAGTCACTTTGAAAGCTACAATCTTTGCGATAACATGGAAGTGATAAAAAGTGAGCAACTGCATTATTGGTTATTACCGCAGACTTCAGTCAGCATTGTGCTTAGTGATATTAGAAATATGGGGAACATGGCGGAGAGTGTTTTAGTGCTAAGTGTACCTGTGTTGCATTTTTCATTGCGAATAAAGCGTTTATTCGAGAATAATTTGCATCTAATTTACTTACATCATAACAATATAATATAATGGATTGATATGTAATAAACAAAAAAGTACAAACATATGATGATTCTAGTCACCATTCAGCTGCAAAAACCCCATCAGATGTAAAGGCAGAGCCCAGCATTTCGTCGAAAGTGCCACAACGAAGTTTATCGACCGATTCCTTTAATCACGCAGATATTGGCAATTAATAGGATGTATCACCATCAGGATATTACTGATGATATAAAACACAAGCTTCTCACAGCTCCAAGGAAATCTGGAAATGGTTGTCTTTCCTAGGTCTAAGCACAACAAGGAAGGGCGGATTGAATGTAGACAAGTGCACGATAATCATTTTAAGCAGTATCCACGGCTGGTGTTCTCCCAAGTTAAAAAGGGACTTCTTTGCATTAACTGTTCACTTTTTGTGAATAATAGAATGGCTGGAGGAAAGAAATCCGTTATTGCCAAAAAACTTGTGACTGAACCACTAACAAAGTTTGCCAAACTTACTGGTAAAGACTCACTCACTCTCAACTGAAGTACCATGTTGAAGCATCAACAGATGCAAAATTAAAAAGGGACTTCTTTGCATTAACTGTTCACTTTTTGTAAATAATAAAATGGCTGGAGGAAAGAAATCCATTATCGCCAAAAAACTTGTGACTGAACCACTCACAAAGTTTGCCAAACTTACTGGTAAAGACTCACTCACTCTCAACTAAAGTACCATGTTGAAGCATCAACAGATGCAAAATTAAATCACTACACTAGGAATGCAAACTTCATGCCATAAATCCATTAGAGAAAACAGAGAACATCTTGTACCTATCATAAAAACAATCATATTTCATGGAAAGCAAAATATTCCCCTGCGTGGTCATACAGATGATGGGAGTCTATTAGAAAATGATAATGATCGTGAAAGTATAGTGAGTAACACGGGAAACTTTAGAGCTCTTGTAAGATTTAGAATTGACTTTGGAGAGTTGCAACTAAACCATCACCTTGAGACCAATAAAGCAAATGCCACTTACATACGTAAAACAGCGTGTAAGGAACTTAATTCATGCTGTGAAACAGTGATGTTATCGAGATTACTGGAGGAAATCAAAGATTCTCATTATTACAGCATAATCTTCGATGACGCTACGGACATAGAACACACTCCCCAACTGAGTTTAGCTGCAAGATATGTTGATGGTGATGGCAAATTACACAAACGATTTTTGAGTTTCATTGACATCAATAAAGACAAGGATTGTTGTGGAAGACGATGAACCTCAAGTGTGTCAAGATGAAGAGCGTAGCGTTACTGGTGAAGTATAGGTACTACAATTCTAAGGAGAATGGAAAGCCTTTCTCTGTCCCTGCGGAACTTTATGGGTATAGGCTGTGACGGTTGTTCAGTTAATATGTCAGAATCAAAAGGAGCTGCGGCTACAATAAAAAAGAAAGCTATCAACGTGGAAGTATCATCATATCGAAGTAATCAGATCAGTTCAACCTCACTGCCTCTCGCAGCTGCGAAGTTACAAGTGTGAGAAACTCACCTGGTACTATTGAAGTAGTAGTATCGTTCTTTACAGTGTCTAGCAACCCTCCCCATTTATGTAAATTAATGCCCACAGACAACCCAAGTCTCTACTTCCTTTGTCCCCTCAGTCATTGTGGCTGCAGGATCAAAATACTGTCTGTCCCCTTGGACATGTTCAAAAGAATAGACCACACATGCATATTTGATGTGTGAAGATTGGATATGAATAAAACTTTATTTTGCAGTGATAGTGACTCCTTCCATTTATGTTTAATCAAAAATATGTAACTTTACTTAGGGCTAAACTTTCATGACCTCGTTTAGTCAAAAATCTCTGCTCCTTGAATGTAGCATTATTGAGCATCCAAATTCTGGCTGAAACTACACCCATAGCAATCAAAACCAATTAGCATGTATGCATTACGTTACCATTACTTAAAACAAAGATTAAGTGAGTACTTTATTCGACTGCTAACAACACCGTAATTTAATTGCTGTTGTTTCAGAATCAAGATACATATGTAGCGCTTCCCTCCCCCTCCTCCTCCCCCTCCCCCCTCTCTTTTTTACGATTACATTCCTTCCATGTCTTTGTAATCAAAAGGTGGAATCCCATATTTTAGTAACTTTAAAGTGTATCCGCGGTCTGTTACACAGCTTAATTCTTTTGAATGAACAACTACACAGTGCAGTAATACATTAGCCTCCACTGGTGAAACGTCAGAACCATAGCAAGTTAGAAATATTGCTTTCTCTGTGTGTTTTATAGTTAATTCTTGAATAGTAGTGCTGGAATGGAAATAATGTGTGCACGCTGTTTGCAGATGGAGGAGCTCACCTCAGCTAAAGAGCAGCTGAAGATGCTTTTGGCCATGTTCAGCAGCATTCAGGCTGCTGCCTACTGTAGTAGCAGTGGCCAAGAATCTGACAAGTCAGATGGGATGCCTAAGGTGCCACCTTTTTGCCCAATGGCTCTGCTGTCAAGACACCTTGTGGTGTACCTAATGTGGCAGAGTTATCCTCACCAATTGGTGAGGGATGGGTGGTAACTGTTAGCACTGAAGCAGAGAGTGAATATGATGGCTGGCCTAACCCACTGATCCTGTGAGTGGACTGGCAGGTGTTCATTCACCAGGGTCCAAACAGCAACAGGTGGGGAGGGAATTGCTCATTAATCAGGAGCTCCAACATTAAATTCATTATGGAACTCCTTAGGCAAATGGTGTCCAGGACTGGAAATGAATCCTACTTGTACTGAATATGTCTGCCAGGGAGCCTCATCCGAGATGTGGAGAATGTCCTGCCTGTGGCTATCAAACATGCAGGGTGTGGCTGTCTCCAAGTTGTGGCTCAAGTTGGTGCCAATAATGCCTGTCATTTGGGTTCTGATGTGATCTTCAGTTTATATGGACAAGTAGCACAAATGGCAAAGAGCCCCTGAGCCACACATGGAGTGCTTGCAGTACACAGTTTGTATCAGCATTTCCAGAATGGATTCAAGTCCTTTGGTTTGGAGTGAGCGGAGGGTCTCAACCAAAGGCTTCATCGATTCTGTGACTGTCCCGACTGTAGACTGCTAGAGATGTGTGGAGAATTGGAGGAATACTTGATGGGTCTGGGATGCACTACACAAAGCAAGCTTTTTTAGGCTAGGCAATAGTTTGAGGTCATCTGATGAATGCACGCTAGACAGTGCGGAGATACAGAAAACAGACTGAATAAAAAGTAAAGACCATACTACCATCAAAATATTGAACAGTAAATTCTTGATGTATTTGTAGTTCCTGAATGTAATGCCCTCCAAGTAAATTGTCATCTTCAAAATACTCTTGGAACAAAGCTGGCTGAAACCTTGAGCAGAAACCCATGAAATATTTAGCAAGCCATGGAATGTACACTGAAAAAACAGATTACACACCTCTGGTATGATAGCATCAGAAGAGTGGAGGGGAGACAAAGGGCAAGAATGAATATGGATGAAATTTGTGCAATAAATGAAAGCCTATGCTATTGGTGGTAAAGCCCAAACAGTAGTGAAAGTAGGATTCTCAGACTCAATCCTATTTTTATATTGCCAACATATAACTGTAGTTAAAATTCTTTTTGCCACAAATAAGTAGGCAGTTTACAAACATTCATTTTCATTCCATATGTTTTGTGTGTTAGCTATGACTGTTGGACACCAGCACAAGAGAAGGTACTTGTCAATGGCAGGTACTTCACATCTATCAATTTCTACCATTCAGTTCTAATGTATCTTACTGTTTTCATGTAATTTAAGGCATAAAGTAATGACTAACTGCATAGCAGAAGGGCTGTGTTATTGAAAGGCACATCAACTTTGCTAGCTTTCCCACAGATACTGCTTCAGAACTATGGTCTCATTTTACAGGCTGACTGCATTGTGGCAGCACTGTGAATAAGCAGACTAAATAGTTTCACATGACCAGTAGTTATGGGATCCATTTCCATTCTTGCAGATGAATTTATTTTTTTTTCAAGAACCATCATACAGAATTACAAAATCATTCAAGAAGATTTTTACACCAACTAAGTATGTCTGTAGTTTTGCACATATTTACTGTGACTTTTCTAACAAACTGGACTGACCTCTGCCTTTTTCTATACATGCGACAAACCACTGTTCCATAAATGAACAATTCGGATGGCAGAGAGGGGCCAGTTCAGCAACATTTTTTGTGTAACTGAATTTGCTAACTACACTTTGTCATGTGGGTCTTTTCTGTCTGTAATTCAGTTACTCACCATATACTTATTCAGTGTGTGATTTACAGACCATTTAACATTTGAAAATATTTCTTTATGTAAATCATACTGGAAGTAAATGATATTCACTCGTTGCCTACATGGGATGCTAACAACTACTAGCCCTGCTGTTTCTAGCAAATCTATTCAACTAGCCTTCTTGAAAGATTCAGTAACTTCATTTACTATTGTTGTTGCACTGGCATCATGATCACTAACCCCTCTGTGCACTAATACCGTCTGTAAGGACATGCCTGTTCATAGTTACAAGGTCTAAAGTATTATAATTTTGTGTGGGCTACTATACTAGCAGCTTACCACAGCTTTCAGAAAACTGCTCAAAAGTACTTCACAAGACTGCCTGGCCGCAACACCTGCAGTGTATGCACAGACATCTTACTCTCTACTCAGTAGGTTATGATCACCTCCCTTTTCTGCACTACTTTGTGTAGGTTTTCCTTGAATAATTCTGTAACTGTCACAGCAGTATCGCATGGCAAATAAAAAAATACAATGCTGGAGTTCACACACACGGAGCTATTAAGAGAACTACTAATTAAAACAGGAAACCATAGCTTGAAACTTGGAACATGGTACCAATTTTCATATAACTTCATCAATGCATCTCACATAATTCTTATTTGTGCTTATAATGTAAATAAGCAATTCTACCAACTCACAAGCTAAGCTACTTCACCTGCTCAAAGGCAATGTTTAAATCCATATGGGTATACTGTAACAAAATGTTCTACTTTACCTGTTTCCTCATTTCCAACCTGTGGCATACTATAATACCTTAAGTTTTGTAATCTTTACCTTAAAGTAAACACAGGACTGCTAAAGTGAATACACACACAATTGATAACCAGCTCATTATTTTCACCACAACTCAGCAATGATTAATTCCATGTGGTCATATAAATTCTGTAATTACCTCTTTATTTGCACCCTCCCCCAACTCTTCTTTTACATTCATGCTGAATGGGTAAACTTGGGCCTATGGGAAAAAAAAACTGTAATTAATACATTTAAGCAGTCACAGTCCTCCCATATTATATAAAATGTATAACATATATGAATCCCAACCATCATACTTCCTAACATCTAAATAGTAGTTCTGGTTAATTGTTATCTTTTGAGTTCGAAATACTTGGTGAAGAGGTCACTATGGTATATTTCAATGGGAGGCAGCAAAAAATTTTAAGACTGTTTAATGACAACACCTTTGAAAATTCATTACGATCTTCAACTTCAGCCTTCTTCCTATGCCATTGTTTTCAATCATATTTTCTAGCTTCATTATCTTCATATGCATATCATGGTAGTGTAATCAAATAAAATAACACAGCTGCTACCTCAAACAATGAAATCAATGTTGTTCATATCAAACGACACAATATAGTGTCTATCAACTGTGTGGGGAAGCAGGAACTGGACTGTCAAGTGCCACATCACTCATACTACTATTATGATCAGAATAATAAAATGTCTAGAACAGTTACATCAAAACCTTGTTTCACATAATGCTTATTTATGACAAAATTATTAAAAAACACACACACCCTACCTTGGCAGACTACTTACTACTTTTCTAACTTCATTAATTCCTTTTGGTGGGACAAGTACGTTTCTAACAGTAAAAAAAAGAGCAGAGGCTACAGACAGGCTCAACCAGCCCCATTCTATGGATCGGAACTATGGGTTATACTTGCTAATCTCAAAAGAAGACAAAGTTCTAGAAAGATTACTTATGGAGCAGCACCAGCATATCAAGACTGAAAAACCTGTAATGTTGAAGTAAGTGCTGGAATGAGAACAAATGAAACAGTGATAGCATAGGAAGAAAATCATTAAACTGATAACATCTGTTGAGAATGTTAGATAGTTAGCAGCCAAAGAATAATTTTTGATTGGAAGTCACCTTACTGATAGAAATAAAGTGGACCACTTAACTTTCAGAAAGAGCATATCGACAAAATAATAATGAAGCAACATGGTGTATGCGAAGAGGATGCCTTGAAGAGAGATCCTGGGCAGGAGATAGAAAGAATACAGCAACATCATGTTATTAACTGATCTTTCTATTAATTAACTGCCTACAATAATACTAACATACTAGTACAAATAATGATAATATGATTTTATTATTATTACTATCTGAGCCATGACAGGCTCCCTCTTTGACTTCCTCCCCCGCACCTGGTGTATGTCATTTCTTTTCCTTGGAGCTTGTGGCACCAAGGGGTATGGTACAGCCATGCAGGGTACATCAACAGTATCTGGCATTCATCTGAAATTAATAGACTGGAGTGACTGGTATTCCTTTAAAAGTTCTGTCGAGTTAATAGTTGCAGGCTCAAGCGTTAACAAAAGATGGAACATTGGTGTGGTCTTGGCTATCTGTATTTGCTGTTGGCTGTTCTCTGTGGAAGTCACATTATGCAAGGAGCTTTCTCATCCACAAAACTGCTTGATTTAGATTGTGTTGCACGACTTAATACTTTGTGGCATTGCCTTGGAAGGGGTTGGGTAATGTCTCACAACCAGACAAGTTTCTTATTGCTATTCAATTCCTCACGTTCAGCAGTGGATTCTATGATTTGGTAATCCTGAACACCGTTTTAAGTGTGACCATGTTTAGCCTTAGACTAAGTTTTTGATGAGAATCATCTGACAAGTCCATTGATCTGTGCAACTACTGTGGTCATGTTGTTGTATTAAGTGAGAATGACAGTGGAATTTAGATGCTCCCTTAGTCTGCTCCAGTTTTCTACTGTTGTGACACATTGTTTAGGACCTGGACACTTAGGGCCTGCTCATCATACTGTGGCTGTTAACACTGCCTTTGTACATCAGCCTCATGGAATGCACCACTGCCAGCTACCGATGGACTGCCTTCACTCAAGTTATGTAAATTACTATTTTAAATGTGTACTAAAATTTTGTACATTTTCATGTTTGGGGGTTTGATGGCATGAGTGCTCTTCTTGTACATACTGCTGAGCACTGTTAGAATGGCCACATGCTAATCAGCTCTATGTGAATCACTCATGTCATACTTAGATGTCATCCAGACTTGTGAAAATATAGCCTGTTGGCACATTTGAGGCTCACGGGCTGGAACAAGCAAAAGTGTGTAAAACTACGTCTTACTGAGCTCTGAACGTTTTTTGTGTGTTTGTTCACTGACCATTTGTGAGCAGGAGAGTGAAAGAAATTTATTCCATCTCAGGGCTAGTTACTCCTTAATAGATTTAATTGTCCAACTGTTTGTTATTTTAAAGTTGTCATGGGGTGACCTTTCCTCACCTTTTATTTATTTACTGCTAAAAGTTGGTTCTGAGTACTAATTACTGGTTTTCCTTTTTAAAGGGCATTCTTGAGCTCCTATGCATGCACATTCACTTACTGAATCACTTACGCATCTCCTACGGTACACCTTAATAGAATTTTCACTGTGCCTGAAGCCAGTTATATCAATCTGTGCACACTAATTCCAGTTAATTAGTTAACTGCTCATTGGGGGCAAGATTTGAAGCAACTTGTCCTGTCTGCTGAAGGCAGCTCCAGAAATCAGTACACCTGTTTACTTTATTAAATTATCTAGATGCACTTTGAGGTGTATTTTAAGAATTTCCTTTTTCTAGTGGTCCCGAGGCAGCTATAAATTGCTCTGTCTTCCAGTATAGCTATTCAGTTTTAACCTTTGAGATGAGTTATGCTCCTGTGTTGTCTTAAAGAGCCATCTGTTTCCAAATAACTATCTGTCTATTTGTTGAAGCATTTTCTGAGTTGCGGTTTGTGAAGATGGAAATTTTGAATCTAAAATCTAAGAACTGATGTCAGACACAGCTTTTGTCTTTAACTATTGCCTTATTTAAATTGTCACTAAACTAAGGTGTGTAATGTCTTAAATTTGAAACTTCAGAGTGTTGGTTGTAATCCTGCAAATGTAGCTGATTTTAGTTATTTTTCTTAAATAAAAACATTTTAATAAACAATGGAGATGCATGTGAACCCCAATCCATCCAGTCGTTCCATTTAATTTCCCTTTTTCCTGCTGGATGTTTGGTTGGTAATGGAGGATGGTAATTTTCCTGGAACTAAAGGGGGAGGTTATACTCATACTGTCATTCACCATGAGGTGTGCATTTGTAGGTATCCACTGCTGAACACGGGGTCCCATGACTGTCTCAATTTGTCATTACTGAAGAAGCAACAATTTATCTATGAATTAAAAGTATGTCAGCTTCCATGTAGTAAGGGCAGTGTGGCAGAAATTGTGGCTTGTCTGCATGCCGGTGTGGACAACCCCTTGGTGATTAGTACCAACTGCACCGGGGAGGTATATGTTGCACTAGCTGACTGAGCTCCGACCAAGACAACCTTGTGTCAGACTATAGAGTGTTTAGAAAGTAGTCAGCCCCACCCACCATAAGCAAATACATACAATCCACTCACAATAGAGCCAATGGGATAATCACTTGTGGGGTATTCCACTATGTAATCTCTATCCTGAGCAAGTTACATTAGCCCTGCAGTTAAAGGGGCAGGTGCATGATTTGCAAAGTGGGGTCAGCCACCTTCATTTAGACAAATTATGAGCAATAGGTGGAGAACAAGATTCTCCCACCAACAGATAACTGCTGTAAGTAGTAGTAATGCTACAGACACCTTTAAGGAAGAGAAGGGATATCATTTGGGAAATTACCTTACCAAATACACTCCTGGAAATGGAAAAAAAAACACATTGACACCGGTGTGTCAGACCCACCATACTTGCTCCGGACACTGCGAGAGGGCTGTACAAGCAATGATCACACGCACGGCACAGCGGACACACCAGGAACCGCGGTGTTGGCCGTCGAATGGCGCTAGCTGCGCAGCATTTGTGCACCGCCGCCGTCAGTGTCAGCCAGTTTGCCGTGGCATACGGAGCTCCATCGCAGTCTTTAACACTGGTAGCATGCCACGACAGCGAGGACGTGAACCGTATGTGCAGTTGACGGACTTTGAGTGAGGGTGTATAGGGGGCATGCGGGAGGCCGGGTGGACATACCGCCGAATTGCTCAACACGTGGGGCGTGAGGTCTCCACAGTACATCGATGTTGTCGCCAGTGGTCGGCGGAAGGGGCACATGCCCGTGGACCTGGGACCGGACCGCAGCGACGCACGGATGCACGCCAAGACCGTAGGATCCTACGCAGTGCCGTAGGGGACCGCACTGCCACTTCCCAGCAAATTAGGACACTGTTGCTCCTGGGGTATCGGCGAGGACCATTCGCAACCGTCTCCATGAAGCTGGGCTACGGTCCCGCACACCGTTAGGCCGTCTTCCGCTCACGCCCCAACATCGTGCAGCCCGCCTCCAGTGGTGTCGCGACAGGCGTGAATGGAGGGACGAATGGAGATGTGTCGTCTTCAGCGATGAGAGTCGCTTCTGCCTTGGTGCCAATGATGGTCGTATGCGTGTTTGGCGCCGTGCAGGTGAGCGCCACAATCAGGACTGCATATGACCGAGGCACACAGGGCCAACACCCGGCATCATGGTGTGGGGAGCGATCTCCTACACTGGCCGTACACCACTGGTGATCGTTGAGGAGACACTGAATAGTGCACGGTACATCCAAACCGTCATCGAACCCATCGTTCTACCATTCCTAGACCAGCAAGGGAACTTGCTGTTCCAACAGGACAATGCACGTCCGCGTGTATCCCGTGCCACCCAACGTGCTCTAGAAGGTGTAAGTCAACTACCCTGGCCAGCAAGATCTCCGGATCTGTCCCCCATTGAGCATGTTTGGGACTGGATGAAGTGTCGTCTCACGCGGTCTGCACGTCCAGCACGAACGCTGGTCCAACTGAGGCGCCAGGTGGAAATGGCATGGCAAGCCGTTCCACAGGACTACATCCAGCATCTCTACGATCGTCTCCATGGGAGAATAGCAGCCTGCATTGCTGCGAAAGGTGGATATACACTGTACTAGTGCCGACATTGTGCATGCTCTGTTGCCTGTGTCTATGGGCCTGTGGTTCTGTCAGTGTGATCATGTGATGTATCTGACCCCAGGAATGTGTCAATAAAGTTTCCCCTTCCTGGGACAATGAATTCACGGTGTTCTTATTTCAATTTCCAGGAGTGTATGTTACTGCTTCTAGCTATAATGGAACTTTCAATTTAGAATTTAAAGACATGTGAAGTCCATCCAGTGGATCACCAAATTTATGTTTGATGCTGACACTTTGGCCTTCTCCAATAATGTTGTTCTTCAGGCATTGTACCCCCTGTGTTAAGTCATGTTTTCAGTTGAATTTTACACGGAAGTGCAACATTGAGGGAGTTGTGGGAATCAATTACTGGGCTGACATTTCACCTCATATTTAGAGGCTGCTCAAGCATGAACATTTTGGCTAGTGCAGTTTCCTCATGAACCTTTCAATAGGTACACAGATGAATGCATATGGTCATTTCATTCTTGGAATTGCAAGTCACAGAGCTACAAATACTCAATATTATATTAGAGAAAATGCAGCCACAGGACCGTTCACTAATAAATGCACATCTTTTACTGACTTACAGGATTTGGTGTCTGCTATTGAAGCTTGAATTTTGCAGACCAGCAGTGATGGGGTTTAAGTGTCATTATCAGGATGGGGATCGAGATTCTGGGCAATTTAAAAGGGGACCACCCATACAGAACAAGCGTAGGATTTGTTTCCAGTGTAACAAAGAGGGGCATTTTGTACAGCAATATCTGGTTCCATGGAAGGAGAGTCAAACAGCTGGCATCACAAGGAATGGAAGAGGCATGGTAATGTTCTACTGCCAAAGTGCTGTCTCTGTGCCAAGTCCAAGGTAGGGGAATGCCTGCCTTACCTTTGGGTATAACTTATCCAGGAACCAGTGTACACACTCCTCAGCTCTGGTAGTTCAGTTTCTCATTTAGATTATCTGTGGTATTTGGAGTTCCACAATACCTGCGAACTGCTTCATTTGCATCCATCCTCCCAATGTCAAGCTCTCACTGGGCAGATGTTGCCTCTGATTGGCAAAACTGAGTACTGGAAAATTTTCTTGGCCTGTGAAGTGGATAGCAATTAAAAATTTTTCAGTAAACTTAATTTTGGGGTGTGTTTTGTAAGTGGTAGTGGGTTTGTGTTAGTTTGTCAAGGCAGGGTTGTTTATTTTAAATTTAACCCAGTTGAAAAATCCCAGTTGTGCTCCTGTCAGGTTACCACAAGAGTTCATAGTGTGTTACCACAATATTCGCCATTTGAGCTGAGTCACCTTGGTCCAGTAGAGGTTAAGCTGGTACTGGAAGTTCTTGATTGTTTACCGCAGGTAGTTAACTAACAGATTTGATGTCACCAATAATTTCCTGTACACAATTCGCCTTACAAATGACATTCCAGAGAGGCACAATCTTTAGAGGCTTTCTCCATCAAAGACGAAATTTATATGTACTTTGATTAATAATATGTTGTTCGATGGGGTCATCAGGCCCTCAATCTCAGCCTATGCTTCTCCCATATTTTCAGTATCTATCAGCAGCAGTGGGGTGTTTCATCCAGTTGTGGGTTATCATATGGTTAATGAGAAGGGAGTTTTGGAATCTGTGCCACTTCCCAATCTGCATATTTCTTTTACTTGGTTCAGTCGGGCTCAGTATTTTATTGTCCTGGATCTCAATCTCCCATATTATTAGATCATGTTAACAGAGGATTCCACGCATATTACTGCCTTCTGTACAGGTTGAACCCTCTACGTTTTTAACAGGGTGCCCTTTGGCATGTCAATAGGAGTTGCCATTATGTCTTGCCTTCTAGGTTATGCTATCGGTGATTTCACATTCAAGTGTCTATAAACACCTAAACGGCATGGTTATTTACTGTTTTGTCTGAACACCTGCAACATCTTGAGGCAGTCCTGGTTTACCAGAGGGAGGTGGGACTTACTGCGAAACCATCTAAAATGACACTGGCACATAGGTTTCATTCTTGGGACATCTTAGTTCCACTGATTGCATTAGAATTGTCCAGGAGCATACTGGTGATTTGCGAAAATTTCCAGCTCCTAGAAATAATAACAGTGTGGCACAGTTGATAGGCATGACAAATTTTTTTCGAAAGTTTGTGCCCAATTTTACTAAATTACTGGGATGCCTTAATGATTTAAGAAATTTCAAAATGGGATGAAAGTCATCCAGAATCTTCTGAAACCATTACAGTGGCGCTTTGTAACCCACTAGTAGTAGCCATACCCAATTTTGAGCTCCTGTTCTTGCAAATGGGCACCTAATTCTTCTAGGGTAGAAAGTGGAAGCTGCCCTCCTGCAGGAACAGAATGGGAGGGGAGGTGTTGTGGGTTGATGACCTATAGCCTATGGACCTTGGAAACTTTCACTTGAGGAGATGAAATATTGCATGTATGAATGGGAAGCCTTGGTTCTGTTTGCCCTTGAGAAATTCAGATTTTATTTTAAACACCAAGATTTTTGTTTAGAGACTGACAAGCTCTTAGTTAGGTTTTGGCTCATTATTTCCTTAACACCCTCTTAGGCAGTCATCTGGGCATTTATAATACTGTTGTCAAGATAAGACAACACAACACCTGGTCCTCCCTGTATAATGATGTCCAGAGGTTGGTGGGGGAATGTGAGACCCGAACTATGTGAAGGGCTTTTGGAGTCTACCCATCAGAAATGCCTGATGCATAAATTTTTTATTGATTATACAGGTCCGCTTTCTCGTATTTGTGGGTATTAGGCACCTATTAGTTATCATGGATGACTTTTCTCACTTTTTGACTCATTCCAAGCAGAGGACTGACCATCCTGGTAGCTATCCAGCATTTGTAATGAATTCTTTCTGTTTACAGGCCACCCACAATGCTTATTAGCTTTTGTTTCCCAGCTATTCGTGAGATTCTGCTTTGACAATGGAATTAAGGATGTGACCACAAATCCTTATTACCATCATACTTTGCTGACCAGGTGAACTGCAAGTTGAAGGCTGTGCTTATCTTTCACAACAAGGCTCAGACGAAGTGGGACATGTCAGTACCATGGCTCAATTTTGTCTTTAAAACTCTGGATGCTGCTCCAGTATCCCTTATGCTAGCACATCCAGTCAATTCTCCTCTTGTCAACCTGTGGCCAATCAATGGTTTCCTTCCAGAACAAGTCACCCTAGCAGTAACACATCACAACTGGAGCCAGGCTAGGCATAATACCAAAATTGCCCATCACAGGCTAGCCATCTGCTGCAATCAGGGGCTAAATAGTTCATTGCAAAGGCTGGGGACAGATTGTTAGCCCAAAACCCTTATTGTTCAAAAAGGGGAGTTAGAGTTCCCTAGCAAACTAGCTCCTCAGTTCTTGGGACTCTGTGAGACTGTCAGGGTGGTGAGCCTGACAAACCTCCTGCTTCTGAATTTATGCACGCATAAAGCCTCATGCATGCACATTACCCATGGCAAGGAGAGTCATATGTAGAGGGCTCCTCAATGGTGGGGAAGGGGGATTTTGATTTTATGGGATCCCTCTTTGAATTCCAGCCCCATGTGCCTGGCAAATGTCACTTGTCACAGCTCAGAGTTCATGGCACCAGTGGACGTTGTGGAGCCAGAATGGAGGTAGAGCAACAGCAGTGCATCTCAAGGGCAGTCAGTGTCTTGAGGCTGGACTAGAGGGTGAGCCATGCAGCGCTTGTGGGCAGCATGTGCTGTTTGGCCGAACTTAATGTGCCACTATCATTATCACCATCACCACAATAAAACAATCTTCTTTCAATAATGTTAACTGCCATAGTCTGATCAGCCCCAAAATTATCATCACTCATCTAAAGTCTGGTATGTCCACCTCTGACACAGATAACAGCAGGGAGACATTGTGGCATGGAAGCAATGAGGCCTTGGTAGATCATTGGAGGAAGTTGGCACCATATCTGCACACTCAAGTCATCTCATTCCCATAAATTCTAAAAGGGGGGATGATCTCTGACATTTTAAATTACATCCCAGATATGTTTGACCAGGTTCGCCATCACATCAATTGGAACTCACCACTATGTTCCTCAAACCATTCTATCACACTCATGGCCTTGTGAAATGGTGCATTATTTTGATGAAAAATGCCACTGCCAGTGGGAAATATGATAGTCATGAAGGGTGGACCTTGCCACTGGTAGCAAGGCTTGCATGCCTCAGTGATATAGATATCTGTTCTGTAGGTGCAGCCCCAGCGGAGGGTATCTGTTGAGGGGCCAGACAAATGTGTGGTCCCTGAAGAGGGGCAGCAGTCATTTCAATAGTTCAATAGTTGCAGGGGCAACAGTTGGGATGAACGACTGATCTGGACTTTTAACATTAACCAAAACAGTCTTCCTGTGCTGTTAGCAATGGGAAACTATAGCCATAATATTTCCCGAGGGGATACAACTTTACTGCATGGTTGAATGATGATGGCATCCTCATGGATAAAATATTCAGGAATTAAAATAGTCCCCTATTCAGGACGTCGTTATCTGGAGAAAGAAAACGCATTCTACAGAGGGGAACATGGAATGGCAGATCACTTAATGGGGCAGGTATGTTACAAAATTTAAAAATGGAAATGGATAGGTTAAAGCTAGATATATTGGGAATTAGAGAAGTTTGATGGTAGGAGGAACAAGACTTCTGGTCCGATGAACAAAGAAATATAAAAACAAAATCAAAAAATGGTTCAAATGGCTCTGAGCACTATGGGACTTAACATCTGTGGTCATCAGTCCCCTAGAACTCAGAACTACTTAAACCTAACTAACCTAAGGACATCACACACATCCATGCCCAAGGCAGGATTAGAACCTGCGACCGTAGTGGTCACGCGGTTCCAGACTGAAGTGCCTAGAACTGCACGGCGACACCGGCTGGCCAATAAAATATCAAACCGGGGAAATGCATGAGTAGGTTTAAGAATGAATAAAAGATAGGAGCGCAGATAAGCTACTATGAACAGCTTACTGAACACACTGTTGTAGCTGAGACAAACACGAAGCCCATGCCTACCACAGTAGTACGAGTTCATATGCCAACTAGCTCCCAAGACGAAAAGATTGAAAAAATGTATGATGAGATAGAAGAAATTATTCAGCTAGTGAAGGAAGACGAATAATTAATAGTCATGGAGCAGTAGAATTCGATAGTAGGAGAACAAAGAGGATGGGGGCAGGGGAGGAGGAGGATGAAGGCCAAGGCCAAGAGGGGGGGAGGCAGAGGGGCCGAGGCAGACGGGGGGGGGGGGAAAGGGAAAGGCAGAGGCAGAGGCAGAGGCAGATGGGGGGGAAAGGCAGAGGCAGACGGGGGGGGAAGGCAGAGGCAGACGGGGGGGGAAAGGCAGAGGCAGACGGGGGGGGAAAGGCAGAGGCAGACGGGGGGGAAAGGCAGAGGCAGACGGGGGGGAAAGGCAGAGGCAGACGGGGGGGAAAGGCAGAGGCAGACGGGGGGGGAAGGCAGAGGCAGACGGGGGGGAAGGCAGAGGCAGACGGGGGGGAAGGCAGAGGCAGACGGGGGGGGGAAGGCAGAGGCAGACGGGGGGGGAAAGGCAGAGGCAGACGGGGGGGGGGAAAGGCAGAGGCAGACGGGGGGGAAAGGCAGAGGCAGACGGGGGGGAAAGGCAGAGGCAGACGGGGGGGAAAGGCAGAGGCAGACGGGGGGGAAAGGCAGAGGCAGACGGGGGGGAAAGGCAGAGGCAGACGGGGGGAAAGGCAGAGGCAGACGGGGGGGGGAAGGCAGAGGCAGACGGGGGGGGAAGGCAGAGGCAGACGGGGGGGGAAGGCAGAGGCAGACGGGGGGGGAAGGCAGAGGCAGACGGGGGGGGAAAGGCAGAGGCAGACGGGGGGGAAAGGCAGAGGCAGACGGGGGGGAAAGGCAGAGGCAGACGGGGGGGGAAGGGAGAGGCAGATGGGGGGGGAAGGGAGAGGCAGACGGGGGGGAAGGGAGAGGCAGACGGGGGGGGAAGGGAGAGGCAGACGGGGGGGGAAGGGAGAGGCAGACGGGGGGGAAGGGAGAGGCAGACGGGGGGGAAGGGAGAGGCAGACGGGGGGGAAGGGAGAGGCAGACGGGGGGGAAGGGAGAGGCAGACGGGGGGGAAAGGGAGAGGCAGACAGGGGAAAGGGAGAGGCAGACAGGGGAAAGGGAGAGGCAGACAGGGGAAAGGCAAAGGCAGACAGGGGAAAGGCAAAGGCAGACAGGGGAAAGGCAAAGGCAGACAGGGGAAAGGCAAAGGCAGACAGGAAAAAGGCAAAGGCAGACAGGAAAAAGGCAAAGGCAGACAGGAAAAAGGCAAAGGCAGACAGGAAAAAGGCAAAGGCAGACAGGAAAAAGGCAAAGGCAGACAGGAAAAAGGCAAAGGCAGACAGGAAAAAGGCAAAGGCAGACAGGAAAAAGGCAAAGGCAGACAGGAAAAAGACAAAGGCAGACAGGGGAAAGGCAAAGGCAGACAGGGGAAAGGCAAAGGCAGACAGGGGAAAGGCAAAGGCAGACAGGGGAAAGGCAAAGGCAGACAGGGGAAAGGCAAAGGCAGACAGGGGAAAGGCAAAGGCAGACAGGGGAAAGGCAAAGGCAGACAGGGGAAAGGCAAAGGCAGACAGGGGAAAGGCAAAGGCAGACAGGGGAAAGGCAAAGGCAGACAGGGGAAAGGCAAAGGCAGACAGGGGAAAGGCAAAGGCAGACAGGGGAAAGGCAAAGGCAGACAGGGGAAAGGCAAAGGCAGACAGGGGAAAGGCAAAGGCAGACAGGGGAAAGGCAAAGGCAGACAGGGGAAAGGCAAAGGCAGACAGGGGAAAGGCAAAGGCAGACAGGGGAAAGGCAAAGGCAGACAGGGGAAAGGCAAAGGCAGACAGGGGAAAGGCATCTTCCCTCCGTTTCTGTTCGTGTGCATATAAGGGGCGCTATGAGCTCACCAGTTGGTCAGTTGGGGTCAGTCTGGGTGTGTCTGGAGTCAGCCTGTGGTTAGTCTCTCGACCCCAGCCTGCTAGTCTGTCTCTCATCCGAATTTGTGTTGCAATGAGAGAACTCAACGAGTGGTCGCCCCATCGCGGGCTTAGTTCCTGCATCTGAGGCTGCACGTTAGATCAGCAGTCTGCTCGAGTTGCTCAGGCAATGGTCATTGATGGATGGATCAATTGTTGGTCGGTCGCTCACTGAGACACAAGATGGCTTGACCGCCTTGAGTGTCAGCACGAGGTCGTCACCTGAGTCCAGTGGGCCGCACTGTATAGAGAGGGGTAATGGCTTCGTGGCCGACACGAGAGCAACAGGAGTCAACCTACGACACCGGTCTCGGCAGTACGAGCTGCGACACCATGAGACGGGAGATTGTCGCACCTTCCTGCGTCTGTTGAAGCGGCTGGCAGCAGACGGTTCGGGAGAGTGTTTTGGAGGTGCTGCACCAGGTCGTCACTAGAAATCGCAGTTTATTAGAAGTTAAGTGATTCATGATATGTTGTTTTATTTACTTGTTAAATTCTACTTGTTTTCTTGGTGAGGTCACGAGGCGCTTTGTTTTGGGGTCGTCCCACTATTCTTCTCCGTTTGCCCACCCATGGGAAGGTGGTTATTTATGAATTGGGTGGTCCGTTTTTCCCTTGTGGATTAGGGGTGGGTTAGAGCAACCTGCGGTTCTGGTTGTTTGGTAATCACCTTATCAGTCTGCCATACGTTAATAGCTGCCTCTGTCATGTTTGTCGGATTCGGTGTGTTAACGAATTTATTACTTGAAGTGTAATTGTCTAATTACACGAATATGTTTTTATCTTGCCTATCATCTTCAGAGGTGGTATATGTGGACTGTAGGACGTGTTTGGCCAACCTTGTATAATTTTATGTAAGATTGCATTTCATGGGCTTTTATTTAAATGGTCATTTTTGTATATAAAGTTGCCACCCTTCCACCATAAGACTTTTCTTAGAAATTAAAATCAAGTTGCACCTTCGGTAGCAAGTTAATCTTTTAATTTCCATCTATTCTACGGGGTACATACTTTGTGTGCTTGTGTGAATTGTTAAAACTTTTACTTTAAAGTAATCTGGTGTGTTGCAGATTTGCACCTGTGTAGTCGTTCAGAGGTGGTTGTTAGCGGTCATGACTATGACCATGTCAAAAGCGAGCGGCAGGGCTCTCAGCCCGAAAGCTCATATACTCAAAAATTTGTTTCTTTCAGCCTCTGAATAAATTGTAACTTGATATTTAGAGGGTGCTTTCTGCTTACAATTTTAAATCCGTTTCTTAAAACAAAGGCTTTTAGGAATAAAATTCCCATTTGTTAAAAGCAATTTCATTTTGATTTCATCAGTTACTCCCTGGCAACTACTTCCACGCTCACATAGTGTGATCAAATGTGTTAACGTTCTTGATGACTCGCTAGTAAATAAAGTAAATTCTTAAGAAGAAGTTCTAAAAGTTCTGAAAGTAAATTCACGGTTCACGGTTCACATATGGAATCTGGATATGAAATGAAAGAGGAAGCCATCTGGTGGAATTTTGGACAGGGCATAACTTCATCATATGGTATGTGCTCAAAAGTATTCGGACACTGCCAGAAACATACTTTTTCATACTAGGTGCATTGTGCTGCCACATACTGCCAGGCACTCCATATCAGCGACCTCAGTAGCCATTAGACAACATGAGAGAGCACAATTGGGTGCTCTGCACAACTCATTGACTTTGAAAATTGACAGTGATTGGGTGTCACACCTGTGGCACAGCTGCAAAATACTGACATGAATTATTTACAGACGAATGGAAAAGCTGGTAGATGCCAACATCAGGGAAGATTAGTTTGGATTCCATAGAAATGTTGCAACACATGAGGCAATACTGACCCTACGACTTATCTCAGAAGACAGATTAAGGAAAGGCAAACCTACATTTCCAGCATTTCTAGACTTAGAGAAAGCTTTTGACAATGTTGACTGGAATACTCTTTCAAATTCGGAAGGTGGCAGTCGTCAAATACCGGGAGCGAAAGGCTATTTACAATTTGTACAGAAACCAGATGGCAGTTATGAAAGTCGAGGAGCATGGAAGGGAAGCAGTGGTTGGGAACGGAGTGAGACAGGGTTTTAACCCATCCCCAGTGTTTTTCATTCTGTATGTTGAGCAAGCAATAAATGAAACAAAAGAAGAATTTTCAGTATGCATTAAAATCCAGGGAGAAGAAATAAAAACTCCGAGGTTTGCCGACAACATTGTAATTCTGTCAGAGACAGCAGAGGACCTGGAAGTGCAGTTGAACAGAATGGACAGTGCCTTCAAAGGGGGATATAAAATGAGCATCTACAAAAGCAAAACAAGGATAATGGAATGTAGTCTACTTAAATCAGGATATGATGCTGGAATTAGGAAATAAGACACTTAAGGTAGTAGATGAGTTTTGCTATTTGGGTAGCAAAATAACTGATGGTTGAAGTAGAGAGGATATAAAATGTAGACTGGCAATGGCAAGGAAAGCATTTCTGAATAAGAGAAATTTGTTAACAAAGTATACATTTAAGTGTCAGGAAGTCTTCTCTGAATGTACTGCTATGGACTGTATCCATCTATGGAAGTTAAACGTGGGTGAGAAGTAGTTTAGACAAGAAGAGAACAGAAGCTTTTGAAACATGTTGCTATAAAAGAATGCTGAAGATTAGATGGGTGTATCACGTAACTAATGAGGAGATATTGAATAGAATTGGGGAGAAGAGGTATCTCTACATCTACATCTATACTCCGCAAGCCACCCAACGGTGTGTGGTGGAGGGCACTTTACGTGCCACTGACATTACCTCCCTTTTCTGTTCCAGTCGCGTATGGTTCGCGGGAAGAACGACTGACTGAAAGCCTCCGTGCGTGCTTGAATCTCTCTAATTTTACATTTGTGATCTCCTCGGGAGGTATAAGTAGGGGGAAGCAATAAATTCGATACCTCATCCAAAAATGCACCCTCTCGAAACCTGGCAAGCAAGCTACACCGCGATGCAGAGTGCCTCTCTTGCAGAGTCTGCCACTTGAGTTTGCTAAGCATCTCCGTAACGCTATCACAGTTATCAAGTAACCCTGTGACGAAACACGCCACTCTTCTTTGGATCTTCTCTATCTCCTCCGTCAACCCGATCTGGTACGGATCCTGCACTGATGAGCAATACTCAATTATAGGTCGAACGAGTGTTTTGTAAGCCACTTCCTTTGTTGATGGACTACATTTTCTAAGGACTCTCCCAATGAATCTCAACCTGGTACCCACCTTACCAACAATTAATTTTATATGATCATTCCACTTCAAATCGTTCCGCACGCATCTTCCCAGATATTTTACAGAAGTAACTGCTACCAGTGTTTGTTCCGCTATCATATAATCATACAATAAAGGAACCTTCTTTCTATGTATTCGCAATACATTACATTTGCACCAAGTGTCTATCCACTGCAGATCTTCCTGCATTTCGCTACAATTTTCTAATGCTGCAACTTCTCTGTATACTACAGCATCATCCGCGAAAAGCCGCATGGAACTTCCGACACTATCTACTAGGTCATTTACATATATTGTGAATAGCAATGGTCCCATAACACTCCCCTGTGGCACGCCAGAGGTTACTTAACGTCTGTAGACGTCTCTCCATTGAGAACAACATGCTGTGTTCTGTTTGCTAAAAATGCTTCAATCCAGCCACACAGCTGGTCTGATATTCCGTAGGCTCTTACTTTGTTTATCAGGCGACAGTGCGGAAATGTATCGAACGCCTTCCGGAAGTCAAGGAAAATAGCATTTACCTGGGAGCCTGTATCTAATATTTTCTGGGTCTCATAAACAAATAAAGCGAGTTGGGTCTCACACGTTCGCTGTTACTGGAATCCATGTTGATTCCTACAGAGTAGATTCTGGGTTTCCAAAAACAACACGATACTCGAGCAACTTGACTAGAAGAAGGGATCGGTTGGTAGGACACATTCTGAGTCACAAGGGATCATCGATTTAGTACTGGAGGGAAGGGCTGAGGGTAAAAGTTATAGAGGGAGACCAAGGCATGATTACACTAAACAGATTCAGGAGGATGTGGGTTGCAGTAGTTATTCAGAGATGAAGCAGCTTGAACAGGATAGAGTAGCATGGAGAGCTGCATCAATTCAGTCTCAGGACTGAAGATCACAACAAGAAATGCATCCTCCCAAAGGCATGATGAATGTATCAGTCCTCTCCCAATGTGCCAACATCCAACACCAACAGATACATGCCTATTTCAGTTGTAGTTGTCGATGTCATGACATTAACACTGGCACATTCATGGGTCATCAGCTGCACAGACTCATCATTAGGAGTGTTTGGAGCATTTTGCATGCAGACACACTTGTACTCTGCCTAGCATTAATGCCTGATGTTAGTTATGCCACAGTTTACTGCCTGTCTTGTTTTACCTGTCTGCCTAGCCTATGATGTGTACCACCTGTCATGAGCAGTACTTGCCCAACCCCCATAATGTCTGGACATCGTTTCACCTGTGTTTTGCCATGTGTTGAAGACAACTGCCACAGCTTTCCTCAAACATCCAACAAGCTGTGCAGCTTCCAAAATGCTCATCCCAAGCCTTCAGGCCATAAAAATCTGCTCTCAGTCAAACTCAGATAGATTGTGTGCATTCCCTATTTTACACCCAGACAGCATGCTCACTCATATTCCATGCAGCGTGTGAGACTAAAAGACAATGTGAGGTGCTATTGCCTGGATAAGTTTATATTGATAGCAGATCAGTGGTCATAATGTTTTGGCTGATGTTATGGATATAGTATTATGACTTCCAAATGGATGCTAGGCCATGCCAAGGGAACCATTCTGCAACATTCAAGGCAATTGTCAAATGCATCAAATTACTACAAGAGTGTACCAGAAAATAATGCCTCCTAAACTTTGATTCTGTTCTTCATATCAGTTGTCATGCATATTACTCTGTTGATGTTACGACTTTGCTGACACAATATGCAGCACCCTCCTGCTGAAGAGTTCTGAACTGCAGTGTGTAAAGTGTGTGTGTGTTAGCTAACCGTGTCAGCATGTCAGAAAACCCTCAGAAAACAGAACACAAATTCAAATAGTTCATCCACATGTGGAGTACCCTCTCCTTCAGCATGACAATGATAGACCATACGCAACTTTTTTTTTGCACCTGCAACAGTCTGACACCTTTGATTCATTGTTATTGTTCATACTTCATAGTGTCCCAGTTTGACCAAGTTTATTTTCACCTATTTGCAAAACCTAAAGAACACCTTCAAGAACTTCACTTTGCCGGCCGGTGTGGCCAAGCGGTTCTAGGCACTTCAGTCTGGAACTGTGCAGCCGCTACGGTCCCAGGTTCGAATCCTGCCTCGGGCATGGATGTGTCTGATGTCCTTAGGTTAGTTAGGTTTAAGTAGCTCTAAGTTCTAGGGGACTGATGACCTCAGATGTTAAGTCACATAGTGCTCAGAGTTATTTTTTTGAACTTCACTTTGATAGTGGTGAATTGGTGTGAGCAGAGATGAGGCTGTGGTCTGCCAACAAAGTCAAACATTCTACAGTGATGACACCAACAACCTGGTGTCTCATTGGGAGAAAGGTGTTCAGTGCCATGGTGACTATGTTTGAAATAAATAATTGAAACACTACGAATAAAGATGTAAAATGTTAATAAAGTTTGTATTAATTAAAATGCTTCAATAATTTTCAAATAAAAATTGTGTACCATTACTTTCCAGCATGTGCTCATGCCCAAAATATACAGCATTTAAAAACTAAGCTTTATTAATTTGACCAAGAAGGTGGCTTTCAACTAACGTAATGTCTACATGCATCTGTTAAGGTCATAGGGAAGTTCAGTCCCACTAACACACCACACAACATAAAAGAAGACTTCTCGTAGTTAAAAGTTACATTCTGGGCACAATTTGGATTTTTTGGTAGACATTAGGCTGTGCTACTGGTCAATTTGTTACCACATCCTTTACTTGGCTTTCACATAGCAAGGCTTTGTCAGCTCACAGCCACACTGCCACCTTTCAACCTAGACTAGGCCTTGAGCTCCACTATGGATCAGTCTCTCAGCACAATCAATATTTCTAGGGGGAAGGAGGTCTAGAAACACATTCTAAACTTGTAGCCTTTGAATAATTCTCAGGTTCAGGTCCAAGGTCAATGACTCTTCAAATTGCTTTTCATTTACATGATGCGTGTTGTGCATACATATCATTCTGTATGCCAAACCATCATTGTGTCAGGGGTGAAAGCCAAGGCTTCAACTATGTTGCGTCTAACCACTCTTTTACTGTATTTAATAAAATTTAATATATTTACTTTCCTATCGTTTCCTCACAGTGATGGTTTAGGATTACTGTTGTGATACTCCTCGACAAATGAATTGCAAGCTGATCACATAGTTCCTACGAACTATAATGAAGCACTCACATATATTCAAATGCAAATGCTGCATTAATGCTATCACAGTACTTCTGCAGTTACACCCAAGATGGGTGTTGAAGCAGACTTGTTCAGCACAGACAGCACACAAGTAGTTTGCGCGATTGTGTCAGGACCCACAATTCTGGTAGGCAGAATAAAAATACTAGTGGCACCAAGTGAATTTGTTTTCCTGCTGATAGCTGAATACCCTACAAATAGCTGCACTGTATCAGATTTCAAGTGACATGTGTATGTAAGATTATTTACACCAGTAACTAACATTCTGGCAGTTTCACAAAAAATATGTGTGACAATGTGCAGCAAACACAGAAAGTGGTTATGAACAAACCTATCAATATTTCATTTGTAATACCATTGCTTCATGAAAACTTCCCTGCCAACATATAAATTCATTCTGCAGATACGGGCTGTATAACAATTTCTGTTTTCATGTGGTATTTGTCTGAAATTTAAATTTACTATTGGGTCATCCCATGTCAAGTGGCCTAAATTTAGACAAGTTCCCCACTTGGCCATCTCCAATTTTATGAAATGTTTACAGGATGTACATATAGACCTTACATGAAGCACTGCCAAATTACAGCTTCATAAATAGTATGGTGGGGCCACCAGCCACCTTTTCGTAAAGGCTCGCTTTTTCATTGCGGCTGAAATGAATACATGATCAACTTTGTTTTACCACTGTTCAGGATCTAAGAGACCTGTTGTGCTCAAACTTTGTGATCCTGTTCAACTTTTTGGGTACAATAGCTTCATTTTAGTACAAAAGGTCAAACTATGATAAATTCATCATAGTGTGCTATCAAAGTGTTCCATAAATCTTGTTGTATCAAATAAACTCACATTTATATTACATTAAAAAATACATGTACCAGTCGTACTCCGTATGGTTTCGAAGCCAAATATTTCAGTTCTTATTAACTCATTTGCTGAAATTTGTTACTAATAGAAATTACAGTTGATTCTAACAAGCTATAATGTCAGCCCATTCTTGTTGCTCATGGGACAGAAATAATGTGTTGCTCTGGAATCCAACAAGCATCCTGCCTAGCTGGCCAATAGAATGAATGTGCAGGTCCATTGGGGTGCATGAAAATGACAAACATTTTCCTTCTTCTGAAACTTTGGACACATTACCAATCCACTATTTTCCATCATATATACAGGCAATGTATTGGTCCAGTTGTAAGGCTTTAGTATTTCTGAACGAAACACTTTGGTCAACATTTGCCACAAAAAAGTTTGTATCATTGAATACTCTTCTAATACAAACTTGCTTTTCATTTAATGGCACAAAATGGCGATTGTGTCTTGTTCCTGATATTGTGCAGCCATTTTTTAACCTTGCTTTCTGCTCAGTTTTTAATGTTTCAATTTGTTCTTTTGAAACAAAAATGAATTGGATTCCTCTGATATTCTTTGTACAGTATTTAAACAAGTCAGTTGGTGTCAAAATCTGGTCCTCAGTTGATCTTTGAAGGCTTGCTCTTGCTGCCACGCACTTTACAGTTCCTCCATTCTATCAGATGGAGATTTTCCATGGCTTATAGCAGGAAAGTTCCATTCAGCTGAGATTCCAAAGTCATTCTGACGGCGGCAGAGATTCAGAAAATTTTAGAAGTTTTTGTACTGCACTGCTGATCCATCACTGAAGTAGTAAATGTGTGTCATTTTTCCAAGGAGACACTTTAGATCTTCTATTAATTTCACTATAAAAGCATTTACAGCAATTGCATTATGTTTCAGGCTGTCGCTTATTATACAGTAGCTGATGCTGCCAATGTCCAAGTTATTTCTGAAGTACACAACAAATGGGTGTAAAGTTGCTTGGCTGTTATTCCAGTGAAAACCTTGAACTGCATCCTGGACAATGAAGGAATAATTTTCAGCAAAGTCCATTAATATGATCATTTCAGTTGGCTCACAGTTTCTTTTATGCATTTTAGGTGCTTGCTCTGGTGCTTTGCAACATAATGAGTGGAAAGTTTGTCAGTTTTTGATATCAGATCTTCAATAAAATCCTTAGTGGTCATCTGCTTTGTTTCTAATGTATCTATCAGTGTGCACCCACTGTTTGTTCTCAATGGTATCATCTGTCTTCAAAGCTACTTCCTAAAAACTGTTCAAGTAGTTCTTCTCCCGGACAGATTTCACGGGGAAGAAGCATGCAGTCTGGATTCCAAATCACACACTGTTTTATCAGTCAGACTCTTATAATCTTATTTAATTGGAGTGCCTGCAAGCATCAGTTTCACAGTTTGGTGTAAAGTGCAACCAGAAACTGATTGGGTTCCTGCAGCACCCACAGCGATGCACGATTTTAGCCTCAGTTCACAAAATTTGCCAAATCCAATTTCAGGCCTATGCTGAAGTTGATATGCAACAAATATTTCTTCCAAATTATTTAGAAGAAGGTATTTTTGCATCAAAACTATCTTTCCTTCTATTCCAATTGATACGTAGCCTTTTTACCTGGACAAATTTGACTAAATTCTTCATTCTGAAAAAATGTTACCACTCTCTCTTTTATGGCATCTGAAATCATCTTGCCACACTTGTTCTTTGGCAGAGTTAGTACACTATTTTCTGCCTGTAACTTCCTAGCTGCTTTTACCATCCCCTCTGAAACACCGAATTCTTGCATTCTCTTTTATAGTCCAGCTTTGTGGTACTAGTGTCAGTATCTGCAATTTTTCAGGCTGCCTTGACAATTGCAACTTCTCTTTCAATTCCTTAATCAGCTGCTTATAATCTTCACAATCAGGACATGTCTTGCTTGTACTATGTGTTTGAAGATCTTTTGGGGCTAATCCTCCAGCAGCAGCAATGTTATTCGCAATTGTCTGTTGAGCTTCACTTATTTTTCGTTTTGCGTAACCTTTCACATCCCTTTTGGATATTCTCTGAAATTATAGAGGGGGGACCCAAAAAGCAGTTAGAATTGAATTGACTGGTACTTCTGGATATGCTCCATCTTCTGACTTCTGACTGGTTCGAAGTTCACTGTGATTTTCTGCTTTCTTTGCTAAAAATTGTTTCTGCAAGTTGGACAGATCTTCCGGCCAGGTTTGACATTGCTCTTGGTCACAGCTTGCAATTGTTTTGCCATTCCCACACTGACAATCCGTAAACCCTTTTTAACAGAATGGTTCTTTGCACCAAAACGATTACAACAACATCTCTATAGAAAGTCATGAATTCCTATTACTCCACTGAAAATCCTTTGATTGGAATGAAGCCTCGTTGATGTGTGTATGTTTTCAGCTGACATGCAGAATTATATGTAGGACCAATGACACACAGTACTGAAACCTCATTGGTATCCATTACACTACAATTAAATTTATGCTTCCAATTGCCGTTTGTTTCAATATTAGATAAAGTAGAATTGGTGTATATTTCCAACTGAAAAATATTAAACAATCATAGCAGGGTGTATATGCAAACATGGAAAAAAAAATTCCCGGATTTCCCGGTTAAAAATACACTTCCTCCCAGGAGTGCGAACATACTTTTTCCCTATTAACTGACAATATATTTTCTCTCGGAACTGTATATCATCAGTCTTTTGAATGGTTACATACGGTCGTAGAATTTCCCGGAACTTTAGAAAATGAAACACAGGGAGAACAACACGTTTTGGAAAGATCTTTGATGACCAGCAACATGTACACTGCATATTTTCATATTATGAAAGTATAAATTCGAATTCCACCAAACACCGCATGTTACTTTCCGAAGCATTGAAATCTGGCTTTTGTAAGCCAGTCATAGCTCATGTCACCTGATCTCGCCAGCCGATGACAGCGGGTATTCAGAACTGAGGATACGTGATATAGTCAGCCAATAGCGACATCACTGTTAAGAAGCACGAATGCACAAATTACAATGTAATATATATTACACAAATGTGCCAGCAAAATTTTTAATAACGACGTAAATGTCTTTTATTCTGGGCTCGAAATTCATCTAAATGCCTCATCATCAAAGAGTTGATTTTTAAATGAGACTCAAATGCTCTGTGATTTAAGAAATTCATTGTACATTCTCGCACATAGTTCAACTTACGTAGAAGGATATTTACTTTGAAAGTAACACTTTTCAAACCACCATTCGGAACATTTTCACGTGAGCTATTAGAAATAGGTTCATTTGTGCAGTTGCCAGAGAGCGCCAGATGACAGGTGCCACCGGCCTTGCGCAGCTACGATGTCATAGGGAGCCCGTATGTTTGAAAGTGTAAAACATTGAAACATCTTACATTATGTCATAAAACAAACAAGACATCAGAGGATACTCTAAGAGCATCGGAATTTCGTGACCCATACTAAAATGTGCACATTTAAAGTGCACATTCGTGTGTCCAGATTCCCAGTGAAGTGGGCCATGACCTGATATTAAGCTTTTCAATGTAGTTTTTGGAATGTAAATTTTCTTATAATACCAGTACTATGTTATCTCATGTTTGGTTCTTTATTATGGCATAATGCCATATGTGTTACAAGTTGAAAACGTGCACTTGAAATGATGTAGCAAACAATGTGCGGAATTGAACACTTCGTTTCAAATATATTGTCTGCCTCACCAGAAAAGATTAATAAAAGAAAATTTCTTTAGCAAATCTACAAAAATAGCTTCATTGTTCAGCAAGGCAATAAATGCTTTACTCAGAAAGGTGGAAATAAAATAAAATCTGCAACTAACAACACATTTTAGCCTTCCGTAATTATGTGTATGTATTTTAATTCACTTGATAGCCTCCCACCACAGCAATCTGTTTTGTTTTCATTTGCTGTGAGAGCAGTAAACGAAGAGGAAACAGCAAAATCACTAAATGTATACACGGATCACGTGGAGACCACCCACATGCCCACTATAACTCAGACTGCTCTGTGCATCAGCCCCGAATTTACGATATTTCCGAACTGGGCCAATACCCCGCCATTCCCTCAAGCGTTTGAGATAGGACGTCAGAAACTAGAAAAAAAACGAATTTTCAAAAATATATTTGTTTTGTAGCGCACATCTTTCTGAAGAGTCTAATGCATAAAACATATGTGTTCGAGGAAATGTAAGACATGTCATTTGGTCGTAAGTGTGCCAAAGTGCAGTCCCACACTTCTTCACACAGCATTCTCCTATCGCACTACACTGTATTTCGCCCTGTGGAATTGAAACTTGTATATTTTGCAATGGATGCCATAAAACCATATTCAGGACACTGGAAATTAAAATGTCCTGTGGTGTCTCTCATGCTTACAGTCGGTCAATTTGACATCCTGTCCCTCTTTTTTTCTTTTCTTTTCTTTTTTTAAAAAAATGAACTTCAGAAAAGTTGCACTCTTTATTCCCTAGCAGCTAACAACTTGCTGCTTTGTGTGACATAAAATTAAATATAGGATACAAAAAACTAGTAAAGACATGAGACAAGCACGACAATTCACATTTCTTCAATCCTTAGCTCCTAGAATTTTTTTCTCTCTAATCTTGCTACAGCTTTACATGGCATGCTTTCCTTTCTGCGAAAGAATCTGTTACCTCATCAAAGTTTGTCAAATGTTTCGCTACATGAAAAATCGAAATGTCGTTGTCTAATACTGAAAAAGCTGTTAATACAAATAGGACCCAAGACTGGTGCGGTTTCTCGATCTGATTACATCTATTTTGTCACACTCTGATAGATAAAACAAAATAGGCCTTTCTAATACTGGAACAATTGTAACATACACCAAATAAACGAGACTGTTTTGGCACAAACGGTAATTTTTTAACGACAGAATACAACTCACAAGCGATCTGGCCAAAAACTTTGTCAAAATTTCATTTTATTGGATACACCAAGAAGGTAATATGTAATCGTCGTCTGCAGTGGCTGAGCAGTTCTAGGCACTTTAGTCTGGAACCCCGCTACCACTGCGGCCGCAGGTTCGAATCCTGCCTCGGGCATCGATGTGTGTGATGTTCTTAGGTTAGTTAGGTTTAAGTAGTTATAAGTTCTAGGGGACTGATGACCTCAGATGAAGTCCCAGTGTGCTCAGAGTAATTTTATATGTAATATTTTTACCTGTTATTTGTTTATTTCCACTCCGGTAGTTTGAATCTATAAATTTCGCTAGTAATTATAACAAAGCTTATCATTTGCAAACCCAATCAACCCCACAATCAGACAATGGTTGGCATTCATTCATTCAGCCTTACTCCGCTCAGCTCGTATAGCCCCTTTTGTCTGTAGGAAAGTTTATTTCTACATGCGACAAGGATTCCCCTGACAATCATGTACACTATGCATGCATTCACAGATCAACTTACGATTCATTCAGAAATCAACTTAGTATGTGTTCAAAAATGTTCAAAAACCGACAGGGATGCGTTTCAAAGTCATATGAATAATCGATAGACTAATGTGCGCTGGATGCTAGGTGCTTTGTGAAACAAGGATTTCTCCCTGAGGAATATGAATTTGCCACCCCCCACCCCCAGATCTGGGCCTGCTGCGCACGCATGAATCGGGAGAAGCTACTACTCAACTGGGCATACGCATGATCCCGCTCATAACTGCTAAAATGAATCTAATGTAAACAGTTGTGATGTCACGCTCATCAGAGGCAATTTGTTGTTACGAAGCCTTGCATAGTCTTCCTAAAGCCTTTGACACATTTTGCTGTTGGCAGACACTTGTATGAACACTGCGGTTTGTTGTTGTATAGGGCACATTTCCTTTGCAGTTTAAGTTTTATTTTCGTTTTTTCTCTGCTTCATGTATCATTGCTGCGGTATTACTCTGCAGTAGCGGGATACAGTAATATCCTTTGTTAGAGTATCGATTCTTACCAGTCAAAATTACAAAAATGTAACTGAAAACAAAAATTCCCGGAATTCTAAAAAATTCCTGAGTTTTTCCCGGATCTCCCGGGTCGTATACACCCTGCATAGGTAATGGAAACTTCCTTGAGAATACATCAGAAAAAATTAAATAACCTAGTAAACCCACTACCTTGAAATAATTTTTACTAACCGAGAAACAATGTTTATCCAGTAATGACAACACACTTTACATAATTTAAAAAGGCACACAACTTCTGAACACTTTTCACTACACAACAATGTGGTTCAGACTGATTGTTGAAGCATGTTAAACTGGTCTGTCTATAAAATAAAAACTTTTTCTGATCAGACAAAGTGAGCTCAGATAATTCAGTTGTTTGAGCAATCTGGGTGCCACTTGCAGAGCATTATGACATGCTGACACGCTGCAGATAACTAACAGATAACAGAAAGTTAATCCTTTCAGTAGATACAAGGCAATAAAGTACTGTCAAAATTTTATACAACAAGATTTATGAGCCACTTTGACAGCACACTATGATAAATTTACTATAGTCACAATGTCAAAAATTGAGCCTTTACGAAAAGGTAGCTAGTGGCCCCACCATACTATTTATGAAGCTGTAATTTGGCAGTGCTTCATGTAAGGTCTATATGTACGACCTGTAAAAATTTAATGGAAATTGGAGATGGTCTAGTGGGGGACCCTTAGCCACTTGACATGGAATGACCCTGCTGACTGTTATCCTTACACTTTGTTCACATATTCAAGGTCAACACCTACAGTTAATAGTACTACAAAATTTACTTCTCAGATTAGTGACATGCAAATGTCACTTCAACATCAATAAATTACATTTCTTATTCCATACTACAATACACTGCAATAATGCAATAACTGCAGCCATACCATTTATAAATTTAATGGCACTGCTAAGATTCACTATGGCCATAGTTATTCTTAAGTTGCACATTAAGGCTGTCATTTAAAAGAAGCGTATCAGAGCAGAATACACCCACTTTATGGCAACCACGTTATCAGTATAATTGAATTGTGCATTAAAAAAGTTTTCAATGTTTACTTAACATTAAATTGAAACTCTTGCTGAATTCTATGTGAGGTTTAATAACAGGCTTAGTTCAATGCACTGTGCAAAATGTCAGTGAAAGTTCATCAGTTGTTTAGTAAACAGAATTACTCGTGTTTCCAGCAGCATGACATCAATTTTATGTACTCACGCACCATACTGCACACAGAAATTAACGAAACACTGTTACGAAATACAAGCAAGCCACTTACCATGAAGCGTAACTCTGTTTTTACTTCGTCCGTTTCCTCTTTTTTTATCCACGTAGATGGCTCCTGGTCCATTGCTTTAGTTCTGCAATCTGAAAAAAAAGCAATCATATAAGAACAGTGGTTCTCAGTTTCTGTTGTTACCATGAAGTACAGCTCAAAGGCAGTATTTTCACTCGTCTAATGGGTGCAGTAAATGGGTGATTACACAGGAAACAGATTCAGAAAGGATGAGGAAAAGTAGGTTCAGTGATATAAACTCATTTACATTTCTCAGATCATGGAGAGTGAGAACACTGAAAGTAACATGCACTGGAAACCTAGTATTTATAGTTGGTACTGCTCTTTTTCTAACACTGGCTCATGGATACTTTTCTATTGAGACAATTATGGAAGATGTGTATTCTTTGTGCATGCATGAACTTCAGCATTACGAACAATCAGAGCGGTCAAGACATTGCAGCAAAATTACTGATAATCCATTCTACACTTTGTTCGTTGTGTTAATTTCAGTCTGATAGGGACATGATGAGAATCTGGACGTACGGATTGTTTGTTTATCAGTGAATATGCACTTTCAACATAGGTATTACCTTGAAACTTCCTTCACCTGTATTCCTCACGGATGTATACACAGTTTATAGAAAGCATCATCAGTTTGGAATATTGGGTCGACAGAAGCGTCCAATCCTATGCGTCGGCTTTGACCCATGACGTCATGACGGTGCGGAGTTTGGTTTGTGAGTGTGGCGTGTTTGAAGATGACGTCGTGTTATGGTTTGTTGTGGTTTCTGGTGGTATGCTCAGGATTCTCGTTTGTGTGGTGTAAGGGGCTCAGTTTGCTTTTGCTCATTATCCAGAATTGTTCGAGTGTCGGCTGTGTTTGTAGTGGAATTCGTTTCAGTGAGTTAATGATTTTGTGTGAAGGTTAATTTAGTGTTGTTCGCTGTACATCGTGTGGTAATTTTAGTAAAATTAATCGATTGTTGTATTTGTTCAGGAATGGATATGACGGATAAAATTAACAGTACGCAGGTCAAGGGAAGTGTTCGATCCCAATGTGTGGCTGTGTGTGTTGGTATTGGTATCGGGAGATGTTTTTGAGCTATATAGACCAAGGGAAGTGTTGGATCCTAATTTATGGGATCGGGAGCTGCTCTTGAGCTATATAGGTCAAGGGAAGTGTCCGATTCCAGATGATATTGTGTTTAGTGGTACTTGGGGAGTTTTGTGAAGTCGGTTTTTTCGTCGTTTTGTGTGGTTTTGTAGAGGGGTGGGTGTCTAAATTTGTTTATATTTAGTTTGCCCACAACCAAAAACACCCCATTTTCCGAACTTGTCCCGTTAGTGTCATTAGGCTTTTTGTGGAAAGTGTGTGTGTTTGTTTTTCGATGTATTTTCGTCCTTATAACGTGTATGTACCGATTTTATGTGCACCATATTGGAATCGTGGTTTATGGTCGTTTGCGCCATATTTGTGACGTCATGGGTCAAAGCAGACGGGCGGGATCGGACGCTTCCGTATTTCCGGAATCTTTACCTGCTATTAAAGAAAATCATATACATGTACCATAGATTGCTCACTGCAGTGCGAAAGTTCTCATTCTTGATTAACATTAAGTTTAAACAGTGGTTCGTTTTTTTCTTACAAAACTGATTTACTAAAACGACTTCCTACTAACTGTAACTATGATGAAAGATCTATTAAGTTCTGATGACATGTAACGCTTTATGTTAGACAAATTACAGTTCATTTGTACCTCGTATTTCACCAGTTCTTAAATTACAGTATTCTTATACAGAACTCCATTAAAACCCACGCACCACAACAAACTGGTATTTACATATGATTAGATGAATACTAACAACACGAGTAACCAAAGCACAGGGAAAACTAGCAAAATGCAACAGAATTACAGCATTTCCTTTCATGCGAACATACTCAAAGCATGAAATGATGTAACTGTGTGCACTTGAAAACAAGCTTACGTTAGCTTTAAAATCTGGAGCCGCTATATGTCTACATCACAGCAAATTATCTTCACATTTATTATAGCTAAGTAAGTTAACATAACCATACTAACATAGCGAACAGAGGTGGGCCAATCAGTTATTCTGGAGTAACCATTATCACAGTTCCAGTTATTCTTTGATAACCGTTATTTTTAACTGCTATTAGTAACTGTCAAATTATTTTTCGCTAGCAAATACCGAATACTCCGAGGGGCTACAGTTAAATAATGACATAGTTGGAATCCTTCAATTTAGTTATCAGTATAACTGCGAGTAGTATGAAATGGCAGGAATGTCGTATGAAACGTGTCATATCCTAAGCTTATTAACTCCGGGTACATTTTAATTCATGTTAGAACGATTATTAGTGTTTCATATTATGTGTTTGTATGTTATCGATCGCTATTAGAAATATTATCTTCGCGCAGCTGCAACAGAAAGTACGCGGAACTTCGCCACAGCACTGTTTACGTAAAATGTTAACAATGTGCGTTTTTAAGTATGAAGTAATATGTAAACTGAATACTATGGGTTAAATTCGAAGCTTAATTCTTTGTGCTGCTCACTTAATAGAATAAGTGTACAGCCTTGTAGTACAACAAAAAATATATGTAATGTGACAGATTCGTTTACTCCTGTCATGTAAAAGATAGTCCTATTGGGGAAAGTGTGAGTACGCTAATCCAACTTTTATGTGAGATTAGCAAACTGCCCGATTTCTCCAGCTACAACATGTTTATAACATATGAAGGCATGCAGATCGAAAAGGTTGACAGTGTTACATTTCTGGGACTACAGCTCGATAATAAATTCAGTTGCGAAGGGCATATCACATTTTTTCACTCTATTATTTCATAAGGGAGCATATTCTGTGGTAACTCATCAAACGTAGCAAAAGTTTTTCGCATCTAAAAGCGTCTAATGAAAATCATTTGTGGTATAAATTCAAGAACATCATGTAGGAACCTGTTAAAGGAACTTTGTATTCTAACCACTGCTTCCTAGTATAATTATTCCTTAATGAAATTTGTTACAAGTATTTCCAACCAATAGCTCAATACATAATCAGTACTAGAAATACGAACAGCAATCTACATAAAGCCCTAAAATCACTCACCTTGGTCGAAAAGTGGTCCAATATTCAGGAACATGCATTTTCAATAAACTGTCAGCAACCATTAAAAACTCGGGTGCAGATAAAGCACGGTTTACAGTGTGTTTGAAAGGCTTTTTGATACAAAAGTGTCTGATTCCACCCATCTGCTTTGACCTGGGACGTCATCAATATGCCGGAAATGGCTATTTTAAGTGTGTCTATGACATCACTACATACACATGGCAACAAACATGAAGATACATATAAATAATACAGTAACATCTCCCACCAAAAATACAATCAAACCAACAAGACAACTGCGGGAATTTGGGGTTTTTAGGGTGAGGACAAGCTAGAATTTAAAAAAAAAAAAAAAAAAAAAAAAAAAGCACTCACACCATGATCCCAAAACACAAAATGAAGAACAAAAAGAAGAAAAAATACAGCATTCTGGTACACCAACAAAAATCTGCAGGAATTGGACGCCTCCCTTGAACAATATAGGTCAACCATAGGTTACAACACCAATACCCACAACTAAAAGTACGAAAATTGGAATCTGACATTTCCCTTGACCTACATAGGTCAACCTCAGATGACGATACCAAAACAACTACAACTATGAAAATGGGATTAGGTCATTTCTGGTTACCTATATAGGTCCACCACAACTACCGACACCAAAAAACCAACACCTGCAACTGCAAAAAATAAAACCACAATCCCAAAAATCCACAAATCAAACATCCCTACTTAAATTAAATCACATTCAATACTGCATAAATACACAAAACATCACAACTAGAGAAAAAAAAATCAATTACCACCAGCAAATTCCGGCACTGCACACTAAATCGGCTAGCCCCCCCCCCCCCCAAAAAAAAAAAACCAACTCAAACACCGCGCCGTAATGACATTCACACACCACAACACCTTTACGTCAAAGCAGACGGGTGGAATCAAACGCTTCCGTTGACCCCTCCTACTCTGTAGATGAATATCGTAATAGAGACGGTTAGACCAGTTTACGTAAAAATTCTGCTATATTTCAGATTTGACAACAGTTGGTAGCAACAGTCAAGATGGGGGATTCTGTGTATGATAAATTTATTAAATGTACGTAATTGTGTTTTATTCTGACAGTGTATCAATTCTGTAAATATTAGCAGTTACTGTAATATATTCACATATTTTGACAATTTCCGTCAAATGATGAGGTTAATAATTATTATATTCAACTGTATTATGTTATACTTTCTGAACTATTTGTCATTCGCGATGGCCAGCGGCTATTTCCGAAGAAGTACGTAAATATTTGTTCGCTCCAGTAACTATCGTCTCTGAAATATCTCCGAGGGCTTAGACTGGAGTCACTGTGTCAGGAGCACAGACACACAGTTATTCCGTTACCAACTTCCAGGTTACCTGTAATGGTAGCCCGATAACTGCCAAAAACAACAAGCTCTAATAACTCTGGTATTTTGTTGTTATGAACATAACCTGAAAATTTATAACACTCTTACACCTTCACCAAACACACTATAGGTAATGTGATCACAAATACAGAATAAAATCTCGTCCTTATGTACCCATTAAAAATTAAAAAACAGAAACCTCAAACATAGCTTTCACAGCGTCATCACAAGATATTCGCGAACTATTACACTCGTAAAACTCAATTGTTATTGTGTTAGAAATGAAGTACCGCGCTAATTTATTTGCGAAACAATTTTCTTCATTTACTCTAGCTTGCAGTTTATAAACGCTTAAAAATTACCTGGAGAATATCATAGAAATTTCCGCTAAACCACGAGCTTGCAGCCGACTACACACTGAAAGAAACCAGATATATCAAAGATATTGAAGCAAGACAAAACACTCTGACGTGGGCTGTGAAATAAGCAGTTTGGAAAAACCGGAAAGATAAAATGCGAAAATTAAATTAAGGTAGAATACCTACTCTATCCCTTTGGTAAATCCTTATCGCTATTTTAGTATAACAACTACATAACTTAAAATAGCTGTTATTGAAGAAATGCGTATGAAAATTTCTCGGATTTTTAAATCTTGACTGTACCGTGTGGGAAGCATTGATCTGCACATGGACATAACATCGACGTAATTTTCCTTTGTTACAGGCAGGACGAGCATGTACAAACCGTTTGACAGTGAGATCTTGTTAATTTTCCTTGTTTTCTTGTTAGAGTTATGAGTCTATACTCTTCGTCAAAGTTTTCTTTAACTCGCTTAACTAATGGACGTTGTTTTATGACATTCCCATCCGAAGAGGGAAGGAAGATTAGATTTAACGTTCCATCGCCACCAAGGTCATTGAAGACAGCGCAAAGCTCGGACTGTGTTAAGGATGGGGAAAGAAATCGGCCGTGCCGTTTCAAATAAAACATCCCAACTTTTGCTTGGAGCGATTTAGACAAGTCACGGAAAACCTAAAACTCTATGGTCAGATACCGGTTTACAACATAGTTCTCCCAATTGCGAGTCCACTGCACCACCTCATTCGATCTTACCCATCTAACTGGTTTCCTGATCACATCTCCTTTCGTTGTTGTTGTTGTAATCTTCAGTCCTGAGACTGGTTTGATGCAGCTCTCCATGCTACTCTATGCTGTACAAGCTTCTTCATCTCCCAGTACCTACTGCAGCCTACATCCTTCTGAATCTGCTTAGCGTATTCATCTCTTGGGCTCCCTCTACGATTTTTTACCCTCCACACTGCCCTCCAGTACTAAATTGGCGATCCCCCGATGCCTCAGAACATGTCCTACCAACCGATCCCTTCTTCCGGTCAAGTTGTGCCACAAGCTCCTCTTCTCCCCAATTCTATTCAATACCTCCTCTTTAGTTATGTGATCTGCCCATCTAATCTTCACCATTTTTCTGTAGCAACACATTTCGAAAGCTTCTATTCTCTTCTTGTCCAAACTATTTATCGTCCATGTTTCACTTCCATACATGGCTACACTCCATACAAATACTTTCAGAAACGACTTCCTAACACTTAAATCTATACCCGATGTTAACAAATTTATCTTCTCCAGAAACGCTTTCCTTGCCATTGCCAGTCTACATTTTATATCCTCTCTGCTTCGACCATCATCAGTTATTTTGCTCCCCAAATAGCAAAACTCCTTTACTACTTTAAGTGTCTCATTTCCTAATCTAATTCCCTCAGCATCACCCGACTTAATTCGACTACATTCCATTATCCTCGTTTTGCTTTTGTTCATGTACGTCTTATACCCTCCTTTCAAGACACTGTCCATTCCGTTCAACTACTCTTCCAAGTCCTTTGCAGTCTCTGACAGAATGACAATGTCATCGGTGAACCTCAAAGTTTTTATTTCTTCTCCATGGATTTTAATTCCTACTGCGAACTTTTCTTTTGTTTCCTTTACTGCTTGCTCAATATACAGATTGAATAGTATCATAACAAATCACATGATACTGTCAATTAACCACCTTCTCATGGATTGTTTCACAAACAATATAAGGTTTGTCACCCCCTTCTTCTCGCGTATTCAGCAATAGCATTGCAGTCAGCAGCCCAGTCCACTTTTACCAACTTTTTTAAAATTCTGTAGTGACTGCTAAATGCAATGAGATACATTCCATTTCAATGTGATGAATAAACATGAATTTTAAATCGATGAATTCTAGGTTAGATTTTCCAGTGTTTTATTAATTATAGCAAATTTGTTGGGATTCTGTCTTCCAGAACAATCGCTAAAATGAGTTTTACCATTGCAGGTAGAGACTTCAACATCCATACAAATAGCTTGCTACCTCATATCTTCCTCGTTTTCCCTGTATTTCAGAACACATGGAACACTCTTCTTGTTTTGACTTTATGTCATTGTCTGAAAAATTTAAAAAAATTCAGTCACTGCTTATAAAACAAACCATTGTTAATGGGATCAGTTGCTGTCAACAAAACTTGCTGGAAACAGAAGTTTCAGCTTACAGATGTCCTATATAAGTTTTGGGCTCGCTCCACCTCTTGTTTCTTCTCCTCTGCGAGCACTGTCTGTTTCTAAAAGATGAGCATTATAATTAGGTGTCAGTGCTCCTTTATTGGCCCCAGCGGTACTCTAGGCAATGTAGAGACATCACTGATCTTTTTTTGGGATGATGAAAACAGAGACTATAATCCTCTGAAACTGTCTTTCTGTAAATATGGTCTGTATGCACAGATTTGTACAAGTGTGATGTTTTAGTGACAATCTGAGGTATTTTATTATTTTTCCAGTGTGAAAGTAGTAAGACTGAGCCACTGAGAAACTTTCAGCTCGATTCCTCACACCATCCCAAATTTCTGGTCAATTAAATTTCCTTAGATGATGGTTCTTCTGCCTTCTTCACTTGTGTTTTCGACTGCTCTTTTCTTCATCGCTGTTACCACAACGCCTTAACAGATTCCAAGTTTATTCAGAAACATGGTCTTGCAGTCTTGAATTCATTCTGTTCTTCATAGGAAATAGAACACAACAGTGAAATTTCTTTTGGAGTTCACTCATGTGCTAGCTTTTTTAAAGATCTTGCTTGAATTACTGCAAAGAAAGTCTCTTTTTTATACATCTCTAATTTGTAATATCTTTAAAAATGCTCAGCCTTTCTGCATGGACATTCTTCTTATGACATTTACTTCTGCAGTTGTCTCAACATGGATCTTTCATGTAAGC
The DNA here is from genome assembly GCF_023864275.1 of Schistocerca cancellata. Lineage (NCBI taxonomy): Eukaryota > Metazoa > Arthropoda > Insecta > Orthoptera > Acrididae > Schistocerca > Schistocerca cancellata. Next base: position 153,157,055 of record NC_064636.1, read on the forward strand.
TCCTGGAACATAGGGTTCCCTGAATGAAATGTAGGATTATTTGCACTGGTATCTGATTTTGAAAACATTTATATCCCTGAGTTATCAATGTTTTTATATTTTTTATGGCGTTGCTTGTCCTCGAAAGTGTTTCTCCTATGTCTCTAAATTCTGTTCTTTAAAGTGGTGCACATCAGTAATGTCACCTTCATTGGCTGTCTATAATAGCTCTGAACTTTGTTACTATCAGTTGGTTTTCATTGCTTCAAATTAACATTTGCTCATTTTTGTGGCTCTTCATCTGATTCATGACCAGATGTTAGTTGATATTCCAAAATAGAAGGAGAGATATCTGATGGCGAATATGAATCATGATTGTTGTCACTGGCAAGGAAATTATAGGAAAAGTGACTGATATGAGTGGTTTCTCACACAGGAAACATGAAGAATCAAGAGTACTTACAGAAGAACAGAAACATATTCTAGTGTATTGTGCATTCTATATTTCAAACTTTCCTTACTCTTCAGCTTGACAAAATTAAAAAAATAATGTTTCCATTCTGCATCCATAGAAAATGAAGGAAACAGAAAAGAGAAATAAAGTGTTGAAATTTGATTTCAAAGCTACAGTATTTCAGAAGAATATTGCTATACATACAAGCAAGAGACTGCAAATTCTATAGAACAAATTCCATCATATTTTCTCTCTGGAACTCATAACTAACAAATTAGTACTACAAGAGAGCTCTGAAACCAAACACCCGCGATTTTTTCACTCTTTATGACATAAACAGGACAAAACCATAAAGAATGGGGAAAAATACTCACCAAACTTTGTTTCCAATATAAACAGACAACCAATATTTCCCTGTATGAAGTTCAGGTATTACAGTTGTGTAGTTCAAGATATCTGCCTCCGGCATTACAGTTATCATATCATTCACAGTTCTTATTAAGGAACACCTGAGCAATTCAAGATAGCTATTTGTAGCAGACAAATGCTCACTGATATAATATTTGCATATTTGTTGAAGTGAGTATTGTGATCTAACAGTAAATCCTGAGAGATACCTAGTTATAGCAGAGGGAAGAGTATTAATGATGACTCAAACGTGAAAAAGATCGAGCAACCTAGTTATTGTACTAATGTGACGATATTTTTTAGCAGTTGTAGAGATAGGTTGAAATACTATGAATAACTGTAAAGCAACTAAAGACATTATTACCACAACAGCAAAAAATAACCTTATTCAAAGCAGCCATCAATATTTGAAAATGTCTATAAAAAATGTTACAACAATACTAAGTTACAAAATATATTATGAGCAAAATAGAGGCCATAGTATTGGAATAGTTTAATCTGTATTAAGGTATGATATTTCAGCTTAACATTTTATCTGGAAGCATCTATCAGAATTTAAAGAAATTCAAGTAAAGCAAGCTTGATCCCTTTTTAGCAATGTTATCCTCATTCAAAAAATCTTTCACCCAGAATTTAAATGTATATCAACTTGAAACAAAATGCAGTTTCGAGAATTTTCGGAAGTTGCAAATGCTATGCTTAGGATATTTCGTAGTAAATCGTAGTTTGTGTTTATAAGAACAGTTTTTCGTTCTTATGGGATCTGATGTCAGTTCAAATTAAGTTTTAAGCATCTGAAAGCACTAATAAATTTTATGTTGCCACTTCATTCTAACATTTGTGACCGAAAAACGAAAATGAATGCTGGAGTTAAGAAATCTTAAAATACTAATAGTTGTGCAGTAATGTAAATATCTATGTGCCTATACTGAGTGTTTTCTAAAATTATTGGCAGTCCTTGATATGGAAAGTAATTGCTGAAGTATAGAATCAGATTCCTTTCACAAAGTTAAAGTATATTTTGCCACTTAAAAAAATTTTGTTTTCATTTCATACTTGCAAAATGATTGCTCAGAGAACATGTTAAAAGAATGTCTATTCATTAACTAATTAGTATCAAAACCCAATAATAGAAAGTTGCAACATCAGCTACATTTATACCGACTTACTTAATTTCCTTTTCTTGTCAAGGCTATAGGTTTCCTTCTTCTGTAGTGTTTAAAAAAGTACTCATGTTCAAGCGCAGTGCAAAATACATACCACAATCTGCTCATACTAGGCTCAGTATAGTTTACATATAAAATGAAGTTTCATTTTTTGAGAGATGTATGTGCCAATTATGCACCAAATGGAAGTTGACTGTAGTCTCTACTAAATTAGTGGCAAAAATTACCTGCTGATACTAGACACAATAAAACAAAAATCACTGTTTAGATGGCATATGTCTTTTTTTTGCATGACAGCAGGCAGGCAAATACATATTAATTAAAACATTGGATGAAAGTGCACTTACAAAACCAGCTGCCAACTGCAAATCTAGAAGCTCATTCTGAATTTTCTATGGTCCCTAAAGAAAGTTAGCTGGTATTTTATTCTCTTAGGTTACAATTTAATCACTTAGTCACAGTTTTTGGCCAAATCGGAAATAAGACATGCAGGTAGATTACTGCAATGTGAAACATATATCTCACATTAGTTTTTTATTTCAGTTGTACTTCTGTCTTGAGCGTCATTGGCTTTGTAGCTCACAACTGAACTGTCACATTCCAATGTTTCAAGGTCTTGCACTACTAGTACTCTGCAGATTAGTCTGTCAGCACACCTACATTTTCTTCCATTCTCATTTGTTGGCTTCGCCAACTCATGGTAAAGTGATCAAACTCCAGCCCTAACCTAGGCCTCAGGCTTCATTACAGGTCATTGTGGCACTACATCTAGTTTTTTCCATTCATCAAACAACTAAGAAAAACAGTAACCCACCCTAAAATTCATAATAACCAGAAACGTATAAGTTATTTTGGCACTCTGCATATTAAAATTAAACAATCAATTCATTTCACCTACTGAAAGGAATAATTATGTTAAGCGATTCTTATTGGCTTCCATATACTGCCATCCAATAGCCTGTGACCAGTATCAATAAATTTCCATCAGCACACGATCAAGAGTCACCAACCCCGTATGTGTACTCCAGCCAAATTCTGTAATGAAGTATTAATCAGCGGTTACACATCAAGTGCATCTTAGGTAATAGTAACAAATGATTAAACTCACCAGACTGTTATGACATGTAATTTAGTTACTGTTACCACGTATCATTATTCATACTTGTAGGTATTTTAACCATAATGAACATCACACACATAAAAATGCTAAACAAAAACCAAAATTTGTTCACATCCTGCAGACATGCATCCATCATTAACAACGAGAGCTAATAGTTTGCTGCACACACAACAGAGATGTAACGTACCCAACAAATACTGGATGTCAACCTCGAGACACATCTAGTATCACAAGTCGCCCCCACCCTCTTCTGTAGCATGTCAAATCTTCAAAAAGTATGGGAATTTGTGGCCAACTTGATGACCTATGCTTTTGCAAACAGTTGTCAGGGACTGTGTAGCATGAAGGGTGTCCTCAGCAGAGTATGTTGGTGTAGATGTTGCTGCCATCTGTGGTTCAATGAAATTGCTCATTCCTTTTTGTAACGAACGAGATTGGTGCTAAATTGGTAATTGGTCACTGTGTAACAGGTAAGCTGTTTTTACCCTTTCAAGTGACGCTGTTTTTGGGTTATCATTGTATACTGCATACAGTTAATGCAGACAACAAGCTCACTAATTTTGATTTTACATAGCCTAAGGAAACCTTTCCCCGACGAGGCTTTGGCAGTTAGAATTATTAGTCGATTTTCCACAGATGTGAGACATGTTAAAGGGACTGAAAAGATGGTGGCCAACTATTTTTCGAAGTCAATGAAATTTGTTATTCCATTGATTGGCCAAATACGTGTCAGAATAAGCAGCCAACATGCAGACTGATGAGCTCATGTGAGTGGAGACATGTCAAGTTCAGCTCAGAAGAGCTGTATTTTAAGGGAGTAAAAAACTTCATTGTGGTGTAGTACATCTCAACTACCTCCCACACCTTATCATGTCTGCTGCTGTTTTTCGCATGCAAGTGTATCAAGTTGTACAAGAACAGTCACTCTGGAGCTAATACCACAATTAAACTTGTCAAGGACAGCTACATTTGGCCAAGTACTAGAAAAGGCTGTTGATCATGCACTAGATCATGTGTTTCACTTCAGACAGCAAAAGCTACCACTATGTACATTGGCCAATAGGTCGTTTTTCTGATTCTACACTGCCTTTTTTCCTATGTACACATGTACATTATATGACTACTGCCTCCAGCAGAAGGGCTCTGGTAAGTTCTCAAGGCAACTGAGAGACACACCTGTTGGGCTGATATGACTCCAATTATGTACTTTTTTGTAGAAAAACCAGCCGACTTTTCTTTCTACATGACCCACTTGGTTTGACTGCCTGGTACTCATTACAATGGGCCACAAACAACAGTTCATGTCACCATCATTCCACAAAATGGATAAGTTGTGAGGTTTACAACACCATCACCCCACTTGTTATGAAAATCTTGTACAACACTGTACCACAGAATATATTTCTCCTAAGTATGCTCTCATCAGGTAGAAAAATATGTTATTATAAGATTAATATCTGCCACATCCTGATTCATGGGACTAGAATATTAAGCTCATTTTTGGTTCATGATCCGAGACTAGAATATTAAGCTCATTTTTGGTTCATGATCCGCTAACCTAACCCCCCTCCCCCAGAAAAAATGGTGGGTAGTTCAAGCTCCAATTGGATAATGTACCACACCACGTTTATCTCTACTAAGCAAAGAAAATCGTGGGAAGATAGCTCACTTGGGCTGCCTCCACTAACCTAAGTCACCCGACCGCCACTTCCCCCTATGAACTGGCGCCAAGTTTGAATTTTTGGGGTAAACAAAGGTCACTTAGGGTTTCTCTACTAAGCTAAGAAAATGGCGCGTAAAAAAGGTCACTTGTAATAATCTCAGTCACCCGACCGCCACCTCCTCCTGAGGATTCATGGGAAAAGGTGTTGGACATAAGTCCTTATGTAAACAATTTCATGCAGGTGTGTTCGCCACAAAGGCCAGTGCCCAACTGACTTAGTACACAGCGCCGCCACCAGAGGGCTCTATCATCCGTTACATTTGGTCAAGATGGAGGTGGCAAACACTGTGTTAACCACGATGTCCAGAGCCCAACTGACTTAGTACACAGCACCACTGCCAGAGGGTGCTACCGTGACATCAGTTGATGAAACAAGTATCGTTATCCAAGATGCTGCAAACAGTGTTTTCACCATGAGGCCTAGTACATATTGGCACCACCAGAGGGCTCTGTCATCCAAGATGGCTACTGTGACATCAGGTGATGACACAAGTACCATTATCCATGATGCCGGCGAACAGTGTGTTCACCACAAGGTCTAGTACATATTACGACAGCCAGAGAGCGCTACTGTGACATCAGCTGATGATGCGAGTGCCACGACCACCTGGACTAGGACCTAGGACCTAGGACCACGTGGACTCGGAATGAAATACTTAAAGCCTCCACCATAATATTCAACTGACCCCCACATCCCCCTACCAATCCATGCTGATGGGCTGATGTGTACTAACGTGAACTAAAATGTGCTAACATGCACTAATGTGTACTAATGTGCACAGCGTATGACCTCACCCAAGATGCCCCAGGGGGCCCCCTTCCACCCCCCCCCCCAAGGCTTGAAATTTGAATTTTGGATCGAAGATAGGTTAATTGAGCTATCTCCAATAACCTAACTCGCCTCCCCTCCCCCAGAAAATGGCGGGAAGTTCAAATTCCAACAGGATAATGTTACCTCTACTATCCTAAGAAAATCGCAGAAAGATAGGTCACTTGGGCTACCTCTTCCTAGGGATTGGTGAGAAAAGGACTGAGCCCGCAATGGGCTGGTGGAGAGAGGGAGGACTGTACATTATTTATTTAGGACCAATTTATTTAGGGATTGAGTATATTTATCACAGAACACATACTCTGGCATGCTTGGGACCACGCCACACAGCCTACAGAAATCATACACCAGTCTTTATTTAAACAATTTCAGCCACTACATCCACCACAAGATCTAGACTCCAACTGACCTAGTACGCAATACTGCCACCAGAGGGTGATGTCATCCCTCCTGTGACATAACCCAAGATGATTTGGGATAATGGAGGGAAAATGACTTTGGACACAAGTCTTTATTTTGCAGGCAGTCTCACCACCACGAGATCTAGAGTCCAACAAACCTAGTACAAAGTACTGCCACCAGATGGTGCTGTCCTCCCTCCAGTGATGAACTCCAGGATGATGGTCTGTAGGGGAAAATGGCGCGGAAATGACTCAGCCTGCACTAGGCTGCTGGAGAGAGTAAGGAAGGAGTACACACTATTTATTTTGGAACATTTTATTTAGGGATAAAGTATATATATCACACTGACACGAAACACTAGCCCTGATGTGCTTGGGATCACAATACACAGTCTGCAGACGCACAAACAACTCCTAATTTTCCTAACAATTTCAGTACAGACATGCAAACTGCTCCTAAATAATGCAGTACACAGATACATAGACACACTCAGTACTCGTAAACTGTCCAAATAACTCATAGCACAGCCGACAGGAACGCTCGCAAAATAATGCAACAGACACGCAAGCACCCTCCGCCACCCTCCATCCTGTGGAGCACACAGGAGGTTAGAGGCAACCACCACGAAGTGACGCGGCTGTCAGCTGTTAAACCACGTACAGATGCCCTCAAGCGTGAGACGGTGACACAACATTCATATTTTGTACCTGAGAAATTCCTATCTAAATACGTGTTCACCTAGACGCTACTGATGACGCGACCGGACGTGTAAGCCGTCACAAATGCGAGCCGCCACCGGATGCAGGTGAAACTTGTCTCTATTTCTGAGTATACAGTCACGGTTATACCGATGTCGCAGAACTCCAAGGCGCATCCCCCATATGCGAGATACCTCAGGGCAGCACTTGTCTTTACCACTGATAGCAGAATAGCACAACCTGCTTTCTCCCTAACCGAACATATGAGCTGCGTACCCACCCCAGTTTCACTGACACCTCGCTGAGAAACGTCCACGTGGCGACTCGCCATCTAAAAGGTTCTCAATGTTATTCTTAAGTCACATGGCTTTGTAAATACTAACAGACAAGTCGACCTCTCAGGAATTGTATAGTGTCCCAGAAATAGTTAACGCTCGCTTTCTTGATGTTTCAGCTTGTATGCACGAAAATTATTGCCCTAACAGGACCTGTTTACGAAAATAGCGCAGAATAACATCGAATGCACTCTTCCCAGCGCTCCTAACGTGATAGTCTTCCTGCTCCCAACATATGCAAATGTTCTCACCACTTTGTAGAGGCTCCTATATCCCAGACAAAGGATGTGAATGAATCGAGCATTATGATTGGCTCTTATCGAATTTACCCGCCGAATTACTGATGCTGCCGGTATCGAAGCACCATCAGCCTCTTTTTCCTTCTGCAGACGAGACTTTCAGCGGTTATTTTACACTGACCACCATATTGCACCGACAACTAAAACTCGCATACATATCGTCAAGTACGGAAAGACTCTTACTCAATTACACTGCTCCTCCACCGGTGACAGTAGCTTGAATATTGAGCTACAACGACTACATGATAGGATGAACTCCAAGTGGTGTATTTCAGGGGAAGAGTGTCACATACATTAACGTACATAAACGTGTAATAACGTGTACTAGCGTATACTAACGTTCCCTAACGTGTACTAAATTGCACTCGTTTTCCCTCAGCACAAACGCGTTACTGTTTGTGCCTCCTTGCTTGTTCGCTTTTCTACGCACGTCTCCAGACTCGGTGATTACAAGAACACACGTATTTCCGCATGGATCACCATAATATTATACCATTTTCGCGGTACCTCTCGATATCAAGCACTAGGCATCATCCTACCGATCACTTAAGCTACATAATTCCCAAGACAGAGACTGGAAATTAGTTCTCTACAAACCCCAAACATTAGCGAGGTCCAGCGTGCTGTATATCACTGAGTAACTAGAAACGAATAGAGGAAACTGATATTTCCAATCTAGAATACCGATGTCGGTGATGTAACAGATTCTAAATCATTCCTATAATTTACAGGTCAACTAATGTCTTTCCGATGTCTAGAGAACCGGCAAACTTGTCTTCCACACACCACAGTCGATCTTCTCTCAGTTAAATAAAGGCACGAAATGTGCAGAAGCAGTCAACCGAACAATTTACATGGGAGGGAATAACAGTCCAGCGTAAACGCACCTCCATACGCAATCTTCTCAAATTTCCACTTGATCACAAAAGCCGCCCAACACATATTAAGTATTAGTTCACTATTCTGTCGTCCAGAGGACGGCGAAGTTAACTCAGATACATTCCTACACTCCAAAAGGCCTCTGCATTCGGACGCCTGCTGCCGTTAACGGGAAACGTGAATCACTCCCACACAGGTCGCTAGCGCTGCAGGTCGAGCATGCACAGGTGCAATCAATTATCCTAAGAAATCGGTCACGTATATATATTTTATCGCTGTGCTTACAACTAAATGTTACGATCGTGGTCTCAATTGAATGGCATTCGACAATGAGTGGAGTATCGAAAATACACCCTGCTGAAGGCTGTGGCTCTGCAAATGGAAATATCTGTACCTTCCTTACTACTGGACATAGTCATTTCCTTTCCACGAACACATACTTTATAAGCCTGATGCTCAAATGCGAACATATCATGCAACACCCCCCTTCCCCCCTCAATACTACTATGTATAATACTTCGTCAATAACTAATTGCCTATGATATGAAATAATAGTGAGATAAAATCAGTGATATGTGGACATGTCTCGTAAGTTTTTTCTTGCGAGTCCTACCACAGTGTCTTAGAAAGAGAGACGTAATCGGCCAGATCGCAACAACTACTGCATGTTATTGTCACAAGCGGTCTTGGTTCTACAGGTGCACACAAGTATCCATGTTAAAAGCTATACCCGCTTTACAAGTCTAGGTACGACATCACCTCTGAATGAGATGGTTCTTCTCCAGACAAATACCGTGACGGTAACAGTAAGTACGCGTATTATTAGCCGACGATGCAACCTCGTGATAAAATCATTGAACTTTGAAAGTAATTCGGCTAAGGAACGCGGTATGTAAGCGGTATTTGCGACTCCCTCACTCTGCCCAGCTAGATAATTCTATAGTATTTGTAGTGCATTCTTTCTTGAGACAATATCAGAGGTTCTGTGACACATCCACTGGGTTATAGGCGATGACTGATTGAGAAGGAACACAAACAGTAGTAGTAGATGATGTGCCGCTTTAGGTCATAAGAAAATGTATACCAGATTTCCAGATCTCTAGTGTAACGCTATCTGCTAGAAATAATATCCATGATTTGGAATTGAGTCTTTCCATTCAAGCACATACCTGCGTTGAATCCTATTGACAACTCCTTTAATGATTACAACCACTACTCAATCATATTTCTGACACTTCCATATCTCGAGGCTAGTCACCTGTCCCTGAGACTAGCTGCTACAGTAAAATTCCAACATGGTTTTAGTCACCCCCTACGCATCTTGCAACTGCTCCCATTTCTACAGTTTCCCGTATGTGACCGTTCCAATTTAAGTCGGAACTGAGCAGAAGTCAGAGACAGACATATCCACCATCTTCTGCAACCCATGTAGAAACAGAACGACCAGAGTTACTGCAACAGGACCTTGTTTTAACCATTCGGTGGAAATGCACGCAATGTGGTACGTCCCCAAACTAGATACAAGTACTACAGATCCACGTCCATTCAAATCAATCAGCCCAACAGATCAAAATTACGAACTATAAAAGCTGATACGATTTAGAAGTCATCAAGGCACCGGTGCAGGCGCAATGACGCATAGCTGCAGTGTGGTCCAGCGCTGAGAAGGAGACTTCACAATACTCGGTAGAATAGCGCAGTATGCAACCATCCAAGCATTCCTAACGGTATACCCGGTCCTTCACCGAATTTACATCTCAAACAGCTGCTGCTACTGCCGCCTATTAAATATATAGGCACTGTAGAGGCCACTTTAAAGTTTGATCACCTATGCTCTAGGTGAATGATCATATCCCACAGATTATACTAAATCGCATGAGACGCTCCCTCTGGTCCTGTTTAGTTGTTTCAAACACTGTTTTCTAACGCGCTTTTGTACAATGCCAAACATCTCGTTTTTCCTGTCACGATTTAGAGGCCTGTGCCGCATTCTAAACTGACATTAAGCTGTTCTGATCCATGGCCTTTCACAGGAAACTGGACATTGGATGGTGTAAATCATATTCTTACAGTGGATAGCATAACATGCCACAAATCAGCTGATTTTAAAACGGAACAGTTATAACATAAGGAAACTGGAAGAGTTTTGTGGTTTTGGCATGCGTTTCAAAACTACAGTCTGAAGGTGATTCACGAGATCTACATTTAGACTGGTCTCTCACTCTGGCAGAATAGACCATGTCTCTGCATTCCCTTCCACTATTTCCTCATATTGCGCTCGTGCACGTGATCAGCGTTTCGGTGCTATCCACCCCAGAAGATGCTATCCATCCACCAAAACTTTTTCCCCAACTCAAACAAGAGGTATCAGTCAATCATTATGCGGTAACCAACAGTATACCCATGCACGGACGGGATGGAAAAGACACCATCGATATACCCTAATAATGAGCAAGTTTAGCACTTTTACAGTAACTCCAACACCAGCCAATGATGTGACAGCATGTCTCCCCCAGTTTCAGTATCATAGCTAAACCACCCCTTCTCTACTTTGCGAGTACCATTGCAAATGTATATAGATGACTAATCAGTACGTCCTTTCAGTGTTAATTCTCGAACACATAAATTATCAAAGTATACCAGACAGCGCTCTACATATTTCTAACACCTCGAGCATAGTGCTTAATTTACGATCTACCTCTCTTCGTATGAGGGTCACATGGCATTATCACTGTCTTAGGGTAAAATTAGAGAATCAAAGACCTTCCTCACACTGTCATTGACCAACCTGTCCTGCAGCACCATTACCGAATTAATCTGCAACCAATCAGAAGAAGACCGCTACACTCCACGTCTCATAACTGAGTGGAGCTTTCCGAGTCCTAACCCCTCCAAGCGCACGAGATTTCTCGGGATGCGACTATGTCGAGGAGCTTAGCACTCCTTGTCGATGTATAGTAAGTGAAAGTGCCATCGTGTAACAGCAGACAGTTAAGAAGAGCAAGAAACGATTATCAACTCTAGAGTATTGTTATGGAGTCTAGGATCGGTACCTGGAAGGTATTGGTAAAAGAGAGAACATAAACACATGCGCTCCTAAGGCTACAACATTCTGCACTTAAAATGGGCCACTATCAACCTAAAATGAGCTGACACATTTATATGCCGTTATCATTACAATTAAATACATTTCTTGATGCTGTTACATAGTGTGAGTACACATTCCCATATGCCATGAAACAACATAGTCTGTAGATACACTTGTTCATTAGCCCATCAGGCTACCAGTAGCCTGTAAACAGTAATCTGCCGCTGCAGTTTGGTGCATAAGTGATTAGTGATGGGCTAATGAACATTTGTATCTACAGACTACGTTGTTTCATGGCATATGGGAATGTGTGCTTACACTATGTAACAAAGTCATCAGTGTATTTAATTGTAATGACAATGGCATATAAATGTGTCAGCTTATTTGAGGTTGACATGGCTTAAAGCCATAACATCTCACTTGATAATGGCCTAAGGCCGAAATTGCAATTGTGAAATTAAATAAAGTGTTACAGTCACTGACTCAAATATGATGTCTTTTATAAGGTTACAGGTAAGTTTGTGGTCACACCAGGGCTTCTGATCTGACATATTTAATATTGTAATTCTTCATGCTTTCCCGGCGATCTGTTGACATCTTGGATATTCGGGAATATCCAAGATGTCATATTTAATATTGTTTCTCTACATTTCTATGCCGTCCACATTAAACAGTCTACTTAGGCTGGCTTATTGTTGTCGATGATCACTGTTTCCCTGAGTCACAGTGCTTCCATTCCGATTTTTTTCTCATCTCTTTTGCTGTCACACACACGTTTCCACGAACAAGAACTTGCCAGCAGTAAACAGACACGTAAGTACTCTTTCATTCTCCCTCAATTTTCCCGCATTTTGTCGTATATCTCCCGAGTTTATATGTACTTTCCCTCACTTTTCGTACTTTTTTACCGTTTTTAGGTCATATTCTCCACATTTCTTCTATATGAATATGCTCACATTGCTAAGATAACGAAGTGTGCTTTGATTTTATACATGTAATATACATCAACCTAGTAAAAAAATTCATACGAATATCCCTCTTTCTGATGATCTACATGCATCCATTTCCGATTGAATGAGCATGAAAGCAATCGAACTACACAGCTGAAAGTATAGTAATAGTCGTTCTGTATCTATGTGAGACTCTACGAGCGCAGAATGTGAAGGATATAGTGAAAACTCGAAGCCTGGAAACATTTCAGTGTCAGACACCGATACATCATAGAATGTATCAGCAGATTCGTGTAGTGCTGCAGTTGATGGGAACTCAAAAGTCTGGAAAAGTTATGCATGCTGACTTCATCCCCACTGCAAATTGCAGGCACGTACAACAAGGAGATAAGTAGTGTACACAGGTCCATGGGAGCGACTTCGATCACTGATGGCCTGCTCCAGTGCGCAAATACATATTATTTAATGAGATCACCACTGTGGTCGATGGTAATACGGAAATGCTATTTGTTTCCGATATATCGGGAGAAAGAGATGCAGTAAAATGTTGTTGTCTTGCAGGTTACGTTCGTGTAGTTTTCATATTTTGTAGTCTTACTCCGCTGGACATTACAAAAATAAGGAGGAAGAGAGAGACAGAGAGAGAGAGAGAGAAAGGCGGGGGGAGACACTGTGCTGTCAACATTACACTGCCGTATTTCTAGCGTGATAAACAGTGTTTTACCATACCTTTCAGTTACGACTTCTTATCGTGCTTTTACTTTTGTTATTCCTTTTCTTGGTTCACTCTCCTGATGCTTCTCAATTTCAGACATTAGTTATGTGTTTCATACATGGAACAGAAAATACATGTGATTACAAACATGAAATTGTAAGCATTATATACACAATACGAAAGACCACTTCAGGTTGTGAACTATTTTTATATCATAATGAGAAGCAATGGCGGCTACGTTAAAAGAAACTGGAGCTTCTTTCATTAAATGATTAACTTAATTCAGAAGTTTTACATAATTTAATGCAATGTCTTCTGAAAGTAGCAAATGACCCACAGCTTTGGCTTGGAGAGGAAATCTTTTGGTAAAATTTATTACTGACTGTGAATTGAAATATGTGTTCTTGCGGAAATTAGTATTAAACTGATCATCGGAGTTTGTGATATTAAAATGACTGCAGGTTCTGTCGTATTTCACAAACAAAAGACTATGGCGCATGAAATATAATAACCAAAAGAACAGCTTCCAAGGAAACACACAAAACTGTGAATCTGTAAAGGGAGGACAGGTTTATAAATTAAATATGATTAAACTTTAACAGTATATTTTAAGGAAATAAAAGTCAATTTACACTATTTCACACAGCATAATATTGAAAACAAAAGATCCTCTACATGAAATGAGAGATACTCAAACGCACGCACTTGGTTTTCTGATTTCTAATAACAGTTGCAAATAAGTAAGTAATAATCAAAGAAAGATCTTTAGATTCTTCAAATTCATAGAATGAACTGCGTAATGCGAATCAAACCAACAGAGAGAGACAAACACAATGGCAGAAAGAAAAGAGCAAAAACCGAAAGAGAACGGCGCCCTTGTTTGAGGACTGTTTGTACTACTTACACGTTATGATCTTCGTATGATTATCGATGTATTATCTAGAGGTGTCTGGCATAGTTACATTACTTTGGGTAAATTTTGTGTAAAATTTGTGGACGTTATAAAATGCCCCATGAATGTTGAGATGATACTGTTTTGACTGTTGGAGATCAGCATTTAACTAACGTCACTTCATTTGTTGTTTTCATAGTACAGGGGCACAAATTCAGTTTTATATGTTACACGGATATCACTTCTTTCATTTCAGAAAAAGGGCGATAATTTGAGTACATTTACATTTACACTTTACTGTTGCCCATGTTATTTGACTGAAGCCTGTGTTCTAACTTCTACCCAACTGTAATTACTACTCCACCTATTCAGATGCGGTCCCAAGGAATACAAGGTAAAAAACCAAGGGACGGTTTTACATTCTCAGTCTACTTTTTTAACTGAAAATCATTTGAAATTAGGATAGCAAAGTACAATAATATGTAACATGTTACAAGACAGTACAAATATTATAGAAATTCATAGGTATTTTGTCATATCATTTTGAAAACACATTAGATTCTGAATTCGATAAAACGTTCATGATAATACATGTGAAGCAGAATTATAACATAGAACATTCAGTTTTTAAACAGTTCTTTCGTGCAAGAGTCTGTTACACAGCTTTTTCGTTTAAAGGTCACATTATGTGTTTTTGTAATAAATGTTCTTTCTCACAAATCAAAATCTTAAATCTTTACAGAATTGATTACGATTAAGAATTATCACATTTTTACAACATCTAACACAATTGTTTGTAGTTGCGATGATTGAGGTTCCGGAATGATGTTTCTTGCTGATACACGGTAATTGATGCCATGACCCTCTGGTGCAGACAGGAACATCGGAAGACATGGCAGGATTTGCTGCTGGTTACTGGATACTGGTGGCTAGGTCTTGCTCTTTCACAGGACAGGCATCTCGTGTATGAAGTACATGGAATACAACAGATTTAAGCCTTAATATACAAGCATATATTTGTGCAGTTTGGCTGAGAGAGGATGTATTAATACACATATTGTCTTATAGATGGACACAATGATTGTATATTCTGTTTGTGATGATAGTTTACAGTTCTTTCATCCCATTTATTTCTTTTGTTTGCGTTTTGTTTGCTGCAGTGAGCTTTTGCTACCTGTACTGTTGTCCATGTTGTCGCTTCTTTCCGATTGCATCATGATTGCTATTTATTTGCAATGAGCATTGCAGTTTATTTATTGACGTATCATGCTATCACTATTTGCACTAAAACAGCGTTCATAGCTTAGCAGTAACAAGTCTATGTTTTGAATTGCTGCGTGTACTGAGCGATCACGTAGCTCGCATTCCACATCAACATTCCAAAGCTTCATATGGAACATTGTTGAGGTATGGTTTGCGTTGCACTCTATATACACTCGGTTCGTAGCAGTGTGAGTTCCCTAGAACAGCTACTTGTGCTTTACCTAAGAGTTTTTTTATTATTATTTATTTACATGTCAAGTTCTGTAGAACCAAATTGAGGGGCAAATATTCAAGAATATGGAACGTGTCAGTACATGAAATTACAACATAAAGATAATAAAAAATAAAAATAAAATATTTATGAACCCGAAAAAAGTCATGCCATAAGTTTCAGTAAACGCAATCAACAATACAACAATAATCAGCTTAATTTTTCAAGGAACTCCTCGACAGAAGAGGAGTGACTCACGAAGAAACCTGTCAGTTTCAATTCGAAAGCACGTGGATTGCTGCTAAGATTTTTAAATTCTTGTGGTAACTTATTGAAAATGGATGCAGCAGCATACAGGATGCTGCACCAGCACGTAATTGAACACTTTACTGAAGTTAAGCGTCAACATTATTACACACTTTGCAGCACTAGTATTTTCACTTTTCCGACAGGCGAGTTCAGTTGCACAGTTTTGTTTATTTGTACATAAAGCCCACTTACTATGGCTCTCTCTGAAAGTCTTTAATAACACTGACTTTGGCATTCGTTTTGTTACTCATCTGCAGTTACATACAGTCTTTTGAGTCAATTAAACTGATACTAAAGCTATGCATTTCATCTCACGTCCAAATTGGCTTGTTTGTTTTCTGTGTCGAAAATCGTTGGATAGGACATCACTTTACACTACTTGCTTAACATTTACATTGGAACACGGCTGCACATGAACGTTAACTATATCAGTTTTTGCAATATCTTTGACAATTCGCGATGCAAACTCTTTGGCCATTATTTTATGTGTTGTGCGGCCTTGATTACATGTATTTGCTTTTTTCGTATTTGGCTACCAGTTTATTTCTGTATTCCAAGGAAAACCCGGTTCAAGGGCCATTTCCAGTCTTGTGCCATATTGATAAGAATGCACATATAAAAACCACTCTAAAATGAAAAACTAATACCCCAGGACATCAATAAGTGCCAAAATAAGCATATAGTTTAATTGCAAGATAGAGGACATGAGCCCCTTGCCTGTTGGCTAAAGCATTGACATAGGACATCATCCTACAGAAAATATGTCCTTTAGTACTTATATACATGAGTACATATACTATTATTCAAAACTTTTACCTTTAGCTTGTAGGACATGTACTTCTAATATGAATAGTGCACACTTATTTACAACTAATCACATATTTTGTACCTGAAGCATAAATTAATAATCTTAAAACTAACATAGTGTCTACAAAGTCCGTTTAGAAAACTGTATTACAATTTACAATTTATTATGTGAGGTATCTTTACAACACAGGTTATGGCTCTACAAGTAAAACTGAGTTTTGACAGTAATTTTTTAGTTCTTTAGTTGCGGTTCATCTTGTCTTTACAATATCCATATATCTGCTTTGAAACATCCGTTCTCACAAATAATTCTACTATGTGCATAAAATAGAAATGAAATATTTACACATATATATACAATACAAATGTTACATTTATGAAAAAAATTTCTTGAGACGTTTATGTTGGTATTTTTATTTGGTAGGAAGTTTGCTGGTAAATAGCTTCCTTCATGAGGAATGTCTTCGATTTTGTGTAGACCATTTTACTTCAGCTGCCACTTCTTATTCTTCTTTTTCAACAAGGACTGTTTAAAAACTGGTTTTAGTAACACTGTTCCCAATTCGGTTCCTCTATACCTTACCCAACGTTTTATCATATTTACGTTTTCTAAGCTTTGCTTAGTGAGCTAACAAAGCTTCAGCATGTATAATTTTTCCGCCACGCTATTTCTGATCTAGGCATTAGTGGAAGGGATTTAATCCATTCATTATTTTCATGTTTCTTTAGCAAAAGTTCTACAGGTGTAAAAGTGGTGGATGAGTGTGGCAAATTGTCGATTATTTCCTTGAAGGGTTCTATATATTCTATCCTCTACATCTGTCTACGAGGTCTATCAGTTCTGATAAATGTATTGAATTCCCTGAATTTTCAGTGGAATGCCCTTCCAGGTGGTAGCGTGATACTAAAACTTACTTAATGTTTTGTACTTTCAAAAAGGATTTCTTCTTATCACTAGTGAAATTACTGGTATTGTCAGAAAGTATTTCTGAAGGCTTTCCTATGCGTTTGATTATAGGAGCAAAAGCAGTGGTTTTCGTAGCATACAATTTCACATGTTTTGTGACGACGCCTATAAATGCTACGACATACTTTATGCCCCTACGTGAACCTGGTAGGGGTTTGGCGACGTCAATCGTCACGGTCTCGAGTGGTTTAGTTGGCAATATTGCACGGAATTTTATCTGAGAACCTACATTCATGGGTTTGATTTTCTGACATGTTATACATTTTCTCAGTATTTGGTGAATATACCGTTTCATATTGGGAAAATAATAACGTTTCAGTTTATGATTACATTTGTTTATGCCATTGTGGCTTCAGGAGTAGTGTGTAACCTTACCAAAGGCTCTTGGTATTCCAATGGAATACATCTTTCCTTTATCACGAGGTTGGAGCAGAATGCCATTGTGGAAGTAAAATGGGGATTTCCTGGTCCCTGAGCTATTGCTTTAAAAATTGTATTCCACCCTGTGTCTCCATTGAGTAAGGCCTGTACATTAAGGCAAATATTCATGTATGACCACCAGTATGTAGGTTCTCTGAGAAATTGTACTTTAAATTCAGTAAGCTGTTCAACAAGTTCTGAATACTCTTGCAATCCCTGCAGTTGGCAAGATAGCACCTCCGCTACCAGGTTTTCGTTTCTTCTAATGTGAACGATCTCTAGGTCGTATTCTTGAAGCACACAATTACCAGACCGCCAAACTCTGATGCAACAACTTACGTCTCATGAGGTAACGCAAGGCTTGGCGATCACAAAACACCTTGTCGTGTTTACCATACACACAGTAATTAAATTTCTTTCGTGACAATTTTATGGCCAATGCCTCGGATTCGGCAGTGGCAGAGTAAGATCTCACACATTCCGATAGAGTCCTACTCTCAAACCCTACGACTCTAATGTCAACATTGTTGCCATTAGCATCCATCTGGAATAGGCGCGCACCTAGTCTGGGAAACGACGCATCTGTCGCCAGACAAAAGCCTCTGGTCATATGCAGAATTTGTGCATTTACTAGAGAATATTTGATTTTATTCAATGCATTCTGGCACCGGCTTGTCCAACACCGAGGTGTGTTTTTTCGATGTAAGCTCAATGCTCATAATGCTTCACTGTTAAACAACCGACTCGAGACTAAGCGACGAAAGAAACAAGCTAATCCTAAGTATGCCTTTAGCTGTTTTTCAGTACAAGGAGGTGACATGTTCTTCAGTACCGCAAGGGGTTATGATATGACCTAAGAATTTTATTTTGTACACTTCAATGTTGGATTTCTGCTAATGTGCAGTGACACCGGCATTCTGGAACTTGTAAAGTATCTGTCAAGTAACTCAATATGCTCGTTCTACGTTGCAGTGGCTATCAGCAGATCGCCTACGTATACTGTTACTTTATCCAGTAACTCGAGACCTAATAACGTATCTAGAGTGGGGATAAACACACCAGCAGTCACATTTAACTGAAAAGGTAGTACACGAAATTCATAACTTCTGCCATTGAAAATGAATGCTGTTTATTTTCTTGATTCCTCGGACAGCAGGATCTGCCAGCATGAATTTCGTAAAACTATCGAAGATAGATATTGCACACCATATAATTTCTGTAGTTGTTGTTCCAGGTTTTCTGGCCTTGTTTTGAAAGGTATTGTAATCTTATTGATCTCTCGTGCATTCAGCACTAATCGTAAACTACCCTCTGGCTTAATTACAGGCAGTAGAACCTTAACTTGCATGTGATATACGTATCCCTTTTATTCTAGCTGGTCTTTCTGCAAAGACCTCTAGATATCTATACTGTAGATTGCATAGCTCATTTCTCTACCGCTCATTTAGGGAATCTGATTCTAAAATCTTGTTGGTAATATTGCGTCGAGATGTTTCTCGTTGTCGTCAACATTTGCACACTTTGTTGCATGAGCTACAGCTACCACCTATCTGTGGTGGTCCAATACCTACAAACTTAATTTCATTCGCTTGTAGAGTTTGCCATACCGAGCTTTTGTTTGAGCAAATCCTGAATTGCACTTATTCCATCAACTGTAATATAGCATTTGCCTGCTGAGAAGTCGATTTTTGCGTCCTTCTCTTGCAGAAATCCCACATCAATATTACAGTTGCCTGAGAAATTCCCAACCACCAGGAACGTGCAGTAAAAGCTCCAATTCCTGTCAATATTTCTAACTGAGACTGCCAACTAATATTCTTCGTCCTGGTGCATATTGCACCAATAATTCTACAATTCTGGACTGGTAACGTGGGAGGTGTACTCTTCTCACATACTTGTTTAAATATAAGAAATAACGTTCGCCAAAGCAGCGGTGTCAATTACTACTACTGCAGATACTTCCTCTACTTCAGCTTCAAATACAGACTGTAACACTGCATTATTTTGCTCTCTGCAGGAAGTTTCCTCAGAGAACAAGTCATCAAGTAAATCAACACCGTTAATATAATGGATCAGACTGATTTGTTTTTGCGCATCGACCCCCTACACTATTCTCGACCAGTGTCTGAGGGCTCGATGTCCTCGAAATTAGTTTTTTGGCAGGCTGTTTGAAGGTTGATTACCTTTAACCACTTCAGTTAGCCTCATGGGTTGGTTTTGTACCCGCCAGTCCACAATAATATTATTGTTATTCTGATTACTATAGTTTGGATAGTTTTTCTGTATCAGATGCTGTTGCCCGCAGTTTTGTTGTGCAGTATTTGATTGTCAATTCGCTTGTTTGTTGTTTGACCATGTTGCTGGCGTTATGTTGTTATCCTCATTATTCCTGCGATTGGCGTTCTGATAATCAGGACTACACCGATTATCATACCTTCTTCTCTTCCCATAGTGCTATTGGTTGTTACCTTCCTGTGCATGGTCCCTTCCGTAGCCTTCCTGGGGTGTATTTCGGTTGTTACCATTCCCATTACTGACAGCATTACCGTCTTGGTTTGGTTCTGGTTCCCGTTAGCACTATTGTTGTGGTATACATTGTCCTTACTTTTAGCCTGCCCATTATATGCTTGGTGTCCTCATGTAACAAGTATATTGAGACAACAACAGACATAAACCACTCAATGTCATTTTCTGGAGCATTCAATAGGTTTTCTCTTAAATTTAAAAGTAATTTTCCATGTATAATTCGAATAACATCTTTTGCTGATGCGGGATCATCCCAGTATCTTGTCTTACTGGTATGTTTGTCAAAGTACTTTCGTGGTACCCTGTTTACTGTTGTAAGCCTCAGGTGAGTACATTTCTTTTCTTAGTTTATCTCAGTGGCCTGGAAACCAGTACTTTGACAGAAACGCTCTCTCGAATTGCTCATATGTTTAACATATCCATATAATTTCTGATGCCCACAGCGCACCTTCACCTCGTTAGGCAACGAATTTTATTCTTTGGGGGTCTGTCCAGGATCTGGGGAGTATCGCTCTGAAACTCTTCATGAAAACAATGGGGCGTTGACCCCCTTTCTTGACTGGGATGTACATCTGACATTGGCGATGCTTGAGCAACTAGGTGTTTGTCGAGGCATTTGGCTCCCCCGTATTACACGATGATTATCCTCCGTTCGTGTAAGTATTGTAAAGTGTTTCTCGGTACAACGTATACGACTGTGGAGACGGTAAATGCAAATGCAGATTGTTTGTTGCCGCTGTTGCTGTGTTTCTGCCTGCATGGCTGACAACTCATGATGCAATTTGCTACGTGTTTTTCCACGTCATGCTTCCATTCAGGAAGATCACGTTTTAGCATAGCTTCAGTTTGTTCTAATTCAGTTTTTACACTCTTTTCCTCTTGTTACGCTGAGATAACACTTCAGCACTAGAATTTTGAGTTACGGTGTGTAATTTGGTCTTAAGTGCTTTGTTAATATGTTAATCCTTCTGATGCATCCAGTTCACAAAGTCGCTACTATTTCTTTCACTTCATGCTGTTAAGCACTCGGTAACCTGCTTGTCTTTTTCATGCAGCTAGGTAGCAAACTCTTCATTCCGCTGCCTATTTTGCAACGCAGTCTGTTGTGCAGTACTTTGCAATTCAGACTGAATTTCTTTTAGTTCGCTCACTTCCGAGTTCATCTGCCTTACCGACTCGGATATCTCTTTACATGCAATTTGTACTCAGGAAAGTTATTAGTAACAGTTTCTATCTTCGAATTTATTTTTCTTATTTGAGCAGACTGTTCTTCGGCTAGCCGCCGAAATTCTGCACTTAACTTTTCCTCTAAGCGTTCGAAATCAACATTCATCTGGTGTTGAATTTCGCCACTTATTTGTTTCTTCTGTTAATTTCCAAATTGCTTAAAATCTTCGTTCATTTTGTGCTGCATAAACGTACTAATTTTTACTGTCTGCTCTCATGCAACATGTATGAAACTTTCATTCATTTGCAATTTTTTTTTTGTTCAAAATCTTACTGTATAAAATCTGTTAGTGTCATACCATTCGGCAAAAGACAAGATACAGGAGCCGGTAACTCAGTCTTGGCTTTCAAGAATGGCGGCATATAAGTTTTGCTTGTAGCAGAACTTGTAGCCTCTGGTTCAATTTCCTAAATCGTGTGCATTCACTTCGTCCTCAACTGTCGTATCCTACTTTCCCCGTACCCATGAGTTATATAGACCAAAATCGTAAACTCAGAAATACACCTTCCTACAAACACATATCCTACATCCGAAACTTACTGTCAGATTTAGTAATTACCAACAAAGCTAAAGAATCTAAGCACTCATAGCCATTGCGCTAATCCACAAATAAATTCCGCCATCTTGTGGCGCGAACCTTTCGTACATAAATACCTAAAAGTCACACGAAATAATTTTATAAATTCATACAGGAATGCAATTCACGGCCATCTATTTTCTGACACGAAGTACAAGATTTAGCCTTGAACTGTTTTTCCATACCTCAAAGTCGCAAATTCTTATTGCGTTGTTGCTTTTATTATTCCTTTTCTTGATTCAGTCCCTTGATGTTTCTCAATTGCAGACATTAGTTATGTGCAGCATACATGTAACAGAATATACACATAATAACAAACATGAAATGGTTACAATTATACACACAATAAAACTTCATTTATGATTTACTCATTGGCAGTCCTCGTCTGAGGTCGTCAATTCATCGTCACTGTCTGTTAATTGGGATTCAATTATTTTACTTGCAATTAATATGAAAGAAAATTTCGGGTTGTGAACCATTTTTGTATTAAAATGAAAATCAATGGCGGCAACTGACTTAATTCAGAACTGTTACAGAAGTTAATGCAATGTCTTCTGAAAGTAGCAAGATTGGGCTCGGAGAGCAAATATTTTGGTAAAATTCGTTACTGACCGTGAACTTAAGTATCTTTCCTTACGGAAATTAGTATTAAACTGATTATCGGACTTCTTAATATTAAAATGATTGTAGATCCATCGTATTTTACAAACAAAAGACATGGCGCATGAAGTGTCGCATGCAAACTATAATAACAAAAATAAATGCTTCCGTATTTAAGAAAACACACAAAATTGTGAGTGTGTAAAGGAAGGACAGGTTTATAAATGAAAAATGGTTAAACTTTAACAGTATACGTTAAGAAATTAAAAGTCAACTTACACTATTCGACACAGCGGAATATTTAAAACAAAAGATCCTCTACATGAAACGTGCGATATCTAAACGCCCGCACTTGGTATTCTTACTTCTATGATCAGTTCCAGTTTCAAATAATTAAGTAAGAGTCTAAGAATGATCTGCTGTGACCAATTCATCGAATCCGCAGAATTAATTGCTTAACGCGAACGAAGGTAATCTAGAGAGACAAACGCAATGGCAAAGAGAAAAGAGCAAAAGAGCACAGCAAAAAACAAAAGACAATGGTGCCCTTGTTTGACAACAATTTATACCAACTGCACATTATGATCTGTGTATGAATGTCGATGTACACTACTGGCTATTAAAATTGCTACACCACGAAGATGACGTGCTACAGATGCGAAATTTATCCGACAGGAAAAAGATGCTGTGATATGCAAATGATTAGTTTTTCAGAGCATTCACACAAGGTTGGCGTAGGTGTCGACATCTATAGCGTGCTGACATGAGGAAAGTTTCCAACCGGTTTCTCATACACAAACAGCAGTGGACCGGCGTTGCCTGGTGAAACGTTGTTGTAATGCCTCGTGTAAGGAGGAGAAATGCGTACCATCACGTTTCGGACTTTGATAAAGGTCGGATTGTAGCCTATCGCGATTGCGGTTTATCGTATCGCGACATTGCTGCTCGCGTTAGTCGAGATCCAATGACTGTTAGCAGAATATGGAATCGGTGGGTTCAGGAGGGAAAACGGAACGTCGTGCTGGATTCCAACGGCCTCGTATCACTTGCAGTCGAGATGACAGGCATCTTATCCACATGGCTGTAACGGATCGTGCAGCCACGTCTCGATCCCCGAGTCAACAGACGGGGACGTTTGCAAGACAACAACCATCTGCACGAAAAGTTCGACGACGTTTGCAGCAGCATGGACTATCATCTCGGAGATCATGGCTGCGGTTACCCTTGACGCTGCATCACAGACAGGAGCGCCTGCAATGGTGTACTCAACGACGAACCTGGGTGCACGAATGGCAAAACGTCATTTTTTTCGGATGAATCCAGGTTCTGTTTACAGCATCATGATGGTCGCATCCGTGTTTGGTGACATCGCAGTGAACGCACATTGGAAGCGTGTATTCGTCATCGCCATACTAACGTATCACACGGCGTGATGGTATGGGGTGCCATTGGTTACACATCTCGGTCACCTCTTGTTCGCATTGACGGCACTTTGAACAGTGGACGTTACATTTCAGATGTGTTACGACCCGTTGCTCTACCCTTCATTCGATCCCTACGAAACCCTACATTTCAGCAGGATAATGCACGACCGCATGTTGCAGGTCCTGTACTGGCCTTTCTGGATACAGAAAATGTTCGACTGCTGCCCTGACCAGCACATTCTCCAGATCTCTCACCAATTGAAAACGTCTGCTCAATGGTGGCCGAGCAACTGGCTCATCACAATACACCAGTCACTACTCCTGATGAACTGTGGTATCGTGTTGAAGCTGCATGGGCATCCGTACCTGTACACGCCATCCAAGCTCTGTTTGACTCAATGTCCAGTCATATCAAGGCCGTTATTATGGCCAGAGGTGGTTGTTCTGGGTACTGATTTCTCAGGATCTATGCACCCAAATTGCGTGAAAATGTAATCACATGTTAGTTCTAGCATAATATATTTGTCCAATGACTACCCGTTTATCATCTGCATTTCTTCTTGGAGTAGCAATTTTAATGGCCAGTAGTATAATTTCCAGAGGCGTCTCGTGTAGTTACATTACTTAGGTGAATATCGTGTAAAAGCTGTGGGCGTTATAAGACCTTGTATACTCTGCATGATTGTGAACTTCTTCCTGTACGTTAGTGTGCTAGTTTTCTCATTGTGATTGCTCTCTACCTAATCAGCGACAGGTGGAGGACTAGACAGACTTCTAACTACTGAAACAGTGCTGTTGGAACTTGTTGAGATTTCGAGATAATTATTAGGGGTCTGTAACTTGGCGGGGGACATCTCTTACTCTCGAAATCACATGAGTTCAGATGCTATATATTGAACGCTGGAGGATTCGTGAGAATATGGCAGGCTAAGCGATAGTGTAATAGAAGGAGAGTAGAAAGGGGAGCTTTACACCTTTGCTTCTAAGTATTGTGGCCAAACATATAGTCTCTCACATACATCTCGTGAAGTGATTTTAGTGCGGAAATCAGGCGCTAATACGAAGGTTTTTGCAGAGAGACAACCAGCAGTGGACGTTTCATCTTTTGTGTTGCCACTAAGTAAGAGACAAGATTTTTCCTTGAAGTTTGTGTGCCTATAAATGCATGAACTGACATCTTAATAGGTATACTAAATTTACATCTATATCTCTACGCATACTCTACAAGCCATTGCATGGTGAATGGCTAATGGTACCCTCTGTCGCTACTAGTCTCTTCCTTTCCTATTCCACTCGCAAACAGAGCGAGGGGGGAAAAAGACTGTCTATACGCCTATGTATGAGCGCTAATTTCTCGTACCTTCTCTTTGTAGTCCGTACACAAAATGTATGTTGGCGGTAGTAGAATCCTTCTGCAGTCAGCTTCAAACGCTGGTTCTCAAGAGTTTCCTTGAGAAGAACATCATATTTCATTCCCATTTGAGATCTTGAAGCATTTGCCCTCTAATTTGGCAGAAACCAATACGAACACTTCTATAGGGCTGAATTCTGAGGGAAACCTAGATCTGCAGACTCGTACACGTTTGGGATGTTGCGGTCAGTAGACAGATATTTTTACTACTGTTCACTGGGTTAGTCTTTCCGGGATATTTCGAAAAAACGTCTCAGAACGTTTAGATTTGCAGAAGGGATGCAGGGGAGCATACTGTTTAGCATCCTGGTATTTACCCCAGCAACATTCAAGCGACCACTCCTTCTGAGAAAGATAGGACAACTTTTGACGGGTGGAATCACTGACAGCTGCCTATCATGGTGAGTGGTTGTTGTTGGATGGGAGCAGTAGAGCCCTGACACGTGGACAGAGGTTCACGACCTGATTGTGGCATTGGCAGCTGTTCACGTGCGACCCAGTGGCAGGGTGGAGGGGGGGTGGGGGGGGCTGGGGGGGGCTAAGGCTATACAGAGAGGTGGAGTACAGAGTGAAACATCCTACTCTCCCCAGGTCTCAGCATGATTAGTTCGGAAGCAGTATAGCAGAATTCTAAGTGACTTACTTCCACAAGCGTGATGAGGCAATTGAGAGTCAGAAAGCGTTAGCGTTGGCTGTCTTCAGCTATTTTACGGCGGTTAGCACCCATTTTGGTGTCAGTGGAAATGACTACCTCGGCTGTGGGGAGCCTCCAGAGACGTCACAGAAGTGCCAAGAAAAAGTGCCGCAAGAAAAAAAAATTACTCACCTTGCAAAGGCACTCTCATCATCATTTCAATTAATTAGTCCATCAATTTGATATCAGTGACTGCCGCCAGGCTGCTGAATGCTAGGGGAGAGTACCACAGATCTCATTCGAAAGTTGGAGTTGTAATAAGGGTTTTTTTGTGTAGCAACGAGACCTGTTAACGGAATTTCAATATCCTACCTACACAGGGAGAGATGGTCATCGTAATAAAATTAGCTATATTACCGAATTTGTACAGTGACAGCAGTATAAATCTGATGTTTACAACTCCTTTGTGCTGCTTTCTTGAAACACCTCATAGGTAACACACTAGTTTGGTTACTTTAAGATAGTTCGAAAGTGGGGAGGCATCCTGGGACAGAGGTGGAACATGCTCTTGTCACTCCATCATGAACCAACAGTGAACTTAATGTTCTAGTCCTGTGATGTTGGACATGGTACATATGAAGCTGATAATAACATATTTTTCTACCTGAGTAGAAAATGCTTAGAGGAAATGTAACCTATGCCACAATGTTGTACAGGATTTTTACAACAAATAACAGTACTTTAGCGATGTGAAAACACTTGTATGGTCCAGTTTCTATCTACAATTCACGTGATAAATTCAAGGTGTATTGACAAAACAATATCCTCACTTGAGACTATGTAAAGAGTATTTTTTTTAAACTGAGGACTCTACGTCAGTTAGTCCATGCCACACATGCTTGTCTTGCATTGTGTCACAGCAGTGCTAGGAATGGTCACCAGGGATCAGCGACAGGAAGACGTGGCTTAAGGCTATCCCAAGTGGCCAACTATTCATTTACACGATGTACACGGTAGATAGCGCTGAACTCCACTGAAGGTCACTTGTCAGTTTTCTTTTTCGTCTTGAGATGCTATGTTCAAGTAAGGTAACGAGCATTACAATCATTAAAAATTTGTACGATGTATTTCCCATGTTTCTGTTGGCTAAGATAAGACTTGCGACTCGTAAATAAGTTAAATGTGTTTCCTTCCCCAACGATGTCGCTACAGGAGTCCTTTATATACAGGCAGTGATTTATAGGCTCACTGGGCCATGCACTCCGCCTCGCCTTCCGCATCCGCCTTCTGTCCCCCATGCACATCTTCTACGACCTTATCCCCTTCCCCCACCTTCTCGTTTCCCTCGAACACATCCGCACACTATATGTTGTCCCCTGCATTGATCCCCCTCCCCCATGGTGTCTCCCTTCCTCTCCACCTCCAATCTGTTTCCGTGCCTTTACCGTTTTGTGCCACCCTCTCTCCATCTCTACACCCTCCGCCTCCTTTCCCAACGCAGCTTCCACCATCTACCCCTCCCGGATGATGAGCTTCGCCCTATCTACCCTTCCTACCAACTCTAACCCCATCTTCCTGCCTCCTCCTCAGGGCTCCCTCTCCTCCCCCTCTCCTCTCCTGAGCGGCTTCCCCCTCCTACTCCTCCCTCTCTCTTGTGCTCTCTTTCAGTGTCTCTGCACTCCCTCCTGCCTTGCCTTCCCTCTTCATCTCCTGCCCAACCAGCCTCCTGCCTCTTACAAGGGAACATCCCAATCGCACCCCCCTCAGATGTAGTTATAATTTGGCACAGTGGATAGGCCTTGAAAAACTGTACACAGATCAGTTGCGAAAACAGGAAGAAGTTGTGTGGAACTATGAAAAAATAAGCAAAATATACAAAATGAGTAGTCCATGGGCAACATATGCAACATCAAGGCATATCTGGGCACAGGAGCGCCGTGGTCTCATGATTAGCACGCGCAGCTGCAGAGAGAAAGGTCCTTGGTTCAAGTCTACCCTTGAGCGAAAAGTTTACTTATTTTGTTTTTGCAAGTTATAATCTGTCCGTTTTTTTTTTTTTTTTTGTTTAAAAGTCTCATTTCGTTCGATGCAATTGTTCGTGGCGGACGTCCCCAGACGCCCTTTCAATTTCGTTATTGATTCATTCACTCAGTTTTTTTATTACAGAGGGTAGCTCACCCTCTGACCGAACACGCTGAGCTACCGTGCCGGCGTCCGTTCGTTCATTGACGTCTGTATTCACTGTAATAAGTTTAGCGCCTGTGTTTTGCGACCGCACCGCAAAACCGTGCGATTAGCAGACGAAAGGACGTGCCTCTCCAACGGGAACCGAAAACATTTTATCCAGGAAAACACGTCTGATATATTCTATACAACACAGGCGACGGCGTGTGCGTCACATGACAGGAATATATTGTCGACCCACTTAACTCGCACACTTGGCGAATGGGTAAAAAGATTCTTCTACCTTGCCCGATTTAGGTTTTCTTGTGGATGTGATATTCACTCCCAAAAAAGCGATGAAAACATAAGAGTGCGTCACATAAACTGCAACAAATGAATGCAACAGTTTCACAGTCGCACAGTTTTCTTTGTGCTCTGTCAAAACATATGTTTTTAACGTTTTCAAATTTTTCCCTGTGTAGACCGTCAAATCCTGCATATGTCCAAGCAAATCTGAACACGTCCTGGAATTTTGGAGAGCGAAGTTGATTATATGTGAGTGCCTGAACTCTGATAATTGTCTGAAAATAAAAATTAAAACTTTTTACTGGAGGAAAGACTTCAACCAAGGACCTTTCGTTCTGCAGTTGCTTACGCTAACCACGGGACCACGGCGCTCCTGAGGTTATATTATCCTTGATGTTGCTTATCCTGCACATGGACTACTCAGTTTGTATATTTTGCTTATTTTTTCATAGTTCCACACAACTTCTTCCTGTTTTCTCGATTGATCTGTGTCCAGTTTTTCAAGGCCTATCCACTGTGCCACTTACAACTAAATCTGAGGGGGGTGCGATTGGAAAGTTCCCTTGTTAGTGTACCCGTTGACACCCCTACTTTCTTCATCCTGCCGCCTCCCCTGCTGCCCCTTGCTCTCCCCTCCTTTTCCATCCTCTCCAAGCTCTCCCTCTGCAGGTCCCACCTGGCATTTTTATTCTTCATCGTGTGCGCTCCACATGGGTTTTAAGTGTGTTGTCCTGGAGTGTTTTTAATACTGTGGCCGACTTTTAGCCTGTGCATATGCATTCAGTGTCTTCTTTGTGTTTTAAGAATCACCAACTGTGTTTTTTAACTTTATGGTGACATTTTTAATTATCTCCCCATGAATATATCCACGTCAGTGTATTTTTACCTCCATTTTCTCCCCTTACTCTGTTTTATATTCTCCCTTTTTATCGCCTTATATACAGTGTGAGTCACCTAACGTTACCGCTGGATATATTTCGTAAACCACATCAAATACTGACGAACCGATTCCACAGACCGAACGTGAGGAGAGGGGCTAGTGGAATTGTTTAATACAAACCATACAAAAATGCACGGAAGTATGTTTTTTAACACAAACCTACGTTTTTTTAAATGGAACCACATTAGTTTTTTTAGCACATCTGAACATATAAACAAATACTTAATCAGTGCCGTTTGTTGCATTGTAAAATGTTAATTACATCCGGAGATATTGTAACCTAAAGTTGACGCTTGAGTACCACTCCTCCGCTGTTCGATCGTGTATATCGGAGAGCACTGCAACATACATCGCGTTTCTACAGAATGATCTGCCAACGTTGCTCGAAAATGTTCCACTGGAAACGCGTCGACGTATGTGGTATCAGCATGATGGTGCACCTGCACATTCCGCAATTAACACTAGGCTGACCCTTGGCAGGATGTTCGAAGGGCGTTTCATAGGACGTGGAGGACGCATAAATTGGCCAGCTCGTTCTCCTGATCTTACACCTCTGGACTTCTTTCTGTGGGGTACGTTAAAGGAGAATGTGTACCGTGATGTGCCTACAACCCCAGAGGATATGAAACAACGTATTGTGGCAGCCTGCGGCGACATTACACCAGATGTACTGCGGTGTGTACGACATTCATTACGCCAGAGACTGCAATTGTGTGCAGCAAATGATGGCCACCACATTGAACATCTATTGGCCTGACATGTCGGGACACACTCTATTCCACACCGTAATTGAAAACGGAAACCACGTGTGTACGTGTACCTCACCCCTCATGGTAATGTACATGTGCGTCAGTGAAAAAGACCAATAAAAAGGTGTTAGCATGTGGACGTAATGTGCTGTTCCAGTCCCTTCTGCACCTAAGGTCCATCACCGTTCCCTTTGGATCCCTACGCAATTCGGTGCTCTCCGATACACACGATCGAACAGCGGAGGAGTGGTACTCAAGCGTCAACTTTAGGTTACAATATCTCCGGATGTAATTAACATTTTACAATGCAACAAAGGGCACTGATTACGTATTTGTTTATATGTTCAGATGTGCTAACAAAACTAACGTGGTTCCATTTTAAAAAAACGTGGGTTTGTGTTAAAAAACATACTTCCGTGCATTTTTGTATAGTTTGTATTAAACAATTACACTAGCCCCTCTCCTCACGTTCGGTCTGTGGAATCGGTTTGTCAGTATTTGATGTGGTTTACGAAATATATCCAGAGGTAACGTTAGGTGACTCACCCTGTATATGTTGCATTTTATTCTTGTTTTAGTTGTCATGCGCGGATTGTGCTGTTGACAGCCCTTCCCTGCTCATATGGGGCAGGGGAACGAAATCACAATAATGAAAAAAATATGTAGGCTCATTGGGACAGTGGGTCGCTGTTCTAATACCATATCGCTGTTCTAATATTATTACTCATCATCATGTTCCTCCCAGCAGCTATTCGCTTGTAGATCGGCAGCAGGCTATTGTGACAGGTTGCTGTCCTGTCATTGTTACCCACCCTTCCCATGTAGGGCTATTGGCTAGAATGGCTGGAGCAACTCCCTAGTGCTTGGTTGACAGTGAACATATCTTCTCTACATCCTGCAGTTATTCACCAAACAGGATAGAGCTATTGTCTAGAGCAAGATCAGTGGCATCTCATCCTCAACTCACATGCTTCACAGCCAGAAGAAAACAATTCGGATTTCCTTGCCAATTTTTGAATTTCCCACCAATACGAATAGGGACATTCGACTGCACCAGTGATCTGGATCGGCCATCCTGGATTGTGAACTCTTAATTAGAGTGTGTTAGTATTCCAAAATGATATGCAAATTCAGTTACTATAAAGAATACATTATTATTAATTATTATTGCTTCCTCTGTAATGTATTGTAATTAACTTTTGAATTTACCGCCAAAATCCGAATTTACCTCGAAATTTTACATTTCCCACAAAAATTAGAATTTTCGCCATTTTTTCTAGGTAAAGGGAGGGAAGGGGCAGGGATTTCCCAGAAGGTTGTTGGGGGAAGGGTACACGCACACTAGCTGTGAAAAACCCATGATGTCATCAGGGGATGGGGGTAATTAGTTGATTAATTTAATTAATTTGCGTAATTCATTTGATATCAATTGGCATCAAAAGGGTCCTCGTACTACCATTTCTGCCGGCCGCGGTGTCGAGCTGTTCTAGGCGCCACAGTCTGGAACCGCGCGACTGCTACGGTCGCAGGTTCGAATCCTGCCTCGGGCTTCGATTTGTGTGATGTCCTTAGGTTAGTTAGGTTTAAGCAGTTCTAAGTTCTAGGGGACTGATGACCTAAGCTGTTAAGTCCCATAGTGCTCAGACCCATTTGAACCAATTTTTTTTCTGAACTCTGGCACCGTAGATTGAGAAATGTGAAAATACGCCGCCAAGAAAAAAAAGAATCTCAGCAGTAAGAACAAGTCGCGCGACATAATTGAAAGTTGGTAGGCGTGTTCAAACATCTCAAAGATTATGCCCGTTCAAATTTTACGCCAGTCTCATAAGAGTAGCGCCAGTAGCGCAACCATGAGGACGCAAATTAGTTTTCTCTGTTTGCTCTAATGGTCGTGAGCACTAATTACCTTTGAGACTGGACGTGGTGAGTTGATGTTAGTCAAGAATGCCTGTAAGTTGACAAACACCCCGTTTTGCATGACTGCTGGTAGCAATGGTCACGGGAATGAACGGTCGCAAGAAAACCACGCTCCGGACTGTCACGTGGCACTACTGAGAGGAAAGACCGTAGTGTTCGGTGTATGGGTTTGGTGCACCGTACTGGATCTGCAGCAGCAATTTGAGCAGCAGTTGGGAACACAGCGACAGAGCGAACTGTTACGAAGCGGTTACTTGAAGGACAGCTCCGAGCCAGACGCCATGTAGCCTGCACTCCACTGATCCAGAACCACCGCCATCTGCTATTTCGATGGTGTCAAGTGAGAGCTCAGTGCACGGCAGTGCTTTGATCTGTTGTGTTTTCTGATGAAGGGTGGTTCTGCCTCAGTGTCAGTGATCGCCAGTTTTTGCTTACAAGTAGGCCAGTTGAAGACCCACAAGCAATGTGTCTGCGTGTTGGACACATTATACCTACAGCCAGAGTTATGGTCTGGGGTGCGATGTTGTATGATGGCAGGAGCTCTCTTGTGGCCATCCCATTCACCCTGATTGCTACTCTGTACGTCAGTCTGGTGATTCAACCTGTTGTGCTGCCATTCATGAACAGTATTCCAGGGAGTGTTTTCCAAGAGGATAACACTCACCGGCATACCACTGTAACCCAACATGTATTATAGAGTCTCGACACATCGAGCAGAGCAGCGGCACCAGTTACGAAAACTGACAATGGCCGTGAGAACGGTCTGCTGTCCACACGCACCTCTATATCTGCATCTGGTGACGCCTAAGGACTGTGGATGACACGGCGGCCGGTCGGCGCCGTTTGGCCTTCAAGGCCTGTTCGAATGGTGTTTTTGTTGTTTTTTATATGGTCCTATTAACAATACAAAGTGAATAATCGAATAGACAGATAGGGAATAATACAATTATAAAAGCAAATTACTCACTAACATGGTGTACATATTGCTTCCATGTTTTTTTGTACCATTGAGGAGAAAAGGAAATTCAATTTTGTAATAAAATTTCAAGTTGCACTTATAGTTATCTTTTGGTATCCTGATTGCTATAAGGATATACTGTGTATCTCATAATACACTAGTCGGTCTGCATTCCTAAATATGTAAGTCCACTGAAAACGTTACTGTGGAGTTTATCTTGTTTACTGCAGTTTGCAAAAAAGGTATCAGAAAACAGAAAGCAAAAAGGCATGATGTTGTAAACTATTAGGAGAGCTCAGAAAAGACCCGATAGGAAGGAAACAGATCGTAGTGTAATAGATTTACAAAATAGTTGCCAGAAGTGCTACAAATTTCACGGTTGAGAGTTGCCAGAGCCAGGATTCAAAATAAATATGAGAGGTGTGCAATAGGTAAGGCAACTATTTGTTTTTGGAAAGCAGGTTGATTTGATTGAGGACTGCAATACACTATATTATAGCCCCATTCTTATGGTCACAAAACCCTATTTTTCAACGTAGTCTGCCGTCAATACTACGGCCACCTGACTGGGAGGTCCTGCATGGCCGGCTGGTACCACTCTACTGGTCGACATCGCAGGAAACGTCTCGCTGCATCAACAACCTCCCCATCATGCAAGTGCTGCTTCCAGTGTAGTGCAGACTTGTGTGAGGCATTGTGTTGTCACGAAAAAGAAGAAGTTCATTTGCGTTTCTGTGACGACAAACCCGATGAAGTCGTTTCTTCATTTTCCTGAGCATAGCACAGTACACTTCAGAATCGATCGTAGCACCATGAGGGAGGATATCAAACAGAATAATCCCTTCGGCGTCCCAGAAGACTGTCGCTCTGACTTTATCGGCTGAGGGTGCGGCTTTGAACGTTTTCTTCGGAGGAGAGGTGGTATGGTGCCATTGCCGTTTTGTCTCTGGTTCGAAGTGATGAACCCATGTCTCATCGCCTGTGACGACGTTCGACAAAAATTGTGATGTTCAAGCAATTCCTGCAGATATTGCCCTTCGTTGTTTTTTTATGGTTTTCCGCTAATCGGCGAGGAACCTAGCGAACACACGCCTTTGAGTACGCCAACGGCTGTACGAAAGTATCAGCACTACTGACAGAGACACCTCATTGAGGAACGAAGTGTTTGTCTGTGAGCCGTCGATCATCTCTAATGAGAGTGTCCGCACGTTCCAAAGTTGCAGGAGTCATACTGCGTGCGGCTGGTCGACACGCGGGAGGTCCGACAGGTTCGCGCGACCTTGCTGCAGTCACGACAGACGCCTCGCCCAACGACTCACCGTGCTTTTTTCCACTGAGGGGTCTCTGTAGACAGTGCGAGCACCTATGAATGGTACTCTGATTTTCCGCCAAAAGAAAATGACAGTTCTCTGTTAGGAATGCATCTCCGTTACACTCGCCATTTTGAAGGGTACGTACCGTATATGGCACACAGCTGTCGGAACTACGTGAAACTGTAGGGGCTGAAGCGAGAATATTCCATGATGTTGCGCAACAAATTCTGAATTTTTCAACCGACACTGGCCGAGGAAAAAATGCGCAGCATTACTTATTGAACGCTCCTCTTAGAAGCTATACATAAATAATATAATGTTATTGCGTACTAAAAAACGGGTGGTTTTGAAAAAAATTGGAAAGCTGAGTGGATGGTCGGCAAATGGGCCCAAGAACGGGTGCCTCCATCCGCCTCCCCCCCTCCCTCCAGTAAAAACTGATAGTACAGCGACCCTACACGTAGCAGGGCACGGGCTGTTGCCGTCCAAATGGCACACGGCCGCCGTGGATCCGTCGTCGCCCGACACAGCAGCTGTGACGTGCGTGGGGCAGCGGCTTAGAGAGAGGCTCAGCAAGTGTTGGCGGCCTCTCGTGCTTCGTGCACAGCACGGCACGACAGTCTTCGAGGCAACCACAGCGTGTACCTCAGTCACTCCGTTCTAAGATTTTTCCTCCTTCTTCTTGTTTCTAAAGCTGCGGAAACAGACACTGAGCGGTTAATTTAGTGGAAGAACTGTCTGTTTTTGCGGGACGAAATGCTATAAAAGTACATGGACAGCAGTAATACAAAGAATACGTGCAAAGATGTATTCAAAAAACTGAGTGGATTATCCCGAATCAAGTAATAACTATAATTCCTGAAAATACATTTACAGGACTAGCTGGACTCAAAAAATAATTTATCATTATGTCCGTCACATTTTAGCTGAAATAACACCACACACCTGTATACATGCCTCCACTAGTTAAAGTCAAACTATTGATAACTGCTGAACCCGGTAATGCTTCGCAATTACTAAATACGAGGGCAGTTCAATAAGTAATGCAACACATTTTTTTTCTCGGCCAATTTTGGTTGAAAAAACCGGAAATTTCTTGTGGAATATTTTCAAACATTCCGCTTCGTCTCGTATAGTTTCATTGACTTCCGACAGGTGGCAGCGCTGTACGGAGCTGTTAAAATGGCGTGTGTAACGGATGTGCGTTGCAAACAACGGGCAGTGATCGAGTTTCTTTTGGCGGAAAACCAGGGCATCTCAGATATTCATAGGCGCTTGCAGAATGTCTACAGTGATCTGGCAGTGGACAAAAGCACGGTGAGTCGTTGGGCAAAGCGTGTGTCATCATCGCCGCAAGGTCAAGCAAGACTGTCTGATCTCCCGCGTGCGGGCCGGCCGTGCACAGATGTGACTCCTGCAATGGCGGAGCGTGCGAACACACTCGTCCGAGATGATCGACGGATCACCATCAAAAAACTCAGTGCTCAACTTGACATCTCTGTTGGTAGTGCTATCACAATTGTTCACCAGTTGGGATATTCAAAGGTTTGTTCGCGCTGGGTCCCTCGTTGTCTAACCGAACACCATAAAGAGCAAAGGAGAACCATCTGTGCGGAATTGCTTGCTCGTCATGTGGCTGAGGGTGACAAGTTCTTGTCAAAGATTGTTACAGGCGATGAAACACGGGTTCATCACTTCGAACCTGAAACAGAATGGCAATCAATGGAGTGGCGCCACACCCACTCCCCTACCAAGAAAAAGTTTAAAGCCATACCCTCAGCCAGTAAAGTCATGGTTAGTCTTCTGGGGGTTATTCTGTTCGATGTCCTTCCCCATGGTCAAACGATCAACTCTGAAGTGTATTGTGCTACTCTTCAGAAATTGAAGAAACGACTTCAGCGTGTTCGTAGGCACAAAAATCTGAACGAACTTCTCCTTCTTCATGACAACGCAAGACCTCATACAAGTCTTCGCACCCGAGAGGAGCTCACAAAACTTCAGTGGACTGTTCTTCCTCGTGCACCCTACAGCCCCGATCTCGCACCGTCGGATTTCCATATGTTTGGCCCAATGAAGGACGCAATCCGTGGGAGGCACTACGCGGATGATGAAGAAGTTATTGATGCAGTACGACGTTGGCTCCGACATCGACCAGTGGAATGGTACCGTGCAGGCATACAGGCCCTCATTTCAAGGTGGCGTAAGGCCGTAGCATTGAATGGAGATTACGTTGAAAAATAGTGTTGTGTAGCTAAAAGATTGGGGAATAACCTGGTGTATTTCAATGCTGAATAAAACAACCCCTGTTTCAGAAAAAAAATGTGTTGCATTACTTATTGAACTGCCCTCGTATGTATGAGAGTAGGATATACGTCCTAATCTCCTTTTCCTCCCCTCTCTCTATCGCTCTCCTCCTCCCATCCCTTTGTCCATCTTCTCCTTCTCGCCCAATCTCTTCCCATCACCTTCTCCCCATCCCTGTACATCTTTTATCTGACATTCTCTCTATCCATGTCTTCCTTCCTCATTTGTCTGTCCATATTCTCCTTGTCCTTCTCATACCCATTTCCTCCCTCTTTCTCTGTCCAAATCCTCCTTGTCCTTCCCATATGGATTTCCTCCTCCCTTCTTCATCCGTCCCCTCTTCCCTCCTCTCTCTGGCCATATTGTTATTGCATACGGAAGATTGATTAGAAATAGAAGCCCAAACGAACGTATGAATTGGTTGGAATCGTTAGTACACAGAGTACAAGAGAGACCTTTCTAACTGCTGGATCTGGATGACAGTATTTCGTACGGTTTCAATCAATGAACAAGTATGATCATTAAATTAGCCATAAACCCAGCTTTCCTGCTTTCTATTAAAAATGACCGCGAGAAGGAAAACAAAACAGCACATTTTCAAAGCACAGCTTAGCGTATTCTTTCTCGCAGCTGGCTTAAGAGAAAGAGCTTATACAATGTGGAGCCAAAGAAACTCGTACACTGGCCTTATTTCATTTAAGGCGCAGAAGCGCTGCAACACGAAGTGGCATGGACTTGACTAATGCCTGAAGTAATGATGGAGGGAACTGAATCCATGAACCCCGTAGGGCTGTCCATAAATTCATACGAGTACGTTGGGGTGGAGATCTCTTCTGAACAAGGCATAAACGCAGAAGAGTGTTCCCAAAGCCACTCTGTAGCAATTCTGGACGTGTGGAGTGTTGCACTGCTCTTGTGGAATACCCCAAGTCCGTCGGGATGCACAATGGAATTGCTTGCTCGTCATGTGGCTGAGGGTGACAAGTTCTTGTCAAAGATTGTTACAGGCGATGAAACACGGGTTCATCACTTCGAACCTGAAACAAAACAGCAATCAATGGAGTGGCGCCACACCCACTCCCCTACCAAGAAAAAGTTTAAAGCCATACCCTCAGCCAGTAAAGTCATGGTTACAGTCTTCTGGGAGGCTGAAGGGGCTATTCTGTTCGATGTCCTTCCCCATGGTCAAACGATCAATTCTGAAGTGTATTGTGCTACTCTTCAAAATTGAAGAAACGACTTCAGCGTGTTCGTAGGCACAAAAATCTGAACGAACTTCTCCTTCTTCATGACAACGCAAGACCTCATACAAGTCTTCGCACCCGAGAGGAGCTCGCAAAACTTCAGTGGACTGTTCTTCCTCGTGCACCCTACAGCCCCGATCTCGCACCGTCGGATTTCCGTATGTTTTGCCCAATGAAGGACGCAATACGTGGGAGGCACTACGCGGATGATGAAGAAGTTATTGATGCAGTACGACGTTGGCTCCGACATCGACCAGTGAAATGGTACCGTGCAGGCATACAAGCCCTCATTTCAAGGTGACGTAAGGCCGTAGCATTGCATGGAAATTACGTTGAAAAATGGTGTTGTGTAGCTAAGAGATTGGGGAATAACCTGGTGTATTTCAATGCTGAATAAAACAACCCCTGTTTCAGACAGGATGTTTACGGACGTGTCACCTGTCAGAGTCGTATCTAGACGTATCAGGGGTTCCATATTAATCCAAATGCACACGCCCTACACCATTACAGAGCCTCCACCAGCTTAAACAGTCCCCTCCGGACATGCAGGGTTCATGGATCCATGAGATTGTCACCATACTCATACTCGTCCATCCGCGCGATACAATTTGAAACGAGACTCGTACGACAAGGCAATATTTTTCCAGTCATTAACAGACCAATGTCCGTATTGACGGGCCTACGCGAGGCGTAAAGCTTAGTGACGTACAGTCCTCAAGGGTACAAGACTGGGCCTTTGGCTCACCCCATATCGATTATGTTTCGTTGAATGGTTCGCATGCTGGCACTTGTTGATGGCCCAGCACTGAAATCTGCAGCAATTTGCGGAAGGGTTGCTATCACAATGAACGATTCTCTTCAGTTATCATTGGTCCCGTCCTTGCAGGATCTTTTTCCGGCCGCAGTGATGTCGGAGGTTTGACGCCTTAGTGGATTCCTGATATTCACGAAACACTCGTGAAATGATCGTACGGGAAAATACCCACTTCAACGCTACTTCGGAGATACTGAGTCCCATCGCTCGTGCGCCAACTGTAACACCACATTCAGACTCACTTAAGTCTTGGTAACCTGCTATGGCAACAGCAGTAACCGATTTAACAACTGTGCCAGATACCTGTTGTCTTACACAGGCGTTGCCTACCGCAGCACCGTATTCTGCCTGTTTACCTATCTCTGTATTTGAATACGCTTGCCTATACCAGTTTCTTTGCCGCTACAGTGTAATATCACACGTCCACAGGATGATTCAAAATAACGTTTAGAAACATGACAATCAGTCAGACAACAGGGGTCAGCAATCATATAGGAACCGGGAGTCGCAATCGCCACAAGAGGAAGTTGCTGTACAAGTACGGTCGGAGTGCACGCCGTGGAAATGGCTCTGAGCACTGTGGGACTTAACAGCTTAGGTCATCAGTCTCCTAGAACTTAGAACTGCTTAAA
The DNA here is from genome assembly GCF_023864275.1 of Schistocerca cancellata. NCBI lineage: Eukaryota > Metazoa > Arthropoda > Insecta > Orthoptera > Acrididae > Schistocerca > Schistocerca cancellata. The sequence continues at coordinate 153,196,709 of NC_064636.1, forward strand.
CCTAACTAACCTAAGGACATCACACACATCCATGCCCGAGGCAGGATTCGAACCTGCGACCGTAGCGGTTGCACGGTTCCAGTCTGGACATTGTTCACGTAAGGGGCTCCGGAACGCCCTATACTTGCAATGTTAAAATAACGCTTATAAATTACATCTTTCCTCACAAAGTATTTGAGGTAGGAAGTTGAACTTTTTATAGATTATTTATTGGAATATGGGCTACAACTTAACTCAGGGATTTTACAAAATTTTAGTTCAGTTATTAAAGATGATTTTTTTTCAATTGTAATGAAAATTCACAACATTTTTTTGCAATTTTTTATTTATATATTCAAAAATATACAGTTTTTTGGAAAAAGGCTGTGTTAAATTATGCAGAAGGTACTATGTAACATTTACTGAAAGTTTGAAACAAATATGTTTGGAAGATCCTTAGAAAACATGTAATTAGTATGAGAAAATAAAAGTTTTGGGAATCGAGCGACAAAGATTGGATTAACTTTTTAGTGCATTCCAGGTCCATAGGATGGATTATCTTCATCCTCTGCAAACTCCTCCTCCAGCTTCCTCTTGTTCCTCCTCCTGTTTACTCTTGCTTGTATTTGTGGACTCTTTACAGCCCTGTCTGCAGCCCGAAGGCGTTCCTTGTCTAAAGCAAGCATCGCTCGTACCATGTTAGAACCCATCTTCATTGGCATATGTCTAAATACCTTGCACCTTACAATGTTGCCATCATTGAAAGTCGCAACAGCATCATACACACCAAAGTGAAGTCTTTCTATTCCAACAAATACAGTCTTGGGGATTCTCGACCATATAACACTATTTACACTTTCATTGTGGTTTTGAATTTTTCCGTGAATACACTTTTTCAACAGTTCAGGTGCTGCTAAGTCTCTGAAAATAGGTTCAGCCACAACACATACTTTATCTCACATGACTAAAATGTACCTAATGAACACGGACGTTAATAATAACACCATTTGACAGCAGTTTAACAGCGCCACAGTGGGTCACGCCCATGTAGAACACATTTCAAAAAAAAAAAATTAAAAATAGTTGTAGTCTTCGGAATTGAATAAATTATATATCTATTAAAAGGTAATAGTCTGAAAATTCAGAAAACGCAAAAAAGTAAAAATTGAACTTTTCATGATTTTGAGCCTTTCCGGAGCCCCTTAATTGGCCCGTCCTTTCTCCCGGCCCGACTTGATGATCGCACACATCTCGTATTGCTGCGAGAGCTTCTGCCGGACATGCTGAATGGCGTTCCCATGCTTGCCCGCCACCGCATTCGGCTTTAGCGGTTTTGGTAGTACTAAGGGGCCGCCGCACGTTTCAGCATACAAGTGAGGGGGCGTCTGTAATCAAACTCTCCCGGCTGCAACATTGGCCATGGTGGGCCCCTCACATGGCCGCCACGGTCACCCAATCTGTCCCAAATTGATTTTTTCCTGTTGGGGGAGGGGGTGTCTCTGAAGGTCCCTGTGTACGAAATACCTTACACTGCTGGAGGACCTAGTGAGCAGGGATGTTGCAACAGCGGATGTCTTCGAGATACACCAGGTATCTTCGATAAGGTAGGCCTTTCAAATGCATCTTCGATGTCAGGAAATGTATCTGGACAAAAGTTTGAGCACTTCCTGTAGTGGTATTACACTTTCAGCGTGTGACTAAGTAACTGCAACTCCATTTAGTAGCCCCGGATGGCGTTTGCAACCCCCCAGTTCCTAAGTGCTTACTGATCCTTGCTGTACGCCCAACAAGCTGTATCAGTTTGTAAAAGTTGTTTTGAATCACCTGTGTATCTTCAGTGGTTTAAGCTATGCGTTGTTTGTCAGTCAGTCAGTCAATTGGTCGAGAAGGGATTCAGTCAGTTGATCGCCAAGTTGATTCATGTAACCGAATCTTTACTTCAATTTATGTGAACTGAAACAATTTCAGTAACATCATGAATTTATTGAAACAGAATGTATATAATTCATTGTATTGACAATAATATTTTGGTGTTTTTAATGCGTTCATCGCAACTCTTGGTGGTTGAACTGTGATTCATTTTCAAAGAATATTCTTAAGAATTTATTTTATTTTCTAGCGATTCATCAAGTACATTAACACATTTAATCACACTATGTAAGCATGGAAGTAGTTGCCAGGGAGTGACTGATGAAATCATAACCAAATTCCTTTTAACAAATGGGAATTTTATTCACTTTAATAGTGCCTAAAAGCATTTTTTAAAAGAAACAGATTTAAAATTATAATCAGAAAGCACCCTCTAAATATGAAAGTTACAATTTATTCAGAGGCAGTAGTTACAACTGCTCACAACAGCCTCTGAAAGACTACACTGGTGCAAATCTGCACCACACCAGATAACTTTAAACTAAGAGTTTTAACAATTTACACAAGCACACAAACTGTGCACCCATCATAGGAGGGATGGAAATGCTACAAAACACTAACAACTAAAATATAAACCTTGTCACCAAAGGTGCAACTTCATTCTAACTTCTAAGAAAAGTCTTACAGTGAAAGGGTGGCAAATTTATATACTAAAATGATCATTTAAATAAAAGCCCATGAAATTCAATCTTACACAAATTTCTACAAGGTTGGCCAAACAATAGTTAAGATGTTCTACAGTACACAGATACCGCCTCACAAGATCGTAGGCAATAATATCAAAGTTTACAAAGATCAAAACATATTTCAGGTATTAGGCCGTTACACTCCAAGCAATATATTCGTTAACACACCAAATCCGACAAACATGACAGAGGCAGCTACTAACATACGGTAGATTGATAGGGAGATTACCGAAAAACCCGAACTGCAGGTTGCTCTAACCTGCCCCTACTCCACAAGGGAAAAACGGACCACCCGATTACCGAACAACCACCTTCCCACAGGTGGGCAAACAGAGAAGAATGGTGGGACGACCCAAAAGCAAAACGGCTGGTGACCTCACCAAGAAACCAAATAGAATTTAACAAGAGTAAATCAAACAACATATCACCAATCACTTAACTTCTAATAAACTGCTATTCTCGAGAAGACCTGGCGCAGCACCCCCAAATCACTCTCCCAAACCGTCCGCTGCCAGCCGCTTCAACGGACGCAGGAAGGCGCGCCGATCTCCCGTCTCACGGCGTCGCAGCTCGCACCGGCCAGACTGATGTCGTGGGTTGACTCCTGCTGCTCTCGTGTCGACTGCGAAGCCACTACCCCTCGCTATACGCCGCGGCCCTCTGGACTCACGTGGCGACCTCACATGCGCCGACGCTCAAGACGGACAAGTCATCTTGTGTCTCAGTGCGCGACCGACCGACCGATCGATCCAACCGCCAATGACCGTTGCCTGAGCAAACTCGAGCAGACTGGTGGCCTAAGTGCAGACTCAGATGCAGGAACTATGGCCCAACCGGATGACCACTCGCTGAGTTCTCTTACTGGCGGAGTGGAAAGACTCTCATTTTGCCAGCTTTAAAGGTTGATCCGAACGACAGACATACTAGCACTCCGTACGACAGACAGACACTAACTGCCTAACAAATGGGGACGAGAGATAGACTAGCAAGCTGTGGATGAGAGACTGACCCAGACTGACCGACTGGCGAGCTGATAGCGCCCCTTAAATGCACGTGAACAGGTAACCTTTCTCCTTTCCCATCAGAGGGAGACACCAAAGCAGCGATTGCCACAGCGGCACCACTGCCAGAAACGGAGGGCGACCTCTTCACACTACGCACTGTGGCACGCTCTTCAAAACAGCAATTTTTACCACAGCTCAACCTCCTACACTCAAACTAGAACAGGCGCCCGAACCCAGAGACTTCACCTGGCTCAAATAGACTCGATATTCCCTACCAGTCTAATCATGTCTGACTAAGAGGTTAACCGGCCCCAACACACGGAGCACCGTGCATGGATCTATAAAGTGGGATGTGAACTTCCCTACTCGGGCCCCCATCCTCCCTTGACCCTGAACATTCTTAATATAGACTTGATTCTCCGGTTTTTCCTGATAAGGACGCCTATTGCAGTTGTACCGCACGGCTTGATGACCATGGGCAGCCGTTATATTGCGACGAGCCCGATTTCAGTTCCTTCTAATTAACCCTGGGGATACCCACTCAGGAAGTAAGTCTTGGATGCGCCATAAGTTAGACAAAGGCGAATTGATAGGATAGGCCAATAAGAGAGAGGCCGGAGTAGTCTTCAATGCCTCGTGAACTGCAGTGTCAAATGCAAAATTAATCCAGGACAAGTTAGTATCCCACTTACTCGGTTTAACTTGATGGTAAATTATTAAAGCTGATATTATGTTGCGATTCACACATCCAGCAAAGGACCCCTGATGGTATTACGGTGTTGTTTTTATATGCTTGATGCCATTCCCGAAACAAAAGGCCTTAAACTTATCTGACACAAAAGCAGGGGCATTATCACTAACCAAGCTCTTAGGAGGCCCAAAGATCGAAAAGATGTTAGTAAGGTGAGAAATAGTTACGTTGGTAGTACTTCTTCTACTGGGAATAAGCCAAGTAAAGCGAGAAAAGGTATCAATTACTACAAAAATACACATATTTCCTCTACTCGAACATGGCAACGGACCCTCATAATCGATATAAAGACGATCCATTGGATAATTTTCACGTTCCGAAGACAACAGACCTTGCTGTAGGGAATTACTAGGTTTCACGGCCCAACAAAACCGACTACTAACTTCTTAATGTCGCGCTCCAGATGAGGCCAAATCACATACTGCTTATGAAACTTCCTGGCAGATTAAAACTGTGCGCTCGACCGAGACTCGAACTCGGGATCTTTGCCGTCCGCAGGCAAGTGCTCTACCATCTGAGCTACCGAAGCACGACTCATGCCCGTTACTCACAGCTTTACTTCTGCCAGTATCTCGTCTCCTACCTTCCAGGAGAGCTTCTGTAAAGTTTGGAAGGTAGGAGACGAGATACTGGCAGAAGTAAAGCTGTGAGTACCGGGCCTGAGTCGTGCTTCGGTAGCTTAGATGGTAGAGCACTTGCCCGCAAAAGGAAAAGGTCCCGAGTTCGAGTCTCGGTCGGGCACACAGTTTTAATCTGCCAGGAAGTTTCATATCAGCGCACACTCCGCTGCAGAGTGAAAATCTCATTCTGGGCACATACTGCTTAATTTTGTGAATCGTTTTATATGTCCCTAAGTGACCTCCCACCGAAGAGTAATGAAAATACTGAAATATTCGCTGGATTAATGTTCGTGGCAGGCAAATTCGAAGGTGACGTTCTCGGTCCACTGCTTTACATAGGATACCTCTCCTCAAGCTGTAATTTCCAATAACCTCACCTGACCAAATCCGCTGCTTGATGGGACCCAATTCCTCATCCTGTTCCAGGTTTTCTTCAAGATTACTAAACAACTGAGGTACCTCCCTCAAAACCAAAAGTTGACCCTGAAGTGGACCCTAATGCTGTTCCTCTGAACCATCAGATGGTGGGTCAAACATACGGCTGAGAGCATCAGCCACCACATTCTCAGAACCTCTGATATGCTTAGTCAGTAGAGAAAGTGGGGAAAGCGCTCACAGCTATTTTAATAACAATGCAGACAGAAATGAGCAACAATCACGCAGCATAAGAACTGGTACAGCATTGCTGAGACAGTATGTCCCTGTTGCCATGTGTCGTTGCTTAAGCGACGTTTGTGTGTTTGTGTGCGTGTGTGTGTGTGTGTGTGTGTGTGTGTGTGTACAGAAGTTTCTGGCTGTCATCCCCGGACATCCATTGCATTGCTGAACGGCATCACCCATAGCCTCTAAAATATTTTTACGAAGTGAAGTACGAACGACATTCAGTGCTTCATTTGCTGTAAGAGATTAAATATTTTTCTGCCATTTCTGCGAAATAATAATTGAGGAAGGAAAACATGGTGACAAAAGTAAATTAAAAACTTTTAAATTCATTCACAGTACACAATGAAAACAGAAAGTATCTTATCTGCTGTCTGTGTCTACCCAGTACAACATTATGTGCTTGTAGCCATTGCAAACGGACAAATTACCACGAAAACAAGAGTTCTCCAAACCTCAATTTTCACCCTTTAGCTCTGAGTATTCGTAATCACCAAATAGTGGTATGATCCACGATTACAACATGATGTTTGAGCAGAGTTTCAAAAAATTTTAATCAACACGAATAGTAGTGAGTTTTAGTAGTATTCAACCGCTCATCACTTTTCGGGAAAGGCAGCGAATGGTGGAAACCCTAAGTTTTCTTTTATTTCCATATCTAACGTCCCCAAACTGGGAGAGAAAGTTTTTCAATCTTTGTTCGATTTCTACATTTATTACTGTAAATAAAAGGAATGAAAGACCGGAAATCAGTTGCTACAGAAACAGTCAGGTTAAATTGGCGTGGAAAAACCTGTGTAACCGAAACCGGTTGGTTTCTGCAAAAACTTACATCCCTATGGGAGACAAAGGAGAAAGCATTCCCAACAAATGAGAGATATTCTTCTCCTGCCGCTCACTGAAAGAAATGGGGAAAGAATTCTCGCCTCAGTCTCATACCGCCACCGATTTCAGGTTTTCGTGACTAAATGACAGCGACAAGCACCGCTCGTTTCGCTGATGATACGTAACGTGACTTATCGGTAATCACTGTGGTGTAATGGTAATTTTTTTTAAAAAGCAGACTTAAGAATATTAAGTTCCTTCACGTGTCCAGTAATAAACGACGGATATCTGGTCCCCCCCCCCCTCTTCCTCCCCCCCCCCCCCCCCCGGCGGTACACAAATCAGGCCACCACACTGTCGCAGAAACAACGAAAAACGCATGCCAAATTTAAACAAACGCAATAGCCCCAAGATGGCGTTCATTGACAGAAGCTCGAAATTTAGCACGGATTTCAGTGCGATATCCTTATAATATTTTCCACACCGAAACCTTGTCTCGAAAACACGAACAAAATCCAAAGAGATTCTGATCGTATGTAAGGTTTGCTAGCGGGAAGACATTATCAACGCCTGCTCTGAACTGTAGCAATGGTTAACACTATCGACGACAGTGTTGTAAAGCAGAGTTACTGAACACAACTTTCGGAAATTCCTTCATCAAAGAAGACGAAGAAAATTTCCGAAATTCGAATGGAAAACAGTTGCCAGCATGAGTAAGTTAGAGTAGATATCCTCAGAGCAGTGAAGCAACATAGATCAGTTAGTAAAAGCAAGTCTTCCGATCCAGACTGTATGCCAATTAGGTTCCTTTCAGAGTACGCTGATGCAATAGCTCCATACTTACCAACCATATACAACCGTTCGCTGGACGAAAGATCCGTACCCAAAGACTGGGAAGTTGCACAGGTCACACTAATATTCAAGAAAGGCAGTATGAGTAATCCACTTCATTACAGGCCCATATCATTAAAGTCGATATGCAGCAGGATTTTGGAACATATATTGTGTTCGAACATTATGAACTACCTCGAAGAAAATGGTCTACTGACACACACTAGTGTTATTGACAACAGATTTCAAACTGATTCCGTATTTGTAGATTTCGAGAAGGCTTTTGACAGTGTACCGCAGAACCGGCTTATACTGAGATCGCGTGCCTGTGGAATATCGTCTCAGTTATGTGATTGCATTCGTGATTTCCTGCCAGAGAGGTCACAGTTCGGAGTACTTGACGGAAAGTGATCGAGTAAAATAGATTTCTGGCGTTCCCAAAGGTAGTGCTATACGCCCTTTGCTATTCCTTAACTATGTAAACGATTTGGGACAGAATTTGAGCAGCCGTCATAGGTTGTTTCTAGATGGCACTGTCGTTTGTCGACTAATAAAGTCATCAGAAGATCAAATCAAATTGCAAAACGATTTAGAAAAGATATCTGAATGGTGCGAAATTTGGCAATTGACCCTAAATAACGAAGAGTCTGAGGTCATCCACATGAGTGCTAAAAGGAATTCGTTAAACTTCGGTTACACGATAATTCAGTCAAATTTAAAGGCCGTAAATTCAACTAAATACCTATTAATTACAATTACGAACAACTGAAATTGGATGGAACACGTAGAAAATGTTGTGGGGAAGGCTAACCAAAGACTGCATTATATTTGCATGACACTTGGAAAATGTAACAGATCTACTAAGGAGACTGCCTACACTACGCTTGTCCGTCCTCTATTAGAATACTGCTGCGCCGTATGGGATCCTTACCAGATAAGATTGACGAAATACATCGAAAAAGTTCAAAGAAGAGCAGCGAAGTTTATATTACCGCTAAATATGGGAGAGAGTGTCACTGAAATGATACTGGATTTGGGCTGGGCGTCATTAAAAGAAAGGAGTTTTTCGTTGCGACGGAATCTTCTCATGCAATTCCAATCACCAACTTCCTCCTCTGAATGTGAAAATATTTTGCCGGTGTCTACCTCACAGCGAGAAAAGACGATCATAATAAAATAAGGAAATCAGAGTTCGCGCGGAAAGATGTAGGTGTTCATTTTCTATGAGAGCTTTTCGATAATAGAATAACTGAGAATTATGAACCGTGGTCGGCTCGGATAGATCCCGTTGCATCTAAGAAATCGACCTGGTCGTACCGAAGATCTTTGGATAGCGCGACTCACGACCCCTGTCTCTGGCCGCGTGAGGGGGAGGATGCTAAGTTCACCGGACTTGGATACGATGTGACGTCATTATGACGTATCACGCTACATCGAAAACGATAGAAACCGTTGTTGTTGTTGTTGTGGTCTTCAGTCCTGAGACTGGTTTGATGCAGCTCTCCATGCTACTCTATCCTGTGCAAGCTTCTTCATCTCCCAGTATCTACTGCAACCTACATCCTTCTGAATCTGCTTAGTGTATTCATCTCTTGGTCTCCCTCTACGATTTTTACCCTCCACACTGCCCTCCAATGCTAAATTTGTGATCCCTTGATGCCTCAAAACATGTCCTACCAACCGATCCCTTCTTCTAGTCAAGTTGTGCCACAAACTTCTCTTCTCCCCAATCCTATTCAATACCACCTCATTAGTTACATGATCTACCCACCTTATCTTCAGCATTCTTCTGTAGCACCACATTTCGAAAGCTGCTATTCTCTTCTTGTCCAAACTAGTTATCGTCCATGTTTCACTTCCATACATGGCTACACTCCATACAAATACTTTCAGAAAATACTTTCTGACACTTAAATCTATACTCGATGTTAACAAATTCCTCTTCTTGAGAAACGCTTTCCTTGGCAATGCCAGTCTACATTTTATATCCTCTCTACTTCGACCATCATCGGTTATTTTACTCCCTAAATAGCAAAACTCCTTTACTACTTTAAGTGTCTCATTTCCTAATCTAATTCCCTCAGTATCACCCGACTTAATTTGACTACATTCCATTATCCTCGTTTTGCTTTTGTTGATGTTCATCTTATATCCTCCTTTCAAGACACTGTCCATTCCGTTCAACTGCTCTTCCAAGTCCTTTGCTGTCTCTGACAGAATTACAATGTCATCGGCGAACCTCAAAGTTTTTACTTCTTCTCCATGAATTTTAATACCTACTCCGAATTTTTCTTTTGTTTCCTTTACTGCTTGCTCAATATACAGATTGAATAACATCGGGGAGAGGCTACAACCCTGTCTTACTCCTTTCCCAACCACTGCTTCCCTTTCATGCCCCTCGACTCTTATCACTGCCATCTGGTTTCTGTACAAACTGTAAATAGCCTTTCGCTCCCTGTATTTTACCCCTGCCATCTTCAGAATTTGAAAGAGAGTATTCCAGTTAACATTGTCAAAAGCTTTCTCTAAGTCTACAAATGCTAGAAACGTAGGTTTGCCTTTTCTTAATCTTTCTTCTAAGATAAGTCGTAAGGTCAGTATTGCCTCACGTGTTCCAACATTTCTACGGAATCCAAACTGATCTTCCCCGAGGTCGGCTTCTACCAGTTTTTCCATTCGTCTGTAAAGAATTCGCGTTAGTATTTTGCAGCTGTGACTTATTAAACTGATAGTTCGGTAATTTTCACATCTGTCAACACCTGCTTTCTTTGGGATTGGAATTATTATATTCTTTTTGAAGTCTGAGGGTATTTCGCCTGTCTCATACATCGTGCTCACCAGATGGTAGAGTTTTGTCATGACTGGCTCTCCCGAGGCCATCAGTAGTTCAAATGGAATGTTGTCTACTCCCGGGGCCTTGTTTCGACTCAGGTCTTTCAGTGCTCTGTCAAACTCTTCACGCAGTATCTTATCTCCCATTTCGTCTTCATCTACATCCTCTTCCATTTCCATAATATTGTCCTCAAGTACATCGCCCTTGTACAAACCCTCAATATACTCCTTCCACCTTTCTGCCTTCCCTTCTTTGCTTAGAACTGGGTTGCCATCTGAGCTCTTGATATTCATACAAGTGGTTCTCTTCTCTCCAAAGGTCTCTTTAATTTTCCTGTAGGCAGTATCTATCTTACCCCTAGTGAGACAAGCCTCTACATCCTTACATTTGTCCTCTAGCCATCCCTGCTTAGCCATTTTGCACTTCCTGTCGATATCATTTTTGAGACGTTTGTATTCCTTTTTGCCTGCTTCATTTATTGCATTTTTATATTTTCTCCTTTCATCGATTAAATTCAATATTTCTTCTGTTACCCAAGGATTTCTATTAGCCCTCGTCTTTTTACCTACTTGATCCTCTGCTGCCTTCACTACTTCATCCCTCAGAGCTACCCATTCTTCTTCTACTGTATTTCTTTCCCCCATTCCTGTCAATTGTTCCCTTATGCTCTCCCTGAAACTCTCTACAACCTCTGGTTCTTTTAGTTTATCCAGGTCCCATCTCCTTAAATTCCCACCTTTTTGCAGTTTCTTCAGTTTTAATCTGCAGTTCATAACCAATAGATTGTGGTCAGAATCCACATCTGCCCCAGGAAATGTCTTACAATTTAAAACCTGGTTCCTAAATCTCTGTCTTACCATTATATAATCTATCTGATACCTTTTAGTATCTCCAGGATTCTTCCAGGTATACAACCTTCTTTTATGATTCTTGAACCAAGTGTTGGCTATGATTAAGTTATGCTCTGTGCAAAATTCTACAAGGCGGCTTCCTCTTTCATTCCTTGCCCCCAATCCATATTCACCTACTATGTTTCCTTCTCTCCCTTTTCCTACTGACGAATTCCAGTCACCCATAACTATTAAATTTTCGTCTCCCTTCACTACCTGAATAATTTCTTTTATCTCGTCATACATTTCATCTATTTCTTCATCATCTGCAGAGGTAGTTGGCATATAAACTTGTACTACTGTAGTAGGCATGGGCTTTGTGTCTATCTTGGCCACAATAATGCGTTCACTATGCTGTTTGTAGTAGCTAACCCGTATATCGACTATTCGACTTTTGTGAACTTTCGAGAGGTTGTGACAGGGAAGCGCTGTGCTCTGCGCCATTCGTTTAAATGTGTTTTGCGTTCGTTGCGTTTAAATCGTGTATTGTACTGTGTTTGTGTCCTGTGCGTTGTTTTTCGTTTGCTCGTCTCTAATTATGTGTTCAGCATTCGAGAGACTAATGAGAGAAAAGCTGAAAGAGTTCAGCATCGATGACGACGGGCAATTGCGTGGTTATTGTGAATCTCAAGCAGAAATTGATGTACTTCTGACCCAGCTGAAGTGCGTCGGTTATTCGTACTCGGTGAGAAGAAGCACTCAGCAGCCAAAATCTTTAGGTGCGTCAAGACACTAACCTTTGGTTAAGATTACATTGAGAAATCCACTTCCCCTCGTATTTCATCTCCGGTCGACGATTTTTCTTCAACAGTGCCTCATATTTTTCTTTTTAAGTTCGAAATTCAATCATTCTACACACCAGTCATTACTGACACTAAGGTACCTGTCTCTGCGGTCCGAGTGTAAAATTACTTGGAATTATGGTTGATAAAAGACTATGTTGGGATGGACATATAAATTACTTAGCTAACAAACTCGCACGCGTTGTCTTTCAGCTATATAAATTAAGAAAACAAAGTCAGCAAGAGTATGCTGCTACAATCTAATATGTACTGACAAGACCAATTGTATGAAACCATACTAAAATATTGATAATGAACAAATATTATTTTCGGCGTAAGCGTTCAATACAACAATCACACAATCTAATCTGGCCGGGACATAAGAAGGCTTCACTTTTTTACGAAACGTGTTGTCCGTGGTGTTTTCAAGGCCACGGTCAGGAATATTTCTATTAATACCCAGCTCTTTTATTTTGGCGAAATACATATACGCTGTCACACTGGGCTGTTATCAGAATCGCACGTGTCAAAACAAACCACTAGCTGACGACAGTTTAGAATCTCGAACGTTCGTAAAAGTCGATAGGTGTGTTAGTCGACTAAAGGGTATATACGTCATAATGACGTCACATCATATCCAGGTTGGGTGAACTTAGCATCCTCCGCGTGAGGGCAGTGCGGCGGAGCCTGCGGGGGAAGTGTGTGGGTCTCCCGCTGGCAGGGCGCATTGAATGGCTGTGCTGCCTTGGGAAGAAGTTTTGTTTTCTGCTCTACATGGTACTGATCGTTTCGCAGTTGATCCGTTGCTGGCGTCAGGACAATGTCAAATGTCAGGAATACAAGGGCACCAGAGGGGCTGCACGCCGGTCGTTGTTAACGGTGAGGATTTGCGTTTGTAAACACTGAACGCCGCGTCTGCTCATATCTAGTTTGCTCCTGTCCGTGCTCCGATTACAATCATACGCCAAAGGTAAGTGTCCTGCTCTTTCTCTCTGACCTGTTGGTGTATTTGCTCAATCTGAAACAAACGCAGTCTACCCTTATATACGCTCAGTTATGTTTTCTGGCCATGATCTGTTGCCTATTGAAGTAAGCTCTCTGCGCCCGAACAGGCCATGAGGACCCAATGGTACCGACCGGCTGCCGTGTCGTCCTCAGCTCACAGGCGTCGCTGGAGGCGGATGTGGAGGGCCATGTCCTCGGCACACCGCTGTCCCGGCCATAGGTCAGCTTACGAGACCGGAGCCGCTGCTTCTCAATCGAGTATGCATTAGAATAAGCAGTGCGCCGTATAGGCTAATTTGTAAGCGATAAAGTGTCCTGCTAACTCTTTTAATTCGGTTATCAGCTTTTAGGCAGAAGGCTTTCAGGCAGAAACCCTTTTCGTAGCTTTGCAGATTACTTGATCAATTTGAATAATTTTAGGAACGCCCTCATACGCAAAGGCAACTGTGGTTTAAGGCTTTAGTCGTAAAGTACACAAATGTAAACAGACGTAAGGAACAGATTTATCCACCAGCACTGTAATCAAGTGGAAAACCGGCAGATTTACTGACAGGATATGCAGGTTGAAGAGGTACAATAGCTAACCTGCTCGGGAGGGGACCGAACATAGGAGCACAAATGATTGGGAATTTCTTGCTGAGCACTACCTACTAACAGGCTAGTGTTACGTATGAACTGCTACAGTATAAACCTAAGTCGGGAACACAGAGTTGTAAATGTTCATTATCGAGCCAATCACCTTGAAGTATGGTGTGGTGTCACCGCCAGACACCACACTTGCTAGGTGGTAGCTTTAAATCGGCCGCGGTCCATTAGTACATGTCGGACCCGCGTGTAGCCACTGTCAGTAATTGCAGACCGAGCGCCACCACACGGCAGGTCTAGAGAGACGTACTAGGACTCGCCCCAGTTGTACGACGACTTTGCTAGCGACTGCACTGACGAAGCCTTTCTCTCATTTGCCGAGAGACAGTTAGAATAGCCTTCAGCTAAGTCCATGGCTACGACCTAGCAAGCCGCCATTAGCCTTACAGTGCTTGTAGTTAAAGACTCTCAATTGTATCGTCAAGAGCGATGTACCACAATGATGGATTAAAAGTTAAGTATAACCGCAGCTACGTACTTTTCTTTATAGCATTCATTACGTATCCTGTTTCAGACATCACGCCAGCCGGCGTGTGTACGCGTGCCTTTCGGTTACCCGTCACTGTGGACTGGCTGTCTTGTCAGTCCACAACATATGGTTCTCGTTTGTAGCGGAGAATATGAAATTAAATTAAGGCCGCCGTGCAGGCACCAAGTAGGAGAAAAATGGAATGGTCTCTAGTGATCGCGGAGGCCAGTAGCCATCGGAAACAGAAGGTAATCGACACCAAATGCTGCAAGTGGGGCCGACGTGCAGAGCCGGTTTGGAGAGGATTTTGAAACCACGTGCGATAATTTGAGGAACCCCTTTCCCCCTCCTCACACACGAAGACAGAATTTTGCAGTATTTTGACCTCATTATCATTGCTCAAAGATATCTTACTTTAACACATCGACGGTAGGCAACGAAAATCTCATAACATCGTCCGTCTGTGAAAACTCCTATTTCCAGTAACCAGTACCGCTATAATCAAAGAGAGATTTGTAAGTGCATGGCTTTCTCTCCATCTGTTTGTGAAAAATCGTAATTCCAGTAACTCTAAAATCAAAGACAGATTTGTAACTCCCGGGTTCCCGGGTTCGATTCCCGGCGGGGTCAGGGATTTTCTCTGCCTCGTGATGGCTGGGTGTTGTGTGCTGTCCTTAGGTTAGTTAGGTTTAAGTAGTTCTAAGTTCTAGGGGACTTATGACCACAGCAGTTGAGTCCCATAGTGCTCAGAGCCATTTGAACCATTTGTAACTGCACGGACTTCTCTTGCGTGTCAGCAGCTACACTTCTACTACCCAGTCACGTACACAAAACAGTCAAAGAAATTGGTGCACTTACCTAATATTGTGTAGGGCCCTGCCGAGCGAGCAGAAGTGCCACAGCACGACGTGGCATGGACTAGACACATGTCTGAAGTAGTGTTGGAGGGAACAGACAACATGAATCCTACAGGGCTGTCCATAAATCCATAAGAGCACGAAGGGCTGGAGATCTCTTCTGAACAGCACGTTGCAAGGTGTCTCACATATGCTCAATAACGTTCATTTCTGGCGTGTTTGATGCCCAGTGGAAGTCTTTAAACTCAGAAGAGTGTTCCAGGAGCTACTCAGCAGCAATTCTAGACGTGTGGGGTGTCGCATTATCCTGCTGGAATTGCCCAGGTGCGTCGAAATGCACAATGGATGCAGGTGATCAGACACGATGCTTGCATACGTGTCACCTATCAGAGTCGTACCTAGACATATCAGCGGTCCCAACTGTTCACACCCCACACCACTACAGAGCCTCCACCAGCTTGAACAATCCATGGATTCAGGATATTATCTCTATATCCGTACACATCCATCGGCTCGATAGAATTTGAAACGAGATTCGTCAGACCAGGCAACATGTTTCCAGTCATGAACATTCCAATGTCGGTGTTCACAAGCCCAGGCGAGGTATAAAGCTTTGTATCGTGCACTCATCAAGGTTACACAAGTGGTCCCACTCTTGCAGGATCTTTTTGTGGCTGCATCGATGTTGGAGATTTGATGTTTTACCAGGTTCCTGATAGTCTCGGTACTGACATACTGACATGATACTGAAACAATACACTGAGGCCGTGTGGGGTAGCCGCGTGGTCTGGACGCCTCGCCACTGTTCATGTGGCTCTCCCTGTTGGTGGTTCGAGTCCTCCCTTGGATATGGGTGCGAGTGTGTTGTCCTTAGCGTAAGTTAGTTTAAGTTAGATTAAGTAGTGTGTAAGCCTAGTCACGGATGAGTTCAGCAGTTTGGTCCCAAAGGAACTCACCACAAATGTGCCAATACACTGATGAGCCAAAACATAATGAGCACCTGCTTAATAACTTATTTGTCCGTCTGTGGAACGAAATGCATCACTTATTCTGCGTATCAGGGATCCGGCCGTTTGTTGGTAGGTTTGTGCAGGTAGGCCGATGTGGCATCATTTGTCTACGCACAGGTATATAGCATGTAGCGACCGAGATGGGTTTCATAGGATCCACATCAGGCGAATTTGGTCTCCGAGACATCAACGTGAGTTCTCCATAATGCTCCTCAGACCACTGTACCATGGTCATGGCCCGAAGACAGGGACAATCTAGTATTGCTGAAAGATGATATCGCCATAGGGGAAGACATCAAGCATGAAAGGATGCAGGTGTCTTCGATTACTGCTACAGGTTCCATGTAAGTCCAGGAGAATGTCTGCCATAGCGTAATATTGTTCCTGACAGCCTGCAATCCTGGTGCGCTGCACGTTTCGAGCCGCCTCGATGACGGCCTTTGTGGAGACGACCAGCGACCTAGTGCAGCAAAAGTGTGATTCACCCGAAGAGCAGACACGCTGCCACTGATCGGCGGTCGAATCCTGATGGTCCCATGCCAACAGCAATCGTAATTGACGATGCCGTTGAGTCAACATATTAACATGTTGCACAGCTCCACGTTCGACGGTGTACAATGAACGGTGTGCTCTGAAACGCTTGTGAGGGCACCAGCATCGTGCTCTATCGGCAGAGACGCCACACATCAGCATCTGTCCTGCTTTACAGAGCAGACAAGCCTCCGAACCCCACACTGTGTGAAGAGTCGTGGACGTCAATTCATTTGGCGCCTGTTGGCAAATTCACTGTCCTTCCACCTGTTTCCGTAGGTTTTCACAACAGTCGCACATGATCACTCGAGTAGCTTCGCTGTTTTCGAGATACTCGCTCACAGGTTCTGGGTAATAATAATCTGCCCTTGGTCAAAGTCGCTTATCTAAATGGATTCCCGCATCTGCAGTGCACATCTTCGCTAGGGCATTCGCTCGTCCGTGTCTGGTGGGCTTACATACACAATGTGATCAAAAGTATCCGAACACTCCCCCAAAACATACGTTTTTCATATTAGGTGCACTGTGCTGTCCGCACTGCCAGGTATTCCATATCAGCGACCTCAGTAAGCATTAGACATAGCGAGAGAGCAGAATGGGGCGCTCCGCAGAACTTACAGTCTTCGAATGCGGTTAGGTGACTGGGTATCACTTGTGTCATACGTGAGGCCTTCCTGACAGAATTGTCACGCTGCGAATGGGGAAACGTTGCCTGTGGTGGGGGAAGTGCAGGGTAGTCTATCAATCTGTGGTCTTATATGGCCAGCTACCTTGTTGGTGGTTAAGGGGTTAGCCGTGCCCTTACTCCTGGGCTGCAATTTTATTCAGCATACCGGGTTGGTATTAGACTACGCTAGTCGCACATTAAGCTTTAAGTTCAGACCGGAGGAAAAGATAGCACTGTGTGCATGTGATCATTCTAACTTGGTCAGTATGGTGGGCAGACAGGCCAACAGGTTTGAGGTTAGTCACCCTCCTGATGACCACGCGGCTCAGTTAATAGAATTGTTAGATGAGCTTCTTGACGTGCTTTCTGAGAAATCTGGTGTAACTAGCCTAATTGAATATCACATTCATTTGTATGATAGGCTACTGGTTCGACAGTCGACGTATAGACTTTCCCCCCAAAAATTGAGAATCCTAAAGGAAAAATTGAATACTATGTGGCAGGATGGCGTTATCAGACCGTCAACTTCGTCTTACACTTCACCAATATTTCTTGTTCCTAAAGTCGGCGGTAAGGATTATAGACCTGTAGTTGATTATCGATTATTGAATAAGAAGGTTATCTTAGAATCTGTTCCCTTGCCCAATATTCATAATTGTTTTATGTGGTCTTCAGGGGCGAGATGGTTCACTGTTCTTAATCAAGCATATCATCAGATTCCCCTTAGTGAGGAATCAAAACATGTTACCGCATTCTGCACCGACTAGAATCTCTTTGAATTTAACAGAGTTCCCTTGGTTTGTCTTCCAGGGGCCGCAGTACTGTTGCACTGGTTGGACCATGTTTTGGGAGATTTAAAATTTAAGTGTATGTACAACTATCTGGATGATGTTGTGGTGTGTAGCCAAACCTTCGAAGAAAACCTGTCCCATCTTGAGCGGGTGCTGTGTAGATTTCGTTCCGTTGGATTGACCGTTAAGCCAGCCAAGATTACTCTTGCTAGACACCAAGTTTCGGTTTTAGGCCATCTTGTCTCAGGCGACGGAGTTACAATTGATCAAGAGCGGACCAGTCGGATTAAGAAATTTCCGCCCCCAAGGACAAAGAAGCAGTTTTATAGGCATGGCGAACTATTTTCACAGGTTCGTCCCTAATTTCACACAATTGAGTGCCCCTCTCAATGACTTGCGAAAGAAAGGCCAAGAGTTTACCTGGGCAGACAGCCAACAAAGTGCTTTCGATGCGATTAAGACCGCAATTGCGAACCCTCCCGTTTTGGCAGTTCCCGATTTCCAGAAACGTTTTGTGTTCCAAACCGATGCTTCCAGTGCCGGGATAGCAGCCCTCTTTCTTCAAGAGGATCAGGGCGCGAAGCACCCCCTTGCCTTTGCTTTAAGGAAGCTCACCGCTAGTCAAGCTATTCTGTTTATGTGTGTGAGGCTCTTGCAGTGCTCTTCACCTTGGAGAAATGTCGATTTTATTTTGTTCTTGAAACCGACAATGAAGCATTGAGTTAAGACCTAGCTCCACCTCGAAAAACCGGAAGAATTGCTAAGTGGGCAGTCCATTTTGCACCTTTTTTTCTTAAGGTGCGTGATATTAAAGGCTCCAACAATCAGGCAGCTGACGCCGTAAGCAAGATGTTTAGTGAAGACCCCGAATCTCAGCAAGGGGGAGAGGATGACTTCAGTAGTCAAGTGGTGAATAGTGTCCTCGCAGAGATCCCTCAATTATTCATTGACCTTAAAACCAAGCAGAATGAGGATCCACAATGGGTCGGATCAAGTGGAAGGTCACTGCTGGCAAAGGCCTGCCCAGTTACTTTTTAAGAGGTTGGTAAGCCCAGAGATGTTAGGATTTGCTCACCACTTGATGCAGTTTCACTTCTCTTTCAGTATTTCCATAATTCTGTACTAGGAGCGCACCTCGGCCCCTATAAAACTTTGGCCAAGTTGGGGACCCATGTGACATGGCGTTCTCGGTACCATGATGTGCAGCGGTCACTGTGACGACTGTAGAAGGAGCAAAGCCAGTTCTCTGGCTCCTCTGGGTCTACTTCAGTCTCAAAGAGAGCAGCGACCGATGGATAAGACGTTTATCGACTTTGTAGGACCTATGCCTAGAACTAAGGGAGGGTACCGTTCCATCTTCGTACCCGTGGATGACTTTTCGCGTTTTGTATGGTTGCTGCCCAGTACTGGAATCACTGCGAGTATAACCACACGTCGTCTGACCCGTATTTTTTCATGGTTTGGTCCCCAAAAGAACTCGCTAGCAATAACGCACCTGCCTTTTTGTCAAGAGAGTTTAAACAGTTTTGCTTCCCTAGTGGAATCAGGCATATTACGACTACCACTTACTATCCACAAGCATCCTTGGCAGAAAAGGTTAACCGTAACGTAAGGGCAGCGCTTGTAATTTACCTCGCCAAATCCCCCAGTAGGCGGGATATTACACTCCCGTGGTTAAATACTGCGTTCACCACGGCCCAATATGAAACTTCTAGGGCACTTTCAGCCGAGTTAATGTTGGAATATCCAGTCAGTTTGCCCCTCTCCAATCTTTGGCAGATCAATGACTTGTTGCCGTTTTCCATTATTCCAGATACTCTTAGGGAAAATTTGTAACATGCTCGAAACAATACACAGTTAGCCCATCGTCGGCAAGCCCACCGTTATAACCAGAGCAGAAGGGTTTCACAGGCTAAGACCGGGGATAAGGTGTTTATTAAGAACATCACTGGTCGGCATGCTCGTGGTATGGGAACTTGTAAGTTTGTGCAGCGTTACTTGGAGCCGTGTGTCGTAACCAGGGTCTTAGGGCCTGTTAATTTGTTAGTTAAGGAGCTTGCAATGGGCAAGAGGTTCAGAGTGCACCTTAGTCAAATCAAGCCTGTTAGAAAAGTCTATTTCCCTTCTTTCAGTGGTGGTAAGACAAAAGGGGAGGGGGGGCTGGTCAGGTTTGAGCGGGGCAGGTTGAGGCGTGGTGGCCTTTTCTGACACACCAGCTCTTTGGCACGACTATCGATTACCCGGCTGCACTACGATCTTTAACCCTGTTGTGATCTGGCAGAGAGTATTTGCGATCGACGAGCTGGTCGTCGGACTCCCTACTAGGCGCTAGGACGTGCTTGAGGGGACAAAGGAGCAAAACATGCGGGCTCGGCCAGCAGCAGCGCGGCCGGTCTACCTCGCAGGATAGTTGGGAGTTTGTGGCGCACCTACCTGATGTCAACTACGGGCGCTGCTCGTCGCATTGCTTTGGTGCCAGTTTTCTTGGCCAGACCATCCCAAATGGCGCTGTCCATCGAAGGTGTAAGTGGTTTTGGTCCCAGCGGAGGTTCGGGTCCTCCCACAGCATGGGTGTGTGTGTTTGTCCTTAGGATAATTTAGGTTAAGCAGTGTGTAAGCTTAGGGACTGATGACCTTAGCAGTTAAGTCCCATAAGATTTCACACATTTTTTGAACAAAAGCATTTGCACAAGATACTTAAATGCTACCAAAATGGTATCACTGTTAAAATGTGATTGTGTTTCTGAAGGTGAAACTTTTCGGCTACCAAACCAGACCATTACAAATTCCCTCCACCTGCAGTACATTAAATTATTTTGCTGAATACCAAGAATTCCAAATATACACTAGAGAAATCACATCACTGTTAAAACTTACATTTCTATCTTTTAGATGTTGATAGTACTGCTAACAGAAGGCCATTGTCTCCCAGGTTGAAGAACTCTACATCTTGTTGCAAGATTGTAAGGCCATGAAAAATTTTCTGAACTGTTTCATCACTGGAATTGTAGGTTAGATTTGTTCAATGCTTACACAGCTCTATGATCCATGTTGAATTAGAGCTAGATGCTCCAGAAGTAGTGTGCTGTGCTTTGTCTCATAATCTTGTTCACCATGTGCCGCAACAACCTGTTCACCATGTGCCACAACAACCTGTTCACCATGTGCTGCAGTAGTTTGTGCACTGCAACTGCTGCTTGTGCCAAACCCATACGTCTCCTCTAAGCAAATTAATGGGTTAGCCCCATAGTTTACATTCAATTTTTCAAATCCTCATTCAGGAAAGAAATGAAAGATAGCACAAAAGTGTTTCCAAGAATACTTCCACTGTTGGAAATCTGGACTGGTATAATCAGGTATTGCAAAATTAACTAAAATTAACTACACTCCTGGAAATTGAAATAAGAACACCGTGAATTCATTGTCCCAGGAAGGGGAAACTTTATTGACACATTCCTGGGGTCAGATACATCACATGATCACACTGACAGAACCACAGGCACATAGACACAGGCAACAGAGCATGCACAATGTCGGCACTAGTACAGTGTATATCCACCTTTCGCAGCAATGCAGGCTGCTATTCTCCCATGGAGACGATCGTAGAGATGCTGGATGTAGTCCTGTGGAACGGCTTGCCATGCCATTTCCACCTGGCGCCTCAGTTGGACCAGCGTTCGTGCTGGACGTGCAGACCGCGTGAGACGACGCTTCATCCAGTCCCAAACATGCTCAATGGGGGACAGATCCGGAGATCTTGCTGGCCAGGGTAGTTGACTTACACCTTCTAGAGCACGTTGGGTGGCACGGGATACATGCGGACGTGCATTGTCCGGTTGGAACAGCAAGTTCCCTTGCCGGTCTAGGAATGGTAGAACGATGGGTTCGATGACGGTTTGGATGTACCGTGCACTATTCAGTGTCCCCTCGACGATCACCAGTGGTGTACGGCCAGTGTAGGAGATCGCTCCCCACATCATGATGCCGGGTGTTGGCCCTGTGTGCCTCGGTCGTATGCAGTCCTGATTGTGGCGCTCACCTGCTCGGCGCCAAACACGCATACGACCATCATTGGCACCAAGGCAGAAGCGACTCTCATCGCTGAAGACGACACGTCTCCATTCGTCCCTCCATTCACGCCTGTCGCGACACCACTGGAGGCGGGCTGCACGATGTTGGGGCGTGAGCGGAAGACGGCCTAACGGTGTGCGGGACCGTAGCCCAGCTTCATGGAGACGGTTGCGAATGGTCCTCGCCGATACCCCAGGAGCGACAGTGTCCCTAATTTGCTGGGAAGTGGCGGTGCGGTCCCCTACGGCACTGCGTAGGATCCTACGGTCTTGGCGTGCATCCGTGCGTCGCTGCGGTCCGGTCCGAGGTCGACGGGCACGTGCACCTTCCGCCGACCACTGGCGACAACATCGATGTACTGTGGAGACCTCACGCCCCACGTGTTGAGCAATTCGGCGGTACGTCCACCCGGCCTCCCGCATGCCCACTATACGCCCTCGCTCAAAGTCCGTCAACTGCACATACGGTTCACGTCCACGCTGTCGCGGCATGCTACCAGTGTTAAAGACTGCGATGGAGCTCCGTATGCCACGGCAAACTGGCTGACACTGACGGCGGCGGTGCACAAATGCTGCGCAGCTAGCGCCATTCGACGGCCAACACCGCGGTTCCTGGTGTGTCCGCTGTGCCGTGCGTGTGATCATTGCTTGTACAGCCCTCTCGCAGTGTCCGGAGCAAGTATGGTGGGTCTGACACACCGGTGTCAATGTGTTCTTTTTTCCGTTTCCAGGAGTGTATATATTGACGGTGTACAGTTACTGCACTTTTTAAAAAAACAACCTCTCATCTATAATCGATACAGATTCAGCACTGAAATCACTTTCTACCAATTCATATTGCATCATTACATGCTTTATAAAATCAAGAGTCTTCCTGTGCAAGAATACAGGCACCTCTTCATTGTAAGATTTAAGTAAAGAATCTTACTTACAATATTTTTTAGTGAGGCTCAGGAGAAAACTTAACCAAAATCAAAACAACACTGTCAATAGTTTATCTGTAGATTGCAGAAGATGTGAATATTTCACTGACTTGTTCATTGCTTCAGTACCATTCGTTGTGTTAATGCTGGCAAAGACACCTTTGTCCCCAACTGCTTTCACCCACCTATGACCTACTGGAACCTACTGGTTATTAAAATATTTTACTGCCTTCATGTTTTATTAAAAACCGCATTACTTCTCAACTTTTCCATATTTTCTCTGAACTGCACCTCAGATCGTGACGCTGCAATTTCTTCCCACAGTTTCCAAAGTGTACCCTTATTAGACACTGCTTTTAAATTTTCACTTTTACTTAGTCTTATTTCCAATACTGTTTCCTATGAAAAGAAGATAGGTAAACTTTAGAACAGGGAAATGGTCCCTCAATTGCTTTTATCTCAGACTTGCAGAAATCAGGAATCCAGTAGGTAGGATTCATGACTGGGCTCCAATCCTTGAAAATCTTAAAAGCTTCACAAACTGAGATTGTGTTTTCCATCTGAACGAAAAAGAAACTGCCACTAGGTAACAAACATTTGCTTTCACTGTTATAAAAAATAAGGTATATTATACTTGGTGGTTTTATATTCTGCATCCAGCAAGCATACTGACCTATACTTTTTAGTAATTCCACTTGCCACCCAGTTTGGTAACAAAAGAGAAGGGGCTTTACTGCTCCACCAAATTCTGAATAAGGTCTGAAATAGGTGTTGCCTGCAGATTCATTTTCCCACATATTGACTTAGTTCTGAAGAGCATCCTGATCAGTCTTGGTTTTTCTTAACTTGTAAACTGATTCGTGTATATGGTTTTTAATTATTCTGTCTGTTGGATGAAACACTCTTTTATGATCTGCTGTGATGCTTACACTGAAATCTGTGGCCAGAACCTCTTACAGATGTAGTTTAATCACTTTTAACAACAGTCATTATCTCATTTATTAACAAAGGACGTAAATCCTCAGTAACTTTGATACACTCTGTACTGTGTGTATGATGGCTGGGTGGCAAAGCAACCACACGATAACAAAGGAAGCTTATTGGCTTGCTTTGAGATTTCAAATCCTTCTTCAGTCTTTGATAAACCTGTAACACAATACAATTACTTAGAAACAATATGGGTAAAAGAGCACTTACAATGTTTGTGGCTCTTCCAGTTCATAGTGCAGTTGTTAGCTGTTTATGTGACAACTGGTTAGAAGAGAACATGACAAATCATTAATCAGATTAAGTGGAACCAATGAGAAAGCAGCATTCAATAAACATTGTTGTGATGTGGAATGCATGTAATTACGTGGCTGCATCATGGAACACGCTGAGCAGGATGTTTTCATGTAAAAGAGAACATCCCATATAATTTAAACTGTGCTGTTACGTTCATATCTAGTCATTAAGTAAGTTGAGATTTTCTGATATTATCCCACAAAGTTTTTGAAATAATCATTGACCTACGCTACAGATTAGCCCATCACCACAGCCAGTGTTCCTCCAGTGGGTGACATTTGTTGCCTGCACAAATTCAAAACCCAGCTAACGTTACGTTACGTTACAACAGGCAGTATTCTTCGCTTCACATTCATTGGCTTTGTCAACCAACACTCAAACTATAACACTGGAATACAAAAGCGTATCCCAAGAAGCTCTGTCGTATTTAGAGAAACATACCATAAAAGAAATGATAATAAAATCCAGTAACCCCTGTTCATACATCATAATAGGCAGATAAATAATCAGAATATCTTGGTACTGATGTCGAAAACATAAATATTCAATTAATATCTTCTGCTGAATCAAGTTATAAGATACACTGATTCTCATTGACTTTTGTATACTATAATCCTTTTGGTTATGTCCACCAGAAATTACTTACTGCAGTATGCAGAGGAAGAGCCACCAACTCTGGAAGTGCATTTAACCATTAGTAGTTTCTTTGCCTGAATGTAGGCAACAGATTATTAATAAAGTTCTTCAAGTAGGTGTAAGAAACCCTATGCTCACCGTTTTTGTAGTCTCATTATGAGCACTCTCCAACTTAGTTGAATTATCAGGGTAAAATCTAATACATTTAAGTGTAAATGTAACTGGACAGCCACTCTTTCTGTTGCCCATGATATGGATCCTTTTCCTCTTTGACTTTATATGGTCAGCCTTAAAGTAAGACACACAACACTTACATAACATAATTTGACAATTAAATTTTTCTTTTTCCTCACAATGCGGGTAAAACCATTGCCCCAAAATAATTATAATAATAGACCCCAACGAGACTATCTGAGCATTTGTAAATGACTGGTTAGGGATATAATATCACATACAAACAGAGCTAATCTAAATGATGCAAAAGTGGGTATCACCTCAACAAAAAATGTCTAGTTCAAATGTAGCTAACTGTCTCTTGCATAACTATTCATAAACCTATACTCTATTCTTTTATAAAATTTTGGCACTACAGAAGATGGCGATACCAACCAACAGTTTCAATTACAGACACCATTAACTTACAGACTCAATGCTCTCTGCCTGTATTCAAGATAGCGACCATGATGTCATACCAAAGACGACAAATAGCATGAAAGAATCTACAACAATAACAACAACAAGAAACTTACATTACACCCATGCAAAAGGGTGGTTTTCGGCATGTACATTCTAAATAAAAAATAAACATGATCCACTCCCACAAAAAACGAAAAAACAGCCCTGACAATAACACAAATATTTTCACAGAGAAAACGAACCCAAGAAAACTACAAATTTAGGTATCACACAATTCACTTGGTCTATATACCTAAACCAAAGCAAATAATACCAAAAATACACCACAAAAACAGATATACATGGTATCAGACATTTGCCATAACCTTCATACCTCAACTGATGCCTGTGATACCAAATGTACACTACAAAATAACTCCATAAATAATCAGACACCTCAACATAACATGCCTAAGTCATTTTCAAAGACGACAGGTGGTATCGCTGTTTTCCATTGAACCAATATTTTTGAATACACAACCTACTCAGTCCATTGCCATAAATCACAGAATGTATCTAAAAAAAATTGTGGCAAATAACAATTGTGTTGATACATACTGCGAAGGACTAGCTTGTAATTAATTTCGTTCCACACTATAGATAAAGAGCAGTGCAACCAGTAGCACTTTATCACTGAAGTAAAATGACATTTTACTTGTAAAGATTCCCATACACCTTTAACTACGAGTATGCTTAAACAAATACCCAACTAAGCTGTAAAGGAACCTTAATATGGTCATAAGAAATTTTCCATTTTTGAGATCTTCCTGTAGCATCAGTGAAGGTACAATATCAGGCTGAAGACACAGCCTAAATAAATACACAACACATAGGCCTAATTCAGAGTTTCTGCTGTTTCCTCTGTGAAGGATCTCAGCTGGCTTAATAGCTTTCTGGGAGAATGTACAGAAAGCACATGTAGGACTTTATATAGAAAATCAATAAACAATAAGTAACCATGTCTACACATGAATCAGATACCATATTTAACCATCAATTACACCTTACCATGAAAAACAAAGCTGTAGTGTGAATTGGTGTATTACCTAAAGAAATCATTTTGTCTAACTTCCTTATTACAGAAGAACATTATACTAAAGTGTACTACATCAAATGGTATGCAAGTTACAACTACATGAAATTATATGCAAGTTACACAAGTGTATTTCTGTTAGTTAACCTGAGACCATTTAGAGCACATTTAGCGATGTATAACTTAATATAGTGTAGTAAAATGAGCAATGAAAAATTATACTGCATTGTAACAACTACCTGAAGAACATTTTGGCTTTTGGGCTATTTACAATTTTAAGACATTGATGATATTAAAAAGTGCAGTTTTTACAGAATGTAATTAACTATTACTGTCATGACTGCATGAATCAATTTTAAGAATCAGCTCAAAGATGTAACTTTTGTAACCAAATAACAAGACATAATAAATATATGAATACTTTTCTTAGTTTCTACTGTATTCTACCAAGTAATATTGTCTACTGATGGTTTAACAACAGAATTTGATGTTACAAACAAAGTGACCTGCAATAACATCCTCATTTTTCTCTCGGTACTTTGGGCCGAGTATGCAATCTTGATGGCTTATATCTTCCACTGAACACAGATATCCACAAAATCTGATTTACACACTCCCTTTCATTAGACTAAAGAAGCATCTTTGAGAACCTGCAACAGTAGAAATAATATGTTTCTAACAAAGTGCTCGGAAAATGAGACAAAATTACAGTTAATTACTGTATTATTGATAATGACAGACAGATTAGACAGATAAATTCTGTTTGCTCCTCTGGGTATATCCAGTAGATTTTCTTTTGGTATTCAAGACCACATGGTACGAGAACTGGTGTACAACCTAAAATTTTGCGAAGACAATATTGGTTTGCAGGGGGACACAATTCGGCAATAATATAACAAAATAAGACACTTATTCACTTAACTTTCAACTGTATCTGAATGTTTGCTGCTCCTGATGGAACAGAGAAACCCAATCATCTTCAGACGAGCCAGAAGTGCCTCAATCTCCTCTTCTGTGCCTCAATGACCGCGATATGGCCGTGACCATCGACGCTGAAATCTTTCAGCATTTCTTCTGACAAACTCTCCAAAGTGAGCTCATACTGAAACATGAATTACGTTTCGCCAGCAAGCCATGCAAACCGCTAAAGGACGAACGACAGAATGGCGCCAACTTGCAGAGTGTCTGTAAGGACCACAAAAGTCGATACACCGACTCTGCTTCCGATATAGCATGTACAAGTCATTTTGCCGTCACGCCTGACTCTATCGGAGTGCAAACATCGTCTCCCTGAATGCAGAAAGCGGCAAGAGGTAATGGCGGAGACTCCACACTCGGCCCACTGCACATAGTGTACGGAAGCGACACGAGATGGCAGCAGCAGCTGGTGTCGGCTGACAACCTGCACCCCGTAGCACGAACTGTCACCGACAGATAGCAGCCACGAGTTGCAGAACGGACTCTTCGCCACCTCTTGCAAGTTTCTGGCCTGAATTTTCCGTTACACCTTTTTACCTGGACACTGATATTCTTTCCTTCATGGTAAAAAAAAAATTAACGAAACACTGTTGCAAGTAATGAAAGAAAGACTCAGCCATTACACACACACACACACACACACACACACACACACACAGAGCATGGTTTTGTATTATAAGTCATGAAAAGAAATAACTATTGTTGTATTTCAAGCATTTCCTCCCGTTTCGCCATCACCCCTTCCCTTCTTTTTCCTCCTCGCCAACCTCCAGTCCCTCGTCCCTCACCATCTCCTGTGGTCTTTTTTATTCTTTGTGTTTCGTTGTTTCCAGTGGTTATGTTTTTTAAGTGGTTACAACGAATTTGCCAGCTGTGTTTTCTTAACTTTATGTCGACTTTTTAATTGTACTCCAATCTCCCCATATTAGTGTATATTTTTACTCCTATCATCTCTATTTCTCCATTTACTGTATTTTATGTTCCCCTTTTCGTCCTGTCTTTTGTGTAAGAGTTCCCCTTGTATTTTTGTTAAAGCCAGTGGCACTGAAATATTTACGACACCAGTTTGCATTACAGTGACAGTCTCATACAAAAAATTTCACAGGTCGAGAATTTGCGTTGCAAATGTGTAGAAACAAAATCCTATGAATATAACAGTGTTCAAAAAGTTTTCGTCGGCATTGTGATACATTAGCACATTTACACACATTTCATAACTCTTAAAGTACGATTCTTGGTTTCCAACATCCTTTTCCACAAATCAGACTCCCTAACCACTACTCATTATTCATATACGTATTCGTCGACACTTCTTCAATATTTCACCAAATAAATACTTAGCATAATCAAATTCCTCATATAACATCAGCTTATTGATCATAAACATACCTCAACAACATAATACACATCGTAATCGTAAAAATAACATCATAACACCTCAGATCAAATCTCAAAAACGTAGTAGCTTTCTGCAATAATGTCAAAAACGAAAAAAAAATTCTCTTATCATTTCAATAGTGTCATCTACCTCAAACGTACTTTAAAATCATGCTCCCTTACCAAATACATCATTCAAAGCTCTCATAGTATCACAATGGTTCCGAAAAAATATGATGAGTTCACACAGTACAGACAAAAAACAATTTCATAAGAAGTTATCCAACTGTGTAATTGCGTAAACATCTGTCACTGATGTAGTAAAAAAAAGTTTGTCTCTCTCAGTTAAATGATCAGATAGCTGTGTAATTATGTGTTAGAGAAATATGGTACCGATGTGTAAAGTTGTGTGAGCAAATACCATATTAGCTAGGGCTCCTTGTGCTTGCCAAACACATGATACACAAAAGTAATCGTGTACCCCCCTGAGGATTAATGTAATTATACCCTCAGGTGTTACAGATTACAGCAATGGAATGAAATGTAGCACTGAAAACCTTTGTATCATTGTAATTCAAAAATCTTTAAAAATAAATGTTTTAAGTACAAAATTAATCACTCAAATGCGTGTCCTGTAGCGCTAAATTGTGCGTCTTGTTGAAACATAATCTCTGTCATTACTTAAGGGTAAAAAATGTGCCAAGTGTCGTAATTATCGTCATCCGTAAGCAAAGTTCTGTGGAAGTCAATGTAGTTACCTCATGATAAACAAAAGTTAAATGCTTTGCGTATAGATATCTTACTTTTTATGCTTATTGCCGTGATGAACAAAGTACTGTGCTGTAACGTATTGTTGTCCTACAGAAAAGGCTGTCTCCTTGTCGCTATACCACAAAAGTTACTACTAAAACATGTTTTACATTACAGATGAATTCAGAAAAACTGTGCAGATATAAAACAGATACACCGAAAAAGCAACATTAGTAGCGTCGTGATAAAATCGTGTAGCTGTCACATAAACTAACCACTGTGTCATCTGGTATCTCACAGAAAGTACATTAAATCTAGAATGTATTTTCAAGTAAACCAAAATGTTGCATTGAAATCTCATTAGCAGTGCCAGTGTATGTTCTAAGTATGTAAGCCTGATAGTCGTTATGTAATCGTGCAACTAACAAGCAAGAATGTACAAATAACAACACTGTGTCATCTGGTCACTATAACAATGCATTCGTAATTACTGTTTAAAAATGTTCCCTAGGTTCTAGGCTGGATAGTTAACTTCAAAACATTGTTGAATGCTAACAGTGTCTCAGTGTGACAAATTGTACTAGTAGCGTGAAGTGAAAAGTTTTATGGCAAAGTCTAAGTTAAAAAACAGATTATCTTTCAATAAACGGTTTTACATGAGAAATTTGGTGTAAACCTTTACTCTCTAGTGTGCAGAGTTTCAACTTCAAAGCAATTATCATTTTGTATACGTCGGTAAGGAATGCTAAAATTTTTCTAAAGGCTAGTGTCATATGTTATTTTTCTCGGAGCCAGCGGGCGCACGTGGCTGCCTGTGGTGCGAGTCATTGTCTGTCTCTTTGTTGGCGCGCATCGTTATTGGGATTAGGAGACCTAACTTCTATAAATTCACCTTGTCGAGAGTGCCCTGGTCTGTTTGAATCTCGCCAGTTCTGATGAAATTCAGGTCTGTTGTTATGATTATATCGTGTGTCGTCATGTCGGTAGTTCCTGTAGTTCCTTTCTTGTCGGTTAAGTGGTGGAGAATTTCTCCCTGAATTATCACTGAACGGTGGTCCGTTGCGTCTGAAGTTATTCTGTCTCCCGTGATAATAATAGTTCTGGTTGCCATATTGTCTGTTTCTATGATTGTCTCTGTCATATTCATTACTATGGAAATGCGATCTTTTTCTGTAACTATTACTCTGCCAGTGGTTGTCATATGGGTGGTGTCTGTTTTGTTCACGATTTGCGTTGTAAGAATAGCCTTGTCATGTCTGGTTATTATTTCTTTCATCGCAGAATTGTGACGGATGTGACCTGTAATTGTTGTGTTCCTGTTTTCGCGTTCCGCGATTGTCAGTGTCAATTTCTAATTCTTGTAAGAGTCCCTGAAAAGCTTCAATGTCGTCTTTGCAACGTCCTGCCAAAATAATGTGTCGTAAATGTTCAGGTAATTTGATTAAGCAAATGCAGTTGAGTTCTGAGGGGCTGTATGGGTTTGACAGGTACTGATTCTTGTGCAACATGTCTTCAAAATATGTCACAAGACTGGAGAATTCAGATTCATCGAAATGTTTCATCATTATGATGCCATGTTTTACTCGGTATTTTGTGGCTTGAGACCAATATGCTGAGAGGAAGGCATGGTAAAATTCTTCTTCACTGTGACAATCGAGAATGACCGATCGCATTCTTAGAGCTGGTTCATTCTCCAAGTAGCCACACATAAATTCTAACCTGTGCTCCAATGACCAGTTGGGAGGAAAACAATGAGAGAATTGATAAAGCCATGCTTGTGGATGAATGTCGTTGTCAGAATTCTTAAACGTTTTGAATTTACGTGTAGTAATGAACAGCTTATAGTCGAAATCATCGTGTCGGCGAGTCGCACATCGCTCATTGTTACTTCGTTTCGGCGGTTCCATCTCAAAATCCAATGCGCCTTGCCAATTTCTTTCATAATTTCCGAAGTGTCCTGTGTTATTATTTTGTGGTTGTTCCGTATTTCAATGTCCCTCTTCCCATACTGGAGCGCGAGTGTCCTCTGAAATATGTAATTCTTGTATTACTTGTGCCAACTGATCTTGTACTTCCTGGATTTCTCTTTTGTACAGTGTATTGATTTGATTTTGATTTTGTTTGAATTTTCTAATTTGTTCATACTCTTCAGTGTCAGTGAAGGCTACAGGTCTTGTGTCATTCAGATCATCATCTACCTTTGTAGGTAAGTTAGTGAACTGATCTGAAAGTTCGGCTACTTTATCAAATAGTGAAATTATTTCCTCTGTGTGTTTTTCTGAACCAAGTTTCAGAGTGTCCATTTGTGTTGAAATCGAATCTACTGTGTCCTTTAAGTTTTCCTGAGTTTTTGCAAGTTGCGTAACCGAATCGGTAGACGCGACTGAGTCAGTTTTAGCCCACTAGGTCTCATGATTTTCATGAACAATGGTTTGCAGTTCTTTTATGGCTGCTTCGTGATTCTGTAATACATTTTCATGCCGCGAAAAAATAGGTTGAAAATGCTCACAAATTTGTGTTTTTACGTCATTACAGACTTTTTGGCATTTCGATTCAATGTTATGTAACTCAGTAGCTAAATATTCACGTTGAAAGGTCTCTGTTGGATTCCTTTCATGTTTAATTTCTTAAATCTGTTGTCATTTATGGAATAAATTCCTCTTCTAAATGTACTGTGGCGTTTCTGACTATCTGGGAGGAGACTGAGCAGTGGAACGTGTTACTTTTACACATAAACAAGAACGATCTGTCACACTACTACACTTTAAAGCACAGTTTATATGTAATTCTTATATGTAATTCATGTCACACAGTCTCATACGGAACCTACATCCGCTTTCTTTTATATACTGTATATGATAATATACTGTCATCCCACTTCCCTTTTGTGTGAGAGGATGAATGAGCATATGTATTTCTAGTTGCATGCTTGAGGGTAGCAGACAAGGCTGTCTGCTAGAGAACAGTAGGACCAACGTCGGAACAGGTAGCTACGCTTCCTAAAAGCAAAGAGGTTTCTATCCTTAGTATGGTCCTGTCCGTCCGTTGTCATGTTGGTATAGGAAGCTGCCCCTCTGGCCACTTCCGTTGGTCTTTGTGAGCCACCCTCAGGAAGCACGCTCGGCAGTAGGGCAGTTGCAGTGTGGCCGTGGCGAGCGTCTGAAGTGGTAAGATCTCCGGCTAAGCGCGTGTCTGTTAAGTCCGTAGGACAATGGATTTCTTAAGTTCAGCCTAACTGAAAATTTAATCACCTTTATTTCGGGTTTAGGTCTAAAATATCCGATGTTATCTTAAATTGCAGCGCAGTATAATTCTCGTGTGAAGTTCAGATTATTTTCCGGTAGTTGCTTTGTTACTACTTTGTGAGTAAAGTGGAACTACGTGTTGATCACTAACTCTAACTAAGATCAATCTTAAATGCGAATGCTTGTGTGATTATAACGTCTCGTCTTGACTATATTTTCAATATAGCAACTTTTCTTTATGTTCAGCCCACGTGGGGTGTACTTTGCGAGACCACTACCACGTGCTTATACGACTGTTTGACCCATCAGGTTAATAGTAAGACGTTAGTAACCAGTTCAAGGTTTTTCTTTTGTCAATTGCTTTTCGATCTAATTTATTTTAATTATCAAAATTATTGTGGAGTTGTACACTTTGTGTAAACCAAGTTGACCACGTGAAGCATGTGGTACAATCATCAAAGTAGCCCTCAGCTATTCTTTTTGCGAAGATTTCACAAAGAGTTAATATGAATTTAGTATACCAGTGTGTGGTAATTACATGACGGACAGGATTGTGGTATGAACGTAATTTCTTTGGGTAAAAACTGAATCTGTTGGTTGTGGTTAATTTCTTCTTGCTTATGTTTCAATGTTCTTCGTGTGGTATTTTATGAATGCAGTGTTGTATGCAGTCTCCCAATCTTGGCTCCATATTTTATGTGTTCCGTAAGATTACAATCTCACATTTTTTCAATCGTAAATAAGGCACCAGCTCAGTTATAACTCACTTATAATATGCTGAAATTTCATTGAACAATCTTAAAATAAATTTCCAAATATAAACTGATTTCTTTCTTTTTATTTAAATTCTCCTTTATATATATATATATATATATATATATATTACCGGTTTTGTATGACTATTAAAAGATTATCATTAACGTTAGTCTGCTTGGTAAACCTAGACTAAATATCTGATGAAACAGTTGCCCAGTAATCCACGGTTAACGTCCCCAGACAGATCACGGCTTTTAACCCACTTTCATTGTCAATTAGCACCGATTTCAGCATAACAAATTAAAGTTACAACATTACACATGGCGACCCTGTTCTGTGATTCCGCTAGACTCTGGAATCTCTGAAATGTTAGATTGCGAGCGTGTTATAATCTTAATTTTTTTTCCCTACAGCGCTCAAACAACTTCTGCGTTGTTTCCGAGCAGACTTTCAAAAGATTCACGGCGTTGTTGATCGGCGTTGCGTTGTTTGTCTTGTTTTGTTTTTTATATTTGTGTGTTTTATATGTCTGTGTGTTTTTTATTCTCGCTTGTAAATTCCACTGTTTCGATCAAAGATAAAAATTTGTTTTGCGTGTGAAAAAGTGTGTACTAGGTTGGGTATCTTTCGTGTGACTGTCGTAATTTTTAGGGGACACATTTATTGTAATTAGTGTGTTGCGTACTGAGTATAAATTGCACTAATGCAAACACGTAACCAAGCTAAAAGTAAGCGGTCCAACAACTTAAGCAACATGGACCAAGGGGATAATTTGATTTCCAATATTAACGCGTTGGGCGGTTCCGAAAATGCAATGGGGAATACTTCAGACAAAATGCAAAACAGCACAAACGGGCTCACAGCAGAGCCAGAAATTAATTTGCCTCCAACTAACCAAATTGATTTAGCAGAACTCATGAAAGCCTTATTGCAACAAAATAAAGAAAACACAGAGAAATCGATCCGCGAGCTAGGGGAACAAATGACGCAGAAATCAGAAAAATCGTTTGAACAAATGACGCAGAAATCAGAAAAATCGTTCCGAAAACAAAAAGAATCATCCGAAAAATCGATCCGAGAGCTAGGCGAACAAATAGACGAAAAACTAATCCAGCAGACAAATAAAGTCGACAAGTCGATGCAGAGAGTGTCCAATGATATCTCACAAAGAATAAACAATCTGGCAAGTGAGATAAAAAGTGATATTATGAAAGAATTAGGCTGTACATTTGAACAAATCGATGATCGTCTGCAAGCCTTAGAACAGAGCAAGCGGAGGGGCGATGCCGAATCTAAAGAAAGCGAAGAACGGCTACTTAGGAATTTCCAAAAGCTGAGGGAAGAATGCCAAAGGGAGCACCAGCAGGTACTCTCGAGGGTCCAAGAGGCGGAAACGCATTGTCCCACGTCCGTTAGCGACACAATAGCGGACAACAGTTTAGCGATCCACGCGTTGGAACAGCAAGTAGAACAATTGAAGCAGACTGGGGCGGAGGACAAGAGACAAATTGATGATAAGATTGCGGCATTAGCGGACATTGTAGGCACGATGAAGCTGACGGAAAGCGAGAACAATACTACACCGGTAGCGGCCGCAGAGACCGAAGAAGTGCGTTCGCTTCTGAGATTTCAGAAGGGACAGTTCGAAGTGAACAGGCAAAACAGAGCTGTAACAGGCGAATTACAAGAACGCGTGGCGCATCTGGAAAACCGCATGGCGTGTGATTCCGAACTCGTCAATAGCATTAAAAATAGCCGTACGAACAGTGCAGAGAGGGACTCCGGCCATGAGGGAGATTTTGACGACAGGGATGAATGTAATTTGAGGGGCAGACATGAGAATAATAGAAACATTCAAGGGCCTCGCCAGGAGGAAATGCGGGGATTTGATTTCAAACATTTCCTTACGGTGAGAAAGTTTGAGATATTCCGAAATTCGCAAAAAGGAATACATCCACGAGCATGGCTCGAGCAATTTGAGTTCTGTCTTCCTCCCGACTGGGCAAGTTCACATAAGATAGAATATATGTGTGGCTATTTGGAAGGCGAACCGGCGATTCGCATGAGGTCGGCAGCGCGTCACTGCAACTCCACTCGGGAGTTTCGACAAGCCTTTCTGTCCGCCTATTGGTCGGAAGCGGCACAAGATAGGGTCAAACATGGCATAATTATGCTGCCAAATTTGAACCAGTCTGGATTCGGCAGCCCTGCACGCCTATTCGACCACATGCTGCAGGCAAATCAATTCCTATACGACCCATACGGGCCTGCGGAACTAATTAGGATATGCATCACCAAATTGCCGATGCACTTGCGGCACGTCATTCTTGCGGGACGATGCAAAGAGGACGTGGAAACGTTTAAAACACTTCTCCAAGGGTTGGAATACAATACAGGAGAATGCCCGCCTAATCAGGCACAAAGTTATTACGGGGCACAGCAGCGTGACCGCAGTCGTGGCCGTATTACTAATCAACGGCGTGACTGGTCGTCGCGACGCGAACGGAACAATAATCGGGACCGGCCGTATAGAAACTGGGGTGACAGTCGCGAACACAGGTGGAACAACAGAAATGATCGAGGACGTAGACAGGATTGTGAACGCTACAGGTACGGCAACCAGAATCGACACTATGATGAATACGGTGGGAATAGGACTGTAGGCGGAGCACCTCATGATGTTGAAATTCGGCCGGCTAACCCTAGACATAATCCAGCAAATGGAAGTGAACGAAACCGGCAATGACAAACGATCAGCGCAGAAGGCGCCCAATCGGAACAAATGAGCGACATGGCAAATGAGTAGAAAGAACAGTGAGAAGTAGAGAGGACGGTGAGGAGAAAGAATTGATTAGTTTAAATTTGTGACGTATGCATTTTGAATAATATGTTAGTAAAAATAATGATAAAGCTGTTTCTATGTGATTGATTGAAGTGACGTTTTTAGTTATTTTTCTTTCCTTGTGCAATTAGGATTTAGTTTGATTCAAACGTGAAGATAAAAGGTTTCTTTGTGAACGAGTAAAATGCTGTTTATGTTTTTTTTGTGTGTAAATTGAAATGAGCCGCTCCTGAGAGAAGCAATATCTGCGTTGAATTAATGCAAAACTCAGGGGAATATCCGATCTGTGGGTATTATGGGTCTGGCAAATCCAGGTCCCCAGCTGTTAGTAGCCTTGTTTCCGATTTTCTGCTTTCAGTGCTACTATCTATCTATTACTATTCTATATCTGTCAGTATAAATGAGGATCTCTTACTATAGTATGCGTGCTGTATGAATATTTTAAGATAGGAGAACTCTGAGAAAGGAATGAGTAAGTTTGGAATCTTGAAAACAGGATGCGATAATACGATTGTTGAACCATTGGCTTCCAATATGCGATGATATGTTAATATTGATGATATATGTCTTTTTTTTTCTTTATAGCTGAGTACGTAAAGTGCTGTCTGTGGATTTCGTAAGTATATTGATTCCCTTCAAGGTGAAAGAAGAATTGTGGTTTGTGTAATTTACGTGGCTCTGAAATATTATTGTGGTAGTCAAATACGTGCAGCTTTTCAGCAAATGGAGAATGGAACGGAAATATGGATCCTTTTTGTAGTCTTGATTGATGTTGAGCCAAAGCCTAAAAAATTATTCTGCGTTAATACTTGTCCTAGAAAAGCGACGTTTATGTGTTTTGCTGATGCTGTGAGCATTACAGCTTACTGTTTTCGCTGGTGCGGGATGCACTGCAGCCTATATGATTTATACTGAGGAAATTTCCCTCTTGAAGGTAGAGGATGATTAAATAATTTTGATTATGGGAACGAAGGAAAGCTTGGTTTAAGGTAATAAGGATAAAGCAAAACATTTGTCATTTAAACTACAGGAGGATTCGGATCTTTTGTGTCTGTTGTAAGTTCAATGTGTTAAGATCATACTGTTTTACAGAATAGAGGTGACCACAATTTTGCCATTCATGAGAAATGAATCCAGAATAACCACCACAGGCGAAATAACTGATTTGGAAGCGAAAGGTAACGTAAAGAAGGAACGAAATCGCAGCAAAATGGGTAAGAAAATGTAATATAACCTGTATAATGCAAATATTTTTAACCTTCTCAGAGTCATCTGCGTGATTAATTGTTGTGATAACGTAATTTTAGGTGAAATTTTCTTACTGTTTTATGTGTGAATATATGAGTATGATAAATGTATAATTGCGAGTCTCTTTTCAGGTGTGCGAACTGGTATAAATGTTTTGGCGTGTAAATAACCATTGTTCTTTTTAATGTGTATGTTTAAGGAAAGTTCTCCATATTTATCATGTGACAAGACGTATGGCGCGAGCGTCAAGAAGAGTGTAGTGGTATATACACGGTGTTGAAATAGCATTGAAGTAGCTTATTGGCTTAGCTAGTAGTGGATAGAAGTAGAATATTGAGTAATGCATGTTTATGGGTAGTTAGTTTGTAGAATAGACAACAGGTGTGCATGTATGTGTGTGTAAATAACATGTGAACCCTATGCTGTCCTGACCTATACTTGCACAAGGCATAATCCTATTCATTTTAGTGAATTAATAAATAGCATTTGATTTATTAAAACGTAAGTGAACCACATTAGTGATGTGGATTTAAATATTATATTGTCAGTTCATTTAAATTTTTATTTTTATACTGTCAAGTCATTTCACTTTTATTTTTTTTACATTGTCAAATCATTTAAATTTTATTTTATATTGTCGATTCATCTAATTTTTTTATTTAAAAAAATATTAAGTCTCACTTTGTTCTTAAAAATTGTGAAAGACAATACTAAGTGGTATTATGTATGACATTGTGTAATCACATAAGGATGATGAAAAATTTCTGTGAATGCAGTTGAGAACGTGAAAGCGAACCGGCAAAACTCTTAAGAGACAGCGGGAGCAGCCGGACTAGTTGTAAACTGGCGGGTTTCCCAGCAGGACACGCTGTCAGCCAGGCCACTTTGGGAGCGCGGCCGACAACAAAAGAAGGTACGCGGCAAACACTTTCCCTTGCACCTGGAGCTAATGGGCGGCCGCCCCGTGGGACCCTTCCTCGAGGCGATGACCTGAGATGGGCGAGCGGTCCACCGCGCGGAAATCCATCTGCTGGCAATGCACCACACGCACGCGACCGTGACGAGACGGCCGCGGTGAAACAACACAAGGGGCGTGGAGCCTTTTGACAGGTACTGCCCAGAGAAACTTGCAGACGTCAACGACGCCTATCGACATTTCCTGATGGATGCCTACTGTCAAGCGACAGTAAATCATGGTTCAATGTTCTCTGGTCGCTAAGGGTGGCACAAAAGAAGAGCCATTAAGTGTCATCCTTGCCCAGGAATATCAAACCGGCGAGCCAATTGAGGATAACCCAAGAATGTAACAACACAAAGGGCGTGGAGCCTTTTGACACATACTGTCCAGAGTAACTGGCAGACTTCAATGACGCCTATCAACATCTCCTGACGGATGCCCACTGTCAAGCGACAGTAAATCATGCTTCGATGTTCTCTGGTCGCTAA
Source organism: Schistocerca cancellata (assembly GCF_023864275.1). Classification (NCBI taxonomy): domain Eukaryota; kingdom Metazoa; phylum Arthropoda; class Insecta; order Orthoptera; family Acrididae; genus Schistocerca; species Schistocerca cancellata. Next base: position 153,235,737 of record NC_064636.1, read on the forward strand.
GGGTGGCACAAAAGAAGAGCCATTAAGTGTCATCCTTGCCCAGGAATATCAACCTGGCATGTCAAACGAGGATACCGCACGAATTTGACAACACAAACATGGAACCAAATCGAGATGACGTGACACGGGAGAAACTTCATGAGAGGGCAGAGACGGCGGGATCGCACGCAACAGATGGACAAAAAAATCCCTACTGACAGCTGCGGCGACGAACCCCCCCTCTTTCCCCTATATTGTGCCTCGGAACAGTGGAAGTACTGAGTGTGTCAGTGAACAGTGATTATACGGTTCTTAGTCCAGTGCATATACGTGTGTTTCTGTCAGAGAAACTCTGACTCGTGTGTTTTGCAGGAGTTCGATTTATTGGTGTGTATTAGACTGACTCTTGTATTTTGCAGGTGTTCTATTTATCTTTTTTAGACTTTGACTCTTGTATTTTGCAGGTGTTTTATTTATAGGTGTTTTTTTGTTTTAGATGTTGACTATTGTACTGTTTTATTTATCAATGTTTGTTTTTGTGTGATGTATTAGATTTGTGATATTTTGTTTCGTAAATTCATTGCTGTGGCATTGCTACGTTTATCAGTCAGATAGCTTTTTATTCTCATTGAACTGTGATCGATTAGCCTTTGCATGGGGCATATTGACTGTGAGGAACCCCTTAAGGGTAACAATCACATAATTATTGTAGTTTCAGTATAATGACACAGTGCTCATTGTTTGCTAGCTAATTGAAATATAGTAGAGTGATTAAATGAGTGCCACATAGTTATTTTAATTCTACAAATTATTAGTTTTATACGATATAGAATTTTTTTGCGATAACCACTTTGTAAAACATGTTTTTTCTCTTATCATTTTGTTGCTTTTGCAGATTGTGCATTGTTATGTTCTGCTTTTTAATACCGATGTTATTTGATGTTCTTTTTTTAATTGCTGTGGCACCTTTGCTATTTTCATAAATTTTGCTTGTTAATAAACAGTCATAAATTTTCCTGTGATCAGTTGGCTCTTGCAATGAGCAAATACTGGTGAACTCCATAAGGGTGACAACCAGAAATTGTTTTCATATTAATGACACAGGAACCATTGTTTTTACTTGCTGACCGAATTAGGTCTACACTACCTTTTAAATAGGTGTCACAGATTGTGTTCTTTTTTTTCTGTTTGAAATTGGTAGATTCTAAAGATGTGTTGAAATTATTGTGTTTTAGCAAGTAGCTGGTGTCCTTTTGCCTTTTCTTTTACACTTTTGGTTTAAGTAGGGTGTGAGAAGCCTGCCTGGGAATGTCCTAGCATGGCCAGAAAATTCCCTGCACAGTCTTTTCCCGGAGCGTTGGGGTTATAAAAGGTCTCTGTTGGATTCCTTTCATGTTTAATTTCTTAAATCTGTTGCCATTTATGGAATAAATTCCTCTTCTAAATGTACTGTGGCGTTTCTGACTATCTGGGAGGAGACTGAGCAGTGGAACGTGTTACTTTTACACATAAACAAGAACGATCTGTCACACTACTACACTTTAAAGCACAGTTTATATGTAATTCTTATATGTAATTCATGTCACACAGTCTCATACGGAACCTACATCCGCTTTCTTTTATATACTGTATATGATAAGATACTGTCATCCCACTTCCCTGTTGTGTGAGAGGATGAATGAGCATATGTATTTCTAGTTGCATGCTTGAGGGTAGCAGACAAGGCTGTCTGCTAGAGAACAGTAGGACCAACGTCGGAACAGGTAGCTACGCTTCCTAAAAGCAAAGAGGTTTCTATCCTTAGTATGGTCCTGTCTGTCCGTTGTCATGTTGGTATAGGAAGCTGCCCCTCTGGCCACTTCCGTTGGTCTTTGTGAGCCACCCTCAGGAAGCACGCTCGGCAGTAGGGCAGTTGCAGTGTGGCCGTGGCGAGCGTCTGAAGTGGTAAGATCTCCGGCTAACCGCGTGTCTGTTAAGTCCGTAGGACAATGGATTTCTTAAGTTCAGCCTAACTGAAAATTTAATCACCTTTATTTCGGGTTTAGGTCTAAAATATCCGATGTTATCTTAAATTGCAGCGCAGTATAATTCTCGTGTGAAGTTCAGATTATTTTCCGGTAGTTGCTTTGTTACTACTTTGTGAGTAAAGTGGAACTACGTGTTGATCACTAACTCTAACTAAGATCAATCTTAAATGCGAATGCTTGTGTGATTATAACGTCTCGTCTTGACTATATTTTCAATATAGCAACTTTTCTTTATGTTCAGCCCACGTGGGGTGTACTTTGCGAGACCACTACCACGTGCTTATACGACTGTTTGACCCATCAGGTTAATAGTAAGACGTTAGTAACCAGTTCAAGGTTTTTCTTTTGTCAATTGCTTTTCGATCTAATTTATTTTAATTATCAAAATTATTGTGGAGTTGTACACTTTGTGTAAACCAAGTTGACCACGTGAAGCATGTGGTACAATCATCAAAGTAGCCCTCAGCTATTCTTTTTGCGAAGATTTCACAAAGAGTTAATATGAATTTAGTATACCAGTGTGTGGTAATTACATGACGGACAGGATTGTGGTATGAACGTAATTTCTTTGGGTAAAAACTGTATCTGTTGGTTGTGGTTAATTTCTTCTTGCTTATGTTTCAATGTTCTTCGTGTGTTATTTTATGAATGCAGTGTTGTATGCAGTCTCCCAATCTTGGCTCCATATTTTATGTGTTCCGTAAGATTACAATCTCACATTTTTTCAATCGTAAATAAGGCACCAGCTCAGTTATAACTCACGTATAATATGCTGAAATTTCAATGAACAATCTTAAAATAAATTTCCAAATATAAACTGATTTCTTTCTTTTTATTTAAATTCTCCTTTATATATATATATATATTACCGGTTTTGTATGACTATTAAAAGATTATCATTAATGTTAGTCTGCTTGGTAAACCTAGACTAAATATCTGATGAAACAGTTGCCCAGTAATCCACGGTTAACGTCCCCAGACAGATCACGGCTTTTAACCCACTTTCATTGTCAATTAGCACCGATTTCAGCATACCAAATTAAAAGTTACAACATTACAACGTGTTTGTTCAAGTGTGGTGTCTAACTTCCGAAGATTTTGTTCCATTGTGTCTAACTTTTGAAGATTTTGTCCCATTTGTTTCTGATTTTGTTCAAGTGTTGTGTCTACCTTTTGTAGCCTTTGTCCCATTTGTTGCATTAACTGTAATAACAGTCAACATATGAAATGTCCCCTTAGAAAAATTATACATGACTGTGCTTAAACTGACACACAATATTTTTAGCGGAACGCAATCTGACTTTCAAAAATCCCTACAAAAGAATGGCCCTGACTAACATTAACCTATACCTTTCACAAATCACTTACCTCACCAAAAATCTTCGTTACTCGAACTACAGCAAAACAGCGAGCGCCACTACTGCCAGCTGAATAAAAGATTCAAACTACTGAAGGCACTAACTACTAATAGGCGTAGTTAGCAAATGAAAGATTTTGATAGAGAACAAACAATGTATTTACCTCAATAGTGTTCAAAAGTCATAATGTATATAGCAGTTCATGACATCCAGTCTTACAAATTTCAAAACTCCGCCATCTCTCTCCCCATATCCACCACTGCTGGTGGCTCACCTCCAACTGCGCAACGCTACACGGTATTAACATCCAGCTGCCCAACACTACAACGGCAGACAACAATGCAAACTAGCCACAGACTGCACACAGCACAGCCAGTGATTTTCATCAGAGCGCTACGTGGCGTTACCAATATAAAAAACCTAAACAGCCTACTTACAAAATGTGGACATTACTCATGCAGTGTATTAGGATGGGGTAGCACAAGAAAGTGTGTGCTTATTATAAAGTCGAAGCAGTTGTGATATTGAAAACAGAATACTACAATATACATACAATCTGGCGAGTATCTGTAATGATTATCTTGGACACCCATTAAAGTTACTTATTCATATAAAAATTAATTATACTATTTTCAGTCTCATCAAAAAAATTGGTTATATTTTCCATATAACTAGTTATAAATAGCAAGTGTTCTGTTATTGAACTATCGTTGTTTTTTCTGGTGAAGTTTTCAGTCTCATCAAAAAAATTGGTTATATTTTCCAAATAACTAGTTATAAAAAGCAAGTGTTCTGTTATTGAACTATCGTTTTTTCTGGTGAAGTTTTCCAACTTATCAATAATGTCAGTTCAGTGATTTAAATTGTTTATAGTTAATGGGAACTTTCTTGTATGAAGTTTTGTGATTAAACTTTTACCAAGATATTTATGCATACTCGTCAGTGTTCAGCACAACAGAACAGAAAAGTGTAGCAATATCTTTTGTTTCTATTTGAACAAATCTAATACCACTATCTGTCTAATTCGCAAGTCTTTGGGCAGCTTCATCGCCTCTAAGCACTTAAGTAAGTCATTTCAGTTCACGAAACGTCTTTCCTTTCATACTGGGTATGAGTTGCTAATTTTGCTGCAACAGCTAGTTCTAAGTTTCTGTTTTCCAGACGCTCGTGTCTCTCATGTCCACTGGCTCTCGAAGAAGAAACTAACGAAAGGCACTTTGGACAGTTATGCAGAATCGATGATGTGGCTCCTGGTTTAAGGCGAGGTTTCGAAAGAGACACAGAATATTTCTTACCTGTGGAGCTGTCGAAATATTCACCACGTCTCAGAAGGAGGTACTCAGTGAAGTGGAGCCTGAAGATCTTGAAATTGAAAACCTTTTATCAACTGCATACGATAATGCCCGAGGGAAATGATGCCACGAGGAAACACGGGATTAGTGTCGGTTACGTTCAGAGCAAATATATTAATACTGACACGGTATATTAAACTACAAAACTGTTGCTGCACATGTGCCAGTGATTCAGTACTGTATAAAGCCAACTTGCTCTGCTATAGAAAGGCTTCACGTCAACCGAAATCACGTTGTTACCGAACAACTAGACTTTATGCTAAGACGACACGTTGCTCATGCTCTCTATATTAAAGCACACGTACTCCGAGACAATCTCACTGAACGGTAAAGACGTTGAACTTGCCTTTGAATTCTGTGTAAGCTGGAAACTTTCGCGGTTTGTTGCAGTCAGCTATCCATTTCTGTTGGAGTTCTGTGCTTTTAGGAAACGAAAACACCGCCTCCCGTATCCTATTTTCATAATTTCCTCTTCCACGTGGCACGCAATACTTGTAAACCATTTCTAATAACGACATCGAAACTTCAGAATTGAAAACAGACGTATTTCTGTAGATCAAGTCTCACGATGAAACAGTATATTTTGAAATCAACGTAAACGGTAAACAAAGGTTTGTTTTACTGGGTAGGTTAGCCAATATAGAGACTAAGTTCCGAATTGCTTGTACAGATAAATCTACAGAAATTAAACACATTATTATGCACTGCAGATTTTTCACCTCATATTACTCTATAACCTTCGTTTCTTTTTCTTGCAGTGCTTCATATGTTATATGGAATGAACAGCCTGCTCAATCGGTGTGCTTAGTTGCACTGTACGTACGGCCACCATTGGCTGTAGTAGTAATACACAAACTGCTCTATAACACATTTCCGTACTGTATCACGACGGCCAGCATCGCTCATGCGATGTACGGCCTCCAAAAATTGCAGTAATCATAAGTATCATACAATATAACATGCTAAAAGACGAGCTGCGACTAGTGAAACACACATTGTAAAATGTTTGACTGAGCAAGAAGCATGCCCACGGAAAAGATTTAAGTATTAGAGTCACATATATGAGGCGTACAAATGAGAAGAGAGCAAGTAATGGACGCTACTGCGAAAACTTCAGTTGGTTGAGATATTTTCCTGTAAAAGTAGAAAAAACAAAATTAAGTCCGCTACGGCTGGTGGTGACATCTAACGGCGCGTAACGCAACTAACGCCCTGTTGCAAGCTATTGCCACGAGATGGCAGGACACTAGGCAGCTTTACAATTGCGCGCGATCGTTACTCGACGGAAGTTTCGACGTAGAGGGCGACGTCGTCAGGTTCCTGACTCTCAGAACTCTGACGCCTGTAATTCGCACAGCGTGGAACCGCGCCGCGGCCCCACCGCTGCTGTACTCCACGCAGCGCCGCGACTGGCGCCACAGCTCTGCGGAGGATGCTAAGTTCACCCCACCTGGATATAATGTGACGTCATTATGACGTATATATGCTTTACTCGATTAACACACCTATCGAATTTTACGAACGTTCGAGATTCTAAACTGTAGTCAGCTAGTGGTTTGTTTTGACACGTGCGATTCTGAAAACAGCTGTGTGGCAGCGTATATGTATTTCGCCAAAATGAAAGTAAAAGAGATGGATATTAATAGAAATATTCCCGACCGTGGCCTTGAAAACACGACGGACAACACGTTTCGTAAAAAAGTGAAGTCTTCTTATGTCCCGACCAGATTAGATTGTGTGATTCTTGTATTGAATGCTTACGCCGAAAATAATATTTATTTATTATCAACATTTTAGTATGGTTTCATACAATTGGTCATGTCAGTACATATTAGATTGTAGCAGCATACTCTTGCTGACGCCCGCATCTCGTGGTCGTGCGGTAGCGTTCTCGCTTCCCACGCCCGGGTTCCCGGGTTCGATTCCCGGCGGGGTCAGGGATTTTCTCTGCCTCGTGATGGCTGGGTGTTGTGTGCTGTCCTTAGGTTAGTTAGGTTTAAGTAGTTCTAAGTTCTAGGGGACTTATGACCACAGCAGTTGAGTCCCATAGTGCTCAGAGCCATTTGAACCATTTTGAACTCTTGCTGACTTCTTTTTCTTAAATAATATAGCTGAAAGTGCAAGTTTGTTAGCTAAGTAATTTACATGTCCATCCCAAGATAGTCTTTTATCAAGCATAATTCCAAGTAATTTTACACTCGGACCGCAAAGATAGGTACCTTAGTATCCAGTAATAGAATCATTGAATTTCGAACTTAAAAAGAAAAATATGAGGCACTGTTGAAGAAAAATCGTCGACCGGAGATGAAATACGAGGGGAAGTGGATTTCTCGATGTAATCTTAACCAAAGGTTAGTGTCTAGTACTGATTGACGTATGAAATGATTGAATGCAGTGTCAAAGCATTCCATGGTGGTATGATAAACCAGACGTACTGTATATTATGTCATGTATACAACCACAATAGTTTTAGCATGTACCTGGCCATGTTTATGTGGTTTATGTCAGCAGTATAATTTGCTAAGACAAGATTATGCAAAATACGAATTGCATTACAACATGAGCGGATAGCCACAATAATTAGAGACGATCAAACGAAAAACAACGCACAGGACACAAACGCAGTGCAATACACGATTTAAACGCAAGGAACGCAAAACACATCTAAACGAATGGCGCAGAGCACAGCGGTACCCTGTCACAACCTCTCGAAAGTTCACAAAAGTCGAATAGTCGATATACGGTTTCTATCGTTTTCGATGTAGCGTGTATACGTCATAATGACGTCACATCGTATCCAAGTCCGGTGAACTTAGCATCCTCCCAGCTCTGCAGGCTGCGTGGCTGAGCGGTCGGCGTCTCCGTCGCCCAGGCAACCACCCACCAATGTTTAGGACTAAACCCCGACAGAATACTAACATGGAACACACACCTCGTCATCGCTCATCAGAAGTCACTGCCATCGCCTGCAAATCCCTCCTCAGGCGCTGTCCCACAGAACTGAGCGGAGCTGATCCTGTCTGTGCCCTTGGCTGAACTGCCAAAGCTGCGCCGCCTCCACTCCCTCCTACCGAAAACTACTTCTCTGCAAATGGATGTATTTATGGACCTTTTTAAGTTGTAAGGTATGTTTAATAAAAAAGAAGCGTTATTGAAAAGTATTACTTGAATGCGCTACATAAATGAAAAATTACGTGTAATTCGTGCAAATAAAAAAACAAAATGTATAATAAATTTCCTAAAACAATTGCAAGCGAAACAAAGACTATTTCTATTGTTGATGGAGCTATTACTGTATTTCGATATGATGTATTGTAAATAATTGGTCCTCATAAATTATAATTGGCCACGAATTATTAATCCATGCATATTATAAAATATATGCATGTATGTTCCACATCTCGTAAACCGCTGGACCAATTTCAACCAAACTCGGTACACGTATCACACACCTATTGTCTCGAAATAAGGAGGAAGACTCCTTTCTTTTCCGTTCCTACACATCATTTGCAGTTCTCTTTAGTTAGGTAAACTATTCACGCATCGATTACTGCGGTCATCCCACACTTTTCTTTTTAAATTTTACGTGTATTGTCGCAGTTATTAAAAATTCACATGCAGATACTTTCAGAAAATTTAGGAATGTATATGCGGATAAGGGTAGTTATTTTATGCATTTTAGTCCGTTTTAAAAACGTGTTAAATGAAGCATTTCCTTAATTTTTAAATTATTCTGATAAGAAATGGGAACTGGGTGAGCTGAATCACTCACGCCCCGCTTCTCTTCGTTGTTTGTCCGTTCCGTTGTGTTTCACTGTGCGTAACCATGAATGCAGAAAGCTGCAGGAGGTAATCGCAGAGATTTCACACTCTGACCGCTCCACATAGCGTACGGGCGCGATGCGAGGTAGCAGCAGCTCTTGGCCTCGGCTAACAGTCTGCACAACATAGTGAGAACTGCCACCGACAGGTGACAGAATAGACTCTTTGCCACCTCCTGCAAGTTCCTGGCCACCTGGTACTCCACAGCAAAACGCGATCTCACCAGCAAAAATGGATCCTTTTTTTTTTTTTTTTTTTTTTTTTTTGGCTGGAGACTACAATTATTTGCTCAAAGTGAAACAAATCAAACGCTGTTGCTAGTAAAGGAAGAACACACACACACACACACACACACACACACACACACACACGTCCGCAGCTCGTGGTCGTGCGGTAGCGTTCTCGCTTACCACGTTCTCGATTCCCGGCGGGGTCAAGGATTTTCTCTGCCTCGTGATGACTGGGTGTTGTGTGTAGGTTAGTTAGGTTTAAGTACTTCTAAGTTCTAGGGGACTGATGACCATAGATGTTAAGTCCCATAGTGCTCAGAGCCATTTGAACCATTCACACACACACACACACACAGATACCATGATTTTTTATTGTAAATTTTTGTTGTGAACAGGCAGAATACGGCCCAGTGGTCGGCAACGTCTATATAAGACAACAAGCGTCTGGCGCAGATGTTATATGGATTACTGCTGCTGCAGTGATGATGATGATGATGTTTAGTTTGTGGGACGCTCAACTGCGTGGTTATCAGCGCCCGTACAATTTCCCAACCTTTGCTCAGTCCAATTTCGCCACTTTCCTGGATGATGATGAAATGATGAGGACAACACAAACAGTCATCTCGAGGAAGGTGAAAATCCCTGACCCCGCCGGGAATCGAACCCGGGACCCCGTGCTCGGGAAGCGAGAACGCTACCGCGAGACCACGAGCGGCGGACTGCTGCTGCTGCAGTGGTTGGTTATCAAGATTTAAACGAGTTTGAAAGTGGTGTTAGAGTCGGCACACGAGCCATGGATGGATGGGACGCATCATCTGTGGGGTAGCGATGAAGTGGGGATTTTCCCATACGAACATTTGAGGAGGGTACCGCGAATATCAGGAATCCGGTAAAACATCAAATCTCCGACGTCGCTGCGGCCGGGAAAACATTGCCCTCTGCGTCAGTGGGAGAGTGTTCCAGCTGGTGGAGGCTCTGGAGCGGTGTGGGGCGTGTGCAGCTGGAGTGGTATGAGACCCCTGATTCGTCTAGATACGACCCTGACAGGTGACACGTACGTAAGTGTCCTGTGTCATCACCTACATCAATTCATGTCCGTTGTGCATTCCGACGAACTTGGGCAATTCCAGCAGGACAATGCGACACCCCACACGTCCAGAATTGCTACAGAGTTTGTCGACGAACACTTTTCTGAGTTTAAACACTTCCGCTGGCCGCCTAACTCCCCAGACGTGAGCATAATTGAGCGTATCTGGGATGACTTGCAGCGTGCTGTTCAGAAGGATCTCCAGCCGCTCGTAATCTTACGGATTTATGGACAGCCCTGCAGGATTCATGGCGTCAGTTTCGTGCAACATTATTTCAGACATTAATCGAGTCCATGCGACGTCGTGTTGCGGTACTTCTGCATGCTCGCTGGCCTCTGCACGATATTAGGCAGGTGTGCCAGTTTCTCTGGCTCTTCAGTGTGCTTGTGCAGTTGCAGTAACTGATGTTTACATTCCGTACTGCCACCTCGTGGTTCTCGGAAGAAGGACGAACACATGAGCTGTGGCAAGCGTGCATCGTACATTATACCACAGGCGGGAAAAGGTTCAGCTGCGTACGGACGCGGTAGCTCGCCACTGAAGAGGCTGCAACAACGTTGCCGGAGACGGCCTCAGAGCCTTCTGTTGGCGACGCCAAACCACAGCTGTGTAGCCCTCGCTCGGTAGCAGTCGATCGGTTGCATTCGTTTCTGTTTCTCGCGTTTAGACGTTCTGTGGAACAGTAAATCAAGTTAGTGCACGGCAACTTTTGCACATTCCTTGTTCTTTAATGTTGCTGATATAAGTGAACACAGATTTGCAATGCTTTAGCCCAGAATGTTTCATACTCGTTCTATTGATTCGTTGCGAATGCTATATACCCACAGCTGCTCCGTTGTACGCACACCCCCACCCTCAACTACCTTGGCCTCACCATTGACCGTCACCTCACCTGGATCCCTCATCTCCGCTCCACCCAATCCAAAGCCCACAACCGCCTCTGACTCCTCAAACTCCTCTCTGGCCGGACGTGGGGGTTGCACCCCTCTACCATCCTCCACACCTACAAATCCTTAATCTGTCCCATCCTCTGTTATGCTAGTCCTGCCTGGATATCTGCCCCCCCCCCCCAAATTCTATAAGTCCCTCCAAATCCTTGAGCGTCATGCACTCCGCCTCGCCTTCCGTATACGCCTCCCGTCCCCCATGCGGATCCTCTATGATCTCATTCCTTTCCCCCACCTGCTCCTATTCCTCGAACATATCTGCATCCTCTACACATCCCGCCGTCTTGAACCCCCTCACCCCCTGGTTGCTCCTCTCCTCTACCATCCCCGCCCCCTGCCACGTCTTCACCGTTGTGTCCCCCCTACCCTCCATCTCTACACCCTACATCTCCTTTCCCAAGGTGGCTTCCATCAACTCCCCATCCCAGATGATGCCCTCTCTCCCTCCATTTATCCCTCCTATGAACTCTGATCCTCACTCCCCCTCCTTTCCTCTGTCCTTTTCCCGGGCTCCCTCGCCCCCCCCTTCCATCCTCTTTCTTCCCCACCTCCCCTCTCTTTGCCCCCTTCTCACCCCTGCGTCCTTTTACATTTCCCTCCTCTGCCTCCTCTCATTCCCTCTTGCGTCTGCCCTTCTCCCCCTTTATTGGTCCTCTCCCTCCTTGGTTTCCCCCCCTTTCCGTTTTTCCTCTCCTCCCTCCTTGTTTTTCCCCCTACTCCAGGTCCCCCCCCCCCCATCTGCCTTGGGTCGGGAGTGCCATCTTTGTGCCGCCTTTTTCGTGCAGTGTTTTACAGTGTGTTTTTCCAGTGCGTGCTCCGTGTTGTGTCTTTTGGGACGTGTAGCGAATAGCCATCATACTGTCACCGGGTGTGCTTTTATTACTTGCGAACAGAAACCAGACTGTCGCCATGTTTTTTTAACTGTGTGTCTACTGTGTTACTTGTCTGACTCCTGTGTCTTTTATCTACATTGCCACCCCCTTTGCTTTCTGTTTTAACTTTCCGCAATTTTACGCCATTTTTCACTTTAAATCGCCATTTTATCGCCTGTTTTTTCTTGTTTCTTTCTCCTTCCTTTATTTAAAAAAAGTCTGTAGGCTGTAGAGCAGCGTAGTAAGCTGCTGCCGGCCCGCCCCCTTCGGGGGGAATTGAAAACCAATAAAGAAAAAAAAAGTTGTACCCACTTTCTTATGGATTGTGTGATAACTACTGGCGGTGCAGGACGGCAATGCAATCGTATGAGTAGTAAGGGACTTGTTGTTCTGTAACTGTGCACTTCGCCGTGCATCACAAGTGTTTGATAGTGACTCTCTGCAACTTTGCAGAGTTCAGTCCTAGGACTTCTCCTAAAAGTAATGGATCCGGCTTTAAATCAGCTACAGGCCTTTTTAAATAATAACTTACTTCCGTAGGTATATTGGTTTCACATTGTTCAACCATAACTCAGTAACAACTTTATAGTTATCACTTTCTGTGTCTGTGTCTTTTACTTGTGTTGTGGAATTCTCGGCAACCTTCGTTTTCAGTTTTTTTATGCAGCACAATTTCTGAAATCACCTCCTTGACACTCTTAATGGTGCGTAAAGAGGCAAGTGCATCTCGGCAATGTGTAGTCTCGAACTGAGGAGCCGAGAGAGTGGCAACAGCAAGGATATTAAAATTATCAGTGTGTACCAATCGTTTTTTAATTTCGGCAGTTACATTATTTTTAACACTCTCTGCCATTTTTTCGGTTGAAAGTCAGGTACTTTTATAGTAAGTAATCTGGTAAGTGGTATTACTTTACTACAGGTTATAAATCATTTCCCAATGATTTTACGATTCGTTATCTCAATTGGTCATAATATCTCGTACAGTTCGGTTAAATCAATTATTTCTTTTACGTTTCTGGTGCACTTGTGTGGCAACTAATAATCTTGTTGATGTAAGGTGGCAGTTTTAAACCTAGCATTACCAATGCGTTTTCCATAACCCGCAAAACCGTGGTTGCAATGGACTGGGGGGGGGGGGGCACTTTAGGTTCACCAACAATAAAAAAATTACTTAGCAACACCAACGCATTTTTCATAACGCTTACGTCAAGTGGTGGGGTACTGTACAGTCACCAGAATAGATTCTAAAAACGTGAAAGTTTGTTCATTGGTTCATTGTATTTTTCGTTCAGTTATGCAGATGTGTAAGAAATTTTCTGAATCTGAAAATAAGAATAAGAAATTTATTGCATAATGCACATTAACTACTATTAAGAGAAATTGCCAGACTACGTTTTACTGAAAAATTTAAAACGGTTTCGGAATTTGATACAATAAACCAACAAAAGTAATAAATATGATTTTTTCAAAATTTTAGAATATAAGGTGCCAGATTATATTACGATATTTTCAAAAGGTGCCCATGGAATTGTGAGGGAAAAATCTTTCAGTCATATGAAATGTTGAATTCCAAAGTGTGGGGACATCGTGAATAAACTTCAAATCGGATTCCTACCTCAACTCGTCATTAGCGGTAACACATTGTTTGAACCATATTACTATTCTTTTAACTGCTGCGACTGAGTGAAGCAAATTAGACGTTTCATCAACTGAGTCATGTCGCACCAAATACAACGTGTGTGTACGGCAGCCTATATGGCGATTTCTACTGAAAACAATATCTACTGCTTTTGCGATGTTGACGCCAGGGACATTGACAACTGGGAGAATTATACTGATTTCAGAATTCCAATGTTCGCTGGTCTTCGATAACGTATTTGCTAATTATTCCACACTATGGGATTTAGGCTTGTGCATAAGTTCATTAAATTTTTGATTTTCATGTTGGTGTTTCGGTTGCTATGGGTTTATTTATCGTTTGTCATTTTCATCTTCAAATGATTGTAAATTAAAAATAAATCATTAGCTGTAATTATTTACCACCTGAGAAAAGAAATAAATTAAAAAACTGCTTTAAATAATTTAATTTACTGAAAAACGAGTGAATATTTAGTCTGTGCCAGTTGAGGCAATGTAATCTAAAGAAGTAACAAGAAGTAATACAGTAATCAAACTGATGGCAAAATGTTTGATTTGTGCAAAACAATGATTTTAGTGGGCAAGGTAACAGAATGCAATACATATTTATGTGTACCTATTTCGTTTGTGGCTTCACTTCCCAGAGTGTACGAAAGTTTTATTAGACTGTCAAATTGAGTGTGAAGGTATCGATGCTCCAATTATACTGTATTCTCATGCCATCAATGCGTCGATGTTTTATAGGGCTTAACAGCGATGTAAAGGCATTGATGTTTTCCTACTAAACATCGATGTATATCTAAGACAGATGGTTGACGATCATCCCTAGTTTGTGAGTGCTGCTACATGTTGGCGTACTGTCATGGATAACAAGCACTGATGAAGGTGAATGATGCCACAGTGTAACGCTGATGCCAGATGACACATGAAATAACTGTCATGATGAGGGTGCGCTTATGTGGCCCTGCAGAATCGCATGTAGCAACTAGAAGTCAGCAGTGTGGGTGAAGGGGGAAGGAGAAAGTAAGGGGGATGGTGTGAGGTGCAGCATTGTGATGAGGGTTGGAAGCGGGGTATATCTCCAGACGAATTCCATTGTGTGTGGGGGGGGGGGGGGAGTTGGTTAAAATTCCGGCTGGAGGGAGTGGATAAGGCATGGATGTGCATGGAAGCTGTAACATGGGTCTAGTGTCGCAGCAGGATACAAGGATGGGTTATTAGTGGATGGGAAATCGTGTTCCGAGAATGGGTTTTGCGATTGATGTATCACATCCGAAGATGCTCTAGGAGGAGAAATGTTGCGGGAACTGGATGAGCTGGTAGGAATAAAGAAGGTTGCGACAACCTTTCATGTGTGGATAACAGACAGTTAAGTGCTGCCACTGATCAGCTTGATGTCAGGTGGTACGAGGCATCCATTCTGGACCTGAGAGTAAGTGAGTGAATATGAAGATTAGCCGGTATCTTAGTATATAGGGGTGTGTGAAGCATACAGATTCATTTATACAAATTTAAGAGCCTGACAAAACATGACAACTGTTTTGTAGTGAAGAATGCTGCAGTGTTGTGCAGGAAACTGCTGTTCGAAAGCAGAGGGTGGTGGCAGTTCTTTCCAAAGGCGGAAGGACTGCCAAAAGATGGAAACGATGGCTGCATCGAATTTAGAGGAAAGATAATTATCCGTACGAGTCAGCTGGACCATGTAAAACAAATAAACATTTCTCTCTATGTGCAGTGCTTAGCAATGAGTGTATGTATTCACTTACACGAAACTCACAATGTGTAGACACGTGTAGTGCAGTTATTAGCGTGCTGCAGCGCCACTGCACTATTCGCAAGACGGATACTCAGTTACACCAGCCTTTTTTTAAATTTTGCTTTCGCCCGCATCTCGTGGTCGTGCGGTAGCGTTCTCGCTTCCCACGCCCGGGTTCCCGGGTTCGATTCCCGGCGGGGTCAGGGATTTTCTCTGCCTCGTGATGGCTGGGTGTTGTGTGCTGTCCTTAGGTTAGTTAGGTTTAAGTAGTTCTAAGTTCTAGGGGACTGATGACCATAGATGTTAAGTCCCATAGTGCTCAGAGCCATTTTTGAAATTTTGCTTTCCTGTCCTCTTCACTTAATACTGTCTCCTTAAGTTTACTTCTTTCGTTATACAGCTACGCAAGTGCTTTAAATTAGTTATCTTATTACATTTTAATACCTATTTTAATTTATTAGCTTCATATTACACCTGATCTGTTTGAGGCGAATCAAAAGGATGGTTCTGAGGAATTGTATTTCACGCCCGATGTAGCACTTTCTCCGAAGAATGTTGGAAACCATTTCTGACCACATTTATCTTCCCAAACAAGTAGTTGAAGACCACAAATTGCCACATCCTAGTGTCCCCACTCATCCTGTGGTAAAGCTGTATCATTTCGACAGAAGAGAAACAAACTGGTCATTGCTTGGAACCTGCGAGAAATATCTAAGAAGACCAGGGCATTACGATCAAACGAAAGTTGGTCCCTCTTAAGCACTTTTTAATCACAGTGTTTCGGCAGCACTTAAGTACGCAGTAGGAGAAGAGGTAGTTCAAGACTCTACTGTGTCAACTGCGTGTTTTATAGACGTAGTTTAAGTTAATCACCCGGAGGAACACGACACTTGTAACGTGTCAAGGTATTAAACGAAAACGCCATGATGCTCTGCAGCTACACACGAATGTCATTAGGCTGTTTGCGAATTTAAAAATCTGGGAAAGAGGTACCTGGAAAACAGTAGCAGTTCTGGCAACAACCAAACCAATTAAAAATCACAATTAACTCTTGAATGAGAAAGGTTTGGACTGTGTTTTATTGTGCATCTTTCGCAAGATGCCTTGGAGCAGCTACTAGGCTTGTTTTGAGCATATAATGCAGTATTAAGACAATTGTGCAGTTTATTGATGTCATGGTATTTTCGTTCTAGTCACCACGGCAGTTATCAGACAAAAAATGCAGTTTCTCATCGAGTGCCTAGAACACATGCGCACTTGCGAGGTGTCAGAAAGTAACAAATATGCCGCCGTGCCCATAGGTGAAAATTTACACACAAGTGACTTAGATGACATTCCAGTCGAGGAAAAACTGTGGTGTCACCGCCAGACACCACACTTGCTAGGTGGTAGCCTTTAAATCGGCCGCGGTCCGTTAGTATACGGCGGACCCGCGTGTCGCCACTGTCAGTGATGGCAGACCGAGCACCGCCACACGGCAGGTCTAGAGACACGTCCTAGCACTCGCCCCAGTTGTACAGCCGACTTTGCTAGAGATGGTTCACTGACAAATTACGCTCTCATTTGCCGAGATGATAGTTAGCATAGCCTTCAGCTACATCATTTGCTACGACCTAGCAAGGCGCCATTATCATTTGCTATTTATCTTGTGATGCATGTACCGTCAGACCGATGTTCACTAATTATGAATTAAAGTTAAGTATTCCAGAAGTTACGTACTTATGTTTACTAGACTCAGTTCTCTTAACTGTTCCAGACCTCACGCCAGCCTGCGTGAGTTTAAACGCGTGCCTTTTGGCTACCGGTCATAGTGGCTTGGCTGTCTTGCCAAGTCACAACAAATTGGCGACGAGAATTTTGCGTTCGTATTGGTTTACTTGTGTCATGGCTTCGCCACAATATCCAGATGTACTGTCCGAATTTTATCGCTTGCAGAATCAGCAAACACAGGCCTTATTGGATGCCCTTGGACAGCTCGTCCAGGGTCAACGTGCGATGCAAAACGATGCGGCAGCCGCCGCTCCGCCGCTCACACAGCCACAACATGCAGTTGCACCACCTTTTCGTCCTTTTGATGAGGCACTGGAATGCTGGACGGAGTGGTCACGCCAATTTGGATTCCATCTCGCGCCTACAGAATTCAAGGTAACGAGCGGCAGCCTTTCTTATTATCGTGTGTCGGCGTGTCCACGTACCGTGTGATAGTCAAATTGTTCCCCGACGCGACGTAGCAACTCTGTCCTACGAAGAAATTTTGTCTGCATTAGATGTATATTTCAAAGAATCAGTCAATGTAGTTGCGAAAAGGTATACCTTCTTTCGTACAAAACGTACGGCCGGTCAGACTAATAGGGAGTGGGTTGCAACCTAGCAAGGCCTTACTAGGGATTGTGCTTTTGAGTGTGAATGTGGACTCCCTTATTCAGATACTATGGTGCGTGATGCAATTGCACAGAACGTTTCTGATGTTCGCATAAGGGAACAGATTTTTAAACTAGTCAATCCCTCCCTTCAACAAGTGATGGACATATTGGATCGGCAGGACACACTTGACTTTGCTCAGGATTCAGTTGAAACTTCGCCGCCTGTGTGTCACATTAACTGGCCCGCCGGGCGAGCTGCACGGTACAGTAAACAGTCCGCGCGCCTGGCCGCGCCAAAGCCACCTGCCTCTCAGCCACGAGTCCCGCGCCAGCATGAAAATGCAGTGAAATCATGCCCGCGGTGTGCTACTAGACATTCGCGTGAGAACTGCCCATCACGCCAAGCTATTTGCTTTTTCTGTAATAAAAAATGCCATGTTCAGACTGTTTGCCAGAAAAAGCTCAGATCGGACCCTCACAACCATTCCAGGTCCTTGTCTTAGCGCTGGAATCGGAATCGAACCAAGGATACTCAGGCTCGCGACACTTCGCCCATGGAAATTCATGTCGTTCATGCCACTCCGCCCAGTGCTACTCTCTCTAACAGTGACTGTGATCGTCCCACAAATGGTGTGCGTCGACGTCGACGGACATCCCGCCAAGTCACAAGTGATTCTGTACCAGTGCAGTTCACGTTGCACGAGACAGTCGCTCTTGTCGTCAGCAGGACAATAAACTTTTTGTTGATTTGGACATTAGCAGTAAAGTGATACCGTTCCAGCTCGATACCGGAGCTGCAGTTGCACTACTCAATCACGACACGTACAAACAGCTGGGCACACCTCCGTTGCGTGCTGCAAATGTTAAGCAAACTAGTTATACCGGACAGGCGATCCCTGTGTTAGGACAGTGCAGCCTTCTTGCAACATACAAGGGACAAACAAAACTTGTGTCATTTTACGTCCTTCGTTCTGCTTCTGCAGTGAACTTGTTTGGTTTCGATTTATTTCAGTTGTTTAATTTGTCTATAGTAAATCAGGTGCTATCAGTGAACCAGACTGTGCCTTCAGCCAGTGTTTCTCGTCTATGTGAAGACTTTGCAGACATTTTTGCACCGGGCCTTGGTTGCGCTAGGAACTATAAAGCACATTTGGAACTGAAAGTAAATGCGCAACCGAAGTTTTTTAGAGTGCGCAATGTTCCCCACGCATTGCGTGATGAGGTCGCACGAACATTACAGGATTTGGAATCACAAGGTGTAATTGAACGTGTGCAGGCTTCTCTCTGGGCTTCACCCTTAGTAATTTTGCAAAAACCTTCCGGAAAATTGAGACTTTGTGTGGACTTCAAGGCAACAGTGAATCCACAACTAGTGACTGCAACTTTTCCTTTACCCCGCCTGGAAGATCTTTTTGACAAACTGTGCCCAGGTAACTATTTTTCGAAGTTGGACCTAGCAGATGCGTACTTGCAAATAGCGATAGACGAAGAATCCCAGCGCGTATTGGTGGTTAACACGCATCTTGGTTTGTATCGATTCAAACGACTGCCATTCGGGTGTGCATCCGCCCCTGCATTGTTTCAGCACTATCTACAAACTGTTTGTGCGTCGGTCCCTACTGCAGCAAACTACCTGGACGATATTGTGATCTCCGGAAAGACGGAAGAAGAACATTTAGACAATCTCAGAACATTATTTCAGGTCTTGCGACAAAATGGTCTTCGCTTGCGGAAGGACAAATGTGTGTTTTTTGCTCGTGACTTACCCTATCTGGGACACGTACTCAATGCCCAAGGCATACATCCCAGTCCAGAGCACCTCCGTGCCATACAAGAATTGCCTTCGCCGCAGAATTTGAAGCAGCTACAGAGTGTGCTGGGAAAAATAAATTACTATCATCGCTATGTGCGCCACGCGTCTTCCATTTCAGCTCCGCCTCATCGCTTACGCAGTAAAGGTGTTCCGTTCGTCTGGACGACGGAATGCGTACGCGCCTTTCGCCAGTTGAAATCGGCGTTGCTTTCCAATACTTGCCTTACGCCATTCGATCACCGGAAACCCCTTTTGTTGATGGTGGATGCATCGGATTTCGGGATCGGTGCTGTGCTTGCGCACAAAGATGGTTCGCACGATCGCCCTATTGCCTTTGCGTCCAAATTGCTCTCGTCTGCGCAAAGAAATTATTCACAGATCGAGAAAGAAGCTTTGGCTCTCGTATTTGGTGTTACAAAGTTTCATGATTCCTTGTATGGTCGTCACTTTACCATCATCAGAGACCACAAACCTTTGACATCGCTTTTTCATCCGAACAAGCCTGTACCACCACGTACAGCGCAGAAATGCATTCGCTGGTCTATTTTCCACTCGCAGTACCGCTACGATAGCTTGTATCGGTCCACTGCTAAGCACGGAAACGACGATGCGTTGTCCCGTTTGCCTGTTGCTGAGGATACAGCATTCGATTCCTCCGAATTTGCTTGCATGTTCATTGATTCGGAAACCAATGACGTGGTAGAATCGTTTCCGATTGATTTTCGTCGTGTAGCTACAGCTACAGCTGCCGACCCTGTCCTTGCTACCGTTCTGCGTTTCGTTGCTACGCAATGGCCCTTGTCAAAGTCACGGATCAAGGATCCGTTGGTTCGCCGATTTTTTGCTCACAAGGAGAGACTTTTTGTACGACGTGGTGTTTTGCTGTTGCGTTCTGATAATGATCAGTCCAGGGTCGTGGTCCCACGTTCGTTACAGTCCTTTGTCTTACGGCTTCTCCACCAAGGACATTGGGGTATAGTGCGAACGAAACAACTTGCTCGTCAGCACTGTACTTGGTTCGGAATCGATGCTGCGATTACGAAAATGTGCTCTTCTTGCATGGCGTGTGCCGAACAACAATCCGCACCACCGCGGAAATTCTTTGCATGGCCGAAAGCCACTTCCCCTTGGCAACGCTTACACATCGATTTTGCTGGTCCATTCTGGAATGCTCGATGGTTGGTTGTGGTAGATTCATTCAGTAATTTTCCTTTTGTTGTCCGGATGTCTTCCACGACGTCATCTGCCACCATCCAAGCGTTATCCGCTATCTTCTGCATTGAAGATCTTCCACAGACTATTGTTTCCGACAATGGCCCACAATTCATGTCGCAGAATTTCAGTCATTCTGCAAGACCAATGGTGTTCAACATCTGATGTCCGCGCTGTTTTCGCCACAGTCAAACGGTGCCGCTGAACGTTTGGTCAGGACTTTCAAGTCACAGATGTTGAAGTTGAAAGAGTCGCATTCTCGGGAGGACGCGTTATTGCTCTTTTTGTCCTCGTATCGCTCTCAGCCCCGAGGTGGTCGCTCGGCGGCTGCGCTGCTTCACAGTCGCCCTCATCGAACCTTGATGTTTTTGCTACATCCGCCGCATCAGGTTCCTGTGCAGCGGCAGACACCTGCGTTTGCTCCAGGCGACGTTGTCTACTATCGCAACTATCGAGGTTCACGGCGTTGGCTCGCAGGGCGCATTCTTCGCTGCCTCGGCCGCGCTATGTATCTGGTTTTGAGGGCCTCTGGTGAGGTGCGTCGGCATCTCAATCAGCTGCGCCTCTGTCGTCGCCTGGGTTCTGCCGCTCCCCGTCTGCTTTCAGCGACGGTGCCGTCCGGTCAGCGCCCTGGGGACCCATCTACTGGCTCGCCTCATCCCCAGGTGTTACCGACGCTGCCTTCCATTTTGCCCCATGGCGACGCGCCGCCGCCGCAGCCGCCGCCGGCGTCGCCCGCAGTGGACGCGTCGCTGCAACCGCCAGGCGCCTCCCTGGGTCACGCGCCGCCGATCGCTTCCCGTGACCAGATGTCCTCCGCCATGGAACTCTTGCCCGCTCCGGACCAGCTGTCGTCTTCGCCAGTCGGGTGCTCCGACTCGATGGAGGTCGACCCTTCGGCCCCTCCTGACTATCTACGGGCGCATACACCTGATGTTGGCGTGCACCCTGGACTAGGTTTTCAGGCGTTTCCTAGCTCCCATCGGACCGAATGGCCGGATGCGGGTGGCACAGCCTCGCCTGTTGTTAGGCTCCCCACCTCGTCGCATACGTCAACATGGGGTCCTCCCCACGGCGGGCGGAAGCCTTATAACACAACCGTTCGCCGATTTGCGGGGGAGGAATGTGGTGTCACCGCCAGACACCACACTTGCTAGGTGGTAGCTTTTAAATCGGCCGCGGTCCGCTAGTATACGACGGACCCGCGTGTCGCCACTGTCAGTAATTGCAGACCGAGCGCCACCACACGGCAGGTCTAGAGAGACGTACTAGCACTCGCCCCAGTTGTACAGCCGACGTTGCTAGCCATGGTTCACTGAGAATTACGCTCTCATTTGCCGAGACGATAGTTAGCATAGCCTTCAGCTACAATTGCTACGACCTAGCAAGGCGCCATTACCAGTATAGATATTGAGAGTCTATTAAATTCTGTATCATCAAGAGCAATGTTCTACAAATGTGGATTAAAGTTAAGTATTCCAGAAGCTACGTACGCTTTAGGTACAAGCGTGTGCCTGCATAAAATTCCACTGAAGCCAGGTCTTCGCGACCCTCTCCCTTTCCATAATTACATGGTGAAAGTAAGTCCTGTTTATAAGAGGGACCATTTGTCATGATGTATAACATGTTGCTATTGCTGAGGATGGGCAGTAACTAGTTCCAATAATACATGGCTAACTGTTCAAATGCTACAGGTAGTCAATAAATATCAATTAATCGAGATCGTCTACTGATTATTTCCTCCGTTTATCATTAACAGCTTAAAGAATGCGTAAAACCTCCCTAGAAAATGGAAAACAGTAAGTTATAAAATATCCCTTAGAGATGACAGGCTAACTCCAACAAATTAGTCCCTACCTCAGTTGAATGCTGGGTCAACAAATAAGTATAACCAAAGCTCTATACTTCCTGCATAGCTGCCATCTCTAGTGGTTATAAAGATTCCGGTATCCGTTGCTTTCAAGTTTTTACAGGTAAGTTAAACCCACACAATAAAGATTACTAATACCCCAACAGTACTTGCAGGGGCCTGTAATTTCGTGGAGCACACGACTTTTGTAAACCAGTACAACAGACGATAACATGCAGAAGCATTAGGACACGATAAGCGACTGTAAACATCCCACCCAGTTGAATTTTATCAGTACAATCGGTAGGCAGGTTACGTTGCACTTTTAGTTGAAACTGCTAATTCAACCCAAATATCTAAGCTCCTGGGATTTAAGGCCATAGGTGACTACCCGATCGGATCTGAGTTGCATAAATCCCCTAACTTTAGTAACGTTGGCGTTACCTGCTCTAATATAATGAAGATGGACCCTGCAGAGTTACTTGAAGAATGGAAAAAATATGGACGTCACTGAAGTGTAGAACTAAATGAGGAGAGTCAATGGCAAATTGGAACAATCGGCGACACTTACTCTAACGTTTAGTACTCCGGAATTACCTGAACATATCCTTGTGGGCAATATCCATATTAAGGTTCGCACATTTTTCCTAACCTAATGCAACGCTACAGTTGTCAAAGATTTGGCCATACCACTATTGGGTGTAATGGCAGGGCTACGTGTGGCCATTGTGTAGGCCCACCTCACGAATCAGGCAATTCTTGAGCACTTCCTTCGAAATGTGTAAACTGCTCTGGGCATCACCCAATGTAGAGGAGAAAGTTTGAGGTTTACAACGAGGAAAGGAAAATTCAGGAGTTGAAAGTGAAGAAACACATACCCTATGGTGAAGCTATAAAAGCTTTCAAAGCTACGCAACCTCCAGTTTTCGCTACTTCTTTTGCGCCAGCCCTTAATACGCTCCACACACTCAGACCATAGCTTCAAGTATGAGCACATGCACTTGTCGGTGCACCTGTGAGGGAAACGCTCCACTCGAAGCTGAAGTCGTTTGGAAACTGTCAGCAATGGGCTTACCACCTAAGCCACATACCATTAACCACCATTACAAGCCAACTAAGCCATCCCTGCAACCCAGACAACGACCTCCTCCCATCAGTAAAGAAAAACGTCCTTCGAAAAGTAGTTCCTAGTCCAAGAAAGCGGTAGTTAAACCTTCAGATAGGCGATCTCTCTCCCTCTCTGATTGGGACTATGCTCTGGAGGAACTCCAATTGGAGGAACTGGAGAGCCAGGAACTGGCTAACATTCCTCCTGACCTCCCCAGTAAATCACTGCTTCGGAGTGAGAAAGAAAAGTCCAACCATTGCTAAAAAATGGCCCCCACATGTATTGCAGTGGAATTGTAATATATATCGCTCACATTTGAAAGAATTACAGTTCCTACTCCAGGACATCTACTTACAAGAAACCCATCTTAAATTCACCAACATACCCATATTACAGGGTTACCACCCATACAGCAAGGATGATACTACAGGAGACAGGCCATGCAAGCAATTGCTGTGAAAATTCTTGCACACATTATCACATTGTGTTCTTTGCACCTTCTGCCTAATGATGTTTTTGGATGCAGATGCGCTGGCAGAACTCTTCCGGGCACTCCCATGCCCATACCTCCTTGTGGAGGACTTCAATGCACACGATGTGCTGTGGGGCTTGGCTACCACTTGCTGCAGAGGTCGTATGATCAGGCGACTTGTCCATTCTGAGAATATCTGCCTTCTGAACACGGGTCATACGACACATGGTTCCACACCTATAGGGACTTTTTCAGCCATTAACCATTGCTTTGTTCTGGAGCTCTTGCAGATTCACTTCTGTGGGAAGTGGCTCCAGATTTCCTTTCTAGTGACCACTACCCAATGCGGATCCGTCTGCTAACTAGGATGCTGGCTGACAGGAGACCATGTAGATGGATGATACAAAGGGAGAATTGGTTGCACTATAGTCGAAAGACTATTTTTGAACAAAACGATTGTGCACAAGAGACAATGGTCCATATCACTCGTGAGATCCAAGGAGCTGCTGCAGAGTCCATCCCTCAATCTAGTAACCACCTCAGACGGCGGCCTGTACCTTCGTCGATTGACAACTGTTGACTGACAATCAGGACCAGGTGAACAGCTCTGTAGAACTTCAAACACTGTCCAGAAAACCTTCATGTATTCAGATCTGCGAGAGCACATCCGAGGCGAGTGTTAAATGAATGGAAAAAGGCTTCCTGGAGAGAATTCGTGACTTCCATTAATCGGTCCACCTTCACTGTGCAAGTTTGGGAACCAATAAGATGGATTTCAGGTGGGGGCAGTACATGTCCCCTTACTTGTTAAGTACTGGGGTCTTTGTGAACACGCCAGAAGACATGGGTCAGGTTTTAGCTGAACACTTTTCTTAATGTCACTTTGTCATCCAGACAAGCCCCTGTTTTTCAGGTGTTCCATAGGACTGCAGAGATGAGGACGCTCAATTTCTTCTCGCATAATGATGAAGTCTACAACCTTCCATTCTCCATGTGGGAACTGGAATTCACTTTGTCTGTAGTCAGAGAGACTGCTCCAGACCTGATGAGATCCGGTATGCCATGCTTCGTCATCTGGACCCTGAATCGAAAGAACAGCTCCTTTCTTGTGTTAATCAGATCTAATCTGATAAACAGTACCCCACGACTTGGAAGAAGGCTATATTAATTCAATCGTGGAAGCCAGGCAAGGAGAGTAGTGCCCCTAATAGTTACCAGAGTGCAGCCTTTATCAGTTGTATGAGTAAGACTCTTGAACGCATGGTCAACTACTGCCTTGTCTGACAGCTCGATTCCCAAGTCACCTGAGGCACTCCAAGTGCGGTTTCAGGCGCTACTGTTTCACCCTTAACAACTTAATTTTACTGGAGATGGCGTCACAGGAGTCCTCATGCTGGAACCATTTGGTTTTTATGTTTTTTTAACCCCAAAAGCACATGACACGACTTGCAAGTACAACATCCTTCACCAACTTCATGAATGGGGACTATGTGGACACGTGCCACTTCTTATCCAATCTTTTCTTGAGAACGGGCGTTTTCGATATCCCATTAGTTATGCCTTGTCTGACTGCTATGTTCAAGAGAATGGGGTCTCCCAAGGCAGTGCCCTCAGTGTCACATTGTTTGCCATCGCTATCAATGACATTGCCTCTACAGTCAGAAGCCCTGTCAAATGATCTTCGTTTGCTACTCTTCCTTGGATCCTAAAATGACGGCGAGGCAGATAAAGCTGGCCATTAGGAGGCTGGAAACCTGAGCCAGGACAACTGGTTTTCGATTCTCACCTGAGAAAACTGCATCTGTCAGTTTTAACAGTGCTCGTCGAAAATTTAACCAACCAGTGCTCACAATGGGGGACAATATTTTACGTTCTCGAGGAACTATAATTTAGCTCCAAATTGACTTGGCTCCCACACCTGAAGGACCTTGAACAAAGCAGCGTGGTCTACAGATCAGACTGTCCTTTCTACCTCAAGACGTTAGATGGTGTCCACCATAAAGCCATTCGGTTATCGACAGAAGCGTTTTGGACCAGCCCAGTCCCGAGTCTGTGTGCAGAGGCTAGTGAACCACCACTCTGGATTTGGCGACGTATCCGTCTGGCTCGACAGGCGCTGAAAATCTCTGCATCACCTCAGTCATTTACTATTAGTTTAGTGGCCCAGCCCACCTTTGAATGGCTATTCAGGAATCCGCCCCATGCGACCAAGTCATTTGGGATATGTGCTACATACTGTCGCAAGGATCTGAATCTATCAGGCATCAAAATACAGAGCCAGGGATCGAACACATTGCTGCCTTAGTGTCTTCAGAGGCCTAATGTGATTTTAAGCTTGACACAGTACAAGAAAACTTGTACACCAGATTATGTTTCACAACTGTGTTCTCGTCCATTTTAAGTTCATACCACGGTTTGATTGTTGTTTATACAAACGGATCCCAGCAAGAAAATATCCTCAGTTGTTCTGTTTTCCCTGATATGGTTTATTAGTACATCTTCCAGAACAATTTACAAATTACGATACAGAATTGTATGGCATTCTGATGTCATTGGAGAGAGTTCACAGATATCATCATACAAGGTTTCTTGTCTGTTCAGACTCGCTTAGTGCACTGCAAGCACTTCACCAAATGTATCCAGTAGACCAGCTGATTCAGCTTATCCACGACTCATTCAAATGGTTCAAATGGCTCTGAGCACTATGGGACTCAACATCTTAGGTCATAAGTCCCTTAGAACTTAGAACTACTTAAACCTAACTAACCTAAGGACATCACACACACCCATGCCCGAGGCAGGATTCGAACCTGCGACTGTAGCAGTCCCGCGGTTCCGGACTGTAGCGCCAGAACCGCTAGACCACCACGGCCGGCCACGACTCATTACAGCAGCTCCAACACCGTGGCAAGGAGGTGACCTTTCGTTGGGTACCTGGTCACATTGGATACAGAACAACGACATGGTCGACAAACCAGCCAACAAAGCATGTTAGGATGGTGCTGTCCACCAATGTCCCATCCCGTTGCACATCATCATCTCATTTTCTGACAGACGCATCATGTGTCAGTGGGAGAGTGCATGGTTGCACGTGACAGAAAACAAACTGAGGTCGCTAAAACTGAACACAAAAGCACGGCAGACCATGATAGCCTCACCACTGGAAGGAGTTTCTGCTTAGCAGACTGTGCATCAGACATAGTTCTTTAACACATGGGTTCCTCCTACAGCAGGAGGATCCACCACTCTGTGAAGTCTGTTGCATGCCGCTTTTAGTTCAGCATATTGTGGCTATGTGTGTCCTATATACTGATATTAGGGCAGTCCTCAGTCTCGATGGATATTTGCCCACCGTCCTTGCAGGTACTTATTCCAGTGTTACAAGGGTGGTGAAATTGTGTCAACTGTCAGGCCTCACTCCTCAATTGGTGGGGAAGGGAGGCAAACTTTAATACATTATAAACTGCTCCACATGTGAGGCAGCCTTCGTCCCCACCCATGAGATTCCCATGCTGACTTTTCGTCAGGGTGCTGATGACCATGATGTCGAGCGCCCCTCACCTCAAATAATCATCATGATCATCATCTTTATGGTGTCCATATACACCTACTGGTCAAGGTAACGTAATATATGTGACCTGATAGCGTATGTGAAGGATGTGCTGACCATAATGTGTCATGACTAGAACCTAACGTAATTTCATTAGATACCAAAACTGAATAATCTTAAAGACACTAAACATTGTCTCCAGAACAGTGCATGTAAAAGCTAGTCATTCAGTGATATCTGTGTATCGTACGTAAAAATTGAATAATTTAAGCAATGCTGTTTGAGCGAGGTTTGCCGTCCACCGAGGATACACAGAGTGCGGGAAAGAGTTTGACACTGAAGCGTAGGATGGAGAGACAGTACGAAACATAGGAGTATAGCAACTAAGGTTCGCAACTGCGCATTTTCGGCGCTAAAGGAACGTAATCGAAATCTGACATGTGGACGTTTTTACTCAAAATAAAAGGTAATTCACAGGAAATGTAGATGCACACACTGTCTTTGCATCAACCAGTCTTCACAATGAGGAAAAGATTGACTTAAAGCATCACATCCCCATGTATTTACTTAGCTGACTTACCACATCGCACCTCTTTAGAAATGAAAAGAATCACATGATCGTGTTCCACGTCTTAGAAGGGTCAAAGTAAATGACAAGTGAGCCACCACTTAATTAACGTGAGTATCTCGTGGAAAAAGTTGAAACTTACCACGGTTTTCATGCTGCCATAGCGCCGTAAACACTCAACTGCGAGCACTATTTCCTGTACTCTATTCCCTTCGTCTGACGCTGTATTTCTGTCGTCACATTTTGGTCAAATTGTTTTCTCGCACCGTGTGTACGACAGAAGTGACTCGACCGACCGATGGCCGAATACACTTAATCTTTGGTAGAAAGTGCTAAAAAACGGGACCTTGCGATATCGGATATTTAAACGCCACAGAAAGCACACTTTACAAGAGGAAATAAAAATGACAACTAATCGTTTTACATGGTCATTAAAAAACTGCAGTATTATTCTAATGTTGTTGTTGTTGTGGACTGGTTTGATGCAGCTCTCCATGATACTTAATCCTATGCAAGCTTCTTCATCTCCCAGTACTTACTGCAACCTACATCCTTCTGAATCTGTTTAGTGTATTCATCTCTTGGTCTCCCTCCACGATTTTTACCCTCCACACTGCCCTCCAATACTAAATTGGTGATTCCTTAATGCCTCAGAACATGTCCTACCAACCGACCCCTTCTTCTAGTCAAGTTGTGCCAAACTTCTCTTCTCCCCAATCCTGTTCAATACCTCGTCATTAGTTATATGATCTACCCATCTAATCTTCAGCATTCTTCTGTAGCACTACATTTCGAAAGCTTCTATTCTCTTCTTGTCCATATTAGTTATCGTCCATGTTTCACTTCCATACATGGCTACACTCCATACAAATACTTTTAGAAACGATTTCCTGACATTTAAATCTATACTTGATGTTAACAAATTTCTCTTCTTCAGAAACGTTTTCCTTACCATTGCCAGTCTATATTTTATATCCTCTCTACTTCTACCATCATCAGTTATTTTGCTCCCCAGATAGCAAAACTCCTTTACTACTTTAAGTGTCTCATTTCCTAATCTAATTCCCTCAGCATCACCCGACTTCAGAATTCGAAAGAGAGTATTCCAGTCAACATTGTCAAAAGCTTTCTCTAAGTCTACAAATGCTAGAAACGTAGATTTGCCTTTCCTTAATCTAGCTTCTAAGATAATTCATAGGGTCAGTATTGCTTCACGTGTTCCAGTATTTCAACGGAATCCAAACTGATCTTCCCTGAGGTCGGCTTCTACCAGTTTTTCCATTCGTCTGTAAAGAATTCGCGTTAGTATTTTGCATCCGTGACTTATTAAACTGATTGTTCGGTAATTTTCACATCTGTCAGCACCTGCTTTCACTGGGTTTGGAATTATTATATTCTTCTTGTAGTCTGAGGGTATTTCGCTTGTCTCATCCATCTTGCTCACCAGATGGTAGAGTTTTGTCAGGACTGGCTCTCCCAAGGCTATCAGTAGTTCTAATGGAATGTTGTCTACTCCCAGGGCCTTGTTTCGACTCAGGTCTTTCATTGCTCTGTCAAACTCTTCACGCAGTATCGTATCTCCTATTTCATCTTCATCTACATCCTCTTTCCATTTCCATAATATAGGCCTCAAGTACACTGCCCTTGTATAGACCCTCTATACACTCCTTCCACCTTCCTGCTTTCCCTTCTTTCCTTAGAACTGGGTTTCCATCTGAGCTCTTGATATTCATACAAGTGGTTCTCTTTTCTCCAAAGGTCTCTTTAATTTTCCTGTAGGCTGTATCTACCTTACCCCTAGTGAGATAAGCCTCTACATAGTTAAATTTGTCCTCTAGCCATCCTTGCTTAGCCATTTTGCACTTCTTGTCGATCTCATTTTTGAGACGTTTGTATTTTTTTTTGTCTGCTTCACTTACTGCATTTTTATATTTTCTCCTTTCATCAATTAAATTCAATATTTCTTCTGTTACCCAAGTGTTTCTACTAGCCCTCATCTTTTTACCTACTTGATCCTCTGCTGCCTTCACTACTTCATCCCTCAAAGTTACCCATTCTTCTTCTACTGTATTTCTTTCCCCCATTCCTGTCAGTTGTTCCTTTATGCTCTCCCTTTTAATATGTGGCAGGATGTTAAGCAGACTACGGCAGAATTCCCAGATGGAAGACGCTACAGAAGTATTAGCGTGTCGCCAACAGAGCACACGCGATCCTTTGGTTGAGTCGGAAACAATGCCAAAAAATAAAATGATAATTAATCGAAACCCTAAGCTGCCGACAGGTATTGTTGATATACAGCGATGGTGGCAGCTGAAAACGTGTGCCCCGACCGGGACTCGAACCGAGGATCTCCTGCTTATATGGCAGATGCTCTATCCACTTGAGCCACCGAGGACTGAAGACAGCACGACTCTCCAAAACTTAAATTCGTAAAGTTTCAAATAGATATTTGCCCATTCACTCATTACTCACGCCAGACTAGGCTGACGAGTCGCGTAAGTGTTCGAGCAAACTGTGCACATTCGCACAGAAGAAGGTAAAGGGCCGGGTAGCCTTTAACTATATGAAGATAGTGGCTGTTCTCGAAAGAACAGATACCACTGATGACCGTGCAGCTTCTCTAGAAGCTTCTCACGGGAAGCGTGCAAGGGACAAGTCCCTGCAGTCGTGCTGTCCTCTGTGCCCTCGGTGGCTCAGATGGGTAGAGCGTGTGCCATGTAAGCAGAGGATCCTGGGTTCAAGTTCCGGTCGGGGACACATTTTCAACT
The DNA here is from genome assembly GCF_023864275.1 of Schistocerca cancellata. Classification (NCBI taxonomy): domain Eukaryota; kingdom Metazoa; phylum Arthropoda; class Insecta; order Orthoptera; family Acrididae; genus Schistocerca; species Schistocerca cancellata. Next base: position 153,266,509 of record NC_064636.1, read on the forward strand.
ATCCCTGTCGGTGTATATCGACAACACCTGTCGGTTCAAATGGTTCAAATGGCTCTGAGCACTATGGGACTTGAGTGCTGAGGTCATCAGAAGTACTTAAACCTAATTAACCTAAGGACATCACACACATATCGATGCCCGAGGCAGGATTCGAACCTGCGACCGCAGCGGTCGCGCGGTTCCAGACTGAAGCGCCTAGAACCCCTCGTCCACCACGGCCGGCACACCTGTCGGCAGCTGAGGGTTTCCATTAATTATCATTTCATTCTAGAGAAGTTACAGATACCAACAGAACAGATACCAACTTCATACAGCCAAAAAATAAGTTCTGCACTGTCAGTTTTGTGCTTGTAAGCCAGAGAGTACAAGACAATCGGACAGATAAAAATGGGAAAACAGTTCGTTTGGTAAGAAAATGTCTCAGAGCACTCAGTGTATTATTTCAGTAAGAAGAATATGAGGTCGGGCTCACTTGATTACAGAGGGAGCATATGTGTCACTCCAGAATCGTGTGTGAGTGGCGCGTTCTCGATATTATGTCGTCACCACTGTGCATCGGCAACAGACGACAGCCGTGATGATTCGTTGATGAATTATTGTCGGAAAGATGCATCAGTGACACTCACTAACCTCTTTATAAGATACCCAAGTGGTGTGGAGTGGAAATGCGATGTACAGGAATGTGAAATCACGGAGATGCCAAATGTCCGATGACTACGTATAAATTATTTACATCTGGAATGAGTGAGGTGTAGCATTTGCAGGAATACGATACGGAGTGACCACACAGACTGAGTTACTGGTGAGGCAGGTGGGGGACTGGCGGTCACTGGCAGGGTGGGGGGAGTCTGCTCCCCACTCACTCCTGCGTCCGATGCCAGGGCACTGCCCGCGTGTGTGTGGGGCCCGTTTCAGACAGGGGCGTACTGAGCGTGTACAGAGAAGGGCAGCACTAAAGGTCACAGGCCTGTTTAGTTCACGGCACGGGGTCAAGCAGACTGAGGAGCATCTGGAGTGCCGAGTTGTGGTACAGCTGTGGAGAGCAGACAGTGCACCTGACAATACGACATAGAACAATAACAACTTGCCCTCTTCCATTGTCGCCACGACAGTTGCAACTCTCTTCTAATATGTGGCGAGAATCTGTACAAAGCCACAGCGCCATTTTTCAATGGAAGCTGCCACAATAAGGAAAATGTGACAAGCAACAGCTTCAAGAAACATGAATAAGGCTATAGAAAAAGAATATGTACACCACAGGGCTCTAAAAGAAGGGCTGCATGTCCACCTTTGAGTGTTTTTCAAGTGTATTAAAGCTAGAGCCAGACGAAAAGTACGCTCTTTAAGTTAATTAACTTCCTAACACAACGGATCTTTTCGAGTGCTAAATGTGTTTTCTTAGTAGGGCCAATAACAGAGCAAGCTCTGTCGTTTAGAACACATTTAAACTTTATTAAGTAGCCCGACACTAGTTTAACAGGGATGAGCTTTCAGCACCGTTAATGATACATTTGCTTGCCGACGCCCAGAAGCACATGTGACAACAGTGGAGGTATCGCAATACTTGAATATGCTTAGCTCGAGTAACGCTAAAAAGCAGTAATAAATTTAAATATTCGCTGTAGCGTTTTAGGCAAATTTAGTTACTTTACATGCATTCACGTAAAACTAAGAGATGTCAATTTTGTCTAAAGACAGGCTGTAGAAATCAGAATGTACAGCAGTAACTTACGTTGTGTTTTTGCCTTAGCGTTGAGAGAAAACAGAGGATTTCGAAGACTTGGAAGGTAGGAGACGAGATACTGGCAGAAGTAAACCTGTGAGACGGGGTGTGAGTCGTGCTTCGGTAGCTCAGATGGTAGAGCACTTGCCCACGAAAGGCAAAGGTCCCGAGTTCGAGTCTGTGACACCTCACTTGCTAGGTGGTAGCTTTAAATCGGCCGCGGTCCATTAGTACATGTCAGACCCGCGTGTCGCCACTGTCAGTACTTGCAGACCTAGCGCCACCACATGGCAGGTCTAGAAAGACGGACTAGCACTCGCCCCAGTTGTACGACGACTTTGCTAGCGACTACACTGACGAAGCCTTTCTCTCATTTGCCGAGAGACAGTTAGAATAGCCTTCAGCTAAGTCCATGACTACGACCTAGCAAGGCGCCATTAACACTATCTGGAGAGAGTCTAACTTGTATCGTCAATAGCGATGTACCACAAGGATGAAGTAAAGTTAAGTAAACATACGATACGTACTTTTCTTTAGTGCCTTCTAAAGTATCCTGTTCCAGACTTCACGCCCGTCTGCGTTAGTTAGCGTGCATTTCAGCCTCCTCTATCTACAAGGTGGTGGCACATTTGCCAACACATCATTGGCGACGAGTCTCAAAAGAGGCTTTCGTGTTCGTATTGCTCTGATTTAATTTGCTTGTTATGGCTTCGCTAAATTCTCCAGATGTACTGTCCGAATTTTATCGCTTGCAGAATCAGCAGACGCAGGCGTTATTGGATGCTCTTGGACAGCTCGTCCAGTGTCAACGTGCACTGCAAAACAATGCGGCCGCCGCCGCTTCATCGCCACCGCAGCCACAACACGCAGTTGCACCCCCCTTCCGTAATTTTGATGCATCCCAGGAGAGCTGGACGGAGTGGTCACGCCAATTTGCGTTCCATCTCGCCACCTACAGAATTCAAGGTAATGAGCGGCAGCCGTTTTTGCTTTCGTGTGTAGGTGTGTCCACCTACCGTGTGATAGTGAAATTGTTTCCCCGACACGACGTAGCAACTCTGTCATACGACGAAATTTTGTCTGCATTGGACGCCTATTTCAAAGAAACAGTTAATGTAGTTGCAAAACGGTATACGTTCTTTCGTACAAAACGTACGGCCGGTCAAACTAATCGGGAGTGGGTTGCAACATTGCAAGGCCTTACAAGGGATTGTGCTTTTGAATGTGAATGTGGACTCCCTTATTCAGGTACTATGGTGCGTGATGCAATTGCACAGAACGTTTCTGATGTTCGCATAAGGGAACAGATTTTTAAACTAGTCAATCCCTCCCTTCAACAAGTGATAGACATATTGGATAGGCAAGACACACTTGACTTTGCTCAGGAATCATTTGAAACTTCGCCAGCTGCGTGTCGCATTAACCGGCCCGCCGGGCGCGCTGCACGGAACTGTAAACAGCCTTCGCGCACGTCCACAACGCTACGTGTGCCGCACAAGCCCGCAAACGCAGTGAAATCATGCCCGCGGAGTGCAACTAGACATTCGCCTTAGAATTGCCCATCACGCCAAGCTATTTGCTTTTTCTGTAATAAAAAAGGACATGTTCAAAGTGTTTGCCAGAAAAAGCTTAGATCGGACACTCACAACCATTCCAGGCCCTTTGCTTCTTGCCGGAATCGAACCAAGGACACTCAGACTCGGTAACCTTCGCCCATGGACATTCATGTCGTTAATGCCATTCCGCCCAGTGTTACTCGCCCTAACAGTGCCTGTGTTCGTCCCACAACAAGTGTGCGTCGACGTCGACGGCAATCCCGTCACGTCGCAAGTGATTCTGTACCAGTGTCTGTTCAAGTTGCACAAAACAGTCGCTCTTGTCGTCAGCAGAACAATAAACTTTTTGTAGATTTGGACTTTGCCGGACAAGTGATACCGTTCCAGCTCGATACCGGAGCTGCAGTTTCATTGCTCAATCACGCAACGTACAAACAACTGGGCGCCCCGCCGTTGCGTGCCGCAAATGTTCAGCTCACCTCACTAGTTATTCAGGACAGCATATCCCTGTGTTAGGACAGTGCAGCCTTCTTGCAACATACAAGGGACAAACAAAACTTGTCATTTTACGTTCTTTGTTCTTCTGCTGCAGTGAACTTGTTTGGTTTAGATTTATTTCAATTGTTTAACTTGTCAATTGTCAATAAGGTCCTATCAGTGAACCAGACTGTGCCTTCAGCCAGTGTTTATCGTCTATGTGAGGAATTTGCAGACATTTTTGCACCGGGTCTTGGTTGCCCTAAGAACTATGCAGCACATTTGGAACTAAAAGTCAACGCGCAACCGAAATTTTTCAGAGCGCGCGATGTTCCCCACGCATTGCGTGATGAGGTCGCACGAACATTAAACGATTTAGAATCCCAAGGTGTCATTGAACGTGTGCAGGCTTCTCTCTGGGCCTCACCCTTAGTAATTTTGCAAAAACCTTCCGGAAAATTGAGACTTTGCGTGGACCTCAAGGTAACAGTGAATCCACAACTAGTGACTGCTACTTTTCCTTTGCCCCGCCCGGAAGATCTTTTTGACAAACTGCGCCTGGGCAAATATTTTTCAAAGCTCGACCTAGCAGATGCGTACTTGCAAATACCGGTGGACGAAGAATCCCAGCGTGTATTGGTGGTTAACACGCATCTTGGATTGTACAGATTCAAAAGACTGCCATTCGGGTGTGCATCCGCCCCTGCATTGTTTCAGCAATATTTACAAACTATTTGTGCGTCGGTTCCTACTGCAGCAAACTATCTGGGCGATATAGTGATCTCCGGAAAGACAGAAGAAGAACATTTACAAAATCTCCGAACATTATTTCAGGTCTTGCGACAGAATGGTCTTCGCTTGAGGAAGGACAAATGTGTGTTTTTTGCTCGTGACTTGCCATATCTGGGACATGTAATCAATGCTCAAGGCATACATCAGAGTCCGGAGCACCTCCGGGCCATACAGGACTTGCCTTCGCCGCAGACTTTGAAGCAGCTACAGAGTGTGTTGGGAAAAATTAACTATTATCATAGACATATTCCGAATGCCTCTTCCATTTCAGCTCCGCTTCATCGCTCACGCCGTAAAGGTGTTCCGTTCGTCTGGTCGACGGAATGCGAACACGCCTTTCGCCAGTTGAAATCGGCGTTGCTTGCTAATACTTGCCTTACGCCATTCGATCCCCAGAAACCCCTTTTGTTGATGGTAGATGCCTCGGATTTCGCGATCGGTGCTGTGCTTGCTCACAAAGATGGTTCGCATGATCGCCCTATTGCCTTTGCGTCCAAATTGCTCTCGTCAGCGCAAAGAAATTATTCCCAGATAGAGAAGGAAGCTTTGGCGCTCGTGTTTGGTGTTACTAAGTTTCACGATTTCTTGTATGGTCGTCACTTTACCATTATCACGGACCACAAACCTTTGACATCGCTTTTTCATCCGAACAAGCCTGTCCCTCCGCGTACGGCGCAGAAATTCATTCGCTGGTCTATATTCCTCTCGCAGTACTGCTACGATATCTTGTGTCGGTCCACTGTTAAGCACGGAAACGCCGATGCGTTGTCTCGTTTGCCTGTTGCTGAGGATAAAGCATTCGATTCTTCCGAACTTGCTTGCATGTTCATTGATGCGGAAACCGATGACGTGGTCGAATCGTTTCCGATTGATTTTCGTCGTGTAGCTACAGCCACAGCTGCTGACCCTGTCCTTGCTACCGTTTTGCGTTTTGTTGCTACGCAATGGCCCTTGTCGAAGTCACGGATCGAGGATCCGTTGGTTCGCCGATTTTTTGCTCACAAGGAGAGACTTTTTGTACGCCGTGGTGTTTTGTTGTTGCGTTCTGATAATGATCAGTCTAGGGTCGTGGTCCAACGTTCGTTACAGTCCTCTGTCTTAAAGCTTCTCCACCATGGACATTGGGGTATAGTGCGTACGAAACAACTTGCTCGTCGGCACTGTACTTGGTTCGGAATCGATGCTGCGATTACGCATATGTGCTCTTCTTGCATGGCGTGTGCCGAACAACAATCCGCACCGCCGCGGAAATTCTTTGCATGGCCAAAAGCCACTTCCCCTTGGCGACGCTTACATATCGATTTTGCTGGTCCATTCTGGAATGCTCGATGGTTGGTTGTTGTCGATTCCTTCAGTAATTTTCCTTTTGTTGTCCGGATGTCTTCCACGACGTCTTCTGCCACCATCCAAGCGTTGTCTGCTATCTTTTGCATTGAAGGTTTTCCACAGACTATTGTTTCCGACAATGGCCCACAATTCATGTCCGCAGAATTTGTCATTCTGCAAGGCCAATGGTATTCAACATCTGACGTCCACACCGTTTTCGCCTCAGTCAAACGGTGCCGCTGAAAGATTGGTCCGGACTTTAAATCGGCCGCGGTCCATTAGTACATGTCGGACCCGCGTGTCGCCACTGTCAGTAATTGCAGACCGAGCGCCACCACACGGCAGGTCTAGAGAGACGTACGAGCACTCGCCCCAGTTGTACGACGACTTTGCTAGCGACTACACTGACGAAGCCTTTCTCTCATTTGCCGAGAGACAGTTAGAATAGCCTTCAGCTAAGTCCATGACTACGACCTAGCAAGGCGCCATTAACCATTTCTGGAGAGTGTCTCACTTGTATCATCAAGAATGCTGTATACAAATGATGGAGTAAAGTTAAGTATTAACGCAGCTATGTACTTTTCTTTATAGCATTCATTAAGTATCCTGTTTCAGACGTCACGCCAGCCGGCGCGTGTGTACGCGTGCATTTCGGCTACTTCCGAGTGGCGTGGCTGTCTTGCTACGCCACAAAAGAAACAACCCCCCCTCCCCCTGTCTTCTTATGTTATCGACCTTGCGTGAGCCTTGGTTTAAACCAGTAGGCGACAGTTTATTATATTTTGTACCTCAAACTTCTACAATTGCTTTAATATGCTATGACCATGTTTTCTTGTCTCGGACATATCGTTTCGCACTAGAAAACAGTGGATTACTGTTCAACATGTCCGTCTGTGATTTAATAACACCTACTGTCAAACTGGCAGCACACCTAACACAAGTGAAAAATTTGAGCCTCAGACCTCTTTCACTTTATTTACCTGAGGTACTCGTGGTACTACCATCACCCGATAGTGTACCCAGGCTACCCAACGAGTCCGATGCTCGATTACTTCAGTCAATTGATGAATTACTAGCTCACGAAAGGGCCAAATCGCCCTGGATCGAGCTGTTGCTCACATAGCTACCTGACGGACACAGAAACAATTGTATACGGTTACTCTGCCTAGTGCCCTGACTGTTCCAACCCTGATTGTCGCAGGAGCCGTTCTCCGGTGCCTGTATAAGAAAGGATACTGTAAACACATTAAGTCAACACAACCAACTGTCCCCGAGGCACAGCCGAAGTGTGAATTTCGACAAGAGCAATGTCAGGCATGGTCTACCATAGTGAAATACACTCTTTAACTGAAATAAAGTTTGTATTGTCTAACGTTCATTTACTATTATTGTTATCACATATCAATGTATCAATGTATCTAATCATGTAAACTATTGGGAAAGATAAATACTGTTCTATCATTGTTATCAGGGAGTAGTGTAATTATTTTTTGGGGTTTAAGATTTTGGGTAAAGATACTAGAGATGACCACTGAATGTAGGAAACCTTAGTTTATTTGCTACTGAAGCCCACCACTGCAAACTTTACTGATACAATCCCTGGGGGAGTGTTTCAGTACCTGCCTACACAATAAGCAGCTGCCACCATGTCCCTCCTTCCCGCCATCCCAACCTGAGGGAACGACAGTGTATCCAACGCTGTGCGGCGCCCTGTGCTGCCTCACTCTCCGTCAGTGGCACATGGGCCACCCCATCACAGCGCCACATCTGACCCAAAGAGTCTCACTCTGTTTATTTTTCAATATATTATGTGTGGAAGATACACCATCAACAGTTAGAACTTTAACTCTATTGTGTTTACCCAACTGCAATCAGTGTCCCTATACAGAAGCAAATGCCCTTTATGTTACATTATGAACATGTTTTAACTTTCTATTATGTGTATATGAAGCTATTTTTTAGGTTGTTAGTGTTTCAATAAGTCTTTAATTATTATTTTGAAGCTATTGACCATAGAAACTACCTTTCAGTTTGAGAATTTCTATGTTTTATCTAATTATTTACTATCTTCATATTCTGTTTATGTTAACTATGTTTGTCAATTGAAAACTTTTATTTTGTGGAATTAACTAATTTGTTACAATTACTGCCTTCATATTTTAGTTTATATTCTGAAACTGATTCCACTATGTAGCAACGAGTTTAACGTTTGCCAAACAACACAAACAATTACACATTTCTAGAGGCACCTGTAATCTTCAAAAGATCAGTGCTGATTCAGTTTGGCCAGCATCTACACTTCTGCTACACCGAGTTTAGCGTTGCAAGTATATATGATTAACAGAATTCCAATGTTATGAAACTTTTGACATACTTTTAATTTTTTGTACTAAGATTTGCATTCTGGTATAGTAATGATGATGGGAAATTGTTGTATTGAATTGTGTGTGGTAAGTTCAATCTCTCTAAATGTTTTATGATTGTTATCACCAAACTCACAACAATCTCCCTGCATAATATCGTTTTTCAATAAAAAAGGGACTTCCTTTTTATGTTGTTGTAAAACCACTCCAGTATACATAGATGTTTTTGTAAAACTTAGATTTTTGGGAATATTAGCACACGCTACCAAGGGAGCAAATTGTTTTCTTTTGTCAACGAGCAACAACTAATTTTCACCATAAAACCTTGTTCCCGCAGAAGGGGAAGGAGATGCACAGGTGCTGACAGATTGAGTACAGGAATCCTTTATTTTCAATAAAAGGAAAGGGAATTTTTTTTTAAATGGGTGAGCTATGGATGGCAATGGATCTTCACAAAGCCGTGCATGGGCCTTGGGTTGGCGACACATCAGATTTTTCCAGTATGTTCCTCTATCCCACGGCTTGTTCATGTGCTCGACGAACAAACAATCTTTCTGCTGACGGGAGTGATGCTTAGGGAAGAGTCGCTTGTCTATGCAGAGCTCCTACAGCAGCCAATCAGAAAGGTCCAGGAGATCACGTGTGAGCGCCCACCGCGCCGAGCTGCGTGGACGAGGCGTGTGGATCGCCCTCTTTTACTGACAGGCCCCCGACGAGATCAGACCCATTGGCCGGTTGCCTCCGTGCACTTTTCGAGCCTTAGGGCCACTAAAATCACGTAATGTACCCGGGCTAGGTCAATCAGTAAATGTTTTCTCAATAAACGAGAGGCAGTTTGCCAACCGGAGTTGAAAAATTAACACTTGTTCTTTTTTAGACCCCCACTTCCACCTCAGCCACATCCTGACATGCACAACGTTTTTGATATAGCGTAGTAAAAGAAATTTCTAGAGAAGGTTGACAGCTATCCATTTTAATAATAAACTTCAGAAATCTACATAAACAACAAAAGGAACATTTTGAGTAAATTTATAATTTTTAAGGTCTATGTACTGATCTTTTCCTGGGGGCTCTGCTTTTACTGGTTTCATAATAGAACAATTTTATGTGTGTTCATCTATTTTTCCCTTATCATTAAAATGTAATAAACTAAAATCATAAAAAATTATACTCTTTTTTTTATTAATTTGGCTAGAATTGAGATGAGGTAAACCTCTTATCCGGCAGCTTTGTGAATTATTTTCTTTTTAATATGATAAAATAATAACTTTTCCTTTTCCTAGGTTCTGTTATTTTTAATGAATAGACATAATAACACATTACAATGGATGATTTTTCCTTCAAAGGAACAAACATTAACAGTAACATCAGTTTCAGTCTTAGTTTTTGGGACATATTTAAATTCACCAGGGAAAGAAATATCTGGTACTATTTCTTCAAGGTCTTTAGCAAAATCGTTATAATTACTTGTTGTGTTTGGATTTTTACATTTCTGTCTATCTACTGGTTTTAATGCAGGAGCTACTGCTTGTAGGAAGCCCTTTTGACCGTTATTTTTTACTTTAACACAAGCTTTTTTTCTTGATTTGTTCTGATGATTTGATGTAAGACAAATCTGTTAGTATAACATATTTATTAATAGCTAGATGTAATCAAGTAATTCTCTTTGATATCCACAGCGATCATTATACAGTATATCAAAATAGGTATTTTTTGTCAAAGTGTCTTTTTTGTAGCTTAATTTATTAATTATATCGTTTTCTGCAAGAATCCTATAATTTTGAGTTTGTTGTCTAAATTCTGTACTAGCAAAATCAATTAAAATTTATTTTCGTGCTATTGAAGAATTTACGACTTTATTTAAAGATTTTCGTAATTTTTGCGTTTCATTGCTGTTTAGAAAATGTTAGGACTGAGCTACCCTATATTATTTTCGAAATTTATATCCTGTAATCTTTTTTTCAAATGCTGTATCAACTAAATATGAAATGTCTCCTTTGAAAAATTATACATGACTGTGTTTAAACTGACACACAATATTATTTTAGCGCAATGCAATCTGACTTTCAAAAATCTCTACAAAAGAATGGCCCTGACTAACATTAACCTATACCTTTCACAAATCACTTACCTCACCAAAAATCTTCGTTACTCGAACTACTGCAATACAGCGAGCGCCACTACTGCCAGGTAAATAAAAGATTCAAACTACTGAAGGCACTAACTACTGATAGGCATAGTTAGCAAATGAAAGATTTTGATAGAGAACAAACAATGTATTTACCTTAATAGTCATAATATATATAGCAGTTCATGACATCCAGTCTTACAAATCTCAAAAGTCCGCCATCTCTCTCCCCACATCCACCACTGCTGGCGGCTCACCTCCAACTGCTCAACACTATGCGCTGTTCACATCCATCTGCCCAACATTACAATGGCAGACAACAATGCAAACTAGCCACAGACTGCACACAGCACAGCCATTGATTTTTCATACAGAGCGCTACGTGGCGTTACCAAAAAGAAAACCTAAACAGCCTACTTACATAGCCCCCATGCTCCCCACAAAAAATTTTACAAATTGTTTTGGGTACTGGCCAATACAGATTTGAAAATTTTTTTCATAATTATGGTAAGAAAGATATCAATTGCACACACTTATTGATACAATGTTGGTCAAAAGCTAAAATTTTCTCACAGTCCATAAAGACAGTCCTGATCGTACATCACAGTAAAATAGCAGTGTCTTTCTCAAAGTCTGAGCAGTAAAAGAAAATGCACACGGAAGTGGTGGATTTCCATGCAATCTTGAAGAAGTAGTGTTGTCCTTCCAACGGAAAGACAGTGCTGACTGTTGACATGCAGACAGGTAATGGGCCACAACAGAGCAAACCCACCGCAGAGTCAGTCGAAGTTTTGAAGCATATTGGTAGGTAGGTCATCACAGAGCAGACCCACTGTATTTCTCGTAGAGTTTATGGTATTGGTGGGCCACCAGAGATGCAGTCCCACTGTAGTCTTTTGTAGAAATAATGGTATTGGTGGATCACCAAAGGTGTAGACCCACTATAGTCCTTGTAGAGATGGCCAGCAGCCATCTGCTGCGACTGTGCAGGTGCACAATCGAAGAGTCTTGCGGACAATATAGCTCGTCCATAACCACCACTTGTGCACTCACAAAGTTTTTGGAATTGTCCTCAGAACCAGCAATGCTGTTATGCAGTCCCTTGCTGAATTATTAACACACGTGCAAACACTAACAGTCCCTACTTCTCACATATTGTCCATATACTATGACCAACAGAAACGTGTGCAGTGAAATGGAACTTACAAGTTACTTAATTTGATGAACTGGTGTCAATTACAATTTTATAACATAAGAATACAATTACAAAGGTATAAAATACATCATTAAAGAACATAACAATACAGATAACATTTGTAGTACAGGCTTTACAAAAGAATAGAAATAAACACATACATCAGTGTTACAAAAATAACGACATAAGTACATACATAAAGATCAGAATAACTTTTGAAACATCACCTTTACATGTGAGCAACAAAACAGAATAAATAATGTCTAAACATCTTTACAAAGTAAATAACATAGTATTAGAAAAATTCTACAACATAGCTCTCATCAGCTAAACACATAAAGACAGGAAAAACACAAATACACAAGGGTACACAAACACATAGAGGGATGATACAAAAGGGAAGGACAGGGTTTGTTTTACTGCAGCATTTTGCATGGAGATTTCCCTTCGTTCATCATTATTCCCAAAAGTCCTATCGAAGTCTGCTTTCTGTATTCTGTTCACATCCTCTTTCAAAAATAGTTTTTCTCCACTGTACACAACTTTTTTTTTTGGCCAAACCATTTTCTTATAGCTTCTCAATGCATTTCTTCCAATTCATCATAGTTAGTTTCTTATATAGTCTACCCCCTCTTAAGCTAACTTAAATCTACTGAGCTCAGATGCTAAACTAAGGGACGAGGCAATGCAGCAGCACAAAACAATTAATACAAACAGCAATGAAAAAAATGGAAATTGTCAAAGCAAGCAGCAGTAAAATAAATTAGCAGAGCAATGGCAATATTACAACTAATATAAGGCAATGTGCAGCAAACAATAAAAATAAATCAGTAGTAAAACTGGCTTAACAGAGTAATACAAAGTCAAATTCAGTAACACTATGCCTGGCAAGCAGCAGCAGCAAATGCAATAACTTATACCTAAACTTGACAAAGCTCAAGCAGAAGAAATTGTACACTAAAGACAACAACGCAGATAAGGGAAATGTCTGTTCGCATCTTAACATCTATGTCATTAAAGTGGTGCACCACAAAATCTAATTCTACAAAAAATTACCAAGTACTTGAAAAGAAAATTATATATGCAGTTACTGTTATTAGTCCCTTCTTATTGTTCTTTCCATTCCAAGAGTTCCTTTTCCGAAGAATGTGGATCATAAAGTAATTATTTAATAGATCTGTTGACAGAAAGTGTTCACATTAGCAAATGCATTTAATTTTATTTTATAAAACCAATACTGCAACACAGCTGGAAACCAGATATTAAACAAAATGAGCAATCTCTCAACTATAAAGACAATAGATGTAAAATGTTTGTAATTATTTCATTAGGCATTTTAGTAAATATCATAAATTAAGAGCTCCACAGTGTAATCATATGTTTTCTAGTTTGAGCGTGTCGTATTTGCGATGCTTTCTACAAAGAAAAGTCAATAGCGAGGATAATGGCCTCTCCCTTTTTCTTTTTTTTCTCCACCTGTGCCTCTGAAAGGCACACACTAATGGCTTTTTTCCAGGCGACTGTCGCGCAGCTGGGTGCCCACGACGCATTACGTGATGGTGCTCACTTAACTCTCTTACTGAAATATTTACGACACCAGTTTGCATTACAGTGACAGTCTCATATAAAAAATTTCACAGGTCGAGAATTTGCATTGCAAATGTGTAGAAAAAAATCCTATGAATATAACAGTGTTCAAAAGTTTTCATTGGCATTGTGATACATTCGCGCATTTACACACATTTCATAACTCTTAAAGTACGATTCTTGGTTTCCAACATCCTTTTCCACATATCAGAGACCCTAACCACTGTTCATTACTCCTTACGTTATTACACATATACATATTCGTCGACACTACTTCAATATTTCATCATAAGAAATACGTAGCATAATCAAATTCCTCATGTACGGTAGCATCATCTTATTGATCATAAACATACCTCAGCAGCATAATACACATTGTCGTCGTAATAATAAGATCATAACACCTCAGTCAAATTTTAAAAACGTCGTAGCTTTCTGCAATAATTTCAAAACCTAAAGAAAATTCTCTGCTCATTTAAATAGTGTCATCTACCTCAAACGTACTATAAAAATCATGATCCCACATCAAATATATTATTCAAAGCTCTCATAGTATCACAATGGTTACAAAAAAATATGAACAGTTCACAAAGTACAGACAAAATACAATTTCATAGGTATGAAATTATCCAACTGTGTAATTGCGTAAACATGTGTCACTGATGTAGTAAAATAAATGTTTATCTCTCAGTTAAATGATCAGATAGCTGTGTAATTTGTGTGTTAGGGAAATATGGTACCGATGTGTAAAGTTGCATAAGCAAGTACCATATTAGCTAGGGCTCCTTGTGCTTGCCAAACACATGGTACACAAAGTAAACGTGTACCCCCCTGAGGATTAATGTTATTATACCCTCAGGTGTTACAGATTACAGCAATGAAATGAAATGTATCACGGAAAACCTTTGTATCATTGTACTTCAAATATCTTTAAAAATAAATGATTTAAGTACAAAATTAATTACTCAAATACGTGTCCTGTAGCGCTAAACTGTGCCTCTTGATGTAAGATAATCTCTGTGGAAGTGTCGTAGTTATCGTCCTCCAAAAGCTAAGTTCTGCAGAAGTCAATGTACTTACCTCATGATAAACAAAAGTAAAATGCTTTGCGTATAGATACCATAGTTATTACATACCTTACCGTGATCAAGAAAGTACTATAATGTAACGTATTGTTGTACTACGGGAAAGGCTGTCTCATTGTAGCTATACCACAAAAGTTACTACTGAAACATGTCTTACTTTCCCGAAGAATTCAGAAAAACTGTGCAGATATAAAACAGATACACCGCAAAAACAACATTGTAAATTGTCACTCATTGGTAGTGTCGTGATAAAATCGTGTAGCTGTCACATAAACTAACCACTGTGTCATCTGGTATCTCACAGAAAGTACTTTAAATCCAGAGTGTATTTTCAAGTAAACCAAAATGTTACATTAAAATCGCATTAGCAGTACTGGTAAATGTTCTAAGTACGTGAGCCTGATAGTCGTTACGTAATCGTGCAACTAACAAGCAAGAATGTACACACATGTAAGTAGGCTGTTTCACTAATTACTGAAATGGGACTGCCAGAGTCAAGTACTGCCGTAAATTTTACGTCATTTACTGTAATGTGAATCACAGGATATGCAATGTTGTTATGTTTTACGTTGTGTTCCTGGAGTAAGATGTCCCTAATGTCTTCCATTTTTACGTAATTACTAGCTACGGCAGCTGCGTCGTCAGTTTCATAAGTACGTTCTGTGGCTGCCAGCGGTATGAGTCATTGCCTATTGTGTCTTTGTTGGCGCGCGTTGTTATTGGGATTTGTAGACCTAAGTTCTACAAATTCACCTTGTTGAGAGGGCCCTGCTCTCTTTGAATCCCGCCAGTTCTGATGCCATTCAGGTCTGTCGTTACGATCATATCATCTGTCGTCATGTCGGTAGATTCCATAGTTTCTCTCTTGTCGGTCACGTGGTGGAGAATTTCTCCCTGAATCGTAATTGCGCGCTGGATGTTGCATCTAAAGTTATTCTTTCTCCCTTGATAATAATTGTTTTGGTTCCCATATTGTCTGTTTCTCTGATTGTCTCTGTGATAGTCATTACTGCGGAGAGCTGATCTTTTCCTGTAATTATTACTACTCTGCCAACGGTTGTCATACGGGTGGTGTCTGTTTTGGTCACGATTTACGTTGTAAGAATAGCCTTGTCGTGTATTATTTCTGTTATCGCGGAATTGTGACAGATGTGACCTGTAATTGTTGTGCTTCTGTTTTCGCGTTCTGCGATTGTCAGTGTCAATTTCCAGTTCTTGTAACAGTCCCTGAAAAGCTTCAGTGTCGTCTTTGCAACGTCCTGCTAAAATAATATGTCGTAAATGTTCTGGCAATTTGATTAAGCAGATGCGGATGAGTTCTGAGGGGCTGTATGGGTTTGACAGGTACTGATTCTTGTGCAACATGTCTTCAAAATATTTCACAAGACTGGAGAATTCAGATTGTTCGAAATGTTTCATCATTATGATGCTATGTTTTACTCGGTCTTGTGTAGCTTGAGACCAATATGCTGAGAGGAAGGCATGATAAAATTCTCCTTCACTGTGACAATCGTGAATGACCGATCGCATTCTTACAGTAGGTTCATTCTCTAAATAGCCACACATAAATTATAATCTGTGCTGCAATGTCCAGTTGGGAGGAAAACAATGAGAGAATTGATGAAGCCACGCTTGTGGATGAATGTCATTGCCAGAATTCTTAAATGTTTTGAATTTGCGTATCGTAATGAACAGCTTATAGTCAAAATCATCGTGTCGGCGAGTCGCACATCGCTCATTGTTACTTCGTTTCGGCGGTTCCATCTCAAAATCCAATTTCCGAAGTGTGCTGTGTTATTATTTTGAGGTTGTTCCGTATTTCTATGTCCCTCTTCCCGTACTGGAGTGCGAGTGTCCTCTGAAATATGTAATTCTTATATTACTTGTGCCAACTCATCTTGTACTTCCCGGATTTCTCTTTTGTACTGTGTATTGATTTGATTTTGATTTTGTTTGAATTTTCTAATTTATTCATACTCTTCAGTGTCCGTGAAGGCTACAGGTCTTGTGTCATTCAGATCATCATCTACCTTTGTAGATTAGTTAGTGAACTGATCTGAAAGTTAGGCTACTTTATCCGTTAGTGAAATTATTTCCTCTGTGTGTTTTTCTGAACCAAGTTTCAGAGTGTCCATTTGTGTTGAAATCGTATCTACTGTGTCTTTTAAGTTTTCCTGAGCTTTTGCAAGTTGCGTAACCGAATCGGTAGATGCAGCTGAGTCAATTTTAGCTTGCAAGATGTCGTGATTTTCATGAACAATAGTTTGCAGTTCCTTTATGGCTGCTTCGTGATTCTGTAATGCATTTTCATGACGCAAAAAAATAGGTTGGAAATGCCCACAAATTTGTGTTTTTACGTTGTTACAGACTTTTTGACATTTCGATTCGATTTTATGTAACTCAGTAGTTAAATCTTCACGTGTTTGTTCAAGCGTGATGTGAAGATTTTGTTCCATTGCGTCTAACTGTTGCTGTGTTTGTCTCTGGTGTTGTTCCATTGTGTCTAACTTTTGAAGATTTTGTCCCATTTGTTTCTGATTTTGTTCAAGCGTTGTGTCTACCTTTTGAAGATTTTGTTCCATTGTGTCTAACTTTTGTAGCCTTTGTCCCATTTGTTGCATTAACGGTAATAACAATGCACTGGTGTCTGAAACATGTTCCTCAGTGCTATTCGGCAGTGCATTTGAACCGGCAATATTCGCATTCTGAAAAGCAGAAAATGGGTCTTGATTTATTTGAGGAAACGGTGAGGACGCAAAACCTGAATCTACAGTATTTGCAAGATTGTGTCCTGTCATTTCGGAATCCTGAGGCGAGCTGTTGCCGACCGATCGATCGTTAACGCTTCCCTGTTTCGAATTGTTTCACTGTCTACACAATTATTTGCCGCCCGCTCCATTTCCCTATGCACAATTACCAAATTACTACTTCGAATGTCTGTTAATTCATTACACACTGGTACTGATAAGCTACGCTCGTCGTCACTATTATTTCTCAGTTTACTTTGGAGCCTAGTGTTACGTTTTTCACACGCCATTATTGTCACGATATTTCACACGATAACACAGAAATGCATAATTTGAGAAGCAAAAATAAGAGAACACATTAACATAGCATTGACAAAAGTATCTAGTTAATTGCAAGCGCAGCTGCGAAATACTTGGTGCAAATCTACATGCATGCCACAACTGTTTTACTGTACAACAATGAAAGACTGCTACTACAAAGGAGATTCTCTCTACAATTACGCGCTAGCAATAAAGCAACACTAATTACACAAACTACAAGACAAAATCAGAAGATTCCAGTGCGGTATCCTCTGCTAAGGGTCGACATACGAAACGTCTACTTTGAAAAATTATACATGACTGTGTTTAAACTGACACACAATATTTTTTTAGCGCAACGCAATCTGACTTTCAAAAATCTCTACAAAAGAATGGCCCTGACTAACATTAAACTACACCTTTCACAAGTCACTTACCTCACCAAAAATCTTCATTACTCGAACTACTGCAATACAGCGAGCGCCACTACTGCCAGCTAAATAAAAGATTCAAACTACTGAAGGCACTAACTACTGATAGGCATAGTTAGCAAATGAAAGATTTTGATAGAGAACAAACCATGTATTTACCTTAATAGTCATAATATATATAGCAGTTCATGACATCCAGCCTTACAAATTTCAAAACTCCGCCATCTCTCTCCCCACATCCACCACTGCTGGCGGCTCACCTCCAACTGCTCAACGCTATGCGCTGTTCACATCCAGCTGCCCAACACTACAATGGCAGACAACAATGCAAACTAGCCACAGACTGCACACAGCACAGCCAGTGATTTTTCATACAGAGCGCTACGTGGCGTTACCAAAAAGAAAACCTAAACAGCCTACTTACAAATATTGTTTAATTTTTTTCTTTTTTTTGCAACCTAACTTCCTGGAATATGGAAATATTTCTTTTAATGATTTATTATGTAGTTTCCAAAACAAATTGGTAGAGATAGAAAATAATTCGATTAATGGTTTATCCTCATTATTTTTAAAAACATCATCACTATTCATATTATATAATAAGCTATTGTTGTTGTTGTGGTCTTCAGTCCTGACTGGTTTGATGCAGCTTTCCATGCTACCCTACCCTGTGCAAGTTTCTTCATCTTCCAGTACTTACTGCAACCTACATCCTTCTGAATCTGCTTAGTGTATTCATGTCTTGGTATCCCTCAACGATTTTTACCCTCCGCACTGCCCTCCAATGTTAAATTAGTAATAACTTGATGCCTCAGAAAATGCCCTATCAACCGGAGCCTTCTTCTTGTCAAGTTGTGCCACAAACTCCTCCCCAATTCTATTCAATACCTCCTCATTAATTATGTGATCTATCCAACTAATCTTCAGCATTCTCCTGTAGCACCACATTTCGAAAGTTCTATTCTCTTCTCATGCAAACTATTTATCGTCCATGTTTCACTTCCATACATGGCTACACTCCATACAAATACTTTCAGAAACGACTTCATGACACTTAAATCTATACTCGATGTTAACTTATTTCTCTTCTTCAGGAACGATTCCTTGCCATTGCCAGTCTACATTTTTATCTTCTCTACTTCGACCATCATCAGTTATTTTGCTCCCCAAATATCAAAACTCCTTTACTACTTTAAGTGTCTCATTTCCCAATCTAATTCCCTCAGCATCACCTGATTTAATTCGACTGCATTCCATTATCCTCGTTTTGCTTTTGTTGATATTCAGTTTATATCCTCCGTTCAAGTCACTGTCCATTCCGTTCAACTGCTCTTCCAAGTCCTTTGCTGTCTCTGATAGAATTACAATGTCATCGGCGAACCTCAAAGTTTTTATTTCTTCTCCATGGATTTTAATACCTACTCCGAATTTTTATTTTGTTTCCTTTACTGCTTGCTCAATATACAGATTGAATAACATCGGGGAGAGGCTACAACCCTGTCTCAGTCCCTTCCCAACCACTGCTTCCCTTTCATGACCCCTGACTCTTATAACTGCCATCTGGTTTCTGTACAAATTGTAAATAGACTTTCACTCCCTGTATTTTATCCCTGACACCTTCAGAATGTGAAAGAGAGTATTCTAGTCAACATTGTCAACAGCTTTCTCTAAGTCTACAAATGCCATAAACATTGGTTTGCCTTTCATTAATCTTTCTTCTAAGGTAAGTCGTAAGGTCAGTATTGCCTCATGTGCTCCAGTATTAGAACAGAATCCAAACTGATCATCCCGAGGTCGGCTTCTACCAGTTTCTCCATTTGTCTGTAAAGAATTCGTGTCAGTATTTTGCAGCCATGACTTATTAAACTGATAGATGGGTAATTTTCACATCTGGCAGCACCTGCTTTCTTTGGGATTGGAATTTTTATATTCTCCTTGAAGTCTGAGGGTATTTCGCCTGTGTCATACATCTTGCTCACCAGATGGTAGAGTTTTGTCAGGACTGGCTCTCCCAAGGCTGTCAGTAGTTATAATGGAATGTTGTCTACTCCCAGGGCCTTGCTTCGACTCAGGTCTTCCAGTGCTCTGTCAAACTCTTCACACAGTATCATATCTCCCATTTCATCTTCATCTACATCCTCTTCTATTTCCATAATATTGTCCTCAAGTACATCGCCCTTGTATAGACCCTGTACCTACTCCTTCCACCTTTCTGCTTTCCCTTCTTTACTTAGAACTGGGTTTCAATCTGAGCTCTTGATATTCATACAAGTGGTTCTCTTTTCTCCAAAGGTCTCTTTAATTTTCCTGTAGGCAGTATCTATCTTATCCCTCTACATCCTTACATTTGTCCTCTAGCCATCCATGCTTAGCCATTTTGCCCTTCCTGTCGATCTTATTTTTGAGACGTTTGTATTCCTTTTTGCCTGCTTCATTTACTGCATTTTTATATTTTCTCCTTTCATCAACTAAATTCAATATTTGTAGTGTTACCGGAGGATTTCTACTAGCCCTCGTCTTTTTACCTGCTTGATCCTCTGCTGCCTTCACTACTTCATCCCTCAGAGCTACCCATTCTTCTTCTACTGTATTTCTTTCCCCCATTCCTCTCAATTGTTCACTTATGCTCTCCCTGAAACTCTGTACAGCCTTTGTTTCTTTCAGTTAAGCCAGGTCCCATCTCCTTAAATCCCCATCTTTTTGCAGTTTCTTCAGTTTTAATCTACAGTTCATAACCAATAGACTATGAGCAGAGTCCACATCTGCCCCTGGAAATGTCTTACAACTTAAAACCTGGTTCATAAATCTCTGTCTCACCATTTATTATCTATCTGATACCTTCTAGTATCTCCATGATTCTTCCATGTATACTACCTTTTCTTATGATTCTTGAACCAAGTGTTAGCTATGATTAAGTTATGCTTGGTGCAAACTTCTACTAGGCAGCTTCCTCTTTCATTTCTTAACCGCAATCCATATTCACCTACTATGTTTTCTTCTCTCCCTTTTCCCACTATCGAATTCCAGTCACCCATGACTATTAAATTTTCGTCTCCCTTCACTACTTGGATAATTTCTTTTATCTCATCATACATTTCATCAATTTTTTCATAATATGCTGAGCTAGTTGCCATATAAACTTGGACTACTGTAGTAGGCATGGTCTTCGTGTCTATCTTGGCCACAATAATGCTTTCACTATGTTGTTTGTAGTAGCTTACCCACATTCCTATTTTCCTATTCATTATTAAACCTACTCCTGCATTACCCCTATTTGATTTTGTACTTATAACCCTATATTCACCTGACCAAAAGTGTTGTTCCTCTTGCCACCGAACGTCACTAATTTCCACTATATCTAACTTTAACCTATCAATTTCCTTTTTAAAATTTTCTAACCTACCTGCCCGATTAATGGATCTGACATTCCACGCTCCGATCAGTAGAATGCCAGTTTTTATTCTCCTGATAACGATATCCTCTTGAGCAGGCACGGCTCGTAATTAAAGGCTCTGAGGCGGAGCCGCCCCAAAATATATGTTAAAGTAAATTTCGCAAGATCATATTACAAAATTTAAATTATCAGGAAGAATTTCGCCCATTTCCCATTCCGATTAAAATAACGACGGTCAACGTTTTTGGAACTGTTTGTATCGATAGATGTTTTCCGAACGGTTAGTAGTGTTTAGGCTGCGCCTTGGAACGTCCGTAAGCTGCATGTGGTAGCGGTTTGGGGGCGTGGCTTCTACATAGTACCGCTCTTTATGGGCGACCCGAAGGCTCAGAGCTTGCAGCCTAAGGGTGTCAAACCAACCACCACACGTTTTTCACGTTCCACTATCTATGTAATACAGGAATGCAGAGTGGCTGAAACTTCGTTATCCAATCTCTGTCTCTGCACATCTCTACTACGCTTCGATGCATCATTAATCGACGTTTAGTATTATTGTTTTGATAATGTTTTACATTGTTGTTTTGTTTCTACCATTGGCTATTTTATCCACATTTAGAATAAGTTTGCAAATATCCCGCCAGAGTGCACTAGACTACCGTAACTACAGGCTCTCTAACCGTAAGAACAGTACTGCCATCTAGCGAGAGTTTCATAAGTGATTAGAGGACAAAGCGCGCGAAATTTGTCCCATGACTTTACTTTCCTTGCATGCTGATGCTGACTGTTTATGTTGATATCGTGTGATATTAGCAAGTTTCTTTTTCGGAGTGTATTTTGCAAGATTTTAGTGAGTTTTACTTGCTTGTGAAACCAGCGCAATATAAATTCAGTGTGTAATTTAATAGGTAAAAACTTGGAACATGGCCATAGGATGCAAGTGAAAGAACTTGGTGCACCCAGACCCGATCTAACGATCAGTCAAAAACAGAAACAGTGCAAATCTAGGCAAGGATACAAACGCAGTTTTAATAGAGCAATGTACGATGCAGCTGAGTGGTTGTGTGGTTGTGAAGTGAAAAATGCATTTTTCTGTTTCACCTGTCTTCGTACAAATAGTACTGACAGTGCCTGGACTGAAACTGGTATCACTGACTTAAAGAATTTTCACACAAAGGTGAAAAAACATAATTCCAGCGAAAAACATTTAACTTCGGGCTTTGGAGGTAAACTACAACAAACGCCTTAAATTTAGAACTGAAAACACCAAAAATATTAAGCAGTCGCATTAAAGATCTCTCCGAAACGTGTCTTTTAATATGATTTGCTACAAAGTGTCAGAATATGTAATGATGACGTATAAAAACACTAACCAAAGATTTTAACTCGAAGTTAGCCTCTAATGATATTTAATAAATACCTGATTATAGAAGACACAGTACGTAAAATTATGGGTAGAGAGTGATCTGCCCACCCCCCTCCCCCTGAATTCTTAGTTGTTTATGTCAGACTAATCTGTAACGTAACCAGAGGTCTATATTGGCTCCGACTGATAAATGCTGCAGCCTTCCCCAGTATAGAAACCACGAGCCGCGCCTGCTCTTGAGTAATCCCCGCCCGGAGATCCTTATGGGGGACTATTTTACCTCCGGAATATTTTACCCAAGAGGACGCTATCATCATTTAACCATACAGTAAAGCTGCATGCCCTCGGGAAAAATTACAGCTGTAGTTTCTTCTTGCTTTCTACCGTTTGCAACACCAGCACAGCAAGGCCGTTTGCGTTAGTGTTACAAGGCCAGATCAGTCAATCATCGAGACTGTTGCCCCTGCAACTACTGAAAAGGCTGCTGCTCCTCTTCAGGAACCACGCGTTTTTCTGGCCTCTCAACAGATACCCCTCCATTGTGGCTGCACCTATGGTACGGCCATCTGTATCGCTGAGGCATGCAAGCCTCCCTACCAATGGCAAGGTCCATGGTTCATTGGGGGGGGGGGGTGATAATAAGGTAAACGTTTCCGATTCTTCCTTGCCATAACTTCCATTCTTATTAAACATTTAATTACTAATTTAATCAGATCACCTTTATTTAATTTGTAACACCCTTTCAAATAATTTGTTCTACAATTTTCTCGAAGGTCAAGGTGAAATTTCTTTTAAGATATTCTCAAAGTGCATCCAAGCTTTTAAATTTCTCATTTATAAGGGAAAATATTTAATTTTTATTTTTAAAATGTGCAGTGTCTTATGTATATCAAAGCCAATATAATAACTTAAAATTAAAATAAGTGTTTTACCTCATCTCACCTACAAATAAAATTTACATCAATTTTCATCAAATTTATATCATATTCATTGCAACAGTGAAATAATTTCTCAGTCGCTTTTTATTGCATTCTCCGCTTTCTAAACCTCTAGATTCAGATCTTTTTAATTATTAAGTGAGGAATTTTAAAAATAATATATAATCATGACTATAATTTTTAACATTTTTGCTAAATTTTTATAACTAAATCATAGTCTTAAAGTTGATAATTCCCTAATTTCCAAAAAGATAGACTGTATGATTTCTATTTCTTCCCATATTTCTATATGCGTTACCTCATTGGTAAGTATCAAATACACTTTTCTATTCTTCTTCTGCATAAATTACTTTTAATTCATCAATATCAAGAATATGTGTGATACTTCTCAAATTTTCTGTAATTAAATATTGTTTAAATAATATTTAGAAATACCTCTTTGAATTTTCGTTTGTTATTTCTGTCAACAAAAATGTGACATTGAAATTCATTCCACAAATAAGTTATGTTTTTTGGTTTAATTTTTATGGAAACATTGATTAGATTTTAAGAAAAGCAATTTTTTTAGAATTTTTTTAAAAAATTTCCGCTTTATGTCAAATCTAATTTGTTTCTTGCATAAGACACTTTTATTTTTATATTCAGTTAAAACATATAACTATTCTGATTTTTTTTCAGTTGATAGATGTTGGCAAAATTTACTAAATAAATTGAAGATGAGGAGGGTGGGAGGGTGTGTGGAATCTGTATTAATAGACATAAATGGCCTGCAATGCCTGGCTTGCCCCTGGCCTGGGGCCTAAGTGGCCATTTCCATCTACTTTTGCTGCATATATGAAATTTGTGACTAATCTGTAAAAAGAGTTTAGAATAACATTACACTGTATAACTATGCTCCAACCACGAAAATATAAGGATGACGAAGAAGACATGGCTCAAAGAGCTCAAACATTTGTTGCTAAAGTCGTTGTGCATAACACGACAAAAAACGGTGGGTTCTGTATGGAAGTTTGATCAGAGTCATTTCAACTACAACCTTTTTTCTGAATGAATGCTATCAAATGAAAGGGGAGAGAAATACTCTTTCGGCGTAGCAATCGGATTATAATACAACACACACCTACATGATAGATGTTGCTATAACAATGGATGGGTGATTGCCAGAGAAACCCTATATGTACTCCCCAGAACCAAATGGTGAATCTGGACCTCTTGAGTCAAGGGAAACAGAAAAATTGCGCTCTACAAATCTTTTATTAGATGCAAATTTAAGCAGGAAGATGATGAAAGAACATTTAAAGAGTTTCTTTTTAACTGTTTTGAGTCCACATTAGCGTACAGAGTCATTAGTATGTTGTGACTCAGGCTCTGTATGCAAGGATGTGGAAGTAGTACTGGAAGTCTGGAGAGAAAGGTGTAGTTTTAAAAATTATTGCACCTAAAACTATAAAATATGAACAACATCTGGATGTGTATTTCTTTGAGCAATATAAAATATATGCAAATAAAATAGTAGATTTCCTTAAACCATATTCCACGAACCTGCGGCCAACATTTGAAGAGAGATTCTTTGTCATAAAAATTAATTTTCTCATTTACAAAGAATTATCTGCGGAATTATATAGGTCATTGCTTCGTTACGCTGGCTGTGATATTGGTGAACCTGTGGACAATTTTAAAAGTATAACTGATGTTGCATTCAGCACTGACGTTTTAGAACTTGCAGCTATGACTTGTGGTAAGCTTGCTTTTCTTAACTGTGTGTTTCATCGTCATTCATGTTGTTTTGAGCATTTTATTGAAAGTCTTCACTTGCAATTATAGTTGTGATACCTGCACTTCACGTGGCTTCTACAGCAACATCTGCAGTGAAATCTAGAGCAGGCCTGCAGTGTCTTGAAGAAAAGCTACACTCATTGGCATTTTGAGAGACACGTAAGGGCCTCATAACCAAAATTTCATACAGATATGTTCGTTCAAACGTAAGTACTTTCCTTGTAAGAATGAGTTTTATCTCATTGAAGCAGCAAATAAGATTAAGACTTTTGAATGTCCCAATATTGTTAATCCATTCTTAATGTGCTGACTTGCTCGATGGCAATAGGCAGCAACGTACTATGATTCAATAAAGTTATGAAATCGTCAAAGCAACACAGGAGTCTGTTCTTTTTTTTATTATTATTAAATCGCGACCTGTTTCGGACCTTAGTCTATTATCAAGCTATCCACATAACTGCCACTATACTATGTGTACATAGGCCATATAGCTTGTGTGAGTGGCTAAGTGCTGCATACAGTGCAGGATTATGGTATGGAAATAGCACCTTGCACTTGACCACTCACACACGCATTATAGTAGCATTTGTGTGGATGGAGTAATAATAGACTAAGGTCCAAAACAGGTCGCCCTTTAAATAAAAACAAATTTGTGTGGAACTTTGCAAATTTCTTAATTTCATTGGACCACACTTAACTTCTATATTGTGTTTTTATTACCCTCATCAATTTGTTTTGTCTCTAAGGCACGTGTCATGTATTAAGTTGTTATTTTAAAAGCCTGGTTTGCTAACCATCTACTGGTATTGGTAGAGATGGTCACCGCCCACCTGCATGCAGCAGAGTTGCTGAGATAGCACGGACATGGAGTAAGTGTCTTTCTCGGCTCAGAATGGAGTCTCGGTAAGTAAATAATTACTTGGTGTTGGGGCTACAGGCACAGTGATGATGGGTCGGCGTAGTGTGCGCATTACTACTTTCTGTTTGGCGGTGGGGAGGGGGAGGGGGAGGGGATGGATAAACTGGTGAAGGTTACTTACTCAGTGTTCACGTATTTCTCCACCTCACGGACCCAATTTCTATGTCGCACAACAAGTAACACTGGTTCCTCAGGCAAGGGAGCCTCCCCTCCCCCTAATTTCTTGTTTTTTGAAAAACTCTCTAAGGTAATCACCTCATGTGGAAACATTTTCCTTTTCCATATGTAAAGACGCATAACCCAGCTTAAGTCACGGAATATGCTTTGTACCTGGTTTCATTGTGATTGAAATTTTGAGATCAAGATTAGCCCTACGTCCAGAATGAGATTTTCACTCTGCAGCGGAGTGTGCGCTGATATGAAACTTCCTGGCAGATTAAAACTGTGTGCCCGACCGAGACTCGAACTCGGGACCTTTGCCTTTCGCGGGCAAGTGCCCGCGAAAGGCAAAGGTCCCGAGTTCGAGTCTCGGTCGGGCACACAGTTTTAATCTGCCAGGAAGTTTCATATTAGCCCTACGTCGTTTTTATTTAATTAATTTTTCCACTATGTGCGGGTAAACTGATTTCTAGTAATATCCTTAAGTACCAGACTCGACGATGGATGACTAAGTAGCTTCGATCTGTGCGAATTGTTTTCAACGCTTTATGAAGGCAGAGTCCTGTGGAACAACATCTTCCACATTGAAATGATTCGCATATGTCAACATACGTAAGATGTGTCGGCTCAATTAGCATTATCGGATTAATTTCTCTTTTTATGCACACTGTTGGAGGGCTTGTTTCTAGTCATGTGTACTTTCCCAATAACATTTGAACTCTGTCCCACGGTTCTAAGAGTACTGTTACCTGCATTCATTTCATTTTCGAGTCAGTTTTACGACCGTAAGGTGACTCTGTGTTAATGTGTATGCAAAATTAGAATCTCTTCAGCCTCCAGCACAACCCAAGTGTCTCTTTCATCATTACATCTGTAAAGACATGCCTTTCAAGCGTGTATTGTGTACAAAGCTTCCTTCTATTATTGAAGCACTCTTTCTTTTATGGGCGGCCACTGTGGATTCTGAAACAGATAATTTTACATATATCCAAATTAATAATCGCCTCTTTCCGTAGTAATATTTTTGTGAGATAATTTTCTTAGGAATTTCATTTAGTTTTTTCTACTCCTGAGGCAACTAGTTAATGGAGTCAGCAAAGATATTTTGTTCTCCTTTAAAATAAACTATTGAAGATCTATACTCTTGCATCAACGCTTCAAGTTCCGTGACTAAATGGGCTTATTTAAGATCTATACCCTTGCACCAACGCTTCAAGTTCCGTGACTGAATGGGCTTTACACAGGCAGTTAATACCCAGCATGCAAAGCCACTCACGCATATCTATTGCCTTGGTGCATGTGATGGATAGCGAGTAATGAAGGTCTGATTCCAACATTTCACGCAATTAGAATCAAAGCAAAACAGTTGTCGTGTTTGATTGATATAACATACTATTTTTGGTAGCTGCAAAA
This sequence comes from Schistocerca cancellata, assembly GCF_023864275.1. Taxonomy (NCBI): domain Eukaryota; kingdom Metazoa; phylum Arthropoda; class Insecta; order Orthoptera; family Acrididae; genus Schistocerca; species Schistocerca cancellata. The sequence continues at coordinate 153,294,181 of NC_064636.1, forward strand.
TACTATTAACATTCTCATGTAAATATCCGTGCAACATTCTTCCTTTGTGACTGCACTATTTTGAACATGATTGGACTCAAATCTTGTGACAGGCAAGGCATTTAATTCATTCATAGCGCAAGTTTTTATAAGATCCCATAAAACCCTGAATTTACTTCAGTTTGGCCGAATTCCTTCTGGCGATGAAATTGAAAAAAAGGGGAAGAGGAAGATTTTAATTCACAATCACGGAATGTATCGCATAGGCTCGGATGGAACAAGGAAAGTAACAGGAGTCCATATCTGTGGGAACCATCCCAGCATTCATCTCAATTTGTTTTGCATTATCTCCATAAACTGTTAACTGTTTCTTGATGCCTGACAATGAATCTAGATTTCTCATGAAGAGCTCCTAGTTTCCCATTGGCGATCTATAGGCTGTTAAAATCAAAGGAGAAGTATTCTGCAGTAACAACTCACAAGCTTCTTGTCTAAATTAAATATCACTGGTTTCACTACTTCAGCCTTTATACTGCATTATAAAATACGAGACGACTCCTCTTCCTCCATAGTACTCTGCTTGAAAAAGGTGACAGGTAATAACCAGTTATACATAGCTACTCTATTCCTATGGGTACTTGACGTTCAGACAGGCAAACAACAACTACCTCATCAGAACAGTTTAAATATACTGAAGATAAAAAAGGTTCATATACATTTTTTTCATCCGTCTCCTGATGTTCTGATCTAACAAACGCCTGTCTGGAAGCTGAAAGCGAGCTACAAAATGCGTTCCCCTGACTCCAGCAATTTTAGGGGGCTGTCCTCGTGGGGCTCTCTCTCACCTTCAGCTCCTGCATGAAGCTATGCTGCTCTGTGGAACGACAACTTGGTGATCGGTACCTTCTATACCTCCTTTAGCTTGCACGCAAATTCCTTTACGTGTTCGTTACTGATTGCAGCTGTTGATCGTGCAAAGTCCAACAGGTGAATGCACCGTTCTTCCGCATAAACTTTCATACGTACTTAGGCCAACTTTCGCGTACATTTTGCATTGTAAGTACTTGCGACGTATGAAAGACATCCAAGGTATCGCGCTTGCTGCTTGCGGAGTGGCTACCCATCTTAAAGATTGTTCTGCGAACTCACTTGATGTATCCATTTACTGTAAGGTGTGTTGGCGTTCTTCCTAGTTGCATTATTTGAATTAACTAGAAAGCCTGTTTTAGTAGTTCACTCATGAAATTCGAGGCTTGGTCACAGATTATGCTTAGTGGTAATCCAAATTGTAGCATCAATTATTTTACAAACCCTTCAGACATGGTCTCGCCACTTTGATCAGGTATTGGTATCATGAGAAAATAACTGGAAAAATGATCTAAAATGATCAATGTGTATTCATTAACTTCTTTAGTCCCTTACTCTTAGGCAATTATTCAACGAATTTAGGTCTCTTAATGCTTCCACGAAGCCAACAACTGCCTCTACTGCTTCCTAAAACGGCTTACATCGTGGCAGTCTCATTGTTTTGCTTACTTCCTCGCCATACAACACTGATGAATGAGTCTCTCTGATCAGCTTAAAATACCTGAATGCGATTCTGTTTCTCGTCTTCTGGCAGGTCGTATGTTTGAGTTCTGTGGGCAAACAGTTCAAGAGATCCATCCCATTGTATCCACAGACAAAAATGTTACTCTCTGTAGATCCGATGAGATTTTTGCGTTTTAATCACTGAACAACTGTAGGCTGTAATCTTCTGATAGCACGGAAGTAGGCTCTCTGCTAATTAAATCTTGCCTGGCTGCTTGAATTCTTAATTTAGCAACTGTCAAATGCTAATGTATCTGAATCACTTTAGGACCCAATAACACAGAGCCTTTGAGTTTCCAAAAGAATACTTTAATAGTGGAATGAATCCCATACAGCACCATTTTTGCCTTGTTTGCCAATATGATCAAGATAGCGGCGGCAGATAATATCATCAGATGTCATCATGCGTTCACTCACATGTCCCGTAATCTCACCCACTTAAAATTTGGCTGCAAACGCTCCGTCTGTGCTCACCTATGGGTGTGGAAGAACATAGGAAGGTTTTTCTTTCTTTAATCATTTTTGGGATGTTATCCTGTTGGAAAGTGTTTCCTTGATTTTTTTATTGTGTATGTGCAAGTGTGTGTGTGTGTGTGTGTGTGTGTGTGTGTGTGTGTGTGTGTGTGTGTGTGTGTGTGAATGCATGTTTTGTCTTGACATGTGGAGGTCGACTGACAGCTGACAATACTGCCAGAGCACGGGGAACACAATCTTGCAGCACTGCATCCAGTCACATGATTGTGATGTCATGGGGGAAAAAGTGTCAGGAAATGCTCTGTTTGTATTCACCCAGACACGTTGGTGCTAACTGCTCTAGTTCACAATTCAGGCAGCAGAGGTTTCTTGAATTTGTGACATCACAGGTAAAAAATAGCCATGAACCAATGGCAGCACTACCAAAAATGATTGATAATAGGATAGCAGACTATTACTGGAGTACAGGGAGTACACTACTGCCAATTTACAAGTAAGTAACTGCTGGCCATGACATACAAGTGATGATAACAAGACAACGGACTATTGCTGATGTTTAGGAGAGTGGACCACTGCCAGTCTACAAGTGAATAGCTACTGGGAAGGATATAAGGATGGGTAGTAATATTAGAACAGTGACCCACAGACCCAATGCTGCTATAAATTCCTGCCCCCTATATACAGGAGTCATGTAGCGACAGCTAAGCATTATTATTCTTAGGTGCTACACTATTTGGTGAGCATCACACTGGTAGTAGTAGGATGCTGAACTAATAACGGTTGCGCCCACAGATAAACAGATGGGGTGGAAGCAGACCATCCTCTTCCACAGGCTCAGGACAACCAATGCCTTTTTGAGACACTACTGTGCCATCTGGCAGCACTGTAGGTATAATGTTGGCCAGTCCCACCAGTGGAAGAACCATGACACATCAGCAGCACCTGATATCGCCGAGCACTCCCAGTAGAATAGGAAGAAGCAGAGGAGTAAGTCCCCCCCTGTATAATGATATTACATATTTAACTGGTACATCTATATCTGCAGTTACAATTCCTAATATCACATGTAATGGTTCTTCTTCTTCTTTTCTTTGTTCAGTGGTGCAACTGGGACCTGTAAAGGCAGTGTCCTCCATCTTGTAAGAACCATAAGCAGTGGCAGTGACCTCCTGCACATGGGGTCCTTTAGCGGAAACAGTCTTCATGTTGGAGCAGGACAAGAATCTGCCATTTTCTCCGCTACTTATCGATGAAGGCAGCCAACAGCACTGTACTGACATATCTGTCGAAGAGTCACAGAAGTGCGCCGGAGCCTTTCATTTTCTGCAGCCACAACCTACTGAGCAGCATCAGAAGTGCACTGGGAGTCTCACACAGATGAGTACTGGACTCCAGCATATGCACTATCCAGTGAAACGTTGGAAAACTGCAAGGATAGTGTGGATGAAGTGCATGGGAAAATGCCAGTTGCTCCAAGTGTGTTACTACCAGTAATAACTTCCACATATATTTTAACTGTTAGTGGATGCAAGCATCTGACTCTAGGGATAGAAGCAGCAGATAGTGACTCATGTGCGGTGATGGAGATTCAGAATATGGTGAAGGGTATTAAAGTGCAGTTTGCTAACTTGGAGTGGAGGACAGTATGTCACACAATGCTATACATCAACGCTCAGATGACTACAGTTCATAACCAATCTCTTCCTCCCCCATAAATTTATGGTGTTCGTCTGATGCTGTTTGTCACATCAGTGTACAATGATGCACAACTCAGGAACAAATCTGGCACCCTACTGTCCCAACTTATTTGGGTCAGGAATGTTGCTGTCTCTTGTATCATAGATTGAACCTCTGGTTATCACGTATTCAAGCTCTATACAATTAAATTATGGATTATCTTCTTGTGTATATTATATGGGTGAATGATTTAGAACAGTGCTTCAGTTCGTATATTGACACAGTGCAAGAGTCAGCGACTATTGCCTCAGTATGTACGGAACCCACCCACTCCAAATTTGCAGACGGAATACCTGAGATCTGCGATACTCCTATCAGTTTGAGGGAAATAGAAACAGAATTTACTGCTTACAAGGAACAGTTATTCAGGAAACACTGTACAACAGCGAAAAATGAACCATGGGATTTTGATGTTACATTTTTTAATGAAACAAATTGTATCATAAAGAGTCGAAATATATCTATCATTACATACATCTGTGCCAAAAAGAATTTTTTTTAATGAATTCGTTACCATAGGTCTTTGTTGCTGTTGTTTACAGAGAAACCCGTCCTGCATTGTATATAGAGGGTGAACATTAATAAAACCTGCAAATAGCAGGGACGTTGTCCTGACTGCAAATGAAGGAAAAAAAGTCTTACGAACATGTGTCCAGAAATGCATCATTGCCACGGTAGACGGCGCTGACGGATGAAAGTTATTCTGACCATATGGCATGTGTTCCTTATGTGTTGCGGGCTGTGTGGTTGATGCAGCGTATTATAAGCAGCAGAATGGTTCGTTATTCATGTCAGAACCAAGCCATAATGGTTTACAGGTAATGAGATGGAAACAGTTGAGAGGCAGCGTGGCTATAACAAAGCAAGTACCGTCAAAGACACAAATCACATGACACAACATTTTAACTCTTTTTTGGGCGTTTATGTCATCATGGGTCCTCTCAGACAGACGAACGTGTTGGCAGGTCACATGCCTGGTCTTCTACTGCATTTCATCTCAATATGCTGTAGAAGCTGGTTCTCCAAAACTGGTGTACTCATAGTCCGCCACCCCTCTGCACGTTCTGCTGTCTGAAAGGACTCATGATCACACAAACACCAAAAAAGGGCTTGAAATGTTGTGTGATATGGCTGGTGTCCGTCAGAGTATTTGGTTTGGTATAGCTGCACTGCCTCTCGACCGTTTCCATCTGCTTGCCCACACACGAACACTATCTTGGCTTGTTTCCTACGTGAATACTGGACAATTCGGCTGTTCACTGTTTACTGCGGCAGTCACACAGCCAGCAACTCACAAGGAAATCGTAGCACTTTGTTGGAGGAATTTACAATCGTCAACGCCATCTATTGCATTTCTGGACACATATACACAGGACTTTTTTTCTTCCATATACAGGCATGAATCCGTTCCTGCAATTTGACAGTTTTATTAATGTTCACTATGTATGGAGGGTGTGAAAGACACACACATGACTTTAGTTTGAACGCTATTCCTATTCGAGAAGTGAAGTATAAGATGGAGGATAATAAAATATGTGAAAAAAAACTAAATGAATTGACCATGTGGCACTGATGGTGGGGACACCGCATCTGGGGCACTGTGTACAAGTCTTATTTCAGGTGATGTCACATTGGGCGACTTGCTCGTTGGTGATGATGAGATGATGATGAGGACAACACAACTCCCAAAACATGAGTGGAGAAAATTTCCAATTAAGTCAGGAATCGAACCCGGGCCTGCTGCATCGTTGGCAAGCATGTTACTACTGAACTTAGCAGGCAGACATAAAAAATATGGAATGGTTGCATGGAACTTTGGCTAATGTGCTGCATGTATTGCATCGTGGGAGCAGGTGGAAGGTGACTGTGTCTGTTTCCAAGGACCTAAACCAAACATGGCTAAAATTATATCACCTATGCTTGAAGAAAATCACATATCTAATATCCAGCAAAGCTGCACACTATATAGCCATACACATATCAAAATGGGAGCAGGGTAAAATCACTTAATTACACGGTATGTGAGGTAAAATTTCATTTAACTTTTCCATAAGCAAACACAAAACTATTTTGTGTACATCCACACTCCTTCTTCAGCCAATGGCTGCCAAGGTGACTATAGAATTTCAAGTCTTGAACAGTTACATACTTGTAGATTCCATACATTCATGTAATCTTCTCCTTCCCTTTGAAGTAGAGTGTGGTTTCCATGTAGTCAAATAATCGATGCTACAGCATCATATCTTTATAGGGTACAGCAGGATCGTCCCAGTGAATTCCATGAAACAAACAAGTTTAACACATTCCACTCTGTATTTTAGTAGACTTCACATCCATGAAAATCTTTGCGATGCAGTGCCTGCTGAGAATGTCTCTATTACACCGGCATCTTCTGTGAATGCAATGGACGCAATATGATTAAATATGAACCATCTGCATTCATCATCATAGAAACTTAGAGGGTCTGCAATTATGTCCAAACTTTGAGATGCCATTGTGAAATGCTCTGGGTATGACACAACAGACATTCATTCATACAGCTCGCTGCACAACACTAATCAGAGTGCAGTAGTTAAACACATGGTCATGTATAACTAGAGCATATGCTGCAGTACATTCTGATTCAACTTCAGTTCATACTTACACTACTGGCAATTAAAATTGCTACACCACGAAGATAAAGTGCTAAAGACGCGAAATTTAACCAACAGGAAGAAGATGCTGTGATATGCAAATGATTAACTTTTCAGAGCATTCACACAAGGTTGGCACTGGTGGCGACACCTACAACGTGCTGACATCAGGAAAGTTTCCAACCGATTTCTCATACACAAACAGCAGTTGACCGGCGTTGCCTGGTGAAACGTTCTTGTGATGCCTCGTGTAAGGAGGAGGAATGGGTACCATCACGTTTCCGACTTTGATAAAGGTCGGATTGTTGCCCATCGCGATTGCGGTTTATCGTATCGCGACATTACTGCTCGAGTTGGTCGAGATCCAATGACTGTCAGCAGAATATGGAATCGGTGCTAGATCCCAACGGCCTCGTATCACTAGCAGTCCAGATGACAGGCATCTTATCCACATGTCTGTAACGGATCGTGCAGCCACGTCTCGATCCCTGAGTCAACGGATGGGGACGTTTGCAAGAAAACAACTATCTACACGAACAGTTCGACGACGTTTGCAGCAGCATGGACTATCAGCTCGGAGACCACGGCTGCGGTTACGCTTGACGCTGCACCACAGACAGGAGGCCTGGGATGGTGTAAACGATGAACCTGATGGTCGCATCCGTGTTTGGCGACATCGCGGTGAACGCACATTGGAAGCGTGTATTCATCACCGGGCGAGATGGTATGGGGTGCCATTGGTTACACGTCTCGATAACCTCTTGTTCAAATTGACTGCACTTTGAACTGTGGACGTTACATTCCAGATGTGTTACGATCCGTGGCTCTACCCTTCATTCGATCCCTGCGAAACCCTACATTTCAGCAGGATAATGCACGACCGCATGTTGCAGGTCCTGTACGGGCCTTTCTGGACATAGAAAATGTTCGACTGCTGCCCTGGCCAGCACATACTCCAGATCTCTCACCAATTGAAAACGTCTGGTCAACAGTGAGCGAGCAACAGGTTCGTCACAATACGCCAGTCACTACTCTTGATGAACTGTGGTATCGTGTTAAAGTTACATGGGCAGCTGTACCTGTACACGCCATCCAAGCTCGGTACTGATTTCTCAGGATCTATGCACCCAAATTGCGTGGAGATGTAATCACATGTCAGTTCTAGTATAATATATTTGTCCAATGAATACCCGTTTATCATATGCATTTCTTCTTAGTGTAGCAATTTTAATGGCCAGTAGTGTATATTGGTCCCAAATTAAGTACCTCATTCTGTTTTGAGCAGGCTATTGCGATGGCTGGTGCTAGCTCCTTGAATTTCTGTCGACTGATTAGACATCCACCTTCTTCTGCACCATCATAGTAAGAAGTGCAGAATCTCCCATACATGTCAAACGCTAGACAAAATCCATGTTCTTCACATTGTAGCATTAAATTATCGTAAGGATGTAACTCTGTGGTCAAGTGGAATCTGGTATTAGTTAACTTGCAGTAGTCAAATACAGTGGAATCATTTGATGTATTGCCCTTTCTATCGACCTGAAATGCAAGTATAATGATTTAGGTATCTCCAATTGAACAGAGCTTTTAATAGCTTCAATATAATTGAACAGAGCTTTTAAAGGGCCCCCCCTCCCAAGTCTGGTCACTGCTGGTAGCAATTGGTAATCAAGACGCTGCCATGAATGGAAAGTTAATCGTACACATGTACCAATATTCAGAACTTTTAAAAGTTTCAAGCGCTCTTCATCTGCTATAGTGATGTTGGGAATTTTCCATATTATTTTACTGGTAATGATCTCGTTCTCCTCTTGGGTTGTCGAATGTATGAGCTGCTATTCATAACCCTCTGTACCAGAATGAGTTCCTGTTTAGTCTAAATAATAATTTATCATATGTCCTCAAAGTACCCCATAACCATTTTTAAAGACATGCGTGCAGAAATGACTTGCACTCACCCATGGTTCTACGCACTGTTTCATCTATGAACCATCCTGCATTTTCTCAGACTGATGCAGAGACATATGTTTTAATGGTTGATAATATGTCTATATTACATGTACGGCCAATCTCAACACTATTAATTTTATATCATATCTCCTGAAACGGGAATGCTGAAGCATTACATGTAAGTTTGGATGCCACTTTAGCTGAATAATCCTTTTTCCTATATGTTCCACCCAGATATTTGAAGCTCTTTCATGGAAAGGTTAAAGCACCTTGGTGCTGGATAACAATCCTAGTTTCATCGTTCTTGTTAAATCTGGCTGAAGCATAAGGTTTGTATGAGAAGTATTACTGGTGTATGATTCGCTCACTATATTCTAGAGGAACCGTAATATTGAGTAACGTCATTGTAGAGTTTCAAGCCTACTACTTCAAGAAACTTGTAGTGTGCACACGTTATCAACTTGCGGTTGTGCTGTCAAATGTCATGCTGTGGGTTGTGTGGGCTGTTTTTATAACTTACACCCATCCTAACTTACATGTAGTAGTAATGTGATTTCCTCACCACAAAAGTCAACAAGTTGATTATTCTACTCCACAATTCGCAGCTCAAAATAATCCAATGCCTGAAATATCTCATTGCAAGGTTCTTAACAATCTTATAACCCAATACAGCTGTTGAGAAGAATCCGTAAATGGTACGAATAAGTTTATCATTGAGAGTTGTGTTCTTTGTTACGTTACACTCAATACAGATTGTAAGGAAAGGGTGTATATCCAGTCTGATCATACATGTAAAATTTACTAGGATCCTTCTTCAAAACTTATCTCTTTGTAAAACCCAGTACTCATCCTACTGAACATTTATGATTAAAGTCAATCGTTGCTTTCACCGTTATTATTCCTCATTTAAGTGTACCAATGTTTGCATGTGGCTCAGTCCCTTTTCCAGGTTGTTCTGAAACTTCATTTAAATCATCAATATCATATCCACTTGATTCTATTTCCACAATTTCATTTTACCATTAATTTCCAGGTGCTGTTTATTGTTAGCCTCTGTGATTTTTGGGATGCTGTTGTATGTCTCCAGCCCAATCAGTCCAGTACTCAGATCTCCAATTCTTAAATCAGCTGGTATGAAGTAAGTGACATTTAATACTAAAGTGACAACACAGATAAGTATTGAAGTGTTCATATCGTTGAAAATTGTAGAATACATGTCTTCTGTTGTTGAAGTATCACTGTAATTCTTCCAGACGTTGCAGGTCACCAAATGAGTCAAAATAGGAGACGTTGTTTGTATTCTGAATATACGCCAACCAGTGGTTTCCAGGTCCTCCAATAACACCTAAATTCACAATTACATTTTCTTAGGATTTCCACATAGTCTTAGGTAATGTATCTTACATAAACACAATGTGGAATCTGGGAATGTTGAATTTATTTCTAATAAACTTAAGCAGATCTGTATTGATGAGGGCTCTATGTGGTAGGATGGTTAAGGTTTTTTTTTATTTATGAAGAGACCTAGTGTTTTCTTGTATGGTTTCAAGTATACTCCTTTCTAATGGCTACAAATCCCATCATGTGGTTATGTCTGCTTGTTTCCTGTAGTAGCCTCTGGGATTTCTATGCATCCTTGACTGTCCTTTCAATAGCCACAGCACCGCCAGTCAGTGAACCCACTGTTGAGACACCTGTGAGGGCTAGGACGAGAAAGGGAGTAATTCCATCTGATATACTGGGCATTGGCAGAATCCTGGGTGCTTTAATCAGCCTTTTTCTCTCCTTTCTGCTTCAGGGTGCTTTCAGCAGCATACATTGCTGCCAGGATATAACTTCTTAAACAACCCTGCTCCAGCTTCTTCTTTTTCTTCTTCATTGCTATTGTCTTCTTCTTCTTCACACACGATGTGCAGCGTTGATAACTTGGTTAAAATTCTCACTGAAACTCAACCTAATTTTACCAAGCATAGTTTTATCAACTGCAAATGCTACAATACCATATCCAATGCCAATATCTCTTCTCTCACGTATTGACTTAGTGTTGTCAGTTAAACTGTGATCTGTAAAGTGATGTCATGGGAGATCTTTATTTGCTGTGTATAGAATGTCATGTTCCATACATGCCTTATCAAGCACACTGATCACCTTATCACCACAGGCTAACTGTTTTTGTAGTTTTGTTCTGGGGCCACAGTTGGTATATCTGTAGATTATCAGGAAAATCACCACTTCCTCTAATGCGTCTGCTATCATGCATCTTATGCTGCTACTGTGGTTGTGGTCTTCAACAATAGCAAATCGTTGGCGTCCATCCAGCTGTTTTGTGTTGCGGGAAAATCAAATGTTTAAGTGACACTCCATTCCCTCGACATCTTATGACCCTATCTGTGAGAAACACATACAGTTCCGAACGCTTCTGTATTTCCTATGTGTAAAAGCACCCTGCAGTTTCAGTACCACTGCTATCCTTTAAGATGTAGGTTGTTCTCTGTCCTTTGGGAACTGTAAATACCTTACTCGACCTGTTTGGTAAGTATTATTTCGCAAACGCTGTCTTGTGTTTTGAAATCAGTACTAAATCACCTGCATCAAATTTCTGTTTGCGTGGATCCACCATTTTAACGAGATTGTATACCATATCTAGGACACCATTATCAAAAACATTGATTTGTATCATTTTTATTGTGTGATGTTTGGTTCCATTACACTGTGCAATTATTTTTGGGAACATATCTACTCATCTGTATGAGCTGCGAAGGTTAAGGTGCATCAACATTTGAGCTTTCGCTGTTCTGTTCAGACATTCCACGATACTTGCCTTCGGGCAGGCCAATGTTGAGTAGTGGTGTATTCCATACTGCTCCACCACAGTCTTGAAATATTTATTGTAAAACTCTCCACTGTGATCTGTTTGAAGGATGTCTGAGCTTCGATTCGTCCCTGTCTGCAGCAATCACTCAAAGACGAGTGCAACATCCCTCGCCATATTTCTTTTCACCATTAATGCCCAGGCGAATTTAGAGTATGTATCAATGACTATTAAAACATATTTTCAACGATTATTCGCACATTAATGTTCCCTTGTAACTACAAGATCAGCGTCCCATACGTCATCCAAATCTCGCATTACTACTTGTCTCTGAGGGTATGTTTTGTATGCTGGTTTGTGTAGTTCTCGAGCTACTGTTCTATACTTATTCGATGGTGCTTCTCTACCTCTAAGCACTGAAATTATTGAAACAACCTTATTTGAATGAGCTATATTACCATTAGCAGGTGGTTTTATGAGAGGTCATTGCTGATTCATTAACTTATTGGGATTTTCATAATATAAAAGGAGAACACTGATAAAACCAACAAACTACAAGGGTGTAATTCCTTACTGGAAATGGAAGAAAAGAGGTCCTATGTTGTTGTCTGTAGGGGTTTAGCTGTGCCATCTCTCAACCGATTCCATGTGCTTGGCCATACAGAGATAACATCTTGACTTGTTCCTGACATGAGAACAGGACTATACTGCTGCTTACAGTATGCTACGTCAATTACACAGCCTACAACACATAAGGAACACATGGCATGTTATCAGAGGAACTGCCATTCGTCAGTGCCATCTACGATGGCAACAATGCATTTCTGGACACATGTTCATGGGACCTTTTTTCTCAATCTCCATTCAGGAATCCATCCTTCCAGTTTGACGATTTTATTAATGTTCACCCTGTATACATAATAGGAATAGGTTGTCACTCTTTTGTGCTACATGTCAGTACCATCATCGCTGCCATGTTTTGCAACTAATATAGGCTTCATGATGGTTTTAAGTACATCTGTCAATTTCAGAATTTTACTGTACGTTTCCAAACCTTTCAGTGAATAATTTACGGTTTCTGCAGAATTTACGATAACAAGCTTCAGTACACCAGATACGTTCTGAGAGTCCCTGTCACCTATCCATATTGTGCGCTTGCTTGAACTTATAGGCTGCAAGCCCAGCATGTATGATTTTACTATTCGGACGCCATCTATTCCGTCCATCCTAGCATAGTTATGGCGGTTAACGAAACCAGCAATGGCATTGTCTTCATAGCATAATTTCACTGAGAGCTACCGGAAAGATTCAGCAACGGGCTTAAACATTACTCTTAGTGTTTGCTGCTACTCCTAATCTTAGAAGCAATAATTTCTCTCAAACTGCCTTCTGTACCTAGATGACTTCATGCTTAGTTGATGTCTTGTTACATACTAAGCAGAGTTCTATGTAGCACACACTTTATATACGTTCTTCTCCATCTTCTTTCCGATAGCAGTAAGCTTTACAGTATAGTCGTTTGCTTTTTTAAAATTACATTAACCCCATCATTTAATGTGTTGATCGATCTCAGAAGAGTTTTATAATACGCCACTAGATCCTTGCAAACACCCCCAGCTTTGTGTTCGAGGTTCGAGTGTACACGCGAATGTTCTGCCTGTGTACACACATCATCTCAAGTTGAGTGCTCGACATCCATGCGATTTTATTTGTGGTGTGATACATAGTAATCTACTGGTTATGTATACCTAGAAACTCTTGGAAGTTTCGTCTGTACCCACCACTATTCAGTTTTTTTTTTATTTTATCAGCAACCATTGACACCTTGCAATATCTCCTGTAATAGCTGACACAGCGTTTTGGAAAATTCTTATACATGCTCAAAATGGACTCCTTTCTGATGTGTTACCAATGACAGAAGGAAATTTATCTTTCTGCAGTTGGGTGCACCCACATTTACTGCTTTTATGTTATCAGGAAGGAGCATCCCACTCTTCTTCTTTTTTCTTCTGGTCTTCTATGCTAACAACGGGTTAGTCGCTTACAACAAAGTCCTTGTGACAGGGCTACTTGACCCACCTTAACATGATACCTATTACATCAGGTAATAATAATTTGTGTACCCACTACCTTATCGACTGGGCTACAATGGCTACATTATAATTAGAGGGTTACGAAGTAACAAAAAACGCACAATTTAGGATCATTTGTTTAATTTACATGTCAGCAATTGTATGAAGGGTAAAAAATCCATTGGCTCATTTTTAATAGCAGTATAATATTTCCTGTATAACTGTTTATTGTACCCACTAAATTCTGCTCGTATTTCCCTCAAACTAACAGGAACATCACAGATCTCAGGGATTCCGTTTGTAAATTTAGTGTGGGTGGATTCTGTACCTACCGAAGGAAAAGTAGCTTCAGCACTGCATGGATACATTAACTGGAGAATAGTTCTAAGTCATTCACACTTATACTATGCATGTGAAGAGAGTTCACAAAGTCAGTGTATACTGCTTAAATGGATGGCAGCCAGTGGTTCACTGTCTCTGGTACAGGAAATAGCACCATTCCTAGTCGAAATGAGTTCGTAACAGTAGAGTGACGTAAAGAACTGGATAGCTCTCTAGTTTCACTCTGAGCACTGTGCTGTATTACATTGATGTGATAGATAGCGTCAGAACATCACATCTAATGTCCAGGGGAGATATGGATGGGTTATACTCTATAGTCATTTGAGCACTGATGTACGATACTGTGCCATCTACCTCCCACATTTTGATTCAGTAAACCATCCTTCATCACATTCTCAATCTCCATCACCATACATCAGCCACTGTCTGCAGCTTCTATCCATATTTTCAGATGTACTGACCCACTAACAGTTAGATTACATGTAGAAGTGAATAGTAGTGGTAGTGCACTGGCAGAAACTACCATCTTCTCATCCACTGCATCCACACTCTGTCCTTGCAGTACTATTGGAATGTCCTGAGTTTCAATGAATGGTGTGTATGTTGGAGTCCATTAGTCACCTGCACCATGCTGTTTGAGAAACCTGGTGCATTGCCAATGCTGCTCAGCAGGTTCTGGCTGCAGAAACTGAAAACCTCTAGTTCACTTCTGTGACTCATGGAAAGGTATGTTCATACTCTGCTGTTGGGTGTCTTCATTGATGAGCATAGCAGATTCTGGTCCTGCTCCAACTTGCTGACCAATTCCACTACAGGACCCCACACTTTACAAGTCCCTGCCACGCTGCAGGTCTATAACTGTATCTACATCAACATGACTATTCTACAAATCACACTTAAGTACCTGTCAGAGGGTTCTTCATAACACTTTCGTAATAATTCTCTCTTATTCCACTCTCAAACAATGAGTGGAATAATGAACACCTATATCTTTCAATGCAAGCACTGATTTCCTTCATTTTTTATGATCATTTTTTCTCCTTACGTAGAGCTCCATTAACAACATATTTTAGCCTTTGTAGTAGAAAGTTGGTGATTGAAATTTCGTGAGAACATTCCGACTAGCTTGGCTGCTGTGCTGCTGGAGGGTAGTTGCGCCATTGAACAAAGCAGAAGAAAAAGAAGAACCATTACATGTGATGTTAATAATAGTAACTACAAACATAGATGTAATAGATACAGATGTAATATTACTCAGAAGTGGCACTTATTTCTCTGCTTCTTCTTATTCTGCAGGGAATTGCTGGACCATCTCGGCTCCTGCTGAGATGTTGAGGCCCTGCCACTGACTGTAGCTGGAACTGGTGAAGTGCTGTGCCAGCCTAATACCTCTGGTGTTGCCAGACTGCATGGTAGTGGTCTCCCACAGGCATCAGTCGGCCTGTGTCTGCAGAAGAGGATGGTTGGCTGCAACACTGTCTGTTTCGCTCCATGGAGAGTTATTATTAGTTCAGCTTATTAGTACTGTCGGCGTGATGCTATTCACAGTAAAGTACCTAAGAGTAATATCATTTACCTGTTGAACTGGTAGAAATCGCCTCTTGTGCAGTGGAAGATATCGATTGTCTAGCCACCTCAAACAAAGTCGGCAGTTTGTGCACCAGCAACCATTGTTATCATTTGCAAAGTACATCTTCAAGCATCCCATTGCATCACCATTACCTGCTGAAAAGTATTCTCTTTACGCATAATATCTTTCCATTGCTTACGTAGGGAGTTGTGGGCACAGGCCTCAGCCGTGTGCTTACAGGTAACACAGTTAGCAGAGCTCTCTCTGTCTGACACCAACGTCTCATCAATATAACACATCAACAGCTCAATGCAGATTGATCTTTTCTCACCAGTTTCCAGGTGTAGCAGGATAGGGAATCGGGATGAAGGAGGAGTGGGGATGAGATGGCGATGGAGAGGGGTGAGGAAGGCTAGGAATTTCCCAGTTCTGGAGGTCAGTCATAAATTTGACAGGAACCAATACGAACACTTCTACTGAGTGGTAACATGTGAAACTCCAGGTCTGCAAGTACAGACACGTTTTCGAAATGGGGTTGATCATAAGGTCAGAATTTTTGGCATGTTTCGGTTTGCAAAAAGCATTTGTCTTAGCATCCAGGAATATCTTTGAAGCCATTGCTACAACCCAGAATGATTAACAGTTTACAGGTATTTGTGAGACGTACATGGCAGGAATTTTGTTTGCAAAGGAAAATAGCTTTCTACATCTACATCTACATTTATACTCCGCAAGCCACCCAACGGTGTGTGGCGGAGGGCACTTTACGTGCCACTGTCATTACCTCCCTTTCCTGTTCCAGTCGCGTATGGTTCGCGGGAAGAACGACTGTCTGAAAGCCTCTGTGCGCGCTCTAATCTCTCTAATTTTACATTCGTGATCTCCTCGGGAGGTGTAAGTAGGGGGAAGCAATATATTCGATACCTCATCCAGAAACTCACCGTCTCGAAACCTGGCGAGCAAGCTACATCTGGGAAGATGAACTGTTTGGTTTCGACAAGTTACCAGGTGAGGTGGCGCATTGGTTAGCACACTGGACTCGCATTCGGGGATACGATGCTTCAAACCCATGTCCAGTCATCATGATTTACGTTTTCTGTGATTTCCCTAAATCGCTTCAGTCAAGGCCCAGTATGGTTCCTTCGATAGGGCACAGCCGATTCCCCCATCCTTCTCTAATTCTATGGAACTGATGACCTTGCTGTTTTGTCCCCTCCCCCATATCGACCAACCAACCAACCTTGACAAGTTGTGATGGGTACTACCTCTCTCTCTGCTGCAGATGCTGCTTGTGAAAGTCAAAACCTTCAGCATTATCCACAATTCTCAGAGCAACTGCATTAAGACGTACTATCCTATGTGGGGAGTTGCTTAAAATGCATTGATAGCTTGGAGTCTTAAGTTCTGAAGCTGACTGATCACCGATCTCATAAATGTTGGCTGCGACTGAGAATTAGATCTTATAAATTTAACCACACACTTGCGTTGGATCCTATGGGGACGTGTGACTAGTGTGTGAACCGATGCTGTGGATGTGACATTTCCTAGAAGTGCTGGGCGTGCCAGATGAGAGGCAGTGTACCCGAAGACACAGAATCACGAAACACATACTTCTGTCGACAGTTCCTCCGATCTCCACTAGATCGTGTGCAATGACCACTAGATGCGGTAGTGCCCGTTCCGAAGAAACGTATACAGTTTTTAGTTTAGAAATCCAATTTTAGAGTTGCATACTGCCTACTAATCTCACAAAAAGTATCATACGATAAATTTCCCATGTTCGTGTTGGTTCGAATGCGACTTGCGATTCGTATTTCTTTCCCCAATGATGTTGCTATATGACTCTCATATATAGGGGCAGAGATTTTTTGGAGCACTGGGACAATGGTTTGCTATTCTACTATTGTTACCCGCACTTACGTTCTTCCCAGCAACTATTTACTTGTTGATTGGCAGGAGGCCACACACCTTCTCTTCAGTGTCAGTTTACTGTCCTGTTGTCACCAATCTTTATGTCCTTCCTAACAGCTATGTACTTATAGATCGGCAGGGGGCTACTCCCCTGTTCTTTAGTGATTATCAGCTGTCCTACTATCATCCACCTATTGGTTCCCACTAATTTTTCGCCCATCAATGTCACAATTCCGATTGCCTTCCGGTGGTGGAATTGTGAGCTAGAAAGTCAGCCCTCGCACATCAAGGTGAACATACACAAAGCATTTCCCACAAATTTTTCACCCATGACATCATGAACATATGACTGAATTCAGTGTTGTCAGGTCGCGTTATCTGCGCTGTAATAGCTGTATTGTGAACTAGGTCAGTTGATCTTCACATGTCAAGGTGAACACATTTACAAGAAATGGTTTAGGAAGCATTTTTAGCAGGAAAAATCCCAAAATATTAAATAAAGAAAAAGTCACCCTATGTCCTTCCATACCAACTTAGCAGAGACTGAATGTTTCCCTCCATATTTCCAGGTAGGGAAATAGAGGGGAGGGGACGGGTGTGTGGGTGAGCGGATACCAGAGTGAGAGAGAGGTGAAAAACCAGTGAAATCTCCAGTGACATCATCAGGTTACCTCATTAGTTCGACATTACGGTATCTATGGCCTTGATAAATTTGGCAACAATGCAAAAGTGGCTTTGTATTAGTTTTTTACTTCTTATTTTTACTTCTTCTTTGGGTTTCATGTTGAACACTAGCGCTAATGACAGTAATGAAAAGTTCTTTATGGGGCCAATACTGCAAGAGCCATAATTTGACTTCTATATGTTTTTAACCACTGAATCTCATTTCGCAAACCGAGTGAGGTAGTGCAGTGGTTAGCACACTAAATTTGCATTCGGGAGGATAATGGTTCAAACCCATGTCCAGCCATCCTGATTTAGGTTTTCCTTGAATCCCCTAAATCACTTCATGCAAATTGTGGGACAGTTCCTTTGAAGGGGCACAGCTGACATCCTTCCGCATCTTTCCCTAATTCGATGGGACTGATAACCTTGCTCCCTCCCACAATTCCACCAACCAATCATTTCCCAAACTGTTTATAAGGGTTTGGAGATTGGCAGTGTCACTCAGCTTGCATTTTGCCATATTGATAGATGTACTCCAACAAAATCACTCTAGTAGAGAAAATGTTTTAAAAATCTATGACTGCCTTTCTCCTTGTAGGCAAATTTTACAAGAGCAACCTGAATTCCCACGCTGGATGACCCTTATTGTCTTATGATGCCCCTGTTGGTGCTGCTGCTTCTGATTCGCCATGGAGATATGGCAGGAACCCATAATTGTGGGAATTTCACACATCGCTCAATTTCCTCGGGACTGCATAATTTCCATAATTGATCACCATGATGATACCGTTTCTATAAGGTAGTTACAGCTTTTATGTCCTCAACTGACGGTCGCCTTTGATATTTGTCATGATTTTGCAGTTATTGGGTCCATGAGGTACAGAAATGCACGAAAACCGAGTTATTAACCACCACTACTTTATTTTAATAAGAACAATAATAATAACGCGCTCGCTACGTCGACCAGTCATAGCTGTGTCTAACAATTTACAATGAATAAATATAAATACTTCAAGACTCCATTGTGAGCCAAGAAAGGCATAAATTCGACGTCAAAATCACACAGGTTGCGAACAGGTTTGACTGTGTAAGGAGCCAGAGATATGACACTGCCTGGCCTATACTGAGACTCCAGTTTGTCAGCATTCTGAGACAGTGTCAACCATTCGTTATTTATTATTTAGAGACAGAGGACCAAGTGGTCTCATTAATGATTGAAGAGATGCACATTTAACCATTGAATTATAAGGCAGGTAAGGTTCTAAAGACAACATATAATGGAGACACTACAGCTAGCTATTTATATATTTTCATTATCCAGAGCCTTCTGTCTTCATTTAAAGTACTTGTACACAATCTGTCTGTAAACACTCTTCAGGCATATCATCTTTTCAGTTATGTTATAATCGACTTGGGCAATATTGATTTTTAAGTGGTTTGTGTTGTGAGTGGAGAGAATGTATGGCATATTTCTCAACACCACCAAAAAGAGTACTGTTTATTCCCATCCTTTAGACTTCTTCAGCATTATTTTTATCATTGATAGCATGTAGATGTTGAAAAGCACTCGGAAGACTTGGATAAACCAGAAGAATTTCCATCTTGCCTTCACATATCCCAATTTGGTAACACAAGAAAAAATTTGCCACTGAAAGTCGTTTCATTTTCTACCTTAAAGAAGGTCCATGCCTTGGAAAGCAAACGGATCATAAAAGACTGTAAGACTTTGTGTGAAATCCCTCTATCCATCAAAATTTGAAAGTCAGAATGTAATGTAAGGTACAAATATTTTCAGTCCATATGTTGTACAGCTGTTTCTTGCTTCAGATGAGGAACACAATCTGTGTGAATATCAGAGTACTGCAGATGTCATTAATTTAATGAAAAGTGGTAGTCAGTGGTGAACGTTAAAACAAAATATAAATGTCTGAATAAGTTCTTCAACTGGTCCAATGTCTGGGACCAGAAGATGGCCTTGAAGTGCAACTGCCTGCCATGATATACCCATGAGGCATAATTACTCATGGCCAAATTGAAATTTCCAGGTACTGTGTCAATGAACTCAGCTTCAAGTGCTTTTTTGCCAGGTAAAGTACACACAGATGGTCTTGGGTGCAGATCCACAGTTCTTAGTATCCTTAAGTCAAGTCTTTCAAACAGAATGCAAGACCAAAGTTCAAATCCTTCTTCCATTTCGGTCCAGTATGTTTGGGAATGTAACTGTTCCTCTGACAAGTACTGGTGAAAACAACTTCCTTACATGTCCAACCAACTGATCTGGAAACCACTATAGTGTCACCTTTATCTACCATTAGGGACACAGTTCCCACCGAATATTCTCCAGAGATGTGAAGGAGGTGGAGTAACTGCTTTCACCTATTATATATTTATGTTGCTACAGTACTCAGACTGCTCTGAAGAGACTGAAATGTGAGTTTTTGGACAAGGAAGTATTGAATAAAGATAGTGCTGGATAGAATATTTTAATAGCAGATATGAGTAGGGAAGGCCTGCCATACCCACACTTAGGTATGGTGAGCGCTGTAGTGTACAACTGCATAACAATACAGAAGCTAACTGAAAGTACAGGAAGACTGAATTCTTGTGACAAAGTAATCTGAGAGAACTTGTAATTAATTTGGCAATAGACAAAGTGAAGAGAAGAGATTTCATCGAACCACACTTCACTTGTAAAAATTTATGTTCTACAGACAGCGAACTAGTCTGCCATCGATATCCAAAGGTGCCAAGGCCATACCCCTAGGTAACACTTTCGTCAGTGTCTCGCTAGGTAGCAGCAGAATCGGACTTCGAGGCTGTAAAGTGCCATACGCAGACTTTCTCGTGGTCTTGTCACCTGCAGCCGAATGAAAGCGTTAGTGAGTCCTGCTGTACATCGGGTAAGCTACTCTCATGTGGAGTTGACGCAGCGTGTTCGGCACAGTTGTTACCTTGGACATAATATCGGCGACATCATTTGCAGTATACGTTCGCAGCTTCACCTGTAAATGAAGTGGAATTTCAGGCTATGTCTTGAGTATAAACCAAGGGGTGAAAGTGCTACTCTTTGTGGGTGCGCTAGTTTTCCATTGAGGGTATGAGCTGTTTAAGCACTTTTGAATGGGCTGTCTGGATTACCGAAAGCTCAACAGGCACATCAAGTACAGCATTTGTCATTTGCTAATTAGGCTGGTTTCCACAGTATTGCTTGTGGATTTTCATAATATGAAGAGAACTGAGAACGCAAAACAATACATGGCGAGTTCACTCTTTAGTATGGAAACACTTGTTAGCTTCTTGTATTAATGTACACTGCAGATTAACTTTGTTTAATACTCTGATAGTACATGGGAGCGTCTGTGTTCCATTTGTACACTGCGAATGGTACACTTTGTTGTCAGACTGTTCAGCAACATCTTCAGTATTTAATTTTCACTATGTGCCATTTTGCATTTTGATTACTCAGTTCGATGGTTACAGGTGCAGTGTTTTTTAATTACATATAATCACCCAACTTCATTCATGCAAATTTTTTAAATGTCTTAAAAAGGAAATATGTTCTTATAACTTTCCTGTTTGTTAAGATTAGGAAACTATTTTTTGTTTGTTTGTACAGAGAGAGATCTTGGCTATCCTGTGATTCATTTGAACCTAGATGCTACTTAAATCATAATGTGAAAAGGTTCATTTTATTTTTTTATCTCTAGTATTTTCGACAAGTATTGGTTAAATCATTTTCATTTAAACCATAGTCAAAGGTTAAATTTTTATCTGATTTAAGTTCTGTTCTACCATAGTTACTTGGTTTTCAAATTATATTACACAATTTTAAAATACATTTTATTACGATTGCTTCTTATGTGTGTTTTAGGTCAGTCAAGCGTGTCACCCCCACTCTTTAACAATTGGTATGTGTTCAAGAAGCGAACATGTTTCAATAAAGACGTCAAACAGAAAAAAGCTGCATTCTAAGTCGAAGTAAGTGTCCATAATGGATCGAAAATCAGCTGATAGTGAAATAGCCAAAACCCGCAGTGGTGTAATGAATCTCCTCATACTGATCTACGTTTTCTTCTAAAAGACACAGTAATACGATGCTATGACTTTCTGCAGTAGTTAGCGCATATTAATAAAATCAGTGTCACAAAAGAGAACAAAAAAACAAAAAAATCTGAACTCTTTTGTTCAGAAGTAACGAAAGTTTACTTGAGCAAGTGATGAGCAGCCCCCTCACGATAATAGTGGGATAGTGGTAGTGTGAGGACGCTTTTGATGCCAATTTATATCAAATTAATTATGCAAATTAATAAAATTGATCAACTAATTACCCCCATCCTGTGATGATATCATGCGTTTTCTATAGCTAGTGTGTGTCCCCTTCCTCCAACAACCTTCTGGGAAATCCATGTTCCTCCCCTCCCCTACTCAGAGAAAATTGTGAAAATTCAAATTTTGGTGGGAAATTTAATATTTCGAAGTAAATTGGAGTTTTAAACTCAAGTGCTAATTACAGTGTATTACAGAGGACATAATAATAATTAATAATAATGTATTCATTACAGAAATTTGGCCTCCTGCTGAGGTACAGGCGAGTAGTTTCTGGGAGGAACATGAGGATGAGTAATAACATTAGAGCAGCGACATGGTATTAGAACAGCGACTTGCTGTCCCAGTGAGACTATAAATCACTGATAGTATATAAAGGAATCACGTTGCGACATCATTGGGGAAGGAAACATATTTGTAGCTATTACATTTACTAGTCGAAAGTCTTATCTTAGCCAACAGAAACATGGGAAATACGTCGTACAAAATATTTTATGACTGTAGTGCTCATTATCTTACTTGAACATTGCATCTCAAGACGAAAAAGAAAATTGACAAGTCACCCTCAGTGCAGTCCAGCCCATTGAGTAACTGAATAGTAGGCCACTTGGGGTAGCCTTAAGCCACGACTTCCTGTCGCTGATCCCTCGTGACCATTCCTGCCACTGGCTGTGACACAATGCAGCTGGTGTGACATGGCCTAACTGACGTAGACTCCTTAGTTTAAAAAATTCACTTCACTCAGTCTTGTCAATACACCTTGAATATCTCACGACAATTGTGGATAGAAACTGGACGATACACGTGTTTTCACATAGTTAAAGTATCGTTGTTTATTGTGAAAATCCTGTACAACATTATGGCATAGGTTACATTTCCTCTAAGCATTATCTGATGAGGTAGAAAAACATGTTATCATCAGCTTAATATCTGCCATGTCCACCACCACAGGACTAGAATATTAAGTTCTTTTTTGGTTCATGACGGAGTGATAAGAGCATGCTCCACCTCTGTCACAGAACGTATCCCCAATTTCTAACTATCTAGAAACAACCAAATGACCGTGTTGCCTATGAAGTCTTTCAAGATAGCAGCACAAAGGAGTTGTAAATACCAGATTTATACTACTATCACTTTATAAATTCGGTAATATAGCTGATTTTATTACGATTACCATCTCTCCCCGTGTAGGTGGGATATTGAAGTTCCATTCAAAAGGTCCCGCTGCAACACAAGAAACTCCTCATTGCAACTCCAACTCTCGAATGAGACCTGTGGTACTCTCCCCTCGCTTTCATCGGTCTGGTGGCAGTCATTGATATCAAATTGGTGGTCTAATTAATTAAAATCATGATGACAGTGCCTTTGCATGGTGAGTAATTTCTTTCTCTTGCTGTCAGGGAACAGTTACAGACGCTTCTGTGACATCTTGAGGCTCCCCACAGCCTAGGTAGTAATTTCCACTGATACCAAAATGAGTGCTGACCGCTGTAAAATAGCTGAAGACATCCACTGCTAACGCTTTCTGACTCTCAATTGCCTCGTCACACTTGTGGAAGTAAGTCACTTAGAATTGTGTTATACTGCATCTGAACTAATCCTGCTGAGACATGTGGAGAGCAGGATGTTTCGCTCTCTTCTCCACCTCTGTGTCGCTTCAACCGCCCCCCCCCCCTTCCCCATCCTGCCACTGGGTCGCACGTGAACTCCTGCCGATGCTACATCAGGTCACGAACCTACGCCCTCGTGCCAGGGCTCTGCTGCTCCCATCCAAAAACAAGCACTCGCCATACCATGCAGCTGTCAATGATTCCAGCTCTCAAAAGTTGTCCCATCTTTCTCAGAAGAAGTGGTCGCTTGAATGTCATTGGGGTAAATACCAGGATGCTGAACAGCATGCTCCCCTTCATCCCTTCTGCAAATCGAAACGTTCTGAGACATGTTTTCGAAAGATCCTGGAAAGGCTGACCCAGTGAACAGTAGTAAAATAACGAAATAAATCTCGGGTGAACAGCCTGGTATGAGTGTGCATAAGACACAATATTTCGGCAATCGACCACGTTGCCATCATCAGATGCGCTGATGTACTGACCCGCGGTAGGCCGGCGCCATGTATATATAGGACAATCCCCCTCCCGCTCCTCACTCAGACGCTTCCTATGAGTCGGTGCGGTCCTTTATCGTGACAGCGGTTACATCCTTAGCAAGGCGTGGGAACCCGCGATCACCCAGATTAAGAAGAAAAAGGATATTTCCCAGAGTGTACCGACTTCGGGGGAGGAGGGAAGACTAACGAGAGCGGTGCCAGCAGACCCTCCTGAACGAGAAGACCCAGGAGGCAGCGTCCAGACGGCGGGAGAACGGACGCTGTACCTGGACCGCACCGACTCCTAGGAAGCGCCTGAGGGAGGAGCAGGAGGGGGATTGTCCTATATAAACATGGCGCCGGCCCATCGCGGGTCAGTACATCAGCGCACCTGATGATGGCAACGTGGTCGATTGCCGAAATATTGTGTCCTATGCAACTCATACCAGGCTGTTCACCGGAGATTTATTTCGTCATAAAATACGCCTGGACAAATTGAAGAAACACAGTAGTAAAATACCTGTCTACTGACCGCAACAACTCAAATGTGTAAGAGTCTGCAGATCTAGGTTTCCACCAGAATACAGACCCATAGAAGTGTTTGTATTGGCCCCTGCCAAATTAGTGGGCAGATGCTTCAAGAACTCAAATGGGAATCCTTCGATGGAATATGATGTTCTTCTCAAGGAAACTATTGAGAACCAACATTTGAAGCTGCTTGCAGAAGGATTCTACTGCCGCCAACATATGTTTTGTGTACGTACTACAAAGAGAAGGTACGAAAAATTAATTCTCATACAGAGGCATATAGATAGTTCTTTTCTTCCTCGCTCTGTTTACGAGTGGAATAGGAAAGGAAAGGATTAGTGGTGGTATAGGGTACCCTTAGCCACTCGTCGTGCAATGGCTTGTCGGGTATGCCTAGAGATACAGATGAAAATTTAGTCTGCGTATTAAGATGTCAGTTCATGCATTTATAGGCACAAAAAACTCAAGGAAGAATCTTGTTTCTTACTTAGTGAGAAAACCAAAGTGGTAACTTCCGCTGCTGTTTTTCTCTGTGTAGAAACTTTCGTATTAGGTCCTGATTTTCGCACTGAAATCAATACACGAGATCTATATGAGAGATTATATGTTTGGCCACAATACTTAGAAGATAAGGTGCAGAGCTCACCTTTCGACTCACCTTCCTCACAATATCTCATACTCTTCCATATTCTCAGGAATCCTCCAGTGCTTGATATATAGTATCTGAATCCACCTGATTTCGAAAGTAAGAGATTTCCCCCGCCTAGTTACAGACCCCTAATAATTATCTCAACAAATTCCAACAGCACTCCTCCATTACTTACAATTCTGTCAAGTCCTCCACCTTTCGTTGACTCGGTTGAGAGCTATCACAACGAGAAAATTAGCACACTAACGTACAGGAAGACATTCACAGCCATGCAGAGTACACATGGTCTTATAACGTCCCCAACTTTTATACGAAATTTACCAAAGTAATGTGAGTACACCATATGCCTCTGGACAATGTACCGATAATCATACAAAGATCATAATGGGTAATTATTATGAATAGTTGTCAAACAAGGGCACCACTCTCTTTTCTTTTTTGCTCTGCTCTTTTGCTCTTTTCTTTTTGCCTTTGTGTTTGTCTCTCTTGATTACCTTGTTTCGCATTAAGCAATTAATTCTGACGATTCGATGAAATGGTCATAACAGACCTTTCTTAGACTGTTACTTAATTATTTACAACTGGAACTGTTATAAGAAATCAGAATAACAAGTCAATCCGTTTAAATATAGCACGTTTCATGTAGAGCATCTTATGTTTTAAATATTAGGCTGTGTCGAATAGTGTAAGTTGACTTTTAATTTCATAAAATATACTGTTGAAGTTTAACCATATTTCATTTATAAACCTGCCTTTCCTTTACACACAATTTTGTGTGTTTTCGTAAATACGGAAGCATTTATTTTTGTTATTATAATAAGCGTGCGACACTTCATACGCTATTGTCCCGTGTTTGTGAAATACGATAGATCAGCACTCATTTTAATGTTAAGAAGTTCGATAATCAGTTTAATACTAATACTTCCTGGCAGATTAAAACTGTGTGCTGGACTGAGACTCGAACTCGGGGTCTTTGCCTTTCGCAGGCAAGTGTTCTACCATATGAGCTACCCAAGCACGACTCACGCCCCGTCCTCACAGCTTTACTTCTGCCAGTACCTCGTCTCCTACCTTCCAAACCTAACAGAAGCTTAATACTAATTTCTGCAGGGAAACATAATTCAATTCACTGTCAGTAACCAATTTTACCAAGATATTTACTTTCCTAGCCAAATCTGTGGGCCATTGCTACTTTCAGAAGACATTGCATTAACTTTTGTAAAAGTTTGAATTATGTCAGTCATTTAATGAAAGAGGTCCCAGCTTCTTTTAACGTTGCTACCATTGCTTTTCGTTTTAACATAAAATAGTTTGCAACCCGAAATAGTTTTCATATTAATAACAAGTAAAATAATTAAATCCCAATTAACAAACAGTGGCGTTGAATTGACGACCTCAGACGAGGACTGCCAAGTAGTAAATCATAAATGAAATTTTTTTGTGTATATAATTGTTACACTTTCATGTTTGTAATTATGTGTATATCCTGTTCCATGTATGCGACACACAACTAATGTCTGCAATTGAGAAACATCAAGGGAGTGAACCAATAAAAGTAATAATAAAAGCAACAACGCAATAAGAAGTTGCGACTGTAAGGTATGGAAAAACAGTTCAAGGCTAAATCTTGTTCTTTGTCTCAGAAAATAGATGGGCGTCAACTGCTTTCCTGTGTGAATTTATAAAATTATTTTGTGTGACTTTTAGGTATTTATGTATGAAAGTCTCGCGACACAAAATGGCAGAATTTATTTGTAGAATCGCGTAATGGCTATGCGTGCTTAGATTGTTTAGCTTTGTTGGCAATTACTAAATCTGACAGTAATTTTCGGATGTAGGATATGTGTTTGTAGGAACGTGTATTTTTGCGTTTACGATTTTGGTCTGTATAACTCATGGATACGGGGAAAGTAGGAGCAGATGCGACAGCTGAGGACGAGGTGAAGGCACACGATTCGGAATTAAATACCGACCATCGGCAACTTCTGGAAGTTGAACCAGAGGTATAAGTTCTGCCACAAGCAAAACTGATATGCCAGCAAACGTGGAAGCCGAGACTGAGTGACCAACTCCTGTGTCTTGTTTTGTAGAATGGTATTAGAGACAACAGATCTTATACAGTAAAATTTCGAATAACTTGCAAAAAAAAAAAAAAAAAAAGAAAATGCAAATGAATGAAAATTTCATACATATTGCACGAGAGCAGACAGTACAAATTAGTACCCTTATTCAGGACTAAATGACCAAAGGTTTTAAGCAATTTGGAAACCAGCAGAAGAAACAAATAAGTGGCGAAATTCAATACCAGATGAATGTTGATTTCGGATTCTTAGAGGAAAAGTTCAGTGCAGATTTTCGGCGGCTAGCCGAAGAACAGTCTACTGAAATAAGAAAAATAAATTCGAAGGTAGAAACCGTTACCAATAACTTTGCTGTGTACAAATTGCACGAAAAGACATATCCGAGTCGGTAAGGCAAATGTACTCGGAAGGGAGCGACCTAAAAGAAATGCAGTCTGAATTGCAAACTACTGCACAACAAACTGTGTTGCAAAATGGCCAGCGGAATGCAGACTTTGTTACGTGGCTGCAAGACAAAGACAACCAATTTACCGAGTGCCTAACAGCAGAAAGTGAAAGAATTAATAGCTACTTCGTCAACTGGTAGCATCAAAAGGATTAACATGTTAACAAAGCGCTTAGGATCAAATTACACACCATAATTAAAAATTCTAGTGCTCAAGTGTTATCTCAGCCCAACAAGAGGAATATTTGTGCAAAAACAGAATTAGAACAAATTGAAGCTCTGCCGAAATGTGATCTTCCTAAGTGGAAGCATGACGTGGGAGAACATATAGGCAAATTGCACCATGAGTTGTCAGCCATGCTCAGTAATGCAGGTAGAAGCCCAGCAGTCGCAACGAACAATCTGCGTATGCATTTACCGTCTCCACAGTCTTATATGTTGTACAGAGAAACACCGTACAATACTTAAACGAATGGAGGATAATTCTCGTGTACCACGGGGGGGGGGGGGGGGGGGCGCTATGCTTTGACAAACATTTTGTTGCCAGAGAGTTTGCTCAAGCATCGCCAATTTCAGATGTTGTTGTTGTTGTTGTTGTTGTGGTCTTCGGTCCTGAGACTGGTTTGATGCAGCTCTCCATGCTACTCTATCCTATGCAAGCTTCTTCATCTCCCAGTACCTACTGCAACCTACATCCTTCTGAATCTGCTTAGTGTATTTATCTCTTGGTCTCCCCCTACGATTTTTACCCACCACGCTGCCCTCCAATACTAAATTGGTGATCCCTTGATGCCTCAGAACATGTCCTACCAACCGATCCCTTCTTCTGGTCAAGTTGTGCCACAAACTACTGTTCTCCCCAATCCTATTCACTACCCCCTCATTAGTTATGTGATCTACCCATCTAATGTTCAGCATTCTTCTGTAGCACATTTCGAAAGCTTCTATTCTCTTCTTGTCCAAACTATTTACCGTCCATGTTTCACTTCCATACATGGCTACACTCCATACAAATACTTTCAGAAATGACTTCCTGACACTTAAATCTATACTCGATGTTAACAAATTTCTCTTCTTCAGAAACGCTTTCCTTGCCATTGCCAGTCTACATTTTACATCCTCTCTACTTCGACCATCATCAGTTATTTTACTCCCCAAATAGCAAAACTCCTTTACTACGTTAAGTGTCTCATTTCCTAATCTAATACCCTCAACATCACCCGACTTAATTCGACTACATTCCATTACCCTCGTTTTGCTTTTGTTGATGTTCATCTTATGTCCTCCCTTCAAAACACCATCCATTCCGTTCAACTGCTCTTCCAAGTCCTTTGCTGTCTCTGACAGAATTACAATGTCATCGGTGAACCTCCAAGTTTTTATTTCTTCTCCATGGATTTTAATACCTACTCCGAATTTTTCTTTTGTTTCCTTTACTGCTTGCTCAATATACAGATTGAATAACATCGGGGAGACGCTACAACCCTGTCTTACTACCTTCCCAACCACTGCTTACTGCTTCCCTTTCATGTCCCTCGACTCTTATAACTGCTATCTGGTTTCTGTACAAATTGTAAATAGCCTTTCGCTCCCTGTATTTTACCCCTGCCACCTTTAGAATTTGAAAGAGAGTATTCCAGTCAACATTGTCAAAAGCTTTCTCTAAGTCTACAAATGCTAGAAACGTAGGTTTGCCTTTCCTTAATCTTTCTTCTAAGATAAGTCGTAATTTCAGTATTGCCTCACGTGTTCCAGTATTTCTACGAAATCCAAATTGATCTTCCCCGAGGTCGGCTTTTACTAGTTTTTCCATTCGTCTGTAAAGAATTCGTGTTAGTATTTTGCAGCTGTGGTTTGTTAAACTGATTGTTCGGTAATTCTCACATCTGTCAACACCTGCTTTCTTTGGGATTGGAATTATTATATTCTTCTTGAAGTCTGAGGGTATTTCGCCTGATTCATACATCTTGCTCACCAGATGGTAGAGTTTTGTCAGGACTGGCTCTCCCAATGCCGTCAGTAGTTCCAATGGAATGTTGTCTACTCCGGGGGCCTTGTTTCGACTCAGGTCTTTCAGTGCTCTGTCAAACTCTTCATGCAGTATCGTATCTCCCATTTCATCTTCATCTACATCCTCTTCCATTTCAATAATATTGTCCTCAAGTACATCGCCATTGTATAGACCCTCTATATACTACTTCCACCTTTCTGCTTTCCCTTCTTTGCTTAGAACTGGGTTTCCATCTGAGCTCTTGATGTTCATACAAGTGGTTCTCTTGTCTCCAAAGGTCTCTTTAATTTTCCTATAGGCAGTATCTATCTTACCCGTAGTGAGATAAGCCTCTTCATCCTTACATTTGTCCTCTAGCCATCACTGCTTAGCCATTTTGCTCTTCCTGTCGATCTCGTTTTTGAGACGTTTGTATTCCTTTTTGCCTGCTTCATTTACTGCATTTTTATTTTTTCTCCTTTCATCAATTAAATTCAATATTTCTTCTCTTACCCAAGGATTGCTACTAGCCCTCGTCTTTTTACCTACTTGATCCTCAGCTGCCTTCACTACTTCATCCCTCAAAGCTACCCATTCTTCTTCTACTGTATTTCTTTCCCCCATTCCTGTCAATTGTTCCCTTATGCTCTCCCTGAAACTCTGTACAACCTCTGGTTCTTTCAGTTTATCCAGGTCCCATCTCCTTAAATTCCCACCTTTTTGCAGTTTCTTCAGTTTTAATCTACAGGTCATAACCAATACATTGAGGTCAGAGTCCACATCAGCCCCTGGAAATGTCTTACAATTTAAAACCTGGTTCCTAAATCTCTGTCTTACCATTATATAATCTATCTGATAACCTTTTAGTATCTCCAGGGTTCTTCCATGTATACAACCTTCTATCATGATTCTTAAACCAAGTGTTAGCTATGATTAAGTTGTGCTCTGTGCAAAATTCTACCAGGGGGTTTCCTCTTTCATTCCTTAGCCCCAATCCATATTCACCTACCACGTTTCCTTCTCTCCCTTTTCCTACACTCGAATTCCAGTCACCCATGACTATTAAATTTTCGTCTCCCTTCACTATCTGAATAATTTCTTTTATTTCACCGTACATTTCTTCAATTTCTTCATCTGCAGAGCTAGTTGGCATATAAACTCGTACTACTGTAGTAGGTGTGGGCTTCGTATCTATCTTGGCCACAATAATGCGTTCACTAAGCTGTTTGTAGTAGCTTACCCGCAATCCTATTTTCCTATTCATTACTAAACCTACTCCTGCATTACCCCTATTGGACTTTGTGTTTATAACCCTGTAGTCACCTGACCAGAAGTCTTGTTCCTCCTGCCACCGAACTTCACTAATTCCCACTATATCTAACTTAAACCTATCCATTTCCCTTTTCAAATTTTCTAACCTACCTGCCCGATTAAGGGACCTGACATTCCACGCTCCGATCCGTAGAACGCCAGTTTTCTTTCTCCTGATAACGACATCCTCTTGAGTAGTCCCCGCCTGGAGATCCGAATGGGGGACTATTTTACCTCTGGAATATTTTACCCAAGAGGACGCCATCATCATTTAATCATACAGTAAAGCTGCATGCCCTCGGGAAAAATTACAGCCGTAGTTTCCCCTTGCTTTCAGCCGTTCGCAGTACCAGCACAGCAAGGACGTTTTGGTTATTGTTACAAGGCCACATCAGTCAATCATCCAGACTGATGCCCTTGCAACTACTAAAAAGGCTCCTGCCCCTCTTCAGGAACCACACGTTTGTCTGGCCTCTCAACAGATACCCCTCCGTTGTGGTTGTACCTACGGTACAGCTATCTGTATCGCTGAGGCACACAAGCCTCCCCACCAACGGCAAGGTCCATGGTTCATGGGGGGGATTTCAGATGTACATCCCAGAAAAGAAAGGGAGTCAACACCCCGTTGTTTTCATAAAGAGTTTCAGAGGAATACTTCCCAGATCCTGGACAGACACCCAAAGAATACAAGGTGAAGGTGCGCTGTGGGTACCAGAAATTATACAGGTATGTTAAACATATGAGCAATTCGAGAGAGCGTTTCTACCTAATTACTAAGAGAGATCAAGAAAAGAAATGCACTCCCCTGAGGTTTACAACAGCAAACAGAGTACTCTACGAAAGTACTTTGAGAAACATATCAGTAAGACAAGATACTGGAATGATCCCACATCAATAAAAGATGTTATTCGAATTTTAAATGGAAAATTACCTTTAAATTTAATAGAACAGACTATTGCATGCTCCTGAAAATGACATTGAGAAGTTTATGTCTGTTCTTGTCCCAACAGACTTGTTACATGAGTACACAAAGTAGACAATGGGCAGGCTAATAGTAAGGACCATGCATACCACAAAAATAGTGCTAACAAGCACCAGAACCAAAACCAAAACAGTAACAGTGTCAGTAATGGGAATGGAAACAACGAAATACACCCCAGCGAGGTTACAGAAGTGATCATGCACAGGAAAGTAACTTCCAATAGCACTACAGAATGAAAAGAAGGTATGATAATCAGTTTAATCCTGGTTATCAGAATGGCAATCACAGGAATAATCAGGATAACAACATAACGCCACCAACATGGCCAAACAACAAACAAGCGAATTGGTAATCGAATACTGCACCATGAAACACTGGGCAACAGCGTCCGATACAGAATACCTATCCAAACCAAAGTAATCAGAATAACAACAACAATATTGTGAACTGGTGGGTACAAAATCAACGCGTGAGGCTAACTGAAGTGGTTAAAGGTAATCAACCTTTAAACAGCCTGCCAGCAAACTAATTTCGATGACATCGAGCCCTCGGATAGTGGTCGAGAATAGTGTAGGGGGCAATGCGCCAAAACAGATCAGCCTGATCCGTTATAGTAACGGCGTTGATATACTTGATGACTTGTTCTCTGAGGAAGCTCCCAGCAGAGAGCAAAATAATATAGTGTTACAGCCTGCAATTGAAGCTCAAGTAGGTGAAGTATCTGTAGTAGTAATAATTGACACCACTCCATTGGCGAACATTATTTCTTATATTTCAACAAGTATGTGAGACGAGTATACCTCCCACGTTACCAGTCCAGAATTGTAGAATTATTGGTGCAATATGCATCAGGATGAAGAATATTAGTTGGCAGGCTCAGTTGGAAATATTGACAGGAAACGGAGCTTTTACTGCACGTTCCTGGTGATTGCGAATTTCTCAGCGAACTGTAATATTGCGATAGGATTTCTGCAAGAGGAGGACGCAAAAATCGACTTCTCAGCAGGCAAAGGCTATATTTTAGTTGATGGAAAAAATATAATTCTGGATTTGCTCAAACAAAAACTCACCATGGCAAATTCAGCCAGCGAATGAAATCAAGTTTGTAGGTATTGGACCCCCACTGACAGGTGGTAGTTCAACTGCTCTAGCTTATGTAACCAAGTGTGCTAATGTTGACGACAACAAGAATGATCTCGAGGCAATATTAGCAGGCAAGATTTTAGAATCAGAGAAATGAGCTATGCAGTCTCTTGTACAGATATCTACAGGCCTTTGCCGAAAAACCAGATATAATAAAAGGATACGTATATCGCATGCAAGTTAAGCCTCTATACCTGTAGCCAAGCCAGAAGGTTGTTTATGAATAGTGCTGAATGCACGAGCGATCAATAAGATTACAATACCTTTCAAAACAAGGCCAGAAAACCTTGAACAACAAATACCGGAATTTTATGGTGTGCAATTTCTATCTTCGATAGATTTACAAAGTTCCTTCTGGCAGATCTTGCTGTCCGAGGAATCATGAAAATATACAGCATACATTTTCAGTGGCAGGAGTTGTGAGTTTCGTATACTACCTTTTCAGTTAAATGTGAATGCTGTTGTGTTTATCACAGCTCTAGATATGGTATTAGGTCCCGAGTTACGGGGTAAAGTAACAGTATACGTAGACGATCTGCAGTGCAGATTTGAAGAAATCCAAATTTGGAATACACAAAATAAAATTCTTAGTTCATATCGTAACCCCTTGTGGTATTGAAGAAAATGTCAACTATTTGTACTAAAAAACAGCTAAAGACTTGATTATGATTAGCTTATTTCTTTCGTCGCTTAGTCCTGAGTCAGCTCCTTAACAGTGAAGGACTATTAAGCTTACATCGAAAAAACACACCTTGGTTTTGGACAAGCGGGGGCAGGACTGCATTGAATAAAATCAAATATGCTCTAGTAAATGCATAAATTCTACATTAACTCGATATGAGTAGAGACTTCAGTCTATCGACAGATGCGTCATTCCCCAAACTAGGAGCTTGCCTATTCCACGTGGATACTATTGGTAACAATGTTGACATTAGAGTCATAGTGTTTGCAAGTAGGACTCTATCGGAATGTGAGAGATCTTACTCTGCCACCGAAATCGAGGCATTGGCCATAAAATTGTCATGAAATAAATTTCATTGCTATGTGTATGGTAAACACGACAAGGTGTTTTGTGATCGCCAAACCTTGCGTTCCCTCATGAGATGTAAGTTGTTGCATCAGCGTTTGGCGGGCTGGTCACTGTGTGCTTCATGAATACGACCTAGAGATTGTTCACATTAGCAGAAACGAAAACTTGGTAGCAGACGTGCTATCTTGCCAACTGCAAGGATTGCATGAGTATTTAGAACTTGTTGAACAGATTACTGAATTTAAAGTACTGTTGCTCAAAAAACCTAAATACTGGTGGTCATAAATCAATTTCAGTCGTAATGTGCGAGCCTTAAAGAAGGGTGACACAGGGTAGAATACAATGATTGAAGCAATAGGTCAGGGACTAGTAAATTCACATTTTACTTCCACACTTCCATTCTGTTCCAACGTCGTGATACAGGAGAAGATTAATGGTGCGTATGTATTCCATTGGAATATCAAGAGCCTTTGGTAAGGTATACACACTATTCGTGGAGCCACTATGGCATAAACAAATGTAATCACAAACTGAAAAGTTATTGTTATTTTCCCAATATGAAACGGTTTATTCACCAAATACTGAGAAAGTGTATAACATGTCAGAAAATCAAACGCATGAAAGTATGTTCTCTGATTCAATTACATGCAATATTGCCAACTAAAGTACTCGAGACCATTGCTCCAGCAATAATTTCTGACAAGGCCAGTAATTTCACCAGCCATAAGAAGAAATCCGTTTTGAAAGTACAAACCATTAAGCAAATTTTAGTATCACGCTACCATCAGGAAGTCAATACCACTGCAAGAGTATTCAGGGAATCCAATAGATTTATCAGGACTTATAGACCTCACAGACGGACCAATTGGATAGAATATGTAGAACCCTTCAGGGAAATTATCGATAATTTTCCACGCTCATCCACCACTTTTATACCTGCAGAACTTATGTTAAGATACATGAAACTAATGAATGGATTAAATCCCTTCCACAAATGCCTAGATTAGAAATAGCTTGGGAGGAAAAATTAAAATGTGCTGAAGCTTTGTTAGCGCACTAAGCACAGCTTAAAACATAAATATGATAAAACCTTGGGTACAGTACAGAGGTACCGACTTGGGGACAGAGTGTCACTAAAAGCAATTTTTAAATCCTCCCTGTTGAAAAAGAAGAATAAGAAGTGGCAGCTGAAGTAAAATGGTCCACACTAAATTGAGGACATTCCTCATGAAAGAAGCTATTTACCAACAAACTTTCTACCAAATAAAAATACCAACATAAACATCTCAAGAAATTTATATCATAAATGTAACATTTGTATTGTATATATCTGTGTAAATATTTCATTTGTATTTTATGCATACAGTAGAGTTAGTTGTGAGAACAGATGTCTCAAAGCAGATATATGGATACTGTAAGTAGATAGTGAAATGCATTTAAAGAACACTAAAAAAATCCTGTTAAAACTCAGTTTTACTTGCAAAGCCAAAACCTATGTTATAAATATACCTTATGTAATCAATTGTAAATTGTAGTATAGTTTTCCAAACAAAATTTTTAGATAGTGTGTCAGTTTTAAGATTATTAATTTATACTTCAGGTGCAAAATATGTGATTAGTTGTAAGTAACTGTGTACTATTCATATCAGAAGTGTATCTCCTACAAGCTACAAATACAAGTTTTGAATAATACTATATGTACCCATGTACATAAATACTGCAGGACATATTTTCTATAGGATGATGTCCTATGTCATTGCTTTAGCCAATAGGCAAGGGGTTCAGGTCCTCTATCTTGAAATTAAATTATATGCATATGTTGGCACTTACTGATATCCTGGGGCATTAGTTTTCCATTTTAGAGTTGTTTTTATGTGTACTTTTTTATCATTATGGTAGAAGACTGGAAATGACCCTTGAACTGGGTTTTCCTTGGGATAAAGAAATTAACCGGTCGCCAAATAGGAACAAAACAAATACATGTAACATGACCACACAACACATAAAATAATGGCCAAATAGTTTGCACAGAGAATTTTCAAACATATTGAAAAAATTGATACAATTAACATTCATGTGCAGAAATATTCCAATATAAATGTGAAGCAAGTAGTGTATAGTGATGTCCTATCCAACGATTCTTGACACAGCAATAAAACAAGCCAATCTGGACGTTAGATGAAATGTGTAGCTTCAGTATCAGCATAATTGACTCAAAAGACTGTATGTAACTGCAAATGAGTAAAAAAACGAATGCCAAAATCAGTGCTATTAAGGACTTTCAAAGAAAGTCATAGTAAGTGGACTTTATGTACAAATAAACAAAACTGTGCAACAGAAGTCGTCGGTGGGAAAAGTGAAAATACTAGTGTTGCAAAGTGTGTGATAAAGTTGACACTTAACTTCACTGAAGTGTTCTATCACATGTGCGGTTGCAGCATCCTGTATACTGCTGCATCCGTTTTTAGTAAGCTACCACAAGACTTTAAAAATCTTAGCAGTAATCCACGTGTTTTCAAATCGGAATTGAAGAGTTTCCTCATGGGTTGCTCCTAGCCTGTCAAGGAATTCCTTGAAAAATTAAGCTGATTCTTCTTGTATTGTTGATTGCGTTTACTGAAACTTATGGCATGACTTTTTTCTTTATATTTATCTTCTATTACTTTTATGTTGTAATTTCATGTACTGACAATTTCCATGACCTTGGAGATTTGCTCCTCAAATTGGTCCTACGGGACTTGACGTGTAAATAAATAAAAATAAAAAAACTGTTAGGTAAAACAGAAGTAGCTGTTCTAGGGAACTTGCACTGCTACGAGCCGAGTGTACACAGAGTGCAATGCAAACCACACCTCAACAATGTTCCATATGAAGCTCTGGATTGTTGATGTCGAGTGCAAGCTACATGATCGCTCAGTACTTGCAGCAATTCAAAACATATACTTGTCACAACTAAGCTATGAACGCCCTTTTAGTGCAAATAGTGATAGCATGATATACTAATAAATAAACTGCAATGCTCATTGCAAACAAATAACAATCATGATGCAATCGAAAAGAAACGACAACATCGACAATAGTACAGGTATTAAAACCTCACGGCAGCAAACAAAATGCAAACAAAAGAAATAAATGGACAGAACAAACTGTAAACTATCACCACAAACAGAATATACAATCATTATGTCCATCCATAAGACAATATATGTACTAATATATCACGTTTCAGCCAAACTGAATAATTATAAGCTTACATATTAATGCTTAATATATTGTATTCCATGTACCCCATACCTGAGATGCCTGTCCTATGAAAGAGCAAGACCTGTATTCAGTAACTAGCTGTAGATCCTGGCATGTCTTCCAGTGTTCATGTGTGCATCTGAGGGTCATGGCATCAACTACTGTCTACCAGAAAGAACCATCATTCCAGCAATCTATTGGAACATCTATCATCGCAACTACAAATGATTGTACTTGATATTCTAAAAATGTGGTACTTCTTAATCCTACTCAATTTTGTAAGGACTTACGATTTTGATTTATGAAAAAGAATGTTTATGACAAACTCACATAATGTGACCTTTAAATGAAAATGCTGTATAAGAGACTCTTACATGATAGAACCGATTACAAACTGGACGTTTTATGTAATAATTCTGCTTGACATGTGTTATCATGAACATTTTATGGGTTTCAGAATCTGATGTGTTTTCAAAATGACAGGACAAAATGCCTATGAGTTTCTATAATATTTGTGCTGTCTTGTAACATGTTATATATTATTGTACTTTGCGATCCAAATTTCAAATGATTTTCAGTTAAGAAATAGACTGAGGGATGTACATCCATCCCTTGGTTTTTTTGCCCTGTTTTCCTTGGGACCACATCTGAATAGGAGGAATATTAAGTACAGTTGGGTACAAGTTAGAAGACAGGCTTCAATCAAATAACAAGGGAAACAGTAAAGTGTAAATGTAAATGTACTCAAATTATCACCCTTTTTCTAAAATGAAAGAAGTGGTATCCGTGTAACATGTAAGACTATGAATTTATGTACAATGAAAATATCAGATGAAGTGACATTAATGAAATGTTGATCTCCAACGGTTGAAACAGTATCATCTCAACATCTATGGAGCATTTTATAACGTCCACAACTTTTACACTAAATTCACTAAAAGTAATGTAACTATGCCAGACACCTCTTGATAATACATCGACAATCATACAAAGATCATAACGTGTAAGTAGTATAAAGAGTCGTCAAACAAGGGCGTCATTCTCATTTCTATTTTGCTCTGCTCTTTTGCTCTTTTCTTTTTGCCAATGTGTTTGCCTCTCGTGGTTGGCTTGAATCATGTTATACAGCTACTTCTGTGGATTTGAAGAACTGGTTGTAGGAGATCTTTCATACATTGATACTTAATTATTTTCTATTGTTATCAGAAATTAGAAACCTAAGTGTGTGCGTTTGAATATCTTTCATTTCATGTAGAGGATCTTTTGTTTTCAAAATTATGCTGTGTGAAATAGTGTAAATTGACTTTTACTTCCTTAAAATATACTGTTAAAGTTCAATCATATTTCATTTATAAACCTGTCCTCCCTTTACAGATTCACAATTTTGTGTGTTTTCTTAAATATGGAACTTTTCTTTTGGTTATTATATTTCATGGGCCTGAGTCTTTTGTTTGTGAAATACAAGAGATACTGCAATCATTTTAACATTACAAAGTCTGATAATCAGTTTAATACAAATTTCTGCAAGAAAACATATTTAAATTTACAGTCAGTAACACATTATACCAAAAGATTTGCTCTCCAAACCAAAGCTGTGGGCCATTTGCTGCTTTCAGACGACATTGTATTAACTTTTGTAAAAGTTCCGAATTAAATTAGTCATTTAATGAAAGGAGCTCCAGTTTCTTTTAATGTAGCTGCTATTGCTTCTCATTTTAATATAAAAATAGTTCACAACCTGAAATTGTCATTCATATTGTGTACATAATTGTTACAATTTCATGTTTGTAATTATCTGTCTCTTCTGTTCCGTGTATGAAACACACACCTTGTGCCTGCAATTGAGAAACATCAGGAGACTGAACCAAGAAAAGGAATAATTAAAACAATATCACAATAAGAAGTCGCAACTGTAAGGTATGGGAAAACAGTGATTATCACGCTAGAAATACGGCAGTGTAATGTTGACAGCACAGTGCCTCCCACAGCTTCTCTCTCTCTCTCTCTCCCTCTCTCTTTCATACTTATTTTTGTAATAGCGGAGTAAGACTACAAACTATAAAAACTACACAAACATAACCTGGTAGAGAACTCAACAACATTTTGCCACATTTCTTTCTCCCAATATATCCCAAACAAATTAAATCTGCTTATTAACATCGACCACATGTGGCGATCTCATTAAATATATATATGTATTGGTCCACTGGAGCAGGCGACCAGTGATCGAAGTCGCTCCCATGAACCTGTGTATGCAGCTCATCTCCTTGTTGTAGCCCCCTGCAAGTTGCTGTTGGAATCAAGTCAGCATGCATAACTGTTTCCAGACTTCTGAGTTCCCATCAACTGTAGTACTACACGAATGTGCTGACACATTCAATGATGTATCGGTGTCAGACACTGAAATATATCCAGACTTCGAGTTTTCACTGTATCCTCCGCATGTTGCACTTGTCTCACATAGCTACAAAACAACGATTACTATGCTTTCAGCTATGTAGTTCAATTACTTTCATGCTCATCCCATTGGAAATGGATGTATGTACATCGGAAACAGGGAAATTCGTAGGTATAATTTTGTTAGGTTGATGTATAATACATGTACAAAATCAAACCACACCTGGTTATGTTAGCAACATAAGCATATGCATATAGAAGAAATGTGGAGAAAAGACCTAAAATGGTTAAAAAGGAACGAAAATTGAGAGAAAGCACTTATAAACTCTGGGGAGATACGAAAAAATGCGGGAAAATTGGGGGAGAATGAGAGAGTATTTAGGTATCTGTTTACTGCTGCCAGAAAAAAATCGAAATTGAAGCACTGTGCCCCAGGGAAACAGTGATCACCGCCTATAGTAAGGCAGCTCAAATAGACTGTTTAACATGGATGACACAGACTTTTATAAAATGTCTGGACATGTGACTACGAAAATCTTTTACGTCCTCCTTAGGTAATGAGTATTGTACTACCAGGTTTGGGGCTGTAATATGCAACTACTGAATGGATCGCATATTTGACCTTGTGCAATACTTACTAAGTGTTTCAAACTCTAACTACCAGTATTTACAATGTGCTTATCTGTGTCATTTACCAATCATAACCATGTGATCCTGCTAACATTTACTGGTACCTTACAGAAAAGTTACTGAATAGTATTTTTAACAACATTATGCAGTATGTCTACTGAAGTTGTAGGAATACCAACAATTTGACTGCCCTCATGGATAACTTTCTAGACAGTTCTGCAGGGAGTGAGTTAGAGTGCTACCTGCAATCATTAACAGCAAACCTCTCCATACCACAACCAACAGAGAACTTCGAGCGCATGTGTGCCCATTCATGTCCACCAAACAGATGGAAAACCGATTTCAGCATCCTCTTTTAGATGAACGAATATGCACCTGAAGTCCGCCATTTCCTGATCAAATTTTGGACATGAATCAATTCACCATTTCACTTTTTTTGAGGTACTGTAGACCCTGTGTATACATTTGCCTGCCAGTTGTGTGTGTATCTTTGTCAGAAAGAGAGAGTGTTCTGTATATACAGTTAGTGCAGCATGTCCACCAAACTGATGGAAAACCTATTTTGGACCCCCTCCTTCAGATAAATGAAGATGCATACGATGTACATCATTACCCCATCATGTTTTAGACATGAATCGAGTCATCAGTTTCATAGTCAGTTCTAAGTCACTGACATTGCTTTGTAAGATACGGCTAATCTTGCGTGTGCATTAGCATGACAGTTGTCCTGTTCAGAGAGTTAGTGCATGTTGGTGCATAATTCCGCATCTCAAATACTGTTGATATGCATTTGTGTATTTCCTCATAAGATGCATTTTACATTGCTGGTGATCATTTTATAGTGCTGATGCAAGCATAGCATAATTTCTGAACTGTAATCAGTTGTGAACGGTGGGCCCTATACATTCTGGAATCCTATATTACGCATGTATCACAAAAAATCTATGTTTTCTTTGGTGTATAAGGAAGCAGTTTTGTCATCATAAAGTCTGTGAATGTAGCAAGTGGGATAAAAAACTTGCAGGGTGGATGAATGTCTGATGTTGGACATATTTGTCCTGCATTAGAGCATTGAGAGCATTCCATTCTGCATGACTAACATTTCAGAAACTACATGGTTTTAACATTATAGCATGTTTAAGTGCAGAACTGTATAGTCTTATGAGTGCATGT
Source organism: Schistocerca cancellata (assembly GCF_023864275.1). Classification (NCBI taxonomy): domain Eukaryota; kingdom Metazoa; phylum Arthropoda; class Insecta; order Orthoptera; family Acrididae; genus Schistocerca; species Schistocerca cancellata. The sequence continues at coordinate 153,335,931 of NC_064636.1, forward strand.
GTTTATGATCTACTATCATTTTTCTCTTGCCATTACCTTCTTGGTACTGACTCCTGACACTAGATCAACAGTCCAGAATTGATATCACAGTTGATTTACATAAAATGTTTCAAACTCCACTCCTCTGGAGTTCCATCATGCAAAAACCACACATTTTTTGTTAACCGTCTGTTACATCACCACAGCACTCTCATATCTACCATACACCGATAAGGGGAGCTCATCTCCTCGACATGTACACATCTGGAGAGATCTTGTGCACTTGGATGGGTGCTGAGAGTAAGACTGTTGTGGAACACTCTTTTTGAGCAGCAGTTACATACTCCGTTCGAACTCACTCTGTTCCTTCATGAGATGTGGAATGTAGTGTGTATAGTACCCTCCTACCTATGGCCAGTTGCAAATTAAATCGGCGACTGTGTTGCAGAGTGGGTTGGTCAAAGACAATGCAGGGAACTCTTTCAGTCTCCAACTTTGTCCCACAAGTGCAGAATACTTTGGGATTTTCATCCACATAGAATAAGATGGCAAATCGTAATTAAATCTTACCGAATTTATTAAGTGTTTCGCCTAAGGAACGTAGTTTTCGCACCTTCTCTCCGTTGATAGTTATTTCCTACACTCAGAAACAGTATTTGTCTTGTGATGTATGCAGTGTAACAGGGTTCATGATACATCCATATGTATTCAGCCCTCGCAGAGTAATGGCGGGGTGGTTTTGAAATGATACAGAAATTAAGAACCATACTGCAATGTCATTGACTGACAACACCGTGACAGTGACGTGATGAGACATATTGTTCACAACTCGTCGAGAGTGGTTGTTTGGAGCTTGAGTAACTGGATAAAGTGTGTTGGAATTACGGAAAACGTGATACGGTTGCTAAATTGCTGGAGGATATGTAATCACTGTAGAAGATGAGATTAAATGTAGAAGTCGTCTCCTTTGGACAGGTGTTTGGAAACATTGCACAACGCCACAAACTCTTCCAGTTTCCGTATTTTGTAGTATCTTCCACATTTTTGTCAGTAAGATACACCACCTCTGTCTCTTATTCCAACGAGCCCACGTATTGTGGTACCAGTATAATTTACAACATGGGATGTCTAGTTTTTTGTGTAAGAGTCTATGGATCAAAACGTGTTAGTGTTGGATCAAACCTGACATGGACCTCGAAGTTTTGGTAGAAAAACAACATGTATGGCTGTGTACATAACTGTTGTCATGCACTGCTTCAATGTCTTACAGCAAAAAACAATGTATCAAACTGCTTATGATACAACAACACAAGAACCCTCTCCTTATGACTGATAGTTTGTAGGCTATGGTCTTCCTCCAATACAGACTACAAAACTTTACTGAGTTCCATAGAAACGACTTCATCACTGGCCACCTGGTCCCATGTACCAATACATGTAGGTATACATTTAATGGGATCAACACATATGGTTGATGTCAACAATCATATGGTATTTGTCTCTGATATAATAGGAGAGAGAGAGAGAAAGATGAAGTAAAATGTTATGAGCTCTTTACCAGATAACGTTCGTAAAATTTTTATAGTTTCTGGGTTTACTCTAGTGGATGTTACCAAAATAACAAGGACAGAGATGGAGAGAGAGAGAGAGAGAGAGAGATACACTGTGCCATCAACAATGATTCAGACACCATTACACTGTAGTATTTGTGATGTGGTAATCATAAGAATACGGTAAAAAAATTAGGACATGTACAGGGAGATATGTGTAGACTGCTAAATTTCTTTGTGCAGTCCATGGTGGTTGTGAATTTCCTCCTGTGCATTAGTGTGCAATTTTTCTCTTTGTGATTGCTCTCTGTCTAGTCAGTGATGGGTGGAGGACTAGACAGCCTTCTAACTAATGGAATAGAGCTCTTGTAATGTGATGAGATTACGAGACAAATAGCAGATGTCTGTAACTTGGCAGACAACATTTCTTACTCTCGGAATCGGGTATATACAAATCCTATTATCAAAGACTCGAGGATTCATAATCTGACTAGACACGTTACAACCTCTCACATACATCTCGAGAAGCGACTGCTATGAAAAAATTAGGGGTCAATACAGAGAGACAATCAGCAGCAGATGATCTGTTTTCGTTTTATCGATATATTAGAGACGACGTTCTTCCTTAATTTTTTGTGTGCTTGTAAATGGATGAACTGGCATCTTAATATGTATATTAAATGTACGTATACATCTATATTCATACATCACAAGCCATGGTACGGTGAGTGGCTAAGGGTACCCTGTACTGCTGCTGCTCATTTCTTGACCTATTACACTCCCAAACAGAGTGAGGGAGAAAAAGATGCTATATGCCTCCATTTCAGCTGCTTTGTGGTCCATATGCAGAATGTATGTTGGCAGCAGTAGAATCTTTCTGCAGTCAGCTTCAGGTGATGATTCTCAGTAGTTTTCCTTGAAAAGAACATCACATTCCCTCCATGGATTCCCATTTCTAAATTACATCTCAGAACATTTGGTTTGCAGAACACGTGGGGGGAGGGGAGCATATTGTTGAGCATCCTGGTATTTACCCCAGTGACAATTAAGCTCACACTCCTTTTGAGAAAGATATGACAACTTTTGCAGGTGTGGAATCATCTGCCTGACACAGCGAATAGTGGGTTATTGGGCAATAGCAGTAGATCCCTGATACGAGGGCGGGGGTTCTCAACCCAGTGGTGGGAGTGGCAGCTGTTCACATGCAATCCAGTGGCGGTGTGATGATGGGGGCAGAGGCGATGCGGGAGTGGTCAGAGGAGTGAAACATCCTGCTGCGCCCATACACTGACAGGTCTCAGCTTGACTGGGTTATGTGTGGCATACCTGAATTCTAAGTGACTTACTTCCATCAGCATGACAAGGCAACCAGGAGACAGACCATAGCTAGTGTTGGATATTTTCAACTATTTTAAGACAGTTAGCACCCATTTTGGTATCAGAGGAAGTAACTACCTAGATTCTGGAGAGCCTCCAGAGATGACACAGGAGTACCTGTAATGGTTCCCTAAAGAGTGAAATCTGACTACAGGAAAAAAATAATAATCACATTGCAAAGGGACTCTCATGGTCAATTTAATTAATTAGTCAATCAATTTGATATCAATGACGAGCTACTGGGAGGGTGGAAGCGAGGGCGAGATTACTGCAGATATGATTCGAGAGTTGGATTGGTAATCAGGCGTTTTTTCCTTGTGGTGAAATTTTTTAACGGAATTTCAATCTCCCAACTACACGGGGAGAGAGGAACATATTAAATTTAGCTACAGTACCGAATTTATAAAGTGATATGTAGTATAAACCTGATATTTACAACTCCTTTGTGCTGCTACCTTGAGAGACTTTGAAGGTAATGTGGCATTTGGTTACTTTAAGAGAGTTCGAATATGAGGAGACATTCTGTGACAGAAGTAGAGAATTCTTTCAACACCCCATCATGATCCAAAAATCAGCTTAGTGCTCTAGTCCTGTGAAACAGGATGTGGCAGATATTAAGTTGGTAATAACATATTTTCCTACCTGATGAGAGGATACTTAGGGGAAATATAGTCTGTGCCAGAGTGCTGTAAAAGATTTTCATAACAAGTGGGGTGATGGTGTTGGAAACCACACAACTTATCCAATTTGTAGAATGATGGTGACTAGAACTGTGGTCCATGGTCCATTGTGATGTGTACCAGGCAGTCAAACCAAGTGGATCATGTAGAAAGAAAAGTCTTGGCTGGTTTTTCCACAGAAATATACATAATTGGAGTCCTATCAGCTCAACCGGTGTAACTCTCAGTTGCCTTGAGGACATACCAGAACCCTTCTGCTGGAGGCAGTAGGCACATAGAGTCAATGTGTACATAGGAAAAATACTGTGTGGAATCAGAAAAATGACCTATTGGCCATAGTGGTCGCTTTTGCTGCCTGAAGTGCAACACATGCTCTAGTGGATGATCAACAGCCTTTCTTAGTACTCGGCCAAATGTATCTGTCCTTGACAAGTTTAATTGTGGTATTAGCTCCAGAATGAGTGTTTTTGTACATCTTGATGAACCCTTGTTTGCGAAAAGCAGCAGCAGCCATGATAAGGTGTGGGACGTAGTTGAGAGGTACTGCACAACAATTAGATTTTTGACTCCCTAAAATACAGCTTTTTTGCGTGGAATTCTCATGTCTCCACTCACATGCATGCTGACTGCTTATTCTGACACGAATTTGGCCGACCAGTGGTACAGAAAATTTCATTGACCTCGCAAGGTAATTGGCCACCATATTTTCAGCCCCTTTAACACATCTCACATATGTGGCAAATTGACTAATAATGCTTACTGCAAAAACTACGTCAGGGAAACGTTTCCTTTGGCCTTGTAAAAGTAAAAGTGATGGGCTTGTTGTCTGTATAACCCATAAATAGTGTCACTCAGGAGGGTAAGGCCAGCTTACTTGTTACCCAGTGACCAACTACAATCTTAGCACCATCACAAAAAGCGATGAGCAATTTCATTGACCCACAGATGACAGCAACACCTACGCCACGATCATATACGCAGTCCCTGACACCTGTATGCATATGCATCATTCATCATGTATGCCACAAATTCCCACATATTTTGAATTCTGCTCTATGACAGAAAAGGGGAGGGGGTGGGTTTGGGGAGTGGCCTTGTAGAAGTAGATATCTCTTGAGATTGACATACAGTATTTGTCAGGCACATTGCATCTCTGTTGTGTGTTAGAAAACTATCAGCTCACTTTGGTAAATGTACCCAAACTGTCTCTCTCTTCTGGTACAAGTTAATGGCTGACACATATTTCCAGGTTGTGAATAAATCTTCGTTTTTGATTAGCATTCTTATACATGTTATCTTTGTTACGGTTAAAATACTTACAAGTATGGCCAATGACATGTGGTACATTAAGCATATTACATCTAATAACAGTCTGGTGTATTTAATAACACTGTATGTTACCATTACCTAACATGCACTTGATAAGTAACAGGTGATTCAGATTAATATTTCATTCCAGAATATGGCTAGAGTACATATACGGGGTTGGTGGCTCTTGCATTGTGTGCTGATGGAAATTTATTCATGCTGGTCATAGGCAATTGGATGGCAGTATATGGAAGCCAATAAGAATCACTTAACATAATTATTCCTTTCAGTGGGTGAAATGAATTGATTACATTATTTGTAGTATGTAGAGCGCAAAAATAACTTTTATGTGTCTGTTTATTATGAATTTAAGGTTGGTCAGTGATTTTCATAGTTGTTTGATGAATAGTAAAAACTAGATGTACTGACACAATGACCTGAAGTGAAGCGTGAGGCCTAGGTTAGGGCTGCGCTTTGACCAGCTGACTGTGAGTGGGCGAAGCCAACAAATTTGAATGGATGAAAACGTATGTGTGCTGACAGACTGATCTGCAAAGTAGTAGTAGCGTAAGGCCTTGAAACGTGGGAATGTGAAAGTTCAGTTGTGAGTTACAAAGCCAATGAAACACAAGACCGAAGTATGACTGAAACAAAAAACATATGTGTACTGTAGCCTGAGATATATGTTCAACATTGCAGTAATCCACTTGTGTGTCTTATTTCCGATTTTGCCGAAAACTGTGAGCAAGTGATTAAATTGTAACCTAACAGAATAAAATAGCAGCCAACTTTATTTAGGGGCCATAGAAAATTCCGAATGAGCTTCCAGATATGCAGCTGACAGCTACTTTTATCCAGTCTTTTTAATTAATATCCTATTGCCTGTCTGTTGCTACAGCAGTCATGCTACAAAAAAGACATATGCCATCTAAACAGCCATTTTTATTTTCTTGTGTCTTGTATCAGCAGGTATGTTTTGTCACTAAATTAGTGGACACTAGAATCAACTTTCATTTGGTGTATAATTGAGACATACATTTCTCAGAAAGAAAACTTCATTTCAATTGTAAACTATATTGAGCCTAGTATGAGTAGCATTGCGGTATGTATTTAGCGCTGAGCTTGAACATGAGTCCTTTTTTAAACACTACAGAAGGAGGGAACTTATGGCCTTGCCAAGAAAAAGAAATTAGATAAGTCAGTATGGATGTAGCTTATGTTGCAACTTTCTGTTATTGTATTTTGATACTAATTAATTAATGAATAGACACTGTTGTAACATGTTATCTGTGCTATCATTAATTTGCAAGTATAAAATGTAAACAAAATTTTCGTTAAGTGGCAAAATATACATCAACTTTGTGAAAGGAATCTGATTCTATATTTCTGCAATAAGTTTCAATAGATGCTTGTTAGTAAGGTAACACAATTCCGTGTTCCTTCCCAAAGAGTGACAATAATTTTACAGAAACCTCAGTGTAGGCACGTAGATATTTACATTACTGCACAACTATCAGTATTTTAAGATTTCTTAGCTCCAACATAATAAATTTATTTTCGTTTTTGGTCACAAATGTTACAATGAAATGGCAACAGAAACTTTATTAGTGCTTTCAGATATTTAAAGCTGAATTGGAACTGAAATCAAATTCCATCAGAACGAAAAACTGTTCTTATAAACACAAACACCGATTTACTACCAAATATCCTATGGAAAGCACTTGCTACTTCCGAAAATTCTCAAAAATGCATTTTGTTTCAAGTTGATATACATTTAAATTCTGGATGAAAGATTTTTTTAACGAGGATGTGATTTCTAAAATGGTATCAAGCTTCCAGATAAAATGTTAAACTGGGATATCATACCTCAATACAGATTAAACTATGTGAAGGCTATTGCCTCTATTTTGTTCATTATATATTTTGTAACTTATTATTTTTTGCGATATTTTAATTGTAATTTTCAAATTTTGCTGGCTGCTTTGAATAAGGTTGAGACCCAGGAAGGCAGGATTGGGTTACGATTGCAGACGGGGTTGTAATCAGTTACTGTTAGTTATTATTTCTAATCAATCAAGTACACTTTACTTAGAAATGACAATGAACTTAAAGTTGACCATAAATTAAACAGTATTCCATGGCTGAAGATCTTAGCAGCCATAAGTTAATAACTTTTCATGGCTGAAGGCCCAATAGTAATAATTCCAAATGTTTCAAGGCTGAAGGCCTCACTATTAATCTTTAAAGCAGCTAAACATCTTCAAACTAGAAATTGTAGTTATTACAATATTTTTAACTAAAAACCAATCATCAAAATCTTACAACTCACTACTAGAATACAAATGTTTAAATAAAAATTTAAAACAAATAACACCCATGGATGAAAGCCCTAATGACAACAAAATGAAACTGTTTCTCGGCTGAAGGCCCCAAAAGTAATAATTTAAAACTATTTCATGGCTGAAGGCCTGACTAGCAATCTTTTAAGGAGCAGTTAAACATCTTGAAACTTAAAATTACGGTCATTAAAATATTGAAAATTAAAAAATTCATCAAAATCTTACAACTCACTACTAGAATACAATCGTTTAATTAAAATTTAAAGCAAATAGCACTCACAGCTTAAGGCCCTTATGACAAGAAATTTAAACTGTTTCTCAGCAATAACCCAGAATGCCACAACATCACCCCAAAGATAGTACTACCATTACTAGATATCGATAACCGCCGCTGCTGCCACTATCGGACAGACAATGGTTATAAACGGGGTGGCGCCAGTGAAGACAGAAGAAGATGACAAACATAACTACACCAAGTACAGGGTTATTGCAAATGATTGAAGCGATTTCACAGCTCTAAAATAACTTTATTATTTGAGATATTTTCACAATGCTTTGCACACACATACAAAAACTCAAAACGTTTTTTTAGGCATTCACACATGTTCGATATGTGCCCCTTTAGTGATTCGGCAGACATCAAGCCGATAATCAAGTTCCTCCCACACTCGGCGCAGCATGTCCCCATCAATGAGTTCGAAAGCATCGTTGATGCGAGCTCGCAGTTCTGGCACGTTTCTTGGTAGAGGAGGATTAAACACTGAATCTTTCACATAACCCCACAGAAAGAAATCGCATGGGGTTAAGTCGGGAGAGTGTGGAGACCATGACATGAATTGCTGATCATGATCTCCACCACGACCGATCCATCGGTTTTCCAATCTCCTGTTTAAGAAATGCTGAACATCATGATGGAAGTGCGGTGGGGCACCATCCTGTTGAAAGATGAAGTCGGCGCTGTCGGTCTCCAGTTCTGGCATGAGCCAATTTTCCGCGGGCTACGCATGAAACTTGCCCGCACGCGTTCAACCGTTTCTTCACTCACTGCAGGCCGACCCGTTGATTTCCCCTTACAGAGGCATCCAGAAGCTTTAAACTGCGCATACCATCGCCGAATGGAGTTAGCAGTTGGTGGATCTTTGTTGAACTTCGTCCTGAAGTGTCGTTGCACTGTTATGACTGACTGATATGAGTGCATTTCAAGCACGACATACGCTTTCTCGGCTCCTGTCGCCATTTTGTCTCACTGCGCTCTCGAGCGCTCTGGCGGCAGAAACCTGAAGTGCGGCTTCAGCCGAACAAAACTTTATGAGTTTTTCTACGTATCTGTAGCGTGTCGTGACCATATGTCAATGAATGGAGCTACAGTGAACTTATGAAATCGCTTCAATCATTTGTAATAGCCCTGTACATGTTGTCAACCTACTAATGGCACCAATACGAGGTGTAGCATGGCACAAAGGTTATTTTTACTATTGTGGTCATTGGGTCTTTATCTGCTGTGCAGTTATTCATAGTATTTCAACCATTCATTACAACTGCTACAAAATATTGTCACACTAGTTAAATACTACGTTACTCGATCTTGTGCACCTATGAGGTGTCACTATTACTCTTCCCTCTGCTACAGTTAGGTATCTCTCAGGATTTACTGTTGCATCACAATACTCACTTCAACAAATATGCAAGTATTAAAACAGTGAGCATTTCTCTGCTACAGTTAGCTATCTTGGATAGCCCAGATGTTCCTTAATAAGAACTGCCAATGATAAACTGAAATGCCAGAGGCAGAATCTTGAACTACACAAGTGTAACACCTAAACTTCATACACGGAAATTTTTATGTTGTCTGTGTGTAATGGTAACATTGTTTACATTGGTAGCACCGTTTGGTGAGCATATTTCCCATTCTTCCTGGTATTGTCCTGTTTATGCCATAAAGAGTGAAAAATCAGGTGTGTTTGTTTGATTTCAGAGCTCTCCTGTAGTATTAATTTGTTAGTTATTAGTTCCAGAGGGGAAATATGATGGAATTTGTTCCATGGAGTATTCAGTCTCTTGCTTGTATGTATAATAATATTCTTCTGAAGGACTGTAGCTTTGAAATCAAATTTTAATGTTTCATTTCTCTTTTCTGTTTCCTTCATTTTCTGTGGACGCTGAGTGGAATTTTGTTTTTTAATTTTCGTCAAACTGAAGATTAAGGAAAGTTTGAAATATAGAATACACAATATACCAGAATATGTTTGTAATCTTCTGTAAGTACCTTGATTCTTCATGATTTAGTAAGTGATAAACCATTCAAATCGGTCACTTTCGCTGTACTTTTCTCACCAGTGACAATAATCGTGATTCATATTCGCCATTGGGTATCCCTGCTTGTATTTTGGTATATCAACTGACATCTGGTAATGAATCAGATGAAGAGCCACAAAAATGAGCAATTGTTAATTTGAAGCATTTTAAGCCAACTGATGGTGGCAAAGTTCAGAGCTATTGTAAACAGCCAATGAAGATGACATTACTGATGTGCACCCCCTTTAAGGAACAGAATTTAGAGATATAGGAAAAGATATTCACAGACAAGCAACACCATAAAAATATATAAACATTCAGAACACAAGGATATAAATGTTTTCAAAATCAGATACCAGTGCAAAGAATCCTACATCTCATCCAGGGAACTCCTTGTTCCAGGAGTTTACATGAAAGGTCGATGTTGAGACAACTGCAGAAGAAAATGTCTAGAAGTTTATTCATGCAGAAAGGCTGAACATTATTTAAAGATATTACTAATTAGAGATGTATGAGAGAAGAGGAGGCTTTATTTACAGTAATTCAGATGAGATCTTTAAGAAAACTAGCACACGAATGAACTAAAAAAGGAACTTCCCTGTTATGTTCTACTTGCTATGAAGAACAGAATGAATCCAAGTCTGTAAGACCATGTTTCTGAGTAAACTTGGAATCTGTTAAGGTGTTATGGTTACAGCGATGAAGAGAAGAGCATTTGAAAACACAAGTGAAGTAGGCAGAAGGACCATCATCTAAGGAATGATAGTTCACCAGAACTTTGTGATGGTGTGAGAAATCACATTGAAAGTTTTTCGGTGGCTCAGTCTTACTACTTCCACTCTGGGGAAAAAAAATCCTAAAATTGTCTCTTATCAAGACACTCATGTGCTCACTGTACAAATATGTGCATACAGACCAAATTTACAGGGAGATAGTTTCAGAGGATTATAGTCTCAGTCTTCAAAAAAAGATCAGTGACGTCTATACATAGCCTAAAGTGCCGCAGTGGTCAATAAAGATGCATTTACATATAATTATAATGCTCACCTTTTAGAAAAAGACAGGACTAGAGAAGAAACAAGAGATGGAGCGAGCCCAAAACTTATAAAGGACTTTTGTAAACTGCAACTTCTGTTTTCAGTAACTTTTGTTGACAACAACTGATCCCATCAAAAATGCTTTGTTTTATAAGCAGCAGCTGCATTTTTTAGTTTTGCAGACAATGGCATGAAGTCAATACAAGAAGACTGTTCACGTGCTCGGAAATAGAGGGAAAACGAGAAAGATGTGAGACAGCAAGCTGTTTGTATTGATTTTGAAGTCTCTACCTGCTAGGATGAAGCTTATTTTAGCGATTGTTGTACAGGACAGAACCTAAACAAATTTGATGTTGCAATGTGCTCCATCCACTATTCAGGCAATATCTAACCTAGAATTAATCAAACACTGGAAAATCTAACCTAGAATACATTGACTTAAAATTCATGTTTATTCATCACAGTGCAATGGAATGTATCTCATTGCATTTGGTAGTCACTAGAGAATTTTAAAAAAGTTGGTAAAAGTGAACTGGCCTGTTGACTGGAATACTATTGCTGAATATGCGACAAAAATGGGGTGACAAACCTTATATTGTTCGTGAAACAACCCATGAGAAGATTATCAGTTGGCAGTATCATCTGATTCGCTATGTTGCTGTTACGAGAGATGTTAACGGGAAACCAGTCAGATGGCTAAACCGAGTGAGGTGGTGCAGTGGTTAGCACACTGGACTTGCAATTGGTAGAACGATGGTTCAAACCAGTATCTGACCATAGAGATTTAGGTTTTCCGTGATTTCCCTAAATCGCTCCATGCAAAAGACGGGACATTTCATTTTAAACGGTACGGCCGATTTCCTACCCCGTCCTTAACACAGTCCGAACTTGTGCACTGACTCTAATGACCTGGATGTCGATGGGACGTTAAATCTAATCTTCCTTCCTTCTTCGAATGAGAATGTCATAAAACAGCGTCCATTTGTTATGTGATTTAAAGAAAACTTTGACGGAGAGTTTAGAGCTCATAACTGTAACAAGAAGACAAAAAAAAAATCAACAAGCTATCACTGTCAAGCACCTTGTACATGCCGGTCCTGCATGTAACAAAGGAAAATTACAACGATGTGGTGTCCCTGTTCACATCAAGTGCTTCCCACACAGTAGAGTGAAGATTTAAAGTTCCAAGAAATTTTCAAACGCATTCCTTCAATAACAGTTATTTAAAATTATCTGGTTGTTGTACTAAAATTGTGACAATGATTTACCAAAGGGATAGAATATCCTATGGAATTTAATTTTCGAATTTTATCTTTTCTTTTATTCCATACTGCTTTTTCATAGCGCACGGCATAGTGCTTTGTCTTGTTGCAAGCTCTTTGGTTTAGTTCGTTGGTGTGTGTAATCAGCTAAGATGTTGTTTTGCGAAAATTTATGTGTGACATTCTCCAGGTAATTTATAGGCGTTTATAAACAGTAAACAAGAATACGTGAAAAAAAATGTTTTGGGAGTAAATTAAGACAGTACTTCACTTCTGTTATAACAGTTGAGTTTGATGAGTGGATTATCCGCGAATATGTTGTGACGCTGTGGTAGCTATTTTTGAGGTTGCTGTCTCGTTTTAAAATTTTTAGTGGATACATTTACATGTCTTTAATTGTGATCACATCACCTGTAGTGTGCTTGGTGACAGTTTCAGACGGTGTGTGAATGTTGTAATTTTTTAGGTTTATGTTCATCGCAACCAAATACCTGAGTTAATAGTGATTTCTGTTTTTGGTCTGTTCGGTAAAATCGCTTCGTGTATCTTCGCAAAAGAAACGGCTGAGATTGTGACCTGTTGTTAGGAGCAGTTTGTCTTTGCAGTGATCTTCGTAATGTACTTCGGGACTGACGAGAAAAGGCGGACAGTGAAGTTCAAACATTCACTATGTTAATACGGTTATGGTGATTTACTTAGATGCAATTATCTTCACAAACATAATTTGCTGTTATCTGATATAGACATATAGCGGCTCCAGATGGTAGGGCGAATGTAAGGATTTCTTCAAGTGCCCACAGCTACTACATCATTTCATGGTTTGAGTATGTTCACATGCAAGGAAAGGCTGTAGAAGATATTAAGTCTGTTGCATTGTGCTAATTTTCGCTGTGCTTTGATTATTCGTGGAGTTAGTATTCGTCTAATCATGTGTAAATACCAGTTTGTTGTAGTGTGTGGCCTTTAATTGGAGTTCTGTATAAGAATACTGTAACATTATTTAGGAACTGGCCAAATACGAGGCACAAATTAACTGTAATTTCTCTAACAAAAAGCATTACATGTCATGAGAACTCAACAGATCATTCGTTATAGTTACAGTTAGTAGAAAGATGTTTCTGGAAATCAGTGTTGTAAGAAAAAGCTCACCAATGTTTAATCTTTATGGTAATCAAGAGTAAGAACTTCCACATTGCAGTGTGCAATCTACAGTACAGGTATATGGTTTTCTTTAATAGCAGGTATAGATGCCAAAATGATGATGTTTACTGTGAATTGAGTGTAGAACTGTAAATGAATTCAGATAAAGAAAGTTTCAGTAATACCTATGTTGAAATTGCATATTCACTGATAAGCAAACCATCCATATGTCTGGATTTTCTTCATGTCCCTATCAGACTGTAAATAACACAACAAACAAAGTGTAGAATGAAATATATGGTGTTATTAAGTAATATCACTGCAATCTATTGATTGCTTTGATTGTTTGTAATGCTGAAGTTAGTGCATGCACAGAAAAATACATATTTTCCATAGTGGTCACAATAGGACAATATCTATAAAGTGTCACAAAGGAGCAGTAGTGACTGTAACTTCTCCGTTTCCAGTGCATATAATTTTATTATTGTTCTCACCCTTCATGACCTGAGAAATATAAATGAGTTTATATCACTGAACACTCTCTTCCTCAGCCACTTTGAATCAGTTTCCTGTGTAATCACCCATTTACTGCACCCAGTAGATGAGTGAAAATACTGCCTTTGAGTTACACCTCATAGTAACAATGGAAACAGTGTACAGCTGTTCTTATCTGATTTGCTTTTTTTTTTCAGATTGTAGAACTGAAGCCATGTTCCAGGAACCAACTATATGGATAAAAAAAGAGGAAATGGATGAAGTACAAACTCAGTTATGCTCTATGGTAAGTGGCTTATTTGTATTTCTTATAAGTGTCTCATTTTTTTCTGTGTGCAGTATCATGTGTGAATACATACAATTGATGTCATATTGCTGGAAACATGAGTAATACTGTTTACTAAAAAGCTGATGAACTCTCAGTCTTAAATATAACATTTTGCACAGTGCATTGAAATTAGCCTTATATTAAACCCCACACAGAACTGAGCAAGAGTTTCAATGTAATGTTCAGTAAACATGGAAACCTTCAATGCACAACCCAATTATACTGATGAAATGGTTGCCATCAAGTGGGTATATTCTGCTCTGATACACTTCTTGTAAATGACAACCTTAATGTGCAACTTAAGAATAACTATGGTCATACTGAATGTTAGCAGTGCCATTAAATGTATAAATGGTATGGGTGCAGGTAATGCATGTGTCGTGTTAATGCAGTGTATCATGCTATGGAATGAGAGTTGTAATTTATTTATTGATGATGTAAAATAAATTAATTGTAAATAATGTTGAAGTGACATTCGCATGGTCAATAATCTGAGAAGTACATTTGGAGTACTATTAACATCAGGTGTTGACTTTGAATATGTGAATAAAGTGGAAGTAGAACTGTCAGCAGTAAATATAAATTTCAGACAGGTGCAGAATTAATTTGTATTTCAGCAACAAAGTTTTGATGAAGCCATGGAGTTATACATTAAATACTGACAGGTTTGTTCATAACCACTTTCTGCATTTGCTACACATTGTTACACATATTGTTTGTAAAATTACCAGGATGTGCAGTGCAACCATTTGTAGGGTATTCAGCTTCAGCAGGCAAACAGATTCACTTCATGCCACTAGTATTTTTATTCTGACAATCAGAACTGAGGATCGTGACACAATCACACAAACTACTTGTAACTATCTGTTTTGATACCCATTTTGGGTGCAACTGCAGAAGGTACTGTGAAAGCACTAATGCTGCATTTGCATTTGAATATACGTAAGTGCTTCATTATAGTTTATACAAACTATGTGAACAGCTTGCAATTCATTTGACAGGCAGTATCACAACAGTAATCCTAAACCATCACTGTGAGAAAATGATAGGAAAGTAAATATACTGCATTTTATTAAACACAGCAAAAGAGTGGTTAGACCCAACATAGTTCAGGCTTTGCCTTTGACCCCTGATGTAATGATGGTTTAGCATATAGAATATCTATGCACAACACATAGTGTGTGAATGAAAAGCAGTTTGAACAGTCATTGACCTTGCACCTGAATGTGAGAACTATTCAAAAGCTACATGGTTAAAATGTGGTGATAGATCCCAACCCCCCTTGAAATATATGTTGTGGTGAGAGACTGATCCATATTGTAATTCAAGGCCCTGCCTAGGTTGAAAGGTGGCAGTGTGGCTGGGAGCTGACAAAGCCAAGAAATATGAAAACCAAATCAAGGATGTGGTAACAAATTGACCAGTAGCACAGCCTAATGTTTACCAAAAAATCCAAATGGTACCCAGAATGTAACTTACACCCACAAGAAGTTTTCTCTTACATTATGTACTATGTTAGTTGAATTTCCCTGTGACCTTAAGAGATGCATGTAGACATTATACCAATTGAAAGCCACCTTCTTTGTCAAATTAATTAATACTTAATTTTTATTGGTGTATATTTTGGGCATGAGGACTTGCTAGAAAGTAATGGCTCAAAATTTTTATTTGAAATTTATTGAAGCATTTTAGTTGAAACAAACTTTACTAACATTTTACATCTTTGTTCTTCATGTTTATATATTTACTTCAAACATAGTCACCATGGCACTGAACACCTTTCTCCCAATGAGACACATGAGGTTGTTGATGTCATCCCTGTAGAATGTTTGACTTTGTTGGCAGAACCCCAGCATCACCTCTGCTCACACCAATTCATCACTATCATCCTTGAAGGTGTTCCTTAAGTTTTGTAAACAGCTGAAAATTCATTGGGTCAAGCTGGGACATTATGGATGATGATCAATAATAATGAATCAAAGGTATCAGACTATTGCAAGTGCAAAAACACTTGTGTATGATCTGGCATTGTCATGCTGAAGGAGAGGGTGCTCCATGTGTGTATGAACTATTTGAAATATACCCTGTTTACTGAGGGTTTTCTCATGGGCCAACATGGTTAAGTAACACACACCCATGTTACACACTGCAGTTCAGAACTCTCCAGCAGGAGGGTGCTGCGTATTGTGTCACCAAAGTGGGAAACATCGACAGAGTAATATGCATGACAAGTCATGCTTCACTGATATTAAGAACAGAATAAAAATTTTGGAGACATTGTTTTCCAGTACACACTTGTAATAAATTGATGCATTTGACAATTGCCTTGAATGTTGTGGAATGGTTCGCTTGGCATTGCACAGAATTTGTTTGGAAGTGATAATACTATATCCTTATACACATCAGCCAAAACATTATGATCACTGATCTGCTGTCGATATAAACTCATCGAGGCCATAGCACTTTACCTTGTCTGCTAGTCAGGCACACACGCATGGTGCATGAAGTGTCAGTGAGCATGCTGTACATGTGTAGAATGGGGAATGCACACAATCTGAATTTGACTGAGAGCAGATTCTGGTGGCCAGAAGGCTTGGCATGAGCAGTTGAGCAGTTTGGAAACTGCACAACTTGTTCGGTGTTTGAGGAGTGCTGTGGTGGTTGTCTTCAACACATGGCGAAACAAAGGTGAAACCTTGTCCAGACATCGTGGGATTGGGCAAGCACTCCTCATGACAGATGGTAGACATCATAGGCTGGGCAGATTAGTAAAGCAAGACAGGCAACGAAGTGTGGTGTAACTAACATCAGACTTCAATGCAGGGCAGAGTAAAAGTGTGTCTGAATGCATAATGCTCCAAACACTCCTACTGATGGGTCTGTGCATCTGATGGCCCATGAATGTGCCAGTGTTAATGCCATAACATCGACAGTTACAACTGAAATAGGCATGTAACTATTAATACTGGATGTTCGGCACAATGACAGAGCATTGCCTGGTGTGATGAATCATGATACCTTCTTCATCATGCCTTTGGGAGGGTGCATTTCTGTCACTCACAATGGGAACAGCTTCTTGACTCGGGTACTGGCAGGGCCTCCATTATACTCTGGGAAACGTCCATGTGGGCATCCATGGGTCCAGTGGAGCTTGTGTGAAACACTATGTCAGAAAAGGAGTATTGTAAACTGGTTGCAAACCACATCCACCCCTTCTGCTGTTGTGATCTTCAGTCTCAAGGTTGGTTTGATGCAGCTCTCCATGCTACTCTATCCTGTTAAAGTTTCTTTATCTCCAAGTAACTACTGCAACCTACATCCTCCTGTATCTGTTTAGTGCATTCATGACTTGGTCTCCCCCTATGATTTTTACCTTCCGCACTTCCCTCTAGTACTAAATTGATGGTCTCTTGATGCCCCAGAACACGTTCTACCAACTGATCCCTTCTTCTAGTCAAGTTGTGCCACAAATTCCTCTTCTCCCCAATTCTATTCAGTACCTCCTCGTGAGTTACGTGATCTACCTATCTAATCGTGAGCATTCTCCTGTAGCACCACATTTCAAAAGCTTCTATTTTCTCCATGTCTAAATTGTTTATTGTCCATGTTTCACTTCCATACATGGCTACACTCAATACAAACACTATCAGAAAATACTTCCTGACACTTAAACCTATGCTAGATGTTAACAAATTTCCCTCCTTCAGAAACGCTTTCCATGCCATTGCCAGTCTACATTTTATATCATCTGCTCCCCAAATAGCAAAACTCATCTACTACTTTAAGTGTCTCATTTCCTAATCTAATTCCCTCAGCATCACCTGACGTAATTTGACTACATTCCATTATCCTCATTTTGCTTTTGTTAATGTTCATCTTATATCCTCGTTCCACGACACTGTCCATTCCGTTAAACTGCTCTTCCAAGTCATTTGCTGTCTCTGACAAAATTACAATGTCATTGGCGAACCTCAAAGTTTTTATTTCTTCTCCATGGATTTTAATACCTACTGCGAATTTTTCTTTTGTTTCCTTTACTGCTGGCTCAGTATACAGATTGAACATCATCAGGGATAGGCTACAACCCTGTCTCACTCTCTTCCCAACCACTGCTTACCTTTCATGCCCCTCGACTCTTATAAATGCCATTTGGTTTCTGTACAAATTGTAAATAGTCTTCTGCTCCCTTTATTTGATGACTGCCACCTTCAGAATTTGAACGAGAGTTTTCCATTCAAGATTGTCAAAAGCTTTCTCTAAGTCTACAAAAGCTAGAAATGTAGGTTTGCCTTTCCTTAATCCACCTTGTAAGATATTGCCTCACATGTTCCAACATTTCTATGGAATCCAAACTAATCTTCCCAGAGGTCGGCTTCTACCAGTCTTTCCTTTCATCTGTAAAGAGTTCATGTTAGTATTTTGCAGCCATGACTTATTAAACTGATAGTTCGGTAATTTTCACATCTGTCAAGACTTGCTTTCTTTGTTATTGCAATTATTATATTCTTCTTGAAGTCTGAGGGTATTTTGCCTGTTTCACACCTCTTGCTTCCCAGATGGTAGAGTTTTGTCATGGGTGGCTCTTCCAAGGCTATCAGCAGTCGTAATGGGTGTTGTCTACTCCCAGGGCTTTGGTTCGACATAGGTCTTTCAGTGATCTATCATCTTCATCTACGTCCTATTCCATTTCAGTAATATTGCCTGCAAGTACATTGCCCTTATATAGACCCCCTATATACTTCTTCCACCTTTTTGCCTTCCCTTCTTCTCTTGGAACTGGTTTTCCATCAGAGCTCTTGATATTCTTACTGGTGGTTCTTTTTTCTCCAAAGGCTTCTTTAGTATTCCAGTAGGCAGTATCTATCTTACCCCTAGTCATATATGCCTATACATCCTTAAATTTGTCCTGTAGCCATCCCTGCTTAGCCATTTTGCACTTTCTGTCGATCTCATTTTTGAGATGTTTGTATTCCGTTTTGCCTGCTTCATTTACTGCTTTTTTATATTTTCTCCTTTCATCAATTAAATTTAATATCTCTTCTCTTACCCAATAATTTCTATTAGCCCTCGGCTTCTAACCTAGTTGATCCTCTGCTGCCTTCGGTGTTTCATCTCTCTAAGCTACCCATCCATCTTCTACTGTATCCATTTCCCCTGTTCTTGACAATTGATCCCTGTTGCTCTCTCAAACTCCCTACAACCCCTACTTCTTTCAGATTATCCAGATCTCATCTCCTTAAATTTCTACCGTAACAATGATGATATGCAAAATTCTACCAGGCGGCTTCCTCTTTCATTCCTTACCCACATTCCATATTCACCTACTACATTTCCTTCTCTTCCTTTTCCTAGTATCAAATTACACTCCCGCATGACTATTAAATTTTCATCTCCCTTCACTATCTGAATAATTTATTTCATCTCATCCTTGTTTTTTTTTCCCCAATGTTTTCTTTATTTGTGGAGCTAGTTGGCGTATAAACTTGTACTACTGTGGTAGGTGTGGGCTTCATGTGTATCTTGGCTACAACAGTGCGTTCACTATGCTGTTTGTAGTAGCTTACCTGCACTCCTATTTTTATTCATTATTAAACCTACTCCTCCATTACCCCTTTTTGATTTTGTATTTGTAATCCAGTATTCATATGACCAGAAGTCTTGTTCCTCCTGCCACCGAACTTCACTAATTCCCACTATATCTAACTTTAACCCATCCATTTCCCTTTTTAAATTTTCTAACCTACCTGCCCAATTAAGGGATCTGACATTCCATGTTCCAATATGTAGAACGCCAGTTTCATTTCTCCTGATTATGACATTGTCCTGAGCTACCCCCGCCTAGAGTTCTGAATGGGGGACTATTGTATGTCTGGAATATTTTACCCAAGAGGATGCCATCATCATTTAACCACACAGTAAATCTGTATGCCCTCAGGAAAAATTATGGCTATTTTTTCCCCTTGCTTTCATCTGTTCGCAGTACCAGCAGAGCAAGGCTGTTTTGGTTAATGTTACAGGGGCAGATCAGTCATTCGTCCCGACTGTTGCCCCAGCAACTACTGAAAAGACTGTTGCCCCTCTTCAGGGACCACATGTTTGTTTGGCCCCTCAGCAGATACCCCCCATTGGGGTTGCACCAACAGAATGGCTATCTGTTTTGCTGAGGCACACAAGCCTCCCTACCAGTGGTAAGGTCCATGGTTCATGTTAGGTCAACCCCTTCACGACGAGCATATTTCCCACTGGCAGTGGCATTTTTCATCAAAATAATGCGCCATTTCCCAAGGCCATGAGTGTGATAGAATGGTTTGAGGAACACAGTGGTGAGTTCCAATTGATGTGATGGCCACTCAACTCACCAACTGTGAACCTGGTTGAAGACATCTGGGATATGATTTAACATAACATCAGAGATCATCCCCCCTTTCAGAATTTATGGGAATGAGGTGACCTGAGTGTATAGATATGGTGGCAACTTCCTTCAGTGATCCCCCATTGCTTCTGTGCCACAATGTCTCCCTGCTGTTATCTGTGCCAGAGGTGGACAACACCAGCTTTCAAATGAGTGATAATAATGTATGAGCTGATCAGACTATGGCAGTTACCATTATTGAAAGAAGATTGTTTTATTGTAGTGCTGGTGATAATGAAAGTGGCACAAAGTTCGACCAGACACCACGTGCTGCCCATGAGCCCTGCATAGCTCACGCTCCAGTCCAGCTTCAAGACACCAACTGCTTGTGAGATCCACTGCTGTTCCTCTACACCCATTGTGGCTCCACAATGCCCACTGGCACCATGAGCCCCAAGCTGTGAGAAGTGACATCTGCCAAGCACATGGGGCTGGAATTCAAAGAGGGAGCCCACTATGGCTCAACCTCCCCCACCAAACCAAATTCCCCCTTCCTCACCATTCAGGAGCCCTTTACATCTGACTCTCCTTGGGCTGTGTAGTGTGCATGCATAAGGCTTTACTGGTGCATAAATTCAGAACCAGGAGCTTTGCCAGGCTCACCACCCTGACAATCTCATAGGGTCCCAAGAACTGAGGAGCTAGCTTGCTGCTGGCACTCTAACTCCCCTTTTTGAGCAATATTAGGGTTTAAAACTAACACTCTGTTCCCAACCGTTGCACTCAACCATTTAGTCCCTGATTGTAGCAAATGGTTAGTCTGTAATGTGCAATTTTGGTATTATGCCTAGCCTGGCTCCAGTTGTGCTTTGTTATTGCTAGGGTGACTTGTTCTGGAAGCAAATCATTGATTGACCACAGGTTAACAAGAGGAGAATTGATTGGATGTTCTAGCACAAGGGATACTGGAGCAGCCTCCAGAGACTTGGGTTGTGCAGTGTTAAAGACAAAATTGAGACATGGTTGTGACATGTCCCACTTCGTCTGAGCCTTGTTGTGAAAGATAAGCACAGCCTTCAACTTGCAGTTCACCTGGTCAGCAAAGTATGCTGGTGATAAGGATTTGTGGTCACAACCTTAATTTCATTGTCAAAGCAGAATGTCATGAATAGCTGGGAAACAAAAGCTAACAAGCATCCTGGGTGGCCTGAAAACAGAAAAAAATTGTAACACATGCTGGATAGCTAACAGGATGGTCACTCCTCTGCTCGGAATGAGTCAAAAAATGAGAAAAGTCATCCATGATAACTAATGGGTGACTAATACCCCCACACACATGAGGAAGCAGACCTACATAATCAATAAGAAATTAATGCATCAGGCATTCCTAATGGATAGACTCTAAAAGCCGATTGAGGAGATTTGGGTTGATCTCAGCTCTCTTATGGCTCTCACACTCCCCCACCAACCTCTGGACATCCTTATACAGGGAAGACCAGGTGATGTATTGTCTGATCGTGTCAACAGTTTTATAAATGCCCAAATGACTGCCTAAGAGGGTGTTATGGAAATAATGAGCCAAAACCTAACTAAGAACTTAATTGTCAGTCTCTAAACAAAATTCCTGGTGTTCCAAATACATTCTGAACTTCTCAAGGGCAAACAAAACTGCCAAGACTTCCCATTCATACATAGAATATTCCATCCCCACAGGTGAAAGTTTCCAAGATGCATAGGCTATAGGGCATCAGCTCGCAACACGTCCCCTCCCATTCTATTCCTGCAGGAGAACAGCTGCCACTTTCTACTCCAGAAGAATTAGGTGTTAGTCAGCAAGAAGAACAGGAGCTCAAAATTGGGTATGGCTAATACTAGTGGGTTGCTAAGCGCCACCTTAATGACTTAAGAAGATTCCGTATGACTTTCATCCCTTTGAAATTGCTGAAATTGTTAAGGCATCCCATTAATTTAGTAAAATTGGGCACAAAATTTAAAAAAAAAAAAATTGTCATGCCTATGAATCGTGCCACACCTTTCTTGTTTCTAGGTGCTGGAAATTTTCACAAATCACTAGTATGCTCCTGGTCAATTCTAATGCAATCAGTGGAACTAAGGTGTCCTAAGAGTGAAAGCTATGTGCCAGTGTCATTTTAGATGGTTTCACAGAAAGTCCCACATCCCTCTGGTAAACTAGGACTTCCTTAAGATGTTGCAGGTGTTCAGACAGACTAGAACTGTAAATAACCATGCCATCTAGCTAATTATACACACACTTGAACGCAAAATCACCGATAACACAATCTAGAAGGCAAGACATAATGGCAACTACCATTGACAAGCCAAATGGCACCCTATTATAATCGTGGAGGTTCCAATCTATCCAGAATGCAGTAGTATGCTTGGAATCCTCTGTTAACATGATATGATAATATGCGAAATTGAGATCCAGGACAGTAAAATACTGAGCCCGACTGAATAAAGTAAAAGAATTATGCAGATTGGGAAGTGGCACAAATTCCAAAACTACCTTCTCATTAACCGCATGATAGCCCACGACTGGATGAAACACCCCACTGCTGCCCATAGACACTGAGAATATGGGAGAAGCATAGGCTGAGGTTGAGGGCCCGATGACTCCATCGAACAACATATTATTAATCAAAGCACATATATATTTCATCTTTGATAGAGAAAGCCTGTAAAGATCCTGTCTCTCTGGAATGTCATTTGTAAAGTGAATCTTGTACTGGATTTTATTGGTCACGTTAAGTTTGTTATTTAACATCTGTAGTAACCAGTCAAGAACTTCCAGAACCTGCTTCACCTCTACTGGACCAAGGTGTCTCAGCTCAAATGGCGAACATTGGAGTAACACATTATGAATTCCTGACAGGAGCACAATGTGAATTTTTCAGCTCAGTTAAATTTAAAATAAACAACCCTGCCTTGACAATATAACACCAACCTACTACCACGTACAAAAACACACCCCAAAATTGAGTTCACTGAAAGTTTTTTAAGTACTATCCACTTTAGAGGCTAAGAATATTTTGCAACACCCAGTTTTGCCTATCAGAGGCTGCATCTTCCCAGTGACAGCTCGGCATTGGGAGGACAGATGCAAATGAGACAGTTCACAGATATGGCAGAACTCCAAATACCACAGATAATTGGAACGAGAAACTGAACTGCCAGAGTCGAGGAGGGTGCACACTGGTTCCTGGTTAAGTTGTACCCAAAGATAA
This sequence comes from Schistocerca cancellata, assembly GCF_023864275.1. NCBI lineage: Eukaryota > Metazoa > Arthropoda > Insecta > Orthoptera > Acrididae > Schistocerca > Schistocerca cancellata. The sequence continues at coordinate 153,359,318 of NC_064636.1, forward strand.
GTCAGGGGTTCCCCTGCCTTGTACTTGGCACGGAGACAGCACTTTGGCAGTAGGACACTATCATGCCTCTTCCATTCCTTGTGATGTCAGCTGTTTGACTCTCCTTCCATGGAACCAGACATTATCACACAAAATTCCCTTCTTTGTTACACCAAAAAACATCCTACACTTGTTCCTTATGGGTGGTCCCCTTTTAAATTGCCCGGAATCTCGATCCCCATCCTGATAATGACACTTAAACCCCCATTACTGCTGGTCTGCGGTAGCAAAGGTAATCAGTGAACAGTCCTTTGGCTGCATTTTCTCTAATATATTATTGATTATTTGTATCTCTGTGACTTGCAATTCCAAGGATGGAATAGCTGTAGGCATTCATCTATGTATGTAGGTAAAGGTTCATGAGGAAACTGCACTTGCCAAAAATGTTTAAGCTTGAGCAGCCTCTTAATATGAGGTGACAATGTCAGCCCAATAATTGATTTCCATAGCTCCCTCGATGTTGCACTTTTGTGTAAAATTCAACTGAAAACACGGCTTAACATAGGGGGTACAATGCCTGAACAACAACATTATTTGAGATGGCCAAAGTGTCATCATGAAGTGTAAATTTGGATGGATTTCAACTGCCTTTAAATTCTAAATTGAAAGTTACATTATAGCTTGAAGTAGTAACATTATTTGTAAGGTCATTTCCCAAATGAATATCCCCCTGGTCCTTAAAGGTGCCTGTATCATTGCTACTACTTCCAGCAGTTATCTGTTGGTGGGAGAATCTTGTTCACCACCTATTGCTCCTAATTTGTCTAAATCAGATTGACTGACCCCACTTCACAAGTCAGGCACCTACTCCTGTAACTGCAGAGCCAATGTAACTTGCTTAGAATGGAGAGTACATTGTGGAATACCCAACAAGTGATTATCCCAATGGATAAATTGTGCCTGAATTGTGTGTATTTGCTTATGGTAGGGCTGACTACTTTCTAAACACTCTACGTTTTGACACAAGGTTGTCATGGCCGGAGCTCAGTCAGCTAGTGCAACTTATACCTCCTCAGTACAGTTGGTACTAATCACCAAGGGGTATTCTACACCAGCATGCAGATGAGCATCAAGTTTGGCAAAACTCCCCTTACATGGAAGCTGAAACACTTTTAATTTGTAAATTAACTGTTGCTTCTTCAATAAGAACAAACTGGGACAGTCATGGGACCCCATGTTCAGCAGTGGATACTTACACACACACACACACACACACACACACACACACACACACACCTCAAGGTGAATGACAGTATGAGGATACATTCCCCCTTTACTTCCAGGAAAATAACCATCCACTGTTACCAACCAAACATCCAGCAGGAATAGGGAAAATTAAGTGGAAGGACTGGATAGATTGGGATTCACATGAGTCACTATTGTTTATTAAAACATATTTATTTAAGAAAAATAACTAAAATCAGATACATTAGCAGGATTACAAACAACACTCTGAACTTTTCAAATCTAAGACATTACACACCTGAGTTTAGTGACAATTCAAATAAGGCAATAGTTAAAGACAAAAGATGTGTCTGACACCACTTCTTAGATTTTAGATTCAAAATTTCCGCCTTCACAAACTTAAACTCAAAAATGCCTCAACAAATGAACAAATAATTATTTGGAAACAGATGTCTCTTTAAGACAACACAGGAACATAACTCATCTCAAAGGTTAAAACTGAGTAGCTATACTGGAAGACAGAGGAATTTATAGCTGCCTTGGGACCACTAGAAAAAGGAAATTTTTAAAATACACTTTCAGGTGCATCTAGATAATTTAATAAAGTAAACAGGTGCACTGATTTCTAGAGCTGCCTTCAGGCAGACAGAGCAAGTCTATTTAAATCTTGTCCCCAATGAGCAGTTAAGTAATTAATAGAGAATGAGTGTTGCACAGATTGATATAACTAGCTTCAGACACAGAGAAAATTCCATTAAGGTATACTGTCGAAAATGTGTAAGTGATTCAGTAAGTGGATGTGCATCCATGGCAGCTCAAGAATGCCAATTAAAAAGGAAAACCACTAATTAGTACTCAGAACCAACTTTTGGCAGTAAATTAATAAAAGGTTAGAGAAGGTCACCTCATGACAACTTTAAAATAACAAACAGTTGAACAATTAGATCTAGTAAGCAGTAACTAGCCCTGAGACGCAATAAATTTCTTTCACTCTCCAGCTCACAAAAGGCCAGTGAATGAACACACACAAAAACGTTCAGAGCTCAGTAACACTTGACGGTTTTACCCACTTTCACTTGTTCCAGCCCGTGAGCTTTAAATGTGTCAGTTCCTTACCAGCAGGCTGTATTTTCACAAGTCTGAATGACATGTCAATATGAAATGTGTGATTAACATAGAGCTGGCCTTCTAAACAGTGCTCAATGGTATGTACAAGAAGAGCACTCGACCCCACAAACCCCAAAACATCAAAATGTACAAAATTTTAGTACAAATTTCAAACAGCAATTTACGTAACTGGAGTGAAGGCAGCCTATCAGTAGCTGGCAGTGGTGCATTCTATGAGGCTGATGTACAGAGGCAATGTTAACAGCCAAGGTAGATGAGCAAGCCCTGAGTCCAGGTCCAAAACAATCAAAATGTGCCACAACAACAGGAAACTGGGGCAGACTAAGGGAGCATCTAAATTCCACTGTCATTCTCACTTAATACAACAACATGACAACAGTTGTTGTGCAGATCAATGGACTCGTCAGATGATTCTCATCAAAAACTTGGTCTAGGGCTGAACATGGTCATCCTTAAAACAGTGTTTGGGATTACCAAATCATCAAATCCACTGAACATGGGGAATTGAATAGCAATAACAAGCTTGTCTGGTTGCTAGGCATTACCCTAACTCCTTCCAAGGCAACACCACAAGATATTAAGTCGTGCAACACAACCCAAATCAGGCAATTTTTCAGATGAGAAAGCTCCTTGCATAATGTGACTTCCACAGAGAAGAACCAACAGAAAATACAGATAGCCAAGACCACACCAATGTGTTCCGTCTTTTGTTAACACCTGTGCCTGCAACTATTAATGGTACAGAACTTTTAAAGGGCTACCAGTCATTCCATTCCGTCAATTTTGGCTCAATGGCAAATGCTGTTTACGTACCCTGCGTGGCTCTACCATGCCCCATGGCGCCACAAGCTCCAAGCAAAAGCTGTGACATACACCAAGTGCAGGGTGGGAATTCAAAGAGGTAGCCTGCCATGGCTCAGATAGTAATAATAATAAAATCATTACTATCATTACTTGTACTAGTATATTAGTATTATTGTAGGCAGTTAATTAATACAATGATCAATTAATAAGATGTTGCTGTATCCTTTCTATCTTCTACCCGGCATCTCTCTTCAAGGCATCCTCTTTGCATACACCGTGTTGCTTCATTATTTTGTCGATACACGTTCTTAAAGTTAAGTGGTCTACTTTGTTTCTATCAGTAAGGTGGTTCCCAATCAAAAATTATTCTTTGGCTGCTAATTATCTAACATTCTCAACAGATACAGATGTCAGTTTAATGATTTTCTTCCTATGCTATCACTGTTGCATTTGTTCTCATTCAAGCACTTCAACATTATGGGTTTTTCAGTCTTGATATGCTGGTGCTGCTCCATAACTAATCTTTACAGAACTTTGTCTCATTTTGAGATCACTAAGTAAAACCTATAGTTCAGATCCATAGACTAGGACTGGTTCAGCCTGTAGCCTATGCTCTTTTGTGTACTATTAGAAACATGCTTGTCCCACCAAAAGAAATTCATGAAGTTAGAATAGTAGTAAGTAGTATGCCAAGGTAGTGTGTGTGTGTGTGTGTGTGTGTGTGTGTGTGTGTGTGTGTGTGTGTGTGTGTGTTTGCTGCCTCCCATTGAAATATGCCATAGTGAACTTGTCACGCAGAATTTCTGACTCAAAAGAGAACACTTTACAAGACCTACTACTTAGTTATTAAGTATAGTATGACGGTTGAGCTTTATACATGTGATACATTTTATATAATATGGGAGGACTGTGACTGTTAAATGTACTTATTACATATGTAGGTTGATTCTTACGCATAAGATTACAGCAACCAGACACTTTTTATAATGCTATTTATTCACTTAAATAGCGCAGTTACCGGTTTCAAACCGATAGGTCCATCTTCACATGGTTAGTTCACGTTTTACATTACATTTTGAGTTTTGTTTCCCCATCTGACGAAACTTCTTTGGGGTGGTGATGCCCTACAGCCAAAAGGAGTCGTGAGGCAGCGTCTTTTTAATTGTAATTGTGCCTCACAATGATTTTAAGTGATGAAAACAAACTGTTATTATTAAATGGTAGAAACTGCACCATTATGTTCCACTGAAGTTTGTTGAACATCTTGCAACATCAAAAACCGTATAATGCAGTTTTTTGTGAATATATGTGCACATAATGTAATGCACCACTTACACAGGAGTTTCATCACATGCATGTATGCATACAAAGATGGTGATATTACAACCATAACAATGCCAAAGACTTCCACTCTTAGAGATAATACATTATGTACTTGCATGTGATGGATATTTACAAATTGCTAATGTTACATTACTTACTACTTACATTGAAAGAGAACTGATTAAAACGAAGATAAACAAATAGAGCAGTCAGTTATAAAGTGTTACTGCAGTGATATTATGTAAATATTATGGTATACATTGGAACAAAAGTAAATGATAAGGGCAAGACATACATAAATAAATGTTACAACTATAGACACGTTATGGCCTACATTGAAAACACAGTAAATGGGTTCGGATGGATGCACATATATAAATATAAATATTGCAAATATTAAAAAGTTGAGTTTTTATGTATTTAGTTATTTATATTTAAATTGGAAAGCAGGTGAATGAAGTTTTGAAGAAAGGCTGCATTGGCTAACTCGGTTTGTTCATTGAGAAGATTTTGTGGTGATTTGCTTTTATGTACATACATTTCCATTTCCTCAAGCAAAGCTGGTACATTTTGCCGATGATAAAAGTATAGCTATCACACCCGACAGACAAGACTTAACTGGTGAAATTGTAAACAATGTTTTTCAGAAAATCATTAAGTGTTTCTCTGCAAATGGGCTCTCATTAAACTTTGACAAAACACAGTATATACACTTCCACACAGTAAATGGAATGACCCCATTAATAAATACAGACTTCGATCAGAAATCGGTAGCTAAGGTAGAATATTCAAAATTTCTAGGTGTATGCGTTGATGAGGGGTTGAACTGGAAAAAACACACTGAGTATCTGCTGAAACGTTTGAGTTCAGCTACTTATGCTATCAGGGTCATTGCAAATTTTGGTGATATACATCTGAGTAAATTAGCTTACCACGCCTATTTTCATTCTCTGCTTTCGTATGGCATCATATTCTGAGGTAACTCATCATTGAGTAAAAGAGTGTTCATTGCACAAAAGCGTGTAATCAGAATAATTGCTGGAGCTCATCCAAGATCATCCTGCAGACACTAATTTAAAAAGCTAGAAATCTTCACTGTAGCCTTACAATATATATATTCCCTTCTGAAATTTGTTATTAAGAATCCGAATGAATTCGAAAATAGTAGCAGTGTACATGGCTACAACACTAGGGGAAAGGATGATCTTCACTACTCAAGGTTAAATCAACTTTGGCTCACAAGGGGGTAAATTATGCTGCCACAAAAGTCTTTGGTCACTTACCTAATAGCATCAAAAGTCTGACAGATAGCCATATAGCATTTAAAGGGAAATTAAACGAATTTCTTAATGGCAACTCCTTCTACTCATTAGATGAATTTTTGGATATAGTAAGTGGGTAATTTAAAAAAAAAAATTATTGAGTGTCATGTAATATCTTGTATAGACACCTTTTATTAACCTGACACGTTCCACATCATTACGAAGTGTTGTATTCATGATATATGGAACAAGTACTAATCTAATCTAATCTAATCTACTGCGAACCATGGATGATGGGCAACAGGCTAGAATCCATATTCTTGCATTTCTGGAAAGCATTTGACACAGTGCCCCATTGCATACTCTCAATGGAGGTATGGGCATATGGAATAGGTTCCCCGATATGTGAATGGCGCGAAGACCTCGCAAGTAACAGAGGCCAGTACTTCGACCTCAACATCAACTGTTTCTCAGAGACAAGAGTATCATTAATAGTGCCACAGAGATGTTTCATAAGGTCATTCTCATTATATACACATGAAATGATCTGACGAACAGCATTCTGTGTATGTTTGCTGATGGCATTGTGTGTGGGAAAGGGTCATCACTGAGTAAATACGAGGATGCAGGATGACTTGGACAAAATTTTTATTTTGTGTGATGAATGGCAGGTGTAGAAATATTCAAGTGAATGCAGATGAGTAGGATAAACAATTACATAATGTTAGAATACAACATTGGTACTGTACAGAAAGAAGCTAATCAAGTTGCAGATTCCATGTGGAATGCATTCTCATGCTTTTTAAGTTTGGAAAGCCCCTTTGTGAGGCCAATAAGTTGTTCACTGGAGTATGTGACAAAGCCAAGGATTGGTCATCTCCTTTTGTCATGAAGGGAATACATGACATAAAAGTAAACATAAAATTAAACTAAAGGTAAAACTGTCATCAGCCTGGAGGTTTTGAACACTGGAGTTCTCTACTACACACAGTCCTACTGACTACCATATGCTGTTACCCTCTTTCTGCTTCTGAACTGATTTACCCAACCAGTTACAAAATACCTGTTGTCCAATTATCAAGGACCTTTGGATTTGTAGTGTCACAGTTACCCATTGAACCACCAAATACTAGAAAAGGGCAGAAGAATTTAGCAATAAATTCTAGAGTTATTCTCATTAGGCAATAATAGCATTGGGGACATCATACAAAAAAGAAACCAGAATAAATAGTTAAATAATTTTGGATTCCATATGGAATTCACACCAAAAGTAGATGCTGAACACAGGGGAGGTCACGCGACCATAAAGTGTTGTTAGCAGATTCAGCTACACAAAAACTGAACTGTCCCCTCTCCAGCATCTGAATTGTTCATTTGTTAAACAGTGGTTTGTCACATGTATAGAAAAAGGCAAAGGTCATTCCAGTTGTAAGAAAAGTCAAAGGAAATACATGCAAAACTACAGACATACCTAGTTGGTGTAAATATCTCTTTGAATGCGTTTGTAATTCTGTATGATGGCTCTTGAAAAAAATCAGTTCATCTGCAAGAATGGAAATGGAACCCATAATTACTGGTCATGTGAAACTGTTCAGTCTGCTTATTCACAGTGCTGGCACAGTGTAGTCAGCCTGTAAAATGAGGCCATAGTTCTCAAATAGTATCTGTGGGAAAGATAGTTGATGAGCCTTTCAATGACTCAGCAGTTAGTTGTTACCTAATGCCTTTAATTACATGCAAGCAGTAAAATACTTTAGAACTGAATGGTGCAAATGGATATGTGTGACGTACCTGCCATTGCCATGCGTAAACTGTTCTAATACCCTCTCTTGTGATGATGTCCAACAGTCAAAGCTAACACACAAAACATATGGAATGAAAATGAATATTTCCATAACTGCCTAGTTATTTGTGGCAAAAAGTATTTTAAGGATAGTTATATGTTGGCAATATAAAAATATTATTGAATCGGAGAATCCTACTTTCACTAGTGTTAGAAGGGTTGCCACCAATAGCACGTGCTTTCATTTATTGCACAAATTTTATCCATATTCATTCTTTTCCTTCCTCTCCACCTCCACTCTTCAGGCACTCCCATCCCAGTGGTGTCTCACCTGTCTGTTCAGTGTACATTAATTGCCTTGCTAAATGTTAGAAGGGTTTCTGCTTCAGGTTTTTGAGCCAGCTTGAAGTTCCAAGAGTATTTTGATCATGACAACTTTCCTGAAGGGCATTAAATTCAGGAATTACAAATACATCTAGAATTTACTGTTAACATTTTGATTGTAGTAAGGTCTTTACTTTGTATGCAGTCTGATTTCTGTATCTCTGCACTGACTAGCATGCAGACTACTGCCTAGCCTAAAAAAAAAAAAAAAAAAAAAAAAAAAAAAAAAAAAAAAAAAAAAAAAAAAGATTGCTTTGTGTAGTGCACCTCTGACCCATCAAGTATTTCTACAATTCTCCACCTCATAATGCATGTCCAGCAGTCTGCAGTCTGGACAGTCAAGGAATCGATGAGACCCTCCAGTCACTCCAAACCAAAGGACTCAAATCAGTTCTGGGAATGTTGATACAGTGTGTGTGCTGCATGCACTCAATGTGTGGCTCAGGGGCTCTTCACCATTTGTGCTACCTGTCCATATAAACTGAAGATGACCTCAAATCCCAAGCGATGAGCATCATTGGTGCCAAGATGAGCCACAACTTGCAGACAGCTGCACACTGCATGTTCGATAGCCACAGGCAGAACATTCTCCACATCTCAGATGAGGCTCCCTGGCAGACATATTCAGTACACATAGGCTTCATTTCCAGTCCTGGACACCATTTCCCTAAGGAGCTCCTTAATGCATTTAACATTGGAGCTCCTGATTAACTGCCAAACCCCTCTCCACTTGCAGCCATTTCGACCCTAATGAACCTGCCACTCAACTCACTGTGTCAATGGGTGAGACCAGCCTCCGTATTCACTCTCCGCCTCAAACAGAGCTAACAGTTACCACCCATCCCTCACCATTTGGTGAGGACAACTCAGCCACAAGGTTTCTTGACAGCAGAGCCATTGGGCAAAATAGGTGACACCTTAGGCATCCCATGTGATGAGCCAGATTCTTGGCCACTGCTACTACAATAGGCAGCAGCCTAAACTCTGCTGAACGTGGCAAAAAGCATCTTCAGCTGTCCATGAACTGAGGCCAGCTTCTCCATCTGCACACGGCGTGCAGACATTACATCCATTCCAGTACTACTGTTCAAGAATTAACTATAAAACACACAGAGAAAGCAATATATAACTTCTTACTGTTCTGACGTTTCACCAGAGGCAGCTAATGCATTACTGTGCTGTGTAGTCGTTCATTCGAAAGAATTGAGAGCTGTGCAACAGACCGCAAATACACTTTAAAGTTACTAAAATATGAGAATGCACCTCTTGACTACAAAGACATGGAAGGAATTTAATCATAAAATTAGAGCGAGCGAGAGAGAGAGAGAGAGAGAGAGAGAGAGAGAACACTACATATGTAACTTGATTCTGAAAGAACCCCGATTTAATTACATCACTGTTAGCAGTCAAACAATGTACCAAATTAATCTTTGTTTTAGGTAATGGTAAGCTAATACATACATGCTAGCTGGTTTTGACTGCTATGGGTGTTGTTTCAGCCTGAATTTGGCTGCTCAAGGAGCAGAGATTTTTCACTAAACAAGGTTATGAAACTTAGCCCGAAGTAAAGTTACATTTTTTTGGTTAAACATAAATGGAAGGAGTCACTATCACTGCAAAATAAATTTTTATTCATATCTAATCTTGACACATCAAATATGCATGTGTTGTCTATTCTTTTGGACATGTCCAAGGGGACAGACAGTATTATGATCCTGCAGCCGAAATGACTCAGGGAACAAAGAAAGTCTGTGGGCATTAATTTACATCAGTGGGGAGGGTTGAAAATTTGTGCTGACTAGCCAGATGCACTGATGACTATGCCATCTGGACACAGTGGTCATCACATCTGCATGGACTACTCTAGCATGCTTCTTGTCAGACCCAATTCTCAGCTTATTCATACACCACTGATGCAGTTCTCATGCTCATGATCCTCATTACACATGGTGTCTCACTGGCTCCTGTAAGAGTTCAAGTGTGGTGTGCATCTACATTGAAATGATTATTGGCGGACATCACCTTAATTATATATGTGGTGTCTGTTCTTTCAGACATTTTTATGTATCGTCATATCCTATTCCAACAATCAGAACATGTTTTCCTTACTGCAATCCTTTGGCAGTGTTGTGGACATCAATGTGTAATATTGGCAATCCATATTTATGATCATTTCTTGGTAAAAACAATTGTCACAATATGGTATAATTTTGCTTGCTGGGCTTAACCCACAACAATTGCGACAAACATTCAGCCAGTGCAATATTCCTCCTCTCACTGTGTCATTACAGTTAACACTGCATCTGGAAGCAGCAACAATGCATACTGGGAACATTAAGTTATTGACTATCAATTCCTGGTATCTTCTACTGATGTGAATAAAATATGCTTTTCTTTCAGTAGGTAATTGTGCATCTTGTACAGTGCTCTGCTGGTGTGTTACATACTGCAGTTTGAAGCTCTGTGACATGCAGTTGCTGGCCATTCAAAACAAACAAAAGACGACTGTGCAATAGACTGCACAAATCCAAAGATTACAGTTTTGTAAACATGAGATTACATCTCCGAAATGTACTCATTGCCGCTACTTAACTACCCTACCATTTTCCACAGAATATGTAGTGGAGATTGCAAAACTAATAAAAGGTTTGTTCTGGGTCTTAAGTTCTCCTCCAAATTAGGTGATAGTTAATCTGCAGCTAGATTCTACAAATTAAAAGATGTTGTTTTGCTTCACTAAGAAATGTTCATTGCCTCTTCAGTCAACAGCCAAAAAGTAAGCCTAGGATATCCTCTGAGTCCAACCAACAGATTTCGTTGTTGCAAACGAGCTACAGTTCTGAGCGGGCCAATAGAACTTTCACCAGATCTCATATGAGACAGTGGCAGATACAGAAAAACCTGAAGGAGGGGCACTAAAGATATCTTCAGCTACCTTTACTTTTACTGTGATTATTTTTTATTAAGTCACATGGAAAGTTTAAGAAAGTTCTATTTAAACAGATTATACACTTATACAAGGCAATGCGATTGTATGGTACAAAGAAGTTACAACTGTGGTTCTCATCCTTAAATGATCAATTCTATGCACCTATCCTTCCTGGCAAATTTTTTACTTACATTGTCAGTAGGACAGTCAGTGTCAGGGCGAGTGCCCAACAGAACTAAGCCATTAAGTTGATCCTCCTCCATTGTTGAGCTCTGCCATGTCTTTGTACTCTACGAAGTCGAAAAACTTATTTCTACTGTAGCAACAGATGCAGGTAGACAGGCAAATATTTTGTACAGCGTGTACAAAGTAGGATAGTCAGATCTAGGTCACAGAGACAATGCTTGCATAACAGAATCACAATCATTAAGGGCATTTATGCTTGTTTGCTTGTATTGAAGAATCTTTCCCATTAGCCTCTTTTTAATCACAAGGTGTGACTCTTCTTTGAAGAATGGTAGTTTAGTTAAGCACTGATTGAGTTTCTGCACCAGATCATTACCATCATGTTTCAGTTGTTGTGAACACAAAATTATGCTGAATTTTAAATGATAAATATTTTCTTCAGCAAAACATTCTCTCATGCCTGTTGTAACATGGTCCACTATTGGTATAAAAAGTTTTATCCCAATATGTCATGGCATCATAATTATGATCGCAGTTTTCCCTGTGTCTTTCTCTGCCTGTAAGACAAGGAACACTCATCTCCACGTTTAACTCTTCCATAACGGCTTTTGCCTCTTAAACAATACTAGCAAAGTGGATATCAGCATTAGCTCTCATGCTGTCATACACACTGAACGTCAAATCTAATTTTGCCTTTGCCATTGCGACATCCAAGATAGAGACTTGTAAGATTTTGCTGACTAGATATGTTATGCGCATAATGTCACTCAGAGGAAACAGAGTGATAAGAAACTCAGTTAGAGAGAGCTCAAAGGAAAATATTGGTTTTGGCAGCTGTTGTTCTATCCCTTCTACACTGTATTTCTTGAAGAACTTCGTAAAATGTTCAGAGATCAGCTGCGAATTGAAAAACAGCATCATGTCGCTCAACCCATCTCGTTTGACAGTGTGTCTGGAGGGAGTGTTATAGGTGACTCCACAAGGTTGCAAACCACTTGCTAGACACTGTAAAAAACGATACTACTTCTTCAATAGTACCAAGTGAGTTTCTCACACTTTAACTTTCCAACTGTGAGAGACAGTGAGGTTGAGCTGATGACTTCAATAGGGTGCTACTTACATGTTGATAGCTTTCTTTATTATTGTAGCCACAGTTCCTTTCAATACTTACATATTAACTGAGCAACCATCACAGCTTATACCCACACAGTTCTCCAGGTACAGAGAAAGGCTTTCCATTCTCCTTAGAATCATGGGTACCTAATACTTCGCCAGTAACACTATGCTCTTCATCTTGACACTCTTGAGGTTCGTCATCAATGTTTCCACCGCAATCCTTGTTGTCATTGATGTCAATGAAACTCAAAAATCTTTCGTGTAATTTGCCGTCACCGTCAACATATCTTGCAGCTAAACTCAGTTGGGCGATGTGCGCCATGTCCGTAGTCTCATCAAAGATTATGCTGTTATAATGAGAATCTTTTATTTCCTCCAGTAATGTCGATAACATCTCTGTTTCACAGCATGAAATAAGTTTGTTATACATTGTTTTATGTAAGTGGCATTTGCTTTAGTGGTTTCAAGGTGATGTTTTAGTTGCAAGTCTCCAGCGTCTATTCTAAATCTTAGAAGAGCTCTCTCCCATCATCTGTATGCTCCCACAGGGTAATATTTTCCTTTCCATGAAATATAGTTGTTTTTATTATAGGTACAAGACTGTCTCTGTTTTCCCTAATGCTTTCCATTATCTGTCTTGACAATTGATTTATGACCTCAAGTTTGCTTCGTGTTTCTAAAAATAATTTTGCACCTGTTGATACTTCCATGTGGCACTTGAGCTGAGAGTGAGTCTCAAGGTCACCATCTTCATCAAGTTTGGCGAACTTTGTTAGTGGTTCAGTCACAGGTTTCTTGGCGATAATGGATTTCTTTCCTCCAGCCATTTTATTATTCACAAAAATTGAACAGTTACTGCGAAGTAGTCCCTTTTTAACTTTTATGAACACCAGCCATGGATATTGTTGAAAATGATTATTGTGCATTTGTTTAATATTTACTGGTGATAATATATCCAAATAATTGCCAATATCTGTAGGTTTCAAGGAATCAATCAGTGAACTTTGTTATGGAAAATTTGATGAAGTGCTGTGCTCCATCTTCACATCTGGTGGTATTCTTGTGGCTGAACGGTGACCAGAATCATCAGATGTTTCTACTTTTTTTCCATATTACATACCGATCCATTTTATTATATTGTTACGATGTAGGTAAATTAGATGCCAATTATTCTCAAATAAACACTTTATTCACACTGAAAAATGCAACACTGGTACACTTAGCACTAAAACACATTCGTCCATGCCCCCCATGTTTCTAATATCACTAAGCACAATACTGACTGAAGTCCGTGATAATAGCCAATAGTGCAGTTGTTCACTTTTTATCACTTCCAACATATCTTGAAGATTGTAGCTTTCAAACTGACTACCTGGCAGCGATTCTGCTTCTCATATATATGTGGCTCAGTTGTTTTGAGAACATTTTGTGCCAGAATGTCAAATGTACTTTTGGCCACTTGTAGGTCACGCTGGTGATGTGTCCCCCCCCCCCCCCCCCCCCAAGCTAAGTTTTCAGCAGGTGCTTGTCTAAGTCACATGGCAGTGGTGGCAGCTACAGCATGGTTAAGATGAATGACAAAATTAGTAAATGAGGGCAATGCTATCACATTCCCACAAACAAGGAAAAGCTAAATACAGATAGAGAAAAGCTTACAATATTGTGTGGGCTTACAATATTGGTTTCCACACAGGAGGACGCAGTAAAAGGAAATTATGAACACAAATATACTTACACCGAGCGAGGTGGCGCAGTGGTTAGACACTGGACTCGCATTCGAGAGGACGACGGTTCAATCCCGCGTCCGGCCATCCTGATTTAGGTTTTCCGTGATTTCCCTAAATCGCTCCAGGCAAATGCCGGGATGGTTCCTTTCAAAGGGCACGGCCGACATCCTTCCCTAATCCGATGAGACCGATGACCTCGCTGTCTGGTCTCCTTCCCCAAAACAACCAACCAACAAATATACTTATGCACCTGCTAATATTGCTACTGCAGAAGTACCACTCACATTGTACCACTCAATTAGCTTTTTTTCACGCAAATACCATGAGAATCTTTCAGTTGAGTGGACCAAAAAATAAATTTGTTACGCGACTGCTTCTGTAGGAATAAATTTGTGATACTGGATATGGTGGACACAGAGAAAGTCCAATCAGGTAGGAGATATCAGAAAAATCATGGAAGAACAAATATGGATGTAAGAGGGCAGTTGCTGTAAACTTAACTTTGGTGGCGTGCATAGATGTTCACTGACAGCTATAATTGTACCAAGTGTGTGGCTGCATCATTACACCATTTTAGTAGGAAAAGTGGTGGAGAGTAAACCAGCTGTGAATTTGTATTCTACTGCACATAAAACAATAAAACAAGTGGTCACTTCTTTTTACATCAAAGGCCATTTGTTGTGCCGGTTCATCATCGCGGAAATTTTCTCTCTAGTTTTGGGTTCCTAGGACAACGACCATGGGTGCCCAGATGGCATATATGTGAGTTGTTTTCCATGACTTCTGATGGATTGCTAGTGGTGCAAGCAAAACGATTACATTTATTTTTATTTGTACAGATTTAGGTCAAATTCACAATTACATTTAATTGTGAAATAAGTAAATTTATAACCTTCATAGCATCCATAATTCACCACATCACTACCGTGACTGTGACACTGGCGAGAAGCAGAAAGTTGTTATGATATCTTACATGTTTTCTATTTCGTACAATAATGATATGGCACTGTTTTCCAGAATGAAGAAACTTTTATTTAAGGAAAAGTAGTGGACTTCTTGGCTTCACCTGGGTATTAATTTACTCCAATTCTAACCTCCTTGACCTCCATTACCTTTCACTCCATTCTCTGTCCATGTCCCCTCCCCAAGAGCCTTTTAGGGTGATTCAGTGACTCAGAAGGTCAAGGTGATGTATACTGATTTGATGTGAAATTGTAGGTCTCCCTCCCCCCCCCCCCCATGTGGTGCTTAAATTTTCAGGAATTTGGGCACATCTCTGCATTGCAGCACTAACTTCATCTGTAGAGATTGCGGATGAGTATCACATACAAATGTCGTGTGTGTCTCTCTCCCTATCTGTGTCCACTGTGGAAAGCACCACACTCCCTGCTCACCAGATTACACTGTTTTCTTGAGAATGAATCACTTGCAAGTGTCCTGTGTGCCCCTCTCCCCATCTATGTCCACTGTGGAAAGCACCACACTCCCTGCTGATCAGATTACACTGTTTTCTAGAGAATGAAGAAGGTACAAGAATACAAGACTCAGGACAAGCATACTGACAAAGAGGCCTAAAGGAAGTGCAAACAGTTGCCCTCAGCATGTACGTAATGTCATATGCTACAGCTACAAAGACATTTCCCCTTTGCCAATGGTACTCCTGCCTGTTACTCTTTCTGTAGTGTGCCCTCAGGGCCACTCAACCAACCCTGCCCCCCTGATGGTTTGGGGGATCCCCCCTTTACTGCTTTCTCCACACCTGCTTTGGGATTGATAGCTTCCCATCCACCAGGGACATTTGTCCCCACCTCCCAGCCTCAGACAAATAAGTTTCTTCTGGCTTATCTTGCCAGAAGGGGTTCTTGGGGACACATCCTTCCCTGGGTTGCACTGGTCTAAAACTGGACACCAGCAAGTGGCTGAAGGAGCCACTGGCTGTTGGTTGCACTGGTTTATGATCGTCATCTTTACATGAAACTGATTCTGAGAAATCCTTGGCATCATCAAAATCGTCTAAGGACAGGAAAGACAAGAAAAGTGCTTCAAGGAGGAGGGGCTTCCAGTGGACCCTCACACTCCTGTGGCCAATACAGGAATCCAGAAACCCCTGAGGCCCCAGTTTGCACCACACAATGGAACTTGGAATGGAGTTTGCTCATATGTTCTGGATACACTGTATAGCAAACTTCAGCCCCTTGATACACCTTTGAAGGCTGTGGCTGCTCGCGTAAGTGCATTTCAGCAAAGTACTGTCTACAGTGTTTACCTCCCTCCTGATGATAAAGCATCTCGTGACAGACTAGTTGTGTTGGTTTCTCAGCTCCTCCCCCCCCCATCCCCCACCCCATCTTTCCTAATCTTGGTCAATTTCAGTACACACAACCCTTTGTGGGTTTTAATCATGATCATTGGTCATCGTAAGGATCTTGGAAATTTATTGGCACAACTTTAACTTTGCCTCTTAAATACTGGTACTGCCACACACTTCAGCATGGCACACAGAGTTTTCTCGCCCATTAACCTTTTCATGTGCTGCCCTTGGCTTCTCCCATCCATCCAATTGGGAGTTCATGATGACCTGTGTGGTAGTGACCATCCACAATCTTCCTGTCCCTACATCAACATCACTACCCTGGATGAATGCCCACATGGGCTCTCAACATTGCTGATGGGAGTGCTTTTTCCTTTGCTGTTGGCCTTGACTTCCCGCCACATGGAGGCATCAACAAGGCAGTCCAGAATATAATTCCAGCCATTCATTTGGCAACTGATTTAGCAATCTCCTGTTCCTCAGGCCTGCTCTGACGAGAGTACCTTGGTGGTCATCAGAGATTTCAGAGGCCATTAGAGACAGTAGGCAGGCTCTCCAGCACCATAAGTGGCACTGATCAATGGAGCATCTTATTTACTTTAAGTGGCTTCATGCCCAGGTCTGCCACATGATGAAATCATGTAAACAATTAGACTGGTAGCAGCATGTTTCAACCATCGGACCATATACCTCTCCTTCGCAGGTTTGACCTAAGGTGAGAAATGTCTACATATACCAGACACTAGTAGGGCATATCTGCTATTGCCTTGAAATTGCACTGTCTTCTCTGACCCAGACACCATTGCTGAACATTTTGCTTTGCAGATGCTTGAGTCTCAGCGACTGAGAATTATCAACCTGTTTTTCGTGTTCTCAAGCAATGGGTGGAGCAAAAGCAATTATCTTTTACTACATGCCACCTAGAGCTGTGTAAAGCTCCATTAATTGAGTGGGAATTCATCAGTGTCGTAGCCCTCTGCCCTGATACAGTCTGAGAGTTAGGTCACATCCACAACCAAATGATGAAGCAGCTATGAGTAGATTGTCAGCATCATATCCTTGCCATCTGTAACTGTATCTGGAGTGAGGGCCAGTTCCCATTGCAACAATTCGAAAGCATCATTGTCACATTGCTGAAACTGGGTAAACACTTTTAGAGTAGAGGAGTTATCGCCCAGTAAGTTTCACCAATGTTCTCCGTAAATCACTTGAATGCTCAGTGAGCTGGCAGCTGTGTGGTTCCTTTAGTCTCAGGATCTTCTAACTGCATCCCAGTGTGATTTTCGCCAAGGCTCTTCCACTACAGGTAATCTGATTTGCCTGCAGTCTGCCAGCCAATCAGCTTTTGCCCAATGTCAATACATTATAGCCGTCTTCTTCAACCTGTAAAAGCTCTGTGCCACCAGGAAGTGACACCATATCCTTGCTGTCTTACACGAGTGGGGTCTGTGGGATCCATTCCCAGTTTTTATCTAGAATTTCCTGTCACAGTGAATATTCTGGGTTCTAGTTGGTGCTTCCCTCAACACTCCCCATATCAAAGATAATGGAGTCCTGCAGTGCTCTGTACTGAGTGTCCTTGTCTTTCTAAAAGGCATCAATGGTCACCTCCAGCTGTGAGGTCATCAGTGTCACTTTCCTTGTATGCTGACTGTTTCTGTCTCTTACTATTGCTTCTCTAGTGTGCGTGTCACTGAATGTAGACAGCAAGGCACCATATGAAAGACGCTGTCATGGGCACTCACCCATGGATTTTTGTTTTCAGCTGCCAAGACCCATGTCATAGTTTTCTGTCAACATCATATGGTTCATCCACAACCAGAACTTTCTTGATGACAAACTATTAAATGTGGCAGGAACTTAATGCTTTTTAGGACTGGTCTTTGATTCTTAGTTGACATGAATTCCCAGTATTTTGCAGTGTAAGTGAAAGTGCTTGCTGCACCTCAGTACACTTTGTCACCTGAGTAACACCAGCAGGGGTGCATAGTGCACTACCCTGTCTTGGTTATGGGAGTCTGGCATATGGTTCAGCATCAGCCTCAGCATTGCGGATACAGAATCTAATGCACCACTGTCGGGTTTGATTTGCAACAGGAACCTTTTGAACTAGTCCTGTGGACAGATTACTCATGGAGACTGGGGTCCATTCATTGTGTATCAGGTGCCAACAACAGCTTCTCAGTTATGCTACCTATGTTTGCAACTCTCCTAAGTATCCAGACTGTCATCCCCTCTTTCCAAACACACCTCAATGGTGGCCCGGATCAGGGATTTTGATCACAGTCCACACCCTGTCCCTCCCCTCTGAATTTCAGTTATTTCTCCGTCCACATCTCCTCTGGGCCCACTCATGTATACCTCTGTGAGGAACCCATCGGTAACAGCTTTGTCTTGACCCATCATGAGGTCCAAAAGACACAGTCCCTCCTGAGGCCCTCTGCCACCAATTTTTCTCCATCCTCGGTGCATCCTGGAGTCCAGCAGTAGTCTATACTGATTGCTGATCACATGGGCTTTGCTTACACTGTCACGGATCATACTGAACTGCCTTCCTTGCCAGAAGCTGTAATATTGGTAGCCATATCTTGTGCTCTTGAGCATATCCTTTCCTCCACTGGTGGGTCCTTCATTCATCAGCAACCTCTTGATTAATTTGAAAGCTTTCCACCAGTATTACCCTCATCATCCATTGGTCATTGAAAACCAGTATTCCCAGTATGCCCGTGAGAAATGTGAATGCTCAGTGATGATTGTATGGACTCTGGGTCATGTTGGGATGCCTGGGAATGAACTTGTTGATAGCTTGCCCAAACAAGCTACCAGTAAACTGGCTCTGGTAATTAGTAGTCTGGAAACAGACCTCTGATCGGTATTACACCATCAAGTTTTAGGAACCTGAAATGTGGAATGGATCACTGTGACTTCAAACAAGCAGTGATAAGGAGACTATGAATCTATGGAGGTCCTCCATGCATGCCTCTCACAAGCATTCTACTATCCTTTGCCAGCTCCACATCGGCTGTATCTGGTTGACTCACAGTCATCACCTCCAGTGCCACCCCACTTTCGTCATTCCCGTTCAACAGTGGTCTACATTTTCCTGTATTGTGCAACATAGCCACCCTGTGGCAGAATCTTTGTCTCCCTGACTCGTTACCCCCTGGTGTTAGGAGATGATGCCTCAGTGGCTGACTTAGTTTTACGTTTAATTCATGAGGAGGGCTTTTACCACTTTCTTTAAGGGAGGGCAACTTAAGATTATTGACCCATTGAGGGGTTAGCTGCACACTTTGTTGCCTCCTCTGCCCACACCAGGCTGCGGCTGTCTGGGCGTGGTAGACCAGCCCGGTTCTCACCCTTCCTTTCCCTTTTACTCTTCTTCCCTCCTCTCACATTGATCGTTTGTCTCTGTACTTCTCTTGCCCTATCGATGTTGCTAGTCTTCCTGAGGCACTGGTGTACTTCTGGTAAGTGGTGGGGACTGGGGGATGTATGTCCCCCCATTGCATTCTGCACTCCGCTGCTTCTGGCTGCACCTTGCCTGTCTTTCGCCCTCTGTCTACCATTTTTCTTTTTTTCCTTGTATCTGTTTCATTGACCTTTCATAGACATTGGGGTTTTCTTCCTCTGGATTGTGTGTGGTAGGCTCTCTCTTACCAACAGTCCTGTAGATCTGCCTGCCTGTTTGAGGAAGAAGGGATGGATGATCTAGTAGTTTGGTGCTTTTAATCATTCAATCAGACAGCTACTTCTGTCCACCTGATATGCTCTCTCTGTCCACTTTTTCCTGCTACCTCCCTCTCTGTCTGTTGTTCTTCCCTGCCTCTTGCCACATCATCCTGCCCATCTCCATAGGAGGTTGCTGCTTCTTACCTTCTTAGTATTTTAGTCTAGTTAGTGAGTAATATGTGTACCTGGCTTGGTTGAAGTCAAACCAGTGATTTAGGAGGTGGTGGAACAAATCCACTTTCATAATATATATGATTACTGTCTATGCTGGTTGCTGCTTGGTATCTAGGAAATAATTTTGATTGATATTTTGGTGTCAATAGCTTACTGTTATGCTTGCCTTCAAGAATAAACAAAGCTTTGGTTTCAAATATTTGAATTGTGGCACCAATTTTTCTCACTGCCTGTTTCTAATTGATGAATATATGTGATTATTAGTGGTATGGCCATAACAGCTTCTACACAAGATATGTTTGCAAGATTCTCTCCCTCTCTCCACCTCTCTCCAAAAGTCCACTGGAACAAGACACAGAAGCCTTGATCGCTGTGCGGCCGCTACGGTCGTAAGTTCGAATCCTGCCTCGGGCATGGATGTGTGTGGTGTCCATAGGTTAGTAAGGTTTAAGTAGTTCTGAGTTCTAGGGGACTGATGATCTCAGAAGTTAAGTCCCGTAGTGCTCAGAGCCTTGATCACTTCACTTTTTTTGCTTTTTTCAGTTTCTTGAAGACCCGTTAAAGACTGACAGCCCTAGTGTTTGGGTAAAGCAAGATCCTGAACTGAAACAAGATGCTGATGGATCTGAGCATAATGTAAGTTTTCACACAAACACTTTATTGTGCAGAAAGTGTTGTAAGAATGTTATGACACAAAAATGGAGCATTGAAGCTAAATTTTCTTGGATGGTGAATAGTTGTAACCTATGATACCAGCTAGTATCAAGTATGTTCATGGTCTTCCAGTTGGCTCTAGTTAGATGTGTTACTTGTTGGTTATTACGAATGGTATTTTAACTGCACTCGTGACAAGCTTATCTTTATCAACCCTTACCCTTGCATTAATTTTTTATTGTGATTCTATGTAATGAATGCCTTAAGTACATATTTCGTGTCAAGGGAGCAAGGAAGACTTCCTCTTGGAAATAATTGTTAATCTTGTCACATGTCTCTGTGTCGCAGTGCTCTAACAGATGATGTGGAACTGTGGTATGTGATGGGTGTATATTCTAGAGTTCCCAGTCACTATTCACTGTAGTATTTACATCATTACTGAGATCTTACATTGGCTGTATGTAATTCCTTGTGATTTTCCCCCAGTACACATGACATAAATTTGCATTGTTTCCTAAAGATTGGTCACTGAAAATACAAGGTGACATAGCAAGAATCTGCGTAAATAGCAGTAAATTTGGTTAATTTGAATTATAATGTGTTGAATGCCATATTCATTTGATTAATAACCAAAACCACCTCTTGTTTATGGGTTTACAGCTGGATGATTATTTGCATCTCTATATTATCTTAGTTTAATTTTGAAACGTTGCCACACACGTATATAAAGTTTGTATATGGGAGTACGACCACCCGATAGAGCAGGCCATAGTGCCTCTGGATTATGTGACAGGAATAGAAAGTGAAAGTATGCCAAATAAGTAATACAAACTGGCTGCAAGCAAAGTCAGGGACATTGGAACTGATTCGGATTCATTCTGACAGTCACTGTTCCCAAGCGATAAGAATCTCTGTGAAGTTGGATGATATTCATAAGAAAGGATATTGAGAGCTGTGTCATATTTCAGGGTGTATGCGACCCGGGACAACTGGGAGATCCGGGAAAAACCCGGGAATGTTTTCATCCGGGAGAAAACCAGGAAAAACCAGGGATTTTTTTTATAATTCTGGGAATTTTTCATTGTTTTTGTTTTCAGTTAAATTTTTGTAATGTTGACTGGTAAGAACCGATACTCTAACAAAGGTTATTACTGTATCCTGCTACTGCAGATAATACTGCAGCACAATAAAACATGAACGACAGAAAAAACGAAAATAAAACTTAAATTGCAAAGGAAATGCGCCATATACAGCAACAAAACAGTGCTCATACAAGCGTCTACCAACAGCAAAATGTGTCAAAGGCTTTAGGAAGACTTTGTAACAACAAATTGCCTCCGATGAGCATGACGTCACAACTGTTTACATTAGCTTCGTTTTAGCAGTTACGAGCGGGATCAATCGCATGCACAGTTGAGTAGTATCTTCCCCCGCTTCTGGCTACAGAAATGTGGCTGTTGGCTGTGTAAGCAGTCGCTGCAAGCAGCTAGATGCTACCGGGAAAAATTTTACTGGAGCACGCAAGTTGCCAGATTCATGCATGTGCATCAGGTCCACACCTAGGAAGGGGGGGGGGGGGAATTCATATTCGTGAGGGGAGAAAACCTTGTTGCACAAAGCGACTAACATCCAGCGCATCTAAGTCTATTGATTATCCATATAATGTTGAAACGCATCCCTATCGGTTTTCTAATATTTTTGAACACATTCTATGTTGATTTGTGAATGCATGCATAGTGTACATGATTTCTCTGTCAGGGGAACCCTCGTTGCATGTAAAAACAAATTTTCCTACAGACAAAAGCGACTACACAAGCTGACCGAGTAAAGGTGTACGGCTGAATGCCAACCGCTGTCTGATTGTCTGTTTCATCGGGTTTGCGAATGATGAGCTTTGTTATAATTATTAGCGAAATCCATAGATACAGACTAGAGGAGTGGAAATAAACAAATAACAGCTAAGAAAGATTACTTATTACCTTCTCGGTGTATCGAAGAAAATGAAATTTTGTCGGAAAATTTTTGGCCAGATCGCTATACTAGCAAGGGCCAGTTGTACAGTCCCCATCTAGCAGCCGCTTTAAGTTCTATTCTGGAAGAAGCACGGAAAATGCGTTGTATGAACATGTAACAATGCCTAACTGGAGAATAATCGCGAGATAACTAAACCGGTGATTCTGGCAGAGTTAGTGAAGTTAACCTGTGAATAAACTTTGACATTGGCAGGAATAGCTACAGAATTAGTGATAACAAGACTGTTTGTTAGAATGAGGAAGGAAAAGAAACGGGGACATCACACAAATAATGGATCAATATGACGATTCCAAGTTTGTATAAAATTTTTGTACTATTACTTTTCGATCTTATGCTTGAGAAACTGGAGCTTATGAATAAAGTGGTAAACTATTCCATAACGTAAAGCTTGTTGCTTGTAGTAGGACCAATAGGCATTTGACATTGGTACGTTGCGAATTATATTCTGTCGTTACAAAGAAGACCGTTTGTGCCAAAACAGTCTCGTTTATTTAGTGTGTGTTACAATTGTTGCTGTATTAGAAAGGCTTAGTTTGTTATATCTAGCAGACAGTGACAAAATAGACATAATCAGATCAGGAAACCACACCAGTCTTGGGTCCTATTTGTATTAACAGCTTTTTCAATATCAGACAGCGACATTTCGATTTTTCATGTAGCAATATGTTTGACGAACTTTCACAGAAAGGAAAGTGCGTCATGCAAAGCTGTAGCAAGATTAGAGAGAAAAAAATTCTAAGAGCTAAGGATTGAATAAATGTTTATTGTCTTGCTTGCCTCATGTCATTACTGGGTCTATGTATCCTATATTTAATTTTATGTCACACAAAGCAGCAAGTTGTTAGCTGATAGGGAATAAAGAGTGCACATTTTCTAAAGAGTTCTTTTTTAATAAAAAGGAGGGACAGGATGTCAAACCGGCTGACTGTAAGCAAGAGAGGCAGCACAGGACATTTTAATTTCCATTGTTCTGAATATGGTTTGATGGCATTCATTACAAAATATACATGTTTCAATTCCACATAGTGAAATACAGTGACATGCGGTAGAAGAATGCTGTGTAGGGAGGCGAGGCACTGCACTTCAGCGAACTTAAGACCAAATAACATGTTTTACATTTCCTCGAACACATATGTTTTATGCATCAGACTCTACAGAAAACTGTGCACTACAAAATGAATATATTTGGAAATTTGTTTTTAAATTTTTAATGTCCTATCTCAAACGCTCGAGGGAATGGCGGGGTATTGCCCCGGTTCGGAAACATCATAGACCCGGGGCTGATGCGCAGAGCAGTCTGAGTTATAGAGGGGAAGTGGGTAGTCTCCATGTGACCCGTGTTTACAATTAGTGATAATGCTGTTTCCTCTTCGTTTACTGCTCTCACGTCAAATGAAAACAAAACAGATTTCTGTAGCCGGGAGCTATCAAGTGAATTAAAATACATTCACATAATTATGGAAGGCTAAAATGCATTGTTAGTTGCAGATTTTATTTTATTTGCACCTTCCTGACAGTCATGCATTAACTGCCTTACAGAACAATGAAGCTATTTTTGACGGTTTGCTAAAGAAACTTTCTTTTATTAATATTTTCCGCTGAGGCAGACAATAGATTTTAAATGAAGTGTTTAATTCCACACATTGTTCGCTGAATTTCAAGCGTGTGTTTTAAACTTCTAGCACGTGTGGCATTATGCCATAATAAACAATCAAACATGAGATAACGCAGTATTGGTACTCCAAGAAAATTTACGTCCTGAAAACCACATTGATAAGCTTAATATCAGGTCGTCACTTACTTCACTGGGAATCTGGACATATGAATGTGCACTTTGTATGTGCACATTTTAGTGTGGGTCACGAAATTCCAATGCTTTTGGAGTATCCTCTGATGTCTTGTTTCTTTTATGACATAATGTAAGATCTTTTAATGTTTTACACGTTCAGACATATGGGCTCCCTACGGCATTGTAGCTGTGCAAGTGCGGTGACGCATGTCATCTGTCGCTTTCTGGCAGCTGCAGAAACAAACCTATTTCTAACTGGTCACTTGAAAATATTTCGAATGATGGTGTGAAAAGCGTTACCATCAAAGCAAATTTCCTTTTACGCAAGTTGAACTATGTGCAAGAATTTATGATTAATTTTTTAAATCAGAGCGTTTGACTTTCATTTAAAAATCAACTCTTTTATGACGAGCCATTTACATGAATTTCGAGCCCAGAAGATCAGACATTTATGTCGTTATTAAAAATTGTACGTGCACATTTGTGTGATATATCGTAAATTGTAATACGCGCATAAAAGACCAACATTATACGTGAAAGTGTAGCTTCTCTTTCAGCGTATTAATCTTATAGACCAATATTATATGTGAAAGCTTTTCGTTTCGTGTAGCAACACTATGTATATTAATTTAAACCATAAACTTTTTCTGTTTGTGTGTTCACGCTACTTAATTGATGTTGCTATTGGCTGACTACATCACGTGTCGTAAGCTCTGAATACCCGCTGTCATCGGCTGGCGAGATTACGTGACATGAGCTATGACTGGCTTACAAAAGCACATCGCAATTTCGATTTCAATGCTTCAGAAAGTAGCATGCGGTGTTCGGTGAAATTCGAATATATACTTTCGTAATACGAAAATATGCAGCATATGTGTTGCTGGACACCAAAGATCTTTCCGAAACGTGTTTTTTTCCCCGTAGTTAGTTTTCGAAAGAGCCGGGAAGTTCTTCGCCCATGTATAAAACCATAATCATTCAAAGGACTGATAAGTTACACAGTACCGAGAGAAAATATACTGTCAGTTAACAGGGAAAAAGTATGATTTCACCTAGGAGAAAGTGTATTTTTAACCGGGAAATCCGGGAGAACTCCGGGAATTTTTTTTCCTTGTCCACGTATACAGCCTGTATGTACAGAAGTTAGCAAGCAGTTATAATTCAGAGTGTTTTCTTCTTTCAGTCTGTTAAAGACCCACTGGGAATATCTTGGTCCACTGATTTTATCAAGAAGGATCCTGAATTAAATCTGGAAATGAATGTAACAGAGAATATTGTAAGTATTTACATCTCTTATGTATTGCTTTGAGTCAAGTAATGTGTTTTGTTAAGTGTGTAGAGTAAAAGATGCAGTGCAGTGGAATTCTCACAGATTGTCAGTTTTCTGGAACTTGTTTCTGTTCATAATTGTAAAGTATTCTTGTACTCTGGCACTTTACTTTCATATCACCTGGTACGTGCTGACTGTTTTAAATAGAAGTGGAATGGGACTTGTGGCTGACCTTGTTGATATCATTTATATTGTATAATGGCTGTGTGTGATGGATGCACAAAATTCACATTTAGATGAAGTGTAGGTCCTTTGAGAAATATTCCTCCTTTCAATAACTTCTGATAAATACAATTAAAAAAAAAAAAAACATTGGCTGTTCTTATCTTGTGTGTGAATCATAGTTATTCTTGAATTTGTCCTAAAACTTTTTGGGGGTTTGAAAAAGAGAGATAAAATTTGTGTGTTGTAGATCAGCCCTGATACTTTGGCTAAAACCTGTACATGTTGTGGCAGCTTCTGTGGTACCTGTTGTATTAGTTATAAAATTTTCAGTAATAAAAAACTCTGTGTATGGCTTTTGGTGAATAATTGTACATAGATGAAACCATGTGTGACCTCACCATTCGAGTCGTGGCAGGTCTAAAGAAGAAAGAGCAATTTTTTAAATGTGATTTATGACATTGGTAAGGGAAAGAGATGCTCACAAGAGATGTCACAGGAATGAAATTAGGCAAAGACCGGGGAACATTCAACACACAATTGCAGAATGTTTAGTACTGGCTCACTCTTGATCTTATTGTTCATAAACAAATGTTGCTGTTATAAAGGATTCTTCAGGCACCGAAATGTTGGCTTCTTCAGGCACCGAAATGTTGGCTTCTTCAGGCACTGAAATGTTGGCTTCTTCAGGCACTGAAATGTGTGGTGATTACACAAGCATACAGGTCAAGGAACCAAACTATCATGCTAGGGACAGCTTAGACAGTATGTAAAGGAGTGTAGCTGATTCACAGCCAACAGGCCAACACTTAATGTCACAAAGACTCATATGCCATTTTAAACAAATTAAAGGGATGAATTGGCATCACAAGTAGACAGGACAGTAAGTGAAATGGTAGTAGTATTGTTCCACAAGAAGGGTTTTGCAGCAATGAGAATGCCACCCATAGTAGTCAGGGGTGTGCATATGAGGAGTTTAAACAAAACAGCGAACTGTAGGGTGTTCTGGGGCATAACTGTAGTTGTCAAAGTGGCTAGATTGTAGTTGGTGACCACTTACCATGAAAATACAAAAGGTCATACTGGCCTTCATATGGATTCCAAGAGATCATAGGTCGAGCAAGATGGTGCCATGGCACTGGGGCCAGAGATTCAGGTATAGTGTCCACTGCATGGAGTGCTTCTCCCATACCAAGCGTGCAGAACAGTGTGTAGCTGGTTGTGTGGTCTGAAAAACCATGTCATGTGGTTATCACTGAAATCGGTGATGTACACCCCATTTGTTACTTTGAAAATATGTAACTTAGATTAAATAGTGATAGACACCTGAGCAGCAGCTCCCCCCAGGGGATCCACAACTCTTTTGTGGATATGTGCATGGCAAGCACGGGAACCTGAGGTAGTGCGGCTCTCTTTCCTTTCCAGGCTGCATACCTTCCTTTTCCACATCCTTCCCCATCCTCCATCCTGCCCCCTCCCCCATCACCTCCGGCTCTTCCCTTTTCTTCTCCCCCTATGGGAGTATGTTTCATGCCTATGTCCGGAGACAGATGCTTGTAACTGTAATCAGTCTCTCTTCTTTGCTTTCTATACTAGAAAGTCTCTGCCCTGCCTTTGTCCTTCTCTTTTTCTTGCCTCTTCTCTTAACCCACTTCTCCGCTGCGGCGTTTGAGACCTCTCTTCTTTCCTTTTCTTTGTTCCTCCCTTTCTCTTTCTTTCCTCACTGTGCGTGTGTGAACGTTGACCCACGCGTAGTCCTCGACGGTAACGTGTACTTCCCCACCCCGGGTAGACACAGGACACGTATATACCCCCTGGTAATGGCCAGGCCCAGGGAGGAGTGATTACCTGAGCTGGTACCTTCCGAACATGCCAATTGGTCCCTCCGTCCGTTCCTCGGGAGGTGTGACCTGTGGTGTGAACAGTCACCTAATGCGGGAGTGCCCTCAGAGAGGGCCCTCCACAAGGAAGGAGTGCGTCATCAGAGATGCCGGTAATCATGGGGGATAATTCTGCAATGGTTTCCTCTACGTCTACAATTTCTGCTCACAAGCGAAAGTTAAATGAGTCTCAGCCACGGACAATTCTTCCATCAGTGCCACAATTCCTTGTTGTTTCTTGTCAGACAAAGGTCAAGACTTCTCCACAGTCAACCCTTTCATTATTCAGAAAGGTGTCGACACAACTGCAGGTCCTGTAAAGTCTTCTTCCCGATTACGAAATAGCACCTTGTTGTTAGAAACACAGTCAGTGCCCTCCAGGCACAAAATTTGCTGCGAACTTCACTGCTACACACCTTTCCTGTCCAGGTGGAAGTGCACTGCACTTAAAATTAATCACACGGGGTGGTTTATACATGCTCACTCAACAGATTGTCCAATGAGGAAATTCAAAACTACCTGTCTGACCAGGGGATAACAGCTGTTCATAGTCATGAAAAGGGTTGACAAGGACTTGGTACCAACCTGTACTATCTTCTTGACATTTGACAGAGTTTATCTTCCATCGAACATTAAATCGGGCTATGAGATAATTTTAGTTTGCCCTTACATCCCCAACTCTACGTGTTGGTATTGGTGTCAGTGGTTTAATCATACCAGCCGGTCGTGTTCCAATCCGGCCAGTTGCATTACGTGTGGCAAGGATGCCCAAGAAGATGCTTGTCCACCTCCATCCCCTTGTTGCATCAACTGTGTGGATGACGACGTTGCTTCCTCTAGAGATTGCCCCAGTTTCAAAGATGAACAGCTTATTCAGGAAATCAGAGTGAAGGAAAAGGTGACTACATTTGCTGCTCATACATTATTCGCCAGTCGAAAGCTCACTGTGCCTCCAGCAGGTAAATATAGCACAGTCCTTGCATCTCCTCAGCCTACTAAGGAGGCAGCCACATACTCTTGTGATCTCACCTT
The DNA here is from genome assembly GCF_023864275.1 of Schistocerca cancellata. NCBI lineage: Eukaryota > Metazoa > Arthropoda > Insecta > Orthoptera > Acrididae > Schistocerca > Schistocerca cancellata. The sequence continues at coordinate 153,388,282 of NC_064636.1, forward strand.
CAGTGCCACGGTCATCAGATCGGCCAGTGCAAAGATCACCTGTTCAACCTCCACACTATCACCTGCTCACTCTACGGCTTACCCTTCATTGGCTTCTGCTAAATCACGAGCCCCAAATTCAGACACCCTGACTTCACAACCATTGTAACCTCCCTCATCTCAATGTCCTCTTTCTAAGAAGGCTCATAAGAAACCAAGTTCCTCTCCTTCTCTGCCACGGCATGTCTCATCTACAGCGCCACCTGGAGGTAACCGCCCTCGACCGTCCTCTGTGTCGCCAAGGCGCAGTGCTGGCGGCCGATCAACTGGCCAATCGCTGGTGGCAGGAGCTGCCCCCGAACAACCTATGGGTCAGGATCTTATGCCTTTGGCTGAATGCTGTTCCACGATGTCGGCTGCTGGCTCTCAGCAGTCGTTGAGTTGAGAGCAACCGTGATAAGATTCTTCCCTTTTCTGTCCACCCTATGTTAATTATCCATTGGAATATCCATGGCATTAGAGACAATCGGGATGAATTGTCGAACTTCTTACGATGCTACTCACCGGTCATCTTCTGTCTTCAGTAAAGAAAGCTAAGGCCCCATGATCACTTTGTAAGTAAGTAAGTCCGGTTTGATCTCCCGTCTATTGATGGCACTCCAGCACGTGGCAGACTTCAGATTCTGCTCCATGATACTGTCCATCATCACCCAATCCCCTTAAACAGTTCCTTCCAAGCTGTACAGTCTGTCGTTCCCTTTCTGGATACACCATTTCTCTTTGTACTGTATACATTCCATCATCCACAACAATGGCAAGAGCTGATCTCTTTCATCTCCTTGGTCAGCTGGAGCGTATGGTGAATTGCCATTTAGCCTGGTGGCTGGAGCCGCGAAGCCTTTTAACACATGCCCAATGCGGTTTCCGAAAGCATCATTCTGCAGCCGACCATCTTGTTGCTCTCTCCACTTATATCATGACCAATTTTCTCAGGAAACGCCAAACAGTAGCAATATTTTTTGATCTGGATAGAGCATACAATACCTGTTGGAGGACAGGCATCCTCCGCACACTGTTCTCTTCAGGCTTTTGAGGTCGGCTGCCCCTTTTTATTAGTGAATTTATGGCAGAGCGCACATTTAAATTGTGGGTGAACACTACTCACTCCCATACTTTCGCCCAAGAAAACAGGATACCCCAGAGCTCCGTGATAAGTGTTGTACTTGTTTGCCATTGCCATAAATCCAATTATCGATTGTCTCCTTCCCGATGTCTCGGGCTCCCTCTTTGTGGACAATTTTGCGATGTACTACAGCTCTCAACAGACCAGTCTTCTTGAATGACATCTTCAAGGATGTCTCGATCACCTCCACTCTTGGAGCATTGAAACCAGCTTCTGCTTTTCTCCCAGTAAGACCGTTTGTGTCAATTTTTGGTGTCGTAGAGAGTTTCTTCCGACAGCCCTACATCTACGACCTGTTGACCTGTTCGCAGACGTTGCTAAATTCTTGGGTCTTATGTTTGAAAGAAAACTGTACTGGTCCTCCCAAGTTTCCTATCTTTCGGCTCACCTTCTCTGCCTCTATCGCACCTTAGTGTGCTCGAAATTGGGCTATGGAAGCATAGTTTACTCCTCTGCTCGGCCGTCTATTCTTCGGCGTCTCGACTCTGTCCACCACCGTGGATTGCGTTTAGCATCTGGAGCTTTTTACACCAGCCCTGTGGAAAGCCTTTATGCGAAGACTGCTGAATCTCTGCTGACCAATTGGTGAGTTGCCCTTCTGAGTCGTTTTGCAAGCCATCTGTCTCCCATGCCTGCTAATCTGGCCCATGACCTTTTTTTCAACGCCACCTTGGATTTAGGGTATGCAGGCCACACTTCCTCTCTACTACCATCAGGATCCATTTATGTAAAGTGCTACATTCTCTTTCCTTCCTTTTTCCTAAAACTTTTTTGACAACTTGGGGGTACAGCACTGCCTTGGCTGTGCTGCCGGACCTGCCTGCTCCGTGACCTTTGTCAGCTTCCCAAGGATGGTACCTCTTCTCTCATTTATCGTTGGGCATTTGCTACTCTATGTGCACAAATGAAGGATGTCACATTTATTTACACTGACGGCTCAAAAACATCATTTGGTGTTGGGAGTGTCTATATCGTTGGCGACCCCCCTAATCAATTTCAGCTTCCTGACCAGTGTTTGGTTTTTACTGCGGAGCTTTACGCTGTTCTTTAGACTGTCCAATACATCTGTCGCCATCAGAGGATACAGTGTATTATATGGTTCGCTCAGCTCTCTCCCCAGTCTCCAAGCTCTTTACCCTGTCCACCCTCTGGTCCACCGGATTCAGGACTGCCTCCACTTGGGGGGGGGGGGGGGATCTCTGTGACATTCCTCTGGATCCCAGGACACATTGGTATCTGTGGAAATGAGATGGCCGATATAGCTGCCAAGGCTGCAGTCTCTCTTCTTCAACATACTGTTCGCATGGTTCTACAGTGTGTTTTATGTCTTTGTGTTGCTCTTTTATGGCACGGACATTAGTCTGCACTTCTCAATAATAAATTGTTTGATGTGAAACCTCTTTCCTGTGCTTGGACCTCTTCCTCCTGAACTCGTCATCGGGAGGAGGTAATTTTAACTAGACTCTGGATAGGGCACTGTCTTTTTGGCCACTGACACCGTTTAAGTGGCGATCCACCCCCACTTTGTCTCCACTGCTCTTGACTGTGGACGGTGAGACACTTTTTACTTCAGTGCCTCAGTGCCCCTATTTTACTCCGCTACGCGCCTGTTTAAAAGCTGTTGCCTGACATATCTTCCAGTTTAGCAGATGACACTCGATCAGCTGATCGCGTCCTCGAGTTTATCAGTGTCAGTGAGATGATGTCGGTCGTTTGAAGCTCTTTTTGGGGAAAACAACCCCCCCCCCCCCTTCTGTACTGGTTTTCTAAGCTTTCCTTCTGTTTTTTAGTTTCCCCACTTTTTAAATTTCACTCCCATTGCTGCTGATTTACAATTTGTTCTTTTTTTACCTTTCCCTAAGCCACAGACTGGGCACTAATGACCGAAGCAGTTTTACGCCCTAAAACTATATATAAAAAAGAAAAACATGAGTAGCAAATCTAAGAGTAGGATATGTGACCATAACAGTGAACTTGAGTAGCACATGCAGCTGTACAGTGGACATCTTAGCTCTGTCAGCTAAAGCAACATGCAGTCTTCGTGGTATCAGGAGCATAAAATGCTAGGGCTTAATAATGATGCAGAAAAATAGTGTTGACGATTTTGATACTGGCACATGGCCAGCAAGATTCTGTATTAATTGCAGAATTGGAATTTTATTAGGTTATTGTATGAGAAGCTAGAGCAAGCTAGCAACATAGCAAGTAACATTTTGTTGGAGAAGCAATTCAGTGGCAGGCTGCTACATCTGTTACTGGTAGGTTCAAACAACATACAAGTGTAACTATAGAGATGCTTCAGGAACTCAAATGACAATTCCCAGAGGGAAGGTGATATTATTTCGAGGAATGCTATTGAGAAATTTAGAGGACTGCTATTTGAAGCTGACTGCTGAACGATTTTGTTGTTTCCAACATACATTGCACATAAGGACTATGGAGATAAAATTTGAGAAATCAGGGCTGATACGGAGGCACACATACAGTCTTCTTCCCTTGTATTTGCGAGTGGAATGGGAAAGGAAATGACCAGCAGGCTTATGTGGTACCCTTTGCCACGCGCCATTGGGTGGATAGCGAAGTATCGATGTATTTGGAGATACTAGGTAAAATAAGTAGCTGATTAATGTAGTAGGAGCAGCAGTGATGTTTTTAATAGTAGTAAAAGTACTTATACGTACATACGTACATGCATACATACAAAATAATCTATTAGGAGTTCCCATAATTAGCAGTGTGAGTAGATTAGCACTAGTCACAAACAGCTAGTTGTAAATATTATTTACAGCCGGTTAATTCCTGCGGGAGCTTCTGCCTCCAGATTTCCAGCCTAGCTCATCCCACATCCATCCACATCTTCATTTATGGAATGCAATGTGTAAACGAAAGAATGAACAAATGAATTACATTTTAATTTTATGAAAAAATTCAGAAACATTCAATAATAGGTGCAACCCATCAAGACAAATTAAGGTTATCATATTTTACTGGAAGTAGTTATACCTGTATAAGCAATTCCTCAGGATGTTTAAAATCATCAGATTTTACAAGGCTATAACTTTGTCATAAATAAAGGTACAGAATTGGGGTCAGATTTTTACTGCTATACATGCCTGAAAAGTCTTTACTTACAAAGAAACCATATCATTTTTCCATTGCTTACATTTTATATGTGTGCACATACAACATTAAGGTGCTTTTCACAGCTGTGTTTAGGATCAGATTCGTCATTTACTAATAAGCAATATCAAAATTCTTTTCAACACATTTAAGCATCCAGGCGATGGACTTCATCCACGCATTTGTAAGCATGTTGGTGTAGGAAACTCACTGCTGTTCCCATGTAGCATCATAGTTCATCCAAAGTTGTTGGAAGAGGTGGCACATAGGTGGAGCCTTTCACAAACTCCCACCAATAAAAAAGATACCATACCGTGAGATGAAGCAAATTTCAAGGTAGGGTCTGCACCCCCTTTAGCTGATCAATACCTCAGGCAGCTAACTGTTAAGAAGTGCTCTTTTGTACAGGTTCCAATGCAGTGGTACACCATCCATATGAAAAATTATAGTTCTGATAGTTTTCCATCTCTTCTGTTTTTGGTCCATCTATGTGTTCTCTAATATTTTCAACTTTCTTCAATTTGTTACAGAATTCCTTTCTTTTCAGATTCAGTTCAGTACTAATCCCACTAAACTGTTTATCACATTACATAAATTGAATAATAAATCATGATGACTACCAAGAAACTTCTTGTCCCATATTGCACAGCACATTACCCTTATTAATGTTGCAGCTACCAGTTCAAGTCATCCCTGGAAGACTCATTTTATAAGATGTAAACCAATCAGAAATGGCCTGCTATTGGAAGAAGTAGACATTACTGGTAGGTGCAAGATTCCATAGGTCAATGAAGAGGTTTATGCAAGGTGTTCAGTTGTCAACATCACATCACATTCCTACTACAAGCTTGTATAGGGTAAATACTAATTGGTACATAGTAGCTGCCATGCCCTATAAGATTATCCTATAGGATACTACTGAGTGAAAGTATGCTAGGAAGCATTTCAGAATGTTGACACTCTGGAAGAACATTCATTAATTGCAAGGCAGACAGATATGAGCTTTTTGGTTAACTCATTTTCATGCTGGTCCCTCCTGAATTTATTATTGATCCGAATGCCTAAGAACTTAACTCGTGGAACCTCATCCAGTGTCTGTCATTGATATCTCCTTGTATCTGTAAGTTATTTGGATTTGTTTGGAATTACATGATGTGTGTTTATGTAAGTATAAATGTTGAATTTTTGTTCTGTTGCCTGTAAACTAGTTGCAATCATGTTCCATTATTCTCCTGGCTGTTTCTAGTAAGAATGTGTTTGCCAGTTATAAATGTACTTGTCATCGGCAAGCATTGCAGATTTTGAAGGCACCTCCAATGGTTTTAGGAAAACATTTATGTAGGTCGGGATAAATCAAATGCTGAGCCCTGTGGGACATTGTATGTATTATTTCCCCATTTTGTATTCAGGTTTCCTCCCAAGGTATCATTTATTGCTATGACCCAGTTTTTTATTGCTAAGCTAAGATTCAGATCTTCTAAATTTAATTCTTTTAACACAATAACAGTGTAGTTTCCCGAGTAAAGGGAGATGAAGGTTGTAATGTGATGCCAACAAGTTTTCTCTACTTCTACTGCATATTTCAGTCATGCTGTAAATTCAGCACAATATTTTGGTAATTAGATTGTTACAATCATAAGAAGAAGAGTTCCTCCTCCTGTCACCAGATGATTCTTGTGATTGATTTGACCATTCATCTGATGGAACTGATGTCTGGTCAAGTATAGACTTCCTGACTGAGACTTATGGATTAATTTCAATGATAACTTTTCCCCCCAATTTTTTCAGCTACTGTTAGGAAATTATTGTTTTCATGGCCTGATATTTCAGTTTTCCCTAAATATTAAGCTGGTGCATAAATTGATAGCACTTTCATTTTGCATGTTGGTATTCCAGTTGCTGAGGGTTTATTTATCAATTGTCATTTTTTTACTTGTAATTCACTGTTGCTCTTTGAGTTTACATATTGTCATTTTGTCATTTGGAGATAGTGAGTGGAACTGTGGTCACTACAAAGTGGAGTGCCCAGTGGAGAAATTGGAGCACTGTTGACATACTCATCTGTTTGGGTTTTGTACAGCTGTAGTAGCAGTGGAGGAAGCCAGAAACATTTGCGCTCTGTTTATGTTTAATGCCATTGGACAGAGCTGGGCAAGAAAATGGTTTTGTAAGTCTAAGGAGAATTGTTTTGCCATTAGTGACTTACCTTCAGGGTTTGATGAAGGTCATTTAAATGCTTTCATTCACAATGATCCATGTCATTGTACTTGAGAACTGGCAAATTCAATGAACTGTGGTCATTTCATGACCTTCTGACATTTGCGTGCAGTGGGAAGGCTCAAGAATAGGGTGTACCAATACCACATGCACTAAACCAAAATCACAAAATTGGATGGCCATAGGTGCATCTTTGCTTGCCTGTCATCAGTTGCTTGTGAACAACTCTAATCATTCCTGCCCTGTGTCATTATGCTGATAAGAAATGGTGGCTGTTTACTAAAATAAGGAAAAGAAAGGAATGGCTGAGCCCAAACAAAGCAGCAACAAAAGGCATCTGCAAAAGATAATGTTGTATATCCTGCGTGGTTTACTATCAATTGTGTCCTGAAATGTAACCACTGATTACTGCTGACATTTACTGTCAACAACTGAGATGTGTTGCGTATGCAGTACATGAACAACGGCCAGGAAGACACTACTCCAGGATAACACCTGCCCACAATCTGCTAGACTGACAAAAAACAGTACACAGAAGTTGGGTTTCGAAATCATTGCATACCCACCTAATTCAAATGAGCTTGCACCCTCAGATTTTCTCCCTTTCTGCTCTCTATTGAACAACCTTCAAGGGACTTCCTTTCAAGATGTAAATAGACTGTGAACCTTGTTCAAAGTGTTCTTCACCTTAAAACTATGTGACTTCTACAGTTACAGAATGAAAGTCATCCCAGCATTGGGAGACTCCTGGAAATAATGAAGGAGAACATTTCGTTCATTATTTAAGTCTCCCGTATTTGTACCTGTTATCTATTAAACTTACGAAAAAATGCCTTGAACCATATACCAACCAAATACTTGCTGCAAGTGGGTACATATGCATAACCTTTTTTCATTTTACTGGTAAACTGTTTCCTTTCATCTCTGTCTAACCAGTATGTATAATGTTAAAATAATACTTAGTCTGTTAAGCCCAGTGTCTGAGTACAGATGTTGCTAATACGGATTTGTATTGTACATATCTGTTGCAACACAGTTAACTCAGTGCATGTGTGCTAAGTCTTCAGTGATGAATCATATTGTCTTTAGTTGTAAAGTTTATAAAGAATTTAATATTTTCTCAAAATAATTCTGCTGCCTAACTGAGGTTATGGCTGAGTAAATGTCAGTAGATTCTTAATTTCTTGTCATAAAATGATGTGGCTCTATTGAGAGGTTAATGTAATCTGTGCACCATTGTTTCTCAGAACATTTGAGGAATAGTGATGGGTCAGCTGTGTAGCAGTAGTTCTCCAACATAAACACTAATTACTCTTGTTCTGAGGTATTGGTTGAAATAATTTTCATGAACAACCCAAAGGGTGCATTGAAATATTATTAAAAATGAGCACCGCTTCTAAAAGTAATTTAATATGAAGAAAATGCAATGGAGAATTGGCAGAACCTGTAAATTAGTTAATAAATATGTTTACTTCAATGTAGAAATGACTGAAGCACTAAATATCCACCAATTGATGTTGGAAATAATTTGAATTTGTTGTACGATTAGTAGGCCTCGAAGTTTCAGTGGATAGAGATAAAATTATTTTTAATGGAATACAACAGTATACTTACTCATTAAAGGTCAGTTAAATCAAAAGTACAATTCAGCTGAGGAAAGAGTGATTCCAAGTTTCCTCTTGGGCAATCATCCATGCGAAAAGTGAGTTTCAATAATTGTTATAGTAACATTTCCTTTTCTAAATGATTGATAATGTGTTCACACAGTTGGCTATGTGGAATGAAAGATAGCTCCTGAAAGAATTTTTTCAAAATTATGTTTAAATACTAAATTATTTGAATTGTTCCCTTCCTTTAAAATACAAATACATAAGGAATGTGTTAAATTAGGCATGCAATAATTGTATCAAAAACTTGAAATCTTGAAGATAAAAGTAAAAAACTAATTGCATTTGGGACATTATAGATTCTATACATGGCTCACACAAATAGGATCATTCATAATGTAATTTTGGATACTCTAAGGAACTAAAACCATACATAAATCATACAGTTTAAACACAAGAGTCTTTCAATTTTTCATTGTATTACATTTTGTTCTTAAAAAAATTCATCTTGCAACACAGTTGTAGGTCCCAATTCTAAAGACATGAGTAATATCTTTTCCTTTTTGAATAATCATTGGTTAATTTGTTAATGTTCAAATTTGCTCAGTTATAACAAAAAGTGCTGTCACTTTCGTATTGTGCGAATATATTGTAGCCTTTGTAATGGGTTTCAAAGACATTACCATAGCTTCTGCATTTTCAGAGATGCAATAGAAATTTTTATATACCTATCTCATTTAAAATTTCTACAATGACAAACAATCCAGGTTTTATCAGATCAACATGCACATCCTTGCCAGCATCTGATGCAATAGCCTTCATCTGCAGCATTTGATCCCCGCAAGAATCATTTTACACCTCTGAATACCCAGAACATCTTTGATGGGTTGCATCCTCAGTTATGAGAAGATGTTTTATTTTTTCAAGCTTCAGGGTTGTTTTGACAAGAATATTATGATAGCTTAAGGTAAAAAATAATAGTAGTTTCGAATATGAGCAAAAAGTTTGACCTGAATGTAAGTTATGCACACTCAGTTGTACAGGTCTTCCAGTACCATAAAACGTGGTTTTTGCTTGAATCTGCATATTTTTGTTGCATGTCAACATTAATCCATTTTTTCCATTTTATTTCTTTGCCAGTCAACTTCATTATTAAATTTGGAGTGAAGTTTATGAGTTACAGTTTTTACACTTCATACATCAGTTCGTAGCACACATGAATTAACAGTAGACTACATGTTCCAGTAACTCCTTACCTCATGAAAAAATGCTTTTTTCAGTGTCATTTTTCAGTGCATTCACCAGATAGAGTTGGCATGATACTTTCACGCATACATTGAGGTGTATTGTAAACCAACAAAATGTGTAATGAATGAAAGTATTTTTTATTTGCCCCATTTCTGTGTCTGCCTGAAATTGCTTATAAGCTCCCTGAGCTGAAAATATTATGTAGTGTTTTTCCAAAACTCTGTGCGTCTTCGTTAGCCTTCTGATCTTTAAATAATAAGTATCCCATCTGTCAGGTGCTTGACAGATTGTCATCTCTGTTGTAAAAAAATTTTGACTGTTTGCTTATCTTTTTCTGAAACATTGTTATTCAGTTTGTGTAGTTAATGTTTCCTTAAACATTACGGAAGCTGTTGCACTGGAACAATTAATTTGTTTGTTACTGCATATTTCCAAGTGTGGATGTAGCTTTTACTGAAGTTTGTGGGGATTTGTGTGAACCTAAATAGGGTTCTGATTATTACACTCTAGTGACATGAGTGGTTGTGTATTTACTTTCTTTGTACATACTCTTCACAACTCTTTCTTCCTCTTTTCCTTTACTTTAAATCTAGACATTTGCTAAGTTGCTCTCTTTGCTTTCTTCTGAAGTCTTGTGATATTTTCTTGTCATTTTCTCTACATGGAACCAACTGTAATTGATTTGCTTATAGCTTTGCAACATTTCTCTCTCTCTCTCTCTCTCTCTCTCTCTCTCTCTCTCTGATTTACTATTCATTATCTTCTCTCTCTCTCTCTCTCTCTGATTTACTATTCATTATCTTCTCTCTCTTTCTCTCTCTCTCTCTCTCTCTCTCTCTCTCTCTGATTTACTATTCATTATCTTTAGCAGACAGCTAGTACAAATGTGTAGCAATGCACCAGCATTCATATACAGATGTATTACTGTTGTGACAGTGCCATGAGATTTAAAAGTGCCACTACGTCAGTACGCGAACACGGCGATAGAGGCGCTCCGCAGCTCGGCTGAGCGCGGGAGCGCCATCTAGCTATGAACGGCGCCGGCCGCATGTCATGGCACGGCAGTTGAGTGACAGATACAGAGTTGGTAGCATGTAACTTGCTATTGTTTCTACGTTTGTATATCCACACAATTTATTAGTGATTAAACGTTATAACACTAATTGGCAACGAGGTCGGATATTTTTTTTCCTGCATTGTGGAATTGTGTGTTTGTGTCGGGGCAGACATGGAACAGCTTCTGCAAGCGCTCATTGAACAACAAACACAGCTGACAGCTGCTATTTAGGCGTTGTCGACGTCGCTTACTCATCGTGTGTCTTGCTCTTCTCCGCCTCCGTTCCCTCCTTACGACAAGGCCGCTGCAGACTGGGAGGATTATGAGAAGCGTTTGCAGCAACACTTCTTGGCTTTCGGCGTTGTCGACACTCCTATGTGTAAGTCGTTATTTCTAACTTGGATTTCCCCACGGATCTATCAGCTGCTATCTCAGTTAGCCCCTCTGCAGGAACCTACCTCTCTGTCCTTCCAAGAAATGTGTGACTTATTGTCTAACTATTACCGCAAAAACACCCACGTCGTTGCCGCCCGCGTGGCGTTCTACTGGTGCCGTAAACAGCCCCATCATTCTTACCGGGCATGGGCGGCGGAACTACACGATCTGAGTAGGAAATGTCAGTTTGTCACGGACACTCATCATGAGTCTTATGCTGATTCTATGGTTAGGGACACTATTCTACGGCTTGCTCCTGATAAAGAAGTTCGGCAACGTGCCTTACAACTGCCAAACCCGTCGTTTTGGAAGTTCTAAGCATCGCTCAATCTTTTGAAGTGTCTCACGCTGCTGGTGCGCAAATAGACACGTGGTGTGATGTAGGCGCTGTACAGACCACTTTCGACACGGACAATTTGCCTGTTTCACAGAGAACGACGATGTGGCGGCGGTTCACTCACGTCAACAACGTCGCGTTGGGCCGCCACACTCACAGCGGAAACAGCAACCACAGAAGCAGGTTCGTTCCGCACTTCCTTCTTGTCCACGTTGTTTCGTACAGCATGACAGGGTCGCGTGTCAAAAACGTTGGGCCACGTGTAATTCATGTACGAAAAAAAGCCACATTGATTCTGTGTGTCAATCCCCTAAAGTTCCTGTCGACGAGGACGAGGCATCGGACATGGATGTTAACTGTGTGCTTTCTCAAACAAATAAGTTGTTTGTTACTGTTCATGTTCTGGATAAAGACATTTGTATGCAAGGGGACACTGGTTCTGCAGTAACTCTCATTAATTCTCACACGTACTTGGAGTTGGGCTCCCCGCCCTTGTCTCCAGTTACGCGAAATCTGCGAACTTATAATAAGCAGAAAATTCCTATTGTTGGCCAGTTTGATGCTTCCACTGCCTACAAGTCTGTTGTTAGGCCCCTCACGTTTTATGTGGTGGATCATGCGGGCACTGAAACCCTGTTCGGTTATGATGCTTTCCAGTTGTTCGGGTTCTCCATTGATGATGATGTGCACCTCATATCTGAGGATATTCCGTATCAACAGCTGGATGGATTGTGTTAGGAATTCTCGTCCGTGTTCTCTACTGATCTGGGTCGTGCCAAGGATTTTGAAGCCCACATTACTGTTAAACCTACAGCTCGCCCTAAGTTTTTCCGGGCATGCCCTATTCCGATGGCGTTGCGTGCACCTGTCAAGGCTGAGATAGACAGGTTAACAGCTTCTGCGATTCTCCTTCCTGTTACCTCCAGTGAATTGGCATCGCCAATCATGGTGGTTTCTAAACCAAATGGGAGTCTGCGATTGTGTGGTGATTTTAAAGCCACTGTCTACACTCAGAGCCTCATTGACACTTATCCTCTTCCCCGTTCTGAGGAGTTATTTAACAAGCTCGCTGGGGGTCAGTTCTTTTCCAAACTTGACTTATCGGAGGCGTACCATCAGTTGACATTGGATGCGTCTTCCAAGGAATTTCTTGTCATCACCACTCCTTGTGGGTTATATCAGTACCAGCGGTTACCATGTGGCGTTGCTAGCGCGCCGGCCATTTTTCAGCGGTTTTTGGAACAGCTCACGGCTTCCGTTCCCAGCTGCATCAACTACCTGGATGACATTGTTGTCACAGGGACCTCCACTGAGGAGCACCTTCGCAATTTGCGTTCACTGTTTCGGGTTCTGCATTCGGCTGGGTTGAAGTGCAATCTGGACAAGTCCCAGTTCTTCCAACCCTCCATTGTGTATCTTGGTTTCCACTTGTCCCATGAGGGTATACGTCCTCTACGTCAGCACGTTGCAGCCATTACCACTCTACCCCGGCCGTCTACGGTCAAAGAACTTCAGGCGTTTCTAGGCAAAATTGCTTATTATCACAAATTAATTCCATCCACTGCGGTGGTGGCTCATCCTCTGCATCAGCTGTTACGCAAAAATGTTCCTTTCTGTTGGTCCGATGCGTGTGAGCAGGCTTTTGTCCGCCTGAAGGCTCATTTGCAGTCGGCGCTTTGTCTTGCCACATTCCGTCCGGGTCGGCACTTGGTTCTGGCGACTGACGCGTCACAGAATGGCCTAGGGGCTGTTCTCGCCCATCGGTATGAGGATGGGTCGGAACGACCCATCACCTATGCTTCCAAGATCCTCAATGATGCCCAACAGCGTTACTCTCAAATCGAAAAGGAGGCGCTCGCTATCATTTATGCTCTAAAAAATTCAGCGTTTTTTTGTATGGTTCTAAGTTTCACCTCGTCACCGACCACAAGCCGCTGGTTTCTGTTCAGCCCCTCGGCGTTCCTTCCGCATAAGGCAGCTCACTGCCTGCAACATTGGGCCTTATACTTGGCTCGTTTTCACTATGAGATTCACTATCGCCCCACGGCCCAGCACGCCAATGCTGACGCGTTGTCGCGTTTGCAGATGGGCCCCAACCCGGTTTTCGATCGAGATGAACTACTCTGTTTCCACATTGATGAGGAAGAACGTCGTGTGGTCAAGGGTTTTCCACTTACAGGTTCGCAGGTCGCGTCGGCTACTGCGCGGGACCTGGTCCTGCGTCAGGTGATCGGTTCTGTTCAACGGGGTTGGCCGGACAGGACCAAGGGCCGGGCATCGGATCCCCTTCACAACTACCATGCCTTGCGCCTTCATCTGTCTGTTCGTGAGGGTGTTGTTCTTCTGGCCACGGATGGCGCATCTCCACGGGTTGTGGTGCCAGCCTCTCTTCGCAAAGATGTTCTCCAACTATTGCATGAAGGCCATTTGGGGATATCTCGGACTAAGTCCCTGGCCCGCAGACACGTTTATTGGCCTGGTATTGATTCGGACATCGCCCACATGGTCGCTGCGTGTGGTCAGTGTGCTCAACAACTGGCTGCAACCCGTACAATGCCCTCTCTGTGGCCTGATCCGGCGCAGCCATCGGAACGGGTGTACGCTGACTTTGCCGGCCCCTTCCTCGGCACTTATTGGCTACTGCTGATTGACGCCTTCTCGAAGTTTCCGTTTGTTGTTCGATGTCCGTCGTCCACCACTGCAGCGACGACGCTGGTTTTGTCCAAAATCGTTGCGCTAGAAGGTCTTTCATCCACGATTGTCACGGACAATGGCCCTCAGTTCTCTTCGCAGGCCTTCCGTGATTTTTGTACTGGACAAGGGATTCATCATGTTACAGCACCACCCTTCCATCCGCAATCGAATGGGGAGGTCAAGCGCCTTGTCTGCACTTTCGTAAGCCAGATGAAAAGATTCCTTAGTGATTTTTCCACTGATGACGCTCTGTTGCAATTTCTGAGTTCTTATTGCTTCACGCCTCTGGGTGATCGCAGCCCCGCTGAACTCTTGCATGGCCGCCGACCGCGCACTCTACTGCACCTGCTTCACCCTGTCAGGCCTTGTACTGTGTCCCCTAGTGCGGGAAAATACTCGGTGGGCGCCAAAGTGTGGGCACAAGGGTATGGATCTCGCCCTAAATGGATTCCAGGGGTGGTCAAGGCTCTTCGCAGCCGCAGGCTTTGTGAAATACATATGGACGATGGCATGGTTGTTCACCATTACGACCAGATATGCCCACGAGTGGTGGCCACGCCGGTGCCACCGCCCCTTCTTTCGCCTCCACCAGCCCGAGAAGCCAGTCCTGTCGCTGCTGCCGATCTTCCGTGAGTGTTGCTGCAGCCGACGTAGCTACAGCTTCCGAGTACGCCGGAACCTTTTTTTTTTTTTTTTTTCAAGGGGGAAAAAGTGTTGTGACAGTGCCACAAGATTTAAAAGTGCTGCTACGTCAGTACGCGAACATGGCGATAGAGGCGCTCCGCAGCTCGGCTGAGCGCGGGAGCGCCACCTAGCTATGAACGGCGCCGGCCGCATGTCACGGCATGGCAGTTGAGTGACAGATACAGAGTTGGTAGCATGTAACTTGCTATTGTTTCTACGTTTGTAGATCCACACAATTTATTAGTGATTAAAGGTTATAACAATTACTACGGAAATTATTCAGCAAATGAAACTTTGATTGTTTCATCCACAAAATAATCCCCTCATAAAATCTTTCCTTTACAGCACCATTTTTTAAAAAGTTGTTTAGGTTTATGCTAACTAACAAAAAATGTAAACTTTCTTCCTGAACTACCTTCTGTGTAGTAAAAATCCTTGACATTAAATTCTTCTTCAGATATCAAAACTTAATCAGTATTTTTAGTTGCATATCTGGCAGCAAACATTATGAATTCAAACTTAAAATACCTATAACACTGTAGCCAAACAAAATGTACTTTGTAACATAGTCTACACAGTTCAAATCAGCACAAAGAAAGTGTCATATTGATCAGTACATTAGGTATATATTTTGGAGACAAAGATTCTTCCTATCATTGTAACATCTCCTTGTAGCTTTCAAAAAATAGAAGTGGGAAATCATTTACATTTTTCCTCCTCAGACAGGAAAATAGATACTACAGATGCAAAAACAAAGATAATATTCAGAAAATTATATCTTGGTCTTGTACTTACATTTTGGAATGGTTCAAAACTACTAATTTGTCAGGCAAAATGGCTGGCCTCCACTTAACTTCAGGACATGAAATAGCTAGTACTGACAATACCTACACATACAGGTACAAGGAACTTCCCTAGCTTTTGGAATTATTAGTTCCTTTATCTGGAAAGAGGTAGTAATAGATACAGGAAGGTTAGGAAAGAAGTGCAGGTCCCTGAGACCCAAAGAGTGTCACTCACAAGGAAACATCATCAATTTGACCTTATATTTTAGAGAGAACAAAAGCATTCCATACTTCATGGAGTATGACACACTTTTTTCTTCAAAAAATTTCCTACAACATTCAAGTGTGTCTTATACTCAAAATTAATGTATAAATGTCCATTGTTTGATTTAAAATTCCTGCCAGCCTTAAAAAAGGCCATATATTCAATGCTGTGGGAAACCTATCTCTATCTGGCAACATTGGATTTAACTGGCAGCAGCAGTGCACTGATGCGACGAACATGAGTTGTGGAGCTTCACAAGCTTGCTGGAGCTTCACAAGCTTGCTAACACTGCCCTCCCCTCCCCCACCCCCCCTCCTGCCCTGCCATCACAAACCCAGAACACTGTCTAGCCTAAGATGTGTCACTGCAGTCTACAGTGCCAGTGAACTTGAACTGAAAGTGATTTGTGTTATCAGTAACAGAATAGTATTTTCTTTAGTGGTTTCCTAATGGAAAAAAAGGTTTCATATGATGTGGGCTATAAATTGAAGGTAATAGCATATGCAGAACAACATGGAGACAGAGCAGCTGAGTGGCAGTTTGGTCCTCCTCCACCAGAAATAGCCATTCTTGATTGGCTTGCTAGTAAGGAAGAACTAAAAAATTAAAAAGACTACATGTGCAAATTGAGGACTGAATGTAAAATGACCAAAACGACACTCATATCTGCAATTAAAGCAACAAACAACTACTTCCCTGTCCTGTGTTTAATTCATGATACAGTCCTACAAACATTCAACCAGATGTCCATACAATCATGTTCTGCATTGAAGATAGCATTCCGGTCAACTGACAACTATGCCAATGATGTCAGGGCATGTATGAAATGAGGTAGTGTTTGTTGGGTAGACCACATCCACAATTGCTGTGTACACAGCTACAGATAGTGCAGTTTGACACAGAGAAAATGCCTACCAGACTCGGCAGTGGAGGGCCATAGAAAGAAGCAGGACAGTCAAAAATCGATGTGGCCTGATGCCTTAGTGTGAATTGTTCTGTTGTTTCTTGGATGTGGTGACAGTTCATAGAGACTGAAATGTATCCCAAAGTCCATGGCGGGGTTGACCACGTGTGACTTCAGCAGAGAGGACTGTTATTTGGCTATAAGGTCACAACTGATTGCCTTAGTACTGCACGGCGACTGGCATATGAGCTTGCAGCACTTGCTGGACGTGTTGGATCAAGGTAAACTGTTCACAGATTGCTTTAGCAGAGTGGCCTTTATTGTATGAGACCTGCTGTATGTCTAACTCTGACACATCTTTACAGAAGGCAATGCCTAGAGTGAGGAGGCAGCTTGCTTGTGACCCAGGGCAGGCTGCTTTGTCTTGTGTTCAAAAGGTGGACCCCATGCTGCATTCCAGGATGTCACTCTGTGTGTCACAGGCATTTGGCGTAGGCTGTGATAGTGGGACAAGAATCATGTAGTACATAAACTGCTTAGTACTTCTATGCTCCAGTTTATGTTTGTTTGATCAAAAGCTTCTGTCTTTCCACTAGCATGTTGCAGCATTGGCTGTTGCTATACTATGCCCAGCTGGCTCTGCTTTGCAAAGCAAGTTGGCCATGTTTTGCTTTCCAATGCATAACTCACCCATCTGCAGCTGGCCCTGTTTCAACTCACTTCTGCTCTGGCATGTTTTATTTTTTTTTAACAATTATTGTCAGTACATTACACTGACCTTTGTTTTATAAACTCTCTGTCCCTTGGATTGACCAAACTATACTACCCATTACACCAGAGTTACTGGTGACCAGTATTTGCATCCTTATTTCGCCTGTTAAGTATCATTCTAACAATTAGTTACCTTAACCCTTTCACTGAATCTTACACATTTCCATAGGGCCCCTTTCCCTGCACCTTAACTCAAACACCATGGAACTAATTTCATTACTATGCTTTCTGCACAATTTTTTCTAACTCTCTACTCTCCACTTAAAAGTGAAAATAAATCGATTATTTTTCATACTATATCATTGTGCATTCTGCTTCATTCTACTGCTTTTATGCTCAGGTTATCCAACCCAGTGGAATATGAACTATAGCTGTGTCTGAACTTGATCATGTTCTTTGTCTTTTATGTACCAGAAGAACATCAAGCCCAGCAGAACAAGTGCAACTGCAGTGGTTGGTATGACAATAGTCAGTGTTGTCTCTTTCCGGTGCTGATTTTCACAATATGAATTTACATGCCACAATAAGGTTTCCAGGGAGATTGGTCCCTCCTGGTTCAGAAATATGTTTATAGATGACATTAGTTCTGGCCCTAGAGTTATACTTAAGCTGCTTAGGTTTGTGGCAGGTGGCACTTCCATGGGCTCTTCTGGCCAGTACAAATGTGGTTGGGAAATGGTCAAGTGAGTTATCCCAGCAGTCGTGGTGGACATGCAGAAAGTAGGCCCCATTATGTTGCATGCTGTTCCATTTAATAAGAAAGCATTCACCTTTCATCCTACCTTCATTGCTGATGTACCCCTCCACTTCTTGAAACAGCTAGATCCTACTATCATCCTGTCAAAGCTAGGGTCCAACCCATGTTCCTCTACTTGCTGAAAGTGCAATTCTGTCTGGAACACTTCTTTATTGCATTCTCTTTCCTCCCTTGTCCCATTAGCAATTTCACAGCGCAGGAATCCTGCCTCGCTCTTATTACCATACTCAGACTGACTATGATTTCCTCTCAGTGACATTTTTGTAACTTTGCTTTCTCCATTTCCACATATCTTCCTTTGTCTTTTGCAGTTAATAACAGTCACTGAGTTTTTACTCTTACAAGTTTCTTCAATATTCCCCACTTGACGAGTTATGCATGAATTATGTAGCACTCGTGATGTGCTTGTTTCCTTGCTACTGTTACAGAAGTGGATATGGAAACTTCGATCAGTTCTGACAGATGCTGTGTCTACTCCAAATTAAAGGGCAAGTCTTTGTGCTCAGGTTCTGAAACCAACGTCAACTTCGGTGATAGTACCTTCTGTACTTTCCTTAGACCCTTTAAATACTCGTCTTCTTGTGACAAATTTACCCCTAGCTGAAACACTATCTTCTATGGACTGCAACCATTTTAATAACTACTTCCCTCTCTAAGACTTGTACTTGGGTTTTTAGTTCTCTGATATTCCTAGTAGTATGTAATACTGCTGCTTTTGTACTTCAGCTGTCTACATGTCCATGCTTCTTCTCAGTTTTATGTGTAAGTTCAAAATCAAATTTGCTTAGGCTTGCTGCCCATGATGTCAACCTATTGGTAAGGTTTCTTTAACCCCAACAACCATTTTAATGCCACATGATCTGTTGTTACTCTAAATGTTTTACCATACAGATAAAATTTGAAATATGTGAGTCCATAAATAAGGTTAACATCCCATTCTCCATTGTGGAATAATTTCATTCTGCAGAATTTAGTTTCCTTGAGCATTAGCTACTAGATATTCTATTCATTCCACCTCTTCTAATAAGACAGCTTGGTGCACGGTTTTGTGTGTCCTATAACAAAATAAATTCTCTATTAAAATCTGGAAATGCCAGTATTGGGCTGGATGTTAAAGCTTGTTTTAACTCCTCAAAAGCATGTTGGTACTGTTGTGACCACACAAATTTAGTACCCTACTTTTAACAATTGTGTAACCATCTGGCAGTATCTGCATTTCCTTTTATGAACTGGTGGTAATAGTTCACAAGTCTAGAATGATTGCTACTCTTTTGCAGATTATGGTACAGGAAATTAACATACAGCTCTAATTAATCTTGGGTCTGCCTTAACTCCATCTTGTCATATGTCCTAGGTATGCTATCTATTCCATTGCAAAATCACGCTTTTCTGTACTCAGTGTTAACTTCACTTCTTTTAACCTTAGGAATACTTCCCTTAATCACTGCATATGCTGTTTGATATCACTTCCATAGACGATTATGTCATAAAGATACACAGAGCATTGCTATGGTTTCAAACTTTTGAGTATTGCGTCCAACAATCTCTGATATGTTACAGGTCCTTTTTTTTTAATGAGGATGGCATCCTTCTGATTTGGTAGTGTCCCCAGGGTGCCAGAAATGCGGTTTTTGTTTCAGTCCTGTGGTGCAGGCTCTATCTGGTGATAATCACTCTACAAATCCATTGTTGTAAAATATTAGCATTGCTCTGAATGATCCATAGTTTCTGTGATATGTGGGAAAGGGTAGACATCCATTATGGTTTTCGCATTTAAGTGTCTGTAATCAAACCAAAACCTATATTTCTGGCACAACTATTCCTGCCCACCATTGACTATCACATTTTTCAGTTATTCCATCATTCAGCTGTTCATCAGTTTATAACTCCAAAATTGGGTAAAAGCTGCTAGCTATTCTATATGGTTTGTGTTAGATTGATGATTCATTTCCTATTGGTATGCAGTGTTGTGCAATACGCGTACCTGATAATGGTCCTTTTCGAAAAAAATAAATCATTGAATTCCAAAAGTAGTTTTTTCATCTGTTCCCTATTGCTTCCCTCTAGGTGCTTTACTTTTGCTTCCCATACAGTTTCAGTGATGTCTGTCAATTCTCCGTGGCTGACCCCTAAATGCCCCATTCTTCTTCCTCCAAGATATTCATGTTAGCAATTAACAACTGATTTGTTAATCACATGCCCTCCATGCTGAAATGTTACATAGAAACCGGTATGTGCATGATATGTCTGTTAAATAAACAACCCACCTGATCTAATACTTCATTCTCTTCTAATGGTTCCATCACACACAAAATTCCTATTGGCAAACTAGAATCAGCACTAACCCAAAGTAATTTCACAGTACCCTTAGATACATGATCATGAAAATCAAGTCTGAGTATGGTTGTTCATGGTTTAATTGGTTCATCTTTTGCAACACACTCTCCTTGCCACCTCTCTACCATAACTTAACCTAACTGAAGCATCTTTCTGCCACGTTCCACCCTATGTAGCTGGAAGTTGATTATGGCACAATGCTGATAAAAGAAATCGAATTCAAGAATCATGTCGTAGCCCTCATTTGCAAGTGGCACAATCTCTAATTGTTGTTTAACTTGAGCAGTATCCGGGTGAATGCTTATGTCCACCGTCCTAATGGTGTGATGTCTTTATTCCCTTTCCATGCAGTCTGTACTGTGGTGGGTCCAATTGCTTACATTTCACCAGATCTGTACTGGCAACTGAAACATGTCCCCTGTGTCCAGTAATATATGGAATCCGTTTTTTCCTACTATTCTTCTTACCGCATGCAGTTCTTATCACATCCACTTCTCCATACAGTTTTGTAGCATCTAGTCTTACTGGGAATCACCATAGGTGGACTAGGGGTCGCACCTAGTGTTTAATACTTTATTCACATCACCCTGAGGCTGGTGACACTTCATCCTTACATGGCCTGTTTGTCTAAACTTGAAATGTTTATATTAGCTGCAAGCACTGTCCCTTTGTTCTGCATTCCAGTCAACAAATTGATCTTCTCACACACTATAGTTACCATACTGCTGTGCGCAAATCTGTCAGACACCCTGTCCACACACATTCTGACATTTCCGCATGCAGCCCTCTTAAAAAAGCATTGAAGACCCCCTGCTCTGCTTCTTGTGAAATAATGTCATTGGCTTCAGCATCCTGCCCCAATGCACAGGTACGTTCATTAAAATTCCTTATCCTATCTGCAAATTATTCCATAGTTTGTGTATATTTCTTAGTCATTACTGATAATTTTTCCCTGTAGTGTCTGGCACTATTTTGATCCCTAAATCTTTGAATTAACCCTTCTTTAAATTCTTCGAATGTTGTGGCTCCCTTCAAAGCTTTTGTATACCCTAAATACGTTTTTACTTCCCCCGTGGGCCTGAGTTTTGTAACAGTCAATAGTACTTCATTAGACCAAGCTTTCATCTGAGCCAGATATCACAGGTGAAGACCTGCTCATTGTCAGTTGTTTTACCAGGACAAGGAGCAATTAAACTTTTGTCTGACAAATTTAAACTCTGTTTAACGATAGTGATCCTGTCAACCCATGAAGTTCTTTATAATCTGCTGGTATTGGTGCTACATTTCCTAACAATATGCATACTGCTTCTGGCTATGGCACACCTTGTGTCTCTGGTTCTGTTGAAGATTTGTCCTTCACAACACTCTTTTCAAGAACTAACATTCACAAGACAAAAGGAGACAACATACATTAACTTACTTCTTACATGTAATTATGAGCCATATTGACTCCCAGCACTGCATACAGATATGGCCCAAATGGTTACATGTGTAACATTTTCCTAGAAGTGATTTCATACATAGCACTTGGTGACCATTGACGTTACTCTGTGCACAACTGACAGTCACTAACTGATAATGCCTTCCGTTACCTGTAAGGGTTGAAAAATCTACTGGTTCTCTATTTGCAATAAAATCTACTTCATAAAATTCATGACTGTCAGATGTTTCTTCCGGGACTGAAATATAAGAATTTTCTTTTTGTTTGTGATTCACTGTAACATAGGGTGTAGCTTAAAACATTGCTCTAAGAAGAAGGCAAAGTTCTGACATCAGTGTTGCATGACCCTTGGATTGTCACACATGGAGAGTGAAATGAGATTTCAGGGAAACTGTAGATATGTTTAATTACTTTCTTTTTCCAACACTCAGCCACAGTACATCAGGAACAGCTTTTTAGAGGCTTCCAGTTGCCTCATCTGAAATAGTAGACATTTAGCATTGCTGACAGTGCAAGGCTGAATATGGGGTCACTCAGTGCTGATGTCAGCAGTCTCTCTGGCTGCGACAGTGATGAAACTGCAGTAGTGCAGCTGATGATCTCCGTGAACTTCCTCCAGTGAGCAACCAGCTCCATCGTGCATCACGGCAGGCTGTCTAATCGTCAAACGGCAGACCCCATACTACATTCTAGGATATCACTCTGGGTGTCACAGGCTTGTGGGTGTTGTTGGCTCTGATATTGAGAAAAGAATCATTTAGTACACGAATGGCTGAATGCTTACACATTCCAGACTGTGTTTGTTGAGGGCTTCAGGCACAACTGGTGGCAAGTGAGGAAAGTCTCCCGACATTCCACTAAAGCACAGCAGCATTGGCTGTTGCTATAACACACCCAACTGACTCAGCTTCGCAACGCCAGTTGGTCATGTTTTTCTGTGCAGCATGTAATACTCCCACACACCTGCAGCTGGCTCTGTTGCAGCTCACTTCTGCTCTGGCGTATTTTTTGACCAAATTCTGTTGACATGCTACAGACAAAACCCAACAAGGACTCACACCAGAGAGATAATTGAAAGGACCTACATTCAAACAAGTGTATCAGCGGAAAAAAGTCGTGGTGTAGAGTAAGAGAAGACATTATGGTCAAATATTTTAAGACGTGCAGCATAAGTAATGCTCTGGCAGGCAGTAAAGACCATCTTTTACATGAAGGAAATAGTGCTCATGACGGAGAAGCTAAATTTGGATATTCAGGGGCCTTTAGGTCAGTTCGGTTTTAAACACAAAGAATTTTTTTTAGCCTGGCTTTGCAATCTCATATTAAAAATTGTAAAAATATTACTTTTTAAAAAGTGGTTAAAATGGAAGTGTGCCTTATAGCCCATAGCATCTTATAGTCTGTAAAATATACTGAGGTTCTCACTGAAGCCTTCACTGATCATAATTATCCTCCCAATCTTGTACAATAACAGATCTCTCATGCCTTATCTTTCCAGTAACCCATTCTCTGGCCAAAGAGGAGCATTCCCCTTGTAACTCAGTACCACACAGGACTGGAGCAACTGAATTACATTCTCCACTAGGGTTTTGACTACCTCTCATTGTGCCCTGAAGTGAGAAAGGTTCTGCCCACTATTCTTTACACACCTCACACAGTGGTATTCCACCATCCACCAAACCTACACAATCTACTGGTTCAACCCTACACAACCCCTGCTCCTAACTCCTTACCTCATGGCTCATACCCCTGTAATAGACCTAGTTGCAAGACCTGTCACATACATCCTCCCACCACCATTAGAAACATCACCTATCCCATGAAAGACAGGGCTACCTGTGAAACCCGTCATGTAATCTACAAGCTAAGCTGCAACTACTGTGCTGCATTCTATGTGGACATGACAACGAACTTGCCATCTATCCACATGGTTGGCCACCGAAAAAAGTGGACCACTTGGTTGCTGAGCATGCTGCCAAACATGACATTCTTCATTTCAATGACTGCTTTACATTCTGTGCCATGTGGACCCTTCCCACTAACACCAGCTTTCCTGAATTGTGCAGGTGGGAACTTTCCCTACATTCGTGTAACACTCGTGGCCTCAATCTTCATTAGTCGTTGCCCTCACCCATCCAGCTTCCTGTTGCATTCTAGCACCATACAGCCCTCATTCCACCATCGCACCCAGTCATTTTACTTCTCTCATTTTTTAGTAGCCACCTCCCCACCTCTCACCTGCCCACCGTTTAACCGCCTGATAGCACATAGCTGCAATACCCTCTTTCCACCTCATCCTTACATGCTCCCCAGCAGCACTGCACTGTACGTCACCCCTACCCTACTATGCCTTCCCACCCCAGTCTTCTCGTTACCCCTGCCCAGTCACCACTCCCATCAGGCAGTGACGCTGCTGCTCATAGTGTGGCTAGAGTTGCCTGAATGCAGTCGTGTGTGTGTGTGTGTGTGTGTGTGTGTGTGTGTGTGACCTAATTTTGTTGGAAGACTTACGGGTCAAAAGTTTTATTTGTGACACTCTTTTTGTTGTGCCTATCTGTGACTTAGCATCTTCACAACATGGCGAGTGTAAACTTTGATTCCCCCTGCTGGTCGAGGTGTCAGAATAGGCTTGAGGTATCCCTGCCTGTTGTAAGAGGTGACTAAAAGGAGTCTCTCACTTTTCGGCCCTATAAGTTCAGGCCCCATTTTATGGTGTGACCTGCCTCTTTCCAAATTCTACAGAAGTGCAGGCCATATCAGGAAGGATGCCTTACGTGGTGCATGAGTTACCATAGTGCCCTTAGATTCGCTCTCCTGAGCCTCTTGTCATGGCTTTGCATCTCCACCTGCTATTCAAACTATTTGAGCAAGGACACTTTCCAGGGTATGTCATCTTCTTCCATTGTCTCCTGTACTCTTTCGCCCCCATGACAGTATTGGATTTCTCTGTGCCCAATATCCAGCATGGTAGCCAGTCTGTTGTGGTGGAGCCGTCATGTACCCGTTTGGTGGTAGTCCCCTGACAACACAGGGATTGCACTGCTGGTGCCTGAGCTGTAAACTCCCCACATATGCCATGGAGTAGATATCAGTCTTCCTGGGGCACCAGGACTCCCAGCAATGGCAATTGTGCCAGATGGCCTATGATGTGGCTGTGTGGAGCCCATGTGGAGATCCCCTGATCGGAGTGGGTAGCATTATGGCAGATGACCCGCAATGAAGCAGAGTAAGTCACGTCTTGCTGGTTACTGTATGGCACCAGCAGTCTCTTACGACGGGCAAGATTGAGTACAATGCTGACAGATATGATCCTAAATCATTTCCCTCCCTTGCTATACCATGGGATTGTCATAGGGCTACAGAAAGAAAAGAGCCATGTTCACCTTGGTATTTAGTCTGTAGCAGAATCCTGGGCGTTACTCACTTGTGACCAGCTGGGTGATAACCCTGTTTCCGTCACTCCCCATAAAACCCTCAACATGGTCCAGGGAATTATTTTTCATCACGACCTCCTCTTGCAGTCTGACACAAGCTCCACACCAATCTAGAATGCGGGGTGTTCATTTCATCTGGCGCATTTACAGGGGACCCAAAGACAACAGGGGTGCTGCCGGTGCCTTCATCTTGGCCTTTGAGGGTGATTCATTGCCTGAGAAGGTCAAGGTGACAGTTTACTGCTGTGACGTGAAACCATACATCCCTCCTCCTATGTGGTGCTCTAAGTGCTGGAAATTTGGGCACATGTCTTCCTGGAGCACTTCCAACACCACATGTCGAGATTGCGGGTGTCCACTGCAGCCAGGAACTTCCCATGAGCCTCCTTCACCTTGTATCAACTGTGGAGTACAGCACTCTCCCAGCTCGTCAGACTGCACAGTACTCCAAAAGAAGCAGAAAATCATAGAGTACAAGACCCAGGATCAGTTGACTTACCAAGAGGCTAAACGTAAATTGGAATGATTACACCCCATTTGGTTGACATCCGCATATTCTGCAGCTGTATTACAATTGCCATCACAAGTACCTACTTTGGGAGCAAGGACTCCCCCTAAATGCAGGGGACATCGATCCCTTCCCCCCAGCCAGAGAAGCAACAGCCTCATACGGCTTGACTCGTGCGGAAGAGGTGTTTTTGGGACCCTCTCTCTCAAGGTCTCCACTAATACCACAGCAGACACTCCACTCGCCAGTAGCAGAGGGAGCCAAAAGCTGCTCGACAAAGAGCTTCACTGTCTTCATCCGTGCGTGAAGGTACTTCTGAGAAGTCTTCCCAGCAAGCCCCTACAGAGAAGTGAGAGGGCAAACACACAATGAAGTCTACTAAGGAAAAGAACCCTCCGGTGGCCTCAACACCACCACTACCTACCAATTCTGCACCTGCGGATGAGGTGGAGATCTCAGCATGTTCTGAGGATCTGGATCTCACTGATGCCTCATCCACAATAGGAAGGGATACAAATACTCAGTCAGTGGCAAGAGGTTACCCTGAGGCATAACATGCCTCCTTGCATGCTTCATGCCTTCCCGGTCTCACGATAATGTCATTGCCCAGTGGAGCAGCTGTGGTTTTTTCCACCACCTGACTGAGCTACAGCAATTGCTTAGCTTTACACCTGCTTTTTGCATTGTCCTCCAGGAGACCTAGTTCCCAGCAATGCGGACCCCTGCCCTTCATCGCTATAGGGGATATTACAAGAACCATAGTGACTATTATAGAGTGTCAGGTGGAGTTTGCGTCTGGGGCCTGAACTCAGTATGTAGTTTAACCTGTGCCCCTTCAAACCACTGTTAGGATAAGGGTGACGCAGGAAATAACTGTCTGCAATATATATCTTCCTCCAGATGGTGTATGCAGTACCACTGAATGCACTGGCTGCACTGATTCATCAACTCTCTAAACCTTTCCTACTTTTGGAAGATATTGATGTCCTTAACCCCTTGGCACTGTGCTTACTGGCTGAGGTAGATATGTCGAAACTTTAGTGTCTCAACTCGATCTCTACCTCTTAAATACTGCCCCCCCCCCCTCACATTTCAGTGTGGCTCATGACATGTACTTGGCCACTGATTTATCCCAGGACTTCTCCCATCTGTCCACTGGGGAGCCCACGATGACTTGTGTGGTAGTGACCACCTTCCCATCTTCCTGCCACTCCCTACCGCCATTCGCCAGGACGTCTACCAAGATGGTCTTTAAACAAGGTAGATTGGGAAGCTTTCACCTCTGCTGTCACCATTGAAACTCGTCCACATGGTACCATGGATGTGGTAGTTGAGCAGGTCATTAGAACGATCGTTTCTGTGGTAGAAAACACGATCCCTTGTTCTTTAGAGTGGCCCTGGCAAAAGTCAGTACCTTGGTGGTCGCTGGAAATTGCTGAGGCCATTAAAGAACATCGGCGAGCTCTACAACGACGTAAGCGGCACCCTTCCCTAGAGCAGCTAATAGCCCTTAAACGGCTTGTACCTGTGTTCGCCAGCTTATAAAAAGACAGAAATAGGCGTGTTAGGAGATTGACGTCTCGACCATTGGGTGCCTATACATCCCCTTCCCAAATCAGGACGAGGATCAGATGTGTTTGTGGGTACGAGACTCCAACAGGTGTTACTGGCGTTAACATCAATGGCATGATATCTACAGACACAAACACTATTGTTGAGCACTTTACTGAGCACTCTGGTTGAGCCTCCGTGTCAGAGAATTGACCCCCAGCACTTCGCACCCTCAAATGGTGGATGGAAAGAAAAGCCCTCCAGTTCACTGAATGTTACATTGAACCCTATAATGCTCGATTTACAGAGTGGGAGTCCTCAGTGTCCTTGCACATTGCCCTGACTCAGCTCCTGGGCCAGATTGGATCCACAGTCAGATTATGAAACATCTCTTGTTCTGCTACAAGCAACATCTCATTATCTCCAACAATCTCTGGTGCGATGGTGTCTTTCCATTGGAATAGCGTGAGAACACCATTATCTGAGTGCTCAAACCCGGTACAAACTCACTTGATGGGGATAGCTATCGGCCTTCACAACATTCTTTGTAAGCTGTTAGGACATACGGTAAGTCAGCCGTTGTGTTGAGTCCTGAAGTCGCATGGACTACAGGCTGCATGCCAGGGCAGTTTCCGCCAGGGTCACTCTACCATTGATAGTTTCTCTCGAGTCTGCCATCAGAACAGCCTTTTGCAGATGCCAAAGTCCATGGTGTTCACTGAGGCTGAAGCTTCGCCTCTGCATTTCACAGGGCCCTAAGGACTCAGTTAACCCTGCAGCTCTCTGCTGTCACTTCCTCTCGCTTCTTGACATGTACTGTGACCATGAAGTGGTTTACACTGACAGCTCAGTGGATGATGGTCACGTTGGCTTTGTGTATGTTCATGGGGAACATATTGAACAGCACTCCTTGCCAGACAGCTGCAGTGTTTTGACTGCAGAGCTGGCAGCCATTTCTCGTGATCTTGAGTGCATCCACTCATGCCCTGGTGAGTCATTTCTTCTATGTACTGAATCATTGAGCTGCCTACAAGCTATTGACTAGTGCTACCCCCAACTGTCCTTTTCTAGCGTCCATCCAGGAGTCCATGTATGCCCTGGAATGGTCCAGACGTTTCGTGTTGTTTGTGTGGACCCCAGGCCATGTCGGAATCCCAGGAAATGAACTTTCTGACAGGCTGGAAACCCCGTCTGGAGATCAACATCCCTGTAACTGACCTGTGATCATTATTACACCACAAGATTTTTCTGGTTTGGGAGACGGAATGGCATAATCTCAGTATGTAGAAGAAACTATGTGCACTTAAGAAGACTATGAATGTGTGGAAGTCCTCCATGCGAGCCTCTTGCACATGGCTACCTCCAGTCGAAAGGTCCCACCTCGGTGTCACTGTGGCTGACATATGACTGTCATTCGCCACTCTGTGGCGGACTTTTAACCTTCACAGCACACTACCCTCGTTGTTGGGCATCAGTGCTTCAACAGCAGATTACGTTTCACGTTTTATTCATGAGGGGATGGCGGGTTTATTGTACCATCTAAGGATGGGCACTTAGCCTTCCTCTGAGGTAATCACACTCCCTCCATTCTAACTCTGTCACACTTTCTTTGCATTTGTTTGTCTTTGTGGTCATCTTTTCCCTACATGGGTTCATCTCGCCTTGTATTTTTTGGGGTGGACATTTTAATGTGTTGCAGAGTGGCTGGCACATCCTCTTTTGTTATTGTGATCAGCCAGCCCAGACCACATGCTCTATGGTTTTAATACCTTCTTCTACTTTTCCTTGTGGTGTATGTTTTCCCTGTTTTCTGTTAATTCCATTCGTTTTTTGTTTTGTTTTGGGTGTTTTTGTACCTTGAGCCTTGCTTCTGTCAGGAAAGAAAGTGTTGATAACCCTGTAGTTTGGTCCCTTTATAACCAAAATCAACCAAAAAATCAACTTTGCTCTTCATAATATTGTTACATTCCATCCAGGAATTTCCATTACTTGATTTCATAAAGTATGATGCTTGCAAGACATCAGTGCTGCAGTTGATCTGACATTGAAATTTGGTCCATAATTCTAATATTTTGCAGTTACGACCCTCCAAAGTACACCTTTTAAAGATGCACATGCATAAGTTGTCTGTTACTCCACCCCACTGGAGCCACACAATGCCTGAGCAACAAGTACTACACTGTCGAATGGGTAAAGGGTTTGCGAAATACTGTTTTGGTGTTGCTTTTATACTTCATTCATTGTGCAAAAGTGTGTGGTTTCTAACTTGTAAGTGGGGACAGAGATCTCTTTACTATGTTGCAATTCACAAATGTAGTGTAAATGATTGAAGGCCATGTTACAGTAGTAGTATAGCTCTCAGTCTGTTTCTTTAGAATTTCCAGCTGGCACTGTTAAAGCGAAGTACATTTTGCAGGAGGTGCACTGTTCTTAACATAATTGGGATGATCAAAATGTAGATCAAAACTAGGTAAATTAATTTCATAATAATTCTGAAGTTTGCTAGGTTACTTACTTTCATCTTGAGGTGTGTATATTTAGCTCCAGAATATGGATACAGAAATAATGTTAAAATACTGAGTGTAGGTAAAGTCCAGGAACACTTTCAATTATTTATTGCACAAGAACTAAAAATTGGGAAGGTTTCATACATATTGCATTTTGAAAAAAATACTCTGAAAGTTTTTTTTACAAACACTTGATATGTGAACCATGAGTAACCCAGCAGACATCAATATAGTAATCGAATTCTTGCCCTATCCATCTCAGCATGTCTCTCTTACGTGCTCCACATTCACTTCACTCACACTGGGATGTCCACTTTCTTTGCCAGGCACAAGCAACCTTTTGTAACGAATTTGTTGTGTCAGTGGTAAATGGCCTTCCTTGTCGGTGTCTTCTTACCCTACTTGGTTCTAAACATCTGTTGAACAGCTGTAGCAGACTTATTTTTGTCAAACTCCAACACACAGAAAGCTTGCTCTGTACCTGATTTTGCCATGTTTTCAACTAGTGCCAACTATCGCCATATTACCAAATTACGCTGTGGTGACAGACATAAAAAAAAACATTTTGGTGTTTCTCTTCAAAATGACATATGTATGATATGTGTACAGTGTTTGCTAGTTGTGCAATAAATAATTGAAAATGTTCCAGGACTTTATGAACATACTGTAATACACTACTGTTTCTAAAAAGTAACACATTCAGAAGCAGTGGTTTGCACCATGCCACAATAAAAGGTCTGTACAATAGTAGAAACATAATACATGATTTAAATGCCAGAGCGGTGATGTGCCCATAGGCCCAGTATTGCCATCTTTTGTGTGATAGGACAGGTCAGTGTTACACAGCACTTGGTGCAGAGATGTCATATGAAATAGGAACATGTAATCAAGTGCCACTATTCCATGCCAGTTCCACAAGCTGGAGTATCAGGATGTGTGTGTGTTCAAATGGGGCAGCATTATTGGTCATTCTGTTATGTTTTGGTTCACACAAGGCAAGCTGCATCAACAGTGAGGCAGATAAGGAACCAGTGGAGACGAGGTAGTGGAGGACATGATGTGACAACAGTGTGAGATGACCACCCTATTGTCTGCTTGCAAGGTGTTACAAGAATTGCATAGTGTAGCAAGGTGATGCTTACAGCAAGTGATTTGAAAAGTGCAAATAATGCAACAAAAAGGAAAATTAACTTGGGTAATTGGCAGGATATGACGAGAAAAAGACTTCATGATAATGGATTGGAACATAAATCACAAAAGAAAAGGTAGTTCTTGCGAAACAGCCACCAATGCAAGTGACTGGAATAATGTTGGATTGGTTTGATTGGTTTTGTAAAAGGACATACGTTTATAGAATAACAAGTGTCCTGAATGGCAGCATATATGTCCTGTAGAGTACATGGCTCTAACAACATACCTTATGTGCATCTTCTGACAATATTACAGTAAAAATATTTAACATGGATAAAACTAACTACAGTTAGTTTATAAATGATGAAAAAGTAGAATCACACTGCTATATTATTAAAACAGAATATGAAGTATGATACTTCAGATGAATATTGGGTAGTAACATTGACAGAATGGTTCAGGATCATGTACGCAATACAGAAGTGTGTTCAAAAGAAGGATTATAGGACATAAATATGTAAATTAAGTTAAAGCTGTACAAAGAATACCATGCCTTGATGCACAAAGAAAAGTCAATTTGCTTGATAAACTCCACATAAACGGGTGTGCCACACAGACAAAAGGAAGGTAAGACAGACGGTACTTCATATAAACAAGCCACTTCCAAATATGAAGTCCAGTCTAAAAAAGTGTGTCAAAAAAACATTTCTTGACATATTCTGCATCAACCAGCAATGAAAACTCTCTTCAACATAAACTAGAAAGTGGAGTGGTCACTCCTGAAGATGGTTGAGGAAAATATTTGTGTGGGCCACATGTCATATCAAAAGATGACAGGTCTCTGATTCAGGAACTCAGTTTGAGTTTCTCAAAGTAGGAATAGATCTTCAAAAGAATGTCTGTACCTCAATCTCTGCAGAATGTATCGATTCTTTATGATTGCAGCTTCATATGAGATACAAATGCACAACATAGAAGTTACATCAGTAGTGTTATGAGCAGACCGAGCATACAAACTGCTAAAAAACAATATAGAATGGCTGAACAGGAACAACAACATATATGTTACATATGTGAACCTATAACAGGTTCTACTTTGTCATACATTGGCACATTTCATGGTATTCTGCCAGAGACAGCTGCTGTTGTATAATTTCATGGTTCATGACTTCGGTACTTCAGTAACATGGTAAATTTAGGGGATGCATCTGATGCAAGGTGTGGTTCAGCCAAAGTAGTTTCCTATCTTATTAAATTTGTGATGCTTGAAGTAGTTTTTTTTTTTCATCAGTCTACTGACTGGCTTGATGCGGCCTGCCACGAATCCCTTTCCTGTGCTAACCTCTTCATCTCAGAGTAGCACTTGCAACCTACGTCCTCAATTATTTGCTTGACTCTCTGTCTTCCTCTACAGTTTTGGCCCTCTACAGCTCCCTCTAGTACCATGGAAGTAATTCCCTCATGTCTTAGCACATGTCCTATCATCCTGTCCCTTCTCCTTATCAGTGTTTTCCACATATTCCTTTCCTCTCCGATTTTGCGTAGAACCTCCTCATTCCTTACCTTATCAGTCCACCTAATTTTCAACATTCGTCTATAGCACCACATCTCAAATGCTTCGATTCTCTTCTGTTCCGGTTTTCCCACAGTCCATGTTTCACTACCATACAATGCTGTACTCCAG
This sequence comes from Schistocerca cancellata, assembly GCF_023864275.1. Classification (NCBI taxonomy): domain Eukaryota; kingdom Metazoa; phylum Arthropoda; class Insecta; order Orthoptera; family Acrididae; genus Schistocerca; species Schistocerca cancellata. The sequence goes on from NC_064636.1 coordinate 153,420,918, forward strand.
ACGTACATCCTCAGAAATTTCTTCCTCAAATTAAGGCCGATATTTGATATTAGTAGACTTCTCTTGGCCAGAAATGCCTTTTTTGCCATAGCGAGTCTGCTTTTGATGTCCTCCTTGCTCCGTCCGTCATTGGTTATTTTACTGCCTAGGTAGCAGAATTCCTTAACTTCATTGACTTAGTGACCATCAATCCTGATGTTAAGTTTCTCGCTGTTCTCATTTCTACTACTTCTCATTATCTTCGTCTTTCTCCTATTTACTCTCAAACCATACTGCGTACTCATTAGCCTGTTCATTCCGTTCAGCAGATCATTTAATTCTCCTTCACTTTTACTCAGGATAGCAATGTCATAAGCGAATCGTATCATTGATATCCTTTCACCTTTTATTTTAATTCCACTCCTGAACCTTTCTTTTATTTCCATCATTGCTTCCTCGATGTACAGATTGAAGAGTAGGGGCAAAAGGCTACAGCCTTGTCTTACACCCTTCTTAGTACGAGCACTTCGTTCTTGATCGTCCACTCTTATTATTCCCTCTTGGTTGTTGTACATATTGTATATGACCCATCTCTCCCTATAGCTTACCCCTACTTTTTTCAGAATCTCGAACAGCTTGCACCATTTTATATTGTCGAACGCTTTTTCCAGGACGACAAATCCTATGAAAGTGTCTTGATTTTTCTTTAGCCTTACTTCCATTATTAGCCGTAACGTCAGAATTGCCTCTCTCGTCCCTTTACTTTTCCTAAAGCCAAACTGATCGTCACCTAGCGCTTTCTCAATTTTCTCTTCCATTCTTCTGTATATTATTCTTGTAAGCAGCTTCGATGCATGAGCTGTTAAGCTGATTGTGCGATAATTCTTGCACTTGTCAGCTCTTGCCATCTTCGGAATTGTGTGGATGATGCTTTTCCGAAAGTCAGATGGTATATCGCCAGACTCATATATTCTACACACCAACGTGAATAGTTCCTTTTGTTGCCACTTTCCCCAATGATTTTAGAAATTCTGATGGAATGTTATCTATCCCTTTTGCCTTATTTGACCGTAAGTCCTCCAAAGCTCTTTTAAATTCCGATTCTAATACTGAATCCCCTATCTCTTCTAAATCGACTCCTGTTTCTTCTTCTATCACATCAGACAAATCTTCACCCTCATAGAGGCTTTCAATGTATTCTTTCCACCTATCTGTTCTCTCCTCTGCATTTAACAGTGGAATTCCCGTTGCACTCTTAATGTTACCACCGTTGCTTTTAATGCCACCAAAGGTTGTATGCTGAGTCTGTCCTTCCGACAATCATATCTTTTTCGATGTCTTCACATTTTTCCTGCAGCCATTTCGTCTTAGCTTTCCTGCACTTCCTATTTATTTCATTCCTCAGCGACTTGTATTTCTGTATTCCTGATTTTCCCGGAACATGTTTGTACTTCCTCCTTTCATCAATCAACTGAAGTATTTCTTCTGTTACCCATGGTTTCTTCGCAGTTACCTTCTTTGTACCTATGTTTTCCTTCCCAACTTCTGTGATGGCCCTTTTAGAGATGTCCATTCCTCTTCAACGGTACTGCCTACTGCGCTATTCCTTATTGCTGTATCTATAGCGTTAGAGAACTTCAAACGTATCTCGTCATTCCTTAGTACTTCTGTATCCCACTTCTTTGCGTATTGATTCTTCCTGACTAATGTCTTGAACTTCAGCCTACTCTTGATCACTACTATATTATGATCTGAGTCTATATCTGCTCCTGGGTATGCCTTACAATCCAGTATCTGATTTCGGAATCTCTGTCTGACCATGATGTAATCTAATTGAAATCTTCCCGTATCTCCCGGCCTTTTCCAAGTATACCTCCTCCTCTTGTGATTCTTGAACAGGGTATTCGCTATTAGTAGCTGAAACTTGTTACAGAACTCAATTAGTCTTTCTCCTCTTTCATTCCTTGTCCCAAGCCCATATTCTCCTGTAACCTTTTCTTCTACTCCTTCCCCTACAGCTGCATTCCAGTCGCCCATGACTATTAGATTTTCGTCCCCCTTTATATACTGCATTACCCTTTCAATATCCTCATACACTTTCTCTATCTGTTCATCTTCAGCTTGCGACGTCGGCATGTATACCTGAGCTATCGTTGTCGGTGTTGGTCTGCTGTTGATTCTGATAACAACCCGGTCACTGAACTGTTCACAGTAACACACCCTCTGCCCTATCTTCCTATTCATAATGAATCCTACACCTGTTATACCATTTTCTGCTGCTGTTGATATTACCCGATACTCATCTGACCAGAAATCCTTGTCTTCCTTCCACTTCACTTCACTGACTCCTACTGTATCTAGATTGAGCCTTTGCATTTCCCTTTTCAGATTTTCTTGTTTCCCTACCACGTTCAAGCTTCTGACATTCCACACCCTGACTTGTAGAACGTTACATTCCATGCCCCGACTCGTAGAATGTTATCCTTTCATTGATTATTCAATCTTTTTCTCATGGTAACCTCCCCCTTGGCAGTCCCCTCCCGGAGATCCGAATGGGGGACTATTCCGGAATCTTTTGCCAATGGAGAGATCATTATGACACTTCTTCAAATACAGGCCACATGTCCTGTGGATACACGTTACGTGTCTTTAATGCAGTGGTTTCCATTGCCTTCTGCATCCTCATGTCGTTGATAATTGCTGATCCTTCCGCCTTTAGGGGCAATTTCCCACCCCTAGGACAAGAGAGTGCCCTGATCCTCTATCTGCTCCTCCGCCCTCTTAAAGAAGGTATGGAACACAAACTAATTATATGGTCTGACCACCATGTTGGGCAGAACAATAACTGGTGAATTTTAGAACTTTGTTTCTACCTGGTCAACTGCAACTACTGTGTAGAAATACATAAAAAGCTTTTATGCTTGACTCACAGTTTATCTTGTGACAAGGACTTTGCAGTGATTGTGAAAAGAAAGTGTCAGAAGTTATGGCTCCTTTCGAATGGAAACATGTCATAGCTTAGGCCTCTGTAACACCTTCAAAATTGACCATTCAGGAGATGATGGAGGAATTAAAGGGCATATGACTCTTGAGCTGGTTCTCAAAACAGCACCTGCTTTGAAAATTATTGGTGTGCCCTGGTTGAAGCTATGCAGTGACTATCCTTGAGGCATAAGCTTGTTTTTATCCATGTGAAAAACATGTTATTTGTGAAACATGGTTGTGAACATGAATTAAAAGAGATTCTGTTGCGTTTTGATTTTTGGTTGCTCTACAGTGGGTACTGAAACTTGTAAGGAGAAGAAAAGCGATCTGTTTGACATGATGAAATACATGGAATCAAAATTCAGGCATTTTATGAAAACATTCAGTGTGCCATCTGTGTGTAATGTGCCAGCTTTGGCTCTCAACTTGATAACAAACTCATGTTCTATTACGTTTTTAAGACCAAATTAATCAATTTACAATAAATATTACTTTGTATCTGGTTATAATTTTCTTATTTAAAACTTTCATACAATAGGCAACCTTATCATTACAGCAGAATACAGAGTGATCTGCCCCCCTGCGGGTCCGGGGATTAGAATAGGCCCGAGGTATTCCTGCCTGTTGTAAGAGGCGACTAAAAGGAGTCCATCCCCCCCACGGGGGTAGTTAGCGCCTGCGTCCGGAGATGGACGGTTCCACGACCTATAATTGTGGTCTTTTTGGTTTTTCACTTCTCGTTTCTTCCTTCCTTTGGTTGGTTCCTTTCTTTGCTCTTCTCCCCCTCACTGTCTTCCCTACTCTTTCCCTTGACTTCTTCTCCTTGCCTCCTCATTGCCTTCTTCTCCTTGCCTCCTCATTGCCTTCTTCTCATTGCCTTATTCTCCTTGCCTCCTTCTCCTTGCCTTCTTCTCCTTGCCTTCTCATTGCCTTCTTCTCCTTGCCTTCTCTGGTCTCCGCCTCGGCGTTTGAGACAGTCTGTCGTCTTTCTCCCTCTCTCTCTTCTTTCTCCTCTTCTTCCTTCCTCCCTGTGCGTGCCTGAAGGCCGACCCACTCGTTCGCACACATAGCTGGTGACGGGGTAACGCGTAATTCCCCGCCCTAGGTAGACATGTAAGGCACGCGCGTACCCCCTGCTAAAGGCCAGGCCCGGGGAGGGGTGATTGCCTGAGCTGATACCTTCTGACCATGCCGATTGGTCCCTCCGTCTGTTTCTTGGGAGGTGTGACCTGAGGTGTAAACATTCACATAAGGCGGGAGTGCCCTCTGAGAGGGTCCCCACAAGGAAGGAGCACGCCATCGGAGACGCTGGCAATCATGGGGGATTCCTCCGCAATGGATTTCACTCCATCTCTTTCGACTTCTGCCCAAAAACGGAAACGTGACCAGCCACCAGTGACAAAAGTACTACCGCCTGCCCCACAGTTCCTCGTCGTTTCTCGACCTGAGGACGGAAAGGATTTTTCCTCTGTCAACCCTTTCGTTATCCAGAAGGGCGTAGATGCCATAGCCGGATCTGTCAAATCTTGTACCAGGTTGCGTAACGGTACCTTATTACTAGAAACTGAGAGCGCCTTTCAGGCACAAAAACTGCTTCGGGCCACACTCCTGTACATGTTCCCTGTCCAGGTGGAGGCCCACCGAACTTGAATTCGTCTCGTGGTGTAGTCTGTACTAGCTCCCTCGACGGATTGACTGACGAGGAGATTCAATCTTTCCTTGCTGAGCAGGGCATGACGGCTGTCCATAGGGTCATGAAAAAGGTCAACAATGACCTTGTACCGACCCGTCATAGTGTTAAGCTGCCATCGCGCATCGAGGCGGGCTACGAGGTTATCTCTGTTCGGCCCTATGTCCTGACACCTAGGCGCTGCTACCAGTGTCAGCGTTTCAATCACACTCGACAGTCTTGTTCCAATGCGGGTAAATGTGTCACTTGTGGCAGGGATGCCCATGAGGGTGACTGTCCACCTCCGTCTCCTCGTTGTGTGAACTGTCAGGGTGACCATGCCGCATCCTCCCGCGACTGTCCTGTCTATAAGGAAGAACGCTGTATCCAAGAAATTCGGGTCAAAGAGAAAGTCTCCACCTCGGCTGCTCGCAAGCTATTGGCTAGTAGGAAGCCCACGGTGCTCCCAGTGGGGAAATACAGTACTGTCCTCGCCTCTCCTCGGACTACCAGGGAGGTGGCAACCCAGACATGCGATCTGACCTTCAGCACCACGGTCGTCCGTTCGGCCAGTGCTAAGATCGCGCGGTCGACGTCTCCTCTTCCTCCCATCACCCCACAGACACCAGCCCCTTCATCAGCTTCTGCTAAGACGAAGACCCAGAAGTCAGATGCATGGGCCTTCAAGAAGGAACCATCCCGTGCAGACTTCCTACGTACCTCGACCTCCCAGCCTTCGACCGGTACTTCCACCAAACGTCCTTCCAAGAAGGCTCATAGGAAGCACAGTTCTCCTTCTCCGCCACGGTGCATTTCTTCTCCTGCGCCACCCAGCGGTTGCCGCCCCAGGCCATCATCCGTTTCGCCTGGCCGCACCGCTGGTAGCCGAACATCTGGCCGTTCACCGGCGGAGGAAGCTCCCCCTCCCGGCCATCCTCCCAAGATGGCCGATGAACCTATAGACCCAATGGACGATGACTGTCCGCCTACTGATAGCGGCGGCAGTGCTCGCTCGAAGCCAGGCCCTCAGCGGCCTTCGAGGTGACCCCTTCTTTCATCTTCCTTTTCTTACAATGGCACTTATTCACTGGAATATTCGCAGCATTCGCTCCAACCGAGAGGACTTGAAGTTGCTGCTCCGCTTGCACCGTCCACTCGTCGTAGCCCTCCAGGAAACGAAGCTACGCCCATGCGATCAAATTGCCTTGGCACACTACACCTCTGTGCGTTTTGACCTACTCCCTGTGGTAGGTATCCCAGCTCATGGAGGGGTTATGTTGCTGGTCCGGGATGATATTTACTACGATCCCATCATATTGCACACCGGCCTGCAGGCAGTTGCCATCCACATTACTCTCCCCACTTTTACATTTTCCGTTTGTACTGTTTACACTCCATCGTCATCTGCCGTTACCAGGGCAGACATGATGCAACTTATTGCTCAGCTACCTGCACCATTTTTGTTAACTGGAGACTTCAATGCCCACCATCCCCTTTGGGGCTCTCCAGCATCCTGCCCGAGGGGCTCCCTGTTAGCAGACCTTTTCAACCAGCTCAATCTTGTCTGCCTCAATACTGGCGCCCCTACTTTTCTTTCGGACACATCTCACACCTATTCCCATTTAGACCTCTCTATATGTACTCCCCAACTTGCACGCCGGTTTGAGTGGTATGCACTTTCTGATACATATTCGAGCGACCACTTCCCGTGTGTTATCCATCTCCTGCAGCATACCCCCTCTCTGTGCTCCTCTAGTTGGACAATCTCCAAGGCAGACTGGGGGCTTTTCTCTTCCAGGGCGACCTTTCCGGGTCAAACCTTCACAAGCTGCGATCGTCAGGTCGCACACCTCACGGAAGTCATTCTCGCTGCTGCTGAATATTCCATCCCTCACCCTACTTCTTCTCCACGTCGCGTACCGGTCCCCTGGTGGGCCGCAGCATGTAGAGATGCTTTACATGCTCGTCGACGTGCTTTACGCACCTTTAAACGCCACCCTACAGTGGCGAATTGTATCAATTATAAACGATTACGTGCTCAGTGTCGTCGTATTATTAAGGAAAGCAAGAAAGCCAGCTGGGCTGCTTTCACAAGCACCTTCAACAGTTTTACTCCTTCTTCTGTTGTCTGGGGTAGCCTGCGCCGGCTATATGGCACTAAGGTCCACTCACCAGTTTCTGGCTTGACGGTCGCGAATGACGTCCTTGTGGCCCCTGAGGATGTCTCCAATGCCTTCGGCCGCTTTTTCGCAGAGGTTTCGAGCTCCGCTCATTACCACCCTGCCTTCCTCCCCCGCAAACAGGCAGAGGAGGCTAGGCCACCTAACTTCCGCTCCTCGACTTGTGAATGTTATAATGCCCCATTCACCATGCGGGAACTCGAAAACGCACTTGGCCGATCACGGTCCTCCGCTCCAGGGCCTGATTCTATTCATATTCAGATGCTGAAGAACCTTTCTCCTGCGGGTAAAGGTTTTCTTCTTCGTACATACAATCGCATCTGGATTGAGGGACATGTTCCCGCATGCTGGCGCGAGTCTATTGTTGTCCCGATTCCTAAGCCGGGGAAGGACAAGCACTTGCCTTCCAGTTATCGACCTATCTCGCTTACCAGCTGTGTCTGTAAAGTGATGGAGCGAATGGTTAACTCTCGATTGGTTTGGCTGCTCGAGTCTCGACGCCCACTTACCAATGTACAATGTGGATTTCGTAGGCGCCGCTCTGCTGTTGACCATCTGGGTACCTTGTCGACCTTCATTATGAATAACTTCTTGCGGAAACGCCCGACCGCGGCTGTGTTCTTTGATTTGGAGAAGGCTTACGACACCTGTTGGAGGGCGGGCATTCTCCGCACCATGCATACATGGGGCCTTTGCGGTCGCCTCCCTCTTTTTATTCGTTCCTTTTTAATGGATCGACAGTTCAGGGTACGTGTGGGTTCTGTCCTGTCCGACACCTTTCGCCAGGAGAATGGGGTGCCACAGGGCTCAGTTTTGAGCGTCGCTCTCTTCGCCATCGCGATCAATCCGATAATGGATTGCCTCCCAGCTGATGTATCAGGCTCCCTTTTCGTGGACGATTTTACCATCTATTGCAGCGCGCAGTGTACACGTGTCCTGGAGCGCTGTCTTCAGCGTTCTCTTGACCGTCTTTACTCCTGGAGTGTCGCCAATGGCTTCCGTTTTTCTGCCGAGAAGACGGTCTGTATTAACTTCTGGCGCTACAAAGAGTTTCTCCCACCGTCGTTACGACTGGGTCCCGTTGCTCTCCCAATCATGGAGACAACCAAATTTTTAGGCCTTACCTTTGACAGGAAACTTAGCTGGTCTCCACATGTGTCATATTTGGCCGCCCGTTGTACCCGTTCTTTAAATGTCCTCCGTGTTCTCAGTGGTATGTCGTGGGGAGCGGATCGAACCGTCCTACTTCGTCTATATCGGTCGATCGTCTGCTCCAAGCTGGATTATGGGAGCTTCGTATACTCCTCTGCACGGCCATCCATCTTACGCCACCTCAACTCCATACAACATCGGGGTTTACGACTTGCGATCGGAGCATTTTATACCAGTCCCGTAGAGAGTCTTCATGCTGACGCTGGCGAATTGCCACTCACCTACCGGCGCTATATACTGCTTTGTCGGTATGCCTGTCGGCTACTGTCAATGCCCGACCATCCGTCTTATCGTTCCTTTTTTGACGACTCTCTTGACCGTCAATACGGGTTGTATGTCTCTGCCCTGCTACCCCCTGGAGTTCGCTTTCGTCGCCTCCTTCAACACCTTAATTTTTCACTCCCTGCAACCTTTCGAGTGGGCGAGAGCCGCACGCCACCTTGGCTCCAGGCTCAGGTCCACGTTCACCTTGACCTCAGCTCGCTCCCAAAAGAGGTCACCCCCGGTTCGGTCTACCACTCCTGTTTTTTGGAACTTCGTTCGAAGTTCATCAACATGACTTTCATTTATACAGATGGCTCTAAGACCAATGACGGGGTCGGGGGTTCCTTTATTGTCGGGGCACACAGTTTCAAATACCGGCTCCATGGCCATTGTTCAGTCTTCACAGCTGAGCTCTTTGCCCTCTACCAGGCAGTTCTTTACATCTGCCGCCACCAACATTCTGCTTATGTCATCTGCTCAGATTCCCTGAGCGCCATCCAGAGCCTCAGTGATCCGTACCCGGTTCACCCTTTCGTACACCGGATCCAACGCTCTCTTCAGCAGCTGGTGGACGTCGGTTCTCCGGTTAGCTTTATGTGGGTTCCTGGCCATGTCTGTATCCCTGGGAACGAAGCTGCAGATGCCGTGGCCAAGGCTGCGGTCCTCCAGCCTCGGACAGCTTCTTGTTGTGTCCCTTCGTCAGATTTTAGCAGGGTCATTTGTCGGCGCATTTTATCGCTGTGGCATGCCGATTGGGCTGCACTTACAGACAACAAGCTTCGGGCCTTGAAACCTCTTCCCGTGGCTTGGACGTCCTCCTCACGCCCTTCTCGGCGGGAGGAGGTAGTTTTGGCCTGGTTAAGAATTGGACACTGCCGGTTCAGCCATCGCCATCTGCTGACGGCTGCGCCGGCGCCGTTCTGCCCATGTACTTTAGATGCCATTTTAGTGGATGACCCACGAGCAGCTGCTCGTGTTCTTCATTTTATCAATTTGACAAACCTCTCTAAGGACATTTGATGATGCTGTTTATTAATCCTATGCGTCAGTCTGTCTTTTATCATGTTTTCCCTTTTAGTTGTTGTTTTAAACTTGTGCCCCGCGGTGCATTCTTAACGTAGTCAGGGCGCTAATGACCATTGAAGTTGTGCGCCCTAAAACCACAAAAAAAAAAAGAGTGATCTGCAGTAATGCTGTATATCAGTTGCTATACACTATTTTTCTGTTTTAATAGTCATGTTTGTTCTAAAACGTATCCTTAGTGCAGTTTTAAAAAGCACAACCAACTATTTTCAACAGTCTGTATCTGCAAACAATACATATCTGCTATTACATTTTTATTAATGGTTTTTTTCGATTTCCTGAAAACTCCGATATGTGCCATGCAGCATTATTCATGCAACACTTCATTTTGCTATGATTATGTGCATCCATGAGGTGACACTAATTGAGATTATGATTGATTGGTGCCTTCTTCCAGTCACTAGGAAAATTTCATGGCCTTAGTGATGTTTGATAAGCTAGTGTTACAGAAGGAACAAGTTCTGTGTAATATATGTGGTATTGTACAGTCATCTCATATGTACCTCGTGACTTTTTTCTATTAAGTGGCTACACAATATAAAATCAACAGAAATTTATCATCTCAAAATCTGTCATTTTGATGTTGATGCCGGTACTGAAAGGAGGAACTCCATTATGATATTCCACAATGAAATAGATTTGAAAGAGAAAATTGAATATTTGGCCTTGTGTCTGTTATCTTCAGTTTGTGTGCCAGTAGGGTGACGGGTGGTGACTTCAGTCCAGCTGCTGACACTGTGAGCTGACCCCTTATTGAGAATAACAATCAAGATGCGTAATGTTAATGTTTTGAAATTAGTCCTGTGGTGTATTGAGTTTCAGGCTAGTGAACAGATCTGATGTCGGAGTGTACCTCTACAGCCCTATGCATGGGTCAAGGCCATCCACCACTGAGTATCTACCCTGTTAAAAGCATCAGCTGTCTACACTAGGTTTTGTCAGTGAAGCACCATTTAAAAGTATGAAGTTAGACATACATTGCAATAGTTAATGTATACGTAAACAAGTTGTTTAAACAGAAATTAAATGCAGTGAAAACTAAATAAGGAAATTTAAACACAGCAACAAAGTTACGTTGAATGGTGTGTACTGTCAATGTAAGACACAAAAATAGAAATTGCCATACTTAAAATAATTAAATTGAATTATACAGGTTCACATAGCAAGGTTGAACACTTCAGACTGAAGATCAATGCAGTTAACATACGTGAATAATTAAGAATATATGACAGATTCCCCTGTTACATAAGCTACTGTGAAATCAGATCTAAAATGAAAGTTCCAACTGTGTGTTAATATAAGTTCATCGGTGATGCTGTGTCACTGTCAATCAAAGTCAGCAAAAAACAGAATTATCAGTTGCACAAAGTGAAAGTTTGTCAGTCACAATAACGTACGACAACTGAATGTAATGAGAAAATGCAAAAATCCTCATGTTTTGCTCAAAATCCTATTGTCCATACAATTTTAGAGAGCTGAAATGGCAAAACAGGTTGACTGCCCAGAGACTTATGTACAACTACTGTCAAGACCTACGCAGAATTAACAGTAACTGTTCACCGGCACAGACTATGCGAGAAACATTAATATATTATGAAAGACTGAGGCACAGCAGCACTGCTTATTTAAAACCTCATAAAACCATACTATGCTAGTCATTTTCAAAGCATCTTATAAAAGTAAATTAAAATAACAATGAGTGAAAGTACATAGTTTTTGTTGAAACTAAACAACTTGAAATAAGCACCTCCCCATGCTGGTCACTTTAGAAGCTTACCAAACATTCTAAGATAAATATTACGTTAAATATAAGTAAATACATGATAAACTTCCCTCATATGCAACTGTTAAAATAACCAAATGCAAGGAAATATTTCTATACAGACAAGTGGGTCATATCAGGTGAGATCATAATTTCCTGCTCATGTACATGGTGCTGTAGATTACTATGGTGCACATACCAAATTTGAATTACAACCAATTAAATTGGACCCATCTGGATCACACTGCATAATAGCCAATTTGTCAACAACAACAAAAAAATACCTAAACACAAATTCACTAAGGATGATTGATTTGATTTAATTTTTGTAGGTAATCTAAAACAGCTGTGGTCTAACCTGGCACTGCCCACACCCAAACAGTTTATTGTGCGGTATTGCTCCCTGTATATCTACTAATGCCAGCCAGTGCCTTAGATAGTGCAAGGAGTCCCTTTACCAGTTCTTTGTTAGACCCAATTTCTTCACTTCTAGTTGCCCCGAAAATTTTGTCTCTCTTGCTCTCCAATACCGTGCAGCAGTTTCTTCACTCTCATCACAGATGCTACATTTAGGGTCTTCTTCCATTATACCCATTGTATGTAGGTGTTTTTTGAAATTCCCATGGCTGGTCATCAGTCCAACTATGAGTTTAATCTCTTTCCTATTGAAGCCCAGGATTAGAGAGCTTCTTTCAAAACACGGCTTTGGCATCATTACCTTACCATGTTTTAGCTTATAGACCTTGGTTCAGTGTTCTATGCACTGTCTTCTAAGCCAATTCTGTAGTTCTAGTTTGATCAAAGCCTTGGTGATTGTCAGGACACATTCTGGTCCAATGAATGGAGTTTTTGCCACCATCCTGGCCAATCTGCTGGCTCGTTCATTGCCACCGATCCCTGAGTGGCAACGAAACCCACATTAGGTTTACCCTGACATTCTGCCATAATCTTAGATGTTGTTGCAGGAGCTGCCAATGATTTCAGAGCTGCCTGGCTATCTAAATAGATGTAGATGCTACGGTCCTTGTAGCACGTATGTATATTCTCCTCCACACTCGCCCTGATTGTAGTAATTTTAGCTTGGAATACTGAGACCAGTTTTCATGGCTGAACCTCATACACTCCAGTCCCAGACAGTGTCACCCGTATGGTGTCAAACTGTTTTTTCCCACTGGTCCCTGCTTCCAATTATTATATTGTAAGGCTTTTGAAGCATTTGAGATTTGTTATATAGTCGGCTGGCCTATATTTGCCTCACTCACTATTTTAGTGTGTGTGTCTGGATATCCCAATGAGATCCTGTTTTTAACAGTTTTGAATCTGTATGCACCAGCTGCTGCCTTCATCGTAACCCAAAGGTGTAGTGGAGGCATGTCCAGCATGGCTTCCATCCTAGCAGTTGGTGTGCTACTAATTCTGCCTGTTATTGCAAAGCAGGCCAGTCTCTGCACCTTAGCAAGCTCCTTAGCTGCAACCTGCTGTTCTACCTTCTTCCACAATACTACATCCCCATAGGAGATCCTAAGTGTAACCACCATGGCTTATATCCAGTGCATTCCTCAGAGTCGTAGGCCACAGTTTTTGCCACAAGCCCTTCTGGTAATCACTAGAGTACCTTTCACCTTCGAGCAGATGCTCTTAATGTGAGGGGTCCATGTTAATTTCTCATCTAAGGTTACCCCTAGATCTTTCACTATCCGCTTCACAGGTAGAGTTTAATCGAAAAGCTTCAGATTCCAACTTGAGTGTTGGATATGCTTCTTTGTGAATGGTACCTCAACTGTCTTCTTAGGATTAATCCTTAGATCCTGTTTAATTCACTAGTCTGGCACAATGTCCAGCACATCTTGTGCCATATTCCTAACTGTGTCAGTAAATTTGCCATGTATTTCTATAACAAGGTCATCTATGTATCCTTGGCTAAAGCATTGTCTGGAATTTAGTTCCTCAATGAGTTTGCTCACCACTAGATTGCACAATAAAGTGGACAAAACTCCTCCTGGTGGATAACCTCTAGTGGTGTTAATTACCATCTTTTCATTCATCATGGTGGCCTCTACCCTCCTTCCACTAAGTATGGCCCTAGGCCACCTACATATAGTGATCACTAGGTCATGCACCTCTGCTGCCCTAACCATGGAATCGAAGATTGTCTTACTAAAGGCCCCCTCAATGTCCAGGAGGATGCAGAGGGCTATTTCTTGAAAGTGAAGTGCTTTCTCCACCCTCCAACAAGTTGACAGAGAGGCATCTCACATGATTTACATGGTTGATATGTGTGTTGGTTTGAAAGTCGAGGAGCCCTAGTTAGCCTGCTCTCCCCAACATGTACATTAACCAGACTGAGTGGTCTCATATCCTTGATCTTGATACGATCAATTCTCCTTGGCTTTGGAATAAAGACAACCTTCACTGCCCTCCAGACATTGGGAATGACTCCCGCTGCTGGGCTAACCCTGAATAACCTGCACAGGACTCTTACAGGGTTCTCTCCAGCTTGTTTCAGGAGAGCTGGAAAGATTCCATCTGGGCCAGGTGACTTGACCAGTTAAAATGTTCCCACTGCCCATTGGATTTTACTGAAATTGACACATACCTTGGGCGGTCCCAGTCCTCTGTTTGAGTGGCTGAGGACCATTGTCTTTCAGGTGTCGCGTTCTGGTCTATGTTATTTGCCAGAGCATATTGAGGAAAATGAGTTTTGAGAAGCAGTTCTTGTGTCTCATGTGCTGTGTTTGTATATTCCCCATCCCCCTTCCTCAATATACCTTCTAGATTAATTGGGACTCTAGTGAGGATTTTGTGAAGCCTGGCTTGAGATAAGCACCTCCACATGCTGGTCCCTTTAGAACCTTATGAAACATTCTAAGATAAATATTGCAGTATACACTGGGAAAGCATGATAAACTGCCATCATACACAACTGTTAAAATAAGTAAATACAAGGAAATATTTGTATACAAACAAGTGTATCATATCAGTTTGAGATCATAATTTGCTGCTCATTTACATGGTACTTTAGGTTACTGTGTAGCACATACCAAGTTTGAATTACAACCAGTTGAACTGGACATGTCGTGAACACACTGCATAACAGTTAATTTGACAAAAAAAGTATGTAACACACATTCACTAAAGGTAAAAGTAAGGGTGTAGTGTAAAATATGCTTTCTTTTGGTGTATAGAATTGTGGAGTATATTTAGCTCTGGTCAAATTATTTGAGCAGTTTTAGTCAACTTGTAGATACCTGGGATCCAGTTGAGTTCTAGGAAAACTATGTATTCACTGTACAGCTTGATGTGCTTTTCATGTTTGTGGTAGTTGTGGCTTACCAGCAGTACAATTAAGCGTTATTGTAATCAGTGTTTATAAAAATTGATTAATGAAAAACTGTACAGCAGTTGTGATCTAAGGTGAGAGAAAATATAATTGTTAAATCTTTCAAGGTCGGCATAAATAATGCTCTTAATGGTAGTGAAAACCATCCTATATATAAATAAGACAGTGGTGCTGAGGAAAGAGGAAAGTTCAGATACTGAATTTCAGTGATTTTAAAGGTCATTTTGGTTTTATAAACTACATCTACAACTACATCTACATTCATACTCCGCAAGCCACCTGACGGTGTGTGGCGGAGGATACCTTGAGTACCTCTATCGGTTCTCCCTTCTATTCCAGTCTCGAATTGTTCGTGGAAAGAAGGATTGTCGGTATGCTTCTGTGTGGGCTCTAATCTCTCTGATGATTTTATCCTCATGGTCTCTTCGCGAGATATACGTAGGAGGGAGCAATATACTTCTTGACTCTTCGGTGAAGGTATGTTCTCGAAACTTCAACAAAAGCCCGTACCGAGCTACTGAGCGTCTCTCCTGCAGAGTCTTCCACTGGAGTTTATCTATCATCTCTGTAACGCTTTTGTGATTACTAAATGATCCTGTAACGAAGCGCGCTGCTCTCCGTTGGATCTTCTCTATCTCTTCTATCAACCCTATCTGGTACGGATCCCACACTGCTGAGCAGTATTCAAGCAGTGGGCGAACAAGCATACTGTAACCTACTTCCTTTGCTTTCGGATTGCAATTCCTTAGGATTCTTCCAACGAATCTCAGTCTGGCATCTGCTTTACCAATGATTAACTTTATATGATCATTGCATTTTAAATCACTCCTAATGCGTACTCACAGATAATTTATGGAATTAACTGCTTCCATTTGCTGACCTGCTATTTTGTAGCTAAATGATGTATTCGCAGCACATTACACTTGTCTGCATTGAGATTCAATTGCCCTTCCCTGCACCACACACCAATTCACTGCAGATCCTCCTGCTTTTCAGTACAATTTTCCATTGTTACAACCTCTCGATATACCACAGCATCATCCGCAAAAAGCCTCAGTGAACTTCCGATGTCATCCACAAGGTCATTTATGTATATTGTGAATAGCAATGGTCCTATGACACTTCCCTGCGGCACACCTGAAGTCACTCTTACTTCGGAAGACTTCTCTCCATTGAGAATGACATGCTGCATTCTGTTATCTAGGAACTCTTCAATCCAATCACACAATTGGTCTGATAGTCCATATGCTCTTACTTTGTTCATTAAACGACTGTGGGGAACTGTATCGAAGGCCTTGTGGAAGTCAAGAAACACGGCATCTATCTGGGAACCCGTGTCTATGGCCCTCTGAGTCTCGTGGACGAATAGCGTGAGCTGGGTTTCACATGACTGTCTTTTTCGAAACCCATGTTGATTACTACAGAGTAGATTTCTAGTCTCTAGAAAAGTCATTATACTCGAACATAATACGTGTTCCAAAATTCTACAACTGATCGACGTTAGAGATATAGGTCTATAGTTCTGCACATCTGTTCGACGTCCCTTCTTGGAAACGGGGATGACCTGTGCCCTTTTCCAATCCTTTGGAACGCTACACTCTTCTGGAGACCTACGGTACACCGCTGCAAGAAGAGGGGCAGGTTCCTTCACGTACTCTGTCTAAAATTGAACTCGTATCCCATCAGGTCCAGCGGCCTTTCCTCTTTTGAGCGATTTTAATTGTTTCCCTATCCCTCTGTCGTCTATTTCGATAACTACCATTCTGTCATCTGTGCGACAATCTAGAGAAGGAACTACAGTGCAGTCTTCCTCTGTGAAACAGCTTTGGAAAAAATCATTTAGTATTTCAGCCTTTAGTCTGTCACCCTCTGTTTCAGTACCATTTTGGTCACAGAGTGTCTGGACATTTTGTTTTAATCCACCTACCGCTTTGACATAAGACCAAAATTTCTTAGGATTTTCTGCCAAGTCAGTACATAGAACTTTACTTTTGAATTCGTTGAACGCCTCTCGCATAGCCCTCCTCACACTACATTTCGCTTCGCGTAATTTTTGTTTGTCTTCAAGGCTTTGGCTATGTTTATGTTTGCTATGAAGTTCTATTTGCTTCTGCAGCAGTTTTCTAACTCGGCTGTTGTACCACAGTGGCTATTTTCCATCTCTTACCATCTTGCTTGGCACATACTCATCTAACGCATATTGTACGATGGTTTTGAACTTTGTCCCCTGATCCTCAACACTATCTGTACTTGAGACAAAACTTTTGTGTTGAGCCATCAGGTACTCTGTAATCTGCTTTTTGTCACTTTTGCTAAACAGAAAAATCTTCCTACCTTTCTTAATATCTCTATTTACGGCTGAAATCATCGATGCAGTAAACGCTTTATGATCGCTGATTCCCTGTTCTGCGTTAACTGTTTCAAATAGTTCGGGTCTGCTTGTCACCAGAAGGTCTAATATGTTATCGCCACGAGTCGGTTCTCTGTTTAACTGCTCAAGATAGTTTTCAGATTAAGCACTTAAAAAAATTTCACTGGATTCTTTGTTCCTGCCACCCGTTATGAACGTTTGATTCTCGCAGTCTATATCCAGCAAAATAAAATCTCCACCCAGAACTGTAACATGGTGGGGAAATCTACTTGAAATATTTTCCAAATAAGAAATTTTTAGGCTGACTTTGTAATCTAATAAAAAAAATGGAAAAAATGTAATTTTCTTAAAAATTGCTTGAAAATTAAGGTGCACCTTACAGTCTGTAAAATATGGTAGCTATTTCTTTGAATGCATTTTGATTTGATCTGATGAGCTCACATAAAACAATGTACTTAAGGATTATTGCTGCTGTCCAAATGGTCATCAGATTGCCTTCAGTGATCTGCAGAACAGAACAGTATTTGTACTCTGCCATTATTGTTTACTATCTGCTGCTTTCATTTCACCATGATTCTAAATGCAATCCTATTATAGTAGCACTCAAAAATGTTTTACAGAAAGCATTAGTTACAATTACATGAACATAACGATGTAATAGAAAAAACTACCATTGGGTAATTGAAAAATATGAAATTGTAATCCATTTAGTACAAGTCTGCATATAGTTTAAACAAGGTTATGTTACATCAAGAGAGAAGTAATTCTTTCGAGTCAAAGGTAATTTGTAGGTCTAAGTATATAAAAATAAAACTATTTTGGGATCTGAAGAACAATTATTGCATACACATGGGCTTTGATCACAGCTGCACATCAATTTGGCATTGAATCCACAAGCTTTTGCAACAGGTCAATTGGGAGTTCATACCACAGGTCCAATAAGATACCAACAAATTGATCCTTGTTTTAGTAGCTTCTACCATGAACACATCAATTCAGTGCATATCAGAGGTGTTCAGTTGGATTTAGATCCAGGCTCCGTTTTTGGTTGGAAAATAATTTTTTAGAAAATAGACAGATGTGTGTTTTGAATTATTGACCTGATGAAATAACCAATTATGTGACATATACTGCCTCCTACATGGAATCATATTCTTTTCTAAAATGTGACTGTACAGGAAACATCCCCACACCATGACCCTTCCACCACCATGTTTAGTGATCTATACCTGACCCTTGTTTCGTCCTTTTACCTTTTTATTGTGTATACAGTTGAATAACTATTGCCACCTAGAATAACTCCGAAAGTGTGAGATTAACTGAAAAGATTGTGGGACAAATGTTGCATGGGACAACGGGACCATAATATGGCATTGGTGTTTTGTTGCTAGATGGGATAGCGTCAGAGATATGGTCAACTTTGTTTTCTAATGGTACGATATAGTTTGGTACTTACTTTCTAATAGCAGCTATCGAGACAAATCAGTTATCTGCAGCATTGTCTTTGAAGGTCAACCAAGGTCAAAAAGGTGTCATGAATGTCCATTTACGTGAAGGTGTTCGAAGTGACGACCATTGGTATCAATGCAGTGCTGCAATCTTTATCATGTATTGAGTGGTATTTCTCATCACATCAGCACTTATTGAAGCACATGCTCTTACAATTCTCTCTCATATCTTGTGCAAATAGTAAATATTCACCAAATAGGGCATATCCATCTTACATGCTATTGACAAGGAAACACCATTCAATGATTTTGCAATAAAACACTTACAGGAACAGTAAGACTAGTATCGTTGAATCAAACGAATGTGAATGATGTATTCCTTTGAAGAACAAGTCGATATTCTTGTCATTTACAGAGAATGCCAACAAAATTCAGTGAGAGCTGGTACCGTTCCACTGTGGTTCAAGATCTTTGTGTTAGTTTGCGTCAGATTGCAAGGATATCTGGCATGAGCCAGAGTAGTATTGCTCATGTTCTGCATCAGCATAAATATCACCCTTACCATATCAGTCTCCACCAAGAATTAACTGGTATGGATTTTACGCATCCCATTAAATTCTGCTGATGGGCTCAACATCAGATTCAGTGGGATGACACATTTATTTAATTAATTTTATTTACTGACAAGGCTACATTCATGAACCATGGAAATGTTAATTTGCATAACATTCATTATTGCGCAACTGAAAATCCATGTTGGTTGCTCCAAGGTGCTCACAAGGTCAGTGATGGTATAGTGCGGGATTCTGGAGGACAGAATTATAGGCCCCTATTTCATTGAAGGCAGTCTTAATATCTTAATAGTAGGAAGTACACCACATTCCTGCAAGAAACAGTAGGTCTGTTATTGGAAGCAGAATGTGGTATCAGCACGATGGGTGTCCAGCACATTGTTTGCTGATGGCTAGAAATGAGTTCCAGAGACAATTCCCAAATCATTGGATTGGACACAGATGTGATGTGTCGTGGCTGGCTAGTTTGCCAGACTTGATCCCTGTGGATTTTTTTTTTTTTTTTATTATTTATACGTCAAGTTCTGTAGGACCAATTTGAGGAGCAAATCTCCCAGGTCATGGAACATGTCAATACATGAAATTACAACATAAAAGTAATAACAGATAAAAATAAATGTTCATGAACCTGAAAAGTCAGTCCATAGGTAAATGCGATCAACAATACAATAGGAATCAGCTTAAGTTTTCAAGGAACTCCTCAACAGAATAGAAAGAGTGACACATGAGGAAACTCTTCAGTTTCTATTTGAAAGTGCGTGGATTACTGCTAAGATTTTTGAATTTGAGTGGTAGTCTATTGAAAACAGATGCAGCAGTATACTGCACACCATTTTGCACAAGAGTTAAGGAAGTCCGATCCGAATGCAGGTTTGATTTCTGCTGAGTATTAACAGAGTGAAAGCTGCTTATTCTTGGGAATAAACTAATTTTGGTAACAAGAAATGACAATAAGGAATATACATATTGACAGGCCAATGTCAAAATACGCAGACTTGTGAACAGGGGTCGACAAGATGTTCGTGAACTCACACCACTTATTGCCCAAACCGCCCGATTATGAGCCAAAAATATCCTTTTAGAATGGCAAGAGTTACCCCAGAATATAATACCGTACAACATAAGTGAATGAAAATAAGCAGAGTACATTAATTTTCGTGTCAAACGATTACTCACTTGTGATACCAGTAGAATAGTAAAAATGGCAGTATTAAGTCTTCGAACAAGATCATGAACTTGGGCTTCCCACAACAGTTTACTATCTATCTGAACACCTAGAAATTTGAATTGTTCAGTTTCACTAATCATATGCCCTTCCTGTGAAATTAAAAGTCAGGTTTTGTTGAATTGTGTGTTAAAAACTGTAAAAACTGAGTCTTACTGTGATTTAGCATTAGTTTATTTTCTACAAGCCATGAACTGAGGTCATGTACTGCACTATTTGAAACCAAGCCAATGTTTCATACAACATCCTTGACTACCAAGATAGTGTCATCAGCAAACAGAAATATTTTACAGTTACCCATAATACTAGAGGGCATATCATTTATATAAATAAGGAACAGGAGTGGCCCCAACACTGATACCCGGGTATTTGTAAAAGACATAGTTTATAAAGATATTCCAGCTACACCTGAAAGTATGCAAGAGCGAATTGTCAGATATTCCAACTACACCTGAAAGTATGCAAGAGAGAATTGTCAGAGCATGTGCTTCGATAAGTGCCAATGTGATAAGGAATACCACTCACTCTATGATAAGACCTAGTAGATAAAGAAACTTACAAAAACCTGAAAAGAAAATATAGATCTGAAATTAAAATAGCCAAGTGTAAGGCAAATGGTGATTTCATTAAAAAATCACACAATAAATGTAAGGCTGCATGGGAAGTAATAAAAGCAGAGCTAGGTATGGATATAAACTACAAAGACAACACAAATGCTGCTAACATCACTGCTGATGATTTCAATCACTTTTTTGTCAACTCTGCCAATCTTAGCCTTCCAACCCACAGCAACCAGAATTCCAATTCAACACATACACCTATTTCTCACCCCATATCTGGCAGAAATTTTCAACAAAACATTACAAACATAGTGTCAGCTTGTAAATGGAGAGAAGTACAAGTAACTGATATAATTAAAGCAACCTCTAAATTAGGATACTCTAGATCTGAAGATGTGTGTGGCCTGTCAAACTATGTAATCAAAAAAGTTGTAGATCTCATAACATATCCTCTTTGCATACTGATAAACTGGATGCTCTCGAGTGGACACTTTCCAGAATGTCTCAAAAAAACAGTTGTCATACCATTATACAAAAAGGGTGAAAAGTCCTGTATCAATAATTATAGACCAATTTCACTTGTGCCTATTCTCTCAAAAATAATAGAACATTGCATACTGCAGCAAATATGCATACACCTATCAGACAATAATATATTAAATAATTCTCAGTATGGATTCAGGTCAAACTTATCAACAGTCAAAGCAGTTGTAAACCTTATCTCTTTTGTACTAAGCGCATTTGAGTCAGAATTATCTGCTGAAGCCATTCTAATTGACTTGAGTAAGGCTTTCGACTCAGTGAACCACAAATTATTATTAAATAAACTGTGTTGCTATGGAATCAAACACTTGGAACTCTCACTAATTGAATCATACCTCAGCAATAGAAAACAAATAGTAAAGCATAATGACCAACAGTCACAGACTTTAAGTATAAAACGAGGTGTTCCTCGGGGCTCAGTGCTTGGCCCTCTACTATTTATATTGTTTGTAAATGACTTTCCAAATAACTTACCCTGTAAATCTATCCTCTATGCTGATGACACAACATTAGCTAATTCTGGAAAGGATATAAACATATTGAAGGAGGAAAGTGAAGAGTGTCTCAAAATATCTAATATCTGGTTTAAAGCTAATGACTTATCTATGAACTATGAAAAGACCGTCAAGATAATCTTCAGTTTATCAAACAGTAACATGGAGTTATCATCTGTTAAACTACTAGGAATACACATTGACTCAAAATTAACTTGGGACACACATACAGATTATGTATGTCGAAAGCTATCACGAGTTATCTATCTACTAGCCAAACTACACACGTGTTACACAAGATTTATTGCTTCAGTCATACTATGCCTTCTTTCATTGCCATCTACAATATGGCATTCTTTTATGGGGTAACTCTCCAGGAGCCAAAAAAATTTTCACTTGGCAGAAGAAAGCAATTAGACGTTATTACGGAATCACTGACAACAAGGCCTCATGTAGACCTTATTTTAGAGACTTAAAAATTCTCAGTCCCATCTCTTTACATATATTGTTGCCTATTAAACATAAAAGAAAACTTAAACCACTACACTATAAGGAAATCAGTTCATCAACACAATACTCGACAAACAAATATGATTGATATACCCACAACCAGGCTTAAGAAAACCCAATCTAGCTATGAATACATAGGCATAAAATTATTCAACACTTTACCCGTACAGGCTCAATTGGTTTCAATGGATATTTTCAAAACTAAAACCAAAGTGTGGATGAAGAAAAATACTTTCTACAGTGTAGAAGAATTTCAGAATAGTTGTAAAGATGATCTAATTTATTGATAAACTAAGGCTTACTGTTATGTATAGTTATGGATGTAGAGGGAGCTAGCTATAAGCTAATAGGGTACAACACTGTCTTTTTTTTGCATGTAATATTTTTGTTATATGAAATATAATGTACAAATAGCTATAATACTTCTGACAACATTGGTTGCATGTTAATGCTGATAAATTATGGCTTACTGTTATGTATGGATATAGGTGTAGAGGCTGTTGTAAGCTAACAGTTTACAACATTGCTATATTTTTACTATGTAATATTTTGGTATGTAAAACATAGTGTACAAATAGCTGTAACTCTTCTGATGACATCGATTGCATGTTAGTGCTGAAAGATGGATAAAATAAATAAATAAATAGATAGATAGTGTTGGAAGTTCCATGCGGCTTTTCGCAGATGATGCTGTAGTATACAGAGAAGTTGCAGCATTAGAAAATTGCAGCAAACTGCAGGAAGATCTGCAGTGGATAGGCACTTTGTGCAGGGAGTGGGACCTGACCCTTACAATAGACAAATGTAATGCATTGTGAATACATAGAAAGAAGGATCCTTTATTGTATGATTATATGATAGCAGAGCAAACACTTGTAGCAGTTACTTCTGTGAAATATCTAGGAGTATGCGTACGGAACAATTTGAAGTGGAATGATCATATAAAATTAATTGTTGGTAAGGCGGGTGCCAGGTTGAGATTCAGTGGGAGAGTCCTTAGAAAATGTAGTCCATCAAGAAAGGAGGTGGCTTACAAAACACTCATTTGACCTATATTTGAGTATTGCTCATCAGTGTGGGATCCGTACCAGGTCGGGTTGACAGAGGACATAGAGAAGATCCAAAGGAGAACAGCGCGTTTCGTCACCAGATTATTTGGTGAGCATGATAGCATTACAGAGATGTTTAGCAAACTCAAGTGGCAGACTCTGCAAGAGAGGCTCTGCATTGTGGTGTAGCTTGCTGTCCAGGTTTCGATAGGGTGCTTTTCTGGATGAGGTATTGAATATATTGCTTCCCCCTACTTATACCTCCTGAGGAGATCACGAATGTAAAATTAGAGAGATTCGAGAGCGCATGGAGGCTCTCCGGCAGTCGTTCTTCCCGTGAACCATATGCAACTGGAAAAGGAAAGGGAGGTAATGACGGTGGCACTTAAAGTGCCCTCCGCCACACACCGTTGGGTCACTTGCGGAGTATAAATGTAGATGTAGATGTAGATAAGAATATTGCATCATCATCACTTCGAACACCTTCTGTAAATGGATGTTCATGCCACCTTTACGACCTTTGTTGCCTTCAAAGACCTTACTGTTACACATCATTGGATTTAACTCTGTAGCCACTATCAGAAAACATGTAACAAACTAAAGCATCCCATTTAAAAAAGGAAAGTCGACCTTTATATCTCTGAAGCAACAAAAAACCAACGTCATATTATGGCCCCCGTTGTACTGTGCAACTTTTGTCCCACAAACTTCTCAACTCCTACCATAGTTATTCTTAGTTGCAATAGTTAGTGACTCACCCTTTATAATGCACACCATCAGAGAATAAATACGTCAAATTAATTTTTGTCACTCCATGAAACTTTAGACTTGGCATTCCAAGTTTGGGGTTTCCTTGGAAACTCTATCCTGTCCCAATTTTTTGAATTTATGAGTGGGTTTATGTCATTCATTATGTAAATCACCTGTTACTAAGTGACTTTTTACAGTAGACGTGGGTCAGCTTAGTCCATTATGTTGCTTCAGATCATCCCTGATTTTTTTGAGATGTTTCTCTTTGAGCAGCAGCTGATTGCTTGCAAATCATTCTGTCCTTCCTCCTCGCTCTTCTTCAAGGATGACCTGACTTGGCTTATTGGTTACTGTTGTTTCCTGTTCTTGCCATTGACTGTGCACACTTGTTAGTGGTTGTGATATGCCATACTCTACAGCAGTGCTAGACTGCTACCTCCTAATCTTGAAGACATGCAAAACAGCTTGTCTCACATCAAGCAAGTGTTCTGTTTTGCTTTACTTCTAGTTCTCTACAAGTAAATAATCACTGAATGAATACCTGAGTCATACTAGTTAATGAATACCATACCATCAAGGCAAGACATACTTTTGAGCTAAAGGAATATATACTTACATTGTTGTTGTATGATGGTGCTCGTTCACTAGATATGTAACAACAGCAGCATGAAGTTCCTGGTGTGACACTTACATGCTTTCCTGTTTTGTGACTGCATGCAAGAAGTACTGACACCATAACAATGCAACTGCAAAATATTTCTGAACATTTCTGCAGCTTAACAAAACATTCCAAATACTGTCATCTGTATACTTGCAGAGACTCTTTGACCTCCTTGCTGTAATTTGTTTGCAGTACATGCACAGTCACTATGCCTTTCTGAGGAGATACTAGAAATGTAGAACAAATTTATTTTTCTCCTGCTCAGTTACAGGCAAGCTAAGGTTTTAAATTTCTTTATGCTACTCCTTCATCTGTACACTTTTTTCTTTCCACTCACCTGATGTCCAATTTCTACCTTGTCTTTTTGGTACTACACTCCTGGAAATGGAAAAAAGAACACATTGACACCGGTGTGTCAGACCGACCATACTTGCTCCGGACACTGCGAGAGGGCTGTGCAAGCAATGATCACACGCACGGCACAGCGGACACACCAGGAACCGCGGTGTTGGCCGTCGAATGGCGCTAGCTGCGCAGCATTTGTGCACCGCCGCCGTCAGTGTCAGCCAGTTTGCCGTGGCATACGGAGCCCCATCGCAGTCTTTAACACTGGTAGCATGCCGCGACAGCGTGGACGTGAACCGTATGTGCAGTTGACGGACTTTGAGCGAGGGCGTATAGTGGGCATGCGGGAGGCCGGGTGGACGTACCGCCGAATTGCTCAACACGTGGGGCGTGAGGTCTCCACAGTACATCGATGTTGTCGCCAGTGGTCGGCGGAAGGTGCACGTGCCCGTCGACCTGGGACCGGACCGCAGCGACGCACGGATGCACGCCAAGACCGTAGGATCCTACGCAGTGCCGTAGGGGACCGCACCGCCACTTCCCAGCAAATTAGGGACACTGTTGCCCTGGGGTATCGGCGAGGACCATTTGCAACCGTCTCCATGAAGCTGGGCTACGGTCCCGCACATCGTTTGGCCGTCTTCCGCTCACGCCCCAACATTGTGCAGCCTGCCTCCAGTGGTGTCGCGACAGGCGTGAATGGAGGGACGAATGGAGACGTGTCGTCTTCAGCGATGAGAGTCGCTACTGCCTTGGTGCCAATGATGGTCGTATGCATGTTTGGCGCCGTGCAGGTGAGCGCCACAATCAGGACTGCATACGACCGAGGCACACAGTGCCAACACCCGGCATCATGGTGTGGGGAGCGATCTCCTACACTGGCCGTACACCACTGGTGATCGTCGAGGGGACACTGAATAGTGCACGGTACATCCAAACCGTCATCGAACCCATCGTTCTACCATTCCTAGACCGGCAAGGGAACTTGCTGTTCCAACAGGACAATGCACGTCCGCATGTATCCCGTGCCACCCAACATGCTCTAGAAGGTGTAAGTCAACTACCCTGGCCAGCAAGATCTCCGGATCTGTCCCCCATTGAGCATGTTTGGGACTGGATGAAGCGTCGTCTCACGCGGTCTGCACGTCCAGCACGAACGCTGGTCCAACTGAGGCGCCAGGTGGAAATGGCATGGCAAGCCATTCCACAGGACTACATCCAGCATCTCTACGATCGTCTCCATGGGAGAATAGCAGCCTGCATTGCTGCGAAAGGTGGATATACACTGTACTAGTGCCGACATTGTGCATGCTCTGTTGCCTGTGTCTATGTGCCTGTGGTTCTGTCAGTGTGATCATGTGATGTATCTGACCCCAGGAATGTGTCAATAAAGTTTCCCCTTCCTGGGACAATGAATTCGCGGTGTTCTTATTTCAATTTCCAGGAGTGTATTTTGCTGTGGAGAATTTATCAACTCAATAGTGTTTCTGTATTTGGTGTGGTTTTCTATTTCTTGCTTATTAGGCAAGTTCCTTGGAGGTCTTTGTGCACTTGTGTAAGCCAATGAGTTCTCTTTTTTTCTAAGTTTTTAGTACTACTGCACAGTTTTTGTTTTCAGTATGCTGAGTCATTAGCCTTCTTTGCCAAATTTTTTCTCCAGTTATTTTCTTAAATATTTATCTATACTTCAGTATTGTTTCTGAATTTAAATGTGTGTACAGGTGTTCCGTTTCCTAATATCTTTTCTTTTTTTATAATTTTCACTCTCTATTGTTGATTCTAAAATTAGTGTCTGTGATGCAAATGTGTATTCTGGCCAAATGACTGCCCTTGAAGTTGGAGGTTCTGCAATTTTGGAGAACGAATTTTTACTATAAACATCATCTGTTAACAGAAATGCAAAGTTCATCTTTCATAGACTTCCTCTTGTGGCTCCATTTTCCCCACCATTTGGCTACATGGCTTCTCATAGATCCTTAAATTTGTATTCCCCTGATACTCCCATGCTTTGTATTTGATTGGGATGTTGCAGTCCTATTGTTACCCACTACTGCTTCTTATCAGAGGAGGCGAGTAGACATGCTTTTCATACTGTTTTTCTTTCTCTCTGTTTTGTGCTTTCTCTACACCATCAGTATTGCTAAATTACCTACGAAAGTTGAACAGACAATATTGACATATCCATTTTTTAACCAAGTAGTATTCAACGTCTGGTATTAGATTTGGACAACTGCTCCACCTGTTCAATGTTCACTTTTCTAGTATGGTCTGAAGGAAGAATGGAGTTAGTCCATTGCCTTGGCTAAAGTCTGTTCTTATCTATAATGTGGCTCAACTTCTTTTAAGAGGACTTGTGTTGTCTTCTGTATTTCAGATTCTTTAAGAATTTTAAATAAAAGCAGTCTTGGTTTTTAGTCATAATCCTTCTGAAATTTTACAGAGGTATTCGAATAGCATTTTGCTCCTTTAGTCCTTTAACAATTTGCCCTTCACAGGACCATCCTGTCGTAAGCCATCCCTTATATATCTTGTATTTTAGAATTTCTGCTGCTGTTTTCTCCTTAACCTTTTCATGGAATTTCTTTGAATCTTCTGTGAACATGGTTATCAGTTATTCTAGGCCAGGAATCTTACTTTTATTATTCAGTAGTAATGGTCAATTTCAATAGGTATCTATGTCTGACTCTGGAATTCATCGCCTTTTTTGGAATTGTGCTTTGTTATTGGCACATAAGCTATCTGATACTCTCAAATCATATTATTGTTGACCTCATATGCTTGGTGAGGTATGTGGTGTGTGTGTGGGGGGGGGGGGGGGTGGTTACCTGCCAACATTTTAGCTAAATGTCTTTTTCTTACAATTTGTCCCATTTTCTTACATCCACAGTCAGACAGACATTTATAAATGAAAACATTTTCTCCCTGGACTGTTATGGAATGTATTTATTCAAAATTAATTTGGCAGCTGTATAATTCTGAAGTGGTAGGTCAGTGTGATGTCTGAATCCTTTATAATTCCTTTTGAAGTAATACGTTCCTTGTGTTAACCATGTTTACACATTCCATATTCATTACAAGACGAGAGTCTTTGTAATCTGTATGCCCAGACCATGTTATTCCTTCATGTACTAATTTCTGTCACAGTCATGTCATACTGCATGTCTTAATATCCACTCCCCAAGCAGTAGGGATGACATGTAATAACTTTGACTTAGTTGATAGTAAGCTGTCACTTGAGAATGGCATAACAGGCAAAATTCCAGTTGTGAATAAATACATTTAATAGGCTCAGTGTAGGCAGATAATGTTCTCATCTCCATTCTGTACCAGTCTGAGGATAGAAGTTGAATAAAATTTATATGTTTTCCTCTGGAACTTTTTCAGATGCTTCTCAACATTGTTCGCAGGATTGTTTTACCTTCTGCATTGGATTAGATTAATACTTCTTCTATAGATCATGAATACGACACTTCGTAATGATGTGGAACGTGTCAGGTTAATAAAAGATGTCTGTACAAGATATTACATTACACAAAATATTGCATGACACTAACGTTTAAGTTGGTTTTTTTCCCCCTTAATTTATATCTAAAAATTCAGCGAATGAGTAGAAGGAGTTGACATCTAGAAATTCTTTTAATTTATTTTTAAATGTTAGTTGGCTATCTGTCAGGCTTTTGATGCTGTTTGGTAGGTGACCAAAGACTTTTGTAGCATCATAATTTACCCCTTTCTGTGCCAAAGTCTGCATAGTGAAGATCATCCTTTCTCCTGGTGTTATAGCTATGCACACTGCTATTACTTTTGAACTGGGTTGGATTATTAACAACCAATTTCATAAGTGAATATATATACTGTGAGGTTACTGTGATGATTCCTAGATCCTTAAACAGATGTCTGCAGGATGACTGTGGGTGGGCTCCAGCAATAATTCTGATTACACGTTTTTGAGCAATGAATACTTTTCTACTCAATGATGAATTGCCCCAGAATATGATGCCATACGAAAGCAGTGAATGAAAGTAGGCATAGTAAACTAATTTACTTAGATTCCTATCACCAAAATTTGCTATAACCCTAATAGCATACGTAGCTGAACTCAGACGTATCAGCAGACCATCAATGTGTTGCTTCCAGTTTAACCTCTCATCAATGCACGCACCTAAATATTTTGAAAATTCTACCTTAGCTACAGACTTCTGTTCAAAGTCTATAGTTATTACTGGAGTTTTGCCATTTACTGTACGGAACTGTATGTACTGTGTTTTATCAAAATTTAAAGAGAGTCCGTTTGCTGAGAACCACTTAATAATTTTGTGAAAAACATCATTTACAATTACATCACTTAGTTCTTGGTTTTTGGATGTTATTACTATACTTGTATCATCAGCAAAAAGAACTAACTTTGCATCTTCATCAATGTGGAATGGTAGGTCATTAATGTATATCAAGAACAGTAAATGACCTAAGACCGAACCCTGTTGGACCCCGTACTTGATAGCCCCCCCGTTTGAGGAATCAGCTGTTGTTTTAACATTACATGAACCACTTATTTCAACTTTCTGCATTCTTGTAGCTAAGTATGAATTAAACCATTTGTGCACTGCCCCACTCAAAGCATAATGATTTAGCTTATCTGAAATAATTCCATGATTTACACAATCAAAGGCCTTTGAGAGATTACAAAAAATACCAATGGGTGATGTCCGGTTATTCAGAGCATTTAATATTTGATCAGTGAAAGCGTATATAGCATTTTCTGTTGAAAAGCCTTTCTGAAAACCAAACACATTTTGTTAGTACTTTATTTTTACAAATATGGGAGGCTGCTCTTGAATACATAACTTTCTGAAAAATTTTGATAGAGCTGTCAGAAGAGAGATTGGGTGGTAGTTGTTGACATCTGACATATCCCCCTTTTTATGCAATGGTTTTACAATGGCATATTTCAGTCTATTGGGGAAAACACCCTGCTCCAAAGAGCTATTACACACGTGGCTGAGAATCCTACTTATCTGTGGGGAACAAGCTTTAAGTACCTTGCTGGAAATGCCATCAATTCCGTAAGAGCTTTTACTTTTCAGTGAGTTTATTATTTTACTGATTTCAGAGGGAGAGGTTGGTGGAATTACAGTTGTTTCAAACTGCACAAGTATGGCCTCTTCTATTAGTAGCCTTGCCTCTTCTAGTGAAGATCTAGATCCTATTTTCTCCACAACATTTAAAAAAATGATTATTGAAAATATTTTCAATTTCTGATTTTTGTTAGTACACTTGTCATTCAGTTTTATGGCACTAAAGTCTTCCTGTGCTCTTGGTTGCCATGTTTCCCTTTCAATAATATTCCAAATTGCTTTAATTTTATTATCAGAGTTACTGACCTCAGACATGATACACATGCTTCTGGACTTTTTAATAACTTTTCTTAGTAACGCACAATAGTTTTTATAATATTGAACAATTTCGGGGTCAGTACTCCCTCTTGCTGTTAGATACAGTTCTCTTTTACGGTTGCAAGATATTCTTATTCCTTTAGTTAGCCAAGGTTTTTTATATGATTTCTTGGAATTATGTTTAACTATTTTCTTGGGAAAACGATTTTCAAATACCCTTAAAAATGTATCGTGAAATAAGTTATATTTCAAGATTGCATCGGGTTCCTTATACACATCATCCCAGTCTAGCTGCTGTAGGCTTTCCCTAAAGTTTGCAATATTTATATTGTTAATTGAATGCACTGCTTTGAAAGTCTGATTTGATACACTGCATGAAGCTATGTCATGTACTGTAACTAGCTGTGCACCATGATCTGAAAGACCATTCTCAACAGGATGAGCATTTATGTCCTTAAACTTATCTTGGTCTATAAAAAAGTTATTTATCAATGTACTGCTGTTCTTTGTTATCTGAGTAGGAAAATCAATGACGGCGCTCAAATTGAAAGAACTGAGTAATACTACAAGGTCATTCTTCCTATTACACTCTTTCAGGGAATCAACATTGAAATCCCCACAAATTATAATTTGCTTCCCCCTCTCTGACAGATAGCACAACAAAGCATCCTAGTTTTCTAGAAATAGCTGGAAATTCCCTGAGGGGGACCTATACACTGTTACAATTATGAAAGTGCCATCATTTAGTTTAAGTTGAGTGGCACATGTTTCCATGTGTTGCTCTACACAAAATTTTTTAGTTTATAAATTTTTTACACTGTGGAAGCTTTTGGCATATATGGCAACTCCTCGTCTCATCATATTATCCCTACTTACATGTGCAGCTAATTTGTACCCATTGATGCTAACCTTTTGCATATCAGTAACAATGTGATGCTCAGACAGGCATAGTACATCTATTACATTCTCAGTTGCTATATCTTCTAAACAAAGCAGAGGCTCATCAATTTCATTCTTCAATTCCCAATAGTTTGATGAAATATACTAACATTATTTTTCACTTTACTTTTGTGAGTATCTTGAACATTGTTCTTCTTATCCTGATTTATTGGTGCGTGTGCATTAATTATTGTGTACCTCTCATCTAAATATTGAATTATTGCAGGGAGAGACTCTTCCTGGAGGTAATGAAAAATTTGGTACCATTTGCAACATAATTGCCATTATGATTGCAGAGTGTAGCTCTGGAGCAGTTTTGCTAATTTCTTCCCAGTGTTCTCTGTGAAGAATCTACAGTTCTCTGACTGTGGTATTTCTTCATCTGTGAATGTGCTATTTTGTAATGCCAATTTTAACTTATTGTCCATTTACAATGTCTGAAAGTATGTTGAGTTTGACAATATTTACTAATCTTTGTATATTTAATGATCCAAGCCCGTATATTGTCTTGGGTATGAACTTATGGTTTAGTTTAGAACTCACTCCTCACTTCTGCAAGTTGGTCTGGGCTGCCCAGAGCACAAAGGCACAAATGTGTCACATATGATGATCGATTTCTCTGTCAGTGAATGTCAATTTCAATAATTAAAAAAAGTGAACGAAAATTTTACACAAGGCGTAAGTGTATGACAGGTTAAAGATGCTTTTGGTCACTTTTCTTTGTGAAGTGTCTAGTAGGAAGTACTGCTACAACCAAGTTATTGGCTTGTGTAGTGATTTACAGCACTGAAAACAATTTAGAAAATGGACAATGAATTCTTAATGACATTCTTTTTCATTAACTGCAACAGTTTTTCGTGTCCTCTTTAATGACATTTTGAATCCTCACTTACAGCATTTTGTGGACCAATCACATGTTGGTGGGCGTTAATAGAAATGTATTTACTGTCTTATCTTTTCTAAAACACTGGCCATTTCTTGAAATATTTCAGGTGGAAACCTCAACAAGATACACATCCGATGCAGCAAGGTAAGTTTTCAAAATTTCACTGCAGAACTTTTTGAGAAATATAAATTTTTATTTATTAATTGTGAGAGTACTTCAGATATAAAATGCACTTCTGCAATTATTCAGTATTACTGGTAAGCAACAACATTCAAGACAGTTTGGTCAGTAATGCTATTCTCTGCAACAACCATTATGACTTTTTCTAGAGAAATAGAGCAAATGTCTACTATCCATACAGGAAAATAAAAGTTCAGGTGGAATGTCAGGAGCTGTATTATGCTTAATGCAGAACATCACATGAAAATCACTGAAATTCAACAGATTCATGTTGATGGGCACAAGCTAATATCATATTGCAGTAGAAAGAGTAAGAAGAAATGGTGAGTGGCTATATACCCAAAAATTGGAGCTGATTCCCAGCCTTCTAGGTTAATGAATATAGTGTTGAACAGCTCTTTCAATGCTGTTGCACAGTGGTGCTCAGGAAACACACAATCTTCTAGTGGTGACAGTTTATGGGCCACCATGAAGAAGAAATGTAAGTAGCTGGTGCCAGTTTCAGTAAGGTTGTGAAGACCTAACTGATGAATCCTCATTCTCTTAGTTTCCTATTCATCTCAGTGTGTTCCTGAAGGCTTGCCCATTCATTAGACACATTACAGGTGACAAGGTAATACATAATTCACAAGGTAATGCATAATTCTCAGCTCCAGGTCAATTGGTTGGCTTCGCACATACCCTCTGTTACAGGCCTGGTCCAGAGAGGGGTGACTGCTTAAGCTGTTACCTTCCCAAATGCCAATTGGTCCCTGTGTCAGGAGTTCGGGAGGCGTGGCCTGAGATGTGAACAGTCATTTACAGTGGGTGAATCACTCTCTGAGGGGGGCCCTGTTGGAAGGAGCATGCCATTGGAGTCGTTGACAAATATGGGAGACTTTTTTTTCAGTGACTCAGTCAGCATCTTAGTGTATGTCTACTAAATGTAAACAGAATGAGGCCAAAGATTTGAAGGCCCTACCAGCTGCATATCAGTTCCTCATGGTATCATGTACCAGAGGTGGTCAGTCCTTTACTATGGTTTATGCATGCATTATTCTGAAAGGTGTTGTTGCAGTTGCAGGCCCTGTGCAATTCTTTCCTCATTGATGTAATGCAACTTTGCTTCTGAAGACTTTTTGCGATTTTCAAGCCCAACAACTCCTTATAGCAACACTCCTCCAGAGATACCCTGTACGTGTTGAGGACCATTGATGGCCTCACCAAGGGAGAAATCCACACTTACCTCTCTAATCATGGCATCACTGCAGCCCATTGAGTAACGAAAAAGATGGATGCAAACTTAATGCCCACATGCACCCATTTTCTACTATTTGCTCGAGTAGTGTTTTCCTCAAACATTAAGGCAGGCTATGAAAAGTCATCATGGTCCAACCATACATTCCAAACCAGATGAGTTCCTAGAAGTGTCAACATTATAATAAAACACGTATCCTGTCAAAACATGGCCAAATGTGTTACTCTCGGCAGAGATTCTCATGAGGGCAGCTGTTTGCCTCCTCTCTGCTATATCAATTGTCATTTCGTAAATGTCCCATGTGTCTTACGTAGCAAGCCATCCAGGAGATCTGAGTGAAGGACATCAAACCCCACCCTGTTTCTTGCAGTTGTTAGCTAGGTAAAATCAGTGCATTTTACCATTTGGCCTTTATGGTACCGTTTTTGCTATGGCATGCATAGTGGAGGATATGTCCAGCCAGACTTGCAACCTCAAGTTCAGTATTGCAGTAGTGAAATCACCCATGTCACAGTAGCATCCCCGTCTCCTACAGCTGCGCAACAAGCCATAAGATCTTTGCCCCTGGTGCCGAAAACACCTGCTACACAACTGTCAGCTGAAAGGACAAAATCAATGCTCCTGCAAAGACTTCCTGCAGCTAAAAAAGTATTCTTCATCTGCCAACTAGAAATCTTTAAGAACTCTAACAAAAACAAATGGTTTTCTCCTTCCCTGACTTGGAGATCCCCTTCAGTGCTGTTGGCACATGTACCCTCACCTGACTGACCTCTGTTTTGCTGGTGGCCACTGCCTACCAATTTTAGGCCATGGATTTCTTTTGCTGACCCAGGGAGAAAGCCAGTATGTTTGTAGATCTCATAGAACAGGATTCTCCAGCCTCTGCCCCCTGTAGCAGTGAATTTTTGAAGGCTGGCACTTAGAAGCAACCAGGGTGACTAATCTTCATTTGTTCTCTCCGGCCCAATCCCCATTATGACTCTTCTCTAATGGAACATTCATGGCATTAGATCCAAAAAGGAGGAATTACAGCTGCTCTTGGAATTGCAGTGTCCTCTTGTTTTCTGCTTCCGAGAAAAAAATTGTCCTCACAACCTCTTTGACCTCTCATGTTTCCTTCTGGTCCTCTGTAACCTTTCCCCCAAGGACACCATTCCATGTAGTGGGGGAGCCATGCTGGTCATCCATCTCATTGAACACTCCACTGCTAGCTGTTGCAGTCTGCATTTTCCTTCCTCATTTCACCTTTTCTCTTTGTAACATCTACACCCCTCCATCATTTGCTGTTACCAGGTTGGACTTACTCCAGCTCATTGGTCAGCTCCCTTACTCCTTTTTGTTGCTTGGCAACTTTAATGCCCACCATCTGCTTTGGGGCTCTTGGAGAAATTGTCGAAGCGCTTCCCTCTTAGCTGACCTTCTGAATCATCTCTCTTACCATTGTAGCGCACATGTTCTCTTCAGATTCCATGCACATTTATTACCATTTGGACCTCTCGTTCTGCGCTGTCCAGCTCGCCCATCGTCTTGAATGGTTCGTTTCCTCTGACACATACTCAAGTGATCACTTTCTGTCTGCTATCCATTCGCCGACTCCTATCCCACCTGAGTACAAATCCAATTGGCAACTTTCTAAGGCCGACTGGACGCTTTTTACTCCTCCCTCACGACCTGTACACAGATGTGATGACCAGGTAAAGTATCTTCCAAACGTTATCCTTGCCGCCGCAGGATGTTCCATACCATGCACTTCAAGTTTACCATAGCGTGTCCTGGTCCCTGGTGGACTGAGGCTTGCAGCGATGTGATTGGCTTGCAGAAATTTGCTCTCCACATTTTGAACCATCATCCTGATGCATCTGCTGGAGGGCTGGTATCCTCTGTAGTCTATACATGTGGGGCTTCAGAGGTATCTGCCCCATTAACTAGAGGAAGTTTTGAAAGACAAAGTTTTATCAATGTTTAGATGGTTTGGCTTTGTCAGACACATTTATCCAGGAAATGTGATGCCTGAATGCTCGTACTGAGTATCATTGTCTTTGCTATTCCCATTAACCATATTGTGGACTCTCCCACCAAGCATCTCAGCTCGCTTTTCATCTAGCATTTTACAATCTGTTGCAGTTCTACAGCCTTCACTTTTCCACTGGCAAAACCTTTTATTTGAGTATTTGGAGGCAGAATGAGTTTGTTACACCCTCTTTACATCTTGCGCCTTTTGTTCTTCTATTCGCTGAAACTAGAAAATTCCTGGGGCTCATGTCTGATAGGAAACTTCCTTGGTAATCCCGTGTATTCTTACCTGGGTGTACATAGTTCCCAGTCCCTCAGTGTCCTACTTCTCTTAAGTGGTACTTCCAGGGGAGCGCATCAGACCACCCTCCTCCATTTTTTAAAAATTCCTTGTCCATTCATAACTAGACTGTGAGTGTTCAGTTCATTCCTCTGCACTTCTGTCCATCATATGCTGTCTTAACAGCCTCCACCATCATGGAACATGTTTTGCCACTGGCGACTTTTTCACCATCCCGATTGAGAGTCTATGCAGGGCATTTTGAACTACTAGTCATACTGGCATGATGTCCTCAGTGGTTAGGCATGCCATTTCTCTTTCACGCCTGGCCACTCATCCTATTCCCTCTTATTGGATGACTCCCTTGCCTGCCAGTATGGGGCACGCCAAACTGCTGTTACCATCCGGAGCTCACTTTTGGCTTCTACTTCGGCAGCTTAATTTCACGGTACCTGCCACGTTCCTGATGGTTGTGAATTCTTCGCCATCTTGGCTTCATGTAGCAGCCCATGTTCATTGTGGACTTCATTTTCTCCACTTTTATAAGCAGGACCGACTGTAGGAAAAAATGCATAAATAGTATGGACTAATCTGTCGTCGAGATTCGTTGCAATATTACACTCTACGCGAATTGTACTGACTGGCAGTATGGCCACCAGTTGATAACTCACAAATTTTATCAGTATTATGCACCATCACTTGTCCACACGAGAAACCTAGTAGCCATCCTACTGAATATTTGTGGCTGAAGTCCGCAATGTGTTTTGCTTTTATCTCTGATTTAAACATATTAACGTTTGCATGTACCTCAAATCGTTTAACAAAACATTCCAGGTATACATATGAATGGTCAGTGTCCCAAGAGCCTGGAGATATTTCCACAACTTCCACATTCCCGAGATGCAATTTATTATTAATTCAGTGACGTTAGCCATGCTTTTGTGTGTTTCCATACCAGTCAATGCTGCCCATCACTACCCCTTGCTCATATATTGGAGGAAAGTAGTTTGCTTTCAATTTAGACCAATGTTCTTTCAGAATTAGAGTGAATGTCATTACATTGCAGATTCAAATGATGTGGAGACTTGCATACTAATTGTTTTTATACGATTTTCAGGAAAAATATCATGCAGAAATATCCTCAGAGATATGAACTGATGTCATGGTAGAGTCGAACATTATACAACAGCTGGTTCCTATTGGTGAAGTGACAACACGATTCTTTAGGTGGCCTAAAATTACCAAGAGCTCCGTACCCCAAACATCTAAATTTACAGTTCCACGTTTTTTGGATTTCCACATTGTCTCAGGCAATGTATCCTACGTAAGCACGTTGTAAAATCTAGTGATTTTAAGTTTTATGGCGAGTTTAAGCATATCTATGTTTTTAATGCTTCTTTTCAGTACAATTGCCGTGGGCATTTTTTTAATGTACAACCCAAGCCATTTCCTGTGTTGTAAATATAGGCCTTTACCGATAGCGATGGCCTCCATTGGTCATATTATGCCTTTTAGCTGCTTGTGATAACTTTTCGCTTTTTCGGGCGTTCTGTACTGCTTGAAAAACGTTAGCTCTTCTAGCTGATGAAACCAGTGGCTGACAACGCAGCAAATGGAGGTGTCAGAAACAGAATTTTTCCACCAGATGTCTTTGGTATTGGTAGGAACCTGGGCGTTTTAACACATCGTTTCCTTCCTTCTTTCTGCCTCAAGGTACCTTTCGCCGCTGTCAACAATTTTTTAAACATCCCGTAGGTTTTTCTTCTTCTTTAGTGTGCAGTGAGCTGCATTGAGTGTTTCTTGAAGGTTAGTCCAGTACCCAATTTAAGTTCGAGCAAACATTGCCTTATCAACCACGTATGCAGAAATAGGTTGTCCTACATGAATATCCATCCCTTGACAATCCTGTGCATCCTTATCAATGAACATTTGGTCTGCAATATAATGATCTTTATTTGAAGTGTAGCCAATGTGGTGCCCTTTGCATATATTGTTCAGAACCTTAAAGCCCTTATCAGCATAAGCCAGGTGCTATTTCAGTTTTGTTCGAGCTCCACAGAAACTGTATCCAGAGATGCAAAGTTCGAATGGCAGATTCTCGAGAATACCACCTCCAACTATGTTGATACGTTTCCTAGCACTCATGTCACACTACTGCATGGTTTGAGCTTTGCTTTTTGTATTACGTAGGATATTTCGAGTATTCACGTAGCTCTTGAGCTTAGATAAGAAACTAAGCCATTTCATCAATGCCCTGTTCCCTCGACTTCATATGACCTGCTCTATGAGGAACATATTGGGTTAAAAGCATTCCCGTGATTCATTTCTGACATGAATAGGCTTGTTCTTAATACTGTGGTGAATAATGCGATTATATTTGTCAATGATTTGTGGCTGTATGTTCAGCCATTTGCGCATACGTTGAAGATTAATTGCTTCTCATTTGGTTTTTGATTGTCCATTTCAACCATTTGGCAAGACTAGGTTCCAAATGGGAGAATATTGAATAGTGATTTATCCCACATCATTCCAATTCTGCTTTGAACTGCCTGTCGTAAAATTCACTTCCATCATTTGTCTCAAAGTTGTTGGGCAGTCGATTTAGTCCTGTCTGCAACAGTTGTTCAGAAACCTCTCAAACCTCCTTCTCTGTCTTTCCTTCCAAAGGTAAGGCCCAAGCGAAATTGGAATGTATCTGTAACCATGAGAATGTACTTGGAACCATAATTTGATTGTTAGTAGTATTGCGTATCTGAGACCAGCCTGCCATGCATAATCCATTCCTCATATTATCAGAAATATTCTGCATGCATATATGTAAAGCTCACGAACAACTCACTCCTCAATTACTCAACGATTCAAATTTTTTAAGCTCAGGGAAGATCGATATTATTTTGTTCCTGTGATCTGCTTTGTCTTCACCAGCTGAAGCTGTAAGCAGTCGTAATCGATCTATGATTTCATTTGGTTACCATAATTTATATGCTCGAGAGGTAGATTGTTCACTCTCTCAGGCTGAACTATGACTATTTTACCCGGACTATGTGGAGCTGCTACTGCTGGTTCAGTTAAAATCCTGTATTTGTCGCTCTATGACACTTCTGTTCATCCTTTTTGGGTTTTACATGCGTTGGTCATGTGTAATATTGGACCACATGTTTTTATTGTTTCAGGGTATATTTTTAACATTTGACATTTTCAAAAGTATTAACTGTAACAGCCTAGGCAATCTTTAAAATTCCTTGTTCCCTATTCTTATTGCTTTCTTGGTTAAACAGATTGAGTGGTTACCTAACATATATGGTTTTGCCCTGATGACCTCATATGTTCTGTCTTAACTCGGCATTACTCCTCCTCCTTCTGTTTATGCTTTTGTCCATAGTCCCTGACAGCTCTTTCAGCCTGTCAGTTACTGACTTACCTGTTACTGGGAGATACTGGTCTCGTTGCAGTTGCCCTAACCTTTACACATGTAACTTCTGTCAAATTGCCCTCCGCACCTCAGTTTTTAGCATTACACTTTTTCGACAACATGCTGCTGTATACTAAGCCATTTTTGAGACAGTTTACAACTTACATATACTTTGAGACAATCGGTGGTGATGGGGGTGAAGTGCCTTGGCCATCACATTGTTGTTCCACACATACGTTAGTTTTGCATTGATTTGTTTAATTTCTCGTTGACACACAGTTCACATCGCTGTATTCGAGCATTCAACACCTCAACATTCATAGCACCTTCCTTGACAAGACCTTGAGTTCCATTAATTTAGTGTTGATTGCCTCCATTTTTTGTCAAATGCACGTCCTTTGCGTCCTCCGAATGAATGTGCAACACATGTGCATTGTGTGCAATATACTGACAGGTGCTTTTTGGTGCATTGCCTTTCTGAAGAATCTTGTTGAAGTTTTGTTTCTATTGACCCTCATTCAATTTACTAGTTTTATCTGTAACCAGCAAGCTATACTGAGAGTTACTCTGGCAATCCTCAAATATAACGAATTCATTGAGTGACATGTCAGTTCCTACAGGTGCTTGGAAAATATGCATTAAATTCACATTGTCCTGTTTGAAAGTTACAAGGTTGGTGTATCTCAGACCAAGGGCTGTCGTATGCTTAAGTATGTCTCACTGAAGTAAAATATATTGACTTGCATGTGGCGAGCAAAGCAGAAATATCTGCAGATAACCTGATTTTCCACTGAGATGTTGCCAAATAAGAATGTGGTGTTTGGTTTTACATTGTCAGATGGTGGAATAACACTGCTTTTTCTGGCTGCCTAGTATGTTACTCCCTTAACTCCATGCAAAATCTCCTACAGTAGCTGCTATTTTGAGTGAAACAGAATTTTTGAAAAATATATACATGCTCTAAGTGGTCTCCCACAGAATGTCAACAGTGTAAAAACTATATTATTTTCCGCAGTATGAAGCTTCAATAACCAAAGCACTTCTAATATCGAGAAGTAATGATCCATTCGTCTTGTTCTTCTGGTTTCTACCTTCATCATTGCAGGACTCGTCATTTAAAGACCCTTGTGGTGAAACTGTTTCGTCCACTTGGTTACGGTGGTAACTTTTTGTTTACATTGAAATGGAGTTGTTTTATAAACTCTTCTTTACAGCTGGGTATATCAACAAAACTTAAATAAGATCGTAATTCAGTGCCCACATCTGGTAATGATGAATCATACATATCCACTTCCATCAATTCACAGAATGCACCATGGAGTCAAGCTATGGCGCCGGCCCGGGGTGACCAAGTGGTTCTAGGCGCTACAGTCTGGAACCGCGCGACCGCTATGGTCGCAGGTTAGATTCCTGCCCTGGGCATGGATGTGTGTGATGTCCTTAGGTTAGTTAGGTTTAAGTAGTTCTAAGTTCTAGGGGACTGATGACCTCAGAAGTTAAGTGCCATAGTGCTCAGAGCCAGTTTTTTCAAGCTATGTTAATTTACAATGTGTGGAAAATTTGGCAAGTGATCAACTGTAGATTACTGCACAATGTGCCATAGAATTGGAAGATATGTGACTGCCTTCTTTGCCAACACGTTAGCTCATCCTGTACTGCATTTCATTAAAATGTTGAAAATCTGTTCCTGTAGATCTGTGGTCCCTCTGTTAACTATTTTAACTGTACCAACTTAATCCCCTACAGAGATGGTATGATCACCTCATAACATCAGGGGAGAGCAAACTTTTCTGTGGAAGAAGGCTGAAATCTTCTTTGACACATTGCATGCTCAATGTCATTAATCCAAGGAGAATATTACTTTGTCATCACTAAATAGATGGTTTTCAAGTAATGCCATTTATTAGACCTCCCTATTCGGTATTACACTGAGACTAACATGCTTACATCCACTGGTATTCAAACAGTAGGTTTGACTGAACAGCACTATGTTGATACCAGATGCCTGCTGCTGCAGTGAATTCACCTCTCCTGCAAGAAAAGCACATAGTGTTAGTTAGAGGCTTATTTGCTCATTTTCTCTGTTCATCAGCATCAGCATTAATACTTAAACTGGCTCAAAACAAGGACTTTTGATACATGACTTGACATCCTTATCCTTCGATGTTTGTCAAAAGTGAGCAAATTATTTATCAATTGCTGTAAGTATATTTTCGCGACATCTACTACTGTTATAGTTATAATTGAATAATAATAATAATAATAATAATTGTAGTAATAATGACTATTATTATTACTATTTCCTTTCGCAGACATTATTATTACTATTATTATTATTATTATTATTATTATTATTATTATTATTATTATTATTATTATTTAGCTTCAAATCCCGTATTTTGTTCACATTTGTGTATTTATCAGGCACATTCTACGCTTTATTAACTGTGTAGTGCATAGAAACACCGTCTGCATTCCACCACTCATTTGGTTTGTGTTACCTGCAGCACTTAGATTGACCAATCCAGTGGTAGCTCTCATAGTAGCAGCAGTAGCACATCAGAGTACTGTGAGCTGACACATGTTTTCATAAGAAGTGACTTATTTTAAATTTTCTCAGTGTTCCTTACCTTCAACTCGTATATTTCGTATAAGTCTGTGTATTTACCATGCCAATTCTGATATGGACAGATACAGTAATTGCTGTGTTCAGATGTAAATCAATTTAGTGATTCTTTGCTCGCAGCTCCAGGCAGTGTTGTCCACCAATTGGTCCACTGCTGCAGTCACCTTGGGCACTGCCCACTCTGAGATTGACTTCTCACTTCTTGAGTGGGAAGTCATTCCAGCATGTGGGTGGTAGTGAAAGAATTTCCATGTTTCCAATCGGAGAACCTGCTCAGTTCGTCTGATGAACAGATTTGGGTGCTGTCTATAGCTGATGAAATCCATGAGCCAGATGAAGTTACTTGCCATGTTCCAGAGGAAACCTCTCAGTGTGCAAGACTGGGCATTCTAAGAGGGTAGTATTATTGGTAATTGGAAGCTCTGATGTTAGGTGTGTAATGGCACCATTTAGAGATACGACTGCATAAGAGGGGAAAAAATCCAGTGTGCAATCTGTGTGCATACTAGATACGAAATGGGTGCTTCTGGATGCCATGGAAAGCATGGCATAGCCATTGTAGGTGGTGGCTCACATTGATGTTAACAATATGTGCCACGTTGGTTTGGAAGAGGTTCTTTCTGGTTCAGGCGATTAGCTAGTAAAGACTGCCAGTCTTGCTTGTGAGATGAAGGTGGAGCTCACCATCTGTAGCATCATGGGCTGAACTGAAAGGGGTTCCTTGGTGCAGAGTGGAGTGAAGGTCTGAATCAGAGTCCCAGACAGTTCTGCAATTGTGTAGGTTGCACATTCCTCGACTAGCGCCAAAAGGTGGTGGATTTGTGGCTTCTGCTTAGTGGGTCAGGAGTCAACTACACAAAGGAAGCATGTCCATGAGTATGGGGGATGTGCAGGGGAAACTGGGCTTTTGTTATGTTATAGGGTCTCAGGTAAGTGCAGAAAGGGCTTCAGTTTCAAAGGCTGCAAGTACAACACCGAAAGAGGGTAGATACAACCACAATAAAGGTATGGAAATAAGTTCAGTTGAAATTTTTCAAGGGTCCTAACCATGTTCCCAAAGAATAGATGAAATACAGTAGGTGATGTAGTGTTCATTTCTCCGATGTAGTTTACCTTGTAGTGAAATTTAAGTAGATCGTTCCCTTGAGATAGTACAAGTGATCAATTAAAAGTTACGGGCTTAGAGACTGTGGTCTGTCTGTAAAACTACTTCTTCCTGACGTTTCGTTGCTAACTGCGGGCAACATCTTCGGAAGTGAGTCAACAATGGCTGCCAGGCCATGGATTTCCCGATTATACAGAGTGCATAGAGGGCAGCAACATATGTCACGTGTGGCCGACTGTAAGTCTATCTCTGACTAATGTCATTATTCTCGATTGAATGTAATCGATCGTTGTTGATGCAAAGTCGACCACCATATCCTGTCTAACTTTAAGCCTTCCTTTTTTCTGTTGAAATTATTGTGGTGTTGCTGAATCTCTATAGCTTCACTATACATACATGCATAATAATCGATGTCCTGGCTAGTACGCTTGTCTTAATAAATTTTAGTTCATTATCAGTGTCTTTAAAAACATGTTCCACTACAGCTGATTTGTCGGTATATCCCAGTGGACAGTTCCTTTTGTGTCTGGTTTAGTGGGTATGGGCACTTCTTATCTTTGTTCCAATATAACCTTCCCACAGCCACATGGAATTTTATACACCTCAGGAGTTGCTAAGAGGTGTCGTGCATCTTTCGCCGATCTTAAACACTCACTAATCTTGGTCAGTGAAATTCTTCTGGGTTTGAGGTCGCATTGTCAACTATAAAATTCCGACGTTCCAGCGACTGTTGCAAGACCCCTTTCT
This sequence comes from Schistocerca cancellata, assembly GCF_023864275.1. Classification (NCBI taxonomy): domain Eukaryota; kingdom Metazoa; phylum Arthropoda; class Insecta; order Orthoptera; family Acrididae; genus Schistocerca; species Schistocerca cancellata. Next base: position 153,464,738 of record NC_064636.1, read on the forward strand.
CAGACACCTTGCAACAGTCGCCGATACGTCGGAATTTTATAGTTGACAATGCGGCCTCAAACTCGAAAGAATTAAAAGAATTTAATTGACTGTGATAAGGGCCGCAGAAGCCTACATTTACATGCACTAATTTTCTTTGTGGGTCTAAAGATTGTTTCAATTAGAAACTTGGCCAGAACTTCCCCAGTAGGGTTCATAATATATATTAATAAATAAATGGAACAAAAACTTTTCCAGCTGACAGTTGTTCTTGCTGAATGTTGTCACACGCTTTTCTTAACAGCCATTTGCATTTTTATTATTATGATTTAGATCATCTTGCAAATAAACTGGCGCACAGATTTTATTAGCTCTTTCCACCAGTGGTCTAATGACACTTCTCTTCTGCCTGGGATGATGGTTCCAATCCTTATGGAGGTAATGGTCGGTGTGTGTTTCTTGTCTGTACACTTTATGCCATAGACTCCCATCTGCCCGTTTAATTACTGATACGTCCAAAAAATTTAATTGTGCATTTCTCTTTTTCTCCATAGTAAATTGTATCTTTGGATTAATACTATTCTGATAGATCAAGAAACCATACAATTCCTCTTTACCGTGATTCCATATCACAAAAGTCTCACCCACATACCGGTACCACTTTAAAGGTCTTTTACTGCCAGAGTGCAGTGCCTGTTGTTCAAAAAATTCTATGAAAAGATTATCAACAGCTGGACTAAGAGGGCTGCCCATAGCCATGCCTTCTGTTTGTTCGTGAAACTCATTATCATACTGAAAATAAGTCATGGACAGGCAATGTTGGGACCTGCACGGCCTGGCAGACAGTCGTTGACTCACCTTGGAAGTTGTTGCCTGCAGTTGGTAACAAATCGTTATGAAGTAGTAGTTTCACAGATTGACCACGGCCTCTCAGGCCGGACATTTTAACTAATGAAGATGCTGACTGAAAGCCAACACATTATGATTAGTATGGGTGGAGCTTATACCCACCAACAGGAATAAATTAATAAGTTCCCTTTACCTATGCTGTGACTTCGATGAAACAGTTGGTGAACAGTTCATAGAAAACTTGAGTGTCATTTTAAATAGGTATCCCACTCGTACAATTACAGTTAGTGGGAATTTCAGTCTACCATCGATAAAGTGGCGAAAATAAATTTTTAATCTCAGTGGTAGGCATAAAACGTCGTCCGGAACCGTACTGAATGGCGTCTCTGAAAATTATTTTGAACAAAGAGTTCAGAAGCGGACTCAATAACCCTGACGAAACAGGGAGCATAACATGTACAGGGATTAGTGACCACAATGTTGTTGAGTCATGAAAAGTTCACAAGAGTGAATACTGTAACATCGAAACTTACGAAAATAAACTCAAAATTCATGCCCCTAAAAAAGCAGATAAAAATTCGCCTGACACAATCCGAAGAGACAGTTTCCACTCCTTCAGATAATTCTTTCTAAACATAGTCCATATGCAGTTTAAAGCAAAATAAGTAATAACTTAGAGGTACGTGTCAAATAAATTAATAAGAGGTGGTACTGACACACAACAGGTCAGACTTTTAGTGCAGAAACAATGCAAAACACATGCTAAATTTAAAAGAATGCAAAATCCACAAGTTTTACAGAAGCTCGAAATTTAGCGCAAACTTCTATGAGAGAGGCTTTTAATAGTTTCCAGAACGACACTCTGTCTCGAAATTGGTAGAAAACCCAAAGAAATTCTGGTTGTATGTAAAGTATATAATTGAAGGTGCATTAATACCTTCACTGCGTAATACGAATGGTAAAGTTAGTGACGACAGTGCTACTAAAGCGAGTTAGTGAAGACTAATTTTCTAAATTCCTTCACAGGAAAAGCAAAGTAAGTATTCCAGAATTCTAATAAGGAATAACTGCCTACATGAGTAACTTAGAAGTAGGTATCCTAAACGTTGTGGAGCATTCAGGTTCCTTTCAGAATGCTGATACAATAGCTCCATACTGAGCAGTCATATACAGATCTTCAACTGCAGAAAGATCGGTACCCAAAGACAGGAAAGTTTCACAAATCACACCAGGATCCAAGTCGCTTTGCTATAGGATTTTGGAAAATATAATCTGTTTGAACATCATTCATTGACCAGTAGTAAAAACACATTCGGAAAACATAATTCTTGCGAAACAGAAGCCCTTTATTCTCACAAAGTAATGACAGATATGGACAGACGGCATTACATTGATTCCATAATTTTTGATTTTCAGAAGGCTTTTGACTCAATTCCTCACAAGTGACCTATTACATTGTGTGCATGTGGAGTATCATCCTAGTTGTGTGAACTGATTCATGATTTTGTACCAGAAAGGTCACAGTTCGTAATAACTGAGAATGTCATCGAAGTAATATCTGATGTTTCCCAAGTAAGTGTTATAGGCCCTCTCTTGTCGCTGATCTACATACCGATTTAGGAGACAATCTGAGCAGCTCTCTTCGATTCTTTGCAGATTATGCTGTCATTTACCTTATTGTAAAGTCATCAGATGATCAAAACGAATTGTGCAGTGATAGACAGGATACCTCTATGATGTGAAAAATCATGTAAATGATGAAAAGTATGAAGTCAACCACATGAGTACTGAAAGGAATGTGCTAAATTTCGTTCACACAATAAATCATACAAACCTAAAATCTGTGAACTCAACTAAATACATAGGAATTACACTTATGAATAAATTACATCATAACATTCATGGAAATAATGCTCTGAGAAGGCAAACAAAAGACTGATTTCTTGGCAGACCACTTTGAAAACGTAACAGGTCTGGTAAAGAAACAGCTTACACTATGCTTATCTGCCCTCTTGTGGGGTATTGCTGTGTGGTGTGGGACATCAAAGAAATTCAAAAGAGGACAGCTCGTTTTGTATTATCGCGAAATGGGGGTGTGAGTGCAATAGATATGCTACATGAACTGGGGTGGTGGTATTTAAAACAAAGGTGTTTTTCACTATGGGAATACTTTTCGTGAAATTTCAAATACGAATTTTGTCATCAGTGTGATAATATTTTATTGGTGCCCATCTACATAGGGAGAAATTATCATAGTAAAGTACGAGGTATCAGAGCTCACATAAAAAGTTGTAAGTGTTCGTTTTCCCAGCACACAGTGAGGGTGGAATGGTAGAGAAGTATATTAAAAACGATGGTTCCATGAGCCTCTGTCAGGCCCTTTATTGTGAATTGCAGAGTAATCATGTAGATATAGATTACTAGGCATCATCATCATTACATGTCTATGCTTGTGGGCTTAGGACGTTTACGTGCTGTGGCTGATAATTGTTTCAGAGCCAATTCCTCTTCACATATTTACCAACAGTATTCCCATTACTTTTTCTGGAATACCACAGCAACAGCAGAAAGATGCTTCAATATCTTCATCAGCACTCCCATTACAGCATGCCATGGACAAAAAATATATTAACTGAATAGAGAAAATCAAATGCTTACCGATGTAATTTCTTTTTTGTTTCTAATACATAGTTGACGTTTTCATCAGTGAATATCAACATGCAAATGGTGAAAGAGTACTGTGCGTAGATATTTAAAAAAGAAAGTACAACCTGCTACTGATATAGTAACAAAACATAATAAGAGTTGCAAGTACATCAGTTCTTAAACATTCCTTGTGTGGACAGACATTTTAAACAATTCAAACAATGCAACACTTCATACATGTTAGTTGTAGTAACGTGATATGACACAATGGGCCTAGAGATGTGACGAAGACAGGGCAGTGTGCGCATTTATAAGTTGCTGGAGCACTGGCCATGGGCGTGGAGGTGTTCATGGCTGGATGCTTATGCTGATATCAGTCAAGTATGACATGCATCTCAACTGTAGTGGAATTCTCGTTCTGTGAATGCAGAGCAGAGGGCAATTGGAATATTAGCTGCTACATGTGCAATTAGCAGAAGCACATGGAGGAGGCAGGAGGGTCCTCCCATCCCTTTTCTTCCAACCTCACCTCACATATCACCATTCCATCCTGTGCACCTCATGCCCTAGCTCATAACTGTCTTCTTGTCCCCTCCCTCCCTCCCTCCCTCCCTCCCTCCTTCCCACCATCTGTTGCCACTGTTCCCCCACCTGTGTCCCCCCACATTTTAATTGGGGCAAACCTAACCAAATGGAAGCAGAAATCAACCCAGCATTCATAAGATTCGTTACAGATGCTATTTTAGCAGGTTGTATGCCAGTTTTCTCAGCTTTTATCTTCCCTCCATGTTTTGAATGCCAACAAACACCCTTTGGCCTATTTTGGCTGGGTCCATGTCTCTAAGCTCATACCTTCACCACAGCGTCATTTCCACCACAGGTGCTTTCCGAGTAGCATAATAAGCAGTGGTTACCAGACAGACAATTTCATGTGGTAATGCTTTGCTTAATTCATGCTGCTGTTGACATGGCTTTGCAGATTTTTTGACACTCACTACCCATCATTCACTTGTGCCCACTGGACAGAAACATATGCTTGCTCAGAAAGCAGAGATTTTCATTTATTACTATTGCAGTTTTTATTTCTGAGTTAAGATGACTTGGTTCCAAAACACACAGAGGCAGCAGACGGTGTTATATACATGTTAAAAGAATTTCTTCATGACCTTAAAGACAAAGTGAAAAGAGACAAAATCTTATGAGCTCTGCACACTTCAAAAACATAGGTATCTGGTATTTACTGAGAATATTTGCAGAAGTGCAGTCAAAAGTAGTATATTGAAATTTGAGGACCATGGCGAGTATCCTTCAAGGCAAAATGTAGGTGTAGTTTTAAATTGTAAGACAGCTTTCACAGGGGGCGACCTATCAAGTGGAAGAATACGGAAACCTTTGGCATACACATACCTTATATGCAATGATAAAAGGTGCACTCTGATGGAGGATCTGATACTGTAGTAAATATTGCTATTTCTCTTAGAAAAATTCACAGCATCAGGGAAAGAAATAATCGTTTCCGTAATATTCATTTGGATCAGATGCGGCTCAAACAAAATAGTGCAATGAACAACATGTGACAAGCCTCAAAAAGCAAAGATGGGTTGAAAGTGAAGATGAAGCACCTACTGTCTGTCATGCAGATCTATGAAAAATTTAGAAACTAAAAAAAATGTTGCTTAGAGCAACATGCAGGCGCATGTGCCTGTGAGCTTAAACTAAATGGCACTTTTATAATTGTAGCTGTGTGTAGGTCCCCATTCAGAAATTTTCAACAATTTGTGAAATACTTTGATTCTTTATTGAGCCATCTGGCAGTCAGACAGAAGCATATTATTGTTCGTTGGGGTTGTCAATGTAGATTTTCTGAAAGAATGTGATAGAAAGAACGACTTTGAAGTATTACTTGGATCTTTCAATTTTACAGCAGTTAGTGATTTTGCTGCATGGGCAGCACTGAGAGAGATATTTTATAGATTGAATATAAATTTAATCAAATAAATACTTTTCCCTTGGAGAATGGTCCTTATGACCATGATGCACAGCTAGTTATTCTATATGACATAGTTCCATGCAAGTAGTGCAAAACAGCCCTCCAAAATAGTGCATTCTATTTAACAATTGCAAAGCTAGCAACAGAATGGGATGACATCTACAGGGAACCTGATGCTAATTTCAAATGTAATGCGAGAATAATTTCCCAAAGGAAACATCAAAATGTAATCATAAGAAACAATCTAAAAAGCTGTGCCTTATTAAAGAGATAAAAATATGTTGTGTACAGAAAATCGAAGGAGTAATTGTCCAGAAAGAGCCAAACATCACAAAAACTGTTGCACTGTATTAAGAAAAGGTATTAAAATGTCAAGAAGTGTGTGCATTATGTCTTGGATTAGCACCTCTGATAATAAAATTAAAACGATCTGGGATATCGCTAGCAAGGAAACATGACAGTCGAAATCACAGGAAGAGTGTATTCCTATCAAACTTGATGAAAAGTTAAACAAAAAACAGAAGAAAGAATAATTTCAATAATCATGTTGTAGAGAAAATAGGATCCAGCTGTTCATTAGGAAATAACAGATTGTACATGGAAGAAGCAATACCTATGCAATTTGATAAAATTGAAATTCAACCCACCTCTAACTGAAATTAGGAAAATAATAAATTCATTCAAAGTAAAAGCTTGCATGGAATTCATAGCACTTCCAACAGAATATTAAAGCCTGCATGACCAGTTTAATTCATATGTATGTGGAAGAATGCAGAAGGTTGAAATTAACTGTAGAGGTAGTGTGCTAAAGGCAGCAGTACTCTAAATGGAGAGGTGTCAAGAATGGTATCCCACAGTGTTCAGTTTTATTCCCCATATTTTTCATAATATGTATTGGCACTCTACATTCATGAAAATGCAAAGCTAGTTCTCTTTCTGATGGTACAGTAATCACACCCAAGAAACAATAATTAGCTGAGGAAATTGTGAATTATGTCTTTCAGGGAATTAAGTGGTTGCCTGCAGATAGTCTCACAATATATTCTGAGTAAACAGTATATACTGCACTGTGCAGTAAATGGCATAATACCATTGATAAATATAGATTTTGAACAGAAATCTGTTGCTAAGCAGAATATTCGAAATTTCTGGGAGTGTGTATAGATGAGAAATTAATTTGGAGAAGCACATCAATCAGCTGATGAAACATTTCAGTTCAACATCTTACACTATTAGGGTTATTGCAAATTTTGGTGACAAACATATCAGTAAATTAACTCGTAATCAAGAGAAAAAGTATTCATTGCACAAAAGCGTATAATCAGAATAATAGCTGGAAAACATGCAAGATCACATTGTAGACACTTATTTGAGAAACTGGAGATATCCACAGTACATTCACAGTACGTACATTCACTTCCAGAATATGTTATTGATGACAAATCACAGTTCAAAAGTAACAGCAAAGTGCAGTGGGCTACATCTGACTTTGGCACAGGAAGAGATGAATTGTGCTGCTGCAAAATTGTTTGATCATTTACCAGGGAGCATTAACAGTCTGACAGGTAGCCAACAAGCATCTAAAAACAAATCAAAAGAATTTATGAATGACAACATCATCTACTCAGTAGATGAATTTTTAAATATGAAATAGTAATTGTAAAAAAAAAAAAAAATTCATTGTGTAAAGAAATGTAAACTTAAACTCACAAGTTCCACATTGCAAAATGTCATATTCATGATATGTGGAATATGTATTAATGTAATGTAGTGTAATATGAAACCAGGCAAGTACTGTACACTAATTAGACATTTAGAGTATATGGTTCTAAAGTGTGTGTACATTGATGATGTACACTCTCCAGTAAAGAAATCTCACCAAAAGTGAAAAGCTTCAATCAGTAGTCCCTTAATTTTTCTCTTTACCACAAATTGTTTACATGAAAGAATGAGAAATTGAAAGAGAGAGGGTTACTGTGGGGGAAAGGATGATGAACGTTCACAGTGATTTCAACTTCCTATGAATTATGACAAAGGAAATAATAACCTCACTCTTAACTTGGGCAGAAAACCGCACCAAGATACATAATTGAATTGTTCAGTCAAAACACAGGTAGCAGTGATGGATATGCAGCCCAGAGCCCAATCTGTCACCTAGCAAACAAAAAAGGGTAAAATTATTGAACTATATAAAAAATAGTAAATTATTAGTTACCAACTACAGCGTTCACACACTTTATTCAACATGGAAACCTCACTACAGATATCCAGATTTAGGGTATGACATGTTCGATATGACTGCCATCATTGTCGATGATGTGGCACAGCCAAATAGCAAAATTCTGCAATACTCACTGAAGTGTAGGAACATCAATGTCGTCGATGACCACCGGAGTGTCAGTTTTCAGCTCAATAATGGTTTTGGGGTAACTGCTGTACATCTTGTCTTTAATATAGCCCCACAAAAAGAACTCGGACCTGCTCAGATCCGGCTTAGTGGTTTTTCAGAATTCCAGTAATTTTTTATTATTTTATTTTTCAGTTAAATTTTTGTGATTCTGATGGCTAAGAACTGATACACTAATAAAATATTTTAGTTTAGCCCGCCACTGCAGAATAACACCGCAGCAATAAAACATAAACGAGGGAATATCACCGAAATAAATCTTTTGTTGCAAAGAAAATGCGCCATTTAAAACAAAATAACAAGTGCACACACAGGCATGCAATATTTTGTAACAACAAACTGCTTTCAGTATATCTCATTCCTGGGCTCATTTTGATGAGTAACGTCACAACTGGTTATATTTCTAACAGGACGCGGTGAAATATCGCGAATGTTGGTTTCAGTGTTCCTTTCAAAATAAATTTCCTTTTATGCAAGATGATGATGCGTGTCAGAATGTGTGATGAATTTCTTAAATCATGGAGCATTATATTTTCCTTAAAGACTTAACGCTTAGAACCAGCCATGTGGAAAAATTTTGGGCCCATAACACCAGCCATTTATGCCATAATTTTAAATGTTGATGGCACACTAGCGTATCTTGAAAAGATAAGACACACAAAAAATAACCTAGTTTCAGGTTTAGTCTTTCATAATTATTATAGTCTTTTCATTGATTACAGATTAAGCAGTAATACTGGCAGAAAGTATAGTTGCCGTTCAAAAACAAAGGCGACATAAGTTCTCGATTTCACATGTAACTGACTTCACTATGGGAAAAGTCAAAGTGCTCTACAGAACATGTTTTCAGCCACGTAACCCACGAAGTGTCCAGTGCACGTTAGTGAAATTTATAATAAATATAGAAACATAAATCTGCTAGAATTGAAGCATGTGCTCTCAGAGTCCAGCCTAACCACACCCTCGGAAAAACAACAAAAACTTTTCGAAAGTCAATATTATATATGAAAACTTAGCTTTTCTTGTAGTTGTACTGATGTATATTAATTTAAACCATTAACTTCTTCCGTTTGTGTGTTTGCATGGCTTGACATTCATGTTGTCATTGGCTGACTACATCGTTTCCTATGCACTGAATATTTGCTGTCATCTGTGGTGAGATCATATGACATGAGCTGTGCTTGGCTGACAAAAGCACGTCACAATATTGATTTCAGTGCTTTGGAAGCTACTGTGATGTAATTGGTGGATTTCGTGTTCGTACTTTCGTGATACGAAAGTTTGTAGTGTACATGTTTCCATGCATCAAAGATATTTCAAAAACTCTGTGATTTTGCTAGGTTGAGATTTCCAAACTGCCACAATAGTTCTACAGAGGTTTATAAATCCATAACCATTCAAAGGATTGATGAGGTTTTCAGCTCCTAGGGAAATGATACCATCTTTTGACATGGAAAAATATACTTCCTACCCAGTAAAAAGTTTTTCACCCTAGAAAATGCATTTCTAACTGGGAAATCCGGGAAATTTTTTCTTGTCCAAGTATGCACCCTAGTTAAGAATGTTTAAGCCTTCCATATGCAATGAGGTGGCTGTTGAAAGAAACGCCGTGCACTGGTGGTACAGTTGTTTTATCAGAACAGTGGCACTGCATTGGAGGAATATTACTGAAATAAATGGCTGAAAAGAGGCCCCATGTCAATAAATGTGTTGAACACAATCAAGATATTTGAAGAAATAGGTGAATTGAGTCTTGCAGCGGAATCCAATATCAGTTGGTGAAGTTGCTTTTAGCTACAGCTGACCATAAAGCAGGTGCCTCAAATTCTGTAGTAAGTGCTAGAGTGGTCATAGGATTTCTCTCTCTCTCTCTCTCTCTCTCTCTCTCTCTCACTCTCTCTCTCTCTCTCTCTCTCTCTCTCTCTCTCTCTCTCTCTCTCTCTCTCACACACACACACACACACACACACACACACACACACACCTCTACAAGGCTCACAATGTGCTGCTATAGAAGCCTCAAGATGGGCTACAACACTGTGACTCTGCTTTCATTTTTGGCATGCATGGTAATTAGTGACTTTTGGCTGGGGAACATTCTTTGGATGGACAAGGCATATTTTACCCTGCTTGGGGCTGTGAATGCACAGAACTGTCACATAATGGGGTTGTCCTCCCAAATCTTGTGGCGGAACACCCACTGCAATCAGCTTATGTGACAGTGTGGTGTGATTTCACAAGCCCTTTCATTCTCAGTCGGTGTTCATGTCATGCACCTCGTAGGTGTACAGTGACATCTGAACTTTATAAGGAGGTTATGTGATTCCAGCATTTCAAGAACACAACAGTGTCTGCGACATTATTTTGATGTGAGATGGGGCAGCATGATATGTCAGTTGTTGAGTGAATGATTGGTTTCATGAAACCTTCGGTATCATCCACATTATATCTAGGTAGTTGAAAGATACGTGGCCCTCGAGATCCACCGACCTAAATTCATGCAACATGTGGCTGTTGGGATATGTGAAAGATTTATTGCGGATGTATCCAAATATGCCTGATCAGAAGGATATCATATGATGACTGTCAATATTATTACACTGGATATGCTGTAGGCAACTGTTAACCATGTCATGTCATGGATCAGCATGTTGCACAGTCAGCAGACCATTTTGAACATGTAACATCTGATCATATTCTAATAAACGTTATTAGAACCACCATTATCATTGGTCTGATCGTTTCTTCTCTTTTCCTGCACTGATACCTCATTTTCACTGCTTATAGCACCATATTTTCACCTGGTGGCGGAAAGTGGAAAATTATTTTTCAGCATACTTGGTGAGGACATCAGTTAATGAACAGCCTACAATGTTACAGCATCCTGCAAAATGTAGAGCCCACACTGCAGCACCCACAACATTGTCAGTTTAATTATAATCACTTGAAATGCCTTGTATTGACATCTTGTCATGAAAACAGGGTGCTGCTCAGACAATTTTTTCCTCAGTAGATTCATAATAAAGTTGCTATGATGTCTTGCAAATATACCACACTCGTTCCATGATTGCTACTCAGCACGGGTTTTTATCAACAGTTTGTGTTTATTGTTGTTATTACAGTGTAATAACTATAGTGCCTGCTGTCACTGTCTTTTACAATATGCAGTGTGTGCCACGTCTCTCTAACCATTCAAACCAGCCTGAACGGACTTATTATTCTCCATGAGTTCTGTCTGCAGCTTGTGGTCTAGTAGCTAGCATTGCTGCTTCTAGATCACGGGGCTCCGGGATTGATTCCTTGTTGGGTTGGTGACTGGGTGTTTGCGTTGTCCTCATCATCATCGTCATAATCATCATCTGCATCATCCATGACAGTGGCTACATTTGACTGTGTAAGGAAATAGAATGTGTAAAAATTGGGCTTTGTACAGGTACCGATGACTGTGCAGTTGAGTGCACCACAAACCAAACATAATCATCCATGAGTTCTGAGAGTAAGATAACTGTACTTCAATGATTTATGTTCTGGTTGACAGTAATATTCATCGAGATTACACAATGGAAATTGGTGATACAAATTCAGAAGAGGGTCTGGGTGGTAGTGGTGGTGGTGGTGGTGGTGGAAATGATTTTGATAACAAAGAATGTAGTCATGTCAACATGATTCCTGCTTTTATGGTAGGGGAAACTCTTTCAAATGGACAAATGCACAACCTAAGCAAAGTTTGTGCTAGACAATATAACATTGCTTGGCAGATTCCTGCCCTGTGACTTAGTGGTAATGCGTTGGGTAGACCTCAAGACATTAAACAAGAAATCAGGTGTTTTAATGAGATTCAACAGTGATGAAACAGAATCTTGATAATATGAAAATGTTCAGAAGAACATACCTTCTCGGCATGATGATGTTTTTGAGATAAAAGCTTTAATAGGCTTGCTTGTATTCACAGCTATCTCCAAGTTCGGCATCAAATGCGTTGACAATCTTTCCTTAGTAAGTGAAACTACATGTAATATTTTCACATTAATGTAGGGAACGACCTGCCAGTGTAGCCGAGACCACTATTGCACTGCTTTCTGGATTCAGGTCAGTGTGCTGACCCCAGATCGAATCTGCCCGTCAGATTAACTATGAAAACTGGTGTGCCGGTCATCTTGTATGTTGTTTTTGGCAGTTCTCCACATCCCGCTAGGTGAATACCGGACTGGTCCCCACGTTCCACATCAGTTAGACAACTTGCAAACATTTGCAGACATTCACACTTTCCTGTGGATTACACAGGACACAGACAGTTGGAGTACACTAATTCTGTCCTGGTGGAGGGGAGGGGGAGTCTTTGGGAGTGGCGACCACATCGTAATACAAGCCTATATATGCAGTGGCACTTTGCAACCAGTTTCGGCCGAAAGACCGAGTAAAGACGGCAAAGTCGTATTAGTCCCCCGACCTGACTAGTTGTTGGATAGAGGGGTACCAGCTGGATAGACAGAATGTAGTAAAGGGGTTTTGTTCATAATGACAGCTCTTTAGTTTGAGAATTGAGACAATGAAATAATAAAGTAGAGCTAACAGCTATACTCCCAAAATTTTTAACATATATAGTGTAAACCATTAGCAGTGTTACTGTGCAGGCTGTAGTATGTGTGTTTATAAAATATATGTGCACTTCCATCAACACTGCATTAATAGTTTATGAATGTACTTGCCACAAAAATTGTTATGCAGTAAAGATTAAAGATTTGACACAAGTACGCAGTACCTACAAAATGCTTACTGGAGGTCTCAAAATAATTGATAAATAATTTACATCAAAATTAATTTATTGTTGAACTTTCCAACAGATTCTCTTTCTTAATCTGGTTTGTTTATGGTTGACTGGCATAACATAAAATTTTAATTGGAAGTTTTATTTCTTTTGCTTTGAGACACAGAAAGGTATTTCTTTGAAATCTTACTTGCATATGTTTTCGATATCTTTCTTTATTGTTAATATTCAGTTACTTCACTTTCCTATGTTGTATCTAATTGAGTTAAAAAGAAATTACAATATTTAGTGATTCAGTTGTCAACACTCCATGATAGAAGTTACGTTAAAAAATCGTGTGGTCCCAATTACGAGTTTAGAAACACTCGATATTTACCAGAACGAGGTCAAACAAAACTATATACCCTACACAATGCAAAAAGTCGAAAGTTACAGTCAGAACAAAAGAAAACACTGGAGCATGCACACCTTCAGTAGTTCGTAATATTTCATTTCCAACATGCTGCACGTACTGCGGACCTGAAAGGCATCACATTTCTGATCTGTGGGAAAGGGTTATCTGCAGGTGGAATTATGGGACGCAGATATTACAGGGGTATCTCGTGCATCAGCTGTTATCACTGCCACTCAATATGTGCCAGCACTGTCTAATGGGTGTTGAGGTGGCCATTTACATGTGTGTCCTTCAGTCAGTGGTGTTCTGCAATGCCAGGTGACCAGATGTTGGGAAGACATAAAAATTTTCAAAAAGGATCACTGCTAATGTACAGGAATATTTACAACCATTCCCATCCTTTCAGACAGTATTTCCATTTGTGGAAGGCTTCATATAAATCGTAGTGCCAAAAACAGTCTTAGATTAAAACCATCTTCAAGTGTGCCATTCACATTCATTTATCAGTTTGCAATTTTTTTTCCTTTGATTGCTAAGACATTGATTCTTGTTCATGAACAGTCTTTATCCACCTAATTAACATCCATACTAGATACCTAATCAAAATATTGAAGCTTGCACTAGTTCTTGACTCATTGGGAATCAAACAAGAACAATCTGTTTATTAAGTGAAATAAATTTATCATTTCCAAAGGTGAAAGTATCTGCAAAACAAAGAAAAGGCACTTACAGAGCTGAGATAATGGAAAAGGAACAGTTAAAAATTATTTCTCTTAATTGAATCTGAAGTGCCTTGAACTTAAGAATATTGAATAATAACATGTAAATGATACATTTTTTGATACATTTAATAAATTGGTGTAGACCATTAACTTGTAGCACTGTATTTTAAAAAGATTGTAACGCATGAAATTATTTTAATTCTGATCTCAAAATTTCAAATCAAGTTGGCAGTGACTCAGATTAATCGTTATTGAATTTGCTCTGGTTATTTTGGTTTTAAACCACTTTCACTTTGTCAGTTCTTACCTTCTGGTGGAACATTATAATTTTAAATCACTAACAGTTACTAATATGTAATTTCATATGCACTTTTGTGACTTCTGGCCCATAGTACTGTATTTATGGACACTCAAATATTGTTTCTTTTTTGTATATATATCATTATGTAATATTCTGCTCCTCATTCTTCAGATTGACTCAGAGTACTGGTGAGAGGTGTGGAGTATCATGTGAAGAAACTTGTCACCATAGACAGGATGAGTTTGTGATAGACATGGAGAAGTCAACACACGAGTTTGGTACCTGTACAGAAGATGTGACTCTTGATGAGGAATGCTCAGTTGCCACCAGATATGACTGTAGTACGAGGGAAAAGAAATTTCATGTGTATAGCTGTAATTCTTGCCAACAGAGCTTTTCTTCAAAATACAGACTCATAATGCATGTGTTTATGCACATTGATGGCACACAACCACCTTTGTATGTTTGCAAGTGGTGTGGTGAGGTATTTCACAGTAATGTTAGTTTGAAAAAACATTTAAGAATGAGTGAGAAATATCATGTCTTAATTGCTGGCAACCATGAAAAATATGGCTATATTGATGAGCATCAAAGCAGTATCTTCTTGGATAGTTTGCCAGAAGTTTCTGCTACACAACACAATGAGCAGTCTTCATGTAAGGAAACTTGGAAAGCTTCAAAGCAGTCCTCTAATGACATGTGTAACACACACATGACAAATGATACAGAGAAAACAGTTGATTATGGAAATTTATCTACAGCTGTTAATGTCAGTGCCCAGGCTGATCTAATTACTGCAAACAGAACTGACAAATATGGTATTTATGGCAACTTGTTTGGTAGGTCACATCATCTCAAGAGAGAGAAACTAATTCACATGGGAAAGAAACCCCACAAATGTGAGATTCGTGGGGAATCGTTTGCTCAGTCAGGTCATCTCAATACACAAACATTAATTCACACTGGAAACAAACTTCACAAATGTGGGATTTGTGACAAATCGTTTGCTCAGGCACATCATCACACGAATCATGTCGTAATTCACACTGGAAAGAAATCACACAAATGTGAGATTTGTGGGAAATCATTTGTTAGTGCAGGCGGTCTCAAGATGCACGGCTTACTTCACACTGGAAATAGACCGCACAAATGTGAGACTTGTGGGAAATCTTTTGTTAGGTCAGGCGATCTCAAGATACATGGATTAATTCACACTGGAAAGAAACCTCACAAATGTGAGATTTGTGGGAAATATTTTCTTAGGTCATGTGATCTCAAGATACATGGATTAATTCACACTGGAAAGAAACCTCACAAATGTGAGATGTGTGGGAAATCTTTTGCTCAAACAGGCAATCTCAAGAGACATTCGTTAAATCACACTGGAAAGAAACCTCACAAATGTGAGATTTGTGGGAAATGTTTTACTATGTTATGCAATCTCAAGATACACTTACTAAATCACACTGGAAATAAACCTCACAAATGTGAGACTTGTGGGAAATCTTTTACTAGGGCAGGCAATCTGAAGAGACACAGGTTAATTCACACTGGAAAGAAACCGCACAAATGTGAGTTTTGTGGGAAATCTTTTGCTGGAGCAGGTAGTCTCAAGAGACATTCTTTAATTCACACTGGAATGAAAGCTCACAGATGTGAGATTTGTGGGAAATCTTTTGCTAGAGCAGGCAGTCTCAAGAGACATTCCGTAATTCACACTGCAAAGAAACCTCACAAATGTGAGATTTGTGGGAAATCGTTTGGTTTGTCAAGCTATCTCAAGAAACATATATTTATTCACACTGGACAGAAACCTCACAAATGTGAGTTTTGTGGGAGATGTTTTGCTTTCTCATACACTCTGAAGACACATGAATTAATTCATACTGGAAGGAAACCTAACAAGTGTGAGATGTGTGGGAAATCTTTTGCTCAGCCAGGCAGTCTCAAGAGACATTCCGTAATTCACACTGCAAAGAAACCTCACAAATGTCAGTTTTGTGGGAGATGCTTTGCTTTGTCCAACAATCTCAAGACACACGAATTAATTCACACTGGGATAAAACCTCACAAATGTGAGATTTGTGGGAAATCTTTTACTGTGTTATGCTATCTCAAGAAACATGCATTAATTCACACTGGAAAGAAACGACACAAATGCGATATTTGTGGGAAATCTTTTGCTAGTTCAGGCGATCTCAAGACACATGCATTAGAACACATTGGAAGGGGACGTCACAAATGTGGTATCTGAGCCAAAAGTTTCACTCAAGACACATGCATTACTTCACATAAGAAAGAAAGTACAAGTAAGTGTTAGTTTACGCAAATAGGTTTTCCTGGGTTGTGCCCTCAAGGCCTATAAAATAATGGATGTAACAGGGGGACAATAAATTATAATGCTTGTGAAATAACATTAAAATGTGTTAGAAACAAAAGTGTGCAATGATGCATACTATAGAGTGGTAACACATAATGTGACAATATAAAAATCCATATCAGCAGGTTGAGATGTCAAGAAATTCTATTACTTAATACTCCTGAAACATGAATCAAATGTGTTTTTGTCATTAACACTACAGTTTTTCCCAGTTGATATTGAGACAAAAAGATTGTGAATTGTGATAAATTCTTACCTTCTTCAGTAATCATAAGTACCATGCAATATTCAGTAGAAGGCCAAGAAAATGTGACGACTTCCTGCTTGTTATTCGAAATGTAGTCATCATGTAGTACTTGTAGCTCTGCATTTTAGAAAGGTGAGAGCAAGAATGTATTTATAGCATTTCTTTCACTCAGAATAGTAAACTCATCACTGGAGAAACATAATTATGGCAATTATTTTACTCAGCTATGTTTTCTCAAGAGATTTGCTATATGTGTTATTAATAGTGTGTACATTTATGTTCTGTTATTACTAATCCTGTATTAGTAAACTGAACAAGAAATATAGCAACATGCTTACTAGTATGTTTGTCCACATTTGGAACAAAATACATTGACAGTTCTACATGATATGGACTTGACATGTTGTTTTCATGTTTCTGGATGTATATTGCACCAGTTGTATTCCACACATTCAAATCAGCTATGTGGTCGAGACATCAGTGTTGGTTACCATGCTACTCAGACCACTGTGGAGTCGTTCTGCACATGACATGGATAGTTATCCTGCTGAAAGCTGCCTTCACTGTGGGAGAGCACATCAGTCATGAAGGAATCCTTGTAGTTGCAATAAAGATCACATAGTCTGCAACTGTCATTTTACCTTCAGTTATTACCAGATGTCCCAAAGTAGCCCATATCATAATGGACCCCCCATCTGGTGCCATTCACCTAGTTGACTGCATATCTGGATGTGGCAACTGACCTGGTGTAATAGGAAATGTCACACATCCTGACAGTTGCCAGTTGGCAGTTGACATTATCATTGACCTTCATTCCAGCCTCAATGATCCCTTGCCCACTGCAGTTGCAATTGAACACTTTGGTGGATTGGAAGATATGTCACATTGCCAGCTTTACAGAACAGGTAAGCTTCTGATCTCCATGATTTGTGATGAAGTATATAAGTATTACATCTTTTCATAAGGTTATGGATTTATCACCTTTCAGCCACTTTCCGCAGATGTTCACCACTTTTGAGGTGCTAGTTGCCAACTGCAATGCCACCATAACCTGCCCTTTGCTAAAGTTACTTATCTCATTGGATTTACATCTTCGCAACCCATCTAATTGATAGAACAATTCCTTCTTAATATCTGATCTGCTATACTTGTAATCTGCGTACTGCATCATGTGTGTAAAACATGGTATTCATTCTCCTCTCGGGCAGTGTTCATGACATTTTTGCTCATCAGTGCAACTTCATGTAAACTGGGCAGATGCGAGAATGTGTAGTCTAACAAAATCATTGTGCTTGGTTACCATTTACACCAGTGTACAATAGCTATATTTTTGTGAAATTTTTTTGTTTCACAAAGCTCTGTACTTGATTAAGAGATAATGTAGATAAGTGTTATGCACCAAAGCTCCTAATTATTTGTTCAGCATCTAATACTGTGTAAGTTTTACACAAAATGAAATCGAAAACCAAACATTAAGTGTTACAGTTCGATTCCATTCATTTGTATACACAAGAACAACACCTGGGAGAGCTGAGGGCATGAGTACTAAATATGTCTTGTGTTATATTCAAAGATGTTCCCATTCTGGATATTTTTCTTAATTTGTGTAAATAAACTTGACGTTTTAGGAAATCTGTACTTATGCTTCATATTTAATTTCAGAACGATTGTTTTTATTTTTGATTCCCTACCTATTTATTATTGGTGAAAGCTCTTTAGTATGTCCCACCACACGTGTAACAACTGGGGATAGTTACAATTAAGTGATTGGCACTGTTCTGTTTTGCTACACTTTAGCTACGACACTTTGTAGTGATGTGATTTCATTTACTCCATCTTTCTCATGATACCATGGACCCTGCCTTTGGTGGGGAGGCTTGCGTGCCTCACCAATACAGATAGCCGTACCGTTGGTGCAACCACAACAGAGGGGTATCTGTTTAGAGGCCAGACAAACATGTGGTTCCTGAAGAGGGGACGCAGCCTTTTCAGTAGTTGCAGGGGCCACAGTCTCGATGATTGACTGATCTGGCTTTGTAACACTAACCAAAATGGCCTTGCTGTGCTGGCACTGGGAATGGCTGAAAGCAAGGGGAAACTTCAGCAATAATTTTTCCTGAGGGCATGCAGCTTTACTGTATGGTTAAATGATGATGGCGTCCTCTTGGGTAAAATATTCCAGAGGTAAAATAGTCCTCCAGTTGTATCTCCAGGCAGAGGATGTCGTTATCAGGAGAAAGAAAACAGTTGCTCTACAGGTCGGAGCATGGAATGTCAGATCCCTTAATCGGGCAGGTAGGTTAGAAAATTTAAAAAGGGAAATGAATTGGTTAAAGTTAGATATAGTGGGAATTAGTGAAGTTCGATGGCAGGAGGAACAAGACTTCTGGTCAGGTGAATACAGGGTTATAAATACAAAATCAAATAGAGGTAATGCAGGAGTAGGTTTTAATAATAAATAAAAAATATGAGTGCAGGTAAGCTACTACAAACAGCATAGTGAACACATTATTGTGACCAAGATAGACACAAACACCATGCCTACTATAGTAGTACAGGTATATATGCCAACTAGCTCTGGAGATGAAGAAATTGGTGAAATGTATGATGAGGTAAAAGAAATTATTCAGGTGGTGAAGGGATGCAAAAATTTAATAGTCATGGGTGACTGGCATTCGAGAGTAGGAAAAGGAAGAGAAGGAAACGTAGTACTTGAATATGGATTGGAGGTAAGAAATGAAAGAGGAAGGCACCTGGTAGAATTTTGCACAGAGCATAACTTAATCATAGCTAACACCTGGTTCAAGAATCACGAAAGAAGGTTGTATACATGGAAGAAGGAGATACTCGAAAGTATCAGGTAGACTATATAATGGTAACACAGGGATTTACGAACCAGGTTTTAAATTGTAAGACGTTTCCCAGGGCAGATGTGGACTGTGACCACAATCTATTGGCTATGAACTGTATTTTAAAACTGAAGAGGCTGCAAAAAGGATGGGAACTTGAGGATATGGGACCTAGATAAACTGACTAAACCAGAGGTTGTACAGAGTTTCAGGGAGAGCATAAGGGAACAATTGACAGGAATGGTGGAAAGAAATACAGCAGAAGAAGAATGGGTAGCTTTGAGGGATGAAGTAGTAAAGACAGCCGAGGATCAAGTAGGTAAAAAGCCAAGGGCTAGAAGAAATCCTCAGGTAAAAGAAGAAATATTGAATTTAGTTGATGAAAGGAGAAAATATAAAAATGCAGTAAATGAAGAAGGCAAAAAGGAATACAAACGTCTCAAAAATGAGATCGACGGGAAGTGCGAAATGGCTAAGCAGGGATGGCTAGAGGACAAATGTAACGATGTAGAGGCTTACCTCACTAGGGGTAAGATAGATACTGTCTATAGGGAAAGTAAAGAGACCTTTGGAGAAAAGAGAACCACTTGTATGAATATTAGGAGCTTAGATGGAAAACCAGTGCTAATCAAAGAAGGGAAGGCAGAATGGTGGAAGGAGTATAATGAGGATCTATACAACGGCGATGTACTTGAGGACAATACTATGGAAGTGGAAGAGGATGTAGATGAAGATGAAATGGGAGATACGATACTGTGGGAAGAGTTCGACAAAGCAGTAAAAGACCTGAGTCGAATCAATGCTCTGGGAGTAGACAACATTCCATTGGAACTACTGACAGCCTTGGGAGAGCCAGTCCTGACAAAACTCTACCATCTGGTGAGCAAGGCGAAATACCCTCGGACTTCCAATCCCAAAGAAAACAGGTACTGACAGGTGTTAAAATTACCGGACTATCAGTTTAATAAGTGACAGCTGCAAAATACTATCGTGAATTCTTTATAGACGAATGGAAACACTGGTAGAAGCTGACCTTGGGGAAGATCAGTTTGGATTCCATAGAAATATTGGAACACGTGAGGCAATACTGACTCTATGACTTTTCTTACAAAAGAGATTAAAGAAAGGCAAACCTACGTATCTAGCATTTGTAGACTTAGAGAAAGATTTTTGACAATGTTGACTGGAATACTCTCTTTCAAATTCTGATGGTGGCAGTACTCATATACGAGGAGTGAAATGCTATTTACACTTTGTACAGAAACCAGATGGCAGTTGTAAGAGTTGACAGGCATGAAAGGGAAGCAGCAGTGGCGAAGGGAGTGAGGCAGGGTTGTAGCCTCTCCCCGATGTCATTCAATGTGTATATTGAGCAAGCAGTAAAGGAAACAAAAGAAAAATTCGGAGTCGGTATTAAAATCCATGCAGCAGCAATAACAACTTTAAGTTTCGCCGATAACACTACAATCCTGTGAGAAACAGCAAAGGACCTGGAAGAGCATTTGAACGGAATGGACAGTGTCTTGAAAGGGGGATATAAGATGAACATCAACAAAAGCAAAACGAGGACAATGGAATGTAGTCGAATTAAATCGCGTGATGCTGAGGGAATTAGATTAGGAAATGAGACACTTAAAGTAGTAAAGCAGTTTTGCCTTGGGGAGCAAAATAACTGATGATGGTCGAAGTAGAGAGGACGTAAAATGTAGACTGGCAATGACAATGAAAGTGTTTCCGAAGAAGAGAAATTTGATAATGTCAAGTATAGATTTAACTGTCAGGAAGTTGCGTCTGAAAGTATTTGTATGGAGTGTAGCCATGTATGGAAGTGAAACATGGATGATGATAGTTTGGACAAGATGAGAATAGAAGCTTTCGAAATGTGGTGCTACGGAAGGATGCTGAAGATTAGATGGGTAGATCACATAACTAATGAGGAGGTATTGAATAGAATTGGGGAGAACAGGAGTTTGTGGCACAACTTGACTAGAAGAAGGGATCAGTTGGTAGGACATGTTCTGAGGCATCAAGGGATCACCAATTTAGTACTGGAGGGCAGTGTGGAGAGTAAACATCGTAGAGGGAGACCAAGAGATGAATACACTAAGCAGATTCAGAAGGATGTAGGTTGAAGTAGGTACTGGGAGATGAAGAGGCTTACACAGGTAGAGTAGCATGGGTAGCTGCATCAAACCAGTCTCAGGACTGAAGACAACAACAGCAACATGTTAGGACATCCACACACATTTTGTTAAATATTATTTTCGAATACAAGCCATGAAAAACCAGGCTTCTTGACAATAGCGTTTTATTCAGACTAATCTGAAAATATTTTACCAAGTGTGGCGACTATACATATTATGAATCTCTAAGTAAACAGTAAAATTTGTAGTAACATGTTAAAAAAGGTAAAAGTTACACAATATGGACTGAATATCTATATGAGTTAGCTAAATATGGGTCACGTAGCATTTCTCTGTACAAGAGATGTAAGCAGAAAATAAACATATTCAGTGGTTGTGTGGAAAACCACCCAAAGTACTGAGTCTACATAAACACAGTAGATACCCATAAATTAAAGAGTGTAACTGTAACTAATAAAATCATAACCTAAGCTAATCATGACAGAATAAACTATTGCCAAAGAATTGTCAAGGACAAGCCAATTGTAGGATGTGGATTCAGGAACACATGGCAATCAAGCATATTGTTTAAAAGAACAACAATGGAGAATGCTTTAAAGCAACTCACTGGTGCTTACATCAGAACTCTGCCTCTAAGGCCACTAACAGACTGAGGGGCATACTGCTGGAGAATGGTATGGAAGGGCACATCTGATCAGACTGAAAGCTGGTTGTCAAGAGTGAGCCAAATTGAACCTGGCTATGCTCTATGACCCTGTGTGACCATTAAAAGGTGTCTGATTGGTTGCTGGATGGGTTTCTAGAAGCTTTTCCTCACTAGCCATGCTTCTTGGAAGTGTCACCCTGTCAGCATGCCCGCTGTCAGAATGGTATGAATGTGAAAAAGGCATATACAGTGGTAACTGGTACAGAACCAGCCCATGCCTAGCCACAGCTCTGCAGTGAAACATTTTTCATAAAGCCCCATCAGTTAGTCCACCACACACACTTCACTTCGCCTCCATAGCAGCAGTCTATTTACTTCAAAATATGCAAAAGTAGTAGTTTAATGGTTCAAAATGGACCTTTGGATGGGTGTCTCTTGCTAAGGGATGCAAGATTGTAATAGAGCAAACAAATAATTTCCAAAATGTAGTTAAAAAAGTGGACAGGAATAGAAAACTCTAAAGTATTTAAGAAGTTACAGATAATTGCACAATAATTTTGAGTTCAAATTGCCCGATTTTGCTATTGTAGAAATATATGCAGCCAACTGATAATGATGTACTGGTACAGTGGTGTGGTAGTGTAGAGACAACAGATGGGCCTACCTTGTTGTGAGCCAGCAGGGACAGCATGAGGGCTGTCAATATGCATCAGCTGGGCAGTGGCTAGGCTGCTGCAATGGTGATGCCTGTGGGTGGTGGTTGGCAATGACAACATTGGGGCCACCAAATGTTGTTACCAGTGGTGAGGGTCTGGCCTTGCAGTTCATGAAAGACTGTAACTCTGCATCAAAGGGGTGCATCAGCGAAGCCTGGCTGGGTATTTCAATACAAAAGGAGGTTTAGCTCAATAATATTGATAAGATTCATTACTTTGCCTATAACCTCTGCAGTTTGTAGTATAAATGTTAAAATTACGAGGTTATTGAAGGATACATCACAAGCCTCATCATATACCCATAATAAACTAATCTGATTAAGACAACTGTAACACTATCATTGTTTTATTAAATCTTATTTCATGTACTTAATTGATATTGATTGTTAAATCATATGTCATTTGTTTGGTCCGTAACTAAGTGGAATGTAATGCTCTACCATGTTACAAAATCAGCAAAATGACAAAATTATACAATGGAAACAAACTAATACATATTAGCATCCCATCTCCTAATGCTTAGTCATAAAGGAGAGTCATGACTGAATTGCGGCAGGATCGAAAATTCACTGAAGTATAAAATTACCCAACATTACTGCTTGTGCACCATTGGGTTTGGTGATCTGAATAGTCCACAATATCTTTGATTATATATGTTCCATGTAACCATTCTGAGGACAACTACAGTGACTGCAAGAGAGATCACACCAGGGCAACCACTGTATGTTTGTATTCCAGCTTACTCCACTTAGTGAAGTGTGCATTGCAGTGCTCAGTGGAGGCTTGCAATATTCCCAAGGTAGTATTTGTCGGTGGTTTGCAGAAGGCAAGTCTTTGATTTGTTGTGGTAGCGTAGGCAGGCTGTCTGTTAGGTGCCATCACAAAAGGTGTTTCAGGCAAATTAGCAGAAGAAGTTCAAAGCTGTTGTGTGTGTAAGTTAAATGAGCAGATAACCTAATGGTGGGTGTGATACATCATAATAAGAACGTTGAATAAAAGTGTACCCTTAGAGAAACGCGATAAGTCGGAAGTGTAAATGTATGGTCACAGTAGAGAACTGCTACTATAGTTGACTGTGCTACCAAATACGGTAATCTGTTCCCAGTGGGCATAAATAAAGATTTGTGAAAGAGCAAGGGAATTCCTTAGTTCCTCTAAAAGCAAAGCAATTTCACAATTCACGACACTAGTGCAGAGTAATAAGGTGGGACGCTTGTAATAATTAGTATGAATGCAGAGTTGAAACTCGAACTACATGACGGTCTGATGGACAACCCTTGCAAACAAACAGGATGTCCATTTGCCAAACATTACGTTCATAAGCAGCTACACAGACGACAACTAAAGAGAAGATGATAAAACTCAAATTTGCAACTGGTGCAAGTTATGGACAGGGATATCTGCACATTTAACACATCTATAGATCATGACAGTTGTACAATGGCAGCAGTGCAGTAATACAGCAAGATTGATTCCTACATGGAGTAGATCATTAGCATTTCCACTGATGCATGAAATAAATTTTAGTTGTGGTTTGCTGGAAGGTTTCAGCTGGCACTAAGTTAGGGCTGAGTCTCTGTTGCAGTCTTGGCTGAATGATAGTGAGTAGGGTGTTAACATGCAACTGCTGCATGGGTGTTATACAACAAGATCGGCAAGGCCTTGGTTACTTCCAGAGTAGCAGTCAGTTTGCACAGTTCCCTGTGTATAGTTATTAAGTCACGCTGGATCGCGTTTTTAAGTCCCTAATATTGCAGTATTAGCACAGTGACTATATTATGGGTTTGTCAGTTGGTAGCCAAAAGGTTGTCTTCATTGTGAGTGAGCCATACATGCAGAATTAGGTCAACAGTTGGCTAATGTGTATGATTTACTGTATTTGTACTAATTCTATATCTGAGTTTCTATCCCCACTTTTCTGAAAATCTAATAAGAATGAAACCACATTTTGGAAGTGTCCATTATGTATACTGGCATGAATATGGAGATGTTAGATTTAGGACAAGGATGTCAAAATAGGAGCCAGTAGGCCTACCCAGTAGTGATAACTTCCTTGGTGAGCTATGGGAAAGAGTGGAGGGCTAAGCTGTTAGGAAAATGGCCAAACCAGCTCAATTGTCTGTAACGTAATTAAAATTGAGAGTATTGGTTACAATTATAATTATAATGTATTAAAATATAACGGATGGTGCAATAAGGATGGGAGGCGACCTAGGAAGGGAATCATGATCAAATGTCCAAGATATGATGTCTCAAGCAAACTGGCATGTTGTGCACCACACAGGGTAGCTTATGTAATGAACTGGAAACAGGTGTTCACAATAGTCAATTTTTGAAAAGGACTGTAGTCTTGTGACTGTTGTGGGACCTAACTGGTCCATACCAGTCCTAATTAAATTAAGTGATAAAAACAGATGGCAGAAGATGACAGTTGTTGTTGTGGGCTTCAGTCCTGAGACTGATTTGATGCAACTCTCCATGCAACTCTAGCCTGTGCAAGCTGCTTCATCTCCCAGTACCTACTGCAACCTACATTCTTCTGAATCTGGTTAGTATATTCATCTCTTGGTCTCCCTCTACGATTTTTACCCTCCACATTGCCCTCCAATACTAAATTGGTGATCCCTTGCTGCCTCAGAACATGTCCTACCAACTGATCCCTTCTTCTAGTCAAGTTGTGCCACAAACTCCTCTTCTCCGCAATTCTATTCAATACCTCCTCATTAGTTATGTGATCTACCCATCTAATCATCAGCATTCTGTTGTAGCACCACATTTCGAAAGCTTCTTTTCTCATCTTGTCCAAATTATTATCATCCATTTTTCACTTCTGTACATGGCTACACTCCATACAAATAATTTCAGTAGCGACTTCCTCACACTTAAATCTGTACTTGACGTTAAAAAATTTCTCTTCTTCAGGAACGCTTTCCTTGCATTGCCAGTCTACATTTTATATCCTCTCTACTTCGACCATCATCAGTTATTTTGCTCCCCAAATAGCAAAACTCCTTTACTACTTTAAGTGTCTCATTTCCTAATCTAATTCCCTCAGCATCACGCGATTTAATTCGACTACATTCCATTATTCTCATTTTGCTTTTGTTGATGTTTATCTTATATCCTCCTTTCAAGACACTGTCCATTCCGTTCAACTGCTCTTCCAGGTCCTTAGCTGTCTCTGACAGGATTGTAGTGTTATCGGCGAAACTTAAAGTTGTTATTGCTGCTGCATGGATTTTAATACCGACTCCGAATTTTTCTTGTTTCCTTTACTGCTTGCTCAATATACAGATTGAATGACATCAGGGAGAGGCTACAACCCTGCCTCACTCCCTTCTCCACTGCTGCATCCTTTTCATGCCCTTCAACTCTTATAACTGCCATCTAGTTTCTGTACAAAGTGTAAATAGCCTTTCACTCCACATATTTGACGACTGCCACCTTCAGAATTTGAAAGAGTATTCTCACATCAATTAGTTGAGTTCCAAGATTTATTTAATGCAGAAGGTCCACTGCTAGCAACAGATATCACACAGCATAGGATCCCAACAGGAAATACCCCCCCCCCCCCCAGTTTATAGGAAGCCTTATAGAGTTCCGCATCACCTACAGCCAGTACTGGATGAATTTGTAGAACAGCATCTAAAAGATGGAATTATAGAATATTCTGATTCGCCTTATAATTCAGATGTTGTAATTATTCCAAAAAAGTCTCCCGATGGTATGAAACGATATAGATTTTGTTGTGACTACAGACACCTTAACAAATAAACTATATCAGATGTTTATTCTCTTCCAAACATTACAGATATCATTGACAGTTTGGATAACAGTTAATACTTTTCAACAATTGATTTATGTAGTGGATATCATCAATTGGAAGTTGCACCTAAAGACAGGCATAAAACAGCATTTTCCACCCCTGGAGGCTACTGGCAATTTAAAAGAATGCCTTTCGGTTTGAAAAACGCAACAGCAACTTTTCGAAGACTACTCGATGGAGTATTGCAAGGACTCAAAACTCAGCAATGTTTTGTATATCTAGACGATATTATAGTATTCTCCAGAGACATTAATGAACATGCTGTGCGTCTGCGTAACGTTTTTCAGAGACTTAGAAAACCTAAATTAACATTAAATATGGAAATGTATAGTTTTGCATTGACAGAGGTTACATACCTAGGGCATGTCATTAGTGAAAAAGGAATTATAACAGATCCTCGATTAATTTCGGCAGTTACGAACTTCTCAACACCACAATGCGTTAAGGAAGTACAATGTTTTCTTGGTCTCGGATCGTATTGCCTAAAATATATTCAAAATTAGCTGAAATTGCTCAACCCTTAACCCAATTATTGAAAATGGGTGCAGAATTTCATTGGTCTGAAGATTGTGGTCAGCATTTCAAACCCTTGAAGATAAGCTAACACACAGTCCAATATTAGCCTATCCAGATTATAATAAAGAATATATTTTATCCTGAGACGCAAGTGGTCATTCACTTGGAGTTGTTTTGAGTCAGAATATTAATGGCGTGGAAAACCCATAGCCTACGCTTTGAGACAACTAACAACTGCAGAAAGAAATTATTCCACACCAGTGAAAGTGTTGTTAAGTATTATTTATGGCATCAAATGCTACTTGTATGGTAGGACATTCAAGGTTATTACAGACCATGCAGCTTTAAAATGGTTGCTTGGATTAAAGGATCCATCTAGTCATCACCTGATGGGCCCTTTGTCTTTCCGAAATGGATTTCGAAGTTATCCATAAACCAGGCAAAAAATATATGAATGCAGATTGCCTAAGTCAGAAAATAGCACTTTTGGAAGCAAGAGGCTGAGATACTGGGGACTGGAGAAAGGTACGAGATGAGGATACAGAATGCAAAAAATACGCAACTCAAAAACAATTTTGGTTTGAAGATGGTGTATTATGCTGTAAAACAAAACTTGGGCGCGAATTGTTGTTCCCCAACACCTTAGACTAGAAATAATGGCAGAGGCCCATGATAATATCCTTGCAGGACACGGTGGACAGCGGACAACCGAAAGACGCATAACAAAGCGATTTTGGTGGCAAACCAGAAAGCAGGATATTGCACAGTACGTTCGTAACTGCATCGCATGCGCACAATGAGCTGAACTTCCTCGTTTAAAAATACCCTTACAGAGGCTCCCCGAGGCTTCATGCCCATTTCAAATCTGTGGACTGGATCTTTACAGACCATTCCATAAAACACTTGCTGGTAGTAAGTATGTTCTTACGATTATAGATCACTTTTCACGCTGTCTAGCTATGGTGAGTCTCCCAGATCAGCAAGCAAATACAGTCGCCCAAACTTTAGTTAACAACTGGATACTTAAATTTGGCGTACCTGAAGCTATTATCACAGATCAGGGATCTAATTTTATGTCTGAAAAAATGAAACAGCTATGCCACTTACTAAAAATACGTAAATTATGCACAACTCCGTTACACCCTCAGTGCAACGGACGCACAGAAAGAGTTCATTGGATAATTGGCAAGATGCTAAGTTATTATATTAACGAACAACATTCTAATTGGGATATGTATTTACCAATAATAGGTCGGTATACAACGTCAAAACGCATGAAGCAACTGGAATGTCACCTTATGAAGTGATCTATCGGAGAAAAATGCCGTCCCCATTCAATGTAATCAGGCAGAAAAACGCAAAAGTCGGAGATACAGTAAAAGGTTTCTGATGAAGGATGTATGTAAAAAGGTTCAAAATTCTAATACAAAGGCTTTGGAACGGCAGGACAGATTAGGTAATGCCCAAGCTAAATATCTAAATTACAAAATCGGTCAGTGGGTGATGCTGTCATCCCCACACATTGCGAAAGGAAAAACGAGGAAATTCGTAACAAACGACAGAGGTCCTTATCAAATTATTGAGATCACTTCACCAGTCAACATTAAACTGCAAATGCCCACCCGAACTACTATTGTCCATGCAAGTCGTTTAAAACCTTTTAAGGACGCTCCAGATGTAATTCCTTCAACAATAGTGTCTGCTTTCTTGAAGGGGGGAGAAAGTTCTCAAAGAGGAAAAAGAGTGGCCATGCCAACACAACATTCAGACATGGCACCATACAATCTTCAAGCAAGGGTGCGAATGTCCTAACTGAATCATAGTAGACTGTGGATAGTATACAAATGTTAATTCATCCTTCGCTCTAATTTATTGGCCAGAAAACGCCATGCAAGCATTTTCTACACAAAACTTATCCTCCTTAAATGACTCCCTTGACAATTTCCTTCTGAAGTCATTAGATATGTTCATAGACTCACAGCAAGACAAAATTGATGCCAATGTTATGATGCAACATGCCTTAAAGTTAAAACGTGAACACAAAACTAGAATTATAATGCTAGGAATGGGTATATCTGGAATCTTTGAGTTGGTGTTTCTGCTTTGTACAGTTTTGTTTTATTTAAAACGAAAAAAATAAGCCAAATAATAATATACCACTTCATCAAATCCCTGTTTATTGGATACCACACTCTTAACTGGTGTACTTCAGTGGTTACTTGTGAGCATTAGTGTATTAATTTTGTTTATTGTACTTTGATCTTTATTAAACAGTCTCATATTAAAATAAACAATGCTGTAGAAAAGATATTCTTGCATTACTATAGGGTAGATTAAACAGGTGTTGCTATGTAATTTTCTAAGTGAAAAATCTATTTTTGTTTATTTATTGTCATCAAGAACTGTTACACTTATTATAACAATTTATGTGTGAAGTATGTGATTCATGAGCGTACAGTGCTTTAGTAAAGTGATAAAGTATTTTCAACATACTTAATGTGAAACGTGTGTAATCGTCTAAGTCAAGAGTTTCCATTGCTTGTGGTAGTGTTTTTGCCGTGTGAAGAGTGGAGGAATGTCGAGTGGTAAATTCGAGGCCGAATTTCTCGGAAGGGTGGAGGAATGTTGAGTGGTACTTCAGATAGATAAATAAATTAGTGAAATCAATTTGAAGTGAAGTAGAAATTAGAAAATAAATGAGGAACTCAGTTTAGTTTAGAAGAATTACACACTGACAAACAGCGGGCAGAGCAGCAGTGGCAATGTCTGGCGGTTGCAAGTCATAATGCTCAAGAGAAGCCATCGCCCTCTCACGTGTTTCTCAATTGTCACATGTGGTCACAGGCCCTCACCTACATTCCAAGAGCCAATGACTGACGTATGAAGATTCTTTGAGAAGCTTTTCAACGTGACAGAAGAGGCAATGACCGTGAAGTCGTTCACCTCCAGTGAACTGAAGTGAATAAACATGTGAGACGCAGTGGGCCCAAAAAGGATAGTAGTTTTCAGTTCATTTTCGGTGCTGAAGACCGTCATGCAGGAAGAGACTACATCGTAAACAGAAGCACCAAGTCCGCCGCTGTGATGGAATAGCAAGCAGCAGCCTCGGCACCAGAAGACAGAAGTTAAAAGGTATTTGAAGACTGATTTTTACGTACACAGGTGACTCGTGAGGATGGGAAGGAGACGGCCTCACATCAGTAGTCACCTGTGAGCTGGGATGAAGATCTGACAGCTGAAGACTGGCAAGCTGGAGTCTGTTGTTCGAGTCCAGGACACTGGCCTTCCCCCGCCGCGCCACTCTGCTGGCCTATGCACAACACTGACACACGCGGCCGCTTAGAGAAGAGAAACACTGGGACACCATATCCAAGATATAAACATTAAACATAGATGTTAAAAATGTTCAATTAATTTTTTATCATGTCTATTAAATGTTCACAAAATATGATGACGATGTTATTAAAAAAGCTAGGAGAAATAGAAGAGTAAAAGAACAATTATAAGAAGAGTTAAACAAATGGAATAAACAACCAAGAACAGAGTACGAAAAATATGAAAAAGATCAACCAGTTATCGATGCAATTCAAGACGTTAAACAAGGTAGCGAAGGAGTAGGTGATAGTGTTATGAAACCTATTGATGAAAACAAAGAAGTAGAAAATCAAATAGTTCATTTTTCTCATTGTCAAATAGAAGGATTTAAAAAAATACCAACAATTAAAGACTATGGAAGTCTACAGCGTGATTATACTGTAAGTGAATCAGAAATACAAGATTTATTAATGAAGTATGGAGAAGAGAGAGAAAGAAAGAAGGATACCGATATTAGAAAAATAAATGTAAGTGAAAAAATTTTAGAATACATTAATGACAGTGAAGAAAAATTTTTTTGCATTGAGACCTGTTGTTTCAGATAAATTCGATGGTAAATTACCAGTAAAATTTGATGAAGATAAATAAACTATGGTGATAGGACATATGAAGGTACAGATGGATTAATGAATCTTTTAACTAAAAAACAGATAGCTATGGAAGACATGTATATATTTTTTACAGGTTCTCATTTATCAAATTACGAAGATATATTATGCAATTCAGAAGCATTGTATTCTAATAATAATCCAAATAAAAAATCGAATGGAGGAAATAATACAAACATTTGATAAAAGAAATTGTTGATAATTTTTTCCTGCACTGAGAAAAAGAATTAGATGATTGATTGCAAAGTGAAAGAGAAAAAGTTGGTGAAGACTTAGTAAAAAAATATCCAGAAAAACCAATCGAATATTCCTGGATAAATGATGTCTGCCAATTAATTGACAGATCTGCTGTGATACATGGGGAAGAATTAGCCAGAAATAAAATTATTACACTGAATGCGTCAGAATAATGCTGAAGTTGACAAATAAATTTAGTGATTTCATCGTTAACGATCCAAAAGGAATTCCACATTTGATAAGAATTTTGAATTATCTTCCTCACACATTCTGGAAAAGTGGAATACATGGGAAAGGATTAGTCAATTGAGTTTTAAATAATGTACCAATGACTGAGCTCCATCTTTCAGGCTATAAATTTTGCCGGTCTTTCACTAAGCTTGAAAAAAGATCAGCACGTGAAGATTAAGGAACAAATCCATTAGACGAAACTTGCAAACAACATGACAGTAGCTACCGCCATCAAAAAGATTTAGAAAAAAGACATGAAACTGATAAAGAACTTCAATTAGGTGCGAAGGAAAGAATGCTTGAAGTAAAGCAACTTTAGGAGAAGAAATTGCAGCCACTGCAGTTAGAAGCATTATGTATGGAAGGAGAAAATTAGGAATTGGCTTATGCATGGATGACAATGGCGTGGGAGTGTAAAAATTTCCATAGCAGTAAAATACTGCCATCTAAAAAATATTAATCCTTATAATTTTTTTAATCTCTATAAATGAAAAATTAGTATTTTTACCATGTATTTTTATCTCATTTATGAGCTTGCAGTACAATACGCACTTCATAATAAAGAAATTGTAATCTATAATGACACACTCTTAAGGAATTTGTCAGTGTGGCAACATTTCAGCTGAACCTCGACTGTTCGTCCCCTCCACAAAAATTCAATTTTATGAATTGCAGTTGGTAAGGATTTACCAGATGAAAAATTTGGTCTTTTATTAAGTATGTAATTACAGGGTCGATGAGCATCAGTCCTGAAAAATTAACAGAGTGTTATAGAATTTTAGTGACCAGTGTCATGGCAACTGAAAGTGCTATAGAGTTTTAATTTATCTACTATATTTTTATTCTATATAAATGGATATTCTTCTGAAGAAGCTAAATATTGCAAGCAATTCTAATTTATCTAAGAGAATTAGTGAGCTAGAAGTTAATGAATTGTATTACATTACTGACTGTGAACATTTAAAAACTAGATATGGGGAGAAAATGTGTATGAAGGTTGATACTAAATTTAAAATTATTTTGCAAGACAGGTTTAAGAAAATAATAAGTAACAGGGACTTTCAATTTTCTGAAGGTGTCAATATTAAACTAAAACATAAATGAATGAAGAGAACTAAAAATAATGATAACGAAATTCATGATCTGGAGTTCATTGGTTGAATAAATTTTTATTGATTTATTTTTTTATATATTATTTTCTGGATGGGCTGGGTTCGCTTAGTAAATAATCCCCTAGTGCACCTAACGTACCCAGTTACTACTACTGTTTTGTTTTTAAGCCGCATAACACACTACCCAACAAATGCTGAAAGGTTGCCAGTGCGTTTTTGAGTCCAAAAGGCGTGCAACGAAATTAAAAATGCCCAGTTGGCGTTGAGAACGTAGTTTTCGGTTGCTCCTCTGATGGTACTTCCAACTTGGGGTAATCACTATTCAAATACAGTGGTGTGAAGTAGCGACACTGACATAAGTTGTCCAATGTCTCAGTTACGTTGGGCATAGGATATGCATCTGCTGACACCATTTCCTGGTTGAGGAAACGTTAGTCACAACAGAAACAATATGCTTTGCCACCATTCGGTGATGTTTTGATTACAATTACAATGGGAACAGCCAGGAACCACTACTAGGTTCTATGATGTTATATCTGAATTGCTGTTCTAATAACTCATAAATAATTGACTGTAAATGCCTTGGAACTCGATATGGTCGTTGGTAGATGGGTGCTAGTAGTACTTCCAGTAGAAGTATGGTGCCAAACAAGCGGTGTTGCAGGTGATGGACCCAACGGATTAAATAATTCCACGTATTCATTCAACAGTGTTTTCATTAATGCTATGTCGTGTGCTTCCAGATTTGCTACCTTACTCATAGTGCTGATCAGTCGATAGACCCTCTCGGCATTGCGTAATTTACTGTAAAATCACGGTCTAGTTCATGCTCATGTAACATTTATAAATTCGCAACCAGGGTATCATGCAATAAGTTTACTTCTTCAGGGCTAAAATTATCATGAACGACCTCCGAATCATGAAACGACGCATGCAGTCATGTTTCGATTCATGAGGGTCAGCAACTGATAAAAGAAAGGGGCCCCCGGGGTCCCAAGGTCGCGATGGCGGCGTCACTGTCCCGCCGAGATAATTTGTCCTTTTAGGACAATTATCTGAGCAAGCACCCACGCCAGCAAAAGGTTGCCCAACACGTGTTGATAACAGGAGTTGTTTTAACCGGCTGTACTCGAATTTTAGTACATAAGGGGGGTGATTTGGAGCACAGCACATCATGTCCTCTGAACCGATAACGTCGACATCTACGAGCAACAGCAGCAAGTTTGTGTGTGTAACCTTCTTACAAGATGTATACTGTAATCTTCGACTGTCAAGGCTTCAAGACATGTACGAATGAATTTGTTCCTAAGAACTTAGCATTCCAAATGCTGTGCGATGATGGAACAGTGTTTGCCTCTGGAAGTTACATTATTCAATGTACAACACCGTATTACGAACTTGATATCGAAACAGCAAAATGGTTGGCAGAGAACCATCACCACTTCAACATTAATTCAGTTGGAGTCTCGCTGGATAGTGCATTAAACTCCATGAAATCAGTGGTACCAACAAATTGCACTGTACTTGTTAAAGGTACTGAAAAAGTGAAATGGGTAAGAGAGTTCTTACCTGACTGCCTAATAACTAATGTGGAGGAGAAAGGCTGCCCTTCACTACATGCTCTACGTAAGCTGAATGGTATTGGCAGGTACCAACCAGTAACTGCGAAATTGAATACAAATCTGCTGGTGAAGAGGTACAAAGAGTACTACTTAAAACATTAAGCCGAACAGTGTGGAGTAAAGAGTGTAATGGCCCCTCACAAAAGCAGGCAAGTGTGAACTGTTAGACAATTGTGAATCATGTGAAAACTGTGAAGCTTATTTTCATTTCCTAGTATTCAGGCCTTTTTTGTAAATGCTTTAAAATTCCTGATGTGTTGTGTGATGGTGTGCATCTGTGGTATAACTATTGGGAACTTGAAGAAGCAGTTGTTCATTTGGTATATCTTTAAAACATAACTGTAATTTTTTCGTTTGGTGTATTTTTAAAACATAACTGTAATTTTTATATAATTCTTTAAAAATAACTGTAATTTAATATAATAAAATTACATTTTATGTTATTGAAATCCAAGTGTTATGTTTTCTATCAAAACCTAACCATTTCACAAATGCCTTATTTCCTTTCCTGTACAATACTTTCTCTACTAGATAAGTATTGGGGTATTTTGTTTTCTGTAATTCATGACCATAAAACGCACCAGTAATATTATTTAGTTCAAAATCTTGCAGAGTGTATGTCCTAGGATTTGTTTCTTGGACTCCAATTATCTTAAATATTTCTGTAGACCAATTTGGTTTGTATCCTTTATCAAAAATGGCTTTGTTTTTACTGATTCTTACGAACTCTCCTACTTTAAATTTCTGCTTTGATTTGTCTATGGTACGTATTTTATTATATACTATGGATAAAAGGTGATTATCATTAACATCGCAGGGTCGCATCTTGGACTTAATGTAGGCCACATTGGCCGATGCAATAATAAGACGAATCAATTTGCTCCTCAAGACGCTGTAAACAGGCGTATAATCATTGGAAATGAAATTTCATTAGAAGAAGGTGCTGTAGAGGATTTCAAAAACGTTTGTGAAGGAATTGCATGCAACATTCGTGTAAAATATAAAGGAAATGCTATTTTAAGACGTACTCCATTACTATTAATTTCTAATTCTCAGCCAATTGTATGTAGTCATCTTGATTTCAACACTGTCCGTGTAATAACAATTAGGTGGAAAAAGTTTGATGAATTGAAAAATGCAATAAAAAAGCCTTATCCTTTAGCTTTCTTTTCATTGTTTCAAATGTATAATATTCCTTATTAAATAAAAGACAAGAATTTGTACAATGTATAATTTTTATTGTCAATTATTACAACAAATAAAAATAAATTATAATTATCCTTTGTTCTGTACACGTTCAACTACTTTTTTAACGCCGTAAGCAGCACCTGCGGCAGCAGCAGTTGTCGCCGCGCTAGCCGCTGTTGCTGTCTGCCCTGAACTTGTGACACTAGCTGTGCTAATTGCGGCCCCGTCCGTGACACTCTCTGGCCTTGTTTCTGACACCCGTTCAAATTCAACTGTTTCGCCACTCGTTTCTAAATCGTCAAAATTATCTCCATACCGTATACGAGTAGCAGCATTCTCTCATTGCACTGTTCGAATATCATTACTGCTACGTGAACGATTAACATTTGTTACTGGAATTCTTTCCGCCATTTCAATGTCTTCCTCAGGTCCCGGATGTAAAACACCTCCATCATATTGTATAGAGCCATGGTTGCCCGTGCTTAAATACTGATTTACCCAAGACATTTTGCTGACTACACTAAATAAATTATTACCACCTTTTATATACATTACATTATCAAACAGCACATGTCGGGCAACCTTTTGCTGGCGTGGGTGCTTGCTCAGATAATTGTCCTAAAAGGACAAATTATCTCGGCGGGACAGTGACGCCGCCATCGCGACCTTGGGACCCCGGGGGCCCCATTTTTTTATCAGTTGCTGACCTTCGAATCGACCTTCGAATCATGAAACGACGCATGCAGTCATGTTTCGATTCATGAGGGTCAGCAACTAATAAAAAATAAATGGGGCCCCCGGGGTCCCAAGGTCGCGATGGCGGCGTCACTGTCCCGCCGAGATAATTTGTCCTTTTAGGACCTCCTGAATGAAGGACATGGTATGGAGAATAAAACAATTAATTGAATCTAGTATTTTGTTATCTGCCAAAGGTTCAACGATACACATTGAGTTCACTGGCAGTTCAGTGCCAACATTAATCCACATGACCTTTCCTGTACCTTCTGGTATGCAACCCCCAATTTGACCATAAGGGACGTACACAGTTTAATTGGTTTCACTTGGCCATGAGATAGACCTTGTGACAGCAGAGGTCTTCCGGCTGCAGAGCCTAGGTGAAGCAAATTTCTGTCCAGTTCTGCCATATGCCATTCCAGGTCAATTCTCGCGTGGTGTGCAACAAGGAAATCAAGTCCGAGAATCACCTGGTACCTATCACTAACTACGAGACGAACTTCTACATCCACTTGGAAGTTAACCTCCTCCACTCAGAACTTCAACGTTCGAACATCGAGTGACTTTACATGTTTTCCATCTACACCACTTAAAGTCCAGCTTCGTGCACTTACGCCTTTTGCCTCAAATACTCCATTGCTTGCTACTGATACCTGATAACTGGTATCCAACAACATTTTACATAATTTATCCACCCGCACAGCCAATAAGAAAAAAGTTTGCCACTTTTTTCTTACATGATCTGACTCTTACAGAAAGTGTGGCACATTGGACACCCCACCCCCTGTGTCATTTAACTGCTGCCCGAAAGATCTACCATGCGAGTGAAACTTCTGTTGTTGCTGATTCCTGTTACAGCATTGCCAATCCAAGTGACCAAATTTCTTACAATATCTGCAACATCGCTGTCTGCAATCTGTTTGTACATGTTCCTTTCAGCCAGAGCAAAAATAATTTACATCCACAGCCAACACTAACGGATATTCATGTGACATAGCCTATGACCCAATTTCTTCTAATGATAATTCAACAGTCGCAGGTTCGAATCCTGCCTCGAGCATGGATGTGTGTGATGTCGTTAGGTTGGTTAGGTTTAAGTAGTCCTAAGTTTAGGGGACTGATGACCTCAGATGTTAAGTCCCATTGTGCTTAGAGCCATTTGTGCCATTTGATAATTCAATATCCATTGCTTCACACAGATACTTAAGAAACTCCAAACCAACCTTTCTTGACATTTCCTGTAGTAGCCCCATCAAAAATACGTTAGGAGACCCCTGCTCTGCTCACTGCAAAATTATCAGATTAACTCTATCATCAGCCATGAGCTCATTGGTTGTTGTTGTTGTTGTTGTTGTTGTTGTTGTCGTCTTCAGTCCTGAGACTGGTTTGATGCAGCTCTCCATGCTACTCTATCCTGCAATGCTAAATTGCTGTCCTCCAATGCTAAATTTGCGATCCCTTGATGCCTCAGAACATGTCCTACCAACCGGTCCCTTCTTCTTGTCAAGTTGTGCCACAAACTCCTCTTCTCCTAAATTCTATTCAATACCTCTTCATTAGTTATGTGATCTACCCATCTAATCTTCAGCATTCTTCTGTAGCAACACATTTCGAAAGCTTCTATTCCCTTCTTGTCCAAACTATTTATCGTCCATGTTTCACTTCCATACATGGCTACACTCCAAACAAATACTTTCAGAAACGACTTCCTGACACTTAAATCTATACTCGATGTTAACAAATTTTTCTTCTCCAGAAACGCTTTCCTTGCGATTGCCAGTCTACATTTTATATCCTCTCTACTTCGACCGTCATCAGTTATTTCGCTCCCCAAATAGCAAAACTGCTTTACTACTTTAAGTGTCTCATTTCCTAATCTAATTCCCTCAGCATCACGCGATTTCATTCGACTACATTCCATTATCCTCGTTTTGCTTTTGTTGATGTTCATCTTATATCCTCCTTTCAAGACACTGTCCATTCTGTTCAACTGCTCTTCCAAGTCCTTTGCTGTCTCTGACAGAATTACAATGTCATCGGCGAACCTACATCTACATCTACATCTACATGACAACTCCGCAATTCACATTTAAGCGCTTGGCAGAAGGTTCATCGAACCACAATCATACGATCTCTCTACCATTCCACTCCCGAACAGCGCGCGGGAGAAACGAACACCTCAACCTTTCCATTCGAGCTATAATTTCTCTTATTTTATTTTGATGATCATTCCTACCTCTGTAGGTTGGGCTCAACAAAATATTTTCGCATTCGGAAGAGAAAGTTGGTGACTGAAATTTCGTAAATAGATCTCGCCGCGACGAAAAACGGCTTTGCCTTAATGACTTCCATCCCAACTCGCGTATCATATCTGCCATACTCTCTCCCCTATTACGTGATAATACAAAACGAGCTGCCCTTTTTTGCACTCTTTTGATGTCCTCCGGCAATCCCACCTGGTAAGGATCCCACACCGTGCAGCAATATTCTAACAGAGGACGAACGAATGTAGTGTAAGGTGTCTCTTTAGTG
Organism: Schistocerca cancellata; assembly: GCF_023864275.1. Lineage (NCBI taxonomy): Eukaryota > Metazoa > Arthropoda > Insecta > Orthoptera > Acrididae > Schistocerca > Schistocerca cancellata. The sequence goes on from NC_064636.1 coordinate 153,503,758, forward strand.
GACTTGTTGCACTTCTAAGTGTCCTGCCAATGAAACGCAACCTTTGACTCGCCTTTCCCATAATATTATCTATGTGGTCTTTCCAACTGAAGTTGTTCGTAATATTAACACCCAGGTACTTAGTTGAATTGACAGCCTTGAGAATTGTAGTATTTATCAAGTAATCGAATTACAACGGATTTCTTTTGGAACTCATGTGGATCACCTCACACTTTTCGTTATTTAGCGTCAACCTCAACGTTTTTATTTCTTCCCCATGGACTTTAATACCTACTCCGAATTTTTCTTTTGTTTCCTTTAATGCTTGCCCAATATACAGATTGAATAACATCGGGGACAGGCTACAACCCTGTCTCACTCCCTTCCCAACCACTGCTTCCCTTTCTTGCCCCTCGAATCTTATAACTGCCATCTGGTTTCTGTGCAAATTGTAAAAAGCCTTTCGCTCCCTGTATTTTACCCCTGCCACCTTTAGAATTTGAAGGAGAGTATTCCAGTCAACATTGTCAAAAGCTTTCTCTAAGTCCACAAATGCTAGAAATGAAGGTTTGCCTTTCCTTAATCTATTTTCTAAGATAAGTCGTAGGGTCAGTATTGCCTCACGTGTTCCAACATTTCTGCGGAATCCAAATTGATCTTCGCCGAGGTCGGCTTCTACCAGTTTTTCCATTCGTCTGTAAAGAATTCGCGTTAGTATTTTGCAGCTGTGACTTATTAATGTGATAGTTCGGTAATTTTCAAGTCTGTGAACACCTGCTTTCTTTGGGATTGGAATAATTACATACTTGTTGAAGTCTGAGGGTATTTCGCCTGTCTCATACATCTTGCTCACCAGATGCTAGAGTTTTGTCAGGACTGGCTCTCCCAAGGCTGTCAGTAGTTCTAATGGAATGTTGTCTACTCCGGGGTCCTTGTTTCGACTCAGGTCTTTCAGTGCTCTGTCAAACTCTTCATGCAGTATCATATCTCCCATTTCATCTTCATCTACATCCTCTTCCATTTCCATAATATTGTCTTCAAGTACATCGCCGTTGTATAGATCCTCTATATACTCCTTCCACCTTTCTGCTTTCCCTTCTTTGCTTAGAACTGGTTTTCCATCTGAGCTCTTGGTATTCGCACAAGTGCCTCTCTTTTCTCCAAAGGTCTCTTTAATTTTCCTGTCGGCAGTATCTATCTTACCCCTAGTGAGATAAGCCTCTACATCCTTACATTTGTCCTCTAGCCATCCCTGCTTAGCCATTTTGCACTTCCTGTCGATCTCGTTTTTGAGACGTTTCTATTCCCTTTTGCCTGCTTCATTTACTGCGTTTTTATATTTTCTCCCTACATCAATTAAGTTCAATATTTCTTCTGTTACCCAAGGATTTCTACTAGCCCTCATCTTTTTACCTAATTGATCCTCTGCAGCCTTCACTACTTCATCCCTCAGAGCTACCCATTCTTCTTCTACTGCTCTCCCTGAAACTCTTTACAACCTCTGGTTTAGTCAGTTTATCCATGATTACGATTTAATGGAGAGAAAGGTATACAAAAAGGATATAATTGATGAGCCAGGCAAAAGAAAGGAAATGGACAACCTAACAGACTCGAAACCAAAATAACTGAAATTGGCACTTACTTCCTTTAATGTGTGTCATACCATCACTGTAGGAGATTTGTACTGATAATTCTTAACTCTACACAATCCATCCCCCACGATGCCTCAGCACTCTACCTGACCCAACTGTAAATGGTCACATCTAAATGGATCGTGTTTACAGGCACGGACCTCCAGTGCCCATTGACAGGATCAAATGGTGGTTCTCTGCTGGGTGTGACGAAGGGGATGGTAGAGGAGTTTCCACGGATGGCTTCTGATGACAGAACAACATTTATTGTTCAACTGCAATACATAGATTGTGTGCCCTCTGGATGATGTAATATTCTCAGTGGCGTCGAAGGTGACAGCGTACACTCATTTGGGCTATGCTGACGCAAGTTAAAATCTACTGTCTCAACATCGGCACTCCAGCCTTGCTGGGTCCTACTGCAGTAGTTGGAAGAACACTTCACAGACCTCTCTTCGATCGTGGCTGGGGGCGTAATGAGGGAGGGGTAGGTTAGTGCCCCTTCCCAGCGGCCATCCCAAGTGGCGGCTGTCTGGAGTCAGTGGGCCAGGGTCCCTAGCTCTGACCTCAGTCATGGCGTTTGTGGAGGCAGCGCTCCAGGATGGTGGCGACAGTGCATTATCACAATGCAGCCCAAGCAATGGCTCCTATGACAGGCGCTACCTGTTGACGGCGTCTGACGGTAGTTACGGCAGCGACATCACAACAGCACCTTCTACGATAGTGACTATTACAATGTCTCCAGTGGCAGTGGTGACTCTGAACTGGTTGCAGCGCTAAGTGGCACAGACTCTGTTTCATTTCAGTACTTCAAGATGCTTGATGTTAATGAACTGGCTGCTGGTACTTGAATACAGCTTTCTACCACTGATGTCGGTGGTTCTTGTACCCCAGTAGGTTCGTGGAATATTCTGGTGCTGCTCAGCTGGCGTAATTGAATTGACTACTGCCCTTGATATTCATAACCAGGTGTGTGGCGAGCTTGATGGTGACACAGCGCTCTCGCTTATGTTGCTAAACTTGTCGCTCTACTGACCCAATTACGCCACATTATCATAGGAGTGGACCATATTCAAATTAACACATGTACAGTCAGATGCATTTTGTGATGACCAAAGTGCAATCGTCATGTTTCCGGGAATGATAACGGTCACAAAACTACCTTCATCCCATCATCTACAGTAACGAGCAATAGTAATGGATTAAATTTTTAGATGATGATGTTTGAGGCATGATAGGGGCGTTAGGTACGTTTTAAGTATTTTGGTTGTTTAGGATTAGTAAGAGAAATAGAAACTGCTGCCAGTGCAGATGTAAGAAAGACAAAGTGAGGCAGAAAATCACAGATGGGCTTTTACCATCAGAAGTCGAGGAGCCAGCCACAAGGATGAGTGCTGACAACCATGCACAAAAGTCAAAACTGCTGTTAAAAAGAGACAAAAAATTCCGCAACTCTTTGGTTGATTACAAAAAGTTTCTTAATTCCTTCTGTATTGTACTAGTTTGTGTAACTGATAACAGAAGCGTATTGGCAGTTTTGATAGTGAGTCTGATCCGAAAGAAGATTGTGATCCTAAAGGATGAGTCACAGTTTTGAAATTGTTTTGGTCAGACAATACCACTGATAAAATGCTGGACTCTGGGAGATGTCTTGTTCACTAGTTACCATAGTCTCAATATAGAGAATGCAAAGTGTAATTCTGACATGGTAAAGTGACCACTCATATTAAGTAGTTGACTGGATTATCTAAATTCATCTAAAGAAATTTATGTGTTGAAAATATCTAAGTTCTTGAGGGAACCCAAGCATTTAGTTCTTTTGTATCTAAACTAAAATCGAGCTGAAGAGGAAGGTTTTGGATAAGTATAATTAAAGCAGGAAACGTTTGTGGTGAGTAGGGTTTTCTTTATTTTCATACTAACACAGATCTAATGACACAATGAATGGAGACAACACTAAACAGTTCGATTTCAGTAGTGTTCAGTTAAAAAAGAGAAAAAAGTCAGCATTGATAAGTTAAGACAGGAAAGGTGTACATGTCTGTATTTTGATTATTCACGGTTTTAGATGTGAATTTTTCCCGAGGACATGCAGCTCTACTGTATGATTAAATGATGATGGCGTCCTCTTGGGTAAAATATTCCGGAGGTAAAATAGTCCCCCATTCGGATGTCCAGGCGGGGACTACTCAGGAGGACGTCGTTATCAGGAGAAAGAAAACTGGCGTTCTACGGATCGGAGCATGGAATGTCAGATCCCTTAATCGGGCAGGTAGGTTAGAAAATTTAAAAAGGGAAATGGATAGGTTAAAGTTAGATATAGTGGGAATTAGTGAAGTTCGGTGGTGGGAGGAAAAAGACTTTTGGTCAGGTGATTACAGGGTTATAAATACAAAATCAAATAGGGGTAATGCAGGAGTAGGTTTAATAATGAATAAAAAAATAGGAGTGCGGGTTAGCTACTACAAACAGCATAGTGAACGCATTATTGTGGCCAAGATAGACACAAAGCCCATGCCTACTACAGTAGTACAAGTTTATATGCCAACTACCTCTGCAGATGATGAAGAAATAGAGGAAATGTATGACGAGATAAAAGAAATTATTCAGGTAGTGAAGGGAGACGAAAATTTAATAGTCATGGGTGACTGGAATTCGTCAGTAGGAAAAGGGAGAGAAGGAAACATAGTAGGTGAATATGGATTGGGGGGAAGGAATGAAAGAGGAAGCCGCCTTGTAGAATTTTGCACAGAGCATAACTTAATCATAGCCAACACTTGGTTCAAGAATCATAAAAGAAGGTTGTATACCTGGAAGAATCCTGGAGATACTAAAAGGTATCAGATAGATTATATAATGGTAAGACAGAGATTTAGGAACCAGGTTTTAAATTGTAAGACATTTCCTGGGGCAGATATGGATTCTGACCACAATCTATTGGTTATGAACTGCAGATTGAAACTGAAGAAACTGCAAAAAGGTGGGAATTTAAGGAGATGGGACCTGGATAAACTGAAAGAACCAGAGGTTGTAGAGAATTTCAGGGAGAGCATAAGGGAACAATTGACAGGAATGGGGGAAAGAAATACAGTAGAAGAAGAATGGGTAGCTCTGAGGGATGAAGTAGTGAAGGCAGCAGAGGATCAAGTAGGTAAAAAGACGAGGGCTAATAGAAATACTTGGGTAACAGAAGAAATATTGAATATAATTGATGAAAGGAGAAAATATAAAAATGCAGTAAATGAAGCAGGCAGAAAGGAATACAAACGTCTCAAAAATGAGATCGACAGGAAGTGCAAAATGGCTAAGCAGGGATGGCTAGAGGACAAATGTAAGGATGTAGAGGCTTGTCTCACTAGGGGTAAGATAGATACTGCCTAAAGGAAAATTAAAGAGACCTTTGGAGAGAAGAGAACCACTTGTATGAATATCAAGAGCTCAGATGGAAACCGAGTTCTAAGCAAAGAAGGGAAGGCAGAAAGGTGGAAGGAGTATATAGAGGGTTTATACAAGGGCGATGTACTTGAGGACAATATTATGGAAATGGAAGAGGATGTAGATGAAGACGAAATGGGAGATAAGATACTGCGTGAAGAGTTTGATAGAGCACTGAAAGACCAGAGTCGAAACAAGGCCCCGGGAGTAGACAACATTCCATTTGAACTACTGATGGCCTCGGGAGAGCCAGTCATGAAAAAACTCTACCATCTGGTGAGCACGATGTATGAGACAGGCGAAATACCCTCAGACTTCAAGAAGAATATAATAATTCCAATCCCAAAGAAAGCAGGTGTTGACAGATGTGAAAATTACCGAACTATCAGTTTAATAAGTCACAGCTGCAAAATACTAACGCGAATCCGTTACAGACGAATGGAAAAACTGGTAGAAGCCGACCTCAGGGAAGATCAGTTTGGATTCCGTAGAAATGTTGGAACACGTGAGGCAATACTGACCTTACTACTTATCTTAGAAGAAAGATTAAGAAAAGGCAAACCTACGTTTCTAGCATTTGTAGACTTAGACAATGTAGACTTGACAATGTTAACTGGAATACTCTTTTTCAAATTCTGAAGGTGGCAGGGGTAAAATACAGGGAGCGAAAGGCTATTTACAGTTTGTACAGAAACCAGATGGCAGTTATAAGAGTCGAGGGGCATGAAAGGGAAGCAGTGGTTGGGAAAGGAGTAAGACAGGGTTGTAGCCTGTCCCCGATGTTATTCAATCTGTATATTGAGCAAGCAGTAAAGGAAACAAAAGAAAAATTCGGAGTAGGTATTAAAATTCATGGAGAAGAAGTAAAAACTTTGAGGTTCGCCGATGACATTGTAATTCTGTCAGAGACAGCAATGGACTTGGAAGAGCAGTTGAACGGAATGGACAGTGTCTTGAAAGGAGGATATACGATGAACATCAACAAAAGCAAAACGCGGATAATGGAATGTAGTCAAATTAAGTCGGGTGATACTGAGGGAATTAGATTAGGAAATGAGACACTTAAAGTAGTAAAGGAGTTTTGCTATTTAGGGAGTAAAATAACCGATGATGGTCGAAGTAGAGAGGATATAAAATGTAGACTGGCAGTGCCAAGGCAAGCGTTTCTCAAGAAGAGGAATTTGTTAACATCGAGTATAGATTTAAGTGTCAGAAAGTATTTTCTGAAAGTATTTGTATGGAGTGTAGCCATGTATGGAAGTGAAACATGGACGATAACTAGTTTGGACAAGAAGAGAATAGAAGCTTTCGAAATGTGGTGCTACAGAAGAATTCTGAAGATAAGGTGGGTAGATCATGTAACTAATGAGGAGGTATTGAATAGGATTGGGGAGAAGAGAAGTTTGTGGCACAACTTGACTAGAAGAAGGGATCGGTTGGTAGGACATGTTTTGAGGCATCAAGGGATCACAAATTTAGCATTGGAGGGCAGTGTGGAGGGTAAAAATCGTAGACGGAGACCAAGAGATGAATACACTAAGCAGATTCAGAAGGATGTAGGTTGCAGTAGATACTGGGAGATGAAGAAGCTTGCACAGGATAGAGTAGCATGGAGAGCTGCATCAAACCAGTCTCAGAACTGAAGACACAACAACAACAGGTGTGAATAAACTTATTAATTTCCTTTTTATCGGCGGTATATGCATATTTTGAAAGGAAGAAGGAAAGAAAAGACAAAAATATGGTGTATAGAAAGAAGAATACGTTATCAAAAATTTAATATACTGGTAAAATCCGGATTGACAGAAAAGAGTGCTCATATGGAGCCATATCTGTGACCATTGTTTGTCTTTGGTTTCCAAAAAAAAATGTTCAAATGTGTGTGAAATCGTATGGGACTTAACTGCTAAGGTCATCAGTCCCTAAGCTTACACATTATATAACCTAAATTATCCTAGGGACAAACACACACACCCATGCCTGAGGGAGGACTGGAACCTCCGCCAGGACCAGCAGCACAGTCCATGACTGCAGTGCCTCAGACTGCTCAGCTAATCCTGTGCAGCTTTGTTTTTCATCTGTTTGTATGTAACAAAGGAATGAGCAGTATTAAAACTTGTCAAGATTTTGCATATAAATAGACCAATAAAATATCAAGAAGAATTCTTGATTGATACTGTTGAGAGGTAAATGTGACAGAATTCCATCACAAAAGAAAACTTGGGAGAATTCAAATGATTTTCTTAAATAAGAAACATCACAGAATGCTTATGCAGAGAAACAGTGCATCAGTTGAAATTTAAATGAACTAATGCTCACAATCAGATTATCAAAAATACTGAGTAGTCTTAAAAATTAAAATTTGTATTAAAATAAATGATTGGGAATCAGTGAGTCAATAACTCCAGTGGACCATATGGCAAATGAGAAGTTTGAAACTGACCTCTATAACGCCTGATAGTAAGTGCACAGAAAATATAGAAGGGCATTCAAGAACTGGAAATCCTGTTAAGCTGTCTGGAAAATATATTAAGTGCACAGTTTCTTTTCTTATGTATTGAGGGCTGTGTACAGGAATGAGGAAGCTGTTAGGTGAACCCAGCCTGATCACAAGTGGGAGATGATAAATATATCATCTTCTTTTTCTTCTTGTGCATGTTTTTTTCATTGGCCTGATCATATGATGATTGTCGTTGGTGGAGGTATGCGAGATAAAGATGAAACTTTATGTCTAATGAAAAGCAGTAAATTTTTGTTTTTGGAAAAGTAAGGATCTGAAGATCATGTTTCATATGGTGACTGAAGGACAGGAACTGTTAGTAAAAGAACTTAAAGAAATAGTGAAAACTAACCAGAGAAAGATACACAGCAGTGTTAAGAGATATAATAAAAAGAAGGAAGATAATGTTTTGTTGATTGAATATATCAGAAATAAATTTCAAGAACAAAATGCATTTTTTGAACTGTTGTAAATGCAAATTTGTAGAAAACCCATTAGCAATTATTTGAGAGGGTGAGAGAAGGTAACATATCTTTCAAACAAGGAATTCCTTTGAGAAGGGTAAAATATATATTAATGAAACAAATTCAATTAGCAGATGCTTTGGGGCTTCAGCACAAAGTAGTGGAGACAGAATGTGTAGTAAGAATACTAGTAGCAATAGTATTGATACAGAAATAAAGAATTACAGAAAGCAGTACTACTAGGTGTGAGAAGAAAGTTTAGTGGTTTGCCAAAATAAGAATGGAATGAAGAGGGAACTAAACCATTTTCTCTATTTTGGTAGTGATAGCGACGAAAGGTTTTGAAAATGGATGAGATTGGCTATAAGATCAATTTTGATTAGAGAAAATAGTAATGAGGAGTTGGAGAATATAACAGTAAGGGAGATAAACAAATTGGTGATGAAAAAAAGTATTGGAAAATGTTAAAGACTTTTTCAACATGCAAAAAGTAAAATGAAGGAAATGTGTAATTCATGTGTCAACTAAGATTCAGTGCATACAAGTGGAGAAGGAGTGTAAGAAAAAGGATGAGGAACAAAAAGTTCGAAATAGAAGGTGAAAGACATTGGGCATACATGAAGTAAGGTAGAACTGTGAACAGGTAGGTTTATCTTGTACTGGATCAAGATGGACTTATTGGTCCCAGGGTTATCGTGTTCTTAAAGAGAAGTGATGATGGAATAAGTTAATTCGAAATGGTCGAGAACACTGGATATTATCATAGAATGACAATAATAGAACTTTAGTTAGACAACGTAAGTAGAGAATCTCGTAATAATTCATCGAATTAAATAGAATCCTGGATAGAATTGATAGGTGTGAGGTAGTTATACAAAGAGAGGCTACTGGAAGAAATAGAAAGTGATCAGCAATAGAATAAAGAATGAAAATTTTGAAGGTGAGTTTCCTAAATACCAACATCTAACTATTGTGGAGATCTGGAAGATGAAGGATAATTGTCGAACCATCTTTACATAAAAATTTTAGTTGTTCAGAGCATTATCTGGGTGATTAAATGTAGGGTGACTGGATGTGTTTCTCCTATGGGTATGGAAACTGATTATTAATTAGGAAGGAAAAATGTGGTGTTTTGATGAGTGGTACTTAAGATAAGTAAATAAATTAGTGAATTCAGAGTGAAGTAGAAATCAGAAAATAAATGAAAAACTTGGTTTAGTTTAGAGAGTTACATACTGGCAAACAGCGGGCAGAGCTGAAGAGACAATGACCGTGAAGTCAGCAAGTTCAGGAACCATCCCCCTCTCCACATAAGTGTACGCTGTCGATTCAGCCGTCAGGGCATCGCCTGACTGGATCACATGTTTCTCAGTTGTCACATGTGAGCAAAGGCCCTCGCCTACATTCCAAGAGCCAATGACCGACGTTAAGAAGATTCTTCAAGATGCTTTTCAACGTGACAGGAGAGGCAATGACCGTGAAGTCGTTCACCTCCAGTGAACTGAAGTGAATAAATAGGCGAGAAGCAGTGGGCCCGACAAGAGAGTAGCAGTAGTTTTCAGTCAGCTTCCGTGCTGAAGACCGTCATGCAATAAGAGACTACATCATACACAGACGCACCAAGTCCGCCAAACGTCCGCCACTGTAATGGAATAGCAAGCAGCAGCCTCGGCGCCAGAAGACAGAAGTTAAAAGGTATTTGAAGTCTGATTGTTATGTACCCGGGTGACTCGTGAGGATGGGGAGGAGACAGCCTCACATCAGCAGTCACCTATGAGCTGGTGATGAAGATCTGACAGCTGAAGACTGGCATGCTGGAGTCCATTGTTCGAGTCCGGGGCACTGGCCTTCCCCCGCCGTGCCGCTCCGCTGGCCGACGCACAACACTGATACACGCGGCCGCTTGGAGAAGAGAAACACTGGGCCGCCACATCCGAGGTATCACCATCCGATTCACGACTTCGTTCTCAATAATTAAACGGGCCACAGCACGATGCGCGTCTCCAGTCAACTGGGGAGATGGCGACACGAGATACACACCGCCACGCGTAATCAGACGCCGCCGCTGCCGCAGCAGAAGGCTTCACAAACGACACAGCTGCCGTTCTCCCAGACAGAACAGTCCAGTAAGAAAACTGTTGTACAAATCTTCAATAAAAGTTATCTTATGTAAAAATGCTGTTTCATTCTACCTCATACCCGAGCCAAAGAAGAACCCACCCTGCCCACGTGTTGTTATGAGAGAAAAATTAATTTATTTAGTATTTTCACCCTGACATAATGCTTTAGAATTAAATGCCCATTTGCAGTAATGCTCATCCTGACAATTGACTGGCATCAAAAGAAAAACCCCAGTTACATTTAGTAGCAGAAGTGTTACATTTAGTGTCAGAACTGTTACATTTGGTGTCAGAGAAAAAACCCTTGGCTCAATATGAGGTGTGAATGACAGTCCCTAAAGTCCACAGTTAGTATCGTTTAATGTGTGAAAGGATAGGGGTTTGCATAGCGGTCGTAATATTTTCTTTATTTAGAAGTTTATTCTTTCTCATAATTTTAAGAGTTTGTCGAAAATATTTAAACACCTTTTTCATTCAGTGTAGTAAGATTGTGTAACTAATAGTTTGTAAAATGATGGCACCAAATCGTACAAAGTCAGAGTCAGCACCACAAGCGGTTTCTACTGAGGAAGCTATTCAGAGCTTAGTTAATCAGATAGCACAGCTTAAAAATGATGATAATGCATTATTTAATCAGTTGAGTGAGGTTAGTCAAACCAGTTCAATCCCTCCCACCCTAGATTCCTCAGCAGCAGCCTTAGTAACTCCTTTTTCAGGTAAACCTGGCGAAGACATAACAGCCCTTTTTGATGATTTAGTAGCAGCTGTAAAGTTAGGATCATGGTCAGATGAACAGATCTCACAAATGACAAGGTTAAGATTGATAGGAGAGGCTAAAGCACACGTATTGTACCATGAAGAATTACGGAATGCTCGAACATTTGAGGAATTGAAGAAAGGATTACTTAAACGTTTTCAAAAACAGAACAGCTGTAGATTTTATAGGGAAAAATTAAACACTATTACTCATAGGCAAAACGAATCGTTAGAAAGCTTTGTAGATAGTATTAGAAAAGTTAATATTAACACCTAGCAGTTGACAACTAGTGATGAAGCAAATAAAGTTATTTTACAAGAGGCAGAAGATAGAGCTCTGGATACATTTTTACGTGGGTTACCTCCTGAAACGTCCCGTCGTGTCAGGGCAGAGTTTCCTAAAAATTTAGCGGAAGCTGTATCTGTGGCGACGGTTTTCGAAGAAATAGACATTGCCACCAGATACAAGGAGAAGCGAAAGGTATTTTCAGCAGGAGTACGATGTTTTAGGTGCGATCGACAGGGACATATATCAAAAAACTGCAGACAACCTCAATGCACTAATTGTCAAAGAATAGGTCACACATTCAAGGAATGCAGGTCTAAGAAAGTTTCTGGAAATAGAAATCAGTTAAACTCAAACGGGAATGTCAGAGCCGCCGCCAGGCGTTCCCAATAAAATTTCGTGCCATTAAGGCGAATGTGAGGGCGGAATGCTGGTTATCTGCTACCATACAGGATAAAGAGGCAAGGCTAGTGGTGGATACAGGCGCAAACGTATCAATAGTGAGTAATGAATGCATTGGAGAAAAGAAATATGACCCTCCAAGGTATAAATTGAGTGGAGTAGGAGGTGGTACAGTGAAGCCATTAGGATGTACATAATTGATTTTCTGTATTCACAGTGTACAATTTCAAGATGTAGAAGTCGTAACAAAGGTAACTGACGGGTACGACGCAATCCTAGGGCTGGATTTCCTGAATAAACATCACGCTAAAATCGACCTCAGACAGCAAATTTTAGAACTTAGCGAAATAGTGTTTCAGCTAGGTGACACCGCTGCAAAGGGCCCACTGCCGCAAAATTTCCCCAACCGGAAGGCGAAATCAACTACACTGCTTGCAACATCCTTGAAGTTTGATTCGCGTGATAAGATAACATTTGGCTCAGGAAAACTTTTCTGGGTGACCGTTGAACCCGAGGTAACTACAGATACAATAGGTCTAATAGAGCCACTAGAGGAAAATGAGGAATTGTATGTATCACATTGTTTTGTACGTAGAAGTGTTGTAAGGGTTCAAGACGTTGAGGGAGAAAGAAAAGTACTGGTACATATTGACAATTTCGTAGTGGAGGACAAAGAGTTACATAAGGGAATATTACAAGCTACAGTCAGTACTTTTGAAGAAGAAGATTTCATTTGGTCAGATATTACTGATGGTCAGAAACCAGACGCCTATAAAACCACATTACGCCAGAAGATTGAGCTTTGAAAGGAGATGATAAGAGACACAATAGAAGCAGTTTTAGTTGAGTTTCAAGAATTATTTAATGCAGAAGGTCCACTGTCAGCAACAGATATCATACAGCATAGGATCCCAACAGGAAATAGCCCCCCAGTTTAAAAGAAGCCTTATAGAGTTCCGCATCACTTACAGCCAGTACTGGATGAATTTTTAGAACAGCATCTAAATGATGGAATTATAGAATATTCTGATTCGCCTTATAATACAAACATTTTAATTATTCCAAAGAAGTCTCCTGATGGTACGAAACGCTATAGATTTTGTTGTGACTATAGACACCTTAACAAACAAACTATCTCACATGTTTATCCTCTTCCAAACATTACAGATATCATTGATATGTAAATACTTTTCAACAATCGATTTATGTAGCGGATATCAGTTGGAAGTTGCACCTGAAGATAGGCATAAAACAGCATTTTCTACCCCTGGAGGGCACTGGCAATCTAAAAGAATGCCTTTCGGTTTGATAAATGCACCAGCAACTTTTTAAAGACTACTCGATGGAGTATTGCGAAGACTCAAAACTCAGCGATGTTGTGTATATCTAGACGATATTATTGTATTTTCCAAAGACATTAATGAACATGCAGTGCGTCAGTGTAACGTTTTTCAGAGACTTAGGAAAGCTAAACCAACATTAAATATGGAAAAAATGTAGTTTTGCATTGACAGAGGTTACATACCTAGGGCTTGTCATTAGTGAACAAGGAATTATAACAGATCCTCGAATAATTTTGGCAGTTAAGGCCTTCCCAAAACCACAACACGTTAAGGAAGTATAAAGTTTCATTGGTCTCGCATCATATTACCGAAAATATGTTCAAAATTTAGCTGAAATTGCACGACCCTTAACCCAATTATTGAGAAAGGGTGCAAAATCTCATTGGTCTGAAGCTTGTGAATTAGCATTTCAAACCCTTAAAGATAAGGTAACACAGTCCAGCATCAGCCTACCCAGATTATAATAAAGAATTCATTTTATCCGGTGCCGCAAGTGGTCATTCAGTAGAAGTTGTTTTGAGACCGAATATTAATGGCACGGAACACGCCATAGCCTACACTTCGAGACAACTAACAACGGCAGAAAGAAATTATACCACAACGGAGAAAGAATTGTTACATGTTCCAGAATGAGATTTACACTTTGCAGCGCAGTGTACACTGATATGAAATTTCATGGCAGATTAAAACTCTGTGCTAGAACGAGGCTCAAACTCGGGACCATTGCCTTTCACAGGCAACTCCTCTACCAACTGAACTACCCAAGTACGACTCCCGCACAGTCCTTGCATCTTTACTTCCACCAGTACCTCGTCTCCTACCTTGCAAACTTTACAGAAGCTCTCCTGCGAACCTTGCAGAACTAGCACTACTGAAAGAAAGGATATTGCGGAGACATGACTTAGCCACAGCCTAGGGGTTGTTTCCAAAATGAGATTTTCACTCTGCAGCCGAGTGTGCGCTGATGTGAAACTTCCTGGCAGATTAAAACTGTGTGCCGGACCGAGACTCGAAATCGGGACCTTTGACTTTTATGGGCAAGTGCTCTACCAACTGAGCTACCCAAGCACGACTCACGCCCCGTCTTCGCAGCTTTACTTCTGCCAGTACCTCATCTCCTACCTTACAAACTTTACAGATGTTCTACTGCAAACTTTGCGGTACTAAAACTCCTGAAATAAAGGATATTGCGGAGACATGGCTTAGCCACAGCCAAGGGGTTGTTTCCAGAATGAGATTTTCACTCTGCAGCGAAGTGTGCACTGATATGAAACTTCATGGCAGATTAAAACTGTGTGCCGGACCGAGACTCGAACTCCGGACCTTTGTATTTCGCAGGCACGTGATCTATCAACTGAGCTACCTAAGCACGAACCACAACCCGTCCTCGGAGCTTTACTCCAACAGTACCTCGACTCCTACCTTTCAAACATTACAGAAGCTCTCCTGCGAACCTCTAAGAACTAGCACTCCTGAAAGAAAGGATATTTTGCAGACATGGCTTAGCCAGAGTCTAGGGGTTGCTTCCAGAATGGGATATTCACTCTGTAGCGGAGTGTGCGCTGATATGAAACTTCATGGCAGATTAAAACTGTGTGCCGGACCGAGACTCGAACTCGGGAGCTTTGCCTTTTGCAGGCAGAGGCTCTAGCAACTGAGCTACCGAAGCACGACTCACGCCCTGTCCTCGCAGCTTTACTCTGACCAGTACGTCGTCTCCTACCTTGCAAACTTTACAGAAGCTCTCCTGCGAATCTGTAAGATCAAGCACTCCTGAAAGAAAGGATATTGCGGAGACGTGACTTAGCCACAGCCTAGGGGTTGTTTCCGGAATGAGATTTTCACTTTGCAGTGGGGTGTGCGCTGCCATGAAACCTCATGGCAGATTAAAACTGTTTGTCGGACCGAGACCCAAACTCGGGACATTTGGCTTTTGCGGGCATGTGCTCTACCAACTGAGGTACCCAAGCACGACTTACGATCCGTCCTTGCATCTTGATTTCCACCAGTACCTCGTCTGCTACCTTGCAAACATTACAGAAGCTCTCCTGCGAACCTTGTGGTACTAGCACGCCCGAAAGAAAGGGGTTGTTTCCAGAATGAGAATTTCACTCTGCAGCGGAGTGTGCGCTGATATGAAACTTCATGGCTAATTAAAACTGTGTGCCAGACCGAGACCCGAACTCGGAACCTTTGCCTTTCGCAAGCAAGTGCTCTACCAACTGATTCAAACAAGCACGACTCACATCTCTTCCTCGCAGCTTTACTTCCACCAGCACCTCGTCTGCTACCTTCCAAACTCTACAGAAGCACTCATGGCAAACTTGCAGAACTAGCACTCCTGAAAGAAAGGATGTAGCGGAGACATGGCTTAGCCACAGCCTAGGGGTTGTTTCCAGAATGGGATTTTCACTCTGCAGCGAAGTGTGCGCTGATATGAAACTTCATGGCAGATTAAAACTGTGTGCCGGACCGAGACTCGAACTCGGGAGCTTTGCCTTTTGCGGGCAGAGGCTCTACCAACTGAGCTACCGAAGCACGACTCACGCCCCGTCCTCGCAGCTTTACTCTGACCAGTACGTCGTCTCCTACCTTGCAAACTTTACAGAAGCTCTCCTGCGAATCTGTAAGATCAAGCACTCCTGAAAGAAAGGATATTGCGGAGACATGACTTAGCCACAGCCTAGTGGTTGTTTCCGGATTGAGATTTTCACTTTGCAGTGGGGTGTGCGCTGCCATGACACCTCATGGCAGATTAAAACTGTTTGTCAGACCGAGATCCAAACTCGGGACATTTGGCTTTTGCGGGCATGTGCTCTACCAACTGAGGTACCCAAGCACGACTCATACCCCGTCATCGCAGCTTTACTTCCACCAGTACCTCGTCTCCTACCTAGCAAACTTTACAGAAGCTCTCCTGCGAACCTGCAGAACTAGCACTACTGAAAGAAAAGATATTTTGCAGACATGGCATAGCCACAGCCTAGGGGTGGTTTCCAAAATGAAATTCTTGGCTAATTAAAATTGTGTCCCGGACCGAGTACCAAACTCGGGACGTTTGCCTTTCGCAGGTAAGTGCTCTACCAACTGAGCCAAACAAGCACGAGTCACACCTGTTCCTCGCAGCTGTACTTCCACCAGCACCTCGTCTGCCACCTTCTAAACTCTACAGAAGCACTCATGCCAAACTTGCAGGACTAGCACTCCTGAAAGAAAGGATATAGCGAAGACATGGCTTAGCCACAGCCTAGGTGTTTTTTCCAGAATGAAATTTTCACTCTGCAGCGGAGTGTGCGCTGATATGAAACTTCATGGCTGATTAAATCGTTGTGCCGGACCGAGACCAGAATTCGGGATCTTTGCCTTTTGCGGGCATGTGCTCTACCCAAGCACGACTTACGATCCGTCCTCGCAGCTTTACTTCCACCAGTACCTCGTCTCCTACCTTACAAACTTTACAGAAGCTCTCCTGTGAACCTCTCAGATGTAGCACTCCTCAAAGAAAGTATATTGCAGAAACATGGCTTAGCAACAGCCTAGGGATTGTTTCCAGAATGAGATTTTCACTCTGCAGCGGAGTGTGCGCTGATATGAAACTTCATGGCAAATTAAAACTGTGTGCTGGACTGAAGCCCTAACTTGGGACCCTTGCTATTCGCTGGCAAGTGCTCTACCAACTGAGCTACCCAAGAGCGACTCACTCCCCGTCCTCACAGCTTTATTTCCACCAGTGCCTCGTCTCCTACCTTCCAAACTTTACAGAAGCTCGCCTTCGAACCTTGCAGAATTAGCACTCCTGAAATAAAGGGTATTGTAAAGACATGGCTGAGCCACAGCCTAGGGGTTGTTTCCAAAATGAGGTTTTCAATCTGCAGCGGAGTATGCGCTGCTATGAAACTTCATGGTAGATTAAAATTGTGTGCTGGACCGGGACTCGAACCCAGGACCTTTGCCTTTCGCGGGCCAGTGCTCTACAAACTGAGCTACCGAAACACGATTCACGCCCCGTCCTCACAACTTTACTACCACCAGTACCTCGTCTCCTATCTTCCAAACCTTACAGAAGCTGTCCTGCAAACCTTGGAGAACAAGCACCCTTGAAATAAAAGATACTACGGAGACATGGCTTAGCCGCAGGCTAGGAGTTGTTTCCAAAATGAGGTTTTCGCCCTGCAGCGGAGTGTGCGCTGATATGAAAGTTCATGCCAGATTAAAACTGAGTTCCGGACCGAGACCCGAACTCGAAACCTTTGCCTTTCGCAGGCAAATGCTGTACCAACTGAGATAAACAAGCTAGACTAACGCCCCATCCTCGCAGCTTTACATCCACCAGCACCTCGTCTGCTACCTTCCAAACTTTACAGAAGCACTCCTGCCAACCTTGCAAAACTAGCACTCCCGAAAGAAATGATATTGCTGAGACATGGCTTAGCTACAGCCTAGGGGTTGTTTCCAGAATGAGGTTTCCTCTCTGCAGCGGAGTGTGCGTTGATATGAAACTTCATGGCAGATTAAAACAGTGTGCCGGACCGAAACTCGAACTCGGGACCTTTGCCTCTCGCGGGAAAGTGCTCTACCAACTGAGCTACCCAAGCACGACTCACGCCCCATCCTCACAGCTTTACTTCCACCAGTACCTCGTCTCCAGCCTTCCAAACTTTACATAAGCTCTCCTGCGAACCTTGCAGAATTAGCAGTCCTGAATGAAAGGATATTCCGGAGACATGGCTTAGCCACAGCCTAGGGGTTGTTTCCAGAATGAGATTTTCACTCTACAGCCGAGTGTGCGCTGATATGAAACTTCATTGCAGATTAAAACTGTGTGCCAGAACGAGACTCGAACTCGGGATCTGTGCCTTTTGCGGACAAGTGCTCAACAAACTGAGCTACCCAAGCATGACTCACGCCCCGTCCTCACAGCTTTACTTCCTACAGTACCTCGTCTCCTACCTTCCAAAATTTACAGTAGCTCTCCAGCGAACCTAGTAGAACTAGCACTCCTGAAAGAAAGTATATTGCGGAGACATGGCTTAGTCACAGCCTAGGGGTTTATTCGGGAATGAGGTTTTCACTGCCGGATCGAGACTCGAACTGGGGACCTTTGCCTTTCTTGGGCAAGTGCTCTACCAACAGAGCTACGGAATCACAACTCACGCCCCGTCCTCGTAGCTTTACTTCCACCAGTACCTCGTCTCCCACTTCCTAAACTTTACAGAAGCTCGCCTCCGAAACTTGTAGTACTAGCACTCCTGAAATTAAGGATATTGCGGCGACATAGCTTAGCCAAAGCCTAGGGGTTGTTTACAGAATGAAATTTTCATTCTGCAGCGGAGTATGCGATGCTATGAAACTTCATGGAAGATTAAAACTGTGTTCTGGACCGAGACTCGAACTCGGGAACTTTGCCTTTAGCGGGCAAGTGCTCTGCCAACTAAGCTACCAAGGCACGACTCACGCCCCGCATTCAGAGCTTTACTTCCACCAGTACCTCGTCTCCTACCTTCCAAACTTTACAGGGGCTCTCCTGCGAACCTGGCAGAACTAGCACTCCTGAAAGAAGGGATATTGCGGAGACATGGCTTAGCCACAGCCTAGGGGTTGTGTCCAGAATGAGATTTTCACTTTGTAGCGAAGTGCTCGTTGATATGAAACTTCATGGCAGATTAAAACTGTGTGCTAGACCGAGACCCGAACTTGGGACCTTTGCCTTCCGCAGGCAAGTGCTCTGCCATCTGAGCCAAACAAACACGACTCACGCCCCGTCCTCGCTGCTTTACTTCCACCAGCACCTCGTCTCCTACCTTCCAAACTTTTCAGAGGCCCTCCTCCGTAATTTGCAGAACTAACACTCCTGAAATAAAGGAAATTGCGGAGACAAGGCTTTGCCACAACCTAGGGGTTGTTTCCAGACTGAGATTTTCTCCCTGCAGCGGAGCGGGTGCTGATGTGACACTTCATGGCAGATTAAAACTGTGTACCGTAGCGAGACCCGAACTCCGGAACTTTGCCTTTTGCGGGCAAGTCGTCCACCAACTGAGCTAACCAATCACGTCTCACGCCCCGTCCTCGCAGCTTTACTTCCACCAGTACCTCGTCTCCCACTTTCCAAACTTTACAGAAGCTCGTCTCCGAAACTTGTAGTACTAGGACTCCAGAAATAAAGGATATTGCGGAGACATAGCTTAGCCAAAGCCTAGGGGTTGTTTCCAGAATGAGTTTTTCACTCTGCATCGGAGTGTGCGCTGATATGAAACTTCATGGCAGATTAAAACTGTATGCTGTACCGAGACCCGAACTCCGGACCGTTTCCTTTTGCGGTCAACTGGTCTACCAACTGGGCTAACCAATCACGTCTCACGCCCCGTCCTCTCAGCTTTACTTCCACCAGCACCTCGTGTACTACCTTCCAAAGTTTACAGAAGCTCTCCTGCGAATCTTGCAGAACTAGCACTCCTGAAAAAAACGGTATTTCTGAGATATGGCTTAGCCACAGCCTAGGAGTTGTTTCCAGAATGAGATTTTCACTTTTGCGGCGGAGTGTGCGCTGATATGAAACTTCATGGCAGATTAAAACTGTGTGCCGGACCGAGACCCGAACTCGGGACCTTTGCCTTCTGCGGGCAAGTGCTCTACCAACTGAGCTAAACAAGCACGTCTCACGCCCCGTCCTCTCAGCTTTACTTCCACCAGCACCTCGTCTGCTACCTTACAAACTTAACAGAAGCTCCCCTACCTAACTTTCAGAAGTAGCACTCCTGAAATAAAGGATATTGCGGAGACATGGCTTAGCCACAGCCTAGGGGTTGTTTCCAGAATGAGATTTTCACTCTACAGCATAGTGTGCGCTGATATGAAACTTCATGGCAGATTAAAACTGTGTGCCAGGCCGAGACCCGAACTCGGGGCTTTGCCTTTCGCAGGCAATTCCTCTATCAACTGAGCTACCCCAGGACGATTCACGCCCCGTCCTCGCAGCGTTACTTCCACCAGTACCTCGTCTCCTACCTTCCAAACTTTACAGAATCTCTCCTGTGAACCTTTCAGAACTAGCACTCCTTAAAGAAAGGATATTGTGGAGACATGGCTTAGCCACAGGCTAAGGGTTGTTTCCAGAACAAGATTTTCACTCTGAAGCGGAGTGTGCTTGAAACTTCGTTGCACTATACAAATGTAAATAATTAATAAATGATAATGGTTTATTCTTTAAGAAAAGAAGTTGAACGTAGAAACTTGTAGATCTTGTAGTTAACAATGTATTCCTTCTTTTATTTGTATTTGCTTTTGTTTTTACCAGGTTGATAGGTCGATAACCGTGTTATTTGCAATTTTCAGAAGACACCATGCTAGTATTTCCTACACAAAACCTATCCTACCTCAATGACTCCCTTAACAGTTCCCTTCTGAAGTCATTAGATATGTTCATAAACTCACAGCAAGGCAAATATGATGCCAATGTTATGATGCAACATGTCTTAAAATTAAAAAGTGAACACAAAACTAAAATTATAATGCTAGGAACGGGTATATCTTGAACCTTTGTGATAGTGTTTCTGCTTTGTACAGTTTTGTTTTATTTAAGACGAAAAAATAAGCCAAGTCATAATATACCACTTCATCAAATCCCTGTTAACTGGATACCACACTCTAACTGGTGTACTTCAGTAGTTACTTGTGAGCATTAGTGTATTAATTTTGTTTATTGTACTTCATTCTTTACTAAACAGTCTCATGTTACAATAAATAATATTGTAGAATAGATATTCTTGCATTTACGTAGGGTAGATTAAACAGGTGTTGCTATGTAATTTTCTGAGTGAAAAATCTATTTTTGTTCATTCATCTCATCAAGATTTGTTACACTTATTATAATGATTTTTGTGTGAACTATGTGATTCATGAGCGTACAGTGCTTTAGTAAAGTGTAAAGTATTTTCAACATACTTAATGTGAAGCGTGTGTAATCATCTAAGTTGAGAGTTTTCACTGCTTGTGTTAGTGCTTTTGCCGTGTGAAGAGTGGAGGAATGTTGAGTGGTAAATTCGAGGGCGAATTTTTCCGAAGGGTGGAGGAATGTTGAGTGGTACTTAAGACAAGTAAATAGTGAAATCAAAGTTAAATAAAAATTAGAAAATAAATGAAAAACTTGTTTTACTTTAGAGAGTTACATACTGGCAAACAGCGGGCAGAGCAAAAGAGACAATGTCCGTAAAGTCAGCAAGTTCAGGAACCATCCCCCTCTCCACATAAGCGGACGCTGTTGATTCGGCCGGCAGCACATCGCCCGCCCGGATCACGTGTTTCTCAGTTGTCACCTGTGAGCAAAGGCCCTCGCCTACATTCCAAGAGCCAGTGACCGACGTTAAGAAAATTCTTCGAGAAGATTTTCTACGTGACAGAAGAGGCAATGACCGTGAAGTCGTTCACCTCCAGTGAACTGAAGTGAATAAATAGACGAGACGCAGTGAGCCCGACAAGAGAGTAGCAGTAGTTTTCAGTCAGTTTCCGTGCTGAAGACCGTCATGCAATAAGAGACTACATCATACACAGACGCACCAAGTCCGCCAAACGTCCGCCGCTGTAATGGAATAGCAAGCAGCAGCCTCGGCGCCAGAAGACAGAAGTTAAAAGGTATTTCAAGTCTGATTGTTACGTACCCGAGTGACTCGCGAGGACGGTAAGGAGACGGCCTCACATCAGCAGTCACCTATGAGCTGGTGATGAAGATCTGACAGCCGAAGACTGGCTTGCTGGAGTCCGTTGTTCGAGTCCGGGACACTGGCCTTCCCCCGCCGTGCCGCTCCGCTGGCCGACGCACAACACTGACACACGCGGCCGCTTAGAGAAGAGAAACACTGGGACGCCACATCCAAGGTATCACCATCCGATTCACGACTTCGTTCTCAATAATTAAACGGGCCACAGCACGATGCGCGTCTCCAGTCAACTGGGGAGACGGCGACACGAGATACACACCGCCACGTGTAATCAGACGCCGCCGCTGCCGCAGCAGAAGGCTTCACAAACGACACGTCTGCCGTTCTCCCAGCCAGAACAGTCCAGTAAGAAAACTGTTGTACAAATCTTCAATAAAAGTTATCTTATGTAAAAATGCTGTTTCATTCTACCTCATACCCGAGCCAAAGAAGAACCCACCCTGTCCAAGTGTTGTTAAGAAAGAAAAATTAATTTATTTAGTATTTTCACCCTGACATAATGCTTTAGAATTAAATGCCAATTGCAGTAATGCTCATCCTGACAATTGACTAGCATCAAAAGAGAAACCCTAGTTACATTTAGTAGCAGAAGTGTTACATTTAGTGTCAGAACTGTTACAGTTTGAAAGAACTTATCTGGTTGCAGATTTGAGGCATGCAAAAAGATGAATGTCTTGATGTTGTATGAGGTGGTTGTGCAACAGGAAATGGACCTTGTATATTAAGTACCTATGGATTTGAGACTATTCTGGCTGTAAGTTATTCTAAATAAAGGGGTAAAGCCGGCCAGTAGCGTGTGATCTGCATAGTAAGCCTTTTGGGGTACCCTCGTAAACAAGGAAACGACGTCAAAACTCACCATGATATCTGACTCATCCAACCTGAAGCTATCAAGGCGTTTAACAAAATCCACGGAATTACGTATGTGATGAGGGCATTTACCCACATAAGGACTTAATATTCCCGTCAGGTATTTGGCCAACACATATCTAGGTGCCCTGACGTTCCTGACAATGGGGCTTTGTTTCCTTGTTTACGAGGGTACCCCTGTGAGAATCAGTAGAATTGATTAGTCAGAAGTTTGACGAGAAGACCACTGAACTTTTTAGGCATGTCTTGACTTCCACATATTTTCTTTTTAATGGAGAATACTACGAACAAACGGAGGGAGTCGTATGGGTAGCCCACTCTCACCGGTGGTAGCGAATTTGTACATGGAGAACTTCGAGGAGGAAGCCCTGTCGTCATCCGAATGGAAACCTACTTGCTTTTTCCGTTACGTGGACGACACGTTCGTAATCTGGCCACATGGTATGGATAAACTCCTTGACTTCCTTACACATCTAAACTCCATACACCCCAACATAAAATTCACTATGGAGACTGAAACGGAGGGTAAATTACCGTTCCTTGACGTCTTGGTCAAGAGAAGGGCTGACGGCACCCTAGGTCATGGGGTGTATCGGAAGACAACGCACACTGATCTGTATTTGCACGCAGACAGCTGCCACCACCCTTCACAGAGGAACGGGGTACTTAAAACTCTAGTACATAGGGCGCGCACTATCTCTGACGCAGAGAGTCTACCCCAGGAATTGAAACATCTGAGAACTGTGTTTCGAAAAAATGGGTACTCAGAGTGGCAGATTCAACGTGATCTCCACCCAACCACTACAGCACAACCTGTGGAGATGGATGAAATCACGAGGGAGGAGGTAGGCACTGCGTTTATTCCGTGTACAGGCGCACTCTCGGGGAAAATCGCCCTCATTTTGAAGAAACACCGGGTCGGAACTGTGTTTTGTCCTCCAAATAAAACTCGTGCACTGGTGGGGAGCGCCAAAGATGACCTCGGTTTGAGGAAGGCCGGCGTATACCAGATTACGTGTCAATGTGGCAAGTCGTATATTGGTCAGACGATGTGTACCGTCGAGGATCGATGCCGTGAACACCAGAGGCACACTTCACTGATGTATCCGAGCAAGTCGGCGGTCGCTAAACATTGTTTGTCGGAAAATAGCGCTATGGAGTATGAACGCACGAGGATTCTGGTACAGACGTCGAGATACTGGGACAGCGTTGTTAGAGAGACCATCGAAATTCGCACCAATGACGACCTCATAAACCGTGACTGTGGCTACAATCTTAGCAAGGCTTGGGAACCAGCGATTGGGTTAATCAAGAATAAATCGAGCAAACGTATAGTTGTGACGACCACGGCGGACAGAGCCATCACACCGACGTCATCTCAGACGCCGTCGCAATCTGTTCTACCGCGCGACCGTGGCGCGGGGCGCGGACGGCGGAGGGAGTGGACCGCGGGCGGAGGGTATTTAAATCGGCCGCTGCCGCGACCGAACCCAGTTCCCCCTGAGCAGCCGTAGCGTACGGATCTCCGTACTAGCACGTTCACAGGAGCTCAGTCCGTCGGTTCACCCGATGATGGCGACATGTATGATCGCCGAAATACTGTGCCCGTTGGATGATGTAGACCGGCAGTACACCCGTGGATGTTTTGACTATCAAATACGCCGGGAGAAACTAAAGAATCACATGTAATATGTTTGCCACAAGCTATTATTCATTGAGACCTGCAGGGCTGTTTGTAAGTTTGGTCAGTCATAGAATGCACAATTTTTTCACCCCTATGTCACACACAAACTGTATGTCCTAAGTCTTATTTCCGCCAAGTGTGGATCTTTCCAATTGTGCCATACAAGGAATGCTCATGTCCTTAACACTACACTGGTGAGAAAGAACCCTTCACATTCCATGTCACGATCCATGGCATGTGACCATGGCTACTTCCGCCATGTCACTCGCTGCCAACACTGCAGCCCCTGGCTGTGCCTGCAAGGCCACACCAGGTCTCTGGTCTGCTCTCACTGCAACCACCAAACCTCTCCCCCACTGACTCGATCCCTATGCACATGCTACTCTTGCGGCACTGCTGCTGCTGCTACTGCTGCTGCTACTACCACCACCTGCAGCTAAACCACCCCTCCCCTTGCAAGCTTACATGAAACCTCGTCCATGATTTGAGTGCCCAATACTGGCACAGTATGTCTGCTACTCCCAACCACCATTGGTCGGCAGCTGCCACTCCCCCACACCCTGCTCACTGCTTCACCAAATTCAGACCGTCCGAAACTGTATGCAGGCACAGTGCGACCACCAGTGGGATCAGATCTGGTGTATTCTATTCACAGATAAACAGGCTATTTTGCACAGACAGAACAAAAGAAGTTTTTTATGCTGTTTCACATTAGTCTAGTGCGATATTCGTTTCATCGATATACTGTATATTAACAGGACCAGTACCACAATAAGAACACTCTGAGGTGACCAAAGTCATGGGATAGCGAAGTGCACATATACCAATGTCAGTAGTATCGTGTTCACAAGGTATAAAATGGCAGTGCATGAATAGAGCTGTTATTCGTGTGAAAGGTTTCAACTTGGTTACGGCAGCACAATGGCAATTAGTAGACTTTTTAAGTTGAATAGTAGTTGCAACTAGATGTGGGGGAGATTCCATTTTTGAAACCGTTAGGGAATTCAATATTTACAGATCCACACTGTCAAGAGTCTACTGAGGAAACCAAATTCCAGGCGTTACCTCTCACCACAGACAACACAGTGCCCAGTGGTTCCCACTTAACTGTCGAGCAAGCATCGTTTGCATAGAGTTGTCAATGCTAACAGACAAGCAACACTGAATGAAATAATCGCAGAAATTAATGTGGGACGTACCTCTAACGTATCCATTAGGACAGTGTGGAGAAATCTGGCTTTAACACGCTACGGTAGCAGACGACTGACATATGTGCCTTTGCTGACAGCACGACATGACCTGCAGTACCTCTCATGGGCTTGTGACCATATGGGTTGGACTTTAGATGTCTGGGAAACTTTGAGCTGGTCAGATGAGTACCGATTTCAGTTGGTAAGCGCTAATCGTAGGGTTCGAGTGTGCACAGACCCGAGGAAGCCATGGACCCAAGTTGTCAACAAGGCACTGTGCAAGTTGGGCTGTGTTTACCTGAAATGGGCTGAGTCCTCAGGTCAACATGAACCAATGATTAACTGGAAATGGTTATGTTCAGCTGCTTGGAGACCATTTTCAGATGACTGTGGACTTCATGTTCCCAAACACTGATGGAATTTTTGTGAATGACAATGGACTGTGTCTCTAAGCCACAATTGTGTGCGATTGCTTTGAATAACATTCTGGACAATTCGAGCGAATGATTTGGACACCCAGATCACCCAACGTGAGTCACATAAAACATTTATGGGGTGCAATGAAGAAGTTTATTTGTGCACAAAATCCTGCACCTCAATATTTTTGTGATCACAGATGGCAATAGAATTAGTATGGTTCAGTATATCTGCAGGGGATTTCCAACGATCTGTTTAGTCCAATCCACGTCAAGTTGCTCCACTGTGATGGGCAAAATTGGGCCGACACAGTATTAGAAGGTATTCCATGACTTTTGTCACCTCAGTGGAAACAGCATTCCAGTAGAAGCTCAGCAATCCTGCATGCATCATGGTAGCTGTCAGTGGGGCCAGATCACTGCAGTCACTATTCGGTTACCGGTTATTCTTCTAGTTTTACTGTCCCTGTTAATACATGCCTCTCTGTATAATGGACAAGTAAATTTCCACTTAAAATATCATTTTTTTGTAATGAGAAACAAATCGATGGTTTCCCTCGATACTGGATGCCGCACGAAGGACGTAATGAGCTGACTCCAGCTATACAATGCAAAAGCGAAATTTCAAATATGGGCTGAAACAGCATGGAAAGTGCGTCTGACGACCCTTAGGAAAGACACATTTTATGTACATACACTGAAGAGCCAAAGAAACTGGTATATCTGCCTAATATCATGTATGTCTCCCATGAGCATGCAGAAGTGCCGCTACATGACGTGGCACGGACTCGACTAATGTCTGAAGTAGTGATGGAGGGAACTGACACCATAAATCCTGCAGGCTGTCATAAATCCGTAATAGTACGAGGGGATGGAGATCTCTTCTGCACAGCACGTTGCCAGGCATCCCAAATATGCTCAATAATGTTCATGACTGGGGAGTTTAGAGGTGAACGGAATTGTTTAATCTCAGAAAAGTGTTCCTGGAGCCACTCTGTAGCAATTCTGGACGTGTGGTTTGCCGCATTGTCTTACTGGAATTGTCCAAGTCCGTCAGAATGCGCAATGGACATGAATGGGTGGAGGTGATCAGACAGGATTCTTACATACATGCCACAGAGTGGTATGTAGAGATATCAGGGGTCTCATATCACTCCAACTGCACACCCCCCAAACCATTAAAGATCCTCCAATAACTTGTACAGTTTCCTGCTGACATGCAAGGTCCTAGGATTCATGAGGTTGTCTCCACATCAGTACACATACATCTACTCGATACATTGTGGAATGAGACGCGTCCGACTAAGCAACATGTTTCCAGTCATCAGCAGTGAAATGTGGGTGTACACGAGTGGACCTTCAGCTCCGAAGGCCCATGTCGATAACGTTTCGTTGAATGGTTGACATGCTGACACTTGTTGATGGCCCAGCATTGAAATCGTCAGAAATTTGCGGAAGGATTCCCGTCTGTTACGTTGAACGATTCTCTAAAGTTATCGTTGGTCCCGTTCTTGCAGGATCTTTTTGCGGCCGTAGCGATGTTGGAGATTTGATGTTTTACCCGATTCCTGATATTCCCAGTACACTCTTGAAATGGATGTATGTGAAAATCCCCACTTCATCGCTACCTTGAAGATGCTGTGTTTCATCGCTCGTGCTCCGATTATAACACCACATTCAGACTCACTTAAATCTTGATAACCTGCCATTATAACGGCAGTAACCGTTCTAACATCTGTGCCATACCCTTATTGTCTTACATAGGCGTTGCCTACTGCAGCGCCGTATTCTGCCTGTTTACACATCTCTGTGTTTGAATACATTTACCTACACCAGTGTACATATGATCTACATTTGTCGAACATCAAAATCCATTTAACATGTTTTTCAACTCACTGTTATTCGTTCACAAAGAAAAAGGGCTATGTATAGTGAAGCACCTACACTAACTTGGCAGGATTTAAGATTTTCAAGTTACTCCATATAACAGATAAATTTTGCAGCATCAGAGCAAGACTATGCATCAAATAATAGTAATTAATGACTATTATGATGTGTTAATCATGGATTACACTGATTCTTAACTGGTAAAAACGAATCAGCAAATAAAGAAGCTTGAACCCGAGTTTCGTACATCCTTGTAAGATTATCATCCACCTAAGAAAATGATTGAAGATGTTTGTCAGTGTAGAATGGTTTGTTTAGTCATAGTAGGTTCCGCATATAGCTGTAGTAGCAATTTCATTCCATAGATTCAACATAATATCATGGAGCGAGAGGCTGCACCTAAACAATTAACATCATGTAAGGATCTTCAGTGTCCTCTCCCATATGTATGGGTATATGTGCTATGGATGCATGGTTTAACTCATTTTATTTTCTTATTTACAGATGATGTTGTGCAGTATTGCCTGATGGAAACGTCTCAATAGGAGTACTAATCGATTTTCAATATGTGTTTCAACGAAGTATCAAGTGGTAGTAAACGTGTCAGAGTTGGAATTTTCCCCAATTGTGAGTTCAACCGAGCAGTAATGATAGAAAAGCCGCGTTATTGAGGTGCGGAAATGCATTCTTAGCTGAATATGCCAATCTATGTGTATAAATAAATGGATCATGTTTATGATACCTGTGTCATTCTTTTTGCTATAAAAACCCCTGTATGCTAGGGTAATCATATAGTATCCAGTGTGAGTGGGTGAACGAAACATCCTCTTCACAAGGACTTCGTTGTAACTGATTGGTCTAATACTTCTTTGCAAAAACAGAATAAGAGGAATGGGGCACTATTGCCAGGCAGTATCACATCTGTTATTGTTGGGCCTTCTGACTATGGTACTTGACGATGTTCTAGTGGAAATTCCAGACCACTGAGGGAAATACTTTTTTTTGGTTTGCCATAGAGGTCTTGACATCTTCTGCCTAAGCCAGACACAGTCTAGGATCCCAAAGCAACTGCTAAGAGACAATATTAATCTTATTATTGCCTTCAAACAGGATAACATTAATTTAAAACATATTTATCAGGTAAATGTAGGAACTGAAATGACATTCAATGAATTTACAACCTTATACAGAGATTTATGGAATCATTCACAGTAGAGCTTTGTAGTTATCAGCAGAATGAGGCAGTTGAATGGTAGGCAATACTTCCAGAAATTTTAAGATTTGTTAAAAGAGGATGACATGTGTATATATAGTGAAACAACTAGGTAATTACATTATTATTATGACGCGAAAATCCAGATGGTCATTAATAGTATTAAATGTCATACTACTAGGTTTGAAGCACTCAACAAAAGTAATAAGGAATTAAATACACCTTCTCAAACCATTCTGAGGTTAATCAATGGATTAACTGTAAAGGCTGATGTAGAAGAAAAGAAGACAATTGCACAGGTCCCTATAATTGAAAAGAAGGGGACTGGGAGTGTATGTGAGCTCTATACTGCTCCAGATACTGTTTAGTAAATAACTATACGTCACTAAACATGAGTTCCTTGGACAATGTAGGGCTATTTGAGAGAAACTGCGATGCTGAGCATAGGGCTTCTGGAATGAGACCAGTCACTCTAAAACATGTTTAGGCCTGTCATAGGGTCTATTGAACGACTTTACAGGGCTAAAGAAGAGAAAGAAGAAGATTCTATTTGTGATTTCATTAAACATTACAGCAGCAGATGCATAGATAGAACTTATGCTATAAGCTAGTTAAAAACATACACCCAGGTACTCAATCTATAAATGAAATCAAGAACGCGATACAGATCAGTGATAGAGAATTCGAAAGAACACCTGGTTTGCGGTATCTAATATTCTTAAAATCTACAAAATTAGACAGCTATTCACCATAGATATCGGAAATTGTGGTCAGATACTATATGTGATGAATATATATAAGAAAACTAGTGGAGTAGGAGCCAAGTGCACCAACATTTCGAAATACAAAATTATTATTCAACATGCATTAGCGAACGTACCTGACAGTGGCATTATCAACGTTCATATTAAGAAAATAAGCAAAATATTTCTCCAATACCTCTAATATAACTAACCCAACGAAATGATTCAGTGATAATGGCTGCTCACAATATCGGCTGCAACTGGAAATACGAATTCAATCGTCTCAATAACTTCACAGCTTAGAGAAAGACGTACCATCCAGTAATAACAGAAACAGTTGTTCAGGAGCTCGATAGACCAGCATGCAAGGGACTACAACGTTCGCAGGTTATAATTCGAGATGTGGGTGACTTATGGTAAGCGGATCTAGTAGTTATAAGTCAATATTCGCAGGAGAATAAAGGTTTCAAGTGCATTTTAATGGTTATTGATATGTACTCGAAATTTGCCTGGGCTTTACCTGTGAAGACATAGTTGAGGGAGGCCGTTATGCAGACCTTCATTAACTACTGCAGATAGCAGCCAACCGCTTCACTCATAATAGTTCGTGATGGTGCGTTCTATAATATGTATTTCAACATGGTAAAGGAATCTCATGCAGTAGATATCACTGGTACTTGACGTTCTCTCAGATGAAAGCATGTAGTGTGGAATGTTTGAACAAGATGACAAAAGTGCGGATGTGGACGCATTTAACCATTGTGGTTCTTATAAATGAACTGATATCCTTACACAAATCACTGACATGTATAACCAGACTGTCCAAAGGATAATCAGATGGAGGCCAAGTGATGTGCATGATTGCTGACTTCTAAATACCATTTACAGTAGTATTAAAATGCTAGAGCGAAGCAAACAGATATATAATGTAGATGATTTCGTAAGTGTTTCAAAACACAAACAGCATTTGGGAAACTGTGCCTCCCATCCAAATCTGTTCAAAGGAGATGTTTACTGTTTCTGAGATGCATTGAAGAAACCCTAAAACTTACATCTTAAAGCATAGCAATGAAACTGCTAGTAGTATTACGTCTCCCTCATAGAAAGGTGTTATAAGGTGACAGAGGAAAGTGGCTGTTGTGAAATAGATTGGCTTATATCCATCGCAAAGCAATTGGGTGGATATAGCGGGTTTCCTACCTAACAAATCATGCAAATCTCAAACAACTACTGTGGACCTGGAATGTACATCTACATCTACATACATACTCCGCAATCCATCATACGGTGCGTGGCGGAGGGTACCTCGTACCACAACTAGCATCTTCTCTCCCTGTTCTACTCCCAAACAGAACGAAGGAAAAATGACTGCCTATATGCCTCTGTACGAGCCCTAAGCTCTCTTATCTTATCTTTGTGGTCTTTCCGCGAAATGTAAGTTGGCGGCAGTAAAATTATACTGCAGTCAGCCTCAAATGCTGGTTCTCTAAATTTCCTCACTGGCGATTCACGAAAAGAACGCCTCCTTTTCTCTAGAGACTCCCACCCGAGTTCCTGAAACATTTCCGTAACACTCGCATGATGATCAAACCTACCAGTAACAAATCTAGCAGCCCGCCTCTGAATTGCTTCTATGTCCTCCCTCAATCCGACTTGAGAGAGATCCCAAACGCTTGAGCAGTACTCAAGAATAGGTCGTATTAGTGTTTTATAAGCGGTCTCCTTTACAGATGAACCACATCTTCCCAAAATTCTACCAATGAACCGAAGGCGACTATCCGCCTTCCCCACAACTGCCTTTACATGCTTGTCACACTTCATATCGCTCTGCAATGTTACGCCCAAATATTTATTCGGCATGACTGTGTCAAGCGCTACACTACTAATGGAGTATTCAAACATTACAGGATTCTTTTTCCTGTTCATCTGCATTAATTTACATTTATCTATATTTAGAGTAAGCTGCCATTCCTTACACCAATCACAAATCCTGTCCAAGTCATCTTGTATCCTCCTACAGTCACTCAACGACGACACCTTCCCGTACACCACAGCATCATCAGAAAACAGCCGCACATTGCTATCCACCCTATCCAAAAGATCATTTATGTAGATAGAAAACAACAGCGGACCTACCACACTTCCCTGGGGCACTCCAGATGATACCCTCACCTCCGATGAACACTCACCATCGAGGACAACGTACTGGGTTCTATTACTTAAGAAGTCTTCGAGCCACTCACATACTTGGGAACCAATCCCATATGCTCGTACCTTAGTTAGGAGCCTGCGGTGGGGCACCGAGTCAAATGCTTTCCGGAAGTCAAGGAATATGGCATCCGTCTGATACCCTTCATCGATGGTTCGCAAGATATCATGTGAGAAAAGGGCGAGTTGCGTTTTGCAGGAGCGATGCTTTCTAAAGCCGTGCTGATGCATCCACAGCAACTTCTCTGTCTCAAGGAAATTCATTATTTTCGAACTGAGAATATGTTCGAGAATCCTGCAACAAACCGATGTTAAGGATATTGGTCTGTAATTTTGAGGATCCGTCCTTCTATCCTTCTTATATACAGGCGTCACCTGCACTTTTTTCAAGTCACTCGGGACTTTACGTTGGGCAAGAGATTCGCGATAAATGCAAGCTAAGTAAGGAGCCAATGCAGTAGAGTACTCTCTGTAAAACCGAATTGGAATCCCATCAGGACCTGGCGATTTATTTACTTTCAACCCATTCAGCTGCTTCACAACCCCATGGATGTCTATCACTATGTCCTCCATACGGGAATCTGTACGAGGCCCAAACGGCGGTATGTTTGTACGATCCTCCTGCGTGAAAGATTTCTCAAATGCTAAATTTAAAATTTCAGCTTTCGTTTTGCTGTCTTCCGTTGCTAGGCCAGACTGATCAGTGAGTGACTGGATGGAAGCCTTCGACCCGCCTACCGATTTTACGTAAGACCAGAATTTCCTTGGGTTTTCAGCAAGATCTTTAGCTAAGGTGTGACGGTGGTAGTGGTTGAATGCTTCGCGCATCGCTCTTTTTACAGCATCATGAGTCTCTACTAACTTTTGCCTGTCCTCATTCTCCCGATCTTTCTTGTACCGCGAATGCAACTGCCTTTGCTTCCTGAGCATTCTCCGAATTGCGCTGTTGAACCACGATGGGTCTGTCTGCTCGTAACACACTTTTCCGGCACATATTTGTCCAGTGCGTGATTTACAATGTGTTTAAAATTTGCCCATAATTCTTCCACGTCCATCGTACCGGAAGTAAATGAAATCGATTCATTTACTAAGTGGGATGCTAACAATTGCTTATCTGCTCTTTCTAGTAAGAATACTCTCCTAGCCTTCTTGACAGTCTTTTTAACTTTCGTAACCATAGTCGTAATGACAATCACTAATCCCTGTCTGAACACTGACACCGTCGATGAGGTCTGGTCTGTTCGTGGCTACCAGATCTAAAATGTTTCCATTACGCGGTGGCTGTCGATTTAGTTGCTCAAGACAGTTTCGGATAATGTGTTCAAAAGTAATTCACACGACGGCTTGTCTGTCCCACGTGTAATGAATCCATAGTCATCGCAGTCTATGCTAGGTAATCAAGCTTGAGAAATGACTTGTGCGTGGTGACAAGGGAATCGATCACTTAGATCAGGTCCACAGATGTCATGACATCACGTACGTAGCAATTAAGGATTTCGCAGGATGTAACCCTGCAGATCATATATTAGCCAAGCCAAGGAAATACGTTCAAGAAGGGATACTGATATTGGTCAATATACACTCCTGGAAATGGAAAAAAGAACACATTGACACCGGTGTGTCAGACCCACCATACTTGCTCCGGACACTGCGAGAGGGCTGTACAAGCAATGATCACACGCACGGCACAGCGGACACACCAGGAACCGCGGTGTTGGCCGTCGAATGGCGCTAGCTGCACAGCATTTGTGCACCGCCGCCGTCAGTGTCAGCCAGTTTGCCGTGGCATACGGAGCTCCATCGCAGTCTTTAACACCGGTAGCATGCCGCGACAGCGTGGACGTGAACCGTATGTGCAGTTTACGGACTTTGAGCGAGGGCGTATAGTGGGCATGCGGGAGGCCGGGTGGACGTACCGCCGAATTGCTCAACACGTGGGGCGTGAGGTCTCCACAGTACATCGATGTTGTCGCCAGTGGTCGGCGGAAGGTGCACGTGCCCGTCGACCTGGGACCGGACCGCAGCGACGCACGGATGCACGCCAAGACCGTAGGATCCTACGCAGTGCCGTAGGGGACCGCACCGCCACTTCCCAGCAAATTAGGGACACTGTTGCTCCTGGGGTATCGGTGAGGACCATTCGCAACCGTCTCCATGAAGCTGGGCTACGGTCCCGCACACCGTTAGGCCGTCTTCCGCTCACGCCCCAACATCGTGCAGCCCGCCTACAGTGGTGTCGCGACAGGCGTGAATGGAGAGACGAATGGAGACGTGTCGTCTTCAGCGATGAGAGTCGCTTCTGCCTTGGTGCCAATGATGGTCGTATGCGTGTTTGGCGCCGTGCAGGTGAGCGCCACAATCAGGACTGCATACGACCGAGGCACACAGGGCCAACATCCGGCATCATGGTGTGGGGAGCGATCTCCTACACTGGCCGTACACCACTGGTGATCGTCGAGGGGACATTGAATAGTGCACGGTACATCCAAACCGTCATCGAACCCATCGTTCTACCATTCCTAGACCGGCAAGGAAACTTGCTGTTCCAACAGGACAATGCACGTCCGCATGTATCCCGTGCCACCCAACGTGCTCTAGAAGGTGTAAGTCAACTACCCTGGCCAGCAAGATCTCCGGATCTGTCCCCCATTGAGCATGTTTGGGAC
Organism: Schistocerca cancellata; assembly: GCF_023864275.1. Classification (NCBI taxonomy): domain Eukaryota; kingdom Metazoa; phylum Arthropoda; class Insecta; order Orthoptera; family Acrididae; genus Schistocerca; species Schistocerca cancellata. The sequence goes on from NC_064636.1 coordinate 153,538,265, forward strand.
TGGATGAAGCGTCGTCTCACGCGGTCTGCACGTCCAGCACGAACGCTGGTCCAACTGAGGCGCCAGGTGGAAATGGCATGGCAAGCCGTTCCACAGGACTACATCCAGCATCTCTACGATCGTCTCCATGGGAGAATAGCAGCCTACATTGTGCGAAAGGTGGATATACACTGTACTAGTGCCGACATTGTGCATGCTCTGTTGCCTGTGTCTATGTGCCTGTGGTTCTGTCAATGTGATCATGTGATGTATCTGACCCCAGGAATGTGTCAATAAAGTTTCCCCTTCCTGGGACAATGAATTCACGGTGTTCTTATTTCAATTTCCAGGAGTGTAGTTGACAAAGCAGTGTGCGCGAAACGTAAATTGGTATGAGGTTCAATTGTAATTGAGTTATGAATGCTGCTCATTACCTGCTGGAGAATAAGAATGTTAAGGAGGAGAAGAGTGCATCAGCGTTTTTAAAAATCCATTCAGTTATCATCTATGGCAGCTAAAAGATCGTCAAAATGATAACTGATTAAACTGTTTAGTGCATTACCATAGCCAAAGGAATTATTCTGTTCATAATCCAGCCTTGTTCCGACAGTGTGGTAGCAGCCAGGGCAGATAAAAATGCAGACGATGGGCGGCAGCAGCTTAACGAACCGAAAGGCACAGTGCACTGATGGAATCTCTGGTCATTGGGAAACTACTACATTAGAAGCCGCATAGGAGAGGTCTTTCGATTGTTCGTAAACAAAAAAGTTATTACCAATACCGCATAGCAGACCACTTACAAATATAGACTCATTTAAATTCGTCAGTTTGTTTTTCCGTTCCAAGATTTCATGGGGTGTTGATGTGGAATACACTAAGCAAGATGATGTGCAAATCTAGTGAATGTGGAACTCTAACTTTCGATGCTGTGGGAGGAACTAGATCTCATTGGGTGGTGTATGTTAGAAGAAGAACCCAAAACAGTGTCCTGACTCATTCGGCGATTTACGACCTCCAGAAGAATTGCGCTGCTACTTTGCTGGCAATCATACACTCCTGGAAATTGAAATAAGAACACCGTGAATTCATTGTCCCAGGAAGGGGAAACTTTATTGACACATTCCTGGGGTCAGATACATCACATGATCACACTGACAGAACCACAGGCACATAGACACAGGCAACAGAGCATGCACAATGTCGGCACTAGTACAGTGTATATCCACCTTTCGCAGCAATGCAGGCTGCTATTCGCCCATGCAAGCGATCGTAGAGATGCTGGATGTAGTCCTGTGGAACGGCTTGCCATGCCATTTCTACCTGGCGCCTCAGTTGGACCAGCGTTCGTGCTGGACGTGCAGACCGCGTGGGACGACGCTTCATCCAGTCCCAAACATGCTCAATGGGGGACAGATCCGGAGATCTTGCTGGCCAGGGTAGTTGACTTACACCTTCTAGAGCACGTTGGGTGGCACGGGATACATGCGGACGTGCATTGTCCTGTTGGAACAGCAAGTTCCCTTGCCGGTCTAGGAATGGTAGAACGATGGGTTCGATGACGGTTTGGATGTACCGTGCACTATTCAGTGTCCCCTCGACGATCACCAGTGGTGTACGGCCAGTGTAGGAGATCGCTCCCCACACCATGATGCCGGGTGTTGGCCCTGTGTGCCTCGGTCGTATGCAGTCCTGATTGTGGCGCTCACCTGCACGGCGCCAAACACGCATACGACCATCATTGGCACCAAGGCAGAAGCGACTCTCATCGCTGAAGACGATACGTCTCCATTCGTCCCTCCATTCACGCCTGTCGCGACACCACTGGAGGCGGGCTGCACGATGTTGGGGCGTGAGCGGAAGACGGCCTAACGGTGTGCGGGACCGTAGCCCAGCTTCATGGAGACGGTTGCGAATGGTCCTCGCCGATACCCGAGGAGCAACAGTGTCCCTAATTTGCTGGGAAGTGGCGGTGCGGTCCCCTACGGCACTGCGTAGGATCCTACGGTCTTGGCGTGCATCCGTGCGTCGCTGCGGTCCGGTCCCAGGTCGACGGGCACGTGCACCTTCCGCCGACCACTGGCGACAACATCGATGTACTGTGGAGACCTCACGCCCCACGTGTTGAGCAATTCGGCGGTACGTCCACCTGGCCTCCCGCATGCCCACTATACGCCCTCGCTCAAAGTCCGTCAACTGCACATAAGGTTCACGTCCACGCTGTCGCGGCATGCTACCAGTGTTAAAGACTGCGATGGAGCTCCGTATGCCACGGCAAACTGGCTGACACTGACGGCGGCGGTGCACAAATGCTGCGCAGCTAGCGCCATTCGACGGCCAACACCGCGGTTCCTGGTGTGTCCGCTGTGCCGTGCGTGTGATCATTGCTTGTACAGCCCTCTCGCAGTGTCTGGAGCAAGTATGGTTTGTCTGACACACCGGTGTCAATGTGTTCTTTTTTCCATTTCCAGGAGTGTATATTTTACAATTTTCAGTGCTGTCAAAATTGTGGTACATACCTCTGTGGATAATTATGTCTCATGTTCATCCTGACAGCTACAATGACAGTGTGAAAACATTAATCGTGGACATCTTTTCATGAGTTGAGCTTTAGGAGTGATATCACGCACTATGACATTAAATGGTCGTATGGTCGGTACCAAGCGTGAATTACTTGATACCAATCCAAGTATCATGCTGATAGGCTTAGAAGCGAACAACATTATCTCTTATATCAAAGTGTCAAACTGAATTCAACATCTGGTAGATGGCAAAATTGTGGAAGTACCTCACAGCACATACGACCATGATGATTTAAATGAGTATTTAAAATGGACTGACATACATGCAGACGTCAACATGCTTAAAAAGGAAATAAGAGTGACTGAGCACGTAACAGACGTACAAAGGAAAATTCTACAGGATTGGTACTACGTTTCTCAAAGGATAACATTCTGCAGAACGGTCGGAATAAATTTTAACAGTCAGCTCATTCAGTGGATATACTACTGGTTCGCAGAATTCGAGTCGAGTGCAATATTAATATGAATTTATTTCTCAACAACAAAGTGATTCATACAATGCATTGATCTTTACCTACAGTCAATCCACGATGAGATTTACCTCCCAGTGACTTTTCAGGCCTTACACTATCTTGAGTTTAGGACTGTGAAACAGAGCGACCATCTTGTCGATTTTCGCCGTGTAGGAAACGTGTTGCTCCTTCATTTGAAGCAGGTTGGGCACATGGTATAAAACCAGTACACACAGCCAACAGCACTTCATTTTATAAACGAAAGACTACGGTTAACACCAAAGAAACATCAGGTGCTTAAATCGCTAGGCCTGAAACCACGCACGAACAACTGATTCGACTTGCACTTGGAGACAAGATTTTACTTACCTACACCTGCAGTATGGTCGGGTACCGTGATCCCTTCCTTTTAGTGGACAGGTGTCTACCCAATCTGCAACGAGAACTTGCCAAGACCTTAAATGATCTGCCGTATTCTGTGCAGTGCTACAATATGCTGAGAGTTCACTCTCCCACATAACGAGTGTATGTTGAAATTCTCTTTATATATAAATGAGGTGATTTTGGCGAGATATCATGGAGTATCGCAGTTGCTATGTGGTTCGTTGAGTTTATTCTGGAACTAGTCCTCTGAGTTCCCGCAAATGGATGCAGGTAAAGCTCACTGTTGTGTTCTGTGTCTGGACATTCATGTACATGCTTCTGCTCCAATATGTGAGGTCCTTGCATGTCTGTCATCCAGATGGGTGCAGCTAAAAAGCAGGACGTTATTAACGACCAAAATGAGAAGTACTCCTTTCTGAGATCACTTCAGGTTCATGAAATAAATTATCAGAAACAGACACAGTGACTGTAAAAATGCCCTGTGGGTGTCAGTGGGTGTTATGAACATCATCATATTGAACTTCCCATGAAATTTCAGGACATCAGTAAATTTGAGAGGCAGAATCCCCATACTCTATGTATGTACATAGCCAGGAGGAACGCAAGTCAGCTGGTTCTGTTGTTACACACAAAGCAGATGGTTCCCTTCACCTAAGAAAGTCGCTGGTGGATACGCAAAACATGCAGCTTTGTTATTTTTCTCTGAGTGTGAGAAAGTGTGCTGCTGCTGGATCAAAAGCTGTTCCACTTTACCTTCTCCAAAATATCGCAACTTAGGAGTAAATAACATTTTTCTTCTAAATGCCGCAACTCGTTTGAAAAGAGTGAGCGATTAAATTTCTTTTATCTCCTTCTCTGATAAAAAAATTGTTAGGTTCTTAGACTAACAGTCTCGATCTGTGATGACCGTCTTCAGAGCTGCAGCAAAACATGCGAAAACACAATTACAACTATTGAAGAATGAAATAGGGTAAAGCATAAAGTACTACTGACATACTTGTGGAAGCCATGCACTTACAATATTATCAGACACACATGTTTTACAACACATCATAATGCAATAAAGCCACAGTAACATCGTCAAAAGATAAACACAAAATCGGCTAAGCATCATTGCACATATTTAAAATATAGTATATACGAGTACAAGGCCTTTGTGTCGGCAGAGTAATCTTGTTAGCAACCCTACTCGTCACAACGAACTGTGTACAGTAGCCACAAAATGTTTGTGACGCAAGTTCATTAAATGTCAGTACTGCATACCCATATTCGTCAGTTACATAATAGTAGAATTAGTAGTAAAAGAAGAATACTATAGGTAAAGTCTATAGTTGGCTTAACTAATGTGTAAGTTATTATAGTGATAAAATACAATAAATTAAAATGTGACTACAGTTAAATTTAGACTGTTAAAAACGAAATGGTTAAGAGACAATTTGTAATTCTGATACTCTCTTGTGGTGATTTTGTATGAAAACATAATGAAATACATAAGAACATGAAACTAATAGAGTGATATAAATGATAAAATAAATAGCGGAAGAAGCCAAATTGCTGAAACAACAGTCCATAGTAAGTAATCAGCGCCCTTTGTTGGTGTGGCCACCAGAATGCTGCTAAGGATAGAAGTGGCCAGAGGAACTTAACCACTAGAGGGCGTCTCGTGCCCTGTGACACACTGTTTCAAGAACAGAATAACAGAACACCTCGCCAGTCAGTTGACAGGATTCTCTAGTTAATAAAATATATAAACAGAAAATGTACATATAAACAGGAGGGTGATAAGCTTAATGTAACAAAATGAAGTAAATATGCAATGCACTGCATACTAGGTAAAGGCCAAGGCAAGATGTACATAAGAGAAGTTCAACGACTAAGGTAGGACATTGCCAAATAAAGCAAAGTAGGTATTCAGTACAAAATCACTCTGCTCAATGAGCACCTGTGGTGGCTATCGTTTTCTCGTTTTATAAATTTCGAGCTCTTCTAACAAGTTAAGTGCACAGCCTTTTTGCACTCTGTGAAGAATAGGCATAGTAATCTCAAAAGCCCCTATTGTATGATCAGTTTCTGATCAGTGCAATTACAAAGCAGTTACTACAGTCAATCCTGTACACTCCAGATCCATCAAATTTATCATACACACTTTTCAGTTTATCTTTCACTTGAAGTGTTGCTAATTTGAAAACCACATCTACCATTAAATTTTCTGAAACATTTCTCCATATGATGGGACATACGTTTCACTGGAATGGGATTCATTATTTCTTTAGTAGTTCTATTTTCTGGGTGGGTTTGCGTTTCTTTTTTGTTTTTTTTTTCAGCCAATTGTAAGAGCATATGACATCACTTACAGATAAAGCATTAGCTATTGGAATTTCGTTTAAAATTCACAGTACTTTACGTATTTCACTTTTGGCCAAAGGTAGACGAAAGATCCAGTAAATCACTGAGGTGAAGTAGTAATTTTTATATATCGTGGAGGATGTCATGAACTGGTGTTAATGGTACTAACTGTGATGTAGGTTTCCTGAAAATAGAAAATTTGTGTTTGATGTTAACTTTCTTAACAGTAAGGTGAAGGTAGTTAATGAGATTCCTTTCTTCAGAAGGATTTTTAGGTTGCATTTTGGCCTGTTACTTGGGAAAATGCGTTAACCTCACTGGTGCCACCCTCTAGTAGTAGTAAAATCTTAACAAAATACTGTCTATAGTTTTCCCCTTTAGCTGTAGCGACTAGGCAAAATTTTACATTCTAAATCGTTCACAAAAATATCTGCCAAAGTATTAGCCAAACTATCACCTCTCCTAAGGCCATCTTTTTGATAATATATCATTAAAGGTAAGAATCTTGTAAGACAACCAAAATAATCGAAAAATTCAATTCTGTGCGTTCTGTATTACTGATCTTGTTATTGGTTAGCGGATTATGTTTAGTAATTTCAGTTGTTTCTTTTATCATAATAGGTTTTTTACATCCAAAGATGCTAATGTTGCGTTTTTGATCTATGTATATCGCTGATTGCATTTGAAAGCTCGGAACTGTTTTTAAACCCTTATTTGTTCTCAACTTGTTAGGAAAGCATGAAATTTTTAAACCGAGAAAACAAGAGGCAGCAAATTTTGTATCCAGTGCCTAGTTTGCTTTATTTAACAATGTCTTAATTTTATCATTGAACTTCTCTTATGTACATTTTGCCTTTGTCTTTACCTAGTATAGACTGGATTACATATTTACTTCCTTTTCTTGAAGTGAGCGTATCACCCTGGAGTTTAATTGTCCCTTCTTTCTTTATATTATGTATTTCATTAACTATATTAATTGATTAATAGACTGGTAAGGATTTTTATTATTCTGTTTTTGAAACGGCTTATCACAGATTGTGAGGGTCTCTCTGGTGATTCACTTCCTCTGACCACCTGTCGCCTAAGGGTATTCTGGTGGCCGTGCCAACAGAGGACGCTGATTAGTTACTGTAGTCTGTTGTTTCATTTATTTAGATGTTTTCGCTAGTTATTTTATCATTTTGGTATCGTTCTGTTAGCTTTGTAATCTTACGTCTGTTAGTATATTTTTACATAAATTCGCTACAAGAGCATACCAGAATTACAATTGTGTCTTAACCATTTCGTTTTTAACAGGCTAAATTTAACTTTAGTCACACTGTGATTCATTGCGTTCTATCAGTCTAATAACATACACATCCGTTAACTCAAGTATAGCCCTTATTTATTGCATTCTTCTTTCATTGCATATTGTACAATTATATAACTGATAAATATGTGTATACCTTGGCTACTGTACAGTAATCTGTTATCAAAGGAAGCGCTGTTAACAACATTATGCTGTCAACACTATGGCCTAGTTTACACCATATTATAAGTACACTGACGGAAAAACAGCAATACAAAAAAACTGATCTAGATTTATGAAATTTCTGGAACACGTTTGTTTAGGGAACACATATAAGTGATTAACATTTCAAAATCGTTGGTTAATGTAAGCACAAGGTAAGCCAATGCAAATTTGAAATAGTGGTTCATTAATAACCGGTGTAACTGCCAGGATCTTGAATGCAAGCATGCAAACGTGCATGTTTTGTCTTGTACAGGTGGCACTTGTCAGTTTATGGAATGGAATTCTGTGCCTGTTATACTCAATCAGCCAATTCAAGGACGTTTAATGCTGCTTGGGGATGATGTTGGAGTTGTCATGATGTCAAACATTAGCTCGACTTGATGCAGATCTGGTGATTAAGCAGATCAAGGCAGCATGTTCACACTCTGTCACGTCTTCGTATGAAGCAATTGTATGACGATTGGAATTAACGATATCAAGTGATTTATGGCGCTATGTGGTAAGTTCGTTAATTTGAATAGAAGCGTATGAGGTCTGAAGATTGCAAAATGAAATGACCAAACTAGTTTCTTTCGGAATAAAATAAAATATCTTAAAGTATTCAACTGTTGGTGAATTTTATTTGACATTGAAAATTACCAGTCGAAATCCCCTAGCAATAATGGTCCAACAGAGATCGCTCTAGAGCATGTTGGGTTACAATGGCGATATGTGGGCGAGCATTATCCTGTTGGAAAACATCCCCAGAATGTTGTTCATGAATGGCAGTACAGCAGGTCGAACGAGAGTGCTCCTGCTGTCATACGAAATCGCAACCCAGGCCATGACTCCAGGTGTGGGTCCAGTGTGTCCAGCACACGGACAGGTTGGCTGCAGGCCCTCAACTGGCCTCCTTCTAACCAACACAAGGTCATCATTGCAAACGAGGCAGAACCAACTTTCATCAGAAAACACGAAAGACCTGCACCCTATCCTCTACTGTGCTATGACTTGACACCACTGAACACGCAAATGGCAGTGGTTTTTGGTCAATGGGTGGCTCACTACAGATCATCCGGCTCGCAGCTGTCATTAAAGTAACTGATTTGTAACAGTTGTGTCACTGTGATCCAAATTGTTGCTCAGATTACTGTAGCAGATGCAGTATGATACATCAGAACCATATGCTGAACATTATGGTCTTTCCTCTCGGTAGTGCCATGTGGTCATCTCGAGCACGGTTTTCTTACAACCATACATTCTCATGACTAGATCCGCCAGCAGTCATGTACAGTGGTTACACTTTTCCGAATCTTTCTGCAGCATCACAACTGGAACATCCAGCTTGCTGTAGTCCTATCACACGACCCTATTCAATCTCACTGAGGTGCTGATAAGGGCATCTTTGTCATGTTAAAGACATTCTTGATTAACATCATCTCACCACGTCCAGTCTCAAAGATAACTAACGCTCAAAACCGTTAAACTGTATATTTAAAGCAAATATGATTAGCAAACTCAAAGTGGCACTACTAGCGCCGTTTTTACGCTATATTTTAATAGATATCATATTCCAGATGTAGAAATACGCCTATCAGCTTTCGTTTATGTTGCACAACTTCTTCTTGGTGTAGCGATTTTTTCCTGTCAGTATGTATGCAATGATGCTAAAACTGATGTTGTATTTATCTTGTGATCATGCTACGATGGATTCATTATATTACGACATATTTTAAACAGGCACACATCATCGTACATTAAACACATGTTTCCTGTAAGTATGTCAGTAGTACTTTTCAGTATGGCCTATTTTTTTTAAATGTAGATAGGCCGCTAGTTATATTTGTGTTTTTCCCGTGGTTTGCTGCAGATCTGAAGATTGTGACAGCTGAACAAAATTGGTAGACTGAGGACCTAACACTTTCGTGATCATAGATGGAAACAAGAAATTTATTCTGCCCTTCTGGAATACTATTCTATTCATTACTCTGTCTCAGCTTGTAAAAAGAGTGAGCGATTAACAAAGCATCTGTTGGCTTGCTCTACCAAGGATGTCGTACATGTAGCAGTACCTACTGAGCAGCATGAATTCCTCAATTTTAATAATTTTCTCTGCAAGGAATGAGTATCCTTTGCTGTATATACCGATTGTGAATGTCTTCTCGCTTCTGTGGCAAATTGTGAGGGTGATCCTGCTGCCTCATACACCTCCCTTGCAGAATGGTATGTGCCTTTTGCAGCAGTATATCGAGTGGTATGTATGTATGACTTCTCTTCCTCACTTTAGTCTGTACGTTGAAGACAATCATATACTCTGGTTACTCTTGGAGGTCGAAAACCTTGCAAGCAATGTTGATGATATTTATAACAATATCATTCATGTGACAAAAATGTTGGTGGATAAATTACTGTGCAAGAAAGCAGTCGATTGTTATACTTGTGAACAGTTATGGATAAGAAGTGGGAACACCACATAAGGATCATCGCACACTAATCGACAAATTCAGTGGTGCTGCAGCTTATATTCCCAACTCTCATTTTCATCCATGGTTGAATGAGTATAACGCTCACTTTCTAGTAGAGCCTTTGGCTGATTACGGAATTCGCAAAAATTGGGTAACATTACAGGAAATTAGTGAAAACATGTGTCAGAATGATTTAAATCTCCCTCGAGCTGCGTTTCCTGACGATGCTAAGTTTCAGCTCATAACGATGAAGAGGGTTTCCCCATACAAATATTTTCATTTTTGGGAGAAACTCAATAAAACCACATTGCTGGTACATAACCACATTATCCACCTTACATTCAGGCATTGTCACATCGAATTCAGAGCATAGGTATGCAGAAATTTGTGGTAGGAGCTCGCAAAGCTTTCTATGGATACGACTGTGCACTTACTTGCGGATATTTCCAATTGATTCCAGAATGTATCCGTGGAACATACAGTCTGCATCTTGCCTGCTACTACGAATTCCAAGTTTTTTGTGGGACAAAATGTTGAAGAAGACACATGTGAACGCTGAACCCCTGATCGATGTAGTCATACTGTTTTACTTTCGGAAGGGGAGTCGTGGGAGCCTGTCAGTATTTCCATAGGCATGCCAAGACAAATAATCAATGAAACTATGAATAGTTCAGTGCATTAGACTGTTTGAGCTACATCTGGTTGTTAGATGTAAACAACATAGAATATACGGGCATGCTGTGTAACTGCCGCTACCTTAGTAAGGGTTTCGATAGCTGTCTGATAAGGAAAACGCCAGACTGAGTAAAAAAATAATATACATGCCAGCAAATTCAGGGATGGAGTATCTTTAGAGGTAGATTTGGTGCAATCTATTAATGTTCATGATGTTCACAGCAATTTAACTTTGTGTCGAGAGCGATGAGTCCCAGCAAATAGTTCCTACCTGTAGCTGATGGCATCGCTGGAGGGAAAACAAGGTATGTGCTAAATTACTGTAACCTCGAGCAGTGCCTCAACTTTGGGTTGGAATTGCATCAAGCCACGTGTCATATTTTCTTCAAGCTAAATCTCTTGCTGAAGGAAAACATTGAGTTAAACACACAAAAACCAGGGGTCTCACAACATGGTAATTTAAGAACGATTTTTACAAACTTACGAATAATTCAATTTTCGGCAAAACCATGCAAAATATCAGAGAGAACATCGCGAAATTCACTTAGCTACCTGTTGTGATAGGTGTTATGGTGCAGCCGAATTCCAAACTGGCCACAACCTTGAAGAAAGATTTCGACACTGTGGAAATGTCCAAGGATTTGTCAGGGGTTGGGTATGTGTATATTAGACCTGAATGAAGTCCACCTTTACCTGTTACATAATGAGTTTGTGAAAACTCATTTTGCAGATCTAGTGTTACTTTATGTAGATGTGGACAGTTTCAGACACTAGGTGAACTTTGTGATTTATATGAATCAATAAGGTGCCACATCAGTGCATTCGACATGTCTAGATATGTGACTGATAATCTTTATGGGACAATACCAGAAAAAGATTATTAACTGGATGAGAGATGTGGTGAAAATTGGAGTTGGTAGGTCTCTGCTTAAAAACGTGTGCATATCATACAGACGGGTGTTACCCATAGACAGGCTAAGGTTGTAGACTATGCAGAACCAATGGCTGTCGATGTTGAAGTCTGCTTGAAGTACCTGCATGGCAGTGCTGGTGGATTGTGTCTCCCACTCTGCATATGCTACACCAACTCAGTATTAAAGCACAATGTCATTAGGTGTGCACAGTAGCACAACTGAGAATCGATCGACCTGCAGTGACATGATGGCAAGTGGGTCATTTGTGCCAATAGAATTGAAAATCTACCAGTAGAATGTATGATAACGCGCTGTATATATATATATATATATATATATATATATATATATATATATATATATGGTGAAAATTCGAGTGCTTGTGTGTGTGTGTGTGTGTGTGTGTGTGTGTGTGTGTGTGTGTAGATGGCGTATCATGGCTGCTAATCATAGTGTATAAAAAGGGGTGTATATATCTGTATGTGACTGTGCATATGATTGCATACTTAATTATGTGTGTGAGTTATATTGCTTTGCACACTATGTGAATGAGCTATACTGTTTCGTAAATCATGTGTGTATAACTGTAAAGTGGGTTTCAGTTTCATTGCTGCTGTCCACACCAAAAGTCATTGTATTTTAGTTCAATGTTATGTCTCAAAGGAAAAATTGTGAATAAATATCCCTGCCAGCTGCATTTAAAGAGCATATATATGTAAGCCTCTCAACTGTATTACAACTTTTTGAACTGTGTTAAATCTATTCCTAGCTTTTTGAAGGGAAATCTGTAATTGCATCAGCTGTACACAAAAAGAAAAATATACTTCTGGTACATATTTTGTATATATTTATGTACAGTGTTAAATTATTTTTTGTAAATATTGTATGTATAGCTTCTGTTCCTTGTTTTTCTGTGTTGAAGACAAATATATTATACTATGTAAAATCCAGCTCATGAGCCATATTGGTTTTTCAGTGTTGAAACACATATTTTATTTTAATGGGAACTGGTCCTACATGTGGGGAATATGATTTTGTAAAAACATATTAGTGGGAATTTATGTTGAAGAACAAATAAATCTATTTTGTTAAAATCTACTCACTTGTTTCCTCTCTACTCCAACCAAGCTATATATATATATATATATATATATATATATATATATATATATATATATATATATATATATATATATATATATATATCAGTTATATTTGAATTGCTTCCTTCTTTTTCTTTAAGAATGGATGCAACTACACTTTTTTGCTGTTGTCTGACACAAACATCTGCATAAAGTACCATATTTTTTAACAGCAGGGATGTACATCTGCATTACACATGTCCTTTGAAGAAGGTTGGATGATTTATACTTCATTAAAAGTATTGTAATATGACCACAGTTAACATTAGACAGATGAGTTGAATAGCGCTAGCTCTGTGGACTGAGTGACAGTGCAACACAGATGAGTTGGCCATATGATTGTCTAGCCCTACCCTGGCTGATGGCAATGCAAATTTTTTGCTGCCTAGCTCGGGATGTCCAGACATCCTACCTGTGGCACTTCTGTCCTGCTCTATGCATTTGCCTTGTGTGGTGGCAGCAGTGGCATGGAGCGGTGCAAATGGCATGAGGTGGTGGTGCAGAATGTGGAGGGCCATTCTCCCTTGTGTGGCATTGAAAGCATAAACATTACCAGCAAAGCACAAGTGGACATATCCAAACATAGGAGAAATTGGACTTAGGACAGGCAGCGTATGTGTGACATCAAGGGGAAAACACATGAATACTATAAGTGAGCAGACTGCTATAAATAACCCATGGGTCTATGTGAACACTGGCTTGGGACAATCATGTTAAGTGTTTTTTCCTGTTGCTGAAAGGCTTACTATCTCTAGGGTGAAAATCATTTTCACATATCGAGAGGCTCTCAGTGGAATCTTTAATCTAACAAATAAGCTTGGACTTGCAGGCAAAGCAAACATATGTGTCAGAGGTGGAAGACACAGGAGAAATGCAAAGAATCTGACAACAATGCAGGCCATACCTATATCCCACCTCATCCGTTACAAAAGCCAGCAGGTTCAGGCTACATCATGGATTTTCACCCAATTTATGCTTAGGATAACAGCCCTACAGCCAATGTAATGTAATAGTAGAGTAGAAAGCCACTTACGACAATTGGGATATTTTTAAATTTCCCACCAGATTTTGAATTTCCTGACAATTTTTGAATTTCCTAGCATTTTCAATGTGTGACAACTGGCTGGAAGTTTAGATATCCAGGACGTAAACAGAAGAGGGTTAAAAAATCTGTAAATCTATTCATATATTCTTCAGGAATATGAAATCTGAACTATGAGCAGAACTATGTGTAGAATGAATAACTTTATGTGAAACTAGAGGAGGCAAAAATTCTGTTCTTGAGATAAATAGAATAGAATGTAACCTTTTGGAGAAAGTATTCGTTAGTAGATACGGAATCAATGTCAGTGATATTAAAAATTACATGTTTAAAAAACGTTCTGACAACATTCCTTGATTTGAGAATGTTAGAAAGTATTGTAACCGATAGTATTTCAATTTTTCTGAATAGGTAAAGCAGTTATATATTAGGTGAAAGGATGTTATAAAAATGACATAATGAAAAAGGATGATATTTACAGTAATGGAGGATTGACTGTAATTGGATCGAAGGATGAGGCTCTGTGATGGGTCAAAATGGTGAGGTAGTATTGCCAGAGATGACAATAGTGACAGAAATAATTTTATGACACCATCTCCGGTAGCAATCAATATTAAATGAGTCAACTTTCTTAGGTGTGAATGGCTTTGGTGTTAGGAAGAAAAAAGAACTGGAGCTGATGGTGACACGAGAGACACACAACAAACGAAGAAATACCTGGTGGGCTTTTGTCACCAGAGAAGCAGCGATAGTCATCAGCAAAACTTAAAACTATTGTTAAAAAGCGACACTAAATTAATTTTCTATAAATGGTTCCGTAAGTCTCTCGAGATTGTAGTAATTTGTATAGATGTGAATAATCAATACTGAATGGAATCTTTTTGACAGTGAATCAGATCTGAAGGAAGATTCTGATACCTGAAGGATCAGAAGTTCTTTTAATCAGACACCGCTAGTGATGGTCAGTGGGAAGCATCTAATTTTCCAGTTCACGTAATATCAATGTGGGGAATTTCAAAACATGGTTCTAAAGGATTAAAATAACCACTCATTTAAGTAGATGACAGGATGATGTAAATTCTTTCCCTAGAAGTATATGTGTTGGAAGTATCTAGCTTTTTGAGGATACTGAATCATTGAAGACATGGGAAGAAAGATATTTGGTCTTTTTGCATCTAAATACTTTTTTCTTTAAGCAAAAATTGAATTTCAGTATATGTGTGTCTTGTGTTCATGGGAGAAATTATATCGATAGGATCCAGTTCCTGAAGGTACAAGTTTTGGATAGATATACTTATCTGGAGAAAGAAAACTGACGTTCTATGTATCGGAGCGTGGAGTGTCAGATCCCTTAATTGGGCAGATAGTTTAGAAAATTTAAAAAGGAAAATGGATAGGTTAAAGCAAGATATATTGGGAATTAGTTAAGTTTGCTGGCAGGAGGAGTGAAGTTTAGTGGCAGGAGGAACAAGACTTCTGGTTAGGTGAATACAGGGTCATAAATACAAGATCAAATAAGGGTAAATCAGGAGTAGGTTAAATAACGAATAAAAAAATAGGAGCATGGGTAAGCTACTACAAACACCATAGCGAACACGTTATTGTGGCAAAGATAGGCAGGAAGCCCACGCCTACCACAGTAGTACAAGTTTATATGCCAACTAGCTCCACAGATGACAAAGATATTGATTAAATGTATGGTGGGATAAAAGAAATTATTCAGATAGAGAAGGGAGACGAAAATTTAATAGTCATGTGTAACTGGGATTCGATAGTAGGAAAAGGAAGAGAAGAAAAATTAGTAGGTGCATATGGACTGAGGGTAAGGATCGAAAGAGGAAGCCGCCTGGTAGAATTTTGCACAGATAAAGTCGAAACAAGGCGCTGGGAATAGAAAACCTTCCATTAGAACTACTGATAGCCTTGGGAGAGCCAGCGCTAACGAACTCTACCATCTGGTGTGCAAGATGTATCAGACAGGCGAAATACCCTCAGATTTCAAGAATCATGAAAGAAGGTTGTATACATGGAAGAGGTCTGGAGACACTGGAAGGTTTCAGATAGATTATGTAATGATAAGACAGAGATTTAGGAACCAGGTTTTAAATTGTAAGACATTTCCAGGGGCAGATGTGGACTCTGACCACAAATTATTGATTATGAACTGTAGATTAAAACTGAAGAAACTGCGAAAAGGTGGGAAGTCAAGGAGATGGGACCTGAATAAACTGAAGGAACCAGAGGTTTTAGAGAGTTTCAGAAGGAGGATTAGAGAACGATTAACAAGAACGGGGGAAGGAATGCAGTAGAAGAAGTATGGGTAGCTTTGGGAGATGAAATGGTGAAGGAAGCAGAGGATCAAGTAAGCAAAAAGACGAGGGCTAGTAGAAATCCTTGGGTAACAGAAGAAATACTGAATTTAATTGAAGAAAGAAGAAAATATAAAAATATAGTAAATGAAGCAGGCAAACAGGCACACAAACGTCTTAAAAATGAGATCGACAGGAAGTGCAAACAGGCTAAGCAGGGATGGGTAGAGGACAAATGTAAGGATGTAGAGGCATGTATCACAAGAGGTAAGATAGATACTGCCAACAGGAAAATTAAAGAGACATTTGGAGGAAAGAGAATCACTTGTATCAAGAGCTCAGATGGAAACCCAGTTCTAAACAAAGAAGGGAAAGCAGAAAGGAGTATATAGAGGGTCTATACAAGGGCAATGTACTTGAGGGTAATATTATGGAAACGGAAGAGGACATTGATAAAGATGACCCAGTTCTAAGTGAAGAAGGGAAAGCAGAAAGGTGGAAGGAGTATATAGAGGGTCTATGCAAGGGCAGTGAACATGAGGGTAATATTATGGAAACGGAAGAGGACGTAGATGAGCAAGATGTATGAGACAGGCGAAATTCCCTCAGACTTTAAGACAAACACAGTAATTCCTATTCCGTATAAAGCAGATGTTGATAGATGTGAAAATTACCGAACTATCAGTTTAATAAGTCACGGCTACAAAATATTAACACGAATTCTTTACAGACGAAGCCGACCTCGAGGAAGATCAGTTTGGATCCCGTAGAACTGTTGGAACACGTGAGGCAATAGTGACCCTAGATAGATTAAGGAAAGGCAATCTTACGTTTCTAGCACTTGCAGACTTAGAGAAAGCTTTTGACAATGTTGACAGGAATACTCTCTTTCAAATTCTGAAGGTGGCAGGGGTCAAAACAGGGAGCAAAAGACTATTTACAATTTGTACAGTAACCAAATGGCAGTTATAAGAGTCGAGGGGCATGAAAGGGAAGCAGGTTGGGAAGAGAGTGAGGGAGGGTTGTACCTATCCCTGATGTTATTCAATCTGTATATTGCCAAGCAGTAAAGGAAACAAAAGAAAAATTCGGAGTAGGAATTAAAATCCATGGAGTAGAAACAAAAACTTTGAGGTTTGCCGATGACATTGTAATTCTGCAGAGGTAGAACAACACCTGGAAGAGCAGTTGAATGGAATGGACAGTGTCTTGAAAGGAGGATATAAGATGAATATCAACAAAATCAAAACGGGGATAATGGAATGTAGTCGGATCAAATCAGGTGATGCTAAGGGAATTAGATTAGGAAATGAGAGGCTTAAAGTATTAGATGAGTTCTGCTATTTGGGGAGCAAAATAACGATAATGGTCGAAGTAGAGAGGATGGCAATGGCAACGAAAGCGTTTCTGAAGAAGAAAGATTTGTTAACATGGAGTATAGATTTAAGTGTCAGGACGTCTTTTCCGAAAGTATTGTGTAGCCATGTATAGAAGTGAAACATGGACGATAAATTATTTAGACGAGAAGAGAATAGAAGCTTTCGAAATGTGTTGAACGCTGAAGATTAGATGGGTAGATCACATAACTAATGAGGAGGTTCTGAATAGGATTGGGGAGAAGAGAAATTTGTGGTACAACTTGACTACAAGAAGGGATCGGTTGGTAGGACATGTTCTGAGGCATCAAGGGATGACCCATTTAGTATTGGAGTGCAGTGTTGAGGGTAAAAATCATAAAAGCAGACCAAGAGATGAATACACTAAGCAGATTCAGAAGGATGTAGGTTGCAGCAGGTTGCACAGGATAGAGTATCATGGAGAGCGGCATCAAGCGAGTCTCTGGACTGAAGACCACAACAACAACACTTAACAGGAAGTGAAAAAGCTTTTCTGTTGTGTAGGGACATATTTTTATATTCTCTTGACTTTTTCACAGTTTTAAGTTTATATATATATATATATGTGTGTGTGTGTGTGTGTGTGTGTGTGGATTGTCAGAGGGATTAAAAACTGTGGATGGAAACGTCAGTGTATTAGAAGATACATTTTTTGTTTTGGAAAATGAGTTCGTGGCCTTGTCTGGACAACAAGGGAAGAATGTTGATGACAGAGTTGAATGGAAAACCATAGCAGAAAGAATGGAACAGAACTTTAGTACTTTAGATCAAAACATTTAAATGTTGAAAACAATATGCTAACTAATGTAAATGTTTTAGGTCAAAAAATTTCAGTAGTTCACGAAAATTGTATTCACAAAGGTCTTTATTCAAACAATGCTATTGCGTTGTCTGACATTCCAATCAAAAATTTTCCATCAGACAATTTACATCCAGTGGATTTTCTGCATCACTGCAGAGACAGTTTTGTGTCAGGTATGAGTGACGACCGAAATATCAAATTTGTTAAAATATATCTTGAAGGTGAAGTGGTGTCGTTGGTACATGTAAACATATATCAGTGGGAGCCATACCAAAGTTACGAAAAAAGTTTTTTAAATAAATTTTTGTAAAAGATGAACCAGGGAGACTTAAAAGTGAATTTCTGAACGGTCCAAAGTATAGGTAAAAGGACAGTACACTGAAAGACTTTTGTAAGAATTGATGAAATAACATTAATTGATGCATTAAAAAGGAGATTACCAGAAAAATTGCAGTGGGATTTAGTACACAGACCTGATAATTGCCTTGAACAGTTTACTATATGTTGACAGGCTGGATAGGACAGTAGAAAGAAACGTGTACCATAATGATAATAATAATAATAACAATAATAATAGAGATCACAATGGTAACAACTAAAGAAACAGAGATGGTGGTAACTTCTATCTGGGTCGAAATGGTAATAGAGACACAAATTTTCAACATCAGCAGAATAGGCATAATTGGAATAACTATAGGCAATATAATAGAAAAACAATCATAGAGGCAACTATTTGGGAAATGGCAGTCTGCCTCACTGAAGGTCCACAGTTTTGGGATGAGGAAACACAACAACTACAGGACCCCCCCCCCAATTTACACTTATATTTAGACAATAATAACACTATTAATAATGTGGCACAGGTATCTGAAGTTGAACAGAAGGAATGTCAGATTTCTCATGTTTTGATCAAAAATTTGGGAATACTATGTTTAATTATAATGATGTAGGTACTAATCACAAACCAGAATGTGAGAGTAATCAGAATTTTGATGTAGTATGTACTAATGATCTCTTCTCTTGGTCAGAAAACAGTGTTCTTGATGTATGTTAAACCGGTGATAACTTTATTTGATCAGAAGTAGGTGCTATTTTTGATATGTATGTGAATAAGAGCTGTGAAATGACAGGTTGGTAAGCCTGAGACTGGTAGCTTATTGCAAACGAATGTAGGTAGGGTGTGTGGCTTTGCTCGTAATGAGACTTGTGTTGCCAATGATGTTGTTGATGAAGTAATTCTGGGAGAATATGATGATGATAATGATGATGAAGAGGAGTATCAGGTATTTGCGGAGTTTAAGAGTGATGAAGTTTCAAAGGTATTGCTGAATACAGGTAAGTTAAGTGATGTACATGATGATGTAAGTGAGAGACTTGGAATACCTGTCCAGCCAAAGCAGTTTTTCATTAATGTCATGTAGAGTAATGATCCAAACAGTAAAGCTGCATTCTGGAATCAGTTAGCTGTTGTTAGCCGGAATTTGTATCCAAATTGGCGGTATGAAGTAAAACAAGATCTAAGTAGGTAGTGTAAATTTGACAGTAATGCATTATGTTTTCCTTCTATAATAAATGATGTTAATTGTGCTATGGAACCCATTCACTGTGTTCAATCTTTACCTAGCAACATGTATATCCAAAGGAATGCTATGATACCAGCTAAGTTAATAAAACCCTCCATGAACAGTGTAGCTGTAGCATTTGATGAAACTGAAAGTGATCTTTTGCATGAAGTGTCCTATAACAGTCATGATAATTCAGCTGTAGGTACCAAACAAGGTGGCGCAGTGGTTAGCACATGGACTTGCATTCAGGAGGACAATGTTTCAAACCTGTCTTTGGCCATCCTGATTTAGGTTTTCCATGATTTCACTAACTCGATTCAGGCAAAGGCATGGCTGATTTCCTTTCCCATCCTTCCCTAATCCGAGCTCGTGCCCCATCTCTGATGACCTCATTGTCGATGGAACGTTAAACACTAATCTCCTCCTCCTCAGATTTTGGACGTCCATACATTACGATTAAGATAGATCATTTGGAAAAGAATTGTTTTCAGGTAGCTCTGTTTGTGACAAATCTGTACAACTTCGACACAAGATCCCAAATAGTAAGAATTTTGTGGAAATGTCCATAGCACATGTAAAGATAAGCGGTGCCACTGTAAACAAAGCAAGTAACTAAAATGTAAACTACTGTTAACATGTAGTATAGAGGACAACACATGTGAGCATGGATACATAATAATACCTAGTCTGGAAGAAAATATTCACTATGTCTGTAGATTTATGGTCCTATTTGATTGTGATTTGTTTTCTGTGAATGTAGTATGTAAGATCATGTAGTTTCAAATTTCTGTCTTATCTATTGGCTGAAGGAGATGATGAAAAAACAGGGGGATAGGAGAAAGCCGAAACCTGACGGTAAAGACAGAGTTTCTAAGTTTGAAGTGGTAAATCTTATGCTGTTGGAAGCCAAAGAGAAATCTAAAGTGTTGACATCTGAGTTGAAAGAAATTTTTCTGTATTTATGTTAAACAATTCGAAATTCCTTAAAACCCACATCCTAATGCATACAGGCTTGTGTATCCTAAATCCAAGAAGTTGTATGGATTACACAGTATCACTGAACTGAAACCATATAGGCATGATATAATTTTTGTCTGTTTGTTTGTTCTTTTTCCATTGTCATGAATTTAGGATGTAAAAACAAATAGTTTCTAGAGTTCTATCTTATCCATTGACTGAGTTTAAATCTATCTGTAGATTCGTAAGACTATATAACTCTGTTATATTTGACTGGAATTTTGTATTTCAGTTGATGTTATTTTTGAAGTTCTGTCTTATCTGTTGACTGTGTTAAGATCTATGATACACATAGATAATATGTTCTGCAATGGATCTGTGCTTTGTAATTTGATATATAGATACCATGAGACTAAATGAGTAGAGCTTTTACAGTTTTGAAATGGGACAATATTCATAACTTGTAAAGATTAGGAGCAGTATCTGTGTTATTACCTTATTAGTCCATTCTTTTCATTCCATTTAACTTTATTAATGTCTCTTATGTGAAGACTTTTTAATTTCACCTGACTATGTAAAATGAAGATGGAGAGCGTATCTTGTGTGATGGGAAGGAGGTATTGAAGGACACATTTAGTACACAAAACAATGTTTCAGAATCTGATGTGAATGCTAGACAGGAAGTTACCTATCTGACAGAACATGATAAGTGTAAGGAGGAAAGATGTTGGTAGATCCACTCCCCACATTGCTGTATGGTGTACTCTGCTGAACCAGTCGTCTTGCAAGAGATCGTGGGTGCTGGGTAACATACTCGTGCAGCTGTCAACTGGAATGTGTGTTGTGTCTGATGTTTGTGAATTGTTAACCAAGACTGCTAAAGGCAGTGTTATTCCGCAAAAAGGCATGTTTTTTTATTGGGGTATTGACTCTCCAATCATTATGTAACTTTAAATCAGTATATACTTTTTTATCAGTTGTAAGTGAATCTTTTAGGTCTTTGTGTACCTCGGTTAGCATGGAACACATTTACTACTATGGAAAATATAATAAGATGTATACATTTTTACTTTCATGCTCTGATTTTCAGTCACAGGCTTCTGGACTGTGTCATCATTCAAAGCTAACTATGACTATGTTTACGTGAATTTATGCTGAGTATTGCAGTATTGTATCTGACTGGATCTTGAGTTGTGGACGGACTCATGCTTAGCTGTGTTTTGGGTACCCCTGCTCATCATGACTGTGTGTGTGTGTGTGTGTGTGTGTAGTGTGTACTCATGGAGAATGTACAGCAATTGATTGAAGCTAGATGCTTCTCATAATTACTCTTTACATATTATTGACCTTAGTGAGATGATTATGGGCTTTATTCATTTTGTTGTGTCGACACTTTTTTCCTGGTTTGTACCTGATGTGGTTTGGATTCATTGGACATTCCCCACATCGTAAACTGAGGTCATAATGTCTTCCATTTAATTGTTCTTTCATGAGTCAACACATCGGTAAATACTATGATGTATATGGCTGATTGATTCCTACTCATGATTGAGTACATTCTTCTGGACCGTGCCCATCGTTGTGAGTTTTTCGAGTCGGCTCACACATCATACACTGAGGCTCTGAAATTCGTTCTCTTCACTTTTGGAGATTTTGAAAGTTTTATTGTATAGATCTTAACTTAAAGTTTATAAATTCTAGTAATTTAAACTGTCTCTGTAATTGATTCTATGTTTAGTGGTGTAATGTTGTAGTTTTGAACTCGTATTATTTGTCTTGTAACAGTATGTTCTACAGATCTGAAAATCTGAATACCATATTCTGAAATATCTATAGATTATGATTTTTATAGTAAATATTTTTCTTATGTTCTTTGTAATATTTTATGTATCAGATACATCAGTATATCTATCGGCTATCCTGGGCATCATTTTGTAAACCATTTGTCAAACCCTATAGTCTAACACGAAATATTGTAAACACTTTGTTTCCGAATTTTGTGAAGGGGATATTATAACTAGTCACCCTCCTCTCACATTACCATTTTTTATAGAGATAACCAATACCATGTATACTATCGATTCCTGCATAAGTGAAAATTATCTTTCACTGAAAGAATTCATATGGTTTTGTATACAATGTATTATATTTCAGGTTAAAATGCATAAAAAAGAAATTAATGTCTTACAATCGATATGTACTAACAGTTAAAATTACTCTACTTTTAAGAATAATTTAAATTACAAAAATTGCATTGGGCTCTCCTGCTTTCTGCCCAGAGGGGCTTAACCGTCATTGAGATGTCAGCGACGTCCTCCTGGAAAATTTTCTGAGTTTCGACGTTATCAGCTAGTACGTGTGTTCTGAGTGACTTCATCAGGTCAGCAGAGTGGCATGGGAACCCAGAGCTGCGAGGTGCTTCTTCAGGACTTCCACTTCTATCTTCATTGGAAGATGGTGGAATAGCACCTTCATCTGCTTCTGTGGCTAGGCATTGTGGGTGAAGAAATGTTTTCTCCTTCTCCACAAGCTCTATGAGCCTCTGGTAGTCTTCAATAGTTTCCACATGGACCCTGTACTGGACAGAGCCTCCTCCACTGTGATGATTGCGGGGTTTAGCGATGGAGTCGATCTTCTCATACAAGATGTCAAAAATCTCGAAACCCCTGATTACTGAATAGTGATTGTCGGCGAGTGAGGCAGTTCCTTTGCTTTGTGGAGGAGTGGTGCAATCCGCTTCTACTGGTTCATGTATTTAGCCATACCTGTTTGCAATTTCCACAGTTGCTGGTAGCACATGCTGGAGCTCTATGGCTCTGGGTGTGTGCTTTTGGTCGTCAATGAAACCATTCTTGTCTAGCTGACACAGAGATGTAGAGATTCCCCACACTCTCATCTTCTGCTTTGGCCTGTGCACTCAAGCCTGTGTGGGGGAAGATTCCAGATTCCTCTGTGGCCACAGCAGTATGCTTCCATGAGGTTTGAGGAACCTCCATGTCCTCACGCTGAGTGGAAAAGTTTCTAAATGGCTCAAATGGCTCTGAGCACTATGGCACTTAACATCTGAGGTCATCAGATGATTATTATTATGATGATGATGATTATTAGTGTTGTAGGGCGCACAACAACGAGGTTATTAGCGCCCAATGAGGTCATCAGTCCCCTAGAATTTAGAACTACTTAAACCTAACTAACCTAAGGACATCACACACATCCATACCCGAGGCAGGATTGAAACCTGCGGCTGTAGCGGTCGAGCGGTTCCAGGCTGAAGTGCCTAGAACCGTTCGGCCACACCGGGCGGCGGAAAAGTTTCTTCTGTCCATCTTCAGTCCATCTGTCGTTTCTGTGTGAGATGTGATGGCGGGCAGAAATACAGACTTGTCATGAGCCTCGCCAGATGCAGCAATTAGCGTCCTGCTGACGAGCTGAGACATTGTGTCAGCAGGGACGGCAGCAGGAGTCGGCGCCTTAGTGGTGTAGCTTACTGGATTGTTAACAGTACATGATAAAAACAGTCGCCTCATCATACCATTAGATATTCCCCCCCCCCCCCATACCAAGGTGGTGCATCTTCATCTCCATGTCTACAGAACCTTCCGACTACATTTGGTCTCAGTGCTGTATTTTCACTGCAGCTATGCAACCAATTGACGATCTACTCATGGTTTCCATCTCCAGGTAGTCTGCAGTAAGATCTTTTGCTGACGAGCTTTTACTCCTGCACTCCAAGGAGTCGATGTGGCAGCGGTGAGTTCACAACATGAGAAGAGTGCCGATCTTGTCCGTCTCATTGTTGGTGTTAGGCTCTGTATCTGTCATAGGTGGGGTCCAGATGTGGCCACTGGCACAAAAACTTCCGCCAGACAGCAACTCATCTCTCACTTTATCTTAGCGCTATGAGAAAACCTGGTAGGTCGCTCTCTCATGACATGTTTCACCAAACAGAGTTAGCCGCACACATTTGGTTTGCACCACACCGCGGACAGAGTGGAGTACAATGGGGTGATATCTGCTGGATGCCACCTTTATGCTAGCCGGTGTGGCCGAGCGGTTCTAGGCGCTACAGTCTGGAACCATGCAACCGCTACGGTCGCAGGTTCGAATCCTGCCTTGGGCGTGGATGTGTGTGATGTTCTTAGTTTAGTCAGGTTTAAGTAGTTCTGAGTTCTGGGGGACTGATGACCTCAGATGTTAAGTCCCTTTGTGCTCAGAGCCATTTGAACCATTTTGAGCCACCTTTACATCTTCTCTCTCCCATCCCCGTTTCACCGCCTCCAGACGGCGCCGCAAGGCGTGGACCTGCTACGGTCTTGGGGGAGGCACAGTATTTGATTGTCGCGATGGGAGCATAATTCCACACAGACTGCCGCTATGCTAAGGTCGTGTACAAGACTGGGTCCCAGGCTTTGCTTAATTGAAAACCGCTTTTCTTATTCATTGGTCCATCATATGGTCAGATCTCTATAGCTTCTGTGAGAATAAATACTAGACGTTGTGAGACTGTTGCAACAACTTGGTGCCTTAGTAATTCATGGTATGTCTATACAGTGCACCGCCACCGTGGTCTTTGTTGGCTGAATGTGTAACGATTATTCCCAATGCATCTCTCCTATATTGTCCAGATAGTCTGGCATATAAACAGTTTCACACACTGGCAACGGTTGCATTACGAGTAGGCTCTCTGTTTCTGGAGTCCTAGGTCATCCTTAACTAATCATAAGGTTTTCGTCTTGGCTGGTGGTGGAACATCCACATGCAATTTGATATTGTCTAGCAGCAAATTCAGGAGTTGAAGAGAGTCTTATAAGTAGAATGAAATTTTCACTCTACAGCGGAGTGTGCGCTGATATGAAACTTCCTGGCAGATTAAAACTGTGTGCCGGACCGAGACTCGAACTCGGGACCTTTGCCTTTCTCGGGCAAGTGCTCTACCAACTGAGCTACCCAAGCACGACTCACGCCCCATCCTCACAGCTTTACTTCCACCAGTACCTCGTCTCCTACCTTCCAAACTTTACAGAAGCTCTCCTGCGAACCTTGCAGAACTAACACTCCTGAAAGAAAGGATAATGCGGAGACATGGCTTAGCCACAGCCTGGGGGATGTTCCTAGAATGAAATTTGCACTCTACAGCGGAGTGTGCGCTGATATGAAACTTCCTGGCAGATTAAAACTGTGTGCTGGACCGAGACTCGAAGTCGGGACTTTTGCCTTTTGCGGGCAAGTGCTCTAGCAACTGAGCTACCCAAGCACGACTCACGCCCCGTCCTCACAGCTTTACTTCTGCCAGTACCTCGTCTCCTACCTTCCAAACTTTACAGATGCTCTCCTTTCTTTCAGGAGTGCTAGTTCTGCTAGGTTCACAGGAGAGCTTCTGTAAAGTTTGGAAGGTAGGAGACGAGGTACATGTGGAAGTAAAGCTGTGAGGACGGGGCGTGAGTCGTGCTTGGGTAGCTCAGTTGGTAGAGCACTTGCCCGCGAAAGGCAAAGGTCCCGAGTTCGAGTCTCGGTTCGGCACACAGTTTTAATCTGCCAGGAAGTTTCAGTCTTGTAAGTGTCACCGCCCATGTGGCCAGGTTCATGACGTGTAATCTACACATCAAAAAAAGCATGATGATTTGTAGACTGTAGAATCTTGGTTCATTCTTCAAATGCCTCAATAAGCATACACTGTGGAGACAAAAGTCATAGGATATCTCCTAACATCGTGTCGGCCTCCTCTAGCCTGTAGTGCAACCAACTCGACGTGGCATGGACTGAACAAGTCGTTTGAAGCCCGCAGCAGAAATACTGAGTTATGCAGCCACTACAGCTGTCCATAATTTTGAAAGTGGTACCAATGTAGGATATTGTGCTCAAACTTACCTCTTGGTTATGTCCCATAAATGTTTGATGGGATTCATTGTGGCCAAACTGTTCTTCAAACCAATGGTGAAAACTGTGGCCAGGCGACATGGTCCATTGTCATCCATAAAAATTGCATCATTGTTTAGGAACATAAACTGTGTAACTGGCAGAAAATGGTCTCCAAGCAGCCAAACATAACCACGGCCCTGTCCATTCCATGTCAGCACAGCCCACACCATTATGGAGCCAGTGCCAGATAGCACAGTGACTTGTTGACAACTTGGGTCCATGGCTCTATGGAGTCCACACCACACTTGAACCCCACCATCTGCTTTTACCAACTGAAACAGGACTCATCTGAACATGCCACAGTTCTCTAGTCATCTAATGTTCAACTGACATGGCCATGAGCTCAGAAGATGCGCTGCAGGTGATGTCATGCTCTTAGCAAAGGGACTCATGTCGTTCGTCTACTACCACAGCCGATTAACGACATATTTCTCCGCCCTTTCCTAATGGATACGTTCGCCTTATATCATACATTGCTTTCTGCCGTTATTGCATTGACAACTCTGCGCAAAAGCTGCTGCTCTCGCTCATTAAGTGAAGGCCATCAACTACTATGTAGTCTGTGATAAGTAACGCCTGAAATTTGGTGTTGTCGGCATACTATCGACGCTGTGAATCTCAGAACATTGAATTCCCTACATTCAATACATCTATCTCCAACTATCATCTGCATTTTAAGTATATTAACGCCCCTGTTGAAGCCATAATCACGTAGGAAAACTTTTCACGTGAATCACCGTTCAAATGACAGCTCCACCAACGTGCTGCCCTTTTTACATTGTGTGCACAATACTGTCACCATCAGCATATGCGCATATCGCTATGCCATGACTATTGTCACTTCAGTGTACTGGCCACCACAAGTGATACTGGAAAGCCCGTCACTACTCAATCTGTTTGTTCATAATTATTTCTGTCAAACGAAAAGTAGATTGATGTGAACAGGAATCCAAATACCTTTGTTAATGCTGGTCCAAACATTTCTCCAGTGAGGCTTAGAAAGTCTCTTTGAGGCATTCTTGTTAGGAAAGATATCACATCGAAGCTCTCCATGAAGTCTTCTTGGCTCAATCGAATGTTCCGGAGCGGCAAAATGAAATGCGGCGAATTTCGTAAGTGTGTTTGGCATTTGCTCAGAAAAGGGTTGAGCATCACGGTCAGGTGTTTCGTTAATTCATATATTGGTGCACCATTGTTGTAATAATTGGGTAAAGAGGCATTTCCTGCTTGTGGACTTAAGATAGTCCTTAATCTCTGGGTGGCGCAGCTGCCCGTGAACAAAGTTTCTTCACCATCTTCTTGTTTGGGAATGTGTATTGAAGAAATTTGATGGTCTCCCTCTACACTCAGTTATTAGGATAATCATCAGTTCTCCGTTATGTTTCACCCTGTAATAAGTCATACAGTTTTTGTTTGTAAACGTGATGTGGTAGCAGGATTCCAGAATTCCCTTTGTCTGCTGGGAGAATGACTGTCTCAGATCTTCTCGTAGTTGCTTAAGAGTACCTGTCTCCTCCCTGAAGATGTTTGGCCTTGGTGGAGCTGCCCTGGTAAATGTATGGCATATGGTTTGTTTCACATCGTACAGCGTCCTATGGAAGGAAAAGAGCAGACTGTTCCACAGTCCTGATAAATTCTGCTGCTGGTATAGTTGTCAGTGAAAGTGCAAAAGTTAGCCCCTTTCCTATTACAGACTAGGTAACATCGTCAATTACTTTCTCTCTACAGTTAATGATATTTCTCTGAGGATCTTCTTGCGACGGTGTAGCACTAAGGCGTTTGTATTTAACACTTTGTCTGCAGGTGGCTGATTACTCTGCTTTAATGGGTTGATACCAGCTAACTGGATCTATCCACTCCCCTGAGTGAAGTGAAAGAGCCGACGCCAGCTGCTGGTGGAAAGAGTACAGCTCTTTTGAGATTTCGTCAAGTCTGCACTGAGTGAATTGGATCCTCTCTCTGACTGGGGTCAGGCTGGAACTGCTGGTGATGTGGTTGGCAGCTGGAGTTCTGATGTTGTGAACGACCTTTCCAAAACCTGGTATAATTTGGTCTTCTCAGCATCTCAGCTGAAACACAGGGGAAGCCAAAAGGTACTCCTTCCTGTTCTGAAGCTTGTCAAGCTTTCTAATTTTGCGTTTCATTTCATCCTGAACTTGATGTGTGATTTTAGATTTCCTCATTTCTTGGGTATTCGGCCAGGTGACATTGTCTTAAAGTCGCAGTATTCAGCAAGCCGATTTCCTGCCATCTTCAGGCATTCCTGATAACTGAGTTATATCTGTTGGACACCACCTTTACATCCTCTCATTCATGGATTACCCTTCCACCACCCCCAGCAAGCTCCACAGTGCATGGGCCTGGTGCTTTGATCGGGAAAGTACGGATTGGCCTTGAGTAGCACCACGACTGGCGCTGGACATGGACTTATGCTGGACTGGCGACTATGCATCTTTGTCCTCTTCAGTTGTCGTGACAGGAGTGGATCTCCACTGAACTCTACTCTGTTCAGGCTCAAGTCTGGGTCTCAGG
Source organism: Schistocerca cancellata (assembly GCF_023864275.1). Lineage (NCBI taxonomy): Eukaryota > Metazoa > Arthropoda > Insecta > Orthoptera > Acrididae > Schistocerca > Schistocerca cancellata. Next base: position 153,567,216 of record NC_064636.1, read on the forward strand.
CCTTGCTTAATTGAAAACCACTGTCCTTATTTATTAGTCCCTCATTCAATCTGATCTCTACAGCTTCTTTGAGAATACAATCCCAGAAGGTGTTGGATTGTTGCAACAACTTGGTGTCGTCAAAATTCATGATATCCCGCTGCGAGACGCAATGCTTTCGCACAGCAGAGTTTTTTGGTTGATCTTTGCCTGTGTGGCGTTTATGCGCAATGCATCTCGTCTGTATTGTCCAGATAATCACGCCTATATACATTTTCCCACACTGGCAATCTTGGAGGTGATGTCATTCATGTGGTCAGATTACTTACATTTCGTATAGACAACAAGAAAAGCACGGAGGTCTGTAGACTGCCAGCTCCAGGTTTTCTTCTTCGAATGTTTCCATACATATATTGGTCACCATTAAAGATAATGGGCAGCTCATCCCTACTCCATCTGTTTCTTCGTAATAGTTTCCACCAAAATGAAAGCAGGTTCACGTAATCTGGCAACATAAACGACGTAACTTACAAAACTTTCTGGAAAGCCTAAATTCGCTGCTCTATAACTTAAAATTCACGATGGAGATAGAGGAAAACCATCATCTTCCATTTATGGATGTGATTGTCAACCGGAAACCAGATGGCATGCTAGTACACAAAGTCTACCGCAGACCGACACATACAGATATGTACTTGCATGCCTTCAGCTCTCGTGCTCCTGCACAACGAGAGGATGCCCTAACCAAAGTAGTCCACGGATCATACAACATCTCGAACCAAGACAGTGTAGAAGCCAAAACCACACCCTGCTGAAGATGAAGATGAAGAAGGGTTACGAAGGCGATAATTCCATTCGTTGGGAACACGTTAGCTACAGCAGCGGCAGGGCGACGGGAGCTACGATACAAAGGCGACACCCAGAAATTTCACTCATTCAGCAAGAACGCGTAAAGATGGGAAGAAGTCAGCTTGCCGAAATATTCCACCTTTTAGTCGGCGCCACCCAGCTGAATACCCGAGAACTACCCATAAATGCGACTTACTTGCTGGGTCTAAGTGTTTCAGCTGGACCCCAGTTATCCAAATGGGGAGACAGAACCAGCAGCAGAAGGTGGAATCGGAACCATGTGTTGTTCATGGCGACTCCTCACAACACTGAGAGATGAAGGCTAGGTTAAAGGTCAACAGAAAATTTTCGTTCTCTGGCCTGGGCTCGATCCCACGACTTTTTAGTTTCCTGGCAGCCACTTTACTACTAGAATACCATGTTCGACACATGGCGAAGTTGAACATATACTAATAGAATGCGGGAAGTGAAATCACTCAAGAACAGCTTCATTTTACAATAATTCAGAAATTAAGGATGATTTTTCTCGTAGGGTAACTCTTAGTTCCAAGAATACGTGTTCTGTGAAATGTATTTCCTATTTCATCCGTATTTGGAAAAGGGAAAATTAAACTCTGAGAAGCTTTTCTTACCTCACATTACGTGTATATATAACTAGATTTAAATTAGAATTTGTGGCTTTTATTGTATTGGTGCAGTCAGTCTGATATACTGTGTAGAGTAATTATCTCCAACAATTACGTTTTATGTTTTGTAATGAAGTCAGACAGACGCCATGTTTCTATTATGGTGACTGTGTGTGTGTCGGTGTGTGTTTGCTGCTCACAGGTTCTCAATGCCGCCGTTATCAGCGTCCATATATATATATATATATATATATATATATATATATATATATATATATATATATATATATATATATATATATAGTTTGTTTCTGTTATTATGACACATAATTGTTTATGGTTAAATTATCTTTACCTACAACTCATAACACTAAAAAGATTTCAAAACTCTACGATGCTTTCGGCGTTAGTATTTTTGAAATTAAGAAACAACTCTAGCAAGGTTTCCCCCCTTTTTTTTTAAGATTTTCATGCTTTATTTTGTGCTGAATTTACAGTTTCCTTACTGTCTCTAAGAGTTCTGCAACCTTCACAACCAGACATGAACAAGCGTTTAGACCAATCGTGTACAAATTTCGCTTCGCCTCCGCACAGTGTCCAAGCATGCTTATACTGGCAGTAGTTAGTGCTTCACCAAAGTGAGGTCGAGCAAAGACGTGTTACCACTTTCGGCGGCGACGCCTTCGAGATGCGAAAAAAGGAAAAAATATATACTAGTCATGTGAGACGAAATCATACATTATTATGTAATTTTCAAGTTAATACCGATTTTCACTTATATTCTGGAAATAACTTCTATTGTCTCACTTTGGTTGCTAGTAGTGCATCGCAAACACTTCACACTGGAATCAACGCCGTAGCTAAGCGCTTTTCCACGGTACACTAAAAGCTTAAAAGTTGACACAAAGCTAAGTCGTAACAATAACGAGGATGCGATTACACCGGTACGATGACGTCGTAAACAAACAAATATTGTGCTACAAACACTGACAGACACAGCACTGTCCAGTCTGGCGCGACCACTATTTACACATTAATGGTCTCGTAGACGTTATCAGTTCAAATCTGACAGTATTTTGTGAGACAAGAAGTTGACCAACGAACGAACAGACATTGTCACGTCAGAAACGAATCAGGAGATGCGAAGTGTTTGGTAAAGTCTAGTTATCTAAAGACAGCGGCCAGAAAATGACCTGGGGTTTCTCTGCAGACACCATGATACTCTGGTATAATATAGGAGTGATACATGATTACAAGAACTCAGCAAGAGAGTTCTCACAGCCTCTGTCACCTCAACTTCCTACCTACACATGGAGCCCCTGTTAAGCCGAGCAACTCAGCAGAAGGTTGGGTAACCAACCCCAGCGGGAAACTGAGTCGGTGAGCAGATAGGAGTTGGAAGACAGTGGAAGGCAACGGGAAACCACCACTGAACTATCCCAAGAAAACCCCATGGCTTCGCTCAGCTCAAAATATTCCGGCGTTTCAAGTTCGCCGATCAGATCTCCAGGAGGAACCAGGTTGAGAGGAGCTTCACGAAGAATAAGATGGTGCAAAGAGAAGCATTGCATAGGAACATGAAATGTAAGATCAATGTATCAAGTAAAACTAGACATAGTGGAAAGAGAAATGGAGACAATTAACATCGACTTATTGGGAATAAGTGAAATGAGGTGGACTGGCATGGGAGAATTTGCTTCGGATGGCCATATGGTGTATTATTCTGGGCACGATAACAACAGAAGTAATGGAGTAGCTTTCATAGTTAGTGATAAAGTGAGAAAAGCTGTAATGGGATGCAAATATAAAAATGATAGGATGATGTCCATCAGACTACAAGGTCAGCCCCTCAACATCACAGTAATTCAAGTTCATGCGCCAACAACCGATGCTGAAAAGGAAATTATTGACCAGTTCTATGGAGATTTGCAAGAATTACTACTGTCAACACCAAAAAAGGATATCGTCTTCATAGTTGGAGATTGGAATGCAAAAGTGGGAAATCAAGCTGTAGAAGGTAGGGAAATATGGTCTTCGTACAGCAAATGAAGCAGGAGAGACTCCTAGAATTCTGCCAAGAAAATTAATTGATAATTACTAATACACTGTTTCAATTACCAAAACGACGCCTGTATACATGGACTTCGCCAGATGGCCAACACTGGAACCAAATTGATTACATACTTTGTAATCAGAGGTGGAAGAGCGCTGTTCAGTCAGCTACAACAAGACCTGGGGCTGACTGCGGATCACATCATGAGCTCCAGATTGCAAAATTTCGGCTGAAACTTCAGAATGTAGCAAAACGTATCCCAACTTGCTGATACAACATTAACTCTATACCCTCCGACTACACTGTAGAGGTGCAAAACAGATTTAATGTATTATAGCTAGAGGACAAAAGCTCACAAGAGATGTGGACAGAAGTAGCTAATACTGTCAAGGAGGACGCAGAGAAACACATTTCCAAGAAAAGGAACAGCAAGAAGGCTAGATGACTATCAGTTGAGGCACTGCAAGTTGTAGTAGAACGAAGGAAAGCAAATAGCAAGGGAGACAGATCAGCTATGTTTGAATTAAATAAAGTTTTTCAGAAAAGTGCAAGGAAGTTGAAGATAGTAACGGAATGGGGAAGACAAGAGATCTTTATAAGAAAATGAGAGAAATTAAAGGCGAGCGGTTCTAGGCGCTCCACTCTCGAACCGGGCGACCGCTACGGTCGCCGGTTCGAATGTGTGTGATGTCCTTAGGTTAGTTAGGTTTAAGTGGCTCTAAGTTCTAGGGGACTGATGACCTCAGATGTTAAATCTCATAGTACTCAGAGCCATTTGAACCATTTTGAAATTAAAGGAAAATTCCAGGCAAAAATTGGAATGATAAAAGATAGAAACTGGAAAGATCTGAGTCAAGCAGAGGATGTTAAGGAAAGATGGGCAGAATATGTAGAAGACCTATGCAAGAAAGAACTGCATAATGACAGGGCTCCTACTGCTGATGTTAATGTTAATTTAGAACTAAGAGCCAGATATTTTGGAGAGCGAAATCTAGTGAGCCCTTGAAAATATGGCTGATAACAAAACTAGTGGACATGATGAAATACCAGAAGAATAGTTTAAAGTCACTGGAAAGGATGCAGTGAAAGTGCTCACACAACATGTCAAAAAATACGGATCACGCAGCAGTGGCCAGAAGACTGGAAAAGATCAGTATTCATCCCCATTCCAAAGAAGAGAAGTTCTAAAGAATGCTCAGATTACCAAACAATCGCACTTATCTCACATGCTAGCAAAGTCATGTTGAAACTCATACAAAATAGATTTCGCCAATATATACATCGAGAGCTACTAGAAGAACAAGCTGGATTTAGGAAAGGAAGAGGAACTAGAGATCAAATTTCTAACATTTGATGGATTATGGATAAAGCAAGAGAATTCCAGAGATGTGTACCTCTGCGTTATTGACTACGCCAAAGCCTTTCACTGCGTCGATAACAACAAATTATGAAACGTACTGAAAAACATGAGTGTACCAGCTCACCTCATTCATCTGATACGGAGTTTATACCTTGTACAAGAAGCCACGGTGAGAACTATGTATGGAACAACGAAATGGATAAAGATTCAGGAAAGGGTCCGGCAAGGCTGCATACTGTCACCGCACTTATTCAATCTGTATGCAGAACATGTTATGACGAATGCGAGGCTAGATGAAGGAGAAACAGGAATTAAAATAGCTGGAATAAATGTAAACAACCTCAGGTACGCAGATGATACGATCCTGCTGGCAGAAAGTGAAGAAGAATTGGGAACACTCTTGCTGAAGGTGAAACACGAAAGTGAAAAGGCCGGTCTTAGGCTGAATGTGAAGAAAACGAAAATTATGGCAACTACACCTACTAATCCGTGGGATATAGCAGGAGAAACCATGGAGGTAGTGACCACATTCAGTTATCTCGGTTCCCAGATCTCTGCTGATGGCGACTGCAGCCATAAAATCCAGAGACGCCTGTTGCTCGGTAGACAGGCGATGTCAAACCTTGACAAGGTTATAAGGTCCAGAGATATAACAATAGCAACAAAGATCCGTATTGTGTTGGCTATGGTCTTTCCAGTTGCGATGTCTAGATGTGAGACCTGGACCATTAGAAAGGCTGAACGGCGAAGAATTGACGCCTTCGAATTGTGGTGTTGGAGGAAACTTATTAGAGTTTCATGGACTGCAAAGAGAACCAACAGATCAATATTGGAGCAAATAAAACCAGATTTGTCCCTGGAAGGTCTAATGTTAAAACAAAAGCTGACCTACTTTGGACACACAATGCGAAGGCTTGCCTCGCTGGAAAAGACATTAATGCTGGGCAAGATTGAAGGAACTAGAAGAAGAAGACGTCAGAGGATGAGATGGATCGATGGCATCACAGAATCAATGTGTTCCAACGTGGAAGGTCTATGGGAGAAAGTGCAAGACAGGAAAAAGTGGCGTGATTTGGTTCATGGGGTCACGAAGAGACGGAACCGACTAAACGATTAGAGAGAGAGATAGAGAGAGAGAGAAAGAGAGAGAGAGAGAGAGAGAAAGAGAGAGAGAATGAAAGAAAAACGTATTCTCAGATTGAGTTCCTAAGAGATGAAGATACAGCCACATCACTGGAATGATTATTTGAAGATAAACATAGAAACACATTTGAACGTCCTATTTCTCTCGACATCGTCGATTAAAAACAGAATGCGATCATGAATAACCTACAACGTCATGCTAAAGAATCACAGCAGTACTGCGATTTTTCTTGCGCTGAACTGGCTGTGAAGACTTCAAATACTCTTCTGTACACACATATTTAACAAGCAAGTGTTGACATGTGTGCTTCAGATCACCTTTCGATTTTTTCCCTTCTATATTTGATTTTTGGAGAACTTGTCATTTTAATAATGACATGTTTTTTCTTGAAAGAGTCACCTGCTTTGCATTTTGTTAAAAGCGTGATATTTTCAACATCCCTCATTGTCTTACTTTTATAGGGTTTTGACTTAATGTTGCCAAACCATTTCTTGATTTCTATACTCGAGCGGGATTTTCCAGTAGTTTGCTATTGATTTGCATCTTGTTGCTCGACACAGGACCACTAGGAAGGTCGCATCGTATCTCATGTTGTGTACTCTGGTGTGTTTGCTTACATGTAAACTCCACTCGGCACGGGTGAGGCCTCTGGCCTATACCCACAGGCTAGCTGCCGGCTACAGTGCAATGCGGGGAGCAGTGTGCAGCTGCGTCACGTGTCGTCAGCCCCTCCAGCACACTAGTGCCAACAGGTGAGTCCTGTACTGGGGTTGCCGCCGCTTTTGTAGTGTACTCAGCCAGCTTCTAGTCTGGCCTCACCAGGGTGAGCGGTCTGTGGCCACAACATATGTGATCAGCACGTGGCCAGTCCCTTCAGCCCAACACCTCCAGCACGCTCGTCCTGTATTGCGGCTGCTGCCACTTCCGCTCTCATCCACATCCTGGTCTCGCCTCACCTCAGAAAATATCCCAAGAAGTGTCAGGAATCGAACACTGGTTCTTTTGCATCGAAGTCAGGGACGCTGATCACTTTTTTAACTTCTTTCTTTACATCCGTTTCTTTGTTGATTTTTCGCCACTGAGATACTGTGCTGGCTCAATCACTTGGCTAAGGAAGCGGTCTACGCTTACATCACTGGAAATCGATCGACCTTCGTGCAGGTTGAACTGTCGTAATGCTTCGCAAGATTACGCCCAGGCGGTCAAGCATCGTGCTTGATCGTGCATGCTTGGCAAGTATGCAGTTACATGTGGGGGACACTTGATACAAGTCGCACGTTTAGCTGCAGAAATTAATTTTCATAAACAAGTCATGTCTCGCGTCCATGATCACACTCTACATTGCGTCATCTGTCCTTCTGAATTTGTTGTAGAATCAGTGCAGGTGGCAGCATTGACAACGTTGCACACTTGCGCGATTTCCTCTCTGTGTCACGTTAGACCTCAACTGTTTGCAGTGCGAGGTGATGTTTAGGTATTTACTGGTCGTGCATAACGAAGACCGTTTCTTTATCAACCGAATTATTTATTATAGCGATGGTAGTTTTATGTTCTAATTTATTTCGTCGTCAAGGCTAACAAGGAAAAAATAGTCCTGTTTTGGCGATTACCTTGTACTCGCGAATTTCGCATTAAAATTTCTACCAATACTTCTAATCCTAACTGTATTCTCATAAAGACTACTCCTTGATAGATTTTATATGTGAAAAGTTTTGCACAGGGTGACAGACTGGGAAGGAGGTCTTGCCTTATGCTCTCGCCATTTAGTGAGAAAAGTGGAAACCGAATGTACCGCAGGACTTCCAGGTCTCTACTGAAAAAAAAATAAAAATAAAAATAAAAAAACAATCTTCTCACTAAAGAATAACGGAGAAACATTTGCGTAGTGGACGCCCATGAATTTCTTATAGTTGATTTACGACATATGCACATAATATGCCATAAAATAATAGACTTTCCCCTTATTTAATACACATTATCTAATACGCATTTTCTTAATTTGTCCAGCAGATTTAATTATTATGACTAAAAGCACCTTATTAAGGGCAAGTATGTTCAGATATACCTAACTCGAACGTAAACAAAGGGCTACGCTAGACATCAATCAGTCATCATATTCCTTGGCTTCACCAACTCAAAGAAATTGTCCTTCAACTGACCTAGACGTTACAGAGCAGTCTGTGACCAAAACAGAATTTCGGTTCAAAAATGGTTCAAATGGCTCTGAGCACTATGGGACTTAACATCTGAGGTCATCAGTCCCCTAGAACTTGGAACTACTGAAACCTGACTAACCTAAGGACATCACACACATCCATCCCAGAGGCAGGATTCGAACCTGCGACCGTAGTGGTCACGTGGTTCCAGACTGAAGCGCCTAGAACCGCTCGGCCACACCGGCAGGCCCTAAAGCTTATTATCGGTGAGAAATTCGGATATGAAAACTGAAAGTGAAGCTGTCAAAAGGGCGCAAAAATCACTGATGTGTTTGTAATCTCAGCTATGAATATTTCAAGTGTGAAATACCAATAGACGTGCCTATGACTAAAGCCTAGTGTTGTATTTAAAGAACTTACGAAAATTAAAGAATTTATTTATGTACAACATTTGATATTTTGCCCATAAGAGCCATTATAAACAAATTATCAGAGCTAGTGACTCGCGAGCAAGCTATGTAGAGTTGTCCATGTGAGAAACAATTCGTTCTGAGGTCGACGCCAGCAGCTTGAATCGTCTGTCCTTGCTACTTCTTGATGGTCATGGTGATGCATATGCTCACGGGAAACTGCAACTATTTGAATTGGAAAGCGCAATTGTTGGGAAAGAGGGGTGTGTGCCTGGTGTGAAAACTGTTTTAGCAGCTCCACAGCTTGTGAGAATTTCAGCGTCCATAATGTTATGACGAAGTCACGTCACTCTAAAGCGAGTTCCATTACACAGCTTCAGAGACGTTAAGTTCTGAAACAGCATAACCGGAACACCCGCTTTCAGAGCGACATTGAGCATGGGTAGTGCCAGAACGCATGAAGCAACTGGCATTTCAACTTATGAAGTGGTCTATGGGAGAAAAATGCCGTCTCCTTTTGATGTAATCAGGCAGAAAAACGGAAAAGTCGGACAAACAGTAAAAGATTTCTGTCGAATGATGAAGGATGTATGGAAAAAGGTTCAAAAATCTAATACAAAGGCTTTGGAACGACAGGAAAGATTAGGTAATGCCCAAGCTAAATATCCAGATTACAAAATCGGTCACTGGGTGATGCTCTGAACCCCATACATTGCGAAAGGAAAAACGAAGAAATTAGTAACATACTACAGAAGTCCTTATCAAATAATTGAGATCACTTCACCAGTCAACGTTAAACTGCAAGTGCCCACCCGAACTACTATTGTCCATGCAAATCGTTTAAAACCTTTTAAGGGCGCTCCAGATGTAACCCCTCAACAATAGTGTCTGCTTTTCCGAGTGGGGGAGGAAGTGCCAGAAAAGGAAAAAGAGTGGCCACGCCAGCACAACATACAGACATGGCACTATACAATTTTCGACCAAGGGTGCGAATGTCCTAGTGGAATCATAGTAGACTGTGGATAGTATACACACGTAAATAATTAATTAATGATGATGGTTTATTTCTTAAGGAAAAAAAGTTGAACATAGAAACATGTAGATCTTGTAGTTAACAATGTATTCCTTCTTTTCTTTGTTTTTGTTTTTACTAGGTTGATAACCATGTTGGTTGCTTTTTTCAGGTAACGCCTCTAGCATAATGGAGGTCAGTGGCTCTGAGCACTATGGGACTTAACATCTGTGGTCATCAGTCCCCTAGAACTTAGAACTACTTAAACCTAACTAACCTAAGGACATCACACACATCCATGCCCGGGGCAGGATTCGAACCTGCGACCGTATAGCATAATGGACAACTATATTGTGACTGTACTGCTTATCATAATTGCATTACTGACTAATACGAACAACGGACTACAGATCAACCAGTTGATGAGTGGTGTAATTTTTCTAAAACAGGGTACTGTAATTCTGACCAATCACAAGTGGACTATTTCATTAGAGTATAATTTATGGGCCTTACATAATGAACTTAGGAACCTTGAATGAGAATTTGATACACTACATGAAAGGGCAAGTTCACCAGAGATATTTGAGGAAGCAGTCAGTGGTTTTAAAACATTACACTACTCATACGAGCAGTTGAGAGGACAGTTGCGTTCGTTACAAGATATACTTCTGCAGACCGTTAAACGAGCTAAACATGGATGGGTGGACGCAGGGGGTAAACTACTAAAGACCATTTTCGGTGCAGCAGATAACGAAGATATTAATCAGTTAAATAATTCATTACAGAACATAGAGAGTACCGCGGAATTAAATAAAGGCACAACAAGATTAAACGGATTGGGACAAACAGGTCATCAGGAACCTCACCCAAGAATTAAACGATTATCTTCTAGCTACTACTGCTACGCTGAATGAAGACTTAAAAGTCATACAAACAAGGCTCGATATTGTGGATAAGAAACTTTCAGTAGGAAGATCGCTTAGGCTACTCACTGATCAAGGGATAGATGCACGGCTAGCAGCGGAGGAATTAAAGGAAGCCACCCACTATGCAGTACAGGGACATTTGTCACCCACATTACTATCGCCGGTTACACTCATCTCATTATTAGTTAAAATTGAAAACCAATTGCCAGAATCACTAAAGTTAATATTTCCTGCAGATAAGAAACATTTACCGCAGTATTACCAGTATCGCCGCAGTATTGCCTTCTGATTTCTGCCACAGTACTAGTGGACGCAGATAATGCAAGAATACGAGTTCGTATACCTTTCCCTGTTACAGATTAAATGGGTATATATGACTGTTACAGAGTACACTCGTTTCCGGTAAAATGGGGCAAACTAAATAAATCTGTACAGTTCCGAACACACCAAGTATTTTTAATCTCCCAAACAACCAATACCAGCACGGTAATGACAACTACGGAATTAAATAGTTGCCTATCCGAACAAGTTATTATATGTCCATCTCGCGCAATCGAATTACATGCCAATAGTTGTGAATCTCAAATATTTTTCGAACAATCTGACGCCACCAGTTGCCCACGCGATATATTAACTTTTACATCATGTTTTTTCGAGCAAGTAGAAAATCACTGGTTTTATATGCAGTCAGTAAACCAACTGATATTTTTGCGCAATGTTACGAGAATGAAGCAGCTACAAGATTACAACATTTTGAACTTCATGGAAGCGGACTAATAATTAACGGCACGTTTTGTTCCATCTCATGAGTGAATTTTCATTTACCCGCAACAATCACTGATACAACTAATGTTAATTCATCCATCCATCTAATTTATTGGCTAGAAAACGCCATGCAAGCATTTCCTACACAAACCCTATCCTACCTCAATGACTCCCTTGATAGTTCGCTTCTGAAGTCATTAGATATGTTCGTAAACTCACAGCAAGGCAAAATCGATGTCAATGTTATGATGCAACATGCCTTAAAGTTAAAAAGTGAACACAAAACTGAAATTATAATGCTAGGAACGGGTATATCTAGAACCTTTGTGTTGGTGTTTCTGCTTTGTACAGTTTTGTTTTATTTAAAACGAAAAAATAAGCCAAATAACAATATACCACTTCATCAAATCCCTGTTAACTGGATACCACACTATTAACTGGTGTAATTCAGTGTTTACTTTTGAGCATTGGTGTATTAATTTTGTTTATTGTACTTCAGTCTTTATTAAACAGTCTCATGTTAAAATAAACAATACTGTAGAATAGATATTCTTGCATTAATATAGGGTAAGTTAAACAGGTGTTGCTATGTAAGTTTCTAAGTGAAAAATCAATTTTTGTTTATTCATTGTCATCAAGAACTGTTACACTTATTATAACGATTTATGTGTGAACTATGTAATTCATGAGTGTACAGTGCTTTAGTAAAGTGATAAAGTATTTTCAACATACTTAATGTGAAGTGTTTGTAATCGTCTAAGTCGATAATTTTTCATTGCTTGTGTTAGTGCTTTTGCCGCGTGAAGAGTGGAGGAATGTCGAGTGGTAAATTCGAGGGCGAATTTCTCCGAAGAGTGGAGGAATGTTGAGTGGTACTTAAGATAGGCAAATAATGAAGAGAGAGGGAGTTAATATTCTATCAAGAAAGCGATAGCACCGGTCCCGTCCAGAACTCCACTTACGGGCCAATACACCACAACTACCCCATTTATTTTTTCCAAAATGATATGGTTTATAGCAAACCATTTGGTCATTTTTGGACGTCACTATTGCTCTTCCAGGAAGGCAGAATTCTCCAAGCATTATTTGGGACACCTCTGAACAAACGAAACGAGAAAGTTCCTCCACGATAGGAGAAACTAGAAAAAGGCTGCCCGGTAGAGTTAACCCACTCTATTTGGACAATGAATCCCCACCGATTTTTAATAAAACGTCCGACAATTCTTGCATATGGGAATTGCCACACAGCTGAGCCCTGATGTTCCACATTACACACACTTTCTGTACCCACGCCCAGGGCATGGAGTGTTTTGGACATGTGCTCACCTCATCTGGCCTAGTTTTTCGAAATATAACTGGTTGAGTCTGGCGGAAATTGCCAAAAAACAAAACAGTGACGCCTCCCATAATGCAATCGCTTTGCTGCATGTCATTGAGAGTGCGATTGACTGCTTCCATGGCATGGTGCATTCGTCCCAAACGATTAGGCTACAGTCTGCAACGATCTTTGCCTTGTCACTGTTTAGCGACACTACACATACAGGGGATTGATTTATGTCTAGGTCCAAAGATATCTGGACCATAGTGTGCGCAGTTTTCCCTCCAAGGAGTAAGGTGGCAGCTGTACCAGAAGCTGGAACAGCTAGTATTGTCTTCCTTTGCCTTCTGATTTCTGCCAGTGGTAACGGACTCGAGAAGATTTTGCCTGTACCACCAGGGGCGTCAAGGAAAAAGGATTCACTCTCCTATTGATTAACACCCTATAATACTTTTTCTCATGATGACTTTTGCTCATCGGGAAGGATCCCAATATTATTATTTACGATCTCAGCCATATCATACTCCCGAATAACTTGTGCACTGTCAGCGGTTTCTTGAGCTTTTGGAAGACCATAGGGCAGTTGTGGCCAAGATTTTGGCCCGAGTGCCAAAGCGCTGAGGATCACTTCAAATTTCCCCCACCACCATGAAACGCTGTCTGAGCGCAAGGAGGGGGGAGAGGGGAAAAACAGTGAAGAGCCCCATTTAAATGCAAATCCAGTCGCACTGCATGTGACTGGGTTTTATATGTCACGTATTTCAGCAACAAAGATTACAAATAAAACAAGTCTCCATATTAATTAATTATTTTTGCCACACTGAAGACATAACATAGTTTTTATCTGGTACAAACTATTGGCATACGCACAGATGCAGACAGTTTCACGAAGTTTCGCATGTTAACACGTAACTGTGACTTATTTACTTTCATAATCGAGAAAGGTCCTTCACACAAATATGACATACAGTATAATGAATCCAATCTGTCGATGGTTGTAATTTTTTGCTCTTTCATTGTCACCTATGTGTTTACATTCTCGCTGTATGGTATTGTAATTTCATTTCACAGCAAATAACGAGTACCTGTGACTTACGCAAATTGAAAATTCTCCTCCCCCTCTTCTGTCGTTCTCATTTACTTTGAAGGATTGTGACGATAGATCGGTAGACTGCCTCTTTTTGTGCAAACAGCCACTGGACATGTGAACTTCCTTCATACCACTACCAAACATCGAAGGGTAAACACCGCAATCCTGCCGAAGTCAGAGAGCTGTGCGGAGCGAGAAATGGCGCACCGCAGTGCTGAGTGAAACGCCTCGCTGTTCCGGCTACTTCCCAGAAGGGCTGAGCAAAGCCGAGTGGCGGGCCGAGCCTCGGCACAAACACGGCCCACACAGGCTGCCAGCGTCAAGTCTGGCGCGCCGTGGCCGGCCCTGCCGTAATCACCCAGAGGACCGCTGACAACGGAACAACGATGTCTTGAAGCGAGTAAAGGCAGCGACTGACGACACTCTCGTCAGATTCTGCTGTGCGCCCAGCTGCGAAAAGAATATCTTCTAATAGTTATCTATGGTATTTCTTTGCCAATTGGACAGGATGGGAAGGTCCGCGGAACATCACCATAACTGCAAACAAATGGCATAGTCGACGGTGACTTTCACCGATTACGGCGTCTTCGACCGTTTTTCCGCATTTTCGGTCGTCATTTAGCAGGCATATCGCACTGTAAGCTGCGTGAAACGATGAATGTTCAACGCCATTTGCAATTCTCAGAAATGTGAAAGATGCGGCTCTGTCGACCATCTGCAGTAAAAGGTGCTAGTAATAGCGTTTGCTGTTACCTGGATGGAGAGTGTGTACTCTATTTAATGTATAGTTCCGGTAAATGCACGGAAACCCTAAGGCTGGTTGACTGCATCTGCGTCTATTAAAAACGCCTGTGTATGTCATAAGTATAGCAGGATGGCACATTGTTGTACGGAAGAGTTTGAGCGAAACTATCTTCCTGGCAGAGATTCAAATAATCTAAGAGTGTGGTACGGTGAGGATTTCTAAAGGCTCCTGCACATTTCCTGGTGTTAAATAGATTCGCTCGCCGCATTCTAAATGAACATTTAAGCGCATAATAGTAGGGTGCCGTTCTTGAATAGGAAACCCTCTACCAGCCACACCTTCTAAAATAGTGACCTGACTGATATTTGGTCACCTCGTCACGATCAGCACTCTTAAAACGAAACGTGACCTGGTCACTTCCCTATTCCTGTACTTGGAAAGGTATTTGATCGACTCTACGCTAGTGCGGTACTCGACATTCAGGTGAGCTGCAGATACATGTGTGAGTACAGGGTAGCATGGTACTGCTAACCGATTGTCTACTGACCGCGACACACTCACCACGCATATTAACTTCAGCTGTGAAACCGCCGCTTTCACGCGTCTGGCGGCAATACGATGGATTCCAGTAGCGTTTTCACCAGCATGTTTCGTTAAACAAGTTTTAAGAAAACCTCTTGATACAACGGCATTCTTAATTGCAAGGCGAACTGGCATTTGAAACTTCCTGGCAGATTAAAACTGTGTGCCCGACCGAGACTCGAACTCGGGAACTTTGCCTTCGCGGGCAAGTGCTCAACCATCTGAGCTACCGAAGCACGACTCACGCCCGGTACTCACAGCTTTAATTCTGCCAGTACCTCGTCTCCTACCTTCCAAACTTTACAGAAGCTCTCCTGCGAACCTTGCAGAACTAGCACTCCTGAAAGAAAGGATATTGCGGAGACATGGCTTAGCCACAGCCTGGGGGATGTTTCCAGAATGAGATTTTCACTCTGCAGCGGAGTGTGCGCTGATATGAAACTTCCTGGCAGATTAAAACTGTGTGCCCGACCGAGACTCGAACTCGGGACCTTTGCTGTGAGTACCGGGCGTGAGTCGTGCTTCGGTAGCTCAGATGGTAGAGCACTTGCCCGCGGAAGGCAAAGGTCCCGAGTTCGAGTCTCGGTCGGGCACACAGTTTTAATTTGCCAGGAAGTTTCATATCAGCGCACACTCCGCTGCAGAGTGAAAATCTCATTCTGAACTGGTATTTAATGAGCCACATGGGCCATGTACCATGTTGGTTTTGACAATCCTGTGCAGAATGGGGCTTCTCTCGGAATTTGGTATATCGGCGCTAATAATTCGATCAATGTCGTTGGGGCATAGCTTCTTCGAGACAGAAAAAGTGAATGGGGCCAACCTCACTTTTGTTACTCTATCGAATACTTGTAGCATCCGACGGCTTCAAATACATTTTCGTTAATAAGAAAGTCGATGGAGTGTCTCTGTTTTAAATGAAATACTCGAGAAGTCAAGTCATGCCTGTCGTAGGACGCCTGGCCGGCAAGCAAGTTGTTTTCTATTTTGGGGTATTTTGTACTGGTGGTCATAGCAGTAAGCAGACCTGCCCCGCGTTATTATCTAACACGTCAAAACGCATCCTGAGTACGCTCTGCCGTATACCCGAGACCACCAGTACATGTGGAAGAGAGAATCACCATCCTATCCAAGTTGACAACATCAGAACCATACTGAACGTCATTGTCTCTGGCGAGTGCGGGTGAGTACTAACTCTTCACATTCAATTTTTTCATATAAGATCACTAAAAATTGCTTAAAAAGGTGTAGACGTCGGTGTAAGTTTATATGTCCGTTCTCACGTAGCTGGATTAAAAAAGAAACCTGTAGAAATGCACAGTAGAAGCATCTTGTTAAACCTCGGAGCACCTGTACTAGAATCAACATTATACACAGCAAAACTGTTCGTGGAGCCAAGTTGAGAATAAACGACAAATTTGATTACTAAATTGCAGATAAATCCCCGTTTTTCTTTCTCTAGCCGAGACATCTCCTCAGAACATATACTATCAACTTGTCATCATCAGTGACTGATAGCCTAAGAACCGCGTGGCACAGCTGGTCTTACTGTAACTGTATAATCGGGTCTCACTGTCCGCCCCGGTAATAGCCGGCACGGTAGCTCAGTGTGTTCGGTCAGAGAGCCGGTTGGTCTCTGTAATAAAAAAACTGAGTGGAAGGATCAACAAACGAACTTGAACAGGATGTTTTGCGACGTCCGCAACGACCAAACACAACGATCAATAACGAACAAACAAAAGCTGGCACGGTAACTCAGCGTGTTCGGTCAGAGGGTTAGTCGCCCTCTGTAATAAAAAAACCGAGATAATGGATCAACTACGAAGAGAAACGGGTGTCTTGCGACGTCCGCACCGAGCAGATACAACGAACGAAAACGACGAACAAAATGAGAGTACAAAAAAAAAAAAAAAAAAATGTAGCTGAGTGGTCAGCGTGGCAGACTGTCAACCCGAAGGGCCCGGGTTCGATTCCCGGCTGGGTCGGAGATTTTTGTTGTGTTGTCCTAATCATCATCATTTCATCCTCATCGACGCGCAGGTCGCCAAAGTGGCGTCAAATCGAAAGGCCTGCACCAGGCGAACGGTCTACCCGACGGGAAGCCCTAGCCACACGACATTTCCATTTCCACCGGGTCTCACTGCTGCACTTCCTGTACATAACTTCTTTCTTGTTCCAAGTGATGGACGGTTGGCTTCTATCTGTCATGTTAGAGGCTCTGTACCGCTCGTGTGCCTCCAAAAGCGGCGGAATACCATCACAGCTACTGCGGCAGATAAACGAGCTTCTCTTTCCTGGTGCGTTGCAAGAGAACATGAGATTTCGTGACAGGCCAAACGCAGCTCCTGTTCAGAGTTTGTCTCTACAGATCGGAAAATCTTCGGGCGCCTACGATCCAAGGGTCACCGAACCGTACCTTCTCCCTGAGTTTCAACACTTCGGGCTGCAGCGTGGCGAGATCGGCCTGCAGTCCAGCGACGTTCACGTTCTGCACTACTCTCTACAGACCGGGACGCAGCTTTAGGGCGTCTGTTAGCATCGAGATGTGATTCTTGTTCACAAAAAGTCTCTTGAGGTCAAGACGATGCAATTCTTGAACGCTGCCACGCTGAACACACTTCATGCTTCAGTTCACTGTCTTTTAATCTTCTGAATCGTGTTCGTTTGGCTTGGGCAGAAACAGACGAAAGGTTAGACCGTTTACAGGCAGCTAATATTACTATTCTACAAACTTACCAACGATAATAGTTACACCAACTAAACAGTGAATTAAAGAATTAAAGATGTTAAACGAACGAAGACACCAACAGGAAATCACAACAATTGTATCACTTCATTTATATTGATAAGACACTACCAAAACCTCTGAAGAAATTTACGAAAGTGATTTTTGTCTCAACTCAACAAACTTATCAGTGATATTAATGTCACCGATTCCATAATGTCGGTCGATAACGGGATTAAACTGTTAGCATTATTATCATGACGATAGAACGTTATAGAATGCAACTTTTTAGGGATTCTTTAATTTCTGTTCTGGTTGATTTAGTTTAGTGCTGTAGAACTTTTGAGGTCCTGCTTTTTTCTTCTTGTATAATGAAGTGATTCTTATGTGAAACTGAGTTGACCCACATAAAAGATTCTGCCCATTTTACTCACTGTCATGGACAGCTCCCGTTTGACCAAAAATTTGATTATGGCAAAATTGTTTTCACAAAAAGTCACCTAAGTGTTCCTAAGAAAATTTCGTTGTATCTCCTATGGATTCCGATTTCTCTTTACTTATCCAGTTAAAGAAAACACTTTGTATGTATAGATAAGTCGGCTTCTAAGCGGCATATCAATATGAAACGTGTACCAGATTTTAGGTTAGTTCTCCAACAGTACCACCAAGGAAATTTCTTCCAATTTCGTGCAGTAGTTTTTGAGTGAGGCGCTTACAAACGTATGGACGGACGGACAGAGAGACAGGCAGACATGCACAATTTCTAAAAATAATTGTTTTGGCTTCTATTGCTGCTGTAAAGATCACTCGTACTAACTTTCCTTAAATATCTCCTAATTACAGCTAGCTACAATTTTATTATATGTATAGATAGTCCCTAATATCTGCTGTGAAATATGCGAATCAGTTCAAGGCCTGCATTAAGCTTCTTATAAGGAATATATAGTCAGTGAAGCATTATCAATGAAATAATGGGACCTGACACCACTGAATGCTCGGTAAAATCTGTTATACACTTTTTATTTATCATCAAAAACTTTAACACGCCCATGATGCACCAGCCACATAATTACAGTTACCATGAACTTAGGCAATGAAAATCACCAGGTATTTGATAAATTATTAATTTTAATCATGGTAATGTACGAATAGTCACTTTTTCGGTTTTCGAGGAATTTATTGTCCTTTTCCCATTCTGTAAAAATGGAACCCTTACATGATTGCTTTGTTCTCCGCCCGTGTCTGTCCGACTGTTAAAAACCCCTTTCGCTTAAGAATAGGTGGACGTCACACATTACAGGTAAAGCAAAAGTCCGAAAATTGTTAATTTGTATTTATGTAACATGAAAAAATCTTTTCATCTTTATCCATCTGTCAGTTTGTCCATATGTTAAGACCCCTTTTTCTCCAAAACGATTTCGTGTATCAAATTTATCTCAGTAAGGTCTATGGTTCCTAAAACATTTAAGCTTTCCAGTCAAAGCAATCAACAGATTCGGCCATTTATGTCACATATTTCGATATTCGCGAACTCACTTATCAAGACCTATGGGGTACATTCCGTTGATGTAGAACCATGAAATTTGGCAAGAAGTAAGGTTTCAGGGTGTAATATCTCTTTATATTCTACTAATTATCCCTGCACAATTCTATGAGTGAATTGCGTTTCTTACTTGACCATGTATATACTCACAGAATCGATGAGCAAAGTAGTACAGTACTATTACTATTCCATGAGCGCATAATTACTCTTTGTAATGTTTTCTCTAGGGTGTGTTGAGAGAATTTCTAGGATTCTCTCTGTGCCGAATAGCTGCGCTGAATAATTGTAATTTTGCTATCGAGAATACAGGAAGAAAGAGATTGGAAATATATAGTATGCTAATCAAGAGAATATATACTGAACATTTACATCAAAGGTCTGTAACGGATTTCAATATGTATGTATTCTCTAATTGGAAATTTGCACAGAGCTGTCGTTTCGTTGGTAATCAGAAGGGAACTTCCGATGAATTGGAAACGAACGTGCAATTATTAGATCCAAGAGCTCCATTATTTCATCGGATGATTAAACTCTATCAAAGCAAACTTTCCGCTTGATCTGAGGTTTCCCGACTGACTACGCAACGCAAGAAAACCAAGACATTTTATTTACACAGGACTGCAGATCGCTTCGAATTCTGATTAAACAAGTAAAGCTTAATTATAACTTTCTTGAGCGACTGTGATGACTGTGATATGGCTGCTTATGAATGAGATCATTAATAAAATACTAATAACTAACTTTCTTCCTCACCAACAACCAGTATAAACACAATATTAATTAAAATTATAAGAGTACTGGTGAATTACAAAAAAATCTGTAAATTGTTAAACTGTAATTGTATCACATAAATAATATCTTTTTGACATTAGAACATACATTGCATTCATCATCCGTCAAAAGCATAGTAGACGTACGGTACTGCACATGGACACAAAATGGAAGCTGTAATCATGTTTCAGTAAGTAAATAGAAATATTTCATAAATCTTCTATAACAACATATGTAAAATGAAATCCCCTGCTCATTTCTTTTAGTATGTCGATGCTAGTCAGGTTTTGATACAGTCTTTGAATTCCCATATCCAATATCTTGCCAGTATCCATTTTGAAAAGAAGAAGAAACAATTGAGATTCTGCTTTTCAATGATGGATACACGATATACAAGAGTGTCCCTCCTAAGAGTTGTGAACCGCTATTCTTGGTGTTTGGGCAGATATTTAAAATTACGTTTTTTCAATGTGAAGCCGGAGGCAGTACGAAAAGCACTCCTCGTAACATCTTTCGTGGGACGTCTATTGTGACCAGAAAGCGTCGATTCGTTTCCTGTTACAAACAAAATTATTTCTAAAGCCGAATTTTACGTGTATATTCGTTAGAGCGGTCCCTGATTAGTCTAGTGCGACGTTCGTGTTATGGATGCGTATTAACAGGGACAGTGAAACACGAAGAATAGCCAGCAGACCAGCAGCGGCAGAGCAGCACTGCTGCATGGCTGTAGCAGTCAGCACGGGCCCAGGTGGCGCCGCCGCTGCTGCAGTACTCGCTGTTCTCCGTCTCTTACTGTCCCTGTTAGTGCATATAGATAACGTGAATATCGCACTAGACTAATATGGAACCACTCTGTTGAATGACATGTAAAATTTAACAGGAAAGAAACCGACGCTTTCCATCCCCGCTGCATGATGCACAAAAGACATGATTAGATATTTGCACGGAGTCCTCAGTGTGCGAGTCCTACTCACACTTTGCCAACTTTATTTAGAGGGAAATAAAGAGCTTGTAAAACCTGGTTCCCTTCAGCTACAAGCATCTAGTGATATTACCGTCTTTCTTATTGATCCCCAGTTTGACCTTTGAGCACTTTCCCTACAGCTTTAGCGCTACTAATGTCTTGGATCCCATGATATTGGTGTAGTACGTAACGCATGTCAACAACAGAACTAGACAGAGATGAAGGCTTTCTGTAGTGCGGGGGTCAAAGCACAGAGAACGCGAACTTTATTTGATGGTTCTCTCAAAGGAAGGCAACCATTGGAACACGATCGAATGTGAACAAATCTGAATTCTATTCGCCTGATATCACCTGCTGTCTACACCAGAGAGAATTCTCGTTAACCCATGCTTATTCATTTTGGTTTCCTCCGGTGTCATGCAGGCTTTATGTTACAAAAATGTAGCCAGAGTAATTCCTTGATGATAGTAGTGTCATCTTGCTATCAGCAACCTTGACAATGACATGGGTAAAAGATACAAGGTAATACCAGCCATCCTAAATTGTAACTCTCATCAATGTCACATGACGCTGCCCGATATTTTGTGAAGTAGTTTCGGAACGTGTAGTTTGTTGTTGTGCATATTCCCTCCCATGTTTTCGTTGTTCTCTTCGATGATACCAGCATCTTTCTACTGTGTTAGTTCGTTCTGTGCATTACCTTTGGTTTGCGGTTACGTTGCTTCTATGCATCTGAGTTTTGGGAGGTTGATTGATATGGAAACAGAGAAGAAAGTGGAGAGTGTGACTGAGGAATCGCCAGGCCCTTCTGTGGCGCTAAACGCCTTCAGCGTTCACCCGAATCCGTCAGGTCAACTGAGGGCAGTTTGAGAGTGAGCGAGGAAACACTGGGCACGTCTGTGGCGGATATGCAGAGTCAGACTCCACTGGGTGTTAGAAAACCACGCATCTCAGTTAACCGCCATTAGGGAACAGCTAGAAACACAATTTGAAGGCCTTAAAACTGAGCTAACACTTTGCAATGGAAAGACTGACGAGGTGATCGCTGAAGTTAGACGCGAATTGGGAACCGAAACCCAAAAGATATGGAGAGCTGTCGCCAACAGCCTGGACGAAGTGAGACAAGGGTGTGAACCGAAGTTTGACAACCCAGAAACGCGAGTAAACACGAAGATGACCGACATCTCCGCACGTGTAGATGATGTATGTAAATCGTCCAAGGAAACACAAACTGTAGTAACAGTCCTCGAGCAAGAAGTGTCTGCAATAGGGCAAGGCAATGTCCCTGTAGCGCGGGTGACAGCAAAGAATTTGAAGGCTGCATTTCCGATGCACAGGTTTGTCATGCCACTGTGTAAGTTCTGTCGAATGCGCAGTACCCACCCGAAGACACACCTAAAGGCTTTAGGCGCCCATTTGCGAGTGGAAGAAGTGACTGAATGTAATGCTTCTCTCATTGATGATGATGTTTGGTTTGTGGGGCGCTCAACAGCGCGGTTATCAGCGCCCGTACAATTTCCCAAACTTTGCGCAGTCCAATTTCGCCACATTCCTGGATGATGATGAAATGATGAGGACAACACAAACACCCAGTCATCTCGAGGCAGGTGAAAATCCCTGACTCCGCCGGGAATCGAACCCGGGACCCCGTGCTCGGGAAGCGAGAACGCTACCTCGAGACCACAAGCGGCGGACATGCTTCTCTCGTTGCACTGAGACTCAAGGACTTTGCTTTCGTGTTGATTTGTCCGTTTCCAAGGGCTACAAGCACACAGAGGAGTATTATGTAAACACAGGCAGCAGATCGGCTACTTTCCATTTTTGATGTATGCGATGAATGACTTGTTAAGTTTTTAATTTATTTCTGTAACCAATATTCCCTTTCTCTTTCACTGCTTCAAGGAAATCTTTGAAAGCAAATGGAGCGTGGCACTTCATTGCTACATGACTTCCTAAAAATAGTTCCAGACTAGCGTTGATGCCATTCTGAAATACAATGCGCGTCCAGCGACAACAGCAAGAAATTACTGTGTAGAGTGGGGCGGGGGTGTGAGGGGGTGGGGAGAAAGTTGTGCACACTGCACATACATACCCTCTTTAAACCACGACAAACAAGAACAGGGACATTATGGTCTCAGCAGTGCTGCACCAATTCTTATGTGATTCGCTCAATGCTCGTTCCTGTCAGCATTGTTTTTAAAATAGCACTGATGACTTTTACACTTTCTTACAACTTAATATTTCAAACGAAAGAAAATTTTATGAATACAAATTATTCCTCTTTAAAAAAAGGTTTATTTAAAAAGGAAAAAAATTTGTATTGATGCCATGGCGAAATGATATTTCGCTTTTTTACTCGGTTGTTAGTAAAAAACAAAGAAATCTACTAATATTATAACCGAGAGCAAACAAATACCGGTAATTGAGAACTAAAATACCGGTTTCAGGTTTAGCTGGAGGGGTTTTTCCATCCCTAGTCCACACCAGGGAGAGCAGGATAGGAACGAAATGCCAGACCACAGGCGTCAAGCGTCGCATAATGATGATGATGATGATGATGTTTGCTTTGTGGGGCGCTCAACTGCGTGGTTATCAGCGCCCGTACAATTTCCCAACCTTTGCACAGTTCAATTTCGCCACTTTCCTGGATGAGTCGCATAATGAGAGAGGCCGTGAGGGTAATGGGGGTTCACCACCACTGGCCCCACCTCGTGAGGACGTGCGTCAGATCGCACACGTGAATCGCCAAAGACAACGAGATATGGCAGGAGAACGCCTCAGTAGAGAAGGGGCATCACATACGCAACGTACGGTAACACACGTGCAAGGGAACCAGGAGCACTACTGTGATGACCCAGAGTTGCCGAAAAAAGTTGTCGATTGGCGTCCCGTTGATACAACCCTGGGAGGAATAAAGACGAGAACATGTCAGGATTCTGGGCAGGAAGTGACAGCACTTTTGACGTCTTTTTACCCAAAACCAGTGACAAGTGGTAGTAAATTAGCTGAGGTACCCGTAAAAGGAATGTCACCAATGCCCACTTTCAGGGCGAAAAGGAAGAAGGTAGAAAAACAAGCCTTGATGTCGCTAAGCGACGGAACAAGCGACTTCCAGGTGAAAGCAGTTGTCCCCTGTGTGTTGTTCACTCTATTTTGTGATTAGTAATGACCTACTCATGAACAGAGCGGTCATTATGGACTGGACCATGAGAACCGTGGTCAGTTTGTTCGAAAATCCGGTTTCATGGCTAATGGCAAAACTCATTTACTAAAATTTAAAGATGACGAGGAAAGTTTCGTAGGTGGGTGAGAGCAACTAAAAGATCAGAGTGAGTATGTGATTCAGAACCGGAAGTCGTGATAAGAATTTGACGAACACTGCCGAAGAAAGGGAATCTGACGGACATAATGCTACTGGTCGTGGGTGAGAGAGCCTCGCACATGTACCTTCAGGGTTTAGAGGCCCAGAGGCCGTTACTGAGTGCGCTCCCATGAACACCGAGCCGCCCATGCGAGTACAGGAGATTCACTCCGACGGGAACATAATCATATGCACAGAAAGACCATAGCCAAATGACATAACACGCGGTGAGACAATGACAAAGGTTGAAGGTGAAGCCTCCACAGCAGTAGAGAAGCTCGTGTTGAGCAGAGAATGCGGAGGAGATTGCACAGTGGCTGAGAAGCAGTGTGATGCGAGCCACGACAGAACGAGTACAGAAGATGCCCACCCTCCAGCAGTAGAAGATAATGTTGTTCCATTCACTGTCGAAAAATGTGCAAAAGTCAGACGATTTTCGGAAGACCGCAGGTGTTTCCATGCGGCGTAGTGGCGAGATAAGCTGACCACGCGTCACGCAGAAACAGGGACACGGTAGATGGTTCCCTGTGTACAGACGAGCAGCCACAAGTAGACGTGGACAACGCAGAGGTTGATTCGATTGGAATACACAGAAAGAGTATTGAAGATAACCCTTGCTTAAGCTGGGAGCAGAGACAGCAGGTTGCGAAAACAATCGCGGAATTCAGAGATGGATTCCCATTCGTATCGGGAAGATTCCAGGGAGCAGTCCATAAGTTCAAGTGACGCGTAATCGGCCGCCGACAAGGAAAGCGTACGCACAAGGGAACCTCCCCATCGCACCCCCCTCAGATATAGCTATAAGTTGGCACAGTGAATAGGCCTTGAAAAACTAAATACAGAAAAATCGAGGAAACAGGAAGAAGTTGTGTGGAACTATGAAAACAATAAGCAAAATATACAAACTCAGTAGTCCATGTGCAATATAGGCAACATCAACGATAGTGTGGGCTCAGGGGCGCCGTGGTCCCGTGGTTAGCGTGAGCAGCTGTGGCACGAGAGGTTCTTGGTTCCAGTCTTCCCTCGAGTGAAAAGTTTAACTTTTTATTTTCAGATAATTATTATCTGTCCGTCCGTTATGTTTTCATCACTTTTTTGGGAGTGATTATCACATCCACAAGAAAACCTAAATCGGGCAAGGTAGAAGAATCTTTTTACTCATTCGCCAAGTGTACAAGTTAGGTGGGTCGACAACATATCCCCGTCATGTGACGCACATGCCTTCACCAGTGTTGTATAGAATATATCAGACGTTTTTTCCTGTGGAGGAATCGGTTGACCTATGACCTTGCGATCAAATGTTTTCGGTTCCCATTGGAAAGGCACGTCCTTTCGTCTACTAATCGCACGGTTTTGCGGTGCGGTCGAAAACACAGACACTTAACTTATTACAGTGAACAGAGACGTCAATAAACGAACGGACAGATCATAATTTTGCGAAAATAAAGGAAGTAAAACTTTCACTCGACGGAAGACTTGAACCACGGAAACCCCCCATTCCGCAGCTCCTCACGCTAACCACGGGACAAAGGCGCTCCTGAGCTCAAACTATCCTTGATGTTGCCCTATCTTGCACATGGACTACTCAGTTTGTATATTTTGCTTATTTTTTTCATAGTTCCACACCATTTCTTCCTGTTTTCTCGATTGATCTGTGTTCCGTTTTTCAAGGCCTATCCACTGTACCAACTTATATCTAGATTTGAGGGGGGTGCGATGGGGAGGTTCCCTTGTCAGTCGTGTGGAAGCACCGAAAAGCTACAAGGAAAGCGATATAAGCGATGTAGACCGTCGGAGTCATACCGCTGGCCGCATCGGAATATGTGAAGCCCCTCGCGATTGTGTGATCGGCCCGTTGTTGCCTCGACACGAGGCACACACATTGAGCACATTGTGGCAGACAGAATAAGGCCGGAACCTAATCAGGACATACTGCTAAATTCTCGGGAAAAATTTGACTGTCAGCTTTTCACACTATAATCGGTTTCACCAGGGGAAGGCCTCAGACACAACCAGCCGATTCGGGTCAGATTTTGCAGTTCGCTTGTGTACAACCTCAAACGAAGGACTCTAAGATATGTTGGCCCAACAGCCTCACGTTTTTGAGAAAATCACCTCTAAAGGTTATGACGAGCAATCGACTCAAAATTTGCGGGATCGGTAGATAGCTCTAAATACAGCATTTTTCATCGTCAGGTATAGGGTCCGCAAATGCATACTTTTCCAGAAGTCGAGGAAATAAACTTTTACAGCTGTCCCTTATGAACCCACGAGGAATACGTTTTGGACCGAGAGCGCGGATAGCGTAGCGGCCGCGGTCACTGTCTGGGAAGTGGAGAACCCGGGTTCGAATCTCGAGGAAACGTCGGGATGCTATTTTTCCTCGTTTATATTTTTCCGTGTTTCAAATGATAGGGATAGGAGGGTTAATAAGGTAAGTAAATCAATAAGGAATGATAAAAACGTAGCCAAAGAAATTTCTCAAACCACTTGGGATAATAAACCGCTAAAATACTACTCCTGGTCACCTTAAAATGGCTCTTCCAGTCACTGTTACGTCTCTTCACTTTTCTTCGAACAACTTATCATATAAACATATTTACTCGCGGCACCAAGAACATCTGATAAATTCAACCTTTGGACAGCTACATTGTTCCTTCCGAGTCAGCGGAAAGCAAGCTTAGTTTACATTTAAAAATATATCTTTTTCTGGAATTAATTATGATGCGTAGCACGCATTCGATATAATTGCCTGGAAAGTTGGTGCTGAAAGTTGGTTATGAATTATGCTGTGAATAGTTATTGCATACGTTCTGTTGTACAATTCCCTCTGGGTTTCCAGAAGCACACTGCAATTCTGGAACCTCGAAATAAAGTTTTCAACCTGTCAAGAGAAATAAACATCACACGGCTGGCACACAGGTGTGCAGTTTGGAGGTATTACATTTAACGTGCATGTCGGTTGAGCCTCGTCATCTATAAACATTGTATCATACATTAGAGAATTAGTTTGTCCACCCCAGGAATACAATTTGTCAGTTTCCCGGATTTGGAGCAAGTAATACAAACATTTTTCAACGAGTCAGTTCAGCGATTGACCTCTTCTACAACCCGAGGACCAAATGTAACATTCGTTTCTCGTAAGCACAGAAAGACCTTTGGCAAAACTTTTCCAGAGCCTGTGATGGCATACTGCGCCGTGTACGAATGTTTTAGCTCTTTTTTACTACCAACTGCGACAAAGGTTCGTTTTTCTCCCTTATGCGATAATGTGCGTTGAATGTTCACCCGATACTCGCATCCTGTTTGATCGGTGTTGATCAAGTAATCACGGTTAAAACTGGTCATAAGTGACGCCATTTGCGTGAAGAAAAGAGCTGCCACTTTCTATATATCTTCCATATTTTCTACCTCCTTGTGGTAGACGTATTTCGTGACGTGTCGTTGACGAATTTTATAAAATGGTTCAAATGGCTCTGAGCACTATGGGACTTAACTTCTGAGGCCATCACACACAGCCATGCCCGAGGCAGGATTCGAACCTGCGACCGTAGCAGTCGCACGGCTCGAGACTGTAGTGCCTAGAACCAGTCGGCCACCCCGGTCTACAAGAATTTTATATTCCGATTCGAAGTTTCTTGCCCAAGATAATGATGCAGCAAACGTAAAATCCTTGTTGATTGTGTACTGAAGATTTGCAACTGCAGCCCACTCCTCGTTAGATTCTCGTTAGGACGACAAGTTTCGACTAATCTATCGTATGCCCACTTATTTATCGCCTAGCATTTGTCGTATCTTGTCCCTCCTTTAACGATATCATTTTCACACAATTTTAGGTCCTTCTTCCTTTTCAGGGCAGTTGTTGCTCCATTCTTCTGCAGTATTTGTAGTTTCCAATTTGGACGATTCCTGGCTAGCACTACCGCCTTTACTTTCACTTCACGGGTTATTGAGCCGTAGTTCAGTCGTTTAGTAACTGGTTCGCAACAATCGTTGGGAACAGATGAGGCACAGATTGCCTGCGACATGGACATTTCCAAAGTGTTTTGACCATTTTACGATTCACTACTGGCGATATCTTCCAGTGAATCAGCTTCTGCTTCGCCTTCATGGTATAGTTCTTCAGTCTCAACAAAGGTCATTTCGTTCGTCAGCTCCAAAAATCGCTCGACGATAGCCACTCTTAACAACCTGGAACGCCGAGAACAAGCACTGCCTGCTTCCGGTAGTGCATTGATAATGCATCTGTCTTGCAACACTTTTACAAATCAAAACACAGCGGAGGTAACTTCCCGCTTGCAGTCGTTTGTGGCAGGCTCACGACTACACATTTCAGCGCTGATCGAAGGGTGCATACTCACATCAAGCAACTGAAAGATACGACACAACAAACAAGAACTAGTTTCTACAGCATTAACAGAAAAGCTAATTATACAAACTACATACATTACAATTCATTTGTTACTTATGAAAGATCACTGTATTCATTCGCAAAACATATTTTATAGCCGGCTGGAGTGGCCGAGCGGTTCTAGGCGCTACAGTCTGGAACCGCGCGACCGCTGCGAGCATGGATGTGTGTGATGTCCTTAGGTTAGTTTGGTTTAAGTAGTTCTAAGTTCTAGGGGACTGATGACCTCAGACGTTAAGTCCCATAGCGCTCAGAGCCGTTTGAACCATTTTTGAACATATTTTATTCGGCGGATTAACGATGAAAAATCATTACATGTATCCTCGAGGTTCGCGGCAGCCTAATGACGGAAAACAACTCTTTCCGATTGACTTCCACAAGGTTCGTGCTGGACACCCTCACTCTTCGAGGCTTACGACTATGATATGACGAATAGACAACCGGGACACCATAACTCTCCCCTAGTGCATTCTGTCCCGTGCCTCGCTGTAAACAAGCGTCGCGCGGTCGGCTATATGTGATTCCTCGTGAGGAATTCGCAGCACTCTTACTCGGAGATGTTTTCGTGTGACAAGGCTTAAAAGTTTAATTCTTTACTAATTCATGTCGCTTCGGAAATTAGCTGCCCTATCTCATTACTATAATTATTCAGTGTTGAGTTGCGTATCTTATTAACCCTCCTATCTCTACGAATTCTGATACAGTTTAAAAGTTTAAAAAAATTAAAACCTTACGGTTTCCTCGACATTCAGACCCGGGTTCTCCGCTTCTCAGCCACTTACCTTGCTTGGCCTTTGTGCTTTTTCTTTCTTTTTTTGTTTGTTACTGTTCGTTCTGTTTGTCTGGTGCGGACGATCCATGAGGCCTATTCAACTTCATGATAGATCCATTAACACAGTTTTTTTTATTACAGAGGATAGTTAACCCTCTGACCGAACACGCTGAGCTAACGTGCCGTCGCTATGGGCGCTCTTGGCGTAAAGCGTTTACCATGTGGATACATAAGCGGCAGTTGTAAAAGTTTCTTTCCTCGATTTCTGGAAAAGTATGCGTTTGCGGACCCCATACCTAATGATGAAAAATGCTGTATTTGCAATTATCTATCGATCTCGCCAATTTTGAGTCGGTTGTTCGTCATAACCTTTAGGGGTGATTTCCGCAAAAGCTGGGAGTGTTGAGCCAAAATATCTTAGTCCTTCGTTTCAGGTTGTACACAAGTGGCCTGCCAAATTTGAGCCGAATCGATTGGCCGTATCTGACGCCTTGCCCTGGCCAGTCAAGTTGAGCTTGCTCCATCCTGGAAAAAGTGCACCGCCGTTCTATTCGAGGAGGAACAGTACGTGTACAACCGAGTACCATTGAGGCTTAAGGACTCATGTTCGGTATTTGCCAGGGCCGAATGTTATAACGACACCAGAGATGAGGGAATTCTGTATTTTTTACATCGAGGACACAATTGTCACGTCTGCAACATTTAAAGAGCACACGTACGCATAAATCAGTTCCTAGCAGTACTTCAGAGATACGGCGTGACGCTCGGGCCTGGCAAAGCGAAATTGTGCGCAAACGGTGTTGTATACCTCGGGTTCGAGATCTCGTCGGAAGATACCCGTCCGCAAAATTACAAATGGCTCTGAGCATTATGGAACTCAACTTCTGAGGTCTTCAGTACCCTAGAACTTAGACCTACTTAAACCTAACTAACCTAAGGACATCACACACATCCATGCCCGAGGCAGGATTCGAACCTGCGACCGAAGCGGTCGTGCGGTTCCAGACTGTAGCGCCTAGAACCGCTCGGCCACGCAAAATTACAAATGATGGAAATCACGAAAGCGAAACGGCCATTCCACGTATCAGAATTAAGACGGTTCTTGGGGCTGATTTTATTTTACACGGGACACAATGTCAACTTTGTGCAGATGTGGAGTCCTCTATAAGTACTGTTGAAGAGGGCAAGAAGTGGAGCGGAGCTGGGCAGACGAGGAGGAAAATGCGTTCGAGAAAGTAAATATTTCATTTCATGGCATTATTTGTTTGGCCATCCTCTCCGCCGCCTTTCCAACCCTTCACAGACCCAAGTGCGCAGAGCACTGGGGGTCGTCTGCAGCAGGAAGGCAAGGACGGGAGTGCGCACGTTGTGGCCACACGTAGCCAGCAGCTACTGGACGCAGAGGCACGATACCTCACTGCCCGACTGGAAGTGCGGGCCGTCGTCTATGCGACAAAACAGCTTAGGAGCTACCTGCCCGGCCAGAAAACACGTTTGTATACAGATAACCGAGCTCTAACTTTTCTAAGGGTCGTCAGATACACGAGTAAATGACTAATGCGGTGGACCTGGTGGTTAAAGAATGTGACCTGAAAATCTATTGTCGCCGAGGTAAACATAACAAATTTGGTGGCATTCCATTTCTCAGCACTTCTGTACATTAAAGATACCATGACCGTGCACATTTTCCAAGCACACAATTAAAAATATCAAAACTTACAGGTTCGCAGCATAATCCGGCGTCTACTCTGAGCCAATCCTAGCACAGGAGAACTGATGTCACGCGATAACTATGACGTCGCATATGATTCATGAACGAAAGAAACTTTTTGTACGAATCCGTGACCATTACGTACGTTAAAGTAAACGTTCCGTTTGGGTAATCAAATAAATTCATTCCTTCTCACTCATTTAAGCATATATTCATCACGAAACTAATGACTTTGCGTTCTCACAGATTTACCTCTGAATTACAAATTACTGAATTTGTGGGTTTGCTCCAGGCGATGAAATGAGCAGAAACCAGCCCATAGTCTAGAAAGAAAGTACATTTAATAGTGTCCTTTTAAGTCTGTCTACACAAATCAACCAGAACTTTTTACGGTTAGCCACACTCGCAATTCGAATATCTTGAACGCAGTGCCACTGCGTGACTGCTTCCACCAGTTACATATTCAGGCTGCAATATGCGTGATTAAAGAATACACAGTGATACATAGTAAAAGGACTACCGTCGCCTGTGATGTCACACGAGGCTGTGTCGGCAAGAGCTTGCAGTAACAACTGCCGGCTTTCGCCACTTGCGTACTGCTAATGGATGCTGTGACGTCACTTATTGGTGTACATTTTGATTTGCGTTTATTTATAGCTCTATTTGTCATTCTCCTTAGTTTCGAGAGTAATTATACTTTTAATCACAGCTGTGTATGAGAAGCGATATTGTCTTCAGTTTCAGAAGGAATTATATTATTTGGTCTATTTATCCGTCTTTTTTTCTAAAACATGAACTGTTAATTTGAGCTGTTTATCGTTACCTACACTACAGCTGTAGTGCTTGTATTACGTTACACACATTGTAACGACAACTGTACATATAATAATTTTTTTCCTTATGAATTTAGATAAATTAATGTAAGCAATGTTTTGAATTTCTTTTCTTTTCGTGTCATGTTAAAGAAACTGTGAGCAACTTTTGAAGTGAATATTATTATTTATGTTAGATTTTAAGTCATGTGACAATCGAAAGAAAGTGTATTGAATGTTAAAACTATTGTAAGATGTGAAAATTGTAATTTATACACTTGGTCCATACGTAGGTAATGCATTAGGATATGTGTAGTAGAAAACCTGTAGGGGAGCGGGAAAAGGTGGAGGTAGGCGAGCGCGGGAAAACGCACACTGGCGCGGTTCGGCACAACGGACTTAGTAAAACAGTCGGAGTTGGGCATCGGTCAGAGGAACATGTACTGTACCGAGGAGGCTATCCAGGAAAAGTGAATTCCATTGAGCCTCGGATGTGCCGATTCCGACGACTACATGGCGTGGCTATATTCTTAGGCACAAAATTGGAAAGATTACGACGCTAAGAAGAAGGAAAGTGCCGATGCAGTGAGAGCCTTAGCCGTGCTTGCATGTGTGCTGTGCTGCCCGCTATCTCGCTGCCCGCCATCCGCCGCACCGGCGTGCACAGGTCAAACATTTATTTCATCTTTAGAAGTGTATCTGTGTGGACCAGTGTCGAAACTGTTTCTAACTGTTCAATAATAACGTGACTTTTACCAGAATTGCCTTAGCCGTTACTTATCCTTATCACTGACCTAGACAGGGTCCTTACCACATATTGTGCAACCCGAGTATCCCGAATTGAAAGTTTAAAGTTAGTATTAAATTATCTGCAGACAAATCTATGCTATAAAGAAGTTTAAATTTAGGTGTGTTAATGCAAATGTTAGTAAAGAACAACTGTTTGATTAAATTGAAAGATAAATTTTGAATTGAGCTAGCAATGACACTTAATTAATTTGAGACAGAAAGAATGATAGTTAATTAATTCAGAAATAAGAGAAAAGAGTAGTAATCCATAGATTGATAATTTTGAGTGTTAATTTACCTGCAGGACTTAATAGTTTCAGTATAACGACCATAACAGTTTCAGGGCCCCCCCTTCTCTTGTCCATTCTTTCACATCTTGAAGTGTACTGATCGGATTTGAACAGTAAAGTTAATTTCTATATTAAACCGAAGTGTATTAGTGTTTTTTCCAATTTTAATAGTGACATTGTATGTGTGTTTTCAAAATTGCTAATTCTAGGGTAATCTATGCCCGATTTCAGTCTGATCAATATACAAAATGCAGTTCGTAGTAATCATTGCTGTGTGGTGTTGTGTAATTTTAGCTCGTCCAAATTAGTACAAAAGAAGAAAACCTTAGTTCAGTAGATTCTTTCTGGTTCCAAATTTGCCATAAAGCGCAACATTACTACGTATTATTATGCTTGTACATGCACCCACTTGTACAAGGAAAAACTCACTCAATGCCTAATTAGGCTGGCGACCGTGTTATTAATCATTGGTAGTATCTACTGTGTGTACTTCTTGTCCATGCGAACGCGTAATTGTACTTTACATTTGCTTGATGCATCACTGTAGTTACTGACTGAGTATAGGTCCGATATTGCTTCCATTAGGTACACGCGGTCAACTTATGTACTAAAATCCTTGTTTATAAGGAGAAGTCCGTGAACTTATTACAGTACAGGCTTTAAAGAGCTAACGTACGTCCGACAGGGCGGTAGCGTTACAACATCTTCAACTCTCATGTAGATCAAGTTCGGTACCGTTCTCTGCCTCAAATAATATGCAGTTCTGGCTATACTGTCAACTGTGAAATTAGCGGTAGAAATACATCTTGCTCACATTTCGTGTAATACATGTAGCTGTCTTAAGCGCTTCCAGTGTGTGTGTGTGTGTCTGTGAATGAGTTTCATGCTTACAGGAGCTCAACAAAAAAATGGCTCTGAGCACTATGGGACTTAACATCTGAGGTCATTAGTCCCCTAGAACTTAGAACTACTAAAACCTAACTAACCTAATGACATCACACACATCCATGCCCGAAGCAGGATTCGAACCTGCTACCGTAGCAGTTGCGCGGTTCTAAACTGAAGCGCCTAGAAACGCTCGGCCACAGCGGTCGGCAGGCGCTCAACACCGAGGTTATCAGCGACCTTACACATTTCAGAAAAAAACAATATGAAGAAAATGATTAAAATTTTTGTCACACACTAAGGAGGAATCATATAAAAAGACAAGGATTCATTTACTCCCACATCACTCGTATTGACTTACACAACGACACTATCTGTTGGCATTTAGTATGGACAGAAACATAGACGGGGTAGATGCGCCAAGCGAAATGGAGAATGCGGCTGGCAGTAGCAGGAGTTTATGCGACCGGATAACAGATGGCGTTAGCGGAAGACAATTGGCGTACATACAATACCATGAACACGTCAACGAACAGATTGAAATGTCGAGATCATCTCGAACACAGCAAGGGACAAAACAGGAAGTAGAGGGTGACTTTGTAGATGATAGTGGGTACGTGAACGAATCCACTGACATATTTGATTCACCACAGATAAAGAAAGAACCGAAAGAAACTTTTGAAGTAGGATCGGAAAACACAGATTCCGTAGAACAAAATAGTGTGAAAATTTTAATCATGAACGATTTATTTGAACAATTAACCAAACAAATTGCAGGACAGAATGAACAGCTTAAAACACACGTTGACGAGCAGCTCAAAACACAGGGCCATCAGCTCAAAACACATGTTGCAGAACAGCTCAAAAC
This sequence comes from Schistocerca cancellata, assembly GCF_023864275.1. NCBI lineage: Eukaryota > Metazoa > Arthropoda > Insecta > Orthoptera > Acrididae > Schistocerca > Schistocerca cancellata. Next base: position 153,602,133 of record NC_064636.1, read on the forward strand.
ACAAAACGAGCAACTTAAAACACACGTTGATCAAATTAAAGCACAGGTCAAAGATCAAGGAATTAAAATCAGTAAACAAATAGAGCAGGTAGAACAAAAAGTGGGAAATTTAAGTTCTGTGGTAAATAATATGACATTTGAAATTGACACCATTAACAAAAATATGGATACTATGCAGGAGGAAATTGGTAACATTAATAGTAGATTCGATGTTGAAATTCTCAACATCCAAGAAAAAGTAGAACCTCTGGTAGAAACTAAGGTAGACGAAAAAGTTTTCGGTCTTAAAACTGAGATCGTAAACGAATGTCAACACGGAATATCACAATTGAAAAAGGTAGTTGTAGACACTGAAAGAGATTTAGGTGAAAAAGTAACCGGATGTGTTCAAACTTGTACGAAAATTCAAGGCAAAATTTTCGATCTGGAGAGCAAAATTAAAGATAGGCCTGGTGTTGACTGTAATGGCGCACCGATTACGAAGCTATTAGAAGGCGAGGAACGCTTCGATCCAGCCAAGAAACATAACGGGTGGCATCCGTTAGATTTCATCAAAAATTGCGAGAGAGTATTTCCTGAGCACTTGTCTGATCAGGAAAAGATAAATGTAGTAATAAGCGCCTTAGCAGGTGACGCTAAGCGCTGGGGAATAAATTTAAATACCGAACGAATGACGTTCGAAGAATTTAGGCAAATATTTGCGGAAGAATATTGGTCTGAACAAAAGCAGGACCATTTATGGCGCGAGTTTATCATGGCCAAACAGCATGATAACAGGGGCAGGAATTCTTTGAAAGATTTCTGCGAGTGTTGGTACAGGAAATTGACGCATTTAAGGAGTAGAAGATCAGAATCAGAAATTATCTGGGAGCTGTATAAAAAGCTTCCAGAAGATTCAAAGAGGTATGTAGGAAGCAATCATCGTAGCTTCCATCATTTCTGGAAAGAGTCGAAGACGAAGATCATTGGCGCGAAAGTCGTGCCAATTATCAAAATTTTGGTAACCGTAATAACCGAAACCATGACGAACGAAATGACGGCGATGGATTTCGCGTCAATATGATACAGAGAGGAAGAGGCAGAGGAAGAGGCAGAGGAAATTATCCAGGTCGCGGTAGAGGATACACCGTGCAAAATAATAACGATGCGGGAAACTAATTTCCGCGAACGTTGCAGGCCAAACGGAAGCAGATTATACATACCGGCCCTGAATTAAGAAAAGATACCGGACCGACAGTAATATAATGAGACAGGTTAGAGACAGGCATGAAACGACGCAACGTGTTGTGGCGAGACAAGCGTCAGGTGCGAGCCAGCATGAGTCATCTCGGCCGCACAGAGCGCTCCATGTTAACAGGCGAGTGGAGCATCAGAGGGTAACGACCCAGCCTAGCAGAACATCTGTTCGGAAAGAAGCCGCTAGCAATACGGCAGCAGTAGGTACGAACGTAGCCGTAAGAGATAATGAAAATTTTACGAGTGATAATTCCGTGGCAAAGGAAACAATAAATGAGACTGTGAGTACACAGAGAGGTGCAGTTAGCAGTGTTTGCAATGAGGTAAAAGGCAATAATGATTTAGCAGAAGTAACTAATTGGTGTGTGCAGATCGACGATCTGTACAAGGGCCTAAAGCAATGTGAGTGGGAGGATTTTAAGAAGGAGTATGAGGCGAGGAAATTAGTTCGTGGAAAGAGAGATAGTAGGGACGTCAATAAAGTGACGTGGCCCAAATTTGAAGAGGGGAGAATAAATAGCGCCGCACAAAGTATGCGTGCTGCCGAAAGGAGGAAGGTTAATGATAGGAAGGATTTGGAGGATGAAATCCTCAGCATTGACGAGGAAATAACTTCTGCTAACAATCCGCCAATAGTACAAGCTGCTACCGAGAGGCACCGTGGAGAAGGGGCAGATGATTACCTAAAAGTAATTAAAGTCCACGAGGATTACACCGAATATGAAGTCACAGTAGATGTAAATAAAGCTGATGATGAGGCCGTGTTGCCAAAAGAGGGGATTGAATTAAAATCCAAGCCTGACAACAATACAGAGGAAGAACTTAGTGCCTGTCTCAGAAAGCTTTTATGTTAGAACCTGAAAGCGATCCCGAATGGTCGGATTCCGATGAGAGTTCAGATGATGAAAGGTACGCAAATACAGACGAAAATGAATGTACTAACTCTCCCTATTGTGCAAAAGTAGCGTACTTAAGCGAATCTGGTGTTGAGGAAGAGAGTAGTGATGACTCTAGTGAAGATGAATTTTCAGGTGTAAAAGAAAGTGAATATACTTTTACTGAAAGAGGGTATGAGAAAATCAGTGAAAATAAAGGGGATACAGTTAATTGCGATATTGTACCCAACGAAGACGACATATCAAAACAGAATCCAGACGTAGAGACTGAACAAAGAAAGAAAGAACCACCTGACGACTCTGTATTTATTTTGCGAAGAGTTCAAATAAGCAAAGACTTAGAACTCCAGAGGCCTAAAAAGCCACCAGACTTATGTGACTGTTTTATGAACCATAAAAGACTGCCTTGTTAATGAAGAGACTAGGGGCAGGATGCTGTATTTGTATATATTATTATTATTATGCATGATTTTATTATTACTGTAACTCAGTGTTATCTGAAAGTGAATTATTGTTTTGTTGAATTAGAGCCTGGGGCAGATTTATATTGGATTTTGAGAATGTCATGAACACATTACATCACGAAACTAAAGGATTCCCATCGGAAGAAATTTTGTTAGGTAGAAGTAGTAAAAGTTTAATGAAAGAAAAACTAGAGTTTCCACCTTGTACTAGTTTGGGATTGGATTAAAAGAAAGAATTGGTGACAAAAAAGGGCAAAGCAAAAAGCCGAATCTAGGTCTAGAAGGCACAATAAAAATCTAAAGGTTTCAAAATTTAAAATTGGAGATTATGTTCTTTTAAAAACCCACGAAAAGTCTAGTGAACTAAACCATGAAATTTCCAAATTTAAATATATTTATAATGGACCATATATAATACAGAATATTCCACATGATAATGCTTACTACCTGATCTACCCAAAATCCAAAAGACCTTTAGGTGTAAGAAATATTGTGGACCTGAAACTGTATGTTCCTAGGAACGAGTAATTGTGCTGTATCTTATGCTGAACCCAAGTCATTTCAAATGTAATTAATCTTTGTAAATGTCTGTATACCATTGAAGGTGTGCTAATGTAGTTATGTGAGTTTCAGATTACCAATTGTACTGTAACTTTAAAATTGTATGGAGAAAAGGACTGAAAAGAAAGCATAAATGCTATCAGCCAGATAAAAGATGGAACTATCAAAAATGAAAATGGGCAATGTATGAACCATAATATGAAGGACTGCCAAATACCAATGAGGGCAGATAAATAGTCGATGGAAAATTGTAAGTGTGATCCAGGGGATGTGACAATATGAAGTGAAAAGGACTGCCCAAATCCGCATAATAGGCAGCAAATATGTGTAGTTAATTTTCTGAATATTTTGTGGGTGTGTTTTGTTTAGTAAGTAAGGAAATGGACTGCTATTCAAAGCAAGCAGCAACAAATTATCTTATAGTGTATACAAAATATGCATTTGTTTTTGTAGTTGAATATTTGTATTCCAGAATTTTAAATTATTTCTTTGAGAAATTTAAAAAAAATGATTGAATTGCTATTTTAGTAATGTTATGATGGGAAGTTGGACTGTGCAAAAGGCACTTAAGTAAAAAACGAAAAATTGGTCTTGGTGTGTTGAGAAAGTATAAACCTATATACAGTGAGTGAAAGGAAACATGTAGTGTAAATCTTCTTGGACATTTACGTAAAGATTCAGAACCACTGTATAATTGTAAAGTTTAGTATTCCCATAAAATTTGGACTTAAGAAAATTTTCTGGAAACAGGGGCATGTGTAACGACAACTGTACATATAATAATTTTTTTTCTTTATGAATTTAGATAAATTAATGTAAGCAATGTTTTGAATTTCTTTTCTTTTCGTGTCATGTTAAAGAAACTGTGAGCAACTTTTGAAGTGAATATTATTATTTATGTTAGATTTTAAGTCATGTGACAATCGAAAGAAAGTGTATTGAATGTTAAAACTATTGTAAGATGTGAAAATTGTAATTTATACACTTGGTCCATACGTAGGTAATGCATTAGGATATGTGTAGTAGAAAACCTGTAGGGGAGCGGGAAAAGGTGGAGGTAGGCGAGCGCGGGAAAACGCACACTGGCGCGGTTCGGCACAACGGACTTAGTAAAACAGTCGGAGTTGGGCATCGGTCAGAGGAACATGTACTGTACCGAGGAGGCTATCCAGGAAAAGTGAATTCCATTGAGCCTCGGATGTGCCGATTCCGACGACTACATGGCGTGGCTATATTCTTAGGCACAAAATTGGAAAGATTACGACGCTAAGAAGAAGGAAAGTGCCGATGCAGTGAGAGCCTTAGCCGTGCTTGCATGTGTGCTGTGCTGCCCGCTATCTCGCTGCCCGCCATCCGCCGCACCGGCGTGCACAGGTCAAACATTTATTTCATCTTTAGAAGTGTATCTGTGTGGACCAGTGTCGAAACTGTTTCTAACTGTTCAATAATAACGTGACTTTTACCAGAATTGCCTTAGCCGTTACTTATCCTTATCACTGACCTAGACAGGGTCCTTACCACATATTGTGCAACCCGAGTATCCCGAATTGAAAGTTTAAAGTTAGTATTAAATTATCTGCAGACAAATCTATGCTATAAAGAAGTTTAAATTTAGGTGTGTTAATGCAAATGTTAGTAAAGAACAACTGTTTGATTAAATTGAAAGATAAATTTTGAATTGAGCTAGCAATGACACTTAATTAATTTGAGACAGAAAGAATGATAGTTAATTAATTCAGAAATAAGAGAAAAGAGTAGTAATCCATAGATTGATAATTTTGAGTGTTAATTTACCTGCAGGACTTAATAGTTTCAGTATAACGACCATAACAGTTTCAGGGCCCCCCCTTCTCTTGTCCATTCTTTCACATCTTGAAGTGTACTGATCGGATTTGAACAGTAAAGTTAATTTCTATATTAAACCGAAGTGTATTAGTGTTTTTTCCAATTTTAATAGTGACATTGTATGTGTGTTTTCAAAATTGCTAATTCTAGGGTAATCTATGCCCGATTTCAGTCTGATCAATATACAAAATGCAGTTCGTAGTAATCATTGCTGTGTGGTGTTGTGTAATTTTAGCTCGTCCAAATTAGTACAAAAGAAGAAAACCTTAGTTCAGTAGATTCTTTCTGGTTCCAAATTTGCCATAAAGCGCAACATTACTACGTATTATTATGCTTGTACATGCACCCACTTGTACAAGGAAAAACTCACTCAATGCCTAATTAGGCTGGCGACCGTGTTATTAATCATTGGTAGTATCTACTGTGTGTACTTCTTGTCCATGCGAACGCGTAATTGTACTTTACATTTGCTTGATGCATCACTGTAGTTACTGACTGAGTATAGGTCCGATATTGCTTCCATTAGGTACACGCGGTCAACTTATGTACTAAAATCCTTGTTTATAAGGAGAAGTCCGTGAACTTATTACAGTACAGGCTTTAAAGAGCTAACGTACGTCCGACAGGGCGGTAGCGTTACAACATCTTCAACTCTCATGTAGATCAAGTTCGGTACCGTTCTCTGCCTCAAATAATATGCAGTTCTGGCTATACTGTCAACTGTGAAATTAGCGGTAGAAATACATCTTGCTCACATTTCGTGTAATACATGTAGCTGTCTTAAGCGCTTCCAGTGTGTGTGTGTGTGTCTGTGAATGAGTTTCATGCTTACAGGAGCTCAACAAAAAAATGGCTCTGAGCACTATGGGACTTAACATCTGAGGTCATTAGTCCCCTAGAACTTAGAACTACTAAAACCTAACTAACCTAATGACATCACACACATCCATGCCCGAAGCAGGATTCGAACCTGCTACCGTAGCAGTTGCGCGGTTCTAAACTGAAGCGCCTAGAAACGCTCGGCCACAGCGGTCGGCAGGCGCTCAACACCGAGGTTATCAGCGACCTTACACATTTCAGAAAAAAACAATATGAAGAAAATGATTAAAATTTTTGTCACACACTAAGGAGGAATCATATAAAAAGACAAGGATTCATTTACTCCCACATCACTCGTATTGACTTACACAACGACACTATCTGACACGCCTTAAGACAACACAGAAAGGGTGAAATGCGTTATACAGGAGATTAAAAGAGAAGTAAAACAATGGAAGAGCTAAAAGAAAGGCATAGTAAAATGTGAGTGGCTGATCACTTACAAAAAACATTTGTAGTCATCCTGTTAACACACTAAGAACATCCTCCTAAAATTTTAGGAAACAAGCTGGACAAATCACAGAACCTTAAAACTCTCACCACATTCGTTTGAATGTTATTAAAACTAGAGGGCATATCTATCAGCAAATTTACCGTGACTTTCTGCTGGAGAAATAAAATCCTATTCAGTAAACTGTAGTGCACAATTATCTGTCCACCGCAAGCGCCACACATTGGGGGTCCTCTCGCCAGAGCTAGAAGGTGTGCATCATAGTTCTGTGGGCTTTAGGAAGACGAGTAAGATGGACCTCGTCTCATCAACGTGCCTGGAAGGAGGTGCGCTATGGCTGCATTGTGGGTTTTGACAGATGCAGCTTATTGTCCATCACTTCCAGCCTCTCAATTCTGTCATCGACGCAAGACTCTGCACCTCAACTGCGAGGCTATAGCGTGAAAGGGGGTGACACACTGGAATAACTGAGTATCGTTGGCTGCTAGATCCACCCCTTCTTTCCCCTCAATACCGATGTCCCTTGGTACCCAGCAGAAAGACACCCCGTTGCCTAGCCATTGTAGACGGCAAATAGTATCATGAATATTCCGGACAGCTTTATTTGCAGGGTACAAGCGTTGTAGAGAGTAAAGGTCACTCACGGAATTGGAAGAGACAAGGAATTCAGCACTTGGAAAACGTCTCATCTGCTCCAGTGCCCGCAAGACCGCATATAATTCTACGCTGAAGGCTGTAAAGTCTCGAGGCAGTCGGACCTTGAGGACACGATCCAGGAAAACAACAGAGCAACGGATTACCAATATTTATACCCATCTGTAAAGACAGCTACATGGTTATGGCACTCTTTATAATGTTAGAGAGTGCAATCTCTTTTGTACCGCACCAAATCTAAAAGTATACTGGCTGTCTAGAGTGAGCACAGCGGGAGGCAGTTAAATTCCTGGATTTTGGGCTGTACATGCTCCACACCAATTGACTTCAGCACATTCTGCACACAAATCCAAAATGGCATTGTTGCTCTTGGACAGTTGGAGTAAAGGCATTCCAGAGGAAGGCAAGCAACAGTATGGTACGTGGGTGTGGCTGAGGGTGTGAGGAACGTACATGCCTGATGCAAAGAGGAGTCGCCACCGGATGGTGGGTGGTGGTTCTCCAGCCTCAACACAGAGACTGTGTATGAGGCTCGTCCTGTAAGCACCTGTGGCCAACATAAGCCACTCATCGTGGATAGCTTCAATAATCGTCAGCTAAGAAGATCTCTCTGACCAATATAGTGTGCATCAATAGTCTAGTCACGAGCACTGACAAGCCGTATAAAACTGGAGCAGCTGTACCTTTTAGCTCCCCAAAACCTGGAGCTAGACGTGAAACTGTTTACGACTACGACAAATAGGGTAACATTTAAAACATTGTCTTGAGGAATACCATTCGCCTGCTCAAAACGATCTGACAGTGTGTCAAAACATGGTTCCTACAAAAACCAGTGAGACAGGAAAGTCAGTGGGAAAACTGTGAGGTGGCCACAGAAACCCCATTGATGCAGTTGCGTACGAATACTGCGTTCCCAAATATTATAATACGCCTTACTGATATCAATGAATTACCAAGACAGTGATGTTTACGTAGGAAAGCCTGTTGAATAGTCGTCTCTAGCAGGTTGTGGAGAGTGGACCTAAATCTCCGGAATCCACACTGAGAGCGACAAAGCCGATTTCTGTTCAGAGGGAGTAACACTTGAAACTGCTGTACTTGGAACCTTTCCTGGGAGTCCAGTTGTAGATTCAGATGCACCACTGCAGCTTTACTGTAACCCTTGGACCTTTACATTGACGATGAAACACAGAAATTGCATCGGGGTTGAATACAAAAGGTACATGGACGACTTCTGTCCAGGGGAGTAACGAAATGAACCGTCTGTGCTTGGAAAATTTCCTGGGAGTCCAGTAATAGATTCCGATGTACCGCTGCAGGTTTACTGTAACGCTTGGACCTTCACATAGACGGTGAAACACAGAAATTGTATCGATGTTTAATATAAAAGGCACATTGAATACTTCTGTAAAGGGGAGTAACGAATCAAAAAATCTGTGTTGGAACCCTTCCTGGGAGTCCAGTATTAGATTCCGATGCACCACGACAGGTTTACAGTAACCCTTGACCTTTAAATTGACGATGAAACACAGAAATTGCATCGGGATTGAACATAAAAGGCACAATGTCGACTTCTGTCCAGGGGGAGTAAAGCTTGAAAGAGTCTGTTCTTTGAGCCTTTCTTGGGAGTCCTGTAGTAGATTCTGATGCAACACTGCAGATTCACTGTATCCCTTGCAACTTCGCATTGACGATCTATCTATCTATATCCGAATCCCGCTCCAGCTACTGCCGGGTCTGGGTGCTGACGAGTCCTCTCCATTCGCATTGACGATGAAACACAGAAATTGCATCGGAGTTGAATACAAAAGGCACAATGACGACTTCCATCCAGTGGAAGTAACGCTTCAAATGGTCTGTGTCGGAACCTTTCCTGGGAGTCCAGTATTACTTTCCGATGCACCACGTCAGGATTAAGGTAACCTTGACCTTTACGTTGACGATGAAATACAGAAATTGCCTAGGGAAAGAATACAAAACGCATAATGCCGACTTCTGTCTCGGGGGAGTAACGCTTCAAACACTCTGTGATTGGAACATTTCCTGGCAGTCCGGTAGTTGATTCTCATGCACCACTGCAGTTATACTGTAACCTCGTTCACATTCACAATGAAAAACAGAAATAGAATCGGGAATGAATATAAAAGGCACATTGCCGAATTCAGTCCAGGGGGCGTAACATTTTAAACAGTCTGTGCTTTGAATCTTTCCTCGGAGTCCAGTATTAGATTTCTATGTAACACTGCAGGTTTAGTGTAACCCTTGGACCTTCACATTGACTATGAAAGACGCAAATTGTATCAGGACTGAATACAAAAGGCACAATGACGACTTCTGTCCAGGGGAGTAACGTATCAAACAGTCTGTGTTGGAACTATTCCTGGGAGTCCAGTATTAGATTCCGATGCACCAGGGTAGGTTTACAGTAATCATTGAACTTTACATTGACGATGAAACACAGGAACTCCATCGGATTGAATACAAAAGCACAATGATTACTTCTGGCCAATTGAAGTAACGCATCAAACAGTCTGTGTTGGAACCTCCCCTGGGAGTCCAATATTAGATTCCAATGCACCACGTTAGGCTTACAGTAACCCTTGGACCTTCACATAGACGATGAAACACGGAAAGTGCATCGGGACTGAATACAAAGGGCACAATGCCAACTTTATTGTAGCGGAGTAACGCTTCAAACAGTCTGAGATTGGAAATTTCCTGGGAGTCCAGTAGTAGATCCCGATGCAACACTGCAGGTTTAGTGTAACCCTTGGACCTTCACATTTGAAACGTCCCCTTAGAAAAATTTATGAATTACTGTGCTGGTTAACCCCTTACGTTATATGAACGTACTCAGACATTTCGCTTTTTACTTATTCTGATCAGCACTAAACTGAAACACAATATTTTTATCGCAACGCAATTTGACTTTCAATAATCCCTAAAAAAGAATGGCTCTGACTAACATTAACCTATACCTTTCACAAATCACTTACCTCACAAAAATCTTCATTACTCGAACTACTGCAATTCAGCGAGCGCCACTACTGCCAGCTAAATAAAAGATTCAAACTACTGAAGGCACTAACTACTGATTGGCATAGTTAGCAAATGAAAGATTTTGATAGAGAACAAACAATTTATTTACCTTAATAGTGTTCAAAAGTCATTACATATATAGCAGTTCATAACAACCAGTCTTACAAATGTACTGTCTCTGATGGAGACACGTCCAGATCATCCGCTCTCAAAATTCCGCCATCTCTTTCCCCACATCCACCACTGCTGGCGGCTCACCTCCAACTGCACAACGCTACGCGCTGTTAACAGCCAACTACCCACTACAATAGAGAGTATCTCAACAATCCCAACCAGCCACAGACTGCACACAGCACAGCCAGTGATTTTCATACAGAGCGCTACGTAGCGTTACCAATATAAAAACCTAAACATCCTACTTACACACTGACGATGAAACACAGAAATTACATCAGGATTGAATACAAAAGGCACAATACGGATATTTGTACAGGGGGAGTAACGCTTCAAACAGTCTGTGCTCATAACATATCCTGGGAGTCCAGTATTAGATTCCGATGCACCAGGGCAGGTTTACAGTAACCCTCGAACTTTGCACTGACGATGAAACACCGAAATTGCATAGGTATTTAATACAAAAGGAACAAGGCCGACTTCTGTCCAGGGGAGTAACGCTTCACACAGTCTGTGCTTTGTACCTTTTCTGGGAGACCAGTAGTAGATTCCGAAACACCACTCCAGGTTTATTACTGTAAACCTTACACCTTTACGTTGACGATGAAACACAGTTGCATCGGGATTGAATACAAAAGGCACAATGCCGACTCCTATTCAGGCGTGGGGGGGGGGGGGGGGTAACGCTTCACACAGTCTGCGTTGGTAACTTTCCTGGAGGACCAGTAATAGATTCCGATGCACCACTACTGGTTATCTGTATACTTCGACTTTCACATTGACGATGAAACACAGATATTGCATCGGGATTGATTACTAAAGCCACAATGCCGACATCTGTCAAGGGAGAGTAACGCTTCAAACAGTCTGTGCTGTGAACCTTTCTGTTGAGACCTGTATTAGATTCCCTTGAACCACTGCAGGTTTACTGTAGCCCTTAGGCTTTCACATAGACGACGAAACACAGAAATTGGATCGGGATCGAATACAATAGCCACAATTCTTACTTCTGTCCAGGAGGCGAAACGATTCAAACAGTCTGTCTTTGGAACCTTTTCTGGGAGTCCATTAGTAGATTCCGATGCACCACTGCAGGTTTACTATAATCCTTTTACCTTCACAATCACGATGAAACACAGAAATTACATCATGATTGATAACAAAAGGTATAATGTTGACTTCTGTGCAGGGGAGTAACGCTTCAAACACTCCTGGATTTGAACCTTTATTGGGAGACAGGAATTAGATTCCGTTGCACTGCGGAAGGTTTAATGTAACTCTTCAACCTTCACAATCACGATGAAACAAGGAAATTGCATCGGCACTGAATACAAAGGGCACAATGCCGATATTTGTCCACGGGAGTAACGCTTCGAACAGTCTGTGTTGGAACCTCTCCAGGGAGACCATTAATAGATTCCTATGGAACACGGAAGGTTTACTGTAACCCTTAGTCCTTCACATTGAGGATGAAACACATAACTTGCATCGGGATTGAATAGAAAAGGCACAATGCCGTCATCTGTCCAGAGGTAGTAACGCCTCAATGAGTCTGTGCTTTGAACCTTTCCTGGAAGTCAAGTAGTATATTCCGATGCACCACTTCAACTTTTCTCTAACCCTTTGACCTTCACATTACGATGAAACACAGAAATTGCATCGGGATTGTATACAAAAGGCACAATGCCGACTTCGGTCCAGGGGGAGTAACTCTTCAAACAGTCTGTGCTTTGAACCATTCCTTGGAGTCCAGTAAAAGATTCCTATGCACCACTGGAGGTTTATTGTAACCCTTAGACCTTCAAATTGACGATGAGAGAGAAAAATTATATCGGGATTGGATACAAAATGCACAATGACGACTTCTGTCCAGAGAGAGTAACTCTGCAAACAGTCTGTGATTTGAACCTTTTCTGGGAGTCTGGTAGTAGATTCCGATGCATCAATGCAGGTTTACTATAACCCTTTTATCTTCACATTGACGATGAAACATAGAAATTGCATCCTGATTGAATACAATAGACACAATGCCGACTTCTGTTCAGGGGAAGTAACGCTTCAATAGTCTGTGCTTTGAACCTTCCCTGGGAGACCAGTATTAGGTTACGATGAACCACTGCAGGTTTACAGAAGCCCTTTCACATTGACGACGGAACATAGAATATCGATCTTGATTGAATACAAATGGCACAAATAGTATCTCTGTCCAGGGGGTACGCGCTTCAAACGTTGAGTGCAATCAGCCATTCCTGGGAGTCCAGTAGTAGATTCCGATGCATCAATGCAGGTTTACTGTAACCCTTGGACCTTCACATTGACGATGAAACACAGAAACTGCATTGGGATTTAATACAAAATGCACAATGCGGACTTCGGTCCAGGGGGAGTAACTCTTCCATCAGTCAGTGCTTCGAACGCTTCCTTGGAGTTCAGTATTAGATTCCGATGCACCAGTGGAGGTTTACTGTAACACTTTTACCTTCACATTGACGATGAAACACAGCAAATGCATCCTGATTGAATACAGAAGATGCAATGCTGATTTCTGTTCAGGGGAAGTAACGCTTGAAACAGTCTGTGCTTTGAACCTTCCCTGGGTGACCAGTATTATATTCTGATGAACCACTGCGGGCTTACAGAAGCCCTTCGACTTTCACATTAACGATGAAACACAGTAATTGCTTCGCGATTGAATACAAAAGGCACAATTAAGACTTCTTCACAGGCCGAGTACGTTTTTCAATTTGTCTGTGCTTCCAAATTTCCTGGGAGTCCAGTAGTAGATTCTGATGCACCAATGCAGGTTTACTGTAACCCTTGGACCTTCACATTGAAGATGAAACACAGAAATTGCATTGGCACAATGCCGACTCTGCCCAGGGGGAGTAACGCCTCAAAAAGTTTGTGTTGGGAGATTTTGGGAGACCAGTATTATATTCCGATGCATCACTGGAGGTTTTTAGTGTAACCTTTGGACCTTCACATTGACGATGAAACAGAGAAATTCCATCGGGATTGGATACAAAATGCACAATGCCGAGTTCTGTCCAGGAAGAGTAACTCCTCAAACAGTCTGTGGTTTTAACTTTTCCTAAGAGTCCAGTAGTACATTGCGATGAACCATTTTAGGTTTACTGTAGCCCTTGGACCTTCCCATTGACGACTAAACACACAAATTGCGTCGCGATTGAATACAAAAGCACCTTGCGGTCTCCTTTCCAGGGGGAGTACGCTTCAAACTATGTCTGGTTGGAACCTTTCCAGGGAGTCCAGTAGTATATTCCGATACACCACTGCAGGTTACTGTAGCCCTTGGACCTTCACATTGAAGATGAAACCCAGAAATTGCGTCGGGATTGAAATCTAATTGCACAATTACGACATCTGTCCAGGAGAGTAACGTTTCAAACAGTATATGCTTTGAACGTATCCTCGGAGTCGAGTATTAGAATCAGGTGCACCACTGCAGGTTTACTATAAGCCGTGGAGCTTCACATTAACAATAAAACCCAAAAATACATCAGGAATGAATGCAAAAGACAGAATGGAGACTTCCGTCCAGGGGGACAATTGCTTCAAACAGTCACTATTTTGCAAATTTCCTGGGATTCCAGTAGTGAATTCCGATGCACCACTGCAGGTTTACTGTAACCTTTGAAATTTCACATAGACGAAGAAACACGATTGAATACAAAAGGCACAATGTCGACTTCTGTCCAGGGGGTACAACTTTTCAAACAATATATGTTTTGAACCTTTACTGGGAGTCCATTTGTAGAATCAGATGCAGCACTGCAGGTTAAGTCTAAGCCGTGGAGCTTCACATTAACGATGAAACACAAAAATGCATCAGGAATGAATGAATAGGCGCAATGCCGACGTCTGTCCAGGGGGAAACGCTTGAAACAGTCTGCGTTTTGAACCTTTTCTGGGAGCCCAGTAGTAGATACCGATGCACCATTGCACTTTTACTGTAACGTTTTTACCTTCACATTGACGATGAAACACAGAAATTGCTTCGGAATTGAATACAAAAGGCACATGCCGAGTTCTGTCCAGGGGGAGTAACGCCTCAAACAGTCTGTGCTTGGAATCGTTCCTGGTAGTGCAGTATCAGATTCCGTTGCACCACGCCAGGTGAACTGTAGCCCTTGGACTTTCACATTGACGAAGGAACACAGATATGGCATCGGGATTGAACACAAAAGACACAATGCCGACGTCAGTCCAGGGGAAGAATCGATTCAAACAGTCTGTGTTTTGAACCATTCCTGGGAGACCAGTATTAGATTCCTATGAACTACCGGGTGTTAACTGTAAACCTTGGAGCTACAGATTGTGATGAAACACAGAAAGAGCATCGGGATTGAATACAAAAGGCAAAATGTCGACTTTTGTGCAGGGGAGGAACTCCTCCATCAGTCTGTGTTGGAACCTTTCCATGGAGTCCAGTAGTATATTCCGTTCCACCACTGCTGTTTTTCTGTAACCCGTTTCCCTTCACATTGACAATGAAAAACAGAAATTGCATCGGGATTGAATACAAAAGGCACAATGCGGGCTTCTGTCCAGCAACCATTCGTGGTAGATCAGTATTAGACTCCGATGCACTACGCCAAGCTTACTGAATCCCTTGGACTTTCACATTGACGATGAAACGAAGAAATTGCATTGGGACTGAATACAAAAGGCACAATGCCGAATTCTGTCCATGGGGAGTAACGATTCCAACAGTCTGTGCTTTGAACCTTTTCTGGGAGTCCAGGAGTAGATTCCGATGCACCACTGCATGTTTACTGCAACCCTTAGACCTTTACATTGACGATGAAAAACAGAAATTGCATCAGGATTAAATACAAAAGGCACAATGGCGACGTCTGCCCAGGGAGAGTAACGATTCATACAGTGTGTAGTTGGAACCTTTTCTGTTAGTCCAGTATTAGATTCTGCTGAAACACTGTATGTGTACTGTAACCCTTGCACATTCACATTGACGATGAAACACAGAAATTGCATCGGGATTGAACACAAAAGGCACAATGCCGACGTCAGTCCAGGGGAAGAATCGATGCAAACAGTCTGTGCTTGAACCATTCCTGGGAGTCCAGTATTAGATTCCTATGAACTACCGGGTGTTAACTGTAAACCTTGGAGCTACAGCTTGTGATGAAACACAGAAAGAGCATCGGGATTGAATACAAAAGGCAAAATGTCGACTTTTGTGCAGGGGAGGAACTCTTCAAACAGTCTGTGTTGGAACCTTTCCAGGGAGTCCAGTAGTATATTCCGATGTACCACTGCTGTTTTACTGTAAGCGATCCCCTTCACATTGACGATGAAAAACAGAAATTGCATTCGGATTTAATACAAAAGGCACAATGGCGACATTTGTCCAGGGGGAGTAACACTTCATACAGTCTGTGGTTGGAACCTTTTCTGGTAGTCCAGTAGTAGATTCCGATTAAACACTGCAGGTTTGCTGTAACCCATAGACCATCACATTAACGATGAAACACAGAATTTGCATCGAGATTAAACACAAAAGGCACAATGCCGGCTTCTGTCCAGGGAGAGTAACTCCTAATACAGTCTGTGCTTTGAACCATTCGTGGGACACCAGTATTAGATTCCCATCCACTACGGCAAGTTTACTGTAACCCTAGGAGCATCGCATTGACGATGAAACACAGAAATTGCATCGGGATTGAATACAGAAGGCACAATGCCGACTTAAGACCACGGAAGTTTTATTGTAACTCTTCCACCTTCACATTGACGATGGAACAGTGAAATTGCATCGAGAATTGAATACAAAGGGCACATTGCCGACTTCTGTAAACGGGGAGAGACGCTCCAAGAACTCTGTGCTCCGAACCTTTCCTGGGAGATCTGTAGTAGATTCCTATACACCACTGCAGGTTTACTTTAACCTTTAGACCTTCACAATGACGATGAGACACGGAAATTGAATCGTTATTGAATACAAAAGTCACAATTGGGAATTCTGTGCAGGGGAGTAACGCGTCAAACATTCTGTGTTGGAACTTTTCCTTGCAGACCAGTATTACAATCCTATGCACCACCGCTGGTTTAAGCTACCACTTCGACCTTCACATTGACGATGAAACACAGAAATTTAATTGGAATTGAGTACGAAAAGCACAATGCCGACAACTGTCCAGGGGGAGTAACCTTCAAACATTCTGTGCTTGGAACCTTTCCTGGGAGACCAATATTAGATTCCGATGCACCACGCCAGGTTTACTGTAACCCTACAACTTTCACATTGACGATGAAACACAGATATTGCATCGGGATTCAATACAAAAGGCACAATGCCGACTTCTGTCCAGGGGAGTAACGCTTCAAACAATCTGAGCTTGGAACCGTTCCTGGGAGTCCAATTGAATAATCCGATCCACCACCACAAGTTTACTGTAACCCTTGGACCTTCACCTTAACGATAAAACACAGAAATTCCACCGGGATTGAATGCAAAAGGCCAAAGCCGACTTCTGTCCAGGGGAGTAAAGTTTCATACAGTCTGTGCTTTGAACCTTTCCTGGGAGTCCAGTATTCGTTACTGATGCACCACGGAAGGTTTATTGCAACCCTAGGACTTTCACATTGAGGATAAAACACAGATATTGGTTCGGGGTTGGCTTAAAATGACATAATGCCGTCTCAAGTTCATTGGGAGTAACGCTTCTAACAGTCTGTGTATTAGACTTTTCCTGGGAGACCAGTATTAGATTCCTATGCACAATCGCAGGTTTAGCGTAACCGTTGGACGTTCGCATTCACTGTGAAACACAGAAATTGAGGCGGGATTGAATACGAAAGGCAGAATGTCGACTTCTGTCCTCTTGGAGTAACGCTTCAAACAGTGTGTGCTTTAATCATTTATTGGGAGGCCATTATTAGATTCCGATGCACCACGGAAGATTTGATGTAACCTGTCCACCTTTACATTGACGATGAAACACAGAAATTGCATTGGAATTGAATACACGAAGCACAATGCCGACTTCTGTCCAGGGGGAGAAATGCCTGAAATAGTCTGTGCTTGGAACCTTTCTTAGGAGTCCAGTAGTAGATAACACTGCACTACTGCCGGTTTACAGTAACAATTTAACCATCATATTGGCGATGAAGCACAAAAATGGCATCCAGGCTGAATACAACAGGCACAATGCCTACTTCTGTCCAGGGAGAGTAACCCTTCATATTGTCTGTTTTGAAAATTTCCTGGGAGTCCATTAGCACGTTCCTATGATCCACTGCAGGTTTATTCTAACCATTGGATCTTCACATTGACGATGAAACACAGAAATTGCATCGGGATTGAATACAAAAGTCATAATTATGACTACTGTCCAGGGGAGTAACGCTTCAAACATACTGTATTGGAACATTTCCTCGGAGACCAGTATTAGATACCTATGCAGCACCGCAGGTTTTCTGTAACCCTTGAACCTTCGCATTGACGATGAAACACAGAATTTGGGTCGGGATTGAATACTAAAGGAACAACATCGTCTTCTGACCAGGGGGAGTAACGCTTCAAACAGTCTGTTTTGGAACTTCTCCTGGGAGACCAGTATCAGATTCCTATGCACTACCGCAGGTTTACCGTAACAGTTGGACCATCGCATTGACGATGAAACACAGCAGTTGCGGCGGGATTGAATACGAAAGGAAGAATGTCGACGTCTGTCCCGGGGGAGTAACGCTTCAAACAGTGAGTGCTGTAAACATTTCTTTGGAGACCATTGTTAGATTTCGATGCACCATGGGCGGTTTAATGTAACCCTTCGACCTTCACATTGACGATGAAACACCGAAATTGCATCGGGATTGAACGCAAAAGGTCAATGCCGACTTCTGTCCAGTGGAGTAACGTTTCATACAGTCTGTGCTTCGAACCTTTCGTGGAAGTCCAGTAGTAGATTCTGACGCACCACTGCCGGTCTACTATAGCCTTTGGAGCTTCACATTGACGATGAAACACAGAAATTGCAACGGGATTTAATGCAAAAAGCACAATGGCGACTTCTATCCAGTAGAGTAACGCTTGAAACAATCTGTGCTGGAACCTTTCCTGGGAGTCCAGTTGAATAATCCGTTGCACCACTGCAGGTCTACTGTAAACCTTGGACTTTCACATTGACGATGAATCACAGAAATTTCATTGGGATTGAATACAATGGTGGTTCATGACAAAAGACACAATGCCGACGTCAGTCCAGGGGAAGAATCGATTCAAACAGTCTGTGTTTTGAACCATTCCTGGGAGACCAGTATTAGATTCCTATGAACTACCGGGTGTTAACTCTAAACCTTGGAGCTACAGATTGTGATGAAACACAGAAAGAGCATCGGGATTGAATACAAAAGGCAAAATGTCGACTTTTGTGCAGGGGAGGAACTCCTCCATCAGTCTGTGTTGGAACCTTTCCATGGAGTCCAGTAGTATATTCCGTTCCACCACTGCTGTTTTTCTGTAACCCGTTTCCCTTCACATTGACAATGAAAAACAGAAATTGCATCGGGATTGAATACAAAAGGCACAATGCGGGCTTCTGTCCAGCAACCATTCGTGGTAGATCAGTATTAGACTCCGATGCACTACGCCAAGCTTACTGAATCCCTTGGACTTTCACATTGACGATGAAACGAAGAAATTGCATTGGGACTGAATACAAAAGGCACAATGCCGAATTCTGTCCATGGGGAGTAACGATTCCAACAGTCTGTGCTTTGAACCTTTCCTGGGAGTCCAGGAGTAGATTCCGATGCACCACTGCATGTTTACTGCAACCCTTAGACCTTTACATTGACGATGAAAAACAGAAATTGCATCAGGATTAAATACAAAAGGCACAATGGCGACGTCTGCCCAGGGAGAGTAACGATTCATACAGTGTGTAGTTGGAACCTTTTCTGTTAGTCCAGTATTAGATTCTGCTGAAACACTGTATGTGTACTGTAACCCTTGCACATTCACATTGACGATGAAACACAGAAATTGCATCGGGATTGAACACAAAAGGCACAATGCCGACGTCAGTCCAGGGGAAGAATCGATGCAAACAGTCTGTGTTTGAACCATTCCTGGGAGTCCAGTATTAGATTCCTATGAACTACCGGGTGTTAACTGTAAACCTTGGAGCTACAGCTTGTGATGAAACACAGAAAGAGCATCGGGATTGAATACAAAAGGCAAAATGTCGACTTTTGTGCAGGGGAGGAACTCTTCAAACAGTCTGTGTTGGAACCTTTCCAGGGAGTCCAGTAGTATATTCCGATGTACCACTGCTGTTTTACTGTAAGCGATCCCCTTCACATTGACGATGAAAAACAGAAATTGCATTCGGATTGAATACAAAAGGCACAATGGCGACATTTGTCCAGGGGGAGTAACACTTCATACAGTCTGTGGTTGGAACCTTTTCTGGTAGTCCAGTAGTAGATTCCGATTAAACACTGCAGGTTTGCTGTAACCCATAGACCATCACATTAACGATGAAACACAGAATTTGCATCGAGATTAAACACAAAAGGCACAATGCCGGCTTCTGTCCAGGGAGAGTAACTCCTAATACAGTCTGTGCTTTGAACCATTCGTGGGACACCAGTATTAGATACCCATCCACTACGGCAAGTTTACTGTAACCCTAGGAGCATCGCATTGACGATGAAACACAGATATTGCATCGGGATTGAATACAGAAGGCACAATGCCGACTTAAGACCACGGAAGTTTTATTGTAACTCTTCCACCTTCACATTGACGATGGAACAGTGAAATTGCATCGAGAATTGAATACAAAGGGCACATTGCCGACTTCTGTAAACGGGGAGAGACGCTCCAAGAACTCTGTGCTCCGAACCTTTCCTGGGAGATCTGTAGTAGATTCCTATACACCACTGCAGGTTTACTTTAACCTTTAGACCTTCACAATGACGATGAGACACGGAAATTGAATCGTTATTGAATACAAAAGTCACAATTGGGAATTCTGTGCAGGGGAGTAACGCGTCAAACATTCTGTGTTGGAACTTTTCCTTGCAGACCAGTATTACAATCCTATGCACCACCGCTGGTTTAAGCTACCACTTCGACCTTCACATTGACGATGAAACACAGAAATTTAATTGGAATTGAATACGAAAAGCACAATGCCGACAACTGTCCAGGGGGAGTAACCTTCAAACATTCTGTGCTTGGAACCTTTCCTGGGAGACCAATATTAGATTCCGATGCACCACGCCAGGTTTACTGTAACCCTACAACTTTCACATTGACGATGAAACACAGATATTGCATCGGGATTCAATACAAAAGGCACAATGCCGACTTCTGTCCAGGGGAGTAACGCTTCAAACAATCTGAGCTTGGAACCGTTCCTGGGAGTCCAATTGAATAATCCGATCCACCACTACAAGTTTACTGTAACCCTTGGACCTTCACCTTAACGATAAAACACAGAAATTCCACCGGGATTGAATGCAAAAGGCCAAAGCCGACTTCTGTCCAGGGGAGTAAAGTTTCATACAGTCTGTGCTTTGAACCTTTCCTGGGAGTCCAGTATTCGTTACTGATGCACCACGGAAGGTTTATTGCAACCCTAGGACTTTCACATTGAGGATGAAACACAGATATTGGTTCGGGGTTGGCTTAAAATGACATAATGCCGTCTCAAGTTCATTGGGAGTAACGCTTCTAACAGTCTGTGTATTAGACTTTTCCTGGGAGACCAGTATTAGATTCCTATGCACAATCGCAGGTTTAGCGTAACCGTTGGATGTTCGCATTCACTGTGAAACACAGAAATTGAGGCGGGATTGAATACGAAAGGCAGAATGTCGACTTCTGTCCTCTTGGAGTAACGCTTCAAACAGTGTGTGCTTTAATCATTTATTGGGAGGCCATTATTAGATTCCGATGCACCACGGAAGATTTGATGTAACCTGTCCACCTTTACATTGACGATGAAACACAGAAATTGCATTGGAATTGAATACACGAAGCACAATGCCGACTTCTGTCCAGGGGGAGAAATGCCTGAAATAGTCTGTGCTTGGAACCTTTCTTCGGAGTCCAGTAGTAGATAACACTGCACTACTGCCGGTTTACAGTAACAATTTAACCATCATATTGGCGATGAAGCACAAAAATGGCATCCAGGCTGAATACAACAGGCACAATGCCTACTTCTGTCCAGGGAGAGTAACGCTTCAAATTGTCTGTTTTGAAAATTTCCTGGGAGTCCATTAGCACGTTCCTATGATCCACTGCAGGTTTATTCTAACCATTGGATCTTCGCATTGACGATGAAACACAGAAATTGCATCGGGATTGAATACAAAAGTCATAATTATGACTACTGTCCAGGGGAGTAACGCTTCAAACATACTGTATTGGAACATTTCCTCGGAGACCAGTATTAGATACCTATGCAGCACCGCAGGTTTTCTGTAACCCTTGAACCTTCGCATTGACGATGAAACACAGAATTTGGGTCGGGATTGAATACTAAAGGAACAACATCGTCTTCTGACCAGGGGGAGTAACGCTTCAAACAGTCTGTTTTGGAACTTTTCCTGGGAGACCAGTATCAGATTCCTATGCACTACCGCAGGTTTACCGTAACAGTTGGACCATCGCATTGACGATGAAACACAGCAGTTGCGGCGGGATTGAATACGAAAGGAAGAATGTCGACGTCTGTCCCGGGGGAGTAACGCTTCAAACCGTGAGTGCTGTAAACATTTCTTTGGAGACCATTGTTAGATTTCGATGCACCATGGGCGGTTTAATGTAACCCTTCGACCTTCACATTGACGATGAAACACCGAAATTGCATCGGGATTGAACGCAAAAGGTCAATGCCGACTTCTGTCCAGTGGAGTAACGTTTCATACAGTCTGTGCTTCGAACCTTTCATGGAAGTCCAGTAGTAGATTCTGACGCACCACTGCCGGTCTACTATAGCCTTTGGAGCTTCACATTGACGATGAAACACAGAAATTGCAACGGGATTTAATGCAAAAAGCACAATGGCGACTTCTATCCAGTGGAGTAACGCTTGAAACAATCTGTGTTGGAACCTTTCCTGGGAGTCCAGTTGAATAATCCGTTGCACCACTGCAGGTCTACTGTAAACCTTGGACTTTCACATTGACGATGAATCACAGAAATTTCATTGGGATTGAATACAATGGTGGTTCATGGTGTGGGCTCCTGTAGTCATATCCTAGTTCATGAACCACGGGCAGCGTATGAGTGGCCAAGTAAGTGGTCCCGACAGTCGGGATACCAGTTACTCTGGAATAAGCCTGGGCATCTCGGACATATTCTGAGTCGTGGTCACCTTTGTGCTCATACGGCAAAGACTACCAAATCCACCGGTTAGTCCCTCAGCCGTTAGGGGTAAAACCCAATGGGACTCGGGGCAAGTAAGGCTAGCAACCTGCTTCCCTGGTACTTTAAATATGATGCTGGCAACAATCAGAGCAAAATGCCTCGGACCTTTTTAGGTGACGGAGTCGCACCTCTAACTGACAAACCAGGGACTCCTAACATAAGACTTGGCAAACAAGTGGTAATGAGATGGGGAGATATTAATATCAATGGGGGCTACTCTGGGAAGAAGGTGTAGCTGGCAGAGGGTGCAAGTAAGATGGTGCTGGACGTCTTAGCAGTTAGTGACATTCGGGTAAGAGGTGAGAAAGAAGAGGAAGTGGGAGAATACAAGGTCTACCTGTAAGGAGTCAAAGCAGGAATAGCACAATGGGGTGTAGGGCTTTACATCAGGAAAGAAATGGAACCCAGCGTAGTTGCAATAAGATATGTAAACGAATGACTGGTGTGGATAGATTTGACAGTGTCTAGCAAGAAAATTAGGATTGTGTCAGTATATTCGCATTGTGAAGGGACAGATCAAGATAAGATGGATAGTTTTTATGAGGCACTCAGTGCTGTAGTTGTTAGAGTAAAGGACAAGGACAGTGTTCTGCTCATGGGTGATTTTAACGCCAGCTAGCTAGCTGCGTTGCACAAGAACGATGTTTTATGAAACCATGCTGATTACGTATCAATAGATCGTTCCCTTCGAGGTGATTCATAATGTTTGAATACAGTATATGCTCCAAAACCCTACTGCAAACCGACGTCAATGATATAGGTCGATGGATTACTCCTACTACCCTTCTTAAACACTGGTGTGACCTGCGCAATTTTCCAGTCTGTAGGTACAGATCTATCGGTGAGCGAGAGGTTGTATATGATTGCTAAGTAGGGAGCTATTGTATCAGCGTAATCTGAAAGGAACCTAATCGGTATACAATCTGGACCTGAAGACTTGCCCGTATCAAGCGATTTGAGTTGCTTCGCAACCCCTATGGTATCTACGTCTAAGAAACTCATGCTAGCAGCTGCTCGTGTTTCAAATTCTGGAATATTCCATTCGTCTTCCCTGGTGAAGGAATTTCTGAAAACTTCGTTCAATAACTCCGCTTTAGCGGCACAGTTGTCGGTAACAGTACCATCGGCACTGCGCAGCGAAGGTATTGACTGCGTCTTGCCGCTTGTGTACTTTACATACGACCAGAATTTCTTCAATGTTTCGTTGTGGAACCTATTAAAGGCATCTCGCATTGAAGTCCGGGCCAAATTTCGCGCGTCTGAAAATTTTAGCCAATCTTCGGGTTTTCACGTTCTTCGGAACTTCGCATGCTTTTTCCGTTGCCTGTGCAACAGCGTTCGGACCTGTTTTGTGTACCACGGGGGATCAGTTCGATCTCTTACCAATTTATGAGGTATGAATCTCTCAATTGCTGTTGCTACTATTGTTGTGTCTAGACAAGACAGTCTAGACACAGGGTGAGGTTACCGAAAGGGCACGCGTCAACTCACGCCGACTGGCGTGAAGTCTGGAACAGTATACGTAATTAATTCTATAAAGAAAAGTGCGTAGCTACGTTAATACTTAACTTTTATTCCATCATTGTGGTACATCGCTCTTGACGATACAAATGAGACTTTAATTACAAGCACTGTAAGGCTAATGGCGCCTTGCTAGGTCGTAGTCATGGACTTAGCTGAAGGCTATTCTGTCTCTCGGCAAATGAGAGAAAGGCTTCGTCAGTGTAGTCGCTAGCAAAGTCGTCGTACAACTGGGGCGAGTGCTAGTCCGTCTTTCTAGACCTGCCATGTGGTGGCGCTAGGTCTGCAATTACCGACAGTGGCGACACGCGGGTCCGACATGTACCAATGGACCGCGGCCGACTTAAAGCTACCATCCAGCAAGTGTGGTGTCTGGCGGTGACACCACAACTATATCTTTGAATTTGAGCCACATCTCGTCTACATTTGCATAGTCAGTTCGGAAGGAATGGAGATTGTCTCTTAGGAAGGCTTCTAGTGACACTTTATCCGCTATTTTAAATAAAATTATTTTGCGTTTGTTTCTGGTGGATTTGGAAGAAACGGTATTGAGCCTAGCTACAACGACCTTGTGATCACTAATCCCTGTATCAGTCATGATGCTCTCTATTAGCTCTGGATTGTTTGTGGCTAAGAGGTCAAGTGTGTTTTCGCAACCATTTACAATTCACATGGGTTCGTGGACTAACTGCTCGAAATAATTTTCGGAGAAAGCATTTAGGACAATCTCGGAAGATGTTTTCTGCCTACCACCGGTTTTGAACAAGTATTTTTGCCAACATATCGAGGGAAGGTTGAAGTCCCCACCAACTATAACCGTATGAGTGGAGTATTTATCTGTTACGAGACTCAAATTTTCTCTGAACTGTTCAGCAACTATATCATCGGAGTCTGGGGGTCGGTAGAAGGAGCCAATTATTAACTTAGTTCGGCTGTTAATTATAACCTCCACCCATACTGATTCGCACAGAGTATCTACTTCGACTTCACTACAAGATAAGCCACTACTGACAGACACAAACACTCCATCACCAATTCTGCCTGATCTATACTTCCTGAACACCGTACAACAATTTACAACTACAATTCCGGCTGTTCCTTGATCCAAGAACGTCCTGTATTTGCCATGCACCCTTTGAGATTGCAGCCCACCCCGTACTTTCCCGAGGCCTTCTAACCTAAAAAACCGCCCAGTCCACGCCACACAGCCTCCACTAACCGTGTAGCCGCCAGTTGAGTGTAGTGAACTCCTGACCTATTCAGCGGAACCCGAAACCCCACCACCCCATGGCGCAAGTCAAGGAATCTGCAGCCAACACGGTCGCAAAACCGTCTTAGCTTCTGATTCTGACTCTCCACCCGGCTCTGCATCAAAGGTCTGCAGTTGGTTCTGTCAACGATGCTGTAGATGGTGAGCTCTGCTTCATCTCGTAAGCAAGACCGGCAGCCATCACCAAATCAGACAGCCGCTGGAATCCAGAGAGAATTAACACAGATCCGAAGAGA
The DNA here is from genome assembly GCF_023864275.1 of Schistocerca cancellata. Classification (NCBI taxonomy): domain Eukaryota; kingdom Metazoa; phylum Arthropoda; class Insecta; order Orthoptera; family Acrididae; genus Schistocerca; species Schistocerca cancellata. The sequence continues at coordinate 153,627,789 of NC_064636.1, forward strand.
CACACGACATTACTGCCGACATGTGAAAACACCTGCAGCTGGCTGCACCGTGTGCTCTTCATGGCATCCGGAAGGACCCTTTCCACATCTGGAATGACTCCACCCGGAATGCACAAGGAGTGCACACTGGATTTCATTCCCTCCTTATCCGCCATACTCCTAAGGCGCCCCATTACGCGTCTAACATTGCAGCTCCCAACTAATAATAAGCCCACACTCAGCGATTGCCCGGACCTTGAAGGCTGAGAATCACCCTCTGAAACAGGGCAAGCAGCTGCATCGAGCACAGCGAGAGACAGCACCTGTCGACTTCTGTCTTGGGGGAATAAAGCTTCAAACAGTGTGTGCTTTAAACATTTCTTTGTAGGCCATTATTAGATTTCGATGCACCATGGACGGTTTAATGTAACACTTCGACCTTCACATTGACTACGAAACCCTGTAATTGCATCGCGATTCTACGCAATATGTCAATGCGGACTTCTGTCCAGTGGAGTAACGTTACGTACAATCTGTGCTTTGAACCTTAAGTCCAGTGGAAGTAACGCCTAAAACAGTCTGTGTTTTGAACTTTTCTTGGAGACCAGTATTAGAATCCTATGCACACCCGCAGGTTTACCGTATCCGTTGGACCTTCGCAATGACGATGAAACACAGAAATTGCGGCGGGATTGAATACGAAAGGCAGCATGTCGACTTCTGTTCTGGGGGAGTAACGCTTCAAACAGTGTGTGCCTTAAACATTTCTTTGGAGGCCATTATTAGATTTCGATGCACCATGGACGGTATAATGTAACCCTTCGACCTTCACATTGACGATGAAACACCGAAATTGCATCGGGATTGATCGCAAAAGGTCAATGCCGACTTCTGTCCAGTGGACTAACGTTTCATACAGCCGTACTTTGAACCTTAAATCCAGTGGAAGTAACGCTTAAAACAGTGTGTTTTGAAGTTTTTCTGGGAGACCAGTATTAGATTCCCAAGGACCCCTGCAAGTTTACCGCATCCGATGGACATTCGCATTGACGATGAAGCACAGGAATTGCGGCGGGATTGAATACGAAAGGCAGCATGCCGACTTCTGTTATAGGGGAGTAACGCTCCAGTGTGTGCTTTAAACATTTCATTGGAGGTCATTATTAGATTACGATGCACCTTGGACGGTTTAATGTAACCCGTCGACCTTCACATTGACGATGAAACACCGAAATTGCATCGGCTGGAAAGCAAAAGGGCAATGCCGACTTCTGTCGAGCGGAGTAACGATTCATACAGCCTTGGTTTGGACCTTATGTCCAGTGGAAGTAACGCTTCAAACAGTCTGTGTTTTGAACTTTTCCTGGGAGACCAGTATTAGATTCCTCTGCACCCCCGCAGGTTTACCGCATCCGTTGGACCTTCGCATTGACGATGAAACACAGAAATTGCGGCGGGATTGAATACGAAAGGCATCATGTTGACTTCTGTTCTGGGGGAGTAACGCTTCAAACAGTGTGTGCTTTAAACATTTCTGTGGAAGCCATTATTGCAATTCGATGCACCATGGACGGTTTAATGTAACCCTTCGACCTTCACATTGACGATGACACACCGAAATTGCATCGGGTTTGATCGCAAAAGGTCAATGCCGATTTCTGTCCAGTGGAGTGACGTTTCATACAGTCTGTGTTTTCAACCTCAAGTCCAGTGGAAGTAACGCTTAAAACAGTCTCTGTTTTGAACTTATCCTGAGAGAATAGTATTAGATTCCTATGCACACCTGCAGGTTTACCGTATCCGTTGGACCTTCGCGTTGACGATGAAACACAGAAAGTGTGGTGGGATTGAATACGAAAGGCAGCATGTCGACTTCTGTTCTGGGGGAGTAACGCTTCAAACAGTGTGTGCCTTAAACATTTCTTTGTAGGCCATTATTAGATTTCGATGCACCATGGACGGTTTAATGTAACACTTCGACCTTCACATTGACTACGAAACCCTGTAATTGCATCGCGATTGTACGCAATATGTCAATGCGGACTTCTGTCCAGTGGAGTAACGTTACATACAATCTGTGCTTTGAACCTTAAGTCCAGTGGAAGTAACGCCTAAAACAGTCTGTGTTTTGAACTTTTCTTGGAGACCAGTATTAGATTCCTATGCACACCCACAGGTTTACCGCATCCGTTGGACCTTCGCATTGACGATGAAACACAGTAATTGCGGCGGGATTGAATACTAAATGCAGCATGCCGACATCTGTTCTGGAGGAGAAACACTTCAAACAGTGTGTGCTTTAAACATTTCTTTGGAAGCCATTATTAGATTTCGATGCACCATGGACGGTTTAATGTAACCCTTCGACCTTCACATTGACGGTGAAACGCCGAAATAGCATGGGGATTGAACGCAAAAGGTCAATGCCGACTTCTGTCCAGTGGAGTAACGTTTCATACAGCCTTGCTTTGAACCTTAAGTCCAGTGGAAGTAATGCTTAAAACAGTCAGTGTTTTGAACTTTTCCTGGGAGACCAGTATTATATTCCTATGCACCACCGCAGTTTTTCTTTATCCATTGGACCTTCGCATTGACGGTGAAACAAAGAAATTGGGGCGTGTTTGAATACGAAAGGCAGCATGTCAACTTCTGTTGCGGGGGAGCAACGTTTCAAACAGTGTGTGCTTTAACCATTTCTTTGGAGGTCATTATCAGATTTCGATGCACCATGGATGGTTTAATGTAACCCATCGACCTTCACATTGACGATGAAACACCGAAATTGCATGAGGATTGAACGCAAAAGGTCAATGCCGACTTCTGTCCAGTGGAGTAACGTTTCATACAGCCTTGCTTTGAACCTTAAGTCCAGTGGAAGTAACACTTAAAACAGTCTGTGTTTTGAACTTATCCTGGGAGACCAGTACTAGATTCCTATGCTCCACCGCAGGTTTTCCGTATCCGTTGGAATTTCGCATTGACGATGACGGTTCAAATGGCTCTGAGCACTATGGGACTTAACATCTACGGTCATCAGTCCTCTAGAACCTAGAACTACTTACACCTAACTAACCTAAGGACAGCACACAACACCCAGCCATCACGAGGCAGAGAAAATCCCTGACCCCGCCGGGAATCGAACCCAGGAACCCGGGCGTGGGAAGCGAGAACGCTACCGAACGACCACGAGATGCGGGCATTGACGATGAAACACAAAATTTGCGGCGGGTTTGAATACGAAACACAGCATGTCAAATTCTGTTCTGGGGGAGTAACGCTTCAAACAGTGTGTGCTTTAAACATTTCTTTTGAGGCCATTATTAGCTTCCGATGCACCATGGTCGGTTTAATGTAACCCTTCGACCATCACATTGACGATGAAACACCGAAATTGCATCGGGATGCCGACTTCTGCCCAGTGGAGTAACGTTTCATACTGCCTTGCTTTGAACCTTAAGTCCAGTGGAAGTAATGCTTAAAACAGTCAGTGATTTGAACTTTTCCTGGGAGACCAGTATTAGATTCCTATGCACCACCGAGGTTTTTACTTATCCATTGGACCTTCGCATTGACGATGAAACAAAGAAATTGGGGCGGGTTTGAATACGAAAGGCAGCATGTCAACTTCTGTTGCGGGGGAGTAACGTTTCAAACAGTGTGTGCTTTAACCATTTCTTTGGAGGTCATTATTAGATTTCGATGCACCATGGATGGTTTAATGTAACCCATCGACCTTCACATTGACGATGAAACACCGAAATTGCATGAGGATTGAACGCAAAAGGTCAATGCCGACTTCTGTAATGTGGAGTAACGTTTCATACAGTCATGCTTTCAACCGTAACTCCAGTGGAAGTAACGCTTAAAGCAGTCTGCGTTTTGAGCTTTTCCTGGGAGACCAGTATTAAATTCCTATGCATCCCCGCAGGATTTCCGTATCCGTTGGACCTTCGCATTAGCGATGAAACACAGAAATTGCGGCGGGATTGAATACGAAAGACAGCATGTCGACTTCTTTTCTGGGGGGGTAACGCGTCAAACAGTGTGTGCTTTAAACATTTCTTTTGAGTCCTTTATTAGATTTGGATGCACCATGGACGGTTTAATGTAACCCGTCGACCTTCACATTGACGATAAAACACCGAAATTGGATCGTTATTGAACGCAAAAGGTCAATGACGACTTCTGTCCAGTGGAGTAACGTTTCATACAGTCTGTGCTTTGAACATTAAGTCCAGTGGAATTAACGCTTAAAGCAGTCTGTGTTTTGAACTTTTCCTGGGAGACCAGTATTAGATTCCTATGCACACCCGCAGATTTACTGTATCCGTTGGACCTTCGCATTAGCGATGAAACACAGAAATTGCGGCGGGATTGAATACGAAAGACAGCATGTCGACTTCTTTTCTGGGGGGGTAACGCGTCAAACAGTGTGTGCTTTAAACATTTCTTTTGAGTCATTTATAAGATTTCGATGCACAATGAACGGTTTAATGTAACCCGTCGACCTTCACATTGACGATAAAACACCGAAATTGGATCGTTATTGAACGCAAAAGGTCAATGACGACTTCTGTCCAGTGGAGTAACGTTTCATACAGTCTGTGCTTTGAACATTAAGTCCAGTGGAATTAACGCTTAAAGCAGTCTGTGTTTTGAACTTTTCCTGGGAGACTAGTATTAGATTCCTATGCACACCCGCAGGAATACTGTATCCGTTGGACCCTCGCATTGACGATGAAACACAGACATTGCGGTGGGATTTAATACGAAAGACAGCATGTCGACATCTGTTCTGGGGGAGTAACGCTCCAAACAGTGTGTGCTTTAAACATTTCTTTGGAGGCCATTATTAGATTTCGATGCACCATGGACGGTTTAATGTAACCGTTCGACCTTCACATTGACTATGAAACACCGAAATTGCATCGGGATTGAACACATAATGTCAATGCCGACTTCTGTCCAGTGGAGTAACGTTTCATACAGTCTGTGCTTTGAACCTGAAGTCCAGTAGAAGTAACGCTTAAACAGTCTGTGTTTTGAACATTTCCTGGGAGACCAGTATTAGATTCCAATGCACCACCACAGGTTTTCCGTATCCGTTGGACCTTCGCATTGACGATGAAACAAAGAAATTGCGGCGGGTTTGAATACGGAAAGCAGCATGTCAACTTCTGTTCTGGGGAGTAACGCTTCAAACAGTGTGTGCTTTAAACATTTCTTAGGAGGTCATTATTAGATTTCGATGCACCATGGATGGTTTAATGTAACACTTCGACCTTCACATTGACGATGAAACATCGAAATTGCCTCGGGATTCAACGCAAAAGGTCAATGCCGACTTCTGTCCAGTGGAGTAACGTTTCATACAGCCTTGCATTGAACCTTGAGTCCAGTGGAAGTAACGCGTAAAACAGTCTGTGTTTTGAACTTTTACTGGGAGACCAGTATTAGATTCCTATGCACCACCGCAGGTTTACTGTATCCGTTGGACCTTCGCACTGACGATGAAACACAGAAACTGCGGTGGGATTGAATACGAAAGGCGGGATGCGGACTTCTGTTCTGGGGGAGAAACACTTCAAACACTGTGTGCTCTAAACATTTCTTTGGAGGCCATTATTAGATTTCGATGCACCATGGACGGTTTAATGTAAACGTTCGACCTTCACATTGACTATGAAACACCGAAATTGCATTGGGATTGAACACATAATGTCAATGCCTACTTCTGTCCAGTGGAGTAACGTTTCATACAGTCTGTGCTTTGAACCTGAAGTCCAGTAGAAGTAACGCTTAAACAGTCTGTGTTTTGAACATTTCCTGGGAGACCAGTATTAGATTCCAATGCACCACCACAGGTTTTCCGTATCCGTTGGACCTTCGCATTGACGATGAAACACAGACATTGCGGCGGGATTGAATACGAAAGGCAGCATGTCGACTTCTGTTCTGGGCTAGTAACGCTTCAAACAGTGTGTGCTTTAAACATTTCTTTGGAGGGAATTTTTAGTTTTCGATGCACCATGGATATTTTAATGTAACCCTTCGACCTTCACATTGACGATGAAACACCGAAATTGCATCGGGATTGAACGCAAAGGGTCAATGCCGACTTCTGTACAGTGGAGTAACGTTACATACAGTCTGTGCTTTGAACCTTAAGTCCAGTGGAAGTAACGCTTAAAACAGTCTGTGTTTTGAACTTTTTCTGGGAGACCAGTATTAGAATCCTATGCACACCCGCAGGTTTACCGTATCCGTTGGACCTTCGCAATGACGATGAAACACAGAAATTGCGGCGGGATTGAATACGAAAGGCAGCATGTCGACTTCTGTTCTGGGGGAGTAACGCTTCAAACAGTGTGTGCCTTAAACATTTCTTTGGAGGCCATTATTAGATTTCGATGCACTATGGACGGTATAATGTAACCCTTCGACCTTCACATTGACGATGAAACACCGAAATTGCATCGGGATTGATCGCAAAAGGTCAATGCCGACTTCTGTCCAGTGGACTAACGTTTCATACAGCCGTACTTTGAACCTTAAATCCAGTGGAAGTAACGCTTAAAACAGTGTGTTTTGAAGTTTTTCTGGGAGACCAGTATTAGATTCCCAAGGACCCCTGCAAGTTTACCGCATCCGATGGATATTCGCATTGACGATGAAACACAGGAATTGCGGCGGGATTGAATACGAAAGGCAGCATGCCGACTTCTGTTATAGGGGAGTAACGCTCCAGTGTGTGCTTTAAACATTTCATTGGAGGTCATTATTAGATTACGATGCACCTTGGACGGTTTAATGTAACCCGTCGACCTTCACATTGACGATGAAACACCGAAATTGCATCGGCTGGAAAGCAAAAGGGCAATGCCGACTTCTGTCGAGCGGAGTAACGATTCATACAGCCTTGGTTTGGACCTTATGTCCAGTGGAAGTAACGCTTCAAACAGTCTGTGTTTTGAACTTTTCCTGGGAGACCAGTATTAGATTCCTCTGCACCCCCGCAGGTTTACCGCATCCGTTGGACCTTCGCATTGACGATGAAACACAGAAATTGCGGCGGGATTGAATACGAAAGGCATCATGTTGACTTCTGTTCTGGGGGAGTAACGCTTCAAACAGTGTGTGCTTTAAACATTTCTGTGGAAGCCATTATTGCAATTCGATGCACCATAGACGGTTTAATGTAACCCTTCGACCTTCACATTGACGATGACACACCGAAATTGCATCTGGTTTGATCGCAAAAGGTCAATGCCGATTTCTGTCCAGTGGAGTGACGTTTCATACAGTCTGTGTTTTCAACCTCAAGTCCAGTGGAAGTAACGCTTAAAACAGTCTGTGTTTTGAACTTATCCTGGGAGAATAGTATTAGATTCCTATGCACACCTGCAGGTTTACCGTATCCGTTGGACCTTCGCGTTGACGATGAAACACAGAAAGTGTGGTGGGATTGAATACGAAAGGCAGCATGTCGACTTCTGTTCTGGGGGAGTAACGCTTCAAACAGTGTGTGCTTTAAACATGTCTTTGTAGGCCATTATTAGATTTCGATGCACCATGGACGGTTTAATGTAACACTTCGACCTTCACATTGACTACGAAACCCTGTAATTGCATCGCGATTGTACGCAATATGTCAATGCGGACTTCTGTCCAGTGGAGTAACGTTACATACAATCTGTGCTTTGAACCTTAAGTCCAGTGGAAGTAACGCCTAAAACAGTCTGTGTTTTGAACTTTTCTTGGAGACCAGTATTAGATTCCTATGCACACCCACAGGTTTACCGCATCCGTTGGACCTTCGCATTGACGATGAAACACAGTAATTGCGCGGGATTGAATACTAAATGCAGCATGCCGACATCTGTTCTGGGGGAGAAACACTTCAAACAGTGTGTGCTTTAAACATTTCTTTGGAAGCCATTATTAGATTTCGATGCACCATGGACGGTTTAATGTAACCCTTCGACCTTCACATTGACGGTGAAACCCCGAAATAGCATGGGGATTGAACGCAAAAGGTCAATGCCGACTTCTGTCCAGTGGAGTAACGTTTCATACAGCCTTGCTTTGAACCTTAAGTCCAGTGGAAGTAATGCTTAAAACAGTCTGTGTTTTGAACTTTTCCTGGGAGACCAGTATTATATTCCTATGCACCTCCGCAGTTTTTCTTTATCCATTGGACCTTCGCATTGACGATGAAACAAAGAAATTGGGGCGGGTTTGAATACGAAAGGCAGCATGTCAACTTCTGTTGCGGGGGAGCAACGTTTCAAACAGTGTGTGCTTTAACCATTTCTTTGGAGGTCATTATCAGATTTCGATGCACCATGGATGGTTTAATGTAACCCATCGACCTTCACATTGACGATGAAACACCGAAATTGCATGAGGATTGAACGCAAAAGGTCAATGCCGACTTCTGTCCAGTGGAGTAACGTTTCATACAGCCTTGCTTTGAACCTTAAGTCCAGTGGAAGTAACGCTTAAAACAGTCTGTGTTTTGAACTTATCCTGGGAGACCAGTACTAGATTCCTATGCTCCACCGCAGGTTTTCCGTATCCGTTGGAATTTCGCATTGACGATGACGGTTCAAATGGCTCTGAGCACTATGGGACTTAACATCTACGGTCATCAGTCCTCTAGAACCTAGAACTACTTACACCTAACTAACCTAAGGACAGTACACAACACCCAGCCATCACGAGGCAGAGAAAATCCCTGACCCCGCCGGGAATCGAACCCAGGAACCCGGGCGTGGGAAGCGAGAACGCTACCGCACGATCACGAGATGCGGGCATTGACGATGAAACACAAAATTTGCGGCGGGTTTGAATACGAAAGGCCGCATGTCAAATTCTGTTCTGGGTGAGTAACTCTTCAAACAGTGTGTGCTCTAACATTTCTTTGGTGGTCATTATTCGATTTCGATGCACCATGGACGGTTTAATGTAACCCTTCGACCTTCACATTGACGATGAAACACCGAAATTGCATCGGGATGGAAAGCAAAAGGTCAATGCCGACTTCTGTAAAGTGGAGTAACGTTTCATACAGTCATGCTTTCAACCGTAACTCCAGTGGAAGTAACGCTTAAAGCAGTCTGTGTTTTGAGCTTTTCCTGGGAGACCAGTATTAAATTCCTATGCATCCCCGCAGGATTTCCGTATCCGTTGGACCTTCGCATTAGCGATGAAACACAGAAATTGCGGCGGGATTGAATACGAAACACAGCATGTCAAATTCTGTTCTGGGGGAGTAACGCTTCAAACAGTGTGTGCTTTAAACATTTCTTTTGAGGCCATTATTAGCTTCCGATGCACCATGGTCGGTTTAATGTAACGCTTCGACCATCTCATTGACGATGAAACACCGAAATTGCATCGGGATGCCGACTTCTGCCCAGTGGAGTAACGTTTCATACTGCCTTGCTTTGAACCTTAAGTCCAGTGGAAGTAATGCTTAAAACAGTCAGTGATTTGAACTTTTCCTGGGAGACCAGTATTGGATTCCTATGCACCACCGAGGTTTTTCCTTATCCATTGGACCTTCGCATTGACGATGAAACAAAGAAATTGGGGCGGGTTTGAATACGAAAGGCAGCATGTCAACTTCTGTTGCGGGGGAGTAACGTTTCAAACAGTGTGTGCTTTAACCATTTCTTTGGAGGTCATTATTAGATTTCGATGCACCATGGATGGTTTAATGTAACCCATCGACCTTCACATTGACGATGAAACACCGAAATTGCATGAGGATTGAACGCAAAAGGTCAATGCCGACTTCTGTCCAGTGGAGTAACGTTTCATACAGTCATGCTTTCAACCGTAACTCCAGTGGAAGTAACGCTTAAAGCAGTCTGTGTTTTGAGCTTTTCCTGGGAGACCAGTATTAAATTCCTATGCATCCCCGCAGGATTTCCGTATCCGTTGGACCTTCGCATTAGCGATGAAACACAGAAATTGCGGCGGGATTGAATACGAAAGACAGCATGTCGACTTCTTTTCTGGGGGGGTAACGCGTCAAACAGTGTGTGCTTTAAACATTTCTTTTGAGTCCTTTATTAGATTTCGATGCACCATGGACGGTTTAATGTAACCCGTCGACCTTCACATTGACGATAAAACCCCCAAAGTTAGATCGTTATTGAACGCAAAAGGTCAATGACGACTTCTGTCCAGTGGAGTAACGTTTCATACAGTCTGTGCTTTGAACATTAAGTCCAGTGGAATTAACGCTTAAAGCAGTCTGTGTTTTGAACTTTTCCTGGGAGACTAGTATTAGATTCCTATGCACACCCGCAGGATTACTGTATCCGTTGGACCCTCGCATTGACGATGAAACACAGACATTGCGGCGGGATTGAGTACTAAAGGCAACATGTCGACTTCTACTCTGTTTTGGATAGTAACGCTTCAAACGGTGTGTGTCTTAAACATATCTTTTGAGTCCTTTATTACATTTCGATGCACCATGGACGGTTTAATGTAACCCGTCGACCTTCACATTGACGATGAAACACCGAAATTGCATCGTTATTGAACGCAAAGAGTCAATGCCGACATCTGTCCAGTGGAGTAACGTTTCATACAGTCTGTGCTTTGAACCTTAAGTCCAGTGGAATTAACGCTTAAAACAGTCTGTGTTTTGAACTTTTCCTGGGAGACTAGTATTTGATTCCTATGCACACCCGCAGGATTACTGTATCCGTTGGACCTTCGCATTGACGATGAAACACAAAAATAGCGGCGGGTTTGAATACGAAAGGCAGCATGTCAAATTCTGTTCTGGGGGAGTAACGCTTCAAACAGTGTGTGCTTTAAACATTTCTTTGGAGGCCATTATTAGTTTTCGATGCACCATGGATGGTTTAATGTAACCCTTCGACCTTCACATTGACGATAAAACACCGAAATTGCATCGGGATTGAACGCAAGGGGTCAATGCCGACTTCTGTCCAGTGGAGTAACGTTTCATACAGTCTGTGCTTTGAACCTTAAGTCCAGTGGAATTTACGCTTAAAACAGTCTGTGTTTTGAACTTTTCCTGGGAGACCAGTATTAGATTCCTATGCACCCCCACAGGATTTCCGTATCCGTTGGACCTTCGCATTAGCGATGAAACACAGACATTGCGGCGGGATTGAATACGAAAGACAGCATGTCGACTTCTGTTCTGGGGGAGTAACGCATCAAACAGTGTGTGCTTTAAACATTTCTTTTGAGGCCATTATTAGATTTCGATGCACCATGGACGGTTTAATGTAACCGTTCACCCATCACATTGACGTTGAAACACGGAAATTGCATGGGGATTGAACGCAAAACGTCAATCCCGACTTCTGTCCAGTGGAGTAACGTTTCTTAAGGTCTGTGCTTTGAACCTTAAGTCCAGTGGAAGTAACGCTTAAAACAGTCTGTGTTTTGAACTTATCCTGGGAGAATAGTATTAGATTCCTATGCACACCTGCAGGTTTTCCGTATCCGTTGGACCTTCGCATTGACGATGAAACAAAGAAATTTGCGGCGGGTTTGAATACGGAAAGCAGCATGTCAACTTCTGTTCTGGGGAGTAACGCTTCAAACAGTGTGTGCTTTAAACATTTCTTAGGAGGTCATTATTAGATTTCGATGCACCATGGATGGTTTAATGTAACACTTCGACCTTCACATTGACGATGAAACATCGAAATTGCCTCGGGATTCAACGCAAAAGGTCAATGCCGACTTCTGTCCAGTGGAGTAACGTTTCATACAGCCTTGCATTGAACCTTAAGTCCAGTGGAAGTAACGCTTAAAACAGTCTGTGTTTTGAACTTTTCCTGGAAGACCAGTATTAGATTCCTATGCACAGCCGCAGGTTTACTGTATCCGTTGGACCTTCGCATTGACGATGAAACACAGACATTTCGGCGGGATTGAGTACTAAAGGCACCATGTCGACTTCTATTCTGTTTTGGATAGTAACGCTTCAAACAGTGTGTGTTTTAATCATTTCTTTTGAGGCCATTATTAGATTTCGATGCACCATGGACGGTTTAAGGTAACACTCAGACCTTCACATTGACGATGAAACACCGAAATTGCATGGGGATTGAACGCAAAAGGTCAATGCCGGCTTTAGTCCAGTGGAGTAACGTTTCATACAGTCTGTGCTTTGAACCTTAAGTCCAGTGGAAGTAACGCTTAAAACTGTCTGTGTTTTGAAATTTTTCAGGGTGACCAGTATTACATTCCTATGCACAGCCGCAGGTTTACTGTATCCGTTGGACCTTCGCATTGACGATGAAACACAGACATTGCGACGGGATTGAATATGAAAGGCAGCATGTCGACTTCTGTTCTGGGGGAGAAACACTTCAAACAGTGTGTGCTTTAAACATTTCTTTGGAGGGAATTATTAGTTTTCGATGCACCATGGATATTTTAATGTAACCCTTCGACCTTCACATTGACGATGAAACACCGTAATTGCATCGGGATTGAACGCAAAGGGTCAATGCCGACTTCTGTCCAGTGGAGTAACGTTTCAACAGTCTGTGCTTTGAACCTTAAGTCCAGTGGAATTTACGCTTAAAACAGTCTGTGTTTTGAACTTTTCCTGGGAGACCAGTATAAGATTCCTATGCACTCCCGTAGTTTTACCGTATCCGTTGGACCTTCGCATTGACGATGAAACACAGAATTTGCGGCGGGATTGAGTGCGAAAGGCAACATGCCGACTTCTGTTCTGTTTTGGATAGTAACGCTTCAAACAGTGTGTGTTTTAATCATTCCTTTTGAGGCCATTATTAGATTTCGATGCACCATGGACGGTTTAATGTAACACTCCGACCTTCACATTGACGATGGAAAACCGAATTTGCATGGGGATTGAACACAAAAGGTCAATGCCGACTTTAGTCCAGTGGAGTAATGTTTTTATACAGTCCCTGCTTTGAACTTTAAGTCCAGTAAAAGTAACGCTTAAAACCGTCTGTGTTTTGAAATTTTCCTGGGTGACCAGTATTAGATTCCTATGCACAGCTGCAGGTTTACCGTATCTGTTGGACCTTCGCATTGACGATGAAACACAGAAATTGCGGCGGGATAGAATACGAAAGGCAGCATGGCGACTTATGTTCTGTTTTGGATAGTAACGCTTCTAACAGTGTGTGCTTTAAACATTTCTTTTGGGGCCATCATTAGATTTCGATGCACCATGGACGGTATAATGTAATACTCCAACCTTCACATTGACGATGAAACACCGAAATTGCATCGGGATGGAACGCAAAAGGTCAATGCCGACTTTATCCAGTGGAGTAACGTTTCATACAGTCTGTGCTTTGAACCTTAAGTCCAGTGGAAGTAACGCTTAAAACAGTCTGTGTTTTGAACTTTTTCTGGGAGACCAGTATTAGATTCCTATGCACCCCGCAGGTTTACCGCATCCGTTGGACCTTCGCATTGACGATGAAACACAGAAATTGCGGCGGGATTGAATACGAAAGGCAGCATGTCGACTTCTGTTCTGGGGGAGAAACATTTCAATCAGTGTGTGCTCTATACATTTCTTTGGAGGCCATTATCAGCTTTCGATGCACCATAGACGGTTTAATGTAACCCTTCGACCTTCACAATGGCGATGAAACACCGAAATTGCATCGGGATTGAACGCATAAGTCAATGCCGACTTCTGTTCAGTGGAGTAACGTTTCATACAGTCTGTGCTTTGAACCTTAAGTCCAGTGGAAGTAACGCTTAAAACAGTCTGTGTTTTGAACTTTTTCTGGGAGACCAGTATTAGATTCCTATGCACCCCGCAGGTTTACCGCATCCGTTGGACTTTCGCATTGACGATGAAACACAGAAATTACGGCGGGATTGAGTACGAAAGGCAGCATGTCGACTTCTGTTCTATTTTGTATAGTAACGCTTCAAACAGTGTGTGTTTTAATCATTTCTTTTTAGGCCATTATTAGATTTCGATGCACCATGGGCGGTTTAATGTAACACTCCGACCTTCACAATGGCGATGAAACACCGAAATTGCATCGGGATTGAATGCAATAGGTCAGTGCCGACTTCTGTCCAGTAGAGTAACGTTTCATACAGTCTGTGGTTTGAACCTCAAGTCGAGTGGAAGTAACGCTTAAAACATTCTGTGTTTTGAACTTTTCCTGGGAGACCAGTATTATATTCCTATGCACACCCGTAGGTTTACCGTATCCATTGGATCTTCGCATTGACGATGAAACACAGAAATTGAGGCGGGATTGAATACGAAAGGCAGCATGGCGACTTCTGCTCTGGGGGAGTAACGCTTCAAACAGTATGTGTTTTAAACATTTCTTTGGAGGTCATTATTAGATTTCGATGCACCATGGACGGTTTAATGTAACCCTTCGACCTTCACATTGACGATGAGACACCGAAATTGCATCGGGATTGAACGCAAAAGGTCAATGCCAGTGGAGTAACGTTACCTACAGTCTGTGCTTTGAACCTTAAGTCCAGTGGAAGTAACGCTTAATACAGTCTTATTTTTGAACTTTTCCTGGGAGACCAGTATTAGATTCCTATGCACACCCGCTGGTTTACTGTATCCGTTGGACCTTCGCATTGACGATGAAACACAGACATTGCGGCGGGATTGAATACGAAAGGCAGCATGTCGACTTCTGTTCTGGGGGAGTAACGCTTCAAACAGTGTGTGCTTTAAACATCTCTTTGAAGGCCATTATTAGATTTCGATGCACCATGGACGGTTTAATGTACCCCTTCGACCTTCACATCGACAATGAAACACAGAAATTGCATCGGGATTTAATAGAAAAGGCACTATGCCGACTTCTGTCCAGGGGAGCAACCCTTCGAACACTCTGTACTTGGAACCTTTTCTCGGAGTCCAGTTGTGTATTCAGATGCTCCACTGCAAGTTTACTGTAACCCTTGGTCCTTCACATTGACTATGAAACATAGAAATTGCATTGGGATTGAATACAAGAGGCACAATGCTCACTTCTGTCCAGGGTGAGAAACACCTCAAATTTTCCTTTCTTGGAACCTTTTCTGGGAGTCCAGTAGTAGATTCAACTGCACCACTGCAGGTTTACTGTAACAATTTAACCTTCACATTGACGATGAAGCACAGAAATCGCATCTGGATTGAATGCAAAAGGCACAATGCCGACTTCTGTCCAGAGGGAGAAACGCTTCAAAAAGGCTTTGCTTTGTACCTTTGCTGGGAGACCAGTAGTAGATTCCGATGCACCACTGCAGGTTACTGTAACCCTTGGACCTTCACATTGACGATGAAGCAGAGAAATTACACTGGGATTGAATACAAAAAGCAGGATGCTGACTTCTGTCCAGGGGGAGAAACTCCTGAAATAGTCTGTGCTTGGAACTTTTCCTGGGAGTGCAGTAGCAGATACCACTGGGCCACTGAAGGTTTACTGTAACAATTTTACCATCAGATTGACAATGAAGCACAGAAATTGAATCCTAATTGAATACAAAAGGCACAATGCCGACTTCTGTCCAGGGAGGCTAACGCTTGATATTGTCTGTGGTTTGAAAATTACCTGGGAGTCCAGTAGTAGATTCCGATGCTCCACTGCAGGTTTACAGCAAACCTTGGATCTTCACATTGACGATGAAACACAGAAATTGCATCGGGAATTGCCGATTTCTGTCCAGGGGAGTTACGCTTCAATATATATTTCACAATATATATAAATGACGTAGTAGAAATTTTCGGAAGTTCATGAGAGTTCTAGTGAATGATGCCGTTGCATACAGAGTAGTCGCAACGGTAGGAAGTTATAGCGATATGCAAGAAGGTCTCCAGAAAACTGTGGGGACTAGCAATTGACCATCAATGTAAACAAATGCGAACAGACAGACGGGAATACCCATTATTGGATGATTACATGACTGCCAGATAATAATTCGAAAGAGTTACTTCCATAAAATAACTATTTGTATAGACATGGAGTGACTTTAAGCGCAACGGCCACATAAAATTAATCGTAGGTAAGGTATTTTTCAAACTGATATTCATTGGAAGAATCTTCAGGGAATGTAATCTATCAACTAAGAAAGTATCTTACCAAACACTCATTCGACCAGTGCTTGAATCTGCTCGTCCGTTTGGCATCTGTACCAAATAGGATTGACAGATGAAATATAGAAGATCCAAAGGAGATCAGCAGATTACGTTAAACGTTAGTTTAATGAGTGATAATGTGTCACAGAGTTGCTCACTCAACTCCAGTTCTGTACCACACTATGGTGTACTGCTAAATTATAGGAGCGTATGTCCCCAAAATCCTCATCCAATTTATTGTTTACTCCTATGTATATCTGGCAAACAGATCATGAAGGTAAAATTTGAGACATTCGAGCCCACACGGAGGCTTGCTAGCAATCATTCTTCCCACAATCCACACACGACTGCAACCGGAAATGGAGGAACCGATAGTGGTGCACAAAGTAACCTCCACCTCACACCGTAAGGTGGTTTGTGGCTTATAGATGTAGATGTAAATATAGTTTTACAGTTATCCTCTAACCATATAGACTGACATGTCGAACTCAAAAAGATGTACTCATGGCTGGGAATATTATTGATAAAATAAATTGCCCCTCTGTTCTTTAGCATTGTTTGTAGACTCGATATCTGAATTCTATAGCGAATATATGTCACTGGCTTTTCAAGGCTACAGCAAAACTCACACTGTTCATATGAAAATACCTCTGTCCTGGAAACGTCTAAGGTCACCTCCTTCTGTGTTAAACCACTGAGCAAAAGTGAAACTGGTTACTGGATCCATATGCCCCTAAAGGCTTACTACGCAGATCACGTGCTACTGGCAGGCTCTACACCTTTATTCATAACAACTTACAGCCAGAAAATTCTCCAATCCATAGTACTTAATTCACAAGGTCTATTTCTGGTTGCACAACCACCTCATACCACATCAAGACTTATCTTTTTGCATACCCCACTACTGGAAGTATGTAAGTTCTTTCGAATACCACAACCTTCCATCTTAATCCATAATCAGTTCCATTATTTTAGGATAAACACATTCAGTTACTGAAATGATGATCTGAACATGCAAAATTTTTATCTAAGAATAGTCAGACAATTATTCTTCAACTTCCAGCACTCTACTATGGTTAAATGTTAGCAATTAGGAAACTCACCTTCAAAATTTTCATCCTTTATTCTACTCCTGATCACTTTCTATTTCTTCCAGTGGCCCCTCTTTGTGTAACTACCATGCACCTATTAATTCTATCCAGGATTCTCTTTTATTCGATGAATTATTGTAAGATTCTCTTCTTATGTTGTCTACCTAAAGTTCTATTAATGTCACTCTGTGTTGGTATCCATGGTTCTCCACTTTTTCCAATGAACTTATTCCATCATCACTTCTCTTTAACAACATGATGCCCCTGGGACAAATAAGTGGATCTTGATACACTACAAGATAAATCTAACTGTCCACACTCCCTACCTTGCATCATGTATGCCCAATGTCTCTCACCTTCTATTTCGAACTTTTTCTTCCTCATCCTTTATCTTACACTTATTGTATACTTGCATGTAGTGAATCTTAGTTGACACCTTTATTGCATATTTCTCTTGATTGTACTTATTGCATTTTCCAAAAAGTCCTTAACATTCTTCAATACTTTATTTCATCAGCAATTTGTTTATCTACCTTACTAATCTTCAGCTCTTCATTAATATTTCCTCTACTCTAAATTGATCTTATAACCAGTCTCAGCCTTTTGCAAAACCTTTCATCGCTATCAGTACCAAAGTGGAGAAAACGGTTTAGTTCGCTCTTCATTCAATTTCTTATTTTGTCTAACCACTCGAAATTCTTCTCACAACTAGTAGTACTGCTTTCTGTAATTCTGTATGAATATTCTTATTATAACTATTCTTACTACACATTCTGTCTCCACTGCCTTCTGCTGAAGCCCCAAAGCATCTTCTAATTGAATTTGGTTCATTAATATATGTTGTACCCTTCTCAAAGGAATTCCTTGTTTGAAAGATATATTACTTTACCTCACTCTCTCAAATAACTGCTCATGAATTTTTTACAAATTTTCGTTTACAACAGCTCAAAGCATAAAATTTTTTCTTGTAATTTAATTCTGATCTATTCGATCTACAAAAAATTGTCTTCCTTATTTTTCTTATCTCTCTTAACACTGCTGCCTATCTTTCTCTGATGAATATTCACTATTTCTTTAAGTTCTTCTACTAACTGTTCCTGACCTTCAGTCACCTTATCAAACATGATCTTCAGATCTTTACTATTTCCAAAAACAAAAATTTTCTCCTTTTTGTTAGACATAATGTTTCCCCCTTATCTCAGATACCTCCATCCACAACTATCATCATGTGTCAGGCCAGTGAAAAAGCACATGCAAGAAGAAAAGAAGAAACACACTACAGTAGTAGTAATACATCCTTCTCTCAGCTACAACCATAAAAATCTAAAAATCTATGACAAACAAATAATAGCAAAGGATTCCTCTCAGGAAATATAATATCATCCTGATAGTAGGAAGGCTACTGTTATGCTTGGTTGACTTGTCACGTTGTTGATTCATGCAGGTTGCTGGCAACGATGTATTTATCATCTCCCACTTGTGATCAGGTTGTGTTCACCTCACAGCTTTCTCATTCCTGTACACATCCCTCAATATATACAGACTAGAAACTGTGCACTTAATATATTTTCCAGAGAGTGAAACAGGGTCGCCAGTTTTGGAATGCTCTTCTATATTCCCTGTGCATTTAGTGTTATGTGTTATAGAGGTCAGTTACAAACTTCTCATTTGCCATATGGTCCACTGGAGTTATTGACTCATTGATCCCCAATCATTTTATTTTAATATAAAGTTTAATTTTTAAGACCACTTGGTATTTTTGATAGTCTGGTTGTGAGCATTATGTCATTTAAATTTCAACTGATGTAATGTTTCCATGCTTAAGCAATCTGTGATGCTTTTTCATTCAAAACAGTTAAGTCTGTAATAACATGAATTCTCCCAGATTTTCTTTTGTGATGAAATTCCTTCACATTTACCCCTCAACAGTATCTATCAAGAATTCTTCTTGATATTTTATCAGTTTATTTATATGCAACATCTTGACAAGTTTCAATACTGCCCATTCCTTTGTTACATACAAACAGATGGAAAACAAAGACAAATCCTCCTCAATGGTCACAGATATGGCTCCATGTGCCCACTCTGTTCTGTCAATTCTGATTTTACCAATATCTTCAGTTTTTGTTTATGTATTCTTCTTTCTGTACACTATACTTATGTCTTTTCTTTCCTTCTTCCTTTCAGAATATGCATATACCTGCGATTAAAAGAAAATTAATTATGTTTAATCACATGTAAAACCATGAATAATCAAAAAACAGACATGTACACCTTTCCTACCTTCATTTATCAATGATGACTTTTTTCTCCTCGTTAACTGTATACTACTAAAATCGATTTGTTCAGTGTTGTCTCCATTCATCGTGTTACTAGGTATCTGTTAGTATGAAAATAAGAAACACCTACTTACCACGAATGTTTTGTGCATGTCCTTTAATTATACTTATCCAAACCCTCCTCTGCAGCTGGATTTTAGTTCAGCTACAAAAGAACTAAATGCTTAGGTTTCCTCAAGAACTTAGATATTTTCAACACATAAACCTCCTTAGATGAATTCAGGTCATCCAGTCAACTAGTTAATATGAGTGGTCACTTAGCATTTCAGAACTACACTTTGATTCTCTATATTGGAACTATGGTAATCACAAAATGCATCTTACTGTACATGTGTTAATTCCAATATAGTGTAGAGGGTCAAATGATCAGAGTGATTAAGTTAGGTAAAGTTATGAGTTTTACAGTAATGCATAGTTCAACGCTATGATACTGTGATGTAATTGGGTCGGCAGAGCACCGAGGTCAGCAACCGAGGGAGAGCTCTGTATCACCATCTGAGTCGTCACTGCCATTGGAGTCATCATAATAGTCACCATCACAGAAGGAACCGGAGTGATCTGCTGCCGTAACTATCGTTGGACGCCATCAACAGGTAGCTGCCTGTCATAGCAGCCAAAGCTTGGGTTTCATTGTGGGAACCTAAACAGATTCAGAAGGATGTAGGTTGCGTTAGGTACTGGGGAGATGAAGAAGCTTGCACAGGATAGAGTAGAATGGAGAGCTGTATCAAACCAGTCTCTGGACTGAAGACCACAACAACAACAACTGGGACTTTCAATTTTTTGAAGATGGTTATATTAAACTAAAGTATAAAGCAATGAAGAGAACTAAAAATAATGTTAACGAATTTCATGATCTGGAGTTCATTGCTACAATAAATTTTTATTGATTTAGTTATTTTATTTAGTTATTTAGTTATTTAGTTATTTAGTTTATTTAGTTATTTAGTTATTTAGTTATTTAGTTATTTAGTTATTTAGTTATTTAGTTATTTTATTTAGTTATTTTATTCATCTCTTGGTATCCCTCTACGATTTCTACCTTCCACGCTGTCCCACAATAATAAATTGGTGATCACTTGATCATTCAGAATATGTCCTACCAATCGATGCCTTCTTTTAGTCAAGTTGTGCCACAAATTTCTCTTCTCTCCAATTCTATTCAATACCTTCTCATTAGTTATATGATCTACCCATCTAATCTTCAGCATTCTTCTGCAGCACCATATTTCGAAAGCTTCTATTCTCTTCTTGCCTAAACTATTTATCGTCCAAGTTTCACTACCATACATGACTACATACCATACAAATACTTTCAGAAACGACTTCCTGACACATCTATACTCGATGTTAACAAATTTCTCCTTTTCAGAAACGCTTTCCTTGTCATTGCTAGTCTACATTTTATATCCTCTCTACTTCGACCATCATTAGTTATTTTGCTCCTCAAATAGCAAAACTCATTTACTACTTTAAGCGTCTCATTTACTAACCTAATTCCCTCAGTATCACCCGATTTAATTCGACTACATTCCATTATCCACGTTTTGCTTTTGTTGATGTTAATCTTATATCCTCCTTTCAAGACACTGTCCATTCCATCCAACTTCTCTTCCAGGTCTTTCGCTGTCTCTGACAGAATTACAATGTCATCGGTGAACCTCAAAGTTTTTATTTCTCATTCATGGATTTTAATTCCTACTCCTACTTTTGTTTCCTTTACTGCTTGCTCAATACACAGATTGAATAACATTGGGGATAGGCTACAACCCTGTCTCACGCCCTTCCCAACCACTGCTTTTCTTTCATGTCCCTCGACTCTTATAACAGCCATTTGGTTCTGTATACATTGTAAATAGCCTTTCGCTCCCTGTATTTTACCCCTGCCACCTTTAGAATTTGAAAGAGAGTATTCCAGTCAACATCGTCAAAAGCTTTCTCTAAGTCTACAAATGCTAGAAATGTAGGTTTGCCTTTCCTTAATCTATTTTCTACGTCGTAGGGTCAGTATTGCTTCCCGTGCTCCAACATTTCTATGGAATCTAAACTGAGATTCGCCAAGGTCGGCTTCTACCAGTTTTTCCATTCGTCAGTAAATAATTAGTTGTAGTATTTTGCAGCTGTCACTTATTAAACTGATAGTTCAGTAATTTTCACACCTGTCAACACCTGCTCTCTTTGGGACTGGAATTATTATATTCTTCTTGAGGTCTGAGGTTATTTCGCCTGTCAGATACATCTTGCTCAACAGATGGTGTTTTGTCAGGACTGACTCTCCCAAGGCTATCAGTAGTTTTAATGGAATATTGTCTACTCCAAGGGCCTTGTTTCGACTTAGGTCTTTCACTGCTCTGTCAAACTGATCATGCAATATCATATCTCTCGATCTGCATCCTCTTCAAGAACATCGCCCCTGTATAGACCCTCTATATACTCCTTCCACCTTTCTGCTTTCCCTTCTTTGCTTAGAACTGGGTTTAAATCTGTTACTTATTATTTTATTAAACCTGTCTGACAAAATAAATTTAAATTTACTATCAAGCTCCATACAAATTTTCTCCCCATATCTAGTTTTTAAATGTTCTCAATCAGTAATGTAAAATAGTTCATTTACTTCTAGCTCACTAATCGTTTTAAACAAATTAGAATTGCTTGCATTATTTAGCTTCTTCAGTAGAATATCCATTTATATAGAATAAAAATATAGTAGATAAATTAAAACTCTGCAGCACCTTCAGTTGCCATGACAGTGGCGACTAAAATTCTACAGCAATCTGTTAATTTTTCAGGTTTGTCGCTTGTCGACCCTGTAATTACATACTTAATAAAAGACAAAATTTTTCATGTGGTAAATCTTTACCACCTGCAACTCATAAAATTGAATTTTTGTGTTCAGCACGAATGATGCCCCTCTGAGAAATTCCTTAAGAGAGTGTTATTATAGATTACAATTTATTTATCATGAAGTGCGTATTGTACTGAAAACTCGTAAAGGAGATAAGAAATACAGAGTAAAAATACTAGTGATAGGAAGAAAATTAAGACTGTTAATATTTTATCTATACAACTATCTATAGCACAGCAGCAAGAAAGTGGATTCATTTACTAAGGAATAATTTTAATTAATTTAATAAAAACTTGTCTCAAAAAGTAGAAGTGTCGGAGAAGTGTAAGAAATGGGAAGTGGAGCAGTCAATTGATAACTTTCATTCACATAAATATATGAAGGATGAACGTTAACATATGTGTAAAGAATGTTATAAAATTCTTAGAAAAAAATACACATAATAATAATAATAATAAAAGAACATGTCAAACAGCTTATACCTAATTATAAGAATCCTTTGGAAAAATTTAAGGACATGAAAGATTTTCTTTTTTTTTTACAATCAAAAGGAGTTAAATGGAGAACAACAAAGTGAAGCACATTGTCAAAAATGTATTGCTTGTCGAGAAATTAGAGCTCATAGTTCTATTTACTTAAGTCATACATCTAGGGACAAGCGGTAAGTAGATGCAACATTTGTCAACTAGAAGATGTGTGATAAAAGAAAATATTGTGTACTTGTGGAAAAGAAATAGTTAAAAGTGCTCTCAATAAACGTTTAAGGACAAATAGACACGTCAAAATAACTCAAAATGAAAACTTTAATTTTTCGCAAACCTAATGTTTTCTGTCCTTAGATAAATGGCAGCCTCTCTGAGAGAGTTTACAGACGCTCAACTCCGTGATTATTGCAGATAGAAAAATTTACGAGTATGCTGCAGATTTAGAAAAGATAATTTAATTAACTTAACTGTTTCAAATAAGAAACCTCTTCCTACAAGACCTCTCGATAATTTGAAAGTAAGGGAACTCAAAGCTAGAGCAAAAATAAACTGGGTATTATTGGATACAGGAAATTAAAGAAATCAGAGTTAGTTAATGCTATTGGGTTACAGGAGTTTCAATTTCAATCAGAATTATTTGAAAAGACTAGGTCAAGGCCAAAACGAGTACCTAATATAAATTACTCTCACAGATTTGATGATGATAGTATTGAAAGAGCTCGACAACCAAGAGAGGAAAAATGGTGTGACTAGATCATATTTATCAGTTCAGTAGCAAACTATTTGAGCAAGAAAAAGAACCTGAGACATCTAAAAAGCATTTATTTGAGATAAAAGAAATTAGATCGGGATTTAACGAAAAATTTAATGGTTGGTCTGTTGACTACCAAATCGTTTTTAATAATGTCAATACTTCCAAACTCAGTACTGTCAGTCATAAAATAGATTATGTAACGAAAGCACTCAATTCTATGGTAGAAGTAGCATAAAACAGAACTAATTTCAGGTAAGGAGATAAGTTGCATATAACAACCAACAATCCAAAAATGTTTTATCCAATTTCTACAGAACATAAAGCACCAGATAATACTTTAGAATCTGTTCAAGTCTGTGCAACAAAATGGGAGACATCTTAACATCTGATGCGACTGTTGATATAGCAGATACCTCATTTAATATTCAGATGATAGCATTTCCTAGAGATGCCTGAGGTAAAAAAATAATAATTATAGCTGAAGTCTAAAAGACTAAAAGATGAATCACAAGAATTAATAACAATGATGATTTGTGTTGTCCTAGATTGGTAATTTTGGCATTAACATACCACACAGATAAAATTTTTGGGAGAGAACTAACTACAAATGAGATTAAGAAAATCAGAGTAGAAGATAAATACAAATTACAAAAAGAGCTAACTCACATATTATGTAATCAGTTGCGTGAATACAGTGGAGAATGGTTCTCTCTAGAACATATTAAAAATGTTGAAAAAATGGTTGTATATCCAAATAAATGTTGTATGTGCTGAGGATTTCAATTCAGTTATTTATAGTGATCCTGAGAAAGAAATAAACATTTACCTGTACAAAGATCACAACAACTTTGATGTAATTAGCAGTATGGTTGCTTCCCTAGGATTGGTATATTTCTGTAATAAATGTAATAAACATATAACAACAAGAATGCACACAGATGTGCGAGATCTGGGCAGTCTCAGAGGGTGGGCTTACTGGTAGTTGGGAGCTCCAACGTCAGGCGCGTAATGGGGCCCCTTAGGGATATGACTGCAAGGGAGGGGAAGAAAACCAATGGGCACTCAGTGTGCATACTGGGAGGGGTCATTCCAGATGTGGAAAGGGTCCTTCTGGATGCCATGAAGGGTACAGGGTGCACCCATCTGTAGGTGGTCGCTCATGTCGGCACCAATGATGTGGTTAAAGGCGCTACAGTCTGGAACCGCACGACCGCTACGGTCGCAGGTTCGAATCCTGCCTCAGGCATGGATGTGTGTGATGTCCTTAGGTTACTTAGGTTTAGGTAGTTCTAAGTTCTAGGGGACTTATGACCACAGCAGTTGAGTCCCATAGTGCTCAGAGCCATTTGAACCATTTGAACCAATGATGTGTGTCGCTATGGATCAGAGGAAATCCTCTCTGGCTTCTGGGGCATCTCTGATTTGGAGAAGACTGCCAGTCTCACTAGCAGGATGAATGCAGAGCTCACCATCGACAGGACTGACTGCGGACCTTTGGCACAGAGCTGAGTGGAGAGTCTGAATCAGAGGCTGAGACGGTTCTGCGACCGTGTGAGCTGCAGATTCCTCGACTTGCGCCATAGGGTGGTGGGGTTTCGGGTTCCGCTGGATAAGTCAGGAGTCCACTACACACAGCAGGCGGCTACACGGGTAGCAAGGGTTGTGTGGCGTGGACTGGGCGGTTTTTTTAGGTTAGATGGCCTCTGGAAAGTACAGAAAGGGCAACCAGCCTCAAAGGGTGCGGGGCAAAGTCAGGACATGCGGGGAACAAGCAGCAATTGGTATTGTAATTGTAAGCTATCGAAGGTTCGTTGGTAAGGTACCGGAACTTCAAGCGCTGATAGAAAGCACCGAAGCTGAAATCGTTATAGGTATGGAAAGCTGGCTGAAGCCAGAGATAAATTCCGTCGAAGTTTTTGTAAAGGCACAGACGGTGTTTACAAAGGATAGAATGCATGCAACCGGTGGTGGCGTGTTTTTCTCTGTTAGTAGTAGTTTATCCAGTAGTGAAATAGAAGTGGATAGTTCCTGTGAATTATTATGAGTGGAGGTTACACTCAACAACCGAGCTAGATTAATAATTAGCTCCTTTTACCGACCTCCCGACTCAGCAGCATTAGTGGCAGAGCAACTGAGAGAAAATCTGAAACACATTTCACATAAATTTCCTCAGCATGTTATAGTCTTAAGTGAACATTTCAATTTTCCAGATGTAGACTGGGACTCTCAGATGTTTAGGATGGGTGGTAGCGACAGAGTAGCGAGTGACATTATACTGAGTGCACAATCCGAAAATTACCTCGAGCAATTAAACAGAGAACCGACTCGTGGAGATAAAATCTGGGACCTACTGATAACAAACAGACCCGAACTTTTCGACTCTGTAAGCGCAGAACAGGGAATCAGTGATCATAAGGCCGTTGCAGCATCCCTGAATATGGAAGTAAATAGGAATATAAAACAAGGGATGAAGGTTTATCTGTTTAGCAAGAGTAATAGGAGGCAAATTTCGGACTACCTAACAGATGAAAACGAAAATTTCTGTTTCGACACTGACAATGTTGAGCGTTTATGGAAAAAGTTCAACGCAATCGTAAAATGCGTTTTAGACAGGTACGTGCCGAGTAAAACTGTGAGAGACGGGAAAAACCCACCGTGGTTCAACAACAAAGTTAGGAAACTACTGCGAAAGCAAAGAGAGTTTCACTGCAAATTTAAACGCAGCCAAAACCTCTGAGACAAACAGAAGCTAAACGATGTCAAAGTTAGCGTAAGGAGGGCTATGCGTGAAGCGTTCAGTGAATTCGAAAGTAAAATTTTATGTACCGACTTGACAGAAAATCCTAGGATGTTCTGGTCTCACGTTAAATCAGTAAGTGGATCGAAACAGCATTGAAACAGAGGATGACACGCGTAAAGCTGAAATAATAAACACCTTTTTCCATAGTTGATTCACAGAAGAAGACTGCACTGCAGTTCCTTCTCTAAAACCTCGCACAAACGAAAAAATGGCTGACAGCGAATTAAGTGTCCAAGGAATAGAAAAGAAACTGAAATCACTCAACAGAGGAAAGTCCACTGGACCTGACGGGATACCAATTCGATTCTACACAGAGTACGCGAAAGAACTTGCCCCCTTCTAACAGCAGCGTACCGCAAGTGTCTAGAGGAACGGAAGGTTCCAAATGATTGGAAAGGAACACAGGTAATTCCAGTTTTCACGAAGGGTCGTCGAGCAGATGCGCAAAACTATAGGACTACATCTCTGTCATCGATCTGTTGTAGAAGTTTATATGTTTTTTGGAAACCCAGAATCTACTCTGTAGCAATCAACATGGGTTCCGGAAACAGCGACCGTGTGAGATCCAACTCGCTTTATTTGTTCACGAGACCCAGAAAATATTGGCCGGCTTGGGTGGCCGAGCGGTTCTAGACACTACAGTCTGGAACCTTGCGACCACTACGGTCGTAGGTTCGAATCGTGCCTCGGGCATGGATGTGTGTAATGTCGTTAGGTTAGTTAGGTTTAAGTAGTTCTAAGTTCTAGGGGACTGATGACCTCATAGGTTAAGTCCCATAGTGCTCAGAGACATTTGAACCATTTTTGAACCAGAAAATCTTAGATACAGGCTCCCAGGTAGATGAAATTTTCCTTGACTTCCTTAAGGTGTTCGATACAGTTCCGCACTGTCGCCTGATAAACAAAGTAAGAGCCTACGGAACATCAGACCAGCTGTGTGGCTGGATTGAAGAGTTTTTAGCAAACAGAACACAGCATCTTGTTCTCAATGGAGAGACGTCTACAGACGTTAAAGTAACCTCTGGCGTGCCACAGGGGAGTGTTATGGGACCATTGCGTTTCACAATATATATAAATGACCTAGTGGGTAGTGTCGGAAGTTCCATGAGGCTTTTCGCGGATGATGCTGTAGTATACAGAGAAGTTGCAGCATTAGAAAATTGCAGCGAAATGCAGGAAGATCTGCAGCAGATAGGCACTTGGTGCAAGGAGTGACAACTGACCCTTAACATAAACAATTATAATGTATTGCGAATACAGAGAAAGAAGGATTCTTTATTGTATGATTATATGATAACGGAACAAACACTGGTAGCAGTTACTTCTGTAAAATATCTGGGAGTATTTGTACGGAACGATATCAATTGGAATGAACATATAAAATTAATTGTTGGTAAGTGCGGGTGCCAGATTGAGATTCATTGGGAGAGTCCTTAGAAAATGTAGTCCATCAACAAAGGAGGTGGCTTACAAAATACTCGTTCGACCTATACTTGAGTATTGTTCATCAGTGTGGGATCCGTACCAGGTCAGGTTGACAGAGGTGATAGAGAAGATCCAAAGAAGAGCGGCGCTGTTCGTCACAGGGTTATTTGGTAAGCGTGATAGCGTTACGGAGATGTTTAGCAAACTCAAGTGGCAGACCCTGCGAGAGAGGCGCTCTGCATCGCGGTGTAGCTTGCTGTCCAGGTTTCGAGAGGGTGCGTTTCTGGATGATGTATAGAATATATTGCTTCTTCCTACTTATACCTCCCGAGGAGGTCACGAATGTAAAATCAGAGAGGTTAGAGCGCGCATGGAGTCTTTCCAGCAGTCGTTCTTCCCACGAACTATACGCAACTGGACGGGAAAGGGAGGTAATTACAGTGCCCTCTGCCACACACTGTTCGGTGGCTTGCGGAGTATAAATGTAGATTTACATGTAGAAGATAGAGCGAAAAGTCTGTATACTATGCAATGGCCCAGAACATGAAACTATGGAAAGCAAGATATACTGTGAAATGTGCAACAGATACTGTTATAATGAAGAATGCTTAAACAATCACCACGAAGTTTGTATTACAGCTTATAAATGTGAAGGATGCAAAAACATTTGTTTTAGATCTAAAGAACGTAAATTTGGCTTTGAACTTTGCAGGAATTGTAAACAAGCAGTTAAAATTATAACAGTTACATGGAATACAAATTGCAAAAAGAAGGTATCTGTGAAAGAGAATTTGCTGAAGATTTTATAATGCAAGGTTGCCCAAATTCTATTGAAGACAGTTGGTATGGTAATCGAGAATTCAAAGATTTTTTTATGTTTACCAGTGCTTCGAATGCAATAAAATAGTTGCAGGTAAAGAGTTTAAATGCTGTGAAAAAGGCTTCCCTAGGAGAGTGAATTGGACCTTACTGAGAGAAACATATGGTTTGACTATGAAGCAAATCAAGAAACTGGAACACATATTCAAAATTCATATTCTTCACAATTTTAATGGAAATACTGTTTACAAATTTAAGACAAATGATGAATTCTGTCGTTGGATGATATCTGAAAAAAGAAAAACAGTTATCACACATTCACAGCAAACTATGTGAAAGGTTACGATTCCCAATTCATTTTGAAGTACTATGTTGAAAATATAATAAAGCCATATACCATCTACACAGGAAGTAAATTGATGTTATTGAAGATCCAACAGTTAGACGAAGAAATTATAGATAGTAGTAACTTTGTCCAAGGGCCACTTAGTAGCTTTCCAAAAACGTTTGATTTGAAACAGTTGAAGAAGGGATACTTCCCTCATTTGTTGCATACACAAGAAAATGAAAATTACAAAGGCCTATTCCAGATACTCAATATTATTGTGTTGACACTATGAAGCCAAAAGTTGGAGAAGCATTTCTCAAACGGCATAGTTCCAGAGTTACGGAAAGCTATGTGTTCAATATGAAGAAAGAAATTAACGAGTACTGTAATTCTGATGTAGATATTTTGAGAAGAGGGTGTTTGGAATTAAGGAAACAATTTCTAGAGATAGCTAATATTGATCCATTCTGTTATTTAAACATCGCTGGAGTTTGTATGGCTATTAACAGAACTAAATATTTACCTGAAAATACTATTACTGTATTGGATAAAGAAGAGAAAGAGAATTATAGTAAGAAGTCCATAGCTTGGTTAAACAGTTGAAACAATAACAATATACAGCATACTCTTAATTGTGGCAAAGTAAGAATAGCTGGTGGAAAAGTAGACGGATTTGATAAAGAAATTAATACTGTTTATCAATACCATGGTTGTTTCTGGCATGGATATAAAATGTTTTAAAATTGAGACGACTAACAATAAAAATAAAGAAACAATGGATGACCTTTATCAAAAGACCTTAACAAGAAGTGCAGAAATACGAAATGCTGCATACACTTTAGTGGAAATGTGGGAATGTGATTGGCTTAACTCAGCAGAGTGTAAAAAGCTTAAAAAATTGAAACAGTTACCAGACATTGTTGAATCATTGAATCCAAGAGATGCTTTTTATGATGGCTGAACAAATGCAACAAAATTAAGCATTAAAGCTGATGGTGTTAGCACAAAAATAAGACATGATGATGCATGCAGCCTTTATCCAAATGTGAAATATTATGATTATTATCCTGAGCGACATGAAAGAAAATTTTATAGGCCAACATATTATACTAAAATGATATGAATTTATAAAATGCAAAGTATTGGCGGCTAGAGGAGTGTATCATCCTGCTTTGCCTGTACGTATACAAATCGATAAAAATGAAAAACTGCTGTTTCCTTTGTGTCAAATGGGCAGAAGAACAAATAAGTAAATGGAATCACAGTGATGAAGAAAGTTTTATTGGAACTTGTGTAACAAATGAAGTAAAATGGGCTGTAGAAATGGGGTATAAGGTTTTAGATGCCTGTGAAATATGAGATTTTAGAGATAAAAGTAACATGTTCTTTAAAAATTTTCTGAAAGATTTTCTGAAAATAAAACTCGAAACAAGTCTGCACAATTTTGAAAGTGACAAGAGTATATCAAAACAGTTAAAGAGAAATTAGATATTAACTTGGGTTGTGATAGAATAAAGGAAAATCCTCGAAAAAGAGCTGTACCTAAGATATGTCTTAATTCATTATGAGTAAAATTTGGGCAAAGACAAAACATAAGGAAAACTGAGTATGTCACAGATTTACAGCAATTATATGAGATACTACTGGATGATCGACTACATAATTTGGATATAAATTTTATTACTGAGCACATGGTATAAAGGTGATAAAATTTCAGGGATTATTATGTGGTAAACAATGCAGTACAAACATCTTCATTGTTGCATTCACTATATCAAATGCAAAACTTAAATTGTATGATAGGTTAAATAAACTAGGATCAAATGTTTTATACTTTGACACTGATTCTGTAGTACACAGTTGATGATGGCAAAGTCAACTTAGAGAAAGGCTGTATGTTGGGTGAATGGAAAGATGAATTTGCAGATAGTAAAAGGATTACAAATTGAGCTTCAGATGGGCCAAAGAGTTATTATTAAGAGACAAACGATGGAAGTTCTATGTTCAAAGTAAAATGATTCACATTAAATTACCAGAAATTCGTAAGTTGAATGGGGAATCTATGATAAGGCTAAAAGAGAGTGAAGTGAAAGAAAAGATACAGTTAGAGTACAATCAGATAGCTAGAGATGAGTGATTGTAGAAAATTTAATTACAGTGCCTTATGGATATTAAAAACGAAATAATGTATCTATATCTTCTAATGTGAAGAAAAAATTTATACCACATTCCTCATAGAGAATAAAGTAGTTACTTGCCTTTTGTTGTATTCTCTTATGTCTAACTTCCTGGTTATAGAGTGAAACACTTTAAAAGAATGAGTATACATTAATATGATTTTGTATTTTTTTGTTAAATTATTTATAGGTAAATTACAATTTGTTATTACTTTTATAGTCATAAAAAAGATAGAATCTGAGTTCTGTTTTCTAACATATTTCTATATCACTTATTTTTACATCATCATGGTTACACCTTCTCAAATGTTCTATAGCTCAAGGTTGTTTAAAATATTCACTGCAAATAATGGATTCAATTTGTCTTCCTTGCAGTTTATTATGTGTATCGACAAAAATGTCAAATTCAAATTCATCCCATACATTAGTCTTATTTAAAAAATTAAAATTTCAAAAGATTATTAAAATTTTATTCTATATAAATCGAGCTGATTCCATCGACATCAAATACGTCTACTACTGTTGTCCATGCTTCAGAATCATCTATCATGAATATATTTGAATTTGTTAACCACAGTCAGCTAAATTAGGACTCTTGGTTTAAAGATATTTGGGTTGAGGTATTTGAAGAAAAGAATGTATTGATTACATATGATATTTTATGTTTTTTATATAGAATTCCAAGGCCCAGATATTTGGAAGCTGTAACATTAAGAAGAAAGAAATGTCATTATCTCAAATTTCTCAAAAAATAATATTCCATATACAGTGATAAAACACAGTAATCCAATTGCTTTAGAGTACGAATATATTGGGAAAAAATGAATACATTGAAACTGAATAATTTTGTTCAAAAGAATAGGATTTTATTAACATTTGAAAATTTGAAAGAATCTGTAATGAACTGTAGAAGAAATATTTGTTGACTATCTAGAATACACAGTATTTGCTAAAGAACAACAATAAAAGAGATAGATCTGGAAGAAAAGGAAAAATAATGCCTTCACTTAAAAGATGGTATATCTGATGTAGTAGAGATGAAGAAAGAGCAAATTATTTACACTGCCAGATCTAAGCAATTTGCGAAGAAAAA
Source organism: Schistocerca cancellata (assembly GCF_023864275.1). Taxonomy (NCBI): domain Eukaryota; kingdom Metazoa; phylum Arthropoda; class Insecta; order Orthoptera; family Acrididae; genus Schistocerca; species Schistocerca cancellata. Next base: position 153,660,032 of record NC_064636.1, read on the forward strand.
CTATTTAAAAGTTCCAGAACGAGATTTTCGCTCTGCAACGAAGTGTGCGCTGATATGAAACTTCCTGGCAGATTAAAACTGTGTACTGGACCGAGACTCGAACTCGAGACTTTTGCCTTATTTCAAAGTTGTTGGTGTATTCTCTGAAAATCGTCTTTAAGGAAGATTATCCAGCTATAAAGTGGAAGACCTTGAAAGATTACTGTCAAACCTCCTTGCCTAGGGACGCCAGATGAAAGTTGATGTCGTCAAGCCCTGAATGAAAATTGCGCAATGGATAACTGGGGAGGGGACCTTGAGAGCGCTACCTAGAGAGCCTGCCCTTTCTATATGACACTAGGCAAGGGGCTGGAGGGCTCACACGCTGATGTGTGGGTCCCTGCATTCTATATATTTTATTTTAAGTAAATTCCTTTAACTTGAGTTCTTTGTGATTTTTAAGGTATGTTAAAGATTGATGACAATTGATTACCTATTTATTTCAAACATTATCACTCGACTTTACAGCGATTGCAGCAATTGTTCCAGTTTACAGATATTACAATTTTATAACTTATAGCTCGGGTATATTATATACTAATCTGCACACACATTTCTACGGGCAAGACGGAATTGCGTTGGCCAAATGTATACCACCAAAGTCTCCCAATATTTTACATGGGACATCCACTATGTGAGGAGGATAACGGGCAAACTGGGGACCAGATAGATTAACACAGGAGGTCAAATTTCCGAACTTAAATGAGAACATTCATTTCCTTAGACAATCCGAAGCTGGAAATAAAATAATTAGTACAAATATTCAAATACCTCTCTTCCATGTGTGAACATTGAGACAGACGCACTGAGGGCACGTCTGCTCACTTACCCGTCTTCTGTAACACTCCACGAATATGGCGGGCACCCGGAGGTCTTCCTGGGCCCTGGTGGAGGGTGTGGTCGAACCACTGGGCCGTGACCAACCTCTCCACCCCAAATCTTGTGACACTGGAAAGTCTTTGACTTTTACCAGCATATGATGTCTCTCTGATCCCCTACCCAGGAGTGAGGTTGGCACTACTATACTACAGAACTACTTCCCAACTAAGATCTGGCCACGCTTCATGGAGAGGTGTGAGGAGGATGAGGAAAGTTCATGTGCAGATTCACATTCACGTACAAGAAATGCATAATACATATCACATATAAATATGTATTATGAAGCCTGACACATTTCTTTCCACCCGTTCACATGGGTTCTGTTGCACCCGCGGCCGGCAGCATCGTGGAATAAAATTGGCGGCAGAGTCCCCTCTGTTTGTATTTCTCGGTGCGAGCGAGCAGCGAAACCTGCTGCTTGTAGAGTGAAAACTACTGTACCATTTCATCATCCCATTCGTGGATGGAAAGAAATGATCCAGAATGTTCTTCTCATGGATGGACAATTCTGGTTCATTTCTTTTACCAATGTTATATTCTATGCTTACGTAAAAAGAAAAATGGAAACAATTGCAAACAATAGTTTGTGCTATAGAAAAGGGTGAAAAAAATTTGCAGCGTCCTGCTCTCCGGCATGAACGAATATTCCCACTACAAGCGGATCAAATATGCTGCCAATTGGCATAAGGCGATGGCATTTAAACGACATAGCAAGTGAATAACATAGGAAATGTCTAAATTAACATCCTCGGCAAACAAGTGATGACCATTCAAAATCATTCATCTCGTGATGAAAATTTAAGTTAAAATGAACCACAGAAATGTCATTTCTAAAATAAGGTGGTGACCCCAAGCACGTGTAAGAATCTAAGTGAAAAGTGCAAGATCAACAAACAAATCCAATAATAATAAAATAATTAATGAAAGAATTTACGTTAAGATGAACCAAAGAAATGTCATTTGCAAAACCAAATGGTGCTGGCATACACCTAAAAACCTGAATGAAAAATGAAAAATCAACAAATAAATTGGGCATAAAATTCAGTGGGCGCTCGTTTAACACTAAGGGCAAAACAAAACAAAATATTGTCATGGAACGACACAGTACTATACCACATCAAGACGTCCATGTCTTAGCAATCAATTATCAAAGGATTTCTCAAACACACCTTAAAGACAACTAATTTTACTTATCTAGCTATGATGTAAGTGCAAAATTAAAAAATTCGTGTGAAATACCAAATTATTCGTGAAATTTTACTCCTATAATGGAGACAAAAGTTTTTTTCTAAGTAATATCACAAACATCAGGAAATAGAAGAACAACTTTCAATAACGTTATGTTCATGAAATTATTACCAACATGAACGTGTGCAAACACACAGCAACAAATTACAATAGAACTATTCTAATTCACATAAAGAAACATCAAGAAACGATGACAATTGTAAGAACCCAAGTTATTTGATACTAAAATTAAATGTTACCTTGTTACACAAACAAAGACAAAAGCCTCTAAACTATATGGGACAATGCCCACATTGTGCACGTCACAACTAAGTCCATAACCTAGATACACGAAGAATATAACACTTAAGTTATCTGCAATGGTAAAAACACTGTGCATAGTACAGAAACAACAACAAAAGACACATACTTCAGCTACATAAGAAAATTAAAGAACCACTAACCTACCCTGTTGACAGATTCCAAATGAACATGATAAAAAAGTCAACAAAAAAACTTCAAGTGAACTATCATAAAGATAAATTATCCAAACACAACACTGTGCCACATAGCACTAAAACAGACGCACAAAATAGTGGCAAACATTAGAATATAGAAAAGTTGTTACAAAAATGGATGGACCTGAAAATAAAAAAAACACAAAATGCACTTAGCCTACCTTCATATGGTCACACGCCAATCGACAATGTACCACCGCTAGGGGCGATGGGGAGGGTATTCTTCCAAAGATACTTGGAGGACAACCTAACTTCACACCCAAGTGCCGTTGACTCCTTACGCCGTCTGTTTGGGTGATCATGTACCTCGCGAAACACGACGTAACAGCGTGGCACACCCCTCTTACATCTGTTCATCAGATCCGCCACCTGTGCCTATCACCAACCAGATTATCTCTGAACAAAACTTCTCAGTTAACCTTTGTCAGTAAACTTTCAATATTACTATGACCTGAGCTATGGAACACCGATAAACTAGGCGAGTTCATCATGCTCTCCTTTTTCACTTGGTCATCACAATCGTATTGCCTGAGAGTTCATTTCTTCCTTTGTCGAACCATTCACAATGGCGCCTGTCTCAGTACTTCTTTACTTTATGCCTACTTAGCGATCCACAGAGTAAATAATTGTTCTTAGGTACCTTAGTCTTGGCAGCAATCATATCTCGTAAACAGTTCCTTTCTTTCCTTCTTCACGACAGAGCAGTTTGAAACACATCATCATTCATCAGTCCCATAATATCTCGACGACAGCTATAATAACGACAGCGAGGGCTACCGGAGACCAGGGTGACAGTCATCCGGTCGTCATTCCCCGCTGCATATAGGTGCTTCAGCGCCATAGTCCGCTGCTTCACCTCAGGGGTTACCCAACTTACGGTGAGCGGTATCCGCCGATGCTTGCCGTGGGGGGGGGTGTCTGACGACACAGCTGTTGACTAGCGCGCCGTGGCTACGGAGGTGGCCAGCCCGCTCAGCTGGGGCGAGTGACGTCAGCAGCGGCTACCACTGTGATGCCTGCTGTGGAGCGTGTCTGATGACGCAGCTGTCGGCTAGCGCGGCGTGGCCCCTGAGACTGGCCGTAGGCTCAGCTGGGGCGAGTGACGTCAGCAGAGGCTCCCCCCTGCAACTTTCCCTTTCACGCGAGGAGGGCTCGTAGCTGCCCTCAGCTGATCGCTTCGCCATCCCGCCAGGTGGTGGGAGAGTGCGACAGAGACAGGGCCAGGAGTGAGCGAGACACACGCCAGCTCCAGGTAGGTAGTCCCATTATGTCTCTCCCTCTCCACAAATCCCCAGCCACTCTCCATCCCTCTTGACAACTCGAAGCGACTTGCACACAGACAAACACATTTTTGTAAATAAGATTTTACAAAGAACAACTTTCTCATTGTTCATCACAACTTATCCACAGGGCTTTATTTATAGTAAAATAAAAAGTATTACTATTACAAAAATTATATCGACCCTGATTTTATAGAATTGGAGGTGAAAAAAAACAATAATACCGAGATAAAAAAATCAAACTGTTACGAACTACAATTGGAGTACTGTGGACCACCTCATAAGTTTACAATAAAATTGAGGTACCAGTTAGAGCCTAAACAGATACTAAATCTAAATCTATTTACAACAATTGACATACACCGATTTACCTCACAGCTTTAACAATTAAACTGAGGTGCCACTTAGACTTAAGTTATCTAGGCCTATTTTCTGAACACATATTCGCCTGTTCAGGGTTGATGACTGAGTCATCAACCGATGAAGGTACTGAAGTTTCATAGGAATGGAATGGGATTGTGGTTGTCCCTCATCCTACACCACAACTGCAAATCACTACATTGATAACGTGTCCACAACTTTGTTTACAATCATGAAAAAAATTAGGCTGCTTGGTTAGATTATTCCACTAACCACTTCAAGTCCTATCACCAAAATTTACAAGAAGAGTAACCCTCTACCAATGAATTCAAATTACAAAACATGAGAAATCTTTTCAGAACACAACACACCAAAATAGTACAACATTACACCCATTGCTACTGGCAACACAACTGTCAGTCATTAATAGTTCTCCTTTCCCCCCCCCTTTTTTTTGAGCTGCATCTAGATCATTCCTTCACAGCTTCTTGCCATTGGATCTGCAAACACGAGTTCCTTCCACCTTACCAAACATTGCCTGATTGTCATTCCTTAATCTTTCTTTACTTGTACTAAATTGGTACCACCTACAAAATGACATGAGAACCTGCTAACAAAAGAAATTCACTTACATCAACATGTACACCACATGGTTTCAAATTTCAGGACACACCAAAGAATCTATATTAATAAAACATTACATGTAACATCATCTTAAGTACTCTCTGTTCATCTTGGAATGACGTACAAATCTGCGAAGCCTCCTCACTGCTTTTCACCGACTGAGTCACGCATCCATTTGCATTCATGGCTTCTCCTAGTCCTTGCGGGTACTACCTCAGATACTCGTTCTCTCTCACTCTGGAAATTTCAAGAATTAAACCCCAGGCCCCGTGGCCCACAAATCAGCGCTCTTTCTGGCGCCACATCTCCTGAAACACATAAAATTATTAGACGTAAATTACGAAGAAATGCTCAATATTCGCGCTAACTCCTACACCAAACTTAAACTTCATTCTTGTACATATTAACCAGAAACCTTCGACTATGACCTTGTGTCGTCCCCGCACATCTAAAGGATCAATCCCGACCGTCAACAACTACATAAACAGTCTACATGAAAATTCTTAACATAAACATATTCAGTACGTCACCCATGAAAAACAAGGGCTACTTCCACCAGGATAATTATTCACAGGAAAGTTTTAAATTAGATATATGGTGTAATCCGCGACTCTTCCTAGATCTCAGAGTCTCTATCTCATAGCTGTTCTCGTGAATCTTCCTCTTAACGCAGTATGGTCCAACATAAACATTAAAGAATTTGCTAGCTAGAAACTTGTGTTTCTTGGACAATCGATGTCCTTTTCCAAGAACCTTGTCACCAGGTTTCAACGTCAGATGGCGTACATTCCCTTTCTGCCTCCTTTGTTGGCTCAGAGCTTCGCTCTGAATCATTCTGAGCGCAGCGTTGACAATCGCTCGATGCCTCTCCTTACCAGTGGGTGGAAAATTTACCAGCTCTCTTATTGTATCCGGAGGTGCTCTATTCTTCAAGACCAGCAGTGGACACATTCCCATGCTCCCATGGGGAATCCAGTTGATAACATCTTGGAAATCGCCCAGAAACATATCCCATGTCCTGTGCTATAGTAAATCCTACAAAGCTTGCCTAGTTCTTTTATAATCCTCTATGAAGGATTCGACGCCGGGTGGTACTTTGATATAAAGATGGTCTTAATCTCGTACCTTCTCATGGTGTCCTGCCACAACTTCAATCTATACTGCGGCCTGTTATATGCAATGACTTTCTTGACCACTCCAACGTCTCGCACAAAACCGCTTATGAACGCCGCCGTTACGGTTCTCACTGTGGCCTTCTTCAATGGAACGAATCTTACATACTTCGACACCAGCTACACAGCAACGAATACATATTGAAATCCGTTCATAGTGCGAGGCAACGACCCGAACAAGTCTGTCGCTGCGAACTCTCGTAGGTGCGTGGGAACTATGGGGAATAGTGGGGCACGACAGGGTACAGTAGAGGATTTGGCCCTCTGACATACTTTACAAGTACAGAGCACCCTCGCTAGCCACCGCTCCATACCAATAAAGTATACCGACTCTCCCAACTTCCTACTGCACTTGCGCTCTCCAAAATGCCCATAACTCAAGTGGCAATACCAAATTAACTTGTTGACCATCTCATCCGGTATGCACACTAACCACTGATGCTGGTTCGGATTCTTTCGATAGAACAAGACGCCGCCTCTTACCAGGTAAAAACGTCGAAGCCGATTTTCGGCCGGGTCACTCAACTTCGCTTTGATCACCCGCCAATTCTCGTCCTTGTCTTGTTCCCTACCTATTCTAGACAAAGCATCGCCTACGTACCTTTCACACGGCACACCTTTCATGTAAAACAAGTCGTATACATTTTCGTTAGGATCAGTGTCCCTCTGCACTGTGAGTCCAATCGGACCTCGAGATAGTGCATCTGCCACTATGTTCTATGTGCCAGGCACCTAATGGAACTCAAATTTAAATTCCTGCAGAAATAGCGCCCATCTAATCAATCTCTGGTGAATAAGTTTTGCTGTCATCAGGAACTGCAGAGCCTTATGGTCTGTATATACCTTTGTGACACGGCCAAACAAGTAATACCTGAATTTGCGAAACCCCCAGACCATCGCTAACGCCTTTAGTTCGGACACGGCGTAGTTTTGCTCCTCCTTATTGAGCACGAAGCTCGCGGAGGCAACGGGCTTTGGCACCACACCATCGTTCTCTTCCCACTCCTGGAGTATAACAACACCTAAGCCCGCCCGGGAGCTATCCGTGGCCATACAAAAGGGTTTGGACAAATCCGGATGTACAAGCAGACGCGATAACATCAGCGCATCTTTTAAATTTTCAAATTCCCGTTGCGCAGCATCACTCCACACTTACATACCGTGTTTTTTCCCGTCAGGGCACACAAACAAGGTGTCGAGATTCCTTTAATTTTTATAAATATTTAATACAAATTAATGATCCCAAGATACGCCTGCAACTGTCTCTTACTCTTAGGGACTGAATACTCTTTGATTGCCCGCAGTTTTTCCGGGTCTGGGCGAATCCCGTCAGTGGTTACTATGTGCCCAAGAAACTTGATCTCTCGTCATCCTAATTCAGATTTCTGTAAATTTATTGTCACCCCACATCGTCCAAAAGCCTGTAAAACTTCATTCAGGACGTCATTATTGTCGTACCACGTCTTATCCGCGATGAGTATGTCGTCCATGTAATGTGTAATCCTACGCCGCAACGACTTGGGAAACTCTGTACCTAACGCCCGGATGAATGCGGCGGAAGACACATTGAGTCCGAATGAGAGTTTCCGGTAGACATAACATCGCCCACACCACAAGAATGCCGTATATTTTCTACAGGATTCGTCCAACTCCACTTACCAGTAACTCGACTTCATGTCAAGGGAGCTGAGAACGGATACGCCATGAAACTTCTGCAACAGCTCATCTAGTGTCTCAGGCCTACCCCTTTCAGTGTCGATGATAGTATTTATTTGGCGTGAATCAAGGACTAGCCTTACTGAGCCGTTCTTCTTGGGGATGCATAACATCGGGCTGTTATAGGAACTAACACCTGGTTCTATAACTCCTTGTTGTAACATTGACTCTATCTCACGTGACACTTCCTCTCTCTACGCAAGCGGCACGACCCACTGTCATACGAAAAATGGATTATGGGGTTTAACCCCGAACTTGTAGGTAAAACCTCTTATAGTGCTTGTGTGTCCCATAAACACACGGCTGTTCCTTTGCAAAATCCCGTTCACGTTGTTACGGATCCCATCATCTTTAACGTGACCCACTTTCTCGTTCATTAAAGACTCCAAATCTATCGCATCTGATTCTTTATTATTCTGTTTTTCTAGTTTGATCCTCGCATAGCCTTGGCCCAAATGTCCTGTGTCCACTGACAGTCTAAGAGACTCGACTATCTGCGTGTCTACTTTTATAGCGTCATCGAATTCCATCCTAATTTCTTCGTCACCAATTCCTATGGTGACAAATCCACGTTGCAGATCCAAGGTGGCTTGGTACCGGCCGAGAAAATCTATCCCTAATATGACCTTAACCGTCATTCTTTCTACAACCGAGAACACAAAACTAATAGTTTTCTCTTTGTACACACACTCAACTTGACTTTGCTTTTTCACTTCGATGCTTTTCCCAGGCACAGCACCTTGCACCTTCGTACGCTGCAGCCACTTCACATCTCTCCCACAAAAATTAAATACGTCTTCCCATATAACAGACGCTTGACTCCCTGAGTCTAAGATACAAGGAATTATTACGTTATTTACATCCACGCTGACAATTGGTAATTTAAATGCCGAAAACTCCTCTAGTTCTTCCAAAAGAACTTCCCTCGTCTCACCATAATCTATGTACAAATCTAATTTATTATTCCCTTTATCGTCAGACTCAGGAGCCGTGCTTGCCTGTCAAATTGTTTTGCTCGCCCCTACTGCCGCATAGTTCTCCCTAATATCCTGTCGTGGATCTGCTGGCCTTATTTCGACATCAGGAGAGGCCGAGTAGCCAGTATGGCTCGCTCCATTACCATAATGGTTCCGCCTCCGTTGGTTTCGTCCCCGGTTATTTGAAGGACCAAAACCTCTCCCACGTCCGTTACCATTTTGTGGGTATGACACATAATGTACGTTCCTGTACCTTTGTTGATAGCGGTTATGCTCGTGGTGTTCGTGCTCATTTCTCCGCACTTCTTGCAATGGTTCAGCACACTTTCCTCCCCTAATTCTTGTAACAATTGTTGGAAGGCAGCCACCTCATGCATGCTCCTTCCCGCGATTGTTATCTCCCTACATAGTCTATACGGTAGTTTTGTCAGGCATATTCTGATCAAATCCGCGTCTCCATATGACACATCAAGGTATTGGTTATCTTTGACCATTTCCTGGAAGTACCATACAGGATTCTACTCGGTATGTTTCTGGCAATTTTCTTTCATTTAAATGTTTAATTCTATCCTATCCTGTATGCTCTTTGACCAGAACTCATTCAGAAAAGCTTTAAAAAATCTTGATACGTCACACAGTCTCTTATCGCTAATTGCATATTGGCATTTGCTTCGTCACGATGGTGAGTGCATACCTCATTTTATCACCCTACAAAGTCGGCATCGTATCTTGAAATTGCCCCAACCACACACACAGGTGTTGTGGATTATTCGAGTCAGAATATACCGAATAATTTAGTACTGACACAAAGTGCCTGCGGCATTCCTCCTCATCTTGATCGACTTCTCGTGAACGGGCTCCCACGGTGTGACCTGCTACTGGCTCTCTTATTTCGCAAAGACACTCCCCCCAATTCTTTTATCTCCTCAGATCCAGTGCGACGACGCGTATGCGCGCCCATTGAATCATCGGCATTCATCGAATTTCCCTCTTCATTTCGCTGCGCCGTCTTGTCTCTCAACAGTTTCCCTATCGCCTCCCTGTTCTGGCGATTGACATCTTCTTGTGCCTGACGAAAACTCATTAACGACTGCACTTCCTCACTATCTTTCACTACATTATGCATCTGTAGCGCATCTAGTCGCTTACCAAATTCGTTTATTTTCTTTTCGACATTAGTCGTCGTTACAACGCTCTCTGCAATCACGCCTTCTATGCGTTCGTTCACTGCCTCCAATCTTTCGTTAACTGTCCTTTCATTCCCCTCGACCCTCTCTTGGAGTGAATCTATTACAATTTTTTGTTCCTGAAATTGCCCATTACAGTCTTCCCTCAAATATTCAAACTGCTTGCCTATCTCTTCGAACCTCTGTCCTATTTCTTCAAATCTCTGGCTAGACTTCTTATCTATCTCTTCAAACCTCTATCCTGTTTCTTCAAACATCTGGCTAGACTTCTTATCAGCTCTTCAAACCTCTGTCTATTTCTTTCAGAAGAACGGTCATCCAAGCTGGCACATCACTGACATGAGCCTCACTTGGAACATCACGATTTGTTGCTTCTGAGCCTGGTGAGGCGTGTCCCCCTGTCTCGCACTCTTCGGCAGCGGCTTCTCCTAAAGGTAAACTCGACTGACCCCTCTGAGGCCGTTGTCCACCCTCCCCAGCACAAACCGGATCGCTGACAGTGTTGGGTCAATGACTGCGCTTGGGGAGGGAAAGTCGCCACTTGCGGCCATTTCCTGTTCGCCTACATCACGTAACTCGACTAAATTTTCTGCCTCCATGTTCGCGTTACTCTTTGCCCACGACCTAGTTATTACGCTCATTACCCTATAGCAACCACAAAATTAACAACCAAAATTTGCTCTACCTCTCCAATATCTCCCCTACAACTTTCACAAAATCAAAGACAGATAAAAATCAACAGTATTGAATATCTCTACACACTCATTTCAGACAACGCTGAGTACGAGCAAAACAATGCTGATCAATCTTCAACAAAGAAACATAGAACAGTTCCTGAAAATAAAAAAGATTAACTATGCTAATCTAAACCAATTCCTGAAACAAGAAAGATAATTATTTTATCTAGCTGTTTTACAGAAGTGCCTAGGATTCGGCGATAAAATAATCTATCCTGGAAGGGTCGCCAAGTGAAAGATTACCATCAAACCTCCTTGCCTAGGGACGCCAGATGAAAGTTGATGTCATGAAGCCCTGAACGAAAATTGCGCAACGGATAACTGGGGAGGGCAGCTTGAGAGCGCTACCTAGAGATCGTGCCCTTTCTATACGATACTAGGCAAGGGGCTGGAGGGCTCACACGCTGATGTGTCGGTCCCTGCCGAGTCTCCCTGCCGAGTCTCCATTGAAGCCGAGTCTTGCGGGCGCGGACCACAGACGGAGCGCTCGACTCGGCTCGGACCGATTACGGAACGCCCAGCTCCTTCCAGGCATACATACTGGACTTGATCGGCCAAAGAACCAGTCTCAGGTAGCACCTGAACAAGACAGCGAGACACGCTGTTGAAATATCATGCGAGAACGATACGAATATTCGGCTGGATTCCCGATTATCCGGGATATCAGATTAGAAGTATTTTGAATATTTTTGAACCTGCTTAGGGTTATTAAAAATTACAAAGAAATTGATGCAATTTTTTTTCCAAAATGCTTCTTCAAATTGAGGTACCATTTAATCCAATGTTATACATTTGAAGGAGACCAAATTCTTACCTGATATGCATGACATGATGGCTGAGATAGTAGGCCTCATTAACTCCACCTATTACGTATTTTACAAGGATAATTAAATATTACATCTCACATTTCAATTTTTATAATTTTTTCCTAATAAATACGTTATTTTTTTCTATAATTTAGTTGATACTGCAATAAAGCTTATGTTTATTGCAGAAGTATCGACTATTGCAAAAATTTGTGCAATGCTTTATGAACTTTAGGAAATAATTGTACCTGAATTCTGAAAAATACAACTTGCAGGAAATTTTCCAATGAAGATATGAGTCCGATTAAACTGTGCCTCAGAACATTCCTGAAGCACAGTCTTCATCTTTCAGCATTTCTTCATCTTCAAGCTTCCTCTTCACGTTCCTTTAGTACTTCTTCCTTCTTTGGTAACTTGAAGAGCGAATCTGTAAGCTTCATGCACCTATTGTCTGTCACACACAAGCAATTGATCTTCCATATTACAGCCACATTTTATGCCTAAATTTCTCAGGACTTGCAACCTTCATATCACTCCATCATTACAACATATCACTGCATATAGTACACCAACTCTAATGTATTTAGTCCTACAAAAACGTTCTTGGGTAATCTTTCCCATATGCAGTGGTTGAAACTTTCGTTTGTATTCAGAGTGCCCCCACAAAGAGATTTACTAAGCAAAATAAGGTCATTTAGGTCTCTAAAAGTTTGTTTTATTTCATTCATAGCAGACCAGGAAGAGAATGCTTATGATACTACATCTGACCACTTTCTTTTGCTTTTTGGTAATCACACCAAGAATCTGCTCCTTCAGGGTAAAGTCCATGAACAGGGTGGTCATCTGTGTACAACTTATGAAAGTAGATGAGCCATACAGCTTTTGTCATTGCTGTAACTTCATTCAGAGTTGCATTTCGTCTAATGGCCAGTCCATAATAACTCTGAAGAAGGTCTTCAGAAGAAAGTCTATTTCAGTTTCTGTCAATCTGCATTGGCCAGACAGAGATGTTCCTTGAGGCAGCAACTTTCCTTTCATTTCTCTTTATAGCTTCCTCAATCTAGCACCCATCTTCTGTTGCACATGTCCATAACACTCCAGTTTTGTTACCAAGGTATCACCATAAACATTGAATTCATTAATTTTATGGAAAGCTTTAGAGTCCCCATCACCTAAGTACTTAGTACATCTGACATTGTAAATGGGCACCGACCTCTGAAATATTTTTAGAGCTCCATCAGACTCCATACCTCCACTGTAACCATTATAATTCTTAGAACCTTGATGTTCAATATATCATTCAGTGTTACCATGGCAGTACTTAGATAAGCACTCAACATCAACAAATTTTCCATTCTCCTAAGAAGTAGCACTTACAATACCATTCAAGGAACGATGTCCTCCACATTGTCAAGTCCCATGAAGTGCAACAGCAATGACCCTGGTTCCACTAACATTTAAAGTTTCTTCTACTACACGTTTCATATATGCCTTCGACACAACTGTCAAGGTACTAAAAGTGTTTATATGTACTTGATGAACCTACTGGGAGGAGGAGGAAGGTCCACCAAACCACAAAACGTCTGAGCAGCCTTTTTTCCTTTTCGTATTGCATGCATTGCATACACTAACATCAATTTGACATCATATGAATAATGTATAATGTTCGAAGTTATTTTCAAGGTAGATTTACTGCAGGATCTACACACAACAACTAAATGTGGCGCTAAACCCTTCCTGCTACTTTGCTGTTCAGTTATTTCCAGACAGCCTACACCATCACATTATTTACATTCCGCCATTTCCTGTATCAGAGAAGATAAGATGCCCACAGCAACAACATCAAATACACTACAAACAATGTCATTGTTAATACAAAAATTTCAATCACCAGGAGCCATGTCATGTGGGAGTTTCTTCCCTGGAAAACAGATACAAAGATTACTTTCAACAGTGTGGCTTGCTTTGTTTGTGAACTGGTTACCACGGAATTTCCTTTTGTTGAATTTCTTGGTGTGTGGCATAGTTTGCATTTATTGCACACTATAGGATATGTACTTCCATAAATATATATAACACTTGGGCAACAAATCTACTTCACTGAAACAAAAGTAAATACCACCAAAGATAACCATTTACAGACAGTAGAAACCTGCACTGTAGCCAACATATAGAATGTATCACAGGTGTAATCGCTGGAAACAGAAAGTTCACAGTTATTTTGGAAATAACGCTGATTTCTGTAACAGAAATAAAGGAGGTTGGGTGGCGTACATGACTGTAACTTTAAAATTTTGTTTATATATGTCATTTTTTATTTGAAATGCTATAATATATATATGAATGTAATCTGGGAAGACTATAGAATTTAATAAAATCATAAAAAATTCGATTTTTCTACCATTTATAAGTACCCCATATCCTCAAATTTACTGATCCTTACTTTACCTCCTGTTTTCAAGTTTTGGAGTGCTAGACCCATATCCCACGTAGGCCTCAAATTTCTCTCATTAACTTCAATTGGTTTCATTTTTATAGTTGAATGTCTTGTGTTATTGTGTTCATCAACTAAATTTTTAACTCAGTGAACCCACTTATAATGTCCTTAAAGAGTAAATCCTTACTGCATATTTTCTTTAAGTGTTCTGTTAAATATTTCAACAAGAAATGCTTTTAATTCACTAAAATTTGAATAATGCTTAATGTTGTATTGTGTCATCAGTTCTTTAAATTATTTACTGTAGAGCTGATCGCCATTATATGTTTGTAAATTTTTTGGCTTTCTAGCGATGGAAATTTTTTGAAAAGCAAACAACAACATTCTTACATGTTTTATCTTTAAGGGAAATAGCCCAGGCAAATTTAGAAAAGATATCGATAACACTTAATAAATATTTATATCCCTGATTTATCTTTGAAACTCATTTCAATTTGCTGGAATCCATTTCGATTAGATCAGCTTTCCATAGGTCATCAATATCGAGAAAAATTACACATTCTCATTAAAAAAATTTTGTCATCAGTTTATGTAATTCATTAATGATTTCTGCACGAATATTAGGGGTGAGAATTTGCTCACCTCTAGACTTACAAAATTTTTTAAGGAATTTATTCTTTTTGCTTTTACACAGTGTACAAAGACCTTCAATTCGTTGTCTTCTATTTTTAGTTGTTAACATGTGAGGATTATGAGTCTCAATAAATATTTTACACTTCAAACAGAAGATGTGATTATGATTATCCATTTATATAGCATAAAAATTTAGCAAGACTTAAATTATTTCATGAGATATAATTAACTTTACATCAACTGGAAGCTTTTTAACAGAATCTTTTAATCTGAAATGAGAAAAATTGATTTGTTTTACAATTATTGACTGATTACTATTATTTGTTTGGTATAGTTTATCAGACTCCCCTACAGTGATATCACAGTCATCAGATTTTAAATCTCTGCTTATATTCTTACCAACAATTAATGACTATTTTAAGTCAAAAATCGTATATGGAAGTACGCATTTTTTTGTAAACTTCCAGTCATAAAACAAAATTCAATAATTTGTTTATCATGTACTTTATCTTTAAGATTATTTACCTCATGTAAGTATGGAGTCAAATCTCTTTTTGAGAAATAATCTGAAAAAGCTTTCTCTCCTTCATTTCTTGTAAAAAATATGACAGACCGATTTTACTGTTATAATAATTCAACTGTGTTAGAATACTTGTATATTCAGGTTTTGTACCAACATTTGGTAACTCATTCTGTAAATAATGTTTGTTCACTACATCCTTAGTATCAATTGGGTCACTTACATTCGACATTCTTCTACCCTTAAAGACAATATAGCCTCTAGTTACTTTAAAAATTTCATCTATTAATGATTTAAAATCTATGATTAATGACTCAAATTTTGAAATTAATTCATTACCAGGTTTTGGCTCTGATGACTGAAAATCCTTAACGAGTTAATTTCCAAAAATGTCCATTTAATAAAGTCAGAATATCACTAAACTTGTAATTTCAGTGCAAATACACATAAATGACCACAAATTGCTTCATTAAAGTTTTGTACTCTCTCAGAATTGTAGTACAGATCTTTTTTCCCAAATAGTTATCTAGTTTAATTGGTATATTACCACCAAGTGAATCAAAAACAAATTTTATATCTTTATTTTTATGATAACAAATTCAATGAGAACCAACAAGATCAGATGTATCTAAATTAACTATTACAGGTTCTTAGTCTCTAGGATGGCTTGTTAATTCATCGATCATAAGGACAGCACAAAAGTGTTTGGTTTTTCATTGTTTCACTAATTCTTCTATATCAAACTTACTTAATGTAGTTGCATAGAAATCGATTACTTTTTTGAAACTTTTTTCTAGATCATGCACCTTTCTTTTCCATTGCTTGATTATGCCTTTATTGTGCTTCTAATTCTGCATCAGATTTTTTCTTGTTTATTACTACATTTGCAATTGCTCCAGATCCACCAGCAAGTGAACCAATAGTTGCTAGATATGGTAACACAGCTGAGAGTAATGGAAGAAATCCATCTTCCTGTTTTGTTAATCCAGTGCCTTCTTTCTTTTTTATTAGATATTCGAAAATCTTTAACACAACAGTTATACCTAGTGTAATGAGTAAATTACAACCAGTTTTTTCAGTTTCTTTCTTTATTGTGCATCAGTTAAAAATGGATCAATTCTATTTAATTGATCATTATTCATTTGAAATTCGATTTATTTTGTATTATTCTTGCCACTAGGTAGCAAAGTATATTCGATTGAAAAGTTATTCATTTATATAGATTAAAAAATTTATAAGAATTAATATTTTTTAGATAGCAGTGTCTTACTGCTACTAAAATTTTCACACTCCTCAAACATTGTCATTCATACCTAATTTTCTCTTTCCATACATAATGCCTTTAACTGCAGTGGCTGCAACCTTTTCTCCTAATGTTACATTTCTTGCATGCATTATTTCATTTGCAACTAATTGAAGTTCTTTCTCAGCTTCATGTCTTTTTTCTAAAATTTTATGATCACAATTGGTACGGTCATGTTGTTTGCAAGTTCTGTCTAATGGATTTATTCCTTGATCTCCATGTGCTGAACTTTCTTTTAGTTTAGTGAAAGGCCCATTAAAGTTATAGCCCAGAAGATGCATCTCAGGCATTGATACATTATTTAAAATACAAATGGCTATTCCTTTTCCAGGTTTTTCACTTTTACAAAATGTGTGAGGGAGGTTATTCAAAATTCTGATCAAATGTGGAATTCCTTTTGGATTGTTAACGACGAAATCACTAAATTTATTGGTCAACATTAACATTATTCCCACCTTTTCATTCTGATGATTTTTATTTCTGTCAATTAATTGGTTAACATCATTCATCCAGACATATTCGATTGGCTTTTTGGAATATTTTTTTACTAAGACTTCACCAACTTTTTCTCCCTCACTTTGCAATTAATCATCTAAATTTTTTTCCTCAGTGCTGGAAAAAATTTACTGAAAATTTCCTTTATCAAATATTTGAAATTAATTCCTCTATTCGATTTTCTTTTACTTGGATTATTATCAGAATATAGTGCTCCTGAACAGTATAATATATCTGCATAATTTGATAAATCAGAACCTTTATATAATGTATTAATCTCTTCCATACTTACCTGATTTTTAGTAAAAGGATTTGTTAATCCATGTGTTTCTTCATATCCATTATCACCAGTAGTTTATTTAGCTCCATCAAATTGTACTGGTATTTTATCAACAAATTTAAATAAACAGTCCAGTCTTAATCCAAAAATTTAATCTTCATTGTGATTAATATATTCTATCATTCTTTCACTTACACTTATTTGTTCAACATTTTTATCATTTTTTGTTTCTGTTTCTTTTCCATACTTCATTAATACAGCTTGTATTTCTCATTCACTTAATGTACAGTCACAGTGTGGACTTCCATATTCTTTAATTGGCGGTATATCATTAAATTCTTCTAACTGATAATGATAATTAGGAGCCATTTGCTTTTCAGCTTGTCTATTTTCTTCAACAGCTTTCAAAACATTATCACCTAAACCTTCAATACCTTGTTTAACTTTTTAAATTGCATTGATAACGAGTTAATCTTCTTTTGTATATTTTTCATACTCTGTTCTTGGTTGTTTCTTCCATTTTTTAAGGTCTTCTCTTAACTGTTCTTTTACTGTTCTATTTCGACTAGCTTTTTTAACAACTTCTTGATCATATTTTGCAAACATTTAATACAGATGAAAAATACATTAACTAAACATTTTAACATCTATGTTTAACATTTATGTTTATGTTTAACGTTTATGTTCTTATGTTATGTTGTATTTTATTTCTAAACTTGACTTCATTCGCTTTTCTAGTCATGTCTATCATATAAAATCCAAATTGATCACTTCAGCATTGACTACACATTTCTATAAATTCAACAAACTTTAAATCACCAGCAACAAACTCATGGTAAATATGATTTACATTTGTGTCATCTTGTCTAAAGATATTTAAAGAATTAAAATTATCTCTGACTAATGGTTCCATTATTTTGGAGTAAGTTTGAGCCAAATAAAAGCAATCAAGTCCTCTACATCTTCCTCTAGTAAAATATTCTCTCATTATATTCTGATTTTCACGAATGAAGTCATCAAATACAAGTACTGAATTTTCTTGACATTGATCTAATGGAATAATTTCTTCAATATTTTCAATAAAAGTAGGAATATTTTTGTTACACTTATGTTAATTTTTTACAACTTTTTAATACATTCTCGATATTTCAGTTGATCTAATTTTTATAAGAAATGTACAAATGATTAATTTTATTCCATTTCAACCATCCCAGTGCTAGAACATAATTATCGAACATTAATGTTGTTTTTCCATTACAACTTGGTCCGATGGTTGCACATCAAATAGAATTTGATAAAAGTTTACCATGTTTATTTATTGATTTCTTCTCTGGTTCTTCTTTTGGTTCCCAATCACTATTCATTTAATTAAATAAATTTTAACACTAAATGAGCAGATTAATTCAATTGAGTGGTAGTTCGTCTGTCTGAAAAAAAGGTTAACTGTACCTATGCAAAACATTCTTAGTATTGTTGCACTGGTTTGCTATAATTAAATTTTCTTAAGTCTAAATATGCTGAAAAATAAATTATGTTGTGATGGAGAAACGACAGAAATTCAAACTGGCCAGTATAGTTTGAAAAACTTGGAAAAATTTATTCATTCCAAAAAGCCTAGTATTCACATTGAAGCTGAAGAAATTTTAAACAGACTGTCATTGAGATTTATGTTAAGTTATATATGGATGTTGCTGTTGTGGTCTTCTGTCCTGAGACTGGTTTGATGCAGCTCTCCATGCTACTCTATCCTGTGCAAGCTTCTTCATCTCCCAGTACCTACTGCAACCTACATCCTTCTGAATCTGCTTAGTGTATTCATCTCTTGGTCTCCCTCTACGATTTATAACCTCCACGCTGCACTCCAGTACTAAATTGGTGATCCCTTGATGCCTCAGAACATGACCTACCAACCGATCCCTTCTTCTAGTCAAGTTGTGCCACAAACTCGTCTTCTCCCCAGTTCTATTCAATACCTGATTAGTTATGTGATCTACCCATCTAATCTTCAGCATTCTTCTGTAGCAGCACATTTCGAAAGCTTCTATTCTCTCCTTGTCTAAACTATTTATCGTCCATGTTTCACTTCCATACTCCATACAAATACTTTCTGAAACGGCTTCCTGACACAAATCAATACTCGATGTTAACAAATTTCTCTTCTTCAGAAACGCTTTCCTTGCCATTGCCAGTTTACTTTTTATATCCTCTGTACTTCGACCATCATCAGTTATTTTGCTGCCCAAATAGCAAAACTCCTTTACTACTTTAAGTGTCTCATTTCCTAATCAAATTCCCTCAGCATCACCCGACTTAATTCGACTACATTCCATTATCATCTTTTTGTTTTTGTTGATGTTCCTCTTATACCCTCCTTTCAAGACACTGTCCATTCCGTTCAACTGCTCTTCCAAGTCCTTTGCTGTCTCTGATATAATTACAATGTCATCGGCGAACCTCAAAGTTTTTATTTCTTCTCCATGGATTTTACTACGTACTCCGAACTTTTCTTTTGTTTCCTCTACTGCTTGCTCAATATACAGATTGAATAGCATCGGGGAGAGGCTACAACCCTGTCTCACACCCTTCCCAACCACTGTTTCCCTTTCATGCCCCTCGACTCTTATAACTGCCATCTGCTTTCTGTACAAATTGTAAATAGCCTTTCGCTCCCTGTATTTTACCGCTGCCACCTTCAGAATTTGAAAGAGAGTATTCCAGTCAACATTGTCAAAAGCTTGAAATGCTAGAAACCTAGGTTTCCTTTTCCTTAATCTTTCTTCTAAGATAAGTCGTGAGGTCAGTATTGCCTCACGTGTTCCAACATTTCTATGGAATCCAAACCGATCTTCCCTGAGGTCGGCTTCTACCAGTTTTTCCATTCGTCTGTAAAGAATTCGCGTTAGTAATTTGCAGCTGTGACTTATTAAACTGATAGTTCGGTAATTTTCACATCCGTCAACACCTGCTTTCTTTGGGATTGGAATCATTATATTCTTCTTGAAGCCTGAGGGCATTTCGCCTATCTCATACATCTTGCTCACCAGATGGTAGAGTTTTGTCAGGACTGGTTCCTCTAAGGCTGTCAGTAGTTCTAATGGAATGTTGTCTCCTCTTGGAGCCTTGTTCCGACTTAGTTCTTGCAGTGCTCTGTCAAACTTTTCACGTAGTATCATATCTCCCATTTCATCTTCACCTATCTCCTCTTCCCATTTCCATAATATTGTCCTCAAGAACATCGCCCCTGTATGGACCCTCTATATAGTCCTTCCACCTTTCTGCTTTCCCTTCTTTGCTTAGAACTGGGTTTCCATCTGAGCTCTTGATATTCATGCAAGTGGTTCACTTTTCTCCAAAGGTCTCTTTAATTTTACTGTAGGCAGCATCTATCTCACCGCTCGTGAGATAAGTCTCTACATCCTTACAATTGTCCTCTAGCCATCCCTGCTTAGCCATTTTGCACTTCCTGTCGATCTCATTTTTGAGACGTTTGTATTCCTTACTGCATTTTTGCATTTTCTCCTTTCATCAATTAAATTCAGTATCTATTCTGTTACCCAAGGATTTCTATTAGCCCTCGTCTTTTTACCTACTTGATCCTCTGCTGCCTTCACTACTTCATTTCTCAAAGCTACCCATTCATCTTCTACTGTATTTCTTACCCCCATTCCTCTCAATTGTTCCCTTATGCTCTCCCTGAAACCCTGTACAACCTCTGGTTCTTTCAGTTTATCCAGGTCCCATCTCCTTAAATTGGCACCTTTTTGCAGTTTCTTCAGTTTTAATCTTCAGTTCATAACCAATAGATTGTGGTCAGAGTCCACATCTGCCCCTGGAAATGTCTTACAATTTAAAACCTGGTTCCTAAATCTCTGTCTTACCATTATATAATCTATCTGAAACCTTCTAGTATCTGCAGGGTTCTTCCATTTATACAACCTTCTTTCATGATTCTTGAACCAAGTGTTAGCTATGATTAAGTTATGCTCTGCGCAGAATTCTACCAGGCAGCTTCCTCTTTCATTTCTTAACTCCAATCCATACTCCCCTACTACGTTTCCTTCTCTTCCCTTTCCTACTGACGAATTCCAGTCACCAATGACTATTAAATTTTAGTCTCCCTTCACTACCTGAATAATTTCTTTTATCTCATCATACATTTTATCAATTTCTTCATCGCCTGCAGAGCTAGTTGGCATATAAACTTGTACTACTGTAGTAGGTGTGGGGTTATGTCTATCTTGGCCACAATAATGAGTTCACTATGATGTTTGTAGTAGCTTCCCCACACTCCTGTTTTTTTTATACATTATTAAACCTACTCCTGCATTACCCCTATTTGATTTTGTATTTATAACCCTGTATCCACCTGACCAAAAGTCTTGTTCCTCCTGCCACTGAACTTCACTAATTCCCCCTATATCTAATTTTAACCTATCCATTTCCCTTTTTAAATTTTCTAATCTGCCCGCCCGATTAAGGGATCTGACATTCCATGCTCTGATTCGTAGAACGCCAGTTTTCTTTCTCCTGATAACGATGTCCTCTTGAGTAGTCCCCACCCAGAGATCCAAATGGGGGACTATTTTACCTCCAGAATATTTTACCCAAGAGGATGCCATCATCATTTAAACATACAGTAAAGCTGCATGCCCTCGGGAAAAATTACGACTGCAGTTTCCCCTTGCTTTCAGCCGTTCGCAGTACCACATCATCATGGCCATTTTGGTTAGTGTTACAGGGCCAGATCAGTCAATCATCCAGACTGTTGCCCCTGCAACTACTGGAAACGCTGCTGCCCCTCTTCAGGAACCGCCTGTTTGTCTGGCCTCTCAACAGATATGCCTACTTTGTGGTTGCACCTTTGGTACAGCTATCTGTATTGTTGAGGTATGCAAAGATATTATCGGTAGTGTGCTTGGACTTATTAAACAAATTGTTGAGATTAATGAAAAGACTGTTGCTAATGATGTTCCTAAAATTATTCCATTTGAATTAATAAATACGAATTTTAATTTGGTTGATGGAATGTTTGTAAAGCACACTGATCGTTTTCATCAAGAAACTAATATTATTACCTCATTCAAGCGTAATGCAGAATTTGGTAGGCTAATAATTCATGAACCACATTATCTCTTAAGTATTCTTATTTTTTATCCAATGCAAAATTAAAAAATAACTACAACTGATGAAAATGATAATTTGATGGACTTTAATGGCACTTATGTTACTCTAATTTTAGAAATCTCTTAATAAATTTTATTCTTATTAAATCATAAACAAAGTCGAGAGTTTTTTGTTTTACTCATTCCCATTGAATGAGAAGACTAAAGATAATCTAAATGTCTCCAATAAGAAACTGAGATTAATGTAAATATTGAAGGTGGATGAGTTCATCCATATCATGTGCAATTATATCTGAGTTTTAGTATTATCAGAGCTGATGCTACAGATTATCCATCATATGATGTAATATCCAATAAAAAATTACTATGTGGCACAGTTGTTTGAGGTAATCACTATATAGAAAGGAAACAATATTATATCTGGAATGGAACATCTGTTCATTTCTTCATTTGCCCATATGTTATTAGCTTCGACTATAGGCAATGAGTTCACTATGGAAGGTCACATCCTCAACAATGGTAAAATAAAAAGTAAGAAAAATGAAGTACTTTTCCAATAGATTTGTTTGGTGGATTTTTCAAAGATTATAAAGAAGTGATGTGGTAAGGAGATTGCACTGTAATTTTTACTTGGAGTTCAAGTGCTGAGATGCTATCCTTAGATGGGCTGCTAAAAACCATACTGGAATTGAATTAAAAGATATACTTCCAAAAAAAAAGGAAAAATTGTAGTACAATCTATGGAAATTCATCTTCCTGTTGTAAAGTATTAACCAGAATATTCATTAGAACTAAAAGAAGAAAGACTAAAAAAATGAAAAAACTTACAATTTATTTCTTTCAATCACAAATAGTTGCAACAGCCAGATTAGAAGGAAAAAGATATTTTGAACTAGATATTATTAATTATTATAATTCTTCAGAATCTGATATGCCTTACTTTATTTTTGTTGTTCTCCAAACTAATCAGAAAAAACTAATCAAATAATTCATTCTTCTTTATTCGATTATGTTAAATTACAAAATGTCTATATGGAAAATGGAAGAAATTAAATTTTTCCTCAAGAATTTCGGAATCTTGACCCACCAAATAACTATCTGAAAGCATATGAGGCTTTCCTCGATTTTAAGAGAGTCACTCAATTGAATGACGATGTCAATGTAAATCCCTTCAGTTTTATTGAAAATTATCCTATTTTTGATTTCAATATGACTAGGAGAATGAATGTGTTAGCCACACAGAAAACTACAATGAAATTAGTTGCCACTTTTAATGATAAAATTCAGAAAGAAACAATTTCCTACATATTCATGTATGGTAAGAAAAATTTCAGATATGATGATCAGATTAGAATTTTGAGGGAAAATTTTGAATATTTTTTTTTTCTACATGGATGGATTCTCTACTGAAGAAGATAAATAATTCTATCAATTCTGATTGGTTTATAAAGATCAGTGAGCTAGCAATAAATCAATTGTATTACATTATGGGATATAACTATTTAAATACTAGATATGAAGGAAAATTTATATGGAACTTGATACTAAGTTTAAAATTATTTTGCCAGACAGGTTTAATAAAGTAATAAATGAATTGGACTTTGAGTGTTTTGAAGATGGTAATATTAAAGTATAACGGATTCAAGGTAGCTAAAATAATGATTATGTACTTCATGAGCTAGGGTTCATTGTGTGATTAATTTTTTATTGGTTTAATTTTTTATATCTTATCGTCTGGGTGGGTTGGGTTGGGTCAGAACACAATCCCCTAGTGCAACAAACGTACCCAGTTACTACTACCAGTGAATGGTATACCTAGATGACATAATTGTGTACCCAAAGAGTATTTATAGGGCAAGACAGAATTTGTAACGACCCAAAGCTAGTTGAGACCGTTCAAAGGTTTCCAACACCCACCAAGGTCAGGGAATTGCAATCTTATCTGAGGCTCACAAATTTTTACCATAGGTATCTTCCGAAATGGGCAGAAATTGGAAGACCTCTCATGCAGCTGCTACAGAAAGAAGTGAAGTTTCATTGGACAGCTAAGTGTGAGGCGGCGAGCCAGAAGTTAAAAGATCTGTTGACGTCTAGCTGCATCTTTGTCTACCTGGATTCACCAGAGCACAGCGTTCTCCCCATAAGAAGTAACTTTTCGGCGCAAGATGCCAACCCTTTGAGTTTTGCATAGCTCCACCACAAGGAGACAGCTTGCGAATGAAGGATTTTGCTAGGAGAGTGAAACTTATCTGGAGACAAGGGCAAAAAATGAATACAAAGGTTTTAAGGAAACAGGAAAGAGAACATTATGCAAAATCAGTGTTACCTAAGTACGTGAGACACTGGGCTATGTTAACGATTCCTTATGTGCCAAAGGGGAAAACGGAGAAGTTTGTGTCACAGCATAACAGCCCCTACCAGTCAACAGAGATGATGTCGCTGGTTAACGTTAAATTGCGGCTCTACACCTGCCCTTCGATAGTCACAGAAGCTGAATTATGCTGTTTAAGGGGGATATGGGCAATTTGGCTAGTCTGATCGTAGATTCCGTAGACTGGGGGAGAGGAACAGTGGATGAGGAGAAGAAAAAGGAAAAAGCAAAGTGAAGGAAGCAGGATAACATAGCGAATTATCAGTATATGCTAGGACCTCGAGCATGGATCTGGGACAGAAGTAAGCTGAAGCAGCAACTGGTAGTTATTGCTTCATTAACACTAGCCACTTGTATATTTCTTGTGGTTATCAAAGTTATTTGTTTCTTTTTCAAGAGAAGAGTTGCACAAATTCCAACCCTCCCAAGCTTCAGAATACGGTTTTAAACTGATCACAACAGCATGGGAGTGAACATTCATGAAGCCAAAGACTAAGTGTGCTCAAGTACCACAAGGAACAATTGTTTATAATAGAGAGAACTGCAGTGTAATTGGTAGTGACAAGCCACATTATATGGATTCAGAGGAAGTAGACTATGTAAATATGATACAATTGGTAGACAGTTCAAAATTATGTAAATGAAGTCATTGTGTAAATAGATGTAGAAGCAGAACGAGGAAACACATTCTTTTCTTAGAGATTGGGACTGTAGAGGGTAGAATGATTAAAGCGATTGAAATGGATAAAGGAAGGACTTTTATAGTAATGAAGTTATTTACAATGTGCAGAAATCCTGGGAACCAGGAACATTCTATTGCACCAATCAGTGGTATGATACCATTGTGAATTGTGAAACGTCCCCTTAAAAAAATTGTACATGACTGTGCTTAAACTGACAATATTTTTAGCGCAACGCAATCTGACTTTCAAAAATCCCTACAAAAGAATGGCACTGACTAACATTAACCTATACCTTTCACAAATCACTTACCTCACCAAAAGTCTTCGTTACTCGAACTACTGCAATACAGCGAGCGCCACTACTGCCAGGTAAATAAAAGATTCAAACTACTGAAGGCACTAACTACTAATAGGCATAATTAGCAAATGAAAGATTTTGATAGAGAACATACAATGTATTTACCTCAATAGTGTTCAAAAGTCATAATGTATATAGCAGTTCATGACATCCAGTCTTACAAATTTCAAAACTCCGCCATTTCTCTCCCCACATCCACCACTGCTGGCAGCTCACCTCCAACTGCTCAACGCTACGCGCTGTTCACATCCATCTGCCCAACACTACGATGGCAGACAACAATGCAAACTAGCCACAGACTGCACACAGCACAGCCAGTGATTTTTCATACAGAGCGCTACATGGCGTTACCAACAAGAAAACCTAATCAGCCTACTTACATAGCCCCCATGCTCCCCACAAAAAATTTTACAAATTGTTTTGGGCACTGGCCAATACAGATTTGATAAAATTTTTCATAGTTACAGTAAGAAAGATATCAAATGCACACACTTATTAATACAATGTTGGTCAAAAGCTAAAATTTTCTCACAGTCCATAAAGTCAGTTCTGATCATTCATCACAGTAAAACTGCCGTTTCTTTTCTCAAAGTCTGAGCAGTAAAAGACAATGCACACGGAAGTAGTGGATTTCCATGCAGTCTTGAAGAAGTAGTCTTGTCCTTCCAGCAGAAAGACAATGATGACTCTTGACATGCAGACAGGTAATGGGTCACAACAGAGCAAACCCACAGCAGAGTCAGTCGAAGTTTTGAAGAATATTGGTAGGGAGGGTAATCTCAGAGCAGACCACTGTAGTCCTGTTAGAGCTTACAGTATTGGTGGGCCACCAGAGGTGCAGAGCCACTGCAGTCCTTGTAGAAATAATGGTATTGGTAGGCCATCAAAGATGCAGACCCACTGTAGTCCTTGTAGAGACGGCCAGCAGCCATCTGTTGCGACTGTGCAGGTGCCACAATTACCATCGAAGAGTCTTGTGGACAATATAGCAAGTCCATGAACCACTACTTGTGCACCCACAAAACTTTTTTTGAAATGTCCTTAGAACCAGCAATGCTGTTATCCCGTCGCTTGCTGAATTATTAACACACGTGCAAACACTATCAGTCCCTACTTCTCACATATTGTCCATATACTATGACAAACAGAAACGTGTGCAGTGAAATGTAATTTACAAGTTACTTCATTTGACGAACTGGTATCAATTACAATTTTATAACATAAGAATACAATAACAAAGGTACAAAATGCATCGCTAAAGAACATAACAATACAGATAACATTTGTAGTAATATGGGCTTTACAAAAGATGGAAATAAATATATACATCAGTGTTACAGGAATTATGACATACGTAAATGCATAAAAGATCAGAATAACTTTTGAAACATCACCTCCACACATGAGCATTAAAACAAAACAGAATAAATAATGTCTAAGCATCTTTACAAAGTAAATAACATATTATCAGAAAAATTCTACAACGTAACTCTCATCAGATAAACACATAAAGACAGGAAGAACACAAATACCCAAGGGTACACAAACACATAGTAGGATAACACAAGGAAAGGACAGGGTTTGTTTTACTGCAGTATTTTGCAAACAAAACTTTATTTACTTCTCGGAGAACTCCCTTCATTCTTCATTATTTCCAAAAAGTCCTATCTATACCTGCTTTCTGCACTTTTTTCGTACAACTTCTCAATGCATTTCTTCCAATTCATCGCAACTCATTCACTTGTATAGTCTACCCCCTCTTAAGGTAACTTAAATCTACTGAGCTCAGATGCAGAAACTAAGGGACGAGGCAATGCAGCAGCACAAAACAATTAATACAAACAGCAATGAAAAATAATGGAAATTGTCAAAGGAAGCTGCAGTAAATCTAAATTACCAAGCAATGCAACATTACAACTAATATGAGCCAATGTGCAGCAACAAGAAAAATAAATCAGTAGTAAAACTAGCTTAACAGAGTAATACAAAGTAAAAAGTAGCACTATGCCTGGCAAACAGCAGCAGCAATTGTAATAACTTATATCTAAACATGACAAAGCTCAAGTAAAAAAAATATTACACTAAAGATGGCCATGTCTAATACCTATGTCACATCTTAATACTAGAGTGATGCATCACAATTTATTCTACAAAAGAAATTACCAAGTACTTGAAAAGAAAATTCTGTATTAAACTCCTGTGAAAGGAAATGTCTTTTTGTGCTCCCTCGTTTTTTTTAAGTAGATTATAAAATGGTTATTTACTGGATCTGTAGGCATAAAATATCTATATTAGTACATCTATTAAATTTTATTTTAACCAATGCTGCAGTGCAGCTAGAAACTTGATATCAAACAAAATGATCAATCTCTCAACTAGAAAGACAATAGATGTAAAATGTTTCTCATCATTTCATTCGGCATTTTAGTAAATATCATAAATTAAGACCTCCACAGTGTAATCATTTATTTTCAAGTTTGAGCATGTCGTATTTGTAATGCTTTCTACAAAGAAATGTCAATAGCGAGGTTAATGGCCTCTTTCTTCTCCACCTAATGGCTTTTTCTCAAGGCGGCTGGCACATCTGGCCGCTCACAACGCATTACGTGAAGGTCACTTAACTTTCTCACCGAAATATTTACAGCAGTTTGCGCTACAGTGACAGTCTCATATAAAAATTTCACAGGTCGAAAATTTGCGTTACAAATGTGTAGAAACAAAATCCTGTAAATGTAACAGTGTCCAAAAAATTTTCGCCGGCATTGTGATACATTCACGCATATACACACATTTCATAACTCTTAAAGTACGATTCTTGGTTTCCAACATCCTTTTCATATATCAGAGTCCCTAACCACTACTCCTTATTCCTTACCTTATTACACATGTATATATTCGTCAACATGTCAATCTTGTGGCGACACTTCAATATTTCATCATAATAAATACATAGCGTAATCAAATTCCTCATATAGCATCAGCTTATTGATCATAAACATACCTCAACAGCATAATACACATCGTCATCGTAATAATAACATCATAACACCTCAGTCAGTCTGCAGCTCGTGGTCATGCGGTAGCGTTCTCGCTTCCCACGCCCGGGTTCCCGGGTTCGATTCCCGGCGGGGTCAGGGATTTTCTCTGCCTCGTGATGACTGGGTGTTGTGTGATGTCCTTAGGTTAGTTAGGTTTAAGTAGTTCTAGGGGACTGATGACCATAGCTGTTAAGTCCCATAGTGCTCAGAGCCACACCTCAGTCAAATCTCAAAATCGTCGTAGCTTTCTGCAATAATTTCAAAACCTAAAAAAAAACCTCTGCTCATTTCAACAGTGTCATCTACCTCCAACGTACTTTAAAAATCATGATCCCATACCAAATACATTATTCAGAGCTCTCATACTATCACAGTGGTTCCGAAAAAAGTACAGACAAAATACAATTTCATAAGTGTGAAGTTATCCATCTGTGTAATTGCGTAAACATGTGTCACTGATGTAGTAAAAAAATGTTTGTTTCTCTGTTAAATAATCAGTTAGCTGTGTAATTTGTGTGTTAGAGAAATATGGTACCCATGTGTAAAGTTGTATAAGCAAATACCATATTAGCTAGAGCTCCTTGTGCTTGCCAAACACATGGTACACAAAGTAAGCGTGTACCCCCCTGAGGATTAATGTAATTATACCCTCAGGTGTTACAGATTACAGCAATGGAATGAAATGTATCACGGAAAACCTTTGTATCATTGTACTTCAAATATCCTTAAAAATAAATGTTTTAAGTACAAAATTAATCACTCAAAATGTGTACTGTAGCGCTAAACTGTGCGTCTTGTTGTAAGATAATCTCTGTGGAAGTGTCGTAGTTATCGTCCTCCGAAAGCTAAGTTCTGCAGAAGTCAATGTACTTACCTCATGATAAACAAAAGTGAAATGCTTTGCGTATAGATATCTTAGTTATTACGCTTATTGCCGTGATGAAGAAAGTACTGTGCTGTAACGTATTGTTGTGCTACGGAAAAGGCTGTCTCATTGTAGCTATACCACAAAAGCTACTAATAGAACATGTTTTACTTTCCAGAATAATACAGAAAAACAGTGCAGATGTAAAACAGATACAGTGCAAAAGCAATAATATAAATTGTGTCACTCATTAGTAGCATCATGATATAATCGTGTAGCTGTCAAAGAAACCAAATACTAAGTCATCTTTAATCTCACAGAAAGTACTTCAAATAAAGAATGTCTTTTCAACTAAACCAAAATGTTGCATTAAAATCTCATTAGCAGTATATGTAAGCCTTATAGTCGTTACGTAATCGTGCAATTAACAAGCAAGAATGTATACACACAGTAACACCGTGTCCTCTGTTCATTATAACAATGCATTCATAATTTCTGTTTAAATATGTTCCCTAGGTTTTAGACTGGATAGAGAACTTCAAAACATTGTTGCATGTTAACAGATTCTAAGTCTGACAAAGCATACTAGTAATGTAAAGTGAAACATTTTATAACAAAGACTAAGTTAAAAAAACAGATTATCTCTCAATAAACGGTTTTACATGTGAAATGTGGTGCAATCCTTTACTCTTCATAGTACTGAGAGTTTGAACTTGAATGCAATTATCATGCGGTATACGTCGGTAAATAATACTGGAATTTTTCTCAAGGTTAGCCTCTATGTTATTTTTCTCTGAGCCAGCCGGCGCACGTGGCTGCCTGCGGTGCGAGTCATTGTCTGTCTCTTTGTTGGCGTGCGTCGTTATTGGGATTAGGAGACCTAACTTTTACAAATCACTTACCTCACCAAAAATCTTCGTTACTCGAACTACTGCAGTACAGCGAGCGCCACTACTGCCAGGTAAATAAAAGATTCAAACTACTGAAGGCACTAACTATTAATAGGCATAGTTAGCAAATGAAAGATTTTGATAGAGAACAAACAATGTATTTACCTCAATAGTGTTCAAAAGTCATAATGTATATAGCAGTTCATGACATCCAGTCTTACAAATTTCAAAACTCCGCCATTTCTCTCCCCACATCCACCACTGCTGGCGGCTCACCTCCAACTGCTCAATGCTACACGCTGCTGACATCCATCTGACCAACACTACAATGGCATACAACAATGCAAACTAGCCACAGACTGCACACAGCACAGCCAGTGATTTTTCATACAGAGCGTTACGTGGCGTTACCAATAAGAAAACCTAAACAGCCTACTTACAATTGGGTTGGAGGAGCGCCGAGTTCATAAACACGAAAGAGAATGCTGTGTAGCCAGCCAACTCGCTGCACGCCCAGGTGTCAATATCGAGGACAGTAATTGGGTCAATTACTCCATCCAAGCAACACCAAAATATTACACCGACCTACTGGGGAAGAATAACTGCAGACGTCAGTGGCAGAATGCAATTAAGGACCGGCTGTCAACTCGTCAACATCGACCATCGTGAAGCGTTGGAACGTGGAGTGTGTGCCACTTACTGCAGACACCAGTTCGGAGTCATCACTGCCTCCGCAATCATCGTAATAGTCATCATCGTAATGCAGGTCATCACCTAGGAGGTGCCAGAGTGACGCCGCCGCCGTAACTATCGTTATGGTAATGATATTAAGATGAGTACATTGCGAAGTTGTTATGATCCTGGGGTGAAAGCAAATCTTAGAAGATATAATTGGTGCATCCGGACACGGAAGAAGAAGAAGCAAATCTTAAACAGGACATTACAGTGAAAATTTGAATGAATTAGGATCATTTCTTAAAAAAAAAAAAAGCGAGTTCGTGTACTACAGCACTAAATAAAACTAATATACTTGGTTACAAACAATTTACTTTTTACTTTGCTTTAAAGAAGTATTTTGTGGGTGTACCTTGTGTCTTTGTTATTACAAAGATTATTTTGTTCATCTATTTATGTTGTTATTCCATCTGTCATGGAGAAGAATACATGCGTATACTGTGTTTTGTTGCGCCAAAGCTCCATCTTTCACAGCAAACAGCTCCTGCAACCAAAGCAGTCAAATGACGTCGTAGGCAGGTGTCTCAGGATCTCTCAAACACAAAGCATACTGAGGCAAGAATAATTATTCAGTAAGCTGACGCTGTAGAAGACACCTCCCAGAGCCTCTGAAAAAAGGAATCGCTAAATGTTATGGCACAAGCAGGGCTTCTGTAGGTGCCGAGATGATGGGAAAGCTGGGACAAATGATGTCATGCCTGTCCAACAGATTTTCCTGGCACCTCCAGCCTATTATATTGTAGTGGCCAGGAGCATTGTGGTTTCAAATACTCTGCTTGGTCAGGCTTGCTATTATACAAGTGTAACTCAAACAGACATTATGCGGTCATCACTACCTGCTAGCTATGAGGGAAGGTCCATACCACTCTTTGAATAGGGATGAATCAGTAAGCTACCATCACTGGACTCTGTCTACAATAGCCACATGTCTCTGCTCCTGCTAAGTCTGGATGGTGTCCACATGGTACTTCTCCACTGGTGTGACACCCACTTGGTATTTGCCAACAGACGTTAGTCGTCTTCCTAGCGGCATGGGGATTTGAGACTGGGTCTTCTAGCTGTCCAGTCGTCACAGCCTCTAAAGGAAAACAATGTCACTGTTCATCATCCTGAGCAGGGACACAGCACTGCTGTCATCCATGCTGGGTGCTGTGGTTTGACTCCACCTGCCCCAGTATGCTTCAAACTGAGCAGCATAAACAGACCAGCTGCTGTGACTGAATTTTCTGTCCACCACTGTCTGCTGCACACCAGCTGGCGCTAGCACTTCTGCTATTGTGCTGACCGCACTATTCCACTGGATGTCATCATTGTCTGAGGGAACATGCAATGCACTGTCTGTTGTATGCGTCACTGATGACACCAGAAGACCTCTGCAGACTGAAGTAAGCATACATCACAAAGGATGGTTGCCATCTCCCCTGCATCACCTCCACTGCAGTAGCTTGATAGGATATATAGGGACTATTCATCCAGTACGGTTTCCATGATGAACAATCATGACAACCTCCACCATCCCACTGAAACCAGGCCCAGGGTGGTGAATTGCAAACATCGTGACTTGTCACGACTAGCCACATATCCACCATGGCGGTCATGCAGCCCAGCTGCTACAGTTTCAAGTTATAAATATACCAGGTGATCAAAAAGTCAGTATAAATTTGAAAACTGAATAAATCACGGAGTAATGTAGATAGAGAGGTACAAACTGACACACATGCTTGGAATGACATGGGGTTTTACTAGAACCAAGAAAATACAAAAGTTCAAAAAATGTCTGACAGATCATATGATCAGAATAGCAGTAATTAGGATAATAAAGTAAGACAAAGCAAAGGTGATGTTCTTTACAGGAAGTGCTTAATATGTCCACCATCATTCCTCAACAATAGCTGTAGTCGAGGAATAATGTTGTGAACAGCAGTTTAAAGCATGTCCAGAGTTATGGTGATGCATTGGCGTCGGATGTTGTCTTTCAGCATCCCGATACACTTGCGGCTTCAGGTAACCCCAAAGCTAATAATTGCATGGACTGAGGTCTGGGGACCTGGGAGGCCAAGCATGACGAAAGTGGCGGCTGAGCACACGATCATCACCAAACGACGCGCGCAAGAGATCTTTCACGCTTCTAGCGATATGGGATGGAGCACCATCCTGCATAAACATCGTACATTCCAGCAGGTGTTTATCAGCCAGGCTGAGGATGATGCGATTATGTAACATATTGGCGTACCTCTCACATGTCACAGTAGCAGTTACAAAACCAGAATCACACATTTCCTCGAAGAAAAAAGGCCCGATAAAGGTAGATGTGGTAACTCCAACCCATACCATGACTTTCTCGTCGTGCAATGGAGTTTCCACGACAGTTCTAGGATTTTCGGTAGCCCAAATTCTGCAGTTGTGGGCGTTGACAGACCCTCGAAGCATGAAATGAGCTTCGTCGGTCCACAACACGTTACTCAACCAATCGTCATCTTCCGCCATCTTTTGAAACGCCCACACCGCAAATGCCCTCCGCTTCATTAAATCGCCAGGCAACAGTTCATGATGCCGATGGATTTTGTACGGTTAGCATCGGAGGGTACGGCTAAGTGCCAACCAAACAGTAGTGTACGGAATGCCAGTGCGACTTGCGACTGGACGACCGCTGACTTCCCCGTGCATAGACGAACCCGCTACAGTCTTCATTTTTTCCTGAACTGCCTCAGCTGAATTACGCCTTGTGCTCGGTCGGCCACTACGGGTCTATCGAGTAAACTACCCGTGGCTTCGAACTTCTAAATCATTCTCCCCACAGCTGCATTTGTCAACGCACCTTTACCCATTCGAATCCCCTTCCTATGGCGATAGGATCGTAACGCTGAACTAGCACATTCCCCATTGTGATAATACAGCTTCACTAAAAGCGCCTTTTCAGGTAACGTCAACATGCTGCGACTGCTGGCGCATATGATTCTCCCTCTCATTACAGCTCCTTTTATACACTATTGTCATGCGCAGTCACTGACGTTTTGCTGCCCAGCGCCGTCTGTCGGACATTTTGTCAACTTTGTTTTTTTTCTAATAAAACCCGACGTCATTCCAAGCATGTGTGTCAATTTTTACCTCTCTATCTACATTATTCCGTGGTTTATTAAGTTTTCAAATTTATACTGACTTTTTGATCACCCGGTGTTTGTGTGGTGTCTGCTCTGTCATACACGGTCAGCAGGATAGACAGCACTCAGATGTATACTTTTCTGCAAAATCACAACGGCTCCTTGATTTTTGTGTCGGTGTAGATGCAGTAATATCGTCCGCATTCCTATGGAAATCGGTAATTAATGAGTAGATGGTAAATGGAAGAGTGACACTGCGTTGCAGCGTGCGATAAGTCATAAATCTCAGTCAGTCAGCGACTGTGTCCGGATGGCTCCACTCATATAAAGGAGTAAATCTGGGTTCGAGTCCTAGTCCAGCACAAATTTCCAACATTTCACGTTGCATTACCACAATACCCTGTGCATCTGAAAGTCAGTAATTCCCACCAACCACTTACCTCTCTTTCCCCGTTCTCTATTTCATTTAAAAGTTTCAGGTTATTTAAGTAACAACTGAAATACTTGTGCATGCACTTGGAAATCATTATTTTTTTTTTTTGGTTACTCTTGCAGAAGTGTTTTACACATGCAGCCTTTGAACTTTAAAGCGCAAATACTACTTTGTTTATTTAGTTGCCTCGATATTCCATTTCTCGTGGAAAATAAACCATCAGGTTATTCTGTTTCAAGATTTTTTAAGAAGTTAACCGATATTCAGATTCAGTTTGTCTAAAGCATCACATATCGAATACAACTCTTGTGCTGGGGTTGGTTGTTTGTTAGTAAGTATTTTACCTTTGTGTAAATTGCAAGGTGGCAGATACCAGTGGTAGTCTTCTTTTTCTTCTTTCTATCCGTCTCCTTCTTCTTGTGCTAGAAGCAAAATATATTTATGTCAACCTCTATAATTCTTGTATACTGTTTTCTGGATCTCTGTGTTGTCAGACTTGTAGTTATCACAAAAACTGTCAGATTTGTAATACTTTATGTATGAAGAATTCTTTGGGAGTGTGAAAGATGTAAGATGTATCAAGTTCATCTTACAAATTATTCCTTTTTGATGTCTGCTATTTATGAGGGATAATTTTAGAGGGATGGGAATTAGTTTTCATAATTTTGCCGGTCACAAGAATTTCGACGTTTATCTGCAGGGCTACCATTCCATTTTCCATTCGTTGTTTCACTTTTTTGCCGAGTATCGGAGGTGGAGTTCACATTTCCGAACAATTACTTTATTTGATTAATTCATAGACTACCAGTACCTCAAGATAAACTTAAACAAGCAACCCTTTGTGAACGCAATTCTGCATTGCTCTGAAGTTAAATCCAATCTGCTTCCTGTTCTTATTATTAAGCGTGTAGCACATAGCTCCATTTTTTTTTAATTCTCCCGAATAGAAGACTATTTACTGGTACCTCCAGTGATTCTTTGTAACATTGACGCCAGTGTCATGCCGGCCGTTGTGGCGGAGCGGTTCTAGGCGCTTCAGTCCGGAACCACGCTACTGCTATGGTCGTAGGTTCGAATCTTGCCTCGGGCATGGATGCGTGTGATGTCCTTTGGTTAGTTAGCTTTAAGTAGTTCTAAGTCTAGGGGACTGATGACCTCAGATGTTAAGTGCCATAGTGCCCAGAGCCATTTCAAACGCCAGTGTCATCTCTGTTCCTGTGGTCAGCGAAATCACGTGGGTTCTTGCACTGGTGGCTTTGCGTAAGTGGTTCAATTTTACCTGACAACCAAATTGATCTTTTCTCTAGCACCTCTTTGCACTTCACTGTATCATAACATTCGTCTTTCCGATGTGTCTCCACTGTGTTTTAGTTTATGTAACAAATATCGAAAATATGATGTTACAATGCCTGTGTTGTTCAGAAATACGATATAAAGATTCTCTGGACAAGTCCGTAGGAACAGGCACTTAAGCGACTAAAGCCGTTATGAAATACATGAAATCCATTCACAGTTACAAACCGTCAGCTGTATACCCGAATGACAACAGGAAAGATCTTTACCAGACCACAGCTCGAACCAGGATTTCCTGCTTATCGCAAGCAGTCGCCTAACAATTAGGCTATGCAAGCACGAGTCATGGTCAGACCGTTTACAACTACAATATCGTTTCCGTCACATTCCGCTGCATCATCGTTTGGCACAAATCTCTACTGTAATTGGAATTTTGCACTCATGTAACTTATTTCTGTGCTGTAGGAAACCTGATTTCGTTATTGGAATTTCAAGTTCATTTTTATTTCAAAGAATTTCGGGATTAATATTCCGTAGGCCTTCGATGTCAAGAAGTGTGTAAATATGAAACAAAACATGAAACACTTATGCAATTCTGTAAGGTCAGTTATGGATACAGAATAACGTAACAATTTCGTTTTCTTTTCTTCTTTTTTTATAATACATGACAAGCGAATGATAATGGTTTATTCTATGACTACTACTGTAGTCGTCTATTAGGTCTACAACTTTGCTTCCGCCCTTTTGCAATAGACGGCAGTAGTGGAAAGTAGTGGTGCAAGTCGTACGTCGTTAAGTGTCATACAGCAAGCTTAGGCACTGGAGTACATAAGGCCATCAAAATATTAGTCGAATTTTGATTGCAGTTACTCTCGACTCAATGTATCAGCTAACGAGCCCAATAATCGTCACCTGCGGGAGGTTTTAATTTTCTCCTTTGATATGAAGAAATTTGCGGCTGAGGTTCATAAAAAGCTGGGTAAGACCTATGATGAGACGCCTGTTAGTGGCAGAACTTCACAGAAAATGGTTTCCATGCTTCACGATTGGTGATTTTGACGTCGAAGACCGGCATGGTTGTGAAAGAGAGAAAGCTTTCGATGCTACTGCAACCGGCGGGAACAATCACAGGAGATAGTTATCGAAAGCAATAGATGTGTCTGAGCCGAGAACCGGAAGACAAACGGTCACACTAGAGCGATAGGCATGAAAAAATGAGTTTACAGCATGACAGTGCGCGACCCCATGTCGAAAATCCCGTCAAAACATTCCTGCAAACGTTGAAATGGGAGGTTCTACCCCACCCGCTGTATTCTCCAGATATTCCTCCCTCCGACTGCCAACTTTCTCGATCTATGAGACACGACCTAGCTGAGTAGCACTTACAGTCATGTGAACATGTGCAAACTTGGATCGATTCACGGCTCCCCTCAAAGAATCCCCAGTTTGCCCACTGTGGGATTCGTATGCTACCCTAAAACTGGAAGAAAGCAGTGGCCAGCGATGGCCAATACTTCGACTAGTAAATTTTTTGTAAGTTTTTCACAATAAAGTCTCGAACTTCGAGAAAAAATGGCAGATGCAAAGTTGTAGACTGAGTATTTGTTGTATATTTTATTGGGTTACATTATTTTTTACTTATGTACCTAAATGTGACTATGTGATATATGATGGTCACGATGTTTGATAAAGATATTTACTGGTTTTTCACACTTGTTTACATTTATCATCAGATTGTCTTTGTCATAAATGCTTTGTTAAGTTGTGCTTGCTATAGTTTCATTTGAGTATTAGGTTTTGCCGTAAGAGGGTTTGATAAACTGTTCACAATCAGGTTCAGATTTTCTTTGTGCTACCACTGTTGTGGATTGGCTAGGGAGCCAACCGGCTATGAGAGGAAGCCGAAAGGCACGCGTTTCAGCTCACGCAGGCTGGCGTGAGGTCTGGAACAGGACAAGGAAGTTAGACTTTAGCAAATAAGGACGTAGCTGTTGGAATACTTAACTTTAATCCGTAAATGGTGAACATCGCTCTTGACGATACATGTTTTACAGCATCAATAGTAACTGGTAATGCCGCCTTGCTAGGTCGTAGCAAATGACGTAGTTGAAGGCTATGCTAACTATCGTCTCGGCAAATGAGAGCGTATTTTGTCAGTGAACGATCGCTAGCAAAGTCGGCTGTATAACTGGGGCGGGTGCTAGGAAGTCTCTCTAGACCTGCCATGTGGCGGCGCTCGGTCTGCAATCACTGATAGTGGCGACACGTGGGTCCGACGTATACTAACGGACCGCGGCCGATTTAAAGGCTACCACCTAGCAAGTGTGGTGTCTGGCGGTGACACCACAACCACTGTACTAGAATAATTCTCTTTTTTTGTTTCCTGGGATTTAATTATATAATGGTTATGTAGTTGCAGCTATTAAGGTCAAGAAGTTTGGCGGGACATACATGTATATACTTGTTTCTCATTTTCTGTGAACTCTCAGTGAGAATTTCTATTTTCATGTTAACGTGTCATGGAGTAAACACCGGATAAAAAAAATCTTAAAATTCCATCAATTTTTAAAATTATTATACCTTCTGGACAGCGTAAAGTATTCTCTTCACGCTATTTGCCCCGACAGTTTTATGTCTGTTGTGTGGGTCCCTAATTAGTTTTGATTAATGTTAATTCCCACTCTTAAAATAGAAATTGCTTAATACGCTTATTCATTGGTATTGTCTTATTATTACGAATCTGATTATGTTCATGTGAGTGTTTGAGATATTGTACATTTTCAGCAGCTCACTTTAGTAATCAATTTAGAATATCATATCACCTAAGCCAGAAACTGTAAAGGCCAGCAAAGCATTTTGTTATGCACGTATGTTTTTATATTTCTGTTGTTGCAAAGTGAAGTGAACTGAGTCTGACCAAACTCAGTTACACTTTAAATATAATTTATTTAAAGGATCCATTCACCTATGTCTCTCATGTCTTGTCGAAACTGTGAATGATGAACAACTCTAGATGTCACTCGAATCAGTGGTCCCTTTATGTTAATAATTTTTATCTTTTCGTTTCTCATTAAGTTTCACCTTCTGTGCCTAGTTTTTGTATTGAGGTATATGCCACTACATGAGTGCTGTTTTGGTGTATCAAAACTCAAGGGCAGCTCTGAGACCTTGCAAAGTTACAGCATAGGCCAGTATTTATTCAATAACTACACAGAATGGGTAGGGACAACGGTTCCCATACCTATCTGGACATACATGTGAGTTATGCTTTTGTAATTTGATTCAGCTAAAGGGAAGACGTCTTACGCCAGGTGTTTTCAGATTAGCTAGTACTACAGGCCAGAAACTCCTCACTGTGACTATGTAAGCATCGCATCAATGGAAGAAAATTCGATGTCATTTGTTTCGCAAAGATTCATTTTATTTATGTTTTATGCTCTTCTTATTTTAAAACATGTTTGGTGGGGCTAATGACTTAAAGTAAAGAATTTCACTGACGCAAAGCATGTACTGTAAAATACCCAACCCACTGACGACTAAACAATGCTGTTCCCCACAGGCCCACGTGCGGCTCTTGTTACTGGAACTGCTCTGCTGTGGAAGTGTGCCACTTCAGAAATAATTTTCAGTAAAATAAGTTATTATTTCGAATATGGATCCCTGTGTCGCAGTTCCATATAGATTGGCGTGACTCAATAGTTGTTTAAGGGCAGAGACACTCCTTTCCAGGCAAGAGTGAAAGGTAGGTGAAAAAGTTTACTATAGTGAACAGTGAGTGGTGTGCCGCCATCATATCAACTGCGCGAGCTGCGGTTTGTCCATCACTGGTTTAGGCCATCTGCAACAGCCGCTTTCGTGTTTTGTCTCTGTTACGGAGCAGAAAACACAACCTTGATGTTCTTGAGATGGGAAACTCCACCTTATGGAGTGTGCCAATGTAACCTATATTAGGGCTATAATCCCACACTTTAGTGATAACTCTCAACTGCCTATGAGACAGAACTCTTTGACTGTAATTATGTCTCAGTGGACCTCGACACAAACATTAGTTCTATTCTA
The DNA here is from genome assembly GCF_023864275.1 of Schistocerca cancellata. Classification (NCBI taxonomy): domain Eukaryota; kingdom Metazoa; phylum Arthropoda; class Insecta; order Orthoptera; family Acrididae; genus Schistocerca; species Schistocerca cancellata. The sequence goes on from NC_064636.1 coordinate 153,700,171, forward strand.
ACCTCAAGGCATTTCGCATGGTTTACATTGCAGAAAATAGTAGTCCTGCGAACACAGGTGACAGTATTTTATGCTGAGGTTTTATGAGTTTTTCTTAAGGATATAATGTTTCATTGTTGGTATCACATTCCTGAAAGCCTCCTACTGTGGTGCCTCTTCCACAATTGATACTTATTTGTTCTCTAGAAGTTATTACTTTAGACGGAGCTTCAATTGTGTCTGAAGAGAAAACGGTTACTGGCAGAAATGTAAAAAGGTAATGAGTGTTTAACAATTTGAATTATAGCAATATCTGTTGAAAATCAGTTGATCAGACGCTACAAAAAGAAGCTTAACTTAAAGAATCGATGCAGTGGGATATTCATGTACCCTGATCACATATTTTTACATGAAACGACTACATCCGAAAGCTCTCTCATATTCCATGAACCGTAGCCAAAGACTTAAAACTACATAGATGTGCAATTTCACTGCTATAACTTGCAGAAATTTATACGAATTATAAATGAGTGACCTATGTAAGTAGCCTATGTGGTGCACAGTATTATCTTACCCCTTACACATGAAACACGATCAGTTAATTAAATAAATAATTTAACCTCGTTAAATGGGCAACTCACTCATAAACATTAATCACAAGAGAATTTTAATAAAAGGAACAACATTTATACACAAAACGTAAATGAGTAACATGCATCAGAAATTATTTTTCTACTTTTATATTTTAACGAGGAGCCGTTTTTTAATATTTAAATGGCACTTGTATCATATTCCAGCATACTTAGTTCAATCCAGTTTCTTAGTTCAATCAAGTAATTCCAAACGAAGCGAACTGCAGTTATGCAAAGGACACCATGTACGAGGTTAAGTCAAATTATCCAAATCTTCCACAAAATTAACTTTTGCAGGAGTCATATGCATTCCTTGAAAGCATACTTACAGTTGGTACTACTGTGGTAACATGCAACTCACTTGATCTTTATTGCAACAGAAGTGAGCTGGCAGTGGCAGCACAAAAATATCCCCTCCATTAGCAATATGCACAAACGAACAACAAGGAGCAGTGATACGGTTATTTGGTCATAAGGAGTGAAAGGGCCTGAAATTCATGGTAGACTATTAGCACAGTACAGGGACAGTAAATTGCTGTGATGAAGTTCTTTCAGGTGGGTCGATAATTCAAATGTGGCTAGACAAAACCGACTCACAAACAGGAAGCACGGCGCCTGTCAACGCCCAAAAATGCCGAAAAAATGGAGCAAGCTCAATTGACGGTTTTGACGAAAAGTCAGATTACTATCGATGGCATAATGTTTACATTGAATGTCAGTCATGGTTCTGCCGATACCATCATCTGTGATGAACTTGTGACGCCTGACAGCTCACTGAAGAACACAAACTTAGGTGTCTTGAGGTCAGCCAATACTTACTCGACCATTAGAACAGAGAAGGCGAGCCATTTTTGGAAATAATAGTGACACGTGATGAAACGTGTGCTCATCATTATTAGACACAATCAAAATGCCAGAGTATGGAGTGGAAGCACCCATAATGACCAGTGAAGAAAAAATTATAGCCTGCAACATCAGCAGGAACAGTTATGCAAACTGTGTTTTGGGATGCAAAAGGAATATTACATGGAGAAGGGGAAAACCATCAACAAAGTTTATTACTATGCGTTGTTGACTAGCAAACATAAACCAGCAATGGAAAAGATCTTTTGTCACGGTAAGTTTTGCTGTTACACAGTAACGCCCATTCTCACATGGCTCGTCTCACACTTGACACAATCCAGAAATTATGGAACATCCACCTTCAATCAAGATCATTCTCCATCAGACTTTTATTCGTTTGGATCGCTGAAAAACGCTTTGCGAGGTCATCGATTTTCCTGAGACACAGAGGTGCCAGAAGTGGTGCATCATTGGCAACCAATTGCAAACCAATGACTTCACAACCACTGTAAACCTTTTGGGCAGACATACTCAAGCTTGTTGACGGCTGGACCAAGTGAATTTCAAAGAAATAAGACTATATTGAAAAATAATGTGTAAAGCAAACTGTATTTCCTAAGTAAATGGAGTGTCTCATCAAAAGTCCGAATAATTTTTGACTTACCCTCATAAAACTGTACCCTTGTCATTTATGTTTCAATCTGGACCCCAGTGAGAAACGATGTTGGTCTAACCACGTATTGACTTATGCTTGAAAATCAAACAGGACCTGCCAGTCGTTCTGAACTCATTTCTGGAACAGACATGTCAGCTATTATCGTGTGCTGGAAAATTTTTGTTAATGTTTATAGGTTGGTAGGTTGGTTACATGTCAGAAATTTTAGCTTTACTACAATGGTGTGTGTGTGTGTGTGTGTGTGTTGTTTTTATGAAATTAACAACTATAAAATTAATGGTTTTTTTAATTAATAGCTTGACATTCAGTTACTGTGTAATTCCCACACAGTAAACTATGTACTTCCTGTAGCGTATCGACTGTATTCGGTAAAAAATACGTCAGAGCTGCAACAGAGACAGCCGCAGGTGGGCGAGAGCGTTATGCATTGCAAAGCAAAACTCGGCCAAGTGGCGTTGTGAAGCAGAGCCATCTGGGCGCGGAGTAGCAACCTTCGGTTGTGAAAATTGAAAGGTGGCTACACTGTATGATAGGTGGCTACACTGAGCCACAGCGCCAAAAATCGCGCCAGAGAGAGTATTGTTTCGCCGCCTCCACTGGCAGTGCTCATTGAGAGGTAGCGGCAGGCAGTTCTTGCCGAGCAGTTGTGGTGGACACTGCTTGTAGCGGAAGTTGAGATGAGATGTGGTAGTGCAGAGTGTTGTTCCATGTTTTATGCAGTGGTTTGATGGGAGAGATAGCAGATGTTGATCCAATGGAGATATTCTAATGATCTGAGTGCTTTTCGTCAATATAAATTAAGGTAACTAACTACTGTTCTTTATTTTCTTATTATTTGTGTGTCCTGAATAATGCTTCATTACAGGTTCAGTCAACAAAGCATCTGGCTTGTGTTCTTGTATTAGAGTGTAATTCTGCTTTCCTTACGCAATTATAGTATTTCTAATTTCCTTTTATCACGTCAGTATAATTGCTATTTAAAATTTCTTGTCTTGTTGAAAAAGAACCGTGCCAGATGTGTACGTTGAGTCATACTACCACACACAGAACAGCTACACTTGAGTTTGTTGTTTCGTAGGTTTTATAGTTGCTGGGGACTTAATTAATTAACTGTGTTAACGAAGAGTTTCTTTCATTGTTAGTTGTTATTCTATGCAGTTAGATTGCGTACTAAAACTAGTCAGGGCCAGCCGTTTACGAGACTTGCGTAATCGGACAGACAGCTACTAAAAAAATATTTGCATTCATATTTATTTTTATTAAGCCCCCATGCAAAATACACTTGACCTCTTAACAACAAATAATCCTGAGTTAATAACGAGCATAAAAACGGATACAGGGATCAATGAACACAGGGTTGTCGTAGCGAGGTTGAACCCCAAATCCTCCAAAAATAAATGAAAAATATACCTATTCAAAAAAGCTGATAAAACTTCACTTGAAGCCTTCCTGAGAGACAATATCCACTCCTTCCAAATTAATAATATAAGTGTAGACCAGATGTGACTTGAATTCAAAGAAATAATATCGGCAGAAATTAAGAGATTTATACCAAATAAATTAACAAACGGCGGAGTTGATCCTCCTTGGTACACAAAACGGGTCAAAACACTGTTGCAGAAACAACGAGACAAACGTGCCATATTTAAACGGACGCTAAATCCACAAGATTTGCGCTCTTTTACAGAAGCTCGAAATTTTGCGCGGACTTCAATGCGAGATGCTTTTAACAGTTTCCACAACGAAACTTTGTCTCGAAATCTGGCAGAAAGGCCAAAGAGATTCTGGTCGTAGGCGAAGTATGGTAGCGGCAAGAAACAATAAATGCCTTCTCTGCAGGATAGCAATGGAGATACTATCGAAGACAGTGTTGCAAAAACAGCGTTACTAAACACAGCCTTCCGAAATGCCTTCACAAAAGAAGACGAAGTAAATATTCCCGAATTCGAACCAAGAACAGCTGCCAAAACGAGTAATGTAGAAGTAAATATCCTCGGAGCAGTGAAGCAACTCGAATCACATAATAAAAGCAAGTCTTCCGGTCCAGACTGTATACCAATTAAGTTCGTTTCAGATTATTCTGATGCATTAGTTCCATACTTAACAATCATATACAACCATTCGCTCGACGAAAGATCCGTACCCAAAGACTGGAAAGTTGCACAGGTCACACCAATATCCAAGAAAAGTAGTAAGAGTAACCCACTTAATTACAGGCCCATATCGTTAACATAGATACGCAGTAGGATTCTGGAACATATATTGTGTTCAAGCATTATGGATTACCTCGAAGAAAACGGTCCATTGACACACAATCAACATTGGTTTAGAAAACAAATTTCTTGTGAGACGAAACTAGCTCTTTATTCGCATGAAGTTTTGGGTGCTACTGACAAGGGATTTCAGATCGATTCGGTATTTCTGGATTACCGGAAGGCTTTTGACACTGTACCACACAAGCGGATTGTAGTGAAATTGCGTGCTTATGGAATATCGTCTCAGTTATGTGACTCGATTTGTGACTTCCTGTCAGAAAGGAAGTAGTAATTGACGCAAAGTCATCGAGTAAAACAGAAGTGATTCCTGGCGTTCGCCAAGGTAGTGTTATGGGCCCATAGCTGTTCCTTACCTATATAAACGAGTTGGGACACAATCTGAGCAGCCGTCTTAGGTTGTTTACCGATGACGTTGTCGTTTATGGACTAATAAAGTAATCGGAAGATCAAAACAAATTGTAAAACGATTTAGAATCTGAATGGTGCGAAAAGTGGCAGTTGACCCCAAATAACGAAAAGTGTGAAGTTGTCCACATGAGAGCTAAAAGGATTCCGTTAAACTTCGGTTACACGATAAATCAGTCAAATCTAAAGGCCGTAAATTCAACTAAATACCTAGGAATTAAAATTATGAACAACTTAAATTGGAAGGAACACATAGAAAATGTTGTGGGGAAGGATAAACAAAGACTGTACTTTATTGGCAACACACTAGAAAATGTAACAGATCTACTGAGTGGACTGCCTTTCCTACGCTTGTCTGCCCTCTTTTAGCATATTGCTGCATGGTGTGGGATACTTACCAGGTAGGACTGACAGATTACATCGGACAATTTTAAAGAAGGCCAGCACACTTTGTATTATCGCGAAATATTGGAGAGAGTGTGACTGAAATGATACAGGATTTGGCCTGGACACCATTAAAAGAAAGGCGTTTTTCTTAGCGAAGGAATCTTCTCACGAAATTCTAATCACCAACTTCCTCGTCCGAATGCGAAAATATTTTGTTGACACCGACATACACAGGGAGAAACGATCACCACGATAAAATAAGGGAGATCAGAGCTCGTACGGAAGGATATGGGTGTTCGTTATTTATGCATGCTATACGAGACTGGAATAATAGAAAATTGTGAAGGTGGTTCGATGAACCCTTGCCAGGCACTTAAATGTGATTTGCAGAGTATCCATGTAGATGTAGATGTAGATGTCGACTTTGCAGTACGCTAGTGGAGGATGGAAGCCTTTCCTCACTTGCAAGTACGGAAGAGTGTAGAGTAATTGTCTTAAGCATTTAAGTTCTCAGCTATTCCCATTCACATACTAAATGACTCTCGTCTCAGTGTCACAGCCTAAACCACGACCCTGTGACACCCAGAGCGACATCCCAGAGTGCAGTATGGGGTGCGCTGTCCGACCACGAGGCAGAGAACACTGCCATGAGTCACAGGGGTGAGGAAGTCCACAGCCATCGTCAGCTGCACCGTCACACCGTCATCACTGTCGCTGCCAGATATGTGACTGAGAGCGTCATTTGAGTGACGCCATACTCGGCCGCACTCCCTGCGCATTCAGCAATGATGGACGTCTATTTTTTTACATGAGAGGCAACTGGAGGCCTCCACCAAGCTGTTCCTGATGTACTGCGGCCGAGGGCTACAAGAAAGAAATTAATTGAACAAATCTACTGTCATGTCTCATTTCACTCTCAACAGGGTCATTAAAGACTGATGTCAGAACATTAATGTCACCTCCTGAGAGCAATGTATGAACCTGCAACATTTGGTACAGTGATTCAAAAAATTATTTTATTTTGGTCATGAAGAAGCAGTTTGATGGTCACGCATTTTGTGAAGTAGATAGTATTGCAACTAGAGTTTAATTGCTGCTTTTTCCCGTAAGACACCGAGGATGTGCAGGCCTTTGTGGGAGACTTTAGAAATCTGGCTCAGATGGAAGTTTGGTCTGGTCAGAAATTATTGAGTGTTGCAAAAGTGAGACAGAGGAAGAAAAAACTTATGTAGGCTATACGGAAGCACCCCACAACATTCTAATTATTCAAAGAAAATTCAGTTAAAAGATAAACGAAAAGAAATAGTGCCAAACATTATAGAGAACAATTAGGGCTGACAACTAAGAAGAATATGGAAACTGCGGAACAATTTGCAAATGGGATAAGGAAACTTTATGGATGTACCTATTAATTGTGACAGGATGCCGCACTCAATGAAATTATTTAAAAAAAAACTGAGCGGAGGGAGCTCGAGGAATTTTAAGAAAGTTGCATGCAGAAATATCAAGACATGTGTGGACAGGGGTCAGACGGATTTGCATACAGCAGTTCAGTTCGCTATAGAATGTGAAGAGACCGATTTGTTGATTGGAATGCTCGGTAAACTGATAGTGTTTGCTGCTAATATAAAATGTTTCAGGTGTGGACAAATGGGGTATGTAAGGAGGAAATGTCGCCAGCCTCCAGATGATGTGGATAAAGTAAGAGAAAGTAACAGTTTCAGAAGTAGACGACCAGGCAGGAATAGCCCCAGGCCTACCTACGATCCATCCCAGTAAGATTGGATGCTACGAAATCGTATGCAGAGGGGTAATAGTAGGAAAGACAGGTCGCAGGATATTGTTGGACACAGACACGCATGTGTTGGCCGCCAGTAATGCTCTGGTGAAATGTAAGCAATGGGACCCACCACAGTATAGACTGAGTGGAATTGCGGGGAAAAGAAGTGACACTATTAGAATCAGTGGACTTTAAGCAGACATTTGCCTGGATACGGTATGGTTTAAGCAATGTGTAGAGATTGTCACACATGAGCTAGGGCTACGACAGGTATCTGATATTGGATTTCTTATATCAGTATTGTACCATAATCGATCTCCAGCTACATAGGGTGGAACTTGATAGAAAAATTTTTCAGTTACATGAAGCCATTGTCAGCGTAGCGATGTCGCAACGGAATTCCGCCATGAAAGACAAACCGACTAAACCACAAAAGACCACACTGAAGCTTGATTCAGACGATTGTTTACCTAAGGGTACTGTGAAACTGCTTTGGGTGAGTACTGAATCTAGCTTGCCAGTAGGACTTTTGTGTGTGGTGGAACCGTTAGAAGAGAATGAAGTATTAGGTCAGGTGTGTTGCTTGGTTAAAAGAGATATTGTATGCATTCAAGAAATAAAGCGTGAAGAGAAGTACCTGTTTATGTAGATAGAGGACATTTGATTAACAAAGGGGTTTGGTAATCGCTAATATGGATGTCCTGGAGCAGGAAGAATGGGACACGAGGGGTGTCTTCCACGCCGTACACCACTGAAACTGCATTAGGAGAAAAAAGTGAAGCAGCTAAAGAGCAGTGATGCAGAATGAATGGAAAACTTTCTTTGGGAATTTAAGGATTTATTTTTTCCAAAACAGTCATTAGCACTTACGCATATTACACAGCACTGCATACCAATAGGAAATAAATCACCATTCTGGCGCAAATCATTCAGAATACTTAGGTACTTGCAGCCAATTCTGAAGGAATTTATCGATCAACAGCTGAAAGGAGGAATAATTGAAAGTAATAGTCCATGGGGGTCAGGAACAGTCGTCATGTCAAAAAAATCATTGAATGGGTCACAGAAGTACAGGTTTTCCTTTGATTACAGACACCTAAACTCAGAAACCATAATTGACGTCTATCCTTTAACAAACATTACAGAAGTCTTGGATCATTTAGCATAATGCAAGTTTTTTCAACAATGTATGTGGACAGTCATTGTCACCAGGTATAGACTTCACCCCAGGATCGACACGAATCAGCGTATTTGGCGTAGTGTGGACAATACCAATTCAGAAAAATTCCATACGGATTAAAAAAATGCACGTGCATCTTTTCAGAGACTGTTGGACTGAGTAGTCAGAGGTTCCAAACCATGGCAGTGCTTAGAGTATCTCGATGACACAATCGTCTACGGGAGTAGTACAGAACAGCATATGCAGCAATTAAGGGAAGTCTTCCTAAGGTTAAATGCAGCGTACTTAACACTGAGTACAGCAAAGTGAAATTTTGTGATAGAACTTAGGTCACATCATAAATAAAAATGAGTTTAAGACATACCCAACATTAATGAGAGCTGTGTGTGAATTTCCTGTACTAGAATGTGTAAAGGAGCCGTATTCGTTCTTGGGACTAGCGAACTATTACCAGTGGTTCACAAATGGATTTGTGGATACTACCATGCCATTGACACAGTTCAATTGTTAAAAACGGGTACTTAATTTTTGTGGTCAGAAGAGTGCCAGCGTGCTTTGTACGAGTTCAAAGAAGCTTTAACATCGAGTCCGATATCATGTGATGCATGAAATCATGCACTAGACTGTGTGTTGTCATAAGAGGTAGAAGGCGTAGAGCATCTGTTAGCCTACGCATCAAGGCAACTAAATTCTGTGGAAAGAAATTATTCCACAACGTAGAAAGAGGTGTTAAATCTTATTTAAGGAACAACATATTTCAAATGTCATCTGTGCAGTAAAAAGTTTGGAGTAGAACCAGATTATGTGGCATTAAAATGCTTGTTGGGATTAAAGGATACTTCCAGCAGGTTGTCACATTGGGCAGTAAGACTAAGTGAATTTGATTTTGAATTTACGCATAAATGTGGGAGGCACCACAGAAATGTGGGCAGCTTAAGTAGAGAAATACCAGTATTACATATTGGGGGCAGTAAGCATAAGGATGGAAAGCTGCACAGAAAGCGGATGAAGAATTAAGCAGTATTTTAAGTAGTCATAGTTTTGTACGGAGGATGGGTTTCTATGCAGAGAAACCAAGCTACCAAGCTGGAGCCGCAGGAGTAGCTAAGGAATAGAGTGCTACAAGAAGCTCACAATCACATATTAGCGCGTCGTGGAGGTTGCAGATCTACCAACATAAGAGTAGTGGAAAGTTATTGATGGAGGAACAGGCAAACAGACATAAACCAGTTTGCGCGGAATTGCATACAGTGCACACTGAGAGCGGATTTGTGTCCATTGAGAGTGCCATTGCAGGTGTTACCTGAAGCATTAGCACTATTCGGATTTCTAGGGATTGATGTTTTAGGTCCATTCAATAAAATACCAGCAGCCTGTAATGAAACAAGTTCCAAGGTTTTTGAGTTAAGGGGCAGGACAAGGGGCTCTGTGGCAATGTGTAAGATTAAGTGATTGGGTTAAAAGAAACAATTGTTAGAAAAATTCTTAAGAGACGAAACAGGGCTGACAGAGTAAGTCATCGGGAACTCTTATGTAAAGGATTATCTAGTTTGTTGACCTGAGGGACGGGATTTGATAAAGAGGACGGCAGTCTAGCGTATCGACCGTATTTGGTGCCAAAGTACTCTGGAGCGGAAGTGATTTGCAACAGAGAAACCCGCAGGGAGGCGTTGCAAAGCAAAACGCGTCCAAGTGGCATTGTCCACAGTATACTAACATGCGACACTGCCGTACTCCACCAGAAGGATGGAAGCCTTTCCTCACTTGCCACCACGAAAATGTTTAGAGTACATGGCATAAGTTTTTAATGAACATGGTCTACAGCATATAAGTACGTAGCCATTCGTGTAGTAAATGATTCTTGTCGTAGAATCACAGCCTAAACCATGAGCCTGCGACACACAGAGCGACATCCCACAGTGCAGTATGGACTCCACTTTTCAACCACAAGACAGGGCAGCCCAGTCGGAGTCACTGGAGGAAGTTCACAGCTGTCATAAGAAGGAAGGCGTCAATTCTTTTGCATGGAAGCAACTGGACGCCTCCACCAAGCTTTTCCTGATGTACTACTGCCATCCTGATGACTCGTTTCACTCTCCACACTCTTAAGGTTCATTTAACATTCCAAAGATGGATTATGCCATGAAGTTCAAGATAAGGATTTTTGAAAATATGAACGATATTTCTCCAATTATGGCGCCTGCTATATATATTTCGAAAGGAAAGCATCCAAAAAAGGGCAAGAACATCACATGATGATGATGCTACTACTGAACATTTACTCATAATGAGATTCGGATTAGTCTTATTCTCTAAATACCACTTTAAAATGTACAGTATTAATGGTAATTTTACTATGAAAATTAATACAGTCAACAACTCCAATCCATTTTGTCATTTTAAGTATCTATTTTTGTACTGCATGGAGGGTTACTTTATTTAATTTCCGCTGAGGAACTTCAAACTGATATTTGCAGTTTAGAGATCGTTAAAATTGGAGAGTTATGAGGCAAAATTTTACATTCATAGTGAGATATGGCATTAGAAGTGCGTGAATTAGGGGTTGTGGTTGTTTTTTTTTTTTTTTACTTGAGAAACTATGGATGTATTTATTGTTTCAGAATACATTACTGAGAAAACAACTTACATTTGTCTTATTACTGAAGTACACTACCCACTGCCAGTGAAGTATTAACAAGGACTCAAGCAAAAATGTGTGAATAAATAACTGTGCACAATAATATAACAACATCTGCAAGATTCGAATACACTGTCTATTTCAACATACGAATATTTTGTTTTGCAGATGAATGCCACGTCTCTGTTAGACAGCTTGCTGCAGGTCGTTAACGCATAGTAACACTACACTGTCCTATACACGTGATGAGCTCGACAAGACTACGCTGTAAACCGTTTTCCCTACTTTTCTTGTCATTCAGATTTGTCCACATATGCCGCGCTCCGTAAAAACTCCTGTGGGCCGCTACTCCCCAACGTTCTGGTCACAGAGGCACATCCTATAGGCCGCACTACCACCACATCGTTGTGGGTGGCAGCCCCTCCCGAGACACCGCCTCCGTCGCTGTGCCTTCATTCAGGGAGAGTTCCAGTGACCACCGCGGGTCGGTGCCACATTTTCGAGGGTCCTGGTCGTCGTCCCTGCCATCGACGTGCCGTTATTGACGTGGATGCCGTCGTTGGCGCACCTTTCCCTGCCGAAAATTTAAAGTAAGTCCCGCTAGCCATGTTCACTTACACTCTGTCGCCGTTTCTCTGTGAGCTGCTGCCGTTGTAAATCGTTGTAGTTAGGACCTAATTTTCATTCGAATGTTGTGACACCATTCTTGTCAAAGTTACGTGGGTGTCAAGTAACTGTTTTTCCTTCTGGAGGGATTCTAGTTCAAGAGCGACCGAAGTAGCTGCTGCTGGGAATGCCAACACGGACCCTTTCCATGCGCCAGCTGAACATATCAATGTACTTACCTGTCAGAAGTTAGTGTTACAGGAATAGAGTGAAGAACTTGCGCAAAGGGATGAAATTGAGCACAAAGTCGTTTGGCCAGCTGCAAGGATTTCAGGAACCCCTACAGCTAGTTCCGCAGCATCTGTACTTATCATTCCAAGCAGATTCCCTGCAGTCTCTTTCATAACTACATTTTTGGTGAAAGCCGAATGGAGGTGTTACCACCACCTTAAAGAATGTCCGCGATCTGGGGCATCTCTGGACTTGGCCGAATGGAAATTTACTAAACATAGTTAGGTTAAAGTTGTCAGATGACAGACGTAAGTACGTTGAATATGTTGATGCATTATAAGATGCAATAAAATCTGAAGCAATTCAATTCAGTTTATTACTACGAATTTTAGATCAATTTCCTAGGAACTGTAAACAGGTCGTACATATTCGTTAATAATGGTTACATACAATGTTTCATACTATATATGTAGTAGTAAATCATGTTAACATCAACCACTGGCAATATTAACGTAGAACTGAAACAGAACATTTAAAAAATAAGGGTTAATTTTAAAAATGTTAAAATAAGAGGAATAACTCAAAATCTCAAGAACCTCAAGTTTGCCAACTAATTACAGCTACCCCCACTGCTAAACCTTTTGTTGATACCCAATTCTACATCACCCATATTGGTATGTGCATGCTTCAACAATCCTCAAGCCAATGCATTACATGTGTATGCACCTATTGTTATCTATAACTGAGAAAATACTTTTTGTGAACTGTTGACATTATTTTGATACTCACAGAGTCTACAAGATCTGTAAACTGAAAGGTAAGTAGTTGCTTTTTGGATATATGATGTGCTATCATACTGACTTTAGCCTTAAAATTTTGGTCACTTGCAATTGTTTGCAGATTGCAGTCTAATTATCTGCAATCTCTCTCTACCTGAAAAGAGGACATCTGAGACCGACATGATCACCATAATCTTCCTCTCCACATTCACAGATTTGTGTGTTTACTACATCCCACATGGTGCAGATGGGATATGGACCGTGCCCTCGACCTCAACCTCGACCTCGTGCACCATACCTTGTCACACTTGCCAATATGCGTTAAACACTCATTGTAGTGCTCCTAGCATCCCAATCAGAGTGCTTTTCATCTAAATTCCTGGCTCATAAATGTCTTTTATCAGTAATATCCATCCCTGTGATCTCATACACATGATCATATTGCTCACACCTTAACCAAAACAGCACTGCCCTATAACAAACCAAGATACCCATCAGACATATCCCAATTGTCACCAATAAACCTTCTACAGATGTAGTGCGAAAGGCACAGTGAGCTACAGAAGTATGCTCCACTAAATTCGTGGCAGTATTGTTTTGTTGCTCCTTAGTCTAAGATGATGTGTCAAGACGCTGGCAGTGAAGTCCATAATGGTGTCGGAGTTAGCTTCATGATATGACCACACCAGATGAAATGGTAATTTATAGTCATCAGTCCCAGCACAGGCAATATTATGCATAATTTTGGCCGCTTTCAGAGTAACAGATTTTTAGTTTTTTTAGATAGTATCTCTTCTCGACTAGAAGGAAGCCTAAATATCTAATAGCAGTGCTGCATTTTGTAGGTATTCCGTCAATCCTCAGGGAAGGATTCCTACTAAGAGAAAGCCTTCCCTTCGGAAGTATGTATGAGGCTTTATGAACAGCTATAGTCAGTCTGTTGCTCTAGGACCGACACTGTATCTGAGCAAGCACGTCCCTCTCTTTTGCCTTAGTCTCGCCCTGGAGTCTGCAGACACACCTACTGGTATGTCACCTGTGTATGCGACAACACCTGCAATAGCATCTGCCCCTAATGTAACAGAGTTCAATATTAATATCCCAAACCAGTGGACCACTTACAGAACCTTTAAGGCAGCCATTGGTAACCTTTTCAGTTATCTTTCTCTAAAGCCCTGGCATACGGTTTAGCAGAGCACTATTCTGACAAATGAGAAGTCAGCTACTACAGAGACCATTTATCCACTTTAAGGCACAAGCTGAAGGAAGATTTTGCTGGTCAAATACGAGCTGTGTAGGGTAGCACATGTTTGTTTTGGGATGCCACATGTAATGACGTGTTAATTGAGGCAGCTGGAGCCGGAACAATTGACATCTTCATACATGGAATAAATCTGCAAATATGTACTGAAGTAAAGGTAGCCTCACCTACTTCACTACATTAGGCAGTAAGACAGACATGTTTTTGGAATGAGGCTGCAAGGTTCGTCTCTACTCTGTCGCAAAGCAATAAGCTGCGCCACGTTTCTGTAAATAACACAAATTCCAAACGCTGATATGCAAGTACTGCCTGCCCAAAAGATCAGAAACAGACTCTTCAATAACGGAATTCACCACGTGATACTAGATAAAATGTGAGTACATGGTGGGGATATTGTCAGGGATCAGGCCCCACCACCCATTCTCCACGTAGCATGGGTAATGTATCAAGCCCAAGATAGAAGGGTAAATGAGGTGGTTAATATAATTTTATAAGCCAATATCAGAGGAAGAGCTGCCAAAGTATCAGCAGTTACAGGGGCTCAAATTAATGCATTATTTGTTTCTCTTAGCTACAAGAGTGCACTTAATCGTTGCGCTGTAACATTAGTGGATTAGGAGGAGAAGTAATACTGCCCGTAGGAATATGGTTTGTAAATCGGTAGATGGATGGTAAGAATTATGGTTTTGATAGGTAAGTTGTGAGAAGACACAGAAGGGATTTCAGTGTCATTCTAGAAAAGTATATCCTAGACCGATACTGGGTGGTGGCGTATTATCGGACGCATATTGTTCGATTCAGTGAGGCAACTAACTATTTCGGTGGAACTCGCAAGCCTCAGTCACTAGGAATTTGTGGAATGAGGTCTCCTCCAGAACCTCAAACGGAACCACACACATGGGCATTTGCAACTTACACAACTGGTAATAACCACGGTGCCACAGGAAAGACTTCACAATCGAAATGCTGAGTACATTTGACTTTCTGCTTGATACACTCGGCCTAAACAACATTCTCGACAGGTCGTTGATTCATGTGAGAAGAAGTGAAAATTAAACAGAGGCACTGGGAAAGAAGTTTTTGCTCCAGTATTTATTAATGATTTTCGGTAAGGAGATATAGAGATTACACGTAAACAATACTTGCTAGCGGTCAGGAAGTTGTCGAGGAAGAATTTCAGTGTCAAAATAAGTTAAAGTGTAACAAGAGCAAGAAGCAGCTGACAGAAGGAGAATTTGCACAGTCACGACCTTACTTAAAAATCAGACCTATGAGAAGTTAGCACACGTCCTCGTGTCAGTAAAATCTTTTGTACTCGGTATTAAAGGAATATGCTTGGTTGTTCGATGGACACCGGTATATGTCAGTCACTGACGCTGTACAACACGAAACTCCAAATTAAGACATTAGGCCAATTGCTTAGAAACTGGACAGGCTCGAAACTGGACAGATCTCTATTTTATCTCCAATATGTTGTTCAGGGCCGGCCGCGGTGGTCTAGCGGTTCTAGGCGCTCAGTCCGGAACCGCGCGAGTGCTACGGTCGCAGGTTCGAATCCTGCCTCGGGCATGGATGTGTGTGATGTCCTTAGGTTAGTTAGGTTTAAGTAGTTCTAAGTTCTAGGGGACTGATGACCACAGATGTTAAGTCCCATAGTGCTCAGAGCCATTTGAACCATTTTTTTTTGTTGTTCAGGATGTCACACAACAAAAGTTGGCTGTAAGGATAGATCAATCCTCTGCGAACCCCTGCTTGGTCCCTATCGTTGTTGTACACAAAAAGGCAATCAGTAGAGAGGAAGCCTATCGCCTATGCATTAACGTACGAGCAATAAACAAGGTGACTACCACTGATATTTACCCTGTACCCCACATCGACGAAACACTGGACAGATTACCACTAAATTCCGATTGCACCAGAATACCTAAAAAACAACATTTGTGGTTCCATGAGGTTTGTGTGAGTTTTCACACATGCCTTTTAGCCTTAGAAATGCGCCTGTCACTTTCCAGAGATTCACCAACTTGTTACTAAGATGATTGAAGCCTACAACGTCTTTAGTGTGTTTGGATGGTACCACATTTTTAAGGAGTACTGCGGAACATTTGGCGAGAATGAGGTACGTGTAATATTTCTATATAATTTTTTTTTACAAAACAATATATGATAATGAATATGGTTGTTAAAATATTCCGTGCCTGGTAATCTGTTGGGCATCGGACTTCCTCACATTTTTGTTGAAGCTGCAGGGAGCGGAGGATTCCAGGAACACTGGCGCTTGTCGTAATCACGAAAATCCTCTTCCTGTAATTTTCCTCTTGACTTACTTCAATAAATAAAATACTTGATACGGTTCTGTAACATTATATTGTTCACCCACACATAGAACACATTGAGATCTCAATAATTCATCTCTAAAATCGCACACCTCATCGTCTTTCTACATACGAAAGACTCTGTCTGTGTCTGTCTAAAACAAAACAAAAAAAAAACTGTACAACAAAATGAATGAGAAAATGTTTTCGTTCGTCTGCACCTTACCGCACATTCATAATTAACGTCTCTGCCAACCCCCTGCTTACTAAATCTTAATTTTACGTCATCCTGTTGAGCGCGTGACAGCTGAGCCATAAGCTAATTTTGTTTATACTTATGCTTGGCATGAAGTGATGTGTCACTTCTCGTTGCTGTTAATTTTTATGCCTACGTGTACAAATCAAAACAATCACTTATGTCTATTCGCATTACTTTATCTTAAAAAATCCAGGGAGCCTTTCATCATGTACTTATACATACGTTTTATCAAGGTTACAACATACACATTTGAACTTAAAGTGTTTTTCTGCACAGTCACAGGCTAAGTACATGGGATATATTATCAGTTCAGATGGGATTAAGACAGATCCACAGTTTACCAAACCAGTTGAGACTCTTCCAGGCCCACTAACACTAAGGAGATGCAACTTTTCTTGGCCTCACTAATTATTATCGTCTTTGGTAAAGGATTATGCTATGACAGCCAAACGATTAACCAAGTTGTCACAGAAAGGTGCGATGTTTGAGCGGAAAGAAGGATTTGAATTGGCCACGAGGAAACTTAAATATGACTTGAGAGGTTCACATTATTTATATACTGATTCTGAAAAGCCTTTTATCCCTTGAACAGACAACTCAAATACGCTATCAGTGCCGTTCTTTGGTCACAGGTTATGCTTCTACACAGAAGAACCAAGCAGGGCTAGTTATAATACCAGTGAGAAGGAATTGCTAGCAATTATATTCGGGGTCAACTATTTCAGATGTTATTTGCACAGACGAAAATTCACTGTGGTCCCTGATTATACTGCTCTTTTGTAGAGGCTCAGTTTAAAGGACCCCAGTAGTCATTTATCTCGTTGGGCATTAACACTTTCAAAATAGGATTATGACGTATGTCACAAACCAAGCTGTTCACACCTGAATGCTGATGAACTGAGCCATAGGCTCAAAATAATCCAAACTGACAACGCTTTAATAGAAGAACTGAGAGATGTATAATGTCACTGGTGCAATTTTCTTTCACATTTTGTGACAGTTGATTGTATTCTATGCTACATAAATCCCCATGAGCAAAAGAGTCATAAGGAAAGGTTTCAGGAATTACTGCAACGCCGTTTTTTTTCTTCAAATTTTGTTTATTCATGACTGGTTTCGAATCGCCTGGCGATTCATCATCATATGACACAATTTAGTTTGGACTATTGTGGGGGTCGTGCATCTGTGGCAAATACAGATAGGAAAATGTGAGTGATGTATGTGGGAAGAATATTAAGATTGTAAGATTAATTTGATGGTATTACTCACTGTTTTTGTGGCAGGCACTGCTCTGGAAAACATAATGTATGCTTTCCAGTATCGCTAAATATCAAGCGAAACAGGCACTTCTCCACAAATGGCGACTCCCATATACTTCAAAAAATATAAACATACCAAAGAGAGTGGCCGTCGTCTCCAAAGAGATTTGTGGAGGCAGAGATTTTCTTTGATAATTTTTCGTTTTGTGTGCCATTTGTAATAAAATATATATTTATTACATAACTTTCTTAATAAAAATTAGTATTATGTTTTTACATTACAAAATTTTCTTATGCTATCTACAAAATCTATTACAAAGTGTCTAGGACAACATTTCTGGTAGTGAAGTTATGTTTGGCATGTTTCTCATTGCTCAATAAACAGGATAGTATACATATGGGGAGGAGAGTGGGGCAGAGGAGGAGGGAGACAGGCATTGGAGGGGAGAGAGAGAGAGAGAGAGAGAGAGAGAGAGAGAGAGGGCGGTAGATTGTGTGTGTGTGTGTGTGTGTGTGTGTGTGTGTGTGTGTAAAAAGAGAGGTAGGGAGGACAGTGTTTAGGTGTGGTATGATCATGGTGGGGAATGGGTATGGGAGTGGATGAGTACAGTATTTACTAGTTTTTCAAATTTAATAACTCTTTAAAATTTTGGAAGAATGGTTGTTGTGGTCTTCAGTCCTGAGACTGGTTTGATGCAGCTCTCCATGCTACTCTATCCTGTGCAAGCTTCTTCATCTCCCAGTATCTACTGCAACCTGCATCCCTCTGAATCTGCTTAGTGTAGTCATCTCTTGGTCTCCCTCTACGATTTTTACCCTCCACACTGCCCTCCAATGCTAAATTTGTGATCCCTTGATGCCTCAAAACATGTCCTACCAACCGATCCCTTCTTCTAGTCAAGTTGTGCCACAAACTTCTCTTCTCCCCAATCCTATTCAATACCTCCTCATTAGTTACGTGATCTACCCACCTTATCTTCAGCATTCTTCTGTAGCACCACATTTCGAAAGCTTCTATTCTCTTATTGTCCAAACTAGTTATCGTCCATGTTTCACTTCCATACATGGCTACACTCCATACAAATACTTTCAGAAACGACTTCCTGACACTTAAATCTATACTCGATGTTAACAAATTCCTCTTCTTGAGAAACGCTTTCCTTGCCATTGCCAGTCTACATTTTATATCCTCTCTACTTCTACCATCATCGGTTATTTTACTCCCTAAATAGCAAAACTCCTTTACTACTTTAAGTGTCTCATTCCCTAATCTAATTCCCTCAGCATCACCCGACTTAATTTGACTACATTCCATTATCCTCGATTTGCTTTTGTTGATGTTCATCTTATATCCTCCTTTCAAGGCACTGTCTATTCCGTTCAACTGCTCTTCCAAGTCCTTTGCTGTCTCTGACAGAATTACAATGTCATCGGCGAACCTCAAAGTTTTTATTTCTTCTCCATGGATTTTAATACCTACTCCGAATTTTTCTTTTGTTTCCTTTACTGCTTGCTCAATATACAGATTGAATAACATTGGGGAGAGGCTACAACCATGTCTTACTCCTTTCCCAACCACTGCTTCCGTTTCATGCCCCTCGACTCTGATAACTGCCATCTGGTTTCTGTACAAACTGTAAATAGCCTTTCACTCCCTGTATTTTACCCCTGCCACCTTCAGAATTTGAAAGAGAGTATTACAGTTAACATTGTCAAAAGCTTTCTCTAAGTCTACAAATGCTAGAAACGTAGGTTTGCCTTTTCTTAATCTTTCTTCTAAGATAAGTCGTAAGGTCAGTATTGCCTCACGTGTTCCAACATTTCTACGGAATCCAAACTGATCTTCCCCGAGGTCGGCTTCTACCAGTTTTTCCATTCGTCTGTAAAGAATACGCGTTAGTATTTTGCAGCTGTGACTTATTAAACTGATAGTTTGGTAATTTTCACATCTGTCAACACCTGCTTTCTTTGGGATTGGAATGATTATATTCTTCTTGAAGTCTGAAGGTATTTCGCCTGTCTCATACATCGTGCTCACCAGATGGTAGAGGTTTGTCATGACTGGCTCTCCTGAGGCCATCAGTAGTTCAAATGGAATGTTGTCTACTCCCGGGGCCGTGTTTCGACTCAGGTCTTTCAGTGCTCTGTCAAACTCTTCACGCAGTATCTTATCTCCCATTTCGTCTTCATCTACATCCTCTTCCATTTCCATAATATTGTCCTCAAGTACATCGCCCTTGTATAAACCCTCTATATACTCCTTCCACCTTTCTGCCTTCCCTTCTTTGCTTAGAACTGGGTTTCCATCTGAGCTCTTGATATTCATACAAGTGGTTCTCTTCTCTCCAAAGGTCTCTTTAATTTTCCTGTAGGCAGTATCTATCTCACCCCTAGTGAGACAAGCCTCTACATCCTTACATTTGTCCTCTAGCCATCCCTGCTTAGCCATTTTGCACTCCCTGTCGATATCATTTTTGAGACGTTTGTATTCCTTTTTGCCTGCTTCATTTACTGCAGTTTTATATTTTCTCCTTTCATCAATTAAATTCAATATTTCTTGTTACCCAAGGATTTCTATTAGCCCTCGTCTTTTTACCTACTTGATCCTCTGCTGCCTTCACTACTACATCCCTCAGAGCTACCCATTCTTCTTCTACTGTATTTCTTTCCCCCATTCCTGTCAATTGTTCCCTTACGCTCTCCCTGAAACTCTCTACAACCTCTGGTTCTTTCAGTTTATCCAGGTCCAATCTCCTTAAATTCCCACCTTTTTGCAGTTTCTTCAGTTTCAATCTGCAGTTCATAACCAATAGATTGTGGTCAGAATCCACATCTGCCCCAGGAAATGTCTTACAATTTAAAACCTGGTTCCTAAATCTCTGTCTTACCATTATGTAATCTATCTGATACCTTTTAGTATCTCCAGGATTTTTCCAGGTATACAACCTTCTTTTATGATTCTTGAACCAAGTGTTGGCTATGATTAAGTTATGCTCTGTGCAAAATTCTACAAGGCGGCTTCCTCTTTCATTCCTTCCCCCCAATCCATATTCACCTACTATGTTTCCTTCTCTCCCTTTTCCTACTGACGAATTCCAGTCACCCATGACTATTAAATTTTCGTCTCCCTTCACTACCTGAATAATTTCTTTTATCTCGTCATACATTTCATCTATTTCTTCATCATCTGCAGAGGTAGTTGGCATATAAACTTGTACTACTGTAGTAGGCATGGGCTTTGTGTCTATCTTGGCCACAATAATGCGTTCACTATGCTGTTTGTAGTAGCTAACCCGCACTCCTATTTTTTTATTCATTATTAAACCTACTCCTGCATTACCCCTATTTGATTTTGTATTTATAACCCTGTAATCACCTGACCAAAAGTCTTGTTCCTCCTGCCACCGAACTTCACTAATTCCCACTATATCTAACTTTAACCTATCCATCTCCCTTTTTAAATTTTCTAACCTACCTGCCCGATTAAGGGATCTGACATTCCACGCTCCGATCCATAGAACGCCAGTTTTCTTTCCCCTGATAATGACGTCCTCCTGAGTAGTCCCCGCCCCCGGAATATTTTACCCAAGAGGACGCCATCATCATTTAATCATACAGTAGAGCTGCATGTCCTTGGGAAAAATTACGGCTGTAGTTTCCCCTTGCTTTCAGCCGTTCGCAGTACCAGCACAGCAAGGCCGTTTTGGTTAATGTTACAAGGCCAGATCAGTCAATCATCCAGACTGTTGCGTCTGCAACTACTGAAAAGGCTGCTGCCCCTCTTCAGGAACCACATGTTTGTCTGGCCTCTCAACAGATACCCCTCCGTTGTGGTTGCACCTACGGTACGGCCATCTGTATCGCTGAGGCACGCAAGCCTCCCCACCAACGGCAAGGTCCATGGTTCATGGGGGGGGGGGGAAGAATGGGTTATTTGCTAAATCAATTTGTTCATTTAAGATGGTGTGGGGTGTTTTTTTGTCATGCATGAAAATTTCTAATTGTTCCAAGAGGTCAATTTTTAATTCCTTTGTCTACAGTGTGTATAATGTGGAGGTTGGTTTTTATATCTGTGATTGAATGACTGTTTTGGGCTAGATGGGCTGTAAGAGTGGATTTATTCAAATTTTTTAAACAGGGATTGCCAGTATGCTCTTTGTATAGGATTTCAAAATTTCTTCCCGTATGTCCAATGTAGTAGCAAGAACAGCTGTCATAAGTAAATTCATATATACCAGATTTGTGATATAGTGGGCTGGTTGTTTTAATGTTGTGAATTACTTTGTTTTGTATTTTGTTGTTTGTGTGGTAACTGATTTTGAATTTGTGTGGTTTAAATCGTTTTGCAAGTTGATATGATACATTACAAAGGAAAGGAATACACACATATTTAGTTTCTTCTGGTGCTGAAGAAAGGTCTGCTGATGGTTTTTACTTAGTTTTCATTTTTGCGTCTAGTTTGTCAACTATGGTTGGGTCATAAGCATTGTTGTGGGCTACTGTTTTTAAAATGTTTAGTTCCTTGGTTATTACAGCAAGTTCACCTTGAATTTTGTTTACACAGGTGAGTGCTGATCTGAAAAATGCTAGTTTATACTATTTTGGGTGGCATGATGTATTGTTTATAAGAACAGCTGTTGTGGTGTGTTACCTGTAAATTTTGAATTTCTGTTTGGTGTTATGACATGTTTTATTTAAGTCAAGAAATTAATTCCCTGTTGTGTTTGGTGTTCAACTGTAAACTGTATTTTGGGATGTATATTATTTAGTTTAGTGGCTAAGTTTCCTATTTCAGTTGTTCTTCCATTGTATTGCATCAATGGATCACCAACATGGTATTTCTAATAAATGACTTTGCCTTTTTCTATCGGTTTATCTTCAAAGAATTTGTTTTCCAGATCATTAATATAAATGTCAGCTAGTAGGCCAGCTAAACTTCTGCCCATTGCTAAACTGTCCTTCTGAATATAGATTTTCTTATTAAAAGAAAATAATTGTGAGACAACACTAATGCAAACAAATCCATCAGTTCATGTTACTTAGCTTTTTATGATGCAATAAGTTGTCTTTGATTATTTGAAGTGTTTCTGTTATAGGTATGTTGGTGTACAGGTTTACTATGTCGATGGATGTAAATTTTGCTGTTGTAGGAATAGTAATTCCTTTTATGCTATCAATTAATTCATAGCTATTCTTTATGGAGTACTTGTTTGTAAATGTGTAGGATTTACTGAGAATTTCATGAAGCTATGTGGTTATTTTGTATCCACGACTGTTTATTAAGTTGACTATTGGGTGTAGTGAGTGGCCTTGTTTATAAACCTTGGTTTGTGATTTGCGCTTTGGGGCTGTGGGGTTTATTGTTATGCAGTGTTTGGTTGCAGTTATTTAGCAGGTTTCTTATTTTGTTTCAGTATTTTGGGGTAGGATCAGATTCTAGTTCATTTATGTTGTTATTTTTAAGACTCTTATGTTTTGTTAATGTACTCTGAACCATATATTATTACACCTATATTGCTTTTGTCATGCATAACAAGAGTATTATTATCAACTAAATTTTTATTAATTTGTTTTAATATTGTAGACTCATTATGAATAATGTTGTGGAGTTTTCTCGTTTTTCTTTATAATTTTATTTGATTCAAGTGCTAGAGCATTTTGGTCATTTTAATTTAGTTTTGCTGATAGGCAGGCTACTTTAGTGTTAGTTATTGGGTCTTTGACAGTGTTTTCATCAAGTTTGGTGGAAATATTGTGTTTAAGCCCCTTATTTACCAAATTTAGTTCTGTGTTGTTGAAATTAATGTTTATTGTGTTTACCTCCCTCACAGAAAAATTACGTTTTCCATCAGGTAAGTGGGAGTAGGAGTTGATGGATTTTTTGGCAATGAGGTTTGAGAGCTGTTTCTTTTGGTTAAATGAACTTTTCAGCATTTCTTTATCCACAGATTGTTGAGCTAACTCAATGAATGTTACCATTTGGGACAGCATGAGGTGACTGCTTAACACTAAGTGCAGCCTGTAGATGTCTTTGTTGAGTAAGGCATTTTATTTATAATGAGACCTAATTTCGTTTTTGATCAATGCGACTTAACTTTTGCTTTTGGCTGCCCGAGCTGATTTACTTTGGTCATTGATTAGAACTTTGACATATTTAGGAGCAACGTTTTCTAATATGCACTGCTTACTGAATTTAACAGCAAGAACATTTTTCATTAACTTCAGTTTACACTTATGTATGAATTCATTGTTCCTGTGTAGCGAAATAAAACTTTTACCCATTCTGTATTTCGAACACTGCGACAGTCTTGTTAAAGGTTTCAGGAATTACTGCAACCTATTGCCATTTGTTCTTTCAATTTTTATTTATTCACGAGCAGTTTCGAATCTCCTGGTGATTCATCATCAGCACATCTACAAACAACTACTCCATAAAGAACAGCTATCAACTAATTCACAGCATAAAAGACATCGCTATTCTCACAATAGCAAAATTTACATCCCTCGACATACTAAACCTTTACACCAACATACCTATAACAGAAACACTCCAAATAATCAAAGACAACTTACTGCATCAAAAAATGGTATAACTCCAGAAATACGGTTTACAGTTAAACACCAAACACAACAGGGAATTAATTTCTTGACTTAAGTGAAACATGTCACAACACCAAACAGAAATTCAAAATTTACAGGAAACCCGCCACAACCAATGTTCTTATAAATAATTCATCAAGCCACCCAAATCAGCATAAACTAGCATTTTTCGGATCAGCACTCAACCATGTAAACAAAATTCATGGTGAATCTGCTGTAAAAACCAAGGAACTATACATTTTGAAAACAGTAGCCCACAACAATGCTTATGACCCAACCATAGTTGACAAACTAGATGCAAAAATGAAAACTAAGCAAAAACCATCAACAGACCTTTCATCAGCACCAGAAGAAACTAAATATGTATGTATTCCTTTCCTTGGTAATGTATCATATCAACTTGCAAAACTATTTAAACCACACAAAGTCAAAATCAGTTACCACACAAACAACAAAATACAAAACAAAGTAATTCACAACAGTAAAACAACCAGCCCACTATATCACAAATCTGGTATATACGAATTAACTTATGACAGCTGTTCTTGCTACTACATAGGACAGACAGGAATAAATTTTGAAATCCTATACAAAGAGCATACTGGCACACTCTGTTTAAAAAATTTAAATAAATCCACTCTTACAGCCCATCTAGCCCAAAACAGTCATTCAATCACAGATATAATAACCAACCTCCACATTCTACACATTGCAGACAAAGGAATAAAAATGTACCTCTTGGAACAATTAGAAATTTTCATGCATGACAACAAAACACCCCACACCATCTTAAATGAACAAATTGATTTAGCAAATAACCCATTCTTCCAAAATTTTAAAGAGTTATTAAATTTGAAAAACTAGTAAATACTGTACTCATCCACTCCCATACCCATTCCCCACCTTGCTCATACCACACCTAAACACTGTCCACTCTACCTCTCTTTGTACACACACACACACACACACAATCTACCCCCCCTCTTTCTCTCTCTCCCTCTCTCTCTATCTCTCTCCCCTCCAATGCCTCTCTCCCTCCTCCTCCCCCCCACTCCCCTCCCCATATGTATACCATCCTGTTTATTGAGCAATGAGTAACATGCCAAACATAACTTCACTACCAGAAATGTTGTCCTACACACTTTGTTATAGATTTTGTAGATAGCATAAGAAAATTTTGTAATGTAAAAACATAGTACTAATTTTTATAAAGAAAGTAATGTAATAAATATATATTATTGGTTAAAAACAGTCTTGGTTGCTATTTTGGTTTTTTATTTTGCAGTGATGCGTTTTGCCTTATTTAGGCATCTTCAGGTTATCTGTCTCGCTCCTGTGAATGCGAATGTGTTATGCAGATCTTCGTGTCTCTCGCGTCCATCTAGAAAAGATAACCTGAAGATGCCTAAATAAGGCGAAATGTGTCGTTGAAAAATAAAAAAACTAAAATTGCTACCAAGACTGTTTTTAACCAATATTGTTAAGCACTAGCTTGCTGTATGCCACATATGGATTGGAAGAATTTCTTTAATAAATATATATTTTATTACGAATGGCACACAAAACGAAAACCGAGCAAAGAAAATCTCTGCCTCCCTAAAACTCTTTGGAGACAACAATGGCCAGACTCTTTGGTTTGTTTATACTTTGTAAGGGATGTGGGAGTCACTAACTGTGGAGAAGTGCCTGTTTCACTTGATATTTAACGATAGTGGAAAGCATACATTATGTTTTCCACAGCAGTGCATGCCACAATAACAGTGAGTAATACCATCAAATTAATCTTAGAATCTTAATATTCTTCCCACCTACAGTTCTCACTTTTGCGTCTCTGTATTTGCCACAGATGCAGGTCCCCCGTAATACTCCAAACTAAATTGTATCATTCGATGATGAGTCGCCAGGTGATTCGGAACCAGTCATGATAAATAAAAATTGAAGGAATAAATGGCGATTGGTTGCAGTAATTCCTGAAACCTTTAACAAGACAGTCGCAGTGTTCCAAATCCAGAATAGATAAAAGTTTTAGAGTCCCAATTGCATAAGAGTTGCAAGCATGTATAACAGCTCAGTATCATGACAGTCTGCAGGCAGGTCTTAATGGACAAAAAGCCATGAATGCCAAAATAGACGCATGGTATTTATGGGAAGTTAGACAGGCTGGTGTTCAGAAGTACATACAAAACTATTTGCCTTGTGGTTAGTGGTCAGTCCCACCAAGAACTTCAATTACCTTGAAGACTCTTACAGACACTACAAACCCATTTCAGGGTGTTGCCTTAGACACGGTCAGACATTTCCCACAGAGTACAAAAAACAATAAATATACCTTATATATCACTGATCTTTTTCGAGATATCTAATTCTAGTACAAGTTGCAGATATGACTACAGGAACAGTAACAAGTGCCTTTGTCAATAGTTTAGTTTTATCATTCGGAAGTCCTGATGACAGTTTCACTGATCAGAGGACTAATTTCATGTACACCCTCTTTCTACAAGTGCACAAATTACTATGAACCAAAAAAGAGAGAAACAATTCTTTTCATCCAAAAGCTAATAGCCACCTCTAATGTGTTCATCAGACATTGCTTTAGCTGTTGTCTTACTACATCAACCACTCAATGACTGGGACAGGTTGGTCGCCTATGTAAGTTCTGCGTAAAATAGTCATATACATTAATCAACTAGGTATACATCCTACGAGGAAGTATATGGACGGCATATAGCTCTTCATTTGAACATAATAAAGTCCCATCTGTCCTGGGTCTGGCAGAAGTTGTCACATCAAGCCTATCTATAAGCAGATAAAGTAAAATAAATGTAAAGCTACCCAGAAACAAGATGAACGAAGTTACCAAGGAGCTGTGCTTTCTCAGTACGAACCTATGGAACTACTTTTGATTCGTAACCCCATAATTAGGAAAGGGAAGACTAAGAAATTCATGCCTCAATACGAAACCCTTTATTCCATCATACAAGTGACTTCTATTAATGCAGATATTCATTGGCTGACCATACAGTGGCAGTACATTCTGACTGTTTACAGCTATCATGCTCAAGCTCCGCCACCCTCAGCAGTGTCACTTAGTCCAGTTCAAAATAATTTATGACAAGGGACATGTACTATCAGGCAGCAAATCAGGAAAAAAGAACAAGTTGCTGTCAGATTATCCTCAGTATGTCTTGGGAAATAAGCACCTTTATGCTTGAGATTATGGGATTAAGGTATTGTTTGTTTGAACGAATTTCATGTGATATTTTATTCTGTCATGGAGTGGTTTCGCTTTGGGGAGGAGGGGGGGGGTTGTTTTTTATTGATGTGGTTATGAATAATATTTATGTTGTTCAGCCAGTCATTTTGACTGACTAGTACAAACGAATTGTGTTATACTGTAGAGCCAGTCTCCATTGTCCTTTTGCAGTTTTTTTTTATGCAAGAAGCTGCAAGAATTGCTTTCTAAAACAGAAATGTGCCTTGCTGTATTATAACTTACTATATATCAACAGCAAAGTAACGAGAGCAGTGATAATGTAAATGATTAAAGTGTGACCAGAACTAATTGCTTATTCAGTGGAAAATAGCTTAGAGAGATCCAGTGTTTTATAATAATGATGTGCCAGTAAAAGAGAATGTGAGGGGCTACTATTCAACATCATCAGGAGGTTACAATGTTACTCAGTAAAGCTTTAGACGTTCCTTCAAGTGATAAACGCACTGTGGTGATACATGAAATAACTGTTAGTTTTGTGCTATGTGCACTAAAGGCTTTACATAATGTGAAATAGACTTTTTACGAACGCATTTACACAATTGCAAACGAGGTTTAATCAGTATTAATTGTTATGAGATGAGAATTACAGTTTTGAGGTAGAAGAATGTTTTAATTAACCAGATCATTAGAAAAGTTGAAGTGAAATAGATAATTGGAGACATTAAGTAACAAAGTGTCTTTCCAGTAGCTCCTATTAATCGAATGGTTTCTTTACAACAATAAATATTTTTCTTTCGCCGAGTTTTTTACGAACAACACACACACCAAATAGTTATATTTTCACTTATTATCAGATGTCATGCTATTTCCACTTTACTGTCAAAATATACTTTAGAAGCCGGCCAGAGTGGCCGAGCCGTTCTAGGCGCTTCAGTCTGGAACTACGCGACCGCTATGGTCACAGGTTCGAATCCTGTCTCGGGCCTGGATGTGTGTGATATTCTTAGGTTAGCGCACTGGACTCGCATTCGGGAGGACGATGGTTCAATCCCGTCTCCAGCCATCCTGATATAGGTTTTCCTTGATTTCCCTAATTCGTTTCAGGCAAATGCTGCGATGGTTCCTTTGAAAGGGCACGGCCGATTTCCTTCCCCATCCTTCCCTAACCCGAGCTTGCGCTACGTCTCTAATGCCCACGTTGTCGACGGGACGTTAAACACTAACTTCCTCCTCCTCCTTAGGTTAGTTAGGTTTAAGTAGTTCTAAGTTCTAGGGGACTGATGACCTCAGCTGTTAAGTCCCATACTGCTCGGAGCCATTTATACTTTAGAATTCATAGTTCTCTTGTCCACAATACGCAAGTAAACTACTTAATTAAATACATGAAGAGAAAAGAGGTAAATCCATTCATTTATATAATAGTTAAGTACCAAATTTGCAACAACCAGATGACCTCTATATCAAGTGTTTGGAGTTAACACTAAAGGCTAACTCCTGCCATGAATAACCTACAGAGATCATGTACTTGCTATACTCATCTAATGTATGCAAACCACAGCTACTTGAAATTATCCAAGACTCCCTGCCGCCGTTGGATAAGCAGCTGCAGCAGCAAGTCGCTTACTCCTAGCTCACTCATTTGTTACATAGTTTAATTCTTAATTTCTTTGCGTGTTTTTGGTACTTCCATTGTTTAATTCATAAATTTCGGGCGTATTATAGTATTTGAGAGTTGTAGCATCGCGTTTTAGTACCTGAATAGTGTAAAATCGCGTAGTCTCCTTCCGCCGCCGAGCAGTGTGTCAGCAGCGCACAAGTGGCAGCATTACTGCATTTACTAGGCAATCTTGTATTTTAATAACCGTTTAAATTTTGTGTCGTTTTGTTTGCGCTCTCTGTAGATTAGTTCAGACGTTCTTTGCACAACAGCTTTTAGCATGGATAGAGACTGCAACTGCTGTGTTCGGATGCAGGCTGAGTTGGCATCCCTTCGCTCCCAGCTTCAGGCAGTGTTGGCTTCGGTCACGCAGCTTGAGGCTGTTGCCAATGGGCATCACTGTGGGGGTCCGGATGGGGGTTTGTTGGGGACGGCCAGCTCGTCCCACGCATCCCCCGATTGGACTAAGACTGTGGTTGCCTGGGATACTGCCCGCATTGAGGCTGATCCCTCACCTGTGGTAGAGTGGGAGGTCGTCTCAAGGTGTGGCAGGGGGCGAAAGACATTCTGGAGGGCTGAACGGAAGGCCTCTCCAGTTTGTCTGACGAACCGGTTTCAGGCTCTGTCTCAGGCCGATACTGATCTTCGGCCTGACATGGCTGCTTGACCTGTTCCAGAGGTTGCCCCTCAGTCTGCAAGATCCGGGCAGTCGCAGAGGGTGGGCTTACTGGTAGTTGGGAGCTCCAACGTCAGGCGCGCAATGGGGCCCCTTAGGGATATGGCAGCAAGGGAGGGGAAGAAAACCAGGGTGCACTCCGTGTGCATACCGGGGGGAGTCATTCCAGATGTGGAAAGGGTCCTTCCGGATGCCATGAAGGGTACAGGGTGCACCCATCTGCAGATGGTCGCTCATGTCGGCACCAATGATGTGTGTCGCTATGGGTCGGAGGAAATCATCTCTGGCTTCCGGCGGCTATCTGATTTGGTGAAGACTGCCAGTCTCGCTAGCGGGATGAAAGCAGAGCTCACCATCTGCAGCATTGTCGACAGGACTGACTGCGGACCTTTGGTACAGAGCCGAGTGGAGAGTCTGAATCAGAGGCTGAGACAGTTCTGCGACCGTGTGGGCTGCAGATTCCTCGACTTGCGCCATAGGGTGGTGGGGTTTCGGGTTCCGCTGGATAGGTCAGGAGTCCACTACACGCAACAAGCGGCTACACGGGTAGCAGGGGTTGTGTGGCGTGGGCTGGGCGGTTTTTTAGGTTAGATGGCCTCGGGCAAGTACAGAAAGGGCAACAGCCTCAACGGGTGCGGGGCAAAGTCAGGACATGCGGGGACCAAGCAGCAATTGGTATTGTAATTGTAAACTGTCGAAGCTGCGTCGGTAAAGTACCGGAACTTCAAGCGCTGATAGAAAACACCGAAACTGAAATCGTTATAGGTACAGAAAGCTGGCTAAAGCCAGAGATAAATTCTGCCGAAATTTTTACAAAGGTACAGACGGTGTTTAGAAAGGATAGATTGCATGCAACCGGTGGTGGAGTGTTCGTCGCTGTTAGTAGTAGTTTATCCTGTAGTGAAGTAGAAGTGGATAGTTCCTGTGAATTATTATGGGTGGAGGTTACACTCAACAACCGAGCTAGGTTAATAATTGGCTCCTTTTACCGACCCCCCGACTCAGCAGCGTAAGTGGCAGAACAACTGAGAGAAAATTTGGAATACATTTCACATAAATTTTCTCAGCATATTATAGTCTTAGGTGGAGATTTCAATTTACCAGATATAGACTGGGACACTCAGATGTTTAGGACGGGTGGTAGGGACAGAGCATCGAGTGACATTATACTGAGTGCACTATCCGAAAATTACCTCGAGCAATTAAACAGAGAACCGACTCGTGGAGATAACATCTTGGACCTACTGATAACAAACAGACCCGAACTTTTCGACTCTATAAGTGCAGAACAGGGAATCAGTGATCATAAGGCCGTTGCAGCATCCCTGAATATGGAAGTTAATAGGAATATAAAAAAAGAGAGGAAGGTTTATCCGTTTAGCAAGAGTAATAGAAGGCAGATTTCAGACCACCTAACAGATCAAAACGAAAATTTCTGTTCTGACACTGACAATGTTGAGTGTTTATGGAAAAAGTTCAAGGCAATCGTAAAATGCGTTTTAGACAGGTACGTGCCGAGTAAAACTGTGAGGGACGGGAAAAACCCACCGTGGTACAACAACAAAGTTAGGAAACTACTGCGAAAGCAAAGAGAGCTTCACTCCAAGTTTAAACGCAGCCAAAACCTCTCAGACAAACAGAAGCTAAACGATGTCAAAGTTAGCGTAAGGAGGGCTATGCGTGAAGCGTTCAGTCAATTCGAAAGTAAAATACTAGGTACCGACTTGACAGAAAATCATAGGAAGTTCTGGTCTTACGTTAAATCAGTAAGTGGCTCGAAACATCATGTCCAGACACTCCGGGATGATGATGGCATTGAAACAGAGGATGACAAGCGTAAAGCTGAAATACTAAACACCTTTTTCCAAAGCTGTTTCACAGAGGAAGACCGCAATGCAGTTCCTTCTCTAAATCCTCGCACAAACGAAAAAATGGCTGACATCGAAATAAGTGTCCAAGGAATAGAAAAGCAACTGGAATCACTCAACAGAGGAAAGTCCACTGGACCTGACGGGATACCAATTCGATTCTACACAGAATACGCGAAAGAACTTGCCCCCCTTCTAACAGCCGTGTACCGCAAGTCTCTAGAGGAACAGAAGGTTCCAAATGATTGGAAAAGAGCACAGGTAGTCCCAGTCTTCAAGAAGGGTCGTCGAGCAGATGCGCAAAACTATAGACCTATATCTCTGACGTCGATCTGTTCTAGAATTTTAGAACATGTGTTTTGCTCGAGTGTCATGTCGTTTTTGGAAACTCAGAATCTACTATGTAGGAATCAACATGGATTCGGGAAACAGCGATCGTGTGAGACCCAACTCGCTTTATTTGTTCATGAGACCCAGAAAATATTAGATACAGGCTCCCAGGTAGATGCTATTTTTCTTGACTTCCGGAAGGCGTTCGATACAGTTCCGCACGGTCGCCTGATAAACAAAGTAAGAGCCTACGGAATATCAGACCAGATGTGTGGCTGGATTGAAGAGTTTTTAGCAGACGGAACACAGCATGTTGTTATCAACGGAGAGACGTCTACAGACATTAAAGTAACCTCTGGCGTGCCACAGGGGAGTGTTATGGGACCATTGCTTTTCACAATATATATAAATGACCTAGTAGATAGTGTCGGAAGTTCCATGCGGCTTTTCGCGGATGATGCTGTAGTATACAGAGAAGTTGCAGCAGTAGAAAATTGTAGCGAAATGCAGGAAGATCTGCAGCGGATAGGCACTTGGTGCAGGGAGTGGCAACTGACCCTTAACATAGACAAATGTAATGTATTGCGAATACATAGAAAGAAGGATCCTTTATTGTATGATTATATGATAGAGGAACAAACACTGGTAGCAGTTACTTCTGTAAAATATCTGGGAGTATGCGTGCGGAACGATTTGAAGTGGAATGATCATATAAAATTAATTGTTGGTAAGGCGGGTACCAGGTTGAGATTCATTGGGAGAGTCCTTAGAAAATGTAGGCCACCAACAAAGGAGGTGGCTTACAAAACACTCGTTCGACCTATACTTGAGTATTGCTCATCAGTGTGGGATCCGTACCAGGTCGGGTTGACGGAGGAGATAGAGAAGATCCAAAGAAGAGCGGCGCGTTTCGTCACAGGGTTATTTGGTAACCGTGATAGCGTTACGGAGATGTTTAACAAACGCAAGTGGCAGACTCTGCAAGAGAGGCGCTTTGCATCGCGGTGTAGCTTGCTCGCCAGGTTTCGAGAGGGTGCGTTTCTGGATGAGGTATCCAATATATTGCTTCCCCCTACTTATACCTCCCGAGGAGATCACGAATGTAAAATTAGAGAGATTAGAGCGCGCACAGAGGCTTTCAGATAGTCGTTCTTCCCGCGAACCATACGCGAGTGGAACAGGAAAGGGAGGTAATGACAGTGGCACGTAAAGTGCCCTCCGCCACACACCGTTGGGTGGCTTGCGGAGTATAAATGTAGATGTAGATGTAGACTCTAGTAGTACACACAAGTGGGAAGTTATAATGTATAAAACAATATTATCTGGAGGTTGTGTTAGCCTTTTGTAAACAAAGAATAACTCACACTGCAACATTTTACTATTAGTCAGGCCAACGCATGCATACAGTTTGTCAGCACCTTTGCACGTCAAATGATCTATATATTCTTTGTATGTAAAGGATAACACACCAAAAGTAAGTCCTGGTCTTTGTAATTTGTGTTGGAATGAATTGTACCTTATGTGGATTGGTCTGGTGAAACAAATTAGTTATGGTTACGAATTTTCCCATATGCCATTCTAGGAAATTTATTATGCCTTTAGCAACTACACTTTTCTCGATTCTGCACCTAATTTACAATAGACTTCAGATGTGAAATCCTGAACATCACAGATAAGTCCATTGTCAGAAGACACTGCTACATGTCGAGACCACAGATTCAGCATGACAAAAATATAGGATATCAATGGTAGGTCAGGAGAAAGAGAGCATAGATAAGTTGAATTATATACTACTTCTGTATCATGAATGACTTAACTTCATTACCAAACAATGATACTGGAAAGCCACTAAAGATATAGAAGGCTTCAAATGTAGTTTCCCTGCAATGGTTTGTGAAAGCTAATGTTTTATTATGCCCAGTTCTATATGAAGTTCGGAGACAAACAATTTTTAAACAACAGTAGCACCTTCAGTGTCATATGGATGAATTAGAATTACTTATGGTTCTGCAAAGAAGGGTAGATGCATTGATTGTTCTAATTACACAGTGATGGGCTAACAGCTCTTATCACTGCAACAGTTACTCTGAAAGTATTTCACTTTAAATATTTCCGTGAGTACCTGTTTTTATGTTTTGTGTTACTTTTCTGTATTATTTCATGTGTGATAGAAATGATGTCATGACAGTCACTCTCCCCTGACACTAGCCAAAACCAGTGAACTAGTTTGTTGTACTAGTATGTGGTAGATTACCTTCCATTTAGCTTCAACATAGTATTTCATTTGAAATACTCTGATCAGACAGTGTGCATCATTCTTAAACAATAATGATTTTATTTCTTTCGTTTATGGGTAAACCAGTGATTGTGATTTAATATCCTCCTATGAAAACCTACTTACTATGTGCACTACAGAACGCATTTTATCTCTTTCATCTACTTTTGGAATTATGAACTACGCTGCGTGTACTCTGACCAAGTAATATAATAGATGCACTTCCACTGCATCTCTCACTATTCAGATGAGTAGCCATAATTAAAACGAGTTGCTCCCACAAGACCTGGTGGTATTTACCAGTATTACAAATGGTTAACGTCCATGTGGACATAATTTTGACACAACCCCACAAATATGAATAAATGTATGCATGGATCCATGGTTGTACCATTTTGCTGTTAGACAATCCAATGGTGCTGGCACATGATACTGAACATTATGCTATCCTCTTTTAATTTGGCTATCTGCTAAAAAAATGTATGTAGAGACATTGGTTCTCATCCTCAGTAAACAAGGAGGAATAGGGACAACTTCTCAATGACATGTTTTCTTAACTACTGCTAAGGCACGATGAACAGTCATTCTGTACTGCTGGAGAAATTCTGTAGTCACATATCATTGAAGTTAGTTTCTTAACCCTTCCATGTTATTCCCGTCCCTACTACCATGTTCCTGAATCTGTTTGGTTCTTCTGTTAAGAAGGGGCTAGTCTGAGCTCATATGGACCATGTCACTCTACGTCTACATCTACATCCATACTCCGCAAACCACCTGACAGTGTGTGGAGGAGGGTACCTTGAGTACCTCTATCAGTTCTCCCTTCTATTCCAGTCTCGCATTGTTTGTGGAAAGAAAGATTGCCTGTATGCATCTGTGTGGGCTCTAATCTCTCTGATTTTATCCTTATGGTCTCTTTGCGAGATGTACGTAGGAGGGAGCAATATACTGCCTGACTTCTTGGTGAAGGTATGTTCTTGAAACTTCAACAAAAGCCCTTACCGAGTTACTGAGCGTCTCTCTTGCAGAGTTTTCCACTGGAGTTTATCTATCATCTCTGTAACGCTTTTGCGATGACTGAATGATCGTGTAACAAAGTGTGCTTCTCTCCATTGGATCTTCTCTGTCTCTTCTATCAACCCTATCTGGTACAGATCCCACACCGGTGAACAGTATTCAAGCAGGGGCGAACAACTTTACAGTAACCTACTTCGTTTTCGGACTGCATTTTCTTAAGATTCTTCCAATGAATCTCAGTCTGACATCTACTTTACCGACAATTAATTTTATATGGTATTCCCATTGTAAATCACTCTTAATGCCTACTCCCAGACAGTTTATGGAATTAACTGCCTCCAGTTGCTGACCTGCTATGATTCAGCTAAATGATAAAGGATCTTTCTTTCTATGTATTTGCAGCACATTACACTTGTCTACATTGAGATTAAATTGCCATTCCCTGCACCATGCGCCAAATTGTTGCAGATCCTCCTGCATTTCAGTACAATTTTCCATTGTTACAACCTGTAGATATTCTACAGCATCATCTGCAAAACGCCTCAGTGAACTTCTGATGTTATGCACAAGGTCATTGATATATATTGTGAATAGCAACGGTCCTACGACATTCCCCTGTGGCAGATCTGAAATCACTCTTACTATGGAAGACTTCTCTCCATTGAGAACGTCATACTGCGTTCTGTTATCTAGGAACTCTTCAATCCAATCTCACAACTGATCTGATAGTCCATATGCTCTTACTTTGTTAATTAAACGACTGTGGGGAACTGTATCAAACGCCTTGCAGAAGTCATGAATCACTGCATCTACCTGGGAACCCTTGTCTATCGCCCTCTGTGTCTCGTGGACGAATAGCTCTGAGCACTATGGGACTTAACAGCTATGGTCATCAGTCCCCTAGAACTTAGAACTACTTAAACCTAACTAACCTAAGGACATCACACAACACCCAGTCATCACGAGGCGTGGACGAATAGCGCGAGCTGCGTTTCACACGATCGTCTTTTTCGAAACCCATGGTGATTCCTACAGAATAGATTTCTATTCTCCAGAAAAGTCACTATACTTGAACATAATACGTTTCCCAAAATTCTACAACTGATCGACGATAGAAATATACACTCCTGGAAATTGAAATAAGAACACCGTGAATTCATTGTCCCAGGAAGGGAAAACTTTATTGACACATTCCTGGGGTCAGATACATCACATGATCACACTGAGAGAACCACAGGCACATAGACACAGGCAACAGAGCATGCACAATGTCGGCACCAGTACAGTGTATATCCACCTTTCGCAGCAATGCAGGCTGCTATTCTCCCATGGAGACGATCGTAGAGATGCTGGATGTAAGCCTGTGGAACGGCTTGCCATGCCATTTCCACCTGGCGCCTCAGTTGGACCAGCGTTCGTGCTGGACGTGCAGACCGCGTGAGACGACGCTTAATCCAGTCCCAAACATGCTCAATGGGGGACAGATCCGGAGATCTTGCTGGCCAGGGTAGTTGACTTACACCTTCTAGAGCACGTTGGGTGGCACGGGATACATGCGGACGTGCATTGTCCTGTTGAAACAGCAAGTTCCCTTACCGGTCTAGGAATGGTAGAACGATGGGTTCGATGACGGTTTGGATGTACCGTGCACTATTCAGTGTCCCCTCGACGATCACCAGTGGTGTACGGCCAGTGTAGGAGATCGCTCCCCACACCATGATGCTGGGTGTTGGCCCTGTGTGCCTCGGTCGTATGCAGTCCTGATTGTGGCGCTCACCTGCACGGCGCCAAACACGCATACGACCATCATTGGCACCAAGGCAGAAGCGACTCTCATCGCTGAAGACGACACGTCTCCATTCGTCCCTCCATTCACGCCTGTCGCGACACCACTGGAGGCGGGCTGCACGATGTTGGGGCGTGTGCGGAAGACGGCCTAACAGTGTGCGGGACCGTAGCCCAGCTTCATGGAGACGGTTGCGAATGGTCCTCGCCGATACCCCAGGAGCAACAGTGTCCCTAATTTACTGGGAAGTGGCGGTGCAGTCCGCTACGGCACTGCGTAGGATCCTACGGTCTTGGCGTGCATCCGTGCGTCGCTGCGGTCCGGTCCCAGGTCGACGGGCACGTGCACCTTCCGCCGACCACTGGCGACAACATCGATGTACTGTGGAGACCTCACGCTCCACGTGTTGAGCAATTCGGCGGTACGTCCACCCGGCCTCCCGCATGCCCACTATATGCCCTCGCTCAAAGTCCGTCAACTGCACATACGGTTCACGTCCACGCTGTCGCGGCATGCTACCAGTGTTAAAGACTGCGATGGAGCTCCGTATGCCACGGCAAACTGGCTGACACTGACGGCGGCGGTGCACAAATGCTGCGCAGCTAGCGCCATTCGACGGTCAACACCGCGGTTCCTGGTGTGTCTGCTGTGCCGTGCGTGTGATCATTGCTTGTACAGCCCTCTCGCAGTGTCCAGAGCAAGTATGGTGGGTCTGACACACCGGTGTCAATGTGTTCTTTTTTCCATTTCCAGGAGTGTATGTCTATAGTTCTGCACATCTGTTCGACGTCCCTTCTTGAAAACGGGGATGACCTGTGCCCTTTTCCAATCCTTTGGAATGCTGCGCTTTTCTAGAGACCTACAGTACACCGCTGCAAGAAGGGGGGCAAGTTCCTTCGCGTACTCTGTGTAAAATCGAACTGCTATCCCATCAGGTCCAGCGGCCTTTCCTCTTTTGAGCGATTTTAATTGTTTCTCTATCCCTCTGTCGTCTATTTCGAT
Organism: Schistocerca cancellata; assembly: GCF_023864275.1. NCBI lineage: Eukaryota > Metazoa > Arthropoda > Insecta > Orthoptera > Acrididae > Schistocerca > Schistocerca cancellata. The sequence continues at coordinate 153,738,102 of NC_064636.1, forward strand.
ATCCACCATTTTGTCATCTGTGCGACAATCAAGAGAGGGAACAATAGTGCAGTCTTCCTCTGCGAAACAGATTTGGAAAAATACATTTAGTATATCGGCCTTTAGTCTGTCCTCCCCTGTTTCAGTACCATTTTGGTCACAGAGTGTCTGGACATTTTGTTTTGATCCACCTACCACTTTGACATAAGACCAAAATTTCTTAGGACTTTCTACCAAGTCAGTACATACAACTTTACTTTCGAAATCGTTGAACGCCTCTCGCACAGCCCTCCTCACACTACAATTCGCTTCATGTAATCTTTGTTTGTCTGCAAGAATTTGTCTATGATTATGTTTGCTGTGAAGTTCCCTTTGCTTTTGTAGCAATTTTCTAACTCGATTGTTGTAGCACGGTGGCTCTTTTCGATCTCTTACGATCTAGCTTGGCACATACTCATCTAATGCATATTCTACAATGGTTTTGAGCTTTGACCACTGATCCTCAACACTATCTGTACTTGAGATAAAACTTTTGTGTTGAGCCGTCAGCTACTCTGAAATCTGCTTTTTGTCACTTTTGTTAAACAGAAAAATCTTCCTACCTTTTTTAGTATTACTATTTATGGCTGAAATCACTGATGCTGTAACTGCTTTATGATCTCTGATTGCCTGTTCTGCGTTAACTGTTTCAAATAGTTTGGCTCTGTTTGTCACAAGAAGATCTATTATGTTATTGCTATGATTTGGCACATCAGTTGTCAAAGAGTAAGTGTTTGAGCAATGACAGAAATATCGTTAAGCACTTCATCTTGGCCCTCACTAACCCTACCTATGATTTATTCGCATCATCTTGGCTCATATGTCTTGGAAATGGGAATATCACCACTCCATTCATGCATTTTACTGTTAATTATGGACTTACCATTCCATAAGCAACGTATCTGAAACTTTGATCATTCTTTTAAGATACTAATATGGTATGTTTCAATTGCAACACCTACAAAGGTGATTCCAGCAAGTTTCAAACTGCTTCCAGTGTGCATCCTAATCTGAAAGATAATAGTACTGCTATCCTCTACACCATATTTTTTTCCAACCACTTCCATTTAACATGAGGGTGTAAGACCATTAAACAATGATACACTGCGAGAAATGTGATATGCCTTGTTCGATGTACAGGCTCCTGTTTATTCCATGTTATTAACTGCTCAACAATTTGCAAGTGAAAGGAACCAATGGGAATCGCTAGATAGGCAGTTAGTGTCTTTCAAAATCTATGCCACGCAAATGAGTCAGGAAGATGTTGCTTGGCCTTCTGGTTCCTCCAGAGGCGTCATCCTAACACAGTCCAATTAGTGATCACAGAGACACTGGTCTGGTCATAGCACTTACTTCTGATTCATCTTTGTACTATGGTCCATTTTACCATCTGTCATCTTGCTGTCAAGTAAAAACATATGTGTCCCACTTGCACACTGAGAACTACAACACCTCAATTATGGCAGTAGTGCCTCCACTCACACACAACACAATCACCTATGAAACACAACATTGCCTCTTAGACACTTAAAGACAGTTCCCTGAGTGAGTAACTATATCTAATTCCTACACTATCATATTATTTTGCCTCATAATGTTTCACTTACCACTGACAATGCTTTGGGTATTATGCGTACACAGGTAATAATGTTCCACACTGTTTCCAGTCTGAACACTGATCTGCCATTGGGGATATATCTGCTTAGTACATTTTTATAATAATACTGGAGCCTCCATTTGATCTTTATGAACCCTTGTCCTACATTACTCGTCGCCATTGTGCAAGAGGGGATCTCAGACATTATCTACATCCTCCATCGAATAAAATGAGACATTCAGCAGTACAGAACCACATTTCCCAAGCAGTTCCTGGCTGATGCACCTGGCACTACACCAAATTTCAGGTCTGTTGACTCCTTCAAGAAAAATATGAATAATGAAGTCTTTTTCCCAATAAGGCCACCACCAATGTTATCAATTACATTCATACTCTAATTTAACACTCACTAACCCACAATTTTGTGCATTTGTCCTCCAGTAATGTGTTTTACCTGCCACTTAGGCTCTGCTATTTTGATGATGTGAATGCCAACTCATCTAATGACCTCCATTCCGTTTATGGAACGATTTAGAATGCTTCATGTAATCTGTTCAGCTGCTCTGTGCTTCCCCATCTGTCACTAACCAAAAGAGCCGTGTATCTGGATAGGCATACATTACTGATACATGTTACTTTTGTGTCCCTTTTATTTGCACTAATACATACCACATTATGCATTCAAATGTAGTACACTATAAATAGCTGTACAGTTGGACACACCCCAGTGCCTTACACACCAACAAAGCTAATGTAATACTTGCCAGCACTGCATCACTGAGAAAAACTTTAAATGTTTTGCCTCTTTAAATTCATTTACTTACCTGATTTATCTATAGGCGTTTCTGCACATTTCATATTCCTTTACCACCTTTGCTTTGGCATTCTTTTATAGCAGCAGAATTAAATTCTATGGCTTCATGACACAAATGTTGTATGGCAACAGCACACTCACTTCTATTCCTACCACTCGTATGTTCATTACACCTTGATAGGCTGATGCGATGACGAAAAACGTCTGATTCATCAAGCAACAAGCTCCTGCCCTTCCTTTTGCATCCCTTTATGATTAAATCTAAGTTGCCATAGTTGTAGTGCATGATGTCACCTCTTTTCCTGTTAATGTATTTCTGTTTTTCACTTTATACTATCATGTTCTGCCATCTGTTTTTATCACCTAATTTAATTAGGACTGGCATGGACCAGTTAAGTCCCTCAACAGTCAAAAGACGATAATCCTTTTACAAAATTTACTATTGTGAACACCTTTTTTCAGTTCATTGGGTGTTACAAAAAGGTATGGTCAAACTTTCAGGAAACATTCCTCACACACAAATAAAGAAAAGATGTTATGTGGACATGTGTCCAGAAACGCTAAATTTCCATGTTATAGTTCATTTTAGTTTCGTCAGTATGTACTGTACTTCCTTGATTCACCGCCAGTTGGCCCAATTGAAGGAAGGTAATGTTGACTTCGGTGCTTGTGTTGACATGCGACTCATTGCTCTACAGTACTAGCATCAAGCACATCGGTACGTAGCATCAACAGGTTAGTGTTCAGGTTAGTGTTCATCACGACGTCGTTTTGCACTCAGTGCAATGTTTACAAATTCGGATTTGGCAGATGCCCATTTGATGTATGGATTAGCATGGGGCAATAGCCATGCCACGGTACGTTTGTATCGAGACAGATTCCCAGAACGAAGGTGTCCCAGCAGGAAGACGTTTGAAGCAATTGATCGGCGTCTTAGGGAGCACTGAACATTCCAGCCTATGACTCGCGACTGGGGAAGACCTAGAACGACGAGGACACCTGCAATGGACGAGGCAATTCTTCATGCAGTTGACGATAACCCTAATGTCAGCGTAAGAGAAGTTGCTGCTGTACAAGGTTACGTTGACCACGTCACTGTATGGAGAGTACTACGGGAGAACCAGTTGTTTCCGTACCATGTACAGTGTGTGCAGGCACTATCAGCAGCTGATTGGCCTCCACGCGTACACTTCTGTGAATGGTTCATCCAACAATGTGTCAATCCTCATTTCAATGCAAATGTCTTCCTTAAGGAGGAGGCTTCATTCCAACGTGATCAAATTGTAAATGTTCACAATCAACAAGTGTGGGCTGTCGATAATCCGCACGCAATTGTGCAATCACGTCATCAACACATATTTTCTGTGAACTTTTGGGCAGACATTGTTGGTGATGTCTTGATTGGGCCCCATGTTCTTCCACCTACGCTCAATGGAGCACGTTATCACGATTTCATACCGGATACTCTACCTGTGCCGCTAGAACATGTGCCTTTACAAGTATGACACAACATGTGGTTCATGCACGATGGAGCTCCTGCACATTTCAGTCGAAGTGTTCGTACACTTCTCAACAACAGATTCGGTGACCAATGGATTGGTAGATGCGGACCAATTCCATGGCCTCCACGCTCTCCTGACCTCAACCCTCTTGACTTTCATTTATGGGGGCATTTGAAAGCTCTTGTCTACAAAACCCCAGTACCAAATGTAGAGACTCTTCGTGCTCGTATTGTGGACGGCTGTGATACAATACGCTATTCTCCAGGGCTGCATCAGCGCATCAGGGATTCCATGCGATGGAGGGTGGATGCATGTATCCTCGCTAATGGAGGACATTTTGAACATTTCCTGTAACAAAGTGTTTGAAGTCACGCTGGTACGTTCTGTTGCTGTGTGTTTCCATTCCCTGATTAATGTGATTTGAAGAGAAGTAATAAAATGAGTTCTAACATGGAAAGTAAGCATTTCCGGACACATGTCCACATAACATATTTTCTTTCTTTGAGTGTGAGGGATGTTTCCTGAAAGTTTGGCCATACCTTTTTGTAACACCCTGTATAGGGTATCCTGTGTGGTGCACGACACGCCAGTTTGCTTGAGCCATCACGAGCTTGGACAGTTGGTTACGATTCCTTTCGTAGTTCACCTCTGATCCTTATTGCACCTTCCATTATATTTTAATGCATTATATAAATGTAACGAATCTCTCAACTTTAATTTCGATACAGGCAATTGAAGCTGGTTTGGCCATTTTCCTAACAGCGAAGCTCTCTATTCATTCCCATAGCTCACAAAGAAAGTTATCACTACTGGGTAGGTCTCCTATTTTGACAACCTTGTCCTAAATCTAACATCTCCATATTCATGCCAGTTTACATAATGGACACTTCCAAAATGTGGTTTCATTCTCATTAGATTTTCAGAGAAGTGGGGATAGAAACTCGCATTTGGTTTACCAACGAAGTTCAGAATTAGCATAACTACAGTAAATCATACACATCAGCCAACCATTGACCTAATTCTGCAAAATACCAGGCTATGACGTCTTCTGTTCTTTCAAAAAGCATCCCAAACACAACTGGCTGTGAATTCAGTCCTCTCAACGTTCAGCTTTACTCGACATAAATTATCACTATTTTTTAGAAAGAATAATAAACTTTTAAACTTGTGCAAAGTTTCAAGACAACTAGCACCTGTGAACATACTATAAATACTGCTGATCAATCATCTTGACTGCAGAAGCATCGAACCTTGGTCCCTGTTGCAATTGCCTCCACATGAGTGCTAACTTTTGCAGCATTCAAGCAGAAACGACCAGACAATATGTACTACCATCATTGTCTCTTCACAGATTTAATTTTCCTTCACTACATTACAGACACTGTTCATCCTGTGGACAACTAGTCAAAGTACCATTCCACCATGCTATGCAACTTTGGTTTAATGGAAGTGCAGCTGTTCTGAAAACAAATGTGGTACCCCTGATCATACTGATGCTGATAGCTCCCCAGCAAGCTTGATTCATTGTTACGCAGTGTCATGAAATCCTAGTATCCTGGCATGTGCGGCTCACTCACACTGATGATAACCTTTTGGCTACCAACTGACAAATCCATAATATAGTCACTGTGCCAATACGGCAACATTTGGGACTTAAAAACGCGATCCAGCGTGACTTAATAACTATACACAGGGAACTGTGCAAACTGACTGCTACTTTGGAAATAACCAAAGCTTCACAGATTTTTTTGTACAGCAGCCATGCAACAGTTGCATGTTAACACCTTGCTCCTACCATTCAGCCAAAACTGCAACAGAGACTCAGCCCTAACTTAGTGCCAGCGGAAACCTTCCTGAAAACCATAACTAGTAATTCATTTCATGCATCAGTACACAAGAAAATGACCAACTCCATGTAGGAATCAACCTTGCTGTATTATTGCACTGCTGCTATTGTAAAACTGTCAAGATCGATAGATGTGTTAACAGTGCAGCTATCCCTGTCAATAATCTGCACCAGTTGCAAATCTTAGTGTTATCGTCTTCTCTTTCCCTGTCGCCTGTGTAGCTGCTTATGAATGTAATATTTGGCAACGGATATCCTGATTGTTTACAAGGGTTGTACATCACACTGTCATGTAGTTCGAATTTCAACTGTGCTTTCACACTAATTATTACAAGCATCCTACTTTATTACCCTCACTACTGTCGCAAATTGCGAAATTGCATTAATTTTAGAGGAAACCAAAGAATTCCCTTGCTCTTGCACTGTTGTTGCAATGCACAAACCTTTATTTATGCCCGCTGCGAACAAATTACAGTATTTGGTAGTACAGCCAACTATTGTAGCAGTTCTCTGCTCTGGCCATACAATTACGCATCTGACTTATTGATTTTCTCTAACAGCAGACTTTTATTCAACTTTCTTATTATAATGTATCACACCCACCATTAGGTTATCTGTTCATTTAACTTACACACACAATAGCTTTGAACTTTTCTGTTAATTTCCCTGAAACACCTTTTATGCTGGCACCCAACCGACAGACTGCTTACACTACCAAAAAAATCAAAGACTCGCCTTCTGCAAACCATTGATGAATACTAGCTTGGGAAAATTGCAAGTTACCATTGACCACGACACTGCACACATCACTGAGTGGAGTAAGCTGGAATACCTACATTGAGTGGTTGCCTTGGTGTCATCACTCTCCCAGTCACTGTAGTTGTCCTCAGATCGGTTATATGATCATATGTAATCAAGGATATTGTGAATTATTGAGATCACCAAAACCAGTGGTGCATGAGCAGCAGCTGTTGGGTAATTTTATACTTAAGTGGATTTTGGATCCTGGCACAATTCAGTCACGACTCTCGTTTACGACTAAGCATTAGGAGATTGGATGCTAATAGGTATTAGTTTGTTTACATTGTACAATTTTGTCATTTTTCTTATTTTTCAAAATTGGAGAGCATTACTTTCCACTTAGATAAGGACAAAACCAATGAGGTAGGATTTAACAATCAGTACCAATTAAGTACATGAAATAAGATTTAATGAAACATCTGGTGCAACATACTTCCAGAAACATGTAAACAACTTGTCAAGTCCCTATCATGTAGAACTGTCTACGCATTGTGTTCCAAACGTGGACAATCATGCTATTAAGCAGGTTGTTATATTTGTTGTTACATTTACTAATGCAGGATTAGTACTAACAGAACAAATGTATACACTATTAATGACACACAGAGCAAATCTCTTGAGAAAACATACCTGAGTAAAATAATTGCCATAATCATGTTTCTCCAGTGTTGAGTTTACTAGCCTGAGTGAAGGAACTGCCATAATATATGGGTACCCAATTGCTGACATTGTTTGTAAAATGCAGAGTTACAAGTAATACATGATGACTATGTTAGGGATAATAATCAGAAAGTCATCACATTTCCTTGGCCTTATACTGAATATTGCATGCTACTTACGATTACTGACGAAAGTAAGGATTTATCACAATTCAGAATCCTCTTGTCTCAAGATCGATAGGAAAAAATAGCAGTGTTAATGACAGAAACATATTTGATTCACGTTTGAGGCATATTTAGCAATACAATTTCTTGACATTTCAAGCTGCAGATAGGGATTTTTATACTGCCATTGTATCTGCTACCACTCTAAAGTACACATAATTACACATTTTTTTCACAGTTCTACCACACTCTACTGTTATTTCACAGCCATTACCATTTATTGTCTCCCTGCTACATCCATTATTTTACAGGCCTTGAGAGCACCATCCAGGGATACCTATTTGCTTAAACTAACACCTACTTGTTTCTTTCTCAAGTGGAGTAATGCATGTGTCTTGAGAGTACTCAATTGAGTGAAACTTCTGTCACAGATTACGCATTTATGAGGCTTTCTTCCAGTGTGAATTAATACATGCCTATTGAGAGTGCCTGACATAGCAAAAGATTTTCCACAAATCTCACATTTGTGAGGTTTCTTTCCAGTGTGAATTAATGTGTGTTTCTTGAGATTGCCTGACGTAGCAAAAGGTTTCCCACAGGTAACACATTTGTTAGGTTTCTGTCCAGTGTGAATGAAAGCGTGTGCCTTGAGACTGCCTGATGTAGCAAAAGATTTCCCACAGATGTCACATTTGTGCACTTTCTTTCCAGTGTGAATTAATGTGTGTTTCTTGAGATCACCTGACATAGCAAAAGATTTCCCACAAACCTCACATTTGTGAGGTTTCTTTCCAGTGTGGAAGAATGTATGTTTCTTAAGATCGCCTAACATAGTAAAACATTTCCCACAAATCTCGCATTTGTGAGGTTTATTTCCAGTGTGAATTAATGTGTGTTTCTTGAGATCACCTAACATAGTAAAACATTTCCCACACATTTCACATTTGTGAGGTTTCTTTCCAGTGTGAATTAGTATGTGAGTCTTCAGATGACATGACTGGACAAACGATTTGTCACAAATATCACATTTGTGAGGTCTTTTCCCAGTGTGTATCAGTGCATGTCTCTTGAGATCACATGACCTAGCAAACAATTTGCCACAAATATCACATTTGTGGGTTCTGTTTGCAGTAAGTGGATCAGCCTGGGGAGTGACATTAACAACTGTAGATGAAGCTCCATAATCATTTGATTTCTCCGTATCATTTCTCATATGTGTGTAACGCCTGTCATTAGAGGACTTCTTTGAAGCTTTCGAAGTTTCCTTACACGAAGACTGCTCATTGTGTTCTGTAACAGAAACTTCTGGCTCACTATCCAAGAAGATACTGCTTTGATGATGATCACTATCGCCATATTTTTCATGGTTGCTAGCAGGTAAGACAGAATTCTCACTCATTCTCAAATGTTTTTTCAAACTAACATTACTGTGAAATACCTCACCACACCACTTACAAACATACAAAGGTGGTTGCGTACCATCAATGTGCATAAACACATGCATTATGAGTCTGTATTTGGAAGGAAAGCTTTGTAGGCAGAAATTACAGCTATATACATGAAATTCCTTTTCCCTTGTACTACAGTCATATCGGGTAGCATCTGAGCACTCCTTATCAATAATCACATCTTCTGTATTGGGACCCCACTCGTCTGTTGACGTCTTCATGTCTATCACCAACTTATCCTGGACTAGCTCATGGTGATAAGTTTCCTCACATAATATGCCACAGCTCCCACCAGTAATCTGAGTCAATCTGAAGAGTAAGGAGAAGAATGTTAAATACTGATATACAAACAGGAAAGAAACAATATTTGAGTGTCCATAAATCAAGTACTATAGGCCGCAATTCATAAAAGTGTATAAGAAATTACATATTCAGTAACTGTTAGTAATTTAAAATTACACTATTCACCAGAAGGAAAGAAATGATCATGTAAACGTGGTTTAAAACGAAAATAACCAGACGAAATTCTCGTTATTCAGGAGTTTTAAAGTAATATAACTGTGGGTGAGAGAAGAGCTTTAAAACTCCTGAATGACGACGAGAGTATTTTGGTTCTCCCAGCTGACAAAGGAAGCGCAACGGTGGTTATAGATGTGGCGAACTATCAGAGAAAAATTACTGATCTACTGGATCCGCAAGCATATAGGAAGCTGAATAAGGACCCCACTAACAACGTTCTCGGAACTGTGTCGCGGTTAATATAAAGTGCTCCATTGAAGAGAGTGTACAGAAAGGTCTCTACAATTCGACTGCGCTACCACCGAGGCTTTATGGATTGCCCAAAATTCATAAAGAAAATGTGGCGTTAAGACCGATACTAAGTGCCATTGGTTCGCCCAAATACTCGTTAGCCAAGTTTTTGACTACGCTGTTAAAACCACACGTGGGCCGTTCGGACTCTTTATATAAAGAATTCGACACATTTCATCAGCAGATTGAATGGCATAGTGGTCCAGCCAGAGGACATATTGGTCAGCTTCGATGTGGTATCGCTGTTTACTATGGTTCCACTTAATGATGTATTGGAACAGCTGGATCGAATTTTTCTTGCCGATATTTTAGAACTGTTTGAGTGTTGTTTGACGACCACATACTTCAAGTGGAATGAACAGTTTTATGAGCAAACGGATGGCGTGGCTATGGAAAGCCCCCTAAGTCCCGTAATTGCAAACTTCTTTATGGAGAAATTCGAAGAACAGGCCTTAGGTACTGCCAGCAAGAAACCAAATGTATGGTTCCGATACGTGGATGACACGTTTGTGCTGTGGAGACATGGTAGGGAGGAACTAAGCTGGTTCCACGAACATCTCAACAGTATAAAATCGAGAATTCAGTTTACAATGGAGGAGGAGATAGACGGCAAATTACATTTCCTCGATGTGCTTGTTTTTAGAAACTAAAATGGTAGTTTGGGCCACTCAGTGTACCGCAAACCCACGCACACGGACCGTTATTTGCACCGGGATTCGAACCACGACCCACAAAAGAAGCGGGGTGTTATCAAGACGTTAGCGGACAGAGCTAGAAATATTTGTGAACCTGAGTTGCTCGACGCTGAGATGGAACATCTCCACAATGCACTAATGAAGAACGGATATTCGTCCGCCGAAATAAAACGTGCGTTGAGGCAGCCACGCAGAAATCATACTGACGTACAGGCTACTGCAAAATCTAAGGTTTTCCTGCCGTTTGTTAAAAATGAAACGGAAAGAATAGGGAGGATCTTGACGAAGCGGAATATTACAGTAATTTACAAGCCCACCAGGAAGATATAGGAATACCTTAAGCCTGCCAAGGACGCTCGCAAACCATTGGAAAAAGCTGGAGTGTATAGCATCCCATGCAGCTGTGGTGATGTTTATGTGGGTACCACTAAAAGAACTGTTCCTAAACGTTTGGAAGAGCACAAGGGAAATTGTAGAAGAGGAGAAACGGAACGATCAGCTGTTGCGGAGCATGCTTTCCAGCCAGGGAACCACAATATTCGTTTCGAGGAGACGCAAGTACTAGCGGTCACGAGCAGATATTACGAAAGGCTCTACAGGGAGGCGATCGAAATCGCTAAACACCCAAATAATTTCAACCGAAAGGAGGAGGGCGTCAAATTAAACGGTATATGGATGCCGGTGTTAAAGAAGACGTGTACCACCCGTCCACTACTGGGTGATGGCAACGGCGATCGACGGCGACGGACAGCGGCCAATTGCACTAACGTTTTCAAAACACGTGACGTCACGCTGCGGCGCGGGAGCGCGCAGACACGGAATTTAGAGGCAGTCAGTAGCGAGCCAGTGGGTGTGCTGGACCTTCCATCGAGCTACGTATCCCCTTGAAGATGTCTCCCGCAGTCGGAGACGAAACGTTGGGAATCACCACGGAATTCATCAACCGACCACGGCACAACAACCCGGATAATTATAATGGACTAGCAAAAATCGAAGCATTTTTGAAAATTCTTTGATGTGTGGAAACATATGCACTAGATAATTTCGTATCACAAACGTATGAACACGAATTCCACCAATTACATCATGGTAGCTTCCAAAGCACTGAAATAAAGATTGTTACGTGCTTTTGTCGACCAAGCATAGCTCGTGTCACATGATCTCGCCAGCCAATGACAGCAGATATTCAGAGCATAGGAAACGTTATGTAGTCAGCCAGTAACAACAAGAATGTTACGCTGTGCAAACACACAAATAGGAAAAGTTAATGGTTTAAATTAATATACATCAGTACACCCACAATAAAAGCAAAGTTTTCATACATAATTTTGACTTTCGAAAAATTTTTGCTGATTTTCCGAGAGTATGGTTACAAGATCATCAGCTTCAATTGCAGCAGCTTAATATTTCTGACGAGCACGATAATAAATTTCACTTATGTGCACCGGACACTTCATTCCTTACGTGTTCTGTAGAGCACTTTGATTTTTTTTACATAGATCGCTGAAGAACTTACTTCACACTTGGTTTTGAAAGGCAATTATACTTTTTGCCAGCATTATTGCCTAATCTGTAATCAGTGAAAGAACTAAAATAAATATGAAAGACTAAACTCGAATCCTTGTTTTCGTTTGTGTATTACCTTTTCAAGATACGTGAAATGCAAATGTGCAGTCAAAATTTAGAATTATGTCATGGTCTTCTGGGCCCAGAATTTTTCCATATGGCTGGACAGGAGCGTTAAGTTTTGAATGAGAATCTATTGATTTAAGAAATTCATCACACGTTGTCACACATCACATCTTGCATAAAATGAAATTTACTTTCAAATTAACGTTTCTGAAACCAACATTCGCAATATTTCCCCTGTCCAGTTGTAAATGTAAGCAATTATGACATCACTAATCAAAATGAACCCAGGAATGAGACTCATTGAAAGCAGTTCGTTGTTACGAAGTATTGCAGAATCCTTAACACTGTTGTCAGCAGGTGCTTGTGTGTGTGCACAGGTTGTTGTTGTGAATAGCGCATTTTCTTTGCAACAAGAGATTTATTTTGGTGATATTCCCCCGATTTTGTTTTATTGCTGCAGTATTATTCTGCAGTGGTGGGCTACAGCAAAATTTTTAATTAGTATATCAGTTCTTAGGAATCAAAATTACAAAAATTTTACTGAAAAATAAAATAATAAAAATTGCTGGATATCTAAAAAATCCCTCGTCCAGATCTGAACAGACTTGAGTCCTTTTTGTATGGATATATTAAACACAAGGTGTACAGCAGTAACCCCAAAACCATTTCTGAGCTGGAAACATATGTTCAGGTAGTCATCGACGATACTGGTGTTCCAATACTTCAGTGGGTCTTGCAGAATTTTGCTATTTGGCTGTGCCACATCATCGCCAATTATGGCAGCCATATCGAACATGTCATAACATAAATCCAGACATCTGTAGAGAAGTTTACATTTTGAATAAATGTCTGTGAACGCTGTAGTTTGCAACTAATTTACGATTTTTTTTTCATATAGTTCAATAACTGTCACCTTGTATGTTTGCTAAGTTACAGACTGGGCACTGGGCTATGGGCTACATATCCCTTGCTGTTACCTGTGTTTTGATGGAGTAATTCAATTACGTATGTTGGTGTGACTTTCTGCCCAAGTTGAAAGTGAGGTTATTATTTCTTTTGTTATAATGCATAGGAAGGTGAAATCACTGTTAATGTTCAACATCCTTCCTCACAGTATCACTCCATCCTTGCCTCTCTGATTCTTTTATGGAAACAATTTGTGGTCAAGAGAAAATTTAAGGGACCTCTGAAGCTTTCACCTTTTCCTGATCTTTGTTTACTGGACAATGTACATCATTAATGTACATAGACTTTAGAACCATTTAGTCTGAATGTCTAATAAAATATATTTACTTTATGATTGATCAAAATGTTTGTGGGTACTCATTTTACTGGTTAGTAGTAATAACTGCTTATGGTGTTACACATTGTGTCAATGATGAACTGCAAATTGTAGTTTAAGAAGGAAACAATGAAATGGTCTTACATCCAAATTTCCAAGTCGGCAGGTTAATGCATAATATTCTATCCCACTGATTTCTGAACTCAGTCTTCAAAAAATATTTGCATGTCTGGTACCTATGTAGGTACATTTCTTATACACCTGCTGTCAGATAGGACAACTTACACAGCACAGAGGTCTAGTGAACCCTTTTAGATATTACTAAGATGACTGAAGCTTTCGCGATCTACAGATGGCAAGTGCTGACTATCAACTTTAGAGTCCTCTAAACACAACTAATAAGACCATTCCAGACTTAATTTATCACACTGGTTTGTAGAGCAGGCAACCACAGCCAAACTTCGACAATTTTTCAAAGAAAATTCCGCACTGGCTGTATGAATAATTTTTATTAAATTTGTGACTGGTTTCGCACCAGTTATTGGTGCATCCTCAGGCAATCTGTACAAAAAATAATATATTATGAGCTCATATAAACTATTTTATCCCCCAATTCTGAAGTGTCCATTAAACTTTTAAATAGCCAGTTTTTTGAATGAAACAACAAAGTACTCACATACGCTATTTATAACATAGTAACGTTGAACATTGCCCTGTAGCCACTGCCCACCACTCACATCCAATATACTGTCATCTGGTGAAAGCAGTAGTTAAAACTTGAAAATATTTTTAAAATGGCTCTGAGCACTATGGGACTCAACATCTTAGGTCATAAGTCCCATAGAACTTAGAACTACTTAACCCTAACTAACCTAAGGACATCACACACACCCATGCCCGAGGCAGGATTCGAACCTGCAACCGTAGCAGCCCCGCGGTTCCGGACTGCAGCGCCAGAACCGCACGGCCACCGCGGCCGGCTAAATATATATATATATATATATATATATATATATATATATATATATATATTTCTTAAGTGATGGGAGCGGCAATGACCTAGAAAATAAAATATGCACTGCTCAAATGTTGCAGTGGCGTACAGGTAGTTAATGCATTGCAACGATCATAGTGTACAGAGCAGGGCGGAACCTTTTGAATCCAGGCAGGAAGTCACTCAGTTTCTTGCAGTCTGTCACCTAGATAAACCATATGCTAACCCACTTTTCAACATGATTTTGCTTGCAGCTGGTAAGATACAAATTATAGTAACTATAGAGTAATGTACAGTCCTTGCCTAGTTTCATGATATTACACTACATTGCATTACATTAACACCTGATCCACAGATCATGAATATGACATTTTGTGATGTGGAATTTGTCAGTTTAACATTAGGTTTCTTAACACAATGCAATTTTTTTACAATAAGTATTTCATATTTAAAGACTCATCTACTGAGGAGACAACGTCATCATTCATAAATTCTTTTGATTTGTTCTTAGATGCTGGTTGGCTATCTGGTAGACGATCAAAGATTTTTGTGGCAGCATAATTCACCTCTTCCTGTGCCAAAGTCAGATTTAGCCCACTGCACTTTGCAGTTATCTTTGAACTGTGATTCGTCATTAATAACAAATTTAGTAAGTGAATGTACATATTGTGAAAGTACTGCGAATATCCCAAGTTCCTTAAATAGGTGTCTACAAGGTTATCTTGGGTGCTCTCCAACAACTAATCTGCTTTTGTGCAATGAGTACTTTTCCTCTTAATGATGAGTTTCCCCAAAACTTGATGCTATATGAGAGCAGTGAATGAAAATAGGCATAGCGACAATGCCAGTTACAACTCCAGAATAAAGGAGAAATTTCCTAGTTAAAGAACAAAGGAGGAGGAAATTACACATGAGCTTGAAGAGAAAAGTAAATTTAACGCTGCTATACTAAGGTGGAGATACTGGAGGTTGTCAGGTGTCATTGCTATCTTTATAATCGATATGAACTTCACAGCTTGGCAACAGAAATGGAACACACAATTGTGAGACTGCCCTATTTGTGCAGAAAAGGTGGACATGGTACCATTGAGCGGAAGGGAGGGGGAATGAAGAAGCAAGGGGAGTGGAGGGGGAAGAAAAGCAGAGGAGAAAGGGAGTGGAATGGAGAGGCAAGAGGGAGGGGACTGCGTGAGTAGAGGGGAGTGGGCAAGTAGAGGTCATAGAGGGGACTCCATATGTTAAAATTAAAGACAGTATACTGATATGTTTGTCACCAAAATTTGCAATAACCCTAATCGCTTAACTTGCTGAACTGAAATGTTTCATCAGCTCATCACTGTGCTCTTCCAAATTAATTTCTCATCAATGCACTCACCCAGAAATTTCGAATATTCTGCTTAGCAACAGATTTGTGATCAAAATCTATATTTAAGAAGTGGTATTATGCTATTTACTGCACAGAACAGTATATACTGTGTTTTCTCAAAATTTATTGTGAGACTATCTGCAGACAACAACTTCATAATTTCCTGAAAGAAATAATTCACAATTTCCTCAGTTAATTCTTGTTTCTTGGGTGTGATTACAGTATCATCAGAAAAATAACTAGCTTTGCATCTTCATGAATATAGAGTGTGCATTCGTTAATATATATTAAGAAAACATGGGGAACAAAACTGAACACCCTTCTTGATACTTCCCCCAGTTACAGTTGCACACTATGTACTGTTAATTTCAACATTCTGCATTCTTCCACTTAAATACTCCTGTACTACCTACGCAGCAAAATCAATAACCAATGTCATGTTGACAGAAGTCAGACTTTAAAGTCTATCAGATTCTTTCAGAATATCTACATTGAAAACCCCACAAACAATAATTTGTTTCTCTCTGACTGCCAGATTGCATAATAAAGAATCCAAGTACTTCAGAAATCGCTGGAAATTTCCCAATGGGGACCTATACACAGCTACAATCATTTAGTTTAAAGCACACAGGCACGTTTCTGTATGTCGCTCTACACAATATTTTTTTTGTTTCAAAATTTCTCATACTGTCTTTAATTTTAACGTATGGAGTCCCCTCTATGACCTCTACTTGCCCACTCCCCTCTACTCACGCAGTACCCTCCCTCTTGCCTCTCCATTCCACTCCCTTTCTCCTCTGCTTTTCTTCCCACTCCACTCCCCTTGCCTCTTCATTCCCCCTCCCTTCCGCTCAATGATACCATGTCCACCTTTTTTGCACAAATAGGGCAGTCTCACAATCGTGTGTTCCATTTCTGTTGCCAAGCTGCGAAGTTCATATCGATTATAAAGATGGCAATGACACCTGACAACCTCCAGTATCTCCACCTTAGTATAGCAGCATTAAATTTACTTTTCTCTTCAAGCTTATGTGTAATTTCCTCCTCCTTTGTTCTTTAACTAGGAAGTTTCTACTTTATTCTGGAATTGTAACTGGCATTGTCGATGACAATTGGACAGTCCTCATTGAATACAGTCAATAAAGATAAACACAAGGGCTCAAATACGCCACTGCTAAGTTCTTCATGATAATCATTGGTTTTGGGGCAGGTAAATAATAGCTTTTGGTAAAGCCATGTCCAGATCATCCTGCATGACTGTAAGCGTGTTTCATTTGCCATACAGTACTTTCACCCTATTATAGCTTTTTGAACTCTGTCATATGTTTAGTGCATTATTTTGATTGAGCCACGTCTGACCAAAATAAATAATATGGTAACGATTATTTCCTTTCCTGATGCTGTGAATTTATCTCAGGGAAGTAGTAATATTTACTACACTATCAGAACCTTTATTGGGGTGCATCTTTCGTCATACCATTTGTTGTATGTGTATCCCAAAGGTTTCAGGATTCTTCCTCTTGATTGGTGACCCCCTGTCAAAGGTATCTTACAATTTAAAACATCTACATTTTTCCTTGTAGGATACTCGCCATGGTCAAGAAATTTCAATATAGTACAATGACGAACATCTTTCTACACATCTTCGAAATCCTTTTCCTTGACACAGGTTTCCATCGACTGCACTTCTGCAAATATTCTCAGTAAAGTTCAGAGCTGTAAGATTTCCTCTCTTTTCGCTTTGTCTTTAAGGTCATAAAGAAATCCGTTTACCTAGTATAACACTATGTGCTAGCTCTGTGTGTTTTGGAACGAAGTCATCTTAACTCAGAAATAAAAATTGCCATACTGATCAATGAAAATGACTGCTCTCTTAGCAAACATTGCTTCTTTCAGGGTGCACAAGTGAATGTTGGATAGTGAGTGTAAAAACAAATTTGCAAAGCCATGCCAACAGCAGCATGGATTAAGCACAGCATTACCATATGACCTTGTCTGTCAGGTACCCATTGCTTATTATGCTATTCGGAAGGCACCTATGGTGGAAATGACACTGTGGCAAAAGTATGAGCTTAGAGACATGGACAAAGCCGAAAAATTGGCCAAAGGGTGCTCGTGGACATTCAAAAACTAGAGGGAAGATGAAGGCTGTGAAAACTGGCATAACCCTCTGAACCACCATTGTTGCTCCCTGATGTAGAGAAACACGAACTTTATGCAAGGAAGCAATCGTTTTTTCTTTCAGAAGTTACAGGCGACAAGTATCTGCAAGCCCAGTGCATGTCTTAGCCTAGTGACAGAATGTAGGATCACTGTGCAAGGGTTTCACAAAGCAAGACGATGTGATAATGGGTGGAACTGGAACCAGTATTGACATGCGTCAGGTCTACAATATTGAGTACAACTTGCTAAAATATCATCTGCACCCAATCTTACAAACGTGGGCTTGGCTCCTGCTTTCATGGTGTTAGGCTTGCCCCAACTGAACAGTTTTGTCAGGAAGGTGCTGCTGTGGGCAGCTACTTTGTCAGGCATGCCTTTAGTTCCTATTGATACTATTAGCAGGTGGGACTTCACAAGGTGTGGCCTGCATCTCAGTAGGAAAGAAAAGGGTAAATTGGTCGTGATGATAGCAAAATTTTTAAGCGGAGTTCTGAAACTCAGGGAAGTACCTCTTTTTTTAGGCTAAGATCAGTGACCAATGATTCGACACTGAAAGAAATTAAGCTTAATGAGAATATCAGACAGGTGGGTACTACACATTCTCATGAAAGTACAGTGAAAAATAATGTTAGTCCATCGCATCAGAATGTCAGGATTAAAACATTGAATCAGATGAGCTTTTTTTTCGTTTAGAATATTTAGAAACAGAGTGAAATAGATGTAATATGCCTGTGCAAACACGATATCATCAAAGATGTGGAGAAGATAATTTAGGTGGGTGTAAGGTTTCAGCGTATGTAAGTAGACACATTATGGAAAGAGGTGGAGTTGCCATATACAAGGGCTGTTCAAAAAATTCCATAACATTCGTAATTTCGCGCCAATTGCGTCTTGGAGCGAAATGCAGCTGGCATCCCTGCACATGCTTGTGTTTAATGTGGGTGTGCCAGAATTTTCATTGTTTTATGTCTGTTATTGTTCAGTGCTGTATTGAGTAGAATATGTCAACACAGTTTGCGAATTTCGAGATGGCAGAGTCAGAAAATCTATGATCCTGCATTAAATTTTGCATGAAAATCAAGAAAACCTTTAGAGACACAACTGATGCACGAACCCTACAGTGGTCAGTGCTTAAGCCATACTCAGTTTTACGAATAGTTAACATAGTTTAAATGTGGCCAGACACATTTTACAAATGACCCTCATTCAGGATACCCTTCACAACATGTACCAGTGATGCTGATGTTAGGGGCGTGAAAGAAATTGCGCATCCCAATAGAAGAATAACTGTCAGAGAGACTGCAGAAGACTAACATTTCTGTTGGATCATTTCATGAAATCCTGACACAGCACCTTGGAATGCATCGTGTTGCAGCCAACTTCATCACACAGTTCATCTCATAATCTGTGAAGAGCTTTTGAATCTCACAAACGAGAATGAGATGATGCTTAAGAGGATCATAAATGGTGATGAGGAGTAGGTCTCTCATTATGATGTTGAAACCAAGGTTCTATCTTTAAAATGGGCCAGGAACAATCCTCGAATACCAAAAATAGCTTGTCAGGTTAGGTTAAATATAAGGGCAGGCTTATAGTTTTCGATTACTTCAGGTGATTAGTTCAACACGAATCTGTGCCACAGAGACAAACTTGATTGTGCTACATGTATCACAACACTTGCAAGAAAATGTGAGAATGAAATGGCCTGAAATGAGACGAAATAATTCATGGCTCTTGAATCACTATCACACAACCGCACACTCATCCCTGTTGGTGTGTGGATACTGCATAAGAAATGGAAAGCGAGGGAAGAGACTGGGGAGAGAGTGAGGGAGAGAGTAGAAGGGAGAGGGTGGGAGGGAGAGGGTGGGAGGGAGAGGATGGGAGTGGAGCGATAGGATGGGAGTGGAGCGATAGGGTGGGAGTGGAGCGATAGGGTGGGAGTGGAGCGATAGGGTGGGAGTGGTGCGATAGGGTGGGAGTGGTGCGATAGGGTGGGAGTGGTGCGAGAGGGTGGGAGTGGTGCGAGAGGGTGGGAGTGGTGCGAGAGGGTGGGAGTGGAGCGAGAGGGTGGGAGTGGAGCGAGAGGGTGGGAGTGGAGCGAGAGGGTGGGAGTGGAGCGAGAGGGTGGGAGTGGAGCGAGAGGGTGGGAGCGGAGCGAGAGGGTAGGAGGGAGAGTGTAGGAGGGAGAGGGACAGAGGGAGAGGGAGAGAGGGACAGGGTAGGAGGGAGAGGGACAGAGGGAGAGGGACAGAGGTAGAGGGACAGGGTAAGAGGGACAGGGTAAGAGGGACAGGGTAAGAGGGACAGGGTAAGAGGGACAGGGTAAGAGGGAGAGGGACGGGTAAGAGGGAGTGGGACAGGGTAAGAGGGAGAGGGAGAGGGTAAGAGGGAGAGGGACAGGGTAAGAGGGAGAGGGACAGGGTAAGAGGGAGAGGGGGTAAGAGGGAGAGAGTAGGAGGGGGAGGGAGAGGGCACGAGGGGGAGGGAGAGGGCACGAGGGGGAGGGAGAGGGCACGAGGGGGAGGGAGAGGGCACGAGGGGGAGGGAGAGGGCACGAGGGGGAGGGAGAGGGCACGAGGGGGAGGGAGAGGGCACGAGGGGGAGGGAGAGGGCACGAGGGGGAGGGAGAGGGCACGAGGGGGAGGGAGAGGGCACGAGGGGGAGGGAGAGGGCACGAGGGGGAGGGAGAGGGCAGAAGGGCGAGGGAGAGGGAGAGAGCAGGAGGCCGAGGGCGAGGGAGAGAGCAGGAGGCCGAGGGCGAGGGAGAGAGCAGGAGGCCGAGGGCGAGGGAGAGAGCAGGAGGCCGAGGGCGAGGGAGAGAGCAGGAGGCCGAGGGCGAGGGAGAGAGCAGGAGGCCGAGGGCGAGGGAGAGAGCAGGAGGCCGAGGGCGAGGGAGAGAGCAGGAGGCCGAGGGCGAGGGAGAGAGCAGGAGGCCGAGGGCGAGGGAGAGAGCAGGAGGCCGAGGCCGAGGGAGAGAGCAGGAGGCCGAGGGCGAGGGAGAGAGCAGGAGGCCGAGGGCGAGGGAGAGAGCAGGAGGCCGAGGGCGAGGGAGAGAGCAGGAGGCCGAGGGCGAGGGAGAGAGCAGGAGGCCGAGGGCGAGGGAGAGAGCAGGAGGCCGAGGGCGAGGGAGAGAGCAGGAGGCCGAGGGCGAGGGAGAGAGCAGGAGGGCGAGGGCGAGGGAGAGAGCAGGAGGGCGAGGGCGAGGGAGAGAGCAGGAGGGCGAGGGCGAGGGAGAGAGCAGGAGGGCGAGGGCGAGGGAGAGAGCAGGAGGGCGAGGGCGAGGGAGAGAGCAGGAGGGCGAGGGGGAGAGCAGGAGGGCGAGGGCGAGGGAGAGAGCAGGAGGGCGAGGGCGAGGGAGAGAGCAGGAGGGCGAGGGCGAGGGAGAGAGCAGAAGGGCGAGGGCGAGGGAGAGAGCAGGAGGGCGAGGGCGAGGGAGAGAGCAGGAGGGCGAGGGAGAGAGCAGGAGGGCGAGGGAGAGAGCAGGAGGGCGAGGGAGAGAGCAGGAGGGCGAGGGAGAGAGCAGGAGGGCGAGGGAGAGAGCAGGAGGGCGAGGGAGAGAGCAGGAGGGCGAGGGCGAGGGAGAGAGCAGGAGGGCGAGGGCGAGAGTAGGAGGGCGAGGGCGAGGGAGAGAGTAGGAGGGCGAGGGCGAGGGAGAGAGTAGGAGGGCGAGGGAGAGGGAGAGGGCGAGGGCGAGGGAGAGGGCGAGGGAGAGAGCAGGAGGGCGAGGGCGAGGGTGAGAGCAGGAGGGCGAGGGCGAGGGTGAGAGCAGGAGGGCGAGGGCGAGGGTGAGAGCAGGAGGGCGAGGGCGAGGGTGAGAGCAGGAGGGCGAGGGCAAGGGTGAGAGCAGGAGGGCGAGAGCGAGGGCGAGGGAGAGAGCAGGAGGGCGAGGGCGAGGGCGAGGGAGAGAGCAGGAGGGCGAGGGCGATGGAGAGAGCAGGAGGGCGAGGGCGAGGGAGAGAGCAGGAGGGCGAGGGCGAGGGAGAGAGCAGGAGGGCGAGGGCGAGGGAGAGAGCAGGAGGGCGAGGGCGAGGGAGAGAGCAGGAGGGCGAGGGCGAGGGAGAGAGCAGGAGGGCGAGGGCGAGGGAGAGAGCAGGAGGGCGAGGGCGAGGGAGAGAGCAGGAGGGCGAGGGTGAGGGAGAGAGCAGGAGGGCGAGGGCGAGGGAGAGAGAGAGAGCAGGAGGGCGAGGGCGAGGGAGAGAGAGAGAGAGCAGGAGGGCGAGGGCGAGGGAGAGAGAGAGAGAGAGAGAGAGAGAGAGAGCAGGAGGGCGAGGGCGAGGGAGAGAGAGAGAGCAGGAGGGCGAGGGCGAGGGAGAGAGGGAGAGCAAAAGGTTGAGGGCGAGGGAGAGAGAGAGAGAGCAGGAGGGCGAGGGCGAGGGAGAGAGCAGGAGGACGAGGGCGAGGGAGAGAGAGAGAGAGCAGGAGGGCGAGGGAGAGAGAGAGAGAGCAGGAGGGCGAGGGAGAGAGAGAGAGCAGGAGGGCGAGAGGGAGAGAGAGAGAGCAGGAGGGCGAGGGAGAGAGCAGGAGGGCGAGGGAGAGAGCAGGAGGGTGAGGGAGAGAGCAGGAGGGCGAGGGAGAGAGCAGGAGGGCGAGGGAGAGAGCAGGAGGGCGAGGGCGAGAGCAGGAGGGCGAGGGCGAGGGAGAGAGCAGGAGGGCGAGGGAGAGAGCAGGAGGGCGAGGGCGAGGGAGAGAGCAGGAGGGCGAGGGAGAGAGCAGGAGGGCGAGGGAGAGAGCAGGAGGGCGAGGGCGAGGGAGAGAGCAGGAGGGCGAGGGAGAGAGCAGGAGGGCGAGGGCGAGGGAGAGAGCAGGAGGGCGAGGGCGAGGGAGAGAGCAGGAGGGCGAGGGAGAGAGGGCGAGGGCGAGGGAGAGAGGGCGAGGGCGAGGGAGAGAGGGCGAGGGCGAGGGAGAGAGGGCGAGGGCGAGGGAGAGAGGGCGAGGGCGAGGGAGAGAGGGCGAGGGCGAGGGAGAGGGAGAGGGTGAGGGCGAGGGAGAGGGCGAGGGAGAGAGCAGGAGGGCGAGGGCGAGGGAGAGAGAGAGAGCACGAGGGCGAGGGAGAGAGAGAGAGCAGGAGGGCGAGGGCGAGGGCGAGGGAGAGAGAGAGAGCAGGAGGGCGAGGGCGAGGGAGAGAGAGAGAGAGAGCAGGAGGGCGAGGGCGAGGGAGAGAGAGAGAGCAGGAGGGTGAGGGCGAGGGAGAGAGAGAGAGCAGGAGGGCGAGTGCGAGGGAGAGAGAGAGAGCAGGAGGGCGAGGGCGAGGGAGAGAGAGAGAGAGCAGGAGGGCGAGGGCGAGGGAGAGAGAGAGAGAGCAGGAGGGCGAGGGCGAGGGAGAGAGAGAGAGCAGGAGGGCGAGGGCGAGGGAGAGAGAGAGAGCAGGAGGGCGAAGGCGAGGGAGAGAGCGCGAGGGCGTGGGAGAGAGCGCGAGGGCGTGGGAGAGAGCGCGAGGGCGTCGGAGAGAGCGCGAGGGCGTCGGAGAGAGCGCGAGGGCGAGGGCGAGGGAGAGAGCGCGAGGGCGAGGGAGAGAGCTGGAGGGCGAGGGAGAGAGCTGGAGGGCGAGGGAGAGGGAGAGAGCTGGAGGGCGAGGGAGAGAGCTGGAGTGCGAGGGCGAGGGAGAGAGCAGGAGGGCGAGGGCGAGGGAGAGAGCAGGAGGGCGAGGGCGAGGGAGAGAGCAGCAGGGCGAGGGAGAGAGCAGGAGGGCGAGGGCGAGGGAGAGAGCAGGAGGGCGAGGGAGAGAGGGCGAGGGCGAGGGAGAGAGGGCGAGGGCGAGGGAGAGAGGGCGAGGGCGAGGGAGAGAGGGCGAGGGCGAGGGAGAGAGGGCGAGGGCGAGGGAGAGGGAGAGGGCGAGGGCGAGGGAGAGGGCGAGGGAGAGGGCAGGAGGGCGAGGGCGAGGGAGAGAGAGAGAGCAGGAGGGCGAGGGCGAGGGAGAGAGAGAGAGAGAGCAGGAGGGCGAGGGCGAGGGAGAGAGAGAGAGCAGGAGGGCGAGGGCGAGGGAGAGAGAGAGAGAGAGCCGGAGGGCGAGGGCGAGGGAGAGAGAGAGAGCAGGAGGGCGATGGCGAGGGAGAGAGAGAGAGCAGGAGGGCGAGTGCGAGGGAGAGAGAGAGAGCAGGAGGGCGAGGGCGAGGGCGAGGGAGAGAGAGAGAGCAGGAGGGCGAGGGCGAGGGAGAGAGAGAGAGAGCAGGAGGGCGAGGGCGAGGGAGAGAGAGAGAGCAGGAGGGCGAGGGCGAGGGAGAGAGAGAGAGAGAGAGAGAGAGAGAGAGAGAGAGAGAGAGCAGGAGGGCGAGGGCGAGGGAGAGAGAGAGAGAGAGAGAGCGCGAGGGCGAGGGCGAGGGCGAGGGAGAGAGAGAGAGAGAGAGAGCAGGAGGGCGAGGGCGAGGGCGATGGAGAGAGAGAGAGAGAGAGAGAGAGAGCAGGAGGGCGAGGGCGAGGGCGAGGGAGAGAGCAGGAGGGTGAGGGCGAGGGCGAGGGCGAGGGAGAGAGCAGGAGGGCGAGGGCGAGGGCGAGGGAGAGAGCAGGAGGGCGAGGGAGAGGGCGAGGGAGAGAGCAGGAGGGCGAGGGAGAGGGCGAGGGAGAGAGCAGGAGGGCGAGGGCGAGAGCAGGAGGGCGAGGGCGAGAGCAGGAGGGCGAGGGCGAGAGCAGGAGGGCGAGGGCGAGGGAGAGGGAGAGGGAGAGAGCAGGAGGGCGAGGGAGACAGTTGGAGGGCGAGGGAGACAGTTGGAGGGGGAGGGAGACAGTTGGAGGGGGAGGGAGACAGTTGGAGGGGGAGGGAGACAGTTGGAGGGGGAGGGAGGGAGTAGGAGGGGGAGGGAGTGGGAGAGAGGACAGGAAAGGGGATAGAACCTGAGGTGCATAGGAGTCCAAGTCGATCTGGGAGGGGAGGCGAGAAGGAAAGGGATGAGTACACCCACCTGCCTCCTCCCTGTGCTTCTGCTAATTGTACATGTATCACCTCCAATTTCAAGTGCCCCTGTGCTCTGCTTTCACAGGACAAAGATTCCAATGCAGGTCAGGTGCAGGTTATATTTCACTGGCATGAGCATAAACATCTAACCATGAGCACCTCCACTCCGATGGCCAGTGCTCCAGCAACTTTCATGAAGCACTCTCTTTTCCCCGTGCACCGCACATCTCTGAACCCATGCCATATCACATTACTACAACTACCATGTATGAAGTTTTGCATATGCTGGAATTGTTTAAAGTGCCTGTCCGTACATGAAACGTTTAAGAACTCATCACCTGTAATTCTCATTATGTTTTGTTACTATTATATCAGCAGCAGGTCGGACTTCTTTTTAAAATATCTATCACAGCACTCTTACGGCATTTGCATCGTGACACTGACTGATGAAGACATCGACTGTAAGTATTTGAAATAAAAAAGAAATATCACTGCTAAGCATTCGATTTTCTATATTCAATTTACTTTTTGTCCATGACACAGTGTAATGGGAGTGCTGATGATGAAGATACTGAAGCAACTTGCTGTTATTGCTGTGGTATTCCGGAAAATGTAATTAGAATACTGTTGCCAAATATGTGAAGTGCAACTGGCAAGCCTCCTCTGGCTCTGAGATCATTTTCAGCCACACTACCTAACTGTCTTAAGGTAACAAACACAGACATATGTAAGATGATGATGATTATCTACATGATTACTCTGTACTTTCACAATTAAGGTCCTGGCAGAGGGTCATCAAACGATCATATTTAATCTACTTCTCTACCATTCCACACCCACATCTTTCCAAATGAGCTCTGATTTCTCGTACTTTACAATGATGATAATTTCTCCCTACATAGATGGGCACCAAAAAACTATCATACTCTGATGACAATATTCGTGATTGAAATGTTATGACAAAGTCTTGCCAAAGCGAAAAATGCCTTTGTTTTAATTATTACCACCCCAGTTCATGTATCCATAGAACGGTCTCCCTTATTTCATGAGAATACAAAACGAGCTGCCCTTCTTTGATGTTCCACACCACACTGCAATACTCCACAAGAGGACAGACAAGCATAGTGTATACCTTTTCTTTAGTAGAACTGTTACGTTTTCTAAGTGGTCTGCCAAGAATCAGTCTTTGGTTTGCTTTCTCCAGAGCATTATCTATATGAATATAATGATTTAATGTATTCATAATTGTAAGCCCTATGAATCTAGTTGAGTTCACAGCTTTTAAGTTTGTATGATTTATCGTGCAAACGCTATTTAGCACATTCCTTTGAGTACTGATGTGGTTGACTTCATACTTTTCATTATTTACCGTCAGTTGCCATTTCTCACACTATACAGATATCTTGTCTATCACTTCACCATTGGTTTAATTATCTGATGACTTTACAATAAGGTAAATGTCCGTATCGTCTGCCAATAATCTAAGAGCTGCTCAGATTGTCTCCAAAATCATGTATGTAGATTAGGAACAAGAGGGGGGCCTCTAACACTTCCTTGGGAAGCGTCAGATATTACTTCGATGACTTTCTGTCACTTATTACAAACTGTGACCTTTCTGGTACAAAATCACGGATCAATAGACACAACTAGGATGGTACTTCAGGGGCACGCAATTTAATTGGAAGTCTTTTGTGAGGAACTGAGTCAAAAGTATTCTGAAAATTAAAAAAATATGGAATTAATGTAAAGTCATATGTCCATATCAGTCATTACTTTGCGGAATAAAGAGCTTGCTGTGTTTCACATGAATTATATTTCCCGAATATGTGTTGGCTATTTGTCAAAAAAAGATGTCTTGAAGGCAATTCATAATGTTCAAACAGGTTATATTTTCCAAAATCCTACTGCAAAGCGACATTAGTGGAATGGGTCTGCATTTCATCGGATTACCCCAATCTCCTTTCTTGGGTTCTGGTGTGATTTGTGCAACTTTCCTGTCTTTGGGTACCGACCTTTCTGCTGTTGAAGAGCTGTATACGACTGCCAAGTATGGAGCTATTGTATCAGCATAATCTGAAAGGAAACTGAATCGTGTACAATCTGGATCAGAGGCATTGCCTTTTTCAAGTGTTAACCCTCTAACCGGAACATCGTTTACTCGGCGGTAAGATGGAACATCGGTCTGCTAGACCGCTAGGACATTTAAAGTGTATTTTTCTCTATTTTTATGACTTTTCCGCACTTCTACGTTGCTTCTCTCTCTCTTTAAGGTGTAATTAAACATAATAATAGGTTTTTGAACCATAATATTTGTTAAAATACCAGTAAATTCAAGTTTATTACTAGGAAAAACTTTAATTTGCAGTGTTTTGTTGTTTACACATTACTCCTTTAGAAATACTTTTTTTTACATTATTATAGTTACAACACAAAGAAAATGAATACTAAAATGTAATGCAAAGAAAAAATTTAACTTTTATTTTTAATTGCACAAGTCTTGCACACTTTTCGTGAACACTCCAAGCACGTTGGTTCTTCGCAAGAAATACACTTGTAGGCAGTTTTCCTCTTTTTTTGATATGGACAAAATCGACAGGTTTTTCTTTTACCAAGTGTGTCCGTCGGACACTCATCAACTCGAACAACAAATTTATTCCGTTGGCTAACGATTTGCTTTTCTTTTGCTGCCTCTTCTTCTAAAGATGAAATAATACTTTGTAGCTCTTGAGGCAGATTGGAGATTGCCAGTCGGGATTTTACGAAATCGTAGACCAAATATAGAGAAACTCTTTTCAGGAAATCAAAACGTGATACGGTTTTCTTCTCTCCAAAAAGTCCATAAAGTATACTTGCGTTTGATCCAGCCATGGCCACCATGTGGTAAAAAATAGCCAACGGCCACCTTCTTGTTTTGCGATTAGTAGAATAAACACTGCACTTCATATCTAGCGTGTCTATTCCACTTTTTGTGGCGTTATAAAAAGATATGATTTCAGGTTTATCATTTGAAACGTCAGTGTAATTGGAATGATGCATTGACGAAAGAAGTAGGACTGCCTTATTCCTTTTTGGGACATAAGAAAGCAGAGTCATTTCTTTCGTAAAGCCATAAAGGCTGGACCCAATTTCACGATCGCTTCTTGCTTGAAATTCTGCTGGTATCTGGGGTCTGTTTCTTTTTAGTGTCCCAACTAATGTCAAATTGTGAGCTAGTAGCTCCTGGGCAAGTTCCACAGAACAAAACCAATTGTCGCAACTAATATTTCTGTTTGTGCCATACAGCCCTTTAGATAGGCGGATTACAGACTGCGTGGGAATGCTCTTTTTCTTTTCTGCTGTAGAAAGTGTGGCTCCATCACAGCCTTTGCCGGAGTAGATGTAGGCATTGTAAATATATGCATTGTGTGCATCTGCCAGACCCATGACCTTAATGCCATATTTAGCCGGTTTATTCGGCATATATATACGAAATTTAACCCTCCCTCTGAAAGGCACCAAAGTTTCATCAACTGTCAAATGCGCTCCAGGGCTATAAATTTGTTGGCAGTTCCAAATAAACTTATTAAATATGTCTGTAATGGCAGCAGCTGGGTCATATTTTTCCCTCTGTTCCCTCGTGCTCGAGTCATCGAATCTAAATGCCCTAAGCAATATTCCTAATCGCTTTTCTGTTATTATTGATCGAAAAATTGGCCTCCCCAAGACCGAAGTGGAAAACAGCGAGGTCATAGGCTCCCTCGCAGATTTGAATATGCTGCAAAGAACTGTGACTCCAATCACAGCGTTCACTTCCTGCACAGTAGTGTCTCTGTAAGCTACACTTTCTTTTAGTTCAATAACAGAACGAATTTTGGCCAACTTTTCATTAGTATGCTTTACAATCGTCTCAATCATGTCGTCAGTAAACAAAAGGCGC
Organism: Schistocerca cancellata; assembly: GCF_023864275.1. NCBI lineage: Eukaryota > Metazoa > Arthropoda > Insecta > Orthoptera > Acrididae > Schistocerca > Schistocerca cancellata. The sequence continues at coordinate 153,766,702 of NC_064636.1, forward strand.
CACACTTCACCTGGGAGTGGGTTTTTCCCCACGGTAAGAGCAGGCCCTTGTATCTTTGATAGCCGTACCTTTATTATATTGGATGCTGCTGTTCGCGTCTTAGAGCGAACAGGAGTTGATGACCATGTGAAACACTTGTTTCTTCCGTAGTAAGAAACTGGAAGACGACTCTCATCTAGAGTGTCATCAGAACGCGTAGATGAGCTAGCAACATCAGCAGGCTTCTGTGGAGTGATTAGTCTGCTTCCACCAGAAGTTATGTCAGACTGTGGTTGCTCTCCAGTTTCTTCGCGAACTGCGGTATTTTCGACTTCAAATATTTCTCGAATAGTTTCATCATCGCGATCATCATCATTGGGAGAGTCATCGTCATTATCTGTTTCATTGCGAAGATCTTGGATAGTAAGGTCCTCATCTGGAATGCATGATTCATCTGAATCCACTTCCGAGTCTGATTCTTCAAGGTAATTTTGAGAGCGTGCAAGGGCTACAATTCTTTTCGACCGATTTGAAACATATTTCGGACCTTCCATTGTAAACCTGCAAGGAAAAAGGGAAAAATGAGTTTTAACGAAATTTAATGGGGATAATTCTATCGCTGTAATAAGTTTGCGCGGTAAATTGGAGAATGTGTGTGAAAAACGGAAAGAGGAAAAATTAAAACGTTAAATACGAGTTGTTACACTTTTTTCTCGTTCTTCTATGAACACAAAAGTATTAAGCATCGTGTGGTGGCAAAAATTTCAATCAAATAGATGAAATGTTGCTACACAGAAAACAGAAGAGTTCAAAGAGTGGAACATCGGTCATACAGACCGACAAATGCGTGATACTTTAGGAACACCGGTCTGGGAGACCGGCAAAAATTTGACACTTTTAGGAACACCCGGTCTGTCAGACCGGGAGGGGAATGCATTTTTTCGGAACACGGTCTCACAGACCGACAATACGTAACAAAAATTCTACTTACTTGAAAACAATGCATGCGCCGACAATACGTTGTTGGCCAGCTGCGGTTCGGGACCCGACTGAAGATTACTGGGCTTCTCCCCACCCTCACGAACAATGCAGCGCCGTTAGCATTGTTAATGTCAACTATGGCGGTATCTCAGACCGATGTTCCGTTCAAAGGGTTAAGCTGCTCCGCTACATTTAGGATAACCACTTAAGTTACTCATGCAGCAAGTTGTTCTTGATTAAAATTCGGGAATACTCGCTTTACTATTCTTGTGAAAGAATTTAGAAAAACCAGTATCAGTAACTCTGCTTTAGTAGCACTGCCATCAATAACATTACCATTGCTCTCGCGCCATGAACATTTTAAAGCACCTTGTCAATGGTACACTTCACACACAGAGCATTGGTAAAACGAAATTATTAATTTATGCCAGTTGGCAGGTATAACCTCCACCTGCACTAATCGTAACGTGTAGGCTTTTACAGCTGGCGTCTTCATTAGTTAGAACTTCTAGGCTGAGAGGTCATGGTCAATCTGTTAAACTACTGACATTTCGTTGCCAACTGCAGACAACATCTTCCGAGGTAACTCAACGACTGGCTGCCAGGGCGTGGAGATCCTGACATTGCCCATCCATAACTTATTTCCAATATGATGATGAGTTTTATGAACAGCCCTCCGAGTCCAGCTGTTGCTAATCTTTTCATTGAATTTTTTGAACAGCAGGTGCTGCAGTCTGCCACTAAAAGCGCTTTAAAGTGGTATCGGTATGTGTATGACTGGTATCGGTATGTGGATGAGATTTTGTGGTATGGAATCACGGTGAAGAGGAACTGTATGGGTTATTGGTGTATCTGAATAGTATTAATCCAAAGATACAATTTACTATGGAGAATAAGAGAAAGGGACAACTAAATTTTTTTGGATTTATCAGTAATCAAATGGGGAGATGGGAGTCTAGGGCATGAAGTGTGTAGAACAGATACACACACCGACCATTACCTCCATAAGGATTCGAACCTTCATCCCAAGCAGAAGAGCAGTGTCATTAAAACATTGGTAGGCAGACCTAGGAAGATCTGTGAGCCAGCTTATTTGAGGTTCAGTGCCTTCTTTTAGCACTGAGCCCTGGTTCTTTTCTAATGCAGCTACGACAATTTACAACTACAGTACTTATTGTGGTTTTATCTACCCTTTTTCGGTTGTCTACTTGCAATCTTTGAAGCTGACACCCTTTCTGCACTCATCCGAGACCATCTCACCTAAAAAAAGCCCAGTCTCCCCTAAACATCCCCCACACTCGTGTGGAACTACTTCCTTTGTGTAATGGATTCCTGACCAATTTAGCAGAAATCGTGAACTACCACCTTTCAGCGCTAGTCGAGGAATCTGCAACCTACACAGTTGCAGAACTGTCTGGGACTCTGATTCAGACCTTCACTCCGCTCTGTACCAAAGAACCACTTTCAGTTGTGCCCATGATGCTACAAATGGTGGGCTCCACCTTCATCTCGCAAACGAGACTGTGAGCAGTACTACTTCAGGTAGTCGCCTGAAACTAGATATAATCTCTTCCAATCCAACGTGGTACATATTGTCAGCACCAACGTGAGCCACCACCTACAGCTGACTATGCCACACTTCTCATGGCATCCAGAAGCACCCATTCCTCCCCCCTCTCACTATGCATACAGAAAGCACAATGGATTCCTTCCGGTCCTATGCAGCCATATCTCTAAATGGCTCCACTACACACCTAACATCAGAGTTTCCAATTAACAGTAATACTACTGCAAATGCCCAGTCTAGCATGCTGAGAGGCTTCCTCTGGAACATGGCAAGTGACTTCATCTGGCTTGTAGATTTCATCAGCCATAGGCAGCACCCAAATCTTTTCATCAGATGAACTGAGCAGGCTCTCTGATTGGCAACATGGAAATTCTTTCACTGCCACCCACACACTGGAATGACTTCCCACTCACAAACAAGTGAGAGGTCAATCTCAGTGTGGGCAGTACCGAAGGTGACCGCAGCAATGGACCAATCGGTGGAAAACACTGCCTGGAGCTGTGAGCGAAGTATCACGAACTTGGTTCACAGCAATTACTATATCTGCCCATACCAGAGTTGGCATGGTAAATACACACACACACACACACACACACACACACACACACACACACACATTATAATTATAATTATATATATATATATAAAGGTAAGGAACACTGACAAAATTTAAAGTAACTCGCTTCTTCCAAAAACATGCACCAGCTCACAGTACTCTGATGTGCTACTGCTGCTACTATGAGAGCTATCACTGGATTTTGCGATCTAAGTACTGCAAGTGACACAAAACAAGTGAGTGATGCAATGCAGACAGTGGCTCTATGCACTACACAGTTAATAAAGTGCATAAATATGCCTTATAAGTACACAAATGTGCACAAAATACGGGATTTGAAGATCATCATCACAATTATAACTACAATAATAGTAGATGACGCGAAAATATACTAACAGCAACTGATAAATATATCGCTCACTTGTAACAAACATCAAAGGATAATGATGTCAAGTTATGCATCAAAAGTCCCTGTTCTGAGCCAGTTCAAATATTAATGCTCATGCTGATGAACAGAGAAAATGAGCAAATAAGCTAACTACCACTATGTGCTTTCCTTGTAGGAAAGGTGAAGTCTTTACAGCAGCAGACGTCTGGTGTCAACATAATGTTGTTCAATCAAACCAACTGTTTGAATATCAGTGAATGTAAGCACGCCAGTGTCAGTGTAATATCAAATAGGGTGGTAGTGCTTGAAAACTACCAATTTAGTGATGACAAAGTATACTTCTCCTTAGATGAATGACATTGACCATGCAATGTGTCTGAGCAGAGTTCAACCTTGTTCCACAGGAAAGTTTGTTCCCCCCGATGTTACTATTTCTGTATGGCATTCAGTTGGTACAGTTAAAATATTTAATAACGGAGGGAGCACAGATGGCTACGAATGAGCAGATTTTTAACATTTTAATGAAATGCAGTACAGGATGAGCTAATGTGTTGGCAAAGAAGTCAATCACATAGCCTCCAATTCTATGACACACTGTGCAGTGATCTGCTGTCGACAGTTTGTCAAACTCTCCACCCATTGGAAACTACCATAGCTCAACTCCATGATGCATTCTCTGCATTGATGGAAGTGGAAATGTATGATTCAACATTAACAGATATGAGCACTGAATTATGATCATATTCAAGTTAGTTTATACACCCAGCTATAAGTAAGTTTATAAAACCCCTCCATTTCAATGTAAATAAACTAGTTACCACCATAACCAACTAATCCAGCTGTAGCGACTCCACATAGTGCGGGTAAAATAGTCGAAGTTCAGTATAGAAGACTGAACAATCTATCTCCAGAAAATATATATTATGATAACTAAATGAAATCGTAAATCAATTACGACTGCTTACAGTTTCAGCCGATGCAGAGAATCGAGCTTATCTGAGCTTCAAAAAATATGCATCGTCGAGTAATTGTGGAATATTTCTGATAATACGAGGAATGGATTATGTATGGCAGGCTGACCTCTTACATATGCAAGACTACTTACAAACCAATTATGGTTTCAAGTACATTCTAATGGTCACAGACACACATTCCAATTTCGCATGGGCTTACCTTTGAAGGTGAAGACTCGGAAGGTGGTTTCAGAGGTTTCTGAACAATTGTTGCAGGCAGGAGTATATTGACTGCCCAATAACCTTGAGGCATACCACAGAAGTGAATTTTACGAGAGGCATTTCAGAGCAGAATTGGAATGATGTGGGATAAATCACAATTCAACATTCTCCCATTTGGAAACTAGTACTGCCAAATGGTTGAACTGGACAATCAAAAAACTAATGTGGAAGCAATTTAATCTTCAACATAAGTGCAAATGGCTGAACATACATCCAGAAATCATTGCAAGTATAATCACATTATTAACCATACAATTAAGAACAAACCTATTGGTGTCAGAAACGAATTACAGAAAATCTTTGAACCCAATATGTTCCTCATAGAGCAGGTCATAAAATGTCGAGTGAACAGGGCATTGATGAAATGTCTTAGTTTCTCATCAAAGCTCAACAGCTGGGTGAACACTCGAAATTTGCTATGTAATATGAAAAGCAAACCTCAAACCATGCAGTAGTGTGACACGAGTGCTAGGAAACACATCAACAGAGTTGAAGGTGGTATTCTCAAGTATCTGCCATTTGAACTTTGTATCTCTCGATACAATTTCTGTGGAGCTGGAACAAAATTGAAATAGCGCCTGGCTTATGGTGATAAGGGCTTTAAGGTTCTGGACAATGTATGCAAAAAGCACAACATTGCCTGCACTACAAATAAATATAATCATATTGCAGACTAAATATTCATTGATAAGGCTGCACAGGTATGTCAAGGGATGGATATTGATGTAGGACAACCTATTTCTGCCTATGTGGTTGATAAGGCAATGTTTTCTCGAACTTAAATTGGGTACTGGACTAAACTTCAAGCAATAATGAATGCAGCTCACTGCACACTAAAGAAGAAGAACCTATGGGGTGTTTAAGAAATTGCATCAAATCAATAGTGATAGCGGCAAAAAGTAGGAAGGAAACGATGTGTTAAAACGCCCAGATTCCTACCAATACCAAAGACGTCTTGTGGAATAATTTTGTTCCTAATACCTCCATTTGCTGGGCTGTCAGCTCTGGTTACATAAGCTAGGAGAGCTGCTATCATATTCCAAGTAGTAAAGAACGCCCGAAAAAGCGAAATGCAAATACAAGCAGCTAAAAAGCATAATGACTATGGAGGCCATCGCTATCAGTTAAGGCCTATATTTCAAATACAGGAAATGGCTTGGGTTGGATATTTTAAAAAGGCCCACAGCAATGGTACTGGAGAGAAGGATTACAAACATACTCGTAGATCAGCCTAGTCTCGTCAGAAAATTTAAAATCAGGGTAGGACACATTGCTTGAGACAGTGTGGAAATACAAGAAACGTGGAACTGTCAATTTAGATGTTGCTGGGGGTATGGAGCTCTTGGTGATTTAAGGCCACCTGAAGAATTTTGTACCCTGACAATAGATTAGTCCATACTATTTATGCATTTTTTCCCTGCTTATAAAAGTGAACAAAATGAAGTCCGCGATGAACATGGGCAGCTACATGAAGCAAACATGGCGAAGGGTTAACAAGCACCAGAAACGTGGGAGGTAACCTGAAGCCAAAAGCGAACTCCAGTAGGTAACACGGAAGAATGGCGATCCCCATACTGGCAGGCAAGGGAGTCATCAAATAAGATGGAATAGGATGAGTCACCAGGTGTGAAAGAGAAATGGCATGCCGATCCACTGAGGAGGACATCATACCAGTATGACTAGCAGTCCAGCGTCTTCTGCAGACTCTCAACCGGGCTGGTGAAAAAGCAGCCACTGGAGAAACGTATTCCATAATGGAGTGTGTTCAGACAGCATATGATGAACAGAGGTGCAGAGGAATGAACTAAACACCCACAGTCTAGTTATGAATGGACAAGGGATCACAAGATATGGAGGAGGGCTGTCTGATCCGCTCCTCTGGAAATACCACTTAGGAGATGTAGGACACTGAGGGATTGAGTACTATGTACAGCCAAGTACGATACATGGGAGGATGAAGGAAGTTTCCTATCAAACATGAGCGCCAGGAATTTCCTGTTTCAGTGAATGAAAGGGCACAAGGCGCAAGATGTAAAGATGGTGTAAGTAACTCATTCCACCACCAAATACTTATACAAAAGGTTGTGGCAGTGGAAAAGTGAAAGCCACTGCCCATGCTCCATGAGAAAAGACGATAGGAATGACGCTGAAGACGCTGCTCAAGGAGACATGTTGACGTAGAACTGCAATAGATACTTGGTGGGAGGCAGCCCATAATATGGTGAAAGGGGATAGCAAAGACAATGATACCCAGGACGAGCATTCAGGCATCCCGTTTTCCTGGATAAATGTGTGGGACAAGGCCAAACAATATAAACCTTGGGAAAACATCTTTCAAAACTTCCTCTAGTAAATCGGGCAGATGGCCTCTGAAGCCCCACATGTATAGACTACAGATGATACCAGTCCTCCAGCAGATGTATCAGACTTCTGAATCAAATAATATGGCCATAGTCTTATTTCCACAGGAAACCACTCATGATATCAGATGACGAAGTGAAAACATGGTCAAACGCAGAACAGCATGCTCGAAATCCACACTGTGCAGTGCTTAGCAGTTGGGCAGACTCAAGCCACAAAACCATCTGCCCACGAATCATATCATCCATCACCCTGGAAACACAGCTGGTGAGAGAAGGAAGGCTTGGGTTGGGTATAACATTGACTTCACATCGGCATCTAGCAAACATGCAATCTGCCCAAATATAATTGTACCTACAAAGGAGAAGGTGCTGACCTACAAGAGAATGATGCAACATCTCAATGTGAACACTGTCTGGCTCTAGGGCAAATGATCTGGATGAAGTGAGAGCACGGTCTACATCCCTCATAGTAATAACAACATTGTAGCATTCATGATTCTGAGAGGATATCAGCTGAGCTGCCTCCACTTGTTTCCCTACATAACAGGATGACCGGAGCGGGTGACATGGTCAGGGTTGTAGGGCATGGCTGGGTAGAAGAAGGTGGCTGTTTTTAGCAATCTTCCTTTTTTTATTGTTGGTTCTTCCAATACATTTTCTGGTAGCTCAGCCCCACCGCTCATGTCGTGGTAGAGACGTGCTGATGCACGCAGTCCGAGGAACGCGATGCCGCACTGTCAGCAGCTGTGCAGGTGGTAGGAGGTCAGCGGCATGAGGCCCGGCGCAGCTCACCCCCCTGCAGACGCGGTGGCTCGTGACGACGCCGGGAGTCGCCAGTGCAGCAGTGGGCAACGCCCTCTGCTAGCCAGTCCTCAGGGACAGTGTCACTGATGACGACGACATGACAGTGACGGTGACCAAATGCCCAATCGGTCGAACCGAATGCCGGCGCCCACCTCTGATGCCCTTAAATAGTGCAGGCCGCCACTGAATTCGCCGGTTATGCAGCGGCATATTTATTAGAAGGTTCTCGATGAGTTGGCTAATGCAACCGTGCCACACGCAGCCCACACCTGCGTAATTCTGTTAATGCTGCGTTCTGATGGCTGCCGCGAACGTACACACATACCAACGCTCATTTCAAAACTGCGTCACCTGAATAACGCATTGGCCAGCCTTCATCCATTGTTTGCCGTGAGGCTGGCACATCGCGCACTGAAACACACTAAATCAAAATTTCACACTGTATTTCCTAAAAATAACTCCCTTGTCCTCTACACATGGGAGGAAGGCACCGTTATAGTTGGTGGGGCTTGAAATCTCTGTAAAATAGCTGTCCGAGGTGTTGGAGGTATCATGGGAGTTGACATCATTGTCATACCAGGAATTGGGGAATCAAGTTTGGTCCCAGAGAGCCGATGAATGTTGCTCCACACAACAGAAGAGGGAGTGAAACTTAAAACACCTAATAAACAACATCCAGGTAGGTTTTTTAGTATCCCAAAAAATGTGACAACACTGCACACACCTCTCTTCATAATGAATATACCTCACCATCGTAGGATGTGCTCCAGTGAAACACGTCGCTGCATGCCTCAGTCTACCAGGGACCAGGACATGCTACAGTCAACTTGAAGTACATGGCATGGAACATTCTGCAGCAGTAAGGATAAGTTTTGGAAGATACTTTACCTGGTCATCACAGCTGTGTAAAGGTCGCGAGGGACGAGTAAAGCCTCCAGTTGGCCTTAGAAAGCTGCTAATTGGCTTTGCACTCAGGTGGGGTAAGAGTCTGAATAGACAGCACACAGAAAGTGATCATTTGAGTATGTGTCAGAGGGAATGGACCATTCGAGATGATGGGCAAGCTGGACAGTGCAGAACAAGAGGTCTAGATGGTAATAAATGTGCATGGAATCTGAAAGGAACATGGCTGTTTCACTGGTATGAGAGAGGATTCAGAATGTCAGCTAAGACGAAACATCTTTGACAGGTTGTCCTAGAGCCCCAAAGCAAATGGTGGGCATTAAACTAACCAAGCAGCAAAAAGGAGTGAGGAAGCTGACCAATGAGCTGGAGCAAGTCCAACTTGGTAACAGCAAATCACGGAGGAGTGTTACAAAAGAGAAAAGGTGAAATGAGGAACAAAAGTGCAGACTGCCATAGCTATCAGTCAATTGTTCGATGATATTGATGACCAACATGGCTCCCCCATGAGGTGAAATGCTGTCTGTTGGGGGAAAGGTGAAAGTGGACCAGAAGAAACATGAGAGGTCAAAGGGGTTGTGAGGACAATTTTTATTCTTGGAAGCAGAAAAAAACTGACACTGCAATTCCAAGAACAGCTGTAATTCCTGTTGGCTTAATCTAATGCCACAAATGTTCCATTGGAGAAGTCATAATGGAGATTGGTGAGGAGGGAACAAATGAAGGTTAGTCACCTTGGTATCTGCTGAGTGCCCGTCTTCAAAAATTCACTGCTACAGGGGCAGAGGCTGGAGAATCCTGTTCCATGAGATCTACAAACATATTGGCATTCTCCCTGAGCCATCCTGTGAATTCCATGGCAGAAAACCGGTAGGCAGTGGGCACCAGCAAAATGGAGGTCAGCCAGGTGAGGATATATGTGCCAACACCACTGAAGAGGATCTCATAGTCAAGGAAGGTGAAGATCGTTTGTTTTTGTATGATTTCTTAGAACTTTCTAGTTGTGAGATAAATATGTTTTTTAGCTGTACCAAGTCTTTGCAGGAGTATTGCTTTTGTCCTTTCAGATTGACAGTTGTGTAACAGGTTATTTCACCACCAGGGCAAAGATCAGATGGCTTGTTGTGCAGCTGTAGGAGGAGATGGGGATGCTACTGTGACCTGGGTGACTTCACTACTGCAATACTGAACTTGTGGTCGCAAGTCTGGGTGGGCATATCCTCCATTATGCATAGCATAGCAAAAACGGTACTGTAAATGCGAATCGTAAAATTCACAGATTTTGACTAGCTAACTGTGAGTGACAAAGTGGAGTTTGATGTCATTCACTCAGATCTCTTATATGGCTCGCTCGTTAAGACACATGGGAAATTCATGGGATTACAATTAATACAACAGAGAGGAGGAGGAAACTGCTGCCCTCGTGAGCATCTTTGCCAAGAGTAACACATTTGGCCATGTTTTGAAAGGATATGTGTTTTATTATAATGTTGACACTTGTAGGAACTCATCTGGTTTGGAATGTAAGGTTGGACCGTGATGACTTCATAGCCTGTCTTAATCTTTGAGGCAAACAATACTCGAGCAAAAGGTAGAAAAAGAATGCATGTGGGCATTAAGTATGTATCCATCTTTTTCATTACTCAATGGGCTGCCGTGATGCCATGATGAGAGAGATGACTGTGGACTTCTCCCTCAGTGAGGCCATCAAGCATCAGAATGTAAAGAACACCATGTGAAGAGTTCAGTGTAAGATGGTTCTCCACACGAACAGGATAGCTCTGGATATGTGATGCTGTAAGCAGTTGAGCTTGAGAATCACAATACATCTCCAGAAGCAAAGTTGCATTACATACATGAGAATAGGATTTCACAGGGCCTGCAACTGCAACACCATCTTTCACAATAATGCACACATTAACTGTAGCAAAGGACGGACCACCTGCAGTACATGATACCATGAGGAACCGAGGTGCAGTTGGGAGGGTCTTCAAATCTTTAGCCTCTTTCTGTTAACGTTTAGTAGACACGCACTAAGATGGTGAGCCACTGCAAAGTAAAAAAAAATCTCCATGATTGCCAACATCTAGAATGGCATGCTCCTTCCAACTGGGGGCACACTCAGTGGGGGGATTCACCCACCGTAAATGACTGTTCACACCTCTGGTCACACCTCCCAAACTCCTGACAGAGGGACCAATTGGGATTTGGGAAGGTAACAGCTTAGGCAGTTACCCCTCTCTAGGCATGGACTGTATCAGAGGGTATGTGCGAACCCTACCTGATGACCCGGAGCTGGGAATTATGCATTACCTTGTCACCTGTAATGTGTCTCATGAATGGGCCAGCCTTCAGGAACACACCGGGATGAAGGAGAAACAAAGAGAATGAGGATTCACCAGTTAAGTCTTCACAGCCTTACTGACAGTGGCACCAGACACATAAAATTCTTCTTGATGGTGGCCTGTACACTGTCACCACTACAAGCTTGTGTGCTTCCTGAGCACCAATGTGGCACAGCATTGAAAGAGCTGTTCAACACTATATTCATTAATCGGGATGGCCAGGAATCAGCTCCAATTTTTGGATATATACCCACTCACCCTTCCTTCTTAGTTTTCTATTGCAGTATATTGGCTTGTGCTCATCAAGATGAATCTATTGAATTTCAGTGATTTTTATGTGACATTCCACATTCTGCCCAATACAGGTGCTGACATTCCACCTGAACTTTTGTTTTCCTGTATGGATATTAGACATTTGCTCTACATATTTAGGAACAGTGACATAATAGTTGTTGCAGAGAATAGCATTACTGACCATACTGCCTTGTAATGTTGTTGCTTATCAGTAATACTGAATAATTACAGTAGTGCATTTTATATCTGAAATACTATCACAATTAATAAATAAAAATTTATATTACTCAAAAAGTTCTGCAGGGAATCATGAAAACTTACCTTGCACTATCATATGTGTATCTTGTTGAGGTTTCCACCTGAAACATTTCAAGAAATTAAAAGTGATTTACAAATGATGAGACAGTAAATAAATACCATTATATTAACACCCACCAACATGTGATTGGTGCACAAAATGCTGTAAGTGAGGCTTGAAAATATCATTAGAGGAGACATGATAAAGTGTTGCAGTTACTGAAACAGAATGGTAGTAAGAATTCATTTTCTCCCTTTGTCTTCAGTACTGTAAATAGCGATACAAGCCAGTAATTGACTTGTAATCATACTTCCTCCAACATTTCACAAAGAAAAGTGACCAAAAAATCTTTAATTTGCCATGCACTTACACCTTGGGTGAAATTTTCGTTTACTTTTTCTTATTATGAAAACTGCCATTCACTGACAGTTGAATCTATCATCAGAAGTGACACATTCGATCCTTTGTGCTCTGGGCAGCCCAGACCAACTTGTAGAGGTGAGGAGTGACTTCTAAACCCAACCTTAAGTTCACATCCAAAACTACATACAGGCTTTGACCATTAAATATAGAAACATTAATAACTATTGGCAAACTCTAAATACTTTCAGGCATTGTAAATGGACAAGTTAAAGTTGGCACAACAAAGTAGTACATTCATGAAACTACTCCAGGACTGTATTCATAAATGGCAAATCTATGTTGGAATTGGTACCAAAGTTTTCCATTACCTCCAGAAAGACTCTCTCCCCGCAATAATTCAATATCTAAATGAGAGGTACACAATCATCAATTTTATTAAATTTTTGTCCTCAAACTGGTACAGAATGGAGATGAGAACATTTTCTGCCTAAACTGCTATTAAACGTATTTATTCACAACTGGAATTTCGACTTATGCCATTCTCAAGTGAGAGCTTACTATGAACTAATTCAAAGCCATTAAACGTAACATCTGGTGCATGGGGAGTGGAAATTAAGATGTGCAGTATGACATGACTTGGATGGAAATTATTACATTAAGTACTACTATTGTATAGGCATACAGATGACAAAGACACTTGTCTTATAATGAATATGGAATTTGTAAACATGGTGGACACAAAGAAAGTGTTGTCTCAAACGGAATTACAAAGCATTCATATGTCACACTCAGCTATTACTTGAGAATCGTACAACTGCCAAATTAACAATTTTGAATAAATACATTCTGTAACAGTCCAGGGAGAAATTTTTTTTCATTTATAAACGTCTGCCTCACTGTGGATGTAAGAAAAAAGGAAAAATGATAAAAAAAGACATTTAGCAAAATTGTTAGCAGCGAACACCTCCCACCCCCACATACACCACCAAAAAGATATGAGGTCAACAATAGCATGATTTGGGAATATCAGATAGCTTATGTGCCAATAGCAAAGCACAATTCCAAAAAGATGATTAATTTCAGAGTCAGACATAGATACCTGTTGACACTGACCATTACCACTGAATAATAAAAGTAAGATTCCTGGCCTAGAATAACTGATAACTATGTTCACAGAAGATTCAAAGAAATTCCATGAAAATTCAAGTAGGAAGCAAAAGCAGAAATTCTAAAATGCAAGATATATCACAGATAGCTTAGGACAGAAAGGTCCTATGAAGGGCAAAATAAGACTAAAGGAGCAAAATACTATTGGAATACAAAAATGGTTCAAATGGCTCTGAGCACTATGGGACTCAACTGCTGTGGTCATAAGTCCCCTAGAACTTAGAACTACTTAAACCTAACTAACCTAAGGACAGCACACAACACCCAGCCATCACGAGGCAGAGAAAATCCCTGACCCCGCCGGGAATCGAACCCGGGAACCCGGGCGTGGGAAGCGAGAACGCTACCGCACGACCACGAGATGCGGGCCCTATTGGAATACATTTGTAAAATTTCAGAAGCAAGACCGCTTTTATTCAATATTCTTAAAGAATCTGAAATACAGATGACAAGACAAGTCCTAATAAAAGAACTTCAGTCTCATTTGAGATATGAACAGACTTTAGCTAAGGCAATGGACTAACACCATTCTTCTTTCAGATCATACCTGAACAAGTGAACACTGAACAGATGGAGCAGTTGTCAGAATCTAATACCAGAAGTTGAATACTACTTAGAAAATGGATAATGTCAAAATTGTCTGTTCAAATTTTGTAGATAACTTAGCAATACTGACAGTGTAGAGAAAGCACAAAACAGATAGGAAGAGAAACAGTAGGAAAAGCATTACTACTCATCTCCTATGATAAGAAGCAGTGAAGCAGTAATTGCTAACAGGACTGCAACATCCCAATCAAATACGAAGTATGGGAGTAACAGGGGAAGACAAATTTACGTATCTAGGAGAAGTCATGTAGCCAAAACTCCCACTTGCAAGGCAGTCATTTGGCCAGAATACACATCTGTTTCACAAATACTAATTTTAGAATCAACAAAAGATAGTGAAAATTACCATAAAAGAAAAGATATTTGGAAACAAAACACCAGCAAAAACATTTAAATTCATAAGCAATACAGAAGTATAGATAAATATGTAGGAAAATAACTGGAGACAAAATTTGGCAAAGAAGGCTAATGAGTCTTAGCATACTGAAAAGAAAAACTGTGCAGCAGTACTAAAAACTTAAAAAAAATAACTCATTGGCTTACAGAGTGCACAAAGACCTATAAGGAACTTGTATAAATAAGCAAGAAATTGAATCAAACCAAATACAGGAACAGAATTGAGTTGATAAATTCTCCGTAACAAAATAGTTCCAAGAAGACAAGATAGTAACTGGACATCAAGTGAGTGGAAAGAAAGAAAGAAAGAAAGAAAGAAAGAAAGAAAGAAAGAAGTGTACAGATGAAGTAGTAGCATAAAGAAATGTAAAACCTTAGCTGGTCTGTATTGGAGCAGGACAAAAAAAATTTTTTTTTGTTCCACTCTTGCAATACCTTATCAGGAAAGCATAGTGATGGTGTATGTATTGCAAACAAATTATAGCAAGGAGGTCAAAGAGTCTCTGCAAATATGCTGACAACAGTATTCGGAGTATTTTGTTAAGCTACAGCAGTGCTCATAAATATTTTTCAGTTGCATTGTTATGCTGTCAGTACTGCTTGCATGCAGTTACAAAAGAAAAACACATGGAAGTGTCACTCCATCAAGAGCTTCATGCTGCTGTGGTTTCGTATCTAGTGAATGAACAAGATGATACAACAACAATGTAAGTATATATTCCTTTAGCTGAAAATTACAAAACTTGCCTTGATGGTATGGTATTCATTAACTACTATTTCTCACACATTCACTAAGTGATTGTTTACTTGTAGAGAATTAGAAGCATACCAAAACACAACACTTGCTTGATGTGAGACAAGCTGTTTTGCATGTGTTCAAGATTGGGAGGTAGCAGTCTAGTACTGCTATACAATATGGCATATCACAACCATTAACAAGTGTGCACAGTCAATGGCAAGAACAGGAAATAACAATTATCAATGAACCAAGGTCAGGTCATGCTTGAAGAAGAGCGAGGGAGAAGGACAGAAATATTTGTATGCAATCAGCTGCTGCTCCACGAGAAACATCTCACCATATTAGGGATGATCTCAAGCAACATCATGGACTATGCTGACAAGTCTACTGTAAAAAGTCACATAGTAACAAGTGATCTACATGATAAATGACATAAACCCACTCATAAATTCAAAAATTAGGGACAGGATAGAGTTTGGAAGGAAAACTCGAACTTAGAATGCCAAAGACAGGTCTAAGGTGGGGATGTTTCCAGTACAGCCACATTTTAGAAAGTAATATGATTCCATGTAGAAGAAAGAATATGTCAAATAATTGGATACTTCAGTAGGTCAATGATTCTAAACACACCTCTGTCTATTTTAAAAACAATTCTTTTCAGACCAAAAACAAACTTTTTGGGTGCGTAAGCCAAAGCCTGGATCTAAATCCAGCTGAATGCCTCTGATATGCACTGAATTGATATGTTCGTGACAGAAGAACAAGAATCAGTTTGCCGGTATCTTATTGAACCTATGGTCAGAACTCCCAATTGACAAATTACAAAAGCTTGTGGATTCAATGCCAAATTGATGTGCAGCTGTGATCAAAGACCATGGGTATGCACCAAATAGTGATTTGTTCTTCAGATCCCAAAATAGTTTTATTCTTATCTAGTGAGACCTAGAAATTACTTTTCAGTCAAAAGAATTACTTCTGTCTTGGTGTAACACAATCTTATTTAAACTATATGTAGACTTGTACTAAATAGATTAAAATTTCATATTTTTCAATTACCCATGGCAGTTTTTTCTATTATACACTTATGTTTATGTAAGTGAAACTAATGCTTTCTATAAAACATTTTTGAGTGTTACTGTAGTAGAACTGTATTTAGACCTATGGTGAGATGAAATGAGCAAATAGTAAACAACAATGGCAGAGTACAAATACTGTTTTGTTCTGTAGATCACTATACACAATCTGATGACCCACTGGACAGCAGCAACAATCCTTATGTACATAGTTTTATGTGAGCTCATCAGATCAAATCAAAATGCATTCAAATAAAATAACTATCATATTTTACAGACTAAAGTGCACCTTAATTTTCAAGCAATTTTTAAGAAAAGTAAATTTTTACCAATTTTATCAATAAATTGCAAAGTCAGCTTACAAATTTCTCAGTTTATAAAACCAAAACGACCTTTAAAATCACTGAAATTCAATATCTGGACTTCCCTCTTTTCTCCACATCATTGTCCTCTTTATATTTAAGATGGTCTTCACTACTACTGAGAGCATTACTTATGCCATCCTTCATGAAAGATTTAACTGTGATATTTTCTCTCACCCTAGATCACAACAGCTTTATTGACTGAAAAACTTATTTGTTTGCAGATCATTATAGGACCCCCTTTGTCATGATTTCATGTTGAGCTCAATCCATCATCCATTTGTTCCAATCCTCTTCCATATATACCTTAAATACACTGAAGTGGCACTGAAACTGGTCTAAGCAATTGTATTCAAAGACAGAGACATGTAAACAAAGAGAATATGACACTGCAGTCCGCAATACCTATATACAACAAGTGTCTGAACCACCTGTTTCTGCTGCGACAACGGCAGGTAATTAAGATTTAATTAAGTCTGGATGTGTTGTTAGAGCTAGAGCAAGAGTGATGGGGCATAGAATTTCTGAGGTAGCAATGAAGCATGTGACCATTTCAAAAGTGTACAGTGAATATCAGTAATCCAGTAAAACAAAAAATTTCTTACATCACTGTGGTCGGAAAAAGATACTGCAAGAATGGGGCCAACAACAACTGAAGAGGATCATTCAATGTCACAGACGTGCAATCCTGCAAATTTCTGTAGGTTTCAATGCTGGGCCATCAAAAAGTATTAGCATGCAAACCATTCAACAAAACATCACTGATATGGGCTTTTGGAGCCAAAGGTCCACTTGTGCACCTTTGATGACTGCACAACACAAAGTATTACACCTCACCTGCAACTGTCAATACCCACAATGAACTGTTGATGACTGGAAACATGTTGACTGGTCAGACAAATCTAATTTGAAATTGTATTGAGTGGATGGAAGTGTATAGGTATGGGGACAGCCTCATGAATCCATGGACCCTGCTTGTCAGCAGGGTACTGTTCAAGCTGGTGTTGGTTCTGTAATGGTGTTGTGGGGTGTGTGCTGTAGTTGTATGGGACCCCTGATACATCTAGATACGACTGACAAGTGACATGTACATAAGCGTCCTGTCTGATCAGCTGCATCCATTCATGTCCATTGTGCATTCCAACAGACTTGGGCAATTCCAGCAGGACAATGCGACAACCCACACATCCACAACTGCTACAGAGTGGCTCCACGAACACTCTTCTGAGAATCACTTCTGCTAGCCTCCTAATTCCCCCAACATTAACAATATTCAGCGTATCTGGGATGTCGTGCAATGTGCTGTTCAGAAAAGATCTCCACTCCCTTCTACTCTCTTGGATTTATGGTCAGCCATGCAAGATTCATGGTGTCAATTCCCCCTCCCTCCCTCCCTCCCCCTCCAGCACTACTTCAGACATTAGTTGAGTCCATGCCATGTCATGTTGTGGCACTTCTGCATGCTTACTGGCGTCCTACATGATATTACACAGGTATACCAGCTTCTTTGGCTCTTCAGTGTAGTGTTGACATCAAGAAGTTGCAATTGTGAAGTAAGTCCTCCAGCAATAACAGCAAGATATGTATTTAACTGTCTCAATTTCTCTTTCACAGAATTTTACAAATGACTACTCAAGTGATCTAGCACAAGAAGAGAACTCTTCTTCAATGAAGTGCCTTTCCAACACACTGTTAATCCATAATTTTGTACTGGCCTCATTCATCCAACCCTTGTCATGCATGTAAACACCTGGGAGTACTTCAGAAGGTTCTGACATTGTTTAAAACTTGAAAATGATCACTGGATTTAGTTCAGTACTTTCAACACAACATGAAAGAACAATAGTGTACTGCATTTTTAATGTTCACTTGTTTTTATGGTTACTGTTTTAGCACTTTTCATGGCAACAATTTTGTTACTTGGCACATCAAGTCCATCATATTCACTATTTAGCTTAGTTCCACAATGATTTTCTTTCAATGTTGTATAATAGTGTGATAAAAAATGAAATGTCGTGTGACGAGGGCCTCCCGTCAGGTGGCTTGCGGAGTATGGAAGTAGATGTAGATGGTGCAAGTCTTTCAATTTGACACCAATTTGGCGACTTGCGCGTCGATGAGGATGAAATAATGATGATTAGGACAACACAACACCCAGTCCTTGAGCGGAGAAAATTTCCGACTCAGCCAGGAATCGAACCCGTGATGGAATGATAATACTCTCTCTTCACACTTTTATGGCATTTTATATGACGTTTTGGTCTTGGTTCACATGCAAAGTCCATGACACTTCATAAATATGTAGCACCAAACATTTTCACCCTTAATAACGGTTAAGCTCCACTGTAGCACTAGCTTACAAGCATATATTTGAGTCATTTTTGTAGCAAATCCAGTACTACTTAGATGGTGTGCTTGAATCCATTTCAATATATAATCATCTAGTTTTGACAATTTTGTATTCAGTCCTCTTTTCTCACATTTGGCCTTCATCGTGTTTTGCAGTTCTTCTTTACTAGCACACCAATAGTAAATTGTTTTTTTCTGTTGGTGGAGGAATGAAATGCTCCTCAACTGCTGTGTTTCCACATTCTTCTGCATATGCTAATACTTTCTATTTATAGACCATATCATATGAATACATTTTATTTTTTCCATTGTGGAACTAGCTACTAAAGAAAATATTCTTCTGTTACCAGTAACACAAATCACTTTCAGTTCAAGTTCGCTGGCACTGTAGACTTCAATTATGCATCACAGGCTAGACAGCATTCTGGGTTTGTGATTGCAGGGCAGGAGGGAGACACTGTCAGCAAGTTTGTCAAGTTTGTAAATCCCTGTAACTCATGTTTCTTGCATCGGTGCACTGCTGCTGCCAATTGAATACAATAGATTTCCTTTTTTTTTGGTCATCAGTCTACTGACTGGTTTGATGCGGCCTGCCACGAATTCCTTTCCTGTGCTAACCTCTTCATCTCAGTAGCACTTGCAACCTACGTCCTCAATTATTTGCTTGGCGTATTCCAATCTCTGTCTTCCTCTACAGTTTTTGCCCTCTACAGCTCCCTCTAGTACCATGGAAGTCATTCCTTGATGTCTTAGCAGATGTTTTTATCATCCTGTCCCTTCTCCTTATCAGTGTTTTCCACATATTCCTTTCCTCTCCGATTCTGCGTAGAACCTCCTCATTCCTTACCTTATCAGTCCACCTAATTTTCAACATTCGTCTATAGCACCACATCTCAAATGCTTCGATTATCTTCTGTTCCTGTTTTCCCACAGTCCATGTTTCACTACCATACATAGATTTCCTACGGCATTGAATATATGGCCATTTTTGGGCAACCACGAATTTTGACTCAAATGAATTTTATAATCCCTAATATATGGTATCAAGTCTTTGTAAGCAGTGCTGGAAATTAATTTGAACAAATAAAGTAACTGAAAATTTGTCATGCATTCAAACTTTCAAATACTACAAGTAAGATAGAAATGTGAATCTAACATCAAATGCACAAGATTGACACCAAACATTTTCCACTTAACATTGAAACATGAACACCTATACATTTAAATTTTGTTCTGGTGAACTATGTTCCTCCCAAGCCAAGAGAAATGCCAATTACCTGCTATCTATTGGGAATACTTTCCTGTGAGAAAATGCCGACAACTAACTGTAAGGGAGAATTTAAATTCACAATCATACAACTTTTGCACTAGTATCTTTGAAGAATTTTAGGACTTTTCCAAGGTCAGTGCTATGATGGCAAGTAGAATTTTTGTCACACATTTAAACATAATCATTAACTCATTCACAAACAAAAGATGAATGCGGCCAAAATAAGTGAGGGACAGCAATAAACAAAGGTTCAACAAATCAAATATTCTAACTTTGCTGACTGATGTCTCAAGAAATCAGATGCATAGCCAACTGCTAATTTGTCACTTTCCAGCTATAAAATATTATTCACAAATATTGCATAGAGAAACATTAAAATTGAACTCAACAGTACTATATCAAACTGTGCATCTCAACTTCAGCAGTTAAATATAGCACTGTACAGTTTTTCATTAATTAATTTTTATAAACACTAATTACAATAATGCTAAATTGTACTACTGGCAAGCCAAAACTGCCACAAGCATAAACAACAAATCAAACTGTACAGTGAATGTATAGTTTGTCTGGAACTCTACTTGATCCAGGGTATCTAAAATTTGACTAAAACTACTCAGTTAATTTGACCAGAGCTAAATATACTCCACAATTCCATACACCAAAAGACAGCATATTTTACACTACACCCTTACCTTTATCCTTAGTGACTGTGTGTTAGGTGCTTTTTGGACAAATTAACTATTATGCAGTGTGATCAAGATATGTCTAGTTCAATTCGTTGTAATTGGAACTTCATATC
Source organism: Schistocerca cancellata (assembly GCF_023864275.1). Lineage (NCBI taxonomy): Eukaryota > Metazoa > Arthropoda > Insecta > Orthoptera > Acrididae > Schistocerca > Schistocerca cancellata. The sequence continues at coordinate 153,787,539 of NC_064636.1, forward strand.
TGCTACATAGTACCCTAAAGCACCATGTAAATTAGCATGAAATTACGATCTCACCTCATATGACAATTGTTTGTATAGAAATATTTCCTTGTATTTCCTTATTATAACAGTTTCATATGAAGGTAGTTTATCATGTTTTCACTGATATTTAATGTAATATTTATCTTAGATTATTTCATAAGGTTCTAAAGTGACCACCATGGGGAGGTGCTTATCTCAAGCCAGGCTTCACAGAATCCTCACTAGAATACCAACTAATCCAGGAGGTACATTGAGGAAGGAGGGTGGGGAATATACAAAGACAGAACATGCGACACTGGAACTGCTCCGCAAAACTTACTTTCCTCAGTATGCTCTGGCCGATAACGTATACCAGAACATGACCCCAGAAAGACAATGGTTCTCAGGCACTCGAAGAGAGGACTGAGAATCGATCAAGGAGTGCATCAATTTCAGGAAAATTCAATGGGCGATGGAAACATTCTTACCATTCAAGTCACCTGGCCCTGACTGAATCTTTCCAGCTCTTTTGAAACAAGCAGGTGAGAATCTTGTAAGAGCCTTGTGCAGGTTATTCAGGGTTAGCCTAGCAGCAGGAGTCATTCCCAATGCCTGGAGGGCTGTGAAGGTTGTCTTTATTCCAAAGCCAGGGAGAATTGATCATAACAAGGCCAAGGATATGAGGCCAATCAGTCTGTCCTTCATTCTTAAAACATTGGAAAAACTGGTTAATGTACATGTTGGAGAGAAGAGGCTAACTAGGGCTCCTCTACATCCAAACAAACACACATATGAACCAGGTAAATCATGTGCGACAGCTCTGTCAACTTGCTGGTAGGGTGAAGAAAGCACTTCGCTTTCAAAAAACATCCCTCTGCATCTTCCTGAACATCACGGGGGCTTTTATTAACATAACCTTTGATTCCATATATGAGCAGCCGAGGTGCATGACCTAGTGACCACTACATGTAGGTCGACTAGTGCCATGCTTAGTGGGAGGAGGATAGAGGCCACTGTAATGAATGAAAAGATGGTAACTAACAGCACTAGAGTTTGTCCACAAGGAGGATTTTTGTACCCCTTATTGTGGAATCTAATGGTGAATTAAATCATTGAGGAACTAAATTCCAGACAATGCTTTTGCCAAGGATACACAGATACAAATATTACAGGTTAATACTTGGTAAATTTACTGACACAGTTACGAATATGGCACAAGGTGTGGTTGACATTGTACAAGACTGGTGCATTAAACAGAATCTAAGGGTTAATCCTAAGAAGCGTGTTGTGGTAGCATTCATGAAGAAGTGTATCCAACACTCAAGTTGGAATCTAAAGCTTTCCATTGAAACTCTACCTGTGAAGCGGATAGTGAAATATCTAGGATAATCTTAGATGAGAAACTAACATGGACCCCTCAAATTAGGAGCATCTGCTCCAAAGGAAAAGGTTCTGTAGTGAGTACCAGAAGGGCTTGTGGCAAAAACTGGGGATTAAGCCCCGAGGGTATGCACTGGCTATACACCATGGTGATTAGAGCTAGGATCTCCTACGGGGCCATAGTGTGCTTGAAGAATGTAGAACAGCAGGCTGCAGCTAAGGAGCTTCCTAAGGTGGAAAGACTGGCCTGCTTAACCATAACCGGCAGAATTAGCAGCACACTAACCACTGGGATGGAAGGCATGCTGGACATGCCTCCACTACACATTTGGGTTAAGACGAAGGCAGCATACTCAAAACTGGTAAAAACTGAATCTCACTGGGATATCCAGACACACACACACACACACACACACACACACACACACACACACACACACACACACACTAAAACAGTGAGTGAGGCAAATATAGGAATGGCTGGGGAAATGCCAGTAGACTATATAATAACTCCCAACACCTTCAACAAGCCTTATAATATAATAATTGGAAGCAGGGAACAGTGGGAAAAAACATTTTGACAACATACAGGGGACACTGTCTGGTTCACTGGTGGGTCAAAATCAGACCAAGGCACTGGGGCTGGGGTGTACAGGGTTCACCCAAAACTGGAGGACATCATCTCTCTAGGAAAACTGGCCTCGTTATTCCAAGCTACAATTACTGCAATCATGGCGTGTGTGGAGGAGAATGTATGTAGGTGCTACAAGGACCGTAGTATCTACATCTATTCAGACAGCCAGGCAGCCCTGAAATCATTGGCAGCTCCTGCACCAAGATCTAAGGTCGTTGAAAAATATCACAGCATTCTGGTGGAGCTACGGGGAAGCAATAGGGTAAACCTAATGTGGGTCCCTAGCCACTTGGGAATCGTTGGCAATGAAGAAGCTGACAGATTGGCAAGGATGGGGGCAAAGACTCCATTTGTTGGACCGGATCCTGTCCTGACAATCACCAAGACTATGATCAAACTAGAACTACAGAATTGGCTTAGAAGACAGCACACATAATACTGGAGCAAGGTCTATAAGCAAAAACATGGGAAGATAATGATGCCAAAGCAGTGTTTTAAAAGAAGCTCTAATCCTGGGCTTAAACAGGAAAGAGATTAAACTCAAGGTTGGACCAATGACCAGCCACAGGAATTTCAAAAAACACCTACATACATTGGGTATAATGGAAGAAGACCCTAAATGTACCATCTGTGATGAGAGTGAAGAAACTGCATCACACCTAATCTTCAAATGCATGGCATTGGAGACAATGAGACAGAATTTTCAGCACAACTACATCTGAAGAAATTGTGTCTAACAAAGATGTGGTAAAGGGACTCCTTGCACTATGTAAGGTCACTGGTCACCTTTACTAGATATACAGGGAGCAATACCGCACAATAAACTGTTTCGGTGCAGGCAGTGGCCCGTTAGACCACAGCTATTTTAGCTTCCCTGCCAAAATCAAATCAATCATCCTAAGTGAATTTGTGTTTAGGCATGTTTTGACAAATTAACTATTATGCTGTGTGATCAAGAGAGGTCCACTTCAATTGGTATGTGCTACATAGTAACCTCAAGCAAAATGTATATGAGCAAGAAATTATGATCTCATCTGATATGACAAACTTGTTTGTATAGAAATATTTCCTTGTATTTACTTATTTTAACAGTTGAATATGATGGCAGTTTATCATGTTTTCACTGATATTTAATGTAATATTTATCCAAGATGGTGTTTGGTAAGCTTCAAAGTGACCAGCATAGGAAGGTACTTATTTCAAGTTGTTTAGTTTCAATAAAAACAATGTACTTTCAATCACTGTTATTTTAATTTACTTTTGCATGATGTTTTGAAAATGACTAGCATGGTATGGTTTCTTGAAGTTATAAATATGCCATGCTGCTGTGCCTCATAGTCTTTGGTAATATATTTGTTTCTCACATAGTCTGGGCTAATGAACAGTTACTGCTAAGTCTGGGTAGGTTTTGACAGTAGTTGAACTGAAGTCTCTGTGCAGCCAACCAGTTGTGCCATTTGAACACTCTAAAATTGCATGGATGATAGGATCTTGACATTTTCTCATTACATTCAATTCACTTATGTTTTTGAAACTGAAGAACTTTCACTTTGCACAACTGATAGTTCTTTTTTTTCTGTACTTTGATGGACAGTGACACAGCATCACTGATCAATTTATATTAACACATAGTTGAAACTTAGATTTTAGTTCTGATGTCACAGTAGCTTGTGTAGCTGAGGAATCCGCCAAGTATTCTTAGTCACACAATTTAACTGCATTTAGTATTTAAGCTTCCTATGTAAACCTATATAATTCATTGATTATAAGTATGGCCATTTCTATTTTAGTGTCTTACACTGACAGCATACAGCATTCAGCTTAACTTTGCCACTGTGTTTACATTTCCTTATTATTTCCTTTCCACTGCATTTAACATCTGTTTAAGTAACTTGTTTATTTATGCATTAACTATTGAAATATATGCCTAACTTTATACTTTTAGATGTTGCTTGACTGACAAAATCTACAGTAGACAGCTGGTGGTGTTATCAGGGTATATACTCAGTGCTGCATGGGCCTGACCTATGCATGGGACTGTAGAGGTACATTCCACCATCAGCTTTGTTCGCCAGCCTGAAAACACATCATAGGACCAATTTCAGAACATTAATATTATACATCTTGAGTGAACTTTCTCAAGTAAGGGGTCAGCTCACAGAGTCAGTAATGCTATTGGCACACAAACTGAAGATAACAGACAAGGCCAAAATATTCAATTAGCCCTTCCAAAACAATTTCATCATGGAATTTTGTAATGGAGTTTGCCCTTTCAGTACCAACACCAACATCAAAATGACAGGTTTTGAGATTATCAATTTCTGTTGATTTTCTACTGTGTAGCCACTTAATAGAAAAAAAGGGCAACTGGATCATATGAGATGGCTGTACAATACTGCTCATATTACACTGAACTTGTTCCTTCTCTAACGGCAGCTTATCGAATGTCTCAGAGGCCATGAAAGTTTTCTACTAAATAAGGCACCAATCAATCATATTCTCAATTAATGTCACCTGATAGAGGCACATAATCATAGCAAAATGAAGCATGTGCATGAATAATGCTGTATGGCACATTTTGGAGTTTTTAGGAAATCGACAAAAATCATTAATAATATTATAGCAGATATGTACTGTTTGCAGATGCAGACTGTTGAAAATAGTTGGTTGTGCTTTTTGAAATAGCGCTCAGGATAGGTTTTAGAAAATAAATAACTATTAAAATGGAAAGACAGTGTATAGCAACTGATATACAGCATTACAGCAGATCACTCTCTCTACTCTAATGATAAGGTTGCCTAGAATCTGAAAGTTTTAAATAAGAAATTTATAACAAGATACAAACTGATATTTATTGTAAACTCATTACTTTGATCTTAAAAAAGCTATAGAACATGAGTTTGTTATCAAGTTGAGACCCAAATCTGGCACATTACACTCACATGGCACACTGCATGTTTTCATAAAATGCCTGTATTTTGATTCCATGTATTTCGTCACGTCCAATAGATCCCTTTTCTTCTCCTTACAAGTTTCAGTAGCCCATTGTAAAGCAACCAAAAACCGCAAGGCATCAGAATTTCTTTACTTCACATTCACAATCATGTTTCAAAGTAAAATGTCTTTCACATGGATGGAGTATGCTTATGCCTCAAGGATCATCACTGCAGAACTTCAACCAGAGCACACCAGTAATTTTCAAAGCTGGTGGCGTTTTGTGAACCAGCTCAATGGATCCTATGCTCTTGAAGTCTTCCGTCACCTCCTGAAGTCAGTTCTGAATGTTCTACACAGGCCTAAGCACTGACATGCTTCCATTCTAAAGGAGCCGTAAATTTTGACACTTTTATTTGCTCAATCATTGCAAAGTTCCTGTCACAAGGTAGGAAACTACGACTCAAACACAGAAACTTTTTATGTAGTTCTCCGTAGTACTTGCAGTTGACCAGACAGAAAGGAAATGCTAAAACTCTTCAGTTATTGTTCTGCACAACATGGTGATCAGACCATATAACTAGTTTGCATTCCACACCTTCAAGCATCACAAATTTCATTGGACAGGAAACTATTTTGGCTGAACCACACCTTGCACCAGGTCCATCCCACATGATTCATGACTTTGGTGCTTAACTAAAACAGTCCAATTGTGGCATTTCCAGATTTTAATAGAGAATTTGTTTTATTATGTGATGCATAAAACCACACACCAGGCTGTGTGTTATCAGAAGAGGTGGGATGTGTAGAACATCCAGTAGCTTACGGTCAAGGCAGTTTAATTCTGAACAATGAAATTATCCCACAATAGAGAATGAGATGTTAACCTTATTTATAGACTCACATATTTCAAATTTTATCTGTTATCATAATACCTTTAGAGTAATAACAGATAATGTGGCATTAAAATGGTTGACATGATGGGCAGCAAGACTAAGCGAATTTGACTTTGAACTCATGCATGAAACTGAGTAAAAGCATGGCAATGCAGATAGCTGAAGCAGAAGAGTAGCAGTATTACATATTACTCAGAATATCAGGGAACTACAAACCCAAGTAGAAGTCCTAGACAGGAAAGTAGTAATGATAAAATGATTGCAGTCCATAGAAGGCAGCGTTTCAGCCAGGAGTAAATTTGTTACAAGAAGGTCAGTATATAAGGGTCCAAGGAAAGTATAGAAGAAACTAACACCAAAGTTGATGCTGGTTTTGGAACCTGAGCACAAAGACTTGCCCATTAATTTGGACTAGACGCACCATCAGTGAGAGAACTTATGGACGAAAAGTTTACATTTACATTTCTGTAACAGTAGCAGGGAAACAAGGGCATCATGAGTGCTACATAATTTTTGCATAACCCTTTAAGAGGGAAGTAGTGGGGAAATTTGTAAGAGTAAAATCTCAGCAACTGTTATTAACTGCAAAAGACAAAGGAAGATACGTAGAAATGGAGAAAGCAACATTACAAAAATGCCACTGGGAAAAAATCACCATCCGTCTGGGTATGGTAATATGAGTGGGGCAGGATTACTGTACAGTGAAACTGTTAATGGGACAAATGAGGAAAAGGAATGCAATAAAGAAATGGTCAAGCCAGAATTGTACTTTCAGCAGGTCAAGGCACAATGGTTGTACTCTAGCTTTGTCAAGATGGTAGTAACAGCTAGTTGTTTCAAGAAGCAGAGGGGTACATCAGCAAAGAGACTAGAATGGAAAGTAAATGCTTTCTTATTAAGTGGAACAACGTGCAACATAATGGGGCCTAATCCTGCCTGTCTGCCATGATTTCACAGATAACTCCCTTGAGTATTTCCCAGCTGCATTTGTACTGGGCAGAGGAGCCCATGGAAATACCACCTACCACAAATCTAATCAGCTTGAATCAAACTGTAGGTCCAGAATTAATGTAGTCTATAAACACACTGCAGAACCAACACGAGGGACCAGTCTCCCCGGAAACCTTATTGTAGCATATACATTCATATTGTGAAAATCAGCACCAGAAAGAGACAACACCGACTATTGTCATACCAACTACTGCAGTGGCACTTGTTCTGCTGAGCCTGGTGTTCTTTTGGAACATAAAAGACAAAGAACACGACTGAGTTCGGGCCCAGCCATAGTTCAGATTACACTGGGTTGGATAACACAAGCATAAAAGAAGCAGAATGAAGCAGAATGCACAGTGATATAGTATGAAGAATAATAGATTTATTTTCGCTTTTAAGTGGGGAGTATACAGTTAGAAAAAACTGTGCAAGAAGCATAGTAATGAAGTAAGTTCCATGGTGGTTGAGTTCAGGTGTAGGACAAGGGGACCTAAGGAAATGTATAAAATTCTGTGAAAGAGTTAAGGTAACTAATTTGTAGAATGATATTTAAGAGGCAAAATAAGGCTGGAAATACTGGTCGCCAGTAGCTCTGGTGTAATGGGTAGTATGGTTTGGTCAACCCGAGGGACAGAGTCTTGATAAGAAGAAGGCCAATGCAGCATATCGACCATGAATGGTCAAAAATTATGCCAGAGCAGAAGTGAGTTGAAACAGAGCCACCTGCAGATGGGTGAGAGTGTTATGAATTACAAAGCAAAACATGGCCTACTTGTTTTTCAAAGCAGAGCCAGCTGGGCATAGTATAGCAACAGCCAATCCTGCAACTTGCTAGACGGAAGCTTTTCCCCACTTCCCACCACAGAAGTATTTATAATACATGCCTTAAACCCTTAACAAACAGTCTGGAGTGGAGAAGTACTCAGCGGTTCGTATACTACGTGATTCTTGTCCCACTATCACAGCCTATGCCACACGCCTGTGACACCCAGTGATATCGCAGAATGCAGCACGAGGTCCACCATTCGAACACAAGACAGCAAGGTGCCTGCTCATTCTACACATTGCCTTCTGCAAAGATGTGTCAAAGGTACACATACAGCAGGTCTCTGACAAAGGTCACTCTGTCAAAGCCATCTGCACACAGTTTGCCTTCATACAACACACCCAGCAGATGCAGGAGCTCACATGCCATTTGCCGTGCAGTAACAAGGCGGTCTGTTGTGAGCTTACAGCCAAATAACAGTCCACTCATCTGAAGTCACACATGGTCAGCCCTGCCCTGGACTTTGGGATACAGTTTCTGTCACTATGAACTGTCACCACATCCAAGAAACAACTGAACGATTCACACTAAGCTATCAGGCCATATAAATTTTTGACTGTCCTGCTTCCTTTCTTTCTATGGCACTTCATTGCTGAGTCTGGTACGCATATTCTCCATGTCATATTGCACTGTATGTGGCTGTGTACATGGCATTTGTGGATGTGGGCTACTCAACAAACACTATCTCGTTTCATAGGGGCCCTGACAAAATTGGTATAGTTGTCATATGGCAGGAATGTCATCTTCCATGCAGAACGCGACTGTACGGTCACCTGGTTGACAATTTGTAGGATTGTATTGTGAATTAAACACAGGACAAGGAAGTTGTGATTTGTTGCTTTAATTTTTGACCCCAGTGTAGTTTTGAGCATTTTGCACTCAGTCCTCAATTTGCACATGTAGTCTTTTTTCAGTCCTTCCTTACTAGCAAGCCAATGACGAATGGCTCTATCTGTTGGAGGAGGACCAAAATGCCACTCAGCTGCTCTGTTTCCATATTGTTCTGCTTATGATATTACCTTCAATTTATAGCCCACATCATATGAAACCTCTATTTTTTTCCGCTAGGAAAGTACTAAAAAAATACTCTTCTGCTTCTGATAAAACAAATCACTTTCAGTTCAAGTTCACTGGCACTGTAGACTGCAGTGACACATCATAAGCTAGACAGTGTTCTGGATCTGTGATGGCAGGGCAGGAGGGGGAGAGTGTTAGTAAGCTCGTGAAGCTCCACAACTCGTGTTCATCGCATCAGTGCACTGCTGCTGCCAGTTGAATCCAGTGTTGCCAGATAGAGAGAGGTTTCCCACAGCATTGAATATATGGCCGTTTTTAAGCCTGTTTGGGAATTTTAAATCAAACACTGGACGTATTTATATTCTTGTTATGTAGTAGCGCTACAGCCCATGGCGAGCCTTGGTTCCTTCAACAATCTTCCTCCACACTTCTTGGTTATTTGCTGCTCTTTTCCACCCCCAGACTCCCATTTGGTGATATCCATGTTTACCTCGTCGATCCATCTTCTTCTAGGTCTCCCTTTTCGCCTGACTGAATGGATCATACCTTTCATTATTTTCCTCAGAACTCTATTCTCTGCGATTCTCTCCAAGTGTCCTAGCCATCGTGTTCGCTGTGGTTTCACAAATTTTACTATGTCCCCCCTGCCTTGTATTAACTCTTGTAATTCAGCATTGTAGCATATTCTCCAGCCTTCTTCCTCACTTATTGGCCCATAGATTATGCATAGTATTTTCCACTCAATGCTTCTTAGTGCATTTTTATCGTGTTCTGTCAACGTCCATACCTCTGAGCTGCATGTGATAACTGGGCAGACTAGGGAATTATATATTAGCAGTTTAGTTTTTCTTGTAACAAGGCTATTTTTGTAAAGCTGCATATTTGTAAAGTAAGCTCTGTTTCCTGCTTGTATTCTTTCCCTTATAGCCTTTCCAATACTGTTGTCATTTGTTATTAGGGCTCCCAAGTAGTTAAAAGAGGACAGACACTCCATTGAAGCATTTCCCAGTGATGTTTAGATTTTTAGGGATTCTTCTGGCGTCAGATTGGGACATAACCATATTTTTCGTTTTGTTTTCATTTACTCTGAGGCCAATTTTTAAGGCTTCTGTTTCCATTGCCCAGTATGTTTCTAGGAGTGTATTGGTATTTCTTCCTACTATAGTAATGTCATCAGCGTATGCACATATCTGGCTAGTTTTCATAAGTATGGTGCCTCTTTTGTTGAGTTCATTTACTACACATGCAGGGCTATATTGAATAGGACAGTGGAGAGACTATCCCCTTGTTTCACACCTTCATTAAAGTCAAAGCTTTCATTCGTTCTGCTACGAACCTTTACTTTTGCTCTTGTTTCTGTCATTGTCAGTCTGATAAGTGTTATTAATTTAGCACATATACCAACTTCTTTCAGTACTCTGTATAGTTCTTGCCGATTTATGCTGTCAAAGGCTTGTCTGAAATCGATGAATAGGAAATGCAGATCTATATCGTATTCATAGAACTTTTTCATCATTTGTCTTATCACAAATATTTGATCAGTTGTTCCTCTGCCTGGTCAAAAGCTACACTGATATTCCCCTAGTATGCCTTCTGCACACTTCTGTATCCTTTCATTTAATACACTTGTGAAGATCTTATAAGCCGTACTTAGGAGTGTTACGCCTCTATAGTTTTCACATGATGTTCAGTCCCCTTTCTTATGAATGGGGACTATTACTCCAATTTTCTGTTTCCCATATATCTGATATTAATGTGTGCAGTTCCTTTATTACAGCCTCACAACCAGTTTTTATTAATTCAGCAATTATGCTGTCTTCCCCATGGGCTCAATTGCTTTTTGACTTGTGCACAGCCTGGGAGACATCTTGTAGTGTTGGCTTTCTTGCCTCTTTGGTTTCATTGTCAACTTCCAGCTCCACTCTTCTCTCCTGTGTGGCTGTCTCTTCATCTTCTAGGCTGGTGCTTAGTGTATCTTTGAAATAACCTGCCCATCTTCCCACTATCTGTTCTTCCTCCCTTATTTTCCCATCTTTACTGGAACAGGCCACTGTTTTTGGTTGGAATCTATTCTTCATTTTGCCTATGGCATGAAAGAACTTTCTTATTCCACTCTGTTCCTTTAGTTCTTCTAGTTCTTGAAATTTCTTCTGATTCCACTTTCTTTTCTTTCTCTTGCACAGTGTTAGCTCTTCTCCTTAATTCTCTATATTGTTCCACATTATTTCTGGTTTCTCTCTGTAGCACTTTTGTTCTTGCCCTGTTCTTTTCCTCTATTGCTGACCTGCAATCTTCAATCTTCATGAAACCATTCCTGGGTTATTCTGATCCTTCTTATGCCTATTATTTCCTTTGCAGCATCCTTAATGGCTTTTTCTAACCTGTTCCTCCTTCCATCTACTCCTACTGTGGTCTCTTCATCGCTCAACTTTCTGCTTAGTACTTCATCAGGGATGTTCAGTTTGTATTCCATTTCATCATCTTTCCCATTCTATTGCCATTTGTTAGTGACAGTTTCTCTCTCAAGACTAATTTTATCACAAAGTGGTCTGAATCACAGTTTGGTCCTCTGCAGCTCCGTACATCCGTAACTGACGTGGAGTGGCGTGCAATCACTAAAATATGGTCAATCTGATTGACTACTCCATTGGCTGCAGACTTGCAAGTACCCAGATGGATCCTTTTGTGTGGAAAGCGGTTACTTTTAATAATCATATTATTCCTTGCTGCAAATTGGCATAGTAAGTCTCCGTTATCATTGTTTTCTTCATGTAGTGAATATTTTCCAGAAACTCCATATGGATGTTCATTCCTCCCTATTTTTGCATTAAAATCTTCTATTACTAGCATCAGGTCATATTTAGGTACTGCACAGCATACTTTTTCCAAGTCTTCGTAGAACTGTTCTTTAATTATACCCTCTTTTCTCTTTTGGTGGATGTGAATTAACTATTGAGATATTCCTAAATTTACCTTTTAGTCTGAGTCTGCACATCCTTTCATTTATGGGTTCAAATCCTAGAAGGCTTTTCCTAACTTCTCTTGTTATTATAAAACCTGTACCAAGTTGGCCTGTTCTTTCTTGTTGTCCACTATATACCAATGAGTACTTAGGTTTATCTATCTGCCCATTCCCCTGCCATCTTATTTCCTGTAGCCCTACAATATCATATTCAAATTTTAAAATTTCATTGGCTATTTTTATATTAGTTTTGAGTATAAGATACACCAGAAATTTTTAGGCAATTTTTTGAAGGAAAAAAATGTCTTACTCCATAAAATATGGTATGCTTTTGTTCTCTCTAAAATGTAAGAGCAAACATGATGTTTCCTTGTGAGTGACACTCTCTGGGTCTCTGTGATCTACCCTTCTGTCCTAACCTTCCTGTATCTATTACTAACTCTTGAAGTGAAGTGAAGGCCAGCCATTTTGTCTGACAAATTTGTAGTTTTGAGCCATTCCGGAATGTAAGCTCGAGAATAAAATATAATTTTCTAAGCTTTTTTTTTGTTTTTGCCTCAGGCTTCATCTATGATATCTATTTTCCTGTCTGAGGAGGAAAAAGGCAATTTCCCACATCTATTTTTTGAAAGCTAGAAGTAGAGTTACAGTGATAGGAAATACATACCTATCATACTGATCAGTATGACACTTCCTGTGTGCTGCCTTGAACTACATAGATTATGTTACAAAATACATTTTGTTTTGCTACAGTGTTAAAGGAATTAATATTCATCATGTTTGATGCCAGATATGGAACTAAAAAAGGTGATTAAGTTGTGAAATCCAAAGAAGAATTTAACATCAAGGATTCTTACTACACAGAAGGTAGGTCAGGAACAAAGTTTACATTTTTTGTTAGTTAACTTTAACCTAAACATTTTTTTTTAAAAATGGTGCTGTAAAGCAAAGATTTTTATGGGGGAATTATTTTGTGGATGAAACAATGAAAGTTTCATTTGCTGAATACTTTACATAGTAATACATCTGTATATGAAGGCTGGTGCATTGTTACACATTATTAATACTAGCTTTCTGCTAAATATAATGGATAGTAAATTGGAGAGAGAGAGAGAGAGAGAGAGAGAGAGAGAGATTTTGCAAAACTAAGCAAACCAATTACAATTGGTTCAATGTAGAGAAAAAGACAAGAAAATATCACAAGACTTCAGAATAAAGGAAAGACAGCAACTTAGCAAATGTTTCAATTTAAAATAAAGGAAAAGAGGAAGAAAGAGTTGTGAAGAGTTTGTACAAAGAAAGTAAATGCACAACCACTCATGTCACTGGAGTGTCATCAGAACCCTAATACTAATCCCCATAAACTTTAGGAAAATCAGTGAAAAGATAGCTACATTCACACAGCCCAACATGGAAATATGCAGTAACAAACAAATTAATTGTTCCAGTGCAATAACTTCCATAACTAGTAACCAAACATTAACAACACAAATTGAATAACACAGTTTCACAAGAAGAGAAGCAAACTGTTGATTTTTTATTTTACGACGGAGATGACAATTGGTCAAGCACCTGACAGATGGGATACTAAATTATTTAAAGATCCCAAGAGTAAGATGCAGAGAGTTTTGCAAAAACACTACATAGTATCTTCAGCTCAGGGAGCTTATACACAATTTTAGGCAGACATTCAATTGGTACAAATAAAAAATACTTTCATGCATTACACATTTTGTTGGTTTCGAATACACCTCAATGTATGTGTGAAGGTATCATGCATCATGCCAACTCTGATTATCTGGTGAATGCACTGAAAAATGACACAGAAAAGAGCATTTTTTTTCATGAGGTAAGGAGTTACTGGAACATGTAGACTAATGTCAATTCATGTGTACCATGAATTCATGTATAAAGCATAAAAACTAACTACTAAATTTCACTCCAAATTAAATGATGAAGTTGACTGACAAAAAAATAAAATGAAACAAATGGACTGATGTTGACAGGCAACAAAAATATACAGCGGGTAATGGTACCACTGGTGATGCCGTGTCAGAAATCGATAAGCAAATGTTATATTTCACTCCTTCATTAAAAATTCACAATCTGCTGAACTGGGGACATGTGCAAAATTGATCTCTCAAATCTGGAGATCTACAGACAGGCTTTGTAGATAATGTTTCTCTGATTAATGAAGACAAGTTAAAGTGCTAATTCATCACATGAACAGGTTCAGGCTTCACAGGTTTTGCCTGGATGCTGCGAAAACATTTTATCATGCCATCATCACTAATGAGATCTAACACATGTTGCTGTGTGCTCATACAAATCAGAGCTGATGTAAAGAAGACCACCTCATGTCTCAAAAAAGTTGACTATCTGTTGAGATGGCTGTACTTCCCTATTTGAAAACGAGTACACATTATCCACTTTGTGTTCGAAAGTATTTAAAGTGGAAATGGACTGTTATTCTTTGCTGCATGTCATGGTGAACTTCTGATGGATGCTATTGGTGGTGCAATGAGGAGAGGAGTGTGAGACCAGATGAAACACAGAAAATGATATGCTGGCTGAGCTACAGATTTTTATAAATGTGCACAAACTCAGATTCAAGCAAAAACCATGTTTTATGGTACTGAAAGATGGTTTCTAGACAACTGAGTGAGCATTACTTACATTCAGGTCAAACCTTTTGCTCATTTTCAAAACTATTATTATTTTCTATCTTAAGGTATCATAATATTTTGGCAAAACAACCCTTAATTTTGAAAAAAAAATATCAAACAACTTCTCATAATTGTGAATGCAACCTATCAAAGATGTTCTGGGTATTCAGAAGAGTAAAATCATTCTTTCAGGGAATCGAAACAAGCAATTAAAGACACAATTGCAACAGATGCTGGCAAGGATGTGCATGTTAATCTGATAAATCCTGGATTGTTTGTCACTGTAGAAACTTTAAATGAGAAAGGTATAAAACAATTTCTATGACATTTCTGAAAATGCAGAAGCTTTGGTAATCATTTTCAAACCCATTCCAAAGCCTACAATTTATTCACAAAGTACAAAAGTGACAGCACTTTTTGTTAGAACTGAACAAATTTGAACATTAATAAACTAACCAATGATTATTCAAAAAAGCAACAGATATTGCTTACATATTTAGAATTGGGACCTATGACTGTGTTGCATGATAAATAGTCTATTTAATAAGAAAATGAAATATAATGAAAAATAGAAAACAGGCTTAGATGGTGGGGTCATGTTACATGCATGGGAGAAGCAAGGTTACCCAAGAGACTCATGGGTTCAGCAGTAGAGGGTTGGAGGAGGTGGGGCAGACCAAAGAGAAGGTACCTGGATTCGGTTAAGAATGATTTTGAAGTAATAGGTTTAACATCAGAAGAAGCACCAATGTTAGCACTGAATAGGGGATCATGGAGGAATTTTATAAGGGGGCTATGCTCCAGACTGAATGCTGAAAGGTATAATCAGTCTTAAATGATGATGATGATGATTGAAAAACTCGTGTTTTAAAATTGTACAATTCATGTATAGTTTTAGTTTTTTAGAGTATAAAAAACTGCATTAAGAATGATGCTATTTGCATGAGTCCTGTACAGAATCTATTGTGTCCCAAATGCAATTAGTTTTTTACTTTTATCTTTCAGATTTCAAGTTTTACGTACATTAATTGCATGCCTAATTTAACACATTCCTTATGTATTTGTATTTTAAAGGAATGGTGTTATTTAATTTCTGATTTAAAAGTAATTTTAAAAAATTCTTTCAGGAGCTATCTTTAATTCCACACAGCCAATTGTGTGAACACATTGTCAATCATTTAGAAAAGGAAATGTTAGTATAACAATTTAGAAACTCACTTTGCATATATGCGATTGCCCAAGAGGAAACTTGTAATCACTCTATCCTCAGCTGAATTGTACTTTTGATTCAACTGATCTTTAATGAGCAAGTATACTGTTGTTTTCCATTAAGAAATAATTGTATCTCTATCTGCTGCAACTACCAGGCCTACTGATCATACAAAAAATTCAAATTATTTCCAACATCAATTGGTGGATATTTAGTAGTTCAGTCATTTTTACAATGATGTAAACAAATTTATCAACTACTTTACAGGTTCTATCAATTCTTCATTTTATTTTCTTCATACAAAATTACTTTTAGAAGCATGCTCATAATTTGATAACCTACAAAATACATCAATGTACACTCTGTGTTGTTCATTAAAATTGTACACACCAATACATCAAAACAAGAATAATAAGCTTTTATGCTGGATGACTGTCACAACACAGCTGACCCACACAATACTACTCAAAATGTTCTAAGAATCAATGGTGCAGAGATTACAGTCATCTCTCAACAGAGTCACATCCTTTTATGACAAGAAATTAACAATTTTCTGACATTTACTCAGCCACAACCTCACTTGGGGATCAGAATTATTTTGAGAAAATATTAAATTCTTTATAAACTTGAGAACTCAGGACAATAATATTCATCATCGAACACCTAGCACACATGCACTGAGTTAACTGCATTCGGAAAGATATGTACAATACCTATCTGTGTTTGCAATATCTGTACCCAGACACTGGGCTCAACAGACCAAGTATTATTTTGAACATTATACATACTGTTAGACACAGATGAAAGGAAACAGTTTACCAGTAAAAAAACCGTTATGCATATGCATCCATTTGCAACAAGTATTCAATTGTTGTATAGTTCATAATATTTTACAGTAAGTTTAATAGTTAATAGACACTACAGATACAAATAAGAGAGACTTTAATGAACAATGAAATGTTCTCCTTCACTATTTACAGCAGTCTCCCAATGCTGGGGTGACTTTTTGTATCTGTAACTGTAGAAGTCACATGGTTTTTAAAGCGAAGAACTCCTTGAGCTAGGTTCAGTGTGCATTTTCATCTGAAATGGAAGTTTCTTGAAGGTTGTTCAATAGAGTGCAGAGAAGGAGAAAATCTGAGAATGTTAGATCAGGTGAATAAGGTGAGGGTGCAATGATTTTAAAATCCAACTCATGTGTACTGTTTTTGTCAGAGTAGCATATTGCGGGCGGGCTTTATCCTGGAGTAGTGTCTTCCTAGTCTTCATTCATGTACTGCATCTGCAGCACATCTCAGTTGTTGACAAATTTCAGCAGTAATCAGTGGTTACACCTTGAGGAAGCAATTCACAGTATACCACTCTGGATGAACAACATTATCTTTCATGGATGCTTTTTGTTGCTGCTTTCTTTGGGCTCAACCATTCTCTTTTTTCCTTATTTTAGCACAAAGCCACCATGTCTGATCAGCTTAATGATACAGGGCAGGAATGGTTAGTGTTGTTCACTAGCCAACTGATGACAATCAAGCACAGATGGACATCCATTTTTGTGATTTTGGTGTAATGCATGTGGTACCTATACACCCTATTTTTGAGTCTTCCCCATTGCACGCAAATGTCAGAAGTTCATGACATGATCAAAGTTCATCAAATTTGCCAGTTCTCAAGTACAATGACATGGATCACTGTGAATTAATGCATTTCAATGATTTCAATCAAATCCCAAATGTAAGTCACTAATAGCAAAAGAAGTCTCATTACAATAAAAAAACATTTTCTTGCAAAGCTCTGTCCAATGGCATTAAACACAAACAGGGCACAACTGTTTCTGGCTGCCTCCACTGCTGTAACCCCTCTATAGAACCCAAGCAGATGAGTATGTCAACAGTGTTCCTATTTCTCAACTTGGCACTCCACTTTCTAGTGACTATAGTTCCACTCAGTATCTCCAAATGACAACATATAAACTCCAAGACCAACAGTGAACATGCCATGAAGACAGTAGCTGAAAACATTGGGGAGAAAAAGTGACCATTGAAATTAGATCCATGGCATTTAGTCAGGAAGTGTATACTTGACCAGCCATCAATTTTATCAGAAGAGTGGTCAAATCAATCACAGAAGCATGAACTCTTCTTGTAAAGGTCATAATCATGTAATTAGTAAAATATTGTGCTGACTTTACAGCATGACTGAAATATGCAGTAGAAGCGGAGAAAACTTACTGGCATCACATTACAACCTTGATCTCCCTTTACTTGAGGAAACTAGGGTGTTATGATGTTAAAAGAATTACACTTACAAGAACTAAAGCTTAGCTTAGCAACAAATAACAAAACATTCATAATAGAAACAGCCAGGAGAATAATGGAACATGCTTGCAACTGGTTTACAGGTGACAGCACAAAAATTCAACCTTTATACTTACAAAAACAAACATCATGCAATTCCAAGCAAATCCAAATGACTTATAGATAGGACATATCAATGACACACTGGATGAAAATCCATGAGTGAAGTTCTTAAGCATTTGGATTGATAATAAATTAACGAGGCACCAGCATGAGAACAAGTTAACTGAAAAGCTCATATCTCTCTGCCTTGCAATTGTAAGTGTTCCTCCTGAGTGTCAACTTGCAGGAATGCTTTCTAGCATGCTTTCACTCAGTCCTATCCTATAGGATAATCTTATAGGGCATTAGGATTTATCCTATACAACCTTGTAGTAGGAATGTGATGTGAACACCTTGCACAAACCTCTTCATTGACCTAGGGAATCTTGCACCTACATGTCACTACAGAACACTATTTGACAAGTTTACTGATTTGTTGACCCCATTTCAATTTGAAATCCAAGCAGACACAAAGGAATTTTATGCAGTGTGTTTCATTTAGTGTATGACCAACTGTCTACTTCCTCCAGCAGCAAGTCATTTCTGATTGCTTTAAAATGTATAAAATGAGTCCTCAAGGGATAAGACTAACTGGTAGCTGTAACAATAATAAGGGTAATGTGCTGTGCAATACAGGACATGAAGTTTGTTGGTAGTAATCATGATTTATTATTAAACATATGTAAGTAATCATGATTCATTATTAAACATATGTAATGTGATGAACAGTTTAGTGAGATTAACACTGAACTGAATCTGAAGATTAGCGAATTCTGTAACAAACCGACGGGAGTCGAAAATATTAGGAAATACACAAAAGGGCCAAAAACAGAAAAGATGAAAATATGATCAGAAACATAATTTTTCATATGGGTGGTGTACCATTGCATTGAAACCTGCACGAAAGAGCACTTCTTAACAAGAAGGTGCCAGAGGGATTGATTAACTATCAGGGGCTGCAGATCTGACCTTGAAATTTGCTTCGTCTCTCAGTATGCTACCTTTTTTATTGGTGGGAGTTTGTGAAAGGCTCCACTTAAGTGCATCCTCTTCCAACAACTTTGAACTATGATGCTACATGGCAACAGCAGTGAGTTTCCTAAACTGACATGATTACAATTGCATGGATGAAGTCTATTGCCTGGATGCTTAAATGTGTCAAAAGAGTTTTGATATTTGTCATCAATAAATGACGAATCTGATCCTAAAGACAGATGTGAAAAGCACCTTGATGTTGTATGTGCACACATAAATTGTTCACAATGGGAAAATCTTCATTTCTTTGTAAATAAAGGCGTCTCAGGTATCTATAGAAGTACAAAACTGACCCCAATTCTGTATCTTTATTTATGACAAAGTTATAGCCTTGTGAAATCTGATGATTTTAAACACCCTGAGGAATTGCTTATACAGGTAGAATTTCTTTCAGTAAGATATGATAACCTTAATTTGTCTTGAGTTGCAATAATAATAATAATAATAATAATAATAATAATAATAATAATAATAATAATAATAATAATAACCTGGAAGTTCCTAAATGCAATGTAACATATACCATACAGTTAAAAGGAAGTCACACTTTATCTAGGTCCACGTCACTTTCCATTTTTAACCAGACATAACGTCTGAGAAAGGAAAGAAATAATAATAAATTATTATTTCCATTTTATGGCCTTCATTGGACCACTCCAGCAAACTTTCTACAAAGAATTTTTCAGTTTCCTGTCAGCCCAGTACTTGTTCATTCTCTCAGGTCTCATTCTTCTGTCTTCATCAGGAATCACCCTTCCTATTGTCTGTTGATTCTCATTTGCAGTCTGGTTTGTTTGTCTGTGAGTTTCCTGATTTTGTCAGTTTTGTTTCTTAGGTCTCGAAATGTAATCTGTAGCTCATTCATATCTTCCTTTATTTTTATAATCCACTTAATGTTGCACTTACTATTCCACAATTTTTCTGTTAGTCTCCTGATGATCCTGTTCTCTGGTGTTCTGATTACATGTCCAAAAAATGAAATCCTTTCTTCCTGATTGTACTCATTACCAGTTCTATTTCCTTGAAGACTGTTTCATTTGTAGCTACTCTCCAGTGTCTATCTTTCTGTTACCAGTTTTGATGCATGTTCTCATGATTCTTCTCCCTATTTTGAGTATTTTGTCTATTTCTGCAGTGTTTGTTGTTTTGAAGATGGTTTCACTTGTGTATGTTTTTTTCTGGTCGAGTGACTGTTTTGTAGTGTTTTAATTTTGTTGCTATTGACAGGATCTTTTTGTTGTAGGTGTTCTTGGTGATATATTGTGCTGTAGTCAATTTGTTTATTCTGTTATGCCATGTTGGCTTTTCATTGAGTTTATATGTTCTGATTTCTCCCAGTAATTCAAATTCATCTACAATTTTGATTTCTTGGTTTCCTACGCCAATTTTGTTTATGAGTGTCGGGTCAGTTAACATGATGACTTGTTTTTCGAAGGATGTTTCAAGACCAATTTTCTGTGCTATTTCCTGTAGTGAGATAACTTGTTTGGTTTCCTCAATACTGTTGGACAAGAGAGC
Organism: Schistocerca cancellata; assembly: GCF_023864275.1. Lineage (NCBI taxonomy): Eukaryota > Metazoa > Arthropoda > Insecta > Orthoptera > Acrididae > Schistocerca > Schistocerca cancellata. Next base: position 153,808,006 of record NC_064636.1, read on the forward strand.
AAGGTCATCAGCAAATCCTTGACAATTTAAAGTTGTGTTGTTTTTGGATCTTCCAATTTGGATGTTCTTTGGGTTAATCTCGTACCATTTCATCATCATGTATTCTAAAGCACAGATCAACAGCAAGAGTGCCCAACAATCTCCTTGTCTTCAACCTGTTTTTATGATGAATGGCTCAGAGAGTTCCTCCCTGAACTTGACTTATGAAACAGTGTTGGTTAAGGTGAGTTCTCTCAATTTCATTAATTTTGTATGGAGCCCAAAATTTCTTAAGATTTTTAACATTGAAAGTCTATGGATACAGTCATGTGCTTTTTTTAAAGTCCACAGAGGTTATAACAAGAGGTTCATTTTGTTTCTTGTAATATGATATGGCTAATTTTAAAGTGATGATCTGTTCTGCACAGTTTCTACAATGTCTGAAGCCTCCTTGGTATTCACCTAATTCTTCCTCTATTTGCTGTTTGATCCTCTTGTATAGGATTGTGGAGAAAATCTATGTGCAGTCTAAGAGAGATACCTCTTTAATTACCTGGGTTGCTTTTGTCTCCTTTTTTGTGGAATGGGTGGATTATGACTGTGGTCCAATGTGTGGGAAACTTTTCTGTTATCCAGAATTTTTTTAGGGCTATGTGTAAGGATGTTTGAATTATAGCACTGGCATATGTCCACATATCTGCAAAAAACATGGTCTTCTCTGCACGCCTTATAATTTTTCATCTCTGAGTGCTGTTTCCACCTCTTGAATTGTTGGAGGATTTATGAGATCAGGTGGAGTCTTGTATTAATTCTGCAAGTTCCTGGGGTTTTCACAATTTAAAAATTTACTAAATGCTTTTGCCATGATTTCTGCATTTACCTTGTCATTATGTGGCTTTTTTCCATCTTCCCTTTTCAGCATTAATGTGGCAGGGGCAAATTTTCGTAATTTTCTTTCAAACATTTTGTAAAAGTCTCTGAAATTGGTTTTATGGTAATTTCTTCTATTGAGTTGATTAGATCTTTCTGTGATTGTCTCTTGGTTTGCCTGATAATTTGTGAGCACTTTTGCTTCATATTTTTGAGGTTGGTTGTGTCTTCTTCTGTTTTGTGTGTTTGAAATTTTAACCATGCACAATCTCTTCCATTATGAATTTTGTCATATTCTGAGTTCCACCAGACATGTCTATTAGGTGCATTCAATGGAACTAAATTTTCTGCTTGTTGCCTGAGAATTTTAACATTATAGATTTCCCTATGGAAGAATTTGTCCATAAATACATGATCCAGCTGCCATTCTCCTTTTCTCCAATCAGGATGTTTCCAAGTTTTACATTTGTTTGGCCTCCTTTTGAAGTATGTGTACTTTGAGATCAATTTGTGTTACCTACAGATTTCAGGAAGTCTTTGACCATTTTTATTTGTTGATGTGGAGCCTATTTCCCAATAATATGCCAGTATTTCTTTTCTCTTCTGAGTTGAGCATTGAAGTCCCCTAACAGGATCTTAACAATGTTAATATTTACATGGTTTATTGCTTGGTCAAGGAGATCCCAAAACTTTTCCACTTTGTTCCTCGTCTTTGTTAGAAAATTCTTTTCATTAGTAGGGGTATGGGCATTAACGATGATATAAATTTTGTTATATATTTTTAAACCCAAAGTTGCAATTCTAGGGAAGGTGGCTTGAAAATCCATAATCAAATCTATTGTTTTCGATTGACTATAAACCCAGTTCCAAACTGGGGACATTCTTTCATAACCCTCATTCCAGGTTTACTATTGTAAATTCTGTAGCCTTGTGATTTGAATGGTTCTTCTGTAGTATTTCTTATTTCCTGGAGTCCTGTTTCTAAAATTTTCTGCTTCTCTAAAACATCCATCAAATCTTTAGTTTTCCTATTTTAAGTAGAGAATTAATATTATGAGTTGCAATGTCATTGATCTGATCTTGTTTGATCCTGTTCTTATGAACTGGCATAAGAATGGGTGTTTGCCAATGCTCCGACTCATTGACACCTAGGTGGCTACCCACCAAATCTGATGTAGCCTTCTCCCACAGGAATTTACCTCTGAAGTGTAACTAATGCTAATCTAACACTGCTAATTATGGGAATTACTAATAGATTAGTTTGTATGTATGTAGCTGTACATTTACTACTATGAAAAATATCACTGTTCCTCCTACTACATTAGTCAGATACTTATTTTATCTAGTATCTCCACATACATTAATACTCTGCTATGCACCTAATGGTGCATGGCAAAAGGTACCCCATAACCCTGCTGGTCATTTTCTTTCCCATTCCACTCGCAAATACAACGAGGGAAAAAGACTGTATATGTGCTTCCATATCAGCCCCGATTTCTCAAATTTTATCTCCATAGTCCTTATGTGCAATGTATGTTGGAAACAACAGAATAGTTTGTCAGTCAGCTTCAAATGGCAGTTCTCTAAATTTTCTCAATAGCATTCCTCAAAAGAACATCACCTCCCCACCAGGGATTCCCATTTGAGTTCCTGAAAAATCTCCACAACACTTGTGTTTTGTTTGAATCTACCACTAACAAATCTAGCAGCTTGTCTCTAGATTGCTTCTCGAACAAACAATTAATACAACTTTACACAGAAATTGTATCAGCTGTCTACTTATAGCTGAAGTCTAAACCCATTCAACACAAAGACCGAAGTTAAGTGGAACTTGCATCTCTGAGTCAAAATATTCTGATGAGCACAAGAGTGGCTAATAACATAGTACTGAACTTTGTTTTAGATACACGATATCTTCTGGAAACTAAGTATACCTGTTCATCCACTCTACAACCGATGAAAACAGAAAAAAAAAAATAATACGCCCTAATAATCTACACACAGACTATTAAGCGACCCATCTCAACTCACTGAATGAAATAATGAAAAATATACTTATGCTTCATTACATATTCATTCCATATACACTCATACAAATGACTCTGCAGAACATTGTGTGCACTCTCATTTCACTCCATAGCTCACTATTTCTTTGCAATATCATTCCATTGTATACTACCTTATTCAGAAATTACCTTTGTTCTAATGGAACTGGTTAATTCTCCTAGGTATCCCGAACATACAACAATTTGATACTCAATGTGTTCTCCAATTAATCACTGCATAGTCTTTCTGGGTTATTTCCCAGGACACTTGCTCCCAACCCACATTTCGGCCACCCACTTTCCCTTACAATACTTGATGGTTGAAATAGATGATTCTCCCCATCTCAATAATCACATCTCCGAATCTCAATTTTCTTCAACTTCACTATAGCTGGACAAATTACTCTACATGAGAAAAATAAGCCATCAGCAGTCTAGTTCCTCAACTGTATCATGCAACAAGTGGATGGCACAGACACAACCAACATTTCAAAAAATACAATAGTTCTGAGGCTATGTCTTAAATTTCTAAAACAATGTGTCATTACAAGACAACCTTCACATTCAATTTTTTAAGTACTGCCACATTAGCTCATCATGACATTTAGCTGTTGGAACATTAATGCAGGATATGGGCTTTCAATTAGTAGCAGTCATACATTGGTCTGCAACATATGAATTTAAAAAAAACAACTGATAATTACCATTCAACACCAAGCAAGTGATAAAAATTAATGCAACTTCTTGATCCCAACATCCAATCTCATGATTTCATTCACTAGGTGATGTGTCTCTTACTATTATTTTTCAGGCTAATGCTATCTTCACATTTGACAGCAATTACAATCACAAAAATCATTAAACACAGGGAAATGATAATATGCAATGTATGAACATCAGAATTAAGCCTGACAAACAAATATCTGATGTAGAAACCAGTACATACAGGTTTTCAGAAAAGTTTCACAGTGGGCATTGTAAATCAGATACTTAGGAGTACAGTAACAAAGCTTAATCTAGCTTCTCATGCAATTACCTAATAAAATTCCCAATTCTGCAATTTATACATTGTCTTGCTGGCCATGTGCCAGTATCAAAATGATCAGCCCTATTTTTCTGCATCATGATTAAGCCCTAGACTGCATGTCACTCCAGATGACAGAGCTAAGATGTTCACTGCACAACTGCGTGTGCTACACATGGTCACTGGTATGTTAACGCATCCTATTCATAGATTTGCTCAGGTGACTACCACTATTTCATACGTATTTTCAAAGTAACAAGTGGGGTACACATAAGTGATTTCAGTGCCAACCACATGACATGGTTTTCCAGGCCACACAACCAGCAACACACTGTTCTCCACACTTGCATTGAGAGCAGCACTCCATGCAGAGGGCATTATCTCTGCACCTCTGCCCAGGTGCTATGGAGGCATCCTATATGACCTATGATCTCTTGGGTTGCATATGAAGGCCAGTACTTCATTTTGTATTTTCATGGTAACTGGTCACCAACTACAAGCCAGCCACTTTGACAACTACAGCTATGCCTTAGGACACCCTACAATCCATTGTTTTGGCCAATCTTCTGATTTGCAGATCCCTGACTACTATGCGTGGTGTTATTTCTGTAAAACCCTTCTTGTGGAACAACACTATTGGTGTTCCACTTACTGTACTGTCTACTTTTGATGCCAATGCATCCCTTTAATTTGTTCAAAATGGCATAATATGAGTCTCTGTGACCTGAAGTCTTGGTCTGGTAGCTGCAAATCAGCTACACTCCTTTACATGCTGTGAGCTGTCACTAGCATGATAGTTTGGTTCCTTGACCTGTAAGCTTGTATAGTCTTTCCCTAATTTTATTTCTGTGACATGTTTATCAATGTGAGCATCTCTTTTCCTTAGCAAGGCCATAAAGCGTATCTAAACAAATAATCTTTCTTCTTTAGATCTGCCAAGACTCAGATGTTGAGGTTGGCTTCACCTGTGAACGATCATTCACCAAAAGCCATACACAGGGTTTTTCTACAACTGAAAAATTTGTAACTAATACAACAGGCACCACAAAAGCTGCCACAATACGTACAGGTTGTGGCCTAAGTATCAGGGCTGATCTACAACATACAAATTTTATCTCTTTTTTTCAAAACAAAAAAAAACTTTTATGACAAACTCAAGAATAAGTATTATTCACACAGAAGATAAGAACAGCAATGTTCTTTTGAATTGTATTTATCAGAAGTTATTGAAAGGAGGAATATTTCTCAAATGACCTACACTACTAGAACTTACACTTAATATAAATGTGAATTACGTGTATTCATCACACATAGCCATTATACAATATAGTTGATATCAACAAGGGCTACAGAAAACCGGATTATACCAGCAACCAGTCCCTTCCACTTCTGTTTACAACAGTCAGCACATAATAGATGATATGGAAGTCAAGTTCAGGAGTAAAAGAATACTCTACAATAACGAACAGCAAAAAGTTTCAGAAAACTGACAATCTGTGCTAATTACACTGTAATACATCCTTTACTCTACACAATTAGCAAAAGACTCATTACCTGACTACATGCAATACATTAGAGATGTGAATACTTACAATATCCTCAGTGACAATTTCCAAATTCAATTCAGGATCCTCCTTGATATAATCAGTGGACCAAGATATTCCAAATGGATCTTTAACAGACTGCATGAAAAAAAAAAAAATAAAATAAAAATGCTGAATTATAGCTGCTTGCTAACTTCTGACACAGTTCTCAATATTCCTTTCTTATGAATATCATCCAACTCTGCAGAGATTTTAATCAACTGGGAAGATTGAGTGTCACAATTCATCCAAATCAGTTCTAATGTCTCTGATTTTGCTATCAGCCATTGTGTAGTATTTATTTGGCATACTTTCACTTTCTATTCCTATCACATAATCCATTCTGATTTCAGTGGCACTATGGCCTGCTCTATCGGGAGGTCATACTCCCATATGCAAACTTGATATATGGGTGTGTGGCAACATTTCAAAATTAAACTCAGATAATAGAGAAACCCCAATAATCTTCCAGCTGTAAACCAATAAATAAGAGGGCTTTTCAGCCTTTAATCAAATGATTATTGCATTCTCTTCATTATCATCAAAATTAACCAAATTTAATGCTATTTACACAGCTTCTTGCTCTTCACCATATATTTTCAGTGCCTGCTCTTTGGGAAACCATTCACATTTATGTCGTGTGTACTGGAGGGAAATCAGAAGGAATTACATACAGCCACTGCAGGATTTCAGTAATGTAAATATTACAGTAAATAGTGACTGGGAACTCTAAAAGACATATAATGAGGTTAAGTTTCTTCCAAGAGGAAGTCTTCCTTGCTCCGTTGATACCAAACATGTACTTAATGCATTCATTACATACCATCATAATAAAAAATTAATACAAGGGTAATGGTTCATAAAAATATGCTTGTTACCAAGTTCTGTTAAAATACTATTGGTGATAAACATGAAATAACACATCTAACTAGACTCAACTGGAAGACCACAAAAATTCTTGAAAATAGCTGGTATCATAGGTTACAATAGCACACCATCCATGATAATTTAGCTTGAATGCCCATATTTCTGTCATGGCATTCTTACTACACTTCCTACACAATAAAGTGCTTGTGTGAAAACTTACATTATGCTCTGATCCATCAGCATGTTGTTTCACTTCGGGATCTTGCTTTACCAAAACACTACATCCTTCAGTCTTTAATGGGTCTTCAAGAAACTGAAAAAAGCAAAAAAGTTAAGTGATCAAGGCTTCTGTGTCTTGTTCCAAATGACTCTCTCTTAGAGCAGGAAAACAGAAGAGAGAGAGGAAGAGAGAGACGAAGAGGAAGAGAAAAAGAAAGAGAGAGAAACATTCGAACAGATCTTGTGTAGAAACTGTCATGGCCATAAAACTAATAATCACATATATTCAACAATTAGAAATAGGCAGCAAGAAAATGTGGAGCCACAATTCAAATATTTGGAGCCGAAGCTTTGTTTATGCTTGAAGACAGGCACAACAGTAAGCGATTGACCCCGAAATATCGATCAAAATTATTTCTTACAGACCAAGCAGCTACCAGCATACACAGTAACCATACATACTACAAAAGTGGATGTGTTTTATATCACCTCCTAAACCACTGGTTCGACTACAACCAAGCCAAATACACATATTACTTACTATCTAGACTAAAATACTGAGAAGGTAAGAACCAGCAACCTCCTATGGAGGTGGGCAGGATGATGTGGAGAGAGGAATGGAAGAACAACAGACAGAGAGAGAGGTGGCAGAAACATATGGACAGAGAGGGGTAGCAGATGGACAGAGGTGGTTGGCTGATTGAATGATTAAAGGCACCAAACTACTAGGTCATCTGTCCTTCCTCAAACAGGCAGGCAGGTCTACACAACTGTAGGTAAGAGAGACCCTACCACACACAATCCAGGGGAAGAAAACCCCAATGTCTATGAGAGGTCAGTGAAACTGATATAAGGGACAAAAGGAAAAAATGAACACAGGGGATGGAAGACAGGCAAGGTGCCTCATTTAGGGAGCAGCCAGAAGCAGCAGGGAGCAGAATGCAATGAGAGGACATACATCCCCCAGTGCCTGCCACTTACCAGAGGTACTCTACTCATGAACTGCCTACAAAAGACTAGCAATACAGACAGGGCAAGAGAAGTACAGAGACGAAAGATTAATTTGTCTAACACTATGTGACAGGAGGGAAGAAGTGTAAAAGAGCAGGTAGGGTGAGAACTGGGCTGGACCACCAATCCCAGACAGCCACAGCCTGGTCTGTGCAGAGGAGGCAACAGAGTGTTCTGCCAACCCATCGATGGGTCTCAATAACAAGGATGGAGAGTACAGCAAAATGTAGACTACTGTTGAATGGGAATGATGACAGTGGGGTGTGTCCTCCCACTGGAAGAGATGACCACAAGTCAGTCAGGTACGGCTGATGTGGAGCTGGCAAAGGACAGTAGAATACTTCTGAGAGGCCTGCATGGAAGGACCTACAAGGATTCGTAGTCTTCTTTATCACTGGTAGTTTGAAGTTAGAGTGATCCATTCCATATTTCAGGTTCCTAAAACTTGATGGTGTAATACCAGTCAGAGGTCTGTTTCCAGAATACTCATCACCAGAGCTGGTTTACTGGTAGCCAGTTTGGCCTAGCTACCAGCAATGTTCATTCCCAGGGATCCCAACATGACTCAGAGACCAAACAATCGTCATTGAGCATCCACCTTCCTCAAGAGCATACTGGGAATACTGATTAGCAATAACTATGGGATGCTGAGGGTAATACTGGGTGACAGCTTCTAAACTGGTCAAGAGGTTGCGGCAGATGAAGGACGCACCACTGTAGGGAAGGATATTCTCAAGAGCATGAGAGATGGCTAACAACACTAAAGCTTCTGGCAAGGAAGGCAGTTCAGTATGACCCATGACAGTGTAAGTAAAGCCCATGTGATCAGCAACCATCAAGCAATCTGTATACACTACTGCTGAAGCCTGGGATGTACCATAAATGGAGAAAAATTGGTGGCAGAGGGCCTCAGGAGGGACCGTGTCTCTCGGACCTCATTATGAGTCAAGACAAAGCTGTGGCCAAGGGATTCCCCACAGAGGTGTACATGAGTGGGCCCAGAGGAGAGATGGAGGAAGAAATAACTGGAATTCAGAGGGGAGGGACAGGGTGTGGACTGGAATCATAATCCCTGATCTGGGCCACCATTGTGGGAGATAGGTTTCCATGTTTGGAAAGGGGGGGACAATTGTTTGGATGCTTAGGAGAGTTGGAAACATAGGTAGCACAACTGAGAAGCTGTTGTTGGCACCTGGTACACAATGATTGGACCCCACCCTCCATGAGTAATCTGTCCATAGGACTAGCTCAAAAGGCTCCTGTTGCAAATCAAACCCCACAGTGGTGTATCTGATCCAGTATCCGCAATGCTGAGGGCGAAGCCGAACCATATGCCAGACTCCCATAACCAAGACACAGTTTGATCAAGGCTTTGAAAAGCTGCAGAAGGGTAGTGCACTCTGCACCTCTGTTGGTGTTACTCAGGCGACCAAGTGTACTGAGGTGCAGCAAGCACTTTCACTCACACTGCAAAAGACTGCGAATTCATGTCAACTAAGAAACAAAGACCAGTCCTAAAAACAGTAAGTTCCTGCCACACTGAGTAGTTTGTAATCAAGATACAGTTCTGGTTGTAGATGAACCATACGATGTTGACAGAAAACCATGACATGAGTTTTGGCAGCTGAAAACCAAAAGCCATGGATGAGTGCCCATGATCGTTTCTTTTGAATGGTGCCTTGTAGTCTACAGTCAGTGACACCCACACTAGACGAGCAATAGTAAGAGGCAGAAGTAGTCAGCATACAGGGAGGGTGATACTGATGACCTCACAGCTGGAGGTGGCTATTGATGGCTTGTAGAAGCACAAGGACATGCAGTACAGAACCCTGCAGGTCTCCATTCTCTTGGATATGGGGAGTGTTGTGGAAGCACCAACTAGAACCTGTAACGTCTAGTAGAAAAAAAAAAAACATTATGTAGTAACGAGAAAATTATATGTATCATATTGTGTTATTGTATAAATTTATGTATTTTTTTTATTATTTATTTTAGAGAATATCTGCGTCGGCGAGTAATGAAACCGCCACAGATGATAAATATCAAACAAAGATTAGAATAGGTAACTAGTATATAATACTTGATGAACATTAATTTCTCTGTCTTCTTCTTCTTGGAGTTAAGCGAGTAGGATATCCTGTGACGTTGTATTGGACGCTAGCGTAGCATTCTTTTGTCAAGACTGAAAGATGTACACCATTACGTGCGCATTTTAAGGGTGTGTATTTAAATGTTTGAATAGAGTTATTTAAATGAAACTTGCATTATTAATTGTTATAGCTTGATTGCATATTATCCCATCCCGTTGAGACATTTTTCAGTTATTTAAAATATTATCTGTGGTTCCGAGCTGTGCGGCGAATGAAAGAGCTGCTGCCGCGGCGCATTCAAACTACCTCAAATAGAATCTATCATACCGCAAGGAAGCGGGAAGGTAACAGTGAAATAATATTATTTCTTTTAGCTTCCGGACTTGCAGTGCAGAGCAGCAGATTTTATGATGTGTTGCAGGTTGATGCAGGCTGCTGATAATATATAGCTAACAGTACAAAAAAAGATAATGTACCTTCAAAATCTAATAGGAATCTTGCTGTGCTCGGTTCTGATCTGGCAAACTTTATAGTGAAAACGAATTTTTTCAATAAGAGTCTCATGTTCTTGTGCTAGTCGTGGTATTGGATGGTGTTTTACCGAGAAACAAAATCCACTGCAAAATCTTGTTGTTGAACAATCATACGAACTGTAACATCAGTATTCATAACAAAGTAATTTTCATTTTCAATAACTATAAGGTAGGGAAGATATGTTGATTTTTAGAATGCGTTACAGTCACGAAAAATGTTCCTTTAATAGAAGGTCAGATACAGAACAATAAGAACCCAATATATTCTGTTTTGTTAAAAAGTAATGATGATAAAGAAATTCATAGCACAGCATTACTAAAAGATATTTCGCAGCTCTTTTCATATATGCGTTGTTACGCAAGCAATAGTAATAATAATAGAAAAGAGTGAACGAACAACGACGCGAAAAACCCAGAATATACACTGTGACACGAAATTCTACATAAAAACTTGGAGTGGATCCCAGAGACCCTATTCGCATGAGTTATCAAGGATATGGTGTCACCTGCTGGTGTCATACAGCTTTTGCAGGTCGTTGAAGACTGCTACAATGCATTGACACTGGGAAAAAGCAGACTGGCTGGCAAACTGCAGGCAAACCACATTATTAGTAGTGAAACAGCTTTGCTAAAAACCACACTGTGATGCAGCCAGAAGACCACAAGACTGAAGGAGCAACACAGCTGTCAGCTCACTGTGCATTCAAGCAATATACAGAGAACATTGGTGAAACTTAATGGGCGATAACTGCTCATCTCAAAATGTGCTTACCCAGTTTCAGCACTGTGACAATGATGCTTTCTAATTGTTGCGACTGGAACTAGCCCTTGGTCCAGATCCAGTTACAGATGTCAAGGGTATAACGCTGACTATCCACTGATAGGTGCTTGATCATTTGGTTGTCGATGTGACCGGGCCCTGGGGCTGTATCAGGGTAGAGGGCAAGGACATTGATGAATTCCCACTCAATGAATTGAGCTTTATACAGCTCCAGGTGGCACTCCACCCATTGCTTAAGAACATGAAAAACATGTTGATAAATCTCCGATGCTGAGACTCTAGCATATGCAGAGCAAAATGTTGGCAATGGTGTCTGGGTCAGTGAAGACAGTGCAATTTCAAGGCAATAGCAGATACACCTACTAGTGTCTGGTATATATAGAAATGTCTCATCTTAGGTCAAACATGCAAAGGAGAGGTTTATTGTCTGATGGTTGAAACAGGCTGCTCCCAGCATTCTTGTTTACATCATTTCATCAGGTGGCAGACCCAGGCATGAAGCCGCTTGAAGTAAATAACATACTCCATTGATTGGTGCCACTTATAGTGCTGGAGAGCCCACCTATTATCGCTAATGGCCTCTACAATTTCTGATGACCACCAATGTACTCCCTTCTGTCAGAGCAGGTCCAAGAAACACAGGATTGCTAAATCAGCTGCCAAATGAATGGCTGTATTTATATTCTGGACTGCCTTGTTGATGTCTCCATGTGGCGGGGTGTCAGGGCTGACATGAAAGGCAAAAGCACTACAGTCAGCAATGATGTCAGCCGATCTGCGCACACATCCAGGGTAGTGATGATGAGGGAGGAACAAGGCTTCCAGTTCTGTTTGGCCTCTTTGCCAGTATGTTTGTCCTGAGTCTTGTATTCTTGTATCTTCTTCACTCTCTAGAAAACAGTGTAATCTGGTGGGTAAGGAGTGTGGTGTTTTCCTCAGTGGACAAAGAAGGAGAGAGATGCAAACAGAGCATTTGCTAGCAATACTCATCCACAATCTCTAGAGATGGGGTTAGTACTGCAATGCAAAGACGTGCCCAAATTCCAGACACTATGCACCAGGGGGACCTACAATTTCACATAGCATCAGTATACCATCACATTGACCTTCTCAGCTAATGAATCACTCTAAAAGGCCCCTGTGGAGAGGAGAGGGACATGTACAGAGAATGGAGTGAAATATAATGGAGGTCAAGGAGGTCAGACCTGGTGTAAATGCATACCCAGGTGAAGCCAAGAAGTCTACTAGTTTTCCTTATAATAAAAGTTCCTTCATTCTGAAAAACAATGCCCTAGCATTATTATACAAAATATAAAACATGTAAGATATCATGAGGACTTTCTGCTTCTCTCCAGTGTCACTGTCACAGTCATTATGTAATGAATTATGGATGCTATGTAAGCTACAAATTTAATTATTTTACATTTGAATGTAATTGTGAATTTGTCCTACATCTACACAAATAAAAATAAATATAATCGTTTTGCTTGCACCACTAGCAATCCTTCAGAAGTCACAAGAAACAACTCATGTATATGCCATCTGGACACCCATGGCCGCTGTCCTAGTAACCCAAAACTAAAAACAAATTTTTCACTATAATGAACAGGAATAAGGAATGACTTGATGTAAAAGGCTACGACTACTTGTTTATGTGCACTAGACTACAAATTCACAGCTGGTTTACTCTCCACCAGTTTTCCTAGTCAAATGGTGTAATGATGCAGTCAAACTCTTGGTACAATTACAGCTGTCACTGAACATCAGTGCACGCCACCAACGTTAATTTTACAGCCATTTCCCTCTTGTTACATCCACATTTGTTCTTTCATGATTTTTCTGAAACCTACTACCTGCGTCCACAATATCCAGTGTCACAAGTTTACCCCTACAAAAGCAGTGGCATAACAAATTTATTTTTTGGGCCACTGAACTCAAAGATTCTCGTGGCATTTGCTGTAAAAAGCTAATTGAGTGTTACAATGTGTGCAGAACAAATACAGCACTTCTGCAGTAGCAGTATTAGCAGGTGCATAAATATATTTGGGTTATTAATTTTCTTTTACTGTGTCTTTCTGTGTGGAAAACAATATTGTAAGCTTTTCTGCATCTCTATTTAGCTTTTGCTTTTTTGTGGGAATGCGAGACCCTTGCCCTCAATTTATTAATTTTGTCGTTCACCTTAATCCTGCTGTAGCTGCCACTGCCATCATCTGTTTAAAACCTACTTCGGGGGGAAACATCACCTGTGTGACTTACAAATGGCAGAGTACATTTGATATTCTGGAGCGAATGTTCTGACGACAACTGAGCCACATACATAACGGAAGCAGACTCGCTGACAGGTAATCAGTTTGAAAGCTACAATCTCCGCAATAACTTGGAAGTGATAAAAATTTAACAACTGCATTATTGGATATTACCACAGACATTAGTCAGTACTGTGCTTAGTGATATTAGAAATATGGGGAGCATGGCTCAGTGTGTTTTACTGCTAAGTGTACCAGTATTGTATTTTTCAGTGTGAATAAAGTGTTTATTCAAGAATAATTGGCATCTGATTTACCTACATCATAACAATATAATAAAATGGAGCGTCATGTAATAAGGAAAAAAGTAGAAACATCTGACGATTCCGGTCACCATTCAGCTGCAAGATTGCCACCAGATGGAAAGGCAGAGCCCAGCACTTCGTCGAAACTTCCACAACAAAGTGCATCAACAGATTCGTTTAATCCCAAGATTATTGGCAATTATTTGAATATACACTACTGGCCATTAAAATTGCTACACCATGAAGATGATGTGCTACAGATGCGAAATTTAACCAACAGGAAGAAGATGCTGTCATATGAAAATGATTAGTTTTTCAGAGCATTCACACAAGGTTGGCGCCAGTGGCGACACCTACAATGTGCTGACATGAGGAAAGTTTCCAATCGATTTCTCATACACAAACAGTGTCGACCGGAGTTACCTGGTGAAACATTGTTGTGATGCCTCGTGTAAAAAAGAGAAATGGGTACCATCACATTTCTGACTTTGACAAAGGTCGGATTGTAGCCTATCACGATTGTGGTTTATCGTATCGCGACATTGCTGCTCGCGTTGGTCAAGATCCAATGACTTAGCAGAATATGAAATCAGTGGGTTCACGAGGGTAATACAGAATATCGTACTGGATCCTAACGGCCCTGTATCACTAGCAGTCAAGATAACAGGCATCTTATCTGCATGGCTGTAATGGATCGTGCAGCCACATCTCGATCCCCGAGTCAACAGATTGGGACGTTTGCAAGACAACAACCATCTGCACGAACAATTCAACAACGTTTGCAGCAGCATGGTCTGTCAGCTCGGAGACCATGGCTGCAGTTACCCATGATGCTGCATCACAAATAGGAGCACCTGCGATGGTGTACTCAACGACGAACCTGGGTGCACGAATGGCAAAACGTAATTTTTTTCGGATGAACCCACGTTCTGTTTACAGCATCATGATGGTCGCATCTGTGTTTGGCGACATTGCAGTGAACGCACATTGGAAGCATGTATCCGTCATCACCATACTGGTGTGTCGCCTGGTGTGATGGTATGGGGTGAGACTGGTTACACTTCTCTGTCACCTCTTGTTCACATTGACGGCACTTTGAACAGGGATGTTACTGTGGTGTCACCGCCAGACACCACACTTGCTAGGTGGTAGCTTTAAATCGGCCGCGGTCCATTAGTACATGTCGGACCCGCGTGTCGCCACTGTCAGTAATTGCAGACCTAGCGCCACCACATGGCAGGTCTAGAAAGACGTACTAGCACTCGCCCCAGTTGTACAACGACTTTGCTAGTGACTACACTGACGAAGCCTTTCTCTCATTTGCCGAGAGACAGTTAGAATAGCCTTCAGCTAAGTCCATGGCTACGACCTAGCAAGGCGCCATTAACCATATCTGGAGAGAGTCTCATTTGTATAGTCAAGAGCGATGTACCACAAGGATGAATTAAAGTTAAGTAAACAGATGATACGTACTTTTATTTATAGCATTAATTACGTATCCTGTTCCAGAATTCACGCCAGTCGGCGTGAGATGACGCGTGCCCTTTCAGTATTTCCGCCTTGTGTCTACATTTCAGATGTGTTACGACCTATGGCTGTACCCTTCATTTGATCCCTGCGAAACTCTACATTTCAGCAGGATAATGCACGACCGCGTGTTGCAGGTCCTGTTTGGGACTCTCTGGATACAGAAAACGTTCAACTGCTACCGTGGCCAGCACATTCTCCAGATCTCTCACCAATTGAAAATGTCTGGTCAATGGTGGGCGAGCAACTGGCTCGTCACAATACGCCAGTCACTACTCTTGATGAATTGCAGTATCGTGTTGAAGCTGCAGGGGCAGCTGTGCCGGAGCATGCCATCCAAGCTCAGTTTGACTCAATGCCCAGGCATATCACGGACAGAGGTGGTTGTTTTGGGTACTGATTTCTCAGGATCTATGCACCCAAATTGCATGTAAATGTAATCACATGTCAGTTCTAGTATAATATATTTGTCCAATTAATACCTGTTCATCATCTGTATTTCTACTTGGTCTAGCAATTTTAATGGCCAGTAGTGTATTAGAATCAGGAAATATTAGTGATGATATAAAATACAAGCTCCTCACAGCTCCAAGGAAAAATGGAAAACGTTATGTCATTCCTACTTCTGAGCACAACAGTAGAGGGTGGGTGGAACGTAGACAAAGCACTATCATTATTTTGAACAGTATCCACGGCTGGTGTTCTCACAAGTTAAATGGGGACTTCTTTGCATTAACTGATCAATTTTTGTGAATAATAAAATGGTTGGAGGAAAGAAATTGATTATCGCCAAGACACTTGTAACTGAACCACTAACAAAGTTTGCCAAACTTACTGGTATAGATAGTAATCTTGAGACTCACTCTCAGCTCTAGTACAATGTTGAAGCGTCAACAGATGCAAAATTATTTTTGGCAACATGAGGAATTCAAACTTTATGTCATAAATAAATTGTCAAGACAGAGAATGGAAAGCATTATGGAAAACAGAGACCATCTTTTACCTATAATAAAACAATCATATTTCATGGAAAGCAAAGTACTCCCCTACGGGGGATAGAGATGATGGGAGTCTATCAGAAAACGATAATGATTGTGAAGATATAGTAACACTGGAAACTTAAGAGCTCTTCTAAGATTTAGAATTGACGATGGAGACTTGCAACTAAAACATCACCTTGAGACCACTAAAGCGAATGCCACTTACATATGTAAAACAATGGGAAACAAACTTATTTCATGCTGTGAAATAGTGATATTATTGAGACTACTGGAGGAAACCAAAGATTCTTGTTATTTCAGCATAATCTTCGATGAGAATACAGACACAGTGCACATTGTCCCACTGAGTTTAGCTGCAAAGTATGTTGATCGTGATAGCAAATTACAGGAAAGATTTTTGGGTTTCATTGACATCAATAAAGACAATGATTATAGTGGAAACATTGACAATGAACCTCTAGAGAGTTAAGATGAAGAGCGTAGCATTACTTGTGAACTATTAGGTACTACGATACTTAGGAGAATGGAAAGCCTTTCTCTGCCCCAGGAGAACTGTGCGGGTATAGGCTGTGATGGTTGCTCAATTAATACGAATATGTCAGAATTGAAAGGAGCTGTGGCTACAATAAAAAACAAAGCTATCAACATGCAAGCAGCACGGTGTCAAAGTAATCAGCTGACCCTTGGTCTCTCTCTCACAGTTGCAAAGTTACAAATGTGAGAAACTCACTTGGTACTACTGAAGTAGTAGTATTGTTCTTTACAGTGTCTAGCAAGCGGTTTGCAACCTTGAGGATTCACCTACAACACTCACTGCACTCACATTGTCAAATGAATGATGTTGCTATTGAATTCACAGCTCATCTCTGAACAGTTTGCAAAGTTCTTTAAGAAATACAGAGTTGAAGGGATAGAACAACGGCTGCCAAAACCAATATTTTCTTTCGAGCTCTCTCTAATTGCGAGTTTATCATCACTCTGTTTACACTAGTGGCATTATGTGCATAACATATCCAGTCAGCAAAATCTTACAAGTCCCTATCTTGGATGTCGCAATAGCGAAAGCAAATTAGATTCAACGTACAAGGTCTATGACAGCATGAGAGCTAAAGCTGATAGCCATTTTTCTTGTACTGTTAAAGAGGCAAAGGCAGTTGTGGGAGAGTCAGACATGGAAATGAGTGTTCCTCATCTTACAGGGAAACTTATAGGGAAAACTGATCATAAATATGATGCTATGACATACTGGAAAAGAACTGTTTTTATTCCAACAATGACATGTGAGAACATTTTCTGAAGAAAATAATTATCATTTAAAATTCAACATCCTTTTGCCCCCACAACTACTGAACCATGATGGTAATGATCTGGCACACAAACCGAAATTGTGCTAAATTGGACTACTGTTATTTGAAGAAGAATCACATCTTGTGATTAAAAACAGACTAATGGGACAGATTCTTCAATACAAGCAAATGAGCATAAACACCTTTAATGATTGTGATTCTGTCATGTAAGTGCTGTCTGTCTGTCCTAAATCTGACTATCCTACTTTGCACAAGCTGTAAAAAATTTTGCTTGTCTACCTACACCTATTGCTACAGTAGAAAGAAGTTTTTCAACATTCTGGCATACAAAGACATGGCTGAGATTGACGATGAAGGAGGATTGACTTAATGGCTTAGCTCTGTTGAACACTCACCCTGACATTCATTGTCCTATTGACGATGTCTTAAGCAATTTTCCAGGAAGAATAGGTGCATAGAATTCATCATTTAAGGAACAGAACCACAATTTTAACTTTTTATATCGTAGGATGGTACTGTCTTGTACATGTGTATACTCAGTTTAAATAAAACTTTCTTAAACTTTCCATGTGACTTGATTCTTTTTTATTACAGTAAAAGTAAAGGTAGCTAAAGATATCTTTAGTGCCCCATCCTTGAGATTTTCATGTACCTGCCTCTGTCGCATATGAAATCTGGTGTAAGTTCTATTGGCCAGCTCCGTACTGTGGCCCATATGCATTAACAAAAGCTGTTAGTTGGGCTCAGAGGGCATCCTGGGCTCCATTTTGGCTGTTGGCTGAAGTGGCAATGAACATCTGTTAATAAGACAAAAGAACATCTTTTAATTTCTAGAGTCAAGCTGTGGATGAGCTACTAACACCTAATTTGGAGCAGAGTTTAGGATTCAGATCAGACCTTCTATTAGTTTTGTGATCTCCACTACATATTCTGTGGAAAATGGTAGGGTTCCTATGTAGTAGTGATGAGTATGTTTTGGAAATGTAAGCTCATGTTTACAAAACTGTTATGTGTAAATTCGTGCAGTCTACTGCACAGTCATCTTTTGTTAGTTTTGAATGACCAGCAACTTGCTGTCTCAGATGTGCTGATGCATAGACAAGTCCGAAAGAAAGGACACCACATATATAATTAAGGTGATGTCAGACAATGATTGTTTCAGTGTAGATGCAAACCATGCTCTAACTCTTACAGGAACCAATGAGACACCATGTGTAATGAGGATCATTAGCATGAGCACAGCATCAGTAGCGTGTGAATAGGTTGAGAATTTGGGTCTGACAGGAAGCATGCTAGAGTAGTCCATGCATATGTGATGACCACTGCGACCAGATGGCATAGTCGTCTGTATGGAACTCTGATTCAAATCCTAGTCCAGCACAAAATTTGAACCCTCCCCATTGATGTCAGGAAACTAATGCCTCTACTTCCTTTGTGCCCTTAGTCATTGTGGCTGCAGGATCCAAATACTGTCTGTGCCCTCCGACATGTCCAAAACAATAGGCAACAAAAGCATATTTGATCTGTGTCGAGATTAGATATAGATTAAAATTTATTTTGCAGTGATATTGATGCCTTCCATTTATGTTCAGCAAAAATTTGTAACTTTACTTTGGGCTAACTTTCATGACATTTAATCTGAAATCTCTACTCCTTGACTGTAGCATTATTGAGCAGACAAATTCTGACTGAAACAACACCCATAGCGATCAAAACAGAGTAACGTGTATGCATTAGGATTCATTTATTTAAAACAAAGATTAAGCCGGAACCTCTCCCCCCCCCCTCACTCACTCACTCACTCACTCACTCACTCACTCTCTCTCTCTTTATGATTACATTCCTCCCATGTTTTTGTAGACAAGAGGTACAATCCCATATTTTAGTAACTTTAAAGTGTATTCAAGGTCTGTTGCACAGATCTCAATTCCTTTGAATGAACAGCTACACAGCACAGTAACGCATTAGCCTTCACTGGTGAAACATCAGAACAATAGCAAGTTAGATATACTGCTTTCTCTGTGTGTTTTCTAGTTAAACCTTGAGCAGTAGTACTCGGATATAATGTGTGCACACTGTGTGCAGATGGAAGAGCTGGACTCAATTCACAAACAGCTGAAGATGCTGTTTGCCATGTTCAGCAGTGTTCACGCAGCTGCCAATTGTCGTAGCAGTGGCAGAGAACCTGGCTCATCACATGGGATGCCTAAGGTGCTATCTACACTCCTGGAAATTGAAATAAGAACACCGTGAATTCATTGTCTCAGGAAGGGGAAACTTTATTGACACATTCCTGGTGTCAGATACATCACATGATCACACTGACAGAACCACAGGCACAGAGACACAGGCAACAGAGCATGCACAATGTCGGCACTAGTACAGTGTATATCCACCTTTCGCAGCAATGCAGGCTGCTATTCTCCCATGGAGACGATCGTAGAGATGCTGGATGTAGTCCTGTGGAACGCCTTGCCATGCCATTTCCACCTGGCGCCTCAGTTGGACCAGCGTTCGTGCTGGACGTGCAGACCGCGTGAGACGACGCTTCATCCAGTCCCAAACAAGCTCAATGGGGGACAGATCCGGAGATCTTGCTGGCCAGGGTAGTTGACTTACACCTTCTAGAGCACGTTGGGTGGCACGGGATACATGCGGACGTGCATTGTCCTGTTGGAACAGCAAGTTCCCTTGCCGGTCTAGGAATGGTAGAACGATGGGTTCGATGACGGTTTGGATGTACCGTGCACTATTCAGTGTCCCCTCGACGATCACCAGTGATGTACGGCCAGTGTAGGAGATCGCTCCCCACACCATGATGCCGGGTGTTGGCCCTGTGTGCCTCGGTCGTATGCAGTCCTGATTGTGGTGCTCACCTGCATGGCGCCAAACACGCATACGACTATCATTGACACCAAGGCAGAAGCGACTCTCATCGCTGAAGACGACACATCTCCATTCGTCCCTCCATTCACACCTGTCGCGAGACCACTGGAGGCGGGCTGCACGATGTTGGGGCGTGAGCGGAAGACGGCCTAATGGTGTGCGGGACCGTAGCCCAGCTTCATGGAGACGGTTGCGAATGGTCCTCGCCGATACCCCAGGAGCAACAGTGTCCCTAATTTGCTGGGAAGTGGCGGTGCGGTCCCCTACGGCACTGCGTAGGATCCTACGGTCTTGGCGTGCATCAGTGCGTCGCTGCGGTCCGGTCCCAGGTCGACAGGCACGTGCACCTTGCGCCGACCACTGGCGACAACATCGATGTACTGTGGAGACCTCACGCCCCACGTGTTGAGCAATTCGGCGGTACGTCCACCTGGCCTCCCGCATGCCCACTATACGCCCTCGCTCAAAGTCCGTCAACTGCACATACGGTTCTCGTCCACGCTGTCGTGGATTGCTACCAGTGATAAAGACTGCGATGGAGCTCCGTATGCCACGGCAAACTGGCTGACACTGACGGCGGCGGTGCACAAATGCTGCGCAGCTAGCGCCATTCCACGGCCAACACCGCGGTTCCTGGTGTGTCCGCTGTGCCGCGCGTGTGATCATTGCTTGTACAGCCCTCTCGCAGTGTCCGGAGCAAGTATGGTGGGTCTGACACACCGGTGTCAATGTGTTCTTTTTTCCATTTCCAGGAGTGTATTTTGCCCAATGGCTCTGCTGTCAAGACACATTGTTGTGTACCCAATGTGGCTGGGCTGTCCTCACCAATGGTGAGGGATTAGTGGTAACTGTTAGCGCTGTTTGAAGCAGAGAGTGAATACGGAGGATGGTCTCACCCATTGACCCAGTGAGTTGAGTGACAGGTGTTCATTCTTAGGGTCGAAACAGCCACTATGGAGAGTGGTTTGGTAGTTAATCAGGAGCTCCAATGTTAAATGCATTATGGACCTCCTTAGGGAAATGGTGTCCAGGACTGGAAATGAATCCAATCTGTACTGAATATGTCTGCCAGGGAGCCTCATCCGAGATGTGGAGAACGTCCTGCCTGTGGCTATCAAACATGCAGGGTGCAGCTGTCTGCAAGTTTTGGCTGATGTTGGCACCAATGATGCCCATTGTTTGGGTTCTGAGGCCATCCTCAGTTTATATGGACAGATAGCACAAATGGCTAAGAGCCCTTGACCCACACATTGATTGCATGCAGCACACACAGTTTGTATCAGCATTCCCAGAACTGATTTGAGTCCTTTGGTTTGGAGTGAGTGGACGGTCTCAATAAAAGGCTTCATAGATTCTTTGACTGTCCAAACTATAGACTACTGGAAATGTGTTATGAGGTGGAGAACTGTAGGAATACTTGATGGGTCAGGGGTGCACTACACAAAGCAAGCTTTTTTCAGGCTAGGCAGTAGTTTGAGGTCCTCTGATAATTGCACACTAGTCAGTGCAGAGAGTCAGAAATCGGACAACATACAAAGTAAATACCATACTACCATCAAAATTTTAACAGTAAATTCTTGATGTCTATAGTTCCTGAATTTAATGCCCTCCAGGAAAGCTGTCATGTTCACAATACTCTTGAAACCGAAAACTGGCTGAAACCTGAAGTAGAAACCCTCGAACTATTTAGCAAGGCATGGAATGTACACTGAAGAGACGGATGACACACCACTGGGATGGGAATGTCAGAAGAGTACAGGGGAGAGGAAGGAATAGAATGGATATGGATAAAATTTGTGCAATAAATGAAAGCATATGCTATTGGTGGTAACCCCTCAAATGCTAGTGAAAGTAGGATTCTCAGACTCAATAAAATTTTTATAATGCCAACATATAACTATACTTACAATACTTTTTGCCACAAATAACTAGGCAGTTATGGAAACATTAATTTTCATGCTATATGTTTTGTGTATTAGCTATGACTGTTGGACACTTCATCACAAGAGAAGTTATTTGTA
Organism: Schistocerca cancellata; assembly: GCF_023864275.1. NCBI lineage: Eukaryota > Metazoa > Arthropoda > Insecta > Orthoptera > Acrididae > Schistocerca > Schistocerca cancellata. The sequence goes on from NC_064636.1 coordinate 153,830,304, forward strand.
TAGTTTACATGTGGTAATGGCAGGTACTTCGCACCTGTGCATTTGTACCATTCATTTCTAATGTAGCTTAGTGCTTGCATGTAATTTAAGGCATAAGATAATGACTAACTACATAGCAGAAGCGCTGAGCCATTGAAAGGCACATCAACTTAGCTAGCTTTCCAACAAATACTACTTCAGAACTATTGCCTCATTTTACATGCTGACTACATTGTGGAAACACTGTTAATAAGCAGACTAAACAGTTTCACATGACCAGTAATTCTGGGATCCATTTCCGTTCTTGCAGATGAATTGATTTTTTTCAAGAGCAATCATACAGAATTACAAGATCAATTAACAAGATTTTCACACCATCTAGATACATCTGTAGTTCGGCACATATTTTCTGTGACTTTTCTTACAAACTGGAATAGCCTTTGTCTTTGTCTATAAATGTGACAATCCACTGTTCCATAAATTAACAATTCTGATGCCAGAAAGGGGTCAGTTCAGCACCATTTTTTGTGTAACAATTTGGTAACTACACTTTATGGTAGTGTGGCCTCCCCACAGTTCTGTATCATCTTTTGGTGTGCATTTCATATGGAATCTAAGATTATGTAGCTATTTATCCTTGTTTTTTTTTTTCATATTATGTCCCTAATGCTATTATTACCTAACAAGAATAACTCTGGGCTTAATTGCTAAATGCTTCTGCCCTTTTCTAGTATTAGGTGGCCCAACGGGTAATTCTGACACTACAGATTCAAAGGTCCTTGATCACTGAGCTGCAGGTACTTTGTAACTACACTCATGCTTATAAATTAAGGATAATGCTGCTACATGGTGACAATGCTCTGGTGGGCGGTTTGCTGGTTGAAATCACCTCAGGATATGACCATGCGGTGCTTTTGACCTGCAGTCACTGCAAGGTGGCACTGGCAGCAGTCCACATATGCAGAGGTGTGTTGGTGCATGTCAGAGTACGGTGCAGCGAGTAAGCGTGCAGATGTTTTCAGATGTGCTAACTTTGACTGTGTGTTGAAAATGGCTCACATAACACATATTGATGACGTTATGAGGGGTAGAATACTAGGGCGACTGGAGGCTGGTCAAACAGGTCGTAGCACAAGCCCTCTGTGTGCCACAAAGTGTTATCTCAAGATTATGGCAACGAATCCGACAGACAGGAAATATGTCCAGGCACTACAGTAAAGGACGTCCACAGTGTTCAACACCACAAGAAGACCGATATCTTACTATCAGTGCCCAAAGACGGCCACAAAGTACTGCAGGTAGCCTTGCTCAGGACCTTACTGCAGCCACTGGAACATTTTTCTCCAGACAAACAGTCTACAGACAACTGAACAGGCATGGTTTATTCGTGTGGAGACCTGCAAGGTGCATTCCACTGACCCCTGGTCACAGGAGGGCCCATAAAGCCTGGTGTCAGTACATGGTCATTGGAACAGTGGTCCCAGGTTATGTTCACAAATGAGTCCAGGTATAATCTGAACCGTGATTCTCGCCGGGTTTTCATCTGGCATGAACCAGGAACCAGATACCAACCCCTTAATGTCCTTGAAAGGGACCTGTTGGAGGTCGTGGTTTGATGGTGTGGGGTGGGATTATGATTGGTGCACCTACACCCCTGCATGTCTTTGACAGAGGAACTGTAACAGGTCAGGTGTTTCGGGACGCCATTTTGCACCAGTATGTCCACCTTTCCATGGGTGCAGTGGGTCCCACCTTCCTCCTGAGGGACGGTAACACATGGCCCCATTGAACTGCCATCGTGGAAGAGTACCTTGAAACGGAAGATATCAGGCGAATGGAATGGTCTGCCTGTTCTCCAGACCTAAACCCCATTGAGCACATCTGGGATGCTCTCAGTCAATGTATCGCTGCACATCTTAAAACCCCTAGGCCAATTCAGGAGCTCCGACAGGCACTGGTGCAAGAATGGGAAGCAATACCCCAGCAGCTGCTCAACCACCTGATCCAGAGTACGCTAACATGTTGCGTGGCCTGTGTACATATGCATGGTGATCATATCCCAATGGATGTCGGGGTACATGCACACAAAACAGTAGCGTTTTGTAGCACATGTGTTTCGGGATGGTTTTCACAACTTATCACCCATACCATGGACTTACAGATCTGTGTCGTGTGTGTTATCTATGTTCCTAGGCCATCTGTGCCAGTTTTGTGTAGTGCCATGTTGTGTGGCACCACATTCTGCAATTATCTTTAATTTATGAGCATGAGTGTAGTTGGGTGAATCAGTTCAGAGGGGGAAAGAGGGCAACAGCATATGGTGGTCAGTAGGACTGTGTGTAGTAGAGAACTGCAGTGTTAAAAACATCCAGGCTGATGACAGCTGTTTAATTTTATGTTTACTTTTCTATCATGTATTCCCCTCATGACAAAAGGAGATGACTGATCCTTGGCTCTGTCACATACTCCAGTTAACAACTTATTAGTCTTACAAAGGGTCTTTCCAAACTTAAACAGCACAATAATGCATTCCTCATTAAATCTGCAACTTGATTAGCTGCTGCTACCACTACTACTATACGTTTCTAAGGTGTTGTATATGTAATGTCCTTTAAAGATGAACCACAGGTTTCCCAGTACAAAAAAAGTTGATCATTCTCCATCCTACTACCATCCTTATGTGCTTGTTCCACTTCATATCAGTTTCCACTGTTACGCCTAGACATTTTATTGACCACACTGTGTTAATCTGTACAGTATCAACGTTGTATTCTAACATTATGGGACTGTTTTTACTAATCATCTGCATTCACTTGAATATTTCTACAACTGCCATTCATCACACCAAATAAAAAGTTTGTCCAAGTTATCTTGTATCCTCGTAGTCACTCAGTGATGACCCTTTCCCACACACAAGGCCATCAGCAAAGAGGCACAGAATGCTGCCCATCAGATCATTTCACACATAGACAATAAGAACAGTCTTATAAAACATCTCTGTGGCACTTTTGATTACACTCTTGTCTCTGAGACACAGTCTCTGAGACACAGTCTCTGAGACACAGTCTCTGAGAAACAGTCTCTGAGACACAGTCTCTGAGACACAGTCTCTGAGACACAGTCTCTGAGACACAGTCTCTGAGACACAGTCTCTGAGACACAGTCTCTGAGACACAGTCTCTGAGACACAGTCTCTGAGACACAGTCTCTGAGACACAGTCTCTGAGACACAGTCTCTGAGACACAGTCTCTGAGACACAGTCTCTGAGACACAGTCTCTGAGACACAGTCTATGAGACACAGTCTCTGAGACACAGTCTCTGAGACACAGTCTCTGAGACACAGTCTCTGAGACACAGTCTCTGAGACACAGTCTCTGTTGAGGTAAAAGTACTGGTCTCTCTTACTTCAGAGGTCTTTGTGCCATTCACATATCAGGGAACCTATTCCACATGCTCATTCCTCCATTAAAGTACACAGTGGGGCATTGTGTCAAATGCTTTCCGGAGATGTACGAATGTGGAATCTAGCCTGTTCCCATCATCCATGGTTCGCAGTATGTAATGTCACAAAAGAACAAGGTGAGTATTGCACAAGATCCATGCTGATTTGTGGACAGAAACTTTTATGTCTCAAAGAAATTAATTATATTTGAACTGGGAATATATTCAGGAATTCTGGAGCAAATAATTATATGATATTGGTCTACAATTTTGCAGATATGTTCTTTTACCATTCTTATATACAGAAGTCAGGTGAACTTTTGGCCAGCTGCCTGGGTCTTTGCACTAGGCAAGAGATCTGCAATAAATGCAAGGTAAGTAAGAGGCCAATGCTGTAGAGTACTCTCTGGACAAATGATTTGTGATTCCTTTTGGACATGGCAACTATTTTGTTTTCAACTCTTCCAGTTGCTACTTTACTCCAGGGAGTCTATTGCTATGTCCCCAATACACAAGTCTGTGTGACAGTGAAACAAGAATAAGTTTGTATGATCCTCTAGCACAAACTTGAAAACTCAATACAGAGAAGGGTTAGTGATCATCATCTGCTTTCCTCCAAAGCCACACCAGACTGGTCAATGACTGCCTGGATAGAAGTCTTTGACTCAGTGATTTTATGTAGAACCAGAAATGTAATGTTCTCAGTAAAATATGTTCCTCAAGTATGATGAAGGTAGTCGTATGCTTCATGCCTCTATCTTTTTACATACACATGAACTTCCAATAACTCTTCCCTGTTGCCACTGTGCACACTTTTTTGAACTGAGTGTATAACAGTCTGCTTCTTCAGCATTTTCAATTTTTGTTATATAAACTACAGTGGGTCTTTTCTGCCTGTAATCCAGTTACTCACCACCTACTTATTCAGCGTGTGATTTACAGTCCATTTTACATTTGCCCACACTCCTCTAAGTGCATCATAATGGAAGTAAATGACATTCACTCACTGTTTAAATGGGATGCTAACAAGTACTTATCTTCTCTTTCTAGCAAATCTATTCTCCTAGCCTTCTTGAAGGATTCATTAAACTCATTTACCATTGTTGCTGTGGTGTCACCACCAGACACCACACTTGCTAGGTGGTAGCTTTTAAATTGGCTGCGGTCCGCTAGTATACGACGGACCCGCGTGTCGCCACTGTCAGTAATTGCAGACTGAGCGCCGCCACACGGCAGGTCTAGAGACAGATCCTAGCACTCAGCCCAGTTGTACAGCCGACGTTGCTAGCCATGGTTCACTGAGAATTATGTTCTCATTTGCCGAGACGATATTTAGCATAGCCCTCAGCTACATTTGCTGCGACCTAGCAAGGCGCCATTACCAGTATAGATATTGAGATTCTATTAATGTATCCTCAAGAGCGATGTTCTACAAATGTGGATTAAAATTAAGTATTCCAGAAGCTACGTACTTTTCTTTATAGCATTCATTACGTATCCTGTTTCAGACCTCACACCAGCCTGCGTGAGCTTAGAGTGCATTTCGGCCTCCTCTAACTACAAGGTGTTGGCACTTCTGCCAACACTTCAGTTGCTGTGATGGCATGTTCAGTAAGCCCTCTCTGCACTAATACCATCTATAAGGACACACCTGTTCATAGTTACTAGTTATAAGGTATCACAATTTTTTGTGGGCTGTTAAACTAGCAGCTTACTATAGCTTTCAGAAAACTGTTCAAAAGTACTTCACAATACTGCCTGTACATACCACCCACAATGTATGCACAGTCATCTTAGTCTCTACTCAGTACATTAGGGTCACCTGCTTTTTTTGCCCTACTTTGTGTACATTTTCCTTGAATGATTCTGTAACTGTCAAAACAGTATCACGTGGCGAATAAAAACATCCAATGATGGACTTCACATACATGGAACCATTAAGGGAACTGCTCATTAAACAGGAAATCATGGCTTGAGTCTTGGGACTTAATACCAATTTTCATAAAACTTCATCAATGCAATCTCATGCAATTCTTATTTGTGCTTATTAAGTAAAGGAGCAATTCTACAAACTCACGAACTAAACTACTTCACCTGCTCAAAGACAATGTTTAAATCCATATGGGTAAAGTGTAACAAAATATTCTATTTTACCTGCTTCCTCATTTCCAACCTGGGGAATACTGTAACACTAAGTCTTATCTTCACCATCAAGTAAAAACAGAACTGCTGAAGTGAACACACACACAATTGCCAACCATTTCATTTTTTCACAACTCAGCTATGATTAATTCCATGCAGTCATATAAATTCTAATATTACCTCTTTATTCACACCCTCCTCATGCTGGATGGGTAAATCTGAGCCTGTGGTACAAATAAACTGTAATAAGTGCATTTAAGCAGTCACAGTCCTCCCATATTGTATAAAATTTATCACATACATAAAGCCCAACCATAATACTTCTTAACCCTTCTAATACCGAGTATTTTTTGTTACACTGAGTACCATTGAGGTCTTTAGTGACCCCAATGGAATTTATTTTTTATTAAGGATAGTTTTAATAATGGTAGAATAAAATCCTTATTTTTTCCACAATGTAAAGCATGATGTCAGTGATATTACATTAAATTAAAATATGTATTTTTTAAATTATTTATTTCCGTAAAATTTACAAACTATTATTATGAAACTACAGACATTTTTGATTAAATTCCAAATTGACATTTATGACACATTACACTAACAGCAAGAAATTGCAGAGTGGTTTTTACACACAGAACATTGACATTTTGAACATTTCTCGGTGAAATTCCTATCCTCAGACCTTTTACAAAACGGACACCTTCCTCTTTTTTTTTTGTCTGTACTGGGGAAGTAATGTTGTCTGGCTTTCTTCCGATGAGCTGCTTTTCTATTTCTATGAGAAATGCCCGTCTCTTGTAGTTGGTCCTTTCTGCCCAGTCCAGTTTAAGATGTAGCCATATGATAAATGCATTCAGTGCACTGATATCAACAATGTTGTAAAATAATACCATTGGCCACCTTCTGCTCATCCTCTTTGTAGTGTACGTTCTAACCAGCTTGTCCATGGTATCTACTCTTGATTTTGTTTTATTATAATCCAGAGTAATTACTGGCTTGCATTCTTCACAATCTTCCACTTCCTTCCTTGAATGCATTGTACTGAGCAAGTTTACAACTTTTGCCTTTTTTCGAACAATTTGAAACAATTTAAGCATGCTCTTGGAATCCAAAAATAGATGAATATTTGACTCTACCTTTGGTCTGAGTGAAAGCTTATGGTAGTTCTCCTTTATTTTTTCTAGTTGTTCCTAAGAGTGCGAGGTTGATTTTCAGAAGTTCTCTTGCCAAACTAAGGCTAGTGAAAAAATTGTCAGTTGTTACATTTCTGCCACTGTTTTCTAAGCCTTTCACCATATCTAAAGCAACTCTCTTGCCTTGACCAACTTCACGAGATTCATTTTCTTGTCGAGCAGTGTAAACTTGGAGATTGAGAACGTAAGACATTGCACTATCACATACAGCCCATAATTTCAACCCATATTTTCCTGGTTTTGAAGGAATATATTGCCGAAATGGACATCTATCACGAAATGGCACAAGTTGTTCATCAGTTGTTATGTTGCTGTGAGAAACATATGCTTCTTGAAATGTGTATACCCACATTTCAAATATTTCTCTAATTGGAGCCAGCTTGTCAGGAGCAGTCGTGACGTCTGTGTCATCAAATTGGATCCACCTTTAAATTTGCGTAAAGCAATTTCTAGCCATTGCTTCACTAAAAATGGGTCTACCATCCTCTTTGTTCCATAGATGTGTAACTGCTTCATTATGGGCCTTCTAAGCACCTGCTAAGATCAAGACACCGACAAAGCACTTCAGTTCAATGGCATCTACTGGTTTCCATTTACTACTGTAAACAAGACTACCCTCTTTATTGGTCAACTTTAGAATTACATCAACGTTTCTCCTAAGAAACAACTTAAAAGCTGATTTTATGGAGTCTACATTTTTCACTGCGAATTCTGTTGGACCTGGCTTTACTCACGTTGTGTTCCACCTCTCTTCTCTTCCACAAGCTCTTCTCAACTCGTGTTAGTGCCACAATTCTTCTTTGTTTTTAGACCTACACAAAATAAAAAAAAATGAAAAATACAAAGGGTATATCTTGGCGCTTGACCCTAACACACATTTACAAGAATACAATGTGTACTTACATATAACAGTCAGAAATATGTTACTTCCTGTTCAGGCTGGACATCTGCACTGCCCAAATCTTCTTCTGAACTTCCATCTGATTGAGGAATTTTCTCTTCTAAGACGACAATTTCTCCATCGCTGCATGAGACATCGGAAACTATATATCGCTGATATCACTATTTGATTCTCCAGATAGAGGATTATCCTGCAGGAATATTTCAAGCACTTTGTCTTCGGAAAGGTGCCGAGACATTTCCACTAAATGCAACACACACAATAGTAGTCTCCACTTGTATGGAACAAATGACTGTCGGCTTGTAAAGTATTGACAACAATCACACGTTACAACAATATTTACAAGAATAAAACACAGGAAATACAGCAACAGTTACGGATTCAATGCAGCATTATTGGGTAATAATACAGAAAGAGAGAAATGGGTCGCATTTAACCCCAATGGTATTCAGTGGTTCTCTCTTGATTTTCTGCAAAACTAAATATTTTCAAAAAGTTATCTTAATATATTATGAACCCAACACATAATTCAGGAAAAGTCCTAATTTTTCATAATTTTTAGGAATAGGAAGTAAGGTATATTTTACAGAAAATTATGGCCTGGGGTGATTATAGACCCCCAGGTACTAGGAGGGTTAATAATTAAATAGTAGTCCTGTGTTAAGTGTTCTCTTTTGAGTTCGAAATTCTGGGTGACGAGTTCACTATGGTATATTTCAAAGGGAGGCAGCAAAAAATTGTAAGACTGATGACAAAGCCTCTGAAAATTCATTATGATCTTAAAATTCAGCCTTCTCCGTATGCTTTTTTTTTCAATCACATTTTCTAGGTTCGTTATCTTCATATGCATATAAAGGTAGTCTAATCAAATAAAATAACACATCTACTACCTGAAACAATGAAATCAATGTTATTCACAAAATCAATATTGTTTGTATCAAATGACAATACAGTTTGCACCAATTGTGTGGGGGAGCAGAAACTGGACTGTCAGCAGCCACATCACTCATACTACTTTTACAATCAGAATCATAAAATGTCTACAACAGTTACATAAAAACCTTTTCTTTCACTGAATGCTTATTTACAATAAAATTATTAAAAAAAGCACACACCCTACCTCAGCACACTACTTATTACTGTTCTAACTACATTAATTCTTTTTGATGGATCAAGCAAATTTGTAACAGAAAAAAAAGAAAAAGAGCGAAAGCTACAGGCTAAACCAGTCTTATTTTATGGATCTGAACTATGGGTTTTACTTGTTGAACCCAAAAGGAGACAAAGTTCTGGAAACATTATTTATGGAGCAGTACCAGCATATTAAGACTGAAAAACCCGTAATGTTGAAGTGCTGGAACGAGAACAAATGAAACAGTGATAGCATAGAAAGAAAATCATTAACCTGATATGGGCATCTGTCGAGAATGTTCGATAATTAGCAGCCAAAGAACAGTTTTTGGTTAGAAACCACCTTACTGATAGAAACACAATAGATCACTTAACTTCAGGAAAGAATATCAACAAAATAATGAAGCAACATGGTGTAGACAAAGAGGATGCCTTGGAGAGATGCTGGCAGCAGATAGTAAAAACACAGCAACATCATGTTGTGAACTGATCTTTGTATTAATTAACTGCCTACAACAACACTAATATACTAGTACCAATAATGATAACAATTATTTTATTATTATTACTATCTGAGCCATGGCAGGCTCCCTCTTTGAATTCCTGACCCATACCTGGTGTATGTCACTTCTTTTGCTTGGAGCTTGTGGTGCCATGGAGCATGGCAGTCACGCAAGGTACGTAGACAGTATTTGCCATTCAGCCAAGCTTGACACCATCTACATCTACATCTACATCCATACTCCGCAAGCCACCTGACGGTGTGTGGCGGAGGGTACCTTGAGTACCTCTATCGGTTCTCCCTTCTATTCCAGTCTCGTATTGTTCGTGGAAAGAAGGATTGTCGGTATGCCTCTGTGTGGGCTCTAATCTCTCTGATTTTATCCTCATGGGCTCTTCGCGAGATATACGTAGGAGGGAGCAATATACTGCTTCACTCTTCGGTGAAGGTATGTTCTCGAAACTTCAACAAAAGCCCGTACCGAGCTACTGAGCGTCTCTCCTGCAGAGTCTTCCACTGGAGTTTATCTATCATCTCCGTAACGCTTTAACGATTACTAAATGATCCTGTAACGAAGTGCGCTGCTGTCCGTTGGATCTTCTCTATCTCTTCTATCAACCCTATCTGGTACGGACCCAACACTGCTGAGCAGTATGCAAGCAGTGGGTGAACAAGCGTACTGTAACCTACTTCCTTTGTTTTCGGATTGCATTTCCTTAGGATTGTTCCGATGAATCTCAGTCTGGCATCTGCTTTACCGACGATCGACATTATATGATCATTCCATTTTAAATCACTCCTAATGTGTACTCCCAGATAATTTATGGTATTAACTGCTTCCAGTTGCTGACCTGTTATTTTGTAGCTAAATGATAAAGGATCTATCATTCTGTGTATTCGCAGCACATTACACTTGTCTACATTGAGATTCAATTGCCATTCCCTGCACCATGCGTCAATTCGCTGCAGATCCTCCTGTATTTCAGTACAATTTTCCATTGTTACAACCTCTCGATACACCACAGCATCATCTGCAAAAAGCCTCAGTGAACTTCCGATGTCATCCACCAGGTCATTTATGTATATTGTGAACAGCAACGGTCCTATGACACTCCCCTGCGGCACACCTGAAATCACTCTTACTTCGGAAGACTTCTCTCCATTGAGAATGACAAGCTGCGTCCTGTTATCTACGAACTCCTCAATCCAATCACACAATTGGTCTGATAGTCCATATGCTCTTACTTTGTTCATTAAATGACTGTGGGGAACTGTATCGAACGCCTTGCGGAAGCCAAGAAACACGGCATCTACCTGTGAACCCGTGTCTATGGCCCTCTGAGTCTCGTGGACGAATAGCGCGAGCTGGGTTTCACATGACCGTCTTTTTCGAAACCCATGCTGATTCCTACAGAGTACATTTCTAGTCTCCAGAAAAGTCATTATACTCTAACACAATACGTGTTCCAAAATTCTACAACTGATCGACGTTAGAGATATAGGTCTATAGTTCTGCACATCTTCTTGAAAACGGGGATGACCTGTGCCCTTTTCCAATCCTTTGGAATGCTACGCTCTTCTAGAGACCTACGGTACACCGCTGCAAGAAGGGGGGCAAGTTCCTTCGCGTACTCTGTGTAAAATTGAACTGGTATCCCATCAGGTCCAGGGGCCTTTCCTCTTTTGAGCGATTTTAATTGTTTCTCTATCCCTCTGTCGTCTATTTCGATATCTACCATTTTGTCATCTGTGCGACAATCTAGAGAAGCAACTACAGTGCAATCTTCCTCTGTGAAACAACTTTGGAAAAAGACATTTAGAATTTCGGCCTTTAGTCTGTCATCCTCTGTTTCAGTACCATTTTGGTCACAGAGTGTCTGGACATTTTGTTTTGATCCACCTACCGCTTTGACATAAGACCAAAATTTCTTAGGATTTTCTGCCAAGTCAGTACATAGAACTTTACTTTCGAATTCATTGAACGCCTCTCGCATAGCCCTCCTCACACTATATTTCGCTTCGCGTAATTTTTGTTTGTCTGCAAGGCTTTGGCTATGTTTATGTTTGCTGTGAAGTTCCCTTTGCTTCCGCAGCAGTTTTCTAACTTGGTTGTTGTACCACGGTGGCTCTTTTCCATCTCTTACGATCTTGCTTGGCACATACTCATCTAACGCATAATGTACGACGGTTTTGAACTTTGTCCACTGATCCTCAACACTATCTGTACTTGAGACAAAACTTTTGTGTTGAGCCAACAGGTACTCTGAAATCTGCTTTTTGTCACTTTTTCTAAACAGAAAAATCTTCCTATCCTTTTTAATATTCCTATTTACGGCTCAAATCATCGATGCCGTAACCGCTTTATGATCGCTACAATGGAGTGACTGGTAGCCATTTAAAAGTTCTGCAGAGTTAATAATTGCAAGCACAGGTGTTAACAAAAGACGGAACATTGGTGTGGTCTTTGCTATCTGCATTTGCCGCTTGTTCTCAGTGGAAGCCACATTACACAAGGAGATTTCTCATCTGAAAAACTGACTGATTTGGGTTGTTCTGCACAACTTAATAGCTTGTGGTGTTGCCTTGGAAGGGGTTAGAGTAATGTCTAGCAACCAGAGAAGCTTGTTTGTTGGTTGGTTGGTTTAAAGGAGGGGGAAAGGGACCAAACTGCGAGGTCATCAGTCCCTAATTCCCAGTAAAATAATTACACACGGGAAAGAAGAAAAGAAAGGAGACGTACTGCACAATACCAGGAGATGAGGATTTGTCAGCTAAAATTAATGGCAAACAGTCTGGTAACTGAGGAGTCTGTCGCAGGGCAGCCAAAGGAGGACAGCTGACCAACATGTGGGCCCCTGTTAGGCAGGTGCCACACCGACACTGAGGAGGGTCATCACAGGAGGTAGCCATGTACCATTCAAGTGTGGCCAATGCGGAGACGACAGAACCAGAGTCCCTGTGAGAAGCCCGCGTGGAGGTCTTCCACACATTCGTCTTCTCCTTAATGGCACGCAGTTTGTTGTGCATACTTATGTCATGCCAATACGCCTCCCAAAGCTGCAAAACCTTGCGGCATAGTACTGAACGCAGGTCAGTTGCAGAAAAGCGGATCTCCATAAGCAGTTTCTAAGTAACCTGTATGGCCAGCCTGTCAGCAAGTTTGTTGCCTGGGATTCTGACATGACCTGGGGTCCAGACAAATACCACTTAACACTGGACCGTTCCAGGGCATAGATGGACTCCAGGATGGTTGCTAGCGAAGGATGACAAGGATAACACTGGTCGATAGCTTGTAGGCTGCTGAAGGAGTCAGGACACAGAAGAAATGACTCCCCAGGGCAAGAACAGATGTGCTCGAGAGCACTAGATATAGCCACCAGCTTGGCAGTGAAAACACTGCAGCCATCAAGCACAAAATGCTGTTCAGTATGTCCTCCATGGACATATGCGAAACAGATGTGATCATCAGCCATCAAGCCATCGGCTTGAGGGACACAAGATTATCAGTGCTAGAGCATCGCTGGTGGAAGCCACCCCCTGACATGGAGCCAGTAGGCTGCCTGACTCCAGGACCCAACTGCCGACTCACCAAATGTTTCAGCAGCTTACAAAAGGAGTTGATGAGGCTGATGGGCTGATAGCTATCAACATGGGTTTTTACTGGGTTTGAGCACCAGAAAGATGGTGCTGTCCCGCCAACGCGATGGAAAGATGCCATCACACCAGATCCGGTTGAAGTTGATGAGGAGATGTCACTTGTAGTCAGATGAGCGATGTTTAATCATCTGACTGTGGAGCCGATCTGGCCCAGGAACAGTGTTGGGGAAATGTGCAAGGGCACTGAGGAGTTCCCACTCTGTAAATGGGACGTTATAGGATTCACTGTAGCATGTAGTGAACGAGACTATTTTCCCTTTCAGCTGCTGTTTGAGAGTGCAAAGGGATGGGAGGTACTTCTCAGACACAGGGGTTCAAGCATAGTTCTCAGCAAAGTGCTCAGCAATCATGACTGTGTCTGTAGATAGCACGCCATTGATATTAACACTGGGAACACCTGTTGGGTTCTGGTACCTGAAAACACGTTTCATCCTTGCCCAGACTTGGGAAGGTGGAGTATGGCACCCAATGGTCGAGACATATCTCTCCCAACACTCCTGCTTCTGTCATTTGATAGGTTGGCGAATGTGGGCACGGAGCCATTTAAAGGATACGAGGTGCTCCAGGGAAGGGTGCTGCTTATGCTGCTGTAGATCTTGCCAATGCTCCTCAATTGCTTCAGTGACTTCCGGCGACCACCAAGGGACTGCCTTTCGCTGGCGACACCCTAAAGAGAGAGGGATCATGTTTCCTGCCACAGAAAGGATTGTTGTAGTCACCTGCTCAACCATCACATCAGTGTTCCCTTGTGGGGGAGATTCAACGGTGACAGCGGAGGTGAAAGTTTCCCAGTCCGCCTTGTTTAAAGCCCATCTGGGCAGGCGTCCGTGGGCCTAACACACAGTTTGTCATGTGCTCTCCATTGGATAGATGGAAGAAGCCCTGGGCTGCAAATTCATAAATGGTTGGTTGGTTTAAAAGAGGGCGAAAGGGACCAAACCACAAGGTCATCGGTCCCTTGTTCCTAATAAAACAATGCCAGAAGTGTGAAAATAAAACGGACGGAATATGTAACACAAAACGGAAAGAAAAGAAAATCCACAAGAACGAAAGGAAGGCAACGAACACTAAAATGAACAAAAAAGGACAAGAAAACAGAGACACTAGAAACAGAAGAGAGTAAAGTATGACAGTAGATTAAAGTGGCTAGCCAACCACAAGAATACAAAGAGAAAGGCAGCCACTCTGCAACACATTAAAACCTTCGTCCTAAAAGCATTAGGGTGGAGGACACAGAGGGACAAAGGACATGCGCTAAAATCTACATAGAAGTATAAAACCCACTCCCACGGATAAAACGTAAGACTAAAGCTGCTGTGGAGGCATTGTTGCCCAACACTGAAGGCAGGGTGCTGGGAAAGTTAAAAGTTTGCCACAGAGTGGCTGAAAGTTGGCAGTCCAGTAAGAGGTGGATGACTGTCATTTGGGAGCCACAGCGACACTGACGTGGATCCTTGCAACGGAGTAGATAACCTTGCATTAGCCACATATGGCCAATGCAGAGCTGGCAGAGGACAACTGATTCCCTGCGGGAGGCCTGCATGGAAAGCTTCCACACATTCATAGTCTCCTTAACGACACACAGTTTGTTGTGCGTGCTGTTATGCCATTCTATCTCCCAAAATCGGAAAACCCTGCGGTGTAAGACAGAACGCAGGTCAGCTTCGGATATGCCTATCTCCAGAAGCTGTTTCCACATCGCCTGTTTGGCAGCCTGTTCACAAGTTCATTTCTGGGCATTCTGACGTGACCTGGGGTCCACAAAAACAACACGGAAGGGCAAGACTGTTCCAGGGCATAGATGACTCCTGAATGGATGCTTCCAGAGGTTGGTGAGGGTAGCACTGGCCGACAGCTTGTAGGCTGCTCAATGAGTCAGTACACAGGAGATATGACTCACCAAGGCATGAGCGGATGTACTCAAGAGCATGAGATATGGCCACTAGCTCTACAGTGAAAACCTTGCAGTCAAGTGGCAAGGAGTGCTGCTCAATATGTCCTCCATGAACATATGCGAAGCCTACATGACCATCAGCCATTGAGCCATCGGTGTAAACCACTTCAGAATCGAGAGGAAGTGACAGCGCAGAGTGGAGGGGTTAACAGAGTCCTTAGGGAAATGCAAAAGGTCCAGACGAAGCTGCGGCCGAGACGTACACCATGGAGGCGTATGGGAAAGGACAACAAGTAGACGTGGTAAAGGGAAGGACTCCAGTTCAGAGAGAAGGGACCGCACATGAACCGCATTCATTAGCCCCGATCTGCGCTGCTGATGCGGGAGATAGACTGCCGGGGACAGGGAAAGGAGATGGTAATTCAGATACTCAGGAAACTATGAATGTGTGCTGCATAACTGGCGAGCAGTTGTGCACGTCTGATCTGCAATGGAGGGACATCAGCTTCCACCAGTATGCTGGTCACCGGACTCGTCCTAAAAGCTCCTGTTGTTATTTGAACCCCACAGTGGTGCACAGGTTAAAATAAATGCAAAGCTGAAGGCCCTGCCAAACCATAAACCACACTCTCATAGTCAATTGACGATTGCGATCTGCTCCCCAATTGGTGTTGCTCAGGCAATGGAGGGCATTGAGGTGCTGCCAGCACTTCTGCTTAAGCTGAGGCAGATGAGGGAGCCAAGTCAATCGAGCATCGAAAACCAGTCCTAGGAATTGACATGTTTCCACTACAGTGAGTGGATCATCATTAAGGTAAAGTGTGGGTTCCGGATGAACGGTATGACACTGACAGAAGTGCTTAACACACGACTTTGCGCCCGAAAATTGGAAGCTGGGGGCTAGAGCCCATGACTGCACCTTGTTGATGGCTCCCTGGAGGCGCCGCTCAGCAACAACACTACTGGAGCAGCAGTACGTAATGCAGAATTCGTTTGCATACAGAGAAAGTGAGACCAAGGGGCCCAACAGCTGCTGCTAGACTTAACGACCACTAAAAATAGAGATACACTCAATACAAAGCCCTGCGGGGCTCCCTTCTCCTGGATATGAATGGAACTATGGGAATCACCAACTTGGACATGGAAAGTATGGAGCGACAGAAAGTTTTGGATAGAAATCTGGAGTGGTGTCCGGAGACCCCACTCATACAATGTGGCAAGGATATGGTGTCGCCAAGTCGTGTCATATGCTTTACGTAAGTCAAAAAAAAGACAGCAATCAAGTGTTGCCAAAAAAGACAGCAATCAAGTGTTGCCAAAAAAGACAGCAATCAAGTGTTGCCAAAAAAGACAGCAATCAAGTGTTGCCAAAAAAGACAGCAATCAAGTGTTGCCAAAAAAGACAGCAATCAAGTGTTGCCAAAAAAGACAGCAATCAAGTGTTGCCAAAAAAGACAGCAATCAAGTGTTGCCAAAAAAGACAGCAATCAAGTGTTGCCAAAAAAGACAGCAATCAAGTGTTGCCAAAAAAGACAGCAATCAAGTGTTGCCAAAAAAGACAGCAATCAAGTGTTGCCAAAAAAGACAGCAATCAAGTGTTGCCAAAAAAGACAGCAATCAAGTGTTGCCAAAAAAGACAGCAATCAAGTGTTGCCAAAAAAGACAGCAATCAAGTGTTGCCAAAAAAGACAGCAATCAAGTGTTGCCAAAAAAGACAGCAATCAAGTGTTGCCAAAAAAGACAGCAATCAAGTGTTGCCAAAAAAGACAGCAATCAAGTGTTGCCAAAAAAGACAGCAATCAAGTGTTGCCAAAAAAGACAGCAATCAAGTGTTGCCAAAAAAGACAGCAATCAAGTGTTGCCAAAAAAGACAGCAATCAAGTGTTGCCAAAAAAGACAGCAATCAAGTGTTGCCAAAAAAGACAGCAATCAAGTGTTGCCAAAAAAGACAGCAATCAAGTGTTGCCAAAAAAGACAGCAATCAAGTGTTGCCAAAAAAGACAGCAATCAAGTGTTGCCAAAAAAGACAGCAATCAAGTGTTGCCAAAAAAGACAGCAATCAAGTGTTGCCAAAAAAGACAGCAATCAAGTGTTGCCAAAAAAGACAGCAATCAAGTGTTGCCAAAAAAGACAGCAATCAAGTGTTGCCAAAAAAGACAGCAATCAAGTGTTGCCAAAAAAGACAGCAATCAAGTGTTGCCAAAAAAGACAGCAATCAAGTGTTGCCAAAAAAGACAGCAATCAAGTGTTGCCAAAAAAGACAGCAATCAAGTGTTGTCGTCTGGAAAAGGCTGTTCGGATGGCAGACTCTATGGACACAAGATTATCAGTGGTAGAGTGAACCTGGCGGAAGCCGTCTTGACATGGAGCCAACAAGCCACGTGACTCCAGGACCCAATCCAACCTCCGCCATACCATACGTTCCAGCAGCTTATAAAGAACGTTGGTGAGGCTGATGGGCCGATAGCTATCCACATCAAGTGGGTTTTTACTGGGTTCGAAGACCGGAATGATGGTGCTCTCCCGCTATTGTGATTGAAAGACACTATCACACCAGAGCCTGACGCTGGGGCAATGACAGGGAGATGGGCAATTGGTCACTACCACACAGTTCATCATGTGCTCTCCAGTGGATAGATGGGAGAAGTCCTGGGCTCCAAATTGATAAATCAATGGCCGAGTGACTACCATGAGGCACACTGATATGTGTGGCGGCCCCAGTATTTAAGAGGCAGAGGTCGAATTGGGACAGTAAAGTTTCGACATCTATGCCACAGCCAGTAAGCATGGTACCACCCCACAAGGAGTTATGGGCATTAAAATCTCCCAGACATAGGAAAGGTTTAGGGAGTTGGTCAATCAGTGCGTTAATACATTCAGGGGTACTGCACAGTCTGGAGGAAGATATACATTGCAGACAGTTATTTCCTGTGGCGCCCTTATTCTGACAGCCACAGCCTCTAGAGGGGTTTGAAGGGGCACATGTTCACTACAGACCAAGTTACATACATAAATGCAAACTCCACCTGACACTCCATTATAGTCACTACAGTTCCTGTAATGTCCCTTACAGCCACAGAGGGCAGGGATCCACATTGCCGGGAACCAGGTTTTCTGGAGGACAATGCAGAAACCAGGTGTTAAGCTTAACAGACTGTAGCTGCACTAGGTGGTGGAAGAAATTGCTGCAATTCCACTGGAGGATGACATAGTGAGGGTGGGGAGGCATGGAACATTCAACGAGGCAGTTTACGCCTGAGGGTCACCTGCTGCCACCAACTCATTGCCTAAGCAGTCTATGTCCATTGTGTCTGAAGGTCTGGTGAGATCTGGGTGCTCAGCAGACGCCACAATCCCCACCTGATCCGCAGATGCACAGCTTGTACGTAGTGGTGGTGTGGGTGCCACCACAGTTCCCTTGGAATCTTCTTTTCGGATTCCTCTCGCTGCTCTTTGGGTTTCCCTGGCTGGGAGGATTTCGCTGATTCAGTCTCCAAGACTGAGGACGAGCGTGAAGCACTATGGCCAGCTGCTTTTGGTCTCTTCAGCCACTGGCGGGTGTCATCTTTCCGACTAGCAGAAACCTGAGAAGGGAGTGAGCCAAGGGACCCCTTCCTAGCAAGAGGAGCCAAAGAAGACTTATGCTTCTCCAGTGCAGAAGTGGGGATTGATACCCTGATGGTTGGGGGGAATTGCTCCTGAAGTAGGTGGTGAAGAAGCAACAGGGAGGGTAGTGCACCCCACCATCAAAGGGGCAGGTGTAGTCTTCAGACTGACAGGGACTAGAGTTGGCAGAGCTGATGAGGCTAGAACGGTTGTAGCGGCAGCATAAGATGATGTCTGAACAGGATGTAGGCATTTAAATTTCCTCTTGGTCTCAGTGTAAGTCAGTCAGCCCAGGGTCTTTTACTCCGATTTTCCTTTCTTCCTGGTGAATCCTGCAGTCAGGTGAGCAAGGTGAATGGTGCTGTCTGCAGTTGACACAGATGGGAGGCGGGGCACATGGAGTATTGGGATGTGACAGGTGTCTGCAATCCCAACATGTGAGGCTGGAAGTACAGCAGGAAGCCAAACTTCCAAACATTTAAAGCACTGCATGGGGGGATGGATATAGGGCTTTATATCACAGCAGTATACCATCACTTTGCCCTTCTCGGGTAATGTATCACCCTCAAAGGCCAAGATTAAGGCACCAATGGCTACCTGATTATCCCTCGGAACCCGGTGGATACGTCGAATGAAATGTACACCTCGCCACTCTAAATTGGCATGCAGCTCATTGTCAGACTACAAAAGAAGGTCTCTGAAATATGATACCCTGGACCATATTTAAGCTCTTATGAGGCGTGATAGTTACAGAAACATCCCCAGATTGTCATACACCAGTAACACCCATGACTAGGCAGAGGATGCTGTTTTGATCGAGACTGACCCAGATCTCATTCTGGACAAGCCCTCCACCTCCCCAAACTTGTCTTCTAAATGCTCAACAAGAAACTGAGGCTTTATCATCATGTAGGATTCCCCATCAGCTCTTGAGCACACAAGGTACCAGGGTGAATAAGAGTCACTGCCATCCTTAGCCTGACGATCCTCCCATGGTGTGGCCATGGAGGGGAATTATTTGGGGTTGTACTCCCTTGTGATGAATTGAGCCCATGAATGCTTAGAGACTGCTGGTGTTTGACCACCAACAAGAGATAATGTACTATGCTTCATTGCGCCCTGATGCCACCCACTCCTACCAGGGGCCCTCCCCACAGGTGCCACCCAGCCACAGCAAAGGCCACCTGGCAGGATGGCCATTGCCAGGAGTCCCGATGCCCCAGGGTGATGGGCATTTACTCCTCGGCATACATGGGGAGTTAGCAGCGCAGGCATCAGTAGAGCAATCCCGGTGTGGTCAGGGGACTACAACCAACAAGGTACATCATGGCCCCACCACAATGGACTGGCTGCTGTGCTGGGTATCAGGTGCAACCAAGCAAACAAGTCCCTTATCATCATCAGTGTAGAGAACGATTCTGCACAGTTGATGAAAAAATATGCACTCAGGAGGGTGACATCACCCAACAGTTGGAGAATGAGCAGAAGAGCAGATCCATGTCGACGAAGGATGCGATAGGTCTCAGCACATGATGCAACATGTAAGATGCCCTTCCCCAATTGGCTCACTCTTAAAAAAATTTTTTTAAATAGTGGGCAAACCTTACAGGGGATGATTACATAAATGCCAAAATGTGTGAGGCTCCTTTTAGTCGCCTCTTACAACAGGCAGGAATACCCTAGGCCTATTCTAACCCCCAGACCCACAAGGGGTGTTATTAATTCCCCTCGTTCAGCAGTGGATTCGATGATTTGGTAATCCTGAACACTATTTTAAGGGTGACCATGCTTAGCCTTAGACCAAGTTTTTGATGAGAATCATCTGAAGAGTCCACTGATCTACACAACTACTGTGGTCATGTGGCTGTATTAAGTGTGAATGACAGTGGAATTTAGGTGCTCCCTTAGTATGGTCCAATTTTGTACAGTTTGGCACACTTTGTCTTGGACCTTCACTCAGTGTGTGTGCTCATCATATTGTGGGCCTTTAAATTGACTCAGTACATCAACTTCATGGAATGCATCACTGCCAGCTACCCTTGGACTGCTTTCACTATGTTATGTAAATTATTGTTTGAAATTTGTACTAGCATTTTGTAAATTTTGGTGTTTGGGGGTTTGTTGGGTCGAGTCCCCTTCTTGTACATTGTGTCTAGCCTTATTAGGATGGCCACATGCTGATTGGCACTATGTCGATCACGTCATATTCAGATGTCCAGCCTTGTGAAAGTTTGAGGTTCACAGGCTGCAAAAAGCAAAAGTGTGTAAAACTATCCAGTGTTACTGAGCTCTGAAGGATTTTTTGTGTGTTCGTTCACTAGCCATTTGTGAAATGGAGAGTGAAAGAAATTTATTCCGTCTCACAGCTAGTTACTGCTTACTAGATTTAATTGTTCAACTGTTTGATATTTTAAAGTTGTCATGGGGTGACCTTTCCCCCCCTTTTACTTACCTATTTCTACAAGTTGGTTCAGAGTACTAATTACTGGTTCTCCTTTTTAAATGGTGTTCTGGACTGCTATGCTTACTGTGTCACTTACACATTTTCTGTGGTATACCTTAATAGAATTTTCACTGTGCCTGAAGCCATTTATATCAATCTGTGACACTCATTCTCTTATTAATTACTTAACTGCTTATTGGGGCAAGATTTAAGGACAATTGTTCTGTCTGCCTGAAGGCAGCTCTAGAAATCAGTGCACTTGTTTACTTTTTCAAATTATCTAGGTATTTTAAGAATTTCCTTATTCTAGTGGTCCTGAGGCAGCTATAAACTGCCCTGTCTTCCAGTATAACTATTCAGTTTTAACCTTTGAGATGAATTATGCTTCTCTGTTGCCTTAAAGAGCCATCTGTTTCCAAATAATTATTTGTTCATTTGTTGAAGCATTTTCTGAATTGCAGTTTGTGAAGGCGGAAATTTTGAATCAAAAGTCTAAGAACTGAAGCCAGCCACAGCTTTTGTCTTTCACTATTGCCTTATTTAAATTGTCACTTAACTAAGGTGTGTAATGTCTTAAACTTGAAAAGTTCAGAGTATTGTTTGTAACCCTGCTAATGTATCTGATTTTAGTTATTTTTCTTAAATAAATTTGTTTTAATGAACAATGGTGACTCATGTGAACCCCAGTCTCTCCAGTCCTCCATCCACTTAATTTCCCTGTTCCTGCTGGATGTTTGGTTGGTAACAAGAGGATGGTTATTTTCCTGGAAGGAAAGGGGGGAGGGGGCAAGGTATCCTCATACTGTCATTCACCATGAGGTGTGTGTTTGTAGGTGTCCACTGCTAAACATGGGGTCCAATGACTGTCCCAGTTTGTCCTTATTGAAGAAGCAACAGTTGATCTACGAATTAAAAGTGTGTCAGCTGCTATGTAAGGGCAGTGTTGCCCAACTTGTGGCTCATCGGCATGCCGGTGTAGAATACCCCTTGGTGATTAGTACAAACTGATTCAGGGAGGTAGGTGTTGCTCATGCTGACTGAGCTCTGGCCATGACAACCTTGTGTCAGGAGGTAGAGTGTTTAGAAAGTAGTCAGCCACACCATAAGCAAATATACGCAATTCAGACAGAATTGAATTGGGATAATCACTTGTGGGGTATTTCACAATGTAATCTATTCTGAGCAGGTTAGATTAGCTCTGCAATTACAACGGCAGGTGATGACTTGCAAAGTGGTGTCAGCCACCTCGATTTAGAGAAATTAGGCGCAATAGGTAGTGAACAAGATTCTCCCAACAACAGATAACTGCTGGAAGTAGTAGCAATGCTAGAAACACCTCCAAGGACCAGAGGGGAATCAATTTGGAAAATTACCTTACCAAATAATGTTACTGCTTCAAACTATAATAGAAATTTAAAATTAGAATTTAAGACAGGTGAAATCCATTTTGAGGATCATGGCCTAATTTATGTTTCATGCTGATGCTTTTGCTGTCTCCAATAATGTTGTTCATTCGTTGCACCCCCTGTGTTAAGCTGTGTTTTCAGCCTAATTTTACACAAAAGTGCAGGATTGAGGGAATCATGGAAATCAATTATTGGGTCAAAATTATCTCATATTAAGAGGCTGTTCAAGCATAAACATTTTGATAAGTGCAGTTTCCTAATGAACCTTTTCCTATGTGCAGAGATGAATATGTATGGCTATTCCAGCCTTGGAATGGCAAGTCACAGAGATACAAATACTCAATAATATATTACAGAAAATGCAGCCACAGGACCGTTCATGGATTACCTTCGATAATAAATGCACAGCTTTTACTGGATTAGAGGCTTTGGTGTCCGCTACTGATGCCCGAGTTTCGCGCACCAGTACTGATGGGGGTTTCAGCATCATTACCAAGATGGGGATCGAGATTCCAGGCAATTTAAAAGGGGACCACCCAGAAGGAGCATAGGATGTGTTTCCAGTGTAACAAAGAGGGGCATCTTGTATGGCAATTTCCAGTTCCATGGAAGAAGAGTCAAACAACTGATGTCACAAGGAATGGAAGAGGCATGGTAGTGTTTTCTATTACCGGAGTGCTGTGTCTGTCAAGTCCGAGGTACAGAAACCACTGCCTTATCTTTGGGAACAATTTAACTAGGAACCAGTGTGCACCTTCCTTAACTATCGTAGTTCAGTTTGTCGTCTAGATTATCTGTGGTATTTGGAGTTCTGCCATACCTGTGAATTACATTGTTTGCATCCATCCTCCAAATGTCGAGCTCTCACTGGGCAGATGTTGCCTCTGGCTGTCAAAACTGAGTATTGGAAAATTTTGTTGGCCTGTGAAGTGGAAAGTAATTAAAAATCTTTCAGTGAATTTAATTTTGGGGTGTGTTTTTGTAAGTGGTAGTGGGTTGGCATTAGATTGTCAAGGCAGGGTTGTTTATTTGAAATTTAACCCAGCTGAAAAACTCATGTTGTGCTCCTGTCAGGTTGCCACTGGAATTCATAGTGTTACCGCAATGTTCGCCATTTGGGCTCAGTCACCTTGGTCTAGTAGAGGTGAAGGAGGTACTGGAAGTTCTTGATTGTTTAGTGCAGATGTTAACTAACAGACTGGACATCACCAATAAAATCCAGTACAAGATTCGCCTTACAAATGACATTCCAGAGAGGTACGTTCTTTACAACTTTCTCTATAAAAGATGAAATGTATATGTGCTTTGATTAATAATATGTTGTTCGATGGGGTCATCGGGCCCTCAGCCTCAGCCTATGCTTCTCCCATATTCTCAATATCTATGGGCAGCAGAGCAGTGTTTCATCCAGTTGTGGATTATCGAGCAGTTAATGAGAAGATACTTTTGAATCTGTCACTTCCAAATGTACCTAAATTGTTTTTCTTCATTCAGTGGGGCTCAGTATTTTACTGTCCTGGATCTCAATCAGGCATATTATCAGATCATGTTAACAGAGGATTCCAAGCATAGTACTGCCTTCTGTACAGACTGGAACCTCTACGATTTTAACAGGATGGCCTTTGGTTTGTCAGTGACAGCTGCCATTCTGTCTTGCCTTCTAGATTGTGTTTTGGGTGATTTCAAGTGTGTGTATAATTACCCATATGGCATTGTTATTTTTAGTGCTAGTCTGTCTGGACACCTGCAACATTTTGCAGACCTGGTTTACCAGAGGGAGGTGGGATTTGATGTGAAACCATCTAAAATCACACTGGTACATAGGTTTCATTCTTGGGACATCTTAGTTCCACTGATTGCATTAGAATTGACCAGGAGTATACTGGTGATTTGTGAAAATTCCCAGTTCCTAGAAATAAGAAAGGTGTGGCACCGTTCATAGACATGGCAAATGCCTTAACGATTTAAGAAATTTCAAATGGGATGAAAGTCATCAGGAATCTTTTGAAGGCATTAAGGTGGCACTTACTAACCCACTAGTATTAGCCATACCCAATTTTGAGCTCCTGTTGTTCTTGCAGATGGACACCTGTAATTTTTCTGGAGCAGAAAGTGGCAGCTGGCCTCCTGCAGGAACAGAATAAGATGGGTCTGTGGCAGGCTGATGCTCTATAGCCTATGCACCTTAAAACTTTCACCTGTGGAGATGTAATATTTTATGTATGAATAGGAAGCCTTCGCAGTTCTGTTTTCCCTTGACAAATTCAGATTTTATTTTGAACACCGAGACTTTTGTTTAGAGACTGACACTCAGCCTCTTAGTTAGGTTTTGGCTCATTACTTCCGTAACACCCTCTTAGGCAGTCATTTGGGCATTTACACAACTGTTAAGATTAGACAACACATCGCCTGGTCCTCCCTGTATAACAAAGACTGAAGGTTGGTGGGGGTCAAGATCGTTCAACATGTCACCTGGTTTTCCCTGTATAAGGACATCCAGAATTTGGTGGGGGGAGTGTGAGCTGTAAGGGAGCTGAGCCCAACACGAATTCTCCCATGGGGCTTTTAGAGAGACACCTGATGCATAAATTTTTTATATAGGACCACTTCCACACGTATGGGTGTTCGGCACCTAATAGTTATTATGAACAACTTCTCTTTTTCTCTCTCTCATTCCGAGCAGAAGAGAGACTATTCTGGTAATTATCCAGCATTTGTTATGAATTTTTTCTCTTTATGGGCCACCCAGGGTGCTTGTCAGCAATAATGCTGCTGCTTTTGCTTCCCAGCTATTCATGAAGTTCTCCTTTGTCAATGGAATTAAGGATGTGATCACAAATCCTTATTACCTGCATACTTTGCTGACCAGGTGAACTGAAAGTTGAAGGCTGTGCTTATCTTTCGCAACAAGGCTCAGATGAAGTGGGACATGTCAGTACCATGGGTCAATTTTGTCTTCAACACTGCACAACCCAAGTCCCTGGAGGCTCCTCCAGTATTCCTTATGCTAGCACATCCAGTCAATTCTCCTCTTGTCAACCTGTGGTCAATCAATGATTTGCTTCCAGAACAAGTCACCCTAGCATTAACACAGCACAACTGGCACCAGGCTAGGCATAATTCCAAAATTTCACATCACAGGCTAGCCATCTGCAACAATCATGGACTAAATGGTTCAGTGCAAAGGTTGGGGACAGTGTTAGTCCAAAATCCTAATATTGCTCAAAAAGGGGAGTTAAGGTTCGCTAGCAAGCTGGCTCCTCAGTTCTCTGTACCCTATGAGACTGCCAGGGTGGTGAGCCTGGCAAACCACCTGGTTCTGAATTTCTGCACAAGTAAAACTCACGTGTGCTTATTACCCGGGTGAAGGAGAGTCTGATGTAAAGGGCTCTTTAATGGCAGGGCAGGGGGAATTTGGTTTGGTGGGGGATGTTAAGATATGGTGGGGTCCGTCTCTGAATTCCAGCCTCATGTGCCTGGCAGATGTCACTTCTCACAGCTTGGATCTCGTGGCACCAGTGGTGTTGTGGAGCCACACTGGGTGGCGAGGAAAAGCAGTGCATTTCACAGCCAGTCGGTGTCTTGAAGCTGGACTGGAGGGTGATCCATGCAGGGCTCATGGGCGGCATGTGCTGTTTGGCCGAACTTGATGTGCCACTATCATTATCACCATAACTACAATAAAACAATCTTCTTTCAAGTATGGTAAGTGCCATAGTCTGATCAGTCCCAACGTTATGATCAGCACTCTAAAAGCTGGTATGTCCACCTTTGGCACAGATAACAGCAGGGAGACATTGTGGCATGGAAGCAACTAGACCTTGGTAAATCATTTGAGGTAGTTGGCACACATTATGTTAAATCACATCCCAGATGTGTTCGATCAGGGTCAGAGCTGGCAAATTGGGTGGCCATCACATCAATTGGAACTCACCACTGTATTCCTCAAACCATTCCACCACACTCATGGACTTGTGAAATGGTGCATAATTTTGATGAAAAATGCCACTGCCATTGCGAAATATGATCATCATGAAGGGGTGGACCTAACATGAACCATGGATCTTGTCACTGGTTGGGAGCCTTGTGTGGCTCAGCAATACAGACAGCCGTACCAAAGGTGAAACTGCAATGGAGGGGTATCTGCTGAGAGGCCAGACAAACATGTGGTTGCTGAAAGAGGGGCAGCAGCCTTTTCAGTAGTTGCAGGGGCAACTTTCAGGATGAATGATTAATTTGGCCTTTTAACATTAACCAGAATGGTGTTGCAGTGCTGATAGTGCAAACAGGTGAAAGCAAGGGGAAACCACAGCTATAAATTTTCCTGAGGGGATGCAGCTTTACTTTGTGATTAAATGATGAAGGCATCCTCATGGGTAAAATATTCCAGAGGTAAAATAGCACCCCATTCAAATCTCCAAGTGGTGATAACTCGGGACCAAGTTGTTATCAGGAGAAAGAAAACTGGCGTTCTACAGATTGGTGCATGGAATGTCAGATCTATTAATTCAGCAGGTAGGTTAGAAAATTTAAAAAGGGAAATGGATAGGTTAAAGCTAGATACAGTGGGAATTAGTGAAGTTCAATGGCATGAGGCACAAGACTTCTTGTCAAATGAATACAGAATTATAAATAAAAATAAAATAGGGGTGATGGAGGTGTGGGTTTAATAAAGGATCAAAGTAAAGGAGTGTGGGTAAGTTACTACAAACAGCATAGTGAATGCATTATTATAGTCAAGATGAACATGAAGCCCATGCCTACCACAGTAGTAGAAATTTATATGCCAACTAGCTCCATGGATAATGAAACAATTGAAGGAATGCATGATGAGATAAAATTATTTAGATAGTGAAGGGTGACAAAAATTTAATAGTCATGGGGGAATGGAATTCGATAGTTGGAAAAGAGAAGGAAAAGTAGTAGGTGAATATGGAATGTGAGTAAGGAATGAAAGACGAAGCCATCTGATAGAATTTTGCACAGAGCATAACTTCATCATACACTGTGCTCAAAAGTATCCACACACCCCAAAAACATTAGTTTCTCATATAGGTGCATTGTGCTGCCACTTACTGCAAGGTACTCCACATCAGCGACCTATGTAGTCATGAAAGAGCAGAATGGGGTGCTCCGCGTAACACATGGACTTCGAATGTGGTCATGTGATAGGGTGTCACTTGTGTAATACATCTGTATGTGAGATTTCCACACTCCTAAACATCCCTTGGTCCACTGTTTCCAATGCGATAGTGACACTGAAACATGGAGGGACACGTACAGCACAAAAGCGGATAGACCGATCTTTTCTGTCGACTGACTGATACTGCCAACACTTAAAGAGGGTCGTAATGTGTAATAGGCAGACATCTATCCAGAGCAACGGACAGGAATTGCACACTGCATCAGGATCAACTGCAAGTACTATGACAGTTAGGCAAGTGGTGAGAAAACTTTAATTTCATGGTCGAGCAGCTACTCAATTTGTTAGAGGAGCTTTAAATTTATAAAGCAAAAAACAGAGAACCAACTAAACTGCTTAACTGGCAAAATGACTGTGCCCAATGCCTACTTTGCTTTATTTGACAATGTTTTACTCTAACCACTGCACGCCACTGTTATATATGGTGTGTTGATAAGTTCACCTAGTATTGAGTGCATCACTAATTTATTTAGTTTTCACACGTTTTACGCATGACTCTAGTATGTTCTTGTTCCTTCTCTATTCATTTCATAGACTGCATTTATCAGATAATGTGGATCATCCACTGTTACAGAATTTTATCATTATTTTCTTGCAATGGAGTGCCGCAGGGTACGAAGGGCCCTTTGCCGGTCACATTCCTCCAACCACTTCCCGCCTGTGCGGAATACTGGCGTTAGTGGTAACAGAGGACACTAATTATGTGCAGCACTATGTTTTCTTTCATTTGTGGCTCCTTTAGCAATTTGTTTTATGGTTGTTTAATTTTACCAGGTGCACTGTCACTGGTGTTCAATATTAACATCATTATCTAGAATATTGGCACTTGAGCACATGTCAACCACTGTTTCTTAACTCTTCCTCTTTATAACAATATTACTTATGTCATTTTTTTACTGCTTTTTATTACTGTAATGCCTTTTATAAATTATAAGCTTATTACAGACTTCAACTATTGTATCCCCCTTTATTTCTGCTGTTTCAATTAATTATTGAAAACTAGTGTATGCCAACATTAGCGACATCTGGTGACCTTACAACACAAACATCTTGTGGCTACTGTACAGCAGCTTGTTTTCAACAGTAGCACTACTGACAACATGACTCGTGCATGTGATGTTATTTATATGTTACGGTATATTGATAATGTATTTGACGATGCTGGTGCTGATTCCACATTTAACATTTAACGATGCTACTATGGCTGCAGTACATTAGGACTTTGTTTTTATGAAACAGGTATGCCTCTTCATATTTAAAGTGCAGAAATATGTCAGTAGTACTTTTCATTATGGTCTTTTTATTGTTTTTTTAAGCTGTAGACAATCTGCGAGTATTTATGTTTATCCCATTTTTGCTGCAGATCTGATGATGGTCAAAAGTTTGTGGCCATAGACATAAATTAAAGGAAACTTAGCCTAACTTGGCATCATGTTTTTCATGGAGGGGCTTGCACCGCTTATTGTTTTGTGCTGCTCTATCACAGCACAGCCTTACATTGATGTTTTAAGCACCTTCTTGCTCCCCACTGTTGAAGAGCAATTTTGGGACAGTAATTGCACCTTTCAACACAATCGATCACTTATTCACGATGCACGGCCTGTGGTGGAGTTGTTACATGACAATAACATTCCTGTAATGAAGTGGCCTTCATGGAGTCCTGACCTGAATCCTATACGACATCCTTGGAAAGTTTTGGAATGCCGACTTTGTGCCAGGCCCCACTGACCGACTGATACCTCTTCTCAGTGCAGCACTCTCTGAAAAATGGGCTGTCGTTACCCAAGAAACATTCCAGCACCTGATTGAATATATGCCCACAAAAGCAGAAGCTGTCATCAATGCGAAGGGTGGACAAACATCATACTGAATTCCAGCATTACCGATGGAGGGTACCACGAAATTTTAAGTCATTTTCAGCCTGGGGTCCAGATACTTTTGATCACATAGTGTACCTAACACTTCGTTAAAGAATTACGACAGAAGGTTGTACACATGGAAGAGGTCTTGAGACACTGGAAGGTTTTAGATAGATTATGCAATGGTAAGACAGAGATTTAGGAATCAGGTTTTAAGCTGTAAGACATTTCCAGGGGCAGATGTGGACTCTGACCGCAATTCATTGGTTGTGAACTGTATATTGAAACTGAAGGAACTGCAAAATGGTAGGAATTTTAGGAGATGAGATCTGGATAAACTAAAAGAATCAGAGGCTGTGCAGTGTTTCAGAGAGCATTGGGACACCACTGACAAGAATATGGGAAAGAGATACAGTAGAAGAGGAAAGGGTAGCTTTGAGAGATGAAACAGTGAAGGCAGCAGAGGATCACGTAGGTAAAAAGACGAGGGCTAGTAGAAATCCTTGGGTAACAGAAGAGAGATTGAATTTAATTGATGGAAGGAGAAAATATAAAAATGCAGTAAATGAAGCAGCCAAAAAGGAATACGAACATCTCAAAAATGACATCGACAGGAAATGCAAAATGGCAAAACAGGGATGGGTACAGAGCAAATTTAAGGATGTGGAGGCATATACGACTAGGGGCAAAATAGATACTGCCTACAGGAAAATTGAAGAGACCTTTGGAGAAAAGAGAACCACGTAAGAGTATCAAGAGCTCAGGTGGAAAACCAGTTCCAACCAAAGAAAGGAAGGCAAAAAGGTGAAAGGAATATATAGAAGCTCTCTCTACAAGGGCAATGTACTTGCAAGCAATATTATGGAAATGGAAGAGGACGCAGATGAGGATGAAATGGGAAATATGATATTGCATGATGAGTTTGACAGAGCACTGAAAAACCTTAATTGAAAGAAGGCCATGGGAGTATGGTTCAAATGGCTCTGAGCACTATGGGACTTAACTTCTATGGTCATCAGTCCCCTAGAACTTAGAACTACTTAAACCTAACTAACCTAAGGACAGCAC
Organism: Schistocerca cancellata; assembly: GCF_023864275.1. Classification (NCBI taxonomy): domain Eukaryota; kingdom Metazoa; phylum Arthropoda; class Insecta; order Orthoptera; family Acrididae; genus Schistocerca; species Schistocerca cancellata. The sequence continues at coordinate 153,860,734 of NC_064636.1, forward strand.
ACAACACCCAGCCATCACGAGGCAGAGAAAATCCCTGACCCCGCCGGGAATCGAACCCAGGAACCCGGGCGTGGGAAGCGAGAACGCTACCGCACGACGCCATGGGAGTAGACAGCATTCATTAGAACTACTGACAGCTTTGGGAGAGCCAGCCTTGACAAAACTCTACCACCTGGTGAGCAAGATGTACGAGACAAGCAAAATACCATCATACTTCAAGAAGAATATAACAATTCCAATCCCAAAGAACACAGGTGTTGACAGGTCCGAAAATTACCAAACTATCAGTTTAATAAGTCACAGGTGCAAAATAATAACACGAATTCTTTGCAGACAAATGAAAAAACCAGTAGATGCAGACCTCGGGGAAGATAAGTTTGGATTCCATAGAAATTTAGGAAAACGTGAGGCAATATTGACCTACATTTCTAGCATTTGTAGACTTAGAAAAAGCTTTTGACAATATTGAATGGAATACTGTATTCCAAATTCCAAAGGTGGCACTCTTTGAGTGCAGGGAGCAGAAGGCTATTTATAATTTGTACAGAAACCAGATGGCAGAGTCGAGGGGCAAGTAAGGGTAGCAGTGGTTGGGAAGGGAGTGAGACAGGGTTGTAGCCTACCCCAATGTTGTTTAATCTGTATATTGTGCAATCAGTAAAGGAAACAAAAGAAAAATTTGAGTAGGAACTACAATCCAAGGAGAAGAAATAAAAACTTTGAAGTTTGCAGAGGACGTAATTCTGTCAGAGACAGCAAAGGACCTGCAAGAGCACTTGAACGTAATGGACAGTGTCTTGGAAGGAGGATATAAGATGAACATCAACTAAAGCAAAGTGATGATGATGTTTGGTTTGTGGGGCGCTCAACTGCGTGGTTATCAGCGCCCGTACAATTACCCAATGTTTGCTCAGTCCAATTTCGCCACTTTCCGGGATGATGATGAAATGATGAGGACAACACAAACACCCAGTCATCTCGAGGCAGGTGAAAATCCCTGACCCCGCCGGGAATCGAACCCGGGACCCCGTGCTCGGGAAGCGAGAACTACTAAAGCAAAGTGAGGATGATGGAAGGTAGTCTAATTAAATCAGATGATGCTTACGGAATTAGATTAGGAAATGAGACACTTAAAGTAGTAGATGAGTTTTACTATCTGGGGGGGCAAAATAACTGATGATGGTCATAGTAGAGAGGATATAAAATGTAGATTAGCAACGCCAAGAAAAGCCTTTCTGTCCGAAAGATATTTATTAACATGGAGTGTAAATGTATGTGTCAGGAAGTCTTTTCCGAAAGTATTTGTATGGAGTGTATCCATGTATGGAATTGAAACATGGATAATAAAGTGTTTAGACGAGAAGAGAAGCTTTCGAAACATGGTGCTATAGAAGAATGCTGAAGATCAGATGGGTAGATCATGTGATTAATGAGGAGGTGCTGAATAGAATTGGGGAGGAGAGCAATTTGTGGCACAACTTGACTAGAAGAAGGGATCAGTTGCGAGGAAATGTTCTGAGGTGTCAAGGGATCACCAATTTAGAATTGAAGGTAAGTTCAGAGGGTAAAAATCATAGTGGGAGACCAAGGCATGAATACACTAAACAGATTCATCAGGAGGATGTGGGTTGCATTAGTTACTCGGAGATGATGAAACTTGCACAGGATAGAGTAGCATGGAGAGCTGCATTAATGGGAGCCAAATCCAAAAAACTATGATTTTTTTTCTGCCGAAAATTGGAACATTCCTCTTTAATGTAAACTTTGAATTATTGTTGTACTCGCCCTAGAAGTGGAGTTATTACCATTTTCCCCCACGCCCGCACAGGAAATGGGCGGCCGCTGAATGCATCTAACACCCTTTCGTGACTTCCTGGCGAACTGCTTGGGATTTTCTCGACCTGTTACGCACACAGCACCTTATGTGACGCATACAGCGAGTGTGCAAGGGTTGGCTACATTGTTTTCTGTTACAAATGAAGCGCTAAGAGCGTTCAGTGTTGCGCCTGTTGTTGGTAGTATTATACTTCTTGTGTAAAGTGTTGTTCTGGTTACGATGCCACATTTTAGTAACCATGTATATAAGAAGAGGAAGAACATAGGGAAAAGAAAATTAACACTAATACCAAGTTGTGATACTACAATTACTGAAACAGTGCGTTCTTCTGCTAAGCAGCACATGGCCGGCCATAGCCATGTGACATCTTCTAGCAAGAAGCTGACTGGTGGAAGTGACAGATTTCGTGAATATGTTAGTGACAGTGATGATATTAACGAAGTACTGAATATTGGATTATTATCTTCTGTGCTGAAAGAAAGTGTTCTGTGCAAAATGTGTTCAAGTGTAGGAGTGGAACTAGAGATAACAAAGCACTTTGGTTTAGCTTGTGAGATGAAGATAATCTGTGCATGTTGCAAGTATCAAGTGACTTTCTACAATTCACATGCCAGTCTCTTTGGTAACAAAGAGATGATCTAGAGTGTTTGATGTGAATGTTCGACTTGTGTATGGTCTTCAATCCATTGGAAAAGGGTCTGCTGCTGGTAAACTGTTTTCTGGAATTATGAACTTGCCATCGCCTCCAAGCAAATTTGGGTACTACTGTGAACTGGTAGGATCCTCTGTTGAAGAAGTGGCTTTGAAAACCATGAAGGAAGCAGTGGAGGAATCTGTAGAAATGAACAGTGGTTCTACGGATTTCGTAGTGGCATTAGATGGTTCCTGGCAAAAGAGGGGTCATAAATCCCTGAATGGGGTTGTAACTGCTACTTGTGGTGATAGTGCAAAAGTGACAGATGTTGCAATATTATCAAAACATTGTAGGTGCAAAAATAAAATCAAAGGAGAGCACAGTGGAACCTGTGAGGCAAATTTTAGTGGATCAAGCGGAGCAATGGAAGTGGATGGAGTGAAACAAATTTTTGAACGTTCAGTTCCCAGATACAACGTTAGGTACAAATACTACCTTGGGGATGGTGACTCCAAAGGTTTCAAGACTATAGAGGAACTGAAACCATATGGAAATGAATTTGTAGTTGAAAAGTTGGAATGCATTGGGCATGTGCAAAAGCGTATGGGTGCACGGCTTCGAAGGCTCAAACAAACTTTGGGTTCAAGTAAGCTCAGTGATGGAAAGACAATAGGAGGGAGAGGCAGGCTTACTGATTAGGTGATTGAACGTCTACAGAGATACTATGGGTATGCTATAAGGCAAAATGCTAGTAATGTTAGTGACATGCAAAAAGCACTGTGGGCATTGTTCCTTCATACTGCCTCTTCCAATGAATACCCTCAACACAGCCTGTGCCCAAAAGATTTCTGGTGCAAATATAATGCAAAAAAGGACTATGATCACAAACATGGTTTGCCAGCAGCTGTGATAAATGCAATAAAACCAATTTTTCATGACTTAGCACAGCCAGAATTGTTACACAAAGGTCTACACGGAAAGACACAGAATCCTAATGAGAGCGTAAACAATTTGATTTGGAAAGTGATTCCTAAAAGGGTGTTTGTAAGCATAAAAACACTGCACTTTGGCATTTATGATGCAATAGCAACCTACAACCAAGGGAACAGTGTGAAGTGTGAAGTTCTGAAGGCATTAGGATTTACAGCTGGGGTGAACACTGTACGAGCACTAAGAAATATTGACAGAGAAAGGATAAGAGGAGCAGAAAGAAGAGAAAAGCATATGAAGTATGATGGAACAACACGCCAGAAAAGAAGACAGAAGAGGAAGCTTCTGGAGGATCAAGAATAAGACCCTGTTAATCCATCCTATAGTGCAGGAATGTATTGAGAAACTTTGATAGGCCATTTCCCATAAATTAGAATTTTTCGAATATAGGGAACATTCTCAAAATCCACTCAAGCTAGAGAGATGAAATTTTTATACAGCACTCCTAGTGGTCAAACATTGTAACACAACCATTTGGCAATGTGTTCAGTAATTTCATTTCAATTTAATTATAAAGCAATTATTTGTAAAAAAAATTGGGTCATTAATAAAAAATAGTTGGAAGGAAACTAGAAAAGATACTCCAAATTCCCTCTGTCATAACTGCAATACTAAACCACTCTATATGTAAAATAAAAAAAATTCAAATTTTTCTATTTGGTAGTTTATTCATGAATGTTCCTCAAACTTAGTGATTTTAACATGGGCAGCATAGGCACCTCCGGCTCCCCTTAAACCAGTCTCAGGACTGAAGATCAAAACGATGACGTAAGAGGTGGGTATGGTTTGCAACCAGTTTACAATACTCCTTTTCTAACATAGTGCCTTGTGCAAGCTCCAGTGAACCCATGCGTGCCCACATGGTCTTTTCCCAGAGTATAATGGAGGTCCTGCCAGTACAGGAGTAAAGGAACTGCTCCCTTTATGGGTGATGGAAATGTACCCTCCCAAAGGCAGGACCATGCAGTGGTCTGCCATTGTGCCAAATCCAGCACCAATCGTTACATGTCTATTTCAGTTGAAGTTGTTGATGTCATGGCATTAACACTGGCACATTCGTGGGTCATCAGCTAACCAGACTCATCATTATGAGTGTTTTGAGCTTGTGCATTCAGACACACTTTTACTTTGCCCAGCAATAAAGTCTGACGTTAGTTACACCATAGTTTGCTGCGTGTCTTGTTTTAACAGTCTGCCCAACCTATGATGTCTACCAACTGTCATGACAGGTGCTTGCCCAACCCCCTAATGCCTGGACATGGTTTAACCTTTGTTTCACCCTATGTTGAAGACAACTGCCACAACACTCCTCAAACACCCAACAGGCTGTGCAGCTTCCAAAATGTTCCTGCCAAGCCTTCCAGCCATCAAAATCTGCTCTCGGTCAGACTAAGATAGATTGTGTGCAGTCCCTATTTTACATCTGGTCAGCATGCTCATTGATACTCCATACACCGTGCGTGTCTGACTAGAAGACAAGGTTAGGTGCTATTGCCTGGATGAGTTTATATTGATAGCAAATCCATAGTCATAATGTTTTGGCTGATGTGTATACGGATGTAGTATTATGACTTCCAAATGGAGGCTGGGCAATAACAAGGGAACCATTCTGCAACATTCGAGGCAATTGTCAAATGCATCAATTTATTACAAGGATCTATCAGAAAATAATGCCTCCAAATTTTTTATTCTGTTCTTTATATCAGTTAAAGTATTACTTGTCATGCATATTACTCTGTTGATGTTTCCACTTTTCTGAAAATATGCAGGACCCTCCTGCTGGAGAGCTTTGAATTACAGTGTGTAAGAGGGGTGTGTCATTTAACCATGTTGACATGTGAAAAAATCCTCAGAAACAGAGCACTAATTCAAATAATTCACACACACATGGGGCACCCTTTCCTTCAGCATGACAACGCCAGACCATACACAACCTGCAACAGTCTGACACTGATTCATTATTATTGATCATCCGCCATAGTGTCCTGTCTTGATTCAATGAATTTTCAACTGTTTCCAAAGCCTAAAGAACACCTTCAAGGATAATAGTGATGAATTGGTGTGAGCAGAGGTGAGGCTGTGGAGCTATCAACAAAATCAAACATTCTACAGTAATGACACCAACAACCTGGTGTCTCTTTGGGAGAAAGGTGTTCAGTGCCAGGGTGACTATGTTTGAAATAAATACACAAACATTAAGAATAAAGGTGTAAAATATTAATAAAGTTTGTTTTAATTAAAATGCTTCAATAATTATCAAATAAAAATTTTGAGCCTTTACTTCCCAGCATGTCCTCATGCCCAAACTATACACCAATCAAAAATTAAGTTTTAATTAACTTGGCAAAGGTGTCTTTCAATTGATATAACATCTACATGCATCTCTTAAGGTCTTAAGGAAGTTCAGTCCATCAACTAACTCAGCACACATTGTAAGAGAAGACTTATTGTGGGTAAAAGTTACAATCTAGGCACCATTTGGATTTTTTAGTAAACATTACGCTGTGCTACTGGTCAATTTTCTACATCCTTTATTTGGCTTTCACATTTCTAGGCTTTGTCAGCTCGCACTCACATTGCCACCTTTCAACCTAGGTTAGGCCTTGAGCTGCACTATGGGTCAGTCACTCACCACAACCAATATTTCAAGGGCGGCTAGCACCCCGTTTTAACCTTGTAGCGTTTGAATAGTTCTGTGGTTCAGGTCCAAGGTGAATGATTCTTCAAATTGATTTTCATTCACATGCTGTGTGTTGTGCATACATATCATTCTATATGTCAAACAATCATTATGCCAGGGGTAAAAGCCAAAGCCTGAACTATGCTGGGTCTAACCAATCTTTTACTGTATATAATAAAATTTAGTATATTTACTTTCTTATCATTTCCTCACAGTGATGGTTTAGGTCTACTGTACTGATACTTCTCATCAAATGAATTGCCACACATAGTTCGTACAAAATATAATAAAACACTCACATATATTCAAATGCAAATGCTGCATTAATGCTATCACAGTACTTCTGCAGTTGCACCCAAGATGGATGTTGAAACAGACTTGTTCAGCACAGATAGTTGAAAAGTAGTTTGTGTGATTGTCTCAGGACCCTCAGTTCTGGTTGGCAGAATAAAAATATTAATGGGACCAAGTGAATTTGTTTGCCTGCTGATAGCCAAATACCCTACAAACAGTTGCACTACATCAGATTTTAAGTGACATGTATATGTAAGATTATTGACAGCAGTAACTGTAACATTCTGCCAGTTTCACAAACAATGTGTGTAACAATGTGCAGCAAATGCAGAAAGTGATTATGAACAAACTTATCAATATTTAATAGGTAACCCCACGGCTTCATCGAAACTGCTACCGACATACAAATTCATTCTGCACCTACCAGCTGTGTACCAATTTATGCTTCCAGGTGATATTTGTCTGAAATTTAACTTTAGTGCTGACAGTTCTACTTACACTTGGTTCACATATTCAAAAGTCAATGCCTAATGTTAATAGTACTACAAAATGTACTTCTCAGGTTGGTGACCATGCGAATGTGACTTCATCAATAAATAAATGACAATTCTGATTCCACACCACAATACACTGCAATAATGCATTAACTGCAGCCATACCATTTATAAATGTAATGGCACTTAACATTCACTATAGTCAGTTATTCTTAAGCTGCACATTAAGGTTGTCATTTAAAAGAATTTTATCAGAGCAGAATATACCCACTTTATGGCAACCACCTTATCTGTGTAACTGGATTGTGCATTAAGGTTTTCCATGTTTACTGAACATTAAATTGAAACTCTTGCTCAGTTCTATGTGAGGTTTAATACAAGGCTTATTTCAAACTGTGCAACATGTCATATTTAAGACTGAATGTTCATCAGTTTAGTAAACACAATTACTGATGTTTCCAGCAGTATGACATGAATTGTATGTATTCACACACAATACACATAAATTAATGAAACACAGTTAAGAAATATGAGTAAGCTACTCACCATGGAGTGTAACTCAATTTTTACTTCATCTGTTTCCTCTTTTTTTATCCACATAGTTGGGTCCTGGTCCATGGCTTCAGTTCTACAGTCTGAAAAAGAAAAGCAATCAGATAAGAATAGGTGCACTCTGTTTCCATTGTTACCATGAGGTATCGCTCAAAGGCAGTATTTTCACTCATCTACTGGGTGCAGTAGATGAGCGATTACACAGGAAACAGATTCAAAGTGGCTGAGGAAAAGTGTGTTCAGTGATGTAAGCTCATTTACATTTTTTATGTCATGAAGAGTGAGAACAATCAAAACAACATGCACTGGAAATGGAGTATTTGCAGTTGCTACTGGTTCTTTGTAACACTGGCTTGTAGATACTGTCCTATGTGACAATTTTGGAAGATGTGTATTTTCTTGTGCATGCACTAACTTCAGTATTACAAACAATCAAAACAGTCAATAGATCGAAGAGAAATTACTGGATAACACCAAATATTTCATTCTACACTTTGTTCGTTGTGTTATTTTCAGTCCAATAGGGACATGATGAAAATCTGGACATACAGATTGTTTATCAATGACTATGCATATTCAACATAGGTATTACTGAAACTTCTCCACCTGTATTCATTCACCATTGTATACTCAATTTACCATAAGCATCACTTTGGAATCTTAACCTGCTATTAAAGAAAACCATAAACATGTAACGTAGATTGCACACTGCAATGCGGAAGCTCTCATTCTTAATTACCATCAAGATTAAACACTGGTGAGTTTTTTCTTACGAAACTCATCTACTGAAACTACTTCCTACTAACTGTAACTATGATGAGTGATCTATTGAGTTCTGATGATATGTAATGCTTTATGTTTGACGAATTACAGTTAATTTGTACCTCGTATTTCGCCAGTTCCTAAATTACAGTATTCTTATACAGTAGTCCATTAAAACCCACACAATACAACAAAATGGTATTTACACATGATTAGACGAATATAACGACACGAATAATCAAAGCACAGCGAAAACTAACAAAATTCAACATAATTACAGCATTTCCTTTCATGTGAACTTGCTCAAACCATGAGTTGAAAAAATGCTTACGTTAGCACTACAATCTGGCGCAGCTCTATGTCTACATCAGATCACAGCAAATTATCATCACGAGCATTATGACACTTAAGTCAACATAACCGCACTAACATAGCGAATGTTTGAACTTCACTGTCCGCCTTTTCCCGTCAGTCACGAAATACATGACGGAAATCACGGCATATGGCAAACTGCTCCTGACAACACATCATAATCTCAACCGTTTCTTTTATGAAGATACACGTAGCGACTTTACCGGACAGGCCAAAAATAGCAACCACTAATAAATCAGGTATTTGGCTGTTATGAACATAACCTGAAAAATTACAACATTCACACACCGTCATCAAGTCAGCTGTTATTGTAATATAAATGAAATACCGTGTTAATTTACTCCCGGAACAATTTTTTCACTCAATCTTGTTTGCAGTTTATAAACGCTTATAAATTACCACGAGAATGTCACACACAAATTTCCGCAAAGTCGCGAGGTTGCAGCTGACTAGAGGTGGCAAAAAATAACGTAACTGATAGAAATAACCGGTTACTGAGAAGTAACGGTTACTGCGATAACCGTTCCTCTGATTCTGGCAGTTATTTCAATAACTGTTAAGTGTCAACAGTGCCTCGCGCCATCTGTTGACCGAAGATCGTACTGCGCATTTGGAAGGCGTTCTATAGACCATGGGAATAACTGTGAGACTGCGCGCCATCTGTTGATAAGAACTGTGTACTATTTCGTGGGCCTTCGTTACTTTTAGCATAAACAATTAAATAAAGTTAATGTCCGAGCCGTGGCTGATAGGAGCTGCAGTACAGGCATTAACAAGTACGGTCGTTCCCTTAAGCCATCGCCTTACGTGTTAATTAATTATTGTGAAGGTGGTTCGATGAACCCTCTCCCAGGCACTTAAGTGCGATTTGCAGAGTATCCATATTTTGTAGATGTGTATGTGGATATAGAGGTACATTTTTATCTAGGTAATGTTTAATGTGTCTTTCTTACTGAGTACTAAGTATGCCACAGTGTGCCACGTTTTGAAGGACTGTTGCTCTGTGAAGAAACTGGTGTCTTAAAGTCAGTCGTTGGAATTTTAGTATTACAAATTCGTAGGTTTTGTTGAAAAGCCTTTGTTACCCCATGATACATTTTAGTTGATGTTAGAACGATTATTAGTGTTTCATATTATATGTTTGTAGGTTATCGGTCGCTATTAGAAATATTATCTTCGCAGCTGCGACAGAAAGTACGCGGAACTTCGCCAAAGCACTGTTTAAGTCCAAAAAAGGACGGACAAGCGTGATGTAGCCAGTGTATAGGTAACTAACCATAACTAAATGCAACAGAGTATGGGCAACTTATAGAGTGTAAAACAGTATCAAAGAATTACTGATTATAAATAGGAAATTAGTGATCCTCTGAGCATAGCCAATTACTACAAATTATTGAAAATAGCCTACTGATTACTATTCTGAACAGGGACATCACATCGTCGTAACTTTCCTTTGTTACAGGCAGGACGGGCATGCACAAAGTGCTTGATAGTGAGAACTTGTTGATTTTTCTTGTTAGAGTTATGAGTTCTAAACTCTTCTTCGAAGTTTTCTTTAAATCGCGTAACAAATGGACGCTGTTTTATGATATTCCCATCCGAAGAAGAAAGGAAGATTAGATTTAACGTTCCATCGACATCAAGGTCATTAGAGACAGTGCACAAGCTCGGACTGTGTTAAGGATGGGGAAGGAAATCGGCCATGCCGTTTGAAATGGAACACCCCAGCTTTTGCTTGGAGCGATTTAGGGAAGTCACGGAAAATCTTAATCTCTGTTGTCAGATACTGGTCTGCACCATCTTTCTCCCAATTGCGAGTCCAGTGTGCTAACCACTGCACCATCTCCCTCGGTCTTAGCCACCTGACTAGTTTCTTGTTCACATATTCTTTCGAAACAGCAACATAGCGAATCATATGATACTGTCAATTGCTAATCTTCTCACGGGTTGTTCCACGAACAATATAAGGTTTCTCACCCCCTTCTCCCATATTCATCAATAGTATTCCAGTCAGCAGGCCAGTCCACTTTTACCAACTTTTTTAAAATTCTGTAGTGACTGCCAAATGCAATGAGCTACATTTCATTTCACTGTGATGAATAAACATGACTTTCAAATCAAGGAATTATAGGTTAGATTTTCCAGTGTTTGATTAATTCTAGGTTAGATATTTCCTGAAGAGCGGACGAGCTCATTGCTGCAACAAATCTGTTTAGATTCTGTCCTGCACAACAATCGCTAAAATGAGCTTTCCCGTTGCAGATAGAGCCTTCAACATCCATACAAATCTCGCTATCTCACATCTTCCTCGTTTTTCTTGTATTTCTGAGCACAGGAAACAGTCTTTTTGTTTTGACTTTGTTATTGTCTGTAAAATTAAAAACAAAAATCAGTCGCTGCTTATAAAACAAAGTACTATTGATGGGATCAGTTGTTCTCAAAAAAAACTGCTGGAAACAGAAGTTGCAGTTTACAAAAGTCCTATATAAGTTTTGGGCTCACTCCCTCTCTTGTTTCATCTCCTGTCTGTTTCTAAAAGATGAGCATTATAATTAGGTGTCGGTGCTCCTTTATTGACACCAGTGGTTCTCTAGGGCATGTATATACATCACTTATCTTTTTTGTGATGATGAAAACAGAGACTATAATCCTCTGAAACTGTCTTCCTGTAAATATGGTCTGTATGCACAGATTTGTACAGGGATCACATGAGTGTGATGTTAAGTCTTAGGAATTTTATTTTCTTTTTTCAGAGTGAAGGTAGTAAGACTGAGCCACTGAAAAACACACAACTTAAAACACGGAGCGGGGCGGGGCGAGATTCCAATAGCAAATGTGCGAAAAGCAATAATGTCTCTGTTGTAATAAGACTCAAGACCAGCAAGAGGTTTCTCATTACCCTTTACTATAGCCAAGGTCATCCAAGAGTTACCAGTCACAACCTCATTTGTAGTGCAAGAAAAATTAATCTTACAACCTACAAAAGTAAGAGGAACAGTTAGTAGTTCTTGTTAAGAAATTTGGTTGGGTGTCATGTCGAAGCTGCTGACAGTCTTGTACACAGGGATTCTTGAACAACGAATACATCTTCTCCTCCTGTACGGCATGGCTGTGTGTTGCGTGTGGCTGCCTCGAGTCGAATGAGCATGCTGTTGCCTCACGAGCGAGATATACAGTCCCCTGACGTCATAGCGATAAGCTTATCAGGGCGTGACAGGAAGTAAGCCCGCTCAGTAGCGCAATGGCGTCACCGGAAGTTCTTTTTCCAGTGGATCGCGCTTAGTTAAAACTTAGCGCAATCCTGCGTGGCGCCTCGTGCAGCGGCTAAGTCCTGTTCAAGGCAGCTGGATGTTAACAGCGCGTAGCGTTGCGCAGTTGGAGGTGAGCCGCCAGCAGTGGCGGTTGCGGGGAGAGAGATGGCGGAGTTTTGAAATTTGTAATATTGGATATCATGAACTGCTATATACATTATGACTTTTGAACACTATTGATGTAAATACATTGTTTGTTCTCTATCAAAATCTTTCATTTGCTAACTATGCCTATCAGTAGTTAGTGCCTTCAGTAGTTTGAATCTTTTATTTAGCTGGCAGTAGTGGCGCTCGCTGTATTGCAGTAGTTCGAGTAACGAAGATTTTTGTGAGGTAAGTGATTTGTGGAAGGCATAGGTTAATGTTAGTCAAGGCCATTCTTTTGTAGGGATTTCTGAAAGTCAGATTGCGTTGCGCTAAAAATATTGTGTGTCAGTTTAAGCACAGTCATGTATAATTTTTCTAAGGGGATGTTTCACATTTACGTGGAAACTCGAGAAAAATAGAGAAAACTGATACTTCCACTCACGAATACTAGTCAATCAAGGTGTTTCTCATGTCTAGAGATCCGGTAAACGTGTCTTTCACATGCTAGATCCACACACGACAATCGATTTTCCCTCAGATAAATAAAAATGGGAAATGTGCAAAAGCAGTCAACTGAACAATTTACATGGCAGGGAATAACCGTCCAGCGCAAACACACCTTCATATTCAATCTCAAATTTAGACGCGATCACGAAAGCTATGCAACACATACTAAGTATTAGCTCGCTATTTGATAGTCTAGAAGACAATACGTTAATTCATTTACATTCCTACACTCCAATAGGCCTCTCTATTCGGACAGCTTCTACCATTAAAGGGAAACGTGAATCACCCCCGCACAGATCACCGGCGCTGCAGACTTAGCACACACAGGCAGAACCAATCATCCCAAGAAATCGGTCACATATTTATTTTATCCCTGTACTTACAACTAAATGTTACGATAGCGGTCTCAGTTCGACAATGATCGAAGTATTGGAATACATCCTGTTGACAGCTATGGCTCTAGAAATAGCAATATCAGTACCATTCTTATGTTTTGACATACTCTTCCCTTTGCTATCACACTACTAGACGTCAAATCCATGTCTTCCTTATGAATGGACATAGTCATTTCCACTCCATATGTCACACCAAAACCATATACTTTATAAGCCTGATGCTCAAGGCGAACCTGTCATGCACCCCCTACTACTAAGTGTAATACTTGGTCAATAACAGATTACCTACGATACAGAATAATACTGAGAGAAAATAAGCAATGGGTGGACATGTCTCATAAGTTTTTCCTGTGATTGATACTACTGTGTCTTAGAAAGTAGGCCGTAATCACTTCATACATTTAAAGAACCGATCACAACTTCGGTATGTTACTGTCACAAGCGGTCTTGGTTCTACAGATGTACACAAGTATCCATGTAAAAAGGTATACCGTCTTTATAAATGGCATGTGATACAAATAACATGGTTTTTCTATCCTGGCAAATACCGAGACGTTGATCGCCGGAGTGTATATTATCACACCAGCAGTGCACTTACACTTAGCCCACGATCAACCTCGTGATAAAATTGCTGAATTTTGAAAGTGATTCGGCTAAGGAGCGTAGTATGAAACAGATATGTACAACCTTTTCACCCCACCACCACTAGATATTTCCCCATTATTTGTAATGCATTCTGCCTCGATGTCATATCATACTTCTGGCATTCACATATGTCGAAAACGAGCCACCTTTCTCGCACCTATCTGCCACAGTAAAATTCCAACGTGGTTTCAGGTAGCCCCTATGCATCTTGCAACTACCCTTCAGACTCTGCGCTACCACCCTTACAGCTTTGCGCATGTGATTGTTCCAATGTAAGTCGGAACTGAATAGAAGTCGGAGAAAGCTACATCTACCACCTTTGGCGAAGCAGAGTTACTGTGACAGAACTGTGTTTGGGTCATTCGACGGAAACGAAGCCTGATCCTGCAACACGAGGTAGCATAAAAGACAATACGGGAGCTCGCGGAAGGATGTGGATTTTGCTGCTGGATTGTGGTGCTTCTCCAGACTACAAGCACGACCTACAGATCCATGTCCTCAGGGTCCATTCACGTCCATCACCCCAACATTCTGTCTTCGTTATTCTATTCCATCATCCAGAGAAAAATTATGAACTATAAAAACTCAACTAACTTCATCTGATAGAGAACAAGATAAGATTTTTAACGCATATCTCTCCTTCCATATATCGAAACTAAATACCACATGCATGCAGGCATCGAGCACATGTGACGATCCAATTAAATATACTGGTATTGATCAACTGCACAGACCAGTTTAAGGTTACATCACCTGTACTGTAGGATGATGACCATATCCCACAGACTAAGGAGCAAGAGACGCTCCTTGTGACCCTGTGTCGTTGTTTGAAACATTGTTTTCCAACACGCTTTGTACGCTGCCATACATTTTATTTTTCTGACACTACTTCGAGGTCTGTGTCAGGTCCTAAACAGACAGTAAGATGCTCTAATCCACTGCCTCTCGCTGAAAACTAGACATTGCACGGCGTAAATAATTTTGTTACTGCAGCTACCATAATACGCGACACACACGGTGGGAGATTTTAAATAAAAGATAGTTACAACATAAGGAAACTAGAAGAGTTTGGCTGTGTTGTGGAGAGTTTCCAAAATGATGTACGAAAATGACTGACGACATCTACATTGAAACTAATTTGCAACAGTGATGGAATAGATGATGGCTCTGCATTCTCTTAAGACTGCTTCCTCATATTGTACTCATGTATTTGACCACTGTTTCGGTGCTAGCAATCCCTGGAAGGTGTCACCCACCCACAAAACTCATTCCCCCAACTCAATCAAGCGCTGTCAGTCAATCATTATGTGGTAACCAACAGCATGCCAATGCATCGATGGGATGGAAAATACTCCGCCGATATACTGTAATAATAAGCATCAGAGTTGATTGCGAGAACAATTTTAGCAATTTTACAGTAATTTCAACGCCGGCCCTTGATGTGACAGCATGTTTCCCCCCAACTTCAGTATCATAGCTAAACTGCCCCTTCTCTACTTCGTGAGTATAATTTCGAATGTAGACAGATGACTGCGCAGTACGTCCATTCAGTGTTAATTCTCGAACACATAAATCATCAAAGTATACCAGACAGCGCTCTACATATTTCTAACACCTGGACCAGAGTGCTTAATTTATGATCTATCTCTCTTCCTAAGAGAGTCACAGAGCATACTGTTAAGTATTGTACTAGAGTATAGGGTTGGTACCCAGAAGGTACTGGTAATAGAGAACATAAACACACCTACTCCTAGGGCTACAACGTTCAGCACTTAAAACGGGCTATAATGTTAGACCGCCTGCGTTTCTATCCTATCAGTCGTGTGGAATGTAGCGCTGTTAATATTCCAATGTAAAAAATATATTCAAGCGCAGGACACACAGCCTTCTTCCCAATTTCTCTATGATAAACTATGTTATCGAATCGTAAAATCAAAAAACTACTTCCTTAAAACATTGGCTCTGTGTGATACGGGTACAATATAGCTTTCCGGAGATGTATAGCGCCCACTGTTCACATCCGACCACGGTTCGGAAATTATACTATGCCCGCATCAGCCCTCTATAAAATGATCGTTAGGAATGGCGAATACCTCTTACAAGGAAACAGATAAACGCATAGCAGTAGCGTCCGACATTGAAAATTAGCAGTCATTCCGTCACTAACTCTGTAAACAGCACACCTGCCAGGTAAATGTGTGTATGGGGAATGCACTGCCTTGCAAGCACCTATCGCCGACTTAGTTATGACGCTGAAGTCTAGATTTTACACCCAAGATGTGACAGGGGGGATTGAGTACATCGATCGAGTTATCAGCCGATCGTTCTCACATGCTTGGCTGGGACGATCACCGGATCTCAATCCCTGTGATTTCTGGTTGTAGGGCTACCTGAAGGACAGAGTTACCAGGGGAATATTCACACATGTGCTGATCTGAAGGGCAGCATATCAAGAGAGGTATCCAGCATACCCACGGACATGGTTCGTTCTGCTATGCAGACTCTTGTGGACACTGATGGGTGCTATATGGAGCCTCTTTTGTAGCAGTAATGGTACCGGTATGTGATGGTATGATGTACCGTAGCAGCACATTAAAATTGTTTCAGTTGAATTGATTCTTCATTATTTTTCTTCCCCATGTCATTGACATTAATTCTACCAAGTTTGGTACTGATACAGTAAGTTGTTTCCCCATTATAACGTGTTAAACAGGGAAGTTTAATTACAAGCAACCGGTATTTTCGTAGAAGGTCACAACATATCTTGTGACAGACTACATGGAAGTGCAATGTACAGAATTAAATTTTGCATCTAATGCAGTTATTGTCTTTCGCTAGGAGACGCCTTTACATAGAAGTACGATCTGAAGTTTTAAATTTTTGTATGGTTACTGTGAGGTATGTTGAATGTGTAATTAGTCCTAGATAAGGACTTGGTGCCTTAAATCTTTGTACCTTGATAAGAGCATTTTTTTTTTTTTTTTGCCGCTCTGTATTAATTGTTATCTACATTTAACTCTATGCCAGATAGCATAGCCATACTCTGTTTTACATGTTGTTGGTAGCAATATTGAGGACACGAAGCCGGTCCGAGCCGACAGCTGCGCGTTAAAACACAAATCTTCTCTGAGGCCGTTTCGGTCAGCTGAAGCACATGTTTAGCACGTGGCTGTGCGGTATTAACCAGTCCTCTGTCTCTCTTCACACCGTTCCTCCTCCTCTTCCCGCCTACACGCCTCTTCCAAGCGCTACCGCCTTTTCCTCCCTTTGTGCTATCCCTCCTGCCCCTCACGCGTTTGAGCCCCCATTAAAGTTCGCCGACGTCACACATGCATATCTCTCCTTCTCCACCATGCAAGTCATGTGCTCTTCTCCTGTCACTTGGGAGTTTGTTTACAAACGTGCGCTTCCGATGCGCCAAACCACACTCTAGCTGTGAATCATTTTGTACTTAATTAACTGGTTATAAACTCACTGCATTCTTCTCCCATTCTGTATGAACAGGACGAGAATATTTTCCTGTGTAAGTCCACTTTTACTCAGATGGCAGCGGGACCTCGACTGTTCAATATAAAAACTCGAATCAAGATACGATCCAGCCATCTAAATTTCCAGTTTTTTTTTATTTGAACAATCAGTTTCTGCGCTATACTACGCCGTCTTCAGGGCCCCTGGCCGACATGTAGGAAGAATCCCATCTCAGGTAATGTTAAATCAGGGGCCAAGTCGGCAAGAGATGATCGAAGGGATCGCTGTGTCAAACCTCTACAAATACCATCAAGTCCGCCAGGGGTCCTGAAGATGGCGTAGTATAGCGCCGAAACTGACTGCTAAAATAAAAGAAACAATTGGAAATTTATAAGGCTAGATGGGGTTTTGATTTGACTTTTTATAGAGAGTATATTCAGTTGTTTTGGAGTTGTGGATCCTTGTATTTATCTTTTCTAGAGTTTTGTTTCTGCATGCCAATAACTTGCAATTTTGTACTTTCCTGATGTTTCGGGCTGGTTCTGTAACAGGTACTGTGCCAATTTAGGTTTCCAGTGACCAGCCTGTTTTAAGCCATATCAAGGTATTCTGGTAATCTGAAAGTTGTAGACTCTAGGAGTAGCTGCCAAGGTGGATACTTTTCTTGAACCCCGTCGTCACAGACCAAAAAAAAAAAAAAAAAAAAAAAAAAAAAAAAAAAAAAAAAAAAAAAAAAAAAAAAAACAAGGAAGTAACCGATCTTAATTTTCAATTGATAATCCAACAAGCGCAGTTTCTAATCTTGCCCTTCAGGTTTTCTAGTTATAATTTTAGTTACAGTGAGCAGTTTCTTAGTAATTTTTATAAGAGGTTTGTAGAATATTGTGGTTAAGTGACGCTATCGAGATAAATTTGGTTAAGTGACGCTATTGAGAAAAATAGTAAGTCTGCCTTTTACACTAAGCGCTAGATCTTGCACTTTCTTGTAGTATTTTCACATTGTAAGTTTTCAGTTTAAAGGGAATAAATAATTTTTCGTGTGTTTTCCTGCCAAAGTGACTTAGAATCCTACTGAACCAGTGGATTGTAGTTTACCGTAGTGATGACTGATGATGATGTGGTGAACAGCGTTCTTACATAATGTAGTTGATGTGGAATGAAAGTAGCAGTGTTTGATGGGATGAACAGTAACGATTTACTGCAGATCTGATTCCTCAGATACACTTTCGCCTTATGTTCCTTTTATAACTCCGATGTAATGAGGTAATACGTGTTAATGATTCTGTTTTGTAGTTTTGGGAATTTGATAAGCATTCAGAGAACTGAGTGTTTTTTAAAGTTAATGAGTAATTTAATGAGTTTAAGTTGAAACTGTCTAATGTCTAGGAAGTCCCTGCACTATGTGAATCCCCTCTACAGATAATTAAGGCCATACCCGCTCCTCATTTTGCAGTTGGACAAAATTGTGGTATGTTGATTCTTGAGCAGTAACTTGTTACCTACTGAAACGTCCCCTTAGTACAATTTATACATGACTGTGTTTAAACTGACACACAATACTTTTAGCGCAACGCAATCTGACTTTCAAAAAATCCCTACAAAAGAATGGCCCTGACTAACATTAACCTATACCTTTCACAAATCACTTACCTCACAAAAATCTTCGTTACTCGAACTACTGCAATACAGCGAGCGCCACTACTGCCAGCTAAATAAAAGATACAAACTACGGAAGGCACTAACTACTGATAGGCATAGTTAGCAAATGAAAGATTTTAATAGAGAACAAACAATGTATTTACCTTAATAGTGTTGAAAAATCATAATATACATAGCAGTTCATGACATCCAGTCTTACAAATTTCAAAACTCCGCCATTTCTCTCCCCACATCCACCACTGCTGGCGGCTCACCTCCAACTGCGCAACGCTATGCGCTGTTAACAGCCAACTGCCCAACAGTACAATGGCAGACAATAATGCAAACTAGCCACAGACTGCACACAGCACAGCCAGTGATTTTCATACAGAGCGCTATGTGGCGTTACCAATAAGAAAACCTAAACAGCCTACTTACATAGCCCCCATGTTCCCCACAAAAAACTTTACAAATTGTTTTGGGCAGTGGCCGATAATGATTTGATAAAATTTTTCATAATGACAATAACAAAGATGTCAAATGCACACACTTATTGATGCAATGTTGGTCAAAAGCTAAAATTTTCTCACAGTCCATAAAGACAGTCCTGATCATCCATCACAGTAAAATTGCAGTGTTTTTTTATTTTTTTCAAAGTCTGAGCAGTAAAGAAAATGCACACGGAAGTAGTAGATTTCCATGCAGTCTTGAAGGAGTAGTGTTGCCCTTCCAACGGAAAGACAGTGCTGACTCTTGACATGCAGACAGGTAATGGGCCACAACAGAGCAAACCCACAGCAGAGTCAGTCGAAGTTTTCAAGAATATTGGTAGGTAGGTCGTCACAGAGTAGACCCACTGTAGTCCTGGTAGAGATTTCGGTATTGGTGGGCCACCAGAGGCGCAGACCCACTGTAGTCCTGGTAGAGATTGTGGTATTGGTGGGTCACCAGAGGTGCAGACCCACTGCAGTCCTTGTAGAAATAATGGTACTGGTGAGTCAGGAAAGGTGCAGACCCACTGCAGTCCTTGTAGAAATAATGGTACTGGTTAGTCAGGAAAGGTGTAGACCCACTGTAGTCCTTGTAGAAAGAATGGTATTGGTGTGTCATCAAAGATGCAGACCCACTGCAGTCCTTGTAGAGATGGCCAGCAGCCATCTGTTGCGACTGTGCAGGTGCACAATCATCATCGAAGAGTCTTGTGGACAATATAGCAAGTCCATAAGCCACCACTTGTGCACTAACAAAGTTTTTGGAATTGTCCTTAGAACCAGCAATGCTGTTAACCAGTCCCTTGCTGAATTATCAACACACGTGGGAGCACTAACAGTCCTCTTTTCTTTTTTTTTACATACTGTGCATATATTATGACCAACAGAAACGTGTGCAGTGAAATGATACTTAATTTGAAGAACTGGTGTCTATACAATTTTATAACATAAGAATACATTAACAAAGGTACAAAATACATCATTAAAGAACATAACAATACAGATAACATTTGTAGTAATATGGGCTTTACAAAAGAATCGAACTAACATATACATCAGTGTTACAGGAATTATGACATAAGTAAATACCTAAAAGATCTGAATAACTTTTGAAGCATCAACTTCACACATGAGCATTAAAACACAACAGAAGTAATAATGTCTAAGATCTTTACAAAGTAAATAACATATTATAAATGCAAATTATATTTGAGGATAACAGTATTCCTCATCATAGTTAATGTAGCTGAGTATTAGAAAAATTCTACATCATAAGTCTTATCAGATAAACATATAAAGACAGGAAGAACATAAATACACAAGGTACACAGACACATAGCGGAATAATACAAAAGGACAGGACAGGGTTTGTTTTACTGCAGTATTTTGCAAACAAAACTTTCTTTAGTTCTTGGAGATCGCCCTTCATTCATCATTATTCCCAAAAAGTCCTATCTATACCTGTTGTCCCTAAACCCTACTGTTTTGTTCATATCCTGTTTCTAAATACTTTTTGGCCAAACCATTTTCTTATAGCTTCTCAATGCATTTCTTCCAATTCATCACAACTTGTTCTCTTATATGGCCTACCCCATCTTAAGCTAACCTAAATCTACTGAGCTCAGATACTAAACTAAGGGATTGGCAAAGCAAGCAGCAGTAAATCTACATTAACAGATAAAATGCAAAATTACAACTAATATGAGCCAATGTGCAGCAACAAGAAAAATAAATCAGCAGTAAAACTGGCTTAACAGAGTAATGTAAAGTGAAATTTAACAGCACTATGCCTGGCAAACATCAGCAGCAAATGCTCAAGCAGAAAAAATATTACAGTAAAAATGGCCATGTTTAATACCTATGTCACATCTTAACACTAGGGTGATGCATACCTTATCTTACACTACTAAATAAGTTACCCAGTCATTGACAAAAATTATGTATGCAATTCCTGTGAAGGGAAATGTCTTTTTGTGCTCCCTCGTTTTTTTGAAGTAGATTATAAAATAGTTATTGACTGGATCTGTAGGCATAAAATATCTATATTAGTACATCTATTAAATTTTATTTTAACCAATGCTGCAGTGCAGCTAGAAACTAGATATTAAACAAAATAGGCAAAGCAAGGCGTGGAACGTCATTCACTAACCATATGGCATTTCATAATGCAGTAAACAATCCTTCAACTAGCAAGGCAATAGACACGAAATGTTTCTTATCATTTAATTTCAGTAAATATCATAAATTAAGAACTCTACAGTGTAATCATGTTTTCAAGTTTGAGGGTGTCGTATTTACGATGCTTTCTACAAAGGAATGTCAATAGCGAGGATAATGGCCTCCTTTTTTCTCCACCTGTGCCTCTGAAAGGCACACACTAATGGCTTTTTTCCAGGCATCTGTCGCGCAGCTGGGTGCCCATGACGCATTATGTGAAGGTGGTTACTTAACTTTCTTACCGAAATATTTACGACAGCAGTTTCCGCTACAGTGACAGTCTCATATAAAAATATTTCACAGGTCAAGAATTTGCGTTACAAATCTGTAGAAACAAAATCCTGTAAATATAACAGTGTTAAAAAAATTTTCGCCAGCATAGTGATACATTCACGCATATACACACATTTCATAACTCTTAAAGTACGATTCTCGGTTTCCAACATCCTTTTTCACAAGTCAGAGTCCCTAACCACTATTCATTATTGCTTACCTTATTACACATATACATATTCGTCGACACTCCTTCAATATTTCATCATAACAGATACGTAGCATAATCAAATTCCTCATATAGCATCAGCTTATTGATCATAAACATACCTCAACAGCATAATACACATTTTCATTGTAATAATAACAACATAACAGCTCAGTCAAATCTAAAAATCGTCATAGCTTTCTGCAATAATTTAAAAACCTAAAAAAAATTCTCTGCTCATTTCAATAGTGTCATCTACCTCAAACGTACTTTAAAAATCATGATCTCATACCAAATACATCATTCAAAGCTCTCATAGTATCACAATGGTTCCGAAAAAATATGAACAATTCACACATTACAGACAAAATACGGTTTCATAAGTGTGAAGTTATCCAACTGTGTAATTGTGTAAACATGTGTCACTGATGTAGTAAAAAAAATGTTTATCTCTTAGTTAAATGATCAGATAGCTGTGTAATTTATGTGTTACAGAAATATGGTACCGATGTGTAAAGTTGTATAAGCAAATACTATATTAGCTAGGGCTCCTTGTGCTTGCCAGACACATGGTACACAAAGTAAGTGTGTACCACCCTGAGGATTAATGTAATTATACCCTCAGGTGTTACAGATTACAACAATGGAATGAAATGTATCACGGAAAACTTTTGTATCGTTGTACTTCAAATATCTTTAAAAACAAATGATTTAAGTGCAAACTTAATCACTCAAATACGTGTCCCGCAGCGCTAAATGTGCGGCTTGCTGTAAGATAATCTCAGTGGAAGTGTCGTAGTTATTGTCCTCCGAAAGCTAAGCTCTGCAGAAGCCAATGTACTTATCTCATGATAAACAAAAGTGAAATGCTTTGCGTATAGATATCTTAGTTATTACGCTTATTGCCATGATGAAGAAAGTACTGTGCTGTAACGTATTGTTGTCCTACGGAAAAGGCTGTCTCCTTGTAGCTATACCACAAAAGTTACTACTAAAACATGTTTTACTTTACAGAAGAATTCAGAAAAACTGTGCAGATATAAAACAGATACACCGCAAAAGCAACATTGTAAATTGTCACTCCTTAGTAGTGTCGTGATAAAATCGTGTAGCTGTCACATAAACTAACTACTGTGTCATCTGGTATCTCACAGAAAGTACTTTAAATCCTGAATGTATTTTCAAGTAAACCAAAATGTTGCATTAAAATCTCATTAGAAGTACCAGTATATGTTCTAAGTATGTGAGCCTTATAGTCGTTACGTAATCGTGCAACTAACAAGCAAGAATTTACACACACAATAACACTGTGTCGTCTGTTCACTATAACAATGCACTTGTAAATACTGTCTAAATACGTTCCCTAGGTTCTAGACTGGATAGTGAACTACAAAACATTGTTGCATGTTAACAGTTTCTAAGTCTGACAAAGCATACTAGTAACGTGAAGTGAAAAGTTTTATGTCAAAAGCAAAGTTAAAAAGCAGATTATCTTTCAATAAACGGTTTTACATGTGAAATGTGGTGTAAACCTTTAGTCTTCCTAGTACGCAGTGTTTCAACTTCGACGCAATTATCATGTGGTATACATCGGTAAAGAATACTGGAATTTTTCTCAAGGTTAGCGTCTATGTTATTTTTCCTTGAGCCAGCGGGCGCACGTGGCTGCCTGCGGTGTGAGTCATTGTCTGTTTCTTTGTTGGCGCGCGTCGTTACTGGGATTAGGAGACCTAACTTCTACAAATTCGCCTTGCCGAGAGGGCCCAGCCTTGTTATAATCCCGTCAGTTCTGATGAAATTCACGTCTGGCATTATGATTATATCGTCTGTCGTCATGTCGGTAGTTCCGGTAGTTTCTTTCTTGTCGGTTAAGTGGTGGAGAATTTCTCCCTGAATTATCACTGCACGGTGGACCGTTGTGTCTGAAGTTATTCTGTCTCCCGTGATAATAATAGTTCTGGTTGCCATATTGTCTGTTTCTATGGTTATCTCTGTCATATTCCTTACTACGGAAATGCGATCTTTCTATGTAACTATTATTACTCTGCCATACTCATACGGGTGGTGTCTGTTTTGGTCACGATTTGTGTTATGAGAATAGCCTTGTCGTGTCCAGTTATTATTTCTTTCATCGCGGAATTGCGACAGATGTGACCTGTAATTGTTGTGTTCCTGTTTCCACATTCCGCGATTGTCAGTGTCGATTTCCAGTTCTTGTAACAGTCCCTGAAAGTTGTAAATGTTCAGGTAGTTTGATTAAGCAAATGCGGATGAGTTCTGAGGGGCTGTATGGGTTTGAAAGATATTGATTCTTGTGCAACATGTCTTCAAAATAGTTGACAAGACGGGAAAATTCAGATTGTTCAAAGTGTTTCATCATCATGATGCTATGTTTTACTCGGTCTTGTGTAGCTTGAGACCAATATGCTGAGAGGAAGGCATGATAAAATTCTCCTTCACTGTGGCGATTGTGAATGACCGATCGCATTCTTACAGCTGGTTCATTCTCCAAGTAGCCACACATAAATTCTAACCTGTGCTGCAATGACCAGTTGGGAGGAAAACAATGAGAGAATTGATGAAGCCATGCTTGTGGATGAATGTTGTTGCCGGAATTCTTAAATGTTTTGAATTTACGTGTAGTAGTAAACAGCTTATGGTCAAATTCATCATGTCGGCGAGTCGCATGTCGGTCATTATTATGTCGTTTCAGCGGTTCCATTTCAAAATTCGGTGCACCTTGCCAATTTCTTTCACAATTTCCGAAATGTCCTGTGTTATTATTTTGTGGTTGTTCCGTATTTCTATGTCCCTCTTCCCGTACTGGAGAGCAAGTCTCCTCTGAAATATGTAATTCTTGTATTACTTGTGCCAACTGATCTTGTACTTCCCGGATTTCTCTTTTGTACTGTGTATTGATTTGATTTTGATTTTGTTTGAATTTTCTAATTTGTTCATACTCTTCAGTGTCCGTGAAGGCTACAGGTCTTGTGTCATTCAGATCATCAGCTACTTTTGTAGATAAGTTAGTGAACTGATCTGAATGTTCGGCTACTTTATCCGATAGTGAAATTATTTCCTCTGTGTGTTTTTCTGAACCAAGTTTCAGAGTGTCCATTTGTGTTGAAATCGTATCTACTGTGTCCTTTAAGTTTTCCTGAGTTTTTCCAAGTTGCGTAACCGTATTGGTAGATGCAACTGAGCCAATTTTAGCTTGTAAGGTGTCGTGAATTTCATGAACAATAGTTTTCAGTTCTTTTATGGCTGCTTCGTGATTCTGTAATGCAGTTTCATGACGCGAAAAAATAGGTTTGAAATGCTCACAAATTTGTGTTTTTACGTCATTACAGACTTTTTGACATTTCGATTCAATGTTGTGTAACTCAGTAGTTAAATCTTCACGTGTTTGTTCAAGCGTGGTGTCTAACTTTTGAAGATTTTGTTCCATTGTGTCTAACTTTTTAAGATTTTGTTCCACTGTGTCTAACTGTTGCTGTGTTTGTCTCTGATTTTGTTTCATTTGTTGCATTAATTGCAATAATGATGTCTTTGTGTCTGGAATCTGTTCCTCTATGCTTTTCGGCAGTGAATTTGCACCGGCAACATTCACATTTTGACAAGCGGAAAATGTGTCTTGACTCATTTGAGAAAACGGTGAGAACCAAAAACCTGAGTCTACAGTATTTGCAATATTGTGTTCTGTCATTCCCGATTCCTTAGGCGCGCTGTTGCCGACCGATCGATCGATAATGCTTCCCTGTTCACTACCTGTTTCACTGTCTACACCATTATTTGACGCCCGCTCCATTTCCCTATGCACAGTTACCAAATTACTACTTTGAATGTCTGTTAATTTATTACACAGTGGTGGTGGTAAGCTACGGTCGTCGTCACTATCATTTCTCAGTTTACTTTGGAGACTAGTGTTACGTTTTTCACACGCCATTATTGTCACAATATTTCACACGATAACACAGAAAAGTGCAGTTTGAAGAGCAAAAATAAGAAAACACATTAACATAGCGTTGAAAATAATATATAGTTAATTGCAAGCGCAGCTGCGAAATACTTGGTGCAAATTTACATGCGTGCCACATCTGTTTTACTGTACAACAATGAAAGACTGCAACTACAAAGGAGATTCTCTCTACAATTACGCGCTAGCAATAAACAAAATCTACACTAATTACACAAACTACAAGAAAAAATCAGAAGATTCCAGTGAGGTATCCTCGGCTAAGGGTCGACATATAAAATGTCCCCTTAGTACAATTTATACATGACTGTGTTTAAACTGACACACAATATTTTTAGCGCAACGCAATCTGACTTTCAAAAAATCCCTACAAAAGAATGGCCCTGACTAACATTAACCTATACCTTTCACAAATCACTTACCTCACAAAAATCTTCGTTACTCGAACTACTGCAATACAGCGAGCGTCACTACTGCCAGCTAAATAAAAGAGTCAAACTACGGAAGGCACTAACTACTGATAGGCATAGTTAGCAAATGAAAGATTTTAATAGAGAAAAAACAATGTATTTACCTTAAAAGTGTTGAAAAATCATAATATACATAGCAGTTCATGACATCCAGTCTTACAAATTTCAAAACTCCGCCATTTCTCTCCCCACATCCACCATTGCTGGCGGCTCACCTCCAACTGCGCAACGCTATGCGCTGTTAACAGCCAACTGCCCAACAGTACAATGGCAGACAACAATGCAAACTAGCCACAGACTGCACTCAGCACAGCCAGTGATTTTCATACAGAGCGCTACGTGGCGTTACCAATAAGAAAACCTAAACAGCCTACTTACACTACTTGGGAAAACTGTATTCCTTGTTGTGCAAACCAATAACCATTCTGACCACAATTTCAACCTTGTTAATTTTCACTTGCTTCAATTATGTCTATTTACTCTATGTTGTTGTTGTTGTGGTCTTCAGTCCTGAGACTGGTTTGATGCAGCTCTCCATGCTACTCTATTCTGTGCAAGCTTCTTCATCTCCCAGTACTCTATATGTAAATCTAAATGTATCGTTTTAACAAAGTGATCTATATTATGACTATTACCACATGAGGTACTTTAAGGTGTTTTAAGTGAATGGCTATATCTTTCTTTTGCTTTTCTGAAATCTTCATTATTATTTGGCTGTATTGCCCATCCCCAGTTGTGTACTCGAGTACAGACGAGGAGGGTTTATCACATGCTCTAGCTAGTTTATGCTACCATTTTTTCAGTTGAAACTTAAAAATCACATAAAACAGCTCGCTGGACGAGAGATCCATGCCCAAAGACCGGAAAGGTGCACATGTCACACTGATATTCAAGAAAGTTAATAGGAGTAATCCACTAAATTAGAGTCCCGTATCATTAATGTTGATACTCAGCAGGCCTTCGGAACATATATTGTGTTCGAACATTATGAATTATCTCGAAGAGTATGGTCTATTGACACAGAGTCAACACGGATTTAGAAAACATCGCTCTTGTGAAACATAACGACCTCTTTACATGCATGTATTGTTGAGTGCTATAGGCAAGGGATTCCAGATTAATTCCTTATTTATAGATTTCCAAAAGGCTTTTCATACTGTACCACACAAGTGGCTTCTAGTGAAATTGCGTGGTTATGGAATATCGTCTCAGTTATGTGGCTTGATTCGTGATTTCCTGTCAGAGATGTCACAGTTCGTAGTAACTGACGAAAAGTCGCCTAGTAAATCATAATGGGTTTCTGGCGTTCCCCAAGGTAGTGTTATAGGCCCTCTGATGTTCCTTATTTATATAAATGATTTAGGAGACAATCTGAGCAGCCGTCTTAGGTTGTTTACAGATGATGCTGTCGCTTATCGACTAATAAAGTAAATTCATCAGAAGATCAAAACAAATTGCAAAATGATTTACAAAAGATATCTGAATGGTGCTAAAATTGGCAATTGACCCTAAATAATGAAAAGTGTGAGGTCTTCCACATGAGTACTGAATGGAATCCGTTAAGCTTCGGTTACACAATAAATCAGTGTAATCTGAACTAAATACCTAGGAATTACAATCACAATCAACTTAAATTGGAAAGAACACAGAGAAAATGTTGTGGGGAAGGCAAACCAAAGACTGTGTTTTATTGGCAAAACACTCAGAAAATGCAGCAAATCTACTAAATAGACTGGCTACATCACGCTTGTCCGTCCTTTTTTGGACTACTGCTGCGCGATCTGGAATCCTTATTAATTGAGTACATCGAGAAAGTTCAAAAAACTTTGTATTATAGCGAAATAGGGGAGAGAGTGTCACGAAATTGGCACAGGATTTGAGGTGGACATCGTTAAAACAAAGGCGTTTTCCGTTGCGGCGGAATCTTCACACGAAATTTCAATCACCAACTTTCTCCTCCGAAGGAGAAAATATTTTGCTGACAGCGACCTACGTAGGGATAAACGATCATCATTAGAAAATAAGGGAAATCATAGGTCGCACTCAAAGATATAGGTGTTCGCTTTTTCGGCGAGCTGTTCGAGATTGGAATGAAAGAGAATTATTGTGAAGGTGGTTCGATGAATCCTCTCCCAGGCACTTAAGTGCGATTTGCAGAGTATCCATATTTTGTAGATGTGTATGTGGATGTAGAGGTACATTTTTATCTAGGTAATGTTTAATGTGTCTTTCTTACTGAGTACTAAGTATGCCACAGTGTGCCACGTTTTGAAGGACTGTTGCTCTGTGAAGAAACTGGTGTCTTAAAGTCAGTCGTTGGAATTTTAGTATTACAAATTCGTAGGTTTTGTTGAAAAGCCTTTGTTACCCCATGATTT
Source organism: Schistocerca cancellata (assembly GCF_023864275.1). Classification (NCBI taxonomy): domain Eukaryota; kingdom Metazoa; phylum Arthropoda; class Insecta; order Orthoptera; family Acrididae; genus Schistocerca; species Schistocerca cancellata. The sequence continues at coordinate 153,889,413 of NC_064636.1, forward strand.
TATTCCCTTGTCGATACAAGAAAATATTTTTTAGTGCTGGGTTCTAACATGTGTTAACATAGATGAGGTTTCAAAGTGTTTTATGGTACACCACCTCTTGCATTTACCAGCTGAATTCTACATTTTAGTGAAACTGCCTTTTTATATTATTGCCTGTCGAACTTTGTGCAACTATTACTAGTAACTAATATACGGAGGATGTAGTAAGATTTTACATTTGTTATTTCTCCTTTGCAAATGTGCTTAATCCAGTTCTAATCCAAGTCCCACGTTAACTTTTGCAGTAGGTTTGGTTATTATGTTTGTCGCCTAAAGGCATTGACTTTAGATAGCTAAGTATTCTGTCATGCTGATGATACATTCTATATATCAGTATTGGTTCAGTATGTAGCACTGATGGCAGACAACGCAAGGGTCTACACATTTCTAGGAGCACCTGTAAACCTTTAAAAGATCAGTGCCGATTAAGTTTGGTAAATATCTATTCCTTCACTACACCGAATTTAGCACTGCACACCGTAAACAGTTAAAGGAAATTTTTCGGTTTATCAAAATTCATTCCATTATTGTACTATAACCATTCTTTTATAATTTTGAGTATGATGATTACGATGATTATTACAACCTTGCACAAAATTTTAGAGTTTAATACTTTTCTATTTATTACCTCGTGAAAGTAGATGAACTTGACTACTTGGAAGTACCCTCCCACTTCGACCAAATGAAATGTTGTAACAGACCCCCTCCCATTGCATTATGGCCCACACCAGGGCAAATGGTTATGCCAGGGAGTAGATAACGCTCTTACGTAAATAATGTGGGTCACCACTCCTCTGGAAGAGGGAAGGAATGTGCAGTGTTGCAGCCAGTCAGTGAATACTTTACGGAATTGGTTTACAAACATTGAGAGCTCAGAGGTAACGTGGAAATGGTGGTTAGGTATAACATGACTGACTAGGCTATGCTTACTTTATACCACTAATCTTAAACTGTTTTATCGTGGAAATTTGAGGCTGATCATGAGTCAGTGACTGTTTCTCTATTCAGTTTCAACTGTGTTTTGCGTAGAGCCAGCTTAAGATGATTTATTGAGTTTAGGCAGAATCACTGTGAACGAATCACAGATTCTTACTAGACGGAAGCTATGTAGAAAAAGGGGTATTACTTACCGTTGGTGAAGTTTAACCCCGTCCCACGGGTCGAAGCGGGGTTGGCGATCCTTATGTGAGACTGATCTAACATGCATAGCAGTATTGGAAATTTATGCTGTTCCGTCAATAAACGTTACCACGTAACGTGTCTGGCGTTTTGCGCACACACACCAGTGGTGCGGAGTCTGGGTGCTCCCGTGACTGGACGGTGGTGGGGGGAGGGGAGGGGGTGGAAGGGTGGGGGGAGAAGGGAGGTGGTGGCACCCTCGGCAGTGCAGATTACCCCTGCTGTCAGCGCCTCTCTGACAATTGAGGTGTGGGCGTGGAAGCCGCACTTGGTACCTACCTCGTAACATACCAAGATGGTGAATCACGCTGCAATCTCCAGTTCTGCTGTATCCAATCTGACAACCCTTCCTTCTCGATATTCGCTCTTAGGATTACGGATGATCGCTAAATGAGTGGTGATCGCTGTAACTTGACAGATTCTAAAAATCACATCAACATTTTATCGCTTACGGCAAGGTGTTCATATTAAATTCACACAGATAGCAGTTTCATTTCCATTGATCATTCACTTAGTTTTTATTTCAACAAATGGCCAGACTTTTATTGATATCATATCTGTGAAAAATAAATTCACTCTTGCAGTACATGACATCTTTAACAAGATATTACAACAATTTGGACCAGCTACAGCTGACGTTGTGAGTCACATATATAATGCATCACTAAGTCAAGGTATTTTCCCAGATAGGTTAAAATATGCCATTGTCAAGCCCCTGTACAAAACAGGGGACACAGAAGATGTTAATAATTATCGGCCAGTATCCTTGCTTACAGCATTTTCAAAAATTGTCGAGAATGTAATGTACTCAAGAGCAGTTAGCCATCTCAACAGTAATGGAATACTCAGTAAACCATACTTCACATTTCAAAAATGCTGTCCCACTGGGACAGCAAAATACAATTTCGCTGCCCACGTAATAGAAAGTTAATATAGTTAAACGTCATCAACAGGAATTTTCTGTGCCTTATCCAAGGATTTGATTGTGTGAACCATGACATTTGGTTACAGAAATTACAATTCAATGGTATAAATGGAACAGCATATCAGTAGTTTAAGTCATACGTGCAGATCAGGAAGCAAAAAGTTTCTTTGTGTAGTTTAAGTGATAAGGCAGTTTGCCACTTCATCTAACTGGTGGGGAATCACATTAGGTGTTACACAGGGTTCGATCATGGGCCCCCTTGTGTTCTTGATACATGTGAATGACCTCCCTTCTTATCTGAAACAAGAAGCTAAGCTGACACTGTTTGCTGATGATACAAGCATCATTATTAATCCAGTAAAAGAAACTCCAATAGAAAATAATACAAATGATGTTTTTGAAAAAGTTATTAACGAATTGGTTTTCTGCGAATGGGCTTGCTCAGGACTTTTAAAAACCACGGTACATCCACTTTTCCGCTGCAAGGAGTACAGTTCCTTCAATAAATATAATACATCAACAGAAGTCAGTATCCAAGGTAGAGCATACTAATTTTTGGGCGTATATTTATATATATGAGAATCTTAAATCTTAATTGAAAAACTCATATTTTGTATCCCCTAAAGCGACTAGATTCAGCAACTTTTGCAATCAGAATAATGGCCAATTTTCAGGATAGTTAGTAAGCTAACACACACTTATGCAAAAAGTATTCATTGCTCAAAGGAATGTGGTTAGAATAATGTGTGGGGCCCATAGTCGCACATTTTGTGGTCATCTGTTTCAAAGGTCTTGTAGTCGTCTGTTTAAAAGGTTAGGGATTCTTACAACAGCCTCACAGTACATTTACTCAGTAATGAAATTTGTTCTGAACAATATGGACCAGTTAGAAACAACAATGACATTCATGATTATAATACCACAAGAAAGAAAGACTTACACTGCACTTAACATATCTTTGGCACGGAAAAGGGTAATATATGCTGCTGTAGAAATTTTTGGTAAATTACCAGATGAAATAAAATGTCTCACAAACAGCAGTAATGGTTTCAGAAATAAATTGGAATCATATCTCCTAAACAACTCCTTCTATACCATAGATGAATACTTGAATAGGAATAAATAAATGTATAGGTATAAGATATGCATTTTGTGCCATTTAAGGCAACGGGGTAGGTAATAAAAATTTTAAGCTTAAAAGAAAACATAGAGTCATGTGTACATTTCTTATCCACTTTACATGTTCCACATCGTAACGGGTAATGTGAGATTGATCTATGGAAGACATAACTAACTAACTAACTAACTGTCACACTAAACAGTAAATACTGTGGTGCTGTACTTTTGGAAAAACCTGTGTCCTTTCAGTTTATCTTCTGACACATGTCTTTCGAACCACAATAGTGTCTGTATACATCACTTCTTAAATAATGATTATCCTTAGTGAAGATTATCACACAGGCTGCATATAACTTTTTAACGCCCTCTATAGTACTTTCACATATCTCTAGCTCAACAAGTCAACACTGCTGCTAACAATATCACGTTAGTCCAGTCCAGTGTAATACTGTCCGTTAACATGTTTTCGTTCACTTCACATTACTTTCCATACCTATCATTAATTACTAGAATATTTTATGCTACCAAGTACAATAAGTGTGTGATCGTAAATAAGGAATAAATTATGAAACTGGTGCAATTGTTTTGTGAAATCGGTCATAGTTAATTTTGTCTCATCTGCTAGACTCTGTAACTGAACACACGCTTTAGAATGGTCCACAGTCGATACGATCGTCTGAGAAGAAAACTCACGGAGATTACAACGAGGATTCTGCTACCACGGGTTGTTCATTGTTTCTCCTCGCTAGATTTCTCTCGGCTGCTGAACACAGCTCTTCCCCTGGAATGATTATGTCTGGGTTGAGACACGCTAGTATCCTGTTCTTGAGTGTAGGGAACGTTGTTCCGTTGCAAATGAAAAAAACGAACAACAGTGGTCCCTGCATCATCGTAGATATATGTAAGTAGTAAACAAACTGTGCCACACCTTGTGCCTGCTGAAACCCAATTCTAATAATCACTCCTAGCCCGCTTAAGAAGACAGTCTTCACTGACGAAAAAAGGATTTCTTTCTTTGATGCAAATGTATCTTTGCTGTAAATTTTGAGATGAGTCATAGATTTCTTAGTGAGCAGGAACATGTAGCCCACCAATCCAAGACATACCAAATTGAAAGTTACTGACAGTAAAATCGCGATGAGGAATATTATCCGACTGTGGAACAAATAATATTTGCTAGTCTTTTCCAAAACAACAGTTGATGTACATACTATACCCCAGGGTATTAGTGCATACAGCGCCTGGCGACGGAATAGCTTTCTTGCTTCGGCAGGTAGCAGGTCGTTAGGAAGCCTGAGATGGCGGACACAGGCGTACATCTGGTAGCAGAAGGAGTTCAGCCAGATACAGCCGAGGAGTGTGAGGGCGCTATCTACCAGCACTGCATTGGACAGGTCGGGGACACCAGCCATACGATACACGACCTCAGAACACAGGATCTGGAATATACCTGTGATCTGAAAGGACAAGAATATCTTTCCAGGCAAATTGCGTAGCTGGGGAAGGTACATATATACTGCTGCAGTCAAAGAGCGGAAAAAAATATTTACTGCTATAAAAGAAATTTCTAAAGGTTTTAAGCTGTCGATTTTTAGATCTTTGTATTTCAATGTGGCACTGTTTAAACTGTCTTTGTCGATCAGAGCACTTTGTAAATCCTTTTCATACTGTCTGTAGAAACCTGTTAGCAATATATCTTCCGACACTGTTGAGTACGATCCATTTGGGTAAAGTGTGACGCTATACATCTTCTGAGGCTTATGGGATGAAAAATCTCGACACTTCATCAACAGAATAGCTCTGGAAACAGAGCAAATGGCATGTGTTGCGTTCGGTTCCAGACACGACTGGTCATCAGGTCTATTGAAATAGCAGGCAGCATCATGCACAGACTGTATCACACTGAAGGGGACGTCCTGACAAATGCTGTGCGAGTTGACTGCCATCCACGCCAAGAGGCAGAGGTTGACGTTGGCCCTCTGCGTGTAGGCCAGGTAGCTGGTGACGGGTATGTGGGGCGGCGACCCCTGAACCAGGTCGTCCCACAGCTGCACACGGCACTGCTCTCGCTGCTCGGTGGTCTCCTGTGGCAGGTCTTCCAGCGGACACGTGGGGTGGTCCAGGGCGTCCACCAACAGCTGTATGCAGTCAGTGTCTATGGAAAGCGTAGCGTTGCTTCTGTCCTCCAGCTGCCACTCCTCGTCTGGAAAACAATGGCAGTAAGTAGGTGGTGCTCACACACTCCAGCTAGTTGAGCACCAAGTCTGCTGTGGATGATAAGGTTTGACCTTGTTTACAAAAATCATAGGGGATCAGTCTTTAGAACTGCCCACAACCAACGAATACCTAGTCGTAATTACCCAGAATGAGATAAGGCGGAATGTCAACACAAAGAAAAGTATTCAGAAAGCCAGATATCACAGTTTCATTCAGTGAGTACTATGCAAGTCTACTTCATCTGTAGAGTGTCCAGTATATCCCTGTATCGCTCTTCACTTAGAACAACTGACAAAATAAACAGGTTGTAGCGATATCCCAGCTCTGAAGCTGACAAAAAACATTGTGGTCAGTGTCGTAGTGCTTTGTTTCGGTACTGCAGTCTTTGAGCTGTGATTCCAAGGCGACACATTTACACTTTAAAGGAGCGATCATGGGTGCGTGTGTGCGTGCACAAGCGTCCACAGATGGGAAAAACTATGAGAGAGAGAATCACATCATTTGCCATGGTTCACCTCGTAAAACAGTCCTTCCTGATTTACAGAAATGTGCTGTTTTTTTCCCAGAGTGTGTCACACACTGGTCACGTATTGGAAGTAATAAAACCCGAGAGGAAACGTGTGCCCCTGTACCTGAATCAAATGAGAAGTCTCCAATGCAATCCATTTGCAAAAGAGCAGCTGAACTTTAAGCACTACAGTCAACAATACGCGACCACATACAAAGAGTATGGAAAGGATTTAGGATGATGATGTTTGTTACTGAGTTATCTGCCAACGACATGAAGCTACGACTTGCCCCCTATGTACTTTGTTGTAACAATTTCTGCCATGACATTGCGCTATCTGTTGGAGGATGACGTTGAAACCATTAACAGGTTGTCTTCGGATCAAAATTGACGTAATCTTTCCAGGTGTTTTAATTTTTTTCTGGCGATGTATTTCCCCTAGTTATTTACATAATTTCACCTACCCCACCGAAATGCCTCCTATCTCTTCTCCACCTCCCCCCACGATGTGGTATGGTCTACTCATGCAGGTTTGCTCATGTAGTTGAGCGTTTACCATTGTCCTTCCCCTTACCCCTCCAAACATTCCTGTTTATTTAAGACATTTGCCTACTTTTCCCCTTCCAACTGCCCCCCCCCCCCCATTTCAATGTCTCTCAGTAGGCCTGCTATGATTACAGTGCTTCATAGTCTGACTCTGATGTATACCCGACTTTTTTTCTAAGATACAGATAACTATTTATAAGTATCTATTAATTTTCATGGGTACAACATTATCATTCAGTAGGTCACAATTAATACTATAGCCATTGGGGTACAGTTATAATTAAAAGGTCATACTCAGTATTTTGCAATTACTATATTAGCTTCAATAGTTGGCTGAACGTTGGTATAATCGGGTACAACTAATTACTGTGATAGCTACACCTTATCAGTCATAATAAACTAGCTGCTTATAAACCAATTTTCTTCACTTGTTCCTGCTTATCACTGCTCTCCCTTCTATTCCTTCTGCCCCAGCCATCCCAAACACTTCCCCTCCCTCCCCACTCAGTTTACCACATCACCACACTTCGTCCTCTCTCCTCCATTCCCCTCAACCCGCCACTGTCAATCCACACTGCCCTCTGTGCCATGTTTTTCTCACACAATTTCACTTATTAGTTTATTAGTTTTGTGTCCATTTCCTTCTGTTTCTTTAAACCCTTTTCACATCATCACCCACCAATCCCCCTATTTTTCTCTCTCATTATTTTTCTTTCATAATTAGTTTACTGTAATTGCAGTGATTTATTATCAGTTCCTGATATAAATTAGTTCCTCTCTTACATATACCTAGTTAAAGGAGCTTCTCAGCCTTGACAGCTAGAATGTGATTACTAAGTAAACCCCAATTAGTGCCAAAATCATTTCATTACAGTCATAATCAGTACAGTCCACAAGGTTTAATTAGTTTATTATTTTCAATAGTTTGCAGAATGTTGGCATAATCAAATAGCAACTAATTATCATAATTGCTTCGCCTTATCAGTTGCAAGATTGTTGCTCTTGTAAGCCTGTTTTGTTCCTATTTATCACATCTGTCCTATCTGTCCCTCCCACACCCACCATCCTATTCCACCAATTCCTTCCCACCTGGGTCACCACCTTATCACATCTCTCCCTTCCCCAACCCTCCACCACAACCCCCCCCCCCCCCCCACACACATACACACCCACCTGCACCCACCCACTCACCCAACCACACCTACACACAAACTCTCACACACACACACACACACACACACACACACACACACTGTAAGTTTTTCACACACCGTTTTGTGTGTATAGTTTAACTTCTCTCTCACTCACTCAACCCTGTGTATTTAAAACTGCTCCTACGCATCCTCCCAATATCCCCAACACCCCTCTCCCTGACATTTCTGTTAGGGCTGATCTATTACGATTGCGTAGGTGTACAACCAGACTCTGGTATGTAATTGGATTTTGTAGATGTAGATAGTTAATTATAAGAAGCTGTTAATTTTCGTGGGCAGAATATTGCTATTTTATCTGTTACACTCGTTACTGAAACTACTTGTTTGCAGTTATATTCAGTAAGTTGCAGTCAGCAGGTTGTAATCAGTAGGCTATTTTCAATAATTTGTAGTAATTGGCTATGCTCAGAGGGTCACTAATTTCTTATTTATAACCAATAATTCTTTGATACTATTTTACACTCTATAAGTTCCCCATACTCTGTTGCATTTAGTTATTGTTAGTTACCTACACACAGTGCACAACTACAGTTAATCAGCCTTTTACTGTGGCTGCATTTGTTACATGTAGTTAGTTTTTTAACTACACATATTTTAGTAAGCTGGTCATATATAATTACAGGCTGTTAGTCATCTATAGTTCTAAGTAGGGAAGCGCTTTCAGTTCTAAGTGCTTAGCCACTTACATTGCAAGGTAGTTGACCATTTATTATTGCACATGCTAAACCATGTACAACCTACAGGTGGTGATTTACTTTTGCTACAGTTGGTCAGCTATATGTGAACAATGATCTAATGGCATTCTATTTCTAGCTAAAGATGCTCCACTTTATAGTACATTTAATATTTACGGTTAATAAGCACCTTAGTCATTCACAGTCAGGAAGTCAAACCTGTTGTACTTATTTTATGCAGCTTATGTCAATATGGCTGGTTATATTTACTTCATGAGGCGTCTTTAGGACTTTATAATTTCTCGACTAGTTATTCCACCGTACAACGATGTTCACCTTTGCTTTCTCCTATAGTTATGTTTAACACTTAGTTTTAGTTACTAACTATGAATTATTTCTCCATTTACTCCAGCTGTAGCTTATCGCCCCTTTAGTGCATCTCCCGCCATGTTTGAGCGGCCATATTTTCTGCTACCACGCTACTGAAATCTCTACACTAGTTCATGCATGTGTTCTAAAACTTGCACTGCAATGCAATTGGTATGAATGCCGCAAGATACAATTTTTCTTCATAACGTGCTTTGAACTGCATATACTCCAGTACTAATTGTTTAGCTATATTATAATTATGACCACGCTTATTTTCGCCTATAGTCACTTAATATTAGCCAATGATTGAGAATTGTTTACTCACTTGCTGTAAGTAGAGTTTCCAACCACACGATACGCTTTCCTTTCTTTTTTTGCTGATTGGTTCCCTGCTGGCATGCTACTGACCCCACTACAACTGTTAAGAGGTTAGTTCCCAAATGTCACGTCCCCAGCAATAATTGTCATTGTTATTAATTTATTTTATTTATTACTAGCTTTTTATATATTACTCATTACTCTGCTTATGCGTAATTATATTTTTCGTTTATGCCTTATGGCAACTGTAGCTGTGTAAGATTTCCTTTTATTATTTCGTCGTACTTCTATCCCCACCCCGAGACCAACCTCAACATATAGATGTCATTAGCTGGTTAGCTCTACTTCCAGCATTATGTTTGAGCTTCGTGTTTGGTTTCTTTATACTATTTCTGTACAGGCGCTACGAACCACACATAACCCTTTACGAGCTCTTTTTGCATTAAAAGATTCATTATTGTATTAATTATTGCACTTGTATATTTTTAGGACCATAGCAATATGCTGCATGTATGTTATTGTTGACACTTCCAAATAATGTAATAGTTATAAATAAGCACCATTTTTATGTTTAAATTATTTGAAATTCTCACTTTTCATGCTTAATTTTAATACTTTTATCTAAGTTCTACTTGTTTATGGTGTATTTTTCTGTACAGCCTTTTGAAGAAGGGCACTAAGTGCTTGAAATCGGTTAAAGAAATTAAATTTCTTCAAAGCAACTGGTTGTTGTTTATTTCGGCACATACAACTACTGTGGTCCATGGGTTGCGAATCCATGTGATAGTTACACTTCAAAGGAACTATTAATGGCGCCTGTGTGGGTGCACGAGGATAAACTATGAGAGAGCGGATGAGATCATTTGCCATGGTCCACCTCGTGAAGTAGCCATGCGAGATCGAGAGAAAACTACTGTTCTCTCAGGCTGTCTCAAAGCCAGGCCGCGTATTGGAATCAATAAAACGTGTTTACCTATCCCTCAATCAACTGAGCAGTGGCCAATGAAATCCATTTTCAGGTTTTCAAAAAAAAAAAAAAAGTTGAACTTCAAGCATCGTGGTCAAGAATGCGCGACCACATTGAAAAACATTAGAAAACGAAAAGGTTTAGGCTGATGTTTGCTACTGATTTATCTGACAATGACATGGAACGATGACTTCCACCCAATCTTACTTTGTTGTCACAATTTCTGCCATGCCTAGATCAAGAATGTTGTTTTCTAGCGAATGTGCGGTGTATTGCAGTTTACATAGGAGAAATGTTGTTTCACGGTGTAGGGAAAATTCCCATTATCTGCGAGCGGTGGAAAAGAATCCACCTCATGTTACACTACCCAGCGTGTGCTCACGATACCTGTTTGGACCACAATTTTTGGAAGCGTACATGAATAGAATCTATCATTTGGCCGTACAACGGAAGTGTTTAATATCTCAGCTCGCTGGCGAGGCAGACATGGATCGAGTGTGGTTACAGTAGGACGGAGCTTGAGCACTCTTTGCTATTCATGTGTGTGAGTTCCTGAATGAGCAATGTCGGCACGTCTCCAGTCACACTGAAAGTGGCCATCACGAATTCCAAACGTCACCACTCCAGCAGCCCTTGGAAATGGCCACGACAAATTCCCGATCTTACCACGCCCCCAACTCAGTATGAGGTATAATTGAGTCCCACGTAACTCAACGTCACATGAATAACGGAAAATTGAACGTTAAGTTCTGAAATAGCCTTTCCAAGCATAATTACTGGGACGAGTCGCAAGACCGCAAGGGGGACATGGAGACACATAGATCTCTGTGTAAGGCGTGATCATCCGTATACTGTTTTCTGGTTACGTATTTTTTTATATATAAGTCCCCCAACATAGAACATAATGTTTCGACCTAAGAGCACTGGAATTTTCAGACGTGCTGTGCAAAGGAAGAGAATGCAATTTGAATTTTCGTCTTCCTGATACCACAGTTTTGTCCCTCAATCTAGTGACCTCATCAAGCAGTGGTAACAGAAGTGATGGAGCAGATTTGTCACCAGTCTGTCTCGTTAGCAGGAGGGATTCCAGGGAGGGCACAACAAACTCCAGTAGCGGAAAAATTAGGAAATATCATTGGCTACAATGAACGGTTTACCATAACTTAGAAAACATACACAGAAATGTAAAAATCATACTACTTCATGAGAATAATACAACAGCAAGTGCTACTGGGACATATAATGTCGGTTGCTGAGTGGATGAATGTGGGATTACAACTCCAGACCTCTGGGATCCAGGAATTACTCCTGGAATTTCCTCTGTCACTTATGTCTTCATTTACCTCTGACAATGATTTGTCGAAGTCGAAAACGCTGGAACTTCAGCATGGTTCAGAGACCCAGTAATTAACTATGTCTTCTTCCTCTTCTCCTTCACTTCACAAATGAGGCACATTGCCTGTTACGGTACAGACCTCTTCCATGGACTTCCCTGATTTCTTTTCCACAACGTTCGTAATTTGGAACCTTTCTGTACCAATGTGGTCTACACATTACTTCCACTTTCTTCTATTTTCCTTTATTCTCTCATTTATGTTATACATTCCTAAATGTTTCCTTATATCTTCATTTCTTTTTACATCTTACCTGTACATTCTTCCACTCTTCTTAGAAATTTCAGGCGGGCGGGTGTGACCGAGCGGTTCTAGGTGCTTCAGTCGGTAACCGCGCGACTGCTACGGTCGCAGGTTCGAATCTTGCCTCGAGCATGGATGTCTGTTATTTCCTTAGGATAGTTAGGTTTGAGTAGTTCTAGGGGACTGATGACCGCAGATGTTAAGTCCCATAGAGCCATTTTTTTTTTTAGAAATTTCATTCCTTGAGCCCCTGTTCAACTTTGCTGATGTCTTGTTGTTGTCCATGCTTCACTTCCACAAGTAAGGATTGGTACTGCTATTGTCCCATAGAACTTCAGTTGGGTTTCTTTCCTTGCTTTATTCTGCAAACTTTTTACGATGGTTCCACACATGGAAGCTAGTTTATTTAATTTTTTGACCACATCATGGTTATATTCGTGATGGCTCATCCTAGATATTTAAGAAATTTTACTTGTGCCAAGATTTTGTTATTGAAGACTATTTTAGACATGGCTGCTTGTCTGCCCCGAAATGCCATCACTTTCGTTTTATCTACTGACTATGTTAGGTTGTAATTTGAGGCTATCTGCTGCAACTTATAGACACCCATTTGAAGATCATCTTCATTCTCTGTAATCAGAGGTAGGTCACCTGCACATAAAATTACATTTTTTCTAGTGTCACGGTCTAAAAGAGCTCCATTTATATTCAACCTTTTTCATTTGCTGATGAGAACTTTGGAGAAATACAGTACCCTTGTTTTACTCCTTTGTTTGTGTTCATTGGTTTTGTTGCTACACTTCCCATAAGTGTAACTTTTTGGTGTTTGTGTGTAGACTCTTAATAGCATAGCACTTATGATATGTGATGGATAACCTCGTTCAGCCGTGATATTCCATAGCATTTATGTATTATCGAAACCTTTATGTATTAGCGAAACCTTTAACAGACTCAACAAAAGGAGGATGGAACCGTATTGGACCCTCGTCTCTTTTCTACAACCTTTGTCAATAGTTGATCGTCGTTTTCTAAAACGTGATTGTTCTTCAGACGTTAACTTCTCCACGATATTTTTGTCTTGCATTTAGGATTTTAGCACATAATATACAGTGTGAATCCAGGAAGCTTTTACCTCGATAGTTACTACATTTATTTTTATCGCCCTTTTTCAAAAGATAGATATTACTTTGGCTCTCAGGCAGTCTTTTTGGGCATTCATATTTCTCCAACGTTGATTAAATACGTGGAGAAGTCTTAGAGGCTGGACTAGTCTTCCACACTGCCACAGTTCCGTATTAACGCCATCTAAACAGTGGCTTTCCTGTATTTCCTGTAGCTTTCCTATATTTCCTAGCTTTTATAGCTTCCGTCAGTTCTCTCACATCATTTTCGTCCAGGCTTTTTCGTGTCATTTAGTGCAGGTAATTTCTGAATTAAAGTATGATCGTATCAAAATCTTCTATAATTCCATTCATACTATCCTATAATATTAACGCGCATACGACCATTTTCTTCTCTGTTGACTGATTTCATCACTTTACAAGTGACCGTCTGTCTACTTTGGTAATAAAGCGGTCCTATGATACTGCGTGCATCTCCCGAGCTATGAATTTCGCATTCTTCCTCTTTTTTTATATTCATTATACTTTCATTAGTGGGATTATTTATGTTGGTCTTGAAAGCTACTCATTCTTCTGTAATTGCTTTTTGCATTTCTGGCATCGAAATCCTTACTCCTCTACATTTCCTGTATTTCCTTTTCTTCCCCAGAACCTGAATAGTTGTATTCGATACGGCAGCTTTTAGGTTTTTCGTTCTTCTTCCAAGTCTTAAAACCGACCTTCAACTTGCGGAGAGCTTTACTCACCTCATTCTGAGAACTGAGACAAATACAGGGTGTTTCAAAAAGAATATATGTATTTATATGTATTTCGAATGCATATATTTATTAAACCTTAAGACATACGAATATGAAACTCTACGCACTTGTTTACGAACCTCTCAAGTTCAGATTACAGGTGTTCAGTATGTCCTCCATCAGTGACTCGAACAATATCACATCGATACTCAAATTCCTCACATACTCGGGCAAGCATGTCCTTCGTCACTGATGTTATGGCATTACGGATCCGGTTCTTCAACTCTCCAAGGTTCTGTGGGAGTGGTTCCACATAAACGTTGTCTTTAAGGAAACCCCACTGGAAGAAGTCAGAGGGCCTCAAATCCGGTGACCGTGGAGCCCAGCTGAGAAATACCATGTCGCCATCTGCTTGAGGACCAATCCAACGGTTCGGTAGAGTTTCATTCAGATATTCACGCACTTGAAGACTCCAGTGACGGGGTGCCCCGTATCGTTGAAAAATGGTCTTCCTGCAGCGTCGGAAACAACCAGCTTTGTAACATAGCGAGATACTGCTGCCGTTAACCGTGTTTCCGTGAAAGAAGCATGGACCGTAAACAGATGATCGGGATATCGCACAAAACACATTGATTTTGGGCGAATCTCGTACATTTTCAATGGCTGCATGTGGGATTTATAGGCCCCAAATTCGAACATTGTGTCTGTTTACCTGACCACTAGCATGGAAAGTCGCTTGATCAGTGAACTCGATGCGTTGTGCGAAAGTGTTATCCCTATCAGTAGCATCAAGAATCTCGTTACAAAATGCCACACGTTTGCCTTTGTCATCAGGACGCAGAGCTTGTAACAGCTGTAACATGTACGGCTTCGTAACCAACCGACGTCTCAAAACACGGCAAATTGTTGTTGTAGGCAGCTGCAACTCCCGACTGGCTCGACAAGTTGATTTTGAAGGACTAGGAAAGCAGTTTGAATTCGTGCAATATTTCCCTCAGGACTCTTTCCTTTACATACACATCCTGTATCTAGAAACTGTCGATACCACCAACGAATGTTCCATCCATTCGGAAGATCAATTTGGTACCTCAATCAGAAACGTCTTTGCACTGTAATCACGGAATTGCACTTCACAAACTCGAGAACACAAAATGATTTCTGCTGCGGAGTAACCATTTTAAACATATGACGATTGCCAAGCAAAACAGGAGCCAACTGAGATCTAGCGGCTATTTATATGAACTAGACTATGTATTCGTTTTTACAATAGCCAAGCTGAGGTGCAGCGATCGATAGTTTGTAGTACGTATAGTATAGTACGTATAGTACGTATAGTATAATAATATGTAGTACGTATATTCTTCTTGAAACACCTTGTATTTAAATTTTAAAAAATCTGTTCAAATGGTTGTAAAAATCTTTTAGGTTGCCACATTAGATGTTAGTGGTTTCTTCATTACAGGATCAAGCACAGCCAGTTTCCCAATGATTTAAAAAAATGGTTCAAATGGCTCTGAGCACTATGGGACTTAACTGCTGAGGTCATCAGTCCCCTAAAACTTAGAACTACTTAAACCTAACTAACCTAAGGACATCACACACTTCCATGCCCGAGGCAGGATTCGAACTTGCAACCATAGCGGTCGCGTGGTTCCAGACTGTAGCGCCTAGAACCGCTTGGCCACCAGCGCCGGCCCCGATGATTTAATCGCATCGTCTGGTTTATATATCTGTATATAAATTAGAAGCTACAACAATGGTAAAAAAATAAGGCAATTAACCAGAAGACAAGGGAACATATACTCGCTTAACTAATTTAATACGCGGTCTGTCAAAGCCCAGAAGGCGTTCGAAACACCAGAATCTCCTAAATTTGATGGTTAAAAGAAAAAAAAACTAAAAATTTTAATGTGTAGCAGCCGCAGGCATTGTACGTGAGCGCTGGTGGTCACGGTTATGGAGCTAAAAAAGGAGTTGAAACAACAACGCACAGGAAAACTACACGGAATTTACGTGTCTATGTGTAGAAAAATATAAAGACTGATTAAAAAAGCTCCTCCCGAACAGGCCAAGAAGACCCAAGGTACTGACCGGCCGCCGTGTCATCCTCAGCCCATAGGCGTCACTGGATGCGGATATGGAGGGCCATGTGGTCAGCACACCGCTCTCCCTGCCGTATGTCAGTTTTCGTTACCGGAGACGCTACTTCTCAGCCAGGTAGCTCCTCAGTTTGCCTCACGAGGGCTGAGTGCACCCCGCTTGCCAGCTGCGCTCGACAGACCGGATGGTCATCCATCCATGTGCTAGCCCAGCCCAACAGCGCTTATCTTAGGCGATCTGACGGGAACTGTTGTTACCACTGTGGCAAGGCCGTTGGTGATGAAAAATTAACAGATGCCTGGAGAAGCCACATGGTGGAGGCCGTGACAATACCTGAAATCGAAAGGCCAGCCCAACTAACGGCCCAGTTGATGTAATGCTATTAAAACTACTGGCAAGCAGCGTGCCCAAGAGAACAAGCCAACAAGAAATATGAGAATACACCACTAGAGTGTGCAAAGATAGACATGGAAGAACCAGGAATATGTAACAGCCGAAGGCTGGGCACCGTTACAAAATCAATTAAGGACTGAAACTGCAGTGAGTAATTCAACAAACAGATAGAGAGCAATTACAGGACGCACGGTAAGAGCCTCTAAGATAAAATTAAAACTAAAAGTACTACACAAAAACTTCATGTGACAAAACGTTAGTAATATAAATATTACAGATGATCCATAAAAATGATTTAAGTTGAAGGAAAATCAATGATTGGAGCACATTAAATGGAGACAAGTATCCTTTCCATAGTCATAAAATAATACTAGACATATGTGGTACAAATTCATATGTGGGTAGGCTGTGGAGGGGGACTAAAACTTCCTGTATTATAACATGAAATTGGTAAGTGATATGTAAAATGTTTAAAACTGTAACAAAACCCATTAGGAGGACGGTTAAATAGAGACATGTAATCGTCCCATAGTCACAAATTAATACTAAGCCTAGGTAGTACAAATACATAGATAAGTTCACTGTCAAATGGAACATAAACTTACTGTAGTAAAACATGAACAGTGTGGAGTTACAGAGTGATCAGTATAAGTGCTTAAAATTGTAACAAATTCCTTTAGGAGAACATTTAAGTGTAGACAAGTAACTTAATACCAGACGTACATAGTGCTATATATACAGAAATGGACTGACAAATGGATCATAAACTGCAAGAACCAATATGCACAAAGAGAAAGGGAAACGGTACCTGGTGGGACAACTTATGGTGCGGATCATGGTGACAGGGTTGGGTATAGGCAATCAAAATACGCAGTGCTCATGTACTCTGCCTGCGCCTCCTATCCACTGGAATTTTTGATATTTCGTCTTGTAAGCATCCAACGTAGACAGTTCTGGCTATACCAACATCTTTTGAATGCTGGGAGACCGTGTACTTGTAGTGAATCAACGTTAATTTATCTACATGAGTATTTGTTCCCGTGTCTTCTGATTAACTGCCCCAATTGAACATTATTATAGTTATTTATATTAGATTTTTTCACAGGTGTGTACACCTGAGGATACGGTTGGATCATCGCGAAATCAGATGTGTTTGAACCGGTAATAAAGCAACTACTTACAGCTAATGCGGCAACCAAAATATCTTTTAGAAGATACTAATAGCTTTTTTTTTTAAAAAAAAAGTTTAATATATTTCTATCATGCATCTAATGTTTGGATGCACAAACCGTAAAAGCATATATACTGAGAAGTGCTGACAGCGTTTTCCTCAAACACCATTCACGTTCTAAATACGAATTAAAGGAAAATTATACAGATATGCTATACATCAACGTAGATAGTTCATTGGTGTGTTGAGCGCAAGTGTACACCCAGTAAGAATATCTTTCAAAAGATTCTTATACATGGGCAGATTCTGTGAAAGGCCGAACTTTGACGTTGCCACTTTATGACGGGGCACCCTCCTCTAGCATTACTCTTCCTCAACAGTAGCTGTCGATACCAGTATCATTTTTAAAATTTTGGACAAGTCAACCATATCTCAACAGCTTTTCTGAAAACTTTCATATAATTTTATATACCATATGTTACATTAGAAGCTAAAATTTGTAAAAAGGAATTACTTTATTTTGGATGTTATAATCAATAAATACTAGTTCCGAATGTACAGTTAAAATAATTTTTCTATTAACATTTGAAATTACGAATTATCTGGCACTCTTAAAAGTTCTACTATTAATTACGCAATCTACTACTGCTTATTGTGTTTATTTCTGGATTCATTTATGAAATAATAATCGAAATTAATAGAAATTCACTTTTCACGAAAAATTTTAAACCCTTTGCAATATGGTCTTTACCGTAGAGTGAGGTAGTAGTAAGCATGCCTCTGATGTGATCCGACGTATTTTTGGATTTTGGGCGAACAATGTAATTTCGGCTCCGTTAATGTGAAAATTCAAAAGACTGTATGATATACTAAATGTGACAAAACATATTAAAGTAACAAAAACTTCTGTAACAAGAATCTTCAAATTTATTTAGGTCAGTTCCACCATGAGGATCTAAATTGTGAGAACTTCAACTTCAAGAATGAGACACATAGACAAGAAGAGCTGGAGCCAACTGTACATCAAAAGCTAAGTAAACTATAAAGTTTACCGTAATGTTCGATCCTCCAAAATTTTTCGTAAAAGACTTTGCTTATGGTGGACAATAATTGGAATTGGGAAGGAGGGGGGGATTACGACTTCTTTTCCACACTCACCACTTGATGTGGTGGTGGACAAGCTGCAGACGTGTTACTGCTCTTCATCGCACTGACGTTAGAAATACTTGTTGGCTTTTACATATAGAATGAATAACATAACAGAATTCAAATAAACTAAAAAAACACAGATCTTTGATGCTGATGATGCCAGCCGGCCAGAGTGGCCTAGCGGTTCTAGGCGCTACAGTCTGGAACAGCGCGACCCCTACGGTTGCAGGTTCGAATTCTGCCTCGGGCATGGATGTGTGTGCTGTCCTTAGGTTAGTTAGGTTTAAGTAGTTCTAAGTTCTAGGGGACTGATGACCGCAGCAGTTAAGTCCTATAGTGCTCAGAGCCATTTGAACCATTTGATGACGCGACTTTGGTGAAAATAAAGCTACTAATTCTGGCACATGGTTCGGGGTAAGATCCCAGTAACTGCTATAAGGGTAATCTAGTATGATGGACCTGAGCACCAAAAACGGTGTTTGTGTTATAAGGTGTGGGATTGAGCTGAGATGTGTGACTGACGAGTTGGTGCAGGAAGGGGTAGGTGGAGGGACGGATTATAGTGGTCAGGAGTCTGGAGGTGGGAACCTTGACATGGGAAGGAGATATACGCGCTAGGATAACAAGTGGTTGGTCAGGTAAGTGGCAGCACTGTTATGATGGTGATGATAATGTTCGGTTTTGTGGAGCACTCAACTGCGCGGTTATCAGCACCCATACAAATCCATAACAATTGCTCAGTCTGATCTCACCACTTTCATGATTGATAATGAAATGATGAGGACAACACAAACATCCAGTGATCTCGAGAAAGGTGAGAATTCCTGTTCCCGCTGGGAATCGAACCCGTGACCCCGTGCTCGGGAAGCGAGAACTAGACCGCGAGACCACAAGCAGCAGACAGCACTGTTCTGGGGTAGGAAGAATCAGCCATCTGAAGTTTCCGTGGAACAGGAAGGAGGGCAGATGGTATGACATGTCGCTACAGGCATAGCAAAAGCTGAGGTATTTGGCGGAGCTTCAGAAGAGGAGCAATCTAATCGGGCTGGAGAAGTTAAGGCGTTTTGAAAAACAAAGGAGAGAACAAGATTACGGTTTAACGTCCTGTTGATGACACAGCCATTAGAGACAGAGTGTGAGTTAGATCTGGTGTGTATGGGGAAGTGGGACAGCTGTGTCCCTCCAAAGGAATCATCCTATCATTCAACTTAAGGTGTTCAGGTGCATCACAGAGAAATTAGGTTTTCAACCACCGTCTTACAACAGCATCGCCTCATTTGGTGAGTTTTTCCAAGTACAGAGGATGAGTGAATGATGGAACCTCCAGATATGGCCAGTTTGCTGTTTTCTTAATTTGAGTCTGTTGATGGGTGGGGGTGCATGGTTAGTCCAAGATAGGAGAAGGAAAGTGAGAGTCGTCTGTCCATGTCAGCTGAGAGAACTGGAGGGGGATGTTCTCCACCTAAATGCAAATATTTATCTTCCTCCATGTACAGAGGCCACTATCCTTGAATTGTGAGAGCACTGCGACTTGAATGCACTTCTTGAGTGTAGGTGACTGTAATGCATGCGATAATAGATGGACGAAGACATCTGACAGACAAGCTGTGTCCTGCTTTGCACACATTTAAAAGCAGATAAATGAAACAGTCAACGAACAGAACGCCTTACTGATGCAAAAGCAATACACTTATCTTTTGCTCTGTGCTGCTGCAGCTATGTGAGTGCATGTCACGTTAATTGAGGTTCAGATGCGGTAGAGCGGCTGAAGACAGTGAGCTCCATTAGCGCACTTGTCTGCAGATAGTGAACACGAACGCTTATTGCAGCTACGACAAATACGTGTCCGCTGGAGGCCCTCGAAACTGTACATGTCAGCCCGAACTAGGCTTCACCGAGTGACGGTGTTCCGACACTGCCCTCTGAGGCACATGCGGAACTCCGTCGCCTGTCTGCACTCGTGATGGAACTGTTGATACCCTCATAGACAGAACAGAACTCAGGCTGGACTCCGACAGACCTGCTGGCAAATACTGACAGAACTGGAAACACTTGTCCCGTGTGGTGCCTCGTAACTATGGGAGGTGTGGCTTACAGCTTCTTCCTCACTGGCGCCTGGCGGTGCTGCTTCGACACACGGCGTCTCTGGGGAGGCCGACTGACGATTTACCCCAGGCGGTTATCAACGACACAGCACTTGTCAGCTTCAACAGTGTCACAGGCCCTGGTTCCGAGAGATACTGAACAGAGTTCATTTAATGTAGGACACTGACGCAAGGTCTAATGATGAGGAACTTCATGTTCCATCCCCTCTACCGTTACTGAGAAAACACTAGGGTGGTAATTTCTTCCACCTGCCTGGATTCGAACCAGATTACCTCCAAATCGACTGCCACCACGCAGGCACGTTTATATGAGGAAGAGAAAAACGATTGGTAGCATTTATAAGTTATTGAGGTAGATGCAGAGGAAATGTTAGGAAGCTTGGAGTTGGGGGCATAAAAGGGAATGTTGCCGGCATATATGGAGGAGACAGATTAGCTGACTGGTGCATTTCAACTTTGTAGAGGAGATGGAGAAGGTACAGAAATCAAGAGACCTTCAGTAATTCACACTGCACAGAAATCTCACAAACGTGATACTTGTGACAAGTCTATTGCTAGGCCAGAATATCTCAAGCAACAGACATTAATTCATACTGCAAAGAAAACTCACAAATGTGAGATATGTGGCAAATCGTTTCGTAGTGCAGGTTATCTGAAGAATCATTTGTTAATGCACACCACAGAGAGACCACACAAATGTAATATTTGTGGCAAATCTTTTGCTTGGTCACATTATCTCAAGACACCTCTATTATTTCACACTGGAAAGAAATCTCACAGGTGTGATATTTGTGGCAAATCTTTTGCTGTGCTGGGTAATCTCAAGAAACATGTTTTAATTCACACAGGAACGAAATCTCACAGGTGTGATACTTGTGGCAAATGTTTTACTGCGGTGGGTAATCTCTAGAGACAGCATTAAGTCACACTGGAAAGAAATCTCACAGATGTGATATTCATGGCAAATCTTTTAGTGTGATGGCTACTCTCAAAAGACACACATTAATTCACGCTAGAACAGAATCATACAGATGAGATATTTGTGGCAAATCCTTTGCTGTGTTGTGTACTCTTAAGACACATTCATTACTTCACATCAGGAAGAAGCCACAAAAAAGTGTTTCTTTAAGCTATTAGGTTTGTCCAGTTGGTACCCACAAGTTCTATAGAATAATGGATATTGCAGAGACATATTAAATTGGTGCTGCTTGTGAAATAACATTAAAATATGCCAGAATTTTGAAAAAAGAGGCAAAAATGTGTATTATAGAGGATTCATAGATAGTGTGACAATATAAAAATATATATTGTGAAACGTCATGAAATTGTAGTACTAAATTTTACTGAAAAGTGAATCAAATGTGTTTTTGTCATTTACGCTGCTATTTTTTGTATTGGATTAATCCTTCACCTATGTCAGTAATCGGAAGCACCATGCAGTATTCAGTGTATGGGTAAGAAAGTGTGATGGTTTCCTTCTTATTAGTCGAAAGATAGTCATCATATAATACATGCAGTACTGCATTATAGATACAGTGACAGCCAAAATATATTTATGGCACATCCTAAATTCAGGCTAGTAAACTAAACTGTGGAGGTAGATAATTGGGACTGATGACTGTAGTTTGCTCTCTTTACTCCTTAAACCAGCCAACCAAAGATGATTGTGGCAATTATTTTATTCATGTATGCTTTGTCAAGAGATGTATGTTTTATGTAATTAATAGTATGTGCAATCTGTGTTGTTTTAATACTAATTCTCCATCAATAGTAATATTATAATGACATATATATGCTTATAAGCCAAAATATTATGAGCACTTCCTTAATAGCACGTTGGTCCACTTTTGGAATACAATACAACAACAATTCTGCATGGCATGAACTTGACCAGTTGTTGACAGGTTACTGGAAGTATGTTGCACGAGATGGCTGTACATAGTTTTCTTACTTCTTGTAAATTTCCATCAGGTGGTTTGTGAGTGCAGCCCTATGGCCTGACAGTATTGTAGATGTATTCTATCAGCTTCAGTTCGGATAAATTACGTGGGCGAGACATCACTGTGGAGCGATCATAGTCACTTGACATAGGCAGTTACTCTGCTGTAAGATGCCTTCACCATCTGAGAGCACTTCATGAATGAAAGAATATAATCAGTTGCAATAACTGTCATCTACTCTGCAGCTACAATGATGCATTCGTTTGCTAACAGGTGTCCCATGGGGGCCCAAGTGAATGCCTGCAAGTGGTGCCATTCACCTAGATGATGGCATAACTAAATGTGACTGCTGACCTGGTGTAACAGGAAATGTCACTCATCCTGGTGGGTGACATTTACATTGACTTACATTCCGGTCACAATGATCCCTTGCCAACTGCAATTGTGATTGAAAATTTTGTTTTATCAGTATTGAACACACAGTGGCCATATGTTGTGGAGCCCCATGTTGAACAATGTGCTCTGAATGTTGTGTTGCAAAATGTGTGTGCCTGCACCATCATTGCTTTTTGTCATTATATATGCCACATATTGCCACCTGTCCATCTTCATAGAGCAGTAAAGCGCCTGACCTCTATGTTTTGTTATGAGGTGTTGTGTTCTTCACCTTTTCATCAGGTTGTGTATTTATCAGCCTTCAGCTACTTTCCACAGACGTTTGCAGTGGTAGCATACTACCATCAGACCAGCTTCACTTTGACACTAGTTCCCAGCTGCCAAGCTGGAACAATTTGCTCCTTGTTAAAGTCACTTATATCATTAGTGTTACATGTTGGTAACCCATATCATTGCTAGAATAATTCCTTGTTGACCTGTGGTCTGCTTATATACTCACACTCTCCTTACCGTGTCTTGTGCTTTCAACATGTGGCGTTCAGTCTCCTGGTGGACAGTGTTCATAAACGTTTTGTTTATTCATGCATAATCAAATAAATGAGGCAGTTGGTAAAGTGTGTGGTCTAACAAATTCGTCATCTTTGGTTGCCCTTCACACCAATGCAGAGCAGCTACACTTTCTGTGAAATACTTTTTGGGTTTCACAAGGCTTTGTACATGATTAAGATATAATGTAGACATGTGTTATGCACCAAAGCTCTTAATTACATATTCAGCATTTAATACTGTGTAAGCACTATACAAAATTAAACAGGTAAATGTTTAATGATATAGTTTGGTTCAAGGTATTGGTATACATAAGAACAACACTTCAGACAGCTCAGAATGTGATTATTAATTACATTAATTTAATCCAAGTGAATAATATTTATGCTAGTAAATAAATGCTTCAAATGAGCATTCTTTTTTGTTTTTTCTTGTGTTGTTTAAAAATTCTTCATTGTGGTTATTTTTATACTTTCTGTAAATAAACACGTAAACATGATGTTTTTGGAGTTCTGTACTTAACACTTTCGCTGCGGCTGACGCTTATAAGAGTCTGCGCTCACTGTCGTATTACTCAGTCTAGTTGTAGCATCTAAGCTAGCATCAAAGCGTGTAAACTTTTGTTTTGTGTGGTCAGTTATCGAACGTATATTGTTCGTAATGGCGGATAATGAACCGACACCTGGACCTTCCAATGTGAAAAGGAGTAGGAAAAGTGTTACATTGACAGAGGAACAGTTACTTAGTGTACTAGACAACAGTGATTTTCTGTATAGTGAGGACGAGGCATACCATGGAGATTGTCATTTAGAGGCTGCAGAAGAATTGCAGGGTGATGATAGCGTGGAAGCACAGCTTTCGAATCTGTTTCGCGACAGTTCCGAATCGGACGATACGGATCACGACGATTGTGTGGAAATCGACAACAAAAAAGAGTCACACAGAGATAATCCAGATGAGTCCTGGCATATAGAACCACATAATATGCAATATCGCCTATTTACAAAGGAAGAAGTTTTGCAAATTCGTCCTGCTGGCAATTCTCCTGTGGATTTCTTCAGATTATTGGTAACAGACGAATAGCTGCAACTTGCAGTTGACGAAATGAACGATAACGCAGTCAACATATTGCTGAGCGAAAATACAAAAGAGGGAACTAGGATAAATGGAAAACTCTAAGTATAGGCAAATTACTAGTTTTCCAGGGTCTTTCGTTACCAACGTTAAATGTCGGCGATTGCAAGACTACTGGAAGGAATAACCGCTGTTTGAGAATAGAGTAATAGTGATAAATATAAGTAGAGACTGGTATCTGATCATGTTACGATCTCTGCATTTTGCAAAAAATCCACTTACAGGAAGCCCGAAACCAGACTATCGTTTATATAGGATATGACCTACATTGGATTATTTTAACACGAGAATGTCTAAAGTGTATTACCCGGGAAGAGATTTATTAATAGATGAATCAATGATTCTTTGGAGGGGAAGATTGTCATTTACACAATACATAAAAAGCAAACGTAATAAATATGGCATATGCTCAACAATCCAGAGCTGCGCGCCTGCACCGATGTTGCAGCGAAAGTGTTGAGCTTTGTTTTTAAATTCAGAATGATTATTTTTGTTTTTCATATCCTATGTATTTGTTATTAGTGAAAATGGTTTGGTGTATTTCATCACACCTGTAACAACTTGAGACAGTTATCATTAAGTGATTGGTATTGATAAGATTTGCTACACTTCATCTGTGACACTTGGTAGTGAAGTGATTGTGTTTTATCCCGTCTTTCTCTTGCTAGGACATCCACAACTGCTGTGTAGATTATTCGTAATTGGTAACACCACATACATTTTTATTCAATTTTATTTTTCGATAAAAGGAAAGCACAACAAGGTTTAAGGATAACAGGCCCTTCTTCAGTTGCAACTGAAAATGTCCTACTAAATGTGCCGACTATACATTATGAATGTGCAAGAAAAACAATGAAATTTGTAGTGACATAAAAAGGGCACCACAGTAAGTACTGAATATCCATCTGTGTTAGTTAAAGATTGGTGATATAGTGTTTATCTGGTATGTGAAGTGTAAACAGAAAATGTACATCATATTTTGTGGTTGTGTCGAAAACCATTCAAAGAATTTGACCTGCGGAAACCAAATAGTTACTCATAAATTCATGAGCGTATCTGCATCTAATGAAATCATAAACGAACAATCCATTGTATAATAACTGTCACGGACAAGGGAATTTAGGATGTGGGATCCAGAAATGCATCAAAATGGAGCATATTCTTTAAAAGAGAACGAAGGATTGTTATTCAAGACAACTGACTGGTGTTTACTTTTGTAGTCGACCTGCCTAAGAGGCCACTAACACACTGAGAGGCATACTGCCCGAGAGTGGGATGGAAGGCATGTCACATCAGTTTGAAACCTGGTAACCAAGAGCAAGTCAGATTGGTTCCAGTTTTGCTGTGGGGACCCATGTGACTATTTACAGCTGTCTGCAGTAACACTATATAACTGTTTTATTAAATTTTGATTCATATGCGTCTCAGTAAAACTATTAGGTCTACAACTTTCCTTCCGCCGTTTTGCAATAGACGGCAGTGGAAAGAAGTGGTGCAAATCGTTCGCCATAAGTGTCATACAGTAAACTTAGGCATTTGAGAACATAACGCCATCAAAATATCAGTCGATTTTTGATTGCATCATAAAGTTATTCTCGACTGAAAACATCAACTTATAAGCCCAATTCTCGTCATCTGCGGGAGCTTTTAATTTTCTGCTTTGATTTGAAGATATCTGCGGCTGAGTCTCATAAAATGCTGGGTAAGACCTATGATGAGACGCCTATTAGTGACAGAACTTCGCAGAAAATAGTTTCTATGCTTCAAGAATGGTTATTTTGACATTGAAGACCGGCATGGTTGTGAACGAGAGAACGGTTTAGATGCTAATGCAACCATCGGGAAAAATCACAGGAGATCGTTATCGAAAGCAATTGATTTGTTTGAGACGAGCACTGAAAAACAAACGGCCACGCTACAGCGATAGACATGAAAAAATGATTTTGCTGCATGACAGTGGACGACCGCATGTCGAAAATCCCGTCAAAACATACTTGGAAGCGTTTAAATGGGAAGCTATACCCCACCTGCTGTATTCTCCAGATATTCCTTCCTCTGACTGCCACATTTCTCGATCTATGACACACGACCTAACTGACTAGCACTTGCGGTCATATGAACAAGTGCAAAATTGGATCGATTCATGGCTCCCCTCAAAAGATGCCCAGTTTATACACTGTGGGATTCGTATGCTGCCCGAAAGCTAGGCCAACGATGGCCAATACTTTGAATCGTACATTTTTTGTACGTTTTTCACAGTAAAGCCTCGAACTTTGGCCAAAAACGGCAGAAGCAAAGTTGTAGACCTAGTAATATTGATTGTTAAATCGTAAGTCATTGGTTTGATCCTTAACGAAGTAGAATATAATGCTCTTTAATATTACAAAATACGCAGAAAGACAAAATTATACAGCAAAAACAAACTGATGTATGCCAGCATCTCATCTCCTAATGCTTAGTCATAAGGAAGAGTCATGACTGAATTGCACCAGGTTCCAAACTGCCAGTAAATATGATAATCACAACAGCTGCTGTTCAAGCATAGCTGCGTTTGGTGATTTGAATAATTCATAGTTTCCTTGATTGCACATGGTTCATTTAACGATTCTGAGGACAGCTACAGTTACTGGACGAGAGACGACACTGGGGACAACCACTCCATGCAGGTATTCCAGCTTATTCCATTCAGTGATGTGTGGAGTGGAGTTTTCAAAAGGGTAACTTCCCCCCCATGAACCATGGACCTTGCCGTTGGTGGGGAGGCTTGCGTGCCTCAGCAATACAGATAGCCGTACCGTAGGTACAACCACAACGGAGGAGTATCTGTTGTGAGACCAGACAAACGTGTGGTTCCTGAAGAGGGGCAGCAGCCTTTTCAGTAGTTGCAAGGGCAACAGTCTGGATGATTGACTGATCTGGCCTTGTAACAATAACCAAAACGGCCTTGCTGTGCTGGTACTGCGAACGGCTGAAAGCAAGGCGAAACTACGGCCGTAATTTTTCCCGAGGGCATGCAGCTTTACTGTATGATTAAATGCTGATGGCGTCCTCTTGGGTAAAATATTCCGGAGGTAAAATAGTACCCCATTCGGATCTCCGGGCGGGGACTACTCAAGAGGATGTCGTTATCAGCAGAATGAAAACTGGCGTTCTACGGATCGGAGCGTGGAATGTCAGATCCCTTAATCGGGCAGGTAGGTTAGAAAATTTAAAAAGGCAAATGGATAGGTTAAAGTTAGATATAGTGGGAATTAGTGAAGTTCGGTGGCAGGAGGAACAAGACTTCTGGTCAGGTGACTACAGGGTTATAAACACAAAGTCAAATAGGGGTAATGCAGGAGTAGGTTTAATAATGAATAGGAAAATAGGAATGCGGGTGAGCTACTACAAACAGCATAGTGAACGCATTATTGTGACCAAGATAGATACGAAGCCCACAACTACTACAGTAGTACAAGTTTATATGCCAACTAGCTCTGCAGATGACGAAGAAATTGAAGAAATATATGATGAAATAAAAGAAATTATTCAGATAGTGAAGGGAGACGAAAATTTAATAGTCATTGGTGACTGGAATTCGAGCGTAGGAAAAGGGAGAGAAGGAAACGTAGTAGGTGAATATGGATTGGAGCTAAGAAATGAAAGAGGAAGCTGCCTGGTAGAATTTTGCACAGAGCACAACTTAATCATAGCTAACACTTGGTTTAAGAAACATGATAGAAGGTTGTATACATGGAAGAACCCTGGAGACACTAAAAGGTATCAGATAGATTATATAATGGTAAGACAGAGATTTAGGAACCAGGTTTTAAATTGTAAGACATTTCCAGGGGCAGATGTGGACTCTGACCACAATCTATTGGTTATGACCTGTAGATTAAAACTGAAGAAACTGCAAAAAGGTGGGAACTTAAGGAGATGGGACCTGGATAAACTGAAAGAACCAGAGGTTGTACAGAGTTTCAGGGAGAGCATAAGGGAAAAATTGACAGGAATGGGGGAAAGAAATACAGTAGAAGAAGAATGGTTAGCTTTGAGGGAGGAAGTAGTGAAGGCAGCAGAGGATCAAGTAGGTAAAAAGACGAGGGCTAGTAGAAATCCTTGGGTAACAGAAGAAATATTGAATTTAATTGATGAAAGGAGAAAATATAAAAATGCAGTAAATGAAGTAGGCAAAAAGGAATACAAACGTCTCAAAAATGAGATCGACAGGAAGTGCAAAATGGCTAAGCATGGATGGCTAGAGGACAAATGTAAGGATGTAGAGGCGTATCTCACTAGGGGTAAGATAGATACTGCCTACAGGAAAATTAAAGAGACTTTTGGAGGTAAGAGAACCACTTGTATGAACATCAAGAGCTCAGATGGAAACCCAGTTCTAAGCAAAGAAGGGAAAGCAGAAAGGTGGAAGGAGTATATAGAAGGTCTATACAAGGGCGATGCACTTGAGGACAATATTATGGAAATGGAAGAGGATGTAGATGAAGATGAAATGGGAGATACGATACTGCGTGAAGAGTTTGACAGAGCACTGAAAGACCTGAGTCGAAACAAGGCCCCCGGAGTAGACAACATTCCATTGGAACTACTGACGGCCTTGGGAGAGCCAGTCCTGACAAAACTCTACCATATGGTGAGCAAGATGGATGAAACAGGCGAAATACCCTCAGACTTCAAGAAGAATATAATAATTCCAATACCAAAGAAAGCAGGTGTTGACAGATGTGAAAATTACCGAACAATCAGTTTAATAAGCCACAGCTGCAAAATACTAACACGAATCCTTTACAGACGAATGGAAAAACTAGTAGAAGCCGAACTCGGGGAAGATCAGTTTGGATTCCGTAGATATACTGGAACACGTGAGGCAATAGTGACCTTACGACTTATCTTAGAAGAAAGATTAAGGAAAGGCAAACCTACGTTTCTAGCATTTGTAGACTTAGAGAAAGCTTTTGACAATGTTGACTGGAATACTCTCTCTCAAATTCTGAAGGTGGCAGGGGTAAAATACAGGGAGCGAAAGGCTATTTACAATTTGTACAGAAACCAGATGGCAGTTATAAGAGTCGAGGGGCATGAAAGGGAAGCAGTGGTTGGGAAGGGAGTAAGACAGGGTTGTAGCCTCTCCCCGATGTTATTCAATCTGTATATTGAGCAAGCAGTAAAGGAAACAAAAGAAAAATTCGGGGTAGGTATTAAAATCCATGGAGAAGAAATAAAAACTTTGAGGTTCGCCGATGACATTGTAATTCTGTCAGAGACAGCAAAGGACATGGAAGAGCAGTTGAACTGAATGGACGGTGTCTTGAAGGGAGGATATAAGATGAACATCAACAAAAACAAAACGAGAATAATGGAATGTAGCCGAATTAAGTCGGGTGATGTTGAGGGTATTAGATTAGGAAATGAGACACTTAAAGTAGTAAAGGAGTTTTACTATTTGGGGAGCAAAATAACTGATGATGGTCGAAGTAGAGAGGATATAAAATGTAGACTGGCAATGGCAAGGAAAGCGTTTCTGAAGAAGAGAAATTTGTTAACATCGATTATAGATTTAAGTGTCAGGAAGTCATTTATGAAAGTATTTGTATGGAGTGTAGCCTTGTATGGAAGTGAAACATGGACGGTAAATAGTTTGGACAAGAAGAGAATAGAAGCTTTCGAAATGTGGTGCTACAGAAGAATGCTGAAGATTAGATGGGTAGATCACATAACTAATGAGGAAGTATTGAATAGGATTGGGGAGAAGAGGAGCCTGTGGCACAACTTGACCAGAAGAAGGGATCGGTTGGTAGGACATGTTCTGAGGCATCAAGGGATCACCAATTTAGTATTGGAGGGCAGCGTTGAGGGTAAAAATCGTAGGGGGAGACCAAGAAATGACTACACTAAGCAGATTCAGAAGGATGTAGGTTGCAGTAGGTACTGGGAGATGAAGAAGCTTGCACAGGATAGAGTAGCATGGAGAGCTGCATCAAACAAGTCTCAGGACTGAAGATCACAACAACAACAACAACTTGCCATATTCCCAAGCTAATAATTCATCAATGGATTGCAGAAGACGAGTGTCCAATTTATTTGGTTGTGTGGGCATGCTGTCAATTGTCAACAAAAGGTGTCTGAGGCAAATATAGCAGAAAAGGTTAAAAGCTATTATGTTGTAAGCTAAGAGAGCCGATAGCGTAATGGTGGGTATGATACATCATAATGAGAACTGTTTAATTGAAGTCCACCATCAGAGAAACCCAATTAGTTTGTGACATAAATGCATGATCATAACAAAGAACAGCTTCTGCAATTGGCTGCCTGAAAGCAAGGGAATGCTTTAGTTTCACAATTCGCAACACTACTGCAGAGTAATAAGGTAGGACAATGAAATAATTAGTGGAATGCGCAGTTGAAACTTGAGCTACATGACAGATCCTGTTTGATGATCCTTGCTAACAATCAGAATATCCTTTGTTTGCCAGACACATTCATAAGCAGCTGCCCTGGCAACTGGTAAAGGGAAGGTACTTCCAACTGCTTCAAGTTATGAACAGAGATATCTGTACATTTAATATATCTACAGATCATGACAGTCGTCCCTAGCAGTAGTGTAATAATACAGCACGGTTGAATCCCGTGTGGTGTAAATTATTTACTTGAGTGATGATACATGAAATGTCATCCTATCTAAATGATAGCATGCTGCTGTGTTGCGTGGGTGCTATACAAAAAGAGCTGTATGGCTTTGGTTAATTCCAAAGTAGTGGTCAGTTTTCACAAATCCCTGTGTACAGTTATTAAGTCACACAGGATTGGGTTTGTAAGTTCCTAATATTGCAGACGTTCTCAGTGGCCATACCATGGATTTGTCAATTGGTAACCAAAAAGTTTTCATCAGTGTGAGTGAACTGCACATGTTGGCATACTAGGATTTCATGGTTGTTGGTAACAAAGAATGTCGCCTTGTGGAGAGTTTTATCCCAGTAATCTGCATCAACCTGATCAGGAGTACAAAATTTGTCTTGAACACGGCCGCTTCCATATTAACCAAACTCACATACAACAGCAGAGAGGTATTGGGACAGGATGTTCACAGGATGAATGCAGTGAAGGAGAACTAAGTCAGTGTTAAAGGGTAGAGGAGGTAGGAAACATGATGTGGTCGTTTCTGCTTGCAGGTTGCAAGTGTCAGCACTAAAGTGGAGGTAGTTGCAACATGTTACCAAGGTTAGATTGCTTTGCAATCAAGATGATTGATCATCAGTGTTTCTAGTGTGTTGGCAGATGCTAGTTTTTTTGAACCGTACTTTCGAAAGTGAATATTTATATTAAATGGGGCTGAATACTCAGACTACTACATTCTGAGCTAATGGTGAAACTGGTGGAGGTGGTAGTGATAGTCATTTTGCATATTTTTGAAAGAATAGAAGAACTAGTGGCCAGACATATGGCAGAATTAACTCGACAGTCAACAATTGTGAATGATTTACCATGGTTGTGCTGATTCTGTACTTTATGGGAAACCCACAGTGAGATTCTATTCCCACTCTTAGGAAAATCTAATGAAAATGGAACCATATTTTGGAAGTATCCATCATATAATATAGCATTAATATGGAGATGTTGGGCTTAGGAGAAGGATAGCACAACAGGAGCCAGTAGGCTCACCCGGTACTGATAGCCGGCTGAGTGTACTATGGGAAACAATAGAGACCATAGTTGTCACAATAAATGGCAAAACCAATTTCAAATTGTCTGTAACGAAGGTAAAGTTGAGGGTATTGGTTAAATGTATATAATGTGTTAAAATATATAGGAAGGTGCAATAAGGAAGGAGGTGAGCTAGGAAGGCAGATGTGATCAACTGTCCAAGCACTTAACCTCACAAGCAAACTGGCATGTGGTACACTACATGGGGTAGCCAGCTATGTGACGAGCTAAAGACAGGCGTTCACATTAGTCACTTTTTGAAATGGACTGTGGTATTGTAGCTACTCAGGGACCTAACTGGTCCATGCCATCACTAATTAAATTAAACGAAAAGAACAGTTGGCAGAACATGACAAAATCAAGTGACAAATAGAAATACAGAAATAGGAAAAGAGATGACACCATGCACTATCGTTACTGCAGCTTACATATAATCATAAATGGATGTAAAAGGAACGACAGGGGTTTGTTGCTAGATGAATCCAACGTTTTTCGTCATTTCATCAGCATGTCAAGTTGTAAGAATTCTATGAGTGGTACGAATTGAAGTGAGTGTGCTACTGCTATACATGATTTGTGCTTTGAAGTTATATATATATTTATTCTGCTGCTATAAGAGTACGTAACAGCTAAAGCAATGAGAAACTGAGCAGAAATTCCCATAAATAAGTGAGTTTAGAAAATGTCTTAAAAGAGTCAAAAATTTACAGTTTTGCTCAGTGATGCAGTTCTAGCAAGCAGCACATTAATTTTGTATGTGTATAAAACACATTGTGTCCAGCTGTATAACTGTTTATAGTGTACTACGTGTGAGTGCAAAATGCTGTACGTATCAGTGGAAATAAAAGGGACTGAGAAGTAACCTGTATCAGTAGTGTCTGCATATTGACAGATGGGGAAGCACGCAGAAATTGAACAGATTACATAAAGCATGGTAAATTTTCCCATGAACAGAATGGTCAACATCAGACGAGTTTGCATTAACATACTCAAAATAACAGTACCTGACTGGCGGGTAAAACACGTTACTGGAGGGAAAAGTGCACAAAATTATGGGCTGGTGAGTGTATGAACACAACTGGTAACATTGGTGGTGGACAAATTGGAAAAATATATCATTATTCATATTTTTCCTGAATAAGAAGGCGATGTTGCAATTGATGCAGTGCAGGTGCATCAGCTGGAAACTGTTTCATAAAAGTGATACTGTACTGCTGAGTGCCACATTCGATTCAGTGTAGATAATGTCTGAGGTCCTGTTTTGCACAACAAATGACAGGCAATGAGTAATGTAGGACAAGGAGGCTCCAGTATTATTATAAAAACATCCTGAACAGACA
This sequence comes from Schistocerca cancellata, assembly GCF_023864275.1. Taxonomy (NCBI): domain Eukaryota; kingdom Metazoa; phylum Arthropoda; class Insecta; order Orthoptera; family Acrididae; genus Schistocerca; species Schistocerca cancellata. The sequence goes on from NC_064636.1 coordinate 153,922,958, forward strand.
GATACTCACAGGCAGATCAGTGTTCACAGTTTAAACAATGTGGAACATTATTGGCTGTATACACATAGTGTTCAAGGCAGTGTCAGTGGTGGGTAAAACAGAATGAGTCAAAATACACTACAACCCTTATTGAGGCACTGTAGTTCTCCATCTGCAAGTGAGGCATGTATGTTTTTGTATAACAGCAAGATGAAAGATGGTAGAAAGACCATAGTACGAAGATGAATCAGAAGTGAGTGCTATGACCAGATTGGTCATGTGAACTACAGCAATGACAGTTGTTTGCACTGTTGTTGGACCAGTCTCTGCAAACACAGCACAGTTTCATGATTATGCCTGTTATTTCAGTGGAAGGTGAGATACTGTGCCCATTGTAAACAGTCTTTCTGCTCATCTCACTGTTTGTTTGATGAATTGCACATTGATTATCTCTTGTAATACATTTTGTTTGAAGTAAGTACCAAGTCACACACATGTTTAACATCCCATTGTATATTGTTTCTTTTCAGTGAGTTGTTTCTTCCTTTATATTGAGATATCCAACTTCTTACCATGTATGGTTTATGTAAATACGGGAAATAAGCATTATAGCGACTTTTGGTGTCATGTTTCCAACGCTTTACTGATACTTTGTGGGTCGTATAGTTCCTAAACGCTTGTCCCTCTGCACCTAAGATTTCATAGTTTTTGTACTTGTGACATAAACCTTCAGAAAATACATGGGTTTCTGGCAAACCGGTACCAAAGGTGGGGGGTTTTATGTGTCAGATGCCCCTTTTTCTGGTTGAGAGAGACTGCAGTCAATTAGACTGCGATGTGTAAACAATTGTAAGTGACCAAAACCTGTGAACTAAAGTCCATATGATAGCACAGCAGATATCTAAAAGGAAACCTTTGAAGTTTCAGTTTGTAAGATCAAGTAGACGCTCTGAGTATCAAAATAATATCAACAGGTCACAAGAATCGTTTCCCCAATTATAGATAATGATAGGCAAATATACTTTTAATTAAGAGAAACGTCAAACATATATAGGAAAGAAGTAAAAGGAAAGACTTCTATGATCACCCACACTGATATGTGTTGATATGTGTGTGATTGTCAAGGTGTGCACATTCCAGAGTGGGTGATGTAGAATGGTGTAGCAACAATAAGTTAGAAGTAGGTGTAGTTGGCATTAGATCGCAAGTATCGAGTTCTTCCAAGGCTGCAAGTAACATATCTAGTAATGTAAGATGGAAGTTACTCACTTGGAACTGGAATTAATTCGACTTATTTTGTTATTTTTTAAATTCATTTTTAGTTTTCAAATGTTCTCTTTTATTTCTGCATTAATATTACCAATGGTTGCTGTTAACATGATTTACTACTACATGCATGATATGAAACTTTGTATGTCAGTATGGTTAACGAATATGTATAACCTGTTTAGAGTTTCCAGATAACACATCTAAAATTCGTTGCAATAAATTTAAATTGGATTGCTTAAAATGTACTCCATCTTTTCATGCATCGACATACACTCCTGGAAATGGAAAAAAGAACACATTGACACCGGTGTGTCAGACCCACCATACTTGCTCCGGACACTGCGAGAGGGCTGTACAAACAATGATCACACGCACGGCACAGCGGACACACCAGGAACCGCGGTGTTGGCCGTCGAATGGCGCTAGCTGCGCAGCATTTGTGCACCGCCGCCGTCAGTGTCAGCCAGTTTTCCGTGGCATACAGAGCTCCATCGCAGTCTTTAACACTGGTAGCATGCCGCGACAGTGTGGACGTGAACCGTATGTGCAGTTGACGGACTTTGAACGAGGGCGTATAGTGGGCATGCGGGAGGCCGGGTGGACGTACCGCCGAATTGCTCAACATGTGGGGCGTGAGGTCTCCACAGTACATCGATGTTGTCGCCAGTGGTCGGCGGAAGGTGGACGTGCCCGTCGACCTGGGACCGGACCGCAGCGACGCACGGATGCACGCCAAGACCGTAGGATCCTACGCAGTGCCATAGGGGACCGCACCACCACTTCCCAGCAAATTAGGGACACTGTTGCTCCTGGGATATCGGCGAGGACCATTCGCAACCGTCTCCATGAAGCTGGGCTACAGTCCCGCACACCATTAGGCCGTCTTCCGCTCACGCCCCAACATCGTGCAGCCCGCCTCCAGTGGTGTCGCGACAGGCGTGAATGGAGGGACGAATGGACACGTGTCGTCTTCAGCGATGAGAGTCGCTTCTGCCTTGGTGCCAATGATGGTCGTATGCGTGTTTGGCGCCGTGCAGGTGAGCGCCACAATCAGGACTGCATACGACCGAGGCACACAGGGCCAACACCCGGCATCATGGTGTGGGGAGCGATCTCCTACACTGGCCATACACCACTGGTGATCGTCGAGGGGACACTGAATAGTGCACGGTACATCCAAACCGTCATCGAACCCATCGTTCTGCCATTCCTAGACCGGCAAGGGAACTTGCTGTTCCAACAGGACAATGCACGTCCGCATGTATCCCGTGCCACCCAACGTGCTCTAGAAGGTGTAAGTCAACTACCCTGGCCAGCAAGATCTCCAGATCTGTCCCCCATTGAGCATGTTTGGGACTGGATGAAGCGTCGTCTCACGCGGTCTGCACGTCCAGCACGAACGCTGGTCCAACTGAGGCGCCAGGTGGAAATGGCATGGCAAGCCGTTCCACAGGACTACATCCAGCATCTCTACGATCGTCTCCATGGGAGAATAGCAGCCTGCATTGCTGCGAAAGGTGGATATACACTGTACTAGTGCCGACATTGTGCATGCTCTGTTGCCTGTGTCTATGTGCCTGTGGTTCTGTCAGTGTGATCATGTGATGTATCTGACCCCAGGAATGTGTCAATAAAGTTTCCCCTTCCTGGGACAATGAATTCACGGTGTTCTTATTTCAATTTCCAGGAGTGTATTTGACATACTTACATCTGACATCTGACACCTGACAACTTTAAACCTCCCTACTTAGCAGAATTCCATCTGGCCAACTCCAAACATGCCGCACATCACAAGCATACTGTAAGAAAGTTGTAACATTTCCATTTGGCTTTCCCGAAAAGTAGGTATATAGGAGGCTGCAGGGAAACTGCTTGCTACAAATGCTGCAGAACTAGCTGTAGGGTTTCCTATTAAGAAGCTTGCCGCACTCCTACAGGCTTTATGCTCAGTTTCTTGCCTTCGCGCCTATTCTCCACACTGTTCCTGTAATTATAACTTAAAGGTAAGTATATTAACTTGTTCATCTGGCATTCCCAGCAGCGGCTACTTCCGTCACTCTTCACTCGAATCGCTCCAGAATGTGTATATGGGTTGGTTATAAAACAGGAAGAAACAGTTACTTAAAAACCGCATAACTTTACAAAAAATGTGTCAAAGTATTCTCGCAGAGAAGCAGCGACAGAGTATAAGCACATGTAGCTAGTAGGACTTACTTTAATTTTTCGACAGGGAAGTGTACGCCGGTGGCGACGTTGACTGCGGCGGCATCGACGACAATAACGGCACGTCGACCGCATGGACGATGACCAGGACTCTTAGAAATGTGCATCGATCCACGGTGTTCTCTGGAACTCTCATATGTAGGTGTAAGATGTGAGGACGGCAGTGGTGGCTCGGGTGGGACTGCCACCCACAGCAGTGTGGCAGCAGTGCGGCCTAGAGGATGTGCTCGCGTGGGAAAGAAGCCATCTGTGGCCAGAACGTCGGGAAGTAGGGGCCCACGAGAGTTCTCATGTGGATTGGAATATGTGGACGCATCTGGGGGACAAGAAGGGTTGGGAAAACGACTTGCAGTGTAGTCTGGCCGAGCTCTGCCCGTGTCTGTGACTGTGTAGCGTTGCTATGCGCTAACGACGTGTAGCACGCAGCAAGCTCCCTAACATAGACATAATTAAGTGGCATCCATCGGAAAAGAATACACTCATAGGCCGAAAGCGACTGTGTGTTCGAATCCCGCAGCTGATACCTAAGTAGAGGAACCGGTGACAGCAAGGCAGTTTTGCATTGAGAGCCCGAGATCGACGTACAACGAAAACCCTAACAGAGTTGCAAAGAGTGGCCCGATTACATGGAGCATCAGTAACCAAGGCAACCAACATATTTTATGTTTCGAAGCAACTGTTTCAACAGTCATGACAGCCAACACAAAACATGGAAGATCATCATCGTGTAAACGTAATACTGGGCACAAATCAAAACTAAATGACAGAGATCGTCGGTTACACGAATTGTGTCAAAACAACACAAAACTACGGTTGTAACCTGCCAACAGTAAAAATATAAGTATATAAGATTCAGCGTAGCCTCCCAATAAAAAATATAATTATAGCATTCACATTCAGCGTAACCTACCAACAGATAAATTCCGTAAACTACCAATAATAAAAATGTGACTAATCTCTCAATAAAATTGTGGCTCGCTTATAACCTTTCAATAAGTGACTGTGAATCTAAACTGGTAAATTTGGACGACAGCAGTGCTGCGTCATGGCCCTGAAAATTCATTCTGAATAAATTGAAAAATCTTACCTCAATTATGTCGCTGGATAACGCGTATATATCTGCCCCTATAAGAAATTTTTCTGGCACAGTGCGATGCTGGCCGATAGATTTGTCATGTATAAAAAGAAACAACAGATTTTTCTTTACAATAATCGGGATGATCATGGATTGGAGGAATTAGTAAATTCTTTAAATTGAGATGAATAACTGTCAAAGGTTAATTTTTATAAGAAAGATTATTATTAAGTGATTTCTTTTTAAAAACATTTACATGGGACTTGATATAACAATACTACATATGCGCGAGGCTGCTTTTACCTTATACTACAACGCTCAGGCACCGCCATCGCTCCCCACGACCAGCCCAGCCAACTCGATACACCAGACTGCTAGCAACTACTTACTCCTACTGCTACACAGTTCCTACTGCATACAACACTGCTCTCTGGTCTGAGATTCTCTTATAGCTTACATATCGCAGGCAGCGCGTGAACAATCCATCGAAATTACATCTGCTCGAGTGCACTAGCAATAAATTGCTTAGTCATGGACCTCTTACACGGTGGCTAAAGTAACTGCAGGACTCAATAGCCATCTTCGAGACCCTGTATCTATCGACACTGTCTGACGAGAACTCCATAAAGCGAATTTTCGTGGACGAGCTGCTCTACCGAAAAGATCAGTGACGACAACCAACGCAAAGAAGCGCAAAACACGGTGTCAGGAGCATAAATCCCGGACGACTGATCACTGGAAACGTGTCATATGGTCCGACGAGTCAACGTTTTCGTTATTTCCTGCAATGGGCCACGTTTATGTCTGGAGAACGCCAAAAGAAGCCTACAATCCTGATTGCTTGATTCCAGTGGCTAAGCATGGAGGCGGAAGTGTGATGTTGTGGGCACCCATATCATGATAATCTGCTGGTCCCATCGTTACTCTCGAATACCGTGTTACAGCCAACTTTTATGTGAACATTTTAGGTGATCAGGTGCGCTCCATGATTCAGTGATGCCATATTTTAGGACCATTATGCATCCATTCACAAGCCAGGACAGTACAGTCGTCGTGTGAGGAACGTGCAGCTGAACTGCAGCGCGTTCCCTGGCTAGCACAGACTCCAGACTTAAACACTGTCGAACCCTTGTGGGTTCTGGTTGAAAAGTGGCATAACACTCCACTGGAGACCATACAATCGTTATATGTCAGTATTCCAAGAAGAATCATAGCTGTACTACAGGCGAATGAGCAGCCCACACTTTATTAATCAACCATCCCTAAGTAAGTACACGTCTCCACATTATTTTGACTATCCTGTATTTTATACTGGAAATATTGGGAGAACATGTTCAGGTTCGCATGAGTAAAGCGAGTAGGGGAATATACTTCAAACAAAATGTTCTCAACGTCAGTAACATGGTGACGGATGTTGCTCAAAACAAAGAACTTTCCCCGATTTCGTACGGAAAAAACTAGAGGAGCTTCTCACAACCGGGAAACGTTGGAGTAGCATTCTCGAGCTGAGTAAGTTCTGTTGAGGTTAAGTTTTACTGACTTTTTGGCCGTAACAGCAGAATTCATGTTGCTTGGAAGGCAAAAAAATATATATGTAGCTCAACGAAATGCTGAAGAGAGAAAGTGTAGAAGTTTATACAGGTTTGGCAACAGGAACATTATTTGCTAGGCGGCCTTCCTTCTAGAAAATCACAAAAGAAGAGGGGGCGACCTTTCATACGAAGTGAAAATCAAAACATATGTGTTGCTATTTAGTAGACCCATGTTTTCAGACTGATGTACGAGAAGATTTAGGTGTAGGCCTACAGCAGACAACCGTATCACTGATTTTTCCAGATGTTCATTGTAATGCCTTCTCACAGCATAAGTCTTATATTTTGTTCTGTTAGAAATAAATAGGAGGATCAGAAAAATCAGTAACTGGTTCATTACAAACACAGGGATCTGTTTCTCGTAACGCACTGCATGGGCGACCGCTTATGTACTTAGCACGCAAGCAGACCATTGCGCACGGTAATTAACCAAAATTATCGCGTGTTAGAAAACGCTGACAGAGTTCCGGTTTGGAGTAGATAAAATGTCATGTAATCTCAACATTTCGTTCGCATAATGTGTTCACCTAATTTCAGTAGTAGAAAAGATTTCCGCATGATGAAAATTCGGTAATATCAATTTGCTGTCGTACATAAAATGTGTAAAATTGAGTGCAAATCTTCGGGAACAAACTGATGCCAGTTCCATATATGTACACCGAATAGCTTGCCTGTTTGAGCGAGCCGAATGAAATGTAACATTACGCGTGCTTTCTGTGCCGGACACGACAGACGACACACACCGAGGACTCAATAAGGAGTGGGGGGCGGGGGGGAGGGACGCAGAGAGAAGGGGTGGTGGTAAACTCTTATGGGACCAAACTGCTGAGATCAAAAGTCCCAAGGCTTACACACTACTTAATCCAACTTAAACTAACTTAGGCTAAGGACAAAACCCACACACCCTTGCCTGGGGGGAGGACTCGAACCTCCGATGGGGGGAGCCGCGCGAACCGTGGCGAGGCGCCTGAGACCGCGTGGCTACCTGACGCGGCGCAGTGAGAAGGAACAACCTCATCAGAGTATATGGTTTCGAATTTTTTACTCATACGAACTTGCTCGGAGAATGTTCTTTTCTTCTGAGAATCCTCTCAAGAGAAAGACCTCTTGTATATTCATACGACCCAGTGTGTTTATTGTCTGTTGGGTGTCAGCAGTACAAAGTCGAAAACCAGAGATGCTTCAGGGGGCACAGAGCTCCAATGGCCGTGGTGGAGATTTGATACCGCGCTTCTAGTTTAGGTAGTGTACCATTTCGTGTATCTTCTATAGTTCACATATCACTATTTACAGTGGGTCATCTCTAAATTCCGCCAGTCCACTTAATTACAGGAGTCGCATGACATCTTCAGTAATGATTCCAGCACTACAAGCCAAATCGTGGATCGCACATTGACCCCTACATCTGTCCGCAAATTGACGACGATGTCTTCCATGATAGTAGTTTGCCTCGCTGGTCGACACTCAAGCTCCATGTGGCAAGTATTTATTGCGTCATATGTTGATTTGCCACTTGGTGTGCCAATGCACGCGACCATAAACTGAATATGGTAGTCAGTATTTTATCGTTGCTGCTGTGTGGTACACTGGAAAATTCTTCAGAAGTTTCCAGGCTTTCATTTCACTTTGTTTTAGTGGAGATTGTACGTTCACCTCCTTCCTGCACTTAAATCCGTTCTTTCGTTGCCTTATGGAATAATAATTATTCAGACCATTGTCAGTACGCACTACTTCTTCCATTTGTGGTGTGCAGATGATGAACTTCATTACTCCACGGATTCTGAGTCTCAACTTGTTACTGGAGTCGGTGTGCTACAGTACATCCAAGCAGAACAACGTGCTGAGATACTTCGCACGGAAATGATTTGCGAGCCTTAGCAGCATGGCACCACATGTCTTGGGAGGGACTGCTTTACGGTGAAACTGGGGACCCAGACGTCACACGGAACTCATCACCATGCAGCTTCGTGCTTTAATTGACAGTGTTGTTCTCAAGTAACAGTGATAACCAAGGACCATGCTACAAGGAGTGCAGGTTGTTTTGCTTTGTATGTAAACGTTCCATCCTTAATGGGGCTATAAGGAATGAAGTCGCAGCTTATTTAGGAAAAAAACTCTCATACGCCAAGATCGATTCTGTACCTAATACAGATGCTTCGAAACAATGTACAGAACTCTAGGACCACCTTTTACGGCCAACGGTTGCTGTATGATAACTCGCTCTGTCAAAAGAGACACCAACCACCCACGAAGTGGGACCCAGCGAATAGTGCAGATCCAAGTGAACAAACTTTTGTCGAGTCACGTCAGAAAACATGAACTTCTACACGTCAAGCTGCGCGTAGATCAGACGTAGCAGTGTGAGACGCTCGACTGCGCATTTTCGGATGTACGCAGAAACATTATAAAAGTGCCACGACTGATACTGTTTTCAATGAGTAAAACAAAAAACGTATTGTAAAATAAACACACGCTTTTGGTAGTTGCAAATATGGATTTGAAATACCTTAAATCCTCATATCATGCTGTCCTTAAGCCTTGGATTAGCTAAAAGGGAATGGAGAAGTCGAAAATTTTTCTTTAAAGGAAAGACGTATGCTGCAGCAGCGGTTCGGGTCTGCTATTTAATGTGTCTAATTTACATCTAAAACCAGTTCACACGATATAAAAGCACAGAACGGAGCGAATGTTGTGCAAGAAATAGTTAAAATCAGTATCTCACTCAAATGCTCTGGAATCTAAAGCTGAAATGTCGATATGCTGGAATACCAAAAAAAACCAATGGGTTAGCGATTGTTTGCTGTGTTTCTATGCTTTCTTTTAAAGAATGCAAAAGTTACAGGTTTGAATTCCAGTGCCGGCCGATGTGACCGAGCGGTTCTAGGCGCTTCAGTCTGGAACCGCGCGACCGCTATGGTCGCAGTTTCGAATCCTGCCTCGGGCATGGATGTTTGTGATGTCCTTAGGTTAGTTAGGTTTAAGTAGTTCTAAGTTCTAGGGGACTGATGACCTCAGAAGTTAAGTCCCACAGTGCTCAGAGCCATTTGAGCGATTTGAGTGCCAGTCTGGCAGGAAGTTTCTAGTCCACTGCTGAGTGGAAATCCAGTCTGGATACTTTTACATTCTTGCATACGCTGTAAGTAGTTGGTTTTTAACTTTTATCCTCGCAAATTGTGTGTTACAGGCGGCCGCTGTTGAGTGAACGCCTACTGCCCTACCAGCCGTGGAACCTTTCCTCTCACGACGACTTCAGTGCGCTGTGCGAGGAGCGGCAGCCAGAGGCGTCGCAGGTGTTCAGCCTCGCTGCCTCACTGTACGCCGCCTATCGTTTCAACTGGTACACTGTAGCTGTGTACATCGATATGTTCTACGAAGATGAATTCAAGACTGTAGGTAAGTTTAGTACCGGGACCCGTCCACTTTACGGTTATGCGCTGACGACTGTCTAATTATTTGAGGAAAGAGGTTCAAATACCGTTCTGAATATCTACTTTTAGATCTTACATGATTCTGCTTGCTACGCAAGATAATCACTGGTGCTCTTTCCAAAGTCAGTTTTTCGACTGCTTCGCAACTCTGCATCTGGACCTCTTACAACCAAACTACTTCATTTAGATGTATTATTGACTCTTTAATTATACAGGGAGTAAAGAAGACTACGTAAACAAAATTTTCGAGTGTTTAGGGAAGATTAAAAAAGAACCAATTTATATGTAACACACATTTCACAGGTGCACCCTATACCTGGTAGTGGTCCGTGAAGGTTCTGACGTCAGTGATGTACAGAGAGTGTGTGATGTTTTAGGGAAGTTACTCAAGTACGAGCTGGGCGCTACTGATTGTCTAACACACTCGAAACAAGTGGATGTTCCACAAATAATGGTTGTAGCCTCAGCCTAACAGGCAACCAGCGCAAATGGGGTGTCTGCGAGTGTCTGGTACACCAAACAACTTTCTCCCTCTCGTAGGAGGCCCGCAACATCTCTAAAAGAGTGTCCATCCCACAGCACTTTGAACACCGTCTCTGAACATCAGTGGAGGCAAGACCTTCATACATCTGCGACACTTGCTTCATATAAAAACTGTTCCTCTTTATCTTCTATAAACACTCTAAAATTCTGTACCTCTAGTTTTTTTCAGACCCAGTATAAGGCTTGTTTTAAAAATGACGACTGGATACTGCAACAAACAAACTTTTTGTCAATACTGTAACTGTTGTAGTGTTCTAAATTTCTTATGTACGATAATGGTATTGTACTGTTCGTATTTACTAATTTTCTTTGACGAATAATATTTAGATTTGTAATTGAACAGTTAATTGGACAAGATATAGTGTTAATATTACTCTTGCTACACTAGGATGTATAGTAGGTCTGAGAAAACTCTGTACGAATCTGTAATCGTGATGGAGAATCGTTGTAAAAAGTTCCTCTTAAAGCGCTGCACACCAGCGAGATATGGCTCTGAGCACTATGGGACTTAACATCTGAGGTCATCAGTCCCCTAGAACTTAGAACTACTTAAACCTAACTAACCTAAGGACATCACAAACATCCAGGCCCAAGGCAGGATTCGAACCTGCTACCGTAGCTGTCGCGTGGTTCCAGATTGAAGCGCCTAGAACTGCTCGGCCACACCGGCCGGTCCAATGAGATAGTCGGGCGCGAGTCGCTACAGTGAGCACTCATGGGTGGAAAGGTGAGGGAGGGGGGAGGGGGGGTCGGCGCTGTGGTCGCGCTCGCAGCGGTGGCTCTGGGGGGGGGGGGGGGGGGGGCATGCTGCTGACTTGGCTGCTCGCCTGCCTGGGGGGAGAGAGGGGGGGAGGGGGCCGGCATGGGCGAAATCAGTCAGATGGTGGTGGGGGTGTGAGGAGGCAGAGGTTGGCACACATTCAACAAATCTGACTGTATGGTTTCCTCAATCCAACATTCCGCTGATGTGCCCTCCCCAAACTGGTTCCACTACAATGATAAGATTTGAATTGTAAACTTGGTCACTCATCTTGTTCACAAAGGCTGAAACATATATACAGGCTGGTCCATTGATCGTGACCGGGCCCAATATCTCACGAAATTAGCGTCAAATGAAAAAACTACAAAAAACGAAACTTGTCTAGCTTGAAGGGGGAAACCAGATGGCGACATTCGTAAACCCCTATTTTCTATAACATATTCGTGTAGTACGTCAAGAAATATGAATATTTTAGTTGGAGCACTTTTTTCGCTTTGTGATAGATGCCGCTGTAATAGTCACAAACATATGGCTCACAATTTTAGACGAACGGTTATAACAGGTAGGTTTTGTAAATTAAAATACAGAACGTAGGTACGTTTGAACATTTCATTTCAGTTTTTCCAATCTCATACATGTGAACTTATCATTTCCAAGAACGCATGCTGTTACAGCGTGATTACCTGTAAATACCACATTAATGCAATAAATGCTCAAAATGATGTCCGCCAACCTCAATGCATTTGGCACTACGTGTAACGACATTCCTCTCAACAACGAATAGTTCACCTTCCTGCATTGACAACGCGCTGACGCATGTTGTCAGGCATATTCGGTGGATCGCTATAGCAAATATCCTTCAACTTGCCCCACAGAAAGAAATCTGGGGACGTCAGATCCGGTGGACGTGCGGGCCGTGGTATAGTGCTTCAACGACCAATCCACCTGTCATGAAATATGCTATTCCATACCGCTTCAACCGCACGCAAGCTATGTGCCGGACATCCATCATGTTGGAAGTACATCGCCATTCTGTCATGCACTGAAACATCTTGTAGTAACATCGGTAAAACATTACGTAGGAAATCAGCATACATGGCACCATTTAGATTGCCATCGATAAAATGGGGGCCAGTTATCCTTCCTCCCATAATGCCGCACCATACATTAACTCACCAAGGTCGGTGATGCTCCACTTGTCGCAGCCATCGTGGATTTTCCGTAGCCCAGTAGTGCATATTATGCCGGTTTAAGTTACCGCTGCTGGTGAAAGACGCTTCGTCGCTAAATAGAACGCGTGCAAAAAATCTGTCATCGTCCCGTAATTTCTCTTGTGCTTAGTGGCAGAACTGTATACGACGTTCAAAGTCGTAACCATGCAATTACTGGTGCATAGAAATATGGTATGGGTGCAATCGATGTTGGTGTAGCATTCTCAACACCGACGTTTTTGAGATTCCCGATTCTCGCGCAATTTGTCTGCTACTGATGTGCGGATTAGCAGCGACAGGAGCTAAAACACCTACTTGGGCATCATCATTTGTTGCAGGTTGTGGTTGACGTTTCACATGTGGCTGAACACTTCCTGTTTCCTTAAATAACGTAACTATCCGGCGAACGGTCCGGACACTTGGATGATGTCGTCCAAGATACCGAGCACCATACATAGCACACGCATGTTGGTCATTTTCATCACAATAGCCATACATCACCACGATATCGATCTTTTCCGCAATTGGTAAATGGTCCATTTTAACACGGGTAATGTATCACGAAGCAAATACCGTCCTCACTGGCGGAATATTGCGTGATACCACGTACTTATACGTCTGTGACTATTACAGCCCGTCTATCACAAAGCGAAAAAAGTGGTACAACTAAAACATTCATATTTCTTGACGTACTACACGAATATGTAATAAAAAATGGGGGTTCCTACTTTAAAAATCGCAGTTGATATCCGTTTGACCTATGGCAGCGCCATCTAGCGTGCCAAACGTTGCGGCATCTGGTTTCCTCCTTCAAGCTAGACGAGTTTCGTTCTTTGTAGTTTTTTCGTTTGATGCTTATTTCGTGAGGTATTTGGCCCAGTCACTCTGAATGGACCACACTGTATATAAGGTAATATACACACATCAAAAAAAGTTTTGCATTATGCCAGTTCCCAGAACTCCTGAAGAAAGACGTTGACTGTGGATATTTAGCTGTTCACAGATGTCACTAAACCCACCCAAAGATGTAAACTACCATGCATGAGCAGTACCTATTAGACGGAGGGGGTTCGACAGCCGATCAGTACCTGGAAGGAGGTACACAGCTCGTGTTGCCTGTAGTTCAACCCTGCCTAGACAGTCAATACCGCGGTTCCATCACTTCTGCATTGTTACTTTGCGCCAGGAAGGTCTCTCAACAAGGGAAGTGTCCAGGCGTCTTGGAGTGAACCAAAGCGATGTTGTTCAGACATAGAGGATATACAGAGAGTCAGAAACTGTCGATGACACGTCTCACTCAGGCCGCACAAGGGTTACTACTGCAGCGGATGACGCTACCTACAGATTATGGCTCGGGGGAACCCTGACAGCGACGCCACCATGTTGAATAATGCTTTTCGTGCAGCCACAGGACATCGTCTTACGACTCAAACTGTGCGCAATAGGCTGCATGCTGCGCAACTTCACTCCCGACGTCCATGGTGAGGTCCGTCTCTGTGTAACAGTTGTGTTACTAAATGAGACACTTCTGTCACTCAATGTAACTGGGTTTTCTCTTTTGATGCTGTCAATTGTCAGGATGAGCATTCTAAAGCATTCTGTCAGGGTGAAAATATTAAATAAATTAACTTTTCTCTCTTAACAACATGTGGGCAGGGTGGGTTCTTCCTTGGCTCGGGTATGAGGTCGAATGAAACATCATTTTTACATAAGATAACTTTTATTGAAGATTTGTATAACTGTATCTTACGGGATTTCTGGTTCGGAGAGCGGCAGCTGTGTCGTTTGCGTAGCCTTCTGCTGCGGCAGCGGCGGCGGCGGCGGCGGCGTCTGATTACGCGTAGCGGTGTGTATCTCGTGTCGCCGTCTCGCCCAGCTGACCGGAGACGCGCAGCGCGAGGTGGCCCGTTTAATTATTGCGAGCGACGTCGTGCATCGGATGGTGATACCTTGAATGTGGCGTCCCAGTGTTTCTCTTCTCTAAGCGGCCGCGTGTGTTGTGCGTCGACCAGCGGGGCGGCGCGGCGGGGGAAGGCCAGTGTCCCGGACTCGAACCACGGACTCCCGCTTGCCAGTCTTCGGCTGTCAGGTCTTCATCCCAGCTCACAGGTGACCGCTAATGTGAGGCCGTCTCATTCCCGTCCTCACGAGTCACCCGGGTGCGTAAAATCAGACTTCAAATACCTTTTAACTTCTGTCTTCTGGCGCTGAGGCTGCTGCTTGCTATTCCATTACAGCGGCGGACTTGGTGCGTCTGTGCATGATGTAGTCTCTTCTTGGAAGACGGTCTTCAGCACCGAAACTGACTTAAAACAACTGCTACGCTTCTTCACTTCTTCGTCTTCTTCGTCTCCGTCTCCGTCTTCGTCTTCCGTCTTCGTCTTCATCTCCGGGCCCACCGCGTCTCGCGTATTTATTCACTTCAGTTCACTGGAGGTGAACGACTCCACGGCCATTGCCTTTTCTGTCACGTTGAAAATATTCTCGAAGAATCTTCTTAACGTCGGTCATTGGCTCTTGGGATGTAGGCGAGGGCCTTTGCTCACATGCGGCAACTGAGAAACACGTGAGCCGGTCGGGCGATGCCCTGACGGCTGAATCGACAGCGCCCGCTTATGTGGAAGTTGCTGACTTCACGGTCATTGTCTCTTCTGTTCTGCTGTTCGGCCCGCTGAATGCCAATATATAACTCTCTAAACTAAACCGAGTTTTTCATTTATATTCTAATTTCTACTTCACTTTGATTTCACTAATTTATTTACTTAAGTACCACTCGACATCTGCAACCACGACACCATGGAGCATGGTACAGATGGACCCAGCAACATGCCGAATGTATTGCTCAGGATTGGCATCACATTCTCTTCACTAATGAGTGTCGCATATGCCTTCAGCCAGAGAATCTTCGGAGACGTGTTTGGAGGCAACCTGGTCAGGCTGAACGCCATAGAGACACTCTCCAGTGAGTGCTTGAAGGTGGAGGTTCCCTGATGTTTTGGTGTGGCATTATGTGGGGCCGACGTACTACGCTGGTATTCACTGCAGGCGCCGTAACGGTTGTCGATACGTGAATGCCATCCTCCTACCGATAGTGCAATAATATTGGCAAGGCATTCGTCTTCATGGACGACAGCTCGCGCCCACATCTTCTGAATAACTTCCTTCAGGATAACGACATCGCTCGAATAGAGTGGCCAGCATGCTCTCCAGACATGAACCCTATCGAACAGGCCTGGGATACATTGAAAAGGGCTGTTTATGGACACGTGACCCATCAAGCACTCTAAGGGATCTACGCCGAATCGCCGTTAAGGGGTGGGTCAATCTGGACCAAGAGTGACTCGATGAACTTGTGGATAATATTCCATGACGACTATAGGTATGCATCAATGCGAGAGGACGTGCTATTGGGTATTAGAGGTACCGGTGTGTACAGCAATCTGGACCACCACCTCTGAAGGGCCTGGTGTATGGTGGTACAAGGTGCAATGTGTGACTTTCATGAGCAATAACAAGGGCCGAAATAATGTTTATGTTGGTCTCTATTCCAATTTTCTGTACAGGTTCCGGAACTCTCGGAACCGAGGTGATGCAAAACTCTTTTTGATGTGTATACAAATATAAAACCAGTTCTACTTTGAGAGTACAGACTAACCAATTACAACACATAATTACTCTGTCCTGATCAATCATCACATTTTAAGAGCTACTAGAAAACCATATAACATGCATAAGTAAAAGTTAAAAAAATTCCGAACGACGATTTCAGTACAGAACACTGATGTAGTTGATATTACTTGTATTACATTATCTAGTTGCCGTTCTGTTCCAAGTCTTCTTCGCCCTTTGCTTGCTTGTACAGTTACTTCTAGAATTTCACAAGGGTCCCGTTGTGGTGCACTATGTGACCTATCCACTCACACTGTCTTCCTCCATTTTTCCCTAAATCGGTGATGTTAGGGAACAAGAAAATTCGTAACATCTACGAGATTCAAAAGCTATAATTTACGTGTGTTCTGTCGAGACAAAGCTTGAAGCATTTGTAGACAACTTTCTAGTTTACTGAGACGATCACTGAGCAACAGAAGCCTCAGGAGACAGTGTCCGCTCCACAAAACACTCATAAAATATGCCTGAAGCACGACGCAAATTTTGTGAATCGATTTCGGGAAGTTGCGTCTGTGATTTATTTTTTCCATCAGTTCGTAAGTACTAATTTCAGCAGTGCAAATGGCTCTGAGCACTATGGGACTCAACATCTTAGGTCATAAGTCCCCTTGAACTTAGAACTACTTAAACCTAACTAACCTAAGGACATCACACACACCCATGCCCGAGGCAGGATTCGAACCTGCGACCGCAGCAGTCCCGCGGTTCCGGACTGCAGCGCCAGAACCGCTAGACCACCGCGGCCGGCAATTTCAGCAGTGGCACCTGTCTGTTAAACAATTCTATTTGTTCAAATCACTATACATTTTATGAAACGTCCTCTTAGAACAATTATACCTGACTGTCCTTAAACTGACACACAATATTTTTAGCGCAACGCAATCTGACTTTCAAAAATCCCTACAAAAGAATTGCCCTGACTAACATTAACCTATACCTTTCACAAATCACTTACCTCACAAAAATCTTCGTTACTCAAGCTACAGCAATACAGCGAGCGCCACTACTGCCAGCTAAATAACAGATTCAAACTACGGAAGGCACTAACTACTAGTAGGCATAGTTAGCAAATGAAAGATTTTAATAGAGAACAAAGAATGTATTTACCTTAATAGTCATCAAAAGTCATAATATATACAGCAGCTCATGACATCCATTTTCACAAATTTCAAAACTCCGCCATTTCTCTCCCCACATCCACCACTGCTGGCGGCTCACCTCTAACTGCGCAACGCTACGCGCTGTTCACATCCAGCTGCCCAACACTACAATGGCAGACAACAATGCAAACTAGCCACAGACAGCACACAGCACAGCCAGTGATTTTCATACAGAGCGCTACGTGGCGGCGGCGTTACCAATATAAGAACCTAAACAGCCTACTTACAATTTTAATTAATTATTTTATTCTCGTTGCTGGACTTTATCTCTTACTCGATCATTCCATCTGTCTGTCGTGCACCAGATTTGAAAGTAATTTTAATCGTTCATTTCTCACTTTGTAACTGCCTGATAGCTTCCTGCTCGGTAGGGAGTAACTCCATTTAAATGAGAAAAGGGGAGGACAGAGAGCTTGTGCTCTCTCCGCGGGAAAATTAATTGTGCCTGCCAGTGTCGCTCTTGCTGTCTTGTGGGCCCCTACCACCACGGCACAGCGCATTCCCAGGTTGCGGATAGGGGTTACGGCCTTCAGATATGAAGGGTAGCTGCGAATACAAGAAATAAGCAGTCGCGGACAGCCGGTGGGGAGCAGGCGATGGCGTGATGAACCATCCCTGTTTCTTCTTCTCTTACTATCAAATCTATTCATCAAGAATCAGAAACACAAATGGGCATGGGTCCCTTTGAAGTAAAATATTCCGGAGGCAAACTAGGTTCCCATTCGGATCTCCGGGCGGAACCTACTTCGCAGAGATTCAGGCCAAAAGGAACTTTCAGGTTGGGAACATGGAACGTTAAAACTTTGAACAGGCCAGGAACGTTCCAGACATTATTAGACGAATTAGATAGATACGATGTAGACATTACAGCTATTCGACAAACACGGTGGCAGGGGGAGGGTAGCATAGCGGGGGGTAACTATACATTTTCCTATGGAGGTGCGGAAGCTCACAGTTTCAGAAGGGGTTTCGCAGTACAGAGAAAAGTGCTTCACGCAATCAGAGATATAAGGTTCATTAGTGGCCGACTATCAGTTATAGTGTTGTCCGGCAGGTGGAATAGACTAGTAGTAATTAATGTACACGCACCAACTGATGACACGGAAGATGTTGTTAAAGACAGCTTTAATGAAGAAGTAGACCAACTGTGGGATGAGTTCTCCTCATACGATAAAAAATTAATCACAGGTGATTTTAATGTGAAGATAGGGAAGGAGGAAGTATTCCGGCCTACAATTGGGAGAGAAAGTTTGCATAACATTTCGAATGATAATGGCACAAGGGTGGTTAATTTTGCTGTTTCAAAAGAAATGATTGTTGAGCGCACATATTTCAAAAGGAAGGACATTCATAAAGCAACTTGGGTCTCTCCGGATGGACACACCCGAAACCAAATTGATTATGTTCTTGTAGATCGGAAATGGCACACTAGTATAGAAAATGTTAGGACTTTCAGGGGAGCAGACTGCGATTCTGATAATTTTGTTGTAGTTGCCAAAGTTCACCAACGGCTATCTACAGCAACATCAAGGTGTCACAATGCAGAACTTGTTAGGTTCGACACTGACAAGCTAAATGATGAAAACTTTAGAAGAAGGTACATGATAGAAATTTCAAATAGGTTTGATGCTCTCAGGACACACGAAGATCAAGACGAGGATGTAACTAAACAGTGGATCACTGTGAGGAATAATACCAAAGAGGCAGCGAAGGTCACAATAGGTACAATTAAGAAGAACAGGAGGAAACCGTGGTTTGATTAGGAATGCAAGAAATTGGTAGAGGAAAGGAGAAAAGCACGATTAGATTGGGATAGAATTGGAGGCAGAAAACATGAGAGGGGAAGTTGGTCGTAGGCTACGGGCAAAGAAGAGGGATTATTTGAACAACCAAATTAAAAAAATTGAAACAAACAGTAAAACAAAAAACATTAGGGAACTTTACCTAGACATAAATGGGTACAGGAAGGGGTTCAAGGCTAGGATAAATGCACTTCAAGTGGATGCCGGGGGAATACTGACAGACCCCAGTGCTACATTAAGTAAATGGAGGGCTTAATTTGAGGATCTATTAAATGTACACCAGGAAGCAGGGAATGAGCAGAACCCCAGATACCTAAGCCTACGTTAAAGGAAGTAAGAGATACAAATTGAAAAACTATAAAGCTCCACTGCATAACTGCAGAATTAGTTAAAAATGGGGGACAGAAATTGGTGGAAGTAGTTCACAAAATGATAACTAAAGTATGGAACTCAAAGATGATACCTGAAGAGTGGCAGGAGTCGATTGTGATCCCAATGTTTAAGAAGGGCGACAGAATGGATTGTAGTAATTATAGAGGGATATCGCTATTACCAGATTGTTCCAAAATTTTCCCGAATATTCTGCTGAGCAGGCTTACACCATATGCAGATGAAATTGTGGGGGATTACCAAGCTGGCTTTCGGAGGAACAGCTCAACTATAGACCAAATATTCACCCTG
Source organism: Schistocerca cancellata (assembly GCF_023864275.1). Classification (NCBI taxonomy): domain Eukaryota; kingdom Metazoa; phylum Arthropoda; class Insecta; order Orthoptera; family Acrididae; genus Schistocerca; species Schistocerca cancellata. The sequence continues at coordinate 153,942,350 of NC_064636.1, forward strand.
CGTCAAATTTTGGAAAAGAAATGGGAATACAATAAACCAGTTCATAATATTTTCATAGATTTTACAAAAGCATATGATTCAGTATTGCGATCAAAATTGTACAGAATTCTGTTGGAACTTGGAATACCAAAGAAGTATGTTAGACTTATAGAAGTGAGTTTGAAAAACACAAAAGGTAGAGAACGTTTCGGGAAATTGGAGGCAGAATAATTTGTAATAAAGAATGGGCTTAAGCAAGGAGATGCCCTGTCTCCGCTACTTTTTAATTTAGCCGTAGAATATATTGTACGAATGGCAGCAGATAATTGAGAGGGTGCGGAGTTAAATCGAAATATTAAGATATTAGGGTATGCAGATGATCTAAACATCATTAGCTATAGGAAAGAATCTGTAACATCAAATGCGAATGCGTTAATCAAGGCTAGTAAAAATATAGGTCTAAGCATAAGTGAAGCCAAAACTAAATACCTGGTTACTACTAGAATACCAACAGCAGTAGATCAGGATATGTTAAGAGTTGGAGACATGCAGTTTGAAAAAGTGAACACATTTAAGTATCTAGGCGTAGACATCACTTCGAGAAATGAGATTGAATCCGAACTGAAGAAGAGATTACGGGTGGAAATGCGTGCTACTTCTCACTGAATAGATTACTTTCATCACGGATATTGTCTAGGAATTTAAAGATTAGAATATACAAAACTATTATTCTACCAGTTATGCTGTATGGATGTGAGACTTGGTCTCTCACTGTGCAAAATGAAAAGCCGTTTCGAGTATTTGAAAACAAAATTTTGAGGAAAATTTTCGGATCAAAAAGGGATGACATTAGCGGAGAGTGACGAAATTCGCACAACGAAGAGGTTCACGAACTCTATTCAAGACCTGACGTAATCAGTATAATGAAATCACGTAGGCTGCTATGGGCGGGTCACGTAGCTCGAATGGATGAGGGCAGGGCAGCGAGCAGAGTACTGGTAGGGCACTTACAGGGAAAACGTCCTGTGGGGAGACTGAGGCGTAGATGGGAGGACAATGTGAAGGCTGATTTGAGAAACCTAGGTATTGAAGGTGAATGGAAGGCAATAGCCCAAGACAGGGACAGCTGGCGAAAATACGTTGCTGCGGTAATGGACTCCCGAGTCCAGTATGACCAGTGAGTGAGTGAGTGAGAATGTCCCTCTTGACCGCTTCAGACTATCGAACTTGCAGGGTTTTAATTGGTAGTAAAGCGACTAATTAAGAAACTAAGGTGGTCGAAATGGGTTACAACAGATAAAGAAGTAAGTTATCATAATAATATGCGTATATTAGAACCCAGAACTCTAATACTGCAAAGAAGGGCCTTTACAAAATTTCGGATGTTGCCAATAATTCTCTGCAGACACTTATAAGCATAATACTGGCACATAAACGGAAATAGGCATTGTTAGCGAGTTAGTAAACGAGTAGACGTTTGGCGAATGAGAGACCCTTATGCCATCTGTTGCTAGACTGTGCTGCTCTCTGCAGCGTGTCTATAATTATGACTGAAACTGTAATGGACGCGGAGACAAACGTGTTAGCTGAAGTTAATGTTTCAATTCCTTAAAATACTAGCGAGTGGCCGGCCGGTGTGGCCGAGCGGTTCTAGGCGCTTCAGTCTGGAACCGCGCTACCGCTACGGTCGCAGGTTCGAATCCTGCCTCGGGCATGGATGCGTGTGATGTCCTTCGGTTGGTTAGGTTTAAGTAGTTCTAAGTTCTAGGGGACTGATGACCTCAGATGTTAAGTCCCACAGTGCTCAGGGCCAGAGCCACTAGCGAGTGGCGACAAGATATTAATGAGTGAGCAGCGAGAAGAGCTTACAGACTTTTGGACAACTAGCCGTTTGCCTGGAAGCTAAGTTTAAGCCCGATATTGAAGATATCGTCAGGGGAAAGTTGTCGTGATAATCCAGACAGATTGTGGCAGTTCCGTCGAGATAGCAAACGAGGGGGGTGGGGTAAGAAGGAACGGGTGCGAATCTCTTCCGAGCACGTGGCGATGTTGGAGATGCCTTGCACCGTCCAGCAGGCTGCTACAACGCCCCTGTCTGAAAGAGTTGCCCTCGCCACCATTAAAACCGTGACGCTTTAAAGTCGGCTTCTTTAAGCATGTGGTGTCCAGCAGAACTAGAACCTCGCCCACAACAGACCAACATATCAAGAACAGATCCGTTATTTGCTGTCGCTGCCATTGTGTAGAATCAACTAAATCGCCCATGCAAGCCTACAGATGTCAAAAATACTTCCAGTGTGACGAATATCTATCCCAGAATGGCAGAACCACCTGACCTATCCCAATTACAAACAGGACCACCCATCAGTAGAACGAAAAACCAGTCAAAGTTGCAAATTTTTATTTTTTATTCATTTGATGGCTTGTTTCGGACCGAGACCCATTTTCAAATCGTCATAACATAGTCGAAAATGGCATTTGCGAAGATGTCAAAAACTTGCAATGAACATTTACAGCACATACAGATAACTCATCGAATGAACAAAAAATTGGACCTGTTTTTCGTTCACTGATTAACAGAAATTGCTCACCCAACTACTGCAGTATGCTGGAAGTTAGTAAAACCACCCATGTTAACTGTGCCCAAATGTACAATCCTTGCACAACTGCATCATCTACACAGCCTTAACTCGCATGTTCTAATAAATGCAAAGTAAAGGCATTATTCACTACACTAAACTTACCATCTTGGTCCCAACAACTCCATGCATTGCATCCCCACCATTAAATATATCGAGTTCAGAACCACAATTTTCCACACCATCAGTCGAACTCACTGTCATCATCCAAACAGTTTCTTGTGTCGCATCCCTAACATGAAAGACATTCAGTTTAGAACCTCTGTTCTCCACAACATTCAGTCTCTTTGAACATCCACATATAGTCTAACAGATAATGATAACATCCCCATTCACCTTTCATTTTAACATCTAAGTCACCTACTCTAAAAACGAATCCTACTTTATCTTCAGCCACCCCAAAACATTAGCTTAAAACCTATACCTAACCTTATTTCACCACATAACACATCAAGACAAAGCAGTAGCGTAGCATTCCATTCATATGTCTGTTCCATCAGCTCCAGCGAGACCATCATCACTCGCATGTTATCTCAATGCTACAACTATACCTTAATGAAAATTGTTACAATCACATAACACAATCCCATTGTCACTCTACACTCTACAAAGCACAGGTAATTGCTACAACATACCATCAGATGATGTTGCCAATGGGTGCTTGTGAGATATCTTGATACCAGCACTTCATTCTACAGACCAAAAAATCCATGGGATTGGTGGCACACATGAAGAAAACCACTACCACATTTTGCAAAATCTGAGCAATGCATTGAAAAGGATTCATTCTGTTCATTATCCTCTCGTCCATAACAACCACATGTTGCGAAACAACCTCAACAAGCCAGACCCAGTTCCTCGTATCTTAAAGATATCTTCATTGATCCTCATTGTTCCTAATGACTGCACGACAATTCGGTACATACAGTGTCGCACAAATACGACTACCACATCTTTTGCTCGCAGTTTAAAGTACCTGTCGATAACGCCACAAAGCGAATTAAGTATATCATTTACAACAAAAGACTAAAACGACACATTCCAAAAAATGCTGATGAGACGCTGCTCATGACTCCATTACTTTCAACCATCTTTAAAAAACTCTAATTTCTTACTAGCTCTAGTAAAGTTGTGTGATGTCATTCTGTATGCAATTTTCTATCCCTATGACTTAAGGGTAGCGTCTCTGGATTATCACGACAACTTTCCCCTGACGATATCTTCAATATCGGGCTTAAACTTAGCTTCCAGGCAAACGGCTAGTTGTCCACAAGTCTGTAAGCTCTTGTCGCTGCTCACTCATTAATATCTTGTCGCCACTTGCTAGTGGCTCTGGCCCTGACCACTATGGGACTTAACATCTGAGGTCATCAGTCCCCTAGAACTTAGAGCTACTTAAACCTAACCAACCTAAGGACATGACACACATCCATGCCCGAGGCAGGATTCGAACCTGCGACCGTAGGTTCAAATGGCTCTGAGCACTATGGGACTCAACTGCTGAGGTCATTAGTCCCCTAGAACTTAGAACTAGTTAAACCTAACTAACCTAAGGACATCACAAACATCCATGCCCGAGGCAGGATTCGAACCTGCGACCGTAGCGGTCTTGCGGTTCCAGACTGCAGCGCCGTTAACCGCACGGCCACTTCGGCCGGCACGACCGTAGCGGTAGCGTCTCTGGATACTAATCAAAACCTCCTGGACAAAGATTCGAACATTGCTACTGCTTAAATTTAGAAGAGAATCATCAGTAAGTCAGTTGTGGTGCAGGAGCGGACAGAGCTCCAGGACGCTCTTTTTCCCTTGGCATGGGTAACTGCTCCTAAAAGCCTGAAGAGTCAGCAGTGTTCAAAGGCAGAAGGTAATGGGAACCACTGATATGTATCCACAGGACATGTGGCCTGTAATTGAAAAGTGTTGTGATGACCCCTCCATTGGCGAAATGGAGGGATCCCACTGAATTATGTTTGCTGTATATCTCCTTGTCCTACACATCACGCTTCTTTTGTCACTGTAAATCTTACTCAACAGCATATCTTCATCTGCTTCAATAACTTCAGCTCATGGTGTACCCCCTGCTACATCAAAATCAATTATGTTAAAAACCCAAGGAATTATTACAATAAATACCACCAATCATTTCTATCTCCTTAACTTCAACCATGGCACACATAAACACGGTTGTGGGGTGGCACTCGCATCGGAGGTAAGATGGTTCCAATCCAGATGATGGAAGAAATTTCCGTCCCTAGTATTTTTTCTACATCTACATCTACGTGATTACTCTGCTATTCACAATAAAGTGGCGGGCAGAGGGTTCAGTGAACCACCTTCAAGCTGTCTCTCTACCGTTCCACTCTCGAACGGCACGCGGGAAAAATGAGCACTTAAATATTTCTGTGCGAGCCCTGAGTTCTCAAATTTTATCGTGGTGATCATTTCTCCCTATATAGGTGGGTGCCAACAGAGTGTTTTCGCAATCGGAGGAGAAAACTGATGATTGAAATTTCATGAGAAGATCCCGTCGCAACGGAAAACGCCTTTGTTTTCGTGATTGCCACTCCAATTCACGTATCATGTCTGTGACACTATTTCCCCTATTTCGTGATAGTACAAAACGAGCTGCCCTTCTTTGAACTTTTTCCATGTCATCCGTCAGTCCCACCTGATGCGGATCCCACACCACACAGCAATACTCAGGAATAGGGCGGACAAGCATGGTGTAAGCAGTAGACCTGTAGCACCTTCTAAGTGTTCTGCCAATGAATCGCTGTCTTTGGTTGGCTCTACCCACAATATTATCTATGTGATCGTTCCAATTTAGGTTATTTGTAATTGTAATCTCTAAGTATTTAGCTGAATTTACAGTCTTCAGATCTGCGTGAGTTATTGCGCAATCGAAATTTAGCTAATTTCTTTTAGTACTCGTGTGAATAACTTCACACTTTTCTTTATTCAGGGGCAATTCCCACTTTTCGCACTATACAGAATCTTACCTAAATAATTTTGCAAGTCGTTTTGATCATCTGATAACTTTACAATACGGTAAATGACAGCATCATCTGCAAACAATCTAAGACGGCTACTCAGATTGTCTCCTATGTCGTTAATATAGATTAGGAACAATAGAGGGCCTATAACCCTTCCTTGGGGAACGCCGGATATTACTTCTGTTTTACTCGATGACTTTCCGTCTTTTACTACGAACTGTGACCTTTTTGACAGGAAAGCACGAATCCAGTCGCACAACTGAGGCGATACTCCGTAGGCACGCAGTTTGGTTAGAAGACGCTTGTGAGGAACGGTGTCGAAAGCCTTCTGGAAATCTAAAAATGTGGAATTAATTTGACATCCCCTGTCGATATCACTCATTATTTCATGAGTATAAAGAGCTAGTTGTGTTTCACGAGAACGACATTTCCTGTGTCCATGCTATGTGTCAGTAAATCGTTTTCTTCGAGGTACTTCATAATGTTCGAATACAGTATATGTTCCAAAACCTTACTGCAAATCAACGTTAGTGATATAGGCCTGTAATTCAGCGGATTACTCCAACTTCCCTTTTTGGATATTGGTGTGACTTGAGTAATTTTCCAGTCTTTAGGTACGGATCTTTCTGTGAGTAAGTGGTTGTATATAATTGCTAAATATGGAGCTATTTTATCAGCATGGTCTGAGAGGAACCTGACTGGTATACAATCTGGACCGGAGGTCTTGCCTCTATTAAGTGATTTAAGCTGCTTTGTTATACCGAGGATATCTACTTCTATGTTTCTCGTCTTGGCAGTTGTTCTTGATTGGAGTTCAGGAATATTTACTTCGTCTTCTTTGGTGAAAGAGTTTCGGAAAACCGTGTTTAATAACTCTGCTTTAGTGGCACTGTCATCAGTGACTTCACCGTTGTTATCGCGCAGTGAAGGTACTGATTGCGTCTTGCCAGTGGTGTGCTTTATGTATGACCAGAATCTCTATGGGTTTTCTGCCAGATTTCAAGACAGAATTTCGTTGTGGAAATTATTAAATGCATCTCGCACTGAAGTACGCGCTATATTTCTAACTTCGGTTAAACTTTGCAAATCTAGAATATTTTGCGTTCTTTTAAATTTGGCATGCTTTTTTCGTTGCTTCTGCAACAACGATCAAACCCGTATTGTGTACCATGGGGGATCAGTACCATCACTTATTAAATATGTGGTTTATATCTCTCAATTCCTGTCGATACTATCTCTTTGAAAACATTTCATAACTTTTCTACACTTACATGATCAGATCTGAAGGAGTGAAGACTGTCTCTTAAAAATGCGTTAAGAGCATTTTTATCAGCTTTTTCGAATAGATATACTTTGCGTTTCTTTTTGATGGTCGTAGGTGTTGCTAAAAGGTCAAGTATGCTGTCGCAACCATTTACGCTTCGAGTGGGCTCATGAACTAATTGTTCAAAATAATTTTCTGATACTGCATTCAGTACAATTTCGGATGACGTTTTATGCCTTCCGCCGGCTTTAATCGTATAATTTTTCCAGCATATCGAGGGTAGATTAAAGTCACCACAGACTATAACTGTATGAGCGGGGTACTTATTTGAAATGAGACTCACGTTTTCTTTGAACTGTTCAGCAACTATATCTTCTGAGTCGGGGGGTCGGTAAGACAATCCAATTAATAGTTTAATCTGATTGTCAAGTATAACCTCTACCCACACTATTTCACATGAGCTATCTACTTCAATTGCGCTACGAGGCCAACTACCTCTGACAGCAATAAATACTCGACCACCAACTGTATTTAATCTGTCTTTGCTGAACACTGTTAGATCATTTGAAAAAAAAATCGGCTGAACTTATTTCCGGCTTTAACCAGCTCTCTGTCCCTACAACTGTTTGAGGTTCAGTGCTTCTATTAGGGCTTGGATCTGTGGTTCTTTCCCCAACACAGCTATGACAATTTACAACTACAATACCAATCGTTTCTACACCTACCTTACTGTGTTTTACCTGCTCACTTTTAGATGGACGCCCATTCTGTGGTTCCCTGAGACATTCTAATCTAAAAAACCGACCAGTCTCTTCCACACAGCTCCCGCTACCCGTGTAGCCACCTCCTGTGTGTAGTGAACTCCTGACCTATTAAATGGAACCCAGAAACCCACCACCCGATGGCGCAAGTCAAGGAATCTGCAGCCTACACAGTCACAGAACGGCCTGAGCCTCTGATTCAGACCCTCCACTCGGCTCTGTACCAAAGGACCACAGTCGGTTCTATCGACGATGCTGCAGATGCTGAGCTCCGCCTTAATCTGGGAAGCAAGACTGCCAGTCTTTACCATTTCAGCTAGCTGCCCAAAACGAGACAGAATCTGCTCCGATCCAAAGCGACACACATCACTGGGACCGACATGAGCCATCACCTGCAGTTGGCAGCACCCTGTACTCTTCATGGCATTCGGAAGCACCCTTTCCACATCCGAAATGAATCCCCCCGGAATGCACACGAAGTGCACACTAGCTTCCTTCCCCTCCTTGGCAGCCATGTTCCTAAGGGGCCTCATTACGCGCCTAACGTTGGAGCCCCCAACTACCAGCAAACCCACCCTCTGTGAATGCCCAGACATCGTCAGCCACAGATAACACCCGAAACCTGCTTGTCAAACGAACCGGGGAGCCCTACGATCGGCCCCTCGGAATGTTTTTCGCTGCCTGCCAGACTTTGGAATGATCTTCCACTCGTCCATGGGTGAGGGATCAACCTCAGTACAGGCAGTACCCAGGGTGGTCACTGCAGTGGACCGATCGGAGGACACGTGAGACGTGCTCAACATCCCTCGCATCCCCGTGTTTGGTCCCCCACAGTGGCGCCCCTTGGCAGCAGCATCAAGCTGTGTGATGGAAGCCAACACAGCCTGGAGCTGTGAGCAAAGGGTCGCCAACTCAGCTCGCATCTGTACAGAACAATCACAGTTCCTGTCCATTACTGCAGTCACTCCTGTTTGAAGCTCGTAAAAATATGCAACAGACGAACGGTGTACTCGCCTTATTAGCAGCGGGAAATCGAAGTGCTCTCTCACTTGCGGTGTAACTGACACTCAGCTGTTCTAACCAAACAAACAAAAGCATGTACGATACAAGGGTCGATAGCAACGGCGGTACTGTACACTACACTGTTATTGAAATAAAAGGCTGCACCTTGTAAGCACTCGAACACACAAGAAATTACAAAAGTAAACTAGTAACTACACAGATAACTGAAAATAAGTCGCTCCTGTTTGAAGCTCGTAAAAATATGTAACAAGCCGATGGTGCACTTCCCTTATTAGTAGCAGGAACTCAGGGTACTCTCTCGCTGACGGTCTAACACCAGTAATGGGAGGGGGGTTGCAAGCATAAAGTTTCTCATCACCGGGCCTTGCTTCAGTGTTCTACATTAAATTACCTCTCCTCAGTGTATCATGGCATGTGTGCCTGAGACACTGTTGAAGGTGACACCTGTGGTATCCACGATAATCGCCTGCAGCTAATCGTCAATCGATCATCACAGAGTTGCTGTACGCCTAAGCAGCATCACCAGGCACCAGTGAGAAAGAAACAGTAAGCCAGTCCTCCTGTACTTTTGAGGCATCACACACGACAAGTATTTGCAGCCCTGCCAGCGCCTGGTACGAGTTCTGTCAGAGACCAGCCTGAGTTCTGTCTATGAGAGTATCAACAGTTCCATGATGACAGCAGAGAAGTGACAAAGTTCAACTTCTGCCTTCAGAGTGCAGTGATGGTGTAACGTCACTCAGTCAAGCCTAGACCAGGCATGCATGTACAGAGAGTCGAGGGCCAACAATAGACACATACTTGTCCCAGCTGCAGTAAACGTTCAGTGTTCATCATCTGCAGACTCGCGCTGTAATGCCGCTCAGTGTTTTTGCAGCTCCTGAGTATTTCAACCCCAATTAATACCACACATGCTCATACAGCCACAGCCAAAATGGGATAAAGATAAGTGTATTGCTTTCCAAACAATAAGGCGTTCTGTTCATTGACTGTTTCATTTATCTACTTGTAAATTTATTAAAAGCATACACAACAACATGCGTGTCAGATGTGGATATTAAGCTATTAACGCATCCACACCTATACTAAAAGGATAAATTAGAGTCACAGTCCTCTCACAATACAAGAACAGTGCCCAATTACGTGGAGGAAGATAAGCGTTTACAGTAAGGCGGCGGACCTGCTGCTCCAGTTCTCTTTGCTGACATGGGCAGAGGACTCTCACTTTCTTTCTCGTATCTTGGAATAATCATGCATCCCCAGCCTACAACAAACTCAAATCAAGAAAACAGCAAACTCGACAATGTGGGGATTCCATCATTCAACCATCCTCTGTACTTGGAAAAACCCACTGGTTGAGGCAATGCTATGGTAAGCTGGTGTCTCCAAACTTGATTTTCGACCAAGATTAGTTTCTCTGTGATGTCCCTTCACAGCTTAAGGTGAATGACACGACGGTTCCTTTGGATGAACACAGCTGTCCTCCTTCCCCATTCTTCCCAATTCTGGGTTATGCTCTGTCTCTAATACCTGTTTCATCAACAGGATGTTAACCCCTTATCTTGTTTCTTGCTTCGTCTTTCCAAAAGCCTTAACTGCCCCAGTGTTACTTCCACCAATAGAGCTTCGATCTCAGCACTCTCAAAATTTTACCATTCCTTAGAGTCTTAGAACACCTTTGCATTCTGTATCGTCTTTTGCGTCTCACACACAACCTCTACCAGCTGATTAGATTGCCCTCTCTTCTGAAGTTCCTCAACCTTTGTCACAAATTGTATACGTTCCATAAACTTGGGGATCAAAAGCAGATTGTTCTCGCCTATCCTCTGCATACCTAGGCTTCTGCTGCGCCTATACCGACGTGTCATACCTACCCTCCATTTGCCCCCCTTCTGTATCCTATTCCAGTGAAACGTCAGCTGGCTGTTCCTTCCTGTACCAGAACAGTATGTAGACAATTACTCATCCAACCAGCTATAATCCTAGCGTCTATGTCTCTTCAGTATGTAGATTTTCCCGCTTACAGCCTCCTGACCACCGTAATCTCTGCCTCACACCTCACTCTACCCACATCAACTTGTCAATCATACTTCCCGGCCCACTCAAACACATTGAAATATATACACCCTTTCCTACCTGCACCAGCTTCATACTGTATTGCCCTCATAGTAGTTATTGGGAACTGACACCCAATGACTTACCAGACGCACTAGCTTTATCCTCACCACAGCACCATCATCAACTTCAATGTACGTGTTTTTTTAGAGACGCTATGCCTTTTTTTTAAACCTATCATTTTATTCATTCTAACCGTAAAAACTATACAGGCATTTCTAACCTGGATAGGCTGAAGAGCAGCAACGTGTCTGCAGCTCGCCCACCTCCCAACCATGTGGTGGGAGTGAAGTAAGTAAAAAAAAAAGTTAAGTGTCTACATCAAAGTCGTATATTCGGCCTTTCACAGAATCGGCCTGTGTATAAGAATCTTTCGGAACATATTCGTCTTACTGGGTCTACATTTGCGCTCAACATTCCAATGAACTACACTCCTGGAAATGGAAAAAAGAACACATTGACACCGGTGTGTCAGACCCACCATACTTGCTCCGGACACTGCGAGAGGGCTGTACAAGCAATGATCACACGCACGGCACAGCGGACACACCAGGAACCGCGGTGTTGGCCGTCGAATGGCGCTAGCTGCGCAGCATTTGTGCACCGCCGCCGTCAGTGTCAGCCAGTTTGCCGTGGCATACGGAGCTCCATCGCAGTCTTTAACACTGGTAGCATGCCGCGACAGCGTGGACGTGAACCGTATGTGCAGTTGACGGACTTTGAGCGAGGGCGTATAGTGGGCATGCGGGAGGCCGGGTGGACGTACCGCCGAATTGCTCAACACGTGGGGCGTGAGGTCTCCACAGTACATCGATGTTGTCGCCAGTGGTCGGCGGAAGGTGCACGTGCCCGTCGACCTGGGACCGGACCGCAGCGACGCACGGATGCACGCCAAGACCGTAGGATCCTACGCAGTGCCGTAGGGGACCGCACCGCCACTTCCCAGCAAATAAGGGACACTGTTGCTCCTGGAGTATCGGCGAGGACCATTCGCAACCGTCTCCATGAAGCTGGGCTACGGTCCCGCACACCGTTAGGCCGACTTCCGTTCACGCCCCAACATCGTGCAGCCCGCCTCCAGTGGTGTCGCGACAGGCGTGAATGGAGGGACGAATGGAGACGTGTCGTCTTCAGCGATGAGAGTCGCTTCTGCCTTGGTGCCAATGATGGTCGTATGCCTGTTTGGCGCCGTGCAGGTGAGCGCCACAATCAGGACTGCATACGACCGAGGCACACAGGGCCAACACCCGGCATCATGGTGTGGGGAGCGATCTCCTACACTGGCCGTACACCACTGGTGATCGTCTACATCTACATCTACATCCATACTCCGCAAGCCACCTGACGGTGTGTGGCGGAGGGTACCTTCAGTACCTCTATCGGTTCTCCCTTCTATTCCAGTCTCGTATTGTTCTTGGAAAGAAGGATTGTCGGTATGCCTCTGTGTGGGCTCTAATCTCTCTGATTTTATCCTCATGGTCTCTTCGCGAGATATACGTAGGAGGGAGCAATATACTGCTTGACTCTTCGGTGAAGGTATGTTCTCGAAACTTTGACAAAAGCCCGTACCGAGCTACTGAGCGTCTCTCCTGTAGAGTCTTCCACTGGAGTTTATCTATCATCTCCGTAACGCTTTCACGATTACTAAATGATCCTGTAACGAAGCGCGCTGCTCTCCGTTGGATCTTCTCTATGTCTTGTATCAACCCTATCTGGTACGGATCCCACACTGCTGAGCAGTATTCAAGCAGTGGGCGAACAAGCGTACTGTAACCTACTTCCTTTGTTTTCGGATTGCATTTCCTTAGGATTCTTCCAATGAATCTCAGTCTGGCATCTGCTTTACCGACAAGCAACATTATATGATCATTCCATTTTAAATCACTCCTAATGCGTACTCCCAGATAATTTATGGTATTAACTGCTTCCAGTTGCTGACCTGCTATTTTGTAGCTAAATGATATAAGATCTATCTTTCTGTGTATTCGCAGCACATTACACTTGTCTACATTGAGATTCAGTTGCCATTCCCTGCACCATGCGTCAATTCGCTGCAGATCCTCCTGCATTTCAGTACAATTTTCCATTGTTACAACCTCTCGATACACCACAGCATCATCTGCAAAAAGCCTCAGTGAACTTCCGATGTCATCCACCAGGTCATTTATGTATATTGTGAATAGCAACGGTCCTATGACACTCCCCTGCGGCACACCTGAAATTACTCTTACTTCGGAAGACTTCTCTCCATTGTCGAGGGGACACTGAATAGTACACGGTACATCCAAACCGTCATCGAACCCATCGTTCTACCATTCCTAGACCGGCAAGGGAACTTGCTGTTCCAACAGGACAATGCACGTCCGCATGTATCCCGTGCCACCCAACGTGCTCTAGAAGGTGTAAGTCAACTATTCTGGCCAGCAAGATCTCCGGATCTGTCCCCCATTGAGCATGTTTGGGACTGGATGAAGCGTCGTCTCACGCGGTCTGCACGTCCAGCACGAACGCAGGTCCAACTGAGGCGCCAGGTGGAAATGGCATGGCAAGCCGTTCCACAGGACTACATCCAGCATCTCTACGATCGTCTCCATGGGAGAATAGTAGCCTGCATTGCTGCGAAAGGTGGATATACACTGTACTAGCGCCGACATTGTGCATGCTCTGTTGCCTGTGTCTATGTGCCTGTGGTTCTGTCAGTGTGATCATGTGATGTATCTGACCCCAGGAATGTGTCAATAAAGTTTCCCCTTCCTGGGACAATGAATTCACGGTGTTCTTATTTCAATTTCCAGGAGTGTATATACATGGGATGATGTATACCGTATCTGTATCATTCTTCTTTGATTTGTACTCTGAACATGAATAGTGCTCGAGGAAAACAACTATCGGGACTTCCCAGATGGCAGTCGATAAAGCTGTCCTCAAGCTGAGGCCTGGTTTGGTCACCACAGTGCGTTGCGAGCCATTGTTCTACTGCAGGCTGTGGTCTCTCGCCGTCTTCCTACTTTTGAACTAACTATCCCAGTTAATAATTGTGGGACACAGTTGATTATTGGGTCTCCGAACAATTCTGCAGTTCCAACACTTTCAATTTCGATAAAGCAGTGTCAGAGCTGAAAGAAGTGATAAGTGACAAAAGGAATCTCGGAAGCAATGCCTGAATCCCAAGTCTCTGGAGTTGTTATCCCACATTCATCCACTCAGCAGCCGAGGCATATATGTCCCAATTGCGTTTATTGCTGCATTATTATCGTCACACAAGAGACAGGTGAGACGACGTAATTACATTTTTCTGGGTGTCTTTGAATTTATGCTAACAGAATACCCAAGAGTAACCGTTCATTGTGGTAAAGGTACTCCCTAAATCGTCAGCTACTTTATATTGTAGGGCTTTTCCTCGACATTCTCGCGTTAGCGAAACAAACTGGTGACAAATCTGCTCCATCACTTTTCTTTACGCTGCGTGATGGGGTCACTAAGTTCACGGAGGAAAGCGAAATATCAGAAAGACGAGAAATCAGCCTGCGCCCTCTTTCTTTGTACAGCATGCCCATAGAGTTATGTCAAAAGAGTATGTTCTATATTGACATACTTAGATATAAAAAATACGTATGCAGCGGATCGGTATATGGACGGGCACACCTTACACAGAGATCTATGTGTATCGCTGTCCCCTCTGCTTTATTGTGGACCGTCCTTGTATTTCTGCTTAGAAAGACTTCCTCAACACTTGCATGAATTTTCCATTGATCTTTTAACGTTGAGCCACATGGGACTTAATTAATCATCATATTGAGTTACTGGCGTGGTAAGATCTGAAATCTGTCATGCCCATTTCCAAGGGTTGTTGAGGTGGTAATATTGGGATATCGTGGACACTTGTTTAATGTGCTTCAAATGTTGCAGAACAGCACACAATCCGAGGCCAAATTGTTGATTAAGGAACCCACACGCCTCAATAGCAAAACATGACTCAAGCTCCTTCCTGCTACAACCACACACGATCCGTGACTGCATTGTCATGGAGCTGAGGTACCATGCTTTTCTGTTGTACAGAGAAATGAAAGTTCCCATTCATGTAAGCTTCAAAATAATGTGGTCCTAACAGGTATTGTAATCACATCATGGCCTACACAAGGTGAGGTGGGTTCCTTAGCAACTCTTGCTGATAATGAGTATTTCCCTTAGACAAGAAAACAATATTTTTCCTGAGCAAACTGTTATATATGGCACATTTATCAGTAAGCAACACTCTTGAGCGAGGCATGGCAGAAGTTGTCACAACGAAGAACTGTAGGCTACAAATTGTTACTCCATATCTTTGTCAGCTAATTCCGTAACAAACACCGCCCTAAATCCTTTCGTATTCAAATTTTTTCAGTGTGGTTGTGCATTGTTCAGCAAGATGCCTGAAGTCGAACTACTCTTTCGCAAATGTATTTCATTGGAGACTGCTCATCTGATTAAGAGACGTGACACATGATTCCTCTCACCTTTTATTGCTTCAAATACGTGGTCTGTCTTTGAGACAGCTTGAAAATACAGGACATTTATCTCAATCAGGAGGGGCTGCTTTACGAGGTGGACCGTGGCAAACGGTCTCATCACGTCTTTCATAGCTTTTACTAATGCAGGTGTTCATGCACCCACAACTCCGCCACTAATCTCTCCTTTACAATATAACTGCTGCTCCATGGATTCGGAACTCATAGCCTGCAGCGCTGAAACAAAAGTATAATTCTCATAACATTGGTTTTTTGACCATCTTCAAAGCAGGAATATCAATGAAACCTATTTACTTCCTCATATTTATTAAGAGCGTTACAAGGACTTTTTGGACACCCTGTAGATGAAATAGACTTGCATACTTAACAATGATGTCTGTCTTTGTCAATACTCTTAACTTGTGTTGGCTTGTCGCCTTACATAATTCTGGGTAAATGCTCCAGGATAATGTAGGAAAACAACGTCCAATTTTTTCTCATCCAGAGAAGGCCTTGGATTCATCTACCTGCAGCGTATGGGCTCCACTTAGTTGCTGCCTTTCTTTTTTCTTTTTTTTTTTGTTTTGTTTTTTGCAGACGAGGAGTGGCAGTTGGAGGACAGAAGCCACACTATGGTCTCATTGGACACTGACTGCGTGCAGCTGTTGGCGAACGCCCTGGACCACCCCACGTGTCCGCTGGAAGACCTGCCGCTGGAAGCCCTTAAGCAGCGCGAGCAGTGCCGTGTGCAGCTGTGGGACGACGTGGTGCAGACGTGGCCCCACATACCCGTGACCAGCTACCTGGCCTACACGCAGAGGGTGAACGTCAACCTCTGTCTCCTGGCCTGGATGGCAGTCAACTCGTACAGCATTTGTCAGGGCGTCCCATTTAGTATGATGCAGTCCGTGCATGATGCTCGTTGCTATTTCGATAGACCTGACGATCAATCGTGTCTGCAATCGAACATTACAGATGCCATCTGCTCTGTTTCCAGAGCTATTCTGTTGCTGAAGTGTCGCGATTTTTCCTCCTTTAAGCATTTCCATAATTGTACGCTCATTTATTTCCAATTTCTATCGAGCAATCGCACTAGCAACATACTGCATCAAAAGGTAACAGAAGAAACACTGAACTACAAAAGCAGTTTAAATAACGCTACCTTAAAATACAAGGATTTCAAAATCGACAGCTTGAAGCCTTTAGAAATCTCATTTATAATGGTAAACATTATTTTCCGTTTTTCGACTGCCGGAGTATACATGTACCTTCCCCAGTTACGTAACTTGCCTGGAAAGATACTCTTGTCCTTTCAGATCACGTGCATTATCCAGATCCTGTGTTCTGAGGTCGTGTATCGTTTGGCAGGCGTCCCTGACTTACCTACAGCAGTGCTGATAGATAGCGCCCTCACTCTTCTCAGCTGTATCTGGCTAAACTCATTCTGCTACCACATGTATGCCTGTGTTCGTCATCTCAGGCTTCCTAACGACCTGCTAGCTGCTGAAGTAAGCAAGTTACTCTGTCGTCAACTGCTGTATGCGTTAATACCGTGGAGTATAGTATGTGTGGCAGCTGTTGCTTTGGAAAAGACGAGTAAATATTACCTGATCCACAGTCGTGTGTTAGTCCTTGCGGGGACTTCACTATCAGTGGCTTTCAATTTGGTTTTTCTCGGCCTGGTTGGATACATGTACCTACGTACTCGGTATTCATTGCGGCAGCTCAAAATTGTTGATAACACTAAATTTGCCTCAAAGAAGGAATGTGTTTTTATGTCAGTTAAGACCGTTATTTTAAGTGGAATAGGAATTATTATTAGAATTGGATTCCACCAGGCTCAAGGGATAGCGCAGTTTGTGTATTATGTACATCTAGCTATAATGGTGCAAGGACCAGTGCTCTTCGTCTGTTTCGTTTGTAATGGAACGACGCTCCCCATACTGAAGAACAGGGTACTGGCATGGTGGAACCCAAATAGCATCCCTGCTGGGCAAGAGCTGTGTTCAGCAGCTGAGAGGAATCTAGCCAGGAGAAACAATGAACAGTCTCTGGTTGCAGAATCCTCTCTGTAGCCTCCTTCAGTATTTTTCTCAAGTAACTGTCTTGACAGTAGTCTGCATTAAAGCCAGCAATAAAAATTGAATCTACCTGATATGACAATATTAAACTCATTAAATGTGATATAGTACAGCCAGTACTTCTCTTTCCTTATGTCTTCTTCCTTTATAACTGCACGCTTGTTTGCAAGTGGTAACCTCTGTCTACACATTCTAACGCACTGAGATTACTTACTAAAATTGTTGGGAAACGCTTTGTGTACCCAAAAATATCTGGTACCGTGCACCGCGGAATTTGAATCCCCGCCAGACGTCATGGACGTCGAAGACCCCTAGAGGTCTCTGCACCATCGCGCCATAAGCTGTGGCGGCGCTCGCCCCGTGGCCCGCATTTAGCGTGAGGGCGCCACAGTGGAACACGTGGCTGCACCGGCCAATAGCGGCGTCCTCGATAGAGTATTTAAGCGCCTGCCTCTCGCTCAGCCAGCCAGTCTAACATCTCTGGACATATCGCCTCGCCTTAGACAGCGTATTTAGTTTCGTGTTTTGTTTACGAGTGGACGTGGTTGTTTAGTTAGGTTTTCTTGACTCTGTCGTCTTGTTCTTCCTGTTGTCGTAAGGTCCTTCGTCGATCGTGTTCGTCCTCTCCCTTTGTGTTGTCTTCGCGGGCCGCTCCACGGGTCCCGCCGCATTTTCCGTCACTTCAACCCCGCGACTGTTCCGGTCGCCGTTACAACGTTTGGACGACGACGTAAAAGGTGGTCGTTGTTGGTATGGAGGCGAAGTTGGTCTGTCTGCTGGAGCAACAGCAGCAGCTCATGCAGCAGCAGCAGCAGCTCCAGTTAGACATCTTACAAAAGTCGCTGCAGTTACTAACGGACAAAGTCGATGCCCGGGATGCATTACCACAACAGCTTCAGAGTCTTTGGGTGTCCGATGCTTTCCCACGTCCGCCGTCGTTTCCACCCTTTAATGACGCTAACGAGGACTGGGAAACCTACTTACGTCGGCTGAAACAACATGTCACTGCTTTTCCAGTCATGGAAGACTCCTTGCAGCGGTCGTTGTTTTTGTCTTGGGACTCCCCAGATCTTTCTTCTCCGCAAGTTGGCACCGTTGTCCGATCCTGTGGCTCTCTCTTTCCAGGAGAGCTGCCTTTTGCTGACAAACTATTATTCACAGTGCTACCATGTGGTCGCCTCTCGGCTGGAGTTCAACCAGTACCATAAACAGCCTGGTCAATCTTATCGTTCCTGGGTCATGGACTTGCAGGGTCTCAGCCGTCGATGCGATTTTATGAGCACCAATCATCAGTGTAAGGCTTTGTATGCAGATTCCCTGATCTGGGATGTTTTGGTTCAGCTGGCTCTCGATCCTGAGGTCCGTACTGCGGCGTTGAAACTGAACAACCCCTCCTTGGAAGTGATTCTCCGCATTGCCCACTCCTTTGAAAATGCTCAAGCAGCTAACGAGCAACTTATGGCGCGACCGCAGGTGACGGCGATCGTGGCGTCACGGCGGGTTCCGCCCTCGCGACGTCGACGTGGCCTGGCCGACAGAGTCTGGCGCCGTCGGGACTCCTCGTGTTCCGACGTCTCTATGGGGTCGGCGCCTTCGGTCGCCCCTCGTCGCCGGTCGCGCGGCCCACTTCCATCTTGCCCACAGTGCTTTACTGCCCATTCGGGGGCTGATTGTCCCCACCACTGGAAAACGTGCGCGCTGTGTAACAAGGAAGGCCACATCTGATCGGTTTGTCGTAGTCACTCGACTAGCTCCAATACTGCCCTTCCAGGGCCTCAAGATACAGTCCATGCTCTGCAATGAGTCGTCCCACAAGATGACCCATCAGTGTGGAAGCTTTACCTCACGCTCCGCATTTTCGCAGAGGATGCCAGTTTTCAGCTCGACACTGGGACCACCATCTCCCTGATTACTGTGGCGACCATATACCCAGTTGGGATATCCTGCATTATTGCCTCCCTGTCGCCCTCGCCGTTTGGTCGCCTACAGAGATGGTTCCATTCCCCGTCGTGGGCGGTTCGTCGTCCAGGCGACATACAAGCGTGTTCCCCAGCTCCTTACCCTCTTTGTCATCGACCATCCGTCGGCTACGAATATGTTTGGCCTGGATGCGTTTCAACTGTTTGGCTTTTCAATTTCCGATGAAGTTAAGGTCGTTTCCACAGCTGTTCCCTTTCAGGACTTGGATGATCTGTGCTCCGCTTTTGCGTCGTTGTTTGCACCGGATCTTGGATGTGCTTCCAGCTTTCAGGCGCACACCACACTACGGCTGGATGCACAACCTCGCTTTGTCCAGGCCCAGCCCCTTCCGGCCTGCAGTCAAGCAGGAACTTGATCGGCTCCAGGCCACAGGCGTACTGGAGCCTGGAACTTACAGTGCATGGGCGACACCACTGGTGGTCATATGGAAACCCAATGTGTCCCATTGGCTGTGTGGGGACTTCGGCGCTACAGTCAATGCTCATTGACACTTACCCCATTCCCTGACAGGAAGACCTTCTTGCCAAGCTTGCCAGGGGAGAGTATTTTTCCAAGATCGACCTGGCTGAGGCATACCACCAGTTGCCCTGGGATGCCGAATCTCAGAACATCATGGTTATCAACACGCCTTTGTGATTGTATAAGTACAAGCGCCTTCCCTTTGGTGTCTCTTTGGCGCCGGCCGTTTTCCAGCGATACCTGGAACAGCTTACACAGCCTATCCCTGCCTGTGTGAATTATCTGGATCACATCTTGGTCACCGTGCGTTCCCGCATATCATATACTGAAAATTCATTATCTATTGAGATAAAGTCTCAAAAATCAAGAATTATTCTCTCTATAACATTTGCAAAACCTCAGCACCTTCCTTCACGCTCTGCAGTCTCCTGGTTTATGCTGCGAGCTGGACAAGTGTTGTTTTTTTTCAACCAGAGGTGGAATACATAGGCCACTGGCTTAGCTAAGATGGCATTCACCCTTCAGGTCGTAATGTCGTGGCCATTGAGGCCCTTCCTCATCCCAAAAACTTACCTGAAATCCAGGTGTTTTTGGGCAAGGTTACTTATTACTTGAAGTTCTTGCCCCACGTTGCCTCCGTTGCTCAGCCCCTCAATCACCTGCATGTACCTTTTGATTGGACTCCTGCCTGTGACCAGGCTTTCCTCCATTTAAAGATAATGCAAAAGTCCGCCCCTTGTCTTACTCCCTTTTCTCCAGACTGCCACTAGGTTGTGGCAGCTGATGTGGCAGCATATGTCAAGGGCCATCCTTGCACACTGGGATGCTGATGGCTCCGCACAGCCCATAGCTTATGCCTCTAAGACATTGACCCCAGCACAACGGAACTACTCCCAGATTGAAAAGGAGGCTCTGGCGATAGTGTTCGCTGTCCAAGAATTTCACATCTATCTCTTTGGGGGCAAAGTTCACCCTCCTGATGGACCATAAACCCTTGGTTAGACTTTTCGGACCCCACTCTCACCTTCCAGACCAGACGGCTCAACATCTCCAGTGCTGGGCATTTTTTTATATAATTACGCTTACACCACCTGGTATAAGCCCACCACCCACCATGCTAACGCTGACGCTTTGTCACGTCTCCCAGTGGGCCCCAATCCTGCCTTTGACCAACAGCAGGTCCTCTGCTGTTGCATTGATTCCGCCTGCCAGGATGCGCTGGACGGACTGCCTCTTAGGGCTGCTCACATTGCTGCTGCTACCCGCTGGCGACCCTGTTTTGTGACAGGTTCTCAACTACGTAGTCGACCGGTGGCTATCCTCCATTACTCATTGGATGCAGTCTGATTTCAGCCCCTGGCGCCACCTGTCCCACAGGCTCTCCGTGGTCGATGATGTCCTTCTATTGACCACAGAGTCGGATGCCCATCGGGCGGTCATCCCTCCAGAATTATGGCTTCGGGTGCTTGGTTTGTTACACGGCGGGCACTGGGGTCTTGTATGAAAGTCTTGGGTCGCCGGCATGTGTATCAATGGCGATATTGAGCGCATGGTCAATGGGTGCACAGTCTGTGCACATCACCAGGCGAGTCCTCCTCAGTCATTTGCACCCTGGCCTGTGCCTCGCCAGCCCTGGGATCGCATCCATATCGATTTTGCAGGCCCGTTTTTGGGGTCCATGCGGTTACTCATTATTGACGCCTACTCCAAATACCCATATGTTGTCCGAATGGCATCCAACACCACAGAGGCTACACTCACGGCCCTGGCCCAAGTTTTCGCCATCGAGTGTCTGCCATGCACATTGGTCTCCGATAATGGTCCCCAGTTCACGGCGCCCTCCCCCACGACTTCTGTTGGGCCAACAGTATCAAACATATCTGTAGCCCCCCATTCCATCCTTCGTCCAGTGGCGCAGCGGAGAGGCTTGTCCACACTTTTAAACAACTGTTGACTAAGGCAGTCGACACATCTCCGACCACGTCGGCCCTCACCCTGTTTTTGAGCATCTATTGAACTACGACAATTGATGGACACCGGCAGAGCTCGTTAATGGGCGACAGCCGTGGACCCTGCTCCATTTGCTGATGCCCTCCTCCTCCCGTCCCCACTCCCAACCCTCGCAGCGGTAGGCCCCTGGCATGGCAATGTGGGCCCACGAGTACAGGTGCAAGGTGGGTTGGACTCGCGCCACGGTCGTCTCAGCCCATGGGTGGCGGGTGACGTCGGTGCAAACGTCAAAAGAGTTGCAGCGCCGCCATCAAAATCAGCTGTGCCTGTGTGCCCCCACGGGACTCGCGCTGCCGCCTCTTTCCCTACCTCCTTCAGGTAGTGGTCCTCGAGTCACCATCCCTGCCCCGGTTGCCATCTCCCTGAGGGCCTCCGGGTGGATCGGTGGCTCCCTCCCCCACCCTGGACTCTGGATCGGCTGTCATGGATACCTCGGGCATCCCTTCCTCCCTGCCAACAGCGGTTGATGAGCCTGGCTCCCCTTCCCACTGCCACACACCTCGGCATTGTCCTGGGCGTTTCCTCCCCTACTCGAAAGTTTACTGTGGCACATGTTCAGAGGATGTTTTTTTTCTCCGTTTTCAGCCCGGGCTCTGTCTTTGCAGTTTGTCGGTTTTATTAATGTACAATGTATAATACATGTATGTAACATATGTTTTCTCAAACAAGGAAATTTTCTATATGTGCAAGAAAATTGTACTTTTATGTGATTTGAAATTTAAGTACCATGAGGAGAGACAGTCAGATCCTCACAAAATCAAAAGAGAATCCAATGGAAGCAGTATGTGGATGAACGTGTAAATGGGTTTGTTGAGCTTATTAGTGGTTCGATTCCATAGAGTGGCTCAAACAGGTATGGTAAAAAAGTAATAAATAACTTCTTTTGTGAAATGTGGCTTGAAGTGAACGCAAAGTGTCGAATGACAGAGTTATATGAGATTAGAGTTATTGCGTTTCTGAGACGATTACCCCAGGCAAGTCAATTACTTTGAACCGAACCACCACTGTCACTTAGCTAATATCATCAAGTTACAACTCGCCGAAAACACCCGCACTCATTGCTCTGCAATGTTCGCAGAGAACGACAGGAAAGTCCTTGAGCGGTAATCGCTGCGCGCAAACGAGAACGCGTTCTGAAAGTCCAGAACTCTGGTGTGGTAACCGCGTCACGACACAAAACTCCGCTCCAGAGAAGCCGCGACCCGCCACGTCAGCCACACGGGCGCCGACGGCCAACTTGTCGACTTCCCGAGCTCCGAGCCTCTCCACGAAATCATTCTACACGTGGGCCTCTCAGCGAGTCTAGACCAGGAGAGAACTGGAAGCCCCACCCCTGGCCACTCCCAGCTGCTGCTTACAGCCGCTTCTGTCACGTTCTGATCTTCAAAAAGGCGAACCAGCTAGCAGACACGGGTGCTCAGGAAATCACCTGTTACAACGCATTCACTCGTGGCGTATCAAACATTAACTTCTGGAACCAATATACCTATTAAGGCCTTTCCTCTGATATATCTGGAGACAAGCATTCTCGCAGCCGAAAATGCTTGAACTGTTGTTACATGTACGTAGTTGTTCGACATCGCGCGTGTCACTCAGACAGAACTGCTGCCAACTACATCGTGCGTAACTCGTTCCATTGCCGTGAAATGCGGCTCCGCCTCGTGCATTGCCAGAGCCCTTCAGATTTGGGGTCAGCAGTCTGCACAGCCGCCACACTCGGCGACAGGCAGGGAGGGGCGACCAACCCGCATCTGGCGAGGCTGACTAAGCAGAACTCAAGGGTGAGTGCGAGGGTTTGGTTTGCAAGTAGGCCGTGGGGAGTATGGCTCGTCCTGTTTCCGATATGCAACAACTTTCCACAAACCAAACAGAAACAAAGAACTCCATTTGCACCAGATCTGCAAAAATGCAACTAGCCGAGAACTCCGACAAGAAATCCGAAGTAAACAGCCAAAGCAGCCACAAACATGACACTCGAATTACAAAAAGTTCACACTCATTCATCTACAACCCGTCAACAACTTTTAAACAAACGACGTTCCACTACATCAACCTCCTACTCTCACAAAGAACAGGGTTTACAACCGGTTAGATGCAGCTGGAATTCCAGCACATCTAACACACCTTATGCCAATTTAACAAACGTTAAAATAAGCAAAGGAACCGCAAAATCGCTGTAACCTACACTAAAACAGTTGCCGTCCACCAAGTCGTTCACCAAAAATTCCGAAAAAACTTTTCCACCATCACAGCACACCCATTTCGAAACCCCAGAAAACAGTCTGACTTACTTACTAATCACAGGCAACCATAACAAAAATCGCACAGCACGCCAAACAGGAAGAAAAAGAGAAACCACATGGAGTCACGCTCACCATTGTGATAACCGAGGTTTACTGTGATATAACAAACGAAAAAAACTGAATAGAACCTAGAAGTACCGGGAGACTAAAACCAAACACCGTGCTATAATTTCAGACATCAGTCCAAGATCTATTAAGAAATTCGAGTCACGTAGTCAGAACAGCCAACTTGCTGACCATTTCAGAATGCACTGTACACCTCACAAGGTTAAACCATCCAAAACACTACCTCCTCAATAGCAGCGAGGTCGAAGTTGCAAGACTTTCCAATACGTCACAAAAAACAGCCGTAATAAACCGAAATGTGGAAAATGAAGTCGACCGCATCGAATTTTTAATTGCAAGTTATACCCGAAAAAAGAAGCACCAAAATGCAGCAGCAGCTACACTGATAACTTTAATAACGATGAGAGTTGCAAAGAAGGACCAAAAAAGCCTTTCTCAATAACGAAACAAAGAATGTTAAGTGGATTGACGAAACCACTATGCCGGCCTGTGCAGCCGAGCGGTTCTAGGCGCTACAGTCTGGAACCGCGCAATCGCTACGGTCGCAGGTGCGAATCCTGCCTCGGGCTTGGATGTGTGTGATGCCCTTAGGTTAGTTAGGTTTAAGTAGTTCTAAGCTCTAGGGGACTGATGACCTCAGCAGTTAAGTCCCATAGTGCTCAGAGTCATTTGAAACCACTATAATCTTTGACCCAGAGCATGAGGAAGCAATCAAACGGAAAACTTTCTCTGAGCTTTCACTAGAGCCCTCCTCAACGTTATATCTGAAAGGAGGCAAAGAATAACAACAGTTTCAGAAAAGTTCCTACGACGTTCTTTGGCGAACACGGATCCACATCTATATCGCCAAGCCGACGGACCTATCCTTACATTAGACACCAGGAAACACGATTCAACTCTCAAATTCAAGCCTAGGAAAGATATTGCCATTGTCTGCTTTGTGAATGCATTTGGTTTCTGTGCGGAAAACAAACCGCTTGAACACTTAGTAAGAGAAAATGAAGATAGCATTGTAGTCGTAGCACATACCTGATGCCCAGGCAAAGAAATCAATCTGCATAGCTACTTCTGTCACCGACTTGACGAAACCAAACCATGCCATGATAGAAGTTCAAATAGATGCGTTGCAGTGTTTCATATTAAACACCTAGCTGCAATACAATTCAACCTACAGTAAAATCTAAACATTCACCACGCGATCGAGTTAAAAAAATTAGAGCGCAGTATATATGTACCTCGTATCGAGGAACTGCCAATTGACCTCATTATTTATATACCCTCTCTCGCCCCAGCTAAAGTCACGGGAGACTCAGTGCTAAATCCATGATATTTGCTGACAGAATCGAACAATAAAAATGGTAAACTTCTTGTAGCCAGTTTGAATCTCACCAAACTCAGAAATGGCTCGCCCCCAGCTACTATCAATCACTATGGCACTTCCATCTTAGATCACATAATATGTACACCATAAGCACCAAGATGCTGAAGCTAGACTGAATTTGGTGACAGCCTAGCTAATGAGTACCTGCCATTTGTCATATGAACTTCAGCTATTAACCACAAAAAAGAGGAAAAAATTAAAGAATCATAGACTCATGAAATCGGATCATCGAAAAATTCAGATTGAGAGGGTCAGGCACACAAAACCTAACGTATCAACTATTGAAACCACTTATTGTAACAATTACAACAACAAATAGTGGAAGCAATATAACATGGTATAGCTGAAAACGGCCCTAAGAAGGAAAAACATAACACAGAGAAACACACCTTACATGCATAATAAACGAAATTAAATAAAATGAAAATTTTGCGGACAATACAGCGCTAACCAAACAGAGGTCCTAAGACCGGCTTGAATAATCTCAATGACCTAATAAGAAGAGAAACCCACCAATTTATGGGCGAGGAAATCACAAGACTTAGGCCCCATAATGCCAGTCGTTTTTGGGAAAAAATTCAAACGAGCTATAGCGTACCATTACCGACCACCACAAGAAAGTTCCTCAAAGAGCTAGAGAAAAAGAGTCACAATCATCCATAGTATTCAAAATTCGACAAAACTCACGAAGAAACGACACTCAAAAACCGAGAGCAGCCGCTTAACATCCGCTACTTCGTAAGATTAAGGAATCTAAAGTGGAAGAAAAGCAGCTGAGGAACTAGAGGCACTGGAAGATAACTACGTAAATCGCACCTTTCACAAGACACTTGCCTCAAACACATTAAAAAGTTTCTTCATCCCAGCCAAGAAATTGAAAACAGTATCTCTAAAATAGAAGCAACGCAAAATGAAGGTGATTCCAAATCTGATAGACCAAAAAACAACCTCAACTCATAGATTCCCGTGCTCTTAGGGAAAACTTTCGAGACAGACTAAAAAAATTCAAGGAATAAAGCAACATAATCCCACAAGAACAGGCCGGATTCAGCGGCAACCACAGCACAGGTAACCCGGTCCTGGGACTGAGCAGCAAAGCGACGCAGGCTCAACGCAGCATGGCAGAAGCAACTGCAGCACGCTTCCTGGTGGACGGCGAACGCGCGTTTCCGTAAGTTGTGGCATGCTGGGCTGCTCTTTGAAACGTTAATTTTGAACTTCCCATGCCAAACTGTGCAGCTTAATAAAAATGTTGTTCGAAACATGTAAGTATAAGCGCTGCTTGGCGATCATCATTCGATGAGTATTACGCCAGCTGCAGCGATGTCTCCACTGCTGCACACAAACAACACAGCTGACAACGCTAAAGCTCGGTCGAGGAATGAGAGAACAGCCCTGTGCACAGACGGCACTGCACACTGGTGTCACGGCCCAACATGCGGCAGAATTAACGAGCAAGTCAGCCCCTTCACAAACAAGCAGGAATCTTCGCTAAACAAGTCGATTTTAAGAGACAACCCCACAAAAAGTCAGTTAACATTGTTAATCTGCAAGCACAGAAACCAAACAAGCTAAATATTGTACTCTCTGTCCAAGATCACTCTACAAACCCATGTAAAACCCTTGGAATTCACTTAGACGAACTATTAAATGGGGTGTTCAACCAGTGTCATTGTTTACAAATCAAATACTTGTTCACCCAGAACTTGAATATGCAATGTAGGCATGGCTAATGACATGCAATCAAACTAAGAAGATCATATCTAACAACATGATGATCCTATGAGTAACTGAAAATCTAGCATATGACTTTCCCAGTGCCTCTCTAACGACACACTCAAGACAAAAAAGGAAAAGACGGTAATATAGTGTCAATATATTTCAGTACACTGGATAAACGGAATCTATCCATCAGCACCAACCTGGGACCTTCAACCACCCACATTTTAAATACATTTGTATTCCCCACACACCATCCTTGAAGTTACATCAGACATATTCTGCCAGTTATAAACAATGAAGAAATACACCAACTGGGAAATAAGGTGTTATAACACATGAAGACGTTGTTGTGGCCTTCAGTCTGAAGGCTGGTTTTAAACACAGCTCTCCATTCTGCTATATCCTTTGCAAGCCCCTTCATCTCCAAATAACTACTGCACCCTACGTACTTCTGAATCTGCTTACTGTATGCACCACTTTGTCTTCCTCTACGATTTTTAACCCCACCCACACTAAATTGGTTCTCTCTTGACGTTTCAGAACGTGTCCTACCAACCGATCCCTCCATTTAGTCAAGTTGTACCACAGATTTCTTGTCCCTTGAATTCTACTCAGTATATCCTCACTAATTACGTGATCCACTCATCTAATCTTCAGCTGTAGCACCTCATCTCGAAAACTGCTATTCTCTTTTTGGCTAAACCGGTTATCATCCATGTTTCACTTCCATACATGGCTACAGTCCATAAAAATAGCTTCAGAAAAGACTTCCAAAGACTTAATTCTATAATTGTAGTTAACAATTTTTTCTTTCTCAGAAATACTTTTCTTGCTGTTGCCAGTGTACTTTTTATATCCTCTCTACTTTGGCCACAACCAGCTATTTCGCTGCCCAAACAGCAAAACTCATCTACTACTTTCAGTGTTCCATTGCCTAATCTAATTCCCTTAACATCATCTGATTTACTTCGATTACATTCCATCATCCTCGTTTTGCTTTTGTTGATTTTCATCTTATATCCTCCTTTAAAGACACTGTCCATTCCGTTCAACTGTTCTTCCAAGACCTTTACTGTATCTCACAGAATTACAATTCATCAGAAAACTTCAAAGCTTTCATTTCTTCTTCCTGAAATTTAACTACTACTTTCATGCGCCTCGACACTTATAACTGCCCCCCTGGTTTCTGTACAAGTTGTAAATCGCCTTTGGTTGCCTTTATTTTATCCCTACTGCCGTCAGAATTTCACAAAGGGCGTTACATTCATCATTGTGGAAAACTTTATCTAAATCTACAAATGCTATAAATGTAAGTTTTAACCCATCTTCTAAGATAAATTGTATGGTTAGTACTCCCTCGCGTGTTCCCACATTTCTCTGGAATCCAAATTGAACTTTCCTGACGTCGGCCTCTACAAGTTTTCTCATTCTTCTGGAAAGAATTTCTGTTAGTCCCTTGCAACCATGACTTATTACACTTACAGTTCAGTAATTTTCACACCTGTCAGCAACTGCCTTATTTGGAATTGATATTATTGCATTCTCGTTAAAGACTAAGGGCATTGAGCCTTTCTCATACGTCTAATATACACATGGAAGAGTTTTGTTGTGCCTGGCTCTCCCAAGGCTATCCATAGTTCTGACAGAATATTGGTTCTTCCCAGGGCCTTGTTCGGACTTTGTTGTTTCAGACCACTGTAAAAATTCTACTCGCAGTATTACATCTCCTATTTCATCTACATTTATGTCCACTTCCCTTTCTGTAATATGTGATATAACTGATATAACTACATTAGAATTCCGTAGGCTTGACCGATACCACCTAATAGCATATCTTGTCTGAACGTATAGGGACAATCAAACCACACTCTTTCGTTAAAAATAAACACAGTAGACCAGCTTGAAAACCGAAATTAATTTAATGAAGAGAGACTCTCTCTCGTTACTTATATAAAAAATGGGTTTAAGCAGAAATTAGGAAGTGTAGCTGCCTTTTCGGGCCTATCAGTTGCTTACGACACTGCTTCTTGAGAAGGACATCTTTAGGAATTCACTATTGCTGTCTCATGTCGTGAATTTAAGAACTTACTTTATAACATGTTAAGCAATACACAATTTCATATTTACACTGACAAAGACAGATGCATGGTACTTAAACTGAATTATTGTTTACTTCAAGTGCCTGTGCTGGGGTCACACCTTTCTGCTCTGTACACTCATAGCTTAACAGAACGTCTTCAAGAATATTGGTTTGTGCTGATGACACTAGCTTGGCTGCCCAGAGCCACAACGTTTCTGATGATGAAACCTCTTTATCCACTGATTTGGAAGTCTTTGACGTATACCGCAGGAAATGGTGGCTCCACCTAAACCCACAGAAAACAGTTATATCTGCATTAAATCTATGCACAAGACAGTCAGATTACATACCAGGCGTCAGATTCAGAGGCCAATAGCTCTAGGCAGAACTATTAATTTAAAAGTAGCACCTTTCAGTTGTAGCAGCTAAAGACGAAACGAGAAGCAAGTCTTCAAAAATCACAGGTGCCTTATGGTGAGCTAATGCTCATGTTTTAAGATCCACAGCTTTAACCTTATTATATATAGGTGCTCTGTTACCGAAGATTATTGTTCGACCAGGATCAATAGTGCTCACACTAAGAAGATAGATGTGCAACTCAATCTGGCATTACGAGATGTATTCATAGTACAAACACTCTAAGACTTCCTGTTCTCAGCATCACCCCACCTCCAGCTGTAACAAAATCAGCTCTCCTAAAGGTCTAGAAGAACATTCACAGAAATGCACAGCTGCCCATTCATCCAGATATTGCACAAGCAGAGTACCAACGCTTGAAATCTAGGAAAATCTCAAGGTGCACAGCAAAAAAACCTTGTTGTGTCTTCTTTCATTGTCAATCATTCATGGAAAATTCAGTAAGAGCAATCATCAGTAGTCAACAAACATCTAGTCAAGGACCCTTTCATGCAGATAGACGGATTCGATCTTCCAAGACGTCAGTAGAGGATCATTAAATGGATTAGCACTGGACAAGGCTGATGTTTATCTAAAAAAGTAGGGAGTCCGTGTTCTTTAAAGACAATTCAATGTCATTTTATAAATATTCCATTTGCCTTAGCCTCAGTATTATCATAACAACAAAAAGGTCACATCTTACAACACCCTCTGAGGCGGGTGCATGCCCTGCCCCCTGTCATGACATCACATGATGATCCAATTGTGCTAATCCAGAGATCCCTTCATCCGCAAAAAGATTCTATTATCTCCATGTTTAATCATCAGGATATGTATGTTAACAGCATATGGTTCCAAACATGCAAATGTAAGATTAGTATATCTTTGTGAATGTGAAATTATAGTAGAAACTGAGAATGTTCGTCGTAATGCTAAAACATAATTTACAGAGTTGAAGTAGGGAGAACAATGTAACCGATGAAGCATATTGAGAAGTCGATGACAACAGACTATGTTCCATCTCCAATTCTTCCTGACATGAACATCTGTAGAAATAAGGCAACCATCATCAACCTGTATGATAATCCCGTGTTGAAGTTCTCATCATCATCACAGGACATCACAATGTATTTATTTAAAACTTTGAAGTGTTATGAAATTGTATTGGCAATAAAGTGCAGTATCGATTGCAACAGCAAAGTCGGTGGCTATGGTATGTGAAAGCGTTATTTAACGATGTTATGCGTTATGTACATGAAATGTACCCTACAAAATCATTTAGACCAATGCATAAGTGTATGTATGCTTGCAGTACCAAAGTCTCCTACCATAACTTCTATAAATATTAAATCTGTAGAATTTGGTTTACAGATGGAGAACCAAAATATATCCTTCATCCTGTTGGTTTGAACACAATGCAAGCAGCATTTATAGGGTATAAAAATGCTATTTCAATAATACTGTAGAGATGTAAGGCAGAATGAATAATAAGAAATGTGTCAAAAACATATTTTTATTTCCTGTATGTAAAAACGTTAATAAACATAATTATTTACAATATATACTTGTTTTTTATTGCAACAAAAGCATTGGGAAACAAATATTATGCAAGATACTTGCAGATATGGTAAACAGGTCATACTGTTCTGCAAAAACTCAAACATACATACATAAATTTACTCACACTGAGTGTATAGTTAGAGTATGCCAGAGAGTAAACAAGTTTAGACAATACAAACACACATTTAAAACAGCATGAAAAGGGTTCAAGTTACTTGCAGATACCAAGACACTTAAAGTAGAGATATGAGCAACTAAAGAGGGTATTGACTTTGCGAATGAAGGTTCAGTAATACTACTTTTAGGCTTTTGAGAGGAGAACATCTTGCATTGGATGCTGAAAAGGTTTACAAATCTGACCTGCCTGTAAATACATTCCTCAAAATTCATGTTTAATGCAATGTCGCACGAGATACGTATTTAAAGGATAAGCTGCTACATACAATTTCTGCTTTTATTTTTTTCCTGCCGTTTGTGCTGGATACAAAATGTTAGAGACTCCATCTAATGTATCTCCCTGTAACTGTTCAAACATTGCATATGTTTGAGGTGAATGTTGTTGACCAATACAGTCAACGTGCAACTTCTGTGGAGAAGAAATAATCTTATAACTACATTTGAAAAAAGGTGATGGGGATATGCTATAAATGTGGCACATGCACATTGCAGAGCAACACTTCTGTGTGTAAACTCGTTAC
The DNA here is from genome assembly GCF_023864275.1 of Schistocerca cancellata. Lineage (NCBI taxonomy): Eukaryota > Metazoa > Arthropoda > Insecta > Orthoptera > Acrididae > Schistocerca > Schistocerca cancellata. The sequence goes on from NC_064636.1 coordinate 153,974,347, forward strand.
ATCTACATAGGCAAGGAGGTGGCCATGGTGAATACAGCAGCATGATTTCAGTGGGAAGTCCGCTGCTATTCTCACTCCAACACCTACGTGACATAGCAGTGGCAGAAGCAGCGTTACATCACCTCAACATGGATGTTCACTCTGGGAAACACACCCACCTCTCACCCATGCTGGAGGTGCACAATCGGTGCAAACGATGCGACGGCAGTAGAGTTCCATCAGTGGTGAGTACAGAAGTACCAGCAGCAGTTCCAGTAATAAAGACCAGTTGCTTGCAATCAGCCAGACCGCAAACCTAAATTATTCAGTGATTTGGTATTCTATTAGAAACAGAATTGCACAAGCTGGTATTAAGAGTGCTGTTGGATATCTTGAACCCCGCCCTCCCCCTTATATTTCTGGTGCATGTAAACCTGTTTGGAGGCCAAGGGTGTCTTAAATTTAAAGAACTCTCAGTATTCTTCAATTAAGTTTAAGCAATGCTATGCTATGCTATGAGTTTGTAATTCCTACACGTCACAATGTGACCAAGATGGCAATCATACATTTGTAGTGCAGAATAAACGTAGTATTACAAAGCACCTCGCTCACTGAATGGTAAGAGAAGTATGTCTATGACCGCTTACGAACAAGGTTATCAGAATTCGAAGAAAGAGGCTCTGGAATGTATAAAGTAACATGCTGGTTTTGGACGTTTTAGCATACATCCATTATCAATGTAATGAGAGTTCTTCGTACATAAAACTTCCAGGAGATACTGTGTCAAAACATATGGCTATTAAAGTAATATATAAACATGAATTCTGTTTTGCGTAGTGTGGGCTGTGAGAATAATTTGGAGACCATATGGAGTGTCCTGGTAAATATGGCATGTAAGATGTTCCCAGCCATTATAAACATGAAAGCATTGGTTATCCTGTGAAAATTCAAGACATTGTAGATTTGAAGAGTATAATATGCATATCTCTATTCATGTATACACCTTGGATGCTTGCAAGGATAATGATGGTAAGATTGCTCATAAAGTTGTTGGCTCCCTGCATTTTTCAGAATTTGCCAGGCAGCGTGAAAAACATACAGATTTGCCGATCATTTCTGATGAAAACAATACAAAGCAGCATTACTGTTTCATAGAAAACCAGTTATCATATCTTATTTCATCACAGCTGAATAAATGTCATGGTATACAGTACATCTAGAGTAGATATTTCAGTACATTTGACAAGAGCGAAAATTTTTCTGAGCAGCAGCACAACAGTTCTATAAAAAATGGCTGGCTCTTAGCACTATGGGACTTAACATCTGTGGTCATCAGTCCCAGTTCTATAAAAGCTCTCCATTGTGTGGACAGGTGATGATACATACACAGAATTTAAAAATTTTCTTCTCAGACAGGGATTACCATTCACTGTCTACTCAGTCTTGGAATTTTTACTCACATCTGTAGTGCAATCTAAAAAAGATCCCAATATTTCAGAAACCGCTATCACAGAACAACATGTACTCTTTGCAGTAGTATAGAAAGCCATATGTTCATACGATCCATCTCTTCACCATATCGAATTTTACATTGGTACAGGTCCTGCAAGATGGTTGCTCTCTGAGGTGGAAGAACTTGCAGTGAGACTGATGATCTTTATAACACCTCTGTTCATATACTCGAAACACCTGAAAGTCATTCATTATATGAGAATGCGTTTGCAGTCAACTGTAAGATAAAACAACTGAAAAAGTTGTTAGGAATCACTGTTATTTAATTATTAAATTGTGTGGTGCAGCACACAACTCGTGTAATTTGAGTTATAAACTTACCTGGCACATACAATTTGAGCAGATAACATGTTCATTTCCTCATTGTTCAGTGAGTGACTTACGTTTGCCTGATGATTCGGTTAATGTTATAACCAAGAACCTGAAAAGTGCATTTCATTTTCAAAGAGTATAACGGGAAATATCACATTATGGACAGCATAGTTATCTGACAAACTTATGACATACATCTCAGGACGAAATCTCAGGATCCAAAGAGCAACATAATTGTCTGATAATTCACAGGCCAACTATGGAATAACTCTTTTGCTGAAAATACCTCATTCTTATGTTTTTAAGGAGGGAAATCCAAATATGATACTTACTGTATTACACACCATTTCTTCACGTTTCACAGCGATTTTTACCGAATTTATATAGTTAAAATAATTTAAAAAGGAGGTGTAATGAATATAGATGACGTTGGTAGCACTGCTGAGAAATATTTGCTGGCAAAAAAAGGCTGATTCTACCTTTTGTTAACAGATGGTGTCTTGTTTACTGTCAACCTAACCTCACTTTCCCCTTTCCTGTACATGTGCTAAGTACAATGTCTAATCGTGATTGTAAAAACTCTGCTGACAGTTTTTGTTATATTTGTGGTGAATTTGTGATTAAAAAACACCAAAGAAACATTACAGACTCAGTGAAAAAGGTTTGCCTATCATACTTTGGGTCTAAACTTAGTGATCAAATAAAATCTTGGGCGCCACATAAGGTACGTTATGTGTGTGTTGAAGATCTGAGAAAATGGTCCAAAAACGAAAAACGAAAGCCTTTAGATTTGCTGTTCCTATGATATGGAGGGAGCCAAGAAATCATTCCAATGATTGCTCCTTTAGCACTGTTGATATTACAGGTCATAATTCGAAACAATGAAGGTAATAAGCTAAATTAACCTTCGGTAGGGCATGGCATATGTGTGCCAGTTCCTGAACCACTAGGTGATTTAATCTCTATTCCAAGAGAAGTATTTTCTAATGTACAATCTGATTTAGATGAACTAGACGATGATGAATTCCATTGTAATATAGAAAGTTTACAGCCCAAATTATTTACTCATACCCAGCTTAACGATTTGGTTAGGGGCTGGGCATAACGAAAGAAAAAGCTGAATTCCTTGGCTCTAGATTAAAATAAAAGATGTTATTGGCAGTTGGAACCAGCATATACATGTATAAAAAGAGAGGGCAGCATTTTCCAAATTTTTTCAACAAGAAGGTGATTTGGTGTACTGTTCAGACATTCCCAGTCTGATGAATGAGTTTGGTTTTCACCAGGACCTTAAAATGATGGAAGAATGCTACCAAGGCCGCTGGAACACCAACATGATGGGGGAATACTGTTGGTCACTTTACTGAGAAGTTCAGCAAACCACTCATCGTAGAAAAAGCTACACAAGAAGCTTCGAAGGAAAAAGAGAAAGAAAATGCAAACCAATACCAGCTGACAAGTGAAACCTCTATTAACTCATAACATTATTTTATGTAGCTTACTGTAAATACAAACCATGCTTATGTTGTAACAAAGCATTTCACTACTTTCTCTGTTCACCATATAGCATAGGATTTTTATACTATATAGTAAAAAGCATATTGCTCGAAAAAACTAAAGCTCGATTTGGATTCAATTCTTAAAAATCTATAAAGATCAGCTATCAAAGTAAAAAAGTTTTTTAAAAAAGTTATTCGTTGCGTAGTATCTTACATAATTACCTGATGAAATGATGACATATATTTCAGGATCCGTGCATAGTAGGAGGGTAACAACATAATATGATAATTAAAAATGCAGGTAATCGAACCAAAACATCTGAGGATCCAGAGGTCTCACCACATAGCAGAGTTGTGTCATTGTGTGACACTACAGCAGATTGGGGGGGGGGGGGGACACAGCCACCTCAGGGGGTGTTGCAACGTGTGACCTTGTTGTTGCTATGACAGTATTGAGACTACTGCAACTGGCGTATTTAGAAGTGAACCTTGAATTGTCTTTAAAAGTACACTTCTCCTCTATTATCTAACTGACAATTGGGCATGAGCTAGTTGTGCACATTACGACTGTGGTAGCTTCTTACAGTCAATCCACCGCATTGCTGCTGACCATTGTCTTCGAGCCAACAAAGGAACCATAATCGACTTTCACCATGCATCACATGAAGCAATCTAATAGATAAGATAACTAGACCTGGAGATGTAAGATTGTGCTAGCCAGTGACTGTGAACATTTGTTTACAGGTATTGTATACACATATTTGTTTCCATCATACAATAAATAAATAAATAAGTGAGTGCAGAAGATAAGGATACATATTATGTTTGTTAAGAAGTGATCCTAAGTCCTTACATCCTGATTATAAATGTAACTTCTCATATTAAAAATGTAAAATACAAAAATATTGAAAGACGCTCAAGCTTGCCTGTCACCATTTGAAGACATCAAAATTGTGTGTGCTTGTTGGCGCCAATCAAGTATTGCCAGAATAATCGATATTTGTGCACATAAACATGCATAGTTACAATTCAAATAATAAAATAGATCTATCATTACCATGATAAAAAATACAAATTATAAAATAAGAGCAGGATTGTGTATGAAAAATACAAATCACAATGCATATGTCAATTTTGCAGTAAATTAAGGCATACAGGTGCGATTCGTATATCTACTACTTCTTTCAAAATCATTACCCAATATGGGAGAAAAGCATCTGCTTTTAACTCAGATATTTTCCTTGACTTTCGAAAATCATTCGATACAGTTTCGTATGGCCGCCTAATCAATAAAATAACGAGAGCACGGAATATCAGTCCAGCTGTGTGACTGGTCTGAAGAGTTGTTACCAAAAACAACACAACGTATTAGTTTGAACGGAGAGAGGTCTTCACACATGAAAGAAACTTCGGGTGTTACCCAGGGAAATGTTACAGAGCCGTCACTTTTCACAATACACGTATACGTGCCCTAGTATATTAAGTCGGAAGTTCAATGAGGCTTTTTGCAGGTGATGATATAGACAGAGACGTCAAAACGCTGCAAAATTGTAGCGAAATCCAGAAAGGCCAACAAAGGATCGACGTTTGGTGCAGTAAGTGCCAGTTAACCCTGAATACAAACAAATGTGACGTATTGCGAATACAGACACAGGGAAAACCTTTAGTGTATGATTGAAAAGTTAATGAACAAACACTGGAGGCAGTTACTTCCGTAAAATATCTCGGAGTATGCTTACAGAGCGATACGAACTGGAACGACCACATAAAATTAATCTGCATCTACGTCATACTCTACCAACGGCCTTGCTGCAGCGGTATCACTGGTTTCCATCAGATCACCGAAGTTAAGTGCTGTCGGGCTGGGCTAGCATTTGGATGGGTGACCATCCGGTCTGCCGAGTGCTGTTGGCAAGCGGGGTGCACCCAGCCCTTGTGAGGCACACTGAGGAGCTACTCGATTGAGAAGTAGCGGCTCGGGTCTTGTAAACTGACATACAGTCGGGAAAGCTGAATTGCTTGGCTCTAGATTAAAAGAAAATAAGTTATTGCCAGTTTGAACCAGCGTATACATGTATAGAAAGAGAGAGCGGCAATTTTCCAAATTTTTTGAACAAGAAGGTGATTTAGTGTACTGCTCAGACATTCCCAGTCTGATGACTGGCCACATGCCCCTCCATATCCGCATCCAGTGACGCCTGTGGGTTGACGACGACACGACGGTCGGTCGGTACCGTTGGGCCTTCCAATGCCTGTTCGGACGGAGTTACATCACACTCCGCAAGCCGCGTAACGGTAGCTGCTGTACCACTGACTGATCCCCCCTTCCCCGCTCCGGTCGCGAATGGCGAAGCGTCTGTACTGGCTCTAATAACTCGAATGTTCTCATCGTGGTCATTTCGCGAGATGTGAGATGGAGGAAGTAACATGTCGTCAGATTCTTATGGAAATCTAAAATCCAATAGGGAACCTCACTGTGATGCACAACACCTGTCTTGCAGCGTCTGCCATTGGAGTTTGTTGAGCGCCTGTGTGACGCCCTCGCGCGGAATAAACGAACCCCCTCTCTGTGGAATCTTCTCTGTCTCTTTCGCCAGTCCTACCTGGTATGTGCCCCAGACTGATGAACAATACTCAAGAATCGGTCACACAAGCGCCTTGTGAGCCACGTCTTGCGTGGGTGAGTTACATGTCCTTCACATTCTCCCTATTAATCTGTTTCGTGTACAGTTTTCCTACTGGTTGGATTATATGGTAGTTCCACATAAGGTCGCTCTGGATAGTTAGTCCTAGATATTTTATGGTACAGACTGTTTCCAGCAATATGTCATCAATAGTGTAGTTGTACAGCAGTCGATTTCTTTTCCCATGTATTCGCAGTATGTTGAATTTACTTACGATCAGGGTCAACTGGCAGAGCCTGCACCATTCATTAGTCCTCTGCAGGTCCTTCAGCAAATTGATACTCTCTTCTCGCGTCGCTACTTCCTTATACACTACAGCATTGTTCGTGAACAGTGTTAAAGAGCTTCCAGCTGTCACACTATCACATGAGGGTTCCAGAAGCGCTTGTTCAAAATTTAGTCTGCCACTTTGGTCACACACCCACGCACAGCAGACGGGGGAGTGAATGTTAGGAATGTCGTCTCCCACAATACGTTCACGGGGACGCACGGTGGTGCTGTGTGTGAGTTACGTCCACCCCACACTTCTCGCAACTGGTTTGTAGTCGACTTGCTTACCTGGCGTCTCATAGACGTTGCCCCAGTAGGTTTCTTCTCCTTCGGTCGCGATCTGTAACGTTTCTGCCACAAACAGTGCATAATTATGTGACGAGTGAGTAGGTTTAATAGCTAAGCATAATAAGAACAGTAACATGTTAGGATGCCAACAATAACGTTTTATTTCACCAATTGCAAAATTAGTAAGACGATTTCTGGAGCCAGTCTCCCATTAATAATTAAAACTAGTTTCCTGGTCATTAATCATTAGTTCGCAAACACTGCCAAAGTCTCCAAAATGCTTCAGACGATATTAGAATCAACGTGAAAACGCACAAATATGTTTTCCGAGACAACTGCAGCAGTCTGCTCTATGTTTATGCGGACTTGCATTTGACACACCTGTTCGCGTGTTGCTACTTTCGAAACGGATCGTCGACTAGTAGAGAGATATCTTAACAGTTTGCCCCATCCTTCCCATCAATAACTGAAATTTATAATTATCATTTTCTGATAAACATAGTGATATTGAAATTATTATTAACAAGTGTTCAGTACAAGTAACGTTATCAGAACGGCTGGAGCTCCATATTAAAATTTAAACAGTAAATATAAATGAGAGAATCGAAGCATTTGAGATGTGGTGCTATAGACGAATGTTGAAAATTAGGTGGACTGATAAGGTAAGGAATGAGGAGGTTCTACGCAGAATCGGACAGGAAAGGAATATGTGGAAAACACTGATAAGGAGAAGGGACAGGATGATAGAACATCTGCTAAGACATGAGGGAATGACTATCCATGGTACTAGAGGGAGCTGTAGAGGGCAAAGACTGTAGAGGAAGACAGAGATTGGAATACGTCAAGCAAATAATTGAGGACGTAGGTTGCAAGTGCTACTCTGAGATGAAGAGGTTAGCACAGGAAAGGAATTCGTGGCGGGCCGCATCAAACCAGTCAGTAGACTGATGACCAAAAAAGAATGAAATGATGAAAGACCCGCTTCTTGGCGCCCAGTGTGGTGGCCGAGTCTCTCCCCCCCCCCCCCCCCCCACTGCCCTCTTTCCTTCTGCACCAGTAGGCTACTACACGGCTGTCGCTCGCCCGGCCCTCCCCACGCTATGCGACCATCTGGCGCGTTGTCTGATGAGTCTGCCTGGTGATCTTACCAACTCGCTAGCCTCCCGTAGCAAAATCCTCCTATACTTTGCAATAAAACATAACAACAAAAATGTAATACGTAAACGTTGGCAGGGAAGCGACATAAACGGCACACGAAGCTTTCTACTACATAATTTACAAAAAAAAAAAAATGGTTCAAATGGCTCTGAGCACTATGGGACTTAACTGCTGTGGTCATCAGTCCCCTAGAACTTAGAACTACTTAAACCGAACTAACCTAAGGACATCACACACATCCATGCCCGAGGCAGGATTCGAACCTGCGACCGAAGCGGTCGCGCGGTTCCAGACTGTAGCGCCTAGAACCGCTCGGTCACTCCGGCCGGCCATAATTTACATTCTACTATATTAATAAACAGTTAGTTCGATGATCAAAAATTGATCAGCTCTCATTGAGATTTCTGACGAGGAAAACTTTCCCTGTTTAGGGAACAGTCTCAATTACTTAAACCTAACTAGCCTAAGGACATCACACACATCCATGCTCAAGGCAAGATTCGAACCTGCGACTGTAGCGGTCACGCGGTTCCAGATTGAAGGTCCTAGAACCGCTCGGCCACAGCGGCCGGCTGTCAATTACAGCTTGAAGATTATTACACCTCACTGTCTCTTGTTTTAAGTATTCCCACATCATCTGCACATACAAATTTACTTTCCTTTATTGTCAGCTTGGTTATCCTTTTATTGACACAGCTGACGCCAGTAAAGTTGTTATTAAACTTCTTGTGAATTAGAATTCCCACTCCTGCATGTGCTGCTAGATGTTTATCAGCACCAGAGTAGAATAGTGTGTGTAACTTCCTCTTACGGTTGAGCCTTTCCCGTTTCTTTTCATCTCGGTCAGTGTGCATACGCTTATTTTATGTTCTTCCATTTCCACAACAATTTCCTGCCCTTCATTATTCCATGACGGTATATTCTATATATCAGCGCCTGAGTATTTTATTTTCCGATTTTTAATCCTTTTCTGAGACCTGGTCGTCATGATTTTATCCATCCTGTTTTGAGGCTTACTTTTAGGAATGGGAAAAACTGATCAGTTAAACCCGATGCCGTTATTTGAGACCTGAATGGCGAGTATTTTTCGGTATATGTTTGGTCTCGGTAATAACAGGAGCTTTTTATTTTGTATTAATGACCGAGCAAAATAAATGAAATATCAATTACCCTTAGCAGCAGTGATACAGTTTTTTCGGTTTTAAACAGACCTTGTTTTAAAAAAAGAAGTAAGTTTTAATTGAAAAACTGGCACTGCTAGGAAATATTGCGCTATTGTAGAAAACCGGGAAAACGATCAGTACTATTTTATTAACAATGCCGACAGGAAGGAGCAACAAACGCATGGCATAAGGAAGGACTGGCACGGCGTCGCTGAGACAGTGCTGCCCGCCTGCCCCTGTCGCCCTGTGTCGCGGCCTGAGGCACGCGCTGTGCGTGCAGCGGGCAGGACTGCAGCCACACGCGCTCTGTGCGGCAGTTCCTCGCTGCCGCCCGCGGACATCCGCTGTAGCGCAGAATGGCGTCGACGCTAGTCTGGAGATGTTTTTACGACGTGACGTACCAATGAAGTGCAATGCTTCATTTGCTTTAATACATCAATGATTTGTCTGCCACTTCTATGAAATAGTAAAAGAGGAAGGAAATTATAGTAACAGTAATAAATTAATAACTTAGCGACAGTTTATCCATGGTACACAATAAAAATAGAGAGTAGCTAATCTACTGCCCGTGTCTACATAACATGCCTTCATCTACTTGTAGCTCCCGAAAACAGACGAATTAGCACAAGAAAAAGAAGAACAGAGTCGACCTTAGTTTTCATCCATCAGCATTGACTACGCATGACGCCGAAATAATGGTATGATCCCCGATTACAACTCGATTTTTGAGCAGAGTTTCAAAAAATTGGAATAAACAATAGAACACTCCTGATTTTTTTTTTTTTTTTTTTTTTTTTTTTTTGTAGGAACCAAGCGCTTCTCACTTTTCGAGAAAAGGAGCGAACGATGGACGGGTGTTTTCTTTTATTTGTCTATTTCATTTAATGTTTTTATTCTATATATCTTCAAATTGAGACGGTCAAAAGTTTTCAATATCTGGTCAGTTCTTACGTTCATTACAGGAGAAAAATAAGAATTACAATCGAAAATCGGTTACTTCAGAAATCGGTTACTTAGAGAATTTTTAACAATCAGGTTAAACAGACGTGAAAAAACAAAAACCAAATAACCGAAAACAGTCTGTTCCAGCGACAACAACTACCCCTAGTTGTCATACACGTTCTAAGCTGTTGTCTGTCACATAATTTTGAGTTCGCTCAATCTAGGAACTCTTTCTCATTCAGACTGAAAGTTGTGCACGGTACACATCAGTAACACGTATTTGAGCTTAATTTGTTTTACCATTCTCCTACGCAGATAATTTTGTTTTTCCTCGACTGGAATGTCATCTACGTCACTTGTGTCTAAATTTTCACCTACGGTCACGGCGGCATCGTGGTTGCTTTGTGACACATCGCAAGTGCGTATGTGTTCTAGGCACTCGATGAGGAACTGTGCATTTTTTGTCTGATAACTGCCATGGTGAGTAGAACGAAAATACCATGACATCAATAAACTTCACAGTTGTCTTAATACTGGGTTATATGCTAAAAACATACCGAGTAGTTACTCCAAGGCATCTTGAGAAAGAGGCACAATCAAATACATGGTTGTTGCCAGAACCGCTACTATTTTTGAGGTACCTCTTTCCCAGATTTTTAAATTCGCAAACAGCCTAATAACGTTCATGTGTAGCCGCAGAACATCATTGTGTTTTCGTTTGGCACCTTGACACGTTACAAGTGTCGTGTTCCTCCGGGTGATTAACTTAAACTACGTCTATAAAACACGCAGTTGACACAGTAGAGTGTTGAACTACCTGTTCTCCTACTGCGTACTTAACTGCTGCCGAAACACTGCGATTAAAAAGTGCTTAAGCGGGACCAACTTTCGTTTGATCGTAATGCCCTGGTCTTCTTAGATATTTCTCGTAGGTTCCAAGCAATGACCAGTTTGTTTCTCTTTTGTCGAAATGATACAGCTTTACCACAGGATGAGTGGGGACAGCTGGTGATGTGGCAACTTGTGGTCTTCAACTACTTGTTTGGGAAGATTAATGTGGTCGGAAATTGTTAAATGGTTTCCAACATTCATCGGAGAAATTGCTACATCGGCCGTGAATTACAATTCTCAGAACCATCCTTGTGATTCACCTCAAAATTAAAATAGGTATTAAAATGTAATAAGATACCCAATTTAAAGCACTTATGTAAATGTATAACGAAAAACGTAAACTTAAGGAGACAGTATTAAGTGAAGAGAACAAGAAAGCAATTAAAAAAAAAAAAAGGCTAGTGTAACTGAGTATCCGTCTTGCGAATAGTGTAGTGGCGGTGTAGCACGCTAATAACTACACTACACGTGTTTACATATTGTGAGTTTCATGTAAGTGAATACATACGCTCATTGCTAAGCACTGCACATAGAGGGAAATGTTTATTTCTTTTACATGGTCCAGCAGACTTGTACGGATAATTATCTTTCCTCTAAATTCGATGCAGCCATCGTTTCCATCTTTTGGCCGTCCTTCCGCCTTTGGAAAGATCTGCTACCACCCTCTGCTTTCGAACAGCAGTCTCCTGCACAACACTGCAGCATTCTTCACGACAAAACAGTTGTCATGTTTTGTCAGGCTCTTAAATTTGTATAAATGAATCAGTATGCTTCACACACCCCTGTATACTAAGTTACCGGCTAATCTTCATATTCACTCACTTACTCTCAGGTCCTGAATGGATGCCTCGTACCACCTGGCATCAAGCTGATCAGTGGCAGCACTTAACTGTCTGTTATCCACACATGAAAGGTTGTTGCAACCTTCTTTATTCCTACCAGCTCATCCAGTTCCCGCAACTTTTCTCTTCCTAGAGCATCTTCAGATGCGATACATCAATCGCAAAAATCCATTCTCGGAACACGATTTCCCATCCACTAATAACCCATCCTCGTGTCCTGCTGCGACACTAGACCCATGTTCCACCTTCCATGTACCTCCATGTCTTATCCACCCCCTCCAGCCGGAATTTTAACCAACTCCCCCCCCCCCCAACAATGGAATTCGTCTGGAGATATACCCCGCTTCCAACCCTCATCACAACGCTGCACCTCACACCATCCTCCGGGCAATCTCGCGTCCGGCCATCTTGATTTAGGTTTTCCATGATTTCCCTAAATCGCTCCAGGCAAATGCCGGGATGGTTCCTCTGAAAGGGCACGGCCGACTTCCTTCCCCATCCTTCCCTAATCCGATGAGACCGATGACCACGCTGTCTGGTCTCCTTCCCCAAACAAACCAACCAACCAACCACACCATCCTCCTTATTTTCTCCTTCCCCCTTCCCCCACACTGCTGACTTCTAGTCGCTACATGCGGTTCTGCAGGGCCACATAGTCGTACTGATAAGCGCACACTCTTCATGACAGTTATTTCATGTGTCATCTGGCATCAGCGTTACACTGTGGCATCATTCACCTTCGTCAGTGTTTGTTATCCATGACAGTACGCCAACATGTAGCAGCACTCACAAACTAGGGATGATCGTCAACCATCTATCTTAAATATAAACATCGATGTTTAGTGGGAATACATCAATGCCTTTACATCGCTGTTAAGTGCTATAAAACATCGACACATTGATGGTATGAGAATACAGTAGTATTGGAACATCGATACCTCCACAATCAATTTGTCGGTCTAATGAAACGTTGGTACACTGTGGGAAGCGAAGCCACATTACTTCTTGTTACTTCTTTAGATTGCTTGGATTGGCAGAGACTAAATATTTACTTTTTTTCAGTAAATTAAATTATTTAAAGCAGTTTTTTAATTTATTTCCTTTCTCAGATGGTAAATAATTACAGCTAATGATTTATTTTTAATTTACTACCATTTGAAGACGAAAATGACACACGATAAATAAACCCATAGCAACCGAGACACCAACATGAAAATAAAAAATTTGATAAACTTATGCACAAGCCTAATAACTAAATCCCACAGTGTGGAATAATCAGCAAATACGTTATTGAAGACCAGCGAACATTGGAATTCTGAAATCAGTATAATTCTCCCAGTTGTCAATGTCACTGGCGTCAACATCGCAAAAGCAGTAGATATTGTTTTCAGTAGAAATCGCCATATAGGCTGCTGTACACACACATTGCATTTGGTGCGACAAGACTCAGTTGATGAAACGTCTAATTTGCTTCACTCAGTAGCAGCAGTTAAAAGAATAGTAACATGGTTCAAATAATGTATTACCGCTAATGACGAGTTGAGGTAGGAATCCGATTTGAAGTTTATTCACGATGTTCCCACACTTTGGAATTGAACATTTCATATGACTGAAAGATTTTTCCCTCACAATTCCATGGGCAGGGAGTAATTTGTGTCCACCTTTTGAAAATATCGTAATCTAATCTGGCACTTTCTATTTTAAAATTTTGAAAAAATCGTATTTATTGCTTTTGTTGGTTTCTTGTATCAAATTCCGAAACCGTTTTAAATTTTTCAGTGAAATGTAATCCAGCAATTTGTCTTACTAGTTAATGTGACTTTTTGCAGCAAATGTCTTATACATATTTCAAATTCAGAAATCTTCTTACACATCTGCATAACTGTAAGAAGTCTCCAGAATGAGATTTTCACTCTGCAGCGGAGTGTGCGCTGATATGAAACTTCCTGGCAGATTAAAACTGTGTGCCCGACCGAGACTCGAACTCGGGACCTTTGCCTTTCGCGGGCAAGTGCTCTACCAACTGAGCTACCGAAGCACGACTCACGCCCGGTACTCACAGCTTTACTTCTGCCAGTACCTCGTCTCCTACCTTCCAAACTTTGCAGAAGCTCTCCTGCGAACCTTGCAGAACTAGCACTCCTGAAAGAAAGGATATTGCGGAGACATGGCTTAGCCACAGCCTGGGGGATGTTTCCAGAATGAGATTTTCACTCTGCAGCGGAGTGTGCGCTGATATGAAACTTCCTGGCAGATTAAAACTGTGTGCCCGACCGAGACTCGAACTCGGGACCTTTGCCTTTCGCGGGCAAGTGCTCTACCAACTGAGCTACCGAAGCACGACTCACGCCCGGTACTCACAGCTTTACTTCTGCCAGTACCTCGTCTCCTACCTTCCAAACTTTGCAGAAGCTCTCCTGCGAACCTTGCAGAACTAGCACTCCTGAAAGAAAGGATATTGCGGAGACATGGCTTAGCCACAGCCTGGGGGATGTTTCCAGAATGAGATTTTCACTCTGCAGCGGAGTGTGCGCTGATATGAAACTTCCTGGCAGATTAAAACTGTGTGCCCGACCGAGACTCGAAGTCGGGACCTTTGCCTTTCGCGGGCAAGTGCTCTACCAACTGAGCTACCGAAGCACGACTCACGCCCGGTACTCACACCTTTACTTCTGCCAGTACCTCGTCTCCTACCTTCCAAACTTTACAGAAGCTCTCCTGCGAACCTTGCAGAACTAGCACTCCTGAAAGAAAGGATATTGCGGAGACATGGCTTAGCCACAGCCTGGGGGATGTTTCCAGAATGAGATTTCCACTCTGCAGCGGAGTGTGCGCTGATATGAAACTTCCTGGCAGATTAAAACTGTGTGCCCGACCGAGACTCGAACTCGGGACCTTTGCCTTTCGCGGGCAAGTGCTCTACCAACTGAGCTACCGAAGCACGACTCACGCCCGGTACTCACAGCTTTACTTCTGCCAGTACCTCGTCTCCTACCTTCCAAACTTTACAGAAGCTCTCCTGCGAACCTTGCAGAACTAGCACTCCTGAAAGAAAGGATATTGCGGAGACATGGCTTAGCCACAGCCTGGGGGATGTTTCCAGAATGAGATTTTCACTCTGCAGCGAATTTTTCGCTGATATGAAACTTCCTGGCAGATTAAAACTGTGTGCCCGACCGAGACTCGAACTCGGGACCTTTGCCTTTCGCGGGCAAGTGCTCTACCAACTGAGCTACCGAAGCACGACTCACGCCCGGTACTCACAGCTTTACTTCTGCCAGTACCTCGTCTCCTACCTTCCAAACTTTACAGAAGCTCTCCTGCGAACCTTGCAGAACTAGCACTCCTGAAAGAAAGGATATTGCGGAGACATGGCTTAGCCACAGCCTGGGGGATGTTTCCAGAATGAGATTTTCACTCTGCAGCGGAGTGTGCGCTGATAAGAAACTTCCTGGCAGATTAAAACTGTGTGCCCGACCGAGACTCGAACTCGGGACCTTTGCCTTTCGCGGGCAAGTGCTCTACCAACTGAGCTACCGAAGCACGACTCACGCCCGGTACTCACAGCTTTACTTCTGCCAGTACCTCGTCTCCTACCTTCCAAACTTTACAGAAGCTCTCCTGCGAACCTTGCAGAACTAGCACTCGTGCTTCGGTAGCTCAGTTGGTAGAGCACTTGCCCGCGAAAGGCAAAGGTCCCGAGTTCGAGTCTCGGTCGGGCACACAGTTTTAATCTGCCAGGAAGTTTCATATCAGCGCACACTCCGCTGCAGAGTGAAAATCTCATTCTGGAAACATCCCCCAGGCTGTGGCTAAGCCATGTCTCCGCAATATCCTTTCTTTCAGGAGTGCTAGTTCTGCAAGGTTCGCAGGAGAGCTTCTGCAAAGTTTGGAAGGTAGGAGACGAGGTACTGGCAGAAGTAAAGCTGTGAGTACCGGGCGTGAGTCGTGCTTCGGTAGCTCAGTTGGTAGAGCACTTGCCCGCGAAAGGCAAAGGTCCCGAGTTCGAGTCTCGGTCGGGCACACAGTTTTAATCTGCCAGGAAGTTTCATATCAGCGCACACTCCGCTGCAGAGTGAAAATCTCATTCTGGAAACATCCCCCAGGCTGTGGCTAAGCCATGTCTCCGCAATATCCTTTCTTTCAGGAATGCTAGTTCTGCAAGGTTCGCAGGAGAGCTTCTGTAAAGTTTGGAAGGTAGGAGACGAGGTACTGGCAGAAGTAAAGCTGTGAGTACCGGGCGTGAGTCGTGCTTCGGTAGCTCAGTTGGTAGAGCACTTGCCCGCGAAAGGCAAAGGTCCCGAGTTCGAGTCTCGGTCGGGCACACAGTTTTAATCTGCCAGGAAGTTTCATATCAGCGAAAAATTCGCTGCAGAGTGAAAATCTCATTCTGGAAACATCCCCCAGGCTGTGGCTAAGCCATGTCTCCGCAATATCCTTTCTTTCAGGAGTGCTAGTTCTGCAAGGTTCGCAGGAGAGCTTCTGTAAAGTTTGGAAGGTAGGAGACGAGGTACTGGCAGAAGTAAAGCTGTGAGTACCGGGCGTGAGTCGTGCTTCGGTAGCTCAGTTGGTAGAGCACTTGCCCGCGAAAGGCAAAGGTCCCGAGTTCGAGTCTCGGTCGGGCACACAGTTTTAATCTGCCAGGAAGTTTCATATCAGCGCACACTCCGCTGCAGAGTGAAAATCTCATTCTGGAAACATCCCCCAGGCTGTGGCTAAGCCATGTCTCCGCAATATCCTTTCTTTCAGGAGTGCTAGTTCTGCAAGGTTCGCAGGAGAGCTTCTGTAAAGTTTGGAAGGTAGGAGACGAGGTACTGGCAGAAGTAAAGCTGTGAGTACCGGGCGTGAGTCGTGCTTCGGTAGCTCAGTTGGTAGAGCACTTGCCCGCGAAAGGCAAAGGTCCCGAGTTCGAGTCTCGGTCGGGCACACAGTTTTAATCTGCCAGGAAGTTTCTTATCAGCGCACACTCCGCTGCAGAGTGAAAATCTCATTCTGGAAACATCCCCCAGGCTGTGGCTAAGCCATGTCTCCGCAATATCCTTTCTTTCAGGAATGCTAGTTCTGCAAGGTTCGCAGGAGAGCTTCTGTAAAGTTTGGAAGGTAGGAGACGAGGTACTGGCAGAAGTAAAGCTGTGAGTACCGGGCGTGAGTCGTGCTTCGGTAGCTCAGTTGGTAGAGCACTTGCCCGCGAAAGGCAAAGGTCCCGAGTTCGAGTCTCGGTCGGGCACACAGTTTTAATCTGCCAGGAAGTTTCATATCAGCGAAAAATTCGCTGCAGAGTGAAAATCTCATTCTGGAAACATCCCCCAGGCTGTGGCTAAGCCATGTCTCCGCAATATCCTTTCTTTCAGGAGTGCTAGTTCTGCAAGGTTCGCAGGAGAGCTTCTGTAAAGTTTGGAAGGTAGGAGACGAGGTACTGGCAGAAGTAAAGCTGTGAGTACCGGGCGTGAGTCGTGCTTCGGTAGCTCAGTTGGTAGAGCACTTGCCCGCGAAAGGCAAAGGTCCCGAGTTCGAGTCTCGGTCGGGCACACAGTTTTAATCTGCCAGGAAGTTTCATATCAGCGCGCACTCCGCTGCAGAGTGAAAATCTCATTCTGGAAACATCCCCCAGGCTGTGGCTAAGCCATGTCTCCGCAATATCCTTTCTTTCAGGAGTGCTAGTTCTGCAAGGTTCGCAGGAGAGCTTCTGTAAAGTTTGGAAGGTAGGAGACGAGGTACTGGCAGAAGTAAAGCTGTGAGTACCGGGCGTGAGTCGTGCTTCGGTAGCTCAGTTGGTAGAGCACTTGCCCGCGAAAGGCAAAGGTCCCGAGTTCGAGTCTCGGTCGGGCACACAGTTTTAATCTGCCAGGAAGTTTCATATCAGCGAAAAATTCGCTGCAGAGTGAAAATCTCATTCTGGAAACATCCCCCAGGCTGTGGCTAAGCCATGTCTCCGCAATATCCTTTCTTTCAGGAGTGCTAGTTCTGCAAGGTTCGCAGGAGAGCTTCTGTAAAGTTTGGAAGGTAGGAGACGAGGTACTGGCAGAAGTAAAGCTGTGAGTACCGGGCGTGAGTCGTGCTTCGGTAGCTCAGTTGGTAGAGCACTTGCCCGCGAAAGGCAAAGGTCCCGAGTTCGAGTCTCGGTCGGGCACACAGTTTTAATCTGCCAGGAAGTTTCATATCAGCGCACACTCCGCTGCAGAGTGAAAATCTCATTCTGGAAACATCCCCCAGGCTGTGGCTAAGCCATGTCTCCGCAATATCCTTTCTTTCAGGAGTGCTAGTTCTGCAAGGTTCGCAGGAGAGCTTCTGCAAAGTTTGGAAGGTAGGAGACGAGGTACTGGCAGAAGTAAAGCTGTGAGTACCGGGCGTGAGTCGTGCTTCGGTAGCTCAGTTGGTAGAGCACTTGCCCGCGAAAGGCAAAGGTCCCGAGTTCGAGTCTCGGTCGGGCACACAGTTTTAATCTGCCAGGAAGTTTCATATCAGCGCACACTCCGCTGCAGAGTGAAAATCTCATTCTGGAAACATCCCCCAGGCTGTGGCTAAGCCATGTCTCCGCAATATCCTTTCTTTCAGGAATGCTAGTTCTGCAAGGTTCGCAGGAGAGCTTCTGTAAAGTTTGGAAGGTAGGAGACGAGGTACTGGCAGAAGTAAAGCTGTGAGTACCGGGCGTGAGTCGTGCTTCGGTAGCTCAGTTGGTAGAGCACTTGCCCGCGAAAGGCAAAGGTCCCGAGTTCGAGTCTCGGTCGGGCACACAGTTTTAATCTGCCAGGAAGTTTCATATCAGCGAAAAATTCGCTGCAGAGTGAAAATCTCATTCTGGAAACATCCCCCAGGCTGTGGCTAAGCCATGTCTCCGCAATATCCTTTCTTTCAGGAGTGCTAGTTCTGCAAGGTTCGCAGGAGAGCTTCTGTAAAGTTTGGAAGGTAGGAGACGAGGTACTGGCAGAAGTAAAGCTGTGAGTACCGGGCGTGAGTCGTGCTTCGGTAGCTCAGTTGGTAGAGCACTTGCCCGCGAAAGGCAAAGGTCCCGAGTTCGAGTCTCTGTCGGGCACACAGTTTTAATCTGCCAGGAAGTTTCATATCAGCGCACACTCCGCTGCAGAGTGAAAATCTCATTCTGGAAACATCCCCCAGGCTGTGGCTAAGCCATGTCTCCGCAATATCCTTTCTTTCAGGAGTGCTAGTTCTGCAAGGTTCGCAGGAGAGCTTCTGTAAAGTTTGGAAGGTAGGAGACGAGGTACTGGCAGAAGTAAAGCTGTGAGTACCGGGCGTGAGTCGTGCTTCGGTAGCTCAGTTGGTAGAGCACTTGCCCGCGAAAGGCAAAGGTCCCGAGTTCGAGTCTCGGTCGGGCACACAGTTTTAATCTGCCAGGAAGTTTCTTATCAGCGCACACTCCGCTGCAGAGTGAAAATCTCATTCTGGAAACATCCCCCAGGCTGTGGCTAAGCCATGTCTCCGCAATATCCTTTCTTTCAGGAATGCTAGTTCTGCAAGGTTCGCAGGAGAGCTTCTGTAAAGTTTGGAAGGTAGGAGACGAGGTACTGGCAGAAGTAAAGCTGTGAGTACCGGGCGTGAGTCGTGCTTCGGTAGCTCAGTTGGTAGAGCACTTGCCCGCGAAAGGCAAAGGTCCCGAGTTCGAGTCTCGGTCGGGCACACAGTTTTAATCTGCCAGGAAGTTTCATATCAGCGAAAAATTCGCTGCAGAGTGAAAATCTCATTCTGGAAACATCCCCCAGGCTGTGGCTAAGCCATGTCTCCGCAATATCCTTTCTTTCAGGAGTGCTAGTTCTGCAAGGTTCGCAGGAGAGCTTCTGTAAAGTTTGGAAGGTAGGAGACGAGGTACTGGCAGAAGTAAAGCTGTGAGTACCGGGCGTGAGTCGTGCTTCGGTAGCTCAGTTGGTAGAGCACTTGCCCGCGAAAGGCAAAGGTCCCGAGTTCGAGTCTCGGTCGGGCACACAGTTTTAATCTGCCAGGAAGTTTCATATCAGCGCGCACTCCGCTGCAGAGTGAAAATCTCATTCTGGAAACATCCCCCAGGCTGTGGCTAAGCCATGTCTCCGCAATATCCTTTCTTTCAGGAGTGCTAGTTCTGCAAGGTTCGCAGGAGAGCTTCTGTAAAGTTTGGAAGGTAGGAGACGAGGTACTGGCAGAAGTAAAGCTGTGAGTACCGGGCGTGAGTCGTGCTTCGGTAGCTCAGTTGGTAGAGCACTTGCCCGCGAAAGGCAAAGGTCCCGAGTTCGAGTCTCGGTCGGGCACACAGTTTTAATCTGCCAGGAAGTTTCATATCAGCGAAAAATTCGCTGCAGAGTGAAAATCTCATTCTGGAAACATCCCCCAGGCTGTGGCTAAGCCATGTCTCCGCAATATCCTTTCTTTCAGGAGTGCTAGTTCTGCAAGGTTCGCAGGAGAGCTTCTGTAAAGTTTGGAAGGTAGGAGACGAGGTACTGGCAGAAGTAAAGCTGTGAGTACCGGGCGTGAGTCGTGCTTCGGTAGCTCAGTTGGTAGAGCACTTGCCCGCGAAAGGCAAAGGTCCCGAGTTCGAGTCTCGGTCGGGCACACAGTTTTAATCTGCCAGGAAGTTTCATATCAGCGCACACTCCGCTGCAGAGTGAAAATCTCATTCTGGAAACATCCCCCAGGCTGTGGCTAAGCCATGTCTCCGCAATATCCTTTCTTTCAGGAGTGCTAGTTCTGCAAGGTTCGCAGGAGAGCTTCTGTAAAGTTTGGAAGGTAGGAGACGAGGTACTGGCAGAAGTAAAGCTGTGAGTACCGGGCGTGAGTCGTGCTTCGGTAGCTCAGTTGGTAGAGCACTTGCCCGCGAAAGGCAAAGGTCCCGAGTTCGAGTCTCGGTCGGGCACACAGTTTTAATCTGCCAGGAAGTTTCATATCAGCGCACACTCCGCTGCAGAGTGAAAATCTCATTCTGGAAACATCCCCCAGGCTGTGGCTAAGCCATGTCTCCGCAATATCCTTTCTTTCAGGAGTGCTAGTTCTGCAAGGTTCGCAGGAGAGCTTCTGTAAAGTTTGGAAGGTAGGAGACGAGGTACTGGCAGAAGTAAAGGTGTGAGTACCGGGCGTGAGTCGTGCTTCGGTAGCTCAGTTGGTAGAGCACTTGCCCGCGAAAGGCAAAGGTCCCGAGTTCGAGTCTCGGTCGGGCACACAGTTTTAATCTGCCAGGAAGTTTCATATCAGCGCACACTCCGCTGCAGAGTGAAAATCTCATTCTGGAAACATCCCCCAGGCTGTGGCTAAGCCATGTCTCCGCAATATCCTTTCTTTCAGGAGTGCTAGTTCTGCAAGGTTCGCAGGAGAGCTTCTGTAAAGTTTGGAAGGTAGGAGACGAGGTACTGGCAGAAGTAAAGGTGTGAGTACCGGGCGTGAGTCGTGCTTCGGTAGCTCAGTTGGTAGAGCACTTGCCTGCGAAAGGCAAAGGTCCCGAGTTCGAGTCTCGGTCGGGCACACAGTTTTAATCTGCCAGGAAGTTTCATATCAGCGCACACTCCGCTGCAGAGTGAAAATCTCATTCTGGAAACATCCCCCAGGCTGTGGCTAAGCCATGTCTCCGCAATATCCTTTCTTTCAGGAGTGCTAGTTCTGCAAGGTTCGCAGGAGAGCTTCTGTAAAGTTTGGAAGGTAGGAGACGAGGTACTGGCAGAAGTAAAGCTGTGAGTACCGGGCGTGAGTCGTGCTTCGGTAGCTCAGTTGGTAGAGCACTTGCCCGCGAAAGGCAAAGGTCCCGAGTTCGAGTCTCGGTCGGGCACACAGTTTTAATCTGCCAGGAAGTTTCATATCAGCGCACACTCCGCTGCAGAGTGAAAATCTCATTCTGGAAACATCCCCCAGGCTGTGGCTAAGCCATGTCTCCGCAATATCCTTTCTTTCAGGAGTGCTAGTTCTGCAAGGTTCGCAGGAGAGCTTCTGTAAAGTTTGGAAGGTAGGAGACGAGGTACTGGCAGAAGTAAAGCTGTGAGTACCGGGCGTGAGTCGTGCTTCGGTAGCTCAGTTGGTAGAGCACTTGCCCGCGAAAGGCAAAGGTCCCGAGTTCGAGTCTCTGTCGGGCACACAGTTTTAATCTGCCAGGAAGTTTCATATCAGCGCACACTCCGCTGCAGAGTGAAAATCTCATTCTGGAAACATCCCCCAGGCTGTGGCTAAGCCATGTCTCCGCAATATCCTTTCTTTCAGGAGTGCTAGTTCTGCAAGGTTCGCAGGAGAGCTTCTGTAAAGTTTGGAAGGTAGGAGACGAGGTACTGGCAGAAGTAAAGCTGTGAGTACCGGGCGTGAGTCGTGCTTCGGTAGCTCAGTTGGTAGAGCACTTGCCCGCGAAAGGCAAAGGTCCCGAGTTCGAGTCTCGGTCGGGCACACAGTTTTAATCTGCCAGGAAGTTTCATATCAGCGCGCACTCCGCTGCAGAGTGAAAATCTCATTCTGGAAACATCCCCCAGGCTGTGGCTAAGCCATGTCTCCGCAATATCCTTTCTTTCAGGAGTGCTAGTTCTGCAAGGTTCGCAGGAGAGCTTCTGTAAAGTTTGGAAGGTAGGAGACGAGGTACTGGCAGAAGTAAAGCTGTGAGTACCGGGCGTGAGTCGTGCTTCGGTAGCTCAGTTGGTAGAGCACTTGCCCGCGAAAGGCAAAGGTCCCGAGTTCGAGTCTCGGTCGGGCACACAGTTTTAATCTGCCAGGAAGTTTCATATCAGCGCACACTCCGCTGCAGAGTGAAAATCTCATTCTGGAAACATCCCCCAGGCTGTGGCTAAGCCATGTCTCCGCAATATCCTTTCTTTCAGGAGTGCTAGTTCTGCAAGGTTCGCAGGAGAGCTTCTGTAAAGTTTGGAAGGTAGGAGACGAGGTACTGGCAGAAGTAAAGCTGTGAGTACCGGGCGTGAGTCGTGCTTCGGTAGCTCAGTTGGTAGAGCACTTGCCCGCGAAAGGCAAAGGTCCCGAGTTCGAGTCTCGGTCGGGCACACAGTTTTAATCTGCCAGGAAGTTTCATATCAGCGCACACTCCGCTGCAGAGTGAAAATCTCATTCTGGAAACATCCCCCAGGCTGTGGCTAAGCCATGTCTCCGCAATATCCTTTCTTTCAGGAGTGCTAGTTCTGCAAGGTTCGCAGGAGAGCTTCTGTAAAGTTTGGAAGGTAGGAGACGAGGTACTGGCAGAAGTAAAGCTGTGAGTACCGGGCGTGAGTCGTGCTTCGGTAGCTCAGTTGGTAGAGCACTTGCCTGCGAAAGGCAAAGGTCCCGAGTTCGAGTCTCGGTCGGGCACACAGTTTTAATCTGCCAGGAAGTTTCATATCAGCGCACACTCCGCTGCAGAGTGAAAATCTCATTCTGGAAACATCCCCCAGGCTGTGGCTAAGCCATGTCTCCGCAATATCCTTTCTTTCAGGAGTGCTAGTTCTGCAAGGTTCGCAGGAGAGCTTCTGTAAAGTTTGGAAGGTAGGAGACGAGGTACTGGCAGAAGTAAAGCTGTGAGTACCGGGCGTGAGTCGTGCTTCGGTAGCTCAGTTGGTAGAGCACTTGCCCGCGAAAGGCAAAGGTCCCGAGTTCGAGTCTCGGTCGGGCACACAGTTTTAATCTGCCAGGAAGTTTCTGTAAGAAGTCTGTTTTGAACGAAAATTAACAATTAACAAAATTTTAAATTTTTAGAATCTTTTCTGATGACTGTAACGACCCCACCACATGACGTAAGCGTTATGAAAAATGCGTTGATGTTGCTAAGTAATTTATTTTTTTTTATTGTTGGTGAACATGAAGTGCCCGCCCCCCCCCCTTCCCCCCGTCCATTGCAACCATGGTTTTCCGGGTTATGGAAAACTCGTCGGTAATGCTAGGTTTAAAACCGCCACCTGACATCAACAACGTTATTAGTTGCCACGCCAGTGCACCAGAAATGTTAAATGCAAAACAAATAATTGATTTACCCGAAGTGGACGAGATATTATGACCAATTGAGATAAGGACTCGTAAAATCAGTGGAAAAAGATTTATAATCTGTAGTAAAGTAATACCACTTACCAGATTACTTACTATAAAAGTACCTAGTTTTCAACCGGAAAAATAATGGCAGAGAGTTTTAGAAATACCGTAACTGCCGAAATTATAAAACGATTACTACATACGGAAAATGTTAATACCCTTGCTGTTGCCACTCTCTCGGCTCCTCAGTTCAAGACTACACATTGTCGAGATGCACTTGCCTCTTTACGCACCATTAAGAGTGCCAAGGGGATTATTTCAGAAATTGTGCTGCACAAACAAACGGAAAACCAAGGTTGCCGAGAATTCCACAACACAAGTCAAACCCACAGACACAGAGAGTGATCACTATAAACTTGTTACTGAGAAGAATGATGTTTGGGCGAACAACGTGAAACCAATATACCTACGGAAGTAAGTTATTATTTAAAAAGAGCTGTGGCTGATTTATAGCAGGATCCATTACTTTTTGGAGAAGTCCTACGACTGAACTCTGCAAAGGTGCAGAAAGTCACTATCAAACACTTGCAGTGCACGGTGAAGTTCACAGTTACAGAACAACAAGTCCCTTACTACTCATACGACTGCACTACCGTCCAAGCAGCGCCGGTAGTGTTTACACGATTCGAATCCATCAGAAATTGCGTACAAAGGAGGAGCTGCGGATGTACAGCATTCGCGACGAATCAATAGAACGAGTATGAAGCATTCTCGGCTAAAGCATTGCAAATCTGTGTTAACTTATATCAGCACCATTGAAGAACAAGACATGTGCAGATGTTGCTGCGCACTAACTTGATTTACTGTTCCACAGAAACGACTCCAACCGATCGACTGCTACCGAGCGAGGGCTACACAGCTGTGGCTTCAAATGGTTCAAATGGCACTGAGCACTATGGGACTTAACCTCTCAGGTCATCAGTCCCCTAGAACTTAGAACTACTTAAACCTAACTAACCTAAGGACATCACACAACACCCAGCCATCACGAGGCGCTGTGGCTTCGCGTCGCCAACAGAAGTCTCTGAGGCCGCCTTCGGCAACGTGGTTGCAGCCTCTCCAGTGGCGAGGTACCGCGTCCGTACGCAGCTGAACCTTTTCCCCGCCCGTGGTATAATGTACGATACACGCTTGCCACAGCTCACGTGATCGTCCCTCTTCCGAGAACCGTGAGGTGGGAGCACGTAATGTAAGCTTCAGTTACTGCAACTACACAGCCTGTCCCTCTGAAAAGAAAGTAACGACATCTTTTTTCTAATTACAAACGCTTTCGCTGCTCCTTGCACAAATACACTGAAGAGCCAGAGAAACTGGTACACCTGCCTAATATCGTGCAGAGCCCAGCGAGCATGCAGAAGTGCCGCAACACGATGTGGCGTGGACTCGATTAATGTCCGAAATAACGCTGGAGGAAATTGACTTCATGAATCCTGCAGGGCTGTCCGTAAATCCGTAAGATTACGAGCGGCTGGAGCTCCTTCTGAGCAGCACGCTGCACGTCATCCCAGATATGCCCGATAATGTTCACGTCTGGGGAGTTAGGCGGCCTGCGGAAGTGTTTAAACTCAGAAATGTAGCAATTCTGGACGTGTGGGGTGACGCATTGTCCTGCTAGAATTGCCCAAGTGCGCCGGAATGCTCAACGGACATAAATGGATGCAGGTGACGACACAGCATGCTTACGTACGTGTCACCTGTCAGGGTCGTATCTAGACGAATCAGGGGTCCCATAACACTCCTACTGCACACACCCCACACCACTACAAAGCCTCCACCAACTTGAACAGTCTCTCGCTGCCGTGCAGGGCCATTGATTCATCAGGTTGCCTCAGGTTCACGCCCTCACGCTCAGCATTGAAATCTGCTGCAGTTTGAGGAGGTGTAGCACTTCTGTCACGCTGAACGATTCTCTTCAGTCCTCATTGGTTCCACCCATTCTTACAGGCTCTCTTTCCGGCAACAGCGATGTCGGAAATTTCATGTTTTACCAGATTTCTGATATTCACTTCTGAAATGTTCGTACGGGAAAATTCCCACTTCATCGCTAACCCAGAGCTGCTGTGTCCCATCCATCCGTGGCTCGTGTGTAACGCCACTTCCAAACTCGCTTAAATCTTGATAACCAACCATTGCAGCAGCAGTAATCGATGTAACAACTGCGCCAGACGCTTGTTGTCTTATATAGACGTTGCCGACCGCCGGGCCGTATTCTGCCTATTCACAACAAAAATTTACCCTAAAAAAATCATGGTATCTGAGTGTGTGTGTGTGTGTGTGTGTGTGTGTGTGTGTGTGTGTGTGTCATGGCTGAGTTGTTCTTCCCTTCCTAGCAACAGCGTTTGATTTTTTTCACTTTGAGCAAATAATTGTAGTCTCCAGCCAAAAAAAAAGGATCCATTTTTGCTGGTGAGATCGCGTTTTGCTGTGGAGTACCAGGTGGCCGGGAACTTGCAGGAGGTGGCAAAGAGTCTATTCTGCCATCTGTCGGTGGCAGTTCTTACTATGAGGTGCAGACCATTAGCCGAGGCTAGAGAGCCTGTATAGCAGAGAGAGTGGCCATAGGTGAAGTTGCCCGTGATTGGTTGATTAGCTTTGGCGCCATTTTTCTGCCAAACGTCTCTCGCGCTTCCTATGTTCGCCGTGCTTTTGAGTTGAATTGAAGTTCAGAGAATTTTCGGAAACGATTAAAAGGTATTTGAATTATTGAGAGACTTGTTACGCGTTGTGCATGCATGTTCGATTTAGTTGTATATCGTTTTTAGTACGTAATTAGCGTTTGCGTGCATACTGGTAGCATCAGAAGCTTTTCTGAAGCCAATATCTGACAGTCCTTGCTGGAAATGGAAAGTTTCTGTAATTGTTGTGCCATGCTCATTCAACTTTATAGCGTCAAACTTTATTTCGTTCCGAATCAGAACACTAGGCATTATTTTGGTTTCAGTATTATTGCCTGACTGTTGACGCAAGCAAGTTGTAAGCATGTTTTCCGCAGTTGTCGTGGTTGCTGAAACATTATTCGTAGTAAATAATTGTAGGTACTCTTGAAGGCAGTTTTTAATAGGCCTACTTACTATGGGGTAGGAGGGATACGGTAGTTTTCTTGTTATGTTTGGTCGTTATTGCAGTAGCCTACATTTAACATTACCTGATTTTTGTAATCTATTTCGTTTGTTATGTACGAAAGGTATTCAATATATATGAAAGAAAGTCATAAGCAGTTGTTTACTTGGGACGTGCAAAAAGTTTGAAGAGGTGACAAGCAGTACTAATACGTCTCACACATTTTGCATGTCACAAGTAAACAACTGCTTACGACTTTCATTCATCTGACGTAATACAGGTACGTTAAATCTTTAGCGTTATGCACTTCCGATACAAAACAAATGCTATACACTATTTTTTTTTATTTACGTTACTTTCATTGCAATATGTCTAGTAAAAGAACTTGAAAGGAGATAAATGCAAGTCACGAATAATTTTTACAGCCACTGTATCAAATTTTCCTGTACTGTACGTAGTAGGCTACTATGAGTATATTATAGCTGTAAAGAAAGGCATTTAACGAATGATTTCGCCATATTGTCTTGTGCTTTTGATTCGGTGAGTGTGTACTCCACTATTCCAGTACTGGCCATTCAAAAGTCCCGCCCGCAGTTTGGCAGAAAAATGGCCGCCGTATCGTCCGATTGGCCACCCTCTCCCTATACAGGCTTTCTAGCCGAGGCCAACAGCTGCTGCCATCTCTCATCGCCCCCGTATACTACGTGGAACGGGCAGTGTGTGATCAGTCATTACCTCCTGCAGCTTTCTGCACTCATGGTTCTGCAGAGTGAAACGCAACAGAATGGACAAACAACAAAGAGAAGAGGGGCGTGCGTGATTCAGCTCACCCAGTTTCCATTTCTTGTCAGAAAAATTGAAAAATTATGGAAATGCTTTATTTAACAAGTTTTAAAACGGACTAGAAAGTATAAAATAACTTCCCTCAGCCGCATATACATTCCTAAATTTTCTGAAAATGTCCACCAGTGATTTTTTAATAACTCCGACAATACGTGTAAAATTTAAAAAGAAAAGTGTGGGGTGACTGCAGCAATTGATGCGTGAATAGTTTACCTAACTAATGAGAACTTCAAATGATGTGTACAAACAGTAAAGAAAGGAGTCTTCCTCCTAATTTTAAGACAATAGCTGTGTGATTTGTGTAGCAGGTTTGGTTGAAATTGGTCCAGTGGTTTAGGAGATGTGGAAAATATATATATATATATATATATATATATATATATATATATATATATATATATATATATATATATATATATGGATTAATAATTCATGGCTAATAATAATTTATGAGGACCAATTCTTTATAATACATCATATCGAACTACAGTAGTAGCTCCATCAACAATAGAAATAGTTTTTGTTTCGCTTGCAATTGTTTTAGGAAATTTATTATACATTTTGTTTTTTATTTGCACCAATGATACTTAATTTTTCAGTTATGTAGCGCATTCAAGTAATACTTTTCAGTAACGCTTCTTTTTTTATTAAACATACCTTACAACTTAAAAAGGTCCATAAATACATCCATTTGCAAAGAAGTAGTTTTCGGTAGGAGGGAATGGAGGCGGCGCAGCTGTGGCAGTTCAGCCGAGGGCACAGACAGGATCAGTTTCGTTCCGTTCTGTGGGACAGCGACTAAGGAGGGATTTGCAGGCGATGGCAGTGACTTCTGATGAGCGATGACGAGGTGTGTGTTCCATGTTAGTATTCTGTCGGGGTTTAGTCCTAAACATTGGTAGGTTGGTTGCAGATGGAGGCCTGGGCGACGGAGACGCCGACCGCTCAGCCACGCAGCCTGCAGAGCTGTGGCGCCAGTCGCGTTGCTGCGTGGAGTACCGGCAGCGGTGGGGCCGCGGCGCGGTTCCACGCTGTGCGAATTACAGGTGTCAGAGTTCTGAGAGTCCGGAACCTGACGACGTCGCCCTCTACATCGAAACTTTCGTCGAGTAACGACAACGCCACCTAGAGAGAAGGCCTGAGTGCTGCCTGCGAACAGCATGACGGGTAGCCAAGAGTAGTCATAACAAAAGGAAGCGAGAAGTGTGTTATAACGTTGTGCTGTGCATGGAAGTATGTGAATGCAGCACAACGTAACTGTTTTAGAACGTTTTTAACGTTATTTATGTGATGCACAGTTCGAATTTGTGTTAGTGACAGACAAAATGCCGTACAGATGTTGTGTGACCAGGTGTAAAGGCAATTACCCGACGGGACCGAAAGTGCAAGTTTTTTCATTTCCAAAGGAAGAAAAATTATAAGAAAAGTGGAAACGGGCTATCCCAAGGGAAAATTTAACAATCAGCAAAACAACAAAGGTAATTAATTTAAGTTCATTTACGATTATACTGTAATATAAAGTAAACAATGTGAGCCATAACCTTAAATTTACACATCCCCTGGCACTTACTGTGTTAATCTTTTGAGAGTACTGTATTATTATTATTATTACCGTCACTAATGTACCTTAAATTCTGGGGAAATTAAAGCTAAAAGCGTGTCCATTGCAATTTTGATTTTCTACGTTCTCGCTGAATTCTCAGAAGTTAAAGGACACTAAACGCCAATTTCTGTTGAGTTATGAGGGTATCACTATTATTTACTTACTTGTTTTTATTTCCTGTCCGATTTTAGTTGTTTGCTTTCCATGAAAGGGAAGCCTAATATGGAATAAGAGCGAATCATTACGTGGTTCGGCGTTTTCCACGTAATGTGTTTAAAGAGATTGTTTTGTTATTGATTTAGAGAACTGCATTTGAGGAGTTACATTACTATGTCAGCAGACCTGCTCTTCTAAATCTAACACGGCGTTGTGTTTAGCAGGTTTAGATGTTTAGGCCTGTTAGCTTTTCACCATGTTTATCATAGCTTCATTAATTGAAGTTATACATGTATGCAGCTCTCTGTGATTTTATATAGGCTATTATAGGGAGAACTGATATTGGTCTATAGTTACCTTGTATGTCTCTGTCACCATTTTTGTGTATTGAAAGTGTAACTATAAATTTAAGGCATTCAGGGAAAGGATTATTATCAATAATTTTATTTACAAAATGGAGCATTGGCTTTCTAATTTCCATAAGTATACATTTTAGAACCGAGTTGCTGTGCCCATGGTAGTCCTCTGTTCTGGAGCTGTTCAGCTTGTTTTCTGAGTTGGGAAGATCTGTAGCAGTAGTTTTTCTCCAAGTGATTCTTTTATTTGTTTTACTTTGTAATTGCAAAAGGAAGGCCCCCACATAAGATGCATCATCACTTTGTGATACAAGGAAACTTTCAGAATTCACAAAATATTCATTCAAGTTAATTGGGACAGTGATTTCTTCCCTTCCTATGTTTGTTTCACGTTTTATCACATTCCAAGATGGTTTTCATTTCTTTTTAGAATTTAAAATGTACTCATTAGCTTTGATTTTTGCTGCTTTAATTTCAAGTATGTACATTTCTCTCAAGCTTATAGAGTTGTTCTTGTTCTTACAACTGTCAGCAGTTATGTTCTTCACCAGCAGTACAATATCCTCATTTTACTGAGTTGTGGTGTGGGTAAATTTTTTAGTGTGTGGTTAGTGATTATGGTATTGCCAGTGTGTCATCACAAGAGAGCTGTTACTGCCTAGTGTGTGCTTCATGATGGAAATGAATGTGTAGAAGCTGGTCAGTATAATGGACCATTCAATTAGTTTGAAGTCATTTCTCATTCTTTCAGTGTTCTCTTCATTGAGAATTCTGTATTTAGTTAACATCTTGAAATTATCAGTAGACAGTTTTCCATGTTCGAGCCATATGCCATCATGTCATATATTCCTAATTTGATGGTATCACATTCTGATTATTTCTGCTCATTGCCATGCCATGCTTCCATCCTGATTGGTTTTTTATTTAAGCAACATAAATTCATTGAGCTTACCACATTCAGCAAATACCATTTTTTCTCTTTACTTTTTATTTCTGGGTTAATATCCCCAGTGGCAAAAATTTTGTAATGATATTTTGGAGTCATTAGACTTAAAGTGGAGAACCTTCTTGTGACTGTTTCTTCATCAGTAGCTGGCATTTGGTAAATAGATGCAATAAGAAGTTTGTGAGTGTGAAATGCCACAGCAGATGCTTCAAAAACATAACTTGTTGTCACTGAATAAGCAAATTGTACAAACAAGTTTTTGTCTGTACATTTAATCCAATCTTCAGACAAATAGAGATTGCTGCACTTAATTTCATCCAGCCAGTACTGGAATTAAGTAACTATACTACTTAAGGATCGAACATTTACATGTAACAAAATTAACTCATTTTCGCTACAACAAGGAAGTGGGCCTAGTTTTTTTATTAAATTTTAGTGTGTCTTTTGTACTATGTTCTGATGTTCTTTGTCATTGCCAAGACCAATATATCTCTGGCTTTGTCAGGCTTATACATTTCTCTGATCAAGCTCTGATGGTTGAGACATGTGGTACTACTCGCTAGGGCAGGCCAATTTATTATTTCCCATGTTAAATACTTTTTGGGTTAATTTTAATGAATGAACTGCTCTAGAAAGAGAATGTAGTACTCACAGTGCTCAAGATATTTGTAAAAAGTAATGATGATCTCAACCAGCTTTTTTAATAACGTGACTCGGGAAAGAACAGGTAGCCTTATATGAATGGTCAGACAGTGAGGTCAAAGGTAACTCAACTAATAGTTCCTAAATATCTCCCAGAAATAGTTATAAAATGTAATATTCAGTATTTACATATATGAAAGTTTCTTTTTAATTTACTCCCTCAGTAATATTAGTTCATTTACTAAGATCATTGTAATTGGTCCTGCATTGTCATGTGGATTATTGGTTGTAGGTGTGTGAACAGCATTTTCACCCTCATGAAATTATAACAACATCTCAAGATATCAGAAGAAATGGAGATGTTCCTCGCACACTTGCAAGACCAAGTTTGCTTTCAACAGCAGTTCCTTCTGTTTTCCCAAACTGCCCTCACTATTTGAGCAAACCTTCAAGCTACAGAATTGGCCCTGAGGTAAAGAGACAGAAACTTGAAGAGCAAAATATTCAGGCAGCTGTTCAGGATAGTCTGAAGGAAAGGGAAATGTATTTAAAAGCTCAGTCCATTGCATCACTGTGTGAGTTAAAGGCAAAACTGTCAATGTTAAAGCTATCTGATTTCTGGAGTATCATTACAAAATCTACATCTGTATTGCTTGCAAACATTGAGACAGTTCCTTCTCCTGTAATAAAATATTCTGTTCTTGTTAGTGAAGGCCTTGATGTATCAGTATTTGTCCTGAACAAGCAAAGAAACAAAATAGGACTAAATGGGGACAAGGTTTTAACAAGGGTTTCAAGCATTATTGAATTAGGTAATCTGTTAGACTGTGTGGAAAAAGCTAACATGCAGATTAATGTTCCAAATAATATTGAACAAATTTTGAGTTATGTATGTGACATTCTGCAGACACTTAATTTATCTGAGTATGAAAAGAGCAAAAACATACACTTTATCATTGAACAGTTGAAATTACTATCATCAAAGAAAATTTCATACATTCCATCATGATATTTTCTTGTTTATCTTACAGTATTTCCCCATGTGCTTATAGATTTAATAGAGATTATGGTTTTTTTGTAGGCCCTCATCCATCAACAATTCAAAGAGTATGTTCTAATATTAACATAGGCCCCCAGAAAGAGCAATGTGAAAATAATTTTTTTATCATATACAAGAGGTAAATTTAAATTTCTTGAACCACATGAATATCATGTCAACCTTTTAATAGATGAGATACATATAAAAGAATATTTTGACTATAAAGGAAGAAGTGTTGTTGGTATGGTTAATGGTGAATGTTTGACAGCAAATTCCACATATGTTTTCATGATCAGCAGTATACTGAGTAACTTTAGAGATGTTGTCCATATTTTACCAGTCAAGAAATTAACAGGTGATAATTTGCATCAATGGATCAAAAGAATAATATTGGGTCTTGAAGATACAGGATTCAAAGTACTGTCTGTAATTTCAGACAATAATTCCATTAATAGAAGGGCAATGTCATCATTTTCAAATCCCTCTTCAGTCTCTTATGTATATAACCATCCTAAAGATTCAATGAGACCATTGTTTTTTGTAATTGACTCTGTACACATTATGAAGTGCATCTGGCATAATTGGTTAAAGCAAAAAAAATAATTCCTGTATGATTTATCCCACATTTCAAAAAAATGATTCTTGCATACATTATGCCTGTTTTGATACCTTACTGAGGCTATATGACCTTGAACATGAAAATCTGGCAAAATATTGTTATGGTCTGACTTTGAAAGCTATGAGACCAAATAACTTTGAAAAGCAAAATGCTACACTAGCTCTGCAAATTTTCTGTGATGTCACAGCTAATGCCCTTCAAACACTGGGTCCAAAACACTCCTTAGTTCACTGTATGGAAACAGCAAATTACATTAGTTTGTTTACCAAATGGTGGAAAATAGCGAATGTGAAAACACCATTTAAGGGTAATAGGTTAAACGATGAATTCATGAGCCCTTTAAAACAATGTACAGTAGATGACCCCAAGTATGCATATCTTACAGGAATGTTAGAATGGCTAAGCAGATGGGAAAAAATAAACATCCGATATCCTGAGGGCTCACTAACAAAAGAAACAAGTTCAGCATTAATTCAAACAACACAGGCCTTTATAAAATTGTCTGAATATTGTATTAACGAGTTGCAGTTTTCCTACTTTTTTACCTGGAAAATTTCAAACTGATTTGCTCGAAGAGAGATTTGGAAAGTATAGGCAGTTATGTGGAGGCCAGTACAATGTTAGTATCAGGCAGGTGTATGAGGTAGAAAAGAACCTTCGCTTGCAGTCTGTAATTAGGCTAAATTTCAAATCAACTGCTTTTGGCGAAATTAGTATACAGTCCATACAGGATGTTTTCTCAGATGACCCAAATACTGACATTGAGATTCCTTCCATATATGAGGAAATAGTAGTCAATCCATCAGAACTTACTGAAAATTCCAGTGAAGATTTGCCTGTTCTTACATATATAGCAGGGTATTGTTGCTACTCTGTTTTGAAAAATACTAAATGTGAGTTTTGTAAAGATATTCTGGTGTTAGATAACATTTTAGATGATCAAGAAATGTATTCCCTAATACAGAATGTAAGTAGAGGAAAACTACTCATTCTTTGCTCTCAGATTATCAGTGTGGTTGTCACTACTTACCTGACTGTTATGAAATTGTGTCATAAATTTGAAGCTGAGTTCCTTAAAGTACCAAACCAAAGAGAACTGGTTTTTCACCTGGCTTGGAATTCAGTTTTAATGAATGAACTGCTCTGGGAAAGGGAATGTGGTAGTCACAGTGCTCAAGATACTTGAAAAAAAGTAATATGGATATCAACCAATGTATTTCTTAATAATTTTACCAAAAAGAAAAATCAAAGCATTGTGAAGGATGCTGTCCCTAGAAAGAAAAACATATTCAACAGAAGTAAGTGAAGCCTGAATTGAACATTAATTGTAAACAGCATGCTGAATTTATGCAGTTTGAATACATACTGTACACACACATTGTAAGAATATTTTTATTCATTACTACCCTGTATTTCTCTGAAATATTGTGATTAATAAAGCTATTACTTAAAAAAGAATACTGATTAATTGGTCAGTAAATGTGAAATCAACCATTGGTCTGGTTCTTGAAACCCCAGATCTTCATGCATTTTTTTGTAAATTTTATTCAAATTTGCTCCAGCTATCATTAATTTCCATTTTGATAATTTGAAACAAATGCAAACAGTAAGTATCCCACTAGCTCCAGCTATAAAACAATTTTTTGGCCTTAGTACAGCATTTTTTGAGAATGCAATTTTATCTGAAAAGTTTGTACACTTCTCTTACATGTCCTAAAATTAATTTGTTTTCAACATACATTGGCTTGCTATCACCATCTTTTCCCATAGAAATGTAACCATGTTAGTCAGGTGTTCACCTGCTAGTATTATCATTACAGTGAAATTTTTCACTAACAGAACAGTTTTAGCAGACAAAGACTGTCAAGGTCTAGGGTCAGAAGTAAAGAGCAGGCCCTGTTCTTCCACTACTTTTGTTTCACACCCTGCAGTTGCTTACTCCAGACTCTTTTTCTATATGAGTTGGGTAGGAAAGTCAACACTGAAAATTTTTCATTTTTACTAATTGTGTTTAAACGTGGCAATCATTTCTGTTTGTGTATCACCACAGCCAAGTATTTCCTGGTTTTCACCAGTTTCTTCCTGAAAGAAGGTTTCACTTAATTTCAATGTTATTTTGTCAGCTTTATCTTTACAATATTTTTTGAGACGAAACATTTCTTTATTACTGAGAATTTCTGTAATGAAGGCAGATGCTTTCAACAAATACAAGCATTTTTCAGCATCCACAAACTCAGGGCCATTAGACATACTTCAACTCAGTTGTACCTTTCCATAAGATTTTTTGCTTTTAATTATCAGTAGTTCAGCTTTCCTTTCATTAGATGATTTCACTCTACATGAAATCTTTCTTAAATACGCAAGCTCAGATTGATCGTCCATGAGTTACATTTCCACAACATTTACTCATGCAGTGTAAGTTTCTTTTGAATGGATTACAACAAAATTTTGACCACTTTTTATCCACAGTTTGTCTTCTTAAGAAATCATAGAAGGATAAATCACAATTATCAAAAAGATGAAGCAGACAAGAAATATGAAAATTTAAAATTCACTAGTTTAAAGCAACGCTTTTTTGAGATACCATTATTCAAACACATTAGTGCCTGACAGTGAAGTTTAG
Source organism: Schistocerca cancellata (assembly GCF_023864275.1). Lineage (NCBI taxonomy): Eukaryota > Metazoa > Arthropoda > Insecta > Orthoptera > Acrididae > Schistocerca > Schistocerca cancellata. The sequence continues at coordinate 154,009,735 of NC_064636.1, forward strand.
TGCTGGAGTTTTCAGAATGTACTGAATGTTATTGCATTCTGTTTAAAATGCCACTACTACTATTTTAAAAGGCTGCTGTATGTATGCTTGACTCGTGCATTACAAGTGTTGCATTGCTGCAACCTGCTCCCCTTTCTCCCTCTAGTGCTTTGCTAATTTTCTTTCAACAATTGATATCTCTTGAAGCTCATTATTGTGTCAATAAGACTGAATGGTTTTGTTTTATTATTATTTATTCCATAGTATTTATTTTCCGTTCTGTTAGTTACAATTCTTAAGCCAAACAGCTTTAAGACGCTGATCTGACACCCACTGAAGACACCTTCTAAATAAGGCAAAATGGGTCTGTGTGCACAAGTTAAATAAAAAACACTTAATGTGCAGCTTGCAAAATGCCTTTTTCTTTTAAACTACTGCATTTTATATACATCATCTGCAAAAACTGCTACCACAAGTAACTTGTTTATTTCATTTTAACGTAACTGTCATGAACCAGTCTGCAAAAGTTGTAATACAGTTGGCAAAGCAAATTGCAGTTAAATAAAATTTATTTAAAGAAACTCTAATTTTGAAATTTTAAGGATTAAAAAATTGGGTTTGGAAGAATTCAGCGTTTTTGTGAATCTAGTAAAGTAGCACACATCTTTAAACCGTAGAAGAAACTGAATAAAGTGGTACAAATTTCAGGTCTGTAAGTCAAATGGTTTTGGGGTTGTGACCTTTTTAAGGTTACAAAGCAAGTCAAAAGTGGCAGAATTTTGGTCATTTTAAAAATTAAGAACTCTAAAATAAAAAGCACAAAAAATATTCAATTTTGGATTTTTCATCATTTTGATAGAATAAAATCATCAATGTTAAATTAAATTTTGTATTGATGGATTTCACATGGAGAGATCTTGATGTTTTCATTATTAAAAATGCTAATTTGTGTGTAGTTAAGAACATGTGTATAGGCCTAATGAAGCCATCAATCCCGTTACAAGTTTTGGATTTGCAGTGTAAAAACCGGTAACTTTTAATGTATTTGTGTGTGAAACAATTGATATAAGAGAAATTTTGTTGAAATAGCGATGTACGACACTAGAAATAAAACATGTAGCCAGAGAAAAGCGTTTCTAGAAGCTCCTGCCAGTAGAAGCCGCTCTTGGACGGACGGCACTTGTATGACTACTCTTGGCAGGCGAGCTGCTCAGCGCACAGGCCTTCTCTCTAGGTGGCGTTCGTAACGATCGCGTAAGGCTGATTATTGTGCTGCCATCTCGTGGCAATAGCTTGCAACAGGGAATTAGTTGCGTAATGCGCCGTTAGATGTCACTACCAGCCGTAACTGACTTAATTTCGTTTCTTTCTACTTTTACAGGAAAATATCTCAACCAACTGAAGTTTTCGCAGTAGCGTCGATTACTTGCTCTTCTTTTTATTTGTACGCCTGATATATGTGACTCCAATACTTAAATCTTTTTCGTGGGCATGCTTCTTGCTCAGTCAAACGGTTTACAACGTGTGTTATATTACTCGCAGCTCGTGGTTGAGCACGACATATTGTATGTTACTTATGATTACTGAAATTTTTGCAGGCAGTACATCGCGTGAACGATGATTGCCGTCATGATACAGTACGGAAATGAGTGATAACTAGAGTTGGGCCGAAACAGTTATTCTGGAGTAACCGTAATCACAGTTACAGTTATTCTTTGATAATCGTTATTTTTAACGGTTATTAATAACTGTGAACTTATTTTCCGCTAGCGTATACCGAATAATCCGATGGGGATGCAGTTAAATAACGACATAATTGGAATCCATCAGTTTAGTTATCAGTATAACTGCGAGTAGTGTGGAATGGCAGGAATGTCGTATGAATCGTGTCATAACCTTAGCTAATTAACTCCGGGTACATTTTAGTTGATGTTAGAACGATTTTTAGTTTTTCATATTATATGTTTGTAGGTTATAGGTCGCTATTGGAAATATTATCGCCGCAGCTGTAACAGAAAGTACGCGGAACTTCGACACAGCACTGTTTAAGTAAAATGTTAACAACCTGCGTTTTTAAGTATGAAGTAATATGTAAACTGAAAGCTGTAAGTTAAATTCAAAGCTTCATTTCTTGTTCTGTTCACTTAACAGAATAAGTGTACAGCCTTGTAATACAACAAAAAATATACGTAATGTGACAGATTCGTTTACTCCTGTCTTGTACAAGATAGGCCTATTGGGGAAAGTGTGAGTACGCTAATCCAAGGTTCATGCAGATCGAAAAGGTTGACAGTGTTACATTTCTGGGACTACAACTCGATAGTAAATTCAGTTGAGAAGGGCATATAATAGAATTGATGAAGCGCCTAAACAAGTCTGTATTTACAGTGAGAATGATGTTAGATGTAGGAGACATAAATATAGAAAAGCTTACATATTTTCACTCTATTATTTCATACGGGAGCATATTCAGTGGTAACTCATCTAACGTAGCAAAAGTTTTTCGCATGTAAAAGCATGTAATAAAAACCATTTGTGGTATAAATTCAAGAACATCATGTTGGAACCTGTTCAAGGAACTTTGTATTCTAACCACTGCTTCCTAGTATACTTATTCCTTAATGAAATTTGTTACAAGTATTTCCTACCAATAACTCAATATATAATATCAGCACTAGAAATAGGAACAGCAATCTACATAAAGACCTAAAGTCACTTACCTTGGTCCAAAAGGAGTCCAATATTCAGGAACATGCATTTTCAACAAACTGCCAGCAAGTCAGCAACCATTAAAAACTTGGTTTCAGATAAAGCACGGTTTACAGTGTGTTTGACTTTTTGATACAGAAGTGTCTGATTCCACCCGTCAGCATCGGCCAGCCACCCCCATCCCCCTCCACACACACGCACACACTCACATCAAAGCAGACAGGTGGAATCGGACGCTTCCATTCACCCCTCCGTCTACTCTGTACATGAATATCGTAACAGAGACTGATAGACCAGCTTAGGTAAAAATTCTGCTATATTTCAGTTTTGACAGCACTTGGTCGCAACAGTCAGGATCAGGTATTCTGTGTATGATAAATTTATTAAAAGTGCGTAAATGTGTTTTATTCTGACAGTGTATCAATTCTGTAAACATTAGCAATTACTGTAATATATTCACATATTTTGACAATCTCCTGACAAATGATGAGGATCATAATTATTATATTCAACTCTCTTATGTTATACTTTCTGACATGTTATTTGCCATTTGCGATGGCCAGTGGCTATTTCCGAAGAAGTACGTACACATTTGTTCGCTCCCGTAACTATCGTCTCTGGAAATATCACTGGGGTCCTAAACTGGGGTCACTGTGTCAGGAACACAGACACACAGTTATTCTGTTACCAACTTCCAGGTTACCTGTAATGGTAGCCCGATAACTGCCAGTGAATGAGAGCTGTGAGCCAATAACGATAACTGCCAGAGGTAATTTTTTTTCCCTTTTATTGTTATTTTCATACCTAAACAATCAGGTAGGCTGTCAGCGGCATACTACGCCGCTCTTCAGCCATAGTGTTGACAATAACGGAACACAGAATGGAGAATCAGAATGAACACAGCGACGGGCAAAAAATAGTGGTCACAGATATACAATTACTATTGAAAAGAAGTACTTCAGTTTTCGAGTTCACGTGTTAATATTATCTGTTATAGAAGAGATCCTACCAGGCTTTGTCTTTTATCCTCTCTTATCCTCACTATTTCGTCTCTTAAAGCTGCCCATTCACCTTCTGCTGTATTCCTTTTCCCTGTTCTAGTCAACCGTTGTCTGACGCTCCCTTCAAGCTCTCAACAGTCTCTGGTTCGTTTAACTTATCCAGGTCCCATCTCCTTAAATTCCTACCATTTTCCAATTTCTTCAGTTTTAATCTACAGTTCGTAACCAATCAATTGTGGTCAGAGTCCACATCTGCCCATTGAAATGTCTTAAAATTTAAAATCTGGTTGTTAAATATCTGTTTTACAGGAATATAATCAATCCTAAACCATCCGGTGTCTCCAGGTGTCTTCCATGTGTACAATCGTCTTTCATGATTCTTAAACCAAGTGTTAGCTATAATTAAATTATGCTCTGTGCAAAACTCTACCAGGCAGCTTCCTCTTTAATTCCTTGCCCCCCGTACATATTCACCCACTAACTTTCATTCTCTTCCTTTTCCCCCTATGGTACTGAATTTCAGTCCACCGTCACAATTAAAGTTTCGACTCCTTTAACTATCTGAATAATTTCTTTTACCTCATCATACATTTCTTCAGTTTCATCATCTACAGAGCTAGTCTGTGATAGGCTGTGGCTCCGTATCTATCTTGGCTACAATAATGCGCTCACTATGCTTTCAATAGTAGCTTGCCCACATTCATATTTTCTTATGCATTATACGCTAAGTCCTGCATTATCTCTATTTGAGTTTGTATTTATAACCTTGTATTCACCTGACCAGAAGTCCTGTTTCTCACACCACTGAATTTCACGAAAGCATACTATATCTAACTTTAAACTATCAATTTACCCTTCTAAATTTTCTAACCTACTTGCCCAATTAAGGGACTACCATTCCACACTCTGATCCATGGAATACCACTTTTGTTTAAGGAAGGACTATTTTACCTTCGGAATGTTTTATCCAAGAGGGCGCCATCATCATTAAACCATGCAGTAGAGCTGCATGCAGTCAGGAGAAATAATGGCTATGGTTCCCCCTTGCTGCCAGCCATTCGCAAGGCGGTTGATGTTACAAGGCCACATCAGACAATCATCCAGACTACTGAAAAGCCCGCTGCCCCTCTTCAGGAACGACAAGGTGACCTCTCAATATATACCCCTCCGTTGTGGCTGTACCTACGATAGAGCTATCTGTATCACTGAGGCACATAATCCACATCAGCAACGGCAAGGTACATGGTTCATTAAAAACTATAAAACAAAAACAAAATTTGTTAATTGTTGCTGAACTAGGTTAACAACATACTCTTTGAAGAGCTACTGATGTGTAAGTATGGTCTAGAAGCGGGAAACGCCTCTTAGCAAAATAAACACACTTTCAATAATGTGTGCGACCGACTTCATGACCCCCACAGAATGTTTAAAAATGCAAATTTAGCTCATTGCTACTTTTTAAAGAAATGTTGATATATTAAGTCATATCCTGATCGTGGAAATATTGAATACGACTGTCAGTAGGAAAAGTGACATCTGCAAAAGAGACTAAAATTTTTGGTTAAATTTTAACCAACAAATTTGAGGTATATATGGAATTTTTATAGAAGAATTCATTAAAACGATAAATAATAATTTTATAAATTATAAAATATAAAATATCTGACTAGACTACAATATTCTCAAGAGGTGGGTATAAAATAAGCCCCGCACTCATCTTGGTAGGAGCAAGTGCAACAGAAATTGTATGGACAGGTGGAGAATTGAGTGGCTGTCGAGAACGTTACTTTTAAGCTCGAGGACGTATGGAAGACGACTGAGCAAAAATTTTCCTCTGTGAGTGAGCTAAAATGGCAAGCCGTTTGAAGTCATATGGAAGATGTCGGAAAGAAAGGTAAAATGCAAATGAACGTATGGCGTTAGTGGCCGGGAATTCCCAGGCAGGAAGTTCGGCTGCCAGAATGGAACCCGTGCACCCCGTGCATGGTGTTCCAACGCGCCGACCATTCAGCTATTCGGGCGGACTGGAAAGAAAGGTACTGAGCACGAATAATTAACAGACGAAATAGGAGATGTTGTTATCGATTTTTATGCTAGCGATTCCAGCGACACCAATGACGAGAATGAATTTCGATCCTTATTTTTTGACGGCAGCGATTCAATGAAAGCCAGTAAATAGTATTCTATATGTTTTCCATGTAAACAGTGTCGCGAGGTTATAAACTACATTTTTCTCCCTTTTTTAGTCTGACGAGAGTTCCTTCTTGCCGTGTGTGCTTGGAGTGTTATTTTCCTTTGATTGAACCGTTGTTTAGGTGATGATTTTTAGTTTCATTCTCTAGTCAGTCATTACGGACTTTGAAAATTTGTACACTCGCGTTCAGAGAAAACAGAACACCTTCAACGACTAGAGACACAACGCCCACATTCACGGAACATGTACATTAATATGTTCTGCAGAAATGATTAGCATTTCAGTGACTTCGGTTCAACATGTGCCCTGTATCCCATTAGGCACAAGGTCCACGATAGACTCTGATAATTTGTTCCATGTGTTATGGCATCAATGCGTGTAAGGCGCCAATGGCGTACTGTGGTACAGCCATCCACGGTGCATTCATCTGATCCAATAGTTCATCTATGGTGGTCGGCACTGGGTCACAGCACTGTCCCACATCCCTCACATTATCCATTGGTGACAAGTCTGTTTATCTGGCGTGCCAGGGCAAAAGGCTGACATCCTGTCACACCAATAATGCATGTGTTCATGTAACAACATGTGCTCATGCATTGTACTGCTGAGAAATGGCGTCTGAGGTGTTGTGCAGGCAGGGTATGGCTACAGGTCGCAGGATGTCATTCACGTGAGTCACAATGGTCACAGTGCCCTGGACAGGCACCAACTGTGATCTGTGGTTGTAGCCAACAGCACCCAACAGCATAAAGCCTCGAACTGGCGCTGTACGTCTTGTGCAAATGCAGTCACTGTGATGCCACTCCTCCAGTCTGTGACAAACTAAAAAGTTACCTTTATTTTCAAAGACACAGAACCTGGATTCCCGCAAAAACACTATCTCATACCATCCCTGTCCTCAGTCACGTCGTTGCATACACCATTGCCGTCTGACATGTTTCTGCACATTCGTCAAAGGTAGGTTGACAAGTGGACTACGAGCACGTAATCCATGCCGTAATAAACGGCGACGGACTGCCAGCCCTGGTAGCGTTCGATGTGTTCCACAGTTGCGCCAGACCCGGGGAGGATGCAGATCTGTCCTACCTTGCCATTCGGATGAAATGTCGATCTTCTCGAGAGGCTGGTGTGGATGGTGCGTCCTGACCCGTCTCGTCGTGATCTTCGGCCTTCCGTGAACCATTCTGCACCCACCCGCTACACTGCCGAATCGCTTCGTCCCACGGGAGTAGCAATTTCCTGGATGGATGCGTCACATTGTCTCAAGCCAGTAATGCGCCCTCTTTGAAGGTCATTGATTTGACAGTACGGTTCACGCATACATCTCAGAGGAATCCTGCAGGTTTGCGCAGGTCACTCTGATCCATTACCTTCGGTTTATAACAACAAAGAGAGCCGCAGGTGCGTTTTACTGGTCGGTGACGTTGCGCCTCTATATCTATGTTGACGCGCGGGCCGACATGGTTCAAATGCCAATCATTTCTGCAGAAAATACGAATGTGAATGTCCTGTGAATACGAAACGTTTTATCTCCAGTCGTTCAAGGTGTTCTGTCTTTTCTGAACGGAGTGTATACTTGGCAAAGTATTGCTCGTATGGACATAGTATGATCTTCTGCAGACTCGGTTGCTGTAGCTTAGGAGTTGAGCAGGGTTATTGTGTGAGGACTTGAGCTGTAGAACTTACCTCGGCTATCGCGCTTTGCTCGTCCGCAAGGCAGCCACCACCATTACCTTCGTACCCTCTCATTCCACGCCGTCTGCAGAGCTAGGAGCCAAGTAGTTCCGTATGCACTTCAGAGCTAACGGGCCACTGATTTACGTACGCGGTGATGGCGCCCTTTAGTGATCAAAATGGTTGCTATAGGATCTACATCAGGCGAATTTAGTCGCCAAGACATCAACATGAGTTCACTATAATGCTCCTCAAACCAATGTAGCACGCTTATGGCTCTGAGGCATGGACAGTTAGTTACACTGCTGAAAGACGACGTCGCAGTCGGGGAAGACACTGAGTGTGAAGGGATGCAAGTGGTTCGCAGCTGTCAACGAGTCTTCGATTACTACCACTGGTCCCATGCATGCGCAGGAGAATGTGACTTATAGCATAATGCTGCTCCCACCGGCCTGCACGTTTGTGTACACGACGAGCGACCTAGTGTAGCAAAAACGTGATTCGCTCACAGCAGTTTCCACTGGTCGACGAGCGAATCCAGATGGCCCCATGCCTACTGCGACCGTAATTGACGATGACGTTGGGTAAAAATGTGTGGTGTGCTGCAGAGTTTCATGTTCGACAATGTCGGATGAACGGTGTGCCCCGAAACGCTTGCCAGTGCACCAGCTTCGTGCTCTATCGGTAGAGATGCCAAAGATCGCCATCTGTCCTACTTCACAGAACAGACAAGCCTCCGAACCCCACACTGTGTGAAGAGTCGTGGTCGTCTAACAATTTACCGCCTAGTGGTAGTTTCACTGTCCTTCCACCTTTCTTCACGACAGTAGCATGTGAACATTCGACCAGCTTCGTCGCTTTCGAGATACTTGCTCACAATCTCTGTTAATTGTCAAAGCCGCTTATCTCCATTTGCAGCCCACGTCTTCGATAGGGTAATACCCTGTCCACTTCTGCTCTGCTTACATACTCTTGTTATAGCGTAACGTGCCCGCAAGGCCACAAGGCGGCATCCAACATCACAGTGGGCAGCGGTCATAGTGTTTTGGCCCATCACCATACAGAGGTATTAAGTAGATTTTACCACATATGATAAGGCTGGGCGAAGATGTGCATTACTATCTATGCAATCTTTGATCTCTCTCTTTCCAAAGACAGTGACGATATCGGAGAAATTTGATCCAGTTGACAGGAGGAAGACTTTTTTTTTTTCTAATCGTCTCTGGCAGTACCTCATATTCTCCATTACGAGCGATGTAATGAAGACGAATATCATTTAGTGTACTCAACATTAAGATGTCACAGGATTTGTCACACACATCGTTGCGAATCAACATTCTGAATGCTCCAAGGATAAGAAACGAGCCATAAGGTAATTTGAAAGCCATTTTTGTGACGTCAACCTATTATTAAGGAAAATGTATTTTATGTTTACAGAGGGTTATCCACAGAGGAGAGAAGTATTATTGTTTTAGTATTCCTGGTCCTAAGTAGCAGTCTTCACGGCACATCTAACATTATATGGGACAAAGGAGTTGAAGAAAATAAGTATATAAAACTACAGTAAAAAATACAAAACAAAAGAACAGAAAATCATTTTTTAAGCGAATGCTATGAACAGTGATAGCAGTAGTGCTACGAGGGTGGCCAAAGCTGGTTTCACAGAAAGTTGTAAAAAGTACAAGCAACTGAAACATTTGTGAGACGACAATTTGAACATAATATACGTAAAAGTAACTAATACACGTTTACAGATCTGTTTTTTGAAGTCAATAAAGGAAGGGAATGATTAAGTTTCTACGTTACGAGGAGGTAATTGGCCCGGTGTGATTCATGACGGAACTAGAAAAACCATTTCAGATCCACCCAGGTAAGCCCTACGTATCCCTGGCCGAAACACTTGGCTAGCATACTGGTAATAAATTATATATTGAAACCCTCTTCATGAAACTATCTATCAGAGAGAACAATATTAACATTTCTGCGGCAGTTCCTGAGATTTGTCTTGGTGTACAGACAGAAAAACATGTGCTTGTCGACTTTGAATACATAATCTGAAGCGTTAGCCTGACTTTGTACTAGATGTATTTCTGTATCTGATTTCACATAAGAACAGAGTATTCGCACTATTCGATTATTCTTTTGTGCGAGAGAATTAGTCAGTTTTCAGTGTAAAACGTTATTTTTCATTATATAAAATAATATTTTGACTGCTCATTATGGGGAATCAGGCCATCATTTCCTTGAACACAAGTTTCTGAATAATAGGTTACGCTTTCACAATATTGTGTAAGTCACTTTACTGTTACTAAACTCAGAAACTGGAACTCCTGTGTTAGCTTTTTACAGGGTCTTTCGAAATTATTCATTCTAATTAATACAGACGACAGAAAACCTCAAAACAAACACACTGACAGAAAAAGTTACAACATCCAAAGATAATAAATTTAAATTAATGAAATTTCGGGAAAAGATTCGTCTAGCTAACATATTTATGTGGATAACATTGAAAAACCACTGCAAATGAGAAATATTGGTACACTAATAACCGGCGTAACGTCCAGAATGCTGGCATTGTGTAGTACAGGTGCCAGATGCCAATTTGCGGGAAGGAGTTCCATGCCTGTTGCACTTGGGCGGTCAACAGAGGGACGGTCAATGCTGGATGACGCTGAAGTTGTCGTCCGATCATGCCCCACATGTGTTCCACTGCAGACCGATCTGATGATCGAGCAGGGCCGGGGGCGACACTCCAAAGAATAATCACTTGTGCTGAAATTCTCATTGTTCAACACTTCTCTTCAAAAGTATAGTAGGACTGTGTAGAGTAAAAGTGGAGGGGGAAGAAAAGAAAAGGGACTATATGTGAAATCATTGGAGATGAGTGAAAATGGGTGCCAGACTGGGATTCGAACCTGAAATCTCCTGCATACGAGGCATTTGCGTTAACCACTGCGTCTTCCAGACACAGTGTTCATCGAACTTGTTCGGATTATCCCGAAACCCCTCCTGGCCAGCCGACATTCCCAGCCAGCGCCACCGATCGGCAGTCACCGTCCGTACTCGCTACGGTGAGACTTCGGTGGGAGGTCGAATGAGATTGTGCGTGTGCACTGAAGGTGGTGGGTTCATGACCCATCGAGGCGAATCAATTTTGTGATCATGTGGTGTTCATTCTTTTGAACATGTTCGAAAGAACAGACATCACACGTTCATGTAATATACACTACTGGCCATTAAAATTGCTACACCAAGAAGAAATGCAGATGATATACCGGTATTCATTGCACAAATATATTATACTAGAACTGACAGGTGATTACATTTTCACGCAATTTGCGTGCATAGATCCTGAGAAATCAGTACCCAGAATAACCACCTCTGGCCGTAATAATGGCCTTGATACACCTGGGCATTGAGTCAAACAGAGCCTGCATGACGTGTACAGGTACAGCTACCCATGCAACTTCAACACGATACGACGGTTCATCAAGAGTAGTGACTGGCGTATTGTCACGAGCCAGTTGCTCGGCCACCATTGACCAGACGTTTTCAATTCGTGAGAGATCTGGAGAATGTGCTGGCCAGGGCAGCAGTCGAACATTTTCTGTATCCAGAAAGGCCCGTACAGGACCTGCAACGTGCGGTCGTGCATTATCCTGCTGAAATGTAGGGTTTCGCAGGGATCGAATGAAGGGTAGAGCCACGGGTCGTAACACATTTGAAATGTAACGTCCACTGTTCAAAGTGCCGTCAATGCGAACAAGAGGTGACCGAGGCGTGTAACCAATGGCACCTCATACCATCACGCCGGGTGATACGCCAGTATGGCGATGACGAATACACGATTCCAATGTGCGTTCACCGAGATGTCGCCAAACACGGATGCGACCATCACGATGCTGTAAACACAATCTGGATTCATCCGAAAAAAAGACGTTTTGCTATTCGTGCACCCAGGTTCGTCGTTGAGTACACCATCGCTGGCGCTCCTGTCTGTGATGCAGCGTGAAGGGTAACCACACCCAAGGTCTCCGAGCTGATAGTCCATGCTGCTGCAAACTTTGTCGAGCTGTTCGTGCAGATGGTTGTTGTCTTGCAAACGTCCCCATCTGTTGACTCACGGATCCAGACGTGGCTGCACGATCCGTTACAGCCATGTGGATAAGATGCCTGTCATCTCGACTGCTGGTGATACGAGGCCGTTGGGAGGCAGCACGGCGTTCCGTATTACCCTCCTGAACCCACCGATTCCATATTCTGCTGACAGTCATTGGATCTCGACCAACGCAAGCAGCAATGTCGCGATGCGATAAACCACAATCGCGATAGGCTTCAATCCGTCCTTTATCAGTGGGAAACGTGTTGGTACGCATTTCTCCTTTTTACACGAGGCATCACAACAACGTTTCACCAGGCAACGCCGGTCAACTGCTGTTTGTTTATGAGAAATCGGTTGGAAACTTTCCTCGTGTCAGCACGTTGTAGGTGTCGCCACCGGCGCCAACCTTTTGTAAATGCTCTGAAAAGCTAATCGTTTGCATATCACAGCATCTTCTTCCTGTCGGTTAAATTTCGCGTCTGTAGCACATCATCTTCGTAGTGTAGCAATTTTAATGGCCAGTAGTGTAGTAGAATGTTTTCCACACTAGACTGCAGTACCCTCTGCTATTTCCCTCCAGAGTACATTGCAAATTTCATTCAGCTGAGGACGAGAAAGTGATGACAGATGCACGTTAAATGGGACTTTCAGTTTAGCCAAAGTTTTGTTATCCTTAAGCCACGAAACAGTCTTTGAAAATTTCTTATGAACACATTCTGTAACCAGAATAGATAGCTGGTGTTTAAAGTCTTTGAGTCACCTCTCTGTGAAGCACTGTTCTGGTGGTATGTTTCACCACTGACGAGCTTAGCACGCTTTCGGTCAATCAGAGCAGTTGGCAGTTAAGTTGCGTCATGCAGCTGAGCGAGTTTAAAATCATACTCTGCTCTGGGTGGCAAGGCAGGACAATTGAAGCAGTTTACTTTATCCATTTCCTTTTTGAAAGACATGTATAGAAGATTTGTGTTTCTGTGAATGGTTTCATGTGTATTGGAGATTCCCACGAGGCTTATGTTTATTGTTTGACTAATTTGAAAGTACTGTATGGTAACGAATCAGTACCACTGTTATTCATTTCTGCTCTTCTAACTCATGTGCCTAATTTTCGTACATAATTGTGTCCCACACTTTATATGATACCATCTCGAGCACACACGTTGATGACCTTTTCTTTGTCGATTCAGCCCACTGGAACAGTATAGATAATGAAGTACCTCAGTTGTGTGCAGTTTCCCTACTTTTGTTTGTAATTAAATTCTGCATTCATCATTTTTATGTTGTGAAAGGTTATTTTTAGATGCTGGACACAGAATGCAGAACATCTGTGACAGATTTTTATAGTGTATGTTTTTAAGTACCCTTAAAATAACGTGCAGGGAACATGATGCCGTGCAGTTTCCGCAATAGTACACGCAGGTCTTGTCCTTCAACCTCCATTATTAGTCATTTGCCTTGGTGAGCTGTTACCTATAACGAAACATTTTCAGGTTAAGGTTTCGTTATTACATTCAGAGGGAATCATCCCTCTGCACTGTCTGTGGCTACAAGTTGACCACTTCTGCACTCTGAAATTTGAAAAATTTTTTGTGAGTGATTTTCACACTGTTTGACGTTCAGTCGTAACACCTGTGCTCGCCATTTACCAGATGTATGGTCTGTTGTAACTGCGTTATACTGCGCTTACTTCTTTTTCTTAATTCAGAAGTCTGATTACGTTACAAAATTGGTTACTGGGTCATGAACATTTATATACTAAGTCATAGTATGAACAAATCAGGTCCTAATTTACTACGTACGTTAGTAGTCCAGTACTTAACTCAGTAGGCAAATTACGAAATAGTGGGGTCTGATAAGTTGTAGGGAAACGAAATGCAACGACCGCAAAGTCCCAGTTGTACGTAAAGCAGGTCGGTGGCAGACATGTTTCATGTGTAAAATGACAGGTAAGTGCGAACAGTCTACAATGGAGGCACCCGTACGATACATCATAGAATATTAATAAGGTGTGTGGGGCCGTACGGAATACGACTGACAGGAGACAGTGAACGGATAGAAAGAAAGCGTGCACGAATCATCACGTGTTTGTTCGATGCATGGGAGAGAGTCACGGAGGTGGTGAAAGAACTGCACTGGGAGGCGCTTCAAGAAGAATGCATACTACACCATGGAAACGTATTTAGTAAATTTCTGGAACTAATTTTAAGTGATGAACCTAGGAATATATTCCAGCAGTCTATGGAAGGGAAAAAGCCCTAATAACTGGTAGAAAAGGACCGACCCTCCGCCGTACACTTTGCACTGGTTTGCAGGGTACTGATGTGGAGGCAGATGTGGTCAGCTACCCTGTCTCACTCACTTCACAACCACTGCCGCCTGACTTTTGTACAAGTTGTAAACGGCCTCTCCGCCTCCTTATTCCACCCCTGCTGTCCTCAGCACTTTACAGCGTATTGCACGTCAATACTGTCAAAAACTTCCACTTACAAAGAGAGGTCCCCAACGCTGGAATCGATTTTTTGGAGTCATCAATGACGACAAGCGAACGTCAGTAGAGATTCGTGCGTTTTTAGAAAGATCTATGTGCGAAGCATACAACAACTACCAACGTCATACCTTATCTGGCCAAGAACCCGACAAAATTCTGCTCGTATGTGAAATTACTAAGCGTGTATAAGGCTTTGATTTAGTCCGTTGTTGACCAAACTCGTGTCGCAACTGCAGATAGCAAAACGAAAGCCGAAGTTTTAAATTTCGTCTTCCAGAAATAGTTCACACAGGAGAATCGCAAAAACGTACCATCATTTGGCCATCGAACAGGCTCGCATATGGGCGACATAGTAATAAGCATAGCTGGCGTAGAGAAACAACTGAAAGACTTGAAAGCAAATAAATCACAAGGTCCGGATGGAATCGCATTTCGGCTTTACAAAGACTACTCTACGGATGGGTCCCTTACCTAGCTTGCATTTATCGTGAATGTCTAGCCCAGCGCAAAGTAGCAAGCGACTGGAGAAAACAGCAGGTGACTCTGGTGTGTAAGGGTAAAAGAACGGACCAGCAACACTACAGACTAATATCCCTAACTTCTCTTCGCTGTAGAATCCTTGAGTATATTCACAGTAGGAATATAATAAAGTTTCTTGAGACCGAGCAGCTTATGTTCAAGAATCAGCATGGTTTTAGGAAGCATCACTCTTACGAATCTCAGCTTGCCCTTTTCTTACATGTTACACTGAGAACTATGGATGAAGGGTAACAGGCGCGTTCAATATTTCTAGATTTTCGGAAAGTATTTGACATGCTGCCCCATTGCAGGCTGTTAATGAAGGTGCGAGCATGTGGAATAAGTTTACAAATAAGTGGGGGCTCGAAGACTTCTTCAAGTAATAGAGCCCAGTATGATGTTCTCGACGGTGAGTGTTCATCGGATACACGTGTGTCCAGGGAAGTATGATAGGACCGCTGTTGCTCTCTGTATACGTAAATCATATGGATGACAGCGTGGGCAGCAGTCTATGGTTGTTTGCTGAAGATGCCGTGGTATACGATAAGGTGTCTAAGTTGAGTCACTGTAGGAAGGTACAAGAGGACTTAGCCAAAATTTCCAGCAGGTGTGATGAATGGCAGCTAGACCTAAATATGGAGTAGTGGAATTTAATGCGGATGGATAGGAAGCTCAAACCTGTAATGTTCGGATACATTGTTACTAGTGTCCTGCTTGACACAGTCAAGTCGTTTAAATATCTGCGCGTAACGTTGCAAAGCGATATGAGGGCTAATGAGCATGTGAGAACTAGGATAGGGAAGACGAATGGTCGGCTTCGGTTTAGGGGATTGGGAGAATTTTTGGAAAGAGTGGTTCACTTATAAAGGAAACCACATACAGGATGCTGGTGCGACCATATAAGATGCTGGTGCGACCTATCCTTGATTTGGATTAGAACAGTTTTAGGAAAGAGTGGATCGCTTATAAAGGAAACCACATATAGGATGCTTGTGCGACCTGTCCTTGACACTGAAGGAAGACATCAAAGCAATTCAGAGGCGGGCTGCTAGATCAGTTACTGGTAGGTTCGAGCAATACATATGTGTTACTGAGGGCTTTGGCAACTCAAATGGGAATCGCTGAAGGGAATGCGACTTTCTTTTCGAGAAACACTATTGAGAAAATTTAGTGAACCGGCATTTGAAGCTGACTACCGAACGATTCTACTGCTGGCAACATACATTGTGCGTAAGGACCACTGAGATAAGATATGAGAAATTAGGGCTCATACGGAGGCACATTGACAGTCGTTTTTCCCTCGCACTCTTTGCGAGTGGAACAGGAAAGGAAATGACAAGTAGTGATGCAGGGTACCCTCCACCACGCGCCGTAGTGTAGCTTGCGGAATATCTACACTCCTGGAAATGGAAAAAAGAACACATTGACACCGGTGTGTCAGACCCACCATACTTGCTCCGGACACTGCGAGAGGGCTGTACAAGCAATGATCACACGCACGGCACAGTGGACACACCAGGAACCGCGGTGTTGGCCGTCGAATGGCGCTAGCTGCGCAGCATTTGTGCACCGCCGCCGTCAGTGTCAGCCAGTTTGCCGTGGCATACGGAGCTCCATCGCAGTCTTTAACACTGGTAGCATGCCGCGACAGCGTGGACGTGAACCGTATGTGCAGTTGACGGACTTTGAGCGAGGGCGTATTGTGGGCATGCGGGAGGCCGGGTGGACGTACCGCCGAATTGCTCAACACGTGGGGCGTGAGGTCTCCACAGTACATCGATGTTGTCGCCAGTGGTCGGCGGAAGGTGCACGTGCCCGTCGACCTGGGACCGGACCGCAGCGACGCACGGATGCACGCCAAGACCGTAGGATCCTACGCAGTGCCGTAGGGGACCGCACCGCCACTTCCCAGCAAATTAGGGACACTGTTGCTCCTGGGGTATCGGCGAGGACCATTCGCAACCGTCTCCATGAAGCTGGGCTACGGTCCCGCACACCGTTAGGCCGTTTTCCGCTCACGCCCCAACATCGTGCAGCCCGCCTCCAGTGGTGTCGCGACAGGCGTGAATGGAGGGACGAATGGAGACGTGTCGTCTTCAGCGATGAGAGTCGCTTCTGCTTTGGTGCCAATGATGGTCGTATGCGTGTTTGGCGCCGTGCAGGTGAGCGCCACAATCAGGACTGCATACGACCGAGGCACACAGGGCCAACACCCGGCATCATGGTGTGGGGAGCGATCTCCTACACTGGCCGTACACCACTGGTGATCGTCGAGGGGACACTGAATAGTGCACGGTACATCCAAACCGTCATCGAACCCATCGTTCTACCATTCCTAGACCGGCAAGGGAACTTGCTGTTCCAACAGGACAATGCACGTCCGCATGTATCCCGTGCCACCCAACGTGCTCTAGAAGGTGTAAGTCAACTACCCTGGCCAGCAAGATCTCCGGATCTGTCCCCCATTGAGCATGTTTGGGACTGGATGAAGCGTCGTCTCACGCGGTCTGCACGTCCAGCACGAACGCTGGTCCAACTGAGGCGCCAGGTGGAAATGGCATGGCAAGCCGTTCCACAGGACTACATCCAGCGTCTCTACGATCGTCTCCATGGGAGAATAGCAGCCTGCATTGCTGCAAAAGGTGGATATACACTGTACTAGTGCCGACATTGTGCATGCTCTGTTGCCTGTGTCTATGTGCCTGTGGTTCTGTCAGTGTGATCATGTGATGTATCTGACCCCAGGAATGTGTCAATAAAGTTTCCCCTTCCTGGGACAATGAATTCACGGTGTTCTTACTTCAATTTCCAGGAGTGTATGTAGATGTAGATGTAGATCAATACGGCGATGTAGGTTAAGATCCCACATATCATTCTCTGCCACCATTCACCCTGATGGGCTCCCATTCGCGGGTAATCGAAGATAAAGGTTCGGAATTTCGCGCGAAAGTCTTTAGCTTTTGAAAAAAGGTACTCATAATAGATTGGTTTAGCAGCGTAGCAGTTAAGGTACAGGCCTTGTGTGCCAAAGACTATGGGGTCGAATGTTGTTCGACAATGCAAAATTTTCATTTTTCGTTCTTTATCGAAATGATTTTAATCATTTTTATTGAACTGACTGGGTTAAATGTATTTCTTTATTTCTGTTCCTTTGTCACAGCATTTAAATCAACACGTCAACTTTTTAAAATCGTCTCATTGTTTCATGCTTTTTCCACATGAGATCTTTGTGCCTGTGAATTCAATTATTTTTATTTATGTATCATAATATTTAAACATTTGAAAACTGACGATGTATTCGGTAAAACACAAAGACCAAATACTCTGTTTACTTTGATTGCGCAGTTGCGTGAGAAACTTATTTTTCGTTATAAGAGGTACATTTTTTTTGACAATGGCCGTGCCGCAGTCGCAGCACCCGTTGCCGTCAGATCACCGACCTTAAGCGCTGTCGGGCTGGGCTAGAACTTGGATGGGTGACCATCCGGTCTGCCGAGCGCTGTTCGCAAGTGGGGCGCACTCAGCCCTTGTGGGCCAAACTGAGCAGCTACTTGTTCGAGAAGTAGCGGCTCCCGTTCCGTAAACTGACATACGGCCGGGAGAGCGGTGTGCTGACCACACGCTCCTCCATATCCGCATGCAGTGACGCCTGTGGGCTGAGGATGACATGGCGGCCGGTCGGAACCGTTGGGTATTCGTGGCCAGTTCGGGCGGAGTTTAGTTTCTTGTATATTTTTTGGATGGTTAACGTCATAAAACATACAAAACAGTAATTATTTCAGGATGGACAAAATACAGCACTTGAAGATCTCAACGAAGAAAGAGATTATAAATAAAACGAAATTTTAGCAAAATGAGGAACAGAAATAATGAATGCAATAGCATGGACAAAAATATAGGATGGTAAAATGGAAGAAATTAATTCGAAGTTACTACATATCAATAATTAAAACCACATGAACAGAGATTTCAAGTGGAGAAAGCATAGGAACAAAAAAAAAAAAAAAAAAAAAATGAGAGAAATTTGAAAAGAAATATATTGACTAAACTAACGTGACAAGGGAATAGACACAAAAAATACATTCAACCTGAGCGCCTGTCAAGATATGAATGCAGGAGCTCTTGCACATGAGTCCTGTACCGTGACCGATACGCTGCGCAATCAGTCTACTACAAGTACCTCTGTATATGGACTACGTTCTGCAGCAGCCTCAAGATCCAAAGTTTCCTAGGCTAGGCACTCTGCGGGCATGTATCAGGAGGCATGTGAGTGTAGACAAGTCCACATAGGAAAAGCTGTCAGGCTAGTAGCAATCCACATACGCGAGTAGGAGCCCACATCCGACTTTGGTAGCTTAACAGTCTGCAGTGGCCCAGAATCAGACAGACTTTGGTAAGGAAACAAAACTTAGCGAAAGCTCTGTACTGGCCAAGCATCCGGGGATGATGAAACGCGAGATGAGGGAAGCGGCGGAAATGTTGAAACACTACCCTAGCGCCTGCTGCTTCTCTCGCGTGGAGTGTATGGTCCGCACAGTTATTTATTTTTTTTTTTTTTTTTTGTCCTTCAATCGAATTTTTGTGTTGTTCGAAGATTACAACAGTTCCTAAGCTTTTCTCGCCAATTGAGGCCATAGAAGTATTATTTTTCCGAATGTACTTCTTACCAACAAGTGATTCCGGTAGCTGGAATCCAAGGTTTTTGTTAATCATGCCTTTTGGGTTCTTGTGGTGTATTTCCACAGAAACTTTCATTGCCTGACATATTTTTTTGTATCTACCTGAGAAGTTAAATATCAATTATCATAGATTTAGCCTTAAAATTTTTTTAATATAAAAAAATACTTTCATAAAATTTTCATCCCTCATTTCACTCCCTTAGGGGCTTAATTTCCAAAAAACAGTGAAACAACTGTTTTTTAATTTCTAACAGAGAAGCCAAATACAAATTTTTACAGATTTGGTTTTGAAAATGCTTTCACAATAAAATACTTCCATGAAGATTTTATACGCTATTTCACACAGGAGTTAAATTTCCTAGAAAACATTGAAAGACGTGGCTAACGATTCAAATACCAGTTTTCAATTATGTAGCTTTAAATATCGCTTAGTAGTTCCTTGATAATTTTTTTATGTTTTAGTTCCAGTTGAGCCTCTACGGACTGCGTGGTAACATCCAATTTTATTTTAGTGTCTAGGTCTTGTTCTTGTTCCATCTTTGACTTCCTAGCAGTATCTTCTGAGCCCACCAAAAAGTGCCTGTTTATGCTCTTCTCACAGAGGTCCTCTCCGTCTTTGGACGTTGATGCCATTTTGAAACCTTGGTAGTTGTTCACCAACCTTCTAAATTTGTTCCTGTCAGAAATTTCTCACTCTGATATACCAATCTGCCTAAGATCTTTTTTATTTATTTCATTTTATTTATAATTTTATTTTATTTATTATTTTTTATTTATTTTAAAAAATTTCACACGATATTTTATCTCCTTAGTAGTTGAATTTCAAAAAATTCTGAAACACAATTTTTTTTTATTTGTAACTGAGAAACCAAATGCTTATTTTCGTAGATCTATCTTCAAAATTGCATTAATAGGTACATATTTTCAGAAAGTCTTTCATCCTCTATTTCATCCCTCAAGAGTGGAATTTCGAACAATCCCTTCTTAAAGGGCGCCTACAATATCGGATTCACACCCTGTCCTAAATTTCAGGTTTCTATCCTTAGTGGTTTGGGCTGGCCGACGAAGAGTCAGTGAGTCAGTGAGTCAGTCAGTTTGAACATTGCCCATCACCTACAGAGATTCTGACAACACGAATAGAGAGGATGGCAGCCGTCAGAGCTGCACGCAGCAGCAGAAACCCACTCCCTCCTCTGCAGTAGCCTGCTACAAGGTCGTTGGCACTCCTTCCGCCTCAAGAGGCGAGTTGTATCGACAGCTTATAAAATTGTGACGCAATGCCATTGTCAGTGAGCAGTCATAAGAAAACGCAACTGACTCTGCAGTGATAGTTTTCTACAACATGACATACCACAGTACCCGGAAAACTTAATGCCAGATGACTCTGCCCATGAAAGCCTACGCAGTAATATCCCATTTTTTTTTTTGCTATCACATTTTATTACCGTGACACGACCAATATCCTGGTAAAGACGCCCTGATGTTAACATTTACTACTACTAAGTTTGTTTTTCTGTTTTACGACAAGGAACCACCGCTGTACCGCCTCATTTTCAACGTTTAAAATGAGTCTCCATAATAACACTGGCATTATTGGAAGTACACATATTATCAACAACAAAAAATCTCCTTTACTGAAACTAGATCAGAAAATCCAGTACATACGCATATAAACATGTTCTATAGTTCATATTTCAAACATGTTCATCTCAAGTCGAAACAGAAATAAGACAATACACTGAAATGTAACAGAGCCCTTACATAAGTTTCAGTCTATAAACTACTATAACCGATAAGCAGAACAGTCTATTATGTAGCAAATGGAAAAGTCATAATGATAGTGGAATTCTTGATAATACGCAAAAAGCCTCAAAGCACCTGTCGTTAAAGGAGCCCATCACGTTAACTAGGGAAGTAATCATCGACAGTGTGGTAATTTTTGTGTTACTGGTATGGTCATTGAGGAAAATGGTGTATAAAAAGCCAAAGGTTTCAAGAGTGAAGCTCTATCTATTTAATTATTTTAATGGTGTTATGGCTATATATTTAGTTGTACGGCACTAATGGTGCAACTAGTTTAGGAGCAATAGCCAAAGAAGATGAAAAAAATTCTCTTGGAGTTCTAAAAGTATCACATTGTGGAGAAACTCAAGCTTTCAGAGATTTGCATCATCCTCACTGTCTGAAGACTGTGGTGAAGAAATTGTAGAAACATGTGAAAGCTCAAATTTCTACTTAAAAATCACTTTACTTCTAGACTGACAGGGTTTGATATAGTTAAGTATGATAGCAAAAATAGAGACATAACTGGCATCATTTCGTTACTGCTGATTTCTACAGCTGTGTACTGTATTGCTCTAAACGCCACTGTGGAATGTATGACTGAGGGTAGCGCCAGCACTAGTCGCGAGGGAAAGTACTCTCGTGGTACGCCTCCTGTGCCCTTTAATCTCTCTTACCTTCTTAAGGAGCCCACATGAGATATACAATAGACGCTGTCCAACTGTCTCACATGCTTCCCCCAAGAACAGGCAACAAAATTTCCCCTACATGGCCTTGGAGTTCAAAAGAGTCCCACCTAAGTTCTTCGAGTATCTCTGTGGCACTTCTGTACGGGATTTGCTAGCCTCGTATGATTTCAGAAGCATTACTTCTTTTGATGTATGAAATCATGCACTCTGGATAAGGAGTCCAAAGACTGGAGCAGTACTCCAGAAATAGTCGCTATGGCGTCTTATTTTCTCTACTTTACCAACTCACAACACACTCCTAGAACCGTCTCAGAAAATCGGAGTTTTCTGTTTAACTTCCACACTGCTGACATCCAGTGTTTGTCCTACTTCATATTACTAAACTTTTCAGACACTTATATACAGTTCACTACAGCTATAGTGACAAGCGACACTTTATGAATGGCGTGTAATCCTGGTTTGCCTTCTATGGATGGTCCTTAATGAGTCTGGCAGACATGAAATGATGTCATTAATTCCTTCAATACTTACCTACAGCGCTGATTATAGAGGGTGGTTTATTGATCGTGACTGGGCCAAATATCTCACGAAATAAGCATCAAACGAAAAAACTACAATGAACGAAACTTGTCTAGCTTGAAGGGGGAAACCAGATGGAGCTGTTTGGCCCACTAGATGGCGCTGCCATAGGTCAAACGGATATCAACTGCGTTTTTGAAAATAGAAACCCCAATTTTTTATTACATGTTTGTGTAGTACGTAAAGAAATATGGATGTTTTAGTTGGAACACTTTTTTCGCTTTGTGATACATGGCGCTGTAATAGTCACAAACACATGGCTGACAATTTTAGACGAACAGTTGGTAACAGGTAGGTTTTTTAAATTAAAATACAGAACATAGGTACATTTGAACATTTTATTTCGGTTATTCCAATGTGATACATGTACCTTTGTGAACTTGTCATTTCTGAGAACGCATCCTGTTACAGCGTGATTACCTATAAATACCACATTAATGCAATAAATGCTCAAAATTATTTCCGTCAACCTCATTGCATTTGGCAATACGTGTAATGACATTCCCTTTCAACAGCGAGTAGTTCGCCTTCCGTAATGTTCGCACATGCATTGACAATGCGCTGACGCATGTTATCAGGCGTTGTCGGTGGATCACGATAGCAAATATCCTTCAACTTTCCCCACAGAAAGAAATCAGGGGACGTCAGATCCGATGAACGTGCGAACCATGGTATGAAGCTTCGACGACCAATCCACCTGTCATGAAATATGTTATTCAATACCGCTTCAACTGCACGCGAGCTACGTGCCGGACATCCATCATGTTGCAAGTACATTGCCATTCTGTCATGCAGTGAAACATCTTGTAGTAACATTGGTAGAACATTACGTAGGAAATCAGCATACATTGCACTATTTTGATTGCCATCGATAAAATGGGGGCCAATTATCTTTCCTCCCATAATGCCACACCATACATTAACCCGCCAAGGTCGCTGATGTTCCACTTGTCGCAGCCGTCGTGGATTTTCCGTTGCCCAATAGTGCATATTATGCCGGTTTACGTTACCGCTGTTGGTGAAAGACACTTCGTCGCTAAATAGAATGCGTGCAAAAAATTTGTCATCGTCCCGTAGTTTCTCTTGTGCCCAGTGGCAGAACTGTACACGTTGTTCAACGTCGTCGCCGTACAATTCCTGGTGCATAGGAATATGGTATGGGTGCAATCGATGTTGATGTAATATTCTCAGCACCGACGTTTTTAAGATTCCTGATTCTCGCGCAGTTTGTCTGCTACTGATGTGCGGATTAGCCGCGACAGCAAATAAAACACCTACTTGGGCATCATCATTTGTTGCAAGTCGTAGTTGATGTTTCACATGTGGCTGAACACTTCCTGTTTCCTTAAATAACGTAACTATCCGGCGAACGGTCCGGACACTTGGATGATGTCGTCCAGGATACCGAGCAGCATACATAGCACACGCCCGTTGGGCATTTTGATCACAATAGCCATACATCAACCCGATATCGACCTTTTCCGCAATTGGTAAACGGTCCATTTTAACACAGGTAATGTATCACGAAGCAAATACCGTCCGCACTGGTGGAATGTTACGTGATACCACGTACTTATACATTTGTGACTATCACAGCGCCATCTATCACAAAGTGAGAAAAGTGGTCCAACTAAAACATTCATATTTCTTTGCGTACTACACGAATATTTAATAAAAATGGGGGTTCCTATTTTGTAAAACGCAGTTAATATCCGTTTGACCCATGGTAGCGCCATCTAGCGAGCCAACCAAGCTAGACGAGTTTCGTTCTCTGTAGTTTTTTCGAGTGATGCTTATTTCGTGAGATATTTGGCCCGGTCACTATCAATGTGTCACCCACACAAACTATCTGACAGCATTGCTGATTGCGCAGCAATCAGTTTTATGGTTCAAAATGGTTCAAACGGCTCTGAGAACTATGGGACTTAACATCTGAGGTCATCAGTCATCTATAACTTAGAACTACTTAAACCATTTAGCGTTTGGCAAATCACAATTTCAGTTTTACACATATGAAATATTTCGTTTTCAAATTCTTTCGTTACGTTAAAATATGGGAGGTCCACGCAATAACTATGCAACTGTTGGCTGTGTCAGAGTATGAAATATACCGGTCACTCTGCTGGGATTTTGCCCTAGGCAGGATTCGAACCTGCGACCGTAGCAGTCGCGCGGTTCCGGACTGAAGTGCCTAGAACCGCTCGGCCACAGCTGCCGACTCAGCTTTATGGAGAGGGACACTTCTTTTACCTCACTGTTCACACAAGTAGTCCTGCAAAATCCCAGCAGAGTGACCGGTATATTTCATACTCTGACACAGCCAACAGTTGCATAGTTATTGCGTGGACCTCCCATATTTTAACGTAACGAAAGAATTTGAAAACGAAATATTTCATATGTGTAAAACTGAAATTGTGATTTGCCAAACGCTAAATGGTTGCCTTTTCACGATATATGAAATGCAGCGGAACTACCAGACATTTATTGATTTCTAATAAGAATTATTATATATTGATGTCTGATCAGTATGTCTTTTGGGCTTGTGTGAAAGAACAGCCACCTCATGTATAATTTAAGCAAGGCTGGCCAATGACCTCTTCAGCAAATATGCACACCAGCCTCTAACTATTACGGGAATCAGCGAAACGTCGCGAGTAATAAGGATAATCGGTAAGGGCACTTGCAGCGGTGTACCGTAGGTCTCTAGAAGAGGGTAGCGTTCCAAAGGATTGGAAAAGGGCACAGGTCATCGCCGTTTTCAAGAAGGGACGTCGAACAGATGTTCAGAACTATAGACCTATATTTCTAACGTCGATTAGTCGTAGAATTTTGGAACACGTATTATGTTCGAGTATAATGACATTTCTGGAGACTAGAAATCTACTCTGTAGGAATCAGCATGAGTTTCGAAAAAGACGATCGTGTGAAGCCCAGCTCACGCTATTCGTCCACGAGACTCAGAGGGACATAGACAAGGGTTCCCAGGTAGATGCCGTGTTTCATGAATTCCGCAAGGCGTTCGATACAGTTCCCCACAGTCATTTAATGAACAAAGTAAGAGCATATGGACTATCAGACCAATTGTGTGATTGGATTGAAGAATTCCTAGATAACAGAACGCAGCATGTCATTCTCAATGGAGAGAAGTCTTCCGAAGTAAGAGTGATTTCAGGTGTGCCGCAGGGGAGTGTCGTAGGACCGTTGCTATTCACAATATACATAAATGACCTTGTGCATAACATCGGAGGTTCACTGAGGCTTTTTGCGGAGGATGCTGTAGTATATTGAGAGGTTGTAACAATGGAAAATTGTACTGAAATGCAGGAGGATCTGCAACGAATTGACGCATGGTGCAGGGAATGGCAATTGAATCTCAATGTAGACAAGTATAATGTGCTGCGAATACATAAAAACAAAGATCCTTTATCATTTAGCTACAATATAGCAGGTCACCAACTGGAAGCAATTAATGCCATAAATTATCTGGGAGTAGGCATTAGAAGTGATTTCATTGGAAGAATCCTAAGGAAATGCAATCCGAAAACAAAGGAAGTAGGTTACAGTACACTTGTTCACCCACTGCTCGAATATCTCTCAGCAGTGTGGGATCCGTACCAGATAGGGTTGATAGAAGAGATAGAGAAGATCCAATGGAGAGCAGATCGCTTCGTTACAGGATCACTTAGTAATCGCGAAAGCGTTACAGAGATGATAGATAAACTCTAGTGGAAGACTGCAGGAGAGACGCTCAGTAGCTCGGTACGGGCTTTTGTTGAAGTTTCGAGAACATACCTTCACCAAGGAGTCAAGCAGTATATTGCTCCCTCCTGCGTATATCTCGCGAAGAGACCATGAGGATGAAATCAAGAGAGATTAGAGCCCAGACAGAGGCATACCGACAGTCTTTCTTTCCACGAGCAATACGAGACTGGAATAGAAGGGAGAACCGATAGAGGTAGTCAAAGTACTCTCCGCCACACACCGTCAGATGGCTTGCGGAGTATGGATGTAGATGTAGATGTAATGTGTCGATGAGAAGAGAATTCCGATCCGACAGCAGGCTTTCCAGGGCAACGGCGTTGCAGCAGTGGATACACCGGTTCCCGTCAGATCACCGATCTTAAGCGTAGTGGGGCGTGGCCGGCACTTGGATGGGTGACCATCCGGGCCGCCATGCGCTGTCGCCATTTTTCGGGGTGCCCTCAGCCTCATCATGCCAGTTGAGGAGCTACTCGACCGAATAGTAGCGGCTCCGGTCAACGAAAACCATCGTGCCTGTTTGTCTTCTTCACATCTTTGGCGGATGGCTATTTAACTGCGGCGCGCACGTTTTGATGGGGCTTGAGTTGGGTATCAGCTGTGTGAGAGACAGTGACGTGTGGCGCTGGTGAGTGGCCGAGTCGGTACGACGAAGGAGCGTGGGCAGCGACTGCGGCGTGTGTCGCCGTTTGAATGCAGATCCGCTGCCAATGGTGATTGGGATTTCCTGGAGACTTCAAGGACAGATATCCTTCGCGTCTGTTACATGTTGCTGGTGTCGTCGAATTGTTTCTTGGTGGGTTCTGTTCACGTTAATTGAATACCCTAGTGCACTGAAAACTATCTTGGTTGTTTCAGTTATTTTTCACTGTACTTGGTCTGGGGGCCTGATATGTTGATGGTATTTAGGGCAGTGCTAGCTATGCGCAACAAATAGACATGAAGCCATGCTTAATGCATAGCTAGAGGTCATGCCAAATAGTATGTAAGTCTGTGCCCGATGTTCAAGAGCTGGCCGAAATAATTTTCCTATTTCCTTTTCCCATGTTATTATTTTATTTCTTTGTTCTACAGAATTAGCTAATCAAATTTTAAGAGTCATTACTGGGCAAGTGCTCATCTAGATTAGTCAGACTTGGGTTTATTGGTGCCGTGTATAATAAAGGGTTTATTTATAACCAATTGGGCAGATATATTTGTCTATCTGATGCGCCAGAATGTTTTCGGCCGCTGATGTGTTTATGTTTCAGATAATTGGCAGTGATCAATGCAAGCAAACTCCATGTAGCCCGAACTTGAGATACCTCCATTTTACTTTCTCGTCCATGAATATCCTATATCTGGTGGCACCTTTCGGTCTGATCGCGTCCATCACTAATTTTCAATGTGAAAATTTTAATGGCTCCATGTTAAGACTATTTAATACCCTATTGTTATATTCTGGCCATGAAATGTATGTGAACCTCGTGCCTGTGAGTAATACTAACGAGGAGCTTAGTCGAGTGCATTAGTCTGATAATACCTTTCATTCGTTAAAACTGCTTGCAATCAGTCCATGGAAGTACGTTTAGAATTTGATATGGGTTTTGTGAAAGCCAGTTCCTATGTAAGTCATGAAGCATTCAGTTATGTCAGTTAATGGTAGTTTGATGAAGATTGTTTTAATTAGTGACAATTGCTTTCAGCTCCAAGCTAAGACTATTTATTATGTTATTATTATATGGGGGCCATGAAATGTGTGTGAACCTTGTACCTGTGAGTAATACTAAAGAGAAGCTTAGTTGAGTGCATTAATCTGATAATACTTTTAATTTGTTACAATTGATTAAAATCAGTCCATGGAAGCAGCTTTAGAATTTGATATGGAATCCAGTTCCTGTGTAAGTCATGAAGCATTGAGTTGTTGTTGTGGTCTTCAGTCCTGAGACTGGTTTGATGCAGTACTCTATCCTGTGCAAGCCTCTTCATCTCCCAGTACCTACCGCAACCTACATCCTTCTGAATCTGCTTAGTGTATTGATCTCTTGGTCTCCCTCTACGATTTTTACCCTCCACGCTGCCCTCCAATGCTAAATTTGTGATCCCTTGATGCCTCAAAACATGTCCTACCAACCGATCCCTTCTTCTAGTCAAGTTGTGCCACAAACTTCTCTTCTCCCCAACCCTATTCATACCTCCTC
The DNA here is from genome assembly GCF_023864275.1 of Schistocerca cancellata. Lineage (NCBI taxonomy): Eukaryota > Metazoa > Arthropoda > Insecta > Orthoptera > Acrididae > Schistocerca > Schistocerca cancellata. The sequence continues at coordinate 154,038,066 of NC_064636.1, forward strand.
ATTAGTTACGTGATCTACCCACCTTATCTTCAGCATTCTTCTGTAGCACCACATTTCGAAAGCTTCTATTCTCTTCTTGTCCAAACTGGTTATCGTCCATGTTTCACTTCCATACATGGCTACACTCCATACAAATACTTTCAGAAACGATTTCCTGACACTTAAATCTATACTCGATGTTAACAAATTTCTCTTCTTCAGAAACGCTTTCCTTGCCATTGCCAGTCTACATTTTATATCCTCTCTACTTCGACCATCATCAGTTATTTTACTCCCTAAATAGCAAAACTCCTTTACTACTTTAAGTGATTCATTTCCTAATCTAATTCCCTCAGCATCACCCGATTTAATTTGACTACATTCCATTATCCTCGCTTTGCTTTTGTTGATGTTCATCTTATATCCTCCTTTCAAGACACTGTCCATTCTGCTCAACTGCTCTTCCAAGTCCTTTGCTGTCTCTGACAGAATTACAATGTCATCGGCGAACCTCAAAGTTTTTACTTCTTCTCCATGAATTTTAATACCTACTCCGAATTTTTCTTTTGTTTCCTTTACTGCTTGCTCAATATACAGATTGAATAACATCGGGGAGAGGCTACAACCCTGTCTCACTCCTTTACCAACCACTGATTCCCTTCAATGCCCCTCGACTCTTATAACTGCCATCTGGTTTCTGTACAAATTGTAAATAGCCTTTCGCTCCCTGTATTTTACCCCTGCCACCTTCAGAATTTGAAAGAGAGTATTCCAGTTAACGTTGTCAAAAGCTTTCTCTAAATCTACAAATGCTAGAAACGTAGGTTTGCCTTTTCTTAATCTTTCTTCTAAGATAAGTCTTAAGGTTAGTATTGCCTCACGTGTTCCAATATTTCTACGGAATCCAAACTGATCTTCCCTGAGGTCCGCTTCTACCAGTTTTTCCATTCGTCTGTAAAGAATTCGCGTTAGTATTTTGCAGCTGTGACTTATTAAACTGATAGTTCGGTAATTATCACATCTGTCAACACCTGCTTTCTTTGGGATTTGAATTATTATATTCTTCTTGAAGTCTGTGGGTATTTCGCCTGTCTCATACATCTTGCTCACCAGATAGTAGAGTTTCGTCATGACTGGCTCTCCCGAGGCCATCAGTAGTTCTAATGGAATGTTGTCTACTCCCGGGGCCTTGTTTCGACTCAGGTCTTTCAGTGCTCTGTCAAACTCTTCACGCAGTATCTTATCTCCCATTTCATCTTCATCTACATCCTCTTCCATTTCCATAATATTGTCCTCAAGTACATCGCCCTTGTATAAACCCTCTATATACTCCTTCCACCTTTCTGCCTTCCCTTCTTTGCTTAGAACTGGGTTGCCATCTGAGCTCTTGCTATTCATACAAGTGGTTCTCTTCTCTCCAAAGGTTTCTTTAATTTTCCTGTAGGCAGTATCTATCTTACCCCTAGTGAGACAAGCCTCTACATCCTTACATTTGTCCTCTAGCCATCCCTGCTTAGCCATTTTGCACTTCCTGTCGATCTCATTTTTGAGACGTTTGTATTCCTTTTTGCCTCCTTCATTTACTGCATTTTTATATTTTCTCCTTTCATCAATTAAATTCAATATTTCTTCTGTTACCCAAGGATTTCTATTAGCCCTCGTCTTTTTACCTACTTGACCTTCAGCTGCCTTCACTACTTCATCCCTCAGAGCTACCCATTCTTCTTCAACTGTATTTCTTTCCCCCATTTCTGTCAATTGTCCCCTTATGCTCTCCCTGAAACTCTCTACAACCTCTGGTTCTTTCAGTTTATCCATTCCCCGTCTCCTTAAATTCCCACCTTTTTGCAGTTTCGTCAGTTTCAATCTGCAGTTCATAACCAATAGATTGTGGTCAGAATCCACATTTGCCCCTGGAATTGAGTTATGTCAGTTAAATTTTATTAATGGGATTTTATGAGCATTGTTTTAATTAGTGAAAATTGTTTGAGTAAATTTTGAGAAATCTGGGTCTGTGACATTTAAATGCATTAATGTTCCCATCTGAGTATTGCTGTTGGTTCTATAGACCAGGTGCCATTTATTATAATCGTCTTACTCTTGGTTTCATTAACCACATGTGTTTGTAATAAAGGAGTGTTTGGAAACTACAAACTGGTTATGTCTTTAATTTTGGTGTGTCAAAAGGAACGATGCATCAGTGATGCCATTCGTGGAACACATTGTGAGGACGATGGGTAGGTGATCCACACAGTGAAGCCCTGGCTCCGACACCAGGACAAGGATTCATCCCAAAAGGGCATAAACGCCTTTGTTCCGCGCTGGAGGAACGCCATGGAACGGGATGGAGATTACGTGGAAAAATAGGGTGTGTAATGACATCATTTTTTCGTGTATGTAATTTTCCTTATGTTCAATAAGGAATTGTGGAAGAAAAAAAATGGGGTACATTATTTTCTGGCCAACCCTCATACTTGTTGACATTTATATATCAAGTAAATCATGCATGCCCTGAATTCAGAACTGATTGTAAACGAACGTGTTTATAAGCCAACTGTTATGTGTCACGTCAAACGTGTGGCACAGCACATCATTAGTGGTGTAGTTTTTTCCATTGTGGCGTTCCTCCGTCAAATGAATGTGCAGCATCCGTATCATAGGAAACTGTAGCTAAAATATTTGAATAACTTTTATTCATTCACTAAAAAAAGGCCAGGATACCAGGATGTAAATAAGCAGACATATGCAGTTCGAAAGTAGATTGAGAATATGATGAAACCATGGCATCTGGACGGTCTCCTTCCAGTGCTCTGCAGAAACGTCTGACGGTCTGTTTCAAGACTACAGACTCGCAACTGACGGTCAGGGCCATCAGAGTGAAGCTGCACAGAAACAGAGTTCTGTAGCTGGCGTTTCGGGAGTCACCGACTGCATGAGGTGACTTTTTTTCTCTGGAGTTTGGCGTGTGTGGCAGGAGGATGCACTCGGCAGTCTGCATTAGGCTTCCAGCAGTTCGGCGTCCCTGCTAGATTATCTACCACACCTGGCACTTCTCCACCGGGTTCATGCGGGAGCCGAGAGGACAGGCGAGGTCTTTGGCGAACTCGGGCCTGTTGCTGAGTGGGCCGAGCACACGGAAGCGGTCCAGCACGTGACCTCCAGAAGTAATCGACTGTCGCATGTGCTCTGTGCGGTACCTGTGAGTGGAACAAAGAGGGAACTGCCACTTATTTTCACTGCCTATTGTTCGCATCCTTCAAGTTAGGGCTACAGACTACCACTCATCAACTCAGAGAAGTGACTCCTGAAGTACTGGAAAAAACTTATTAAAAAACACGAATTTAATAACAACTTTTATTAGAAAGATATTTACAGAATGAAGTTTACTTATCTACACTCTAAGACAAAAAAAGAGGCACTATGAAAGGATTACTTCTGAAGGAGAAGGAAATTTGTAGATGCGGTGTATATGTAAAGACAAAGAAATGATTACAACTTTAGAAAAATTTGGTGTCTTATTCAAGGGAGAGAGCTTCACACATTGAGCAAGTCCGTATTGCGCATATCTACTTTTGGCCCTTATGAGAGTAGTTATTCGATTTGCCGTTGATTGACAGAGTCATTGGATGGCCTCCTGAAGGATATCGTGGCAAAGTCTGTCCAATTAGAGCGTTAGATCATCAAAATGCCCAGCTGGTTATATGGTCCTGTCCGTAATGCTCAAAACTCTGCCGATTGAGCATATATCTGACGACCTTGCTGGCCAAGAAAGCGTTTAGCAAGCATGAAGACAGGCAGTAGGAACTCTCGCCTTGTGTGGGCGGGCATTATGTTCCTGAAATGTCAGCCCAGGATGGATTGCCATGAAGAACAACAAAACGGGGTATAAAATATCGTCGACTTGACACTGCGCTGTAAGCGTGCGGCATATGACAAGCAAAGGGGTTCTGCTAGGAAAAGAAATGGCACCTCAGACTGTCACAACCGGATGTCAGACTGTATGGTTGATGACATTCAGAGTGGCATCAAACCTCTGTGCAGGGCGTCTCCAGACACGTCTTTAGCTTGTAATCTCGTTGACTGCAGTAGAAATGTCTTCAGTCATGAGTTTTGCTTCGAAATGAGTCCCAATGGCCAGCGGGTTGTGTCTGGAGATGTCTTGGACAGCAGTGGGATACCAACCTGAATATCATCAATCACACAGCCTGAAAATGCGGTCTGGGGTGCCATTTCTTTGAGTAGCAGGATACCGTCGGATATGTCGACGACATTTCAAGCCCCATTTTCTGGCCCTTCCTTGTAACTGATCTTTGGCTTACATTTCAGCATGATAACGCCTGCCCACACACGGCGAATATTTCTGCTTTTCGTCTTTTTGTTTGCCAACCCTAACGTGGCCAGCGAGGCCTCTCCCCAACTGAGAACGTTTGGAACATTATGGGCAGGGCCCTCCAACCATTACGGCATTTTGACAATGTAACGCACTAGCCGGACAGAATTCGACACCATAGTCTTCAGGATGACATGCAACAACTCTGTCCATCAATGCCATGCTGAATAACATTCTGTATAATTGCCAGCGGTGGACGAATGCATTATTGACTTGTCCAATATGTGAAGCTCTTCCCCTTGAAACTGTAATCCAATTTCTCTGAAATTTTAATAATTTTTTTTCTCTACAGGAACATCACATCTGCCGATGACAGTCTCATTCGGATAATTCCTTCATAGTGCTTCGGTTTTATTTTTTTCCCTTAGAATTTATAATTTTTTTTAAAAACCCATTTACTCTGCATAGTAAGCAGGTAGTTCACTTGTCTACGAGCTTCCAGATAGCATACGTGCATCACACAAGCATAAATTAACACTGCTCATTCATATGCATTCACAGAGAAAAAAATGCATATTTCACAAACATACATACACGCTGGTAAACATACATAAACACCACGGAAACGTACATACCCACAGCACACACACACATCTTGTATGGGTGTTCAGTCTCAGGGCAGATTTGCTGCAGCTCGCCACGGCACTCTGTCCTGTGAAGCCTCTCCTCCCCTGCATAACTACTGCAGCCTACACCCACCTGAACCAGCTAACCATAGTCGATCCATGGTCTCCCTCTTACCACCCGCACTGCTACAACATTTGGAGTTATTCATAAGTACCTCTAAGAGATGACTGTAGGAAAACTGCAAGACAGACAGGAAAATGACACGTATCTGTGGATAGGGCAGCTTTTCGAAATTTTGGCTGGTAGGAGGCACCGTGGCATGGTTGCACTAGAGAATAGATATGTCAGAACATGTATACCAATGGTCCACTTCTTGCTGTGGCACTGAATTATTCGGAACCTGCGGACAGGCAACACGACAAAGAGATTTCCGAAACAGGGTGCTGTCACCCTTCCCATGAAATTCGTCTCAGCCACTTCTCTCAATTTCAGGTTGATGCTGATATTTTCTGCATTCTAGATCGTGCCCTTAGTGAGCACCTGCAATGCGTAAACACACTGTAACTGATACGTACCTATTTCCAGTGCATCTTGTGGTTTTCGTGCTGAGGTTTTCTGAAATGCAGGAACAACATACAAAGGGTACTCGGAAAGTAAGCTCCAATCAGCCACGAAATGGTAACAACTGTGAACGTAAAAAAATGTTTTATTTGTAACAGTTAGCTATAAGTTCCAGCTACTTATGTACGTAGTCGCCCTCCGACTTAATAACATTGCTGTAGCGTTGTACCAGCTTTTCAGTAGAAGGCAACCACCAGTGATTTCTGCCAATTGTCTGCGGTGGCCTATAGCTTGTTGTCTGTGGCAAAACGTTGTCATCATAGCCAGCGGTTCATGGGAGCTACGGTGAAACTCAGAGGGAGCCAATTACGAGCTGTATTGTGGACGACCAAACAGTTCCTACTCACAACGTTGTAGGAGCATCATCATTGCCCCTGCAGAATGATGCTGAGAATTGTCTTGGAGAAGCAAACGCATGAGAGTTATTTTATATGGGCTGCATAGCTTCAGGCAAAATTTCTCACCAGTCCCGCTGACTTGGCACGAGATACCATATTTGAGGTACCTTTACGCGCTCACTGTGCACTCAGAACTGAGAAGGGCAACGTGGCGCCATCGACGGGCGTACCGGTGACACTGCCCGACACATCTGTGCAAAGGTTCAGAGGATTTTCACAGGTTTCCATTTCGCACGCGACCGGAACTTACTTTCTGAATAGCCCTCTATTGTATGTCTATACTCTGCAAGGCACTGTGGTGTGTATGCAAAAAAGGTACACCCTCATTGCAACATGTATTAGGGTTCTTTCCCGTTCTATTTACGTATGAAATGTGGGAAGAATGAGAGCTTAAATGGTTCTGTGCACACAGCGATTAATGTAATCTTGTCTCCCATGCACTTATGGGAGTGACACATTGGGGGGTTGAAATACACTGCCGGAGAAAAAAGTACTCCTGGAAAGACGAGATCGATTTTCTTCTGATGACGGCATGTGCCATACAACCTATAGTAGAAACACTGATACAGGTTTCAACGTCGTCTGCCGACAGATGGAGTAGTCGCTTAACTACACAGCTCATCTGTGGCTACCCTGTAATAGGAAATGCTCACAGGCAGAAGACTCACTGTAGTGCAGACGTGTGACGCAAACAGCCAGCCATGACAGGCATATGAAAGCGTGCTCCCCACAGCCAGCTGAGCGAGTTTGAAAGGGGTCAGATGGTGGCCTTCCGAGTAGTGGATGGTTCTATCAAAGAATTGCCACACAACCTGGACGTGCTGCGTCAGTTGTGCAGCAGTGCAAGTATCAGTGGTCACGTGAACATTCTCACACCCATAGGCGAGGTTCTGGATATCCTCACAGCAAAGATGCTGTGTTGTAAGGGCAGCAGCGGAAGATCTTAGAGCTACCACAACACAGATAAGAGGGCTTGTAACCCCCGACGCGCGAGCACAAACATTTGTCAAACCAGTTATTAGCAGTGGGACTACACACAGGCACACGTCTAGCCTGTCTTCCACTCACGCCACAGCACCGACATGCACGGCTCGACTCGTGGCGTCAGAGGATCACTTGGAAGATGGAATGGCGCGCTGCGGTCTTCAACGGTGAAAAGAGACTCTGCCAGCATGCAAGTGATAGTTTTTTCGCATGTACAATGTAAACGTGGTGACTGGTGTCTCACAGAGTGTTTTCTTCCAAAATGGAAATCTGCATTACCATTAGTCTTACTCAGCCTACATGACATCTGCAAGCCTGACCTAGATGCTTCACCAGCTGAGATAATACATGGAAAAGTTCTATGGCTGCCTGGTGATTTCATCGACCCACGTGCAAGTCACTATGAATATCTCAAATGAATCACATTTCATTACTCACTCAAAGAGAACAAATATCACAAACCCACGCTCGTCAGGCATCGCGCCATGGAGCTCCACAAATCTTTGTGCATTGAGATTTCAATTCTGTGCACATACAATGTTGAACAGAGATGGGGGGGAAACTTTCACCAATGCCTCTCTATACTGGTCTGCATTGTATCGTCAGCGTAAATGGAAAAATATTAGACATTCTCATCAATGGCAAGTCTAACACTGTCTTAATCGATAGAGTGAACCCAGCTTTCGTTTAGCAAGGAACATCACAACTAAATGCTCAAGGCAACCAGCTGCAGCCTACACCTGAAATTCAGTAACTTCCACCAGAACTACCAGTAGCTCAACCACAATTTGTTATGTACAGGATGTTTGTGATTGTTCTATATAAAACACTGTCTCTAGATACAGCATTATGTTCCACATCTGTTCTCAATCTACAAGAACTCAGCATATGTATTAAGTTTATAAGCCTCGAAACAGACTGTCACACATTTGTCATTTGTTAGTTTTTTGGTCTTCTGATAATTTTATTTAAGATCTGTTTGTATCTTTTAAAATAAACATCAGATCCTGGACTTGTTTTGGTTTGCTTGGCTATGTAATAGAGAGCTCCCATATCCATTTAATTACATTGTAAATAAAAGTATTTGTGTTATCTTTATGTTGAAGTTCTGAACAGTAGTTATTAATGATTCAATATAATGTTTGGTGATATTATTTATGCAATATGATTTCCAAATTCTGTTGTGAACCCTTTTGTGCTATTTTTGTGCAGTAAAGTGCTGAGAAGTGAAGCAACATATCAAAACATAGATATTTATTTGTTAATGAAAACATACACATACAAAACATCAATCAGTATTAATAATGGAATAAATAGAGTCTGCTTATCGCATCCACTATGTTATTCCTTCACATAATTCATAACATCATAAGCAACCGAATTTTCTCTGTCACTAGAGCTGTGTATTTCATTTAAAATGTTATTTAATGAAAATTGCTTCATCAACCTATGTAGATGTCAGCTTTATTCTGTTAGTATAAAATCTAAATAATTTTTCGCTTTCAGATGTCTCTTCCCACTGTGGAAGAAATCTCGATGGAAAAAATGCCCAAGTCGCCATAGAACAGTTACAGTTTGTATGTTGGTAGAGCTATAGACTGTGTCAATATCGCTGACAGCGCTCTGCGAAGGATGATAAGTTCACCCAACCTGGATATGATGTGACGTCATTATGACGTATATCCACTTTAGTCGATTAACACACCTATCGACTTTTACGAACGTTCGAGATTCTAAACTGTCGTCAGCTAGTGGTTTGTTTTCACACGTGCGATTCTGATAAAAGCTCAGTGTGGCAGCGTATATGTATTTCGCCAAAGTAAAAGTAAAAGAGCTGGATATTAATAGAAATATTCCTGACCGTGGCCTTGAAAACACCACGGACAACACGTTTCATAAAAAAGTGAAGTCTTCTTATGTCCCGACCAGATTAGATTGTGTGATTGTTGTATTGAACGCTTACGCCGAAAATAATATTTATTTATTATCAATATTTTAGTATGATTTCATACAATTGGTCTTGTCAGTACATATTAGATTGTAGCAGCATACTCTTGCTGACTTTCTTTCCTTAATTTATATAGCTGAAAGAGAACTCGTGCAAGTTTGTTAGCTAAGTAATTTATATGTCCATCTCAAGATAGTCTTTTATCAACCATAATTCCAAATAATTTTACACTCGGACAGCAGAGACAGGTACCTTAGTGTCCAGTAATGACTGGTGTGTAGAATGATTGAATTTCGAACTTAAAAAGAAAAATATGAGGCATTGTTGAAGAAAAATCGTCGACCGGAGATGAAATACGAGGGGAAGTAGATTTCTCAATGTAATCTTAACCAAAGGTTAGTGTCTTGACGCATCTAAAGATTTTGGCTGCTGAGTGCTTCTTCTCACCGAGTACGAATAACCGACGCACTTCAGCTGGGTCAGAAGTACATCAATTTCTGCTTGAGATTCACGATAACCACGCAATTGCTCGTCGTCATCGATGCTGAACTCTTTCAGCTTTTCTCTCATTAGTCTCTCGAATGCTGAACACATCATTAGAGACGATCAAACGAAAAACAACACACAGGACGCAAACACAGTACAATACATGATTTAAACGCAAGGAACGTAAAACACATCTAAACGAATGGCGCAGAGCACAGCGCTACCCTGTCACAACCTCTCGAAAGTTCACAAAAGTAGAATAGTCGATATACGGTTTCTATCGTTTTCGATGTAGCGTGTATACGTCATAATGACGTCACATCGTATCCAAGCTCGGTGAACTTAGCATCCTCCGCACTCTGCAGCCTCAGCAAGAGAGTCTGTGGTTGGACACACTAGCAGTTAGTGAGTGGACAGAGAAGTGTATGGACATGTTTTTCTAAGTGGAGACTGTGTTGGTACGACATGCATTGTAAAATGAGGATGGATGTTGGTAATGTTTGGGTAGTGGAATTATTGACAACTATATAATTTTCGGAACTGGATGTCAGATAAATAAGGTAAAATTTTCTAAATACATTGTTTGGTCTACAAAAAAAAATTTTTTTTTTGTTAACCATAGGACTCTTAGTAGTTAAAGTCTGTAGTAGTTAGAATCTTTTTATATAGCTGACTGTAGTTGCTGCTTACTGTAATTGCTGTAGTTCATGTTATGAAGATCTTCTGTGAGGCAAGTGACTTGCATAAAAAAGGGGTTTGTGATTGAAATGAGATTAGGCTACTAACAGAGTTGGAGCTAATTTCATATTTCTTTAATTTCATACTTTTTGGAATTTTGTTATTGTTAGGGTTTCTTGCAATTCAGGGCCCTTCTTTTGTGTTAATTATTGTAAGTCATGTTGTCACTGTATAGCAGTCAGTTTGCGTTGGGCTTGTATATTGTGGGTGATAAACGAGTGGGTTAAGCTTGAGTTGTCTTTGTCAGGGAAAATTCTGTAGGTCAACGTTTAAATAATAAATGTAATTAAAGACGTTGTTTCAAGTCTACCAAGATAACAAGGCACAATAATAAAATTAAGTTGAAGATAAGACAAAAGCACAAAATCCATAAATATTGAAAAACTGAGTGTTGTGGAGATAGGTTAACTTCCAATGTTAGCATCCACCCCGCTGTCAAAACTTTATCCTCAGGAAATCACGACGTGACGTGAAATGACGTGACGGTTCGTTAATGGCCTGTGTGAATGCTGCTGTCTTAAATGCATTGTAGACATGACATGATGGCCAGTACAAATATCAAGACTGTTCCAACAGCCAAACATGGAAAGTGATGTATCTCACATAAGTTAGCACATCCAATGTGTATTATCTTGAAACAGATTTTTGGCGCTTTGCAACATGTGTTTGTTATTGCTTTCATCAAGACTTCAGCATGCTGCACTGAACTGCAGTAGCAACTCTGGAAAAGACTTCAGGCTATTCTCATTTCCAAGAGACAAAAACCGGTGAGAAAAATGATTGCAAGATTGAGAGAGAAATGGATATCTGCTACTGTGAGGGTAAATAAGTTGTTTGGTTAAAATGAATGTAGCTAGAATATGGTATTCTTCTATAGAATATAAATGTATATGCGTTATTTATGCTTCATTCTGAGAAGTCTGCCGGCTGGGGTGGCCGAGCAGTTCTAGGTGCTACAGTCTGGAACCATGCGACCGCTAGGGTCGCAGGTTCGAATACTGCCTCAGGCATGGATGTGTGTGATGTGCTTAGGTTAGTTAGGTTCGCGTAGTTCTAGGTTCTGGGGGACTGATGACCTCAGAAGTTAAGTCCCATAGAGCTCAGAGCCATTTGAACCATTTCTTTGGTAGTCTTCATGAGTAATGGATAGAGATGACAGATGTTGGGCCATTGGAATGTCCAATACCACTCATCTACTTTGGCCTGTGACATAATGATTTTATTTTATGTGACCTCTTGTTACAACCACACCCATAGTATAAGGAATTGTTAATTTGTGGTGACACCTAATTAATATTTTGTACAAGGCTGTAGGTAAAATATCAAAAGTACGATCATTCCAACAACTGTGTGACATGAAAGGGTACACAGCTGAGCTGCATGCAAATTCATAATATCATAATGAATGTTGGAAGGTTTCCTCAAATCTATCAGTTTAAAACTTTGAGTTGTTAAGTAATAAAGTTCTTCAGCTTTATTTTCGGCCACTGAAGAGTTTAATTATGGAACATACAAAATATAAGAACAGACATGCTACAGAATTGGAGACACTATTGTAAATTTGCAACTGCAAAACAAGAAGCTGAAATAGAAGGTAAGGATGTATATGAATGTCACTGTTGACCTTAAGAAAAGTAATAGATCAAACCTGTTTCCACTAAACTTGCTCTTTATTATTAACTATAAATACCGTTAGAGTTTAAATGTATTGAAAATTAAGTATAAGAATCTGTGACCTGAAAAGGCTTCTGTAAGGTGTTCATTTATCAAATTTATACAATATTATTACATAATACTTTTGCAGAATGTTTTAGACCAGACCTTAGCTGCATTGCTTAAAAGATTATGCTGTAGGCAAGATTGGATGAAAGTATAGTAACAGTCTTGTTCGTGGGTCGATACATTGAGAAATATTTCCAAGAGCAAATCATTCAGTACTGTCCTCTTTGGCCAACTTATTCACTTGTTGATGCCACCTCAGCTCTATCTGTACACTCCTTGTTTGCACAGACAAGTCACTGCATGTAAATTACTCATCAGCAGAAGTTTTGATCTGTGCTGTTCATCTGTGTCCAGTCTGTGCACAGTCTGGCAAGATTTGAAGTCATGCAGATGGCACACAGACAAGTCATAGCAGGTAAACAGTATCTCAGATCAGTCACTCAGTCCACTTATTGCTTTGGTGAGGGTGGTGTCAATTTTGGGCCAGTATTGTAATGAACAGAATTCAATATGAGTGATCTCTCTGAAGAATCTCAAGATTTGCAGATTTACTCCCAAGAATCTGTAACAGAGTTTATAGAACCTTACATGTCGTTACCATCTGTTTGGAAAATTGAAAGTTGGGAGCACAGTGAGAGAAACAAAAAACGTGCAGTATATCAGGGATTGGTTACAAAACAAAAGTAAGTGGAGCCAAATGCTACTCGTGATATGTTTATAAAGAAAATTAATAATATGCGTAAAAAAGTGCAGAAGGCATGTTGTTCAGTCGACCATCAACGTTAAACATTGACTCATCAGAATATACAGTAAGTGAAATAATGTTGTGGACTTTATAAACATACTAATTTTAATCAATGTGATGTATTTGCATGCATATAAAACGTTATACAGATAAGTCCAATAAAAACGCACATCAGTCTGTAAAATACACCATATTTCAAAGATATTATCAGCATTTGAATCATTATGTAGTGGGTTTGGCTGCAAAATATCCAACGAATTTTTTCAAATGGAGTTAAGCTCTAACGAATAGTTTCTGTTGTTCCCTATCTGTAACCCTACTAGCCGATTTTTATCCTGGAATATAGACTCTTCCAGGTATTCTGGTGGAATTTGAAGAGAAGCACACTCATGCCACAAGAAATTGTGCAGAACACAGCACGTAATCACAGTATCATTCATGTGGTCTGGTTTCAAAACGATTTATATGTGCAATATCCAAAATCTCTCAGATAGAGTCCCAAATGCGTTTTACACAACTCTGCGAGCCCTTGTAAATAGTAATTGAAAACACGTCTGTCTTCTGGAAAATTCTTCCGGCTGAATGGTTTCATAAAATTCGTTTGTGATGAAAACAAACGGAAGATCATCACTACTTTCAGGTTTTGAAATTTTCAGCATGTTATTTTGTAGAATTTTGCGTACTTTCGGGACACATCCGTCAGAAATAGATCAGAAGCTCCAAAATCAACCATTATTAACTGGTAGTTAGCATTGACTACAGCCAACATAAGTAAGCTATTATGTCCTTTGCTCTTTTAAAAGAATGATCTGTTGTTTGGTGGTGAAATAATCCACACATGCTTTCCACCTATGGTCCCCAGAGCGTATAGGAGATTCCATTTTCTTCAAACTTCCTCGGAGTTAGGAAATTAAAAATAAAAACGTAAACATATTTCAGTTGACAATCAAAAATCATAATAGAATGTATTTCCTACTACTGTACTTATTCCTTAAACTGTACATAATTTTAAAATATTAATGTTGAATAAGTTTTGTACTTCACATTGTTTCACTTGTCGCAGGACATGGAAGATGCTCAACAACCAACTAACAAAACAGTTAACAAACATGAGGAACCAGAGTTTTTGTTAAAAGATAGTGTTTTAGATGGGGACAATCTTTAGTGTCAACCACAGACACACCTACATCAAAATGTACATGCAGAAGAGAAAAAAGAAGACCCTCTATCAATAGCGTGCAACAAATTAAATACACTGGAGAATGAAGATGCTACAGGTACTATGGGGACAGTATATGCTGATAAGCTTAGACAACTGGATCCAATGCAAAGAATTTTCACTGAAGGGCCTATCAGTGAAGTTTTCTATGAGGCACAATTGCAAAATCGTAATGGAAATAGTATACTACTGATGAAGGGTACAAATCCTGTGCATGGGAGTTCTGTAGCATATTTTTTAAGGCCTTCAATCGGAATGAGATTTGTAAAACTATTATCCTTGTTTCTCACATTTTAATAGGTCTACATGCCATATTTATAAATTTGTAAATAAATTTGACTGTGATCCTTTCATTGCACAACATTAAGACACTTAATCACACTAAAAAATTAAAAAAATAATAAGGCTATGTGATTAACTTCTGTTTTCGTCTTCAAATATTGCTGCATTAATAGTGCATATATAGCATTACATGTTTCTGGAATTATGTGAGTTAATGATGGTGATGACACTGCAACAGAAAATTTAAGGTCAGCATAGCTTCTGGCAGTAGCTAGAAATCTCAGTGTTGCTAAAAGTCTCTCGTAAGCAGTTCTTGATTTTCTTATTACGCTGTAATGTCTATATGTATGGTGCGGCATATTACAAAACATTAAAATGTTTCGTCATCCATTCTTAAATAGTTGGACCAGTCATCTTTTTAAAATTTAGCTTCTTGAAAAGATTAACCTACGAGTGTGACACATGGTTTAGAAGCCAGTGCTTTGTCCACTTTTTACACTGTGATTTCTGTCTTTTTCAGTTTCCGAAATAATAGCTATAGACAGCAAAATTGCTTTATAAGCAGATTTACTCAATTTGGCCGTAACCTCTGCACTGTTGCCCGATAAATTCAACACTGAGCACAACTGTACCTACAGTCAGAAGGTGTAAAGGCAATATAAAAGGTGCAGACAGTGATTGCGAATCTAGTCTGCACACACAAATCGGAAGGTACAATCCAGCAATGTCACATTTGATGGTTGACCTTCCTTTGTGCCCAAATTTGTTTCATCCTTTCAGAATGAAGTCTCTTTCTTTCATCAGACCACGGTGTTCCAGTCCCTTTCCTAATTTCCCTCTGACCAACTTTCCAATCAAACGTCTTTTGTCTGAATGTTTTTCTATCCGCAAGGTCTGCCTGAGTCATAACAGCTGCTTTAAGATCCTCCTTAATAGCAGCAGTCCATTTGATTGGCTCAGTTTTGGGCTTACTTCTGTTTTCGTAGAATTCTTCCATTTTTTTTTCAACCTAGTTGGTTGCTGTTGTTGTCCTCAGTCCTGAGACTGGTTTGATGCAGCTCTCCATGCTACTCTATCCTGTGCAAGCTTCTTCATCTCCCAGTACTTACTGCAACCTACATCCTTCTGAATCTGCTTAGTGTATTCATCTCTTGGTCTCCCGCTACGATTTTTACCCTCCAATGCTAAATTCGTGATCCCTTGATGCCTCAGAACATGTCCTACCAACCGGTCCCTTCTTCTTGACAAGTTGTGCCACAAACTCCTCTTCTCCTCAATTCTATTCAATACCTCCTCATTAGTTATGTGATCTACCCATCTAATCTTCAGCATTCTTCTGTAGCAATACATTTCGAAAGCTTCTATTCTCTTCTTTTCCAAAATATTTATCGTCCATGTTTCACTCCCATACATGGTTACACTCCATACAAATACTTTCAGAAACGACTTCCTGACACTTATATCTATACTTGATGTTAACAAATTTCACTTCTTCAGAAACGCTTTCCTTGCCATTGTCAGTCTACATTTTATATCCTCTCTACTTCGACCATTATCAGTTATTTTGCTCCCCAAATAGCAAAACTCCTTTACTACTTTAAGTGTCTCATTTCCTAATCTGATTCCCTCAGCATCACCCAACATAATTCGACTACATTCCATTATCCTCGTTGTGCTTTTGTTGATGTTCATCTTATATCCTCCTTTCAAGACACTGTCCATTCCGTTCAACTGCTCTTCCAAGTTCTTTGCTGTCTCTGACAGAATTACAATGTCATTGGCGAACCTCAACGTTTTTATTTCTTCTCCATGGACTTTAATACCTTCTCCGAATTTTTCTTTTGTTTCCTTTACTGCTTGCTCAATATACAGACTGAATAACATAGGGACAGGCTACAATCCTGTCTCACTCCCTTCCCAACCGCTGCTTCCCTTTCATGCCCCTCGACCGTTATAACTGCCATCTGGTTCCTGTACAAATTATAAATAGCCTTTCGCTCCCTGTATTTTACACCTGCCACCTTTAGAATTTGAAAGAGAGTATTCCAGTCAACACTGTCAAAAGCTTTCTCTAAGTCCACAAATGCTAGAAATGTAGGTTTGCCTTTCCTTAATCTATTTTTTAAGATAAGTTGTAGGGTCAGTATTGCCTCACGTGTTCCAACATTTCTGTGGAATCCAAACTGATCTTCGCCAAGGTCGGCCTCTACCAGCTTTTCCATTTCTCTGTAAAGAATTCGTGTTAGTATTTTGCAGCTGTGACTTATTAAACTGATAGTTCGGTAATTTTCAAATCTGTCAACACCTGCTTTCTTTGGGATTGGAATTATTATATTCTTCTTGAAGTCTGAGGGTATTTCGCCTGTCTCATACATCTTGCTCACCAGATGGTAGAGTTTTGTCAGTACTGGCTGTCCCAAGGCCGTCAGTTGTTCCAATGGAATGTTGTCTACTCCCGGGGCTTTGTTTCGACTCAGGTCTTTCAGTGCTCTGTCAAACTCTTCACGCAGTATCGTATCTCCCATTTCATATTCATCTACATCCTCTTCCATTTCCACAATATTGTCCTCAAGTACATCGCCCTTGTATAGACCCTCTATATACTCCTTCCACCTTTCTGCTCTCCCTTCTTTGCTTAGAACTGGGTTTCCATCTGAGCTCTTGATATTCATACAAGTGGCTCTCATTTCTCCAAAGGTCTCTTTAATTTTCCTGTAGGCAGTATCTATCTTACCTCTCACGAGATAAGCCTCTACATCCTTACATTTGTCCTCTAGCCATCCCTGCTTAGCCATTTTGCACTTCCTGTCGATCTCATTTTTGAGACATTGGTATTCCCTTTTGGCTGCTTCATCTACTGCGTTTTTATATTTTCTCCTTTCATCAATTAAATTCAATATTTCTTCTGTTACCCAAGGATTCCTACTGGCCCTCGTCTTTTTACATACTTGATCCTCTGCTGCCTTCACTACTTCATCCCTCAGAGCTACTCATCCTTCTTCTACTGTATTTCTTTCCCCCATTCCTGTCAATTGTTCCCTTACGCTCTCCCTGAATCTCTGTACAACCTCTGGTTTAGTCAGTTTATCCATTCCCCGTCTCCTTAAATTCCCACCTTTTTGCAGTTTCTTCAGTTTTAATCTACAGTTCATAACCAATAGATTGTGGTCAGTGTCCACATCTGCCCCTGGAAATGTCTTACAATTTAAAACCTGGTTCCTAAATCTCTGTTTTACCATTATATAATCTGTCTGATACCTTCTAGTATCTCCAGGGTTTCATCTCCCTTCACTACCTGAATAATTTCTTTTATCTCATCATACATTTCATCAATTTCTTCATCATCTGCAGAGCTAGTTGGCATATAAACTTATACTAATGTAGTAGGCATGGGCATCGTGTCTATCTTGGCCACAATAATGCGTTTGCTATGCTGTTGGTAGTAGCTTACCTGCACTCCTATTTTTTTAATTCTTTATTAAACCTACTCCTGCATTACCCCTATTTGATTTTGTATTCACCTGACCAAAAGTCTTGTTCCTCCTGCCACCTAACTTCACTAATTCCCACTATATCTAACTTCAACCTATCCATTTCCCTTTTTAAATTTTCTAACCTACCTGCCCGATTAAGGGATCTGACATTCCACGCTCCTATCCGTAGAACGCCAGTTTTCTTTCTCCTGATAACGACGTCCTCTTGAGTAGTCCCCACCCGGAGATCCGAATGGGGGACCATTTTACCTCCGGAATATTTTACGCAAGAGAACGCCATCATCATTTAACCATACAGTAAAGCTGCATGCCCTCGGGAAAAAATTTCCCCTTGCTTTCAGCCGTTCGCAGTACCAGCACAGCAAGGCTGTTTTGGTTAGTGTTGCAAGGCCAGATCACTCAATCATCCAGGCCCCTGCAACTACTGAAAAGGCTGCTGCCCCTCTTCAGGAACCACACGTTCGTCTGTCCTCTCAACAGATACCCCTCCATTGTGGTTGCACCTACGGTGTGGCCATCTGTATCGCTGAGGCACGCAAGCCTCCCCAGCAACGGCAAGGTCCATGGTACATGGGGGTAGTACCTAGTTGGTTCCTTTCTTTCAATGTGCCCATAAAATTTAAGTCTCCATTTTCTCATGTCACCATGTATGTCTGTGTATTCTTCTATTTCCTTATTACTTCTCAGCCTATAAGTTTCTCCATCAGTAATTTTGGGATCTAATATTTTCCTAATATCTTTCCTTCTTTTGAATTTCTTCAATATCCCACTTCCTATTTAAAATAAAAGTTTCTGCTCCATAAATACATTCAGTTTTCATTACAGTGCTCTAATGTCTAAGTTTACTGAATTTAGAAAGTGATTTTTTATTATAAATGTTTTGTGCTAATCTGAATACAGTTGCCATCTTTTGACAGTGAACTCCATTTGCAGCTTTTTCCACGCCGTTTTCTTGTATGATTTCCCCCAAGTATTTAAACTGAGATACCCTTTTTATTTTTCCATATTTCGTGTTCAAAAACTTTGGTGCTTGTTTGTTGCATGTCATGTATGCGATTTTTTCGAATGATATTTGTAGTCCTACCTTTCCTGAGATTTCTTTAGGAATTTGAATTTGTTTCCGAGCTGCGGTAAAATCCCTAGTTAAAATTACCAGATCATATGCAAAGGCAAGGCAATTTACTCTAGTATCATTTCTGTCTATCTTGATTGATTGGTTTATATTTTGAATCGACTTTTACTCTCGCCATTCTGTAATCACCTGTTCCAAGTTCCACAGTTAAACAGTAATTGGGAGAGTCCATCTCCCTGTCTAACACCAGTTTTTATGTCAAATGGTTCAGAAATCTCTCCCATGAACTTAACATTAGATCTAGTGTCGGTTACCGTTTCCTTAATCAGTGTTGGAGTTTTATTATCTAGCCCTTGTTCCTTTAAAATTTAGAAGAGAGATTCATGTTCAGCTGAGTTGTAAGCCTTTTTAAAATCCACAAATTTACATACAATATTGTTACTAGAATCTTTTGGTGTCTGAGGATTAGTTTTAAAGCAATAATTTGTTCCAGACAGGCTCTGTTTGATCTAAAACCTGCTTGGTATTCACCAATTTTAGATTCTATCTGTTCTTGGGCATGATCCAGTAAACACTGCGAGACAATTTTGTATGTGACTCGGAGAAGAGAGATTTCTCAGTAATTGCTCGTATTAACATCGGTTCTATCCCCTTTTTTGTGCAGTGTATGAATTAGGGCAGTTTTCCAACTCTCAGGTATTTTCTCAGTTTGCCAGATATGTCATATTAGTTGAGTGATCTCTTTTATAGTGTAAGCGCTACCTGATTTTTGCAATTCTGCGATTATACCATCTTCTCCAGATGCTTTATTGTTTTTAAGTCTCTTAATTTGTTTAGTTATTTCGATTTTGTCAGATGATTTAGAGTTAGGCTTGATGTTATTAGTTTGCTGTGGTTGGAATTTATTCGCTGGTTCTGGACAATTCAATAGTTTTTCAAAATAATTTCTTTCAGACTTTTCCAATTGTTGGATCATTTTTGTCAAGTTCACTTCTTAGACTTGGGGTTATTTTAGCAGCATCAAATTTTGGGTTAACATTTTTTGTTCTGGAGAGTTTCTGAGGCTGTAGTTTTACTTTTATTGACATTAAATGATTGTCAGAATCAATATTAGCCCCTTTCCTAACTTGGACATTTAATATTTCTTTGTAGTTTTGGTATGAAATTGCTACATGATCTATTTGAAATTCCCAATAATTGCATTGGTTGCCCGCGACGTTTTTGTTTAGAAGGGTTCTTTTTGATATGTGTTGACATGATTTTAAGGTTAAATTTTTTGCATGTTTCAACAAGTCTTTGGTCATTTTGGTTTGCCCATTTATGCACAGGAAATCCACCCACCATCTTCTTATATTTTTTCTCTTTACCCAACTGAGCATTAAAATCATCCATTACAATTTTAGCATGGTTTGAGTGAATTTCCAAGATGATGCTTTCTAATGTTTCCCAAACTTCATTAACTTCATCAGTTTTTTTTACAGTTATCCTCAATGACTGGCATACGGGCATTAATTAAAGTGTTGCTTTATTTTCACATTTAAGAGAACTTATCATTAGTGTATTATTAATGGGTTTTATATCTGTTATTGAGTTTAAAATATTTTTGGAGACTGCAAAAATAACTTCCAGCTGTGTTGCATTATTAAGTCTTCTTTTATCAGTTTTAGTTTTAAAAAGACGATAATTGCTGAAATCCGTGGTGTTATTGTGCATCGTGTTTCTTGACGTTTCAAAAATTGAACCTTCTGTTCTTTTAATGTATCTCCCAACTTATGAAGTCTACCTGGCTGTAAAAGTGTTAGTATGCTAAGTGTTTCAATAAATGTATTTGTTTTCGTTTTAAGTTGTCCAGAAGACTCAGACTTCCTCTGCTGAATCACACTGCATTTTAACCTGGCTGCCCCAGAATCCCAGAGACCATTTGTACCAGTAATACTGGCGGTGGATTGCCCACCTGGGCTAATACTGTGATTATCAAAATGGCCCATGATGATTGTGCCTGGAATCAGGTGGGGTTGAGTAGACTCATTGAGTGAACTCAGAATGTTAAGACTAGAAGGGTTAGTTCTAGAATACGAATTTCTGCTGCACCACTGGTGAACAGATGCTGACCATTTCACCGCTTGCTACAAGACAGATGCAAATTGTATTTTGTTTTGTTTTGTTTTGCCCTGGTCTGGGACTGCTTATTTTGTATTCGCAGCTGTCCACCATATCTGATGGAACATTCACTTCCACCACCTGTCCAAAACCCTAGGCAAGGATGGACTCTTAGACTTTTAGTAACAAATTCTTGAAGTCTGGAAATTATATTTTGCCGATATCACATGAGACTTCGATTTAAGTTCAGCAGCAGTGGTATCAAGTATAGAATGAACGGACATCATTCTGAAAATATGGAATCATGTACACTTTACACAACCGCAAAATAAAGTTGCAAGTTTGTCTTTAGTGTTTGAAGTGTAGTTTTGTTCTACTCAGATTTTGTGCTGCAAATGGTTAAAGGTCCTGTGAAGTCGGAGCATCGCTTGGGTGATGGCTAATATTTATGAAGCTCTTCAAAGAGTGTAACGAAATGAAATATGTAATTTTTTTCCCGTGGTTACTCAACATACCAAATACTTTTTCATGATTTATTTTCAGGTGTGAATTTTGATGGCCAAGCTG
Source organism: Schistocerca cancellata (assembly GCF_023864275.1). Lineage (NCBI taxonomy): Eukaryota > Metazoa > Arthropoda > Insecta > Orthoptera > Acrididae > Schistocerca > Schistocerca cancellata. The sequence continues at coordinate 154,059,378 of NC_064636.1, forward strand.
TACAGTTTCTCATTGAGTCTGAAGGTTTATCAAGCAATTTCATGTGTGATGCCATTGTAACACAAAAAGATGCATGCAGAGGCTGTTGCACTCATGGTTCAAAAGGGAATGCACAAATAATGACAAGCAAAGATTAGTAGAGATTCATGTGTCAGTGAAAACGTCTATACATGAGGCTATATAACAGCTACCACCATCATACGTTAGAAAAAGATGTGACAGAGAATCTGAGGAAATTCTGGTCGTATGTAAAATCGCTAAGCAGGTGTAAGGCCTCCATTTAGTCCCGTATTGACCAGTCTGGTGCAGCTATTGAAGGTAGCAAAACAAGAGCCAAAGTTTTAAATGTCACATTCAAGAAATCGTTCACACAGAAGTATCATATAACCATTCTGTCATTTGACCAACAGATTGACTCCCGTATGGGCTAACATAATAATAAGCATCCCTGGTGTAGAGAAACAGCTGATAGATTTCAAAGCAAATAAATTGCCGGGTCCAGTTGGAATCCCAGTTCGGTTTTACAAAGAGGACTCTACAGCACTGGCCCCTTACCTAGCTGGCATTTATCGTGAATCTCCAACCCAGCACAAAGTTCCAGGCAACTGCAGAAACCACAGGTGACTTCCTTGGATAAGAAGGGTATACAAACAGACACACAAAATTACAGACCAATATCCCTAACTTTAGTTTGCTGCAGAATCCTTGAACATATTCTGTTTGAATATAATAAATTTTCTTGAGACTGAGAAGCTGATGTCCACAAATCAGCAAGGTTTCAGAAAGCACAGCTCATGAGAACCCCATTGTTCCCTAATCTCACATGATATACTGTGAACTACAGATGAAGGGCAACAGGCTGATTCCATATTCCTAGATTTATGGAAAACATTTGACACAGTGCCCCACTGCAGGCTGTTAATGAAGGTACGAGCATATGGAGTATGCTCTTAGATATGTGAGGGGTTTGAAGACTTCTTAAGTAATAGAACCCAGTATTTTGACCTTGATGGCGAGTGTTCATGGAGACAATGTTATCGTCAAGACTGCCCCAGGGAAGTGTGATCGGACTGTTGTTCCTCTCTATTCATAAATGATTTTTTGGATAGGGTGGGCAGCAACTTACAGTTGTTTGCTGATGAGCTGTGGTGTACGGTAAGATGTCAAAGTTGAGTGACTGTAGGAAGATGCAAGACAACCTACATAAAATTTCTACTTTATGTAATTAATAGCAGCTAGCTCTAAAAGAGCAAAAATGTAAGTTAATGCAGATGGGTAGGAAGCACAAACCTGTAATGTTCAGATACAGTAATAATAGTGTCCTGCTTGACACAATGAAGTCATTTAAATGTGTGAACATAATGTTGCAAAGCGATATGAAATGGAACAAACACATAGAACTGTGAAAGGGAAGGCGAATGGTGGACTTCAGTTTATTGGGAGAATTTTAGGACAGTGTGGCTCACATGTAAAGGAGACTGCATACAGGACCATGATGTGGCCTATTCTTGAACACTGCTTGAGTGTTTGGGTTCAGTACCAGGTTGGGTTGAGGGAGGACATCAAGGCAGTTCAGAGGCGAGCTGCTAGATTTGTTACCGGTAGGTTCGAACAACACACAAGTGTTACAGATATGCTTTGAAAACCAGCATTTGAAGCTGACTGCCGAATGATTCTACTGCCGCCAACATACATTGTGCATAAGGGCTGCGAAGATAAGATACGAGAAATTCGAGGTCATACAGATAGCTATTTTTCGTCACTCTATTTGCGAGTGGAACATGGGAGGAATGACCAGTAGTGGTACTTGATACTTTCCACCATGCACCATATGGTGGCATGCGCAATATTGATGTAGATGTAGGGAGAGGTGGCAGGTACACGGGCTATGTGATGAGTGATTGGTGGAGCCTGTAGGGTGCAGCACTTACTGGAGGTGACGTGAGTTCATGTATTTGGACGGAGTGGCAAGATGGAGGAGTGGGAAACTGTTGGTTGGAGAGTGTGGGAGATTGAGGTCAGGACGATGATGGGAGCAAAGGATGTGTTACAGGGATAACTCCCACCTTCGTAGTTAAGAGACGCTGGTTGTAGAGGGAAGGATGCAAATGGTATGGGTTCTGAAGTCACCATTGAAATTGAGCATGTTGTGCTCGGATGCATGTTGTGCCACTAGCTGGTCTACTTTGCAATTGGTCAAAGTTTGATGGACAACTGTCAATTTTTGGTGAACAACTGTTTGGTAATCATACCTACATAAAAAGATATGTAGCATTATGACAGAGTCTGTATATGACATGGCTACTTTCCCCAGTGGCCTGGCCTCTGATATGGTAGGATAAGCCTCTCACAGGACTGGAGTAGGAAGTGGTGGATGGATGGATTGGGTATGTCTTGCAGTTTGGTCTCCCACAGGGATATGATCCCTGTCACAAGGGATTGAGAGTGGGAGGGCATAGGGATGGACTAGGATGTAGTGTACGTTGGGTGGGCAACGAACATCACTTTCATAGGGGTGGCAAGAATCTTGAGTAGGAAATCCCTCATTTCAGGCATGCTGGGAAATAATCAAAGCCCTGATGAAGAATATGGTTCTGTCATTCCAGTACAGGGTGATACTGGGTGAGAAGCACTCCTTTGTAGCTGATTGTTGGAGGTGGTGGGAGGATTTCTTTTTTTTTGGGGGGGGGGGGAGTTCATTGTGGGGATACAGCACACGAAATTAGTATGTGGACTATGTTTTGGGAGTGGTGCCTGTCTGTGAATGTGAAGGATTCATGAGACCTTCAGCAAATTGTGCAACGGAGTTTGTGTCACTGCAGACATGTCATCCATGGGTGGTTAGGCTGTACAGGGGGAGTTTTTTGATGTGGAAGGGATGATAACTTATAAAAATGCAGATACTGTTGGTGGCTAGTGAATTTATTGTGGATAGAGGTGTGGATGAAACCTTCAGAGAGGAGGAGGTCAACATCAAGGAAGGTACCACATTGGGTTGAGGTGGACCAGGTGAAGCAGATGAGAGAGAAGGTGTTGAGGTTGTGAAGGAATGAGGATAGGGTGTCATGGCCTGGAGTCTAGATCATGAATCTGGGGGAGATTAGGCATTGGGGCTTTTGGCAGGCTAGGAAGGTTTCCACTATATGGCCCGTAACAGATTGGCACAGGTGGGTACCATGCAGGTGCCCATGGTTGTGTCATGGGTTGTCCCATCAAGGGACTAGTAGAAGTTGTGAGTCAGAATATAATTGGTAAGGTGTGTAAGAAATGAGGTGGTGGGCTGGGAGTCTAAAGGACTGTGGGATAAGTAGGCGGTGTTCAATTGTGGCAAGGCCATGGGCACGAGGTATAATGGTGTATCTGGAGGTAGCATCAACAGTGAGGAATATGGATTGCAGAGGGAAAGGAGTGGGGATGGTGGGGAGTTGGTGAAGGAAGGTTATTACCTTTGATGTTGGGGGCTTGTTTTTATGCAGCTGGTTGGAGATGTTACTTAACAAGAGAGAAAATTCTTTCAATGGGAGCAAGATAGCCTGCTCAATGGGGTGTCCAGGAATGTTGGGCTTGTGGGTTTTGGGGAGCATGTACGAGGGCAGTTCAGTAAGTAATGCAACACATTTTTTTTTCTCGGCCAATTTTGGTTGAAAAAACCGGAAATTTCTTGTGGAATATTTTCAAACATTCCCGCTTCGTCTCGTGTAGTTTCATTGACTTCCGACAGGTGGCAGCGCTTAACGGAGCTGTTAAAATGGCGTCTGTAACGAATGTGCGTTGCAAACAACGGGCAGTGATCGAGTTTCTTTTGGCGGAAAACCAGGACATCTCAGATATTCATAGGCGCTTGCAGAATGTCTACGGTGATCTAGCAGTGGACAAAAGCACAGTGAGTCGTTGGGCAAAGCGTGTGTCATCATCGCCGCAAGGTCAAGCAAGACTGTCTGATCTCCCGCGTGCTGGCCGGCCGTGCACAGCTGGTACCGTGCAGGCATACAGGCCCTCATTTCAAGGTGGCGTAAGGCCGTAGCATTGAATGGAGATTACGTTGAAAAATAGTGTTGTGTAGCTAAAAGATTGGGGAATAACCTGGTGTATTTCAATGCTGAATAAAACAACCCCTGTTTCAGAAAAAAAATGTGTTGCATTACTTATTGAACTGCCCTCGTAGAAGATGGGTGTAGCTTAATTGCCAAATAAAATGTTGAAAGGTATGTATTGTAATATGACAGGTACTAAGCAGAGCACACTAAGTGGAATATTGTACTTGTATTCCGATGTGAGCAGTTCAACATTGTATTGGAAAATTGCGCATTTTAAATCATGACATTGGCACATTTGTGCCACTTTGTCGTTAGAGGGTGTTCATATAGAATGAAATGGGTGGCTTAATAAATGCACATAGTATAATAGCCCAAATGACTTTCATAACACACACATTAATCAGTTGTGGAAGCATCATTTGTATGGGATAAAGCATATATGGCATAAGTCACTTCAATGTGACAAATGATAAGCATGCAGCAGAAAAAAAGGAGCTTGGAAAATAGTTTTATAAAGCCATATCAGTCGCAGAGAGGCAGAAGTATCATACATTGATAACTATGAGCAAGATTAAAGGCAAAAAAGTAAATTATTTATGATTTTAAGAATTTTTATGTCTGTAAAATTCAAGTGCAGCATGCTTTTGAACAGATTACAAAACTTGTTGCTTGTACCTACGATAATAAAATGGCTTCTGTGCTATACAGAGATGAAGTGAAGCTTTTAGTTACATGTCATTGTAGACCAGACCTTTCTTTTTCATAACCATGAAGGCCAGATAAGTTGAATGTAATAAAGAAAATTAATACTTTGTAAGGAAAGATAGATTGCTGCTTACTATAAAGATGATGCATTACGTTATAGACTGCACAACATATTAGCTTAGCGTCGCAGTCTTTAACAGAAAAAGAAGCACACACATGTTCTTTCACACAAGTAAGCACACCTCATACACACATGATCACCATCTCCGATGGCTCAGACCATTCTGGGCTGAGCTGCATGAGATGGCAGTCATGTATGAGTGTGCTTGCTTGTATGAATGAATGTGTATTTGTGTTTTTTTTTCTTTTTCTGATGAAAGGTGTGTTCAAAAGCTAATCTTTAAGTGCATTTCAGTTCTGCCTGTGTGTAATATTTATTGTAAGTAGCAAACTATATGTTTCTTAGATGTCTGGTATTCCAATCTGGAGTTTCCATTGTTTGATTTGATTTCACACTTTGTAAAGTAAATCCCTCAACTGTCACTGGAAGAATGTATACACTATCAGACAAAGAGCTGCAAAAAGTCTCATATTATATTGAAAAAGTGTGTGTTGTTGCGTGTTATGTCATAAATTGCTTGAAAGTGCTAGGTTACGTAATTTAAAAGAAAAATGCAATGCATAATTTTAGACTCAGATAAGATTGTTAGATCACCATAGCATCTTCTAGTTGAAGATGAGTAAAAAATTTCTCCATACAAGGCACTCAGTTAACACATTGTTAAATAATAACACCGACATCATTGTTTGTCTGTAAAATGAAGGTTTACCTAAGTAAGTTATTTGTAGTCTCTTTGAGCATGTGTAACTGTTATGGTGTATGTTAAAAAATCTTCACAGTTATCATGGGAAAGCTAAAAGTGTATTTAAATTTAAAATTCTAATAATGTAATAAATTGACTGTCATTAAATAAATGCTAATGAGTTGACAGCCTTCTTTAGTTTTTGGCATACTACATCATTGTAATGAGTGCAAAGCCCTACAGTCCATACCCTAGGTGCTGCACTTATCAGTAAATTAAAATTTATTTTAATATGTTCCCACTGAAACACCATCATGAAATTTGACACACACATTTACAAATAGTGTTTGAGTAACATACTTTTTTGTAAACAAAAAATATCAAATTTTGTAATTTTCAAAATTAAAAAATAAATTCATCTGATAAAATTCAGCATTGTTATGAATATTGTCAGTTAGCACACACTCTCAAAACTTATAAGAAACTGAATAAAATGGTACAAATTTTAGGTGTGTAAATCAAATAGTTTTTGAGGTATGTTAATTTTAATGTTTCAAAACATAATAAAAATCACATAGTTTTGGAAGTTTTAAAAATTAATAACTAAAAATAAAAGTCCAAAAAAATTTAATCTGGGATTTTTCATGCAAAGAACTATAAGTATACAAAAATTATAAAAGTCTGAGGTATCAAGAACCAGACCACTGGTTCATTTCATGTGGACTAACCCTTTCCTGATAGTATGTCCTGGCATGCATTCCATGAGCAGTTGTGTCAGAAAGTATCTCCAATGCAGTTTGTATTTGGTTCTTCTATTAATATGCTCTAGCATACATTCTGCAATACAGAAGTCAACACAAAATCTTATAAACTGTCTAATGACAATCTTTGGTGTCTTCCAGTTGTTTTCATTGTTTTCTGAGGTTGGTAATTGACCATGTGAAAGAGTGGTGATACCTACCTGCATTTAAATATGAAAACAGTTCATGGATTGGAATTTTGCTTCACGACAATTACAGTGATTTCTATTAGACTTTTGGCAATCAATAACTCACTTAACTCACATATCGGTCATTGTAGGCATTTCCCACTTGACCTTGGAGTGTACTATTTGGCAGGAGACGAGGATTAACCGCAATATGTACGACAAAATGCAAAAAGTGTTAATTTGCAAGAAAATGATATGATAAAGTTACTCCTTTGTCATTTGTATATGGACTATCGTAATGTTCGACCAGTACATAGCACATATTCTCTGAGGACTGGGTGGAGCTATCGTGTGGAAATTTGTCATATACTAAGGTGTCTGGTCCCTTTGTTGTGTTCAAAATACAAGCTTCTAAGTCATTGCAATTTACAATTCCAGCGATTTCTATTAGGGCTTTTGGCAACCGATAACTCACTTAACTCATTTACTGGCCATTATAGGCACTTCTCATTTGATCTATGAGCGTAATTTTTGGTAAGAGACGAGGATTACCAGAAATATTTGCAAGAAAATGCTAAAAGTGTTAATTTGTAGTAAAATGTTATGATAAAGTTACTTGTTTGCCATTTGTAAATCGACTATTGTAATGTTCGACCATTACATAGGGTGAATTCTCTGAGAACTGGGTGGAGCTATCAACTGGAAATTTATGTCACGTAGTAAGGTGTGTGGTCCCTTCATTGTGTACAAAATAGAAGCTTCTAAATCACTGCAATTGGCAATTACAGCGATTTCTATTAGATAATATGGTATTTGATAACTCACTTAATGGCCTTTGGTCAATGTCATCATCTCCTCTTTACTACAGGTGATTGGCATGTAAAAATGTGCCACATGAAACAATTGTGTATCATGTACATGGAATGGAGCAGCACATTTAAGATGCAACAGAGGTTGCATTTTGGAGGCTTTTTGTGGCACTACAAATATAGAAAGATGTTTTATAATCTTGGATGAAACAAAATGTTTTCTTTTTCTTTTTTAGAGAGGGATATGGAAATCTACTCTCTTCAAAGTTAATTAGAATAGTTTGCACTGACAGATTTATATAAGAAGTGAAAAACAGGAAAGACAATGGCAATTTCACTGTCACCACTGATGTTAGTTTTTTTCACTGAAAAGGGAATTAGAGAACTGTTGTTTTTCAAAGAAAGAACATTAGCACAATACAATTCATTCATGATGCAAAATTGATATCTGTAGCTGAAATTGTATTGGATCAGAGTTGTGCACTAAAAGTAGTGGAACATGTGTTAACTGTAGGTGAAGATATGCGTATCATAGAGAGCATGCTAGATGACTAAATGTTGCATCCAGGAAAAAGAATCTTAATAGGCACACACAAGGCACAGAAGCAAACACAAGACTGAAAGGTCTTTTGCAAGAATCACTAGCAGCTAATGCCCACGATATTTCATGACAGTTTTGTGCCACATCAAAGACTTTTGTCACAGGTATATGACAAATATTTGATCAACTTTCTTTGTCAAAGAAATTTGCTAATATATTATTGGCCTTAATGTGAACAATTATGTTGTACCAGCTGTCTTACTGTTATGTTCCAGAAATGCATTTCCTCCAACTTGGCTAATAACGTTAGATTTGCACCCAGGCTTCAGATCCATTCTGAAACTTCTTCCATTTTTTGTGCCATGTTCGCCTCTTTTTACAATTTCTTAGGAATTCCTGTTCACTAGTGATCTTATATTAACATTATCTACTGGTATTTACCATGTGCTGTCACAAGCTGTCTTCAATTCACTTTTGAGCTATTAGGAGTTTGAGAGTTTAATGCTTCCTCGTCTAGAGGCAGATGTGCTGTAAGTTCCTGGGCTTCCTTTCCTCTTTGCCACTATCTAAAATTCTGCTCCTATCTATTTTCTATCATCCTCCTTATTACTGTCCTCCTCATTATCAACCTTATCTGTACATTCTGCCTTGTTTTCTGTTTGTGTGGCTGTAGTGGTTATTGTTCTACCCTTAACATTGGTTGGTCTTTTGGCCTTTCTGCAACTAATTTTCCTTTTTATGGACTTTTCATTTCTTATGAAGATAATGAGTATTTGTATTATCTGTCTGATCAAGGAGATTATGATTTACAATTTCATTCCCAAGTGGTGTTTCATCTTCAACTGTTGATCCAGTATCCATTCCAGTTATCATTATTCTCTAGTTCTATATGAAATTTGGTAACTGATTACTCAGTGGTTTAGAATTCATGTTTTGTTCTTCGAATTTCCACCTCCAAGAATATCTGATGTACCTTTCAGTCTTTACACTGTCAGCTGCACAGTTTCTTTCTGTTTACACACAGTCTGTAGTTTCACCCACTTGCTGTTTTTGCAGTACTCCTTCAGAAGGCCTGTTTCTCCACAGAGGGGCAAACAGCAAACTAGAATGTGTCTCTCATAAAATTTTGCATTGCACACACAGTTCTGACATTCTGTAACTGCAAATCACAGTGATTGATTGAAAACTAACATGCACCCTCTTTTTTGTAACTAACTGTTCTCTGAATTTATCATTTACACCAGCAGGTGATGCACTGTCTGTTTTCCTCTTGGACCTGTTTTATATCTAGTTTTTATATCATCCAACCATTTATAATACATTGACTAATTCATTCCACTTTCTGACAGAATTACTGTAAAGTCTTCTATTATCCCTACAGGCCTCCATTTTCTTGGGTTCTCATTTTTCTTTTTTTTTTTGTTTCCTCCCATATGTTGTGACAGCTTGTTACTTTCCTCTCTTAATTCTGTTTCAATTAAGAAAACATTGTTGGACATCTTCATTTCCTTAGTTCATCCTTTTATTTCTTTCTATGGTTTAGCTCCGTGACACGAGTCTTTGCATACATCTTATCCCTAATTAATACCTCACTATCAAGAGTTACATGTGCACTTCCAACTTTTAATTTAAGTGGTTACATTACTGGTGAATAGTTGTGCCATCTCCTTTCTGTTATCCTCCCTAACTCTTACAAGCAATATTACCCAGTGGATATATATACATTTTAAGTCTAATGTTTTTGTCCTGGTAATACTTGTGGTAACCTGCAGTTTGTCATCAAAGATTTTAATTAATGATTCATGTTTTCTAGATGCATGATTAACTCCAAGAGCTCAGAAATTTCTTTTTATTCTTACTGAGAGGTTGCACCTCCTCTCTCTCTCTCTCTCTCTCTCTCTCTCTGTCTCTGTCTCTGTCTCTGTCTCTGTCTCTGTCTCTATTTGGATAACTTTCTTTGTTAGTCATATTTCATATTGTATGAACGAAACAGGAAAGATACTGACTGGTTTTGTTTACCTGGTTGTGGAGTTACACTTAGTTTCCATACTTTTTTATGTATGCATATGCACCTTCACCACAACATGCTTGCTCAGAGAGGAGTTTGGTAGTTTGGTGTTTCTTTGAGTCGTGGAGTTGTATATAATTAAGAGAATATGGAAGGAGAAGATTAGAACAGAAAAAAAGAAGGAAATGCTGTGTGGGATAAGTAATGAGGGATGGGCATAGTTTCTCTGACTTGGCTACACAGGAAAACTATTGTTCATATTGAAATGACAAATAAAAATTTAAAAAGCAAATGAGACCTATTATATCTTATAGAACTGCAGCCTGCCTTTGAATGGTTGCCTTTCTCATTCACATCATTCAATGCCACTGTAAAACAAATAAATAACCTATGATATAAAGTTAATAGACACTGCAGTGGGTAAATAAAACAAAGGAGTAATTAGGACTTTAAATCTGTCAACATTCTGGGATGGGAATCATGGATCAATAAGACACCTACAGTTCAGTAAGAAGAGAGTATTTTATAGTTAATTTTTATATAAAAAGTTATATTTATCATATGTAAAATACCATTATATTCCCCACAAATGGAAAAAAGCATTAGTAAAATTATTAATAATCATTATTTTATACCTTCGGCCATGGAGAGAAGAAACTAATCATACAAGCCAGCACTGCACAGCACATAAAATACTATGGACCAGGTCTCTATGCTCATTAAATCATTGAATATATTCAGATGAACTATCATCACTGCCAACATTCATTGCTTTCGATATTATATGTTTTGGGATAGGTTCTCCCTTTAGCAGTGCTGCATATATATCATTTACAGCCTGATTTTCTGTTGAGGTATGAATAAACTTTGCATCTTTCTTTTTGACAGTTTTGTCATCTTTTGTCTTCTGTTGATGAACATATTGCAGAATTTCCCCACTGAAAAGTAAGAAAATGAATATAACAATAGCTATGTGCCGGACATAAACTTTTGTAACATAATAATATATATCGCTTCATGTTTGTTTTAAGCAGTATTTCAAAGATAAAGCTTAAAAAATTAAATAAAATTAAATTAAAGTTCCCTAAAATGCAATACATTATGTGAACAATTTTTTTGTGATCCTTATTGACCATACCTCCCAAATAACTGAGGAAAGATTCAGTAGGACACAAAAATCACAAAACGCATTGTAAATGTGAAGGAACCTGGAAAGCTATTTTATTAACAGTAAGTACTTGACAGGTTTGTACTTTTTCTCAATGGACTATTCTAAAATAACTATAGATTAAGAAACTCCATGTTAGCTCGATTCATTTTTCAATACATCACCAGTCCTGTTCTGCTAAGTGCAGTCTTTCCTACAGTGTTAGAAATATATACAGCTGTTGATGTAAGGCTGAATCTCTACTGGAACTTTGTAGCATAGTAAAATATGATGAATATGTCAAGTGTGAATGGAAAGTTTTAACAATGGGCTTATAATTGTACAATGGTGGTACTTACATGCTACTGTGATGCATCTCCTTCAAAGCCCACTTTTGACTGAACAAACCGACTCCAATGGTGTTTCCACTTTTGGAAACATTCCTGGAAATTTCTTTCCTGAAGTCTGTTAAAGATGCTCTCCATATTTTCCTGGATGTCTTCAATTGAGTCAAATCCCTTCCATTTTAGTGAAAATTTCAGTTTAGGAAACAGGTAGAAGTCCACAGGAGCCAACTCATAGTAATTTGGCAGTTGTGGAAGCATAGGAATTTTGAATTTGGTCATAAATTCAATGATGGAGAAGGCACGATGAGCTGGAGCATTGTCATGGTGTAGCACCCAACTCCTGGCTTTCCACAATGCGGGCCAGTTCTTCTGCACCTTCTCATACAAATGGTCAAGGACACATTTGTAGTATTCCTGGTTAATTGTCTGTCCTCCAGGGGTGGATTCATGATGCATAATACCGGCAGAATTGGAAAACATCACCAACATTGTCTTCACTCTTGAAACTCTTTGCCTTTACATATGTCTGCTTGTGTCTGTATATGTGCGGATGGATATGTGTGTGTGTGTGTGTGTGTGTGTGTGTGTGTGTGTGTGTGTGTGTGCGCGCGCGTGCACGCGCGCAAGTGTATACCTGTCCCTTTTTCCTCCGAAGGTAAGTCTTTCCACTTCCGGGATTAGAATGACTCCATACCCTCTCCCTTAAAATCCATATCTTTTGTCTTTCCCTCTTTCCTGATGAAGCAACTGTGGGTTGTGAAAGCTTGAAATTTGTGTGTGTGTTTGTGTGTTTTTTATTGTGTCTGTCTACCAGTGCCTTCTCATTTGGTAAGTCACAGCATCTTTGTTTTTTACTGTAGATTTTTTTATGCATAACATAATGCAGACAAAATAATTCAGTGAACAGTTGTGTATGTAGGAATTTGTAACACCACACTGATTTTCTTTGCATCCATGAATGATATACACAAGTTGGACAAAAAATAGTAACAACTGTTTGATATTGTGGAGGACTACCTTTAGAATACAGTGCAGCCTGTCACCCTAAACTGCAATTTGTGTAAAACTTGTCATTGAGTTTCATTTCATTCCCCCAAAGAAACTTTTCCAGATCACTGAGAGATGCTGAAGTATTGGAACACCATTTGCTGTTTTGCAAATACAGATCACAGTGACTTTTCCAGCTGTATGAGTGAGTCAGGAAGTTGCAGTCCTCTGCTGGGAACAATGGCAAGGAACATGGTCATCTAAACTGGTTTCATAGGGGGTGAATCCCAGTCACCATGCGAAACTGTGTCAAACATGGCTAATTACTGTGATATAAGGGTGAGAGCTTCAGATACAAAAGATGAATACTGTGATGTCAGTAGGGAAGATCCAGTGGCTGACTAGATGCTGTAACATAACAGGTGAAACTGTGCACCTGAAACAGTCATCCACAAATACACAATGCTATTAGCCTCTGCTTGGGAAATTTGTACTGATATTTCTTTTTCTATGTTTATTTAATAATACATTTATGTATTAATAATTGCAGAAGTATCTGAATAACATAATGCAAAATGGGCAAGAATGAATAAAGTAGATGTTTTGACAAGTGATTGCTGTTCCAGTTCATGGAATATATTAAAATAAAAATAACTGAACTGTAATGAGAAAAAATAATATGTGATAGAATAAGTGTGTACAGAACTGTGTAATGTATTTTGGTTAAATATTTGTATAGTGTGAGAAGTGTTTCTAAACAAATTATGGTCAAGTATGTGGATGATATTTTGACTAGAGCAGTGTGCCATGTGACAAAATGTAGGACAGGGATGCAAGCCAGAGATTGAGGTATTTGGTGCATTGAGATCTGCACAGATAATGTGGGCTAGAATGGCCAGGGGTCACACACATTTTAATTCTGTGGTAGAATCATGCCTATATGATTGTTCAGAAGCTAATCTTCAGTTTATAAGTTTTTGAGCTGTCAACATAAGGCAATTTATGGTGACTGTGATGTAGTGAACTGTTCACTGCCCACGACTACTATGCTAAAACTGTTTTAGACTTGACTGGACCATTGTGTGTAGGACCATCATTCATAGAAAATAAATTTTCTATGAATAAAGCAACAATATACACTCCTGGAAATGGAAAAAAGAACACATTGACACCGGTGTGTCAGACCCACCATACTTGCTCCGGACACTGCGAGAGGGCTGTACAAGCAATGATCACACGCACGGCACAGCGGACACACCAGGAACCATGGTGTTGGCCGTCGAATGGCACTAGCTGCGCAGCATTTGTGCACCGCCGCCGTCAGTGTCAGCCAGTTTGCCGTGGCATACGGAGCTTCATCGCAGTCTTTAACACTGGTAGCATGCCGCGACAGCGTGGACGTGAACCGTATGTGCAGTTGACGGACTTTGAGCGAGGGCGTATAGTGGGCATGCGGGAGGCCGGGTGGACGTACCGCCGAATTGCTCAACACGTGGGGCGTGAGGTCTCCACAGTACATCGATGTTGTCGCCAGTGGTCGGCGGAAGGTGCACGTGCCCGTCGACCTGGGACCGGACCGCAGCGACACACGGATGCACGCCAAGACCGTAGGATCCTACGCAGTGCCGTAGGGGACCGCACCGCCACTTCCCAGCAAATTAGGGACACTGTTGCTCCTGGGGTATCGGCGAGGACCATTCGCAACTGTCTCCATGAAGCTGGGCTACGGTCCCGCACACCGTTAGGCCGTCTTCCGCTCACGCCCCAACATCGTGCAGCCCGCCTCCAGTGGTGTCGCGACAGGCGTGAATGGAGGGACGAATGGAGACGTGTCGTCTTCAGCGATCAGAGTCGCTTCTGCCTTGGTGCCAATGATGGTCGTATGCGTGTTTGGTGCCGTGCAGGTGAGCGCCACAATCAGGACTGCATACGACCAAGGCACACAGGGCCAACACCCGGCATCATGGTGTGGGGAGCGATCTCCTACACTGGCCATACACCACTGGTGATCGTCAAGGGGACACTGAATAGTGCACGGTACATCCAAACCGTCATCGAACCCATCGTTCTACCATTCCTAGACCGGCAAGGGAACTTGCTGTTCCAACAGGACAACGCACGTCCGCATGTATCCCGTGCCACCCAACGTGCTCTAGAAGGTGTAAGTCAACTACCCTGGCCAGCAAGATCTCCGGATCTGTCCCCCATTGAGCATGTTTGGGACTGGATGAAGCGTCGTCTCACGCGGTCTGCACGTCCAGCACGAATGCTGGTCCAACTGAGGCGCCAGATGGAAATGGCATGGCAAGCCGTTCCACAGGACTACATCCAGCATCTCTACGATCATCTCCATGGGAGAATAGCAGCCTGCATTGCTGCAAAAGGTGGATATACACTGTACTAGTGCTGACATTGTGCATGCTCTGTTGCCTGTGTCTATGTGCCTGTGGTTCTGTCAGTGTGATCATGTGATGTATCTGACCCCAGGAATGTGTCAATAAAGTTTCCCCTTCCTGGGACAATGAATTCACGGTGTTCTTATTTCAATTTCCAGGAGTGTAATTCTAATATGTGCTAAATATGCATATCCCCAATTTCTGATTTCATTGCTTATTTTACTCTTATATATTGGTATTTCACTGATGGACCTCATAGGTCACATTAATAATCATTAATCGCTTATGTAAGGACATAAAGCAACCACGTGCAATGAAACCGCTGTGTAGACGAGTCATTTAACAGGTTGTATATTCACCCACTACTGGACTGCTAGTACTAGTAGTTACTGCTAACCAAAGGAATCATTGCAATTAGGTAGGCTCATCAGGGAATGGACTGTTTCCTTTCCAATTAACAAGTATTTTGGGATTGAGTGTCCCAGGAAGTGTATAGGCCTGAGAATAGTTAGCGTGGGGGCCCAGACCAACACAGTGCACATCAGTAATGGTTTGGCACTGCAATCATTGAGCATATGTGAACATTAATACACCAGCATGCAGCACCATAAGAGGCTCTGGAATGTGTGCCTACTTCGTGCCACAACTTTTTGTGGGACAGTCTGTTTCACCCTTTTGAGATACTGCTGGTCCATGTGAATTTCGCAGAGCTGCTGTGTTCATGCTACCACCAGTCCACATGGCAGTTGTGGCGAGACGCCGCTGACCATACCAGCACTGCTAAGTGTTTCTGTTCTCGCTTGCTGTGCCACACACAGATGTGCTGTGACTGTCTCCACACCGTTGGCCTGCCATCCCTATGACGCTTGATTTCACATGTCACAGTAATAGTCAATGTTGTAGCAGCCACAATTTTAGTATAAGCATCAGTAGCATTATACATCTTGTGTTGCTAGTCATCAGCTGTGACTGGTGAGATTCAGAAACTTTCAAGTGATTGTGGAGCAGAGGATATTAGGAGTGATAGTAGTAGCCTTAGTTTTCCAAAGGAGAGTGCTTGGGTGCGAGGACAAGAACTCACTCAGTTACTGAATGCAGTGAGTGAGAAATTAGATGAAAGTTTAGATTCAGAATTGGAAAATATAAAATCTGAACAAGATGCAAGTATAAAATCTGAAATTGGAGGTTTAAAAACTGAACTTGGAGATATCGTAAGTAATATACCAGCTCGGCAAGCAGTTATGATGATAGGGTGTCCCATGGAGGTTGGTAGTATTATAGAACCACTCAGGGCTGGAAACAGTACCACGCAATAGATTTCTTGCCTATGTGCAAAGATAGCTTTATAACAGTGATGAGTGAGGAGGTAAAAGTGAAGTTTGTAAAGGGACAGCTGGAGGGACCAGCTCAGACTTGGGCTAACCAACATGCTGAGGAATTTGTAGACTTTAAGGAATTTGAAACAATGTTCTTGCATAAATGTTGGGGGTAGGCCAAGCAATTAAGGCTGAACAATTACTTCTTAAATGGCCCAAATTACAGAAATGGTAGAGATACTATGAGAGAATTCTATGTGAAGGAACCAATGGTGGATACATAAAAACCCAAGGAGGGGGCGCTTAAGGTATCTTGACCTACCTTTACCTTTACCGTAGTAAAAAAATAATCAAGTCACATGCAAAGTTTAAGAAAGTTTTATTTATACTAATTATACACATATACAAGATGATGCCATCTTATGCTATAAAAAAGTTACAATTGTGGTTCTCTTCCTTAAATGATGATGAAATCTATGTGCCTACTCTTCCTGGCAAATTGGTTAATTCCATTGCCAATAGGACAATCAAAGTCAGGGTGAATGTTCAACATAGCTAAGCTATTAAGCTGATCGTCCTTCACTGTCAACTTCAGCCATGTCTTTGTACACCACAGTGTTGAAAAACTTCTTTCTACTGTAGCAACAGATGCAGGTAGCCAAGCAAATATTTTGCACAGCGTGTGCAAAGTAGGATAGTCAGTGTTAGGACAGACAGACAACGCTTGCATAACAGAGGCATGATCATTAAGGGAATTTATGCTCATTTGCTTGTATTGAAGAACCTCTCTCATTATTCTCTTTTTAATCACAAAGAGTGACTCTTCTTCAAAGAATGGTAGTTCAGTTAAGCACTGATTCAGTTTACGTGCCAGATCATTACCATTATGTTTCAGTAGTTGTGAGGGCAAAGGCATACTGAATTTTAAATGATAATTATTTTCTTCAGAAAAACGTTCTCTCATGTCAGACATAACAAGGTTCAATGTTGGCATAAAAACAGCTCTCTTCCAATATGTCATAGCATCATTATGATTGCAGTTTTCCCAGTGTCTTTGTCTGCCTGTAAGATGAGGAACACTCATCTCTACATCTAACTCTTCCGTAACTGCCTTCACCTCTTCAACAATACAAGCAAAGTGGCTATTAGCATTAGCTCTCATGCCCCCCTCACCCCACCCTACTCCCTCCCTGTATGTATCAATCACTGGAGGGAACTCTGCAAACTAAAACATTTAGATAGAGTGTTAGGGGTACTAACAGAAATATCAACACTAAAAAGAAGGTTGCCAGAAAACTTGCAATGAGATCTAACACACAGCCCTACTGATTCAATGCAATAGTTTTTGAATTTTGTGGAGAACATGGTCAGGCCACTGTGTTCTAAATCAAAACTGGTAGAACATAGGAAGGTAGAAATCAGAATATGGGTAACAATTATGGAAATAATTTCAATGGCAATGTGAACAGATGGTCAAGTACTAGGAATGAGCATAGTGACAATGATAAGTAATGGAGAAACAGGCAGGAGGGAGCAGAAATAAACTATTTGTTCTCTGGAATGTGAATGAGTTGAGGCTGTATGCTGACAGGTGATATAGTAGTGATAAATGGAGACACTAGTGTTCCAGTATATTAGTTGTATATGTGAAACTGGTTAAGTATACTGAAGATTGTGTGTGTATACTTGTAAGAGATTTTGTAGGATTTAAGGTCTATGTTGAGTAAATGTAACTGTTATTTTGGGGGTTAGTTAGTGAGCAATAATATTGGGATGTAGGAAGAAAGCTCATGGGGACAATAGGTTGTGTCTGAATACGGCAAGAAAAGTTGCATCTGGAGCTTGCAGCAGGTGCATGGGAGTGATGCCAGTTGTGAGATGGCAAAAAAAAAAGGTCTCGGCAAGGGAAAATATCTGTAATTTGAAAAAATACTAGTGATATAATTGTAATTATATATCATATGCAATGAACTGTTACTTCATGTCTGCTGGGTGGAATAGTACATAACATACCTGTTTAAGAAAAATGTTTATGAATTATAAACACTATGATTGTGATCAGGTTCTGAGATTGATCCATAAGGAATCTGCATTCATTTGATATTTGTATGTACACCAAGTTCTTTCACTTGTGATCTGATACAGTAAACACATGGTAAACCAGGGAGGGTTTCAATAACATGATCACTGGGAAGCCATAGGGTTAAGTTACGGGCAACTTTTGATTTTGGTCATTTGTTTGATGCTTGTCAGCACAATGGCTTCACTGAAGAGGAGTACATTGCATTGGTAGCTGTACTTTAATGTGAGAGAGGTGGTCTGCTGATGCGAGATGGAGCTGGGACTCAAGGAGGAGGTCCTTGCTGTGGCAGCAACTGGAGACTGCAATGAGGGCATAACCAGTGAAGTGGTGTGTAATGACATGAAGAACTGAAGATAGACAATTCCATTTAAACTGATTTGATTGATATCCATGGAGACTAATTAAATGTGTTTCAAAAATAAAGATCACTTACAGCTTAGATGTATATTGCTTACACATCTCTTATTTCAATGCCAAATTTTTTACCACATGAAGTTCCTAGTCAGGTTTTGGATCAGTTTTATTTGTACTCACATTTGTTTCTTATTTATATATATAGTAGCAGTACAGGGTGGAAGTCTTGGTGCTACTTCATGTAGCCATCACTGAGGTAATGAATTTGTGAAGTGGGAGTATGTAACAGAACAGGTGAAACTGTCCACCTAAAGCAGTCATCCTCAAACACACAAAGTTATTAGCCTTTGCATTGGTAATTTGTACTGACATTTCATTTTCTATGTTTATTTAGCAATACATTTATGTATTGATAATTGTAGAAGGATTTGAATAACATGATGCAAAATGGGCAAGAAAGAATGAAGTAGTCATTTTGACAAATAACTGCTGTTCTAGTTAATGAAATGTATTAAAATAAAAATAACTGCAATGAGAAAATATAACGGTATGTGATAGAATAAGTGTGAACAAAACTGTGTAATGTATTTCATTTAAGTATTTGCATAGTGTGAAAAATGTTTCTAAATGAATGATGGTAAAATATATGAATGTTAATTTGAATAGAGCAGTGGGCCATGTGACAAAATGCAGGACAGAGATGCAAGGAGAGATCATGGTATTTGGTGTGCCGAGAAGCACACAGTTAATGTGGGCTAGAATGGCTAAAGGCCATACACATTTTAATTCCACAGTAAGCATGCACAGAAGAGATATAAATCATTATTGAATCGCAGTGGTTCCTTATGGTCTCGTATCTCCAATACCTATGTGGCCAACTATGCTGGTAAAGTTTGAGAATTTGTGCACAGCTTTCCAGAAGAACATATTTTGTTGGGCAAAACAGTGATGGAAAAATTCATTGTACTTTTGCAGTTCAACAAAATTAATAAAATTTAATTTTCTTTTACACAAGAATAAGGATTTTCATCTGGCTCAGGCATCTGAAATGGAAGGCTAAATGGGAAACAATCAAGAAAAAATGCCTGTGTTTCAGTTAGTATCTACAGATTAAACATTCTGCCTTAATGTTGTTTAATGTAAGATCAATGTTATTTGTGAACCTGCATCATGTACCTTATATGAATCATTAATATGGTAAAAGTGGTATTTGTGTTGACTGGCAATTACCCTGCAGTTCCAAAGAAACTGGTACACCTGCCTAATGTCATGTAGGGCCCCCGTGAGCATGCAGAAGTGATGCAAAATGACATGGCATGAACTCAACTATTATCTGAAGTAGTGCTGGAGTGTGCTGACACCATGAATCCTGCAGGGCTGTCCATAAATCCGTAAGAGTATGAGCAGGTGTAGATCTCTTTTGAACAGCATGTTTCAAGGCATCCAAGATATGCTCAATTATATTCATATCTGGGGAGTTTGATGGCTAGTGGAAGTGTTTAAACTCAGAAGAGTGTTCCTGAATCCACTCTGTAGCAATTCTGGATATGTGGGGTGTCGTACTTTCCTGCTGAAATTGCCCAAGTCTGTTGGACTGCACAATGAACATGAATGGATGCAGATGATCAGACAGGATTCTTACATATGTGTCACCTGTGAGAGCTATATTTAGACATTCAAGTGGTCCAACATCACTCTTAACTGCACATGCCCCATATCATTACAGAGCCACCAGCTTGAAGAGTCCCCTGCTGACATGCAGGGTCCATGGATTGATTCATGAGGTTATCTCCATATCTGTAAACATCCTTCCATTTGATACTATTCGAAAAGAGACTTGTGGGACCAGGTAACATGTTTCCAGTCATCAATGGTCCAATGCCTGTGTTGACAGGCCCAGGTGAAGCATTAAGCTTTGTGTCGTGCAATCATCAAGGAGTACATGAGTGGGCATTTGGCTGTGAACACCCATACTGGTGATGATTCATTGAAATGTTCACAAGCTGACACTTACTGATGCCCCAGCATTGAAATCTGCAGCAGTTTGCAGAATGGTTGCACTTCTGTCATGCTGAAAAATTCTCTTCAGTCATCATTGGTCCCATTCTTGCAGGGTCTTTTTCCAGCCACATTGATGTTGGAGATTTGATGTTTTACCAGATTCCTGACATTCATGGTACAGTCATGAAATGATCATGTGGGCAAAATCCCCACTTCATCACTACTTTGGAGATGTTGTGTCCCATCGTTTGTGTACCAACTATAACACCATGCTCAAATTCACTTACATCTTAATAACCTGCCATTGTAGCTGCAATAAATTATCTAACAACTGCCCCAGACACTTGCTGTCTTATATAGGCATTGCCAACTGCAGTGCTGTATTCTTCCTGTTTACATCTCTCCATACTTTAATATGCATGTCTATACCAGTTTCTTTGGAGCTGCAGTATTTTAAATTGTAAAAATCCATAACTTATATACAATAAAGTCAACTGTGCAACATTCTGCTAATCTGGCCTGTCTCATCCTGTCTGTAGCTCTATTGTTATACCTCACTTTTAATTGGCCAGTTCCAACAATGGTTGAGAGAAACACAGTATATGGCCAGAAAAAACGCTTTGGTTATCACTTAGCAAACTCCAATCTATGGTACTGCTGTGACACCAGTGACATCAAGCGGCACTGACCAACAACAGCTTATTAGCCATGGCTGCTTGTTTGTTAAATGTCTAAGTATATTGGATATCATATATCTTATAGGCATCTTTCCTTCCATGTGACAGCAGAATGTTTTGGAAAACATATGAACATCCAAATTATTACAGATGTTCTACAATGTTTCACAATGGAAAGAAGTCTGGGTTTTAAACTTCTGCGGCTTGAAATGTCAACAGGATCTACTGCAGAGAACAATGAAAATGTATACTTGTGGAGCACATGTTTTCATTTCCTGGGAGCCCAGCACTGCTGAAGCTGCTTCTTTGGATTCATCTATTTTGGTAACGGTAGAGCTATCATGAAGGTACAATTTATACAGTTGCTATCATACTGTTTTCATTCGAACTATTTTTCTAGATGACTGTTATGCTCAGGAGTCACTTTCACAGCAGTGATTGCCATATGAGAGGTGAAAAACCACTGCTTCAGTTACGAAATTTAGTAAGTGTTCCACTACTAGGTCGCCTGCCTCCATAGCAGGGTGGTCAGCATGGCTGACTGTTGACAAACTGCCTATTGGCTTCTGTCTTGGGTTCTTCGGCCGATGTTCAACCTAATGATTTTACAGATGTTTTGCCAGCACAAGTGGCTGGCATTGTCAAAGCTTCACCCTGCATTGCTGGTGGAGTTCACCACTGGCAATGGAGGGTGAAGCTTTGACAGTGCCAGCCACTCATGCTGGTGAGATGTCAGTAAAATCATTAGATGAACATTGGCCGAAGAACCTGAGACAGAATCCAATACGCAGTTTGTCAACAAGTGGCCACAAAAGCCTTAACAATTTTGTATGGCTCACTGTGATTCAGCAGAACCTCAGTTCAATTCCTTGTACTGCCAGGGATTTTCCTTGGTGGGAGGACTGGTATGGGGTGCACTCAGCCTCCTGAGACCAACTGAGGAGCTACTCAACTGATTAGTAGTGGTCCCAAGCTCAAGACACCCATCAATGACCAAGTAGCAGTGTGCTGACCACATGTTTCTCTGTAACGCATCAAATGCCATTGGCGGAGGATGACATGGCAGTTGGTTGGGCCCAGTTGTCTCATCAAGGCCAGGAGGAGGAACTTTACATTTACCACTGCCAGGTTCAGCAAGCAAAATTCTCGCATGAGCTGTGCATATATACACAACATTTGATATAGTAGCTCTATATGTTTCAGTGATCTTTAGTCTGAAGTCCTGTTTGATGCAACTTTCCATGCTAGTCTATCCTGTGCAGGCCTTTTCTTCACTAACTTAACTGCAGTACCCTGAATCAACTTGAAGCAGCTTAGTGTATTCAACCCTTAGTCTCCTTGTTCTATTGTTAACTCCCCCCCCCCCCCCCCCCCCGAAGACCAAAATTGAAAAATTAATTATTCCTTGATGCATCAGGGGGTGTCCTATAAACCCATCCCTTCTGTTAGCCAAGTTGTAGCAAAAATGTTTCTCAGTTCACCAGCTTTTAATTAGTTATCTGATCCATTTATCTAATCTTCTGTAGCAACTCATATCAAAAGCACTTATTTCCTTCTTACCTCAACTGTTTATTGTTAATGTGTCACTTCTATACAAAGTTGTACTTGACACAAGTACTCCATAAATGGCTTTTAACACTTAAATGTAATTCAATAGTAACAAATTTGTCTTCTTTTGAAACAACTTTCATGCTACTGCCAAAATGCATTTATTTTCTCTACTCTAGCTATTGTCTGTTATTTTGCTTCCCAAATAGCAAAACTCATCTATTACTGTCTCACTTCCTAAACTAATACCATCACCATCATCTGATTTAATTTGTCTATGTAGCATTACCCTTGTTTTGCTTTTGATGCTACTCATCCTGGTAGTCCCTTCCAAGACACTGTTCATTCCCTTCCACAGCTCCTCAGAGCCCTTTGTTATCTCTGGCTGTATTACAAAGTCATAAAGTGAACTTCAAAGTTCTTATTTCTTCTCGACATTCTTTACTGCTTATCACTGTACCAAATGAATAGAGTTAAGGATAGGCTACAACTCTGTCTCACTCATTCTCAACTACTGTTTGCAAGTGAACTCTGGTTTCTGTAAAGGCTGTAAATAAGGTTTCTCGTCCCTGTATTTTGTCCCTGCTACTTGCAGAATTTCAAAGGTTTTATTCCAGTATAGACTGCCAAAAGCTGCTTCTAAATCTACAAATGCTGTAAATGTAGGTTTGCTTTTCTTTAGTGTGTCTTCAATGATAAGTTTTGGGTTCACCATAGTCTTGCTTGTTCCTGCATTTCAAAACTCAAACTAATCATTCCCGAATATGATTTCTATTACTCTTTCCATGTTTCTGTCAATAAATCATAAGATATTAAACTAAATATTCACTTCTGTCAGCAACCACCTCTTTGGAAATGGTATATTCTTCTTGCATACTGATGGGTATTTCACCTGCCTCTTTATGTCTTGCATATCAGGCAAAATAGTTTTGTCATGGTATGGCTTTGCCATTTTGAAGTCTCTGTCAATTTCATGTCCATATTCCGGGTTGCCTGATTCACTGGGTGAATTTTCATATTGTCACATCTTGCACATTAAATTCCATGCCCCATGTGTTTTCTAAGGGCCTTATCTTTTTGGATATTTGGTACTCTGCTGCCTTCAGCATACCATCTCTCCATCACATTTGAAACTCTCAACAACTACTAGTTATTTCAATTTATCCTAGTCCTATCTCCTTGATGTCTTGTCTTTCTGTAGTTTTTTCAGTTTTAATATACAGTTCATAGACAATACAGTATGATCAGATTGTACAGCTGTCCCTGGAAATGTTTTGGAAAATAATATATATATTATATAATCAACCTGAAATCTTCCATTGTCTTTAGGTATCTCCATCAAGTGAAACCTCTTTCATCAATCCTAAACAAAGTGCTAGCAATGATTAAACTGTAGTCTGTGAAAAATTCTTCCAGGTGGCTTTGTATTTCATTCTTTTCCCCCAGTCCACATTCTCTTCCTTTCTTTCTCTGGTACCCCGGCTGCTAGATGGAAGTGCCTTAATCTATAATTGCTACTAACACCACCACAACACTGGCTGCAGAGACACACCCTTTCTGCCAGCCTATCAGCACCTGTGGTTGCCACTTGTGATTTCACTGCACTACTGGGCTGATCTCACTACACATCACTGTGGTGTTCTGGATTCACTACATCTTAGGCTTTCGATCTTAGTTTACTCGCTGCACTGTTATTCCACTGTGCCCCCTCCATTGTTTGTCTTTTTGATGTTGTTGTCCACCACCTTACTCTCTGGTGGCTCACAGCCTCCACAGGTTCTCGAGTCATTCCAGTTCTTGTCTGATTCCAGTCACTATAATAGGCAATGAGGTCAAAGGTTAGCGGTGTCCCATGAATGCAAAGCTTATACAGCTCGTAGAACAGCAATAGCTCTTTCTACTGCAGCAGTTACAACAGCACTTTTAGCAACAAAAGCAAACTGATTTAATCCATCAGGGAATTTAGGATTACCTACAGATTCAGGGTTCCCACCCCATCCAGGCTGCTGTCACTTGTCAGGCAGAGAGCCACCCACCTGCATTTCCACCGTTCAACAAAGCCAAAGAGGACCGTGACATACACTTGCAGCAGCTGAGAAAACACCTTTTCCACTTTTTGGGTTTTGCATGATGCTCTTCATGTCTTGGGATTCTCCAGAGACTTTTATCTTATTAAAGAAGTTGGCCTCACTCTTGAAACCTGTCACACTCCAGTTTGAGGAGATGTGCTTGTTGCCATTAAAGTATTATTCACAGTGATTCAACATGCTTGCGTAACATCCTGAGTTCCATCAATACCACAAATGAGCTGCTCAGTTGCACCGATCATGAGTGACGGATATGCAAGGACCGAGTTGACAATGTGATTTCACTTGTACAAACCTGGCTTGCAAAACTTCATATGAAGAGGCTTTTATTCAAGCTGTAGTGGTCCAATTCGCTCTAAATCCCGAAGTATGCACTGCAGCTCTGTAACTAGACAAATCTTTCCTGTACAGTATTTTGAAAATTACGCACTATTTTGAGAGTACATATGAAGAAAATGAATGCTTCATGGCTCAACCTCATGTAGTAGTGGTCTAGTCACTTCCTCAGGGGTGGAATTCTCTTAAGTCTTTCTCCTGAAGGTGGTGTCATGATTCATTGATATCAGACTCGTCAAGGACCTCTGAACAGACTGTCATGTCTCACTGGTGTAAGCAGCAGGATCTCCCATCATGGTTGCTTCATAGAAAACCCATGAGTGGACTGTCTGGGTCTCTGGGCACACTGAGCCCATTGTAGGAAAGATGGGCATCTTCGAACTGTTTGCCCCCACATGCATCAAGGGATGGTGCCTGAACTTTGGACAGTTGTTTCTCAGAGCAATCCTCCTGCCACTAAGTTGTTTCTCAATCTCACAGTTGCAAACCAGGATGTCCGTTTCCAGGTTGACAAAGGAGTTACAATCACTTTGATTAACCTCCAAATGTATTATGCTACTGACTTTCTACCCTGTCCCCAAAGCTTACAGGAGCTGCAGGCCTTTTTTGGAAGGTTTATTATTATTATTATTAATACCACAACTTTAGGAATTTAAAACTCTGCAACGACAAAAGGCAGAGCTAAGCACTATCTGTCGGCAAATTAAGGGAGCTATAAAGTTTCATTTAGTTGTACATTTGTTCGCTTGAGGCGCTGTTGACTAGGCGTCAGCGTCAGTTGATGCTAAGATGGCGACCGCTCAACAGAAAGCTTTTTGTGTTATTGAGTACGGCAGAAGTGAATCGACGACAGTTGCTCAGCGTGCATTTCGAACGAAGTATGGTGTTAAAGCTCCTGATAGGTGGTGTATTAAACATTGGTATAAACAGTACAGAGAATGGGTGTTTGTGCAAAGGGAAAAGTTCTGGACGGCCGAGAACGGGATGAAAATGTAGCACGCATCCAGCAAGCATTTGTTCACAGCCCAGGAAAATCGACTCGCAGAGCTAGCAGAGAGCTGCAAATTCCACAATCAACTGTATGGAGAGTCCTACCACATTGGCACTTATCTGTCCGTAACTACCTGAACGTCAACTACCCGAGGCGATGGATCGGCCGCCAGGCAGCCCGTGACAGAGCACTTCATCACTGGCCTCCAAGAAGCCCTGATCTTACCCCCTGCGATTTTTTCTTATGGGGGTATGTTAAGGATATGGTGTTTCAGCCACCTCTCCCAGCCACCATTGATGATTTGAAATGAGAAATAACATCAGCTATCCAAACAGTTACGCCTGATATGCTACAGAGAGTGTGGAACGAGTTGGAGTATCGGGTTGATATTGCTCGAGTGTCTGGAGGGGGCCATATTGAACATCTCTGAACTTGTTTTTGAGTGAAAAAAAACCTTTTTAAATACTCTTTGTAATGATGTATAACAGAAGGTTATATTATGTTTCTTTCATTAAATACACATTTTTAAAGTTGTGGTATTCTTTTTGAATCACCCTGTATTATTAAGTTCCTTCCACAAGTGGCCCACATTATGCATCCCCTCCTCCGAATGCAAAGGAGGGTTGTCCAGTTCAGGTGAACAGCTGATTATCGCACACTTTCACACAGCTAAAGCATATGCTGCATTCTGTGCCTTCCCTTATGTCCTATTCTCCATCAAGTCCACTTTTTTTTGCTGTTGATGCTTCTCCCTATGTCATTAACGGATTGTTGGTGCATAGGAATGGCAGTACTGAGCAACCACTTGCCTATGCAACCAAGATTCTGACACCCAATCAAGAGAACTGCTCCAAATCTAAAATGAAGCTTTGGCGATCATCTTTTTTGACATTGAGAAATGCCATGTTTACCAATTCAGAACCAAGTTTGCCCTCATCATGGATAAAAAACTCTTTGGGCCCTGCTGTTGGCTCCTGGAAAGGACAACACAACAGCTCCAGCATGGCACTACACACAAATGGAGGTGCTCTCTCTCATCTCCCCTTGTGGAGCTGTGAGGAAGCAAGCTGGGATATTTTTAATTCCCCTCTTGTTTTGCCACCTGCCACTTAAATTCGTTTTTTTTTTTCTTTTCATTTTTGAACTAATTACCATTAACATACGTGAATATTATCTGCATTTCCATAGAAGAGAAAGGTTGGCCATCAGTTTTACAGAATATAACACCAGATCTAATTTTATGCTTAGTTTTATGTATGTAATTGATTTTATAATTTATTTCAACTATTCCCAGTTAGTATCTTTCAATATAGGGCAAAATGAGTAATTGTTTCGTAACTTAAATTCTATTGTTGACATATAAACAAATATAAATTCTATACTA
Source organism: Schistocerca cancellata (assembly GCF_023864275.1). Taxonomy (NCBI): domain Eukaryota; kingdom Metazoa; phylum Arthropoda; class Insecta; order Orthoptera; family Acrididae; genus Schistocerca; species Schistocerca cancellata. The sequence goes on from NC_064636.1 coordinate 154,086,863, forward strand.
GTTATAAATATTTGGAAGATGAAATACCAGTAATCTTGAAGTATCTGTTTGGCTATATTCGAAAACATGTTAGCAAAGCCAGCCATTAATTAATTCCAAAGTAATTAACAGTTTTGTCCAAAGTATTGTTTACATAACTACTCGTATATATGTTAATTTCATGATTTAAACAAATAATTTAGCCTAACTCTTGCAGTAGAAGAAACTGTTAAAAAGATGGAATTTTTCAATGTATTCGGTTAATTAAATGAGTTAAGTTTTAATCATAATTTCTGTAAATGTAAGTTAAAACAATGTGTAGTTTCAGCACTTATTATTGTGATGATATATAAGGGCCCAATTTTTGGTCACGAGACAGTCAGTCCACGGCTGAGTTTCAGATGAGGAACCCGTGTTGGTTAGAATGACAACAATGCCTCAACTTAAGAGTGAAATATGTTTTACACCAATAGGCCGTGTGTTAAACCAATGACAGTTTCTGCTCCGTATGTACCTTTCTCCTCTTCAAGAACTATGAACTTTGTGGTTAGGTTTTTACTGCTCGTAGATGTTCAACAGTAAACTATTGTAGCAGTATGTGGAGGTTTTCCTGCTAACTGTTAATGAGGCTTATCAAAAGCTATAACTATAGTGCACTGGTAGATGTTCAACAGTAAACTATTGTAGCAGTATGTGGAGGTTTTCCTGCTAACTGTTAATGAGGCTTATCAAAAGTTATAACTATAGTGCACTGGAAATATAACTGTGTGTTATTAGGGGATTGTGAAAAGTGAAATTAAAGTATTATGAAATGAAATTGTGTTGGCTACATTATTTACAGTAGTCAGTGTCCAGCTTACAAACCCTAGTTTTCAGCCAGTGTAGCAATGTAGTATGTTGACACCAAGGACAGCAAACAAAGAAATAAAAAACAGGTGGAACCGCTACAAAGTGTGAGGGGGCTAGGTCAGATGTGTCAGGTGTAACAGCTGTGGATGGTCTCCCCTACTGCTGAAAATTGTGGAGCTCCACTGAATCCATGCCCGGCAACTAATTGTACTTTCATCAACAGCAGATGCTCCGTAGACTTTGCACAAGCATTTGGGAAAATTCCCCACAGTTTCTTTCTCTGCAGTGAGAAATTCAATGACGGTGTGCTGCCTGTAGTGTACATTACCTACAGACTCCATTTTGAAACTGTCCTGCAGCTACACTATCTGTAAAAAGTGACAGAAACTTGGCACACTCACTCGGGAGACTTCAAATAATACATACATAATTTTTGCATTTGTAGCATTGTTTTCGGCTGTGAAAAAAGAAAAAAGAAAAAAAAAATGTGCATTACTTTTTGGGCAACCACTGTAATTACTATGACATACACATTGACACATAGACTACCAAATTTGTTTTTTCTTTTTTTTTTGGTGAAAACATCCTCCTAAGTACAGTATTTACCACTCAGAGATTCAAATGGGAACTGCTTTATCTGTGGAGTACTTTACACTTGAAGATGCAATCATCATTAGAGCCGCATCTCCTTAGGAAGTATAACAGTTATATTTTTACGTTGTTCCAGCCATTAGCAGTACCATCATGGCAAGGTCATACACCAAAAAACTAAAAAATCTAGACTGTGGCCATTTTAATTACTGAGAATGGTCTTTGTCAATAAAATGGTTTTCAGTGGATGGGAGCAAGATTTTACATATTTTTAGGTATTTGCTAATACGGGAATACATGTTTCCTGCTGAATTTCCAGTATCATTAGGTGATGATTTTTTTAGTAAAATTATGCAATGCTTTAATGCTGTCTGGACTTATGGAAATTCTGGGATGGTACATAGGTTGACATTTTTTTTATGATCACCATCTTTACGTCACAGAGTTGGCTTTACAACCTGTTCCAGAAATTAGCCTGTCCTTGGGCATCTACATCCAAGGCTGGTTCCTACCAGTTATGCATTTTTCCCCTGGCTTTGTTTCCAGTGCTGTGCAGGGACAGTTTAGTGACACCACTGCCACCTCAGTGCCTCGGAGTTCCCACGATTTTCATTGTAGGTTTACTCCCCAAGGTTCTTTCACTTTCTCCACAGTGGGGGCTATTACCTGCCACTGTTGAGACCTTTTTTCATAGTATCTAATCCTTCAGGAAATTCTTCACGTAAAAACAAAAAAAAAAAAAACAAAAAAAAAAAAAAAAAAAAACTTGAAACTTCAATGGCACTGATTCTGGATTTCTGAGCAATGTCCACAATTTTTTTTATTATGTTAAATGCTTCTGTTATCAATAAATATTGCACCTGCATGCTGCACAACTGTGATTCACATTCCCTCCTCATTTCTACTGGAAGTTATAGACCAAATACAGCCTTGCATCCATGCTCTCATGGAGGTGAACCTCCCAGTTTGTTCTACCAAAATTACAAGTCCCACTCTCACTGTAAACCACTACCCTTAACAGAATAATTAGATAGCTTTATTTTTATCCACCTTTGCACATAATCAGCTATACATCACACAGAAGTAGTGATCACATTATACCTGCTAGCATAACTATCAGTCTGCAGTAAAGAAATCTTACCTATTACATGGTGTTATCTGGAATATGGAGTGCGATGGGGAAGTCTCAGGTGTCTTGAGACAACTCCCTGGAAGTAACTTTGAATGTGGTGTTTCTTCTCCAATGTTAAAACTTCCACCACCACTCGAATCTATAAAAACAGCTCACACCTGGAAATGAAAAAAACAATAATATTATAATGATAGTTATACTAACTGGAAGCTAGTTATTTCATAAAATGTGTCTTTCACTCTAACAGTAAAAAGTAAATGACTGAAGACAACAGATTGGAGTAATACCTCAACAAAATTTTATTGTGTCGATCTTTTGAATAGAGGAAATCATTTTTGGAGGTTCTTATAAACTGACACACTGTTTTAAATTAATTTTATGAGAACAAATTAAGCAAAAATTGTAAGCAATGACATTAAAATGCACTGAAGAAGAAAAGTCTGAGAAATTTGAATGAGAATACTGTGAAAGGACTGTTGAACTGTGAGTGTACCTAATGTATTTAATAAACTCTGCTTCAATTTAGAAATTGCCCAACACATTATAAACATGTGAATAAATTACTGCTGCTTTTATCTTCTGTGCTAGAATCTTCACAAATCCAATTGTTGCAATGCAATTATACAAAAGCTAAATGCAAAGCATTAATATACATAGCAAAGAGTTTGCCTTTACATATGTCTGCTTGTGTCTATGTGTGCGGGTGGATATGTGTGTGTGTGTGTGTGTGTGTGTGTGTGTGTGTGTGTGTGTGTGTGTGTGTGCGCGCGCACATATGCGCCAGTGTATACCTGTCCCTTTTTCCCCCTAAGGTATGTCTTTCCGCTCTCCGCTCCTAGGACTGGAATGACTCCTTACCCTCTCCCTTAAAAACCACATCCATTCGTCTTTCCGTCTCCTTCCCTCTTTCCTGATGAAGCAACTGTGGGTTGCAAAAGCTTGAAATTTGTGTGTGTGTGTGCGTGTGTGTGTATGTGTGTGTGTTTGTGTTTGTGTTTGTTATTGTCTCTATCAACATACCAACACTTCCGTTCGGTAAGTTACAGCCTCTTTGTTTTTAGATATATTTTTCCCATTTGGAATGTTTCCCTCTCTCTCTCTCTCTCTCTCTCTCTCTCTCTCTGTTGGCATTTGGGCATACTCATTACTTTACTGCATTGTACTTGCCATCCTAGCAACAACATTAAACAAAAGCACTGAGATCAAAATGAACACTAGGGCAAAGATGTAGTCTTTCTCCTCCATTGGCGAGTTTGTACACTGAAGAAACAATGAAGGAAGTAAAAGAAATGTACAGAAATGGGAATAAAATTCAAGGAGAATTGATTTCAGTAACAAAATTCGGTGATAGCATCCCTATCTTCTGTGAAATTGAAGAAGAATTAAAGGGCCTGTTGAATGGGGTGAATAGTAGACTGAGTAGGAAGGAATTCTGCCACCCTGGAAGCCTAGAGTATGTAATGAAGAACATTAACGCAGACAACATAGTCTTCCTCGCTAAAAGAAGTTTCCTAGTATCAAATATATATGTCAATTTGAGAAAAAAATTATGAGAATTTGTATCTTGAAAACTGCATTGTACAGAAGTGAATTATGGACTGTGGGACAAATGGAGATGTAATGAATTGAAGTGTTTGAGAAGTGGTCTTAGAGCTGGATGCTCAAAATGAAATGGACTGATAGGACATTCAAGAATTGAGGGTACTGGGTGTAAGTAGTATGCAGATACAAACATTTATCACAAACAAGAAAATAGTGCTAGACCACATCAAACATCATGAAGTAAGAGAAATGGGGTGGGGGCCTACAGAGAGAGAGAGAGAGGGAGAGAGAGAGAGAGAGAGAGAGAGAGAGAGAGAGAGAGAGAGAGAGATGCTGATGGAACAGTTGGCTAGGTCTGCATATGCGGAGGCCATACAAAGGACTGGATCAATTTGCTTTAAACAATCACACAATAATCAAGACCACTGGGAAAATTTATTTTGTAGCTCCCACCAACTCATGCCTGGCAGTGCCATCATCGGCACATTGCAGGACCATTTTTAACATCCGAGTTGTTAGTGGCTGTATAAACAGTTTTAATTTTTCATAAATCAACATGCAGTCTACCACTACAGATGAGCTCTTACTAAGATTCTTACAACTGAAGTCTCCCATAGATGACTACAATGGACAGAGGACCATAGTTTACATTAAATATAATTCTTTGCTAAAAATGAGACTGACATACAAGTGTTGTAATGCCCCACATTTAAAAAAAAAATCCATTAATATACATAGACAAATGTCAATGTTGGTGTTTCACATTTGATGTTTGTTCTGTGCACCTGTGAAGTTTCGAACCATTCTGGCAGATGGAAGAGCCATATTACAGTGTCAAAATGGCGTCTACATATGACTCACATTACAAGCAGCATACTGTTATTGACTTCTTGTATGCAGAAAAAGAAACCATGATGAACATTCATAAATGTTTAAGTGGAGTGTATGGCGATGCTGCAGTTGATAAGAGTATAGTTAGGTGTTGTGTTTACGAAAGTTACCCCCTCAAAAAATGGAGAAAAAGAGGTCCATGATCAGATACACTTGGGACATCCCGTCACAGACACTGATCCAGATATGCTGAATTGTGTAGATGCCATTATTCGTGGTGACCAGCACAACACAACTTGACAATTGGCTCTATGTTTGTCGGTGAGCCGTGGAAGCATGTCTGCAATGATATTGCATCTTCAAAGAGGTGCTCACGGTAGGTACCACAAATGCTCACAGTAGACCACAAGGGTCAAAGAAATGCCATTTTATCTGAATTGTTGGAGAGTTTTGAGGCTGACGGAAAGGCCTTTCTGTCACGGATCATTACAAGGGGCAAAAGCTGGGTGCACCACTTTGTGCTGGAAACAAAAAGGCATTCCATAGAGCGGCATGATCCTCATCCACCACAGAAGAAGAAATTCAAGACAACCCCCACTGCTGGAAAAGTCACGGTGACAGTCTTCTGGGACTGTGACATCATTTCTGTGGATGTGATGCCAAGAGGATCAACCACCAATTCAGAGGCATTAGTTAAGACTGAATAAACTCAAGAACCGTCAGACAAGAATCCTGCACAACTCTTGCTCCAATGTGATAATGCATGCCCCACACAAGTCTGAGACTGTGGGAACACATCACCAAATTGGGTTGGACAGCACTGCCTCACCCACCCTACGGTCCAGACCTGGTACCCTCAGACTTCCATCTCTTTGGGCTGCTTATGGTTCTCTGTGGGGAACACTCTTTGAAGATGACAAGAGTGTCAGTTGTGCAATGAAAAAATGGCTGAGCCTACAGGACAAGAGCTTTTACCAGCACAGAATACAAGCTCCTCAACAATGATGGAGACTACGTAGAAAAATAGGACATGGAAAAGACATGTTGAAGTACATTGTCACCAACTTCTGACTATTGACAATAAATAAGCTCTGAGAAAAAAAAGTGGGGTATTACTTATTGCACGACCCTCGTAGTAATGTCACACAATGTGAGCCACATATTGGAATATTTGATACCACACCATGCACACAACTGAGCCACATTTTTTTTAAGTTTGCAAATTCTCTGAAGACTTTATTTATTCATATATGCGAACTGCTGACTTATGTGTTATGCTTAAATACAAACAATGATGTAGTTGCACAATGGCTTCATTTACTTGGCATGACCAAGTTAACGTCAGATGTCATCACAATGTGATGTAAGAAGCATCAGGGAAGCACCCACTGAAGCAGTATGTGGCTAACAATAGCTACAGAATTCTTTAGCAAAAAGCAGCCAAATGGTTCTTTCACAATAATGGCCAGAGCTGATGGAGCAAGAGTTGCTACCCAGGCCAAGCTGGAGGCAAAGCTACCTCACATCTAAGTCTCACCACCGCCAACTGCAACGAACATTGCTGATGGTGGACACAGAGCTAAGCTGGAGTAATGCCAACTGCGGTTTTTGCACAGCCTTGGCAGCACTAGTCTTCTCTCCCCCTACGTGACAAGAAACATTGGCCTTTTAAAACAATGAGGCAACAAGCTGGCATAAAACATCAAACTGGTGCCTTCCAGATGGAACGCCACCTGCTGGCTGACTTCCTTCAGCTGCAGGTTTTATACTGGAGCGGACCATGGTTCACACCCCTACATGACTAGCTGCCTTGCTTGAGCATGCTCTCCTGCTGCTGATTTGCCCAAAGTGACACACTACCTCTTCCAGCCACTGTCGCTGGGGGTCACAGCTCGAATGCACACGTTCAGGTGCTGGTTGTACTGACATGTCTGCCAGTGCTGGCAACAGTCACAGCACACCACAGCCTATTTGCACTGTAAATTGGCTGTGCCTTTGAGGACTGCACACTGAGATCAGCATCTTTGATGCGCACCAGGGCCACAACTGCCGTAAACTGATCAATAAACATGTGACAATTTTGTGCTCTTGATTTATCAGAAGATAGCAACTTGGTTGTTAATCACCACTTCACTGCAACCATACCCACAGTGCAGAGCTGAATGCTATCCTGACCTATAAAAATGGCTCTTCCTCCCACCACAAAGGTGAAGTCCACTCTACAATATTATTACTCAATTACGTCAAAAGCACATCTTTTCGCTATATACACACTATCACATTAGCAGTTTATATGAAATTTCAAGAATGAGATTTTCACTCTGCAGTGGAGTGTGTACTGATATGAAACATCCTGGCAGATTAAAACTGTGTGCCGGACCCGGACTCAAACTCAGGACCTATGCCTTTTGTGGGTAAGTGCTCTACCATCTGTGTTACCCAAGCACCCTGTCCTCACAGCTTCAGTTCTGCCAGTACGTGAGTCGTGCTCGGGTAGCTCAGATGGTGGAGCACTTACCAGCGAAATGCAAAGGTCCCGAGTTCAAGTCTCGGTCTGGCACATAGTTTTAAGCTGGCAGAAAGTTTCATATGAAATTTCATTCAAGAACAAGCATGCTACATTAAAATATCCAACCTTGTATTAGGCATAAATGTCAATGAAAAATTTAAAGCAGCAATTATATGTTAAAGATTTAATATTTCTAGACCATTCAAAATATTTATATTGCAAATTTGAAATGAAAATTGAGTAATCAATACATAAATCACGATGTGCCCTATTTGTTTCATAATTAGTTTTAGTAATTATAACTTTATTAAAATTGTAGTATCAAAAATAAGTGAACTGGTTTTTAGTGTTAGAAATATACTTAAAGATGGGCGGCTGAGTCCGCCAAACCAGTTCACAAAAATATACAGTTTTCTGTAGGACATGAGTCAGTTACAGTGTAATTGCAGTTCAAGTTTTTTCATTAAAGTTCAATCAAAATTAAAAGTCATTTGTTTGACAGTTATTTAGAATATCACAGTTATGTTCCACTTTATCAAAACCTGGATACATGGAGGCTACAGTGAAAAGATTATATCCCCCCAATATCAATGTGACAACAAACGTGCAAGGTGACTACTATTATTTATTTTTAGTATCAACCATTTTATCAAATTTGTGATATGCTTCAGTCTCATGTATTTCAAAGAAGCAACACACAACATAATAAACTATAATTTTTACTATGGCATTGGAAGGTGGCTGCATTAAAACATGTAACTTCACCATCAGTCCATCAACAGAGTAATGGATAATCAGAGGGTATTGTGTTATGATTCAAGTGGAAGAAGAAAAAGCTTAATTGGTCATGAACCTATTACTTAGTCCATAACAAACAAAACCAATAAGCACAAAATGCCCAGCAGAAAATACTTCAGAAGAAACAGTGAAGAACATTATTACATTAAACTTCCTGGCAGATTAAAACTGTGTGCCCGACTGAGACTCGAACTCGCAACCTTTGCCTTTCACGGGCAAGTGCTCTACCATCTGAGCTACCAAAGCACAACTCACGCCCGGTACTCACAGCATTACTTCAGCCAGTATCTCGTCTCCTATCTTCCAAACTTTACAGAAGCTCTCCTGCGAACCTTGCAGAACTAGCATCCCATAGCCTAACACTTCTCATTTTGAGGTTAGAACTCCAGTAAGTGTATGCACTGGTGGAAGATATCCACAGAACCTCATTGTGGTGCTACCAGAACCAGCTCCAGTCACAATTATCTCATTAGCCGCAGTTGCAGCTGTAATTTTTTACTATAAAATCTGATAGTGTAGCAGATTAATTATCTGTGCTTTGGAAATGCAACACAACTTAGGAATTTCATGACATTTTCAGCTGAGGAATTCATAAAGGTGTACAAATTTTTATAGCCCTATCTTCTATCTGTAATATTTTAGATTACATTGAGTATTGATCATGCTCTGTTGGGAGGTGAAGGGCCTTAATTCAGAACCTATTACCTTTTATATCAGAAATATTTATTGAAACACAGGGATGGTACTTATGCATCTTTACAGTGATATTACTCTGTATCACAATTGAAATACCTACACTCCTAAATGAAGGGCAGTTTTTTTTTTTTTTTTTTTTTTTTTTTTTTTTTTTTTTTTTTTTTTTTTTTTTTTTTTTGCCGCGTGCATTTTGCCTCTTTCATTTATGAAGCCTCTCCACTGGCCATAATATATATCTCTTTTTAAACATAAAATAAATGTACTATGTAGTAGTTACAAATGTTACTACTTTTTCCTCTTATTTTTCAGATTAGTAACACCTTTTGTAGCACCAAATTTTATGGTATTAAATTATCGTTTGGTGTTAAGATTTCCAGCGTTGTTAGTCCACATATGTAGTTCATAAATAAAAGAAGGAAACTGTGTATGACACAAAAACAAAGTGACACTCATTTACTGTAGTTGCATAGATAGACCATAATACCATGAATTTTGAAGCAACTAAGGGACTATGGAAATTGGAGAAAATGGTGATAAAATCCACTGCTTTAGTTTTATCCAAATTGAGAAAGTTCTAAGATATTACATGAAGAACTAGACAGATATTATAGCCACTAGTCAAATTTTTGATGAGCTTCTGATTGGTGTTGCTTATGCCATCTGCTCGGCGGTACATGATTAGAAACACTGTGAGAAGACATACAGTCTCCACTATACAGGCAAAACAGACTATCTGAGGGAGAACCAACACATGTTCGATAACTCAGTTATTAAAAATTCATGTTATAAATAGACTTAAAAAATTTCTGGAGAATAAACCAAGCTGTACCATGGTAACAATTGTTGTCTTGTGTTCTAAAGACTGTCTTAATAGACACTTTGTATGTTACAATCAGGAAGCAGCAAGATAATTATAAATAGTTGCTTCTTGGTTATCAGGAATTTTGCATGTTTTTACTATGTGCTGCCTGTATTACACACTGTGCGGTATGTGGGAAGTGAAATGACAAATGACAGAACGTGGCTTCCAAAAACTTCTGACTAGATCTGCTGTGCTACGGAACTATCATAAACTTTCAATTCAATGAGGTTCAGAGTTATAGCCAATTCTCCATGTAAAACATACATCACTACTAATTACTGAACAATGTAAAATAATATTTATGAAAAGAATATGTTGCTACTCACCACAAACACAAGAAGCTGACTTGCAGACAGGCACAATGAAGTTAAGCTTTCAGACAAGTGCTTCTTCTGAAACAGAACACACACACAACACATGCACACATGCTTTCATGCAAGCACATCTCACGCACACATGGCACTGTCTCTCACTGCTGGGGTCCAGCTCCAAACTCTTCCTGCATCTGACAAATGCAGCACTCTTGGGAGGATGGTGGGGGAAAGGAGGAGACATGGGGTGGGGAGTGGGAGGGATATCAGAATAGCAGTGGGAGGAAGATGATGATGTGCTTGTGAGAACATGCAGGGTCATGGTGTGGACAGGATGGGCTGCTAGGTGAAGAGTCAAGAGGCTGTGTTGGAGGGGAGGGGGAAACGGAGAGGATAGAGCAGACAGAGAGAAAAGGAAAAAGACTATATGTGCACTGGTGGTATGTGTAGTGCTGGAATAGGAGCAGCAAAGGGAATAGGCAAGGGCAGGACAATGACAAGCAAAGGTTGAGGACAGTGAGGTTACAAGAATAATGAATATGATATAGAGAGATTTCCTACTAACCCAGTTCAGAAAAGCTGGTGTTGGTGGGAAGGATCCAGATGGCACAAGCTGTGAAGCTGTTGCTGATGGTAAGTACTCTGTGCTGGGCAGCATGTTCAGCAACCATGGATATTAGGTTGGGGATTCCTCATTTCAAGGTGGGACGTAGTCAAACCCTGGCATAGAACATAGTTCAGTTACTCCAGTCCTGGGTGGTGCTGAGTCATGAAGAGAGTGCTCCTGTGTGGCCGGGCAATGGATATGTGAGAAATGGTAAGTGTATGGAGAGACAAGGCAAGGGCAATCTGTTTCTGAACAAGGTTAGGAGGGTAATTTCGTTCTGTGTAGAGCCTTCCCATTTTTGGAGAGAGACTGCTCATCACTACAGATGGGACAACTGCATGTTGCTTGGCTATATGGAAGGGGCTTCTTGATATGGAATTGGTGTATGCTGTCAAAGAGGAGGTATTGTTGCTGGTTGGTAGGTCTGATGTGAACAGAGGTACTGATGTAACCAGTCTTAAGTTGGAGGTCAACATTGAGGAAGGCGGTTAGTTGGGATGAGGGTGACCACGTGAAGTGAATGGGGAAGAAAGTATTGATCTTCTGGAGGAACATGAATAAAGTGTACTCATCCTCCATCCAGATTAGAAAGATGTCATCAGTCAATCCGAACTACATGAGGGGTCAGGGATTCTGGGTGATTATGAAGGATTTCTCTAGATGGCCCATGAACAGTTTGGTACAGGATGGTGTTATGTAGGTGCCACTGCTGTACCATAGATTTAATTGTATATGATGCCTTCAAATAAGAAGTAATTGTAGGTGAGGATATAGTTGGTCATGGTGACCATGAAGGAGGCTGCAGAACTTTTATCTATTACAGATGAGTAATATTGTGTCTGTAATGAATAAAGGTTTCTTGAAACTACTGCAACAGTCACCTTTTGTTTTGTTCTTCAATTTCTTTATTACTCCATTACTGGTTTATAACTGCCTAGCGAATCATCAACAGATGGTAGATATATTAATTTTCTGCAGCAGGATGGACATTATATACGGCAATTAGTATCTGTTGGTTGGATGTAGGTGTTTTGTAAAGCATGTGGAATGTGTTACTTATGCTAAGTGTGTAAAGTGCAGTACAATTATTGTCGCTGTAAAACATTCTGTATGTTTTCAAGAATACTGTGTATATCAACATCCAACCAACCAATTGATGATAATCATTTTACATGACTCCCACACTGCTGTAGACAATTAATACATGTGCTACCTGATGATGAATCTTTAGGCAGTTCAAAACTGGTAATAGCATAGTTTAAAAAAATTAAACAACAAAAGGAAAGGCAACTGGCTGCAGTAATTTCAAGATTCCTTTAAGGAGGTTGTAGGTTGGGAGTCACTCGGGCATTAGGAAAGGTAGTATTCAAAAGCAGTAAGGCCTCCCCTCTGCCGATCCCCAGTTTCCCCAGCACAGCCTTTCGAGTCTGCACCCAGCAGCCCATCGTGTTCCCACCACATACCTGCATGCTCTCACGAGCAGCACAACACCTTCCCCCTCTCCTGCTCCCTTATCTCTCCCACCGCCAGCTGCATGCCTCCTTTTACCCTCACCACACACCCCAGACTGCTGCATAGAAGACACAGGGTCATTTCACAGTCAGGTCCCATAAGATGGAAACAGTAGCCAAGTGTGAGCGAGTTGTGTAGCGACATGCCTGTGCCATCAGATATTCCACACACTTTGAATTCCCAACTGAATATTATCACATCTTTTACTTCCTCAATGCTTTCATCTGTGGTTGTAGTCTCAGAGGTCCTGTGTCTGTATCATCTCTGAGGAAAGAGTAATCGTGCTGATTTTATGTATGATGATACTGTGTATCATAACCCTATCTGATAGACAAAGGAATAATGCATTGAACTTTTATGTCCAAATACTCACATGTTTGAAAAAGAATTTTGAAACAACATTCTCCTTATGTCCTTTTTTTTATTCTCGATTGTATTACACAATGTGGACAAAAACTCGGCAATAAAACTAGAGGAACCATAATTTTCACAAAGAGCATATGTTTGTAGCTCAACCTGTATCATATGGTGAATTATCAAGGAGCAATAACCTGGAGTGGGGTAGAGAAGGAGTAGAAGGGTATGGCTGCAAGAATAGGAATTAGTGCTGCTCGATGGAGTGTGCAGGGACTAAAGGTGGAAGGCAGGGCTGACAGATGCAGCATTGGGAGGCTGTGGGGTGAGAGAAAGGAGGGAGTGATGGGGAGTGGAAAGGAGTGAAGCAGAGAAGGGGAAAAGATTGATGGATGCACCAGCACAGAACAGTGCAGAGTGAGGGTGAGGGGGTCAAATTCTGAAGTGGTGACAGGACAGAGGGGATGGAGCAATTGGGTGGAGGGTGTGGCCACAGTAGTTTTCTGTAGGCTGAGGTCAGGATGTCTTCGGGAATGGGGAATGTGTTGTAAGGGTAACTTCCATCAGAACAGTTCAGAAAAGCCTGTGGTGGAGGGGTGGATTCACGTGTCCAGGGTTGTGAAGCAGTCATTGAAATGAACTATGCTAGGCACAGCTACATGTGGTGATGAGAGGATGGTCTACTTTGCTTTTGGCCACAGTTTTGCGGTGCCGATCATCCTGGTGTATGGATGGTTGGTAGTCATACCAATGTATTTTTACATTGTGCGATGATAGAAGCAGACCTGGTAGATGACGTGCCTGCTTTCACAGTTGGCTCAGACTCTGATGGAGTGGGACTGTAATAGGAATTGCTGTGTTGAAGGGCCGTGCTGGTCTTGCACCTGGACCATCCACAGGGATATGATCCCAGTGGCAAGGGGTTGGGACTGGGCATAGCATAGGTAAACTAGGACATTGTGAGGGTTGGATGACTGATGGATCACCACTTAGGAGGGGCTGGAAGCATATTGAGTACGATGTCCCTCATTTAGGAGCACAATGATAGATAATCAAAGCCTTTACAAAGGATGTGGTTCACTTGTTTCCGTCTGGGGTAGTATTGGGTGACAAAGAGAACCACTTTGTAGCTGGTTCTTGTGGATGGTGGGAGGACTGGGGTCTGTGGGGATATGGCATTGGGAAATCTGTTTGCAGACTAGGTCTGGGGGAAAGTGGTTGTCTGTGATGGTCTTTGAGAGACCTTCAACGTACTGGGCATGGGAGCTCCCATCACTGCAGGTACACCATCCCTCAAGTGGCCAGGCTGTAAGGGAGGGATTTTTTGGTGTGGAAGTAATGACAGCTATCAAAATGCAGGTACTGCTGGTGGTTGGGGCGATTAATGTGGATAGAGGTGTGGATGTTGCCATCAGTGAGGAGGGGATCAATGTCCAGGAAGGTAGCACACTCGGTTGAGTAGGACCAAGTGACGTGGATAGGAGAGGTGTTGAGGTTGTAGAGCAATGAGGATATGGTGTCTTGTCCCTGACTCCAGATTGTGAAGACATCATCCATTAACCTCTAACAGACCAAGGGTTTGGGGTTTCATATTCTCTATTCTTGAAATCATCCCAGCCTAAACCTACGGTAAGCTATTGCCCTCACACACTCTCCCAAACTCCCCTCACCTTCACTATGGGCTGCTCTCTGAGGTGAACCCATTGGTCTTTTCTGCTTCTATGCTCGTCTTTTCTCCTTCCTGCTTAACAATACTGCCCCCCGCCCTCCACACCACCCTCCCCCACAGACTACTAATGCGGTGCCTGGCAACCCTGTTCTGCACCTGTTGTTTCTGGATGCTCCACCAAGCAGTGCTGATTCCTCTTCCTCACGAGTACCCTCCTATTTGTTCCCCGCCCAGCTTCAGATTGTTGCTCCCATTCAATGTGTTTCAGTTCCATTCTGGCTGAAGTGGTTGGAGATAGCAGTCAAGTGTGTGAGATGTGGATTTGCTTGTGTGAATGTGCGTAAATTTTTGTTTTTCTTTTCTGAAGATAACTTTGGCCGAAAGCTTATTTGTAGCAATCTTTCATTGTGCTTGTTTGCAACTCATCATGTCATCCTTATGGTGGGTACTAATCTATCTTTTTTACAAAATTGTTGATATTCCAACCTGGACCTTCTAATGTTTAGTTATGCAACATCATTTGAAGTATATCATGAGAGTCAGGTCAGTTCGTATTCGTTTAAATCAAAAGAACTCTCTCTCATCGTACAGTTAATTTGCTTCTTATGTTCATGTTTAAAATACTGCACCAACAACCGTTTCTGCAAGGCAACTGATCAGTATGGTTAGTGAAATGTAATTTCATGTATTACTTGTTGCAAAATCAAACCAATGTCACAAGCAACAGAGCAGAATGAAATTACATATTACTACCATTCTGAGTGCCTCTACAGGAAGTTTATGGAAGACATTCAGACTGTACAAACAGCAGTGCCATCAGCCTCATTGCTTTTGAATAAAATCTTCAAATACAGGGGTTGCACACAAATATGGAAACACTACATGAAATGCAAGCCTGAACATAAATTTCGATGGTAGCCAAGCATGAAGTTTGACCACAAACTGCTCTGTGCAAAGCTCCACTCTTGGTCAGAACAGTGTTCTGTGTAGTTGTACTTGCATTATGCATGAGCTCAGTGCATTTGAACATGGCAAATTAGTGGTGCTCATATGGTGGGTGCTTCTGTAATCAAGATAGCCCAAGAGTTTGGTGTTTCAGGATGCACTGTATTGAACATTCACACCACAAACCAAGAAAATAGGAAAACATCAACTGCTGTCACAATGCTGATGAAAAGTGTGTCTTGAGGGATCACGATGGACCATCATCAAAGGGGGTTGTGATGAAAAAGAGGATAATGACAGCTGCAAAATGCCATTCCTGAGTTGAATGTCACACTTGGAACAACATAAAGGAAGCTCCATAGGCTGGGAACTGAAGGGCGAGCTGGTAATCCAAAACCAGAAATCAGTGACACAGATTAGTTTACAATCCAAGAGTGAAACATGGCAGAAGTTCCATGATAATCTGGCAGCCATATTGTTGTTTCCACAGGCCCCACAGTTACTCTGCAAGGTCACATTAATGCCAAGGATTGTGAGATCATATTGGCTGATCAGGTCCATGCCATGATTCTGGGATTTGTTTTCCAATGGTGGTGATGTGTCATCCTGTTCACAAAGCTAGTGTCAGCTAGGACTGATTTTGTGAGCATGAGGAGAAATTGCAGCTTCTCAGCTACCCGCCACAATCACCAGATCTCAATATGAGCCTTTCTAGTGTACTTCAGTGAAAAGGGTGTGTGATCACTACCAACCTCAGTCATTGTTACCTCAATTTGCAACTATTTTTCTGGTAGAATGGTATAAAATTCCCTTGAAAGCCATACGGAACCTGCATTTATCCATACTGAGACAATTGGAAGCTATTTTGAATGCCAATGATTTTTCTACACTGTGTTAGGCATTGTAGTATTTTGTGTTTTTGGTGTTCCTGTATGCCTGAAAGAGATGACAATCATTTCTTTCCTGATTTAATGCATGATTCCAGTTCAAGTTAAACACTTTACATAATTCACTCAGCTCGAACAAAATCTTTACAAGTTAGGGAGCAGCACCAGCATAAAACACTCTGGAGATTGCACATGTATTTCCGCTGTCCCACCCAAAGCCCGGCTTGAGCACTGAATGGGTCATACATTAAATTTTGTGTCATTGGTCATGTGCCACACAATGGAAATAACAGTTGGTTCCATATAATAAACCAGAACTACAACTATATATAAACATCAAAAAACAACTGCACTAAAAGAGTATGTCACACTGTGCAAAATATATGTGCTAGTGTTTAAGAAACGAATCTGTAGAACATATGTGATGTACCAACTGATATGAAAACATTTTAGTACCCAATACACAGTTTTCTTTTTACTAAAATTAGCCTCAGTCTTTGAGCATCTCAGAGTTGCTGTCTGGGTGATTTAAGGTAAACCACCACACAAATCTTGTCACAGGGAAGGCAGAGAGCAGAATTCATGTGTATTATAAGAATGCTAAAGAAGTTTAATTCACCTATGAATGAGATCACTTACAAAATCCTTGCCAATCAATTCATGAATACTGTTTGTCAAATACAGCACTTTACAAAATTGTTTTAGTGGTACACATAGAAAAGATTCGAAACAGAGCTGCACACTTCATCACACATTTGCTTAGCTGGTGTGAGTTCATTGCAAAAATGCTGCAAAAACTGGAGTTGGAGATGCTACAAGACAGACTATGTGCAGCAGAGAGCATTTTTTCTTACAAAATTCTGAGAGGTCCTATTTCAGGAGGAGCTAAGATAAATACTATTTCCTCCAACATACATCTCACATAATGACTACAATGCAACAACTACAGAAATCTTTCTTCCATGTACAATGGAGGGATAGAGTGGTGGAGGAGATGGGGTGGGGTATGGTACTGGTACACTACAAACTCTCTGCCAAACTTAATACAAAGGAAGAACAGATGTAGACATACATATGGAGGTAGACGTAGATGGTTAAATTACCACATTGAGGGACAGGAGTTACTGCAGTACATTCATCAGGTTTAACTGAAAGAGCACAACATTGCAGTTTGCTAGTCAGGAAAACAGAAAACAGGAAATTGTACAGAAAAGTTGTACAATCTAGGACACAAACTTCCATCTTCTGTCCTGTATCATTAAAGATTCAAAATTGTGAAAAGTAGTCTGAAAGTGCATCAAAATCAATATTTAAAAGGCATTCCATAGTCAATTTCTCCTCGATCAGTAGAGGCTACCTTGCAAAAAGGTAACTGATGATCAATTCTATGACAAGCGCAGGTGGTTGTTTTGTAAGTATGAGGCCCTCAGGGCTTTCTGTGTGATGGCCAATAAGCATAAATACATCTTGATCATGAACATCTTCTAAAAAGACATCAAATTGTTTATCTTAGATTACACAACTGATCCAAATTAGAGCCTTAAGATCAAATTATACATGAAAAGTTTATATACATCTCCAAATGGTTCGTACACAAAAATTTACTAAGACCATCACATATTTTTACTGTAACCAATATCTGTATATAACGCTGACTATAATGAGCCAGGTCACAGAAGAAGAGATCACCCTTCACCTTGTATCATATGTGATGAAATCTGGCACAGCAAGTAACAGAAATCAACCAAACCATCTGATACAATGGTTGTATGGAAGTGTATAAGTGCAAGACGAAGGAAGGAAGGAGTGAATGAGGATTAGGGTTTAACATCCCATTGACATTAAGGTCATTATGGATAGGTCAGAATCTCTGACTCCTTCAAGGATGGGGAATGAAATTGGCCATGCTCTTTCAAGGAAGTATCTCACCATTTGCCTTGAGTGAATTATGAAATCACAGGAGTTCTAGACCTGCATGACCCCTGTACCACCTTGCTCCTCAGCATAAATAAATGAAAGAGAGAATAATCCACCTGATTGCCTACAAAAATGAAGTTGTATTGTTGGCATAGATGTTCATAAAGGTGTACATACAAATAAATACTAACATAAGTAAGAGTGCTTTGAACCACAGGCTTGGAGAAATTAGACACAGCAAGATGACAGGTGGGTGAAGATGTACTTAAAAACAAAAGGAAAAATCACTATTCGAATGTATTACTGAAATTAATGATTTTTAAGGGAATGGATTACAATGGTCTCAATAAAACTCATATGATAAATCTAAAAAATTTATTATCAAAGCATGCAGACACCAAGTTCTTAAACGTAACACCCTGCTATTTTCATCAAATACATCCAATTTTTTTTGTTATTTTGTGATAGTGTTTTGTCTATTTTGGCCAGTTTCTTCCTCTGCTTCAGGGTATGTGGGGGGTCTTCTGAGAAAATCTGCAATATTGGTTAAACAATAATGTCACTTAAAAAGAAAAGGCTCGATTATGAGAAACAGCCACAAAAGCTGTAAACAGCAGACAAATATATTATAAAAAGGATAAACAAAGAGGACATCAATGCCTGTCATCAACTGTCTCATTTCATATTAAATCAAATTCATTATATCTTTCCTGTCAATAATTTCTAGACTGTCATAATACTTTAAATAATTTATTCTACTCTAACAGGTGAACAAGGAAAATCATAGCTAATAAAATTAAGCATTTTTTGTTACTGAATGAGATTAGATGATGAAGATGTAAAAGTAGAATGGAATCTATAGTATGAAGGGACATAAGAATGGAAGAAGGAACTTTGTACTGGTACAAATAGGAGCAGCGTTAAACTTATTCCTTAGCACATTGTAGACACCATCAATAAATGTAAAACAAAATCTGCCAAATATGCTTTATGGAGGAATTCCAATAATATTACAATATTTCCTCCACCTTCAGTACCACTCCCATCCATTACCCCAAACAGCTTTCAGACTCGGAACACAAATATGGGCACATTTGTTTGACAGATCATCTGGCTGGACTCTAGTAGTAGTAGATAATGTGAACCAATGAGAGCAGTTGCACTACCAGAAGAAAGAAGGTACTGTCACAGTGGCATCACTAACCAAATGTTCCAAGGTAAAACCTGACTTCATAGACAATGCTGACCCAGCATCCTCATCATAACTGATAATGCACCTATAACAGAAATGAGATTCCATACAAGAAAGTTTCTGAGGAGACCCCACGGGGGTGCCTTCTTGCAGGACCTGAATGCTTTTGGTCTAATTTCCCTGATGACATTTCGGTGGATACAAACATCCAGGATCAGCACGATGTTGAAACTACAGAAACCATGCACTCATCAAAGCAGTCAACACCAGGATGCTTCCAGCCAGAGACCTCCATAGTGTGGAGAGGTTTGGTATTCAGCAATACTATTGATTGCTACTCTGAATCAGAGATGCTGTTGAACTGGAGATGGCAATCAACATAAGCACATGAATATACCACCATGAGAACACCAACTTCCGGTAGTCAGCTTTATGTGACCTGCTACACCTCACACATGTGAAGCTGTCACCAAGTAATAGCCTTTGTAAATCCTAATACTTTGAAATCTGCCACTCTGCTCTGCTTCTTGTCAGTCCATGTAAACCATGATTTTCACCTGATGTCTTCTATGGACTGATATTGTGCTTGCCACTTTCATATTTTGGCTGTCTACATGAACTTTCTTCAATACCTAGTTGGCTGATATGACAATCTGTAAAAATGCATTTAAATTAATAAGCTTCTGATTAGAGAGAGAGAGAGAGAGAGAGAGAGAGAGAGAGAGAGAGAGAGAGTGAGAGGAAGGGAGGGGGGGAAATTACTATAAAATATTATATAAAAACATATCTCAATGTGAGTCAGATGTCAATAAATAGGGTGGTAGAGAAAGAGAGAAGATTGTAAGTTACTGAGAACCATGGCAGTGACAGAATTTGGGTATGAATAGCCACAAGGAAAAGCCAGTATCATATTTTATGGGCCTCATACTCGAAATTAATATAAAAATGTCCAATGTTTGATTTAAAATTCCTGCTGTCTTAAGAATGACCATATATTCAATGCTGTAGGAAACCTACCTCTATATTGCAGCATTGGATTCAACTGACAGCAACAGTGCACTGCTGCAAAGAACATGAGTTTTGGGGTCAAGCATTAAAATCCATCAATACGAAGTGTGGGCACAAAGTACACTGCAACAACTGCAGGTGAGGTACCAAGATCTTGTCATGATACCTGACAGCAGTTAATCCTTGACAATTAACCCATACAATTTCATAAAGAGGGGTTTGATTAGTAAACATAATCCCTGCCCACTCCGTTAGGGATTCTCCTCAATATTGGTCTCTTTCTACAATGTTTGGGTGCAAAAATCATGTTCCATGTTCCCTCCAGATGTGAATCTAACAAGAATCACTCTCCAGACTAAACTGGGACTCATCTGTGAAAGCAACAGTGGCCCACTGTTTGACGGTTGAGGTAGCATGTTGAGACTCCACTCCAGATGTTCCCTTCTCTTCTGTGAAGACGCATCAGAGGTGGGCATACATCAGGTCTCTGACAATGAAGGCCACTCTGCCAAAACCTTCTGCACACTGTTGCCCTGATGCAACACATCCAGTGGCTGCCGTGAGCTCACATGCCAATTACTGTGCACTACTAAGCCGCTCCTACCCCCATGAACCATGGACCTTGCTATTGGTGGGGAGGCTTGCATGCCTCAGCGATACAGATGGCCGTACTGTAGGTGCAACCACAGTGGAGGGGCATCTGCTGAGAGGACAGACAAACGTGTGGTTCCTGAAGAGGGGTAGCAGCCTTTTCAGTAGTTGCTGGGGCAACAGTCTGGATGATTGACTGATCTGGCCTTGTAACACTAACCAAAACGGCCTTGCTGTGCTGGTACTGCGAATGGCTGAAAGCAAGGGGAAACTACAGCCGTATTTTTTCCCGAGGGCATGCAGCTTTACTGTATGATGGCGTCCTCTTGGGTAAAACATTCCAAAGGTAAAATAGTCCCCCATTTGGATCTCCAGGCGAGGACCACTCAGGAGGACGTCGTTATCAGGAGAAAGGAAACTGGCATTCTACAGATCGGAGCGTTGAATGTCAGATCCCTTAATTGGGCAGGTAGGTTAGAAAATTAAAAAAGGGAAATGGATAGGTTGAAGTTAGATATAGTGGGAATTAGTGAAGTTCGGTGGCAGGCGGAACAAGACTTCTGGTCAGGTGACTACAGGGTTATAAACACAAAGTCAAATAGGGGTAATGCAGGAGTAGGTTTAATAATGAATAGGAAAATAGGAATGCGGGTAAGCTACTACAAACAGCATAGTGAACGCATTATTGTGGCCAAGATAGATACAAAGCCCACACCTACTACAGTAGTACAAGTTTATATGCCAACTAGCTCTGCAGATGACGAAGAAATTGAAGAAATGTATGATGAAATAAAAGAAATTATTCAGATAGTGAAGGGAGACGAAAATATAATAGTCATGGGTGACTGGAATTCGAGTGTAGGAAAAGGGAGAGAAGGAAACGTAGTAGGTGAATATAGATTGGGGCTAAGAAATGATAGAGGAAGCCGCCTGACAGAATTTTGCACAGAGCACAACTTAATCATAGCTAACACTTGGTTTAAGAATCATAAAAGAAGGTTGTATACATGGAAGAACCCTGGAGATACTAAAAGGTGTCAGATAGATTATATAATGGTAAGACAGAGATTTAGGAACCAGGTTTTAAATTGTAAGACATTTCCAGGGGCAGATGTGGACTCTGATCACAATCTATTGGTTATGAACTGTAGATTAAAACTGAAGAAACTGCAAAAAGGTGGGAATTTAAGGAGATGGGACCTAGATAAACTGAAAGAACCAGAGGTTGTACAGAGTTTCAGGGAGAGCATAAGGGAACAATTGACAGGAATGGGGGAAATAAATACAGTAGAAGAAGAATGGATAGCTTTGAGGGATGAAGTAGTGAAGGCAGCAGAGGATAAAGTAGGTAAAAAGACCAGGGCTAGTAGAAATCCTTGGGTAACAGAAGAAATATTGAATTTAATTGATGAAAGGAGAAAATATAAAAATGCAGTAAATGAAGCAGGCAAAAAGGTATACAAACGTCTCAAAAATGAGATCGACAGGAAGTGCAAAATGGCTAAGCAGGGATGGCTAGAGGACAAATGTAACGATGTAGAGGCTTATCTCACTAGGGGTAAGATAGATACTGCATACAGGAAAATTAAAGAGACCTTTAGTGATAAGAGAACCACTTGTATGAACATCAAGAGCTCAGATGGAAACCCAGTTGTAAGCAAAGAAGGGAAAGCAGGAAGGTGGAAGGAGTACATAGAGGGTCTATACAAGGGCGATGCATTTGGGGACAATATTATGGAAATGGAAGAGGATGTAGATGAAGATGAAATGGAAGATATGATACTGCGTGAAGAGTTTGACAGAGCACTGAAAGACCTGAGTCGAAACAAGGCCCCCGGAGTAGACAACATTCCATTGGAACTACTGACGGCCTTGGGAGAGCCAGTCCTGACAAAACTCTACTATCTGGTGAGCAAGATGTATGAAACAGGCGAAATACCCTCAGACTTTAAGAAGAATATAATAATTCCTATCCCAAATAAAGCAGGTGTTGACAGATGTGAAAATTACCGAACAATCAGTTTAATAAGCCACAGCTGCAAAATACTAACACAAATTCTTTACAGACGAATGGAAAAACTAGTAGAAGCCGACCTCGGGGAAGATCTGTTTGGATTCCGTAGAAATACTGGAACACGTGAGGCAATACTGACCTTACAACTTATCTTAGAAGAAAGATTAAGGAAAGGCAAACCTACGTTTCTAGCATTTGTAGACTTAGAGAAAGCTTTTGACAATGTTGACTGAAATACTTTCAAATTCTAAAGGTGGCAGGGGTAAAATACAGGGAGCGAAAGGCTATTTACAATTTGTACAGAAACCAGATGGCAGTTATAAGAGTTGAGGGACATGAAAGGGAAGCAGTGGTTGGGAAGGGAGTAAGACAGGGTTGTAGCCTCTCCCCGATATTATTCAATCTCTATATTGAGCAAGCAGTAAAGGAAACAAAAGAAAAATTTGGAGTAGGTATTAAAATCCATGGAGAAGAAATAAAAACTTTGAGGTTCGCCGATGACATTGTAATTCTGTCAGAGACAGCAAAGGACTTGGAAGAGCAGTTGAACGGAATGGATGGTGTCTTGAAGGGAGGATATAAGATGAACATCAACAAAAGCAAAATGAGGATAATGGAATGTAGTCGAATTAAGTCGGGTGATGCTGAGGGTATTAGATCAGGAAATGAGACACTTAAAGTAGTAAAGGAGTTTTGCTATTTGGGGAGCAAAATAACTGATGATGGTCGAAGTAGAGAGGATATAAAATGTAGACTGGCAATGGCAAGGAAAGCGTTTTTGAAGAAGAGAAATTTGTTAACATCGAGTATAGATTTAAGTGTCAGGAAGTCATTTCTGAAAGTATTTTTATGGAGTGTAGCCATGTATGGCAGTGAAACATGGACGGTAAATAGTTTGGACAAGAAGAGAATAGAAGCTTTTGAAATGTGGTGCTACAGAAGAATGCTGAAGATTAGATGGGTAGATCACATAACTAATGAGGAAGTACTGAATAGGATTGGGGAGAAGAGAAGTTTGTGGCACAACTTGACGAGAAGAAGGGATCAGTTGGTAGGACATGTTCTGAGGCATCAAGGGATCACCAATTTAGTATTGGAGGGCAGCGTGGAGGGTAAAAATCATAGGGGGAGACCAAGAGATGAATACACTAAGCAGATTCAAAGGATGTAGGTTGCAGTAGGTACTGGGAGATGAAGAAGCTTGCACAGGATAGAGTAGCATGGAGAGCTGCATCAAACCAGTCTCAGGACTGAAGACCACAACAACATGATGAGATAAAAGAAATTATTCAGGTAATGAATGGAGACGAAAATTTAATAGTCATGGGTGACTGGAATTCGAGAGTAGGAAAAGAGAGAGAAGGAAACATAGTGGGTGAATATGGATTGGAGGAGAGAAATGGAAGAGGAAGCTGTCTGGTAGAATTTTGCACAGAGTATAACTAACACTTGGTTCAAGAATCATAAAAGAAGGTTGTATACATGGAAGAATCCTGGAGATACTAGAAGGTATCAGATAGATTATATAATGGTAAGACAGAGCTTTAGGAACCAGGTTTTAAATTGTAAGACATTTCCAGGGGCAGATGTGGACTCTGACCACAATCTATTGGTTATGAACTGTAGATTAAAACTGAAGAAACAGCAAAAAGCTGGGAATTTAAGGAGATGGGACCTGGATAAACTGACTAAACCAGAGGTTGTACAGAGTTTCAGGGACAGCATAAGGGAACAATTGACAGGAAAGGGGGAAAGAAATACAGTAGAAGAAGAATGGGTAGTGCTGAGGGATGAAGTAATGAAGGCAGCAGAGGATAAAGTAGGTAAAAAGATGAGGACTAGTAGAAATCCTTGGGTAACAGAAGAAATATTGAATTTAATTGCTGGAAGGACAAAATATAAAAACACAGTAAATGAAGCAGGCAAAAAGGAATACAAACGTCTCAAAAATGAGATTGACAGGAAGTGCAAAATGGCTAAGCAGGGATGGCTAGAGGACAAATGTAAGGATGTAGAGGTTTATCTCACTAGGGGTAAGATAGATACTGCCTACTGGAAAATTAAAGGGACCTTTGGAGAAAAGAGAGCCACTTGTATGAATATCAAGAGCTCAGATGGAAACCCAGTTCTAAGCAAAGAAAGGAAAGCAGAAAGGTGGAAGGAGTATATAGAGGAGTATATTATGGAAATGGAAGACAATGTAGATGAAGATGAAATGGGAGATATGACACTGCGTGAAGAGTTTGACAGAACCCTGAAAGACCTGAGTCGAAACAAGGCCCTGGGAGTAGACAACATTTCATTAGACCTACTGAAGGCCTTGGGAGAGCCAGTCCTGACAAAACTCTACCATCTGGTGAGCAAGATGTATGAGGCAGGTGAAATACCCTCAGACTTCAAGAAGAATATAATAATTCCAATCCCAAAGAAAGCAGGTATTGACAGATGTGAAAATTACCAAACTATCAGTTTAATAAGTCACAGCTGTATATTGAGCAAGCAGTAAAGGAAACAAAAGAAAAATTCGGAGTAGGTATTAAAGTCCATGGAGAAAAAATAAAAACGTTGAGGTTGGCTGATGACATTGTAATTCTGTCAGAGACAGCAAAGGACTTGGAAGAGCAGTTCAATGGAATGGATAGTGTCTTGAAAGGAGGATGTAAGATCAACATCAACAAAAGCAAAATGAGGATAATGGAATGTAGTCGAATTAAGTTGGGTGATGCTAAGTGAATTAGACTAGGATATGAGACACTTAAAGCAGTAAAGGAGTTTTGCTATTTGGGGAGCAAAATAACTGGTGATGGTCGAAGTAGAGAGGATATAAAATGTAGACTGGCAATGGCAAGGAAAGCGTTTCTGAAGAAGAGAAATTTGTTAATATCGAGTATAGATTTAAGTGTCAGGTAGTCATTTCTGAAAGTACTTATATGGAGTGGAGACATGTATGGTAGTGAAACATGGATGATAAATAGTTTGGACAAGAAGAGAATAGAAGCTTTCGAAATGTGGTGCTATAGAAGAATGCTGAAGATTAGATTGGTAGGTCACATAACTAATGAGGAGGTATTGAATAGAATTTGGGAGAAGAGGAGTTTGTGGCACAACTTGACTAGAAGAAGGGATTGCTTGGTAGGACATGTTCTGAGGCATTAAGGGACCACAAATTTAGCGTTGGAGGGCAGTGTGGAGGGTAAAAATCGTAGGGGGAGACCAAGAGAGTAATACACTTAGCAGATTCAGAAGGATGTAGGTTGCAGTAGGTACTGGGAGATGAAGAAGCTTGCACAGGATAGAGTAGCATGGAGAGCTGCATCAAACTAGTCTCAGGACTGAAGACAACAACAACAACAACAACAACAAAAATATACTAAGGCGCTACTATTGTGCTCTTACAGCCAAATCACAGTCCTCTCTCCTGAAGTCACACATGGCCGGCCCTGCCCTGGTCTTTGGGATACAGTTTTGGTTTCTATAAACTGTCAGCAAATCCGAGAAATGACAGAACGATTCACATTACACCATTGGTCCAAATCAGTTAGCTGCTGTCCTGTTTCTGTTCCTTCTATGGCCCGCCACTGCAGATTGTCTGGTAAACATCTTCTCTGCACCATCTGTGACTGTGTACAAAGTGATTGTGGCTGTTGGGCTACCTGGCATACACTACCTTTTCTCATAGGTGCCCTGACATCACCATTGGCATGTTTTTCAGTTGATCAGAATGCCATCTTATATGCAGAACACGATTGTACATACATCTGTTTGACAGTTTGTACGATTATATTGTGAACTGGACACAGGTTGGGGAAATAACAGTTTGTTGCTTTAACTTTTGACACCAGTGTATGTCTTACATTCATTAAGTTGGGATACTGAAACAATCATCTTACCTGTAAAATCATTGCTCATATCACTTGTTTTCATATTTTCTGTGTTCTTGATGGTGCAATTACTATTTTCGTCATTGGTGGATTCTTTACTAATTTTGCCTAGTACTGGTACTGCAGTATCTGGCTTTAATTTTCCATAACTTATTTTATTACTTGATTGGATACTATGAGAAACTTCATTCTTATCAACAACACCATTCTTGTTCTCATACATCATGTCATTAGAAGACAGTTATTGCCATCTAAAAAATCACTATTCACACCTTTGTCTGAGCCAGGTACAGATGGCTGTCATTCTTTTTTAGTTTTCTTTACATTTCTGTCAACTAATTCTTTCTTTTGTTTTGAGTTGACTGCATTTCTTATCCTTTTTGGTGGTACTACCTCTGGATTGTTCTACACCTCACATTTTCTCTTGTCACCTACACTTTGTACTCTGTTGCTTTTCATAGCCTGTAAAAATAATTAAATAATTAAAAAATGCAAATCAACTGAATTCAAACATAAATCAGTCACCTACATTACATCACCACAAATAATGACACGTATAAAACATTTTAAAATAAATAAAAAATACAGACGAGAAAATCTTTTAGTTCAATAATTTTTAATCACTATGGGTGATGACAATCTACTATCACACAGATGGGGTGTTCAGCAGTATACAGATACATAATAGCTACAGACATTACTAATGCTGGAGCAATCAAAAATGATGACCGGCCATCACACACAGCCCCAATTTCTGTTAGAAAGGTTCTCTGCCTGCTTCTACCCTCTTGTTCCAGTCACTTTTTGCTCATTTATCCCATCAGATCCCACTGATATTCTAGTTGGAAGATACATCCAGACCTTTTACATGTGTATAAATAGGAAATACATTTCTCCACACTCTGCATGTCAACACTCTTGCACCAAGCATGTAACAGTCATGCATAAGATCATGTATTACCTGCCCTTTGCATGATTACAAATATTCACAGAGAAGACCTGGAAGATCACTTTAAAAAACTATAAGATCATTCAGTCATTTGATAAACTGATGCACTAGGTAAATGAAACGAAATGTGAAGGCACAGTGATGTCATTGGTTATTTGAGAGATGAAAGAGGAATGAAGAGGTGGGAGAGTATCATGGTGAATTAATAACCACTACTCCACAACAGCCAATACATCCATTTTGTCGCATTCATATCCTAACAAGTTGGTGCAGAGTGTAAATCTCATTTCAAGCTACTTTTATTATTTTAGGACTTCTTGATATCAAACTCCATGTTATTTTGCTAATTAATGTACTATGCAGCATGTAATCCATTACAAGAGTGAAAAACTTTGTGCATGTCCACATTTTGTTATGATTGTCAGCCAATGACATGCTTCTCCTTCAAGGGATCATTTTCTTGATTCAAAACTTTATATTATTCATAATATATAAAAACAATCTGTGAGTGTTCAAGTTTCCCCCGACTGCTATATTATTGTCGCTTCATTAGTTTTCCTATAGTTTCCTGCTTCACCTGACATAATTTTAAGTTTCTTTGTGACTACATAGTTTGATTGTTTACTGGGTGGGACTGAATAATTTTTTAACTGGGTGTTCTTTACAGTAGCTCCGAAATGCTATATATTTACAATACAAGACTTCATGTCCACACTCTCTCTTTCTAGATCAAAAGTACATAATATCTTAACAATTCATGAAGTTTTGGGCTGACTCATGTTGCAGATACTTTCTGTTTAGTAAAACAGTAACCTTACAGTTAACATAATATGTGATTAATTAATTTGGATCAGAATGGAATTTAGGTTTGTAGCATTCTTGAAACGTTCTTTTTGAACATGATAACATCATAGATAAACATAAGTGAGAACATAATTATCAACAGAATATTCACCTACAACAGTCTGACAGTATTGGTTATAGTTAAAGTAGTCATTTAGCCAAAGATGTTAAAAGCATTTTTGTCCAGACAAAATTCTTATTACTGTTTTTTTTATAGGGAGGGAAAAATGTGTGCATCTGAGGTTCAACATTAACAGGGATGCAGGAAAATATGGAATACACATTCTTACAGGGTTAGGAATTCCCATCAGAGAGCCTCACTCCAGGCATATTCCAACTGGTAATTCCACCTGAGTGTACGAACAGTATTTCCTCGGGAGAGAACGGGAAGGTACAGGAAAAGTTCAAAGTGGAGCCACTTGGAGCTAGTGATCAGCCAAGGCTACACATTGGAAATTATACCAAATGCAAAAACTGTCAACATACAGTGCACACCACTGGTCTGACAGATGTAACTAGCCTAATGACAGAAATGAGGAAGAGTGTCACACTCAGCACAGAGCCCCGAAGGACACTGTTCTCTTAAACCTGTGGGCTGCTGAGTGATATACCGACCCTGACAGGAACAAACCCACAAAAAATCAATATGGAGCACCAAAAGCCTCAGTTATGGACACTAAGTAAAATGTGATGGTTCCAAGTGGTGTAATACACCTTACGTATGTAAAAAGAAGACTGCAATGAGGTGTTGGCTTAAAAAAAAAGAAAAGCCTTTCAGACTGATGTTTCCCATCTAATCAAATGGTCATTTGTGGATTGTCCTTTCCAGAAACTAAACTGACAGCGCCACAATGGAAAACCCAACATAACCATCATGCTACAATCTTTTCAACCTATTTGCAGAGCATGTTGGTGAGGCTAAGTAGCCAGTAGATGTTGATGGATGTGGGTTATAATTGGGAAGTTCTCAGTCAGTGAAAGGTTGTTATATAATTCAGAGTGGTGAGGGTGAACAATAGGGATATATCTTCAACTTTCCCATTATGTAGTTAAGGTAGTTGGGTAAGAAGAGATCACAGATGCTGATACAAAATGGGTTGCCAGGTGTTCAGCAAGAACTGACACCAGTTGTTAATCATTGGAGGCCCAGAAGACTATGGAGCTTGGTCTGTACACACAATTAAGACATACATTCCCAAGTTGCAGATATGGTGCTCCCAGCATTCCTCCTTACTGTCCTTAATTAGTCTGTGAGGCTTGTGTGCAGTAACTTCAAACTGATGAGTGTGGTCTCTGAACGATGTCACTTCAGACACGCAGTGCCTTTAAATGATCCTGAATTGTTGCTGCAGTCTCTTTGGTCAACCACTGCACTGCCCGTTGGCAGTAAGGGCCTGTAGAAATGGGAATAACAGTTCTTGGAAAGCGGACGATCGGTTAGGACGTGTCACTCAGAACATCGTTGATGCTATCTGACAGAGAGGGCATGAAGTGGTAGCAGAAGTATACAAGTGCCAGTTGACCATTCGAAGAGCTCAAAATGGTACATGATCTGTTACACTGACAAAGAAGTATCAGGAACATTGGAAAGTGGCCACTACCATAAAAATCATTGTGTAGTGACCACTGCAGTGAACCCATGAGATTGGCGGAGAAGTCTGGACTAGAGCTATTCAATTAGAAGGCCCCTACCAGACAACATGGTACTTCCCTATGAGGAGAGTGGTGGTGGTGGTGGTGGTGGTGGTGGTGGTGGTGGTGGTGTGGAGGGGGGGGGAGCACTTAAATCCCAACACAGGAGAAAAATAGCAGGGGGAGGGAGAGGGGTTTGCATTTGTGTTGCTGTTGCATCCAGTGTGGATGCAAACAGGTACAAGCATTATGGTCGAGTGGCACAAAATGCACAAACAAAGGTAGGGATTGGTCAGTGGTCAGACATTGGAGAGTTGTTGTGGTAGATGCGCATGTGTGAACACAAGAGAGAGCCATTCTGTGTAATGGTCTCTATAGCACTTATTTAAATGTTAGTGGTGTCGAGACTGAAGATAGCTGGGTTGGATCATAGGAAAAATTGTCTCAATTATGTAAATAGTTGAATTTCAGGAATGTCTGACTGAACTGATGGTAAATTGGCATGCTCCTGACCAATGTTTAACAGTGTATAAATGCACAGAGGAGTGCATTAACAATGGCTACCAGTATAGAGACCTGAAGACATCATCCTGCCATCATGGCATCTCAACTTGTAACAAATGAAAGCAAGTTATGAGACTTAAGTTAATAATTTTTATAATCTGAAAATTATTTCAAATCTATGCAGAATACCACCAGTTGATAATGTCAATTTGTGATCAATTTAGTAGAAATATGGAAATAGTTATTGGAATTCTTGTAAAGTTATTTTGCCTTAAGCAGCATTCCTCTTTCCTAAAGTAAATTGAATTTAAATATCAGTATTACTATTCAAGTTTATTTGTAGCACAGTATAAAGAAAAAACTTGTCTTATCCAGTGTCACATTATGATGTTGTATGCTCCTTTAGAGCAACAGTATTAGTGCAAAGACAATAAGGTCACCTGTTTATTGGTCATTTGTTTAAAATTATCTGCCACTGAATTACAAAAGTTCTTGCAAAGAATTATTTAAAGTAAAAATCAATTCAGTTCATTTCAGTCAACAATATTATTCCATTAGTAGCAAGTGTCCTAAGAATATTAAAATTTCAGTTCTGAGTTTGCAGAGAAATAAAATTTCATTCTTACAGGTAACTTTTCAGTCAGACAAGTCAGTGAAGTCATCTAAAGTTGTTAAAACTAATTCAAACAAGGAACAAAAATTCCTCTAGAGCTGGCAACCGATCTTCATTGAATTAGTTAGTTCTCCACACGGGATAACTCTTGGTAAGTGATCAATGCTCTCGTCAGAATTTGCTTAGGCGGTCTGCTGTTATGGCCGCCAACTGGGATTCTAAATCAATAGGAAGTGTGACTGTGTATGAAATGTAAGGCAGTGTTTTACCTAGGATTGTTTATTGTTTAGTAATTGTGTTTGATAACAGGTGAACATTGTGTGTAGTGTTTCACTAATGCTAAACTGAGTGAAGTGACAGCATAATAGCTTGTAGAAAATACAGAATAAGGCAGGCAGCCAGCAGTTATATGAACAAATGCCACGTGACCAGTCATGGCACCAAAAATTTTCCAAGAACGCTGGTGTAGAAGTAGTACATGGCTGCCAATTCCAGCAAAGTTACCACAGTAAAATTTGAATTATTCACTAAATTTTGTCAATGTGAGTGATAAAGTCGAGTGGTGACATTAGGGGTAAAAAGAGTCAGTTGTACTTGAGATTGAAACTGAACAAACATCTCTTACGTTGTAGATGGAAGTGACATCAGAATAACATTGCACAAGCAATGTGATTGGGTTTGTCATCCAGGTTTCAACTCCTCACACCCCAAATTTAATTATATTACCAAATAATTTTTATATTGTTGCACCTGTCGACTGCGTGACAGGATTTTTAAAATTTGTGCATTGCTGCAGTAAAATGGAAATTTGTATAACCTTCAGTTTTGCAATTTTAGCATTGTAAAACAGATACCAAAATTGGTAAGTCTATGCGATAACCTGTATAATAATGGGAAACCTAACATTTAGAAAAATTAAGCAGTTTGTACTTCACTGCGTGAAAATTTTAGACAGGCACAAATGAGAGCAGCACAAGATGATGTCAGGTCTTAATGTACCAGACGAGGCATTGCCTTTCAATCACAAGACATCAGAATACAGTGTAACACAGAACAACAATTTAGAAGACAGTTCTTGCATGGTGTTACTGGCAGTGAAAACAGATTTTTTTTGTTAGTGGATGTAATTATACCTGTGGATTAGACAATCCATTAAGAAGATTTAGGCTGATTATAAAAATGGAACAGTACTTTGGTCAAGTAAAAATTAAAACTGAACGGTATGTGATGGTGGAGGGGATGCAAATGGATATCGGTGTTGATTTAGTGATTTGTTAAACCATATAGTGATTAAAATAGCGATATGGCTACATGTATTACCACCAATATGAACAATGTGGGTGTAGGTTTCAAAAACAATGCAAAGCAGCTGGAAACTAACATGAACGCTACTATGATGCAGTTAGAGTGTAAAATAAATACTAGCCTGGATACAAAATTGACACAAAAGGAAACAAAGATGACCTAACTGAAAGACAAAATTGATATTCAAGTGAAAACCAAGTATATCAAAACAGGGCTCATGATATCCGATTTGGACTGAAATCTTTCAGGCAAGATTGACACAAATTTTGCGATTTTGACTGCATAAAGCCAATGCATCACTGACATAAGCAAACTGGTACACAATATGAAGGCTGATGTAACTAAAATTCAGACAAAAATTGCCAATATCACAGAAAGATTTGATTTGGAAACTTAGAGAGTAGAAGGAGAGGTAGAACCTCTTATAGAAGGACAGCTGCAAGTTATTGAACCCACAGTTAGGACCCAAATTTCAGACGAAACAAGCCAGACTGGAAGCACTGTGCAACACAATGAAGAGTGCACTAGTGGACATGGGTTCTTGCATTCAACAGCAAGAATCCACAACAATTCATACTGAGATGGAATAGGTACATTTGCAGGTACAGGATCAGACACCGAGTAGTTACATACTATTTGTAACAAAGAATTCTGGGATTTTAAGTAGAGAGTGTAAGTTTGGCCCTCAGAAAAAACAGGGAGGTTGTCATCCTACCGACTTCATCAAAAACTGCACGTGTTACCAACAATTTCAGACAAAGAAAGGATAAATTTAGTAATTAATTTGTTAGCAGGAAATGCTAAGTGATGGGGACTGAATTTGGATGTGGAGAATTTGCCGTCCTCTGAATTTTTGAGAGTAAGTTTCTGGAAGAGTTTTAGTCTGTCCAGAAACAAGACCAATTGTGGTGAGAGTTTATCATCGCCAGAATGCCAAAACATAGATGCGGATCCATGAAGGAATATTGTGAATCACAGTTTAAGAGCTTGGAGTATTTAAAAAGCAGAAGGTCTGAATCTGAGATAGCTTGAGAACTCGAGAAGAAGCTGCCAGACGATTCCAAGCCATACGTAGGATGTAACAATCATAATTTTGAAGACTTTCTGGAAAAGTGGAGAGTGAAAATATAGAGTGCAAAACTTGCAATCAAAGAGGATTCAGGAACCACAATGTCCCTGAATGAGCTAATAGCAATCAGTCACAAACAAATATGATGAGAGGAACAGTTAGAGAAGGCTGAGGAGGTTATCACCAGGAAGGGGAAACTTAAGTGGTAACAGGGTGCAAGACAAACTGGAAAATTAAGATCTGCATAGATATTAGTTAAGAAGTCGATGAATTGTGGTGAGGATAAATCGTGAAGGAAGAGGAAGGCAGTAAGGGGAAGGATGATGCTGACATGCATGCATATTAAGAGATTATCTCTTTCGCTCAATACGCTCAACAGCTGGAGAATCAGCCTGCTAAGAATACGGCAACTCCCATAGAAGAGACCCAAACCTGCAAGTAATAGAGAGTCATGTCAATTTCAATAGGTAATAGTGATAGCAGTCATGCATAACCAAGAAAACAAGAGCTGTGACAGCAAAAAAGATGAGATATCTGAAACTTTTGGAATTTATACAACTGACAGTACTATCGTAGACATCCTACATAGATTAGAAAATTTGCAGGAAAACAAGGAAGATTTGAGCAGCTGCAATGAGGAGGTCATTTTTCCTGACAAACGAGTTGATGGAATTGATTTAAACCTGTGCAAACTGTTCAGAGAACAGATGGGGCCAAATGAACAAAAAATAGGTCAAAATCAGCATCATAAGACAGCATCTTTTAAGACTAGCAAGATATGTATGATTCTGATGAATTGTAAATAGAGAAAGATGAACAACTGGAAGAAATATACACTCTAACAGTAAAATTTGTAGTGTCAATTTGAGCTAAAGAAAAGAAAACCAAATCTATCAGGAAAACAATGAAGGTGTAGTAAGCGAGGAAGTTTCCATAAACATGGCGAATGGGCATAACCAAAATGACACTGTAGAAGAGGATGCAGTCTCAGAATTTGTAGGCGTTGAGCTATGAGAGAAAGCAGAGGCGGATGGTTGAAATGGAGAATGAAACCTCCAGATAATACTTTCACTATAAAGATGTGTCAGATATCATGGCAAGACCTTGCAGTTGAAAGATTTATTATGGGAAAATAAAGAAGACTGGAGGGAGGACATTAGGGTGCAAAACCATCATTCCCATTAAAGTACATGGACAGGAAATGTTTGTACTTTTGGATACAGGAGTGCAAATAACTACTGTTTCAAATGCTTTTTTTGAAATAAACGGGCACAAACTGGAAATTGAAAATATGCCAGTGGCAGGTATTAAGGTTACAGGTACCACAGGAGAGAGTAGCAAACTTATAAAGTACCTAGCATTATCAGACTTTCAGATATAGAGAGATATAGATGCGGGCTGAGCTGGCGACCCTTCGCTCATAGCTTCAGGATGCGTTGGCTTCCGTCACACAGCTGCAGGCTGCTGCCAAGGGGTGTCACTGCAGGGGATCAGCCGCGGGGATGTGAGGGATGTCAAGCACCTCCCACGTGTTCTCTGATTGGTCCACTGCTGTGACCCCCCCCCCTGCCCCCCCTGGGTGCTGCCTGCACTGAGGTTGACCCCACACCCATGGTCGAGTGAGAGATCATTCCTAAGTCTGGCAGGCAGTGAAAAACTTTCCATGGGGCCGATCGTAGGGGCTTCCTGGTTTATTTGACGAACAGGTTTCGGGCGTTATCTGTGGCTGACGATGTCTCTGAGCCAGTTGCAGTCGTCCACCCAATTCCAGAGGAAGCTTCTTGGCCCGCAAGGTCTGGGCATTCACAGAGGGTGGGTTTGCTGGTAGTTGGGAGCACCAATGTCAGGCGCGTAATGGGGACCCTTACGAACATGGCTGCCAAGGAGGGGAAGGAAGCCAGTGTGCACTCTATGTGCATTCCGGGGGGAGTCATTGCAGATGTGGAAAGGGTGCTTCTGGATGGAAAGGGTGCTTCTGGATGCCATGAAGAGTATAGAGTGCAGCCAACTGCAGGTGGTGGCTCATGTCGGTACCAATGATGTGTGTCGCTTTGGATCAGAGCAGATTCTGTCTGGTTTCGGGTGGCCAGCAGAAATGGTAAAGACTGCCAGTCTTGCTTCCAAGATTCAGGCAGAGCTCACGATCTGCAGCATCATCGATAGAACTGACTGTGGTACTTTGATGCAGAGCCAAGTGGAGGATCTGAATCAGAGGCTCAGGCGGTTCTGTAACCATGTAGGCTTGAGTTGCGCCATCGGGTGGTGGATTTCCAGGTTCCGCTTAATAGGTTAGGAGTCCACTACACACAGGAGGCAGCTACATGGGTAGTGGGGGCTGTGTGGAAGGGACTGGGCGGTTTTTTAGGTTAAAGGGTCTCAGAGAACCACAGAAGAGGCGTCTGTCAGAAAGTGGGTAGGTAAAACACAGTAAGGTAGTTGTAGAAATGATTGGTATTGTAGTTGTAAATTGTCGTAGCTGTGTTGGGAAAGAACCAGAGCTCCAAGCCCTAATAGGAAGCACTGAATCTCAAATAGTTGTAGGTACAGAGACCTGGCTAAAGCCAGAAATAAGTTCAGCCGAAATTTTTTCAAATGATCTAACAGTGTTCAGAAAGGATAGATTAAATACAGTTGGTGGAGAAGTATTTATTGCTGTCAGAGGTAGTTTGCCTTGTAGCAAAATTGAAGTAGATAGTTCATGTGAAATAGTGTGGGTAGAGGTTATACTTGACAATCAGATTAAACTATTAACTGGATTGTTTTACCGACCCCCTGACTCAGAAGACATAGTTGCTGAAAAGTTCAAAGAAAACTTGAGTCTCATTTCAAAGAAGTACCCCACTCATACAATTATAGTCGGTGGTGACTTCAATCTACCCTCAATATGCTGGAAAAATTATATGTTTAAAGCCAGCTGCAGGCATAAAACATCATCCGAAATTGTACTGAATGCTTTCTCAGAAAATTATTTTGAACAATTAGTTCATGAGCCCACTCCAAGCGTAAATGGTTGTGAAAGCATACTTGACCTTTCAGCAATATATAATCCTGGACAAATAGTGTGTGTTGTGATGAATACAAGGATTAGTGACCACAAGGCAGTTGCTGCTAGGCTGAATACCGTAACACCTACAACCATCAAAAAGAAACGCAAAGTATATCTATTTAAAAAAGCTGATACAAATGCTCTTTAACACCTTTTTGAGAGACAGTCTTCACTTCTTCCAATCTGATCACGTAAGAGTAGAAAAGTTCTGGAATGTTTTCAAAGAGATAGTATCAACAGCAGTTGAGAGATATATACCATATAAATTAATAAGTGATGGTACTGATCCCCCATGGTGCACAAAACAGGTCAGATCGTTGTTGCAGAAGTAACGAAAAAAGCATGCCAAATTTCAAAGAATGCAAAATCCCAAAGATTGGCAAAGTCTTACAGAAGTTCGAAATATGGCATGTACATCAATGCAAGATGCTTTTAATAATTTCCACAACAAAATTCTATCTTGAAATTTGGCCGAAAACACAAAGAAATTCTGGTCATACGTAAAGCACACCAGTGGCAAGACACAATCAATACCTGCACTGTGCAATAACAATGGTGAAGTCACTGATGACAGTGTCACTAAAGGAGAGTTATTAAACATGGTTTTCCAAAACTCCTTCATCAAAGAAGACGAAGTAAATATTCCTGAATTCCAATCAAGAACAACTGCCAAGATGAGAAACACAGAAGTAGATATCCTAGGTGTAACAAAGCAGCTTAAATCACTTAATAAAGGCAAGGCCTCCGGT
The DNA here is from genome assembly GCF_023864275.1 of Schistocerca cancellata. Taxonomy (NCBI): domain Eukaryota; kingdom Metazoa; phylum Arthropoda; class Insecta; order Orthoptera; family Acrididae; genus Schistocerca; species Schistocerca cancellata. The sequence continues at coordinate 154,124,250 of NC_064636.1, forward strand.
CCAGATTGTATACCAGTCAGTTTCCTCTCAGAGTATGCAGATAAAATACCTCCATATTTAGCAGTTATATACAACCACATGCTCACAGAAAGATTCATACCTAAAGACTGGAAAATTGCTCAAGTCACACCAATACCCAAAAAGGGAAGTAGAAGTAATCCACTGAATTACAGGCCTGTATCACTAATGTCGATTTCCAATAGGGTTTTAGAACATATAATGTATTCAAACATTATGAAGTACCTCGAAGAAAATGATTTATTGACATATAGTCATCATGGATTCAGAAAATATTGTTCTTGTGAAACACAACTAGCTCTTTATACTCATGAAGTAATAAGTGCTATCGATAGGGGATGTCAAATTTATTCCACATTTTTAGATTTCCAGGAGGCTTTTGACACCATTCCTCACAAGCGTCTTCTAATCAAACTGCAGGCCTATGGAGTATCACCTCAGTTGTGCGACTGGATTCATGATTTCCTGTCAGAAAGGTCACAGTTCATAGTAATAGATGGAAAGTCATTGAGTAAAACAGAAGAAATATTTGGTGTTTCCCAAGGAAGTGTTATAGACCCTCTATTGTTCCTGATCTATATTAATGACATAGGAGACAATCTGAGTAGCCGTCTTAGATTGTTTGCAGATGATGCTGTCATTTAACATCTTGTAAAGGCATCAGATGATCAAAATGACTTACAAAATGATTTAGATAAGACATCTGTATGGTGCAAAAAGTGGCAATTGACCCTGAATGAAGAAAAGCGTGAGGTTATTCACATGAATACTAAAATAAATCAGCTAAATTTCGATTATGCGATAAGTCACACACATCTGAGGGCTGTAAATTCAGCTAAATACTTAGGGCTTACAATTACAAATAACCTAAATTTGAACGATCACATAGATAATATTGTGGGTAGAGCCAACTAAAGACTGCGATTCATTGGCAGAACACTTACAAGGTGCAACAGGTCTACATTAAGAGACTGCTTCCACCACGCGTGTCCGCCGTATTTTGGAGTATTTCTGTGCCGTGTGGGATCCGCATCAGGTGGGACTGAGGGATGGCATGGAAAAAGTTCAAAGAAGGGAAGCTCGTTTTGTATTATCGTGAAATAGGGGAGATAGTGTCACAGACATGATACGTGACTTGGAGTGGCAATCATTAAAACAGAGGCGTTTTTTGTTACAACGGGATCTTCTCATGAAATTTCAATCACCGGTTTTCTCCTCTGATTGCGAAAACATTCTGTTGGCACCCACCTACATAGAGAGAAATGATCATCACAATAAAATAAGAGAAATCAGGGCTTGCACGGAAAAATTTAAGTGCTCATTTTTCCCATGTACCTTTCGAGAGTGGAATGGTAGAGAGACAGCATGAAGGTGGTTCACTGAACCCTCTGCCAGGCACTTTATTGTGAATAGCAGAGTGATCACATATGTAGATGTAGATGTAGTTATGTATTTCTTGTGGTAACAGAATTAAGTGCCAAAATCATCCTAGGAATTGACTGGTTGATAAACTGTGCTCAAAAAGCTATCATATCTCATGCAGAACGTAGGTAGTTGGACATTCTGTTTGAATCAACCAGGGTGTTAGAAGGGAACCAGCTGAATTGTTCAGTGCATACAGTTGAAGGGAATTTTGGTTTAGGATTGAGGTATGAGTGGTACCCAATACAGAAGATGTTAGACAATGAAGGGAAGAGCCCAACTTACAACAAGCAGTGAATCATGCTGACAGGTTGTCTGTTACACAATGAGAGAAGTTATTCCAAGTGTTACAGGACAGTAAAGAAGTGTTTTCTGACAGGCCAGAAAAGGCAGTTGGATATGATCATCATACAGAAGTTATTGAGACTGAAACTTCTTTCAAGTCACCATACAATATTCCATTAGTTAAAAAGGATGCAGTACAAAAGGAAATGATTGCATGCTCTAATGGGGATAATAGAAGGAAGCAACAACCATTTTAACAATCCCTTAGTAAATGTTGGGAAAAAGGATAGTACCATGCGTGTTGTAATAGATGCACGTATGTTATACAGAACTGTCAAGAAAGAGACAAAACACCCTGAGAATATGGAAGATCTTTTGCAATGATTTAGTGGGGTAAAATTTATTTCAAGTTTTGATATGGTGAAAGGGTATTGGGAGGTGGCATTGAATGCAAAATTGTCAAAGTATATAGCTTTCCTTCTTGCTTGGAAATGTTATCAGACTATGGTGGTTTCAGTCAAGCTGAATACTTCAATTTTTGTACTCATATATGCACTTGACAAGATCTTGGGCTGCAAACTCAGATCACAAATAACAATATACACAGATGACTTAATTATTGTGATCAGGACTTGCTAGGAACATCCCAGAGGTATCCAGAACTCTAATTAGGAGAGAAATGACCCTGAGATTACAAAAGTACGATTTTGTTAGAAACAGAGATAAAATTTCTGGGGCATATAGTTACAGCTCAAGGTATAGAAAAAGATCCAGAGAAAATAAGAGCCACTCAAAATTGTTCAGTGCTCAGGACTCGTAAGAAGCTGAAGGCAGTCATTGAATCATGCTCTTTCTATCGTAAATATGTGCTCAATCAAATATCTAACAGTCCACACCCGTATAGTCTACTGAATAAAAGTGGCGCATTCGTACGGGCTGACAAACATGTTGCAGCATTTAAGAAGCTGAAAGTAAGTTTAGCTGAGTATATTAAGTTGTGGTATCCAGACTCCAGTGTACCATACAATTTGGCTATGGACAGTTAGACTGTGGCTTGTGGGTGTCAGTTTTTCAGATGATAGAAGCCACAGGAGGAAATACTCATTGGCAAACTGCTTTTGCAAGCTGAACCCTCAGCAAATACAAGTGTAACTATATGGTGTCCGAAAAAGAGTCCCTTGCCATAGTCTAGGCTTCTTGTGGGGGAACAAAACCATTATCCACACTGATCATAGAGCTTGACTCTCCTGAAGTACTGTCAATTGCTGCATAGCACACTCGCTTCATGGTCTCTGTTTTTACAGTAATTCAACATGGAAATGAGATACATCAAGGGTGCAGAGCATACTGTACCTGATGACCCATCACGACTGCCAGAGTGTAGTGGAACATCTCAAAAGGTGAGGTATACTGATGTGGCCTGTGAAATAAATTATTTAAAAAATTTAGAGGGAAAGTAAAGAGGATGTGTCAGAATGCTGATGAGATGCTGAAGTATGTTAAGGTCGAATTTGATGATGTAGATGCTGGGGTCATAGGCTCCTATGTAATTTATGAAGCAATATAACACAACAAGAAGATAAGTTGTCTGGGAATATTGTGAGTGGTCTCACAGCACATAGAAATGACAATTGATTATTTTCACCTAGCATTTGGTCACTATGGGACAAAGAAATGTAAAACAAAAAAAGTTGGAGTGTCTAATGTTCAACAACACGGGGCCATCGAATTATGCAAAGGGTAAAATCATGTGATCATTAAAAGTCAAAAGTGATAAATGCAACCAGTTGAAGGCCAATGTAGACAATGAAACCTAAGTAAGTACTAGAAATTGGGGCCTTCGACACTTTTGATCCACTCCCCAAGATAACAGAAGATTTTGTTTGTGGCAGTAGCTCTATTTTCCAAATATATTAAATCATATCAAATAAGGAAGGCTATGTCAAACAACTGAACAACATCTTTCACCAGGGTTTTAATTATCTATCATCATTCCCTGAAATGAGGGATATCCTACCTGAGATACTGCCCACACCTCCTAAAGGGGCTTTCCATCGCCGATCCAACCTCCACAACATCCTAATCCATCCCTATGCCACTCCAACCCCAACCCCTTCCCCTTCTCTGACCCTTCCAGACTGCTGCTTGCATCCCACGTGATAGTTGCATTCTGGTCCGAGATACTGAAGTTGTCAGTTGTATGTGCATGAAGTGTGCCTGTTTGTGCTTGTGAATGGTGAAGGCTGTGGCTGAAAGCTTTATGTAAGTGGCTCTCAACTGTGCCTGTCTGCAACTTGATGCATCCTCTTTACAGTAAGTGGCAATATGTCTTTTCCTACATTGTTCATACTTAAATATAAAAGTTAGTGGAAAGAATTATCTGAAGTTAAAAACATTCAGAGCAGTTTCAGTCAACAGTAGTATTGCACTGCTAACAAGTGTGTTAGGAATATTAAAATTTCAGTTCACTTTTCCATCTCGCATCTGAGTTTACATAGAAATGAAATTTCATTCACGCAGGTAGTTTTTCAATCAAACAAGTCAGTAAAGACATCTAAAGTTTCCTACAATTAATCCAAGTTTGAAACATGCAAAACTGCACAATAACCCTGAAGAAGTGGTTTGGTGTGGGGCGGCAGAGGGGTGAAGTGGACTGCGGTAGTTGTCATGGGGTTGTGGACCACTGCCACTGCGAAGAGGACAAAGCCTCTCTGTTGTTTATAGGCCCCCTGTTAACATACAATACAATATAACACAATACATTACAACACAAGGTAGGAGGTGCTATTGTGTACAAAAAGTATGGCAGTATTCTCCATAAGATTGAACCCCCAATCAAAGCTGTGCTTCAATGAAAAAGTTTGATTTACAATTTATTTTGTGCTTTATCCAAATTAAGTATTTTCTGAAGGCGCACATGACAAAAAAATGTATTATTTAGTAACTGTGTTAGATAAAGTGTGAATATTATGAGGAGTATTTTGCTAATGCTCAACTGAGTGAAGTGACAGAAAAATACATTGTAGAACTCATGGATATGGGCCTGGTTTTTATGAACGAGTGGCGCATGACTGACCATAACAGCAAAAAATCACTGAATGTGCAGGTGTAGAAATAGTGTGTGGCTGCTAATTCTAACAAAGTTACCACAGTAAAATTTCAAATATTAACTAAATTTTGTCAATGCTAACAATAAACAAAGTCAACTGATCAGGTTAGGGGTAAAGAGAGCCAGTTGTACTTGACATTACAGGAACTGTAATTAAATTAAATAAACATCACTTATATTGTAGACGGAAGCGACACCAAAATAACAACACAGGAGCAACGTAAGTTGGGTTCATCATTCAGGGTACAACTCTACACCGCAAATTTAATTACATTACCAAATAATTTTTGTACCATTGCAAGGTGACAGTAATATCTATTGCACTTCCACTGAATTATCACATTAACGGGTTTTTGGCTGGTGTTGATTTATTGGTTTTTTCTTCAGCCAGGTGAGGGGAGTTCAGGTTCCAGCAGATGGCACAACCAGAATGATGAGAGGGGATAGCCTAACATCCCCATGGTTTAATTTACTTGCAGAACTAACAGAATTTGACATCAAAAGTGTAAAAATGCCCGGTTATGCTGACTACCTCACCACTGTGAAACTGGATGTAAACAATACAATTTTTTCCAAGGTTCAAGGTTCAAAATACAAGAGGCAATCTTTGACATACAGTTTCTGCATTTTGTGTTCTGTAATTAGGGTAGTACACTTCAAGGATCGAGAAGAGTGATCATTTCTGCAACTGTCAGAAAAAGCAGATAGTGCACATGATGAGTTTTTGTGGAGTGGCCAACCAGTCTCATACATACACTGGGAGAACGCATGCCTAAAAGAATTGGCTGTTGCAGCTTTGCACTGGGGTGGGAAATACAGCTTCACATCCCAGCAGTAAACCATGATTGTGGTCTTCTCTGGAAGTGATTACTCCTCAAAAGTGAGGAAAAGAGCTTAGTGGCAACCTCGTTATCAGGCAGGCCTTGACATACTCATCACATTAAATGGATCCCATGCTTCTCCAAGTGTTCACATAACTCCTTTGCAGCGTTAAGTTTTGGTGAAAAATTATACCTTGTAACATGTTTAGGCTCTTGTGGAATATTACACTAGCAGGTACATCACCAAGTATTTTTTACGAGAACCAAAGCCCATGACTGGGTAGGATTCATCATTTTAATTAAGATTTGTAATTTACTAAAGGAAGGGATTTCACCAAACAGATTTCCAATATTCACTAAAGAGAACACTGGTTTAGTTTGGAGAGAAGATCCTCCATCTGTTGGAGTGCAAACCAGGAATTGAGGGGAGTAAGTTTCTGTAAGCCACTCAGTTTTGTTTTGCTCCCACAATGTGTCATATCCAATGCATGTTTAATGTTCATGATCCACTCACTCTACAGAATATCTTATCACAATATGATGTGCAACAGTTCAAAGGTGGTTTATGATTTTCACATGAATTCATAACTTGGCAACAAAATTTCACTCTTGATGGTGCTCCATCTACTTTCTGCTCACACAACTTTTAACAAAATATTATGGAACTGACAATGTTTCATAGACTAAACTTTGAAATACTGTTAAAACATTCACTGAAATGGATAAGTACAGTTGATCTTCCGTACCTTCTCTAATGGTTATTACATTAATAAAATGCTGGAAAACCCATTCTGTATTTCATTACCTGTTATACGACCAATATTCGAACCATCATCAAGTGTGTGAAAATCTTTATATATGGAAGTAATTAAAAAACAATATTAAAAACAGAAGGTATAATCATAACTAATAGCAATAATATTATTTGTTGTGCTCAATACAAATACGATTCCATAATTTTCATGAGAAATATCCGAGTCTGGCATAGTTTCAAGGGGAATAAAATGAAATAAGAGCATACTTACAGGCAAAGCATTAGAGCCTTGACCATTACATAGTTTCTCTGGTTCATTGCTATTTTTCTCTTTGCTATTGTCTGCCACACGGTTTATGACTGATGAAGGAGTCTCATCTACACAAAGTACATTCTGTATAAGCACATACATACAATAGTTTAACCATGAACACAAACAGGTGAAACAAGTTATATTAACATGGTCAAATGTTTTAAGTACTTTCTTTTAACATTTGAATTGTTCATTCATGAGTCAACGAGGGACTGAAGCTTTGTAATGGAAACTACAGTTGTGAAACATGAAACATAGTATTTTGCTGCTGTGAGCCAATAAATTGATATGAGTCTGAAAATTTTCTGTGTAAGAATTAGTACTTTAAGAAATTTCCTTTGGCATTTGGAGGTTGTGAGAGTACAGAACTGAGCAGAATCAAATGGAACTTTCATGATACTGTAATTGAAAACTACAGAAAAATGTTATTTATATGTACGAGGGTCACTCCAAAAGAAATGCACACTATTTTTTTTTTTAAATCCGTCTTTTATTCTACATGTTTGAAAGTTTTACAGTGTGTAGATACATCTTTTAGGAACAATATTTTCATTTCTCCACATAATTTCCATCCCTCTCAACTGCCTTATGCCATTTTGGAACCAGTGCCTGTATACTCCAGGGTAAAATTATGGACCAACCTGTTGGAGCCAATGTTTGGCAGCGTGCACAAGGGAGTCATCATCTTCAAACCTTGTTCCACAAAGAGAGTCTTTCAGTTTCCCAAAGAGATGATAGTCACATAGAGTCAGGTCAGGACTGTAAGACGGGTGTTTCAGTATTTTCCATCCGAGTTTTTTTTATCACTTCCATGGTTTCTTGACTGACATGTGGCCATGCATTGTCGTGTAACAGCAAAACATCCTGCTTTTGCCGATGTGGTCCAACACGACTCAGTTGAGCTTGAAGTTTCTTCAGTGTTGTCACATATGCATCAGAATTTATGGTGGTTCCACTTGGCATGATGCCCACAAGCAAGAGTCCTTCGGAATCGAAAAACACCATAGCCATAACTTTTCCAGCAGAAGGTGAGGTTTAATATATTTTTTTCTTGAGTGAATTTGCATGATGCCACTCCATTGACTGCCTCTTCACCTCTGGTGAAAAATGATGGTGCCATGTTTCATCACCTCCCACAATTCTTCCAAGACATTCATCTCCACCATTCTCGAACTGTTCCAAAACTTTGCTGCCTACTGTTTTTCTTGTTTCTCTGTGAGCCACTGTCAACATCCTGGGAACCCACCTGGCACAAACCTTTTTTAACGCTGACATTTTCAGTATTCTGCAAACACTTCCTTCGCCTATCCCAATGTAGCATGACAATTCATTCACTGTGATGCATCTGTCAGCAGTCACCAATTCGTTAACTCTCTGCTCATTGTCTGGAGTTTGTGCAGTACAAGGCTTGCTGCTGCGAGGACAATCCTCAATACTGCCATGCCCACTTTCATCACGTAACCTGCTTGCCTGTACTGCGATCGACAGCAGCATCTCCATACACCTTTTTCAACCTCTTGTGGATATTTCCCACTGTCTCATTTTCACAGCACAGGAATTCTATAACAGCGCGTTGCTTCTGACGAACGTCAAGTGTAACAGCCATCTTGAAGACATGCTGTGACGGTGGCACTCACGGAAACAGGTTGAACTAAGTTTGAAAAAATGGGAAGGATGTATCTACACACTGTAAAACTTTCACACATGCAGAATGGAAACCGTATTTTTACAAAAATAATGTGCATTTCTTTTGGAGTGACCCTCGTAGATTATAATCTTCATACACTGCCAGAAAAATAATGCAACAGCCTCAGGAACTGGCAGAAGGGAGTAATCAGCATACACTGAAGGATCGTAGTGTTTGTGATTAATTTGACATGCACTTTGGTAGTCAGATGGTGCTCAAGATGTCTGTCTTTGTACCCTCTGTTTTGACTCTATAGGCACCAATTGTGCTGATTAAGGTGAATTGTGTCTGTAACATTCATTCTAGTGTACAATCACACCCCAGAAATGAGTAAATACTCCTGTTGAACAGCTTCAGCCTTTCAAGCTTTCGGTTTTTCTATCACTGACAACATACAGTTGGTCTCCGAAGACGTTAACTATCAATCATTGGAATCTTTGTTCTCATACTTTCCAGATATTTTTGAGGAGGGCCTGGGGCGTGTTTCAGATTTTGAAGCTCACTTAACATTGAAGGCGTCGGCTCGCCCGCATTTTCTACACGCGAGGCAGATCCCCTTGGCTCTCCGCCCTCAGGTAAAGGAAGAGCTAGACCGGCTGACAGCACTAGGGGTCGTTCTTCCCATTTCTTCCAGTGAGTGGACTTTGCCCCTTGTTATTGTAAGGAAGCTCTCGGGAAAATTACGTCTTTGTGGCGATTTCAAGGCCACCATTAATTCCCAATTGGTGGTGGACACCTATCCTTTGCCTCGTGCTGATGAATTGTTCTCTGCCGTGGCGGGTGGCCAATATTTTTCGAAAATTGATCTGTCGGAGTCTTATCATCAGATACCACTCGATGAGAACTCCAAATGGCTGGTGGTCGTCAACACCCCGTTTGGCCTTTACCAATACCAGCGGTTGGCCTTTGGAATATCCTGTGCACCAGCAATATTGCAGCGTTATCTTGAGCATGTCACGTAGACAATCCCTCATTGTATTAATTACCTGGATGACATAATTGTCACAGGCCGCAGCACGAAGGAACACTTGCACAACCTTCGCACCCTCTTTCTCAAATTCAGGTCTGTGGGCTTGCGTTGCAACCTGCATAAGTCAACCTTCTTCCAACCGTCCATTGAGTATGTGGGCTACACCATCTCTCGGCACGGCATCCAGCCAATAGGAAGTTTGGTCCAAGGTATCGTCAACCTTCCTTGGCCCGCTTCGCTGAAAGAGTTACAAGCTTTTTTAGGCAAGATAGCCTATTACCACCGGTTCATTCCCAGGGCTTCCACCATAGCCCACCCCCTGTACTGTCTTCTGCACAAGGGTGTTCCTTTTGATTGGTCACCTGCATGCGAGGGAGCATTCACCTCGTTGAAGGGCCTCCTCACGTCAGCCCCTTGTTTGGCTACTTTTGATCCCCGTAAGCCATTGGTCCTGGCTACAGATGCTTTGGAGTATGGGGTTGGGGCGGTCCTGGCCCATCGCAACGCAGATGGTTCCAAGCAACCGCTGGCGTTTGCATCTAAAACGCTTAGTCCCGTGCAGGCCCAATACTCCCAGGTGGGAAAAGAGGCTTTGGCCACTGTCTATGCTGTTACCAAGTTTCACCCTTTCTTGTATGGCACGAAGTTTCTGTTAATCACTGACTATAAGCCGTTAATATCGTTATTTGGCCCCGCCTCTCAGATTCCGGATAGGGCGGCCCACAGACTACAGCGCTGGTCCTTGTTCCTCTCTAAGTACCATTATGAAATTCATTTTCGCCCTACAGGACAGCATGCCAACACCGACGGTCTTTCCCGTCTTCCGGTGGGCCCGGATACTACGTTCGATCGAGAGGAGATTATGTGTTTTCATTTGGATGTGGCGTCCCACCAAGTGGTTGATGGCTTCCCGATCACTTGTTCTCGAGTCGCCAGGGAAACGGCAGCTGACCCGGTTCTCCAGCAAGTAGTTCGCCTCATTCAGCAGGGGTGGTCATCCCGCAGTCCGGGCCGGGCCTCGGACCCTCTTTGTAATTATTTTCTTCTACGAGACCGCCTCTCGGTCTTGGAAGGAGTTCTCCTTCTGGCTACCGATGATACAGCTCCTCGCGTGGTTGTTCCTGCAGGTTTACAGCGGGAGGTCCTCACGTTATTACATGCGAGGCACTGGGGTGTTTCCCGTAGTAAAACCTTGGCTCGCAGACATGTGTACTGGCCCGGTATTGACAGAGAAATTGAGCACTTGGTGGCCGCCTGTTCCCAGTGTGCGAGCCAACAAGCATCTCCCAGGGCGGCATTCTCTTCATGGCCGCCGGCAACCCAAGCATGGGAACGTGTTCACATCGATTTTGCAGGCCCGTTTCTCAATGGCTTTTGGCTCATTGTCACTGATGCTTATTCCCGATTCCCATATGTGGTTCGCTGCTCCTCAACCTCTTCAGAAGTTGCAATCCAGGCACTAGCAAAAATTTTTTCTGTGGAAGGTCTGCCAATCACCCTGGTCTCGGACAATGGACCGCAGTTTATTTTGCAGACCTTCCAGGATTTTTGTAGGCGCTTCAGTATTCGGCACGTTTGCTCTCCCCCCTTCCATCCACAATCGAATGGGGAAACCAAGTGCATGGTGCGCACATTTAAGATGCAGATGAAAAAGTATGTGCACGAATTTCCTGCGGAGGAAGCATTGACATTTTTCTTGACGGCATACCGGACCACACCAATGGGAGAACGCAGCCCCACAGAGCTCCTCCATGGGCGTCAACCTAGGACTCTGCTGCACCTCCTCCGGCCTGGTCCTTGCCAGTCTTCACAAAACGGAGTACCTGGCTTTCCGCTGGGTATGTCGGCCTGGGCCCGTGCGTTTGGTCGCTATCCACGTTGGATACCGGCGGTGGTCCTGCGCCGAAATGGCCGCCGGCTCTATACCTTGCAGGCGGGGGACCGGGTGGTACGTCGTCACCAAAATCACCTACGTCCACGTTCGGGCACACACCCTCCGACCTCCTGGACACCGGCTTCCCCATTGTCGGCACCCGTGTTGGTTTCACAGGGGACGTTACCTCCTAACCCCGCTGTGACTCTGCCGCACTGCAATGGTTCTCAGCCTTGGCAGCCTCCAGTAGCTCCAGCACCGGCATCGCCATCGTTCAAGATGCCCCAGCGAGAGCCGGCTCCCCTAGCAGGCCCGGTTTCTCAGGAGGCTGGTTCACCTGTGGTGGTCCCTTCCCCTTCGTCCTCGCCACTGGGTCTTGCCCCTTCCGAGGTGGAACAGGATCTGGAGTTCGACAGCTTGTCGCCCATTCTGTCACGGGCTCTGGTTGTGAGACGACGGGGGCCTCTTTGTGTGGGTCACTTCCAGCCGTATTCGAAGGTTCCGGCTCGAGGGTTGGCAGATCCCCTCGACTCCGGCCTTCCAATGGATATGGAGGTCATCGCTCCTGCCCGACGATCCACCTTCTGACGCAGTGGATCACAGTGGCTTCACCCCCCCAAAGGAGGAGGAGTGCAGTAGCCACCAGGAAGATCGCAGGAAGCGCACATTGGCACGGCGCGTCATGGACGGTAGTGCCGCAAGAAGAGGCCCGTCCACCAGAGGGCACGTGAGAATTCGGACGCGACCTCTGCCGGCATAACAACAACAACAACAACTCTGGCAGCATGGGCCGTGCCGAGTCAGTTAACATCGGGCATGCCTAGGACACAGTCCCGATCTACGCTAAGTGAAGTGCGACGTAAACGTGAACAGTGTTACTACATGCTGTTTCTGTTCACCCTAATCTTCCATCCTACAACTCTTTATTTACACAATCCCTTCAACAACAAGTTTCATAAACAAGGCATAAAGTAATATGTACCCAACCATTTTCTTATTTCTAGTTATAAAGTTCTTCACTAGTCGTATTTCTTGCTGACTCACTGCTGCACTTAGTTCCTTATTCAATCAGTCTCCTGATTTTCAATAAACTCCCTTGGAACACCAAAATTTACAGGCTGTAATAATTTTTTCCTGATTTTCCATCATACATGCTATGCTCTAAATAGACTTTCATTAATCTTTGTCTGATCTCTGCATATGGGGAAGCATTTAAATGGTGTTCCATTTTTATCTTATGGGACCAAATTGCTTAGGTCGTCGGTCCCTATGATGTTCCATAATTCTACATAATTTGATCAGCAATATATATCCACAATTTGGTATGCCTGTCGAACAATCATCCTGAAACATTAAGCAAGAAGAGTTGAAAGAATTACCATGCTTTCTCATAATTGATCTTCGGACAGCTGAGTAAAGGACTCTGAAGTGACTGTGGGACAATGAATGAGACAACACTTTTAGCCATGCTTTGATTATGTCAATCTTTCAATCTTATTCAAACAGAATACTTTCCATCATATATATCACACGAAAACATCTTCACAGATTTTTTGCTATCTGTTGGGCACACTGTGAGAAAAATGAGAAATGTTTTGTCATACCAATATGCAAAAATACTAAGACAATGAAGAGTCAAGGTAAAACCACATCCTTAGGTAACAAACAAAATATCTAGAGCTACAGGTCCAATTGCAGTCTGAACACTTGTTAAATATCTTAAAAGAACACTTGCTGAGTAGTTTGTAACTCGAGTCATATGACTGAAAGGTGGAAAGATTTTCTAGAAATATTCATTTTCCTATAGCTGGCCTTACAATATTCATGGACTTAAAAATATTTATAAGTAAAATCATAGTATTAACAGACAACCTGTTTTATTAATATAAATATATATATTTATATAATATTAATATAATATAATATAATATTAATATAATATAAAAGGAAATGTGAGTTGTAACACAGTTTTATACAAAGAACAGTCAAGGGCAAGATGCAGAATTTCACTCAATCAACCAATTGTTTAATGTTCAATTAACAAGGGTATTTGAGATACAGGATTGGGGGTAAACCAGATAATCTCCAAAAAACAAAGAACAGAAAAATCTGGGTGGCTGGATGGTGATTTGCACCACTCATTCACCAATTCCAGTGCACAAAATACTGTGAAATGGTGAATAATGCTCTCAAACAAGCTAAAACCATGCATCACATGAGAGAACAGCAAACTCACTGAATAAAATTACAACTTTAACGTATGTCAAGAAATGACTATTACAACAGAAATAGGGCATTCAGGGTATTACTATAGGGAAAGTGAAAATTTACGCAATCCAGAAAACATTTCATAACCACTATTTTTCATTACTTTGCAAGTAAAATCAAGCTTTTACTGACAAACATGTAGAACTTTTGAAATATTGTTATCTGAGTCAGTTGCATCACATGCAGCAACAACAACCATAGAAACAAACAGAGGAAACTGAATCAATTATTGAAACAAGTAAAGACCCATACATACAACAAAATATCATGTACAACTATGTTGTTGTTGTAGTCTTCAGTCCTGAGACTGGTTTGATGCAGCTCTCCAAGCTACCCTATCCTGTGCAAGTTTCTTCATCTCCCAGTACCTACTGCAACATACATCCTTCTGAATCTGCTTAGTGTATTCATCTCTTGGTCTCCCTCTACGATTTTTACCCTCCACGCTACCCTCCAATTCTAAATTTGTGATCCCTTGGTGCCTCAGAACATGTCCTACCAATCGGTCCCTTCTTCTCGTCAAGTTGTGCCACAAACTCCTCTTCTCCCCAATTCTATTCAATACCTCCTTATTAGTTATGTGATCTAACCATCTAATCTTCAGCATTCTTCTGTAGCACCACATTTAGAAAGCTTCTATTCTCTTCCTGTCCAAACTATTTAGCATCCATGTTTCACTACCATACATGGCTACACTCCAAACGAATACTTTCAGAAACGACTTCCTGACACTTAAATCTCGATGTTAACAAATTTCTCTTCTTCAGAAACGCTTTCCTTGCCATTGCCAGTCTACATTTCATATTTTCTCAACTTCAACCATCATCAGTTATTTTGCTCCCCAAATAGCAAAACTCCTTTACTACTTTAAGTGTCTCATTTCCTAATCTAATTCCCTCAGCATCACCCGACTTAATTCGACTACATTCCATTATCCTCGTTTTGCTTTTGTTGATATTCATCTTGTATCCTCCTTTCAAGACACTGTCCATTACGTTCTACTGCTCTTCCAAGTCCTTTGCTGTCTCTGATAGAATTACAATGTCATCGGCGAACCTCAAAGTTTTTATTTCTTCTCCATGGATTTTAATACCTACTCCAGATTTTTTTTTTTTGTTTTCTTCACTGCTTGCTCAATATACAGAATGAATAACATTGGGGAGAAACTACAACCCTGTCTCACTCCCTTCCCAACCACTGCTTCCCTTTCATGCCCCTCAACTATTATAACTGCCATCTGGTTTCTGTACAAATTGTAAATAGGCTTTCGCTTCCTGTATTTTACCCCTGCCACCTTTACAATTTGAAAGAGAGTATTCCAGTCAACATTGTCAAAAGCTTTCTCTAAGTCTAAAAATGCTAGAAACGTAGGTTTTCCTTTCCTTAATCTTTCTTCTAAGATACATCGTAAGGTCAGTATTGCCTCACATGTTCCAATACTTCTATGGAATCCATACTGATCTTCCCCGATGTTGGCTTCTACCAGTTTTTCCATTCGTCTGTAAAGAATTCATGTTAGTATTTTGAAGCTGTGACTTATTAAACTGATAGTTTGGTAATTTTCATATCTGTCAACACCTGCTTTCTTTGGGATTGGAATTATTATATTCTTCTTGAAGTCTGAGGGTACTTCACTTGTCTCATACATCTTCCTCACCAGATGGTAGAGTTTTGTCAGGACTGGCTCTCCCAAGGCCGTCAGTAGTTCTAATGGAAAGTTGTCTACTCCCGGGGCCTTGTTTCGGCTCAGGTCTTTCAGTGCTCTGTCAAACTCTTCACGCAGTATCTTATCTCCCATTTCATCTTCATCTACATTCTCTTCCATTTCTATAATATTGTCCTCAAGTACATCGCCCTTGTATATACCCTCTATATACTCCTTCCATCTTTCTGCTTCCCCTTCTTTGGTTAGAACTGGGTTTCCATCTGAGCTCTTGATATTCATGCAAGTGGCTCTCTTTTCTCCAATGGTCTCTTTAATTTTCCTGAAGGCAGTATCTATCTTACCCCTAGTGAGATAAGCCTCTACATCCTTACATTTATCCTCTGGCCATCCCAGCTTTGCTGTTTTGCACTTCCTGTCGATCTCATTTTTGAGACGTTTGTATTCCTTTTTGCCTGCTTCATTTACTGCATTTTTGTTTTCTCTTTCCATCAATTAAATTCAATATTTCTTTTGTTACCCAAGGGTTTCAACTAGCCCTCGTCTTTTTACCTATTTGATCCTCTGCTGCCTTCACTATTTCATCCCTCAGAGCTACCCATTCTTCTTCTACTGTATTTCTTGCCCCTATTCCTGTCAATTGTTCTCTTATGCTCTCCCTGAAACTCTGTACAACCTCTGGTTCTTTCAGTTTATCCAGGTCCCATCTCCTTAAATTCCCACATTTTAGCAGTTTCTTCAGTTTTAATCTACAGTTCATAACCAATAGATTGTGGTCAGAGTCCACATCTGCCCCTGGAAACGTCTTACAATTTAAAACCTGGTTCCTAAATCTCTGTCTTATCATTATATAATCTATCTGATACCTTTTAGTATCTCTGGGATTCTTCCATGTATAAAACCTCCTTTTATGAAACTTGAACCAAGTGTTAGCTATGATTAAGTTATGCTCTGTGCAAAATTCTACCAGACGGCTTCCTCTTTCATTTCTTCCCCCCAATCCATATTCACCTACTATGTTTCCTTCTCTCCCTTTTCCTACTCTCCAATTCCAGTCACCCATGACTATTAAATTTTCGTCTCCCTTCACTACCTGTATAATTTCTTTTATCTCATCATACATTTCATCAATATCTTCATCATCTGCAGAGCTATTTGGCATATAAACTTGTACTACTGTAGTAGGCGTGGGCTTTGGCCACAATAATGCGTTCACTGTGCTGTTTGTAGTAGCTTACCCGCATGCCTATTTTTTTATTCATTATTAAACCTACTCCTGCATTACCTCTATTCGATTTTGTATTTATAACCCTGTATTCACCTGACCAAAAGTCTTGTTCTTCCTGCCACCGAACTTCACTAATTCCTACTATATCTAACCTTAACCTATCCATTTCCCTTTTTAAAATTTATAACCTACCTGCTCGATTAAGGGATCTGACATTCCATGCTCCGATCCGTAGAACACCAGTTTTCTTTCTCCTGATAACAACATCCTCTTGAGTAGTCCCCGCCCGGTGATCTGAATGGGGGACTATTTTACCTCCGGAATATTTTACCCAAGAGGACGCCATCATCATTTAACCATACAGTAAAGCTGCATGTCCTCGCGAAAAATTATGGCTGTAGTTTCCCCTTGCTTTCAGCCGTTCACAGTACCAGCACAGCAAGGCCGTTTTGGTTATTGTTACAAGGCTAGATCAGTCAATCATCCAGACTGTTGCCCCTGCAACTACTGAAAAGGCTGCTGCCCCTCTTCAGGAACCACACGTTTGTCTGGCCTCTCAACAGATACCCCTCCGTTGTGGTTGCACCTACGGTACGGCCATCTTTACCACTGAGGCACGCAAGCCTCCCCACCAACGGCAAGGTCCATGGTTCATGGGGGGTGGGGGGATGTAAAACTATAACAATGAAAATAATCATTTTTTGAAAATATATTGTAGTCTTTCCTTCTCATCCTGGCCAGTAAGTCTTCCCTGACCTGGGCTTCTGGCTGATTTTTCTGAACTCTATCTCTTTTCCTAAACCTCACCAGGTCTTTTTCCTTCAGCCCTCTGCCTAAAGCTTGCCTACATAATACCTTTCTTACATGTGTTCCCCTGCTGCTGTCAGTAACAAGATTTTTTATCTATCCATTTATATTATGTATAATTATAAGTATCAGTACATAACACAACAATACTGTATGCCTTCAGTAAATTTTGTGCATCATTGAATTAAAAGCAGCTACACTATAGCCGTATGCAAGGCAAGCAGTCAAGCACAGAGGGGGTGACATGTAATTTCACAAGTGAGCCTGTCCACTGTGGTGAAAGGCCACACAACAACAAACCAGCCTGCATAGTATTTCCACAGCACTGAGACACTGAGATGTCGATATGTATGTGCCTGGGAAGAAGGCAACGGCACAATGAGAGTGTTATTAATTGCCATAAATACTCTCTCTTTCTAACACAATTATGCACAATCTGGCAGCACCTTCCATGACATCAGTTCGTTGCAATTCTCCATCATATTACAGGCCAGCCAGCAGCCGATACCAATCTGCGCAGCCACCTCCACCTGACCAACTCACAGTTTTATGTCTGCACCTGTAGACTCAGAATGACATAACAGATGAGCCACCCCTAGGCTCTGAGCTCCAATGCAACACCAGACTTCTGCCTTGGAGGGCAGCAGTTCACAACCACGGAGGTATAACAGCGATCATTACACATTAGGGTGAGTTTCTAAACCAGTAGCAGCGGCTGCCTATGAGAATTCAGTGGCTTATGCAACACTGGCACTGCTCACTAAGGGTCACATAATGCTAACTCAGCCATGCACTGCCAAGTGAGGTAAACAGTGTCAGCAATATGAGACAAGGATATCAAACAGCCATCTTGCCCCCGCAACCCTCTGACATCAATGGCAATGCCAGTAGACCACACACCTGAAGAGGGTAAATCTGGGAGCATCACAGCACTTTGACACTGCAGCTCATGGTTAAATAAAATACACTCCTGGAAATTGAAATAAGAACACCGTGAATTCATTGTCCCAGGAAGGGGAAACTTTACTGACACATTCCTTGGGTCAGATACATCACATGATCACACTGACAGAACCACAGGCACACAGACACAGGCAACACAGCATGCACAATGTCGGCACTAGTACAGTGTATATCCACCTTTCGCAGCAATGCAGGCTGCTATTCTCCCATTGAGACGATCGTAGAGATGCTGGATGTAGTCCTGTGGAACAGCTTACCATGCCATTTCCACCTGGTGCCTCAGTTGGACCAGCGTTTGTGCTGGACGTGCAGACCGCGTGAGACGACGCTTCATCCAGTCCCAAACATGCTCAATGGGGGACAGATCCGGAGATCTTGCTGGCCAGGGTAGTTGACTTACACCTTCTAGAGCACGTTGGGTGGCACGGGATACATGCGGACGTGCATTGTCCTGTTGGAACAGCAAGTTCCCTTGCCGGTCTAGGAATGGTAGAACGATGGGTTCGATGACGGTTTGGGTGTACCGTGCACTATTCAGTGTCCCCTCGACGATCACCAGTGGTGTACGGCCAGTGTAGGAGATCGCTCCCCACACCATGATGCCGGGTGTTGGCCCTGTGTGCCTTGGTTGTATGCAGTCCTGATTGTGGCGCTCACCTGCATGGCGCCAAACATGCATACGACCATCATTGGCATCAAGGCAGAAGCGACTCTCATCGCTGAAGACGACACGTCTCCATTCGTCCCTCCATTCAAGCCTGTCGCGACACCACTGGAGGCGGGCTGCACGATGTTGGGGCGTGTGCGGAAGACGGCCTAACGGTGTGTGGGACCGTAGCCCAGCTTCATGGAGACGGTTGCGAATGGTTCTCGCCAATACCCCAGGAGCAACAGTGTCCCAAATTTGCTGGGAAGTGGCGGTGCGGTCCCCTACGGCACTGCGTAGGATCCTACGGTCTTGGCGTGCATCCGTGCGTTGCTGCGGTCCGGTCCCAGGTCGACGGGCACGTGCACCTTCCGCCGACCACTGGCGACAACATCGATGTACTGTGGAGACCTCACACCCCACGTGTTGAGCAATTCGGCGTACGTCCACCCGGCCTCCCGCATGCCCACTATACGCCCTCACTCAAAGTCCGTCAACTGCACATACGGTTCACGTCCACGCTGTCGCGGCATGCTACCAGTGTTAAAGACTGCGATGGAGCTCCGTATGCCACGGCAAACTGGCTGACACTGACGGCGGCGGTGCACAAATGCTGCGCAGCTAGCGCCATTCGACGGCCAACACCGTGGTTCCTGGTGTGTCCGCTGTGCCGTGCATGTGATCATTGCTTGTACAGCCCTTTCGCAGTGTCCGGAGCAAGTATGGTGGGTCTGACACACCGGTGTCAATGTGTTCTTTTTTCCATTTCCAGGAGTGTATGTCGTATCTTGCAGCAGAGTTTTCCTAGTCGATCCTGGCCAGCACTATCATCTCCAGGTCCTATGTGCAATATGATTCAGGTGTTATCATTTACTGGACATTAGAATGTTTGTTGGGGGGGGGCGGAGGGAAGAGTGATTTCATTAATGTTTGAAGGGATAATGCAATATCATTAAAAAAGGAGTAACACATCTCAGTGCACGTAATTGATTACTTGGCTTCATGAATTGTGTGTGTGTGTGTGTGTGTGTGTGTGTGTGTGTGTGTGTGTGTGTGTGTGTGTGTGTGTGTGACTGATTAAGTAGTAAGTTGAGGGCATTAAGTATTTATTTTCTTTCAACAACCATTTGTTCATGTGAACAACACTACATGCTCGCATCACACAGAATATTACAGATTTATGTGGCAAACTGATTAGTTGTTTCTTTTGTATCTAACACAAAGATAATAAAACCAATTCCAGCAAAGAGGTAAAAGAAAATGTGGGACACTATGCGATTATTATCTGTATGGTCATCATAAATAGTTCTGGGGCTAACGCTTGGATAAAATTCAATAAGTTAAAATACAGCCATCATCCCAGTTCCTCAAACTCATGAACATTAACATTGACTGTGGATATTGTATCACAGACACAGTCCCTTTGACTGTTCAGAGATGTCACTAAACCCCCTCAAAGATGTAAACAACCATGCATGAGCAGTGCCTATTAGATGGAGGAGGCCCGACAGCCGATCAGTTCCAGACATTCCTCCAGGAAGGAGGTACATGGCTTGTGCTGTCTGTAGTTCAACCATGCCTAGACAGTCTGTGGTGTCACCGCCAGACACCACACTTGCTAGGTGGTAGCCTTTAAATCGGCCGCGGTCCGTTAGTATATGTCGGACCCACATGTCGTCACTGTCAGTGATTGCAGACCGAGCGCCGCCACACGGCAGGTCAAGAGAGACTTCCTAGCACTCGCCCCAGTTGTACAGCAGACTTTACCAGAGATGGATCACTGACAAATACGCTCTCATTTGCCGAGACGATAGTTAGCATAGCCTTCAGCTACGTCATTTGCTACGACCTAGCAAGGCGCCATTACCAGTTTATATTGAGATTGTAATTAATGTATCAACAAGAGCGATGTTCTCCAATTATGGATTAAAGTTAAGTATTCCAGCAACTACGTTCTTTTCTTACTAGACTCAACTACTTTACATTGTTCCAGACCTCATGCCAGTCTGCGTGAGCTTAAATGCGTGCCTTTCAGCTTCCTCCAAACTCCGTGAATTGGCTCCTGCCAATTCACAACACAGTCAATACCATAGTTTGATCATGTCTGCATTGTTACTTTGTGCCAGGAAGGGCTTTCAACAAGGTAAGTGTCCAGGGGTCTTGGAGTGAACCAAAGTGATGTTGTTCGGACATGGAGGAGATACAGAGAGACAGGAACTGTGGATGACATTCCTCGCTCAGGCTGCCCAAGGGCTATTACTGCAGTGGATGACTGCTACCAAATGATTATGGCTCTGAGGAACCCTTACAGCAATGGCACCATGTTGAATAACGCTTTTCAGGCAGCCACAGGACGTCATGTACGACTCAAATACTGTGCAATAGGCTGCATGATGTGCAGCATTCACTCCCAACATCTATGGCGAAGTCCATCATTGCAACCATGACACCATGCAGAACAGTACAGATGGGCCCAACAACATGCTGAATGGACCGCTCAGGATTGGCATCACCTTCTCTTCACCGACGAGAGTGGCATATGCCTTTAATCAATCACCGGAGACGTGTTTGGAGGCAGCCCAGTCAGTCTGAACATCTTAGACACACTGTCCAACAAGTGCAGCAAGGTGGAGGTTCCCTGCTGATTTTGCGTGGCATTATGTGGGGCTGATGAACGCTGCTGGTGGTCATGGAAGGTGCTGTAATGACTGTACAATACATGAATGGCATCCTCTGACTGATAGCGCAACCATATTGGCAGCATATTGGTAATGCATTCATCTTCCAGGACAACAAATTGCTGTATGGTGGTATAACATGCAATGTGTAGCTTTCATAACCAATAAAAAGGGCAGAAATGATGTATATCTTGATCTCTATTCCAATTTTCTGTACAGATTCCAGAACTCTCGGAACCGAAATGATGTAAAACCTTTTTTTCATGTTTGTAATTCCTAAATTAAATTATAAAAAATAAAACTGAACGAATTCCTAAATAAATATATCCAATGTTCTATTCTCTCTCCCTGTTCATGCTTGTATGACATTGCACTTCATAACATCATTACATCGCAAGTCAAAGCCAACACCTTATACAGTATGTTCAAGCGACCCAAAGCTACACGTATACATGCACAGCTACACTGTCATGGGCAGCTCCATATTCCTACCTCAGCAGTGTAGTTTCTTTATCCTTCCATTATTCCATTATTTTCCAGTATTGGAGAGGGTTAGAAATCATTTTAGTGATTTATGTGCCAAACACTGTGCTGAGAGGTGACAAAGTAGTGAGAAGTGGCACAAACCCAATGTGTTTCACTATTGATGTTTGGTCAATTGTCATGAAATCACTAGATTTAAACAAATACCAAAGCCTTGTTGACAATAAAAGTTGAACACAACCAAAACAAGAGTAAAGAGAGAAAATGAATTCAAAAATAAAATTCCAAATATCAATTTGGTGAAAAATCCTAAGATATTTATGACTTAACACACCACCATTTCAGCCATATGCTTCCATGGTGTTGTTGCAAGTCTTTTAATGTTACCTATCCATTATCTACAAGTTCAACATCTCTGTTCTTAGTCTAGTGGAGTCCGGCAAGTAGCTTGCTCAGTCCATCTGCAATCAAATTGTGTGGCTACAAGTCCCGTCCAACTCAATTTCATTTTTGTTAGCATTATCAAATTAATCTTCCACTGAAGTCTGTTCCCTGAGCCATTGGTATGTTTCTTCTTATCTTATAGTAATTCCCAATGTGTATCTCCTTATTGCTCGATGGACAACCCTCGAGTGTTTCAAAGGTTTTTAAATTTAATAGCCATGTGCCACTGTTTTATGACATAACTGGTAACAAACACTGATTGTAAACTTTAATTTCAAACATGTCACAATTTTTAATGTATTTAGGAGCAAAACACAAAACAGGGACTCAGTCCTTTCTGTTTGTCTTCAGCTCTCCATCCAGCTGTAGTCAAGAAGTGATCTGAATAGGAAAACTAAACTGTTCTATGGCTCAGCTGTCAACTTGCACCATTTTCTATTACATGTTTTGTAGGTCTACTTCTAAACTTACTGTATTAAGTTTTTTCATTAGTGATTGAACTCTACCTGCACTACACATTAACAGTGATTCTGTACTATCTTGTGTATATTTTTTTAGTTACAAACTAGTCTGCAATGCTTCAATGGATGTGGCACTACAATCCTGCAGCAAAAGAGAACATTGCAGTGGAAAACAGACAACTTGAAAAGCGGAGAGAAGCTGAAGTGAAACTATTATGGTGAAATGTAGACTATAACAAATACTGCATTCCAGGAATGATCACTGGTCTTGAAAAAGTGCTTGTGTTAACTCTGATACAGATCATTTTTAAAAGGTTTGTTCTGTATCTTTGCTAACTTACCCTAACTGCAGTAGACCATTCTCATACATGAAATGTGAATGTTGATTGTGAAAGAACTTTTCAGCAATAATATTTGGCATACAAGGTGAGGAGAAGTGACTGAACAGTTCTTGATCAACAGAGGTAATCTAGTGTCTGTATTCAATCTTGCAAAGGAGAAGGTGCAGGATAAGGTCCACTGATTTGGCTCAAATTTTTTGAGTAGTAGCATGTGGATGTCCCTTACAGGTGCCTAAAATATCAAAGGATATTCCTCTCATACTGTCATGCCCTTGACCAATATGAAGAAAGTCAATGATTTTGCTGATGCTCGTTCAAAATGGAAATTTCTGTTATTAAAAATAACATAGTTGCATTCAACAGCTATGAAACATACGAAGGGTTTCAGGGTGCAATGGGCTGCTATGAACAGCTGATGAAGAGAACATTACTACAATGGGCAATAGCAATGCAAGGAGAGGGAAAAAATTTAACAGTGGGAATCAAACCAGAGAGAGAGAGAGAGAGAGAGACCGACCACATACCTCTTCATAATGATCTTGTTTGTTAGGTTCAGTGTATAATGTCATATCTCCATTATTTACTATGAAATTATCATTCATAATTTCAGTAACCTGCTCTGCAATTGCTTGACCCCTAGCTATTTCTACAGGACTCACATAGGCAGAAAGATTGTTGGTGATCACACCTTTTTCTTCATAAATTGAGAAAGTGTCATGAAAAGTTGTAGTTTTGATGTTTCCACCCATAACATCACTGGTAGATGATGTGCTCTGACCCATAGAAGAGAAACAAACAGGAAGGGTAAAGTGAGGATATGACAACAGAATATTGCTACTGAAGGACAGTTGAAATCACAAACCATCAGAAATGTATCATTTAAAATAATTATTCTTTAAATATATTAATTAATTAAAGTAATCATAACTAAATTTAACATATCAAACAAGGAAACTTCAGGTCAGAATATCAACAATGTAGGAAAAGATAGATTGCTACTTATTGTAAAGGTGAAACATTGTGTTGCAGACAGGTACAATTAAAAGACACTTACACATAAGCTTTCAGACACCATCTTCATCAGAAAAAGATGAAGGGTATGGGTGAAAGTATAGTGCAAGTATACTGTTACATTTAAAGCATTTATTTTAAACAATGAAAACTTCAGGCTGGAATATCAACAATATAATGAAAGGACAGAATGCTATTTACTGTAAAGACAACGCGTTAAGTTTCAAACAGGCATAACTACATGACATTTACACATTAGCTTTTTAACAACAGTCTTTGTCTGAAAAGTAAAAAAAAACACACACACACACACACACACACACACACACACACACACACACACACACGGCCAGAATGCAACTGTCACGTAGAAGAGAGAAGCAGCAGTCTGGAAGGGGCAGGGAAATGGAAGTGAAAGAGATAGCAGTGTACATGTGGGAGGAGAGATAAGCCTGTCTGGCAGGCCATGCAGGGGACTAGGCTGGTGACAAGTGTCGCTTTGGGAGGCTGTGAGGCAGGGAGTTGGGTGGAAACATGGAGCAAAAAGGGAGAGAAGCGGGGAATGGGAAAGATGGGTGGGTGTGTTGACAGAGGATGCCAAACAAAGTGGTTGGGAGACAAGAATAGGGATGAGGTGACAGAATAGAGGAGGTGACAACTGTTAGATGGAGGGTGTGGGAACAGTATGTTGCCACAGGGTTAGGTCGGAATAACTTCAGGTGCAGAGAATGTGTTGTAAGGATACTCCCATCTGTGCTCTTCAGAAAAGCTGGTGGTGGAGGGGAGGATCCAGATAGCTTGGGTTGTGAAGCAGCCATGAAACTCAAGCACGTTATGTTCAGCTGTGTGTTGCGCCACAGAGAGCTCTACTTTGCTCTCAGCGACAATTTGGCGGTGGCCATTCATCCTGGCGGACAGCTGGTTGGCAACTACAACAATATAAAAAGCTCTGCAACAATCGCAGCAGAGCTGGTATATGACAGTGGCTGCTCTCACAGCTAGGCAGCCTCTGAAGGGATACGATAAGCCTGTGACAGGACTACAATAGGAAGTGCTGGGTGAGGGACTGGGCAGCACTTGCACCTGAGCCTCCCACAGGGATGTGATTAGGATTGAGAGTGGTACAGGAATGGACTATAATGCTGAGGAGGTTGGGTGCGTGATGGAACACTACTTTCAATGAGGTTTGAAGTATCTTGGGTTGGATGTACGTCATTAATCACTAATTTTATGTATATAAATGAACTGTTTAAACATATTTACATTTTACAATTAATAGATTAACATTGTGAGGTCCTTTGATATATCTTATGTTGATATCCCCCTCACCCATCCACCCACACTCAAAATACAATATATAGTAATTAATTACTATTAAAAACAGTCTTGATCACGATTTATTTAACAAGGTGACTGGTTTCGACCACTACTGTGGTCATCTTCAGACCATTGAGTAGGAACCTCTTTCTGTTGGAGAATATAGTAGTGATTCTCCAACAGAAAGAGGTTCCTACTCAATGGTCTGAAAATGACCACAGTAGTGGTCGAAACCGGTCACCTTGTTAAATAAATTGTGATCAAGACTGTTTTTAATAGTAATTATTTACAAGACATTGATCACTGCTGTTCCCGTAATGCATTCAAAAGTAATACAATATATAGTAGTCCCCTTAGTGTTATTTGAGAGGAATAGGCTATGTGCCATTACCAGATTTCACCATCTTCCTTCATTTTCAGACTCATCCATGATAATGAGAGGAATAGGCAATGTGCCATTACCAGATTTCACCATCTTCCTTCATTTTCAGACTCATCCATGATAACATAAGGAATAAACACAAATAATACAGCACAACAAAGAAACAAAAAGAATCCTAGACTAATGGAGGATAAAATTTCAGTTTGAATAAGTGACTATATTATTACAAGATACAACTAGTTTTCAAAGAAAAAAGAAGATAAAACTACAAAGTCTTCTCCTCCACCCCCCCACCCCCCCCTCCATCCTCCTCCCACTGTCAGAGCCTTTTAACCATACATCGTATTTGTAAAATATGGTAGAAACAGATGAAGCATGTTTCTTTGCTATGATAAGTCTGTACATGTTATCTGTCTTTACTGGAGATAGCACCTCTCTTTTCTTCCTCAAATAAGTACTAAAAGAGATCATGTTTCTTTCAATCACAGGTTAGTACTTGATTCACAAACAGGCTTAACGTACCTGCTTTTAAAACATGATCCACTTTCTTCTTAACAGTTCCCAGTCTTAAGGGAATCCACAAGCAAATCTGTTTTTAATGAAGTGTGGTAAATCTGGAACAGAAGCCAAAATGGAAATGTCAATGAATGTTTTTCAGATATTTTTATATAAAAAAAACCTCATTAATGTACTAATGGCAAACATTCTGACAATTTCTTTCACTGAAATGAAACATATCTGATTATTACAAATTAAAAACAGTAAAAGTTGTGGCAATACAACACTTCTGCATGAAAAGCTTAAAGCAAACAGAAAAAAGGCAAATAAGAATATCACAAAAAGAGCTTACCTGTTAGACTAGTTTAGTTCAGAGCTAGGTACCATCAGTTTGATTAAAAGTTGCTAACAAGGGGCTCTTGAGGCTTGGGGCATTCAGGGCAGGAATACTCACATTAGTTGGTTGGTTGGATTTCATCACAATTTCAAGGGTTACATGGTGCTTTTGTGCCTGGAGAATTCTCTCATAGATTTTACAGATGTGAGGGAGTGGTGCTGGGGGGGGGGGGGGGGGGAGTCAGAAGCTTCCAGTATTAACTGGCTTTCCTTGTCTTAAGATTGCTATTACCCTTGTCTGCTTCCTGATGTAATGTGTTGGTTGAAGATGAAGCAATTTACAACAAGTTCTAGCCCAAAACACTTAATTTGTTGTACTAGAATATCATATAAGTCTTTGAGCCTTCTTCACTTTGCTCCTGTTAAGTGCCCTGTTTGGCTCTTCTGTACTGAAGGAGTTCCAAGTATTAGTATTTCTTCTTCTTCTTCATTATTCCTATATATTTTGAAATATAATTTGGAGGATTTCAGCCTAGGTGTGCTGTTTTCCAGGAGAGCCTGGCTATTTGACTGGCAGTGGTAGGAATATCCTCTTGTAGAGTATGAAGTGTTGCAGTTGAGACATCTCAAAGATTCAATTGCTCTTCCCATTTACAGTTCTTCCATTGCCTTTCTAATACAACTTGCTGTTTTGGCAATCTGTACTGAGTTGATTAACAGTTAGCTAGTACTACCTGTATGCACAAAGGGGTTAGCTTTAAATAGTTATACATATCTTTATAGCTTGTGTTCCATTTCTCATGATGAACCCTTGCACCTACAGCCTCTTGGAATGGACTGTCTTAGAACTTTGTTGCTGGTGTTATTTCAGTACTATTTTATCTATTATGCTCTGGAATATCTTCTGGTTTGCTTTTTGGATTTTATACCTGCGTGAAAATCTGACATTTGCAGATGAACATGTACATTACTTGAAAAATATTTTTCCTATTTTGGTTGTTTGATATAGATGTGCAACATATTTTATGCTCCAAGTTGTAATCTCTTCAACATCTCGGATTTTTAAATGACACAGGGAGTTTGACACTGTCAATCAGTTGTAAGTGGTTTGTTTCAATCCACTGAATAATGACCTCCCCATTGTTATAATCTTTGGAGTGGCCCCTTAAGTTTCTGTAACTGCTCAAGCCAGAACTAATGGTAGACAAAATTAACTGAATGTTAAGTCGTTAATGTTGTTACCAGAGAAATACATATCTGCTTCATTTTCAATAATATCTTCAGTAAATCTTCCAGAGATCTGCAAAAGGTATGACCCTACAAGCCATCAAGTTTCTATTCTGATAGGTTCTTGAGAACAGAGCTATCTCTATACATTCCCATTTTATAAACTCCATACAACACTGTTTAATGTATACATGACTATTTCTAGCTGTTATGAAAAGAATGTTGGGTGGGGGGCTATGCTTAGTGCCTACATTTGAGGCTCTGGCATAAATGTTCAGCTCGAATTTTCAATGGTCATTGTATGAGAAATTCCACTTTTGTGCAGGATTAGAAAATACAAGACAAAAGTACTTTTCTGAAACTCTTCAGCTGATACTGCACTGATAGTGGTGACTTACTACTGTATACTCCATTCTAGAAAAGTATACACAGCAGACTATTTCGATTTCTTTTCCTTTGCCAACTGCTGAAACAGGAACAATCGGATTGACAAATTCACACAAATAGATGATTTATCTACAGTGTTTGCTCAATTATCAAGATAAAATAGGAGAAGGCAAAGAAAACATGGACCACAGCATACATATTTACTTTGTGCTACACTTTGTTCATCATACGAACAAACTTGATGCAAACAAATACAAATGTGATGATTAGTCTGCAGCCATAGAATATGTACACTGGTGTTCTTACTCTCTTGGAAGCAGGTCCTACTTATGTATTACATATGTTATTGCTAGGTTACTGTAAATGAAACTTCAAGATCTTCTATTGTATTAACAGCCATCTACATACAAGGATGGCTTGAAAAGTTCTTGGAACAGAAAAGAAAAAAAAATCTTATATCACCGAAACTATTTTTATTTTTCCTTGTAGATTAATGCACTTGGTCCAAAAATGTTCCAGTGCCTTGATCCCCTCTCAAAAATCAGTTTCCTCAGGCCTGCAAAATAGATGTCAACTCTGGCCATCGGTTCTTCATTTGAAGTGAAACTTCGTGCTCCAAGAAAAATTTTCACTTTTGGGAAGAGATGGAAGTCTGATGAAGCAATATCAGGTGAAAAAGGCAGGTGTGGCAACAATTCATACCTCAGTTCATGTGATTTTGCCCTGGTAGCGGCATGTGTGCGGGCGTGCATTGTCTTGATGGAAGATGACTTTCCCTTACTAAAAATAGCCTTTTTTGCAACTTTTACTGCAATTTGCCCAGGAGGTTAGCACAGTATTCTCCAGTAATTGTCTGCCCAGTGGGTAGATAATCTACAAACAGAATTCCCCTTCCCGGTGAAGCGATAGCCTTTGCTTTCTTTGGTGGTGGAGAATCAACATGTTTTCACTGCTTTGACTGCTGTTTTGTCTCTGGGGTATAGTAGTGCACCAGAGTTTCATCTGTGGTCACAAACTGGTGCAAGAAATCTTTTTCATTTCTGCTAAAACAGGCCAAACATTCTACCAATATGTCCATTCTCATGCATTTTTGATCCAGCATCAAGAGTCGTAGCACCCATCTTGCAGATAATTTTTTCATTTCTAATTATTCAATTAAAATGTGATACACCCTTTCAGACGACATTTGGCAAGCATGAGCAATTTCACACACTTTCAATCGGTGATCCTCGATGACCATTTTGTGCACTTTTGGAATTATTTCTGGAGTAGTGACACATCTTGGATGACCACTGCGCAGATCATCATCTAAGCTCTCCTGACAAAATTTAAATTCATTTGTCCACAGTTTAATATGAAGGAGCAGAGGCTGACCCCCACCCAACTTCCTGCCCCCCCACCAAGTATTCTGGAAATCCGCATGAATGTTGTTTCCTTTCATACCTTTCTGTATGAAATACTTAATCACTACTTAAATCTTGATTTTTTTTTCTATCTTCACAAATCACTACATGGAAACAACAACAAAGCCACATCACTGCCACAGCTCTCTTCCAAAAGCACTGATGGTGCACAGCTAGTTACAATATATGACATAGCTCCATTCAGCAATACTAAACAGTCCTCCAGAGTAGTACGTTCAGTCAACGATTTAACAATTGCAAATTTCAGGGAAAGCCTACAGCAGTTAGACTGGGATGAGGTGTACCGTGAACCTGATGCCAATTTAAAATATAATTTATTTCATGACATTTTTGTAAATGCATTTGAAAACTGCTTCCCCAAGAAAATAGTTAAATATACTCGTAAGAAACCTTGCAACAAACCATGGCTTACTAAGGGTATAAAAATATCTTGTAACCGGAAAAGGGAAATGTATCTGACAGCAAGAAAGAGTAGTGACCCAGAAACTATCAAAAATTATAAAAACTACTGTGTTATATTAAGAAAAGTTATTAAAAAATCCAGGAGTATGTCTATCATGTCTGAAATCAGCAACTCTGATAATAAAATTAAAACAGTTTGGAATATTATTAAAAGAGAAACAGGTCAACCAAGAGCAGAGGAAGACAGTATTACCATCAAATTGATTGAAAGCTTTACGAACAAAAAGTCAGAAGTTGAAAATATTTTTAATAATTATTTTCTAAATGTTATGGATATAGTAGGATCCAGGTGTTCATTAGAAGATGCTAGGCTGTTAATGGAAGAGGCCATACCTATGCAATTTGATACAATTGAAATCTCACCCACTTCTCCCTCTGAAATTAGGAAAATAATAAACTTGCTTAAAAGCAAAAACTCACATGGAATTGATGGCATTTCCAGCAAAATACTAAAAGCTTGTTCTCAACAGATAAGTAAGATTCTCAGCCACCTGTGTAATAGCTCTCTGGAACAGGGCATTTTCCCTGATAGACTGAAATATGCTATTGTTATACCTTTGCATAAAAAGGGGGATAGATCTGATGTCAAGAATTACCGTCCAATCTCCCTTCTAACAGCTTTATCCAAAATTTTTGAGAAAGTAATGTATTCAAGAGTAGCTTCACATATCTGTAAAAATGAAGTACTAACAAAATGTCAGTTTGGTTTCCAGAAAGGTTTTTCAACAGAAAATGCCATATATGCTTTCACCAGTCAAATTTTGAATGATCTGAATAACCGAAAACCACCCATTGGGATTTTTTGTGATCTCTCAAAGGCTTTTGATTGTGTAAATCATGAAATTCTGCTAGACAAGCTCAAGTATTGTGGCAAGAGTGGGACAGTGCACAAATGGTTTAATTCGTACCTAACTGGAAGAGTGCAGAAAGTTGAAATAAGTAGTTCTCGTAACATGCAAAGATCAGCACATTCCTCAAACTGGGGAACTATCAAAAATGGGGTTCCACAAGGGTCAGTCTTGGGTCCTTTGTTGTTCTTATTATATATTAATGACTTGCCATTCTATATTCATGAAGAGGCAAAGTTAGTTCTCTTTGCTGATGATACAAGTATAGTAATCACGCCTGAGAAACAAGAATTATCTGATGAAATTGTCAATACTGTCTTTCAGAAAATTACTAAGTGGTTCCTTGTAAACGGACTCTCACTGAATTTTGATAAGACACAGTACATACAGTTCCGTACAGTGAATGGTATGACGCCATTAATAAATATAGACCTTAATCAGAAGCATATAGCTAAGGTAGAATATTCCAAATTTTTAGGTGTGTCCAGTGATGAGAGATTAAATTGGAAGAAACGCATTGATGATCTGCTGAAACGTTTGAGTTCAGCTACTTATGCAATAAGGGTCATTGCAAATTTTGGTGATAAACATCTTAGTAAATTAGCTTACTACGCCTATTTTCACTCATTGCTTTCATATGGCATCATATTTTGGGGTAATTCATCACTGAGGAATAAAGTATTTATTGCACAAAAGCGTGTAATCAGAATAATAGCTGGAGTCCACCCAAGATCATCCTGCAGACATTTATTTAAGGATCTAGGGATATTCACAGTAGCTTCTCAGTATATATACTCTCTTATGAAATTTGTTATTAACAACCAAACCCAATTCAAAAGTAATAGCAGTGTGCATAACTACAATACTAGGAGAAAGGACGATCTTCACTATTCAAGATTAAATCTAACTTTGGCACAGAAAGGGGTGAATTATACTGGCACTAAAGTCTTTGGTCACTTACCAAATAGTATCAAAAGTCTGACAGATAACCAAAAAGTATTTAAGAAGAAATTAAAAGAATTTCTGAATGACAACTCCTTCTACTCCATAGAGGAATTTTTAGATATAAATTAAGAAAAAAAATATTAAAAAAATAAAAATAAAAAATAAAAATAAAAAATAAAGAAAAATAAAAAACACACAAAAAAATAAAGTTGTTTTATTAACTTAAGTATGTTGTTAAATTAACCTAATTATGTCATGTATTGGAAAAT
Source organism: Schistocerca cancellata (assembly GCF_023864275.1). NCBI lineage: Eukaryota > Metazoa > Arthropoda > Insecta > Orthoptera > Acrididae > Schistocerca > Schistocerca cancellata. The sequence continues at coordinate 154,156,590 of NC_064636.1, forward strand.
TCGACTCGTTCCACATCATTACGAAATATCGTATTCATGATCCATGGAACTAGTATTAATCTAATCTAATCTAATCTAATGATGTGGCATGTGTTTACATGTAACAGTACAACGAATATCATGTAAACAACTCGTTGGGCTAGCGGTGACCTCTCGTAATGATTCTGAGAAATTTGCATGCCACCCTCATATTTCTTAAATACAACTCAGCTGTGTAGTTTTTATTGCAAAAATTGTGTACCACCACAGTCTCTGTACACACTAGTTGTACTCTAATTGTCGTGCTGTTAATACACACATCAAAAAAAGTTTTGCATCACCTTGGTTCTGAGAGTTATGGAACCAGCAAAGAAAATGGGAATAGAGATCAACATAAACATCATTTCCGCCCTTTTTATTGCTCATGAAAACCACACATTGCTTGTTGTATCATCATACAGAGAGACCTCCAGAGGTGGTAGTCCTCACTGCAGTACACATTGGTACCTCTAACACCCAGTAGCACATCCTCTTGCATTGATGCATGCCTGTATTCGTCATTGCATACTATCCACCAGTTCATCAAGGCACTGTTGGTCCAGATTGTCCCTCTCCTCAACAACGATTCGGCATAGATCCCTCAAAGTAGTTGGTGGGTCATGTTGTCCATAAATCCCACGTCTTGTTCAATAAGGTTCATGTCTGAAGAACATGCTGACCACTCTAGTCGAGCAGTGTCATTATCCTAAAGGAAGTCATTCACAAGATGTGCTCAATAGGGGAGTAAATTTTCATCCATGAAGATGAATTCCTTGCCAATAAGCTGCTAATATGGTTGCACTATGGGTCGGAGGATGGCATTCATGTATCATACAGTCATTATGGCGTCTTCCATGACCACCAATGGAGTATGTCGGCCACACATAATGCCATCCCAAAACTTCAGGGACCTCCACCTTGCTGAACTTGCTGGACAGTATGTCTAAGGCATTCAACCTGATCGGATTGCCTCAAAACAGGTCTCCAACAGTTGGCTCGCTGAAATCATATGCAACACTCAATGGTGAAAAGAACGTAACGACAATCCTGAGCGGTCCATTCGGCATGCTGTACCGCGATGTATGGTGTCATGGTTGAAAAAATGGACCTTGCCATGGATGTTGAGACTGAAGTTGCGCATCATGCACCCTATGGCACACAGTTTGAGTCGTAACATGACATCCTGTGGGTGCAAAAAGGCATTATTCGACATGGTGGTGTTGCTGTCAGGGTTCCTCCAAGCCATAAACCGTAGGTAGCGGTCATCCGCTGCAGGAGTAGCACTTGGGTGGCCTGAGCGAGGCATGTCATTGACAATTATCTCTGTGTCTTCTCCATGTTCGATCAACATCACTGTGGTTCATTCCAAGATGCCTGGACACTTCCCTTGTTGAGAGCCCTTCTTGGCACACAGTAACAATTTGGATGTGATCGAACCGTGTTATTGACTGTCAAGGTATGGCTGAACTACAAACAACACGAGTCGTGTACCTCATTCCTGGTGGAATGATTGGAACTGATGGGCTGTTGGACCCCCTCCATCTAATAGGCGCTGCACATGCACAGTTGTTTACATCTTTGAGCAGGTTTAGTGACATCTCTGAATAGTGAAGGGACTGTGTCTGTGGTACAATATCCACAGTCAACATCTATCTTCAGGAGTTCTGGCAACCGGGGTGATGCAAAACTTTTTTTGATGTTTGTATATACAGTGAAAATTGCTCATGCAATTTCCTGCTCCATAGTAAACTAGACAAACAGAACACCTTTAAAAAGTGGCCAAAAACTGGTTGTTCTTAACACTTTTCACAAGTTTAGAGAGGAAATTGGCTTTGAAGTTTTCTGAGGGATTTTATTTACAGAAGTTAAGGCATATTTGTGAATGGACTGCATGGCTGAATCGCTAGCCATAATGAATTGTGGCTGGATGTTGTATTGATCACTGGTTTGAAGCTTGCTCTGCCCCCCCCCCCCTGCAATTCAATTTGATTACATAGATTAATTAAATATAGAATTCTCCCAGATCATTTAAATATAAAATTCATCAAATGTATGCTATTTAACATTCATCTAATCATCATTTCCCTTCTTTTCTTCTTGTTTCTAACTACACATATTCCAGTTTTCATTGCAAATATAAAACTGTAATTATCGATATATTGCATAAAACTTGCTATTAAAGAGTTTTTAAATTAAGAACACACTAAAAATAAATTTTTGGGACAAAAATGAAAAATCAAATTCTCTTTATTGGGACTAAATCCACCATTTTACATTACACGTGTGATCTCAACAAGCCAGAGTGATAAGCTTTGTTAGACATATGGAAAACAATAGTTTTCATGACACTGTGCATATCATACAACTGCTGCATTTTTATAGCTGCCACCATACCACTGCAATCTAAACAGAATTGAGTTAAAGGTTATTTTGTAAGAAATAGCATGAAATTTAAGCTCCCAGATGTACTGGAATAAATGTATGAAGCTCTGTCATATGTCAATGCTGAATGCTGGCAGGATGCAGAAAAGCATGCACAAAAAATGGAGGAAAAAAGTGATGCTTGAATGGCTTCATGGTTTCTCTTGTTGAATGCCTTGTTATCAACATAGCTAATAACAGTTCCTAAACTGTACACTATTTTAACTATACGGTGAAATCCCTGCAATACACTTTTACATTACACATAACTGGTGCAGAAAAATTGCCCTGTGTTTAAGTTGTACATCATTATGTTAGCTACTGTCAACATTATGTTATGTTTTCTGTATTGTCTTGTAAGAAGCATATTGTCAGAGTTTTGCTGTGTATTATTTCATTCTATTCAAAAATTAAACAACATTCAAAGCCATATTTTTTGTCTGCTCATCTGTTTTTACATCATAACTGCCAATGTTCACATCACTACTGGTTACTTGGGCCAGCTAATTGGCCAGTGCTGTCCAAGTTTAATGTGCTGGTAAAACTGTTGTCCTGTATTATCATTGATTCAGTGTGCGAGTGATACAGCATAAAACACACCTTCAAGATATTAGAATGGCAGGTACTTAACCAAATCAGTGCCACCCTCAAAGTGAAGTCTATCTCACAACAAGCAGGCTTTCATGCTGGCAAATCATGCAGTAGTCAAATCTCGAATCTAACCCAGCGCATCGAGGATGGTTTTGAAAGTTGCGAGATTACTGAAGTCGCTTTTGTTGATCTAACAGCTGCATATCACACTGTGAATCATAGGAAACTGTTAAAGAAAGAGTATGACCCTACTAAGGACTATCAACTAACATCACTTATTAGCACCTTCCTCCAGAACAGAAAATTCCAAGTTTCATTATAGGGTAAGAGGAGTAGATGGTGAACACAGAAGAACGGCCTCCCCCAAGGCAGTGTGCATGCTCCAGCACTGTACAATATCTACACAAATGCTCAGCCACTACCAGCGAGTACTAAGCTCTTCATCTATACCTATAAAACAGCAGTAGCTGTTCAGTGGATAACCTTTAAATAAGTAGAGGGAAAACTGTCTCTAGCAATGGAAGAACTCTCCAAGTACTATGATGACAACCACCTGAAGCCCAATCCCAGTAAAACTCAAGTGAGCGTCTTCCATTTATAAACAGCAAAGCGCAGCAAAAGGTGAACATCACATGGTGAGGAGCAACTGAAACATTGCCCAACACCAGTCTATCTAGCTGTCACACTGGAAAGGGCTCTAACGTACAGGCAGCAGTGTCTAAATGTGGAACAAGGAGTCTTTGCTTGCAATGGGATACTTCAGAAGCTGATTGGCAGCAGCTGGTGAGCCAACCTGCCTGCACTTCCTAAGGGCTTCTGCACTTGTGCTCTGTGTATCAGCTGTCGAGTATGCTGCTCCTGTGTGGAAGGCTTCAGCTCATGCTGAGCAAGTCGATATTGCGGTCAATGATTCTGCAAGGATCATCTCGGGATGCTTGAAGCCAACAACAGTGCTTAAATTGTATCCGATTGTTGGAATAGCCCCACCCAACATCTGGAGGGCCGCTGCTGCAGACAATGAGAGAACACAGCAGGAAATGACCACCGACATCCTATGTACAGTCATCAGGCAGCAAGATCATGCTTTAAATCTTGCAAGAGTTTCATTCCTAGGACTGTGCCACTGGAGGAAGCACCAGAGGCAATTCATCTTGCAACATGGAAGAGCTCACTGCCTGTAGAGGTATCACCAAAAGAAGAACTAGCTCCTGGTGCAAACCTACAATATCCTGTATGGAGGTCCCTCAACCAACTAAGAGTGGGCATCCCCTGATGCAAGACCAACCTGAAGAAATGGGGAACCCGTCCAGTGAGCGCAGACACCTCTTGCAACTGCGGTGCTGAAGAAGATCCAAGCCTCCTCCTGCGCAACCTGTGCACAGTACAAGATATTTAGGAAGGAAATGACAAAGCTATCACAGCTGTGGTTTTTTGGAAATGCTGACCAGACATGGCAATGAATGAATGAGCATAAAACATATACTTCTTATTGTACTTCACTGTACTCCAGACAGCTTGGCTTCCACTGCACGTGAAATGCAATCCCACGAGATTCTAGCACATATGGAAGTATATATAATGTAATGTTTACATCAGGTTTATTCTTATGATATTCAGAGAGTCCTATCATGAAGAACTGGTTCCCACCATCAACAGAGCTATTAATTCAAATGTTATTGTTGAGTCCCAGTTTACATCTTTTGTGAGTCAGGAGGATAGAGGGGGTGGGGGGAGGAGAAACGAGAGACACACAGAGAATCTACAAATTTGTAAAGTGGAATCTGTGATTTTATTTCATTAAAAGAGCTTTGGGTTGCAGTTTTATCCATAAACCTAAGAATGTGTTGCATAGGTTGGAGAAACCACAGAAAGCCAATCTCCATTAGAATTACACAAACAATTTGTGTTTGACACATAATCATAAGCTGTCACGTGTGCATAAACTGGTGTGAAGACCGGTTATTTTCAGGTGTCACATACATGTTTGTCATTGGCAAATCCCACCCAATATCTAGTACAGAGGGGCCTGACAATTATGTCATTTCGCTGAAACCAGTAGCCTATAAAATAAATTGGAGATAAAATTCCAGCTGACTGGGTTTTCGATATTTTTTTACATACATATGGGCTGTTGTCATAAAATTCAGCAAAGCAGAAATGCAGGCACACAAACTGCTCAAATCATGTCCAGCTGTCACCCAGAAAGTGTCAAGCAATATAATGTTAAATTTTTATCAACATTCCACATCTGAAGTTGATTAAAGCTGATCACAGTTATTAATTATAAAATGATGAAACTTTGTCAAAGCATTTGTACCTAATAATAAATTAAGAGATTTGCTGCATCAGCTGTGGAAATGTAAACAGAGTATATTACACTCTTCCGTTTTTGTAAAATGTTTCATTATGGCCCACAGTTTACTAACTGTACTAGTCATTTATAAAACACTATTACAAAACAACATATTTCCATCACTACAATTCAAATAAGGAAACAATAATATGCCCATTACAGTAATGAAAATCCCAGAGTCATTTTCCCTGTATTTTAGTTATTTCTCTTACAAGGTGTAATGTGATGATATTGCTTAAGGGCATACTATTACCAAGTGATGGCCAGTCCGTCACCAGTGGAGGTATTGCACAATGCCCATGCGTGTGTCTTTGCAGGTGTAAGAACAGGTGTACATTTAAACTGGTGATATAGTAACACAGACCTGCTTATCAGTATTATGACTTGCATCCAAATATCCAATGCAACTAACACCATGCAACAGCCTTCCTCAAAGTGTAACAGACATTCCATACCCCGCTGCTGCTGCTGCTGCTGCTGCTGCTGCTGCTGCTGCTACTACTACAACATCATTAACTAGAGTTCATTATCCTTCTGCTTAGAAGTGAACAACAGCTTATAACATAGACACAAACATAGAAACAAGCAACATACTGATATAAGCAGCTGCTGACCGCAAGTATGAACACAATATGAAAACAAGTGCCTGCTGCAATTTGCTTGTAAAGAGAAAGGCTCCAGTATATGATGCGACAGATGCCACGGCATGTGTGCAAGTCACACGGCCCACTGCAGACGGCCTCTGGTGGCCAGTCCACGCAGATGCCATTGATGGAATATACAAAGTATAGCGTGCCAGGGGCCTGGTGCCACAGCATGTACCCAAGTACCATATCCAGAGTTCTAGCAGCCCTCCTCCATGGGGAGAGAGCATTCCAATGATGTGGACATGAGGGCAACTCTCAAAATATCCACGGCCTCTGTGACAGACACCATAAACGATGAGTGTGGCACGGAAGGAGATTCAGGGCTGGAATCAGTGAGTACAGGTGCCGAAATGGTACGGCTGCGGACACCTGTGGCGTCTGCTCCCCTGTAAAGTCCCATAAGAGGGGAACGGTAACACAGGTATCGGTAGCATCTCAATGTCCAGTTCTCGACATGATGGAACTGTGCCTACGGTGCAGGTGCTGGCATCTCATTTGGGGGCACCAGTGTCGAAGGGCCTGAAGGCACTGGCCCTGCTGGCACCAATGACAGTAAAGCACTGCAGAAAGGCCCGGCAGCAGGCATCAGGGCAGCTGGACCCTGGAGAAAAAGCAGGAGGTGGCAACCTCCACATGGAGGGTGGGTTCACCCCTACACCAGGGATGCTCTATGAGGCTAGGACAGGTGCTGATGGCAGAGGCAGCAGGTACTGTTAAGCAGTACTGGTAGTGGTGCCACACTGTCAGCCTGCCACTGGTGTGCACAATATAGTGGCAGTGGCCTCGGCAGCTGTGGACTGTGGCCAGAATCCTTTTTGGTCTGTGGCCAAACACGAAAGCCCAGTCCGTGGAGCCAGTAGTATAGCACAGAGAGAGCTGTGCCTTCGGGCTTTGGCTGAGTGGCATGAGCAGATGCAATAGGGTGCATTCCTGGCAACCACGGACCATCTCGGTTGGAATCCAATCCCTGTAGAAACTTGAGAATCATCTCAAGGTCTTGTCTATATAGGAGGCCACCATGAGGTACTTTTTCATTTGTACATTGAAATGTGTGGACAAGACATCCCATCTCACCATTACACCACACTGTAGACTATCACCTGTCAAGCACTTTCGAGACAGCCTGAATCATACCTGCAGCTGATGTCTGAGGGCGGTGAATAACATATGGAAATTTATAAAAAGCATGGACAACCAAAAACCTGGAAAAATTTAGGATGGGTCTCATGAAATCAATACGGACACATTCTCACATACTCTGCAGCACAGACAACAAAGAGAGTGTCACTCACAGCGCTGTCTATTGTGTAGCAACAAGATGTACAATGTCAGCATCGATTCCCCGTCAAAACACAATAACCTGGTACCCAAGAACCCTCAATGTCCCCGATGTAGGAGGTGAAGCACATTCTGCTGTACGGCAGCCAGAATCACCACTGTTGACAACAACTCATCTGTAACTAAGACACAATCATCAAACACTGAAAGGTTGTGACATAAGGCAAAAGAGTTGCGTAAAGAATCAGAAGTCATACCCAGAGGCCTGTCCGGCCAGCTGTGCTGAATGAGGTGAACAACTTGATGCAAGACCGTATCAGCAGTGCCAACAGCTGCAATCCAGGAGCCTGTAATAGGACATCCTTTCACTGTACATTGCACCTCAACATCAAAGTGAAAACAAAGGAGTTCACCCTAGTAAAAAATAGGATCTAGACCCTGTAGAAGGCAAAACAGCGCATCGGTGTCAGTTTGTTGCACAGTAGACCAAAAATGAATTTCATACTCTTAGTGACTCAGAAACGAGACCCACTACTGGAGGCAATGTGCTGCTTTGTTGGGCAACAAAGCAGAAGGGTTAAACAATGAAACCGAGGGCTTGTTGTCAGTGAAGAGGAGGAACTTAGACCCATACAACACAATATGAAACTTTTTGAGTGCATAGAGTGCAAGTGCTTCCTTCTCAACTCAGGAGTTGCACTGCTGAGAGAAGTTGAATATTTATGGCAAATTACCTATCAGACATTCCGAACCATCCTCACCTTGAAGTGTAAGAAGTCTGTAATGGAGGTGTCCCTAGCCAAAATGTCATTGTAGCACATATAGTGTTCTGCCACTGCACCTCAACTCCATGCCATGGTCTAGGTCACAAATGTCAGTTTGTTACCAATTATCATCACAATTCCTATGTCAATTGTATGGTCCTTGGCACCATCATTCAGTTGGCTCTTGAAGCAGAGATTCCAAATGTAATGTAGATTTCAAAAGCATGAACACACGCTCCCAGGTCGGTGCCCACTGATAACAAAGGTTCTTGTGAAGAGAGAGAGGAATTCAGAACACAGAGTGTCTAACTGCCAGTACGGAACATGTTCGGGAACAAGGTACATGTTATGTGAAATGGAAAAATCAAAGGTACTGAAAGCATCTAGGCCAAACAAATGTGCAGTACCAGCATCCACTACCAAAAATCGAGGAACAAATCACAGACAATACATAGTGGGAGCAATAAATAGCCCAAAAGTGGAATGTACTGCTCGTTTTAGGTTGCCAAATGTCAAGTAACTGGAGACCACACTGGAGACACAATTAACGTCCACCTTCATCTCCACAGGAGGGGGCTAGGAATCATACACAGACACTAGATGCTCTTTTTTCCTTCACTTGTTGCCAAGTCAGCAAGTGCTTAAGGAAAATGGCCTTACCATGTTGCACAAAAAAAAAAAAAAAAAAGTGCGATATAGGAGAACAAGGTGCTGCCATTGCTGTGGTGGTTGTTTGGCATGTCACTGTCCAGTGTGGCATGGAGGCTGCACTTGTACACCTGTCACATCATCCTCCTTGAGAACTGACCAGCACCCAACAACCAGAAACAGGAGCCACCACAGCGATGTCACACTGAGTCTCAATCTGATAACTAGCAGCACAAGATATGTAGGTTGGAACTTAAACAGTGGCAGCACTGCTGTGGAATCACTATGCAATGGAATCTACTATTGTCACTGATAACACACGTTGTTGACATACCTACATTTACATCTACATTTATACTCCGCAAGCCACCCAACGGTGTGTGGCGGAGGGCACTTTACGTGCCACTGTCATTATCTCCCTTTCCTGTTCCAGTCGCGTATGGTTTGCGGGAAGAACGACTGTCTGAAAGCTTCTGTGCGTGCTCTAATCTCTCTAATTTTACATTCGTGATCTCCTCGGGAGGTATAAGTAGGGGGAAGCAATATATTCGATACCTCATCCAGAAACGCACCCTCTCGAAACCTGGCGAGCAAGCTACACCGCGATGCAGAGCGCCTCTCTTGCAGAGTCTGCCACTTGAGTTTGTTAAACATCTCCGTAACGCTATCACGGTTACCAAATAACCCTGTGACGAAACGCGCCGCTCTTCTTTGGATCTTCTCTATCTCCTCCGTCAACCCGATCTGGTACGGATCCCACACTGATGAGCAATACTCAAGTATAGGTCGAACGAGTGTTTTGTAAGCCACCTCCTTTGTTGATGGACTACATTTTCTAAGGACTCTCCCAATGAATCTCAACCTGGTACCCGCCTTACCAACAATTAATTTTATATGATCATTCCACTTCAAATCGTTCCGCACGCATACTCCCAGATATTTTACAGAAGTAACTGCTACCAGTGTTTGTTCCGCTATCATATAATCATACAATAAAGGATCCTTCTTTCTATGTATTCGCAATACATTACATTTGTCTATGTTAAGGGTCAGTTGCCACTCCCAGCACCAAGTGCCTATCCGCTGCAGATCTTCCTGCCTTACCTTCAACCAAACAAACTCACCTGCACCACGTCACCGGCATGCGCACAATCAAGAGAAACACAGTCACTTCTGAGTGAGCACTCTAATGTAACGGTGCCACTATGTTTTCGAAACAGGAACAATGGAGTTGGATCAAGATTGAATGTGCCAGAGGTTGTACATTATCACAGTGTCATCAAGGTCCTCAAGAGGCATGTGGGGAATCGGCATTGCCATACAGAACAGTGGCACATTGGGTAAAAAGCCTTCAATGCAGGTCGGCAAACTGTGGCAGACATGCATCGGGCAGGTCGTCCTAGCATCTCGGAAGAAGAAGTGCATGCTGTTGCCGTGTTAGTGGACCGTGATTGGTGCCATATGATTCATGAGCTCACCCATGAAACCGGATAAGCACATACGACTGTGCTTTGCATCCTGAAGGAATGCCTTTGCATGTGAAAAATTGCAGCATGATGGGTTCAACATGACTTGATGGAAATGCAGAAATGGATGCATTAAGACACAGCTCAGATGCACTTGGAGCACTATGAGTGTAAAGGAGAGGCTTTTTTACACCATATCATAACACTGGATGAGACATGGGCCACATCGTATGAGCCAAAACTGAAACAACAATCCAGCGAATGGTATCATTATAGGTCACAGCGAAAGTCGAAAGTGCATCAGAGCCCAGTATGGTGAAAGTTATGGTGATTCTTGTGTACAACTGTGATGGCGTTAGCATAAAGCATTATGTTATTCCATGGCAGACCGTCAATGCACAGCATTACTGTTCGTTTTTGAAGCATCTCCTGTGACTAGCTTTGTGAAAGAAGCGGCGACACTTTATGGGCAACCCACCCATCATTTTGCGAGACAATGTATGGGCACATACAGAAAAGCTGTGGCTGCTCTGTTCAGTTGATGGGACTGGGAAGTACTGTATGATCCACCATACTTCCTGGACTTAAGTCCTTGTTGTTGTATCCACGGACCCAAACAACCAACCAACCAACCAACCAACCAACTCGCGCACGCGTGTCCTGACCGTGACATCGCTGCCCACATTTCCTGTCTCAGTCGTCGGCATCTCTTGGCATTACCACCGGCGGAAGAGGTTGTGCCATGGCTAAGCTCTGGTCCACAGCGCCCTCTGCCTTTTGCATATAAGGAGGAGCACTGGCCCCAAGATGGACAGTCTAGTGTCAATTGTCTATTGCTAGCCTTTCGTGGAGTTTATAGCGGAGCCATTGCAGTGTGATATTTGCTATTGTATTCAAGTAGGCTCAGTACATGGATTACTCTTGGATATTACTTGGACTTGTATTGCTGGTGCACGTTTCGTCAGAAATAAAGATAAGTTATCTCTTCATTCTAGCTGGCGCAATTCTTGTCATTAATTATTTTTTGGCCAACAGACATAGCTACATCCTGGTCACTAGTCACGCTTTATACAATTTGTGGTGGCTGCCCCAAAAGTACCGCTGAGGACCTTGGGTTTGGGAGCTGACACAAAACTTGTGACTTTGATTTGATTCCAAAGATGAAGGAACCACTTTGTGGCATTCACTTCAGAACTGTTCCAGAGTATGACACGCAGTAGACCACTCCATTCACACCATCAGCAGAACACGCTCTGCTAATGGTATACTATGCCTTCCAAATCCCTGGCAACGGGTTCTACACAATTCTGGTAACTGTTTGAAGGACAGTAACAGGTGCTAACGTGTAACTCTTTTGTATCAGTTGTGAATAAATAGTTGCCACCATTTAAGTTACAACCCTTGTACCTTGAAAGATTGAACAATATTTAATACGTCACTCAAAGATGGGTTTTCAGGTTGTATTGCGCACTGACGCACCTCCTTTTCATGAGGCAACCAAATGATTGTGCCATTATCCATAGAACCGGCATAGGAATTGTGATGAGAATTGGTAACAAACTGACATTTGTGAATTAGATCGTGGTGTGCAGTTCTGCCACCTCAGCCCTGTAGGACTCAGGGGCAATGTCAGAACTCTACACGCAATAAAACATGTACATTTAATGGTGATAATTTGACAACTTAAACACTTCATCAAATCAAAGTGACACAAGTTCCTTGAGTGTGGCTAACTGTTAGGTGCATCCATTGGTGCTCTTCATTTTGAGAAATATGGGCGGTGCTCTTTTTTTGTCACACATTAAAAATACCAATTTATACAGAATTTTTTGTATTTTAAATCTTTCAGGACTGCTTAGTAGAAGGAATTCACATTTTTCACTGAAAAGAACATTGGAGGGTGTGATTTTCATTAAATTGAACAATGGCGAGTCCAGGTGAGAATACCAACAACTATGAAAAGGATACATTGCTACTCAATGTGTCATCTTTATGGTGAGTAACACTCTTACACCTTTCATTAAAATCAGTATTTAAGTTGTAAAAGTGAATTACCATTTACTGTGGATGCTTTGTTGGCATACTACTATATACTGAGTCCAGCATGTATTGTATAATGTAGTGTTCTGTAATGTATATGACAACCGGCAAGTTTTGTGTTGCAATCATTCTCTAAGAAAACTTTTGTCGTGGATGGAATAATCTTCCTGCAGATGTTTCCTGACTCATTACATAGCCAATATATTTCTATTGTTGCCAATGTATAATACTGCTTGTAATCCTATCAAGTCATAGTACAAGTTGATAGTGTGGCACCACAGTCCAGATGGGAGGAGAGGATAAACAAACAGTTGTAATGTCTGCATTTACAATGTTAAGAGTTGGCCTACAATGAAAAAAGAAATGACACATAATAATAAACCCAAGCCATTCTATTAACTTTTGGCAGCCACTGTAATGTGAATTTTTAGTTCAGTGACTACAGTAAGAAATTTCTGATAATGGTCATCAATAGGTATTTGCTTATAAGATTAATAGAGTGTGTTTTAAATCTTGAAATAGTCACAAACATAATGCAAGCAAATTGCTAGTAGGTGGAAAAAATACGGAAAGAAAAATGAAATATTGCTGTCACTGTTGCAATACCAGCCATTGATATTCTAAGTAGGATTTCATGAATAACAATTCATGAAATCCTACTTAACATGCACAAAAAAGGAAAGGGCAAATGGCTTTCACTGCAATTATAAAGCCAAATTTTCTCTCCACATCTTTTCCACATACTAGTAAATTACTTGCACCCTGGTGATGACCATTTCAAGATTTAAAACATGCTCCATTGATTTTGTGAGCAAACACCCATTTATCACCATTACAAGAAATTCCTTGTTGTTGTCATTGAACTTAAAATTCACATTACACGGCTGCCAAAAGTTAAGAGAGAGACTGCAGAAATGCTGCTCAGATGTATTATTACATCTCATTTCTTTCCACATATGTAGGCAAACACTAACATCGTAAATGCAAACATTACAACTATTTGTTTAAACCCCATACCCCCATGGACTGTGATGCTACACTATCAACTTGTACTATGACTAAACAGGATTACAAGCAATATCACACATCACCAACAACAGAAATCTACTGGTTATTTAGTTGGTCAGGGAACATCTACAGAAAGATTGTTCATTCATGACAAAAGTTTTCTAAGAAAATAAATGCAACACAAAACTTGCCACCCGTAATATCCGTTATAGAACAGTGCATTATACAATACATGTTGGACTCGGTATATAGTAGCATGGCAACAAAGCAAGATCATCACACTCACATCATCACATCCATAGCAAATGGTAATTCAGTTTTACAAATGAAACACTCAATTTAATGAAAAGGATAAGAGAGCTACTCACCATAAAGATAACACATTGTGTAGCAATCTGTCCTTCTCATAACTGCTGATATTGCAACTTGGACTCTCCTTTGTTCAGTTTAATGAAATGTACATCCTCCAATGGCTGTTCTGTCAAAAATTGTGAAACTTTGATTTAACTCCAGCATCTGTACATCATTCCTTTCCTCTTCCTTTCCCCAGTCCCAGCCTGCCTTCTCCTCCTGGTGTAGAAACAACTAAAAACACCAAAACCTAAATTTTCAACATTTCCTTTTCCATTAATGTGTGTCAGATATACACCACTCATTGTGGATTCAAAATTTGTTGAACCCTCCTTCTCCCTGAAGTGGAGTTAATATTACATTTTGACAATATTTTGAATTAAATTATAGACTATACAACAAAATGGGTATAATAAAAACTAGTTTGTGAAAGAAACTGATTGCTTCGATGTCAAATGATTTGGTGTAATCTGATAATGACTCCACACTTCCAATTTTTCCATGGAAACAAAGGATGCCCACAGGCAAGATATAATGCTGTATATGTCGAACTATTTTCAAGGCCACCCTCACAGTTCAGAAATCCCATGAAATCAACAAATTCAGAGAAGAATAAATCCTCAGTATAAATACGGTACAACAACTCTACCACATTTCTTTCATTTTGTCAGTGCACAATAATGCTGTGCTATATGATATTAACTAGCTTAGTGCCCACTGCTTCACTTGTGTAGACTGTATGGCCTGCAGAGATCAAATTTTTATGTTGTTCACAAATTGCAACAGCTTTTACACTTTTCACACTAATTAAGGCTTCATAAGCGTGGCCTTTTCTGAATGTACTTCTGCCCAAAAAGCAATTCTGGTAGCCAGAGTCCAAAGTTTTCATTAATCATGCCTTTGTCATTCTTGAGGAGATATTTCTATAGCAACTTTCATTCCCTAACAAATATTTCTTTACATCCAACCAAAAAGTGAAATACCAATTTTCGTAAATTTAGCTTTAATATTTTTTTAATGTAATGAAATATTTTCTTAAAATTTTTTGCCCCTATTGTACTCTCTTAGACGCTGAATTTCCAGAAACACTGAAACCTGTATTATTATGCCCCTATTGTACTCTCTTAGATGCTGAATTTCCAGAAACACCTAATCCTATATTATTATTATTATTATTATTATTTCTAACTGAGAAGTCAAATACCAATTGTTATAAGCCTTAAAAATCCTTTAGCAGTTCTTCAGCAATTATTTAATTTTCAAAAACTTTTCACCCACTATTATACCCCCTTAGTTGTTGAATTTACAAAAATGCTGAAACACAGATTTTTATTTCCTGAAAGAAACCAAATACCACTTTTTGCAGTTCTAGCTTCAAAATTACCTTCACAGCAACATATTTTCAAAAAGCCTTTTATCCCCAGTTTCACCCCCTTAGGAGTGGAATTTCAAACAATCCTTTCTTAAATGATGCCTACAGTGTAAAATCCACACCCTCTCCAAACTTCAAGTTTCTGTCCTTAGCAGTTTGGGTAGGCAATGATAAATCAATGAATCTGTCTGACCTTATTTCACCTCCTTATGGGCTTAATTTCCAAAAACGTGAAACGTATTTTTAATCTCTAACCAAAAAACCAAACACCAATTTTCAAAGATTTACCTTTAAAAATGCTATTGCAATGAAATATTTTCATAAATGTCCCCCCCCTCCCCCCCATATTTCACCGCCTTAGGGGCTGAATTTCCAAACACAGTGATTTGCATATCTTTTATTTCTAACAGAGAAACTTAATAGAAATTTTCGTGCATTTAGCTTCAAAACACTTGCACAGTGAAATATTTCCAGAAAAACTTTCATCCCCTGTTTCATCCTATAGGGGTTGAATTTCCAAATACAGCGAAACACTTTTTTTAAAATTTCCAACCAAGAAGCCAAATTTAGATATTCACAGATTTAGCTTTGAAAATTCTTTCATAATGAAATATGTCCATAAAAAATATCATCTGCTTTTTCACCCCATAGAGGTTCAATTTTTAATAACACTGTAACAAATATTTCTGTTATTTGTACCCGAGAAGTCAAAATGCCAATGTTCATAGATGTAGCTTTAAAAATACTTCAATAGTTCCTTAATAATGGTACACTTTAAAAAAAACTTTCACGTACTATTTCACCCCAACAGGGTTAATTTTCCAAAAATGATGAAACATATTTCTTTGTTTCTGACCATGAAACGAAATACCAATTTTTGTAGGCCTAGCTTCAAAACTGACTTATAATGACATTTCAAAAAGAAAACTCTTCATCCCCCCATTTCACCCCTTTTATGGTTGGAATATCGAAAAATCCCTTCTTAAACAATTCCTACAGTATAAGATCCATACTTTTTTCAAATTTCAGATAATTATCCTTAGCGGTTTGGGGCGATGAGGAGTCAGTCGGTAATGACGTTACCTTTTATACATACAGATTGAGATATAATGTACCACCTGCATTTGTAAGCCATTCACATTCTAAATAGTAGAAAATGTGTCCCTTGGAACAATTCAAACAGATTCAGTTTGTACCAAATATTTAGAAAATAAACTATTTTCCCCATAACAGTGTAATAAAAATATGGCAGGACATACCACAATCTTCATCAATGAAAATTTTCAATTTGCATAAAGAATTTCGACTGGCCACAGTATGGGAATACATTCATTTTATTATTGGTTCAGTCTGAACAATACCATTCCTATGAAGATAAAGAAGATAACAACAAAATGATTGCATGCATATTGCAACAAGTATAAAATTAACTGTGTATAGATATCAATTACAAAACCAACAATTAGTGCACCACTACATGAAAGTTATTTTTAATATTCCTCATATTTTGCAAATCACTGATCTAGTTTAGCAGCAGTGTTTTATCCAATCAAAGTTAACCATATTTTCTGCTTGTTAAATGGCACAAGAGCAGGGATCTTGCATTAATGAATGATAAACAATAAAATGATTGCATGTATATTGTAACAAGTATAAAATTAACGGTGTATAGATATCCATTACAAATCAACATTTAATGCATCACTACATAAAAGTTATTTTTAACATTTCTCATATTTTGCAAATCACTGATCTAGTTTAGCAGCAGCGACAAACTTAACCGTATTTTCTGCTTGTTAAATGTCACAAGAGCAGGGATCTTGCATTAATGAATAGTAATTTTACCAGTCAAAAGGTACTCCACTTTTATTATTTCACAAAACATATTTGCAAACATATCTGCAGGACCTCACACTATATGTGGGGCCTATAAAAGTGGCAAACAGTATGTATTTCTGCCATGAGATTTATTGCGCAAACTGTTCTTATCACTGTAATTCTCTGAACATCAAATCTTTAGACAATAATCATCATTATCTTCATCAAGAAAGCAACTGTCTGTCAAAGAAGTAACAGGATTGCACAAATATAACAAATTTAGTGGTGCCCACTAGGACCAGAGATTACATTGGTGTCAGCAATGAAATATAGCTTTCTGCATCTGTTTTCATCACAACATTTAACATGGGATGTGCTGTTGGACATTGTCATGTTTGCCCAAGTATTTTTCGCAGAGTCAACAAAACCATCCCTCCTCATTCTATGAGGGTCACTCCAAAACAAATGTACACTATTTTTGTAAAAATACAGTTTTCATTCTGCACATGTGAAAGTTTTACAGTGTGTATATACATCCTTCCCACTTGTTTTCAAACTTAGTTCAAACTGTTCCAGTGAGTGGCGCCCTCACAGCATGTCTTCAAGGTGGCTGCTACACTTGACGTTTGTCAGAAGCAACATGTTGTCATAGAATTCCTGTGCTGTGAAAACGAGACAGTGGGAAACATCCACAAGAGGTTGAAAAAGGTGTATGGAGATTCTGCTGTTGATCACAGTTAGTCGAAGGGCAAGCAGGTTACGTGATGAAAGTGGGTACGGCAATATTGAGGATTGTCCTCGCAGTGGCAGGCCTCATACTGCACACACTCCATGATCACAAAACTCGGACGGACAACACTGAAACACCTGCCTTACAGTCCTGACTTGGCTCCATATGACTATCATCTCTTTGGGAAACTGAAAGACTCTCTTCATGGAACAAGGTTTGCAGATGATGACTGCCTTGTGCACGCTGCCAAACAGTGGCTCCAACAGGTTGGTCCATAATTTTACTGTGCGGGTATACAGGCGCTGGTTCCAAAACAGCGTAAGGCAGTCAAGAGGGATGGAAATTATGTGGAGAAATGAAAATATTGTTCCTAAAGGATGTATCTACACACTGTAAGACTTTCAAACATGTAGAATAAAAGATGGATTTAAAAAGGGAGAGAGAGAGGGAGAGGAGGGGGGGATCATTATCTGCAAACTGTTCCTCTACTGTACGCAGTATACAATGCAGTAAAATGTGTTTATAACCATCCACAATTAGCATTTTGTAAGAACAATAAGGTAACCATACCCAAACCACAAGAAATACCTCCATAATGTAACATCACTGCCTTCGTTCTTCACTGTCGGGACTACACAGGATGGCGCCTAAAGTTCTCCAGAATTCACCAAATACCAAAGCTTTCCATCAAACTGCCACAGGGTATCGTGTGATTCGTCATTCCAAATCACTTATTCC
This sequence comes from Schistocerca cancellata, assembly GCF_023864275.1. NCBI lineage: Eukaryota > Metazoa > Arthropoda > Insecta > Orthoptera > Acrididae > Schistocerca > Schistocerca cancellata. Next base: position 154,174,833 of record NC_064636.1, read on the forward strand.
CAATCATCCAGTGTCCGGTGATTTTGGCCTTCACACCACCTCAGGTGTCGCTTAACACTGACCATAGAAATTTGATGCTTGTGATGAGCTGTTCAACCATGGCACACGATTTCTTTTGAGCTCCATACAAACAGTCACTGTGATAGCTCCACTGCTAACAATTTGAAATCCCCAAGTGATTCCCTTCACAGACTTCATGTAATTTTTTACAGTCTCCCTCCCGCAATGGTCAATTGTCCCTATCCATCTCAACATGAGGTCTACCTGGATCGGTTTACTGTGATTGTTCCTTTACATTTACATTTCACAATCACATCACCAACAGCTGACTTGGGCAGAGCTTTAGAAGGGTTGAAATGTTGCTGATGGATTTGTTACTCAAGTGACAACCAATCAGTAGTGCATGTCAAAGTTGCGACATTAAGCTCTCCTGACTGTTAATCCTTCTCTACTGACAATGAGATACTCCTTGCCTCCTTTTATACTCATTGTTCCGCCTCTTGTGATATCTAGTGGTCAATTCCATGTTACATAGAAGTGTTCTGGTACTTCTGGCCAGATAGTGTACGTCTAGCTTGTATCCACACAGTCGTTAAGTATCACTCAAAAGTTATCACTTACTGCAACTTAGTGCATTTGAGGTACAGAATAACACTTCTTTTGAAGTAACAATCAAAGACAGAACTACACTGTATCTTAACCTCATCACCCAGACACTAACAGCATTTTGATTCATTACTGATGCACAAAAAAATGTAATTCATTGCAAGATAGACCATTTAAGTACAGAAAAGGAGAGCATGACACTTTATGCAAAAATTCAGGCCATTTCTGTGATCTTAGCAAATTTAGTTGATTAACTTTTGAACTGTTCAGTTGTTGTACCTGAATTAGAACTTTCAACAACACAAAAAATGGTTGAAAATTCCATATCAACAGAAGTAGATTCAAGAAATCATTAAACATATTAAAACAAAGTATGTTCTGAATACTCACTAACAGCAGAAACACTGAAAGTATCAAAATCAAATATTATCAAATTTTAACAGTTGTTCTCTGAGAAGATCTGGAAACTGGCAAACTTGCAGAAAAATGGCAAATAGCTCTAATCCAAACCCTTCATTAAAAAAAAATATAAATAAATGTGTTGACAACTACAGAGAAATATTGATTTCATCTATTCTATTATGTAACTGTAAATAAACTTTTGAAACAAAATTAAGAAAACATTTATCTAAACAATTTCCAGAACATCAGGGTGACTTCAGAAAGGGCAGATTAAATCAGAAATCTACTCTAGATATAAGATCAATAATTTCTCACAGCATTTTATGCACAAAACTATATACTTTAATTTGCTGACATACAAAACATCTGACCCTGTAGATAGAGTAACACAGGATGAAAATATGACAGAATTTGAAGTGATAGCAAAATTAGTAAACATTATCTGTGAAACCCAAACTAATAATTAGTCATTTTAAAAATTTAGGTATTTTCCAGATTTTTCAAGTCAAATCTTTCTCAAGTATACTTTTTCACTACATTTGGCTACAGAGTGTCCCTTTTTTTACAGAGGTATATATTGACAATTCTTAGAATATCTATAATTAATTATTTTTAGACGTATAAATCAGAGAGGAATTGGGGACAGATCACATAAAAAATTAACAGATTAGAAAAAAACATTTTTAAAATATTAAATATTGTATTTTGATTTAAAGGCAACAGAAAATATCAAATAAAAATTACAAATTCTGTTTTTACAAATACAGATACATTATTAGTTACTGATTAAAACTGATTAAAGGGAACAAACTCTAAAAATACATCATAATAAAATGAATATGACACTTCATTACATTTTGTATTTCTGCCAAAATCTCTGGTGCTTTGCTCAACATAATTGCTCCTTTCATTTCAAATTCTTTGATTTCAGCTTGCTTTCACTTGTTCGGTAACCATTCTTTCTTTTCTTATTCACATTTCTTCTAATTTTTTAGGTCCTCTTTGCACAAAGAATGCGCATGCGAAAAGAGGATATAAGACTTTTGTCAATATCACCATTTCCATAATAGTTTTCTTCATGAACCAAGAAGCAATGCTATACTTTCCCCTTTCAGGTGGTCTTTTATGTAGCTCAGCTACTTACTTCTTCAAATGTGGAATATGTTGTTTAAGTGCTCTCTTCATGACTTACATTTCCAACCCATCTTATAGAACAAAATTTGAAAGGGAGCTTGGAAAACCATGTAATATTTGAGAAGGATGTCCTCCTTGAACGAAAATACTTCATAAAATACACAACCACTCTAAGAAATTCAAGAACTTTCCAGCCACTTTCATTATGAGCAGTTTTCAAAGCTTCATTCACTACATGAGGTGGGCAATTGCAACAATTAAACATTTGTGTTTGATTATCTTCTTCATTTAACAGAAATGCTTGAAAATCATGCAACATATTTAAGTTCACATCTGGTCCATCCACAGAAATTTGGATTAATTTCTTAGGTGACAAATTCAAACCATTCAGATCCTCCAGGAAACCTGACTGTAAATCAGAAGATGTGGCAAAATTTAAAAACACAGATGTAACATATCTTGTGGATATAGACCGATATTGTTCATCCCCGAAACAAACTACCAAATCTGTCTGTGCCTTTTGCACAACTTCGCTTAAACTCTCGTCATTTGACACACAAAAGAATCAAACTTCCCTGACTTTGTTAGGTAGGAATTTCAGGAAATGAGGGCCAAGTACACAAGTAATTATATGTGACAACCTACACTTGCATAACTGTAATTTTTTTGTAATCATGCTGCCAGAAAACATAATTTGGAATATGTCTGTTGTGTTTCCAGAACTTCTCACTGAAGAATGAGACATGACTTTATTCATAGACCATCTAATCTCAGATTTTATTATCTCATCAATAAATAAAAAATTTTTCAATGAGTTTGTTTTGGAACCCTCTTCAACTGAAGTTCTAGATATTGTAGTAAGAGCAAGTGATTGTAATTTGTCGCAACCATTTAAATTCCTTTCAGAAGAAACTTGTGACTGAGCTGGCACTGTTTGTACTATACCTCAAGACAACTTGTTTTGTTGCCTTGAAAATAATGAATCAACCAATGTTGAATGTCTCTTTCCTCTTGCATGTGTTTTTACATTTGAAATGCCACTGGCACTAATGTCTAAGTCACATTTGCACAAAATGTTTGACAGATGCCAAGTTATAATCTGCAAGTAGTACTAATATGGTGTGGGAAACATTTTAGTTAGCAAGAAAACAATTTTACTCTGATTCCCTTAACGTCTTTAAAATGAGATTACAATTACAACAGTTTTATATTAGTAATTAAAAATTTCTAAGGAAGTGTATTTCCAAAAAAAATGCAGAATAAAGATATTTAAACAGAAGTGGGAGTGGACAGAATTACAGAAACAGCTGATAATCCTCCAGCACCACATGGTATGGCAGCACTGTCATGGGCGGAAATACAATTTATATGTCATTTCCACTAGGTGTATATGTGGTGTCACGTATAGCTCAATGAAGTCACACCTTCACATTTCTCAATTTCCTCTCGTGGTTGCAAACTACAGTAGCAGAGGCTTTGCTAACATGACTTGCACAGATGGACTCTTTAAGTTTCCTACACATAATGAAGACCTAAGAGATCTGGAGAATCTTTATATGTTGTTGTTGTTGTTTTTTGGTCTTCAGTCCAGAGACTGCAGCTCTCCATGCTACTCTATCCTGTGCAAGCTGCTTCATCTCTAAGTATCTAATGCAACCTACATCCTTCTGAATCTGTTTAATGTATTAATCTTGTGGTCTCCCTCTACAATTTTTATCCTCCACATTGCACCCCAGTACTAAATTAAATTGGTGATCCCTTGATGGCTCAGAACATGCCCTACTAACTGATCCCTCCTTCTAGTCAACTTATGCCACAAATTCCTCTTCACCCCAATTCTATTCAGTGCCTACTCATTAGTAACATGATCTACCCATCTAATCTTCAGTATTCTTCTGTAGCACCACATTTCAAAAGCTTCTATTCTCTGTTTGTCTAAACTATTTATCATCCAGATTTCACTTGCATACACGGCTACACTCCATACAAATACATTCAAAAAAGTCTACCGGACACTTAAATCGATACTAGATGTTAACAAAGTTCTCTTCTTCAGAAACGTTTTGCTTGCCATTGCCTGTCTACATTTTATATCCTATCTACTTTGACCATCGTCAGTTATTTTTCTCCCCAAATAGCAAAACTCATTTACTACTTTAAGCTAATCATTTCCCAATCTAATTCAATCAGCATTACCTGATTTAATTCGACTACATTCCATTATCGTCATTTTGCTTTTGTTGATGTTAATCTTTATATCCTCCTTTCAAGACAATTTCTGTTGCGTTCAACTGCTCTTCCAGGTCCTTTGCTGTCTCTGACAGAATTATAATGTCATCGGCTAACCTCAAAGCTTTTATTTCTTCTCCATGGATTTTAATTCCTATGCCAAAATTTTCTTTTGTTTCCTTTATTGCTTGCTCAATATACAGATTGAATAACATTGGGGATAGGCTACAACCCTCTCTAGGGTAACTGGTAGGGTCAGCATAGCCTCACGTGTTCCAACATTTCTACAGAATCCAAATTGATCTTCCCCAAGATCTGCTTCTACCAGTTTTTACATTTGTCTGTAAGGAATTCGTGTTATTATTTTGCAGCTGTGACTTATTAAACTGATAGTTCAGTAATTTTCAGACCTGTAAACACCTGCTTTCTTTGGGATTTGAATTATTATATTCTTCTTGAAGTCTGAGGTTATTTCACCTATCTCATACATCTTGCTCTCCAGCTGGTAGACTTTTGCCAGGGCTGGCTCTCCCAAGGCCATCAGTAGTTCTGATCAAATGTTGTCTACCCCCGGGGCCTTGTTTCGACTTAGGTCTTTCAATGCTCTGTCAAACTATTCATGCAGTGTCATATCTCCCATTTCATCTTCATCTACATCCTCTTCCATTTCCATAATATTGTCATCAAGTAAATCGCCGTTGTATAGACCCTCTATATACTCCTTCCACCTTTCTGTTTACCTCCTTTGCTTAGAACTGATTTTCCATCTGAGCTCTTGATATTCATAGAGGTGGTACTCTTTTCTCCAAAGGTCTCTCTAATTTCCTTGTAGGCAGTATCTATGTTACTCCTAGTGATGTATGCCTCTACATCCTTACATCTGTCCTTTAGCCATCCTTGCTTAGCGATTTTGAACTTCGTGTCAATCTCATTTTGGAGATATTTGTATTCCTTTTTGCTTCCTTCATTTACTGCATTTTTGTTTTCTCCTTTCATCAATTAAATTCAATATCCCTTCTGTTACAATAGGATTACTACTAGCCCTCGTCTTTTTACCTAATTGATCCTCTGCTGCCTTCACTACTTCATCCCTCAGAGATACCCATTCTTCTTCCACTGTATTTCTTTCCCCCGTTCTTGTCATTCATTCCCTAATACTCTCTCCAAAACTTTCAACAACTCCTGGTTCTTTCAATTTATCCAGGTTCCATCTCCTTAAAATCTGACCTTTTGCAGTTTCTTCAGTTTTAATCTACAGTTCATAACCAATAGATTGTAGTCAGAGTCCACATCTGCACCTGGAAATGTCTTACAATTTAAAACTTGGTTTCTATATCTCTGTCTTACCATTATATAATCTATCTGAAACCTTACAGTGTCTCCACACCTCTTCCATGTATATAACCTTCTTTTATGATTCTTAAACCAAGCATTAGCTATGATTAAGTTACGCTCAGTGCAAAACTCTACCAGGCAGTTTCTTCTTTCATTCCATTCCTTAGCCCCATTCCATATTCACCTACTACTTTTCCTTTTCTTTCTTTTCCAGCTATCGAATTCCAGTCCCTCATGACTATTAAACTTTTATCTCCCTTCACTATCTGAATAATCTCTCTTATCTCATACATTTCTTCAATCTCATCATCATCTGCGGAGCTAGTGGGCATATAAACTTGTACTAGTGTGGTAGGTGTGGGCTTCGTGTCTGTCTTGGTTACAATAATGCGTTCACTATGCTGTTTGTAGTAGCTTACCCATGCTCCTATTTTTTTACTCATTATTTAACCGGCGCCTGCATTACCTCTATTTGATTTTGTATTTATAACCCTGTATTCACTTGACCAGAAGTCTTGCTCCTCCTGCCACTGTACTTCATGAATACCCTTTATTTCTAACTTTAACCTATCCATTTTCCTTTTTAAATTTTCTAACCTACCTATCCGATTAAGGGATCTGACATTCCACACTCTGATCCATAGAACACCAATTTTGTTTCTCCTGATAACGACGTCCTCCTGAGTAGTCCCAGCCCAGAGATCCAAATGGGAGACTATTTTACCTCCAGAATATTTTAACAAAGAGGACACCATCATCATTTAACCATACAATAAAGCTGCATGCCCTCGGGAAAAATTATGGCTGTAGTTTCCCCTTGCTTTCAGCCTTTTGCAATACCAGCACAGCAAGGCCGTTTTGGTTAATGTCACAAAGCCAGATCTGTCAATCATCCAGACTGTTGCCCCTGCAACTACTGAAAAGGCCGCTGTCCCTCTTCAGGAACCACATGCTTGTCTAGCCTCTCAACAGATACCCCTCCATTGTGGTGGCACCTACGGTACAACTATATGTATCACTGAGGCACGCAAGCCTCCCCAACTAAGATACATGTTACACTTCACCACTTGATTGTCATCCTTCATTATCTGGCACAGTCCACAAGTTCTGATAAATGTTAAGAATTTCTTACTTATGTTCTTAAGGGGACATGCTCGTGAAAATGACAAAAAATTTGAAAAAAAAATTCTTGGTCTATAGAAAAGAGAATTTCATGCTGGTTTCAAAAATGTGTAGTTTATGGACATTATCATTTTACGTTCATTCTTAAATTGCGGTTGAACGTAATGTTGCACAGTGGTCATCCCCATCTGCCAGTTTGAAGTGCATCAGAATACGTGATGCACTATTTTGTTCCGTTTTGTTGCATCATTAGTTAGAGATCGCTTACACACGTGTATTCCAGAAGGCACTGACTCCCAGATCCAAAGTACAGGCATGTCTAGAAGGCTATGGTTTGAATGTTTACATTAGTGGTTTTATAGTTATTGTGTGTAGTTTTGTTTCTGTGTGTGTGTGTGTGTGTGTGTGTGTGTGTGTGTGTGTGTGTTTGTGTGTGTGTTTCCTGTGCTACAAATGGTGAGAGTAAATAAATTCAGCCTCAAATGAAATTTTTGCGGCAACCTGTTCCAAACACAATCAAAATACACATCAGTTACTTCAAAAGTCATGCACGGAAACTGTGTCTACAGGCAATGCTTCTAGACGTAAACTTTCACTTTCTGAAAGTAATAAGAACAAGCCTAGTAGTATTGTAAGCAGCAATAATCACGGAGATGTTATTGTGAACCCAAATAACCTGCCAAGACTTTTGAAGAGTGCTGTGAAATGTAATTACTGCAATTGTGAAGAGAGTACCGACGTTTATGAGGACAATTCAGCAAGGAAGGGTCTTTCAAATTGTTAGTGATTGCCTGTAACTCGTATAAGATGCACAGTGATACTATGACATCGCCAGTAACTGATAGTCAACATTACAGAGTAAATATTCAGCTTGAAACTTCCTGGCAGATTAAAACTGTGTACCCAACCGAGACAAACTCAGGACCTTTGCCTTTCGCGGGCAAGTGCTCTACCACCTGAGCTACCAATGCATGACTCACGCCAGGTCATCACAGCTTTACTTCAGCCAGTATCTCGTCTCCTACCTTCCAAACTTTACAGAAGCTCTCTTGCAAACCTTGCAGAACTAGCACACCTGAAAGAAAGGATACTGCGGAGCCTCCGGCTGTGGCTAAGCCATGTCTCCGCAGTATCCTTCCTTTCAGGAGTGCTAGATCTGCAAAGTTCGCAGGAGAGCTTCTGTAAAGTTTGGAAGGTACGAGACATGTCTGCTTGTGTCTGTGTATGTGCGGATGGATATGTGTGTGTGTGTGTGTGTGTGTGTGTGTGTGTGTGTGTGTGTGTGTGTGTGCGCGCGCGCGCGCGCGCGCGAGTGTATACCTGTCCTTTTTTCCCCCTAAGGTAAGTCTTTCCGCTCCTGGGATTGGAATGACTCCTTACCCTCTCCCTTAAAACCCACATCCTTTCGTCTTTCTTTCTCCTTCCCTCTTTCCTGATGAAGCAACCGTTTGTTGCGAAAGCTTGAATTTTGTGTATATGTTTGTGTGTCTATCGACCTGCCAGCGCTTTTGTTTGGTAAGTCACATCACCTTTGTTTTTAGATATATTTTTCCCACGTGGAATGTTTCCCTCTATTTTATATATATAATAGAGGAAAACATTCCACGTGGGAAAAATATATCTAAAAAGAAAGATGATGAGACTTACCAAACAAAAGCGCTGGCAGGTCGATAGACACACAAACAAACACAAACATACACACAAAATTCAAGCTTTCGCAACCAACAGTTGCCTCATCAGGAAAGAGGGAAGGAGAGGGAAAGACAAAAGGATTTGGGTTTTAAGGGAGAGGGTAAGGAGTCATTCCAATCCCGGGAGCGGAAAGACTTACCTTAGGGGGAAAAAGGACAGGTATACACTTGCACACACACACATATCCATCCACACATATACAGGCACAAGCAGACATTTGTAAAGGCAAAGAGTTTGGGCAGGGATGTCAGTCGAGGCAGAAGTACAGAGGCAAAGATGTTGTTGAAAGACAGGTGAGGTATGAGCGGCGGCAAATTGAAATTAGAAATTAGCGGAGATTGAGGCCTGGCGGATTGCGAGAAGAGAGGATGTGCTGAAGGGCAAGTTCCCATCTCTAGACTTCTGACAGGTTGGTGTTAGTGGGAAGTATCCAGATAACCCAGACAGTGTAACACTGTGCCAAGATGTGCTGGCCTTGCACATGTTGACCTCCATCTGTCCAATGGCCAGCCTCACACGTCCGTCCACATCAAACCCACCAACAAGCAACATTACCTCCATTATGACAGCTGCCACCCATTCCACATCAAACGGTCCTTTCCCTACAGCATAGGTCTTCGTGGCAAACGAATCTGCTCCAGTCCGGAATCCTTGAACCATTACACCAACAACCTGAAAACAGCTTTTGCATCCCGTAACTACCCTCCCGATCTGGTACAGAGGCATATAACCAGAGCCACTTCCTCATCTCCTCAAAGCCGGAACCTCCCACAGAAGAACCCCAAAAGTGCCCCACTTGTGACAGGATACTTTCCGGGACTGGATCAGATTCTGAATGTGGCTCTCCAGCAGGGATACGACTTCCTCAAATCCTGCCCTGAAATGAGATCCATCCTTCATGAAATCCTCCCCACTCCACCTAGAGTGTCTTTCCCCTGTCCACCTAACCTTCGTAACCTCTTAGTTCATCCCTATGAAATCCCCGAACCACCTTCCCTACCTTCTGGCTCCTACCCTTGTAACTGCCCCTGGTGTAAAACCTGTCCCAGGCACCCTCCCACCACCACCTACTCCAGTCCTGTAACCCGGAAGGTGCACACGATCAAAGGCAGAGCCACATGTGAAAGCACCCACGTGATTTACCAACTGACCTGCGTACACTGTGAAGCCTTCTATGTGGGAATGACCAGCAACAAACTGTCCATTCGCATGAATGGACACAGGCGGACAGTGTGGTTCACCCTGTGGCTAAACATGCCTTGGTGCACGACCAGCACATCTTGACACAGTGTTAGACCGTCTGGGTTATCTGGATACTTCCCACTAACACCAACCTGTCAGAACTACGGAGATGGGAACTTGCCCTTCAGCATATCCTCTCTTCTCGCTGTCCGCCAGGCCTCAATCTCCGCTAATTTCTAATTTCAATTTGCCGCCGCTCATACCTCACCTGTCTTTCAACAACATCTTTGCCTCTGTACTTCTGCCTCGACTGACATCCCTGCCCAAACTCTTTGCCTTTACAAATGTCTGTTTGTGCCTGTATATGTGTGGATGGTATTTGTGTGTGTGTGTGTGTGCGAGTGTATACCTGTCCTTCTTTCCCCCTAAGGTAAGTCTTTCCGCTCCCGGGATTGGAATGACTCCTTACCCTCTGCCTTAAGACCCACATCCTTTGGTCTTTCCCTCTCCTTCCCTCTTTCCTGATGAGGCAACAGTTTGTTGCGAAAGCTTGAATTTTGTGTGTATGTTTGTGTGTCTATTGACCTGCCAGCGCTTTTCTTTGGTAAGTCTCATCATCTTTCTTTTTAAATATATTTTTCCCACGTGGAATGTTTCCCTCTATTATATATATATGGATCTGACAAATAAAAATCTACCTAGGAAATATATGCATGGTCTCTCTCAGAATGCAAATGAAAGCTTCAACAGCTTTATATGGGAGAGAATACCCAAAATTTTATTTGTTGAGCTGACAGTACTGAAGATTGGTAGAATGGATGCAATAATAACATTCAATGATGGTGCAATTTCAAGGATCGATGTTATGAAGAAATTGAACATCCAGATGTGAAAAAATATGGCTTCAGCTCTAACTGCTATTGATAAGCAGTGGGTAAGATCAGATTAGATTAGATTTACTTTCATCCCAATTGATCCGTAGTGACGAGGTCCTCCAGGATGTACAACATGTCAGAAAAACAATAATACATGACAAATATTTACAAATAAAACAAATAAGTTAATGTACCATTCCACAGCTCCCAAGTCGAATCATCATATTTTTTAATGAACACTATATGAGAGTGTCATTTTACAAATACTAATGGACTGAATTTAAAATAAAAAAGTTTATTTATTTATTTATAAGGTAATAAACATGTAATACAACTTCTATAATACTTATTTACAATGAACATGTAATTGCTCTGAAATGAGATAGATATATAAACAAAGATGATGTAACTTACCAAACAAAAGCGTTGGTATGTTGATAGACACACAAACAAACACAAACACACACACATAATTCAAGCTTTCGCAACCAGTGGTTGCTTCATCAAGAAAGAGGGAAGGAGAGGTAAAGACAAAAGGATGAGGGTTTTAAGGGAGAGGGTAAGGAGTCAGTCCAATCCCAGGAGTGGAAAGACTTACCTTTGGAAGAAAATGGGACAGGTATACCGCACGCACACACACACATATCCATCCGCAGATTTACAGACACAAGCAGACATATGTAAAGGCAAAGTGTTTGGGCAGAGATGTCAGTCGAGGTGGAAGTACAGAGGCAAAGATGTTGTTGAGTGACAAGTGATGTATGAGGGGCGGCAACTTGAAATTAGCAGAGGCTGTGGCCAGGTGGGTAATGGGAAGAGGATATATTGAAGCGCAAGTTCCCATCTCCGGAGTTCTGATAGGTTGGAGTCAGTGGGAAGTATCCAGATAACCCGGACGGTGTAACACTGTGCCAAGATATGCTGGCGGTGCACCAAGGCATGTTTAGCCACAGGGTGATCCTCATTACCAACAAACACTGTCTGCTCGTGTCCGTTCATGCAAATGGAGAGTTTGTTGCTAGTCATTCCCACATAGAAAGCTTCACAGTGTAGGCAGGTCAATTGGTAAATCATGTGGGTGCTTTCACATGTGGCTCTGCCTTTGTTCATGTACACCTTCCGGTTTACAGGACGGGACTAGGTGGTGGTGGGAGGGTGCATAGGGCAGGTTTTACACTGGGGGCGGTTACAAGGGTCTGAGAAAGAGGGTAGAGAAGGTGGTTTGGGGATTTCATAGGGATGAACGAAGAGCTTACAAAGTTAAGGTGGATGGCGGAAAGACACTCTTGGTGGAGTGGGCAGGATTTCATAAAGGATGGATCTCATTTCAGGGCAGGATTTGAGTAAGTCGTATCCCTGCTGGAGAGCCACATTCAGAGTCTGATCCAGTCCTGGAAAGTATACTGTCACAAGTGGGGCATTTTTTGGGTTCTTCTGTAGGAGGTTCTGGGTTGGGGATGAGGAAGTGGCTCTGGTTATTTGCTTCTGTACCAGGTCAGGAGGGTAGTTGCGGGATGCGAAAGCTCTTTTCAGATTGTTGGTGTAATGGTTCAGGGATTCAGGATTGGAGCAGATTCTTTTGCCACAAGGACCTAAGCTGTAGGCAAGGGACCGTTTGATATGGAATGGGTGGCAGCTGTCATAATGGAGGTACTGTTGCTTGTTGGTGGGTTTGATGTGGATGGATATGTGAAGCTGGCCATTGGACAGATGGAGGTCAACGTCCAGGAAAGTGGCATGGGATTTGGAGTAGGACCAGGAGAATCTGATGGAATCAAAGGAGTTGAGGTTGGAGACAAAATTCTGCAGTTCTTCTTCACTGTGAGTCTAGATCATGAAGATGTCATCAATAAATCTGCACTAAACTTTGGGTTGGCAGGCCTGGGTAACCAAGATGGCTTCCTCTAAGTGACCCACAAATAGGTTGGCGTATGAGGGGGCCATCCTGGTACCCATGGCTGTTCCCTTTAATTGTTGGTATGTCTGACCTTCAAAAGTGAAGAAGTTGTAAGTTAGTATGAAGCTGGCTAAGGTAATGAGGAAAGAGGTATTAGGTAGGGTGGCAGGTGATTGGCATGAAAGGAAGTGCTCCATCGCAGCGACACCCTGGACGTGTGGGATTTTTGTGTATAAGGAAGTGGCATCAATGGTTACAAGGATGGTTTCCGGGGGTAACAGATTGGGTAAGGATTCCAGGCATTCAAGAAAGTGGTTGGTGTCTTTGATGAAGGATGGGAGACTGCATATAATGGGTTGAAGGTGTTGATCTACGGAGGCAGAGATACATTCTGTGGGGGCTTGGTAACCAGCTACAATGTGGTGGCAGGTATGTTTGTGTTTGTGAATTTCAGGAAGTAGGTAGAAGGTGTGGGTGCGGGGTTGGTGGGGTCAGGAGTTTGATGGAGTCAGATGAAAGGTTTTGTAGGGGGCCTAAGGTTCTGAGGATTCTGCCTTGACATCAGGAATGGGATTACCTTGTCAAACTTTGTAGTAGTATTGTCTGAAAGCTGATGCAGTCCCTCAGCTATATACTCCCAACGATCAAGTACCACGGTCATGGAACCCCTGTCAACCGGAAGAATGATGATGGATCAGTCAGCTTTCAGATCACGGATAGCTTGGGCTTCAGCTGTGGTGATGTTGGGAGTAGGATTAAGGTTTTTCAAGAAAGATTGAGAGGCAAGGCTGGAAGTGAGAAATTCCTGGAAGGTTTGGAGAGAGTGATTTTGAGGAAGAGGAGGTGGGTCCCACTGTGATGGAGGACAGAACTGTTCCAGGCAGGTTTCAATTTGGATAGTGTCTTGCGGAGTTGGATCACTGGGAGTAGGATTAGGATTATTTTTCATCATGGCAAAGTGATATTTCCAGAAGAGACTATGAGTGTAGGACAGTAAATCTTCGATGAGGGCTGTTTGGTTGAAGCTGGGAGTGGGGCAGAAGGTGAAGCTTTTGGATAGGACAGAGGTTTCGGATTGGGAGAGAGGTTTGGAGGAAAGGTTAACTACATAATTGGGGTGTTGTGGTTCCAGATTGTGTTGACTAGAATTTAGAGGTTTTGGGGGGAGTGGAGCTGGAAGTGGGAGATTGAGTAGATGGGAGAGACTCGGTCTGTGTGCAATGAGAGGAGGTTGAGGTTTGTTGGAAAGGTTGTGGAGGGTGAGTGAGTTGCCTTTCCGGATGTGAGAAACCACGAGATTGGATAGTTTTTTGAGGTAGATGGTGGCATGCTGTTCTAATTTGCGGTTGGCCTGTAGGAAGATTCTCTGAACAGCCGGTGTGGATGTGGGAGAGGAAAGATTGAGGACTTAGATTAGGGATGGGAGTTGATGGGTGTGTTCTTTGGCTGAGTTGATGTGTAGGTGAAGGATTAGGCGGGTAAGGGCTATGGATTGTTCAGTTTGGAACTGGTATAGGGACTGATGGAAAGAAGGGTTACAGCCAGAGATGGAAACTTTAAATGTGAGGCCTTTGGGGGTAATGACAAATGTCAGACAAGCCTGAGTGAATAAAATATGGGAGCCTAATCTGCCTAGGGCGAAGGCATGTTTGTGGAGGGAATGTAAATAAAACTTAATGGTGTCGTTGTGGGGATGTTGTGAGGGTGACATGATATTAGAAGGTGGAAAGTGTAACATGAGGCTAAAGTGAAAATAAAAAAATATAGGGAGAGATAAAGGTGAAGTAGAAAGCAACTGGAGTTCTGGTGTGAAAAAAGTCGAAAAAGTGTTCATTTCTGGTGAGCTATGTTGATCCTGTGGTGAACTTAGATTGGTAAACAACGATGTAGGTAGTTGTGTTGCCTCCAAAACACGTTAAAAGGTGGAGAAATACGGGAAAATTTCGAAAAAACTGCGTGTAAATGTATTAAAAGGACTAGTTATGAGGTGGTAGATTATGAAAATGAGGCTAACGATTGTCTGACGAAGAAATAACAACATCAAAACCTGTGGGAAGCTGCTAAAAAATGGTCGGTTATGTGGGAAAAACGGGAATGGAAATAAAACGAAAGTTATTAGAACTAGCTGAAATGGTTGTTTAATAGGTAAAAGGAACTGAAGCTGCGAAATAATATTCCCGAGCTTACACAAGAAATGTTTGTAAACTGGGAATGGTGGATTTTATAGCAGCGGTAGTGTTGAAAGCATTAAAAATTTTTTGGTTATGGTTTGGAAGTAAATTACGTATTATTGAGTATATATAGGCAGGATAAATTGTATGGTGGATTACGGGAAAAGGGAAGGGTGAATACAAAGTGAAACTACTTGCACAAACAAAAAGAGAAAGTAAGATGACAGAAAAGATTTCGAAATGCAACAGTGCCAAGTTCCCTTTTCCCCCCTAAGGTAAGTCTTTCCGCTCCCCTGATTGGAATGACTCCCTACCCTCTCGCTTAAAATTTCCCTCTCCTTCTCTCTTTCCTTATGAAGCAACCGTGGGTTGTGAAAGCTTGATACTTGTGTGTGTGTGTGTTTTTTATAGTGTCTATCTATCAGTGCGCTTTCCTGTTGGGTAAGTCACAGCATATATATATATATATATATATATATATATATATATGCACTGAAATTGTGTAGAAATTATAGTATGACACACACAAATCAGTTAGTTCTGAGAAATTCATCAATGGAATAGAAGGATTTGGCCACTAATAAATCCTTTAGGCTTCTCTCAAACTGAATTTCATTGGTTGTTAAGCTTTTTATGGCTGCTGGCAAGTTATTGAAAATGTGTGTTCCTGAATAATGCACGCCTTTTTGTACAAGGCCAAGTGACTTGTGAAGATTATTCTTATTTTTGGTATTGATACCATGAATTGAGGTGTTGGTTTGAAAAAGTGATATATTTTTAATGACAAATTTCATTAATGAATAAATATATTGGGAAACAGTAGTTAGTATCCCTAGTTCCCTAAACAGGCTTCTGCAGGATGTTCTTGAGTTCACACCACATATAACTCTTACTGCATGTTTTTGTGCCTGGGAAACTTTAGCTTGACTTGATGAATTACCCCAAAAAATAATCCCATATGACATTATGGAATGAAAGTAAGCATAGTACACCAGCTTTTTCAATTTTATATCCCCTATGTCTGACACAATTCGCATTGCAAATAGAGATTTGTTAAGACACTTCAGTAGTTCTGTGGTGTGCTCCTCCCAGTTGAATTTATTATCAAGCTGTAATCCCAAGAATTTAACACTGTCCACTTCTTCTATCTGCTTGTCATCGTATGTTGGGCATATACTTGTGGGACACCACTTACAGGTTCTGAACTGTATGTAGTGTGTTTTTTCAAAGTTTAGTGACAAAGAATTGACTAGGAACCAGTGATTAATGTCCACAAATATTTTATTAGCTGATCTTTCTAAGACTACACTTGACTTGCTATTCATTGCAATGTTTGTATCATCGGCAAACAAAATGAACTTGGCAAAATGCCTAGGACACAGTCCCGGTCTACGCTAAGTGAAGTGCGACATAGTATGTGAACAGTGTTACTACACAATTGGCGACGAGTAGGGTCGTTCTTTCGCATGTTGCGTCGTTGTTCCGGTTTCGCAGCTTATCCACGGCATGGAGGATTTAGTGCGGGTTTTGGTTGAGCAGCAGACGGAGCTCATGGCCACCATGAAACAAGTACTTCCGGCGTTGCTCTCCACGCAGTCTGCTCCAGCGCCGTTCCCTCCTCCCTTTCCCCCGTATGACGAGACGGCGGAGGATTGGGACGCATATGAACATTGCCTTCGGCAGCATTTCCAGGCGTTTCATGTTGCCGATGCGGAGGTATGTCGTGCTCTATTCTTGTCTCGGATATCTCCCTCGCTGTATCAAGTTTTGCGGCAGCTAGCGCCGTTGCAGGAACCCTCATCCTTGTCTTTTGACGCATTGTGTTCATTGCTGTCTTCATACTATCGCCGCCGCAAGCATGTTGTGGCGGCTAGGGTCGAGTTCTATCAATGCAAGAAACAGCCCCATCAGTCTTACCGGGCGTGGGCCGCTACCCTGCACAGTCTTAGTCGCAAGTGTCATTTTGTCATGGAGCAGTCGCGAGAGTCGTATGCCCACGTTATGGTACGCGATGTCATTGTTCGTTCGGCCCCTGATAGGGAGGTCCGGCAACGGGCCCTGCAGTTAGAAGACCCTTCCCTTGAGGACGTCCTGTCCATTGCTCAATCGTATTAAGTCTCTCACACCGCCGGTCAACAGTTGGAAGCGTGGTGTGACGTCACGGCGGTTCAGGGTGGTGCGTCCGCGTCCACTGTGTCCGGGGTGGACGACATGCGAGCGGTACAATCTGGCTGTTACGGCCGCTCCCACATGGCGCGTAAACAGAATTCCGGCCACTGGCCCCTGTTGCCATCCTGTGCGTCGGGCTATGTACGTCATGATCGGTCAGAGTGCCCCCAGCGTTGGGCTGTTTGTCGCAAATGTAATAAAAAAGGTCACATTGCTAAAGTTTGCCGCTCAGCCTCGAAAGAATCGAAGGAAGCAGGTACAGAGGACATGGACGCTGATATTCAGGAAGTTTCATCGGGGCAGGCTCCCGACGCATCGGCACGCAAACTCTTTATCGAGATGTTGGTTCGGTCACGCCAGTTAAAAATGCAAGTAGATACGGGCGTGGGAGTTTGAATGCACAAACTTATTCCGACCTTGGATTGCCCCCGTTGGCGCCAGTTTATCGGCATCTACGCGGTTATGGTAAACAGTTCATTCCCCTACTGGGTCAATTCACTACCGACGTGACTTACAAATCAGTCACTCGGCCTATTACTTTTATTGTTGTCAGTGATGCGAGCTCCACTAACCTTTTTGGCCTGGATGCCCTTCAAGCTTTCGGTTTTTCTATCGCTGACACCATACAGTTGGTCTCCGAAGATGTTCCCTATCAATCACTGGAATCTTTGACCTCAGACTTTCCAGATATCTTTGAGGAGGGCCTGGGGCGTGTTTCAGATTTTGAAGCTCACTTAACGTTGAAGGCATCGGCTCGCCTGCGTTTTCTACGCGCGAGGCAGATCCCCTTGGCTCTCCGCCCTCACGTAAAGGAAGAGCTAGACCAGCTGACAGCCCTAGGGGTCGTTCTTACTATTTCTTCTAGAGAGTGAGCTTCGCCCCTCGTTATTGTAAGGAAGCCCTCAGGAAAATTACGTCTTTGTGGCGATTTCAAGGCCACCATTAATTCCCAATTGGTGGTGGACACCTATCCTTTGCCTCGTGCTGATGAATTGTTCTCTGCCATGGCGGGAGGCCAATATTTTTCGAAAATCGATCTTTCGAAGGCTTATCATCAGATATCACTTGATGATGACTTCAAATGGCTGGCGGTCGTCAACACCCCGTTCGGCCTTTACCAATACCAGCGGTTGGCCTTCAGAATATCCAGTGCACCGGCGATATTCCAGCGTTATCTTGAGCACATCACATCGACAATCCCTCATTGTATTAATTACCTGGATGACATAATTGTCACAGGCCGCAGCACTAAGGAACACTTGCACAACCTTAAAAACTTCTTCCAACCGTCCATTGACTATGTGGGCTACACCATATCTCGGCACGGCATACAGCCACTAGGAAGTTTGGTCCAAGGTATCGTCGACCTTCCTCAGCCCGCTTCGCTGAAAGAGTCACAAGCTTTTTTAGGCAAGGTAGCCTATTATCACCGGTTCATTCCCAGGGCTTCCACCATAGCCCAACCCCTGTACTGCCTTCTGCACAAGGGAGTTCCTTTTGATTGGTCGACTGCATGCGAGCGAGAGTGCGTTCACCTCGTTGAAGGGTCTCCTCACGTCTGCGCCTTGTTTGGCTACTTTTGACCCCCATAAGCCATTGGTCCTGGCTACAGATACTTTGCAGTATGGGGTGGGGGCGGTCCTGGCCCATCGCAACGCAGATGGTTCTGAGCAACCACTTGCGTTTGCATCTAAAACTCTTAGTCCCACGCAGGCCCATAACTCCCAGGTGGAAAAAGAGGCTTTGGCCATTGTCTACGCTGTTACCAAGTTTCACCCTTTCTTGTATGGCATGAAGTTTCAGTTAATCACTGACTATAAACCGTTAATATCGTTATTTGGCCCCGCCTCTCAGATTCCAGATAGGGCGGCCCACAGACTACAGCGCTGGGCCTTGTTCCTCTCTAAGTACCATTACGACATTCATTTTCGCCCTACTGGACAGCATGCCAATGCCGGCGCTCTTTCCCATCTTCCGGTGGGCCAGGATCCTAAGGTCGATCGAGAGGAGATTGTGTGTTTTCACTTGGATGTGGCGTGCTGCCAAGCGGTTGATGGCTTCCCGATCACTAGTTCTTGAGTCGCCAGGGAAACTGCAGCTGACCCAGTTCTCCAGCAAGTAGTTCACCTCATTCAGCAGGGGTGGTCATCCTGCCCTCCAGGCCAGGCCTCGGACCCCCTTCGTAATTATTTTGTTCTATGAGACCGCCTCTCAGTCTTGGACAGAGTTCTCCTTCTGGCTACCGATGATACAGCTCCTCATGTGCTTGTTCTTGCAGGTTTATGGAGGGAGGTCCTCACGTTATTACATGAGGGACACTGGGGTGTTTCCCGTACTAAAACCCTGGCTCGCAGACATGTGTACTGGCCCAGTATTGACAGAGAAATTGAGCACTTGGTGGCCGCCTGTTCCCAGTGTGCGAGCCAACAGGCATCTCCCAGGGCAGCGTTCTCTTCATGGCCGCCGGCAACCCAAGCAAGGGAACGTGTTCACATCGATTTTGCAGACCCGTTTCTCAATGGCTTTTGGCTTATTGTCATTGATGCTTATTCCCGATTCCCATATGTGGTTTGCTGCTCCTCAACCGCTTCAGAAGTTGCAATCCAGGCACTAGCAAAAGTCTTTTCTGTGGAAGGTCTGCCAGTCACCCTGGTCTCGGACAATGGACTGCAGTTTATTTCGCAGACCTTCCAGGATTTTTGTAGGCGCTTCAGTATTCGGCACGTTTGCTCTCCCCCCTTTCATCCACAATCGAATGGGGAAGCCGAGCGCATGGTGCGCACATTTAAGATGCAGATGAAAAATTATGTGCACGAATTTCCTGCGGAGGCGGCATTGACGTTTCTCCTGACAGCATTCTGGACCACACAAATGGGAGAATGCAGCCCCGCAGAGCTCCTCCACGGGCGCCAACCTAGGACTCTGCTGCACCTCCTCCGGCCTGGTCCTCGCCAGTCTTTGCAAAACGGAGTACCTGGCTTTCCACTGGGTATGTCGGTCTGGGCACGTGGTTTTGGTCACAATCCACGTTGGATACCGGCGGTGGTCCTGCGCCGAAATGGCTGCCGGCTTTATACCTTGCAGGCGGGGGACCGCGTGGTACATCGTCACCAAAATCACCTACATCCACATTCGGGCACCCACCCTCCAACCTCTCGGACACCAGCTTCCCCATTGCTGGCACCCGTGTTGGTTTCTCACAGGACGTTACCACCTCTCCATGCTGTTACTCCGCCGCACTGCGATGGTTCTCAGCCTTGGCAGCCTCCAGTAGCTCCAGCACTGGCATCACCAGCGTTAGAGATGCCCCAGCAAGAGCCGGACCCCTCGCAGGCCCGGTTTCTCAGGAGGCTGGTTCACCTGTGGTCGTCCCTTCCCCATCGTCCGCGCCACTGGGTCTTGCCCCCTGCCTAGGTGGAACAGGATCCGGAGTTCGACAGCTTGTCGCCCGTTCTATTCCGGGCTCCGGTGGTGGGACGACGGGGGCCTCTTCGTGTGAGTCACTTCCAGCCGTATTCGAAAGTTCCAGCTCGAGGGCTGCAGATCCCCTCGACTCCAGCCTTACAATGGATGTGGAGGTCATCACTCCTGCCCGATGCTCCACCTTCCAACGCAGTGGATCACAGTGGCTTCACCCTCCCGAAGGAGGAGGAGTGCAGTAGCCACCAGAAAGATCACGGAAGGCATACATCGGCACGGCGTGTCACGGTCGGTAGTTGCCGCAAGTAGAGTCCCGTCCAAAGAGGGCACGCGAGAATTCGGACGCGACCTCTGCCAGTGGAACAACAACAATAACTGAGGCAGTACGGGCTGTGCCCACACATTTAAGATTGGGCATGCCTAGGACACAGTCCTGGTCTATGCTAAGTGAAGTGCGACGTAAAACGTGAATAGTGTTACTACAGCTTATCTATTAGGTCTTGTCTAGGACGTGGGCAAGGTTCCATAATTTGTTATTGGTGTAGCTTAGTGCTAAGAAATTTATACTAAAAGTAACTCTAGGACCTTCTGTGCATACCATATCATTCATTCCTAACAGAAGACATGATAGTGCATCAGGAACCACATTTTTTGAGGACCTTACATGTAATTAATATGAATATGATACTCCTGCTAGAATACTACTCAATGAATCTATCTACTGTGTAACAATTATTTTCCATAAGGAATGCTAGTGCCTGATTATCTGTGTGAATAAATACTTTAAAACTCTAGATCGAAGCCTGAATCTTCTGTACATTCCATTCTGTAGGTAATAATTCTTTTCCTGTGGCTGTATAGTTTAATTTGTGTTTGCTTAAAGCTCTACTGGCATTCACTAATGTGATATGCTCTCCTATACTAGGGTCCTATTTGCCCTGAAATAGTTTACAAGCCATCCCATGCTCCGAAGTTTCAGAACTTGGTTTAAATGGTTTATTCATACATGGATGTTTTAAAATAATGGGTACTCTCACCAATGCTAACTTAATGTTGTTAAAAACTTCTGATTCTGCCTCTCCCCAAATCCATTTTAATTTTTATTTTTCAAGTTTCAATAGGCATGGATGATTCTTAGATCAATCACGAACATGACCAGTTAAAAATACCACTAAGGCTCATGCACCTAAACGTACAGTACCTTAGAAATAAGCTTAATATATTACAGGTTTTTGTAAATGAACAGTCACCTCATATAGTAGTGCTAACTGAGCATGGATTAAAATCTAATGAAATTATTTACTGTAAACTAGAGGGCTACTCCTTAGCAAATAGTTATTGTAGACAGCAACATAAGGGTGGTGGTGTGGCAGTTTACATTAGTGAGAATCTCGAGTACAAGGAAATAAACTATCTAGACCAGTACAACGAAGAAGGCTTGATTGAAGTGACAGGCATTGAAGTCCACACCAAAGAGTGTAGAGAGGTTATGAGAAAACATGAAGTTACTGGGATTTATCATCCACCAAAGGCTAATGTAGTTAGCTTCATAGACATATTTAGTAGAGTAGTGGGACGTTGTGGTCCCAGTGACCTAACTATACTTGGTGATCTGAATATTGAGGCAAAATCTTCCAGTTTGTGTAATATGAGGTTAATAGATACTCTTAACCCATATAATCTCATAAATGTAGTAAATAGTGATACCAGGATAACAAAGTCCACATCTAGCAGAATTGATTACGTTGTACTATGTAAACATATTAAAGACAGTGTTAGATGCTGGAATATGGATTTTCGCTACTCTGACCACAAATGCCAGCTTGTAGAGTATGTAAACACAAGCATCCCAAAAATGACAAAAGTTATCGAAAATAAAAGAATCCTAAAAGAGGGTAACATCCTTGCCCGAAGAAATAAATTAGCTATAGAGGACTGGGATCTGGTTTACCAGACTGAAGGATCTGAAAACAAATGGGCCAAATTCTATGATACTATGCTAAGACACTTTGACAGATGCTGCCCTGTTAAGAAAATACAAAGAGTGTTCACCCATAACCAAAGTGCAAAAACCAACAGACTGATACTTCCAGCAAATATGATAAAACTCAGGCAAAACTTCTAGGACCTGGATGTGTTACCCAAGTCAATAAACCTGCAGGTTTTTAAGGCCAAGTACAATTAAGCCAAGAAAATCTTTAAGAAAGAGCTTTCAAATCTAAGAAAACAGATATACAGCAGTGAAATAGCTCAATCAGACAATATAGCCAAGACCTCATGGAGAATTGTAAATCAATTTCTCAAAGCCACACCGAAGCCAGAAACTGAAATTGTAAATATAAGACATGAAGGAAACACAATTAAAGATCCTAATAAAGTCTGCAATGTTTTCAATAAATACTTTATATATGCAGCTGTTGGTCCAGTTAATAACACAATTGTGAGTAGTGAGGTAAAGCTCTGCCCCTTTAAAGAGCCCCCTTTTGAATTCAAACAAGGAAGTGAAAAGGAAATAGGCAGGATAATAAATAACCTAAAGAATAAGTTCTCATCTGGATGGGATGGTTTGAGTAGTATCGTGATTAAAAAATGTAATAAGGAATTAGTTAAAATAATCACCCACCTGGTGAACTGCAGTATTAGAGAACATACATTTCCAAATGTATTGAAATGGAGCACAGTTAAACCAGTGCATGAAAAAGGATCAAAGGAAGAGGTTTCAAATTTCAGGCCCATTTCATTAATACCTGTCTTCAGCAAAGTATTTGAAGTTGTGCTGCTGACACAACTTAGTGACTATTTCTTGAAAAGTAAGTTCCTAACAGAGACAACATGGATTCCGAAAAGATCATAGTACTATCACAGCAATTACAGAATTCCTTCACAAAATGTATGGTGCCCTTGATCAAGGAATGCAAACAGCTGGCATATTTCTAGACCTTACTAAAGCCTTTGACTCGGTAAACCATGAGTTACTTTTAAGTAAACTTGAGTCATACAATGTAAATGCTGCATCCATGCAATTGCTGGCTACATATTTATTTAACCGCAAGCAGAAAAATTCGGAGTAGGTATTATAGTCCATGGAGAAGCAATAAAAATGTTGAGGTTCACCGATGACATTTTAATTCTGTCAGAGACAGCAAAGGATTTGGAAGAGCAGTTGAACGGAATGGACAGTGTCTTGAAAGGAGGATATAAGATGAACATCAACAAAAGCAAAACGACGATAATGGAATGTAGTCGAATTAAGTCGGGTGATGCTGAGGGAATTAGATAGGGAAATGAGACACTTAAAGTAATAAAGGAGTTTTGCTATTTGGGGAGCAAAATAACTGATGATGGTTTAAGTAGAGAGGATATAAAATGGAGACTGGCAATGGCAAGGAAAGAGTTTCTGAAGAAGAGAACTTTGTTAACATCTAGTATCGATTTAAGTGTCCGGGAGACTTTTTTGAATGTATTTGTATGGAGTGTAGCCGTGTATGCAAGTGAAACATGGACAATAAATAGTTTGGACAAGAAGAGAACAGAAGCTTTTGAAATGTGGTGCTACAGAAGAATGCAGAAGATTAGATGGGTAGATCACATAACTAATGGGGAGGTATTGAATAGAATTGGGGAGAAGACGAGTTTGTGGCACAACTTCACAAGAAGAAGGGACCGGTTGGTAGGACATGTTCTGAGGCATCAAGGGATCACAAATTTAGCATTGGAGGGCAGTGTGGAGGGTAAAAATTGTAGAGGGAGACCAAGAGATGACTACACTAAGCAGATTCAGAAGGATGTAGGTTGCAGTAAGTACTGGGAGATGAAGAAGCTTGCACAGGATAGAGTAGCATGGAGAGCTGCATCAAACCAGTCTCAGGACTGAGGACAACAACAACAACAACAACAACAACAACAGTCTACAAAGCTGGCTTACAAAATCAATAATCAGATCATTAATTTCCAGTTCAAATATGAGACAGTCACACAAGGTGTACCCCAGGGCTCAATTTTGGGCTCTTTCCTTTTCGTAGCGTACATAAATGATATAGAGCAACTCCCAATTGGTAACCTATGCAGACGATACCTCACTGTTATTTCTTGGTAAACAAAACGATGAGTTAACGTTGGTAGCAACTGAGGGAATACGTCAAATAACTACTTATTTCCAAGATCAAGGTTTGAAAGTTAATATCAGTAAATCTCAGTTATAGCCATTTAAACTTACAAACTCACACCAAACCTCTATCAGTAACATAGGTGGAATTGAAGTAGTGGACACAGAAGGCTGCAGATTTCTAGGTAATAACCTAGATGAAAATCTAAGATGGCTAAACCATATCAAATTTTTATGCAATAAAATCAGCAGTTCATTATATCTAATCAGCCAGTTGTCAAAAGTAGTCCCACATCAGACATTAAAAATCAATTTATTATGGAAACATTTCTGCACAGATTAATTACGGGATAGAGATATGGGGTTGTGCTGTCGACATACATATGAACAGAATACTAACCCAACAGAAAAGAGCAATCACAATTATCCATGGATTAGGGTAGAGAGATTCATGCAGGGAAATCTTTGTTCATCATAAATACCTCACAGTCTACTCACTGTATCTTTACAAATTAATTATATTTCTTGTGGCACATCAAAACAAAGCAACAAAGTGCTCTGATATGCATGCCTATAATACAAGAAATAAAGACTGCTACTACAGACAAAGAACAAAATTAAAAACAACAGACCATAGTCCATGCATTAGTGGTCAAATATGGTACAACAGATTACCGAGCTCTATAAGGTGCCACAAAGGGAACTTATTCAAAGTGAAACTGAAATACATCTTGATTGACAAGTGTTTATATTCTTTAAGTGAATATTAATATTAAACTAATATATATATATATATATATATATATATATAAAAAGAAAGATGATGTGACTTACCAAACAAAAGCACTGGCAGGTCGATAGACACACAAACAAACACAAACATACACACAAAATTCGAGCTTTCGCAACCAACGGTTGCCTCGTCAGGAAAGAGGGAAGGAGAGGGAAAGACAAAAGGATATGGGTTTTAAGGGAGAGGGTAAGGAGTCATTCCAATCCCGGGAGCGGAAAGACTTACCTTAGGGGGAAAAAAGGACAGGTATACACTCGCACACACACACACATATCCATCCGCATATACACAGACACAAGCAGACATTTGTAAAGGCAAAGAGTTTGAGCAGAGATGTCAGTCGGGGCGGAAGTACAGAGGCAAAGATGATGTTGAAAGACAGGTGAGTTATGAGCGGCGGCAAATTGAAATTAGAAATTAGCGGAGATTGAAGCCTGGCGGATGGCGAGAAGAGAGGATATGTTGAAGGGCAAGTTCCCATCTCCGGAGTTCTGACAGGTTGGTGTTAGTGGGAAGTATCCAGATAACCTGGATGGTGTAACAATGTCCCAAGATGTGCTGGCCGTGCACCAAGGCGTGTTTAGCCACAGGGTGATCCTCATTACCAACAAACACTGTCTGCCTGTGTCCATTCATGCGAATGGACAGTTTGTTGCTGGTCATTCCCACATAGAACGCTTCACAGTGTAGGCAGGTCAGTTGGTAAATCATGTGGGTGCTCTCACACGTGGCTCTGCCTTTGATCGTGTACACCTTCCGGGTTACAGGACTGGAATAGGTGGTCGTGGGAGGGTGCATGGGACAGGTTTTACACGGGGGCAGTTACAGGGGTAGGAGCCAGAGGGTAGGGAAGGTGGTTTGGGGATTTCATAGGGATGAACTAAGAGGTTACGAAGGTTAGGTGGACGGCGGAAAGACACTGTTGGTGGAGTGGGGAGGATTTCATGAAAGATGGATCTCATTTCAGGGCAGGATTTGAGGAAGTCGTATCCCTGCTGGAGAGCCACATTCAGAATCTGATCCAGTCCCGGAAAGTATCCTGTCACAAGTGGGGCACTTTTGGGGTTCTTCTGTGTAAGGTTCCGGGTTTGAGGAGATGAGGATGTGGCTCTGGTTATTTGCTTCTGTACCAGGTCGGGAGGGTGGTACGGGATGCAAAAGCTGTTTTCAGGTTGTTGGTGCAATGGTTCAAGGATTCCGGACTGGAGCAGATTCGTTTGCCACGAAGACCTATGCTGTAGGGAAGGGACCGTTTGATGTGGAATGGTTGGCAGCTGTCATAATGGAGGTACTGTTGCTTGTTGGTGGGTTTGATGTGGACGGACGTGTGAAGCTGGCCATTGGACAGGTGGAGGTCAACGTCAAGGAAAGTGGCATGGGATTTAGAGTAGGACCAGGTGAATCTGATGGAACCAAAGGAGTTGGGGTTGGAGAGGAAATTCTGGAGTTCTTCTTCACTGTGAGTCCAGATCATGAAAATGTCATCAATAAATCTGTACCAAACTTTGGGTTGGCAGGCCTGGGTACCCAAGAAGGCTTCCTCTAAGCGACCCATGAATAGGTTGGCGTACGAGGGGGCTATCCTGGTACCCATGGCTGTTCCCTTTAATTGTTGGTATGTCTGGCCTTCAAAAGTGAAGAAGTTGTGGGTCAGGATGAAGCTGGCTAAGGTAATGAGGAAAGAGGTTTTAGGTAGGGCGGCAGTTGATCGACGTGAAAGGAAGTGCTCCATCGCAGCGAGGCCCTGGACATGTGGAATATTTGTGTATAAGGAAGTGGTATCAATGGTTACAAGGATGGTTTCCGGCGGTAACAGACTGGGTAGGGATTCCAGGCGTTCGAGAAAGTGGTTGGTGTCTTTGATGAAGGATGGGAGACTGCATGTAATGGGTTGAAGGTGTTGATCTACGTAGGCAGAGATGCGTTCTGTGGGGGCTTGGTAACCAGCTACAATGGGACGGCTGGGATGATTGGGTTTGTGAATTTTGGGAAGAAGGTAGAAGGTAGGGGTGCGGGGTGTTGGTGGGGTCAGGAGGTTAATGGAGTCAGGTGAACGGTTTTGTAGTGGGCCTAAGCTTCTGAGGATTCCTTGAAGCTCCGCCTGGACATCAGGAATGGGATTACCTTGGCAAACTTTGTAAATAGTGTTGTCTGAAAGCTGACGCAGTCTCTCAGCCACATACTGCCGACGATCATGTACCACAGTCGTGGAACCCTTGTCCGCTGGAAGAATGACGATGGATTGGTCAGCCTTCAGATCACGGATAGCCTGGGCTTCAGCAGTGGTGATGTTGGGAGTAGGATTAAGGTTTTTTAAGAAGGATTGAGAGGCATGGCTGGAAGTCAGAAATTCCTGGAAGGTTAGGAGAGGGTGATTTTGAGGAAGAGGAGGTGGGTCCCGCTGTGACGGAGGACGGAACTGTTCCAGGCATGGTTCAATTTGGATAGTGTCTTGGGGAGTTGGATCATTAGGAGT
Source organism: Schistocerca cancellata (assembly GCF_023864275.1). NCBI lineage: Eukaryota > Metazoa > Arthropoda > Insecta > Orthoptera > Acrididae > Schistocerca > Schistocerca cancellata. The sequence goes on from NC_064636.1 coordinate 154,202,441, forward strand.
AGGATTAGGATCATTTTTCTTCGTGGCAAAGTGATATTTTCTGTGTGCGAGTGTATACCTGTCCTTTTTTCCCCCTAAGGTAAGTCTTTCCGCTCCCGGGATTGGAATGACTCCTTACCCTCTCCCTTAAAACCCAAATCCTTTCGTCTTTCCCTCTCCTTCCCGCTTTCCTGACGAAGCAACTGTGTGTTGTGAAAGCTTGAATTTTGTGTGTATGTTTGTGTTTGTTTGTGTGTCTATCCACCTGCCAGTGCTTTTCTTTGGTAGGTCTCATCATCTTTGTTTTTAGATATATTTTTCCCACGTGGAATGTTTCCCTAAAGATGATGAGACTTACCAAACAAAAGCGCTGGCAGGTCGATAGACACGCAAACAAACACAAACATACACACAAAATTCAAGCTTTCGCAACCAACGGTTGCCTCATCAGGAAAGAGGGAAGGAGAGGGAAAGACGAAAGGATTTGGGTTTTAAGGGAGAGGGTAAGGAGTCATTCCAATCCCAGGAGCGGAAAGACTTACCTTAGGGGGAAAAAAGGACAGGTATACACTCGCACACACACATATCCATCCGCATATACACAGGCACAAGCAGACATGTCTTCTCTCTTTCCTCTTTCCTGATGAGGCAACTGTTGGTTGCGAAAACTTGAATTTTGTGTGTATGTTTGTGTTTGTTTGTGTGTCTATCGACCTGCCAGCGCTTTTGTTTGGTAAGTCTCATCATCTTTCTTTTTAGATATATTTTTCCCATGTGGAATGTTTCTCTCTATCTAAAATCTGAATATTTGTAATAGGTACAATTTAACACCCAATATTGTGCCTTATTAGGTACAATGGTCCATTTGTATCATGTGATATCATGTATATGAAATCACATATGTATATATGACTGTAATAAACTTGCTAAAAAATGCTATGACGTTTGCAAAAGACACCAGTTGGTGTCTCCATGCAAAAAAATACACTAAATAGAAAATAAAAAAATAAAAGTAGAACCCTCCTAACCCAAATAAGGACTTCAGTTGCTTTGCGTTCTTACATTCTGAGCAATCTTTAATTGCTCATGTCCTAAAAATTTTAGCTCTTCCCTATCAAAGTGTGATTCTGAAAACTTGAATGTAATACCTTTCACAAAAAACATTTCCAAAGTTTTTGTTAATAAATCACAATATCATCTCACATTTCAGATACTAAAAGTACATCATTTACATAAATGATTAAGTGTTATAGTAACTCCTTTCCCAAGTCAGCAGTTAAAGCTCAAATACTGAGATGTTCAATCCAAATGGCAGTAATTTAAACTGAAATGACTTACCTCCACATAAAAAAGCAGTAATTTCTTAGATTCCTCATCCACTTCCACCTGCCACAATCCAGCAGTCAGATTCATTGAGCTAAAGTCTTTGGCTTGCTCAAACTTAGCTAAGATTTCATTTATACTAATAGGTCTCTCTCTCTCTTGGTTTATATATGCATATTTAAAATGCAAGCACAGAGCCACAAACGTACTCTACCAGTGGCCTTGTGCACCAAAAGTAGTGGTTCTATAATACCATCATTAATCCTTTTGTCAATCTCCTCTTGTACAGTGGGACGTATGCTTAAAGGTATTGGAAACAGTTGAAAAAGAAGAAGAAGGTGTTTCATCCTTTATCTCGAAACTACAAATGTAATCTCCAAGTACGCCTGGTTTATCTCAAAATATCTTCTCATATTTTAATAATATATTGTACAGATCTTCCTATTGTGACTGGTTCAATACATCACTCACAAGCTTTAATCTTAATCTGTGCCTTTATCACACCTTTAGGACTGATTGGATCCTCCAAACTTACTGTCTTTCTTGTAGAAATGAAGCATATTGCATTATCTCCCATGTCTACTATGTTCCTATTTTTAAAAGGTATTTCATAAACCATGTTGTTATAGCTACATGTCAATTTCTTAGTTGCAGATTCTAAGCTTACATTATATGTAACTACCCAGTTGATCCCAAACAACATTTGCATGTTAATAACATTAGGTACTACTAAACATGTTTGCATAAATGGAAACTTGTTTACCAGTATTCTTAGAGGCAGTCCTACTTCTTGTTTGATTTGTTTGGCTTTAGCCCCTGTAACACCAATAACATATACTCCAGTTACTGCAAGTATAGGATATACTATTTTATGTTTCAATAGCTCAAATGATTAATGAATAATCCTTCAACAAGGGTTTATTAATTTCGCCATGATCTTTCTGTTCCTCCTCCAGTAACCATTTCTTTACTGGTAAGTTTTGGTAAACACAACTAATTTTTCTATGTATGTGCCTGATCTTACATAGATATGTGGGTTGGAACTTTAATAGTGGCAACTATTTATTTACAGCTCGTTCAAAATAGATACGTGTTTCAAAGTTTTACTGACCTGCAAAGTAGTCACCAGCATTGTGTATAACCCACTGCCAGCAATGTCCAAGTCATAGCATACTCTTAGCAGTGCCAGTTCTGATGACAGTTCGAGCAGCATGGTCTATTGCCCGACAAATTTGTAGCAGTTCTGAAGCGAATGTCGTGAAGTGTTTCCTTCAGTTTAGAAATTGAGCTGAATTCACGAGGGCTTAGGTCAGAAATGGCATAGCCCTTAGCAGACCCATCAGTCAAACAAATCAGTAACAGGTTACAATGAAAGTGCTTGAGCATTGTCCTACAAAATGACGGTCTCATCCTGCAGAAAGTGTCATCACTTCTGTCTCTATGCTGTTCATTTTTTGAACACAACCTATGACCTGCTTAGAGATAGAAGTGATGACACTTTCTGCAGGACCTGACCATCATTTTGTAGGACAATGCTTAAGCACGTACAGTGCAAGCTGTTACTGATTTGTTTGACTGATGGGGCTGGTAAGGACTATACCACCTACTGCACTCCTCTGACATAGGCCCTCGTGAGTTCAACTCGATTTCTAAACTGAAAGAAACACTTCACGGAATTCGCTTCAGAACTTCCACAAATTCGTTGGGCAGCAGACCACTCTGCTCAAACTGTCATCACAACTGGCACTGCTAAGAGTATTCTACAACTTCCACATCACTGGCAACAGGTTATACACAATGCTGGTGACTACTTTGATGGTCAGTAAAACTTTGAAACACATATCTATTTTGTATAAGCTGTAAATAAATAGTTGCCATTTTTAAAGTTCCAATCCTCGTACATCCTGTGTTTTGGCTTTTTGACCAGGACACTGCCCATCTTCTTCAAATAATACGGATCATGACTGGGTATATCATCAAAATATTGTTTTATTACCATCCCTTTTAGTTTCACTAAGTGTTTCTGTATTTGCATTTCTCAGCCTGTTATTCAGTTGTTTATGTTTACCCCAAGATAAGTTGTTACCTGACAAAAGTTTGCCTTTTTCTTTCCCTGAAATTCTGAATTAGGTCTACTATTGCCGTGATTTGTCTCTTCTGGATTTTGGTTTCTTTTTTCATTGTTCATGGTATCTAAACCTCCTATAAAAGAGAGTAATTCATTTACCGTTAACCACCTGTACACAAAATTTCTTTAGGTACGTAGTAAATTAAACACGTAAGTAGTATCTTCACTACATTCTCAAGTGGGTGTCTACTGACTTCGATCGGATAAGGTGACACACTGCATACTTTTTAAAATTGACCCATGAACTGTTATAATATTTTAGGTCCAGTAATTCTGATGTTAGTTTTTCCTGTATATTTTCGTTTAAATATTTCCTGAAAAAAAAAATCCGAAATGTAAACTCCTCTGAGTGTCCATTTCCTCACTCTGTTGCATCCCCTACCAAGTAAGTCAATGCAGAATCAATGTTCTTACAATCCTCCTACTTTTGTTGTAAGGTCCTAGAAAACACTATCAAGAAATACGTAGAATGTACACTCATGTCAGAAAAAAGCAGAACAGCTTGAACGACTAGAGATAGGACATTGATATTCACAGGCATGTACATTAGTATGTTCTGCAGAAATGATTAGCATTTCAGTCACCTTGTTTCAGCATGTCTCCTGTTTCCTAGCAGGCACAGGGTCTGCCATGGGCACTGGTAACGCGTTCCACGCATGATGGCATCGATGTATATACGATGTGAATGGAGTCTTGTTGTATAGCCATCCATGCTCCATTGACATGGTTCCAAAGTTCATTTGTGGTGGTCGACACTGGGTCACAGCACTGCACCCATCATTTCACCACATCCCACACATTTTCGATTGGTGGCAAAGTCTCGAGATCTGGTGGGCCACAGCAAAAGGCTAACACCAAGAAGGTACAAGTTCGTGCAGCAACATCTTGCTGAAAAATGGAATCTGGGGTGTTATTCAGAAAGGGCAAAGCTACGAGTCACAGGAAGCCATTTGCATGGGTCAAACTGGTCATAGTGCCGTGGACTAGAAGCAAATGTGATTTGTAGTTGTACCCAATAACACTCCACATTGTGCTTTTCCATCATTTGATGCTTGCCTAAATTTGGTGCTGTGTGTCTTTTGCAAATGCAGTCACTGTGATGCCGCACGCTGTCTGCAGTGAACCAAAATGTGGCCATCATCTTCCAACAAACAGAACTTGGATTCATCCGAAAACACTATCTGATGCTATTCCCGTACCCAGCGACATCATTCCATACACCACTGAGGTCTAGCATGTTTAAGCCGCATGCACGTTTTATCGGCAGGTGGTGGTGTGCCATGATATTTATGTTGACCTTCAACCCGCGGGCCGACATGATACAAATGCTAATCATGTCTGCAGAACATACTAATATACATGTCCTGTGAATATGAATGTCCTATCTCTAGTCATTCAAGGTGTTCTGTTTTTTTCTGAACATGAGTTTACACTGCCACCAGGTTTAAATTTCACAAAATGTTTCTACATATTCAAGTTACTTCCCAATTACACAGTAGGAAATACTGCAACCAGCCTCAAATATTTTTAAATGATTTTATTAAACCATTACTAGTTACAGAGCTAAGCCTATCATCAGATGGCAGCACTGACTTCTTTGCAAGTTTTATATTTGTGTCCTAAATTATAACAAGGTATTTGTGTTGCAATGTTTACAAAGGGCTTTACTTTTGTTTCCTAAAATATATCAAAGTTTTTATGATTAAACAGTTTTATGCTCATATATGCTCTATACATAGCACTTACTTCACAAAAAGCCCTCCTTTACATACTATAAGACAGTGGTTTGATTGTCTTTTACAGTCAATGTTGATCAATGAAGTGAGCTAAATACATGATGGCAAAAACATTTGTTTACATTGGCAGCTAATATAGTGTGCCAAAGACAGATATGTGAACAGATATGGCACACTTCTAGAGCTACTGCAAAGGTACTTTTAATGGTACAGACAATTACATACAGTAATACATTTAATTATTAAGGGCTCAAAGATGCTGGTAATGGCCAATGAAGAATTTTCTCTCTGCCAATTAATTATTATTGCTATCATTACAAATTATAGGAGCTGTATGAAATTTTGGAGATATACTGGATTTCTTTCTTTTCCGTTCTAGTAAAGGAAATATCACTAAGTTTTCTTTGATGCTTTTTTTCTGTGTTTTCACATTGGGCCATGTGACTAGCAAAAGTTGACTTATTTAGGTTGTTGAGCCTAAGAGCATCTATGTGTTCACAGTATTATACATTAAACCTCTTACCAGTTTGGCTAATGTTAAAGTTGGGGCACAGAGAACAATTTAGTTTATAAATGCCAGACCTATGCTGTACTTCAGTTTTTAAATTTAAGTTGTGAACAATTTTGTCTTTCATTTTATTGTTTGTGGAAAAACTAATTTTGATATTTTATTGCATGGAATAAGTTCGCAATATGATATGATGCTTTACCAATGAATGGAAAGCAGATATATTTCACATAATTCTGAGGAGCTATTTGAGCTAAATTGCTGTTTTATTTGGACTTAGAGCTATTTTTGTCCCTGTATTTCTTTTTAATTCTGTTGTGAAGTTTAGTGATAGTGTCAGAGCTGTAACCATCATTATGGGTGATTAGTTTGATCGTTTTTAGTTCTTGTAGTTAATCTTCAGTGTCCAAATGGATTTTTTTCCCATTCTGTTGAGTGTTACCCTATAATACACCATTTTATGTTGCTCAGGGTGACACGATTAGCTGCTGTTGTTGTATCCAATGTAGTGGGTTTTCTATATATTTTAAACTTATATTTACCATTGTATTTAATAATTTTTTTATCCAAGAAATTTATGCCATTATCAGTTTCATGCTCAACAGTAAATTTTAGGTTTCGGTGGGATTTGTTAACCTCTTTTGAAAACAGATTAATTTCCTCTACCATTCTATCAAATAAGATAAGTGTGTCATCCACATAGTGTCTGTAATATATGACTTTTTTCTTTATTGTCATATTGGCATTGAAAAAGATGTTTCTAAATGATTTATGCAAATATTGGCTAGCAGACTAGCTAGGCACCTGCCAATTGCAAGGCCATCTTCTTGTTCATAGAAATTGTTATTAAAGCTGAACTAGTTTTGAGACAGCACTAAGATTACAAGTTTGACTGGATCATAAATTTCTGGTATACTGATCTTTTTTATGTTTAATCATGTTATTTTTTATTACTGGGATTGTTTCTTTTGCTGGTACTTTTGTAAACAAGTTAACTATATCAAAGAATGTGAATGTGGCTATGTGTGGTATGGGGATGTCTTTGACATTCCCTGAAATCTCATGGCTATCGTTTTCACTAAAAATTATCTTCAAATGTAGAGGCCTTGGTGATGATCTCATTAAGTTTTTTTTTTAGTAATGGCTCTTGAGGTCACAATCAGACACATAGGACAATGTTCTTTGTGAATCTATGATTGTGATCAAAGTCCTGAGGCTGGAGGGTACATTATTGTGCATTCAAATTTTTTTGCTTAGTATTAATTTCTTTTATGTTACGTTTCTGAAAAAAATTTAGTGTTTGTTTATGTAATCATCTTCGTACGTTATCATTGCAGAGCTTTGTTCTCACTGAGTTTTTTTTATTTATTTTTCTGAGATCAGTTGAGTCTTGTGAAAATTTCCATTGTGTCTTGTTTGTGTCTGTGTGTTCCTGGATTAACTTGTTTATTTCATTACCTACTGCATTTTTACTGCAATTATTTACCTTAGCTATCTCACATGTAATTTTGGTTTCAACAATTGCTTCTTTAATGCTAATTTTTACTTGTTTTAGTTGTAATGTTATGTTTTGGGGCCTTGCTTAGCAGATTTTTTTCAAAATTAATGAAACTAATAGTTCTGAAGTTGATAACTCTATCAAAGAAACAATCTTCATCAGATGATGGGTTTTTGTACGACTTCTTGCTTGATATTAGGGCTTTTAATTTTCTCTTATGTCTTTGCGGTATGATATGATGTTTTGTCCTAATGAAAACATCAGTTTCATCTACAATGCATATGAAATGCACAGGAAACAGCAAGTTATTTCATTCTAAACGAAGCACATATTTCTGTCTGTTCAGAAGCTCTTTCTGTTTGTACTGAGCTCTCATTTCACTATGTAGCCAACACAGTTCACACTTTACATTTGCTAGATCCGCAGTTTTACTGACGTTCTTGATGTTCACTTTGATATATTTTGGAATGACTCTTTCAGCAAGACACTTTTTGTTAAATGCTACAGTAAGTATTACTTTCATTAGCTGAAGCTTGCACTTTTCACAAATCGTGCACAGTTCTCCTTACCTGGTGGCATAGTAACAAAATTATTTTATCCACCTTGGTGAGAGAACACCGCAGCTGTTATTGTAAATTATACTGTGGGAGTTGCATTGACTTTTTTGGAAGTTTTACATTTGTGACCTGAAGTATAACAATGTTTCTGTTATTGCATACTTTACAAAAGGTTTTACATATGCATCTTAAAGATAACCAAGTTATTGTGATTATTGTGATTACTTATATATGTTCCATAAATTGTACTTTAGTATTTTAAACAAAGTGATTGTGGCTAGTAATGGGTACAATCAGAATATGATCGATTACTTGTTCAGTAAGAAAACTTTCCAAAACTGTTCGACTTTGAGCAACAACCTTCCCACTGATAGCAAAGAAGCTAAAAAATTTATTTCCATTCTTTTCTTTGGTAATATATCGTATAGGATAAAACGTCTTCTAAGGGAAAAATATAACTGTAACATCTCCTTCTCTACAGATAACAGTTTAAAACGAAATCTTGTACATTCAGTAGAGATTGCCAGCGATTGGTTTTCCAATTCAGGTGTTTACAAACTAACCTGTAATAACTGTCCTTCATATTATATTGGTCAAACAGGCAGAACTGTGAAAACAAGATATAAAGAACACCTATTAGGTAAAAAAGGAGCGAATATACACAGCTCTACTTTTGCTGAACACCTCTTGATAGCCAGTCATACGCCTAAACAGTTAGAAGACGCTGTTATCCTACACAGAGAAGTCAAAGGGCGTATATTAGATCTGTGGGAAGAGTTACAAATTTTCAAACATCTAGAGCTCAAGGACAGTAATATACTGAATGACCAGTTGAACCTTGCTTGTAGACAATTTTTTGAAGGCTTTAAACCTGTACTGTTTATGGTATAACATTAATGCTGGTAACCTTAGTGGTCTATCTCCTCAAGAAGCTATGATGCACCTTCAATGGTTTAAGCTCACTACCCTTTATGTAATGTGGTTTTCTCACAATGTATGGTTGCCACTACATCGGCCCTTATGTGATTTTGTCTGGCTTTAAAACGTTGGTTCCCTGCAAATGTGTATTAACTGTATTGTATACCAGGATTCCTAAAGGTGTCTTAAGAGCCATTATTGTCAATTTTAAAGTTCTGATACATATACCGTTTGTGGGCTTCACTAATATAGTAATGTAATTTTTATATTTTGGCTGTATATGCCACTGTGTGTAACTCTCTTGGCGTAAGCACCACATGCCTTTTTGATGTATAACTACATTAATTGTACCAATGCTCCCATACTGTTATAACGGGAGTGTTAACGCCTACCTTCTTTTTATTGCTATTTTATCTAAGGTCGTTATTAATACTGATAATTTACAAGTTGGCTTTGTACGTCAATTGGCACATGGTTCACGCCATGAGCGCCACCTGCCCTGGTCGCAGAGTAACTACACTCGCCTATTACGCTCAGTCGGTTGGGAGCTCTGCAAGATCCATGTACTAATTTATATTTACGTGACAAACCCTAATTCTAGGGCCATATTTCAAGTTTGACAAATGAATCTATGCCGACATTTGTAAAAACGGTGATGGTACATTAGCCCTTACTAATGTAAAATTGTAAGTACCAGTTGTCGTTCTCATATTTCTGTAATGCAAGAGCTCTCTAATTTGCGTTAAAATCTATTCTTGACTTAAGTTTCATACTTTTCTAATGTAAGCTATGATGTTCATTGTCCTTAGGCCACCTTCTGAAGAAGACAAATTTATATTTGTCGAAACCTAGGTAAAGAATTCTTTATCCATTGCAACTGGTCGGCTGTTTAGAGTTTTATTAATTGTACTTTACATATTATAAGATGAAGGTCTGATCACTCTTTTACAATCCACGTTGAACAATGCTGATGTAAACAAATGTATCCACCATCTTGTATTTAGTTCATTGACCAACATGAAATGTAAAAGAAAATCAAACCTCTGCCTTATAATATGTAACAGAGAGCTCTTCATGAAGTAAACACAATATACAGAACATATATACATGTAAATTTATGCAATCATAAAAACTTTGAAATATTTTGGAACACAAATGTAAAACCTTTCATAAATTAAGCAATCACAAAAACTATGTTCTATTTTAGAACACAAATGTAAAAATTCTAAAGAAGTCAATGCTACACACCTGATGGGCTCAGGCCTGAAATTAGTGCTGGCACAATTTTAAAAAAATCTTGTGGCTGGTTGAAGTATTTCTCCCAAAGTGTAATTTATGAAACCAGATGTGGTGTTCTCTAGCCAAAAGTGAATAAAATACTACCTAATTGAAATACTTCCAATAATGTACTAGTGGCACAGAATTTTCTCAGGCACTGATTTTATTTCTATTGTGGTTTTTGCTAACTCATCCCACAATCATTTGAATTCCATGTTGTGTTGAGTAGCCTCATTCCCCAGAAAGTTTGATATTATCCAAGTTCTTTGCCTTTTCTCAAAATTTCTGTTCTAGTAATTCTTCAACTTTTTCCTCCAAACTGGTAAGTGTATCTCATGAACAAATTGGTTCACCATTTTCACACCACTGTTCAAATAATTTGATGTGGCCTTGTTCCTCTGAGATTGGATCCTTTACATATTTGCAAACCACCTCAGTCAAATCACATAAATGTTCTCCAATGATGTGTAATTCTTTAATATGACCATGTATTTCACACCTCACCAAATCACACTGCCATAAAATTTCAGTGTGTATCTCCTCTTTTAATGCTGACAGTTTTTCATCTAATTTATTACCTAGCCTCATCTCAAGGTATGATTTCAGAACCTCACAAGTTTCCCAAATCTATTTCTTTAGCTCTTCTACTAATTTTGCATTACTATTTTCTGGCTTGGTTGTACTCTCTTGTTTTTGAAGCATTTCACTATTAAGGTGATTGCCTTGAGCCATAATATTATGTTTTACTATTACAACTTCACAAGAAAAACTGCTATCTTCATTCCATGTCCATCAGGGGTTATTTTTGTAGTCATTCACTTTCTGTGGGTCTGTAAAGTCATGGTGCAGTTATGAACGCTTGTTGTGGCTAACAGAAGCCAAATGAAAGATTGGAACTTGCACTACACTGGACAGTATAGCAAAGAGTTTCTGTAGTATGATGTTCAATGATGTGTGTGTATGTAAGTCATGAAGCAACCCAACAAACTGGTTACCAGCAGCAGCTGATCAGGCCATGTCAGTCGAGATGATGATACAAAGAAAAGTTTAGTGTACTTCATAGCTTGCTTAATCTGAATCTGTGAACGATGTTCAACTTGAATATCATCACATGTACAACAAAGAGCCACCACTTATAAAAAACCATTAATTAGTGGGATACCCAGTTACAGGAGACTGGCAGTTTTTTGATGAACCATGTTCTGGTAGGCATTCACTACGCCCCGAGTCCGTAGAAGCTGTACAAGTTAGCTAACTAATGAGAACCAAAAAATCTGGTGTGTCTAGCATTGATAATTAGACCTAAAAAAAAGATCAGTTCATAAGGTCTAAAAAAAGATCATCTTTTTAGGGTTACAAATTGTGGTTGTTGCACAGTATCAAACTGACTGATAGGTCCAAACGATTGAAGTTAATTACAGAATGCTTGAGATCGGTTATGATGAACAATTTATGAAGGAGATTGTGTACAGCAATGAGGCACATTCCATGTCTGTCATATTCATCACTGTTCATCAGAATATGGGCTTCAGAAAATCCTTGTGCCTACACTGAACACAAGGTCAACACATGGTGTGACCTGATGCGTAAGTTTTAGGCCAATTTTTCTACGTGGAGCAGACTATGATGTCAACAACTACCTTGACATGTTGCATTGAATGCAGTGGCAGTGCCACAATTTCCAGAAGGTATCATTTCTATTTACCAAATTTAATATCACTTTTCCATTATAGTACTCCCTGCACAAAGTCACTTCATTTAATGTGTAGCAAACATCAACAATTAATTTCTTTACTCTATTCACCAAAACAAACAAATTTACCTTAAAATATATTAACCACAGCCCACCCTAAGATAAGAACTGTGTGCTGGTGATGAGTTGCATGCTGGTGTGCTGCAGACACATCACATCAAGCAGCTGTCACAGGCTGCTGTTGTAGCGTGGCTGGCAACCAAAAACTGTGTGGTGCCGTAGGCTGCATGCCGAGTCGAGAGGCGGACACAATGTTTGTAGACTGCCATCCTGTCACCACTCTTCTTCACGGAACTCACCACAACATCTACCTTATTGTAACACCAACTGTATAAGGATTGTAGACCTTTTTCTTTTGTCACACATTTACAATCCTTAGCGATGGACTTTTGTTACTATGATCAACTGTGCTCTTCTGTTTAACCTTTATTAGCGCCCTTCTTTTACTTCCCAAATTCTTGGCAATTTGTTCTCCCTATTTCTTTACCAATTCTTCTTATCTGTTTATACTACCTGTCTACAGCTAAATGTTCCATTGTTGATGTCAGTAGCCCTTAGCAACTGTACTTCTCCTTGGATATAAAAGGATAATCTTTCTTAAATTGATGTTCTTTTTTGATTTTCCACTCTCCTACTACCATACTTCCTTTCTCCTGGCCTATATTGTCAACATATGCAACTTGGTTTGGGTCTTAGTTTGTCCTCAGACTGGATGTGTGAGTATCATGTTCACACACAGGGAGGTTCACACACAAAGGCTATAGAAGTTTCTTTACTCCTTGAATTCCATATATGCTCACACAACAAAACTTCTCTGAATATACAGTCACCTATATTATTTATTACAGGATCCACAGCTGGTCCTGCTATTCACTTCCAGCTTCTCTTCTTCTTTGTGCCTTGATGGGGACCCCTACTTCAACAATTTAAGAAATACACTAAAAAGAGAGGTCAATTCTGATCTAGCACCTCAAACATCTCTTTCCACTTAAAACATGTATTCTCTCATCTGTTAAGAATACCACTTGGTCATATTACGTCATCTAGTCTTGCAGACCTTAATTTAAATATTTGCCTCCACCTCAAGTACTTGTTCCATAGCAAGATCAACAACAACAAGAACAAGAACAACTGGAGAAGATATCAAAGATACATTTTTACGTTTTTAATTCAAGTCTTATGTCTTCTCCATGAACATTTCTCATGACACTTTCCACTTGTGGCTGTACAGAACAACAAACGCCCACTACAGCAGATGGAGACATGCGCTGACTGTCCACTTCCACCAGACGGGCAGCTCTGCACAAACAGAAAGCCTAGCGGCAGTCTACAGCTCTCAATCATTCTCCCTTCATTTAAAACTTTTCTCTTTATTCACATGGATATTTTCATCTCTTGCAGAGCCTAAGAGATGTACATTGGCATTTTCCATTCTAAATGACACGTAACACTAACAGTAGCACTATCTCCATTTGCCTACATGTTCTTTTTTATTATTTCTTTTTTAGTGCCATTATTAATTGCAACTGGGAAAGAGATCAGTACATGTCAAGCATGTCTGACAAACATATCACTAACAAAACATTTCATTGAGACCTGTAAAGATAAACCAGGCAGCCCGAAATGGCTAACATGTACCAATATTTTTCCCAGTTGCATTTGGTAATGGCTCAAAAGCCTAAATTTGGGAAATAATTAAAAAAAACACACACACACAGGCAGATGGTGGTAGTGTCATCATTTTAAAACTTTATTATGACTTTGGTACAAGAGTTGAAAACTGAATAACAATAAGCTGTTTGAGTGTTCCAAGAAGAACCAAAAGTAATAGAAGTGGTTTGTTTGCAAAGCACTTTCAGTTTCAAGAAAACGGTTGCCTACTCCTTTGGTTACAGTGTAAATATTGTAACCTTTGCATTCTACAAACAATTAATGCTGAATATCACCACTGCAGAAAAAAACAAATTGCTACTTACCATAAAGAAGACACATTAACTTGCATATTAATTATGCCTGTCTGCAACTTAACGTGTCTCCTTTACAGTGAGTAGCAATCTATCTTTTCCTAAATTGTTGATATTCCTACCTGGAGTTTCCATTCTTTAATTAGTTCCAAATGGAATACAAGAACTTATATGCCACAAGTGATCAAAGAAATCAGAAAAAACAACAGAATAATAGCCAGAAATATTTTAATAATTGTGGCATTTCAGCCATGAAATTGATAATTCAATACTTTTTACATCATCAAACGTCGTTAATATCAAATATGCAAGACCAAAGGGAATTAAAAATACCATCAAGTTGCTAAAAGCAGCAATATTTTTCTATGATAGTGTTTCTAGCAGATTAGTAAAATCTTGTGAAAGGTTGATACAATTAACCTTGAGCCTCATCCATAATCAGTCCTCAACTCAAACAAAATTTGCTAAATACTTTTGAGTTTCACATGTAGCAGCCACCATATACCCTTATGAATGAAAACCTAGCAGAACTAAAAACAACCAAAATAATCCTGCTGGTATATTTTGTGACCTTACTGAAGCCTTTTACGTAACTAAATGGTTCAATTTTGTGGAACAAATCTGCAAATTTACTTCACAATGAACAGCTAACTGCATGTTCAGAAATGGTTCAAATGGCTCTAAGCATTATGGGACTTGACATCTGAGGTCATCAGACCCCTATACTTAGAACTACTTAAACCTAACTAACCTAAGGACATCACACACATCCATGCCTGAGGCAGGATTCGAACCTGCGACCATAGCAGCTGCGTGGTTCCGTACTGAAGCGCCTAGAACCGCACGGCCACAGCGGGCGGCCCACATGTTCTAAGGTGAGTTTTCGGCTTCAAAGGACCTGATGACAAGTCATATACTACTTATTCACAAAAAAGAGAAATATGAAATCAGTTAAATATCAATGTAATCTACATTTTGAATGTGACAAAAGGCAGTCATTGTAAGCAACATATCAGAAACAAGTGAAATTTCAAACATGCTTACTTGTTCTCCACAGATCCCTGAATGCAGAGATCAAATTCATCTGTCAAAACACACCACCACCTTTCAAAGGTCATCACTTTCTGGAAATAGAGGAAAGATAAGTCTTAATTATTGCATAAAGTATATCATTGATCTAAGTTTTATTTATACAGTGATCATTTCTTACTCATGCAATTAGTTGCACAACCAAGTCTCTTTTCTTTGCTGCACTAAATGGATGGAATAATTGTACTGAGATAATCAGAGTTGGTTTAAGGCCAAAGTGACTCAAGTGACCATTTGCAGCACTGCTGGTGTTGGTTATGCAAAAATAATCAGTTTCTATGCTCACTAGATTTAGATTTATTTTTAAAGGTCTTACCAAGCTATGGTAAGTAATGTACGAGGCAAGGAGTGAAAGGAAGAGGGGTGAAAAGGGGAGGGGGGTGCTAAATGTTATGCCACTTGCGTGGGAAAATGTTTTTGAAATAGCACTGGAGATAACACATATGAATAAACAATACTGGAGCATTATTTTACAATGTTTTCAGTGCAGTGCCCCCCCCTCCCCCCCCCCCACACACACACACAATTTTTTACTAGCACCCCCCCCCCCCACACACACACACACAAACACACAAACACACACATTTTTTCACTAGCACACAATATTTTTTATAAATGAAATTTCTTACCGGAATACAACAAATTGAAAAAAAATATGTGTTACGTCTTCTTCTTCTTAAAACATTCAAACAAATAATGGTCTATTTACTAACACACTCCTTTACTTTTATCTTGTACACTCAGGGTGGCTACATAAACATGCTATTTACAGAACTCTTTTTTTAACTGTGACATCCCTCGGATATTGACTGTAACCTGCATAGGACTGAGAGCTTCATAAAAAACAGATGGTGTTCTTCCAAGTTCCAACCAGTTACTAAACTGCTGAACAGGTGATAGTATGAAGCATGAAGGCTTTCTGCTACAACTGTGGGAATGTGCAAAAAAAAAAAAAACATAGCTACAATTAAATTGCAAAATAAGTAAGTCTCTTTTATTGCAAATTGTTTGCCTTTTAAGCAAACTTAGTCTAAATCAATCACAATGGCATACACATTGACATATGAATAGCCACATAAAGCAACAAAATTACTATCCTAGCAGCTGTCCTGTTTTGGAAACCATTAACAACGAGCTATCTCAATAAAAGCGATTTTCCTTGTGGCAATCAGCATAGGATGGTTTTTGTGATAGTAGTGATAAAATAATCTGGTATTTGTGATCAAACAATTTGGTATGTGGAACATCAGCTCCTACAGAAACTGTGTACCTCTTTTTACAGAAAACACCACAATTGCAACCACAAAAGCAATGGGGTAAATTTTGTCTTGGTGCTATCTTACAAGATTCGGGAGTGGGTCAAGAGGCAGGAAACTGCTTGATAAACAGGAAGAAAATAACATCTAAGGCCTAAGATGTAACTTCCAAATGCTTCAGGATAATGTGTCAGACTTAGTTACATTTTATATGAACAATGATTAACATGGGAATGCTATATTGCTACTCATCATATAGACGCAGCATTGAGTTACATTTTTTACAAACAATGAATAACATTAGTATGGGAAGAATATATTTCTATTCATCACACAGAGGCTGTGCTGAGCCACAGAGAGGCAAAATGAGAAGCCTGCTAAAATATTAAAGCTTTCAGACAAAGTCCTTCTGCATTAAAACACACACACACACACACACACACACACACACACACACACACACACACACACACACACACATTCACCCTAGCATAGCTCGCACACACATGACCACTGCCTCAGAGTACTAGAGTTCAACTGCGACTGTGACTGCATCTGCGTCTGATGAAACAGCAATCTGCTTGGATGGGGCGGTGTATGAAGACATAGGTTGTGGAAGGGAGAGGGTGGACTATCAGCTTACGGGTGGGGAATGATGCTGGTGCTGCCTGTGAGACTATCCAAGTGGGTTGCTAGAAGCAGCATCAAGAGACTGTGCTGGAAGAGTGTGGAAATGGGGAAGAGGAAAGGGAGGGTACAGAAGTACAGAAGAGGGAAAGAACTTCTAGGTGCATTGGCAAGATAGGTATTGCAGTGGGAGCTGGGAAGGGGGTAGGCAGGTGGAAGAATGGAAGGTGGAGGTGAGGGGGCATTCATGAACAATGGATATATTGTAGGAAGATTTCCCTGCTTGTTAGCCTGTTAGTAGTCATGCCCATGTAGAATGCGGCACAGTGTTTGTAACTAAGTTTGTAGATCTCGCAGCTGCTTACACAGGTGGTCCTGCCTTGGATGGGGTAAGAGAGGCCAGTGATATGATTGTAGTAGGTGGTAACAGAATGATGTATGGGACAGGTCTTGCATCTGAGTCTATTGCATAGATATGAGGCATGTACCAAGGAGTTGGGAACTGGGGCAGACTAGGGATGGACAAGTATATTTCGTATGTTGGGTGGGTGGTGGAATATCACTGTGGGAGGGATGGGGAGGATATTTGTCATTTCAGTTTTGACTGTCTCCTAACCTGTCCTAAAATATCCTCACTACTGTCTTCCCCAACCCTCCCATAATGATATCTTTTTGCCCACCAGTCCTAGACAATACTCTTATCCATCACTACTCCTCTCTTTCTCCTAGCCCCTTGCCTCAAGACTTATATCCCTGCAACAGACCCAGAAGCCATATCTACTCCAGTCCTATGACTGGCATCTCCTATTTGATCAAAGGCAGAGCCACCTGTGAAAACAGCCATATGATCTACCAAATAAGCGGTAACATCTGTGGCACATTCTATGTGGGCACGACCACTAACAAGCTATCTGTTTGCATGAAAAAGCTACTTTGTAAAAGGGGAGAAAGGGATAATGTGACCAATTTTAGACCCATTTGTATGCCAATAGTGTTTGCTTAAGTTATTGAAAAGGCTGTGTATGTAAGGATAATTGATCATTTTATTTCACATAATTTGCTATCAAATGTCCAGATCAGTTTTAGAAGTGGTTTAATAACTGAAAATGCTATATTCTCTTTTCTTTCTGACATACTGGATGGATTAAACAAATGGTTTCGAGCACTAGCCATCTATTTTTAATCAACTAAGGTGTTCAGTTGTGTTGATCACAAAATATTGATACAGAAGTTAGACCATTACAGAATACAGGTAGTAGCTCACAGCTGGTTCACTTCTTCCCCAACCCCTACCCTACTATCCCTCCCACTCCTCAACCTGTGCCGCCTCCTTTTACATGTCTCTCACTCCAGCAGTTGTTGCTCATGTCAAACACAGTCACCGTCGGGCCTTAATAACCACAGACAGTAGCCGTGTGTGTGTGTGTGTGTGTATGTGTGTGTGTGTATGTGTGTGTGTGTGTGTGAGAGAGAGAGAGAGAGAGAGAGAGAGAGAGAGTTCTACTTCTGAGGAAGGACTTTTTAGGAGATTGTGCATACTTCCAGTGTCCTTTTCATTGTGCTGGCCCACAACTCGATGACTCTGCTACATTACGAGTAGAAATCTATCCTCTATATTATTGTTCTTACATCCCGGACCTTCCATTGATCAATCAATAATATTTGTAACTATACAAGCTCTCAGGTAATGTAGTTACCATTAACAAAAAGTTATATCAAATGAGTATGTGAAGCAACTACCAGACCGCATTAAATGAAACAACTGAACACATACACTTGACAGCACAAAAAGTTCCCCACCCTTAAGAATTCTAAGCCTTGTCATATGCATGATTTGACAACACAGGATGCAGAAACTGTAAGATGTAGACATTGTCTTTCGCTTGAGTTGTTAGAGTGTTGTACCACTCGTGGTCTAGCGGTAAATGCCATGCAATGTAGATGCACAGTTGTATGCTCCAGTCTATTCATTCCTTTATTTTTTAACTGCAGTTTGACTGCCTGCTAAAAGTGTGAACCTGATGAAACCTCAAAGGTAATCTGCTTCACTTTCTAACCACACAGTAATAACAAAAGAGCCTTTGGCTGCATCAAGATCACAACAGTTTATGCTTAAACATTTCCTCACCCTACATAACCACTGCAACCCAGCTGCTCACCACCAGGCATCTGACACTGGTTGTGGTCCGAACAGATGAATGTGGTGCATCTGCGTTTGGAGTACATTTATGCTCTCACACTGATAAGCATGAAATTATTTACTAGCATAGTTGGATTTTCTGCAGTAAATAACTTTAGTAAATCAAGTGAACATGGAGCTACATAAAAGGTATGAGTGTACACTCCTGGAAATGGAAAAAAGAACACATTGACACCGGTGTGTCAGACCCACCATACTTGCTCCGGACACTGCGAGAGGGCTGTACAAGCAATGATCACACGCACGGCACAGCGGACACACCAGGAACCGCGGTGTTGGCCGTCGAATGGCACTAGCTGCGCAGCATTTGTGCACCGCCGCCGTCAGTGTCAGCCAGTTTGCCGTGGCATACGGAGCTCCATCGCAGTCTTTAACACTGGTAGCATGCCGCGACAGCGTGGACGTGAACCGTATGTGCAGTTGACGGACTTTGAGCGAGGGCGTATAGTGGGCATGCGGGAGGCCGGGTGGACGTACCGCCGAATTGCTCAACACGTGGGGCGTGAGGTCTCCACAGTACATCGATGTTGTCGCCAGTGGTCGGCGGAAGGTGCACATGCCCGTCGACCTGGGACCGGACCGCAGCGACGCGCGGATGCACGCCAAGACCGTAGGATCCTACGCAGTGCCGTAGGGGACCGCACCGCCACTTCCCAGCAAATTAGGGACACTGTTGCTCCTGGGGTATCGGCGAGGACCATTCGCAACCGTCTCCATGAAGCTGGGCTACGGTCCCGCACACCGTTAGGCCGTCTTCCGCTCACGCCCCAACATCGTGCAGCCCGCCTCCAGTGGTGTCGCGACAGGCGTGAATGGACGGACGAATGGAGACGTGTCGTCTTCAGCGATGAGAGTCGCTTCTGCCTTGGTGCCAATGATGGTCGTATGCGTGTTTGGCGCCGTGCAGGTGAGCGCCACAATCAGGACTGCATACGACCGAGGCACACAGGGCCAACACCCGGCATCATGGTGTGGGGAGCGATCTCCTACACTGGCCGTACACCACTGGTGATCGTCGAGGGGACACTGAATAGTGCACGGTACATCCAAACCGTCATCGAACCCATCGTTCTACCATTCCTAGACCGGCAAGGGAACTTGCTGTTCCAACAGGACAATGCACGTCCGCATGTATCCCGTGCCACCCAACGTGCTCTAGAAGGTGTAAGTCAACTACCCTGGCCAGCAAGATCTCCGGATCTGTCCCCCATTGAGCATGTTTGGGACTGGATGAAGCGTCGTCTCACGCGGTCTGCACGTCCAGCACGAACGCTGGTCCAACTGAGGCGCCAGGTGGAAATGGCATGGCAAGCCGTTCCACAGGCCTACATCCAGCATCTCTACGATCGTCTCCATGGGAGAATAGCAGCCTGCATTGCTGCGGAAGGTGGATATACACTGTACTAGTGCCGACATTGTGCATGTTCTGTTGCCTGTGTCTATGTGCCTGTGGTTCTGTCAGTGTGATCATGTGATGTATCTGACCCCAGGAATGTGTCAATAAAGTTTCCCCTTCCTGGGACAATGAATTCACGGTGTTCTTATTTCAATTTCCAGGAGTGTATTTATCAACTGTCATTTTCTAATTTAAAATTCTAGTATTTGACTTGCAGTTATGAACTGGATTTTTCATAATTTGATCTTTTTAACATTGTTTATGCATTATAAACTAAGTAGCACGAGGAAGATATCTAATATATGTGACATACTGTTTGCTGTGGGTTTAACAGAGGGGTGAATGCACCTTGAAGCATTTGTGTGAAGTGTGGAACGATATTAGGAAAACCAAATCAGAAAAGCATTTTCTTGTTTCTTTCATTCTGGCATGAATGAATTTCCACATTCATGAAGTTTCAATAATTGACATATGTGATGAACTGTTACCATTTAACTTTCGTGCAACATTTGCATTCAACTGCCAAAGTTAAGAAGTCAATAGTAGAAGTACTACATGCCATAATTAACAGCAACAAAAATCAAACTGGTGTATATTACTGCATTTTGGTTTCAGTGTCATCAGTTCACTCATAGAGCTTCCCTATGCCATAGCTATCAACATTGAGAAGATGCTGTTATAAAAGACATGGCAAATATGAAGGCTCCTTCACCTGTCAGTTAACTCCAAAATGAAAAATATGTCTGAAGTGTTAGACCCTTTCCTCTTGTATCTATTTCATAACACTTCAACAATATTCATAAGATTCAACTACACACAATCCAGTTCATAACTACACATCAAATATTGGAAGTTCAAATAAGAAAATGGCAACTGATAAATATATTCACAATAACCTACACCTGTGTAACTGCATGGTGTCCACCCCATTTATCAAAGTTATTTCATGCGGAGAATCAAACTAAGCAAAGAAACAATTTAAATGCGAGAGCAGCAAGGTGCCAAAAATACGTCGCAATGAGCTCAACTGGTCAGATGATGGCTGGCATCAAGAGACCAGTGGCAGATGGCTGGTTGCTGCTCTATGGAAAGAAAACTCTCGACTATAATCTATTCCGATCTTGATGCAGCCATGAGCTCTTGCACAGAAGATTAGAAAGTGAAGCAAATTATCCCTGAGTTTCTATCAGACTGATACATTAAGTACACAGCCGAAATGTTGTTAAAAAATAAAAGAATGAGAGGACTTAAACTCTCAACTATGCATCTACATTGCGCGACATTTACTACCAGATACAACACTGTAACAGCTCGAGTGGAAGACAACATTTCCTCCAACACATACACATACTATAGTGTTGCCAGATTGTGCAGACGGCCAGACTTAGAATTCTTAGAGGACAACTAGTTTTTGTGCAGTCAAATGTAAACAATAGGTTTATCTGGGCTTGCCCAACTTATACAATACAGTATTACAGAAAAAGTATTCAGTATTATATTTACAGACTGCAAGAATGAAAGACGTAAGCAAGATGTAGACAACATTTTAAAAACCCAATATGTCTGATAATGTTAGTAATCTTCCAACGTGTTGAGATGCCTCAGATCACCAGTTATTTTGGCTACAGAGAATGTTGCTGTCTTCAGCTGATTTCTGTGGGATGGACTGTTACACAACTGTGTGGGTAAAAATTTAGCTGTCTATTGTGTTGAAACTAAATGAAACACCACACATCTGCAGGATATGTGCAACAAGGAGTGGGAACCAACTGCTGAATGAAAACTACCTCAGTATGTAAGCCATCTTGAAATACAAACTGTGGTTGGTTAAGTATCCCATAATGAAGGAAAGAAAAAAAGTTCTTGTCCTGGCACAGAGTTGACAATGATATGAAGAAAAGTTTGTTTGTCGTTATGCTGAATAACATATGTGTGAATAGTTCTATGTTCTAGATTTGACCAATTTCTTTTTACATGGTGAGTTAATTGTGAGCAAGTTTTACCATGCATTCATACTATTGATTCACCTCAATAGGTAATTAATTCCCTACCTTCAGTGTGGATGTACACTTACATTCAACCTCCAGTGGGAATATAAAATCAGCGAGAAAGTACAACATGGACAGGGACTGCTGATTGGTGCCACTGAGTGGCAGTGAGAGTCTGCTGGGGAGCACGATGAGGTAGTCTGCGTTTTTGCAATAAACACTGTGTCCAGGTGGCATTGCAGTTAATGTGACTGCCTAGTAACCAGAAGATCATGAGTTTGAGTCCCTCTACAGCACGCAATTTCACTCATCGCTGCTGACTCTGTGTAAAGTCTCGATGCAGCTAATATCATTAGTCCCTTCCCTTTCTCTGCCTTCCTCTCCCTCCAACTACAATTGCTGTCATAGCTGTGGATTCAGTGTGGTGTGTGTTCTTCCAGAAATGTCCAAAACAATAGACACCATGCTCATATAATAACTGAAAGTACTTCCTCAGGCTTCACTACGTCGGAAAAACCAGAAGAAGAAGAAAATGAAAGTTATATTTTTAGGTAATGCCTGCTGAAATGGTTATCAGGGGGATGACACACAATCCCCATGTGTGACGTTTTCTTTATTTTACACTGACAGTACCATATTAAGTGGTGTTGGCCATTATGACATATTTTTTGTTTTAGGAGATTTCCTTCTGGTGGCACACAGTCCACCTGGTTTCACTTTGAATGATCCTCTGTTTATGTGGTTTGTTCTTCTTCAGTATTCTAGTGAGACAGTACTTAATCTTAACATCTACATTTGTCAAACCATTGGTCATACTTGCATAACCAGTTGATATTATCATTCACATGCTCAGTAGTTGTAGCTGACAAGCTATGGAAGATATACAATTGTGCAGATGTTTCAGCTGTCGATCTGCACCTTCCCCAACATGCTGTGGTTGTCCACAACAAAGACTCCATAACTATTGTTGTCCTCCCCAACCACGCCATCTGCACAGCAGCTATGGTCTAGGTTATTTTGTGTGCACTGAGTAAGACTTCAGGAAGTATTGTAAGGTATTAGAACAAAGGTGACTGACTCGTTTATCCAATGAACCTTCAGTACCTTCAAAGCCACCATAAGGGTGACTCTTCAAATTACGGACCAATTTCATACACTTTCCTGCTCAAGGAAGTACCAAGATCATTGTGAAATGTAGAAGAGACCATTCTCACCTACGGGAAGAATGCAGTTTTCAACATGTGATTTGATCACATAGTGTAAATATTTGAACAAACTATCTGTTGAGAATATATATCATACATAAGCTTCAGCATATACACATGTAAGAAATAAGCAATTCAATCTAGGCTCAATGCTTCAATGAGGAGTATTCAAAGGAACATTCATTGCTGTGTAACAAATGAAAAGTATGCAAACAGCTTTAAGGTATTACAAACAATGTCTGAAATTTATTTAATCATCCTGTGAGATGCCGTAGTCTTCTTACACTGTCAAAATGAAAGCTTATGACAGGAATATAGCACCAGATCTAAATTTGTGCTCCGTTTTATGTCTGTAATTGATTTTCTAATTTATTTTGACAATTTATTGTTAATATCTTTTGTTACAGTATGAAATCAGTAATTGTTTTGTGGCTTAGATTCTCTTGCTGACTTACAAACGAATATAAATTCTGTACTAATTATAAACATTTGCAAAAAGAATCACAAGGATTCTTGAAGTATTTATTTGGTTCTATTTGAAAATATATTAACAAATCCAGCCCTTCATTAATTCCAAAGTAATTAACAGGTTTGTAAAAAAGTATTGTTTCTATATCTATATCTGTTAATTTCATCATTTAAACAAATAATTCAGCTTAACCCCTGTGTAGAACAAACTGTTAAAAAGAACCAATTTTTCAATGTATTCAGTTAATTTAATGATTTATGTTTTAATTGTAACTTCTGCAACTTAAACACTGAACAACATGTAGTTTCAGTGCCTATTACTGAGATGATGTATAAAGGCCCAATTTTTGGTCCTGAGACAATCAGTCCACAGGCGATTTTCAGATGAGAAACCTGTGCTGGTTAGGACAACAACAATGCATCAACTTAACTGTGAAATATGTGTAATAGATCATGTGTTAAAACAATGACAGTGTTTATTCAATATGTAGCATATTATTCTGCAATAACTGTGTGATCAAGTTTTTACTGCTCATAGGTGTTCAAACTGATGTTTGCCTGAATACTATTAATGAGGTTCATCGAAAGTTAAGCAACAGTGCACTGGCCATATTAACTGTGTTTATTGGCAGGTCATGAACAGTGAAAGTAAAGAACTAGGAACGCAACTGTGCACCTGTTGGCTACATTATTTACAGTAGTCAGTGTTGAAATTCCACTCCCCATTTTTCAGTCGGTAACACAACGCAATATGTTGACACCAAGGACCATCAACAAACAAATAAAGCAGGTGAACATCATGTATAGTTCCCTTCTGGGTGATGATTATCGTAATTGGGCAAAATAAACTAGGACTCACGAACTATGAACACTAACTCAAGAACAGTTTAAAATACAGTGATTATAACGAAGGAAGTGCAACAGCAAATCAGCGAATGGGTTTCATGGCCACAGTATGACAGCAGCCAATCAGCTAGTGGGTTCTATGGAAGCAGCCATTGAGTACAGGAGCAGCAAATCAGCACGCACATAGACGCAGCTGTGCAGACGATGAATCGACATGATGATTACTGCTGCAACTGCAGCAGCAGAAGCAGCAGCAGCAGCAGCAGCAGCCGCAGAAGACGAGTGAATAAGAATAAGGTAGTTTCATAAAAAAAGTCATTTTATATTAAATTATGCATAATGAGTGGCCTTAACGAACAAGACAGTGTGATGAAAGAGAAGGGACAACAGGGAACTGGTTCTGTAAATGACATGCATGTAACTTTGTATGATGGGGACGAAAGCCCTATTGTAGATGAAACGATAAAAGCGTCATGTACACTGTATGGTGATGGAAGTGAAATGGATGAAAACAGTACTGAAGTGGATGAAATCATTAAGGTTAAGGGGGAGTAGTGAAAGTCAGCGAGGGCAACATGTTAGGGCAGACGAAAAATTGGAATCAATGTTAAAAGAAATTATGAGTAGTATGTGTATGAAAGAAGACATTATTAAGGTGGAAAAGAAAACTCATAGCATTAGAACTGACATGGTTAGCTTCGAGGACAAATTGGAGAAATAAATTAAAAAGGAGATTAAGGTAGTCAGCTCTAATCTTTCAGAATTAAATAAGAAGGTTGAAGCAGTAGCTAACGATTGTGATGAAAAGATAAAGAAAGTAGCACATAACATTAATGAGAAATTAACATTAATGAGTAGTAAATGTGTAGAAGACAGAAAGAAGCTTTGCGATGACTATAATAGGAGGGTGCAGTCTTCCAAAAAACAGCATAAAGATAAAGTCAAAGCAGCCAGGAAATTTTGTGCTGAAAACAGGGTTAAACTTGAACCAAATCAATCATATTAAAAATGATTTAGAAACAGACGTGGAAACCAAGTGTGCAGTAGTGGTAGAGGAAAAACTGGTAAAAGTAAATAATAATGTAGATTCCAAATTGGCTGATATGGAAAAAAAGATGTAAGAAATACAAAATCTAAAGTATAGAATATGTAGTGTCCCAATCAGAACTTCATTTGTTAGTTGTAACAAATTTAATAGTTTTGAACCATATGTTCAAGTGCATCCATAGGATCTCATTAGAAAATTTAATAATTTGCTTGAAACATGCAATCACAAGGAGAAAATGTCATTTGTGAGAGATTTTTTTAAAGGGGTAGCTCACGGGTGGGCAGCTCAGGTAGCTGATAGTTGTACTTCAGGCATAGTCCGTAACAATACAGGCAGTGTAGGAAAAAATGTTACCTTCATAGTCTCAGATGTTATTGAATTTAGTTTATATTTCTGCTCCAAGATACAGCCCTCCAAAAATGACGCTGTGCATACCATTTTGAGGATGTGAATTTTTGATAAAATTTTAAAATCTCTGGAACATTTCTAGATATTTTATTGATTTTTTTATTTGAAAGCTAACTGCTTTATGATTACAAAGAAATCCTCCATTTGGACTTATCTGACAAAGTTCTTTTACTATAGCATTCTGAACTTTTTTTATTTAATTTATGGAATTTTTTTTTTCAGAAATTCCAATCTGTAAAATTTTGATTTTTTTCTGTTGATTAGTACCATATTATTTTACATTCCCTGAAAAGGGGAGCCTCCACTTTTGAGTTGAACAGGTTTCACAAACAATTGAAATTTTTGCCTTACATAAAGCATGTTATATTATCACATTATCACATAACAGGCTCATAAAAATCAAAACCTACCCTTATTTAACAAAATTTTAGTAGTTTGAAAGACGAGTAAGAGACACATTTTTCAAGCATTTTAAATGATTCCAAAACGTATGTGAAAGGTCCTAAGACCAAAAAGTTTCAATTTATATAACTTATGTGTACTCTGTTTTGTACCGAAATTAGCCAGTTAATGAACTAAAAATGTGTTCCAGTGCTTCAGTATCTTCCTTTAATATAGAGTGATGCCTTCCTGTTGAACCAATAGGAACTGGAGCACTTGAGAACATTGTGAACAGAAGGTGAGCACTGATGGCATTGTTGCTGTCCTTCAGCTGGAAACTTACATCCAGCAATTGGTCCATGTGGTAGCATAAATTTCACTACAATTTCGTTTAACTCATAACTAGTGTCTATAAATCTCTGCAATCCCAGTCACACACACATGCCACAAACATCCCCCTTCTCAGGTTGTGAACCTGAATATTATCCTACTGTTTCTGAGGTGTTGGCTGAATGAATGAAATGTCTTCTTTCTTGCTCTTTAAAGTGAGTCCAAAAATGTGTCTTCTGAATTTCTTTCACAGGAGTAATTTTTTTGGGCCATTCTTCTTTTTTCTGCTCATGGAATTCCTTCGTTTTCCTCTTTGGACAAAAGAACGAGGGCTGTGGATGTGTAAGATTTCACAACTCTCATAAAATCCTTAGCATTCTGTATTGCAGCTATATTTGGAATGGAAAGATTATGTTTTGAAGCATGGTGCTTCGTCAGGCCTCCTACATCACAAGACCCCTTCCCGAGACCAGTAGCACTGTGTACCCAATCAGTTGGCACAAGTGACTAACTCAATTCAAACAGCTGGTAATGATTTTTAAAATGATTAGGAGCATCATCAGAAATAATAACAATCTTCTCTGTTTGCAGTTGAAGAACTTTTTGTGCACTGCTAGCAAAGCATGTGCTGAGTCACATCCTGTGTCATCACTTATAACTGTAAAACTTGTGGTCTTGTTTTGAAAATGTCACTCCTGTAAAAATTGAAACCTGGTCATTACACCAATGGTACCCTTGTTTTATGTTACAGACTACTAATGAGTTCACACGCCTAACAGAGGCATCATATGTCATGTACTCCAGTAAGTTCTTCAAAGTTACCACACAACGTTCAAAATTCATGCCGTACACACATAAATAGACATCTCTAGGTGGGTTGGAACAACCCACTTAAGTCGTAGTGCATAAAATTTTGATCTTCCGATATGTGAAGTTGTATTGTTGCTCTTATAAATTGCAAAAGTTTCTTTAATACTGTAAGTCATGTACCTCTACACTTTCACAACTTTTTGACCTTCACCTGTTAGTGTTATAGTGTCTTTTTTGTTGGCACTCTGACAAGAAGGGTCCCATTTATCTTCCAGATAAAATGACTGCACTATAAGAACCTGAGCTGCTTCTACAGGATGACAATAATAGGGATCTGGTCTTCCAAAGATTCCTTTTACAGACTTCATATTTCTTGATTTGTCTACCATGTACTTTGATACTGATGGAAAGTGATTCAAAATTGTTTTCTTTAAAAATGTCTCTGGAATAATAGTTAAAACTTGCGCCTTTTCACTGTAGGATGCACAATATACAACAGCTGAATTGATATTTGTGAAAAATTCCTGGCTAGAGGTGCAAGAGGGCTTTGATTCATTTTCTTCTGAATTTCTACTTTTGAGAGTACGGTCAGTTTTGCTGCAGTGTATTTGTCCATAGCTTTAGTCATTTTTCTGCACTTTCTTCATGCATAGAGCTGCTGATTCAACTGCACTGACCACGGTTTCTTAACAGGACAAACATCTACCTCTGTAGTTGACTGATTCAGAGTATTTAATTTCTCCTTTACTGATGCAAAATTTGCATCATCTGCGCCATGGGAGGCTTCACATTGTTCAGATACTATCATTGTTGTTATTCTGTCAAAACATTTAGAACACAAAAAGTCATCGCTGGAAACATCTTTACTTTGAAACAGAGTCTTCAAATGAGAACACTTATTCCCAACCTGAACAAAGTCTGCTTTTTCTGTTTGTCTTATATTTCACTCTTTTATGAATATGCAAATAGTCAGCACGGTTCACTCTCCTGTGGCCCCAGTCAGAAGACATTTCAAACAGTCATTTTCAAAAAACACGCTGCAACTGTGTCGACTGGCAAATTCCTCATGAAAACACAGAACGCACTGGATGGTCTCAGATTTCTTAGAAGCCTCTTCAGTAAACAAATTAGCGCTGAACAACTACAATACAGAAACCTGCAATGAACACCCACAACAAAGAAACTGACAAGAAACTACCACCAAGTGTAAGAAATATCTTCAACAATGAAAGTGAAAAGAAGTAAATGCAAAAAAGAAAGTGATAAAAAATAACTGCAACAAAGACAATAGAAATAAACATTGTAACAAAGAAATTAGTAAGAAACAACTTCAGTGGAGTCATATATTACCCATGAAAGTTGAAAAAAAATGATTTTTTTTAAATAAAACCTGTCCAACTTAAAAGTGGAAGCTATCCTTTACAGAGAGTACTACATAGTACTAATCAACCAAAAAAATCTAACTTTTCAGGATTAGCATTTTTGAACAAAAAAAAATCCGAAAATTATTTAAAAAAATAAAATTCAAAAGGCGACAGTAAAAGAACTTTGACAGATATGTCCAAATGGAGGATATCATTGTAATCATAAAGCAATTATCTTTTAAATAAAAAAAAAACTCTTAAAATATCTAGAACAGATACAGAGATAAAGCGTTTCAAAAATTTTTCCTAAATTCGCATCTTCAAAATGGTGTTCACAGTCTCATCTTCGGAGGTCTGTATCTTAGGGCAGGAATTTTTTTTTTTGGAGAAAACAAAAAATTATAGGTTTTTTACTTACTCCTGAATTTAACAGATGCTAAATTCAATAACATCTGAGCTTATGAAGTGATACATATCATGTCTTCATGGCACAGCTTTGAAAAACCAATTCTAGATGAATACTGGTCCAAAGAGAAGCAGCAGAAAGTTTTGAGTGAATTTTGTGGAGGAGAGAGATTTGCCTCTAGGAAGAGTACTATGAAAGGATTCTGTCAGCTTTGGATTAAAAAACTGAAATATTTGGACAAAGAGCTAGCTAGTGGGTTTAGAAACTAAGTTGCCTGAGAAAGTTAGAGATTTGCTCGTACCTGCCCCTACAGGTAATATTAGTAATATCTGAGTCATATTCATAAAGTGGAGAGGGTGAAGCCCTCAGTGGAAGATTGTAGGAGGAATTTTGATGACAATAATCAATTAGGGAGAGAATTTTAGTTAAATAGGATGAACAGGACTAATTACAGTAGAAATTCAAGGAATGGTTGGGTGGAAGATAGCCAGAATGGACACGGAAATAGTAGGAGAAATTCAAGGAAAAGACATGGGGCAGATTATTTTAATTCTGGATCAAACCATTTAAACTAGATAATGCTCCAGTTTTGGCTCGCACTAGAGCAGGTAGTGATGAAGAACCATGTGTATATAAATGTGCTGTAATTACAGGTAAGGGTAATGTAAATGATAGTAGTAAGATGTTTGTAATTTCTAATTCTAGTGAGATGTTGAATGATGGTGTGGGTAGCAATATTTCTTTCCAGGGAAAGGATAAATGAGGATTTGTTGTATGAAGAAGATCAAATGGTAAGTAAAAAGGAAGTGTGGCACCCTGTAACAAAAGCAAGTGATGGTGTTTACTGGACAATGGTAGCGATTTGAATGGTATCTCACAGGCATTTTTTGAAGCTATTAAGAACACAGAGGGTGTAGTGGTGATGCATGTTTCTGGAATAAGAATTATTGGTGCTACTGGTAAGCTACCAAAGTGTGCTAAACAAGAGGTATTATTAACTGTGAAATACGTGTAATAGGTCATGTGTTACAACAATGACAGTGTTTATTCAATATGTAGCATATTATTCTGCAATAACTGTGTGACCAGTTTTCTACTACTAATAGATGTTTGACAGTAAACTATGGTAGCAGTATGCTGATGTTTGCCTGAGAACTATTAACGAGGCTTATCGCAAGTTAAACAATAGCGCACTGGCCATATTAACTGTGTATATTGTGGGGTTGTGAACAGTGAAAGTAAATAACTGGGAACGCAACTGTGCACCTGTAGCTACATTATTTACAGTAGTCAGTGTTGAAATTCCACCGCCCATTTTTCAGCCAGTATCACAACACAGTACGTCAACACTGAGGACCATCAGTGAAGAAATAAAGTAGGCAAACGTCGCAAGCTGACACATTCATTTCCAGCTGGTACAAACCCATTCAAAAAAATATGCTTGTTCTTCACTTCACTAGATTAGATTGTCTTAGATACACTGTTCAATGTATAGATCAATAGTTAGGAGGTCCTAATGGATGTAAAGTATGTCAGAACACAAAGAAACAAGGAAAAACAATTTTCAAACCAGCCCATGATTGATTAGAAATTCACTTAGAATACCACTCCAAAAGTACCACCACGCTTTGTAGCCTACTGGATCCCTTTAATAGAGCCTGCACTTTATGTACCAGCTGTTTGTTATTATCAGTACTAGTTATATATATATGTGTGTGAAATGTGTTCCAGAACAACTGGGATATACTAATAAAATCTCCTAGGTTTCCAGAGCAGCACAAACAAGAGTTAAAACTCAAGTTTTTAAAGATAATCACCATCTTCTTCATCTGGGGATGTGCCCATATGACATCTAAAGCATTCAGTGTGAGTGTAGGCCATGTTACATGGAGCAGACACAATGTCGTATTCAGCAGTACTGCCTGGAGCACATCAGCTCTGGGGCAGAGAGACAAATTGGCAGTCACTGAGCACAGTTTGGAAGAAAACTGCATGTTGTATTCTGAATGAGCAAGAGTGCTTTGTAATGCAGTGTAGTTTGGGACAGCATGATAAAGGAATCCATCAAATTTAGGGCTAAAAACGGCCTCAGAAACAGAGATGGTGACTATTAACAAAGTTCTGCTTTGGACCTGTTACTTGCCATAACACACTGTGAGCACTCAGAGCTGAGAGATATCTGTACAATGTGCTAGTTGGTATCTGACTGAACATGCTGGGATTCAAGTACACTCCCTCATCTGCTCCAATCTGTGCTGGGTCAAGGGCAAGGACAACTCAACTCGCTGCAGTACCTGTATAAGATCAAGCAAGATGACATTTCAACACTTCACCATAAGACGATGGTAGCGACACTCATCGAACTGTCGCATCTGGAAACCCGAGAACTTTATATTAGTTCAACACACAAGAAAGATGACGATGTTTTACATATACATGTTGGCACCAATGACATTTATTTGGTTTTACTATTTTGTCATGTATATGGTATAATATGTGGTTCTTTAATACAGAATGTCACAATCCCTTCAGGTCAAAATAATACCAACAGTAAAGGACACTAAAATGAGTATTTTGAGAAAAGAAACAAATGGTTGGAAGTGTGTATTTCAGGTAGTATAAGGTCTTGAATGTACAACATTTTTGAAGTAAATGTGTGTAAACTGTTTATGCTTAGTAGTAAAGCAACTGCCTTCAAACTGACAACCGTAACACTATCTTGAAAAATAATACACTATTGCCTACCCTCTCTTCACAGAGGAGTTGAATGAAAAGAAAATGGATTATTCATGCCACAGACAGTCAGCAAATGTTCTCAACAAAGACTTGTTTACAGAGTAGAATTTGAAAAGATGGTGTTGGATCCTGTGACAGGACATTAATCAAGCACTACTGTCATTCCATTTCAAATGTATCAGATTTAAAGATGGTCCTCACTTGACCATTTCTGAATCCAATGGCTTTTTTGGAGTAGGTTCAATGATGTCTTGGATGAACATGTACAAAGTTTCAGCTTGATATTTCTTTTCGTTCCAGTTCTTCAGCTTGTCATAGTCAGGGGTCTCAGTTTCCACAACCTACATGCATGCCATAATGTTAACTGGATAACATTCATGAAAGGTGCTCTTAGCTTATAAGATCCTGCTTTTCTATACTAAACAACATTTTGTGCTGAATAAGAATACATTACTAATTACATGGAGAGCTGCATCAAACCAGTCTCAGGACTGAAGACCACAACAACAACTAATTACATCTTTAAATACAGAGTTGGCCAGAAAAATATATACACACTTTAAGGAACCATGGTTACTGTATATGTTCAAAATGTTCACCGTTGGCGGCTATGCACATAACAGAATGACGAGCAGTCACCGCAACTACATCAGTCAATGTTGCAGTGGAGATCGCTGCACATGTTGCTGTAATCTCCTGGCAAAGTACCTCCAGCATGTGTGGCTTCCTTTGATAGACATTATCTTTCACACTTCCCCACAAGTAAAAGTTCATAGATGTTAGATCTGATGACCGTGGAGGGAACTTAATGGGCATCTTCATCCAATACAATGCACCATCCTGTTGGTAGAAGACCTCTTCATCAGCTCTATAAAGTGCATGTGTATCTGGCAAAATTGATGTGCATAACATTTCCAGGTACACTTCACCAGTGACAGTACCATCGAAGAAAAAGGGTCCTACAAAGATCCTAGATGATAGTCCACACTGCACATGAACCCCTAGTAGATTGACTGCTTTATCCACATAAACATGCAGATTTTCTGGTGCCCAGTACACACTGTTATGCTGATTCATGGTTCCCTTAAGTTTAAATTGTGCCACATCACTCCACACTACCTTCATCACAAATTGCATTCAGTGTTCAGGATCATCATCATTAATCGTGTGCAGTAATTGTGGAGTGTCAACTTTCCATTTTGCAACTTTCAGAATTCAATGTACACTTGTACTGCAAACCCCCACTTCACGTGCACATTGCGTAGCAGACTTCTGTGGAGAATTAACAAACGCCAACAAAGCAGGACTTGTAGCTGTATGCTGTCTTCCTGATCTTCCTTTGTGAATATCACAATTTGTTCCATGCAATTAAAACTTGACAATGATGCTTTTAATTGCTAGGTGGGTTGGTGGTTCTGTTTCCAACTACCACCTCCACTGATGTCGCACATCAAAGTTGAAAAACAATTTCACAATAAATCTTCATTGCTCGAATGTCATGTGTGTTCCAGCCATCTCGTTTTATCAATACTGAGATGAATGTGCTAACATATGTTGAGCCAAAGAACATACTACAACACACTCATAACTCAAATGGAACAACAATATTGATATCGCGATAGAGCCTGACAAAAGAGTGTATAGATTTTTCTGGCAGACTGTACATGTGTTGACAGCTGTAAAACTTCAAAAATAGTAGAAAATTCACTTTGCGTCCATGAGAGTCCCTCTTTAATCAGCCATAATTCAAAATTTAATGGGCGGATTCAGCCACGAATTGGTAATATGATGCACAAACATGCTGTCTTCTTGTGCCTTTCTGCAATAGCCTCAGTTCCTCTCAAAGAAAATATATGCACTTGCCAGTTTAATGAAAATATTTTGGGTGCCAAATTTTGGATAATTATGGAGGTCTATATCTCAGCTGTATGTTCTTTGATCTTCTTTGTCTTGCTGTCCCTGCAAAGTGCAGAACAATTCCAACATTTCAGGTTGGACATTTGTCCTAGTATTTTTGTGTTTTACATTTAGGAATCTTAAGTTTTTGAAGTCATGTTACTGTTTTAAGCAATAAAATAACTCTTTTAATTCTAACAAATACAGTTTTCAGATATACATACTAAATTGTCTGCAAAATAATAAATAAAAGTAATGCATTTCAACATTTTCTGCAATTCTTTCCTTGGGAACATAAATCATTCCAGTTGACTTCATGCAGTGTCTGCCATAATGAGCAAGGTTCCCTGTAGTTTGTACACTGAAACTCTTCCTGCAGCACATCTCATACGCTACCACTTTCATTAACAACTGAAACACACACCTCTCATTCTTTCTATTGCTTCCAACATACTTCCTCATACATGTCACTGTCATCTATAAGATTAATTAACCTGGGATCACTGGCTTTAACTTACAATTAATAGAATTTTGTGCCACTCTCTTTTCTTTGCCTGTACTACAAACCAATGCTTTGATAGTATTTGGCAAATTTGGAAATTCTTCACTTAAACATTTAATAAGAAACTCCATATTTGCATGGTACCTTCAGGTACAGATATTATGTGGCATTTTAGATGTCAGTAAAACATTAGTGGGTATAGGATCAAAAAATTATGTTTTTTCACCACAGCTGTAAAATGTGGAAATTGAGATTTAAAAAGTTCATATGCTTCCATTACTGTTGTCAACATTATTCACTGCTGCACCTTATACTTTTTTTGGTAATTATATCTCTATGAACCAAACAATCTCTCTTTCCTGAAAGATTTCTTGAGAAAAAATTTTGGACTTTTGAAATAAGTCCTTTAGTATAAATTTTACACCCATGCAGTGGTATTTCCATTCTGGAAGAAGAAGAAGCAGCTTCAGTTTCTGGATACTGTTATAACAGCTTCTTCACCACAGCGCTTCTTTTATTGGGGCTCTTAGGCAATGCTTCTTTGTCCACTGACTGCCTTTCCTAGTGAACTTGCTGGCTTGTATGGTTGAACTAATGAGTTACCGGACTGTTCTTTCTTCCTCATTCTAAAGCATTGTTTTTGTTCTCTCTTTTGTTTTCTTTAATTTATGAAGTGCTAGATTGTCATTCACTGTTTTGCTTATCATTTGGTTTCTTTTCTTATCATGCTTCCTTTTGTTTGCTAAATGTAGCTGACATGCGTCCTCATTGTTCTTCAACTTTTCTCTGTACTTTTGGACTCTAGTCTTTGATGCCATTACTGCTATGTATTGTAATTTGAAATTTAGTTAAAAATATTTATTATTATGTTATTTGGTAAAATAAGTGCCCAAAACATGTACCTTCATTCTAAAACAATATTCTTCTTAATCCACTCTCTGACAAAGCTTCAAACATTGGAGAGAATACAGTGTGTAGAGTCCCACCCGTAAAATGCAAATGTTATTCTTAACATACTTTAATTTTACCAGCTGAATCCTACACGCAAAGTAGCTTGCTTACACAGTGTTCTCTTGTACAACTTAATGATGTTCTGTGTTACGGGTGGGACAATTCATATTGAAATTAAAATTAATTAATTTTGAAACAATACTCATATCAAATGAACTTCTAATGCACAAATATACTTCTTTTTGACTTGATTTTTAAGAATCTGTCTTGTGCTCTCAAGAATAGCCCACTGGACTACAAACGGGGTTGCAATAATACACTGTTCTAGTGTTTTGTTCAGCAGAGAAAAGGAAATAACGGATGGTCAAATTTGTGTGTTCTACAATGCATGTTTTGTAAAGGGCTAATTACAATATAAAATACACTCCTGGAAATTGAAATAAGAACACCGTGAATTCATTGTCCCAGGAAGGGGAAACTTTATTGACACATTCCTGGGGTCAGATACATCACATGATCACACTGACAGAACCACAGGCACATAGACACAGGCAACAGAGCATGCACAATGTCGGCACTAGTACAGTGTACATCCACCTTTTGCAGCAATGCAGGCTGCTATTCTCCCATGGAGACGATCGTAGAGATGCTGGATGTAGTCCTGTGGAACGGCTTGCCATGCCATTTCCACCTGGCGCCTCAGTTGGACCAGCGTTCGTGCTGGACGTGCAGACCGCGTGAGACGACGCTTCATCCAGTCCCAAACATGCTCAATGGGGGACAGATCCGGAGATCTTGCTGGCCAGGGTAGTTGACTTACACCTTCTAGAGCACGTTGGGTGGCACGGGATACATGCGGACGTGCATTGTCCTGTTGGAACAGCAAGTTCCCTTGCCGGTCTAGGAATGGTAGAACGATGGGTTCGATGACGGTTTGGATGTACCGTGCACTATTCAGTGTCCCCTCGACGATCACCAGTGGTGTACGGCCAGTGTAGGAGATCGCTCCTCACACCATGATGCCGGGTGTTGGCCCTGTGTGCCTCGGTCGTATGCAGTCCTGATTGTGGCGCTCACCTGCACGGCGCCAAACACGCATACGACCATCATTGGCACCAAGGCAGAAGCGACTCTCATCGCTGAAGACGACACGTCTCCATTCGTCCCTCCATTCACGCCTGTCGCGACACCACTGGAGGCGGGCTGCACGATGTTGGGGCATGAGCGGAAGACGGCCTAACGGTGTGCGGGACCGTAGCCCAGCTTCATGGAGACGGTTGCGAATGGTCCTCGCCGATACCCCAGGAGCAACAGTGTCCCTAATTTGCTGGGAAGTGGTGGTGCGGTCCCCTACGGCACTGCGTAGGATCCTACGGGGTCTTGGCGTGCATCCGTGCGTCGCTGCGGTCCGGTCCCAGGTCGACGGGCACGTGCACCTTCCACCGACCACTGGCGACAACATCGATGTACTGTGGAGACCTCACGCCCCACGTGTTGAGCAATTCGGCGGTACGTCCACCCGGCCTCCCGCATGCCCACTATACGCCCTCGCTCAAAGACCGTCAACTGCACATACGGTTCACGTCCACACTGTCGCGGCATGCTACCTGTGTTAAAGACTGCGATGGAGCTCCATATGCCACGGCAAACTGGCTGACACTGACGGCGGCGGTGCACAAATGCTGCGCAGCTAGCGCCATTCGACGGCCAACACCGCGGTTCCTGGTGTGTCCGCTGTGCCGTGCGTGTGATCATTGCTTGTACAGCCCTCTCGCAGTGTCCGGAGCAAGTATGGTGGGTCTGACACACCGGTGTCAATGTGTTCTTTTTTCCATTTCCAGGAGTGTATGTACTTTCAGCTTTAATTTGCCCAGTTTTGAAACTTATATTTCAATAAATATATTTTCAATGAAGTGTCCCTGTTTTTCTGGATCTGTTCAGCAGTCTTTCAGCTTCAGCAGCTGACCCTTAGTCTGCTTACAGCTGTAAAACCTTGTTCAAAGTAGTAGGTTTTCATAAAGTGTGTATATGCTCAAATGCAACATTAATGAGTAAATAGAAAGTAAAATGAGAGAAAACAGCTTTTAAGCCACAAAAATACAAGTGTAGTTATAGACAACCAACTTCAAGCAATAAGCAGCAATAAAACAAATGAAAATCCAGAGAGACACAACTTTAAACACACTGTGTGACTGGAATAATGTCTTTGCACTTCAGACTAAATAAATTACAAATGCCGTCTTATTTAGATTCTGAACAAGTATATTGCCTTCCTGATGCTATTGATGGTGCTTTTGATTTTAAATATGTGATGATCCAGAATCCATTAAGTACCTTAGGTAGATGGACAATGGAAGGAACGGACGTGGCCACTGGGATGCAAAAAGCTGATAAGTGCTGGAATTTCTTCACCGACTTTAAACGCTTTGACTTTGAATACTACAAAATCATTCTAACCTCTGTTTCCCCTAATATTGTTTACAACAGTGGGCTTGAACTGTTGATTTTCTCTTATCATAGCAACTCTGTGGACTTCAGCAAACCTTTCTTGATCAAATTCAATTTCTTTCTCTGTAACGTAAGACAAGATGATGCTTGAAACGTTGTCCTTGAATTTAAATAGATCAAGACTACAGTGTAATATATCACTTTGTTAAAGTAATGTATTGCACAGGGTATTTCGGACTGATGAATGATGACCATCAACTACTGGAGCACATTTATTTAAAGTAGTTTGGATAGTGGGACATTCATGTTGACCACTGGGTTTTTCTGCATGTGTATATTGACTGAATGGTGAGGTAGACTATGTTGTTACTGGACAGAGCAACACTGGAAGTGGCTTCCATTTGGCCACATTTGCTGTTCTTAATGTTTTCTCTGTGCAGCAGATCCCTGCTTCAGATATGTGCCAGGCTCCTAGGATGAAGACGCATGCTATGGACTGTAACTTGGTTTGTTGCAAATGATGTTGAAATATACTAGCCAAGCAAACAGAACAGCTTGATATCTTTCCTGTGTGTAAAAAGCTATAATAATATATGTGGTTTACAGAAGAAGAAAATTCTCTCATGTAGTAGTGTGCACAGTAGTAGTCTGTTGTTGAGTCTTCAGCACTCAGCAGCATGCCAAAAAGGAGACACAGTCAGTAATACAAGGCATACAGGGTACAGCTGGACACTGATTTGAAGATGGGTGGTGCGATGGGGGGAGATAGGGGGGAGGGCGGCAGTTTATGCAGGTAATGAGCAAAAGGTGTTTTGACGATAGTAGCTAATGTACTACCCTCATCAGAGAAAAGTGTCATGTAAGTACCCAGGAAAAATTTCATTTGTGGTAAATGCCTCACAGAATGGTGAATCTGCAAAAATTTGTTAAGATACTTGAAAGAAATTAGTATTTTTGTCATAATGAGTTCCAGTAGAAAAGGACACTGTCCATGAAAATGTGGTCAACTGTGAAGGTTGCTCAATGCAGCAATCATTAATAATACTTTATTCAAGAAAAGTTTATGAAGAATTGAGCTGTTGATGAGAAAACTTTATAGACTTCTCAGTGATACAGAAAGAACAGAAGGAATTTAGTTGTCAATACAAGAATATTAAGTTACTCAACAATAACTACAACACAGAATAAAATACATGTCTACAATCCAGAAGATTGAGAATTCGAGCCGGTGGCTGTTTTCTAGTCTTCAGTTCCTTGTCATCACACACCAGTTAACTGCAGTTACATTGGCGGCATATCAAACACCAGAGTTGGCCACTGCTGCAGCAATTTCTATTGTAGCCTTCCCACCATGACGGTTCCACTTCGCACCGGCAGTTTGCCGTGC
Source organism: Schistocerca cancellata (assembly GCF_023864275.1). Classification (NCBI taxonomy): domain Eukaryota; kingdom Metazoa; phylum Arthropoda; class Insecta; order Orthoptera; family Acrididae; genus Schistocerca; species Schistocerca cancellata. Next base: position 154,241,825 of record NC_064636.1, read on the forward strand.
CTAGTGCCACTGAAAGACGTAAGTGAGCTGTATTTGAATCAAAATAACGTGCCTTCAAGTGGTACTATGTGTTGTGAGAAATTTGAAGTCAGTGGCTGGCCAAAAAGTTGTGTGTTATTGGGCTTAGAATACTGAGTCAACAGACAACTCATTAGCGTTTTTATATTAATAAATTTTAGGCAACAAATGGTGGACGACCGACTGAGGATTTAAGTGCAAAAGTAGATATCACAAATGGTAGCCTCCAACAGCATATTCAGGAATCTCATGAAGAAGAAAAAAAAGGAGATAAATACAAAAATAACTAACTTGCTAACATTTTACCCACTTTACAAGGGTAGTTAAGTACTAAGATAAACGAACTATGTGATCTTGTAAGAAATGCTGGTTTTGAACAATTAAAGGAGGTAGGTCAGAATGTAAAACATATATGAAAGAATTAACTAAGCAAATGCTTACAAAAGTAAATGAACAATTCTTAAGACACGCAAATGTGGTTACATTTGTTAGAGCAGGGTAAAAATTTGGACATAACAGCTTTACCAGGCTCCACTTTCAGAACTTTGGAGGCATGAGTAAGTGAATTAATTACTCAAAAGGTACAAGAAACAACAGATTTATCAGTCAGTACACTATGGTTCACAGTTGATTTAGGAAAAAACAGAAGAGGAACTAGGTAAGCTTTGGGATGGACTTCATAAAACCAGAGATAAATTAAGTAAATGGAAATTTTATGAAAGCAATCGCCTTTCACCAGAACTATCGGAAGAATTAAATTTAGATGGAGAACATTTAAGATTTATTTACACTCTCAACATAGGAGGTTGAGGCTAGTATTTCATCTGGAGGGCATCATAAAACACTACTGACACAATGTCTCTCACATGGCCTGGTGTAGTATTATTTAGTTAATAAGAGTATACAAGGATTTTATTTACACTGGTATTAATTATAGCCACACTACTTATTTATTTATCTGTTATTTAAAAATACCAGGTGACAAGAAAAGTGGAACTCAGAATATTGGGGACAGATTAACAAACTATGCAAGGAAGAGATTGCACCAATAATAATCAAGACCCTCTTGAACGGAAAAGGAGGCCTCTACAATTTCGACACTGTAGAGAAGAATATTACATAAAAACGAAGTACTAAGCTAAATGAACAACTGCTTGTCACATCCTAGGATTCTTATATACCCTACAGGTATTGCAAGTATCTTCAGATTTTGTACAAACAGTAGCTCGAGTAGCATTTCCTGGTCTCAAATAGATTACTAATTGGTATGAAGATCATTAGGGCACTTGCTGTACTTGATGTTTTCCCTGTGCAGCAGATTCCCACCTCAGAGTTGTGACAGGCTCCTTGGAAGAAGACATTCTTGACAGTGCTTAAAAAAGTCACGGAACAAAAGAAACATGAGAGTAGGGTGTGTTCTAATCTGTAACTCTGTTCACTGCAAATTTTGTCAAAATGTGCTTATCAAGCAGACAGAATTATTTGAAGTCTTTCTTGTGTGTAAAAAGCATTGCAATATTTGTCGTTTACAAAAGAAGAAATTTCTCTCATTTAGTAGGGCGTACAGAAGCAGCCTGCTGTAGAGTTTCCAGCACTCAGCAAAAATGAAAAGTCAGCGATATGAGGCATACACGGTATACCCAGATGTCAATTTTGGAGAGGGGTGGGAGGGGGACAGGGGACAGTAGGGGGAGCGGTAGAGAGAGAGAGAGAGAGAGAGAGAGAGAGAGAGAGAGAGAGAGAGAGAGAATGGTGGCTTGTCAGACCCTGACTTTTTTTTATTTATTTTCTTTTTTAAAGAACCAGTTTCTCTATGAACTCTTCTACAGTTGATTGATGCATCTCTACAACATTCTTATTAGGATAAACCCCTGTTTGTACTGTATAATTTCTTCTGGGACATATGCTTTTAAAAACATGTACTGAGTAAGATTCTAGGTCAAGTTATCCAGGACATGGTTCACAATATTGCAGCATGCATTCTTTGATTCCAAATGGCACACAGTTTTCTTGATTAATTCCTCATAGTTACCATCCTTGATAGCTGCTGCAGCCAACACCAGTTGGCCATTTTGATGTATTACACATACATGAACTGAGTGTACCAGCCAGGATTACGGAGAAAATAAAAATGGGTTTAAAAAATGAAAGAAAAGTAGTTGAAATTGGATTTTATTGCTTTCTTTTCAGATTGATGATTAAACAATTCAATATAAATTCCTATTACTACTCTATTCAAAACAATAACCCATTCTTACAACTACTTTATTAGTGCCTCTTTTCATGCCCTGCCAGCAATGCACCTGAAAGAATCTTGTCCATCTGCCAGTTCATTTGGGCAAAATTACTAAAAAATTTAGGAGACAAAAGAACTGAGAAATCAGTGAAGATCTACAAATTTCTGCATGCTTCCAAAAAGTAGTTAATTGTACTTTACTCTCATGACAATTCTACATCAAGTTAGTTTCTTTTTGCTGGGAGTGTAAATGTTATTTTAGTTGCATTTCTTAAATTGCAAGAAAAGTTAAAACACAATATTAATAAAATAAATTCTTGTGACACTACATATTTGCCTTCAGTAAATATGATGGCTCTCTTTAGTTCGTGTAAGGCTAACTATGTAACATTTTGTATGTTAATTGAATTTTCATATTAGATATAGTTGGGTTTTATTGATTTTTTTACAATGGGTTTAAAAATGCAATATTTTTGGGTAAGGTTAAATTACAACAACTCTGGTACCAGCAGCACTATTTTGGCCGAGTTCACAAAATTTTGAGAAGACCAATTCCGGAACAATACACGTCTAAAAGTCATAAAAACACCAAAACATCAGGAATCCAATATATTTACTCAGACTATGAACAAGACAGTAATAGCAATTTATTCATTCTGATGTGAAAAAGAATTATTCCAGCTGTATTTAGAGTTCTAACATTCTGAATTTTCAGTTTTTTTATTGCTGCTTATTGCTTGAAGTTGATTCGTACATAACTACACTTGTATTTTTTATGGACAGAAAAAAGGTTTCACTGATTTTTCTTTCTGTTTATTCATTAATATCACGTTTGAGCATAAAAATGTGTATGAAAAGTAATAACTGTGAGCAATTTTTTTTTCAGTCATAAGCAGGCAAGAGTCAAAAATTAAACTACAGTGCCTCTGAAGTTGAAAGGTTTCTCTTTTTAGATACAGAAAGATTATAAAGATTAAAGAACATACAGTTGAGATACAGACTCCAAAAACTACACAAATTTGGCACCCAAAACATTTACACCAAATTGGTAGGAGCATATAATTTGACAAAAAAGGCCCAAGGCTATCAAACAAAAAGCACAAGAAGACAGCACAGTTGTCGACCAAATCTGTCGATTAAATTGTGAATTGTGACTGGTTAAAGATGGGCTCTCAAAGTCACACAATGAATTTTCTGTCAATTTTGTAGTCTTACGGCTCTTACAGTTTACATTTAAAAATTTCAATGATAATGTCTTCTAATTCAGCACAAAAAGTTGTTTAAGTGTACAAAAGCAAGGGCTTGTAAACTGAAAGTACGTTTCACAAAAGTTATCCAAAGTTCACACTTTGGCATGTGTGTAGGTGGTGCAAACTTGGGAACCCTATTTACGAGAGGCTGTAGAAATGAACCAAAGGAGATATGGAGCTGAATATTAGTACATATCCATTCAAGACATTGTGGAACCTTCTGATAAAATTTCATTACATTCACAAATGGTCCAGCAGAGACTCCCGTTACACTTGAAATGGAATGAGCCAATTATCAAACTGTCCATGTACTCCACACCCTAACAAGGACTGTACAGGTGGAGCAGAAAGTGTGCTGCTGTCACAAACAATATTCTTTATTTATTCAGAAATGTATTCCGTTAGAAGTGATTTTAAGGTGGAAATCAGTTTTTAAGCACCAGACTGTGCTTCTCTCTGCGTATGTGAGTTCGGAGAAATGATGGCGAGACAAGAATTGAGGTTACAGGATGATCCAGGAAGTGGGGTGGGGAGAGTGAAGGTGGAGGGGAGGGATGTATTGTAGGATCACAGTTAGATGGAAGAGTATACCAAGTAAGGCTGGGTTCAGTACTAGTTTTAAGTTGGTAGCAAAAAAGTGTTTCCACTTTAGGAAGGAGAGTAGGTCTTTAACAAGCTCAGAATGACTGAATTTGTGAATGTGGCAAAAGATAAGCCCCTTTGAAATGAGGCTTTTGGAGGAGAGGTTCACTACTATGTTACAGGACTATTTAGGTGCTGGGTTTGGTAGGATGGTGGGCGGGAGCTTGTGAGATTGTAGCATATGTAGTTCTGCAAGATGGGATCAGGCATCTATTAACTGATGTAAAGGAGGTTTGACAGAGGTTACTGTAGTGGTGCTGGATTGTGGTAGTCCAATATAAGTGTACAAAGTGAATAGACTTTACAGTTTTTAAGGTGGCACTGTGCATGCTGCTCTTGTTCCTGCAGTACGTGGGTTTCAAATTTGGCAATGTGATGTGGTAATTGGTACAGCAGAGTGGAAATATTTTACAGGCAGTGATGAGGTAGTGACAAAATGTTTAGGACTTAGTTATATATTGTGTAGGGCTGAATTGGTGAGGGCTGTGGAATGACAGAATTATAACATAGAATCACTGTGGAAAGCTGTTTGGGAGCAATTCCACAAACTAAGCAGCAACACAGAAACAGTTATGTGGGAGTGGGTTCGGTATAGGGGTAGGGAAACTTTTCTGTATTTACACAGATGGAAGGAACAAAAATCGATTGTGGAGAAAAAAAAAACAGTAACAGAGCATTAAAACATATGGCAATATTCTGAAAACTGGAAAAGACAAAACCAGATTAAATATAGCGAAGGAAGGATAAAGCTACATGAAGCACAGTAGTAAGACATCAAGATGTAAATAAGACCAATAAGAAAACTGGATGAGATTAAAATGAAGACAGGAATAGAAATAAATAATAATACAATAACAGTGTGAGATGCATGTTGGTATGTAGGTATGAGTGAAGCAGGCAGCAGTTGTAAATGGGTTGGGCATGGTCAGTATCTTGCCTTTTCGTTATGATGCACTGTAAAGCCTGTCACACAGCATAAAAGGTAAGAAGACACAGTGCTGCCAATATACTACCAATTCACACGGGTCCATACTGTACCCTATAGCAAACAAAAAGTGAGATACCAACTGACCTGAATTAGGAGTTAACATAAGACTAATTCCAATTAAAATCAGTAGCTTAACAGAAAGGTTCATTTTCTTCTACCATAAAACAAAGAATGAAAAAAGTCATCTACAAGCATTACAGCAGTAAAAATATTCCTCAGGATGGATGTATTTATGTGTGACATAATGTGGAATTCACAAACTGATTTAGTAACTGATTTGACGTTTTATTTTTCCCAGAGCATTTTAATGCACTGGAGGCCACTGTCGCCAAAATTTTGAACTGGTTGCATACCAGTCTCTGCCCACCAGGTCTGTTGGGTGCCACGAAGGTCACAATTGTTGCTGTGGCAGAACACTGACATTTCCTTGAAAGTGAAGGTTTTATTCTTATTTTTGCCCTTGCTAGTTTCAACACTATCTGATTTTTAACAATTAAAATCTTAATTTCAATATAAGATGAATAAAAGCCAGTTGTCATGTCATTTCCATTTTTCATTTATTATTAATACAACAACATACCAGTCATCGTACAGAGCAATAAGTTAAGTCTTCATGAATTTCCTTCTTTTCCTTGTGGTACATTTACTAAATTTAGCATATGCTGCTCTATTTAAAAGGTTTAATTTCATATTTTTGTAAGGAAAAAAATCCTTCAGCCTGTAGCGCAGAATTGCATCAATACCCATTTGTGACACATCAGGAGGGTAACAAGCTGTGTACCTGGGATTCTATCTTCTTTTATAGTTTGCTTTTCAGTTGGTCTTACTAGGATGATTAGGGTGTGTGCATCCTGTATGTGGATGCACGAGGAGTTGGCTGTGCTCCGCGAACAGCTTGAGGCGCTTCTGGCTACAATCGGTCACCTTCAGACTGCTGCCTCAGGGTACAGTGGTAGTGGAGAATCTGGCGTGTTGTATGGGACACCTCAGGTGTCACTTGTTCTGCCCATGGGCTCTGCTAACCAGGCACCTCCTAGTGTACATGATGCGGTGGATTCACCCTCACCGCAGGGTGAGTATAGGGAGGTAATGCATTTGCATCAGTCAAGGCGGAGAGCCAATGAGGAGACTGGTCGCTTGGCCTCACCCATTCGCCCTTTAAGAAAATATGTGGCTGCTGCTTCAGTAGGATATGGGCAGGCACACAGGAGGAGGGGTTTACTAGTTATTGGGAACTCCAAAATTAAGTGTGTTGTGGAGCCCCTTAGACAGACACTGTTCAGGGCTGGAAAGAAAGATAATGTGCATTCGGTAGTGTCTCAGTGAGCCTCATCCAAGATGTGGAGGCAGCTCTGCCTGCAGCTATCGAGCATGCAGGGTGCAGTAGTCTGCAAGTTGTGGCTCACATCGGCGCCAATGATTTCTGTCGCCATACTCAGTTCATACAGGTGACAGGGGAGGGGGGAGGGAGGAGGGGGGGAGGAGGAGGAGGAGGAGGAGGAGGAAGTGGTGGTGGTGAAGACTGCTAGCCTCGGTGTGGGGTGCAGGCAGAGCTCGCAATTTGCAGCATTGTTCCCAGGGGTGATTGGGTCCTTTGGTTTGGAGCCGAGTGGAGGGTCTCAACCAAAGGCTTCGTTGATTCTGTGATTGTCTTGACTGCAGATTTCTAGACTTGCATTATCTGGTGGGGATTTGTAAGACTCCCTTTGTCAGGTCAGGGGGTGGACTACACGAAGGAAGCAGCTACTCAGGTAGCAGAGTGCTTATGAAGTGCACATGAGGGTTTTTTAGACTAGACAGTAGTTTGAAGTACTCTGAAGAACACTCCCCAGCCAATACGCAGCAAAGGATGTCAGACCACTTTAGGTATAAAGAAACTTTGACTGTCAAAATTTTATCAGTAAACTGTCAAAGAATTCATAACAAAATTTCTTGAATTTCCTGCCCTACAGGAAAGCTCTCATGCTCAAAGTATTCTTGAGACCAACAGCTCACTGCAAAATAAAGTGGAAAGATCTGAGAGATTTAGAAAGTCAGGGAACATATGTCGTAAAGACAGATTAGACTCCAAGGCAGGGGGAGTGTTCACTGCAGCTGACAAAAATATTACCTCTACTGAGGTTGAAGTGGAATGCGACAGTGAAGTTATCTGGTCCCGTATAACAGATGGATGTTTTTAGTGGCGACCCGATTCCACTGTGACAGTTCTTAAATCTTCAAAGAAAGACCACAATCAGTTGCGCATAAATTCCCAGACCATGCAATACTAGTTGGAGGTGATTTTCACCTATTGAGTATAGACTGGTTTATCTATGGATTCATTGCAGAGGATACTGACAGACGGCCAAAATAATTTTGAAAACATTTTCTGAAAACTCTTTTGAGCAGTTAGCTTGGCAGGCCATACGCAATGGAAATATCTTAGATCTTGTAGCTACAAACATGCCAGATCTTACTGACAATATCAGTATAGAAATGGGGATTAGCAATCATAACTAGCAATTAACCATGGTTATGAAAGATATTACATCAAGTAAGAAGGCTAGGAGAGTGTTTCTTGTAGATAAGAGTAGATAAGCAGTTGTTAGCATCTCACTTAGCCAGTGAATTAACGTTCCAGTAAGATGCAAGTAGAGGAGTTACAGGTAAAGTTTAAACAGATTGTAAATCACAGTCTGGAGAGTTATGCACGTTGTAAGTGGATAAAGGATGGAAAAGCCCCTCCATGGTTTAATAATGAAATTTGGATGATGCTGAGGAAGCAGAGGTTATTGCACCCTCAGTTCGAAAGAGACCGCAAAAATGACAACAACAAAAGGATCTATGTGCAAAGCATACAACAACTACCACCGTGATACCTTAGCAAAAGATCTTGCAGAGAACCTGAGAAAATTCTGGTCCTATGTAAAATCCCTAAGTGCGTCTTACGCTTCTGCTCAGTCCCTTGTTGAACAGTCAGGTGTGGCGGTTGAAGACAGCAAAACGAAAGCCAAAGTTTTAAATTTCATATCCAAGAAATCATTCACACAGCAAAATCATACAAATATACAGTCATATGACCATCGGACAGGCTCCTGGCACAGAGAAACAATTGAAAGATTTAAAAGCAAATAAGGCACCAGGTCCGGATGAACTCCCAGTTTGGTTTTACAAAGAATACTCCACAGCATTATCACTTATTTAGCTTGCATTTATTGCGAATCTCTCATCCAGCACAAAGTCCCAAGTGGCAGAGGGTAAAGGAACACGCCTGCAAAATTACAGACGAATATCAGTAACTTCAGTTTGTTGCAGAATCCTTGAACATATTCCCAGTGTGAATATAATAAATTTTCTTGAGACTGAGAAGATTACGTCCACAAATCAGCTTGAGAGAGCATTGCTCGTGTGAAACTCAGATCAACCTTTTCTCACATGATATACTGTGAACTACATATGAAGGGCAACAGGCAGAGTCCATAGATTTCTGGAACACATTTGACACAGTGCCCCACTGCAGGCTCTGAACGAAGGTACAAGCATATGGAATAAGTTCACAGATATGTGAATCGCTCGAAGACTTCTTAAGTAATAGAATCCAGTATCAGGGACAATGGTATCATCAGGAGTGCTCCAGGTACGTGTGATAAGATCACTGCTGTTCTCTATATACAGATAAATGATTTAGAGGACAGGATGGGCAGAAATCTGGGGTTGTTTGCTGATGATGCTGTGGTGCATGGTACTGTACTAATCAAAAGTTATCAACTGAAAATTTCACTATTATACGAGATAGGAAATTTAGAATGAGCTGAGCAGAATAATCTGAAGCAGTGACAACACTCACCGGAAAGCACTCATTCCATTTTATGTGAGAAGATATTTTGATTCACTGGAAAATAATTCAATTATAATACATACATACTTAAAGTTTGGAACCAGGCACACTATTATCTTTGGTGTCATAATATCTGTTTACTTCTGAAGTTCACCTGTGTATTATCATAGACATTATTTTTGTGGACTGAATGGCATCCTTTATTAATATGTAAAGTAATTAATTAGAAACTTAATAAAATTAACATACATTTAAATATGACTGCCAAACTTTTAGCTGGGGTGTTCCTAACATGGATGAATAAAGTGGTTGCATGAATTTTTCTAATGTAATAATCCACAACATATTTCATAAACCCAGTTTTGGTCTGAGTATACAGCCCATCCAAAGTAGTAAAACTTAACCTATTCATTTTCAAATAATTACAGGATTCCGAAAGCAGCAAAAATCTTTACACCACCCTTTATAAGACCAATCCTTCCCAAAGTAGTCAGTCAGTGGCAATCTCTCACATGATTAACCTATCTGCATTCATATTATCAAAAGTCAGCCCACCTAACATCTTCATTAATATCTTTCTTTTCTTTTTCTACAGTCTTTGGAGTGACATGCATTACCTTTAACTTTTTCGAAACATTCAGTAGGCAGCATATGGGTTGTGTAATTGTGTCAACATTATGAAAGACAGTGGACATGGGTTACATTCCTGGAAACTGGATGTATCAAACTGTAAGCACCAGGAATACTGTGGTTATGTTAATACGTCACTCTTCATCTGATGAAGGCGCTCTGTGTTTAAATCAACACTGTCACACTACTCTTTCGGATTGTGGGTTTTTTTACCGGTAATAAACATTTATCAAAGATCCGAGAGTGGTCATCAATTTGACTTCAAGGAATAGATAGTCAAAATCAATTATAGTATTTATTTTGGCATACATTACAGGACAACTTTCCACAGAACTGGTTTTCAGCAACAGTGCGATCTTCTGTCAATGCGAGAGCAAATGCAGAATACAAAGTTGCAGCTAAGCAATGTCCCCAGATGGTTCTCACAGCAATTGGAAACTGTGTCACAAACAAAATTTAGTTTCTGTGTCATTATCAAAAAATAGGAAATGCAAGTTATTATCCATTTCTGAGCAGATGGCTTCAAGCATTTCTTTTTGTGCTGTACTGTTCTGTTTCTTTTATTTCTAATCACATGTTTTCAAGATTCTAAACAATACATGATCACAATAATATCTTTGTAGAATTTGCTTTCAATTCAGCACATTAAGGTCATAAACGCATTTTTCTTTTTAGGAGCATACACACAGTGAGCAATATGTGGAAATGCAACATAAGAATGATAACGACAGGACATGAACAACTGACTTTTGCTTTTGTTGATCTATGTTGTTAACTGGTCAAAAACTGTGCTCCGAGTTGTTGCTTCAAATTGTCGTGTGTGTTTGTATTACATCTAAACATTCTATCTTATAATTATCATTAATTATTTTGATAAAACTTTATTTTTTTATCACTTAGCTGCAGCAGTAAAGGTTCACTATTCACTGTCAACATTTTTAGTTGTTGGTATGAATGTACGGGGACTATAAACAGAGAGCAGGAATGACGCGACAGCTAGCTTATATTCATCTTACATTTAAATTAAAATATTAATTGTTATGTCTACCACAGTTTTGAAACTAGCAGAGGTGACAAACAGAATGAAATCTTCACCTCTCAGGAAAACGATCAGTGTTACGCCCACCAAACAGTAGCCACTTCCCTGGCACCTAGCAGGGCCGATGGGTGAACACTGTCACAAAGCCGGTACGAGAATGGTTGGCCTCAGAGGCACCTAGTACTTCGTAATAAAGGGTGTAAAACAGGATCACACTAGTCCAGCCCATCAACACAGAAATGCTGTTATTACTAGACCAAATGGTTAGTGGTTTTTGTTTTACTTAAATGTTTGACAGCTGGAAACAATAGGAAAAAATTATATGGATCTTAGTGCAGCTACAAAGACTACATTAATACACAACATTGTTCGCATATAGACATAACATCATGTTAATACAGATAAACAAATATGCTTTCAGCTTTTGTCTTATCCTTGTCTGGAGATGTGATTATCAGCTCGTTAGTGACTCACTGAACATCCCTCTGAAAAGTCTAATACATTCGAACTGTGGCATCTAAACTCTTGTTTGTATTATCTCCATTCACTAATACTACTTTGACACGTGTGTAGAAATGCAAGTGTCAGTTGTCAAAAGCTTAAAATGCTGTAGGAGGGAAAAATAAAATTGCAGATCAGTTACTAAATCCATTTACAACTCCACATCATGTCATACAAAAATGTGCACATCACGAGCAATGTTTTTATTGGCTGTGATTCTTGTGAATTGCTCTTTTCCTTCCTTGTTTTATGGTGTAGACATATAGTTGTAAACATATAGTATGTTGACAGCACTGTCTCTCCTTTCCTGTTATGCTGTGTGACACTTTACAGTTCAGCATATCAAAAGGCAAGGGATCTTGCAACTTATGTCACTGAATATGTGAGAATATATGTGTGGTACAGGCAGGAGCAGGAAAATACAATGATGGTGAAGAGAAGTGGTGAGATTAATTTGAAGATCCAGAAATAAACCTATCAGTCTTAGCATGCGGAGATAATAGTTGCTTTCGTGGTGTGTGTATGTGTGTGTGTAATTTAATTTAGTACTACATACATGTCAATCAAAAACAAATATAAAATTAGACTTTATTACAAATCATATAACACTGATCCCTGATTACATAAACTTTGCATTGGGTTTCTCAAATATAAAGAACTTTTTTCATGAATTATAGAACATAGAATGTATTATTAATCATGTACAGACAAAACCAGAAAGACATAACTTGAACAAATCAGACTACATTCCAAATTTTTCTGCCTTAAAAATTAATTAAGACAATAACATAATTATTACACAAAATTTTCTTCTTCTTACTTTCAAATAACATGTTATTATCTCTTAGGAATCTTTATTACTTCCAAGCAAGTTAAAAGATTTCAGTGCTAGTTCTATTTCACACATTTCTGTACTACAGAAAAATTCATCAGATCATAATGTGGGTCACATTTTCTTCTTATATTATGGTTATGGTACATTTGATTGTGAGAAAGTTACGATTGAAGAGAGAGAATGTTTGGTACTGGTCAATGTCCCCACTTTCTTAAAAAGGCTAAGACAGGAGATTTCTTGGGTGACGAGACACATGTAACTCTTTAATAATCTCATTTTGGGTGTAGACATTTTTCATTACCCGTTAACTGCCTTAGAAACATTCACAAATCCACAAGTGAATGAAAATATTTCGTTCATATTAGGAATTATTCTGATGGCGAGTGTTGCAGACCACATACTTTTAATTTTCTAAATTAGGAGCATGTGCAACTCCCAATTTTGCTACAATCAACACAACACATCACTGTTATCCACCTATACTATACAGCTTGATGATGGCATCTCCTTGGGGGCAATATTCTGGAGGAGAAATGCTTTCCCTTTTGGATTTCCCAGTTGGTAAATACTAAGGAGGAGGTCACCAGAAAAACATTTCAATTTTGTAATGGAGGGAAGTTGGAGGGGAGGGGGCAGGGGTAACATTATAAAGGGAGAACAATTTTTGACAACAGTACGCAGAGCCAAATGGATGTAGACTGCAGTAGTTATACAAAGACAAAAAGATCTGTACAGAAAAGACAAACAAGAAGAGCTGCATCAAATAAGTCTTGGCCTTCAAAGTAACCACTGTTGGCTACAACACACTTCTGACATCAGTTGTAAAGCTGTTGGAAACTGTCAACAAATTTTCTTGTACAATCACTCAAAGCACTGTGGTTACACACCGTTGCATATCTGTGGCATAGCAGGTGATGAGACCTGGTGCTACCAATAAGATCTTGAGACCGAGTGACAGTCCGTGGCACAATGTTTGTTGTCTTCTCCACCTCCCAAAAAGAGTCTTCTGTCAAAATCAAAGATTAAAGGATCTCAATTGCTTTTTTCAAAAGCAAAGTCTCGATCTATCATGAATTTATATCTGAGGGAGGTGAGGGAAATGTCTGTCGCTCAGTCTCTGGATCGTACTGGTAGCACCTGGTCTCACCTCCTGTAATGATGTGATAAATCCAACAACGCGTGACCACGTTACTTAAAACTATTCCACAAGAAGTGTTAATGAACAGTTTTCAATAGCTTTACAATTAGTGTCACAAATGTGTTGTAGCTAATGGTGATTACTTTGTAACTCTCATTTTCTTTATTTTCTGACACCATTCATCGAACTTATTGGATGCATCTTGTATATTTCAGAGTATAATAGCACACTGTAATGCATAATGGTGATAGGTTTTCATTATCATGTTCTTGTGTTTAAAAATATGGTTTATGCCACCTTACCTTATGTAAACTGCCTTTCAAAAGAGCTGCCCTGTCTTTCATTTTCTTGTACTTCTCAACAAATCCTTCAATCTGCCACTAGAACAAAACAAGAAAGAAAATTGTTGTGAACAAAACCACAGGAATTTGCCCAAGTATTCTATCTATAGTAAAATTAACTTGAGGAAGTTGCTTGGTCCAAAACTACTTGTAACCACCTGTCAAAAGCCCAAATAGCCATCTTTCACAGTGAGGACATGCATGGAGAGTGTCAGTGAGGTTCCAGAAGGTACCAACAGGGATGTGGACCCACTCCAGTTCCACTATCGTGGCCAAGTGTGCTATGTTTCACAGCCGAGGGCCAAAGATTCGTGGCACAAACAGTATCAAAGTAGTCACCGCATATTCTCAAAAGGGTTTTGAATTCAGGCTTAAGGTAGAGGAGGGGGCAGGGAGGGGGTGGGGGGAGGCAGGGGACCATGACCACAGTGAACTCCCTCTGGTGCTCAAGGTACCACACACTTACACTACGAAGTGTGTGACATACTCCATTGTTCCGCTGGTAGACGCTATCTTGCCAAGGGAAAATAAATTGCACGTATGAGTGGATGTGGTCCCCAAGGACTGATGCTTACTTGTGTTGAACCACTGTGCTTTCCAGAATGATGAGATCACCCAGGGAAGACCACAAATATATTCACAACACCATAAACCCCCTCCACCGGCCTGAACCCTTCAACAATTGTTGCAGTGCCATACATGCCAAAACCGATCTGTCTGATGGAGCATAAAACACGATTCATTTGAAAAGGCCATCTTTTGCCACTCAGTGGCATGCAAATTCCTGCCTTTCTCGATGATGGACAGCAGCCAGAATACGTGCATGAACCAAACCATTGCTGCAGAGGCCCATATGCATCAACATTTGTTGAACGGGCATTAATGAGACACGGTTGGTAGCCCCTTGGTTCATCTGGCCAGTCAGTTGCTCAACAGTTGCATATTCATTCACCCACACATATCTTTGCACCACAGTTGCCCGCATGCCGGTTTTGGATAGCACTAATTCGCCATGCACAGTATACTTTCACCACGGTGGCATGTAAACAGTTTACAATCTTAGCCTTTTTGAAAATGCTTCCACACTTGGCCTGAAAACCAATGATGTCCGATAAATCGCTCTGTTTCGGCATTAGGACAACATCTGCACTGTTTTCCGCATCACCCCTCGACCCACTTTATATATACTCCAATGCTAATGCTGGCATCTGCCGTCTGTGAGCTGTTACTGCATGTTGATATAAAACATAGGCAGTGCTCACATTAATGTGACTGAACTGTGTATAAAATTACAAAGAGACAGATGGGGTGGGCAGTATTCACCTTTAGAAAGTGGAATTTCAAGTGCTGCTAATGGACACTTGTAAATGTATGGGGCAGGAAAAAAAAAAAAAAATTCGAATTCATTAGTTTCCTGATGTCTGAGGGACCTCTTCCAATCATCCCCAAGCTATCAATCTTTCCTCCCTGGGGAACAAACAAAGTTATGAGATATCCCCCTTCCTCATTCCCCCTCATTTTGTGTATGACAATCAGCAGCACTGGCAATTTCACCTCCTAAATATAAGTAGTGGTCGGCCATAGTGTATCACCGGAATTAAATACTTTTCTGCTAGCAAAAATTACACCCCATACAGAATTGCAGTCAAATAACATTAGATATAGTTTTTATTTACCAAGCAGCTGTAGATACAGGTATACACAGTGAAGTATAACAGCGCCATTTTTCAGGTTCTTTCCAATGAAGAAAGTACAGAAGTAGGAATAGTAACTGAAATTAATGGAAAGAATGAAAGGAAAAACAAGTGCTCTTACTGTGTTGTTCACCTCCTCCTTGCTCCAGGAACTCTTGAGAACTTTTTCTATTTAATCTCAGTATGCATTGTTTCATCCAACCTGTCTTCTCTTTTCAAATAATGGAAAATCCAGGATGGAATATAACAATATTATGGAAATGAAAGTCACCACTCACCGTATGGTGGAGATGCTGAGTCGTAGATAGGCACAACAGAAAGACTGTCACAAAGAAGAAGCTTCCAGCCACTAAGGCCTTACTGGCCAAACCTTCTTGTTTGTGACAGGCTTTTAGTTGTGCCTATCTATGATTTAGAATCTCTGCTTTATAGGGAATGGTAACTTTCCTTTTCATAATATTGTTACTTTCTTCTCTTTTGGCAGCTTAATATAACTCCAGTTTCAAAAAAAATTATGTTTTCCTTGACTAGGTTTTCCTTGTCTGTGTGAATGTCTTCCTTGATGGTTGGTAAGCAGTTTCTATCAATATTTGATATAACACTTATATGTTTGCCAACACAGGAGATTTCAAAATACAGGGTGTACATAAAGTCTAGGAACAGTTTCAATTATTTATTGCACAGAAACCAAACACTGTACAGATATCACACATATGTCATTTCGAAGGGAAACACTGAAAGTTTCTTTTTTTCCTCCTACGTTTAGAACCAAGTACGGTAAGAAGCCAACAACAAGAAAGGCCATGTACCACTGCCACAACAAATTCGTTATGACAGGTAGCTTGTGCCTGGCGAAGAGAAGCAGACATCCTAGTGTGAGTGCAG
Source organism: Schistocerca cancellata (assembly GCF_023864275.1). NCBI lineage: Eukaryota > Metazoa > Arthropoda > Insecta > Orthoptera > Acrididae > Schistocerca > Schistocerca cancellata. The sequence goes on from NC_064636.1 coordinate 154,257,839, forward strand.
TGAATATGGAGCACTTATGAGAGACGTTCATAAGGAGTCCAAGGAAATCGGCGCATCGTGCATCCTGTGAACTGAAAATGACTCCAATGACAGTGTGGAAAGTCCTGCTACAGAAGCTGTCTATGAAACCATTAAAATTGGAGCTAGTGCAGAAGCTCAATGACAACGACAAAGACAAGCATTCTGAGATTTGTTCACAGTTGTAACAACTGAATGAGGATGGGTATGGCATTGTTGAACACTTATTTTTTAGTAACCAAGTCACTTTTCACAGTACTGTGAAAGTGAACAGGCACAACTGTCGAATCTACGGTATGAAGCATCCACACAAATGCACTGAATTTGAGCATATTCCCCAAACACAGGTGCCAATGCTAAGGAAAAGGTAATGTGGGTTAGAGGGCAGAAGGAAGTAGTAGTAAACCAGTTCATTCAGAAACTCAGAGATATTAAGTGGGACTGTATATATAACTGTCAAGTGGGAATAAATAAAACTGAAACTGCTTTTAAGAACTTCATTAAAAATTATTTAGATTTGTGGTATTCTTGTTTTCTTCTTATAAAAATCAACCTTAAAAGCCAACCTATAAAGAAAAACATTACGTGGTACACAGATAAACTTACCAATATGAGGGAAAATATGTTATCGTTGTACCACATGTATAAATATTCTCTTAAAGATGGAATGGAGCAGAAAGATGAATTGTACAAAGCATATCTTGAATGTAAGAGAACCTACAGAACTAAGCTTAGAATGGCAAAAAGAACAGCATACAAAAGATACATTGAAGGGGCTCCTAATAAGTGCAAAGCTGCATGGAATGCTGTTGCACAAGAGCATTGGAGGAATGATGAACATCGCATAGCTTTTGACCCGGATAAAGTTAATTGTTTTTTCATAGACTCTGTAAGTTATATTAGGAACAAAATTGAAACAACAACCACTAATGCAAGTCATCTAATTAAGCAACAATAACCTGCAAACAATACCTTTAAATGGAGTGGAGTGGAGCACCCACTGAGATTACAAAGGTAGTGGCAAAGTTCTCAAACTCCAAGAGCATGGACTACTCTTGGTTGTCCAAATACATAATTAAAAAAAACAATGCATATAATTAGTGAACCATTGGCCTTTCTGTTTAATAGGTGTCAAAAGTTTGGAGTCTATCCTACAACTCTAAAAATATCAAAAGTTATCCCAGTGTATAAAAAAAGGGGACAAACATGATCTCAAAAATTACCGACCAGTTTCAATAGTTCCCATTTTCTCGAAAATACTTGAATCTCTTATTTATAACCAACTGAACCACTACTTTGAGTTGCAGAACTTACTCTCTAATAGTCAATTTGGCTTCCGCAAGGGAAAAAACACCACCACTGTTGTTCTTTCAATTGTGAATGAAGTAATAACAGCCCTCGAGAATAAAAATAAAGCCTCACTTCTTTTATGTGATTTAAGTAAGGCATTAGACTGCATTTCTCATGATATCTTAATTGCTAAACTCAAATTCTATGGCATACAAGATTCTGCATTGGCAGTAATTGAATCGTACCTAAAAATTGGAAGCAGTTTGCCTATGTCAGAAACAGAGACTCACAGTTGCTGGAAGTTAAGACAGGAGTCCCACAAGGATCTGTCCTTAGGCCGTTCCTTTTTATAATTGCAGTCAATGATTTACCTCATTGTATCCCCACTACTGTTATTTGGTTATGCTGATGCCACAACTTTGCTTGCTCAGCACGAGAACATATCAGTTCTGCAACATATGATGCAAGATGGCATGGAAGCAGCACTAAATTGGTTCTCACCAAATACACTGCTTTGCAATCCTGATAGGATTGTCAAAAGAGGTATAGGTGAAAGCAGTTAAAATTCTAGGAATTCATGTAGACTTTAAGTTAATGTGGGAAACACACATCAACCATACCTGCGCAAAATTGTCTCGAGTTACGGATTTAATGTGAAAACTGAGGAGCCTGGTGACAAAAGAATATTTAAGAGTTATTTATTTTGGACTCTTTCAGTCACAGATAGAGTATGGACTGCTGATATGGGGACTCTCTCTTCACATCACTGAAGTTCTAAAAATTCAGAAAAAAGTGATAAGGCCAATGATCAATTCTGGTAGATCAGAGCACTGCTGACCACTGTTCATTCAGCTGAAAATATTAACCGTTATTAATCTTTATATATACGCCTCAGCATTGTATGCAAAAAACAATATAGCAGATTTTGAAATGAGGGAAAACATGCACCACCATAACACCAGAGGCAAAACAAAATTAGACAGGCTGACAAGAACAGGGAATTCCCATTTAATCAATAGTCCAAAAATATTTAATAAACTTCCATTTTATTCTCGGTCGGATCACATAAGTAGCTTCAAGAGCAAGCTACTAAATTGGTTACTAATCAATCCTTTTTACAATATAACAGAATTTATGAATATAAAATCAATCGACATTAATTTTTAAGGATTTCATTATGTGATGTCAGTGAATGTATTTATCTTATGTTATGGTGTATGTTATCATCTATGGGTACTATTTGCAAAGCTCATTTAGCTTTAAGGTACTATTCAAGGAAAATGTTATATGATATCCATTTAAATTGCCTATTCCACCTCAGGTGGTCAATGGTGAACAAAGAATCTGAATCTGTACTGCAAAGGTAAATGTTTTTTGTGTCTTGTCACGTCAAAAATTGTATGGGCCATTCTTCTTTGCCAAGAGCACTGTCACTGGAAATTCCTACTTGCACATGTTGCAGCAATGGCTGATGCCTCAAATGAGATTGGACTCTCTGTTCATCTTTCAGCAGGATGGGGCTCCACTCCATTTTCATCGTGAAGTTCCTGGGTACCTGAACACGGAGCTGTCACATCGATGGCTCGGCCATGCTACAGAAGGGGAAATCTGTTTCATGAAATGGCCCTCCCAATCACCAGATCTCACTCTGTGTGACTCTTTTGTGTATGTACTACCTCTACCATATGTTGTAGCAGAGCTCCGGGAGCGAATACGGGAAGTGACTGCCACAGTCGACGATGCCATGCTGGGATGGGTAAGGCAAGAATTCGATTACCGTATTGTCATCTACCTGATCAATCATGCTCTGCATAACAAATGTTAGTAGAAAAAAATAAACTTTCAAAAGTTTCTCTTCGAAATGCAGTATGTATGGCATCTGTACAATGTTTAGTTCTTGTGCAATAAATAATTGAAAGTGTTCCTCGATTTTATGTACACCCTGTACTTGAACATACACTGTATGGCAGCACATTCAAGATAAGAGAATCAGGTGTAAATAATGGTATACAACTGCGAAGAACACAATCTCAAAGAAACAAGTTTTATGTTGTGGAAATAATGTCTGTCTAACAAACAGTAAGCAGAGACAGGAAAAATCCATTTTAATTTATGGCCAATTTCAGAGTTATTTTTGCCTATTTGTTATTGTTTTCTGTCAATTCCGGTATTACTTTCTGCCAATTTTGACGGTATTTTTGAGGAGTTTGGTATTACTTTCCAATAGCTTATTTTTGAAGTGTCAAAAGGCTTATATCACTGTTCCAGCACTGTGAAAACGAAAATATACCTCTTAACTAAATTACATATGGCATCACAGAAGAAAAAGGAAATCATTTATATGAAACCCATTAAATGTAATCAATTAAAGAAAGCATACACTGTCAAAAGTTTTTCAAATTAAAGCACTGTTATAGCTTCAATGATTTCTTTGAAACCTTTTACTACCAATTGATCAGTACTTCACAACAATGCAAAAGTAGCAGCCTAAAGTGTAAATTTTTAACATGGGCAAGCAGAACGCCACAAATGCAGTTAACCAATTCAGCTCATATTTGGCAGCCTGCTTCTATACAACATAAAATGAAGACCAGTTTTGAGAACACCATCCTTACAGTTCATGATGTGAATTTGATTCAAAACTGACCAGATTGATATACAATTGAAAATGGGACATTATTAATCATCACAGGTGGTGTCCAGAAGCAAACTTTTTTCTAGGGATTTGCGAAAGAAACTATTACAACTGCCACTTATGTACCCATAAAGTAAATGCTATTCAACGAAAGTACTACTGCTGATGCAACAATCAAGGCATCTGGCTGGGGAGCAGAGAACCTGTGTTCAATGCTCAAATGCATTCTGCTGGATTTTTTGTCATCTTTCTTTTCCTTATTGAAAGTAGTAGCAATAGGAGGGTTAATATGGCAGTTATTAAGAAATAATAACAAGGAGGTACATAAATTGCTCAAACAACTTAGATTGGTGAAAAATTAAAATCTGAAGCCTCATATGAAAAAAAATGTCATGAGGAACCACAGACAGCTGAATATGCTATGCTAGTTTACAATGAGCCATGGTATAGCACTTTATTTGGAGGTTTCAAAACTGCAATGTGCATATGGAAATCCAGCAGGAATTGCACAACTATGCACATTCCATAACAATTCATAGCATAATTCATGATCAATTTTCAGCACCAATTTTTTAGGTGATGTTGCAAGCGTGGTGTGCATTAGAATTACACTGGAGATCCAAAGAAACTGGTACACCTGCCTAATATTGTGTAGGGGCCCACAAGCACGCAGAAGTGCTGCAACATGACATGGCATGGACTTGACTGATGTCTGAAATAGTGCTAGAGGGAACTGACACCATGAATCCTGCAGGGCTGTCCATAAATCAGTAAGAACACAAGGGTGTGGAGACATCATCTGAACAGCACATTGCAAGACATCCCAGATACGCTCAATAATGTTCATGTCTGGTGAGTTTGGTGACCAGTGAAGTGTTTAAACTCAGAAGAGTGTTTCTGGAGCCACTCTGTAGCAATTCTGGACGTGTGGGGTGTCACATTATCCTGCTGTAATTGCCCAAGTTCTTCAGAATGCACAATGGCCGTGAATGGATACAGGTAATCTAGAAAGGATGGTTACGTAAGTGTTACCTATCAGAGTCGTATATAGACATATCATGGGTCCTGTATCAGTCCAACTGCACACATCCCACACCATTACAGAGCCTCCACCAGCTTGAACAAGTCCCCTGCTGACAAGCAGTGTCCATGGATTCATGAGGTCAGTTCCCTACCCATACACATCTGTACACTTGATACAATTTGAAATGAGACTCATCCGACCAGGCAACATGTTTCCAGTAATCAACAGTCCAATGTCGGTGTTAACGGATCCAGACGAGCCATAAAGCTTTGTGTCATGCAGCCATCGAGGGTACACGAGTGGGCCTCAGCTCCAAAAGGCCATATCGATCATGTATCGTTGAATGATTTGCATGCTGATACTTGTTGATAGCCCAGTACTGAAATGTATGGCAATCTGAGGAAAGGTTGCACTTCTGCCACATGGAACAATTCTCTTCAGTCATCATTGGTCATGTTCTTGCAGATACTGTGTCCCATCGCTCATGCACTGACTATAGCAACATGTTCCAACTCACTTAAATCTTGATAATCTGCCATTGCAGCAGCAGTAACCGAGCTAACAACTGCGGCAGACACTTGTTATCTTATACAGGGATTGCTGACCGCAGTGCCATATTCTGTCTGTTTACATCTCTCTGTATTTTAATACACATGCCTATACCAGTTTCTTTGGCACTTCAGTGTAATTCCCAAAAACGAAATATTTTTAAATGTAAGCCAAGTCAGTTTTCCGCCAAATCTTCAGAATGAATGGTGCAGTTGTGCGAAAGCTGCTTTCATTACATGTTCTTGGTGCCACAAGCACATTTGCTTCAAATGTTTATATGACAAGTACCACCCATGTAGATGTTCAAAGGGAAGTGAAGGCATGTAACAGTGAGCGGAAGAGCCTTTGTAGGGCAACCAGGATTAAAGTTGTAATTCTTTCTAATCCAAGTCATTAAAGAAATTTATTTCCCTACCTTGTTATTATTTTTCACTGATTACCGTTTGACTTTCCTATTCCTACTAGATTCAATACAGCAAAAATACTAATGAAAAAACTGCAGAATGCATTTGGAAATCAAACATATGTTCTCTTCCCCTCGGCCACATGCCTTGATTGCTACATCCGTGGCAGTTCTTTTGAACAGTGTTTACCATAGGCATACTCAGTTTCTTTCTTCGATTCTACGAAAATGGAGATATGCAGCATCACCCCCCCCCCCACCCCCCACCCCCCACCCACATGAAGAAATCACCGAATTTTCAATTACCTATTGATTTCGTCAAATTTAAATCAATCGCATGCCATGAACTTTAGGGATGGTTTCCTCAAATATAAGGGTGGGAGAGCTTCTTGAGCCAAATTATCTCAGTCCTCTGTTTTAGGTTTATACAAGCACCCTGCCAAATATGACTCAAATTGGTTGGCCATTCCGAGACCTTCCCCTTGTGAGGACCAAATGTCTTCAGCACAACACCAGACATCTGACAATGTCCACATATCCTGCTTGCATGGGAAGTTGCTTCCCATCAAATTATAAAGGTATTGCTACCCCTTCAGAATATTTCACAACTGAGACCTGCCATCCTATGCACACATAAACTATTTGCTGTGTCAGCATGAACATAATTCATCACCATCACACTAGAAATAAGAGCCCAGGACTGTCAATAAGGCTAAATATACAGATCTGTCACCATAAGAGTTGTTAACCTAATATGAAGGTGCAACATAGTGCCTTTCTCGGCTTTCTTCACCTCCCCCTGAAGCATTCGTTCCATTCATATTTAACAAAAGCTGGCTGGTTTTAGCATCAAGAATTTGTATTTCTCATAATAATGAAGCAGTCTTCAATTGTAACTTGGAATATAGGTACTGTTTCATTCAGTGACATCAGAGTTCTCAATATTTTTGCATAACAAACTGTACCAACAATGAGACAGTTTGGTGAGATCTGTAACGTGGAGCATCAATTAAATTGGATTTTTTCACAGGACACAAACACAACATGAAATATAGCACATAGTGCTTTAGCTTCACTAGCACGTAAATCAAATTTGCACCCAAATTGGTCAGGTTCTCGCCACTGTACACACCAGCGAACAGAGGGTGTCATGCTAACACGTTTCTGGTGGTAAAATAGATCACTGAAAGTACAAAGATTGGCCGGAAAATAATGTACCACATTTTTTCTCAATCAGCAAAAATTGTATGAATGTGACAGTTAAGATATACATTATTTGAAGCTTCCAAATTGCACACACAAATTTCCCATTTATTCTGACAGGTAGCATACCCGTAGCAATGTTTCGAAATGGTGTCTCTATATGACGTAAGCTACAAGCAGCGTGTCATCATTGAACTTCTCACAGCAAAGAACAGAACCTTCAAGAATATTCCCAATTGTTTGCATCCAGTTTATGGAGCATCTGCCATAGACAGAAGTTTTGTTAGTCACTGGGCAAAGAGAGTGAGGCCATTACGAGACATTGGTTCAGCAGAGCTCCAAGATTTGCTTCATTCAGGGAGGCCATCCGTGGCTTTCAAACTTGACCGGGCACAGCTTTCTGATGTGCTCATTCACAAAGACCAATGCAGAATAACTTGGCACCTGGCAATGAAGCTGTCACTCAGGAAGGAAAGTGTGGATGCAATTGTCCATAGTCTTAATTACTCAAAAGTTTGTGCACAATGGGTTACGCACTATCTCATGAGGAAACTAAATCTTCTCACTCTTTGATGTGATGCCAAGACGCAGTACCAATATTTCTGAAGCAGATGTGAACACATTAACCAAACCCAAAAAGGGCTTCCAATGATTTTGTCACCATAATAACCCAGGTGATTGACTGATTCTATATGGTAACTCTCGGCCTCACACAAGTTTGAGGACTTCAGAACCATCATTAAACAGGGTTGGACAGTATTATCTCATCCATCCTACAGCCCTGACCTAGGGCATCACATTTGTAGATGACATTTTGAGGATGACAAAGCTGTGATTCTTACAGTGGAGAAATGGCTTCAATACCAGAACAAGGAGTGGCACTGACAGGGTACACACACCCTTGTATCTCGATGGATGAAGGCCATAGAACAGGGCAGCAATTGTGTGGAAGTATACGGAATGTAGAATAAACAACATTCTTTCTTTTGTGTATTTATCGTTGTGTTCAATAAATAATTACTGAAGGAAAAAAAATGTAGTGCCTCACTTTTTGGGTAACCCTCACATTTATTTTAATAGTTATTCCATATTATTTTTACTACTTTGTGAATGAAACTTGTGGTCGAAGCACGAACTGTTCGTAGTCAAATTTAACAGTGAAAAAGAGAGGGATGGCTGTACTGAGCTGAGAAGACACATTACATTTCAATGATCTGTCACCCTGATGCTACTCATAAACATTTACCTCAAGTCAGTTTCCTTCTTGTAGTTTCTCCACGTTAAGGACATGCTATGCACTGCCACCACATCTTGCTGTGTGACTTTGTTTCCATTTGCACAGGATTGAGGGCTGTAAGACAGCTCTCTAGTCTTCAGGCCACAAAATAACATAACAGCCTTTTAAACAACTCTTTTGTATTTTGTTACTCTCATGTGACATTCATATACATTGAGTAAACAGATTTCATTAACGAGAACAACATTTTCAAATTGAATCTCATAACACCACAGAAGAGAGTGACATTGCTCCTTAGCCTTGTTAAGCTTATTCTGGGTGTTGATATTGCAGACAGTGCCTCTTCCTCTCTGCCTTCCAAAACACTGCCAAGCCACAACCCCAATAAGTAAATAACCCCTTCGTAGCAGGAGAAGATGTTATATATCTGTCACACTTTGACAATGTCCTAAGACGACAATTCTTTTGTCATTTCTGCAAATATTACACCACGAAGTACACACAGAGGGGAGTTCTTTATATACTAACTAGCTAAATAATATTTTTAAATGAACTAATCACGAGGAAGAAATCGGACATGATTTTATGGACAAATAACATGTATCGCCTAAGTAGGCTGGGATCTACGTTATGTTAAAAGATACCGGATGCCATGTTAATTTACATATTCACAAAACTTAAGTGTCACATTCAGTGTTTTTAATATTTATACTTTTGTAATTCGAAAATATACAGTTTAAATGATGCACCATATTAAAGTCTCACAAACACCCATTTTACACAATAGTCATGTAAAAGGCTCAGGAAATGTCACATCCGTGGCTAAAACTGTTATTGGAAAGTAGTTTGTTTGCAAGGTGCTGCTCCAGTCTCCGTAAGCAAGAAATTACTATTACTTCATTTTACAAATGGGCTCCCATTCAGTCTGTCGCCTTGCTGCTGATACAACAATGGTCCAGTTCATGATGGACTAGGATAAATCATCACTGTAAAGACCTACCTACCAACCAAATCATGCCACAGGATCACTTGACTTTAGACACTGACTGCTATCAGAGAACATGAGTATGTATATTAATTGCAAGTCCACATCACTATCCAATCCTGAGTACACCCCCAAGTGGGTGTAAGAACTGGCATCCGAAGTGAGATGCCAAATTTGACCCACTTTCAGCTTTGAGGTGCCCCATACAAATTACTAAGCCGTGAACAGATGTAAGAATCCATCATGCAGGACAGTCCGGCTCCATGCTGCGGTGCAACAGACAAGCGCTTAGCACAGTCAGCCCAAGCAGCCCACCACAGTCTACCCAGGCCTAATGCCACGCTGCCATCACTGCCATTAGGCAAGGAAATTCAACCTCGTCTGCCTCCTCTACCGTGGTCGCACGAGGCCACATCATGATTATGATGTCCCGATGCCACCACGACACCGGGCATCGCCACTGCATTGCTGCCCAATCTATTGTCAATGAACAATTTAATTGTAAGAATGAAAATAATCGATTTCTGACAATATACTTGAATTATATAGCTAAAAAATCCATTCACCAAGCAACGGTTGGCGCCTTTCCTCATCATCCCATCTGTTAAGTCTCACCTGACCTTGCATTCTGGGTGACTTTTCAGAACCCCACCCCTTTCCCTAGACGTCTCAAGTTCCCTTCCCTTCACCCCTCTCCATACCCGTTCAATCTTTATGATGGAAGGAGGGGCCACTGGCTTCAAAAGCTTGCATAAGTAAAACCTTTCTCCTGCCACCACTTGGTGACTGGATTTTTTTATCTATCCAATTCCTACATATTAAATGTGCAAGCTTCACTTGTAGGGGGAAATGCCTCTGGACCAATGCTGCCACTGACATTACCGAGGTCTGTTATCAAATTTTGTGTGTGTGTGTGTGTAGTTTAAAGCAATTCCCTCACCCACATCACAGAGACAACTAGAGATGGATCCAACATATTGCAAACACGGGTGGGGCAACTCCGTCTGAAAAATGATGATCTGCAAAGGCACCTTAGTGAGGCATTACTAAATGTGATGCTGCGAAACAGCACTGTGCCTGGAGCTAGCCTAACTTTCCTATTTCTGTGTTCCCATTAGCGGTTCTAAACTAGGTGTAAATGTTGACACAGTAGTACAGAATGTAATGGATACAGGGAAACTGTCCCCATCGACTGACGAAAAGTTCATAGGAGTACCAGCACGAAGTTGCAAGGAGTGGCTCACGCTTATGTAGATTCAAGGAAGGGCTGAGAAATACCAAGGCATTTCACATCCTTGCAGAATTCATTGAGGATATGTACAGAGATAATATCGTCAGCTACTATAAGGACAATCTTTCCATCAAATATCAAAATTCTGGAGAGGATTTCGAGTGATTTTCTGACCGAATAAGAGTTGTGTCTTGTCGTACATATGTACTAACAGAAAATAATGAAAGGAATGAGATACCACTCAGGAAATCAGAAACTTGCTGTGCAGATTCACTCATTCACAGGACTGACCACACAGGTACGTGACAGGGTGAAGTACACTGAGCACACTAAGATAGGCTATACAACTCACAAAGGAGGTGCAACAATTCGTCTAATCATCCACCGGGATAAAGCCCACTTGATGTGCATTCGTTGCCGAAGTGTGCTGCACTCGTTGCAAATGACAAAAAGTTACACGACTCCTTAGTGTTTGGCACCAGCATGTGCTTGTTTTAGAAAAATCAGACACGAGAGAGAAAACTGTCCATCTCTGGTCAGTTAACCAAGTAGGTCAACGAGGTGCTTGAAGGAATGTGAATATGCGAAATGCGAATGGGAGCAGTTCTGCCACTGCTTCTTGCTTCCCTTCTGCAAAGCCAATCCGGTAAGAGAGATAGGAATTGCTCAAGTGGTAAACGTAAGTTTTCAAGATAAATGAACAGCAGAACTTCAACCTTCCTCATCAATACAGGCATACAAATAAATGTTTTGTTTGTTAGATATACTCACTGTCAACTGTACCCCATTCTAGCTGACTTTGCAACTTCATCTGAAGAAAAGAAACAACTTCTGTCAAACTTCTTAATGTACCACAAGATTCCTACATATGATACCAAGCCAATAGCCTGGAAACCATATTGCATATCCTATCACTTGCAGCCTGCAGTAGACAAAAATGCCTCAGATTTACTAAAAGCTGGAGTAATTAAACCTTCTTTCAGTTCCTTGTTGTCACATACAGGGTGTACATAAAGTCCGGGAACACTTTCAATCATTATTTATTGCAAAACAACTAAACATTGTACAGGTGTCATACATATTGCACTTTGAAGAGAGACTGTAAAAGTTTTTGTTTTTTACAAACATTTGATATGCGAACCATGAGACACCCAGCACATGTCAGTATGGTAATTGATACCTTGCCATACCCATCCTAGCATGGCATCGTGGACTGTGGCAGTCGCTTCCCGTACTCTCTCCCGGACCTCTGCTGTATCACATGGTAGAGGTGGTACATACACCAGATCTTTAATTTGTTCCCACAGAAAAAAACTCACATGGAGTGAGGTCTGGTGATCAGGAAGGCCATTTCAGGAAACAGCTGTCCCCTTTTGTAGCACGGCCAATCCACCAATGCGGCAGCTCCGTGTTCAGGTACCCACAAACTTCAAGATGGAAATGGGGTGGAGCCCCATTCTGCTGAAACATGTCCAAGTAGGAATAATCAGTGACAGTGCTTTTGACAAAGAAGAATGGCCCGTACAGTTTTCGACATGACAAGGCACAAAAAATATTTACCTTTGGGGAATCAAGCTCAAATTCAATGCTTATTTGTGTTGATGCTTTGTATCCCATATTCGACGTTTATGCCTGTTCACTTTCCCATTTGTCGAACTACAACATACCTCAACTCACCATGCTTGTGACTAGCACCGACTATCGGCAAATTACCAAAATACGCTGTGGCGGTTGTAATGCTATTGTAAATATAATCCTGCCATTAATCTGTATATTTTAAATTTTTTGTTCCTTAATAATTTTGAAAAATTAAGCAAATACTATAATGAGAGTATGCTTTTGTTAAATGTAGTTTATCTGTTAAAAATAACCTCTTTGATGTAGGTGGAATAAATGTATTAAAACATATTTTGTAAATAATTATGTAATATTTCAAGTACAACTGTAATTAATTATGTAATTTTGTATGTATGTGCTGTCATGCAATTGTAGATGGTTCATACTTAGGGTTTTTGTAAGCAGAAGTGTAAAATGAAAATGTGTAGGGATCATAGGTAGAACGGAACTCCGTTCTGTGGTGGAATGGGAAAGGTGGTGGGGCGCGCGAGTGAGAATTGGCGCGCAAGTGACACACACAGTCGGTAGCTGCCCTGCAAGTGGTGAACACGCATTACATTGGTCAAGCACTAGAGGCCCCGAATTTTCTGCAAGATTGGGTTTTGGCCTCGGACGTGTTCTACATGATTGGCGCAGTACGGCAATAAATTAATAGCTCAGAAATTTGCAATTTTATCGGCGCCACCAAGAGGAAGATAGAGAGCTATGTACATCAAGAGCCGCACCTGTGCAATGTTACTATGCAGCACCGCCTCATGCCACCTTCGACGTCAGTAACAGTCAAAGTACTTTATTTAGAAGTGTATCACAGTATGAACCATCCTTCTTCAATCAGTGGAATATAAGTGTTAAATGTACCTTTGTGTTTAGCCATAATTTTCCAATTTCATTTACCTCAGTAGGGTCCTTACCTAAACGAATTTATTCAGAGTATTCTGATGTTTATTGAAGCTTGAATAATAGTAAATTACTGGCAATAGTATTGCTTTGGTAGTAAATTTTGAAAATCATTATTAAATACTAAAGTTTTCACATATCGGTTTAAGAACTACCGCTTTGCGTGACCATGAGGATAAGTTTTCAATAGCATTTTTGAAAGTAAGGTAACATAATTGTTTAACTGCAACAATCTTAACAGTATTTGTTCGTGTTGCTTCTCCGTGTCAAAGAAAGCCAGACAAATAGTGGTGTTAGTTAAATGTTAACAAGTAAAAGTCCTAAAGAAATGAAATCTAGTCGTGTTAATAGTTTTGGTCATATGAATAATAGCTATAAGTTTAATATTTTTTTGTATCCTTGTTGAAACATATGTATCATCATCATCACCATCATCATTTAAGACTGATTACGCCTTTCAGCGTTCAGTCTGGAGCATAGCCCCCCTTATAAAATTCCTCCATGATCCCCTATTCAGTGCTAACATTGGTGCCTCTTCTGATGTTAAACCTATTACTTCAAAATCATTCTTAACCGAATCCAGGTACCTTCTCCTTGGTCTGCCCTGACTCCTACTCTCTACTGCTGAACCCATGAGTCTCTTGGGTAACCTTGCTTCTCCCATGCGTGTAACATGACCCCACCATCTAAGCCTGTTCGCCCTGACTGCTACATCTCTAGAGTTCATTCCCAGTTTTTCTTTGATTTCCTCATTGTGGACACCCTCCTGCCATTGTTCCCATCTACTAGTACCTGCAATCATCCTAGCTACTTTCATATCCGTAACCTCAACCTTGTTGATAAGGTAACCTGAATCCACCCAGCTTTCGCTCCCATACAACAAAGTTGGTCAAAAGATTGAACGGTGCACAGGTAACTTAGCCTTGGTACGGACTTCCTTCTTGTAGAAGAGAGTAGATCATAGCTGAGCACTCACTGCATTAGCTTTGCTACACCTCGCTTCCAGTTTTTTCACTATGTTGCCATCCTGTGAGAATATGCATTCTAAGTACTTGAAACTGTCCACCTGTTCTAACTTTGTTCCTCCTATTTGGCACTCAACCGGTTTATATTTCTTTCCCTCTGAAATTACTTTTGTTTTGTTTTGGAGATGCTAATCTTCCTACCATAGTCCTTACATTTCTTATCTAGCTCTGAAATATTACTTTGCAAACTTTCAATCGAATCTGCCATCACAACTAAGTCATCCGCATATGCAAGACTGCTTATTTTGTGTTCACATATCTTAATCTCACCCAGCCAGTCTATTGTTTTCAACATATGATCCATAAATAATACGAACAACAGTGGAGACAGGTTGCAGCCTTGTCTTACACCTGAAACTACTCTGAACCATGAACTCAACTTACCGTCAACTCTAACTGCTGCCTGACTATCCATGTAAAGACCTTTAATTGCATGCAAAGTTTGCTTCCTATTCCATAATCTCGTAGAACAGACAATAACTTCCTTCTAGGAACCCGGTGTGTGTCTTCTTTAAATAATTACTGAAGTATAGCGATAAATTCCATAAGTAACAGAAAGTGGGATTAATAGTACTTACTGCCAAGTGACCCAAGTAAATGGAAATTAAGTGGTTGTGTTTCAATTACATAGTAAGTCAAAGTAGTTATTTATTCAGTGTCGAAAATTGACTTCATCTTTTTGTGTGGACACTGTGCCCGATTTGGGCTGGCGACTGTTTTATTAAGAAAAACAGTTTATTGTTATAACAGGCTTTGTCTGATAAAAGGTTTCCAAAAGTAATTATTCTCACTGCTTTTCCCACAAACTGTATGATTCAGAGAAAAATAGTTCGATAATTTACCATTAGGTTGAACACGGTTAAAATCTCTCTCCGAGAGTTGATGGTTTGGAGTGTGCCTGTCGCTACTTACTACACAGTTCTGACATTCCGAATCGCGGATCTTCCATCTTTACAGTGGTAGAACTTAAACATTCTGGTACCGTACTGACGAGAACGCGAAAGAACCATTGCACGGTACACACGAAAAAAGAACTTTCAGGGTTTCTCTTCAAAATGACATATGTCTGATATCTGTACAATGTTTTGTTCTTGTGCAATAAATAACTGAAAGTGTTCCTGCACTTTTATCAGGGTGTATACGCGGACAAGGAAAAAAAATTCCCGGATTTTTCATGGATAAAAATACACTTTCTCCCAGGTGAAAACAAGCTTTCTCCATGTTAAGTGACAGTATATTTTCCCTTATCAATCCTTTGAATGGTTATGGTTTTATACATGGGCACAGAATTTCCTGGCACTATAGAAAACGAAACTCAGGGAAAAGACAAGATTTGGAAATATCTTTCATGTGTAGCAACATGCATGCTGCGTATTTTCATATTACAAAAGTATACATTGGAATTCCACCAAACACCACATGTCACTTTCCAAATCATTGAAATCGAGATTGCGATGTGCTTTTGTAAGCTAGTCATAGCTCATGTCACGTGATCTCGCCAGCCGATGACAGCAGATATTCAGAGCATAGGACACGTGATGTAGTCAGCCAGTAGCAACATCACTGTTAAGTAGCACAAACACACAAACAGGGAAAGTTAATAGTTTAAATTAATATATATGGTGTTGTTACAAGAAAAGCAAAGCTGTCACATGCGAGGGCTATCCACAAAGTACATTACATTTTGGAATTAAAAATAAATAAAGTATTGGAATTTTTTTTATTATATACAGATGAAAGCCACACTTAAATACTACTTTTCTACATATTTGCCATTTAAATTAAGGCACCTATCATAACGATGGACGAGCTTGGAAATTCCTTTGTTGTAAAATTCGGCCGCCTGTGCCTTCAACCACGTGGTTACCTCTTCTTGAAGCTGTGCGTCGTCATCAAAACGCTGCATAGCCAAGCACTTCTTCATTGCTGGGAATAAGTGGAAGTCGCTCAGTGCCAGGTTGGGACTGTATGGCGGATGAGGAAACAACTCCCACTTAAAAGATTCGAGAACTTCACGAGTGGCATTTGCCATGTGGGCCCGGGTGTTGTCGTGAATCAGCAAGATCTTTGAGCCCAACTTTCCCCTGCGCTTGTTTTGTATTGCTCTTCTGAGGTTGTGCAGAGTTTGGCAATACCTTTGAGAGTTTATTGTAGTGCCTCTTTCCAGGAAACCCACAAAAATCACACCTTTTCTGTCCCAAAAGACAGTCATTACGTGGTTGAAGGTGCAGGCGGCTGAATTTTACGACGAAGGAGTTTCCAAGCTCGTCCATCGCTACGATAAGTGCCTTAATTTAAATGGCAACTATGTAGAAAAGTAGTATTTAAGTGTGGCTTTCATCTGTATATAATAAAAAAAATTTCCAATACTTTAATTCATTCATTCATTCATTCATTTCATTGTTGCCCTTATGGACAGTGTTTGAACTCGAAAATCACAAGATGACACAATTTTCACTTCTTTCCTTTCTTCCTCTTCTCTTCCCAAAATCTCTTCATCCTTTGGCTGTGCTCCTGTTTCCTTTGCTCTGTCCATAATGTTCCTGTCTTCTTTCTCTCCTTTACAATAAATTTTGCACTCCTAACTTTCTTTCTGAAGTATTTCCTGTCTCCTATCATTTGCCTGTTGATCCCTATCTGCCTTAAGTCTTCGTCTATTTCATGATACCAAGTTATTTTCTTGCTTGAGCTGTTTACTACATCAAAAATTTTCTTTGTAAGTCGGTTGTTGTCCATTCTCTGTATGTGCCCATAGAAAGTTAATCTGCGTTTTCTGATCGCGTCTGTTGGTCTGTCAGTGTGCTGGTACAGCTCTTTGGTAGGTCGCTTCATCCATATGCCATCTCTGTGAATTGGTCCAAATATTTTTCTGAGAATTTTGCGTTCTATTTTTTCTGTGTCTATGATGCCTGATGCTCCAATTGTGGTTGTTTCTGACGCGTACAATGCTTCTGGTAATACAACTGTTTTGTAGTGCCTAAGTTTGGCCTGCCTCGATATGCTTTTCTTATTATAATGTGACCATGTGAGTTTGTATGCCTTCTGGAGTTTCTTCGTTCGTTCCATGTTAGCCGCCTTGTTTGATCCTCCCATTTGTATGTACTTCCCTAAATACTTAAATTTTTCGACTCTTTCTACGGATCCATATACAGTATGCATGGTGTGTACATTGTTGGTCTGTCGTTCCATATATTGTGTCTTCTCGTAAGATACCTGCAGACCTGTTTTGGCAGCTATTTCATGCAAGCATTCCAGTGCTTCCTTTGCCTCCTGTGTATTAGTGCTGAGTATGGCTATATCATCTGCAAATGCCAGACATTTTATGATTGTTTTGGTTTCACGTGTTCTTCCCAGCTGTATTCCTTTAACTTGTTCCTCCCACTGCTTGATAATTTTGTCTAACACCATGTTGAACAGGATTGGTGAGAGCCCGTCTCCTTGTCGGACACCTGTGAGTATGTGGAAGGGTTCCGAAATTTCTCCCATGAACTTAATCTTGGAGGTAGTGTCTGTAAGCGTCTGTTGTATAAGTGCCCTGGTTTTTCTGTCGATACCATATTCTTCCAGCACGTCAAAGAGTGTCTGTCTGTCTATGGAATCATATGCTTTTTTAAAGTCCACAAAGGTAACTACAGTGTTTCTTGCCTGTCTGACTTTCAAAAGTGTTCTCAAGTTCCAGATCTGTTCGATGCATGATCTCCCTTTTCTGAAGCCTGCCTGGTATTCCCCAATTTGCAGATCTGCTTGTGGTTCTAGTCTGTTTAATAGCACCTTAGAGAAAATTTTGTATGTAACTGGTACTAGCGAAATGCCTCTGTAATTGTTTGGATCTGACTTATCACCCTTTTTATGTAATGGATGGATCAATGCACATTTCCGTTCCTCTGGCACTTTCTCTGTGATCCAAATTTCGGAGATAATGTTATGGATTTTTTGGTGATGTTTTCATCTTGGAGTTTCCAGATCTCGGCGATAATACCATCTTCTCTTTATTTATTTTTCATTCCAACACGTAATGTACTTTGTGGATAGCCCTCGTATAATATTGGTCTCTAAGGTTAATATGCTGCAAGAGAAGCTAAGCTTTTGCATATAATGTTGATCTTTTTTGTGTGTGTTGCACTTTGAGATACATCACACAAATGTGCCAGTAAAATTTTCAATAATGAGATAAATGTCTGATCTTCAGGGTTCAAAATTCTTCTAAATGACTCATCATCAAAGAGTTGATTTTTAAATGAGTCAAATGCTCTTTAATTTAATAAATTCATGGTACATTCTTGCACATAGTTCAACTTACGTAGAAGGATATTTACTTTGAAAGTAACGCTTTTCAAACCACTAGTTGCAATATTTTCCCGTGACCTGTCAGAAATAGGTTTGTTTCAGCAGTTGCCAGACAGCGGAAATAACAGGCGACACAGCTATCATAACATAGGAAGCCCGTATGTGCGTACATGTTAAATGCTGAAAGATCATACATTATGTCATAAAAGAAACAAGACATTAGAAGATACTCCTTGAGCATCGGAATTTCGTGAACCATATTGAAATGTGCACATTTAAAGTGCACACTCATATGTCCAGATTCCCAATGAAGTAGACCTCAACTTGATATTACGCTTTTCAGTGTGGTTTTCAGGATGTAAATTTTCTTGGAGCACCAGTATTCTATTATATCATATTTGGTTCTTAATTATGGCATAATGCCATTTGTGCTAGGGGGGAAAAAAAACCATGCACGTGAAATGCAGCGAACAGTTGAAACTAGCCAGTACGGTGGAATTAAACATTTTGTTTCAAATACATTGACTGCCACTGCAGAAAAGGTTAATAAAAGTCAAATTTCTTTTGCAAACAGACAAAAATAACTTCATTGTTCCACAAGGCGAATAATGCTTGACTGTCAGAAAGGTAGAAATAAAATAAAATCTGAAACTAATGCCATATTTTAGCCTTCCATAATTATGTGAATGTATTTTAATTCACTTGATAGCTCCCGGCCACAGATATCCGTTTTGTTTTGATTTGACATGAGAGTATACGAAGGGGAAACAGCAAAATCACTAAATGTAGACACAGATCACGTGGAGACTACCCACTATAACTCTACTCTTGACTTCTCTGCACATCAGCCCCGGACCTACGATATTTGCGGACCGGATCAATACTAAAAAAATCGAATTTTCAAAACTATGTTCATCTTGTAGCGCACATCTTTCTAAAAAGTCTGAAACATAAAACATATGTGTTCGAGGAAATATAAGACATATTATTTGGTCTTAAGTATGCCTAAGTGCAGTGCCACGCCTCCTGATAAATCATTCTTCTAACGCATATCACCGTATTTCACTCTGTGGAATTGAAACGTGTATATTTTGTAATGGATGCCATCAAACTATATTCAGGACAATGGAAATGTCCTGTGGTGCCTCACCTGCTCCCAGTCAACTGGTTCGACAGCCTGCCCCTTTTCAAAAACCAAAATCTCACAATTAATAGCAGATGGGATTGTTTGCAATTGGGAGAACAAGAACTCTTCAGAAAATCTGAACTCTTTAGTACCTATTGGCTAATAACTTGCTGTTTTGTGTGACATAAAATTAAATATAGGATACATAAAACCAATAAAGACAAGAGATAAGCAAGAAATTATGCATTTCTTCAATCCTTAGCTCCTAGCATTTTTTTCTCTCTAATCTCACTACAGCTTTACATTGTGTGCTTTCCTTTCTGGGAGAGGATCTACGGTATTACCTCATCAAAGTTCATGAAACGTTTTGCTACTTGAAAAATCAAAATGTCATTATCTAATACTGAAAAAGCTGTTAACACAAATAATACCCAAGACTGGCGTGGTTTCTCGATCTGATTACATCTATTTTGTCACTGTCTGCTAGATAAAATAAAATAGGCCTTTCTAATATGTCAGCAGTTTTGTAACACACACCAAATAAACAAGACTGTTTTGGCACCAATGGCCATTTTTGTAACACTGCAGAATATAATTCACGCAGTACCAATATCAAATGCCTATTAAGCCTACTACAAACAAACAAAAAAAAAATTGTTAGGAAATAGTTTCACTTTCATTCATACACACCAGTTTCTCAAGCAAGAGATCGAAAAGTAGTATTACGAAATTTTTATATAAATTTGGGATCGTCTTATTCTCCCATAATTTGTGTAATGTCCCCGTTTCTTCTCCTTTCTCGTTCCACAAACAATCTTGTCACCACCAATTCTGTAGCTATTCGTGCCATTGTCAAAATTTGTTTGCTGATTAACTTCACTAACCCTGCCAGAATCACAGTGTAGGTTATCCCGCGATTATTTTCCGGTTAGGCGTTTTACGTTTTTGTGCAACACGTTACTTCCAGAATAGAATTTAAGTGGCTGCTAGACGAGAACTGTACTACTGGTCCTTACTAATGTAGCGATATGGCCAAAAATTTTCTGTCAAAATTTCATTTCCTTGGATACACAGAGAAGATAATACATAATCTTTCTCACTTGTTATTCCTGACAGTTGTTTATTTCCACTCTGGTAGTCTGAATCTATGGATTTCAGTAGTAATTATAACAACACTGATCATTCACAAACCCAATCAACCACATAATCAGACAGCGATTAGCATTCAGACGTTTCACTTTAGTCCACTCAGCTCGTATAGCCCTGTCCTGTCTACGGGAAGTTTATTTCTAGATGCGATGAGACATCACATACACTATGCATGCATTCAAAAATCAACTTTTGATTCAGTCAGAAATCAAATTAAAATGTGTTCAAAAATGTTCAGAATACAATAGGGATGCGTTTCAAAATTATATGAATAATCAATAGACAAACATGCGCTGCATGCTAGGCACTTTGTAATACAAGTTTTTTTCCTCAAGAATATGAATTTGGCGCCCCCTTTTCTCGTTAGCATCTAGCTGCTTGATGCGACTGCTTGCACAGCCAACATCCACATTCCTGTAGCCGGAATCAGGAGAATCTACTACTCAAAGGCAACTCAACTGCGCATGCGTATGAGCCCGCTCATAACTGCTAAAACGAATCTAATGTAAACAGTTGTGACTTCGCTCTCATCGGAGGCAATTTGTTGTTATGAAGCATTGCATAGTCTTCCTAAAGCCTTTGACACATTTTGCATTTGGCAGACACTTGCACGAGCACTGTGTGTCGTCGTATATGGCGCATTTCCTTTGCAATTTAAGTAATTTTTGTTCTTTTTCTCTAGTTTATCTTTTATTGTTGAAGTATTATTGCGCAGTAGTGGGGTACAGTAATATCCTTTGTTAGAGTATCGGTTCTTACCAGTCAAAATTACAAAAAATTAACTGAAAACAATGAAAAATTCCTGGAATTCTAAAAAAAAAAGAACGGGTTTTCCCGGTTTTCTCCCGGATGAAAAAATTCCTGGGTCTTAACTGAATCTCCCGGTTGTCCCTGGTCATATACACCCTGTTTATGTACGCTTGTTACAGTGGTTGTCCCCAACTAAACCAGTTACAGAGGAAAAGCTTGCAGCATTTTTTGCAAGGATTGATGATATTTTTAATCACCTTGGCAAATGCAAATTCTTCACCATGCTCCAGCTGCTATCAGATTCATGTAGCTATTAAAGATGGAGAAGAAGACAGCTTTTGTTGTACCCTGTGGTCTGTCTTTTTGGAGAGAGTGCAAGAACAAAAACCAAATGTACCTCTTCAAACTATATCTGAGGTAGCTGGACCTTTCAAAGTCTTAGCACTCTATATTGCAGGACCATTTGCCTTAACAGTAAAAAGTAACATACATTTTATCTGTCGCTGACCATTTCTCTCATCATCTTATTGTGTGACCCACTGCAGACATGGCCGCTGAGATGGTTGTGAGAGCACTGGTAACTTATTTTGCACTACAATCCAGAAGTCCAGAGGCCATTATAGCAGACTGAGGGACAAACGTTATGGCCAATCTTATCATACAGTTATCTTGACTGTTTAAAATAAAGAAGTTCAGAGCTACGTCATTTCATTCTAAGAGTAATGGCAGGGTTGAACACATTCATAAAACAGTACCTAGAATCTTATCTTATAACATGACTAGCTTCCCCTCAGACTGGGATTGTCTATTACCGTATGTGATTTCGTCATACAACACCAGAGTACACGAAACCACAGTGTCGATTCCCTTTGAGGTTGTTTATCATCACATAATGCATTCATCTTTCAAGACTTAAGCTGTCACCTGAAATGAATTCCAGCAAAGTGAAGTACCTGGCTAAAAGATTAACATTTATTTTGAAGAGAATTCAGCAGAACAATGTAGCTGAACATGGAGACAGCTCCATAGTTGAAAGGATGCTAGGATGCTGATATACCCATTAGGAGATCATGGGATGTTATAACAAACTGCCATGAAATTGGGCAGAACTAAGAAATTTACATGTCCCTGCACTAGACCATTACAGATACTGTATTTCACATTGCCTGTCAACGTTGAATTACAGATCAGAAGATTACAGCTCAGTTTGATCGCTTGACCAAGTATAAAGATATATAGCACCTACTGTAGAGGATCCAGCAAATCTCAGAAATGTTTAGAACAGATGTTGATATAATTTACAATCTGTTACCCTATCAACTTACAGTCTAGGGATTAAAAACAATTTTTATCTTGCGTGGGAGAAGAAACTATCTATTTCAATTAACTGATGATTCTGCTCTGTGTTTTCGCCTCGTGGCCTCTTCAGCCCCGTTTCACTCTTATTTATTCCTCTATATTTCATTACCTGCATCTACAACTAAATGGTTTTGTCACATGTTTGCATTATTTCACTACGTAGAGACATTGTCACTACATAATTGTCTAGGTTGTCTGGTGTGGTGAAGTTACATTAAAATTTATGAAATTTGAAAATCTGCATTATCACACAAGTGCAGATTGTAAAAGCCAGTATCATGGATAAGACTAACGTGTTGTTAGGAAAGGTTTCCAGAAATAAGATCCCACTCTCCGTGAACCAAAACACCTATTGTTAAACCACCGCCCAAGAAGCACAATCCAGCACTGCTCCACACACCTGGCCTCCAAGTAGACATTGATGATACAGTGTAGTATCTTTACTTACACTTGAGTGGCACAATTCAGCACCTTATGTAGATTCCATTTCTTCTTGGAAAATACTGAAGACAGTTTGTCTCTTACACAACAAACTCGAATGGTCCCAGATTGATAGTTGAATTAACCAAACGTTGGTTCCACTGCATAAGTATCAACTAGATATATGCCAACCCCTATGTCGTTCTGGTTTCACTTGTGTTTTCTAATCGGAATTTCACTCTCCACAAGTACCAAGTAACAATGAATAGTAGTGGACTTCTATTCAAAGCATCCTGTTGCAATACTCTGGGAGATGAATTTCTGTTCTCAGCACAAATGAAAGAAATTTGAAATGTCGCTATCAAACCATTCCTGTCATCCATTCCAAAAATTAGCTTATCTCTCAGTAGACATCCTGTCTCATCACTTTTTCCAGATACTAGCAACAATGAACTGTTCTAGTCCTTAAAATAGTTGATGACACAGGAGCAGCAACAAGTCACTAGACATAGCTGCCACATGTATTATGGATTCCACCAGCCCAATATTTTATTTAACATAACAGGCCCAGTAGTGACTTCCACCCTGCTTGCTATTGTGATACTCAGCATGACTCTATACTGCTCTTTCACACCTGAAGTTATGTAGCAGAATACACACAGCCACTCCAGCTTATCATGTTTCATGGCAAGTTGCAACACATTGTGTGAGGTGGAGCGGAAAAGTTGAGATATAACACATCATTTGAGGGAAAATGATGAGTTACACTCTCTGTCCTAATGTAAGAAATACGATTAAGATATTTCATTAAAAAAATACTTAAGTTTCAGACAGCGAATTGTGGGAGAAATAGTTTATTAATATTTGCAGGTAATATGGAGTATATGGGCGCAGCATATCTGCAAGATGGGATGACAAGTTCAGTGTCTCCACCTGGTGTGGGCCATTAGTTCTTAGAAGTCAAACTTTGAGATGTGTTGCGACCATGAAAGAATGGTGCTCACAATAACGATAGAGACGATATATGGACAAAAACAAACATGTTTTTAAAGTGTCATTCTGATATTATTTCTCAATCTGACATTTTTCTTTGTCAAAATGTATTTTTGTTGTGTAGTCTAATGAGACAAGACATCTATAACTCAAACAATTGTAATATGATAGTGTTAAACATATCTTAGGGGAGCTATCTTCAATGTATAAAGCAGCTTTAATTTTCTTCGTCACAGATTCCATCTCTCTCTCATCTTCTACCACTTAAGACACTGCAAAGGAAATGAAGTCCACTAAGAAGGACAGAAGCACATTTATTTGGATCTGATCAGCAGGTCCAAATCACAATTACTTCACATCATAGGCGACCATAAAAACTATAATATCTACCATTTACTGATCAATTCAATAGGTGGATAAACAACACCTCAAAGTTAATAAGATTTATTTTTCTGCTGCCACAAACTGTCATCTTGTAATTTCAAAATGGCTCTGAGCACTATGGGACTTAACTTCTGAGGTCATCAGTCCCCTAGAATTTAGAACTACTTAAACCTAACTAACTTAAGGACATCACACACATCCATGTCCGAGGCAGGATTCAAACCTGCGACCATAGCGGTCGCGCGGTTCCACACTATAGCGCCTAGAACCGCTCTTGTAATTTCACCTAGGATTGTTTTCTTTAATTAAACTACATGGTGTACATAAAGTCCGGGAACACTTTCAATTATTTATAGCATTAGAACCAAACATTGTACAGATATCATACACGTTACTTTGAAAAGAAACCCCGACTTCTTTTTTCTTTTTTTTCCCTTGTATACGGCCACAGCGTAGTTTGGTAATTTTGCTGATAGTCAGTGCTAGTCACAAACATGGCCAGTTCTGGTGCAGAGCGAGCTTTCTGTCTGTCGAAGTTCGATGAAAACAGGTGGGCTATTGCTGTTCAAAGATCTTTAGAACCAAGTACAGTAAGAAGCTACCAACAAGGAAGGCTATTTACTACTGGCACAATAAATTCCACCCCATTTTCATTGTGAAGTTCGTGGGTATCTGAGCACGGAGCTGCCGCATCAATGGATCCGCTGTGCTACAGAAGAGGACAGCTATTTTATGAAATGGCCTCCCCAATCACCAGATCTCACTCCGTGTGACATTTTCCTGTGGGGACACATCTGGTTTATGTACCACCTCTAGCATGTGATGTAGCAAAGCACCGGGAGAGAATACGAGAAGCGACTGCCACAGTCAACGATGTCATGCTGGGACAGGTATGGCAAGAATTTGCTTACCATATTGACTTCTGCCGGGTCACTCATGATTCGCATATCAAATGTTTGTAAAAAGAAAACTTTCAGAGTTTCTCTTCAGAAAGCAATATGTATGACATCTGTGCAATGCTTAGTTCTTGTGCAATAAATAATTGAAAGTATTCCCAGACTTTATGTACACCCCGTATTATTATTTGGTATCTGTCTTGTAAACTGTTTATTTGTGTTACTGTTTCAAACAACAGTCTCTTATTATTGTGCTTATGTGTTCATTTGATATTCTTTTAAGTTATTTTTACAATTTGTTCATTAGATCACAGAAGCATCAGGTTTCCCAGTTGTCTTTTTATACTTATGTTAGTTAAGTCATTTTACATTATGTTACTAAAAAATCAAAGATTTCACGTTATGTTTTTGTTTCATTGTTGACACGCAATTTTCCTGTCTCTGTCAATACATAATTTTTCAAACATTTATCAAACAATGGAAAATCCAGGATGGAATGTAACAATATCATGAAAAGGAACGTTGCTACTCACCATATGCTGTCGTGGATAGGCACAACAGAAAGACTGTCACAAATAAGCTTTCGGCTAACATGGCCTTTACACTTACACACACACACACACACACACACACACACACACACACACACACACACACACACACACAGTCTCTGGCAACTGATTTTGAAAATTTTAGATTGTTTAATAAGTACTTTATTTTAAGGTAACTCTAAACAAACCCATTTGTATTTTGTGGTAGTGTGTTGCAATGAGTTTTTTCTAGTTAAATAATGTTATCGTTGAATCTGAAATTTCACTCTGAAGAAGCATGCAACAAGGATGAGGAACCACTACACATATTTTGTATTTTTGTTTTTTTATTATTCGTTACATTTCACAACTATTTTGCTTCAAAGTACAACAAAATAACAAATTTTATGATTACACACGAGAAGAACTCTTTGTGCTTGCCAGCACCACTATGTTTTTATCCCCTAGGTACACAAAGTTCTTAAGTTTTAAATGTTCATACTTATGTGTTGCTCATTTCACTGTGTGTTTACTACTAAGTAAGTGATTACTGACCATCCTTGTAAAGGCTAGCATCCGTCATGTAAATTGTTTTATGGATAAGATAGATGACTCCACACCTATGTATGACATGTTAATCCAAATCTTGATTAAGAATGATGTATAAATTGGAATGGACAGTTACAGAAAGTAGTCAGCTCACAACCTGTGACTTCCATGTATTTTTTATAGTCCATAATAGCACTTATAACCACAAAATTAAGTAAAAATTGGTACATGACTGTACACCACACCCATTAACAATTTGATAAACCTGCAATATGATGCACAAGGCAAATAAAAATCAGGATTAAGAAGATCCTTATATTTTCCTTTTACTGGGTTCGGTGGTCCATGAGCAAAGAGGCCAACATACACAATTTATGTTAAACTCTAATAAAATGTTAGAGTACTTGCTAATGACCTAAGCAGATAGTCTAGAGACGGCATTTGATGCTAAGTGTATACAAATATTTGCTACAAATTACTAAAGAGTGCAGACCTGAATCAGAACCACGTTTTGTAAACAGTCAATTTCCAATTCAGGCATTTGTTGGAAATGAATGGATAGGTCTTTGTAGTAAGCTGACATTTTGAATCAATCCTAAGGCCCTACTTATACGGTACAATTGGAGAAGATCTGTCCATACCAGACAGGTACCTGGAATGAACTCGTAGTCCAGACCAATGTTTTCACTTGTTTGAGAAAAGTTTCTTGTTACCCTTTTAATTATAAACTGCACACCTAAATCAAATCTTGCAATGTAGTTCACTATGCACCAAGTACGAATAATACCGCCAAACTTTACAAAGATTAACAACTACATCATTGTTCAATACCATATGCACCAATGTCCTAGCAGTACTTGTAGAATGTTGAAAATAATTCACAAATAAAGAAGGTGTAGTAGCAAAATATGTAACAACCTTCTCTTCTGAGCAATGCTAGTGACAATGTCTGGCCACTATGCAGAAATACAGAAATTATTCTTTCTAAATCACAAAATAAAGCTATATACAAAAGCACTTACCTCATTGGCAGTATTTAAATACTCAAGCCACATAGTTTCACCAAACTTCTTTACAGAACTGTGTAATTCAGAAGAACCATGCAGACCTCTTGAGTCATTGTATAAAATACTGTTACTTATAACACTTTTGTATAAACTTGCAGCATAGCTATAGTTACTGCATTTAGACTGTTGTGAAGAAAGTGATGTTGATGGGGAAACAGATGCTACAGAAGACTCGAGTCTTGCATTGTAGTGTGTATCTTGTTGGCTAACCTTCAAGTTTTCCTTAGTGGAAACCATTCTGGCTTTTTCAAGGTGGCAATCATTCATCAGGAGAAGGTACTGAAATGAATGAATAAGCATACAGTGCGTTGTGTGATACAATATTTACTTCTAATTACACAGCCAGTATTAAATAAATTATAATAAATTACATACCAGCATTCCTTTCTAATGCTGAAAATATAATTAATCACAAAACAATGCCCTGAGCAAGAGTGAAGTTTACACGTTTTACTGGCTCATTTTCATTAATGTTTTACACAGGATCCCAGGTTTGTTTCCCGGTGGGTTTGGGGATTTTTCTCTTCCCGGGGACTGGGTGTTTGTGGTATCGGTATTGGTATCATCATCACCACCATCACCATCACCATCACCATCACCATCATTTGTGTCAGTGGCTACAATGGACTGTGTAAAAAACTGGACTGTGTAAAAATTGGGACTTTGTACGGGCACTGATGACCGCGCAGTTGAACGCCCAACAAACCAAACATCATCATCATTAATCTTTTACAGAATAAAAGTAGTACTCAATTTGTTAACATGCATTCTCTTGCAGTGCACAATTCTAAGAACATCAGAGCAGAATTTATCTCAAAAGAAAAAACCACAAAAAGTGAAAATTTCAATAAAGGTTTTAAGAATTGCCTACTAGAAAAATAGGGATAATTCAGAACAACTGATATGATTAATAAACTGATTTTATGGATACATAGAAAATGTACTAGACAAGATTTGGAGCCTTAAGAATCACTACTTAATTAAAGAACTGTTGCGCACAAATCATCTGCACTAACAATTGTGAAAACTGCAACCCCAAGAAAGTCACATGTGCTTGCATTTTCTACCACCAATTATGTACGCTACTATACACAAATGATTACAATCAAAGCACTGAATATTATCTGTGGCTTTGAGGATTGTGAAGACCCTGCACACTGAAATCAGAAAATACAAGTGCTGCGGAACACAATCAAGGAGACACTGGATATGTTATGGGGACTCTCTCTCCATACAGTTTCTATGACAGTCTACAAATAGTCTACAGTGTTCAATCAAGTATCCATGACAAACAAGTTGCTAACCAAAACATATCCAGGACACATTTTCCGGTTAATGTGTCATGTGAAAGTGCAGTCAAGTACACTGTGTATATGACATTATTCAAAGAGGTTTTCTGCATTCCTTGTCACACGTGGCTGGGCATAATACTACTGAAGTACGCTGGGTGGTGTTGTCAGGAGGAAAAGATGTATGTGGGACTCAAAAATATATTGACGCAGGAGTAGCTGTTCACATTTTCAAAACATTTACAATATAAGTCAATATTTCATGTTGTATTGAAGGACCGTCAAATCATTGAACTCTGTGTTAGTCTGCTACATCACTCCCCAACAAAATCAGCTGGACATGGATGGTTCAATATGAAAGATGATAAGATTTCTCAAAGATGTATAAATAACCCACGCAAATTCAATTCCACATCTAGATAGACGGGATGTTCAAATCTTTTAAATGCTACTCGTAGATGAAGGTAAATGTGCAACGGCACTCCGACATTCAGTTTCAAGACAGAGGCATAGACAGGTACATGGGCAGCAACTGAAGGCTGAAGTACACGAACACTTTTATGTTTAACACTAACATTCCCAGCTACAATTTGTACTGTATCAGAATGTTTTAGCAAGTATCCTGTTTGACTACGAAGAATCAACTGAGCAAAAGATGATCACAATATGTGAAATAGGCACAAATAATGTGTAATGCGAAATTACAGACTCTCTGCACTGCTCTGTTTTGGCACAGACATTGGCAGTGAATACACAGCACCTATCAGCTGGGCGCACATGTTATGATACCTCCAGTTGAAGTTGTCACAGACTGCCTGGAACACACGCCTTACCGAAAACACAAGTTTCCTCATTATGCCAAATGAATTAGTTTTTACTGCACCACTGATTGTCTGTGCAGCCTTTTTAAGTCCGAAGTGTTTTAATGACTGATGTCTGTTACCACATAGCCTATTTGAGTGGCTGTTAAGAAGAAGTAATGCACTTTAAACTATAGAAGAGTTGAAATGAGAGTTCATTTTAAGTCATTTTGTGGCTCAGAGCAGGGATTGCTATCTTCCACTTAGTGTTCCCTGCAAGATGGAACAAAGTCTAAAAGAATTGGATGTTTGAGCATGGCCATGGCCTGAAGGATCCAGACCGCTAGAATGAATTATCAAGACAATAATTCATCAAGAAGAGACGCATGAGGTAACAGACAACAATCTAAAATGGTGTTCAAGGAATACTCAAGCTATGTAATGCATACCCACAGCTTTTACCACAGCCATTTCTCAAATTTTACACCGTACTTGATAACCATGAGGGGAGATGAAACTGTTATACTGGAAAGATTCCAAGTTTCACAAGAAAGTATACCAATTTTCAAGAAATATTGAGAAGATAACATTTGTTGCCTGTGGCAACTGAGAATTAACAAAGTTACATTACTTGAAGCATTACACTGGCTAAATATTTTGACAATTAATGAAGGATACTGAGGAAATATTATTGAAAAGTTCACAATAACATGATTCGTGAACAAAATACTTCAATAGAGGGTAGAAAACTGGCAGCCACGAATAACAACAGCACGGATGCATTACAGATAAGCAACACAGATATAACACAACTATGATTTAGAAGAAAATTTTGTGGGTGTGACAGAGAAGACAGCCTGACTTATTTACAGCTGATGGACAAAACATCTACCATCTCAGCACATATGTTGACTATGAGACTACATGTTGAACATGCCCAGTGCAATATTCATTACACCCATAGCCACCGAGCAGATGTTGGCACTCTGGTTGCTAGTTATAGCCAACACATCCGACACAACATAACTTCTCACCTAAATCCTGTGAGAAGTGACCAATTACTTCTCCTATTTGTTGTGTTGCACATGATTACACATCTGTGACTGAGATAACAGGAGGAATGTCATAAATTGCAGGAGTAATAATAAAAAAGAATAAATACAAAATTTCAGAAAGTTACTAGATGATAATAGTGAACTATTAGAAGACAAGACCCTTAAAAACTGGGAGACAAAATTAAATCTGACTTTGTGTCTAAATTGTCAAAACAAAATAACAGAATAATTAATTAGACTATAAAGTTAACTTACTAGAGGAGAACTTACCATCATGAGTGCACAATATTGCTTGTAATGAGTTTTGTCATTATTTCACAGATGGAAATACACATTTTCATACAGTACAAACTGATATTTCAAACATGAAAGAGCACGTAGAGTCTTGCAACATGAAACAGTCGAGTCCTCAGTCTACCTTAACCAGTTTAGAGGAAAGATTGCAAATGTTCGTTGAATGTGAGGTGTAATCCGCTAGATCAAAACCACTTTTGTGGAAAGCAGTACTGATCACAAAAATGAATCTGAAAAGATTTGGGATGTGTTAAAGGAAACTAAATGAGCTCTAGAAATTAGAAAATTTCATCAAAGTCTGGCAGTACTGAAAAAATTTTTTGAAGATTTACAGCTAGGAAATAGTATGAATTTGTGAAAACATATTTCCCAAATTTAAACCGCAAACTGGGGGTGACGGTCGGAGGAGGGGGGTTTGTTCAACTAATGTATTTCTTGGGTGTATTCTGATGTTCACTACTCAATAAGGGGGATGACTTGAAAAAGGTAGACTTCACACTAGATTACTTAGTGGGAAATTCAGCAGAAGGGGTAACACCCATTCAGAAGACTAAGTCGTGGAATGATTTTCAGGAGACTGTTAAATCTAAGTACTGGTCTCCAAGCACTCAAGAGAAATTGATACTAAAATTATTAGACCCAAAACAATACAACAATTCTTGGGGCATGAACAAAAAGGTTTACTGAATGGCACCTTATGGGGTCATTCCATACCAAGCGGTCTAGGAAAAAATAATTGGTTGTTCAACCATCTCAAAAATTTGATATTTACTGTGTGAGTTCCCTAATGTTCAGTCGCTCAAAACAATTTTAATTTCTTTTGATTTTTTATCAATTGGAAACTGTGGCCATTTTTGTTTCACACTGTGAGTGGCTTTTTGCATTAACATGTGTTATAGGATTTTTTAAATTATTTTGTAATGAGTTTCCCCAGACCTTTCAAACAAGAAGCATTTAATTCAGCACACACTGGACTATAAATTAAAACTGTGATCACTTAGCACAATGTATCCCTTAATTTTTAATATCTCAAAGCTACTGGTCACAAATGAAAAACCTCAATTTTTTAACAGTATTCCTCTAAAGGAGGAATTTCTTCAGCCTTAATATTTTTTTGCTATTACATTACACATTACTGTTACTTTTTATAGAGTATCAATGGTGAGAAGCTTACACATAAAACATACACTATTAAAAAAAAGGATTTTGAATTTTTTCATTCTTTGGCCAGCAATATCTTTGTTACGGGACCAGATAAAAATCTGTAAATTACACACTTGATAGATCTTCATGATATCAAACTTAAGTACAAATTTCAACTTTGAGATTGAATGGAAACTTACGGAATGGGGAAAAAAATTGAACATGAAGAGTCAAAAATATGTTTCTTAAGATCTGCAATATCAGAACTAATGGAATAAAATAGATCAATTAAATAATTTACACACAAGAAAAACACATACAATTAAAATAAGTGATTACTTGTTGAATCAATCCTCTGCAGACAGTTTCACCGAATCCTCTGCAAACAGTTTCACCAGGCTAGGTGACAGCATCTGAAAGTCTGTACAAGCTCACAGATGAGCCTGTACAAAATGAGTTTTTCACTCTGCAGTGGAGTGTGCGCTGATATGAAACTTCCTGGCAGATTAAAACTGTGTGCCCGACCGAGACTCGAACTCGGGACCTTTGCCTTCCGCGGGCAAGTGCTCTACCAACTGAGCTACCGAAGCACGACTCACGCCCGGTACTCACAGCTTTACTTCTGCCAGTACCTCGTCTCCTACCTTCCAAACTTTACAGAAGCTCTCCTGCGAACCTTGCAGAACTAGCACTCCTGAAAGAAAGGATATTGCGGAGACATGGCTTAGCCACAGCCTGGGGGATGTATCCAGAATGAGTTTTTCACTCTGCAGCGGAGTGTGCGCTGATATGAAACTTCCTGGCAGATTAAAACTGTGTGCCCGACCGAGACTCGAACTCGGGACCTTTGCCTTCCGCGGGCAAGTGCTCTACCACTGAGCTACCGAAGCACGACTCACGCCCGGTACTCACAGCTTTACTTCTGCCAGTACCTCGTCTCCTACCTTCCAAACTTTACAGAAGCTCTCCTGCGAGTTCGAGTCTCGGTCGGGCACACAGTTTTAATCTGCCAGGAAGTTTCGAGCCTGTACAAGTCTGTGCATTGTCTTCCCCTTCGACCATCATCTGTTTACTCAACTTAGTTAACAATGAGCTCTTAAAGTGTGGCATTTACCAGTGGAGTCTCAGTGTTCTATTGGTGTTCTTATTAATGAAGCTTGGCATAAAGGTGTGTATGGATTGTTTCCTAAGGACATTACATTAATTGAAGATTATAGTGATGAAGAAAAAGTGTCGCTTTACTTACGAATTGGCTCAGAGGTTAACTCAACCTGCAAGTACCATGAAATCAAATACTTACATAAATCACCTTTTTGACCATTCTTGCTTGGACCCTTTTAAGAATCATAACAAAAGGTCTGAGAGAAATAACATCTGATAATAATTTTTTTAAAAAATTGTGTTATCAATTTAATACCAGGGAAGTCATTATGTCCAACATGTTATTCTAAGATATTTTTTATTAACAAAGAAAGGGATGGTGATGGTCTAGATAAAGAATTTTGTGACCTATCAGTAACTATAAAAAAGGATCGAGATTGTGAAATCCTATGTATTGCCTGCTAGTAAAATTAGAAAACTATGTGAAGAAAAAAGACCTTTCGTTTTGTTTGTAAAAACTGAGAATGTGGCAATTACTGTCACAAAGAATTTGGAAGTTTGATTTCAAAAGAAATATTGCACTAAACCAGATTGAAGTTCTAAGAATTCTCTGATCAAATATGATGATTTGACAGAAAAGCTAAAAACTAAGTGTTGTATTTCAGACAAAGAGGGTCAAGTTCAGATTATCAGTTCACTACAAAATTCCTCGAGTCGAGCGAAAGTTAGTAATGAATTTAATGTGTCAAAATAATTGGTTAAATTAACACAGCAGTTAATAAAAGAACACAGAATTTTACCTGCATTACAAAATAAAAATGCATATAATTCCATGGATGAAAACATGACTGAAAACGCTATTACATTTTATGAATGAAGCAACAACAACTGTTTGATGGATGGCAAAAAAGGTTGTTTCTGTGAAAGAAAATGGTACTAAGGTTCAGATATAAAAAAAGCTTGATATTGTGTAATTTAAATTAACTACTCACTGAACTCAAAAAAGAACATCCTGACATTAAAATTGGAAGGTCGAAATATTGAGTTGAGATCAAAATGGTGTATTGTTGGAGGGGCATCTGGCACCCATTATTGGGAACATTCATATTTTACTCTTTGATGTGTCATATGTATGGCAGTTTATGTTTTCTCCTTGATCTTAGTTATGTACAATGTTGAATAAATGGTCTCTAAAAATGTATGTTCCTGGCAATATGGTGTATTGCGTATTTGATTAAAAGGTCAACCTCATAATCTCACACAGTACTAATTAGAATCAATATATAATGGGTTATGAGCCCAAGAGAGATTAGTGAACTTTCCATACCAAAGGAATAAACTGATAAATCAAGGTTCATACTTTTCGCGTGTGTTCAACGTGTTGCTATCGTATTTTTTTGCTTAGAAACTTTCAAGATTTATTTGTTTAACTATCTGAACGTATTCAAGATGGCTTTGGGTGGACAATCACTGTTTAATTTTGAAAAGTTTATGTAGTAACACTGTTCACGTTACGTCGCACTTCACTTAGCGTAGACCGGGACTGTGTCCTAGGCATGCCCGATGTAGACTGAATGCACACGGCCTGTCCGGCCGGAGTTGTTGTTGTTGTTCTTGTAGTTACGCCGGCAGAGGTCGCGTCCAAATTCTCGCGTGCCCTCTGGTGGACGGGACTCTACTGGCGGCAACTACCGTCCGTGACGCGCCGTGCCACTGTGCGCCTCCCGCGATCTTTCTGGTGGCTACTACAGTTTACCAGTATGACAAACTACAACGACTGGATATTCACGTTGGAAATGTACCTGAAACATGAGGGACTATGGGAAACAATTGCTGGCACTGAGGAAGATGAGAAGAATGTACAGAAAGTATTATCAAAATTATGTTTATCTGTAAATTGATCTGTGTATCCAAAATTTCGTGGAGCAACGACTGCTAAAAAAACATGGCATAATTTACAATTTGCATTTGAAAATAAGAGTTTATCTAGTTATATTGGGCTATTACAATGCTCAATGAATGTACGATTAGCTTCTGAGAAAAATATGGAGGCATTATTGTTGTTGTTTCGGGGGAAGCGACCAAACTGCGAGGTCATCGGTCTCATCGGATTAAGTAAGGATGGGGCGGGAAGTCGGCCGTGCCCTTTCAAAGGAACCATCCCGGCATTTGCCTGGAGCGATTTAGGGAAATCACGGAAAACCTAAATCAGGATGGCCGGACGCGTATGGAGGCGTATTTGTCGAAAATTATGTCACTTTCTCAACAAATTCGAAGCATTGGTAAGAAAATGGATGATGATTTCGTAGCTGCAATTATGCTAAGTGTACTCCCAGCAGATTTCCAACCCTTGATTATGGCAATTGAGAATTCGGGTGTCAAGATTACTAGTGATTTAGTAAGTCAGCGATTAATTCAAGAATCGACGAAACGTCAAATTGCATCCACAAATGAGACCACAGACTCGGCGCTGATAGCTAGTAAGCAGGACAGTAAACACCAGAAGACGAAAATCCAATGTGATGTTCGAAATATCAAGCCTTTTCAGTGTTATTGTCAGAAACCTGGTCACAAGGCGAATGGTTGTAGAACAAAGAAGAAACCAAATAAATTTTCAAATTCTGCGAATGCAATGAATACTGAAAACGAAACTGTGTTAACGGCTCTAACTGCATCTTCGTATCATAGTGATGACTAGTATGTGGATTCGGGTATGCACAACACATGACGAATCAAAGAAACTCGTTCAACACTTTCCAATCGACCACAGCTGCTACAGTGACAGTAGCAGATAATAGCAATCTTCAGGCTATTGGAGAAGGCGATGTTCATCTTCGAGTTACTTGTGACGACAAGAATAAACAGATAACTGCTAATGATGTTGTGTATGTTCCAAGCCTTGCATACAACCTACGGTCGGTTAGTAAGATGACAAGACATGTATTGTGTGTATTTTTTGACAATGCGCAGTGCGTTGTATACAATATAAGTGATGTAATTGTTTGTGGAACACCAGTAGCAACAGCAACTCAAATAAATGGTATGTATCGATTAGATGAAGTGCATCATTACACAGATGTTGTAGAAACTGACAGTTATGAATTGTGGCATGGAAGACTGGGACATTTGAATCGTGTAAGCATGCATTTATTATTATTAAAAAAAAAAAAAAAAAAAAGGCTGATGGACTGAACTGGTCTCGCGTCAATTTAGATCCGTGTATTCTCCGCATAAAAGGTAACAACCTTTTCCTATAACATCAGGTAGAAGTGTAAAAGATCTACTTGACATTGTGCATTCTTATGTTTGTGAACCAATGAGCATGGCTTAGTGGGGAGAATCACGATATCTTCTCACTTTTACGGATGATCTGTCAAAAAAATATTTTGGTTATATGTTAAATTCAACAACAGTGACACATTCATCGAATTCAAAGCACGAGTAGAAAATGAAACTGGTCGAAAAATCAGAATACTTCGAACAGACAATGGAAAAGAGTTCATCAATCGGCGCATGAAGTTATTTTTAAAGACGAATGGAATTCAACATGAAACAACAACTCCTTTCACGCCAGAACAGAATGGTGTTGCGGAACGCTTAAATCGGACAATCATTGAAAAAGCAAGATCAATGTTAACAGTTGCAGGTCTAAGTAGACAATTTTGGGCTGAACCTGTAAACATAGCAATTTATTTGAAGAATGGATCTCCAACAAAAGCTGCTAAGAATGTCACTCCTGAGGAATTATAGAGTGGTGTCATCGGATAAATTTGAGTCATTTACGAATCTTTGGACGTCGAGCATTTGGAGCATTGGTACATATACCAAAATAAAAAAGGACGAAATTAGAAAACAAATCTAAGGAACTTATCTCTGTTGGATATTGCGAAGATTCTAAAGCATATCGTCTGATTGATCCAAATTCACCAAAGACAATTGTGAAAGCCCGTGATATGCAAGTCGTCGAAAACTCAAAGTGCACTTGTGGAAACAGTAATCCAAACAGTAACCCAATTGACGATAATCGTATAGACAGTCATCAACTAGCGCCAGCAACTAACATCACTGAAGGGGCAACTGAACTGACACAACCTGCTGAAGTTGACAGAAATGCAGTTTATCTTGAATTAACACAAAGTGACACTGAGAAAACAGTAAATAGCAACGTACATAGTCGCACGGAAGTTGCATAGCCAGAAATGCGACCTGAAATTAGAAAATCATCACATGAAAGAAAACCAAATACTAAATATTTTAATGATGATTTTGCTTGTCTTCCTTGTATTTCTGAACCAAATTCGTATGAAGAAGCAATGAATTGTGGTGACTGTGAAAAATGGAAGGAAGCCTTAGATAATGAATATAAGTCTTTACTTGAAAATGAAACATGGATTTTGACTGATTTACCACCAGGCAGGAAGGAAATTAATTCGAAATGGGTGTTCAAGGTGAAAGAAACGTCAAATGGCGAAATTGAACGTTATAAGGCTCGTTTTGTAGCGAAAGGTTAATCGCAAATACAAGGAATAGACTTTCATGAAACGTTCTCGCCTGTTGTTCGTCATTCTTCACTTCGCATCCTGTTAGCTTTATCAGCTGAATTTGATCTTGACATTGAACATATGGATGTTCAAACTGCGTCCCTATATGGTGATCTTGATGAAGAAGTTCACATTCGTCAACCTGAAGGCTACGTGAAGAAGGGGGATGAAATGAAGGTTTGCAAGCTGAAGAAGGCAATTTACGGTCTAAAACAGGTGTCACGCATTTGCAATATGAAATTTGATGTGACATTACATAAAATGAACCTAAAGGAGTCAGAATATGATTCTTGCATTTACTTCAGAATTGAGATACAAAATATACTCATTATAGCTGTTTATGTAAACGACTTTACCATTTTCTCCAATAGAAATAATAGGTGGAAGAAAGACTTGAAGAAAGGACTAATGAATCAGTTTAAGATGAGAGATCTTGGTGAACTTAGTTGGTGTCTTGGCATGAGAATAAAATGTAACAGGAAACATGGGACGATTAGTAATGATCAATGCAAATACGCAGCAAACATACTCAAGAAATTTGGTATGGAACATTGTAATCCAGTTGCAGATCCATTTGAACCTGGCTCAAAGCTGCAAAAATGTGAAACTAAATTGACGGATGAGGAAAACCTTGTGTTATATCGCATTCTTTATCAGCAAGCCGTAGTATCACTACTGTATTTAGATCAAAGCACAAGACTGGACATTGCATATGCTGTGGGGGTTCTAAGTAGATTCAATTCTAATTATCGGAAAATCCACTGGGAAGCGGTCAAACGAATTATGCGACACATTAAAGGCACAGTCAATGTAGGAATAACTTTCTGAAAAAGTGGAATAACTGAAACTGAAGGTTTGTGTGATGCGACAGCAGTTTCCTGGACTTCAAAATGACAACAAACCGTCGCTCTATCAACTACAGAAGCTGAGTATATGGCTCTATCAGCAGCAGCGAAAGAATCGGTATACCTTCAAGGATTGCTTCGTGAATTGTGTGTTTCGCAAAGTGAAAAACCAGTAAGTGTATGCTGTGACAATAGAGGTGCCATTGCACTGAGTCACAATGGTGTGCATCACGCTCAAACAAAACACATTGACATGAGGCACCACTATATTCATCATTTAATTAAAACAGGAAAATTCAGTGTGAAACCTGTAAGTACCGATAAGCAGAAAGCTGATTTTTTGACAAAGGCACTGCCTAATGGTAAATTTTCATAGTTCATGAATTGACATCTCGAGAACTTGTGGGGGTGTTGGGAACGTTCAATTTTACTCTTTGATGTGTTATATGTAAGGTAGTTTATGTTTTCTCCTTGATCTTCATTATGTACATCGCTGAATCAATGGTCTCTAAATATGTGTGTTCCTGGCAATATGGTGTATTGCGTATTTGATTAAAAGGTCAACTTTATGACCTCACAGAGGACTAATTAGAGTCAATATCTAATACCCATAATGTTTGAATTTGTTTGTATCATCAGAATGCAAAGTTCACGATGGATGGCGCAAATCTTAAAGAGTTGACTATAAAGACTTTTTGGAAGTTCTCATTTTCAATATTAACTGTTACAATTGTATGATCATGGGAAAATGTCAAGACTGTACAGGCAAACAAGCTTTCCTTGATGTGTGTGAAGCATCAGAAGATGATTTGATGCCTGAAAATATACAATACAAACAATGGGTGATAAAGACAGAATGGAAATGGTGACAATTACAAAACCACACAAAGAGTTTTTTGGAGTGTTAACCAGCAAACCTTGAAAACCTGAATTACACTATTTTATTGCCAAAGCTCAGGACAAATTTCTGATAGACAAAAAGCAAACCTTGGCAGCTGAGTGCTTAGTTCTTGCTGACTTTTCAAAAAACAATTCCTTTATTAAATGTGATTTGAGACTTTCTCGGCGTATTCCATTCGTGAAATCTTCTCGGGTGATCAGCCGAGTAAAGGCGTCGTCTTCTCGCAACGTTTCGAAGGGTTTCGTACCCATCATCTTCAAGCGAAGTGTCGAGATGCTGTGTTGCGCGGTCCTATAAAGGCTCCTGGACCAGTGACCAGTCGGCGCCCGGAATCAGTCACTGGTCCAGGAGCCTTTATAGGACCGCGCAACACAGCATCTCGACACTTCGCTTGAAGATGATGGGTACGAAACCCTTCGAAACGTTGCGAGAAGACGACGCCTTTACTCGGCTGATCACCCGAGAAGATTTCACGAATTCCTTTATTGTTCAATATGAAGTACAAGAGTACAACTGGATAAACAAAGAACCCACAATTCATTCATTCGTGTTCTATTATAAAGATCAACATAAAATCACAGTTTTTGTGTCATAAGTGACTAACTACCCTGAGCACAATGCTACAGCAGTGCATGCTTTTCAACTGCAATTAACAAACTAGATAAAACAGGACAGCACTTCCATAAACAAACTGATCTACTTCTCTGATGGTGCTGCAAGTCAATATAGTCAATATAAAAACAAAAAAACAAAAGAATTATTAACATCTCCTTTGCAGGAGAAGGACATGGATTTGATGCAGAACAGTACATTTTTGCATTATTCTTCAGGAAAAATGCATGTGATTGAGTCGGGGTGCAACAAAACAAGCTGCCACAAAATGTAATCTTCAGTAGACCTAAGAGAACCAAATCTTGATAGCTCAAGAAATGTTTAAATTATGTAAAGCAGAGGTAAAATATTTACCAATGTTTTTAAAATGTGAGGAAATACAAGAACTCTACACCAATATCTTGGAGGAAAGATTCAAAACTTGTGAGAAGATTAAAGGCACCTGATCTTTTCATTGTTTCATACTTCAGTCAAACAACTTGCTGAAGTGTAAGATCACATCAACACTCCCTGATAGTGAACTTCCCCAGTGTGGAAAAGATGTACCACTGACACTTAAAAATAAGGACATAGTGGCATGGTTTTATGGTGAACAATGATGGATTGATGAAGTTGTTAATACTGATTGTAAAAACCAATATGTGCATGTTTCATTTTACACCTACCAGGACAAAGGATCTTGTTTAATAAAGTTGAAAAGGATCTTGCCTGGACACGTGTTAAAAATGTACTGAAGAACATGTCTCCCCTGGAATTTACGACTGCGACTGGCCGAACTTTTAACCTAATGCCCAAATTGAGTGAGGAAACTTATATGTTGTTCAATGAACAACGTAGTAAAAACAAATAAGGTGAGAACAAGATCAATGCAATTAGCTGGCTCATTTTTTTAAAAAAAGTGATCATAGATATGCTTAAATTATGTAACTGATATACTTTATTAGTCCAGATACTGCCGACAATAAGAAAAGTCTTTCCAACTCATACTGGTAATTTTTTTAGTAGCTTCCCATTGAATCTCAAGGTTGAAATTTATACTGAAGTTCGACATCATAAAGGTCTATTGAGTGTGTAATTTTCAGATTTTTAAATGGTCCCCCAACAAAGATACTGCTGGCCAGAGAATGAACAAATTCAAAAATCTTTCTTATTTATTTATTTATTTTAAAGTGAACTTTTTTAAGTGTAAGCTCCTCACAACTGACACTCCATAAAAAGTAACTACACTATGTAGTATAGCACCAAAAATATTAAGACCAAAAGATTACTCCTTCTTTGGAGAGATACTGTTAAAAAATTTAGTTTTTTTAATTTGCAACCAATAAATCTGAGCCATTAAAAATATATTAAGAAATACATTTAGTTAGATGATCATGGTTTTAATTTATAGTCCAGTGTATGTTGAATTACATGCTTCTTTGAAAGGTCTGGGGCAACTGCTTACTGTATAATTTTTTAAAAAACATGATGCTTCTAAATGCAAAAGAATGGTTGCAGCCTGAAACAAAATGAATGCTGTTTCTACATGATAACGAATAAAAAAAATTTAGAGTCCACCAAACATGAGGAAATTCACCCACTGAATATCAGTTTCTTCTGAGATGGTCAAGCTACCAACGCTGGACCACTTGATATGGACTGACCCAAGAATTAATATCTTTAAGTACAGTGAAAGATTTTTTCCCAATACTACCATTAACTGGCGTATATATTATCAGAGTGAAAGGTACAAAGAGCAAATTAATTAAAAGGGAAACAAGAGCAACTATCAAAATTGGACCATTTACATTTACATGAATTTTATTAGTGGACCTAATATAAATATTCAGGTGTTTTATGGAGTAGATTGGTTGAAGAAGTACAAAGTGATTTTATATTTCCATGCATCATCAATGAAGTGCAATGTGGACAATCACCATGACGGAATACAATTTACATCACCACCTTAGTAAGTACTAAATATGTGAGGCTAAATCACATACATTTAGTAAATAATACAAAAGTAGTGGAGAAAGAAAATGTTAATCAGCTACAATAAACATCACTTACATTCATAAAAATTGTATACGAGTCTGATTTATTAACTAATATGTAAAAGGAAGCATTGTACCATGTTTTATGTACCCATGAGAAAATATTTCCAACAAACTAGGGGTCATAGGCAATCATATATGTAATTTTAAAATTAAGAATAAAGGACTATTTTTCTGCAAATCCTAACCAGTACTGATACGTTTAAAACCTTAAGCACAAGTAGATATTAATTAGATGACAGATAATGATATAGAATGTAGCATAAGTGCCTTCAACAATCCTTTACTGATAGTATGAAAGGTTACAGACAGGGTTCACCTCATGCTACATGCATGTACTTTCCATAGACATATAGAGACTGAGGGAGATATATCAGTGTATATCAATGAAATATTAGTACATTTTGAGGAAGCAAAGTACTTTAGCTTGATGGATTTGGCAATTGGCAGATGAGATTAAATGACAATTCAAAACCATACTCAGCATTTTTATATGATGGAATAAACTTTCAGTTTAAAGTATTAGCATTTGGGCTAAATATATTTGTTTCAGTATTTATACAAGCCTTAGGTCAAGCTCTTAGCAGTCAGTTACTGGAAGAACTTTCAATCTACGTCGATCTTTCAGCTGGTCGGTGATGACATAATCGAGGCACATGCCCTGCAATTAAAAAAATGATTTTACAGAAACTATTTGCTAAAAAAGTCATTTTTGCTTTACTTGCAGCTTTATATGTCAGGTTCATTATGAGGTGCCCAACATTTCATTACTGGTCATATTCGTTGTGATATTTATGTGGAAGTAAGACACAGCACGAAATTCGAAAAAGTTTGCAATGAAAAACTGGTGTCGCTATGACTTTGTGATCGGTGCATGTTACATAATATGTTGCTGTGTATTGAAATTCAGCTAACATATTGAATTTTTCTTTCAACTTGGTGGAGGTCTGTAGTTGTCACCAATCTCGAGAAAATTGATCTGACGTAGCATACTCATTTGTGGTCACACAGTGCCAGCAATAAAGCTAAGGTGATATATCCAGAACATTCCTCATATTTCATAAATGGTTTGAGATATCAAAATGAGAGTTTGACAAACGACAGCACACAAACAGGAGAGTATTTTGCCATACGGTTATTACGTAATTCTTCATTATCTACCATATTGTTCCACTAACTACAGACATTTCCAGTGAAGGAATGTTATTTTTAAGAGCCATCAACAGCTGGTAAAGCAAGAAATGCTATGGGCTTTGGAACAACATAAATGAACTCATTACATGTTTATTTCATACCGTGGATGTGCTTTTTGATAAAATGCTCACCTTAGTTTTCCCCAGTTCCTCTCTTGATAAATTTAATGAACCACTGTGTAAGGATTCTCTCACAACTGCGTCTGCACAACACGTTAGTGAGGTTAGACTGTGTAAACTCCGATGAGTTTTGGCAAAAGAAGCACATTTTAACACGGCAACAAGAGAAATGTGTAGGTTTTCCTCAAAATTTCCCATTCATGACACTTCTCTGAAAGTTACAAATGGTTAACAAACAAGGAGAAAATTAATCGTCGTATTTTCGGTGGAATTCTTTTTGGATAATAACCACAGAAGAGGTGACAGATCTTTTTGAATAGGCACCATCCGAATGTGGGCATGAGGGGCCTCTCTTAATATTTACAAAATATGTGAGTGTAGGCTTCAGTTTAGAATGACACTTGCCCTCCAGCACTCAGTATTTACCCCTACAGTGCCTGCCCAGAGCCCCACCACCACTGATCTCCCCACACTTGCCCCATTGTCTGCGCATCTACCAGCTATGGTACTCTGCCTGCACCAGCCAAAACACAGTTCTTGAGTCACAACTGGCAGAATTTCAATAGTCCTATCTTCAGTCCTGGGTTTTCATCTTTGAATACCTGATACAGTTAATGCAGGTTTCCCAACACTAGTCATTTTTGTTTATGAACCCTCAAGCCCTGTTCATTAATAAAAATAAAATCATTCTTCCCAGGCAAACAGTGGCTTATTATGTCTCTGTTGTAGAATTCTATGACACCATTCAGAATTGTTCACTTAAGACACATTTAGGTCTTGGCTTGGGATTCTCTAAGATACCATATTTGTTTTGCTTTTCTCTCTAAATAGTTAGAGGATCCAAATTCATTTTCAATCCTTCGAAAGCTCCAACTTTTCAGAAGATGTGTCAG
The DNA here is from genome assembly GCF_023864275.1 of Schistocerca cancellata. Taxonomy (NCBI): domain Eukaryota; kingdom Metazoa; phylum Arthropoda; class Insecta; order Orthoptera; family Acrididae; genus Schistocerca; species Schistocerca cancellata. Next base: position 154,302,283 of record NC_064636.1, read on the forward strand.
CATCTGCATCTTCTCACTGTCTGTGTTGCTGGTACTGAATTTCTCTTTCAATTGCTTTATCATTTCAGATTCAACATTTGTTTCATAATCTGCATTTTTTTTCCACTTCTCAATAACTCAGAACTTGCTCAAGGTTTTTCTGCACATATCTTTTCTTTTCCAGTCTGTTCTTTTTCACTGGGGATTTGCCAAGAGATACCTAACTATCATTTAATGCATCTAAAGCAACTTTTGGGGCTGCAGATGTGCGACTCATCTGAGGAGAAATACAGGTTTGTGGTTTCCACATGTTTCAATGTAGCTGGGTCAGCCACACACTTTTGTCCCTGAGTTAATTTTTTTCTACATTTACCACATATTTTGTAGTCTGTCATTATGCCACCAATCATCTGCATTTGCACTTTAAATACATTTTTCTTACATCTGCTGTGTCAATCTTCCATGAATGGGTTACAGCAATACATGATGATCTCAAACTCCATCTTCCTGGTAGATTTGTATAATTTCAAGACACAAGACCTTTTGCAGCAGCTATCTGTGTACATGTTGCAGGCACACTACCATCCAATATTTGTTAGGTTGTTAATGGCCGGCCTACATCGTTACCTTCCAGTGCATTGTTAGACCACCACCTTTTTAACAATAAACATGTTTTTCAGTGCTTTGTGTCATATTGTCAGAGTCTGAGTACAATTTATTTTGCATTAACAGCACATTCCTGTACATATTAATTTATATCTCCTAATCCCATTATCACCCTAACTTGACTTTTGACTGTTGTACAGTGTAACATGAAGAAGAAAATATATTATTTCATCAGTTTCAAAGGTGGCATGCTTTTCGATACTCAAGGGCAAAGGTCAAGGTCACTGACCTTACTTGTGTACATTCTTCAACAATGACAATCTTGCATACCATTGAAAAACTTGTTTCAAGACCTTTCCAAAATTACCTGGTTCACTGTTGTGTCTTTATTAGAATGGAAATTTCAGCCGTTTTTGTCATGAGTACTTGTCGAATTATCTGCACATTTTTAGAGCTTCAAGTGGCCATTACTCCTGTCTTACTTGTGCTAAAATTCGGTAGTTTGTTATTTTTCACTCTCTAGTCATGTGCAACGGACACACCAAATTTCATGAATATCAAAATGGGTCAGGTTGAAAATTGTACTTTTCTGTGTTAATCGAACATGGAATGACTCGTTTTCATCTTTTTTTCCTTTTAATCCTTTTCTTTTCATCTTTTGTATGAAGCAGAAAACTATGACTATAATCACGATACTAAGGACTTATAATAGGAGAGCAGGTTATATAATAACCATTTTGATTTTTCCAGCATAATTATTCATAGTTTTCTTGTACGGTTGCCTACTAGACTCAAAAACCATCATGACAATGTATCTAATTGACTGCCATTTCATATGAGACGCTACTTCTCAATAATTATGTGCCTCACTACTTAGTTTTCATCACTGGCACCACAGCACGTACACCATGCATTAGGGGCAGTATTGATGTGCCTGGTACATATGTCACACCATATTTCGATCTACATGACATTGCTGTCTCCAAAAACAGTATCAATCAATAGCTCACAGAGTAAATTTTATACATGAGCTATCTCATCTACCTTTTTTCAATTACTCTTTAAGTAACATGGGGTCAAATTTCTGACACTACTCTGTTTGTTTTAGTGTAACTCAAACCATGTGTACAAAATAAGATTCATTCTGTATAGAATGTGAACATTTCAGAAGTAATTTTCTGTTAATCAGGAATGTAACAAAACAAATCTGTAAGCATGCAAAACTCTGAAACCCTTAACATGGGATTATAAAAGAAAGAAGTTATTTTGAAATAACAAATGAATGGAGAGGTGAAACAATCAGTAATAGGGTAAAAGGAACTACTACTATCAATAAGTAAGATATTGTAACAGAGTATTGCACACAATGAAGTAGAGAGGTATATATGTAAAATAAGTTACAAATGTAAGACAGGACTCAAGATAAGACAAAAAATACAACATTATAACAAGGTTTATGGTACATTAATAAATAATCTAGAGAAAATTTATAATTTGTAGAAAATAAACTTTTTCTCGCTTGCATTGAAATTTCAACACAAAACTTTCCAAGAAGAGACTTAACTCTGTCAAAATTTTGGGCCTGGTACTATTTTCATATTAACCACAACAGAGCAGAAAGTAAAAAAGAAGTCCATAAATGGAAAAAAAAATTGTTAAGATTTGAGTGTGATGCTATGTCATCACTAAAAGCAAGCACAGTATAAGTGCTATCTTACGTCAATTTCGCCTCAACTTTCCAAAGTATCTAAAGACTCAAGAGTTATACTCTAATATACACTCCTGGAAATTGAAATAAGAACACCGTGAATTCATTGTCCCAGGAAGGGGAAACTTTATTGACACATTCCTGGGGTCAGATACATCACATGATCACACTGACAGAACCACAGGCACATAGACACAGGCAACAGAGCATGCACAATGTCGGCACTAGTACAGTGTATATCCACCTTTCGCAGCAATGCAGGCTGCTATTCTCCCATGGAGACGATCGTAAAGATGCTGGATGTAGTCCTGTGGAACGGCTTGCCATGCCATTTCCACCTGGCGCCTCAGTTGGACCAGCGTTCGTGCTGGACGTGCAGACCGCGTGAGACGACGCTTCATCCAGTCCCAAACATGCTCAATGGGGGACAGATCCGGAGATCTTGCTGGCCAGGGTAGTTGACTTACACCTTCTAGAGCACGTTGGGTGGCACGGGATACATGCGGACGTGCATTGTCCTGTTGGAACAGCAAGTTCCCTTGCCGGTCTAGGAATGGTAGAACGATGGGTTCAATGACGGTTTGGATGTACCGTGCACTATTCAGTGTCCCCTCGACGATCACCAGTGGTGTACGGCCAGTGTAGGAGATCGCTCCCCACACCATGATGCCGAGTGTTGGCCCTGTGTGCCTTGGTCGTATGCAGTCCTGATTGTGGCGCTCACCTGCACGGCACCAAACACGCATACAACCATCATTGGCACCAAGACAGAAGCGACTCTCATCGCTGAAGACGACACGTCTCCATTCGTCCCTCCATTCACGCCTGTCGCGACACCACTGGAGGCGGGCTGCACGATGTTGGGGCGTGAGCGGAAGACGGCCTAACGGTGTGCGGGACCGTAGCCCAGCTTCATGGAGACGGTTGCGAATGGTCCTCGCCGCTCGCCGATACCCCAGGAGCAACAGTGTCCCTAATTTGCTGGGAAGTGGCGGTGCGGTCCCCTACGGCACTGCGTAGGATCCTACGGTCTTGGCGTGCATCCGTGCGTCGCTGCGGTCCGGTCCCAGGTCGACGGGCACGTGCACCTTCCGCCGACCACTGGCGACAACATCGATGTACTGTGGAGACCTCACGCCCCACGTGTTGAGCAATTCGGCGGTACGTCCACCCGGCCTCCCGCATGCCCACTATACGCCCTAGCTCAAAGTCCGTCAACTGCACATACGGTTCACGTCCACGCTGTCGCGGCATGCTACCAGTGTTAAAGACTGCGATGGAGCTCCGTATGCCACGGCAAACTGGCTGACACTGACGGCGGCGGTGCACAAATGCTGCGCAGCTAGCGCCATTCAATGGCCAACACCGCGGTTCCTGGTGTGTCCGCTGTGCCGCGCGTGTGATCATTGCTTGTACAGCCCTCTCGCAGTGTCCGGAGCAAGTATGGTGGGTCTGACACACCGGTGTCAATGTGTTCTTTTTTCCATTTCCAGGGGTGTGGAATGGGTAATGCTGAATATATAAAATTGTACTTAGGAAACTCGGGGAATAGCCTCAGACCACAGGGCACATACAGCTACTTCTGCATTTGATCACTTGGGCCTTAGAATCAAAAAAGTTTCTACAACTTCTTACACAGTGACAATAAACTGCAGAACTCTGGGATCATGATCTACATTAGTGGAGTTGCAAGAGGAGTTAATTAGGACCAAGTAAGATGTAAAAAGGTTATCAGAAGCGTTGAAAAAATCCAGACCAAATGGAATTAAAATCAGGCCATATGTTTTATTACAGATGAAAAGAGTGGGAGTAAATACAAGTGTAGGCTTTGTAGTAAATAAGAAAACTGAAAATACTACAGGTATTAAAGGAAACTCAAATATTATATTAAAACTGGTTTTACAAATAAACAAGAGATATACTGTGGCAACCGCTTGAACCTATGGACTAACACTCAAATTCTGTTGAGGTACAACACCTCTAAAATATTTACAGTTATTTCAAGCAGAATAACCTCCTCCAAACCAACAAGCACGAATTCTGAAAACCTCCAACACACAACACCCACCCTACAATTTTTGTATTTATTTATTTGTTTTACTCCACGTACCATCCTCAAAGACAAAGATTGAGGGAATAAGGTAGATGGTATATTTCCTGATTTATAAAAACAATTCAGCTTAATACCGCGCCAATGTTTATTAACAAAAGTATGGTGATATGGGTATCAAACAACATAGGTTCCCTTGGTTGATGTTTTCTAGGTAAACAGGGTACAACATGTTTTATCTTAGACTGAGACTCTTCAGCAGAATTACTTCCTGGTGTACACCACAACAGTATTTCTTATCCACTGTGTCATGACACATTTGTGTGTCGCAAATAAATGTCAGGCACGTCACGAAATTTTTAAGTTCCTGCTCAAAATAATAAGTTTCTTTTATTGTGTGCCTTATATTTCTGTTGAAAAGTTCCTATATAACAGTCTTGCATAATGAATTTGTAAAATTTGCATTTCATATTCACCCATAATTAAAAAAATGTATTGTAGGTACTTTTAAGTGTTTGCCTTTTTGCATCTAGTAAAAAAAATCAAACATATGGGTGTCATCAAAGTTTATAACAATCAACATATATAAATTCCTGGGTGTAAAAACTTGTAAGTATATGAAATTGAATGACCACAAAGGCTCAGTTGAAGGTAAACCAATTGGCAGATTTCAGTCCATTGACAGAATACTGGGAAAGTGCAAGCAATCTACAGAGGAGGCCACTTACAAGACAGTCATGCATAACATCTTAGAACATTGCTTAGATCTGTGTGGGACTCATGCTACATAGGATAAAAAGGGAAAACTGAACATACAAATTAAGAAAGGCACACTTTTGTGTGACCTACAGGACAGCACCTCAGAAACGTTGAGACACCTGAAGTGGCAGACTCCAGAAGGCAGCTGCAATTTATCTCATTAAATCCTCTTTAACAAATTTCCAGAAACACTGTTACATGAAGACTCCAAAGATACTTTCAACTCCCTACATTTCACTTCCATAGGACCCATGAACATAAAATCAGACTAATTACAGCATGCACCAAGCCATTTAAACAGTCACTTTCATACTCAGTGCATGTGAGATGAAATAAATGATCCAGCAGACAACAAGAGGATTTGCACAAACTAAGGCACATAAAGGTGAAACTCATCAACATGCTAAAAGCAGAAACAGAAGAAATCGAAACAAGAAGCCTACAGATGCAGACGACGAATGAAGTGCTGGCCACAATGCACCATATCAGCAGGATAATTGCAAAAACAAGACAAAAAAGAAATTAAGGAACTCCAAATAGAACTACAACAGCAACATCAGAAATCCTGGAGCAGGTACATAAATACCTCAGCCAACTGTTTGAGACAGAGGAATAGAGCGACGTCACAACAGATGTCCTCATATACATCTTGCACGTCATTCTGATGGACAAAGACAAATTGAACCTGGAAAGAAGTACGGAAAAAGATGATGTTCATACCACCGTTAAATCCAGTACATCTAGAAAATCAACAGGATGGATGGGATTCTCACTGAATTCTACCATACATACTGGGATATCGTCAGGTGGTCAAAAAATACCAGAAAACTTCAAAACGTAACACACTATCTTAATGCTGAAGAAAGCAGCATTGTGAAAAATAGAGGATTACAGACCTATCACACTGACTACAATATAGCAGCACAATGCATGGCAGACAAATTAAAAGTGCTGATGAAGAAAATGATACACCCTCACCAGACATGCGCCATGCCCAGAAGGGCCACTTATTAGGCTTTAGCCAAATATAGAGAAGTCATAGGCATTACAGCAGTAAACAAATCCGATGCTACGATTGTGCCGGTGGACTTTGGTAAGGCCTTCACTAGAGTGAACCACTGTTATCCTTACAAGACTCTAGAAAAACTATGCCTGAATAATAATGAATATACTTAAGAGCACCACCTCCAGGCCATAAATAAACAGCCGTAACACAAAACTAATGGAAGTTCAGAGGTCGGTGAGACAAGGTTGCCCACTCTCAGTGGCATTATTTGCCATGGCCCTGGATCCACTTCAGCAGAAGACCAACACCATCACCGGAATCAAGTTGCCCGGCACTACAGCGAAATGTAAAGCTTACACTGACAACATAGGATCCTTCATAGAGACAAGACAGACTTTCCAAGAATACAATAAGCCCTCCAAAATTTTGAAGAAGCGGCAGGGTAAAAAATAAATCCACACAAAACGGCACTCATATGAATCGGAAACCAGAAACTTAACAAAGGGAGCACATGGTACTTGAGACACACAAATGCCAGTGAAAACGTCAGCCCAATACTGGCAATCAGCTCTACACAAAATAAGGGAAATTGCAAGATCAAACGGAAACAGACTGATGAACTTATTCCAGAACGCAAGTCTCATCAGCGAACTACTCTCAAAAGTGTGGTTTCTGGCTGTCAAACCTCCTACTGCTACCAACCAGCACTTCCAAGATCAGCAAAATTGTAATGTCCTTCTTCTATGCCCAGGCAGTATTCTTCACTTCGTCGAGATACGTGAAAGGGAGGCGACACAGAACTGTCTGCTATTGCAGTCAATATTTGTTGATAATGTCTGCTCTTGGCACTTATGTGAGTCTGTAGTTGGGGTTACAAAATCAAATCTCTTTAGCAAGCAAGCTTAGATTCAAATTATTACTATCAGCTAGTTGCGTTGTTCAGTGTTTGCCACCAAAGTTGATCATTAACAGATACTAGGTGGTCAATTCACATTTCAAAATGAATTGATATCTTTGATTGGCATAGCACATGTACAATGAATTCCTTCAAAAGACACAGGCTTCAGTTAACACAGCATGATGTTTTGTCCATTGAAAATTATTCCCTTTAATATTAATGTGGAATTCATCGTCATCATCATCATCATCATCATCATCATCCTCATCGTTATTCTTATTGTCCAGGGATAATCCTACATGGTTCACTTCTTGTGATGTTTGGTTCAAAATTGTAGGACACTACAGTAACTCGGTTTCTATTAACAGTGTTTCTTTGATATGATTCACTACTATGAATGCCGACACTTGTTTCTGTCGCATGACACAGCACAAAACTGACCAACTGAGCTGTATACAAAATAACAATTTCAGAGCCTACCCTCCGAATAAATTTCTGTGGCCAATCACTGTCTTGTCTGCCCTTTGTCCTTAAACTGTTGTTGTTGAGTACTCTCTTCATGTTCTGCCGCTCACCAGGTACTGTTGATGAGTTTGAGCACAGCTTGTGGGTTTTCCTTGAGCGATATTGATGACTTAACTCAAGCCATCCTGCTGTCCCCTGACCACTAATGACAAGTATAATTGTGCAACTTCGCAGGCAGCTGTGTACTGTTCATGAATTTTAGTGCACAATAGATCTTTGAACCATTTTTAAGCAGTTTCTCACAGTTCTGGCTGCTAAGTTGGTAGTAGTACTGTGTTTACTATGATCTTATTTCACTGCATTCAATTTTACTTCATCTTACTGTTCATCAAGATAAGAATAAAAATGTTTGGGATTACAGAAATGTCTGATACCACTCCGTATGCCTTGTCCAATAACGTCACCAATATGGCAGACAGAACCATTCACAACGTCTCCAGTATGGCGCCTATGACATTATGTAAACGCGATTACAAACACAAAATTATACAAAAAAAGAACACACACATCTTAATCTATAAATATAATCAAAGTAACAGGACGAGCGTGGGAAATTGAAGGTTTTTGGGTGGGGACAAACTAAATACAAACACCTACAAACACCTACAAACACACACCACGATCCCAAACCAAACACGACAATGACACAAAACCAATCAAAATTTCCCCAATTCCACTACACTCACAATATTCACAGGTATGTGTCACTTCCTTTCACCTACATAGCTCAACAGCAATTGCCATTACCACAAAAGAAAAACTGACAGCTCAAAACATAACAACACTGCGACTACCCATACCATCAAAAATTGGAATCTGACACTTCACTTGACCTATATAGGTCAATCGCAGCTCACGATACCAAAACACATAGCTACGACACCTCATTGGAATTGGTCACTTCCCTTGACCTATATACACCAGCAGCAGCTCACGATACCAAAATACCTACGAAGACAAATTGGATCCGGACACTTCCCTTGACCTCCTACATTGGTCAACAGCAGCACAAGATACCAAAACACAGCTACGATGACAAATTAGAATCGGACACTTGGTCTTGACAAATGTAACTCAAATAAACTGGCGATACCAAAAAAATTGAAACAGAGTGCTTCCCCTAAGATACATAAATCAACCACAAGTGCCAATACCAAAACACCAGTAACCAACACATGCAGTAAATAACACCGACCCAACAACACACAAATACCCCACCAATCATCATAATATACGAACAATAGATAAAAAAACGGCTACTTACCACAAAAAAGTTCCAGCCTTACATACTAGGTCAGCCACCCCAAACAGCCCAACAGCCCACCCCCGACACACACACATCCAAAACAACCCCCCCCCCCCTGCCCTGCAACCTTCACCCAATTAAACTTAGAAAACATATCCATACCTAACAAAAGAAGCCACAAATTAAATTAAATGACTTACCACACGACAAACAGCAAACGACACCACAATAACATAAACACAACACAAACTTAACTCTTAACTCACTGAAACCAATTACTGTTGTTCTATAAGAGTCACGACCAATAAATGCACACTTGAAGCAGCGATACCCAAATGAACCCAATACACTACATAATACGCGGACCATACACACACCACTTGAGGACACCACCAACCGCAACAAGACGACATCTACAAACACAACACACTCAAACTAAAGTCCGCGTTGTCATGACGTCACACACCACAACATCCTTACGTCACGGGTCAAAACTAATAGGTGGAATTTGATGCCTCCATTGATCCAAATGTTTATATTTTCAACCCTTTTATTGAGGAAGAAATTGTGAAGATTCGGCATGACAGTGGGGATGAATTATTCAATGTTGATATAAGTGGTAACTCCTTCACAGATTCTGACAGTGAGAGTCTTGAAGTCGTGTACCTCAATAAGTGTAACACACAGTCTTGTGTCAACAAGATGTAATTGATAGTCTGTCTAAGGAAGAAAGGGTGGTGACAAATTTGACTAGAAGAAAAATCATTTTAGTCCACTTAATCACGCATTTGAAGACTTGTCCTGAGGATACAGCAGTCAGCCATGGAATGATCCAAGCACTCTGTCATTCTTCATGTTACTTTTGAGAGAAGCTACTGTACTGACTAATACACAAACAGGAGGTCTGAAGTCCCTTGATGTCTGTTTTACATGTGTGAAGTGCACAGGAGGGAAAGTACCGCATACACTCTATGAAACAGACAAAAATTATAAATGATCATCTGTTGATGGTATTGAAATATTCATAAATTAATAAAGATATTTCATACACCTGTATTTCATTACTTTGCATATTTTATTGCACGATTGGCTTAAAACAGACCATTTTCTTTCATTTCATGAACGGATGGATTTATAGTAACCTTGAGGTGTATGAGTCTGAGCTTTATCTTTCATAATGATAGAAGCTGAAGAAATTAATTAAAATTTGTATTACAGCCATGACTTGAACCTTTCTTTTTAACTTTATTCAATTGACTGTATACATACAAATGGAGCACATTAATAAGAAATGACACATTATATTTAATTTCAGATTTTCTTTTTAAAAATTTCTCCTTTATTTCATTTTTGTTGACTATCTCTTCAGTGTTTGGAGTTCATTTTGTTTTTACACTTAGGATATTTTTCCACGTGTGTGTTTCTGTAATGTTTTCAGTCTTTTTGTGCAGTTCTTGAGTTAGGTTTTTTGACTACTTTCTTCATGTCAGCAAATAAACAGTTTTATGTTACCAGTGTAGGTCGGGTCAGTGACAGAGAGTTGTGACTCCCCCCTGCACATCTAGTACTGCAGAGCCTCCCCCCAGGCACCCTATCCCCAACGCACCTCAAGGTGGAATTCTGGAGTCTGTTGACTGTGGCCAACAAAGCTTCAAGCTGCGTTTGGACTGTGGCCAACTCCTCCTGCATCTGCACACAACAGACAGACCCTATCCATCTGGCTAATATGCGATTTACTATAAGAAACTTAAGGAAACCTACTGCCACCCAAGGTAAACAACTACACTCTAGTTGGCAGAAAGGGCACTCAACAATGAAAAACAATAAAAATCTATGGTAGAAGCTAGATCTGGTGCTTATTTTGCTGCTAGGGGCTATCAGGTAAATACTACAGGAAAAAACAGTGACCTACAGTAAACTGCTAGGGGCTATCTAGTGAATATTATTTAAAAAATTAAACAGTAACCAACGGTGAGATACGCCTACTGATAATTCCTCGCATTTACAGTGTAAACAAACGTTTACGTACACGCGAAAATGACCTAATAAAACTATAAAAACAGCTGCATTCACTGTATAGAGTCTAAATGACACAAATAAACGTAAATACTGAGTATTGTACACTGACAGATGCAGGTACAAAACGAAACCATTAGCTAACAATAAGAGTTCTGAATGTAAAGCACAAATACAAACTCTACTTTATAGGAACCGATGGGCTTACAGTACACGATCACTAATGTCCACAACAGCTAAGGAATTTAAGCAGACGGCGAGGTGGCTATTGGCTTTCTGCTACCTAAACCGTATGTAAGAACTTACCACGTATTTTACGTTTGCTAAACTGTTAACGGTCGCAGGTTGCGCTGGTCAAACGTATGCAAGAGAGCTTAGAATTCACTGTCAGTATGACCTTTCCCAATAAAACGTGTAAAAACTGCTACCTTCAATGTAACGAAGCTAAATGACACTAATAAACGTGAATACTGAGTATTCAACACTAACTTAAACTGATTAACCTTCGTATTTATAATGTAAACAAACGTTTACGTACAGGCGAAAAATGACCTAATAAAACGCATAAAAACTGGTATCTTGAATATATCGAGTCTAAATGACACTAATAAACTTAAATACTGAGTACTGTGCACTGACTTAATTGATAATGCCGCGCATTTAACAATGTAATTTAAGGATGTAAACAAACGTTTGCGTACACGCGAAACTGTCCTTAACAGAAACTTCGCTTTTCCTATTCAGACGCAAAAAAAACTAAAACCTTCAATTTATCAAGTCTATCTGAAACTAATCCACGTAAAAACTATAGAAGATACGGCAAAAACAATTAATTACATACCTCGTAACACTCTCTGAAGAAGACGTAAAATTCTGCTGTAAGCTGGTGTCCCAACGAGCAACAACATGGAGTGCCCCCTCCAGCGCATGTCGGATTCACGCTAGTATTGAATCTGAATGCATCTGCTGGTTCTGCGATACTGTCACGGTGTCACCCTTCGTGTACTGTGTAGTCAGCAGCAACCTCGCGGTGTTGTGGAAATTTGTGTGTGACATTCTGCAGGTAATTTATAAGCGTTTATAAACAGCAAGCAGGAATAAGTGAAGAAATGTGTTTCGGAAGTAAATTAACATGGTACTTAATTTGTATCACAGTAACACTTGAGTTTGATGAGTGAGTGTAATAGTTCGCGAATATCTTGTGATGACTGATGTTTGAGACTGCTGTCGTTTTTATGTTTTAATTTTTAATAGGTACATAAGGATGAGATTTTATTCTGTATTTAATTGTGATCACATCACCTAGTGTGCTTTGTGATGGTGTGTGAATGTTGTAATTTTTCAGGTTATGTTCATAACAACTAAATACCCGAGTTGTTAGTGCTTGTTTTTGGCCTGTCCGGTTAAATCGCTACGTGTATCTTCGTAAAAGAAACGGCTGAGAGTGTAACGTGTTGTCAGGAGCAGTTCGTCATTGCAGTGATCTCCTTCATGTACTTCGTGACTAACGATAAAAGGCGGACAGTGAAATTCAAACATTCGCTACCTTAGTACGGTTATGTTGACTTACTTAGCAGTAATAATGATTGTGATGATAATTTTCTGTGATGTGATGTAGACATATAGCGGCTCCAGATTGTAGGGCTAATGTAAGCACTATTTCAAGTGCCCACAGTTTCTACATCATTCGCATGAAAGGAAATGCTGTAATTCTGTCGCATTTTGTTAGTTTTCACTGTGCTTTGATTACTCGTGTCGTCAGTATTCGTCTAATCATGTGTTAATACCAGTTTGTTGTAGTGTGTGGGTTTTAATGGAGTTCTGTATTACAGTATTGTAACATTATTTACGAACTGGTGAAATACAAGGTACAGATTAACTGTAATTTGTCTAACATAAAGCATTACACGTCATCGAAACTCAATAGATCATTCATCATCGTTACAGTCAGTATGAAGTCATTTCAGTAAATCAGTTTTGAAAGAAAATACTAACCAACGTTTAATCTTGATGGTAATCAAGAATGAGAACTTCCGCGTTGCAGTGTGCTGTCTACGGTACAGGTATATGGTTATCTTTAATAGCAGGTACAGATTCTAAAATGATGATGCTTACTGTAAATTGAGCATACATCCATGAAAGAATACAGATAAAGGAAGTTTCGAGATAGTGCCTATGTTGGAAATGCATATTCACTGATAAACAATCCGTACATCCGGATTTTCATCATGTCCCTATCACACTGAAATTAACACAATGAACCAAGTGTAGAATGAAATATTTGGTGTTATTAAGTAATATTGCTGCAATCTATTGACTGCTTTGATTGTTTGTTAACGCTGAAGTTATTTTACGATTGTTCACTTTTCGTGACCTGAGAAATGTAAATGAGTTTATATCACTGAGCACACTTTTCCTCAGCCACTTTGAATCTGTTTCCTGTGTAATCACCCATTTACTGCACGCAATAGATGAGTGAAAATACTGCCTTTGAGCTATACCTCATGTACATTTCTTATCTGATTGCTTTTTCTTTTCAGACTGTAGAACTGAAGCCATGGACCAGGAGCCAACTATGTGGATAAAAAAAGAGGGAACAGATGAAGTACAAACTGAGTTATGCTTCATGGTAAGTGGCTTACTTGTATTTCTTAAGTGTTTCATTAATTTCTGTGTCCAGTATGATGTGTGAATACATCCAATTGATGTCATACAGTTGGAAACATGAATAATTTTGTTTACTAAACTGATGAACTTTGTCTTAAATATGACATTTTGCACAGTACATTGAAATAAGCCTCGTATTAAACCTCACATAGAACTGAGCAAGAGTTTTAATTTAATGTTTAGTAAACATGGAAAACTTTTTTAATGCACAACCCAATTATACTGATAAACTGGTTGCCATGAAGTGGGTATATTCTGCTCTGATACACTTCTTTCAAATGACAACCTTAATGTGCAACTTAAGAATAAATATGACTATAGTGAATCTTAGCAGTGCCATTAAATTTATAAATGGTATGGCTGCAGTTAATGCATTATTGCAGTGTATTGTGGTATGGAATGAGAATTTTAATTTATTTATTGATAATGTAAAATAAATTATTTATAAATAATTTTGAAGTGACACTCGCATGGTCACTAATCTGAGAAGTAGATTTTGTTTACTTTGTATATGTGAACAATATGTAAGTGGAACTGTCAGCAGCAAAGTTAAATTTCAGACAAATATTACATGGAAGCATAAATTGTTACACAGCAGAATGAATTTGTATGTTGGCAGCAAAGTTTTGATGGAGCCATGGGGTTACACATCAAATGTTGACAGGTTTGTTCATAACCACTTTCTGCATTTGCTGCACATTGTTATGCATATTGTTTGTGAAACTGGCACAATGTTAAAAGTTGCTGGTGTAAATAATCTTACATATACATGTCACTTAAAATCTGATGCAGTGCAACCGTTTGTAGGATATTCACCTATCAGCAGCAAAAAACTTCACTTGGTGCCACTAGTATTTATATCCTGCCAACCAGAATTGAGGGTACTGACACAATCTCACAAACTACTTGTGTACTGTCTGTGCTGAACAAGTGTGCTTCAACATCCATCTTAGGTGCAACTGCAAAAGTACTGTGATAGCATTACCGCAGTATTTGCGTTTGAATATATTTGAGTGCTTCATTATAGTTCATACAACCTATGTGATCAGCTTGAATTCATTTGACATGCAGTATCACAACACTAATCCTAAACCATCACTTTGAGGAAACAGTAGGAAAGTAAATACACTAAATTTTATGAAATACAGTAAAAGAGTGGTTAGACCCAACATAGTTCAGTCTTTGGCTTTCACTGCTGACGTAGTAATGGTTTGGCATACAGAATGATATGTGTGCACAACACACGTCATGTAAATGAAAAGCAATTTGAAGAGTCATTGACCTTGGACCTAAACTGGAGAACTATTCAAAGGCTACAAGGTTAAAATGTGGTGCTAGACCCACTCCCCCCTTGAAATATTGGTTGTGGTGGGCGTCTGATTCATAGTGCATCTCAAGGCCTAGCCTATGTTCAAAGGTGGCAGTGTGGCTGTGAGCTGACCAAGCCTAGATATGTGAAAGCTAAGTAACGGATGTGGTAACAAATTGACCAGTAGCACAGCCTAATGTTTACCAAAAAATCCAAATGGTGCCTAGAATGTAACTTTTACGTACAAGAAGACTTCTCTTACATTGTGTGCTGTGTTAGTGGGACTGAACTTCCTATGACCTTAAGAGATGCATGTAGACATTATATTAATTGAAAGCCACCTTCTTTGCCAAATTAACTAAACGTTAATTTTTAATTGGTATATATTTTGGGCATGAGCACATGCAGGAGTAATGACACAAAATTTTTATTCAGAAATTATTGAAGCATTTTAATTAAAAGAATCTTAACATTTAACGTATTTATTCTTCATGTTTGTATATTTATTTCAAACACAGTCACCGTGGCACAGAACACCTTTCTCCCAGTAAGATACCAGGTTGTTGGTGTCGTCACTGTAGAATGCTTGACTTCGTTGGCAGACCCACAGCCTCACCTACGCTCACACTAATTCATCACTATCAAAGTTGAGTTCCTGAAGGTGTTCTTTAGGTTTTGCAAACAGTCGAAAATTCTTTGGCTCAAACTGGGCCAGTATGGAGGATGATCAATAATAATGAATCAAAGGTGTCAGACTGTTGCAGGTGCAAAAAAAAAAGTTGTGTATGGTCATGCTGAAGGAGAGGGTGCTCCACATGTGGATGAAGTATTTGAATTGGTGCTCTGTTGTCTGAGAGTTTTCTCACATGCTGACACAGTTAAATAACACACACACACACCCATGTTACACCCTGCAGTTCAGAACTCTTCAGCAGGAGGGTGCTGCATATTGTGTCAGCAAAGTGGTAACATCAACGTGTCGACAGAAGCGTCTGATCCCACATGTCGGCTTTGACCCGTGACGTAAGGGTGTTGTCGTGTGTGACGTCATGATGGCGCGGAGTTTGGTTTGTGAGTGTGGCGTGTTTGTAGATGTCATTGTGTTGTGGTTTATTGTGCTCTCTGGTGGTACGTTCAGGGTTTTCGTTTGTGTGGTGTGATGGGCTCAGGTTGCTTTTGCTCATTATCCAGAATTGTTCGAGTGTCGGCTGTGTTTCTAGTGGACTTCATTTCAGTGAGTTAACGATTTTGTGTGAAGGTTAATTTAGTGTTGTTTGCTGTACATCGTGTGGTAATTTTAGTAAAATTAATCGGTTGTTTTTTTGTTCAGGTATGGATACGACGGATAAATTTGACAGTTGAGCTATATAGGCCAAGGGAAGTGTCTGATTCCAGATGATGAGGATTTTTTTGGGGGAGTTTTGTGATGTCGGTTTGTTTCGTCGTTTTGTGTGGTTTTGTATGTGGGTGGGTGTCTAAATTTGTTTATATTTAGTTTGCCCCCACCCAAAAACACCCCATTTCCCACGCTTGTCCCATTAGTGTCATTAGGCTATTTCTGAAAAGTGTGTGTGTTTGTTTTTCGATGTATTTTCGTGTTTGTAATGTGTACGTACTGATTTTATATGCGCCATATTGGAATCGTGGTTTATGGTCATGTCCGCCATATTTGTAATGTCATGTGGGTCAAAGCAGACGAGCGGGATCGGACACTTCCGTATTTCCACATCAACAGTGTAATATGCATGACAACTGATATTAAGAACAGAATCAAAATTTTGGAGGCATTATTTTCTGGTACACCCTTGTAATAAATTGATGCATTTTACAATTGCCTCAAATGTTGCAGAATGGTTCCCTTGGCATTGCCCAGCATCCAGGTGGAAGTCATAATACTAAATCCATATGCACAGCAGCCAAAACGTTATGATCACTGATCTACTATCAGTATAAACTCATCCAGGCAATAGCACCTCACCTTGTCTTCTAGTCAGACACATGCACGTTGCATGGAGTATCAGTGAGAATCTTGTCTTGTTGTAAAATAGGGAATGCACACAATCTGAGTTTGACCAAGAGCAGATTTTGATGGCCTGAAGGCTCGGTATGAGCATTTTGGAAGCTGCACAGCTATCCGGGTGTTGAAGTAGTACTGTGGCAGTTGTCTTCAACACATGGCAAAACAAAGGTGAGACCATGGCCAGACGTTATGGGGTTGGGCAAGTACTCCTCATCACAGATCGTAGACATCATAAGCTGGGCAGACTGGTAAAACAAGACAGGCAGCAAACTGTGGCATAACTAACATCAGGCATTAATGTTGGGCAGAGTACAAGTGTGTCTGTATGCACAATGCTCCAAACACTCCTAATGATGAGTCTGTGCAGCTGATGACCCATGCCATGACATTGACAACAACTGAAATAGGTATGTAACTATTGGCGCTGGATGTTGGCACAATGGCAGAGCACTGCATTGTCTGATGAATCCTGATACCTTCATCGTGCCTTCGGGAGGGTGCATTTCCGTCACCCACAAGGTGAACAGCCTCTTGACTCCTGTACTGTCAGGGCCTCCATTATACTCTGGGAAACAACCACGTGGGCACCCATGGGTCCAGTGGAGCTCGTGCGAGGCACTGTGTCACAAAAGAAGTATTTTAAACTGGTTGCAAAGCACATCCACCCCTTCTGTTGTTGTTGTGCTCTTCAGTGCCGAGACTGGATTGATACTACTCTATCCTGTGCAAGCTTCTTCATCCCCGAGTAACTACTGCAACCCACATCCTCCTGAATCTGTTCAGTGTATTCATGTCTTGGTCTCCCTCTGATTTTCACCCTCCACCCTTCCCTCCAATACTATATTGATGATCCCTTGATGGCTCAGAACCTGTCCTACCAACCAGTCCCTTCTTCTATAGGGTGGTGCACGAAATGTGTTACCATTTTGTTTTTGAATATAAACTCTATTGTCAATACAATCTGAAAGGAACATATACTACAATGAAGAGCCGTCCATGGAGATTTGTTCTAACTCAGTACATGCTCAATATGCCCACCATTTCGTTTGCTAACTTCCTTCAAACGAACACTGAAGTTAGTGAGTACCCTACGGCACATGTCTTCCGTAATTTCACTGCAAGCTTAAAGAATAAGTCTTCCTGAGCTCCATTAAATCACGTGGACGTTTCAGGAAATTTTTTTCCTTTAGGTACCCCCAAAGAAAATAGTCACATGGATTGAGGTCTGGACTATTGGGGGACCAATTTTGTCCATCATTGAAGCAACCTGGAGATGTGAGTGAAATGATCCGTATGTCAAAATGCTTGTGTAAAAACTCCAACACAGTGTTTGCAGTATGTGACCTTGCTCCATCTTGCATGAATCACTGTGTGGTGAAGGGCAAGGCAGTAGCTAGAAGCTGTGGAATGAATCTATTGCGAAGCATGCTCAAATAACGTTCGCTGTTCAGTTTCTCCAAAGAAAAAGGGTCCAGTATGTCCGTGACTGGAAATTGCTGCTCACGCTGTAATCCTCGGAGCATAATGTCATTCATGAAGCGCTTGTGGGTTTTCAGTGGCCCAAAAGTGTACATTTTGTTTGTTAACCACACCATCCAAATGAAAATGCGCCTCATCTGAAAACCAAACGTTGTTGAGAGTTTCTTCCCTATCCTCCACCCACTGAGCAAACAGTAATCTCTGCTGCTTGTGTTCTTCAGTGAGCTTCTGTGCACAGGTCATCTTGTATGGGTACATGTGGAGGTCACTTTTAAGAATGCATTGAATGGAGCGTCTGGATATTCCCTGTTGCACTGCTGCCTTTCTACACAATTTCCCATGACTTCTCTGTACAGCAACTCGTACCGCTTCAATATTATCCGGCGAACACACAGGCTTAGGCCGAGGTTGCTTCGGATCCAATACTGTTCCTTCCTGTACAAATTTATCGTACAACCTGTGGATGGTCTTCTTGCAATTTTGTGTTAAACTGTTGTCGAACACGCCTCTGAGTCACAACAAGGCTTTTCGTTTCATGAAAAAGTAACACAATTGCCGATCGTTGCTGTGTCGTCAGTCTTCCATTGTCAGCCATTACTGCTTACTAGTCTCCTAGCAGCAGTATCGTGAATTACACGTCATTTCATAACTCATTTGTTTTTCCAAGCTCTGCTGGTACTGCTGTAGAGATCCCAGCAGAATGTCTAATGTGCGTCGTAAATTCTAAAAGAAACAATTGGTAACACATTTTGTGCGCCACCCTGTAGTTAAGTTGTGCCACAAATTCCTCTTCTCCCCAATTCTATTCACTATCTCCTCATTAGTCACATAATCTACCCATCTAATCTTCAGCATTCTTCTGTAGCACCACATTCCGAAAGCTTCTGTTCTCTTCTCATCTAAACTATTTATCATCTATGTTTCACTTCCATACATGGATACACTCAGTGCAAATACTTTCAGAAAAGACTTCCCGACACTTAAATGTATACTCAATGTGAACAAATTTCTCTTCTTCAGAAATGCTTGTTTTAGCATTGCCAGTCTACATTTTATATTCTCTCTACTTCGACCATCATCAGTTATTTTGCTCCCCAAATAGCAAAACGTATCTACTACCTTAATTGTCTTATTTCATAATGTACTTCTGTCATCCCCACCCAATTTAATTAGACTACATTCCATTATCCTTGTTTTGCTTTTGTTGATGTTCATCTTATATCCCTCTTTGAATGCGCTGTCCATTCTGTTCAACTGATCTTCCAGGCCCTTTGATGTCTCTGACAGAATTACAATCTCATTGGCTAACCTCAAATTTTTTATTTCTTCTCCCTGGATTTTAATTCCTACTCAAAGTTTTTCATTTGTTCCCTTTATTGCTTGCTCAATATACAGACTGAGTGACGCCAGGGATAGGCTAAAACCCTGTCTCACTCCCTTCCCAACCACTGCTTCCATTTCGCTCCTCCCCTTTTATAACCGCCATCCTGTTTCTGTACAAATTGTAAATAGCCTTTCCCTCCCTGCATTTGATGACTGCCACCTTCAGAATTGAAAGAGAGTATGCCAGTCAACATGGTCGAAAGGTTTCTCTAAGTCTACAAATACTAGAAAGGTAGGTTTGCCTTTCCTTCATCTATCATCTAAGATAAGTCATAGGGTTGGTATTGCCTCACGTGTTCCAACGTTTCTACGAAATCCAAACTACTCTTCCCTGAGGTCGGCATCTACCAGTTTTTCCATTTGACTGTAAGGAATTCAAGTAAGTATTGTACAACCATGACTTATTAAACTGATAGATTGGTAATTTTCATGCCTGTAAACATTTGCTTTCTTTGAGATAGCAATTATTATATTCTTCTTGAAGTCTGGGGGTATTTTGCCTGTCTCATACATTTTGCTGAGCATATGGCAGAGTTTTTTCAAGGCTGGCTGTCCCACGGCTATCAGTAGTTGTAATGGATGTTGTCTACTCCCAGGGCCTTGTTTCAACTAAGGTCTTTTAGCACCGTCAAATTCTTCAAGCAGTATCGTATCTCCCATTTCATCCTCATCTACGTTCTCTTCCATTTTCAGAATATTGCCCGCAAGTGGATCGCTCTTGTATAGACCCTCTATAGGTCTCTTCAGTATTCCAGTAGCCAGTATCTATCTTACCCCTAGTCATATATGCCTCTGTGTCTGTAAATTTGTCCTGTTGCGTCCCTGCTGAGCCATTTTGCACTTCCTGTCGATCTCATTTTTGAAACGTTTGTATTCCTTTCTGCCTGCTTCATTTACTGCATTTTTATATTTTCATCACTCATCTGTTAAATTCAATATCTCCTCTGTTACCCAAGGATTTCTACTAGCCTCGTCTTTTTACCTTCTTGATCCTCTACTACTTTCACTAGTAATCTCTCAAAGCTACCCTTCCCTCTTCTGCTGTATCTCTTACCCATGTCCTTGTCAATGGTTCCCTAATGCTCTCTGAAACTGTCTACAACCTCTGATCCTTTCACATTATCCAGATCCCATCTCTTACAATACCTACCTTTTTGCAGTTCTTTCAGGTCTGGATAGATATCTGGCTATTACACATTACAACCTTCTCCAAATGTCGGCGGTATCTTTCAGTCAGCAGACGAGATTGGCTTTTGTGCTGCATGTGTCCCTTCATGCTTCCATTTCACTATCTCATCAGCAGCAGTGGACCTAGGGATGTTCAGGAGTGTGGAAAGCTCGCATACAGACGTGACACCAATGATACCCTTTCACCTAACCACATTCAAAGTCAATGAGTTCCGCGGAGTGCCCCATTTTGCTCTCTCATGATGTATAATGACTACTGAGGTCTCTGGTATGGAGTAGATGGCGGCACAATGCACCAAATATGAAAAAGTATGTTTTTGGGGGTGTCCCGATGCTTTTGAGGACGTAGTGTATAATGAATTTGTGTTCTGTGCAAAATTCTGCCAGACAGCTTCCTCTTTCATTCCTTACCCACATTCCATATTTACCTACTACTTTTCCTTCTCTTCCTTTTCGTACTATTCAATTCCACTCTTCTATGACTATTAAATTTTCGTCTCCCTTCGTTATCTGAATAATTTCTGTTATCTCATCATACATTTCTTTAATCTCTTCATCAATGGGGACCTAGTTGGCATATAAACTTGTATTACTGTGGTAAGTGTGGGCTTCATGTCTATCTTGGCTACAATAATGCATTCACTATGCTGTTCATAGTAGCTTACCCGTGCTCCTGTTTTTTATTCATTTTTAAACCTACTCCTCCATTACCCCTATATGATTTTGTATTTATAATCCTGCATTCATCTGACCAGAAGTTTTATTCCTCATGCCATCAAACTTAGCCAATTCCCACTATATTTATCTTTACCCTATCCATTTCCCTTTTTAAATTTTCTAACCTGCCTGCCTGATTAAAGGGTCTGACATTCCATGTTACAATTCGTAGAACATCAGTTTTCTGTCTCCTGATAACGATGTCATCCTGGAGATCTGAATGGGGGACTATTTTACTTCTGGAATATTTTACCCAAGAGGACACCATCATTTAATCAACAGTAAGGCTGCACCCCCTCGCGAAAAATTGCGGCTTTAGTTTCCCCTTGGTTTACAGTACCAGCACAGCAAGGCTGTTTTGGTTAATGTTAGAAGACCAGATCAGTCATTCATCCTGACTGTCGCCCATGCAACTACTGAAAAGACTGCTACCCCTCTTAAGGGACCACATGTTTGTCTGACCCCACAACAGATACCCCTCCGTTGGGGTTGCACCTACGGAACGACTATCTGTGTCGCTGAGGCTTGCAAGCCCCGCTACCAGTGCCACAGTCCATGGTTCATGCTAGGTCCACTCCTTCGTGACAATCATATTTCCCACTGGCAGTGGCATTTTTCATGAAAACAATGCACCATTTGACAAGGCCATGAGTGTGATAGAATGGTTTCAGGAACACAGTGGTGAGTTCCAGTTGATGTGATCACCATCCAACTCGCCAGCCGTGAACCTGGTCGAACAGATCTGGGATGTGATTTAACATAACTTCAGAAATCATCCCCCCTTCCAGAATTTATGGGAATGAGGTGACCTGATTGTACAAATATGGTTCCAACTTCCTCCAGTGATCTATAAAGGCCTCATTGCTTCCGTGCCACTATGTCTCCCTACTGTTGTCTGTGCCACAGGTGGACATACCAGCTTTTAGATGAGTGATGATAATCTTGAGCTGATCAGCCTATGGTAGTTACCATTATTGTAAGAAGATTGTTTTATTGTAATGATTCTGATGGTATAATGATACTGCCACATAAAGTTCGGCCAAACAGCACATCCTGCCCACGAGACCTGCATGGCTCACCCTCCAGTCCAGCTTCGAGACACCGACTGCCTGTGAGATCCACTGCTGTTCCTCTACACCCATTGTTGCTCCACAATGCCCACTGGTGCCACGAGCTCTGAGCTGTGAGAAGTGACATCTGCCAGGCACATGGGGCTCAAATTCAAAGAGGGAGCCCACCGTGGTTCAGCCTCCTCCACCAAACCAAAATCCCCCTTCCCCACCATTAAGGAGCCCTTTAAATTTCTTAAATCATTAAGGCACCCCACTAATTCAATAAAATTGGGCACAAACTTTCGAAAAAAATTTGTCGTGCCTATAAACCCCAGCCACACCTTTCTTATTTCTAGGAGCTGGAAATTTTCGCAAATCACTAGTATGCGCCTGGTCAATTCTAATGCAATCAGTGGAACTAAGATGTCCCAAGGATGTAACCTATGTGCCAGTGTCATTTTAGATGGTTTCACAGTAAGTCCCACCTCCCTCTGGTAAACCAGAACTGCCTCAAGATGTTGCAGGTGTTCAGACAGACAAGAACTGTAAATAACCATGCCATCTAGGTAATTATAGACACAATTGAACATGAAATCACCCATAACACTATCTAGAAGGCAAGACATAATGGCAACTCCTGTTGCCAAACCAAAGGGCATCCTGTTAAAACCGTGGAGGTTCCAATCTGTAAAGAAGGCAGTAATATACTTGGAAACCTCTGTTAACATGATCTGCTAATACGCGAAATTGAGATCCAGGACAGTAAAATACTGAGCCCGACTGAACCAAGTAAAAGAATTATGAAGATTGGGAAGTGGCACAGATTCCAAAACTACGTTTTCATTAACTGCACAATAATCCACAACACGATGAAACATCCCACTGCTGCCCATAGATACCGATAATATGGTAGAAGCATAGGCTGAGGTTCAGGCCTGATGACCCCATGTAACAACACATTATTAATCAAAGCACATATACATTTCGTTTTTGATGGAGAAAGCCTCTAAACATCCTGCCTCTCTGGAATGTCATTCGTAAGGCAAATCTTGTACTGGATTTATTGGTGACGTTCAATCTGTTAGTTAACACCAGTGGTAAATAATAAATAATTTCGAGTACCAGCTTCACCTCTACTGCACCAAGATGACTGAACTCAAATGGGGAACATTGCGGTAACACACTATGAATTCCTGTGGCAACCTAACAGGAGCACAATGTGTATTTTTCAGCTGGTTTAAATTTAAAATAAACGACCCTGCCTTGACAATATAACACCAACCCACTACCACTTACAAAAACACACCCCAAAATTAAGTCCACTGAAAGATTTTTAATTACTATCCACTTAACAGGCCAAGAAAATTTTCCAATACTCAGTTTTGCCAATCAGAAGCAACATCTGCCCAGTGAGAGCTTCACATTGGGAGTACGGATGCAAATGAGACAATTCACAGGTATGGTGCAACTCCAAATACCACAGATAATCTAAACCAGAAACTGAACTACCAGAGTTGGAGGGTGCACACTGGTTCCTGGTTAAGTTGTACCCAAAGGTAAGGCAGGGGTTCCCCTACCTTGAACTTGGCACGGAGATAGCACTTCGGCAGAAGAACACTACCATGCCCCCTCCATTCCTTGTGACATCAGCTGTTTGACTCTCCTTCCATGGAACCAGACATTGCCATACAAAATGACCCTCTTTGTTACACCGTAAACACATCCTACACTTGTTTCTTATGGGTGGTCCCCTTTTAAATTGCTTGGAATCCTGATCCCCATCCTGATAATGACACTTGAACCCCCATCACTGCTGGTCTGCGAAACTCAGGCTTCAATAGCAGACACCAAAGCCTCTAATTCAGTAAAAGGTGTGCATTTATTAGTGGAAGTAATCCATGAAAGGTCCTGTGGCTGCATTTTCGTAATATATTATTGAGTATTTTTATCTCTGTGACTTGCAATTCCAGGGATGGAATGGCCATATGCAATCATCTACAAACATAGGAAAAGGTTCATGAGGAAACTGCACTAGCCAAAAATGTTTATGTTTGAGCAGCCTCTTAGTACGAGGTGACAGTGTCAGCGCAATAATTGATTTCCACAACTCCCTCGATGTTGCACTTTTGTGTAAAATTCGACTGAAAACACGGCTTAACACAGGGAGTACAACATCTGAACAACAACATTATCAGCGATGGCCAAAGTGTCAGCATGAAACGTAAATTTGACCATGATCCATAGGATGGATTTCACCTGTCTTTAAATTCTACATTGAAAGTTCCATTATGGCTTGAAGCAGTAATGTTATTTGGTAAGGTAATTTCCCAAATGAATTTCCTTCTAGTCCTTAAAGGTGTCTGTAGCTGTAGCATTGCTACTACTTCCAGCAGTTATCTGTTGGTGGGAGGATCTTGTTCACTACCTATTGCTCCTAATTTGTCTAAATCAAGGAACTGCCCCTGTAACTGCAGAGCTAATGTAATCTGCTCAGAATAGAGATTACATTGTGGAATACCCCACAATCGATTATCCCAATAGCTCAATTGTGCCTGAATTGTATGTATTTGCTTATGATGGGGCTGATTACTTTCTAAACACTCTATATTCTGACACAAGGTTGTCGTGGCTGGAGCTCTGTCAGCTAGTGCAACATATACTTCCCCGGTGCAGTTGGTACTAATCACAAAGAGGTTGTCCAGGGAGCGGATCGAACCGTCCTAGTTCGTCTATATCGGTCGATCGTCCGCTCCAAGCTGGATTATGGGAGCTTCGTATACTCCTCTGCACGGCCATCGATCTTACGCCGCCTCAACTCCATACAACATCGGGGTTTACGACTTGCGATCGGAGCATTTTATACTAGTCCTGTAGAGAGTCTTCATGCTGACGCTGGCGAATTGCCACTCACCTACCGGCGCAATATACTGCTTTGTCGGTATGCCTGTCGGCTACTGTCAATGCCCGACCATCCGTCTTATCGTTCCTTTTTTGACGACTCTCTTGACCGTCAATACGGGTTGTATGTCTCTGCCCTGCTACCCCCTGGAGTTCGCTTTCGTCGCCTCCTTCAACACCTTAATTTATCACTCCCTGCAACCTTTCTAGTGTGCGAGAGCCACACGCCACCTTGGCTCCAGGCTCAGGTCCGTGTTCACCTTGACCTCAGCTCGCTCCCAAAGGAGGTTACCCCCGGTTCGGTCTACCACTCCCGTTTTTTGGAACTTCGTTCGAAGTTCATCAACATGACTTTCATTTATACAGATGGCTCTAAGACCAATGACGGGGTCGGGTGTTCCTTTATTGTCGGGGCACAAAGTTTCAAATACCGGCTCCATGGCCATTGTTCGGTCTTCACAGCTGAGCTCTTTGCCCTCTACCAGGCTGTTCTTTACATCTGCTGCCACCGACATTCTGCTTATGTCATCTGCTCCGACTTCCTGAGCGCCATCCAGAGCCTCAGTGATCCGTACCCGGTTCACCCTTTCGTACACCGGATCCAATGCTCTCTTCAGCAGCTGGTGGACGTCGGTTCTCCGGTTAGCTTTATGTGGGTTCCTGGCCATGTCGGTATCCCTGGGAACGAAGCTGCAGATGCCGCGGCCAAGGCTGCGGTCCTCCAGCCTCGGACAGCTTCTTGTTGTGTCCCTTCATCCGATTGTAGCAGGGTTATTTGTCGGCGCATTTTATCGCTGTGGCATGCCGATTGGGCTGCACTTACAGACAACAAGCTTCGGGCCATAAAACCTTTTCCCGTGGCTTGGACGTCCTCCTCACACCCTTCTCGGCTGGAGGAGGTAGTTTTGGCCCGGTTAAGAATTGGGCACTGCCGGTTCAGCCATCGCCATCTGCTGACGGCTGCGCCGGCGCCGTTCTGCCCATGTGGGCACTTGCTGACGGTTCGACACATTTTAATGTCCTGTCCCGATTTTAACACACTGCGTCTAGATCTTAACTTGCCAAGTACTTTCGATGCCATTTTAGTGGATGACCCACGAGCAGCTGCTCGTGTTCTTCGTTTTATCAATTTGACAAACCTCTCTAAGGACATTTAATGATGCTGTTTTTTAATCCTATGCCTGTCAGTCTGTCTTTTATCGTGTTTTCCCTTTTAGTTGTTGTTGTCAACTTGTGCCTCGCGGTGCATTCATAACGTAGTCAGGGCGCTAATGACCATTGAAGTTGCGCACCCTAAAACCACAAAAAAAAAAAGAGGTTGTCCACACCGGCATGCAGAAGAGCCACAAGTTCGGCAAAAATGTCATTACTACATGGAAGCTGACACACATTTCATTTGTAGATTAACTGTTGGTTTTTCAATAAGGACAAACTGGGACAGTCATGGGACCCCATGTTCAGTAGTGGATAGCTGCAAACACACACCTCATGGTGAATGACAGTATGAGGACACCTTCCCTCTTTACTTCCAGGAAAATAACCATCCTCCGTTACCAACCAAACATCCAGCAGGAAAAGGTGAAATGAAGTGGAAGGACTGGATGCATTGGGGTTCACATGAGTCTCCATTGTTTATTAAAACGTATTTATTTAAGAAAAATAACTGAAATCAGATACATTAGCAGGATTACAAACAACACTCTGAACTTTTCAAATTTAAGACATTAGACACCTTAGTTTAGTGACAATACAAATAAGGCAATAGTTAAAGACAAAAGCTGTGTCTGACACCAGTTCTTAGATTTTAGATTCAAAATTTCCATCTTCACAAACCGTAACTTAGAAAATGCTTCAACAAATGAACAAATAATTACTTGAATATAATAGAGGGAAACATTCCATGTGGGAAAAAAATATATCTAAAAACAAAGATGATATGACTTACCAAACGAAAGCGCTGGCACGTCGATAGACACACAAACAAACACAAACATACACACAAAATTCTAGCTGACCAATCTGTTTGTGTCTGTATATGTGTGGATGGATATGTGTGTGTGTGCGAGTGTATACCCGTCCTTTTTTTCCCCCTAAGGTAAGTCTTTCCGCTCCCGGGATTGGAATGACTCCTTACCCTCTCCCTTAAAACCCACCTCCTTTCGTCTTTCCGTCTCCTTCCCTCTTTCCTGACGAGGCAACCGTTGGTTGCAAAAGCTAGAATTTTGTGTGTATGTTTGTGTTTGTCTGTGTGTCTATCGACGTGCCAGCGCTTTCGTTTGGTAAGTCACATCATCTTTGTTTTTAGATATACAAATAATTACTTGGAAACAGATGGCTCTTTAAGACAACACAGAAGTATAACTCATCTCACAGGTTAAAACTGAATAGCTATACTGGAAGACAGAGCAATTTATAGCTGCCTTGGGACCACTAGAAAAAGGACATTATTTAAATACACCTCCAAGTGCATCTAGATAATTTAATAAAGTAAACAGGTGCACTGATTTCTAGAGCTGCCTTCAGGCAGACCGAGCAAGTCTCTTTAAATCTTGCCCCCAATGAGCATTTAAGTACTTAATAAGAGAATGTGTGTGCACAGATCGATATAACTGGCTTCAGATTCAGTGAAAATTCTATTAAGGTATACCGTAGAAAATGCGTAAATGATTCAGTATGTGAATGTGCATGCATAGCAGCTCAAGAATGCCCTTTAAAAAGGAAAACCCACAATTAGTAGTCAGAACCAACTTGTAGCAGTAAATAAATAACAGGTGAGAAAAGGTCGCACCATGACAACTTTAAAATAACAAACAATTGAACAATTAAATATAACCAGTAATTAGCCCTGAGACGGAATAAATTTCTTCCACTCTCCAGCTCACAAATGGCCAGTGAACGAACACAAAAAACATTCAGAGCTCAGTAACACTTGATGGTTTTACACACTTTTTCTTGTTCCAGCCTGTGAGCCTGAAATGGGCTAGTTACTCACCAACAGTCTATATTTTCACAAGTCTGGATGACGAACACAAAACACGTTCAGAGCTCAGTAACACTTGATGGTTTCACACACTTTTTCTTGTTCCAGCCTGTGAGCCTCAAATGGGCTAGTTACTCACCAACAGGCTATATTTTCACAAGTCTGGATGACATCTGAAGATGACATGTGATTCACATGGAGCCAATGAGCATGTGGCCATTCTAACAGTGCTTGATGGTATGTACAACAAGAGCACTCGACCCAACAAACCCCCAAAAATCAAAATGTACAAAATTTTAGTACAAATTTCAAATAGTAATTTACGTAACTTGAGTGAAGGCAGCCCATCGGTAACGGGCAGTGGTGAATTCTGTGATGGCTGATGTACAGAGGCAATGTTAACAGCCACAGCATGATGAGCATGCCCTGAGTCCAGGTCCAAACAATCAGTGTGCCACAACAGTAGAAAACTTGAGCAGAGTAAGGAGCATCTAAATTCCACTGTCATTCTCACTTAATACAACTGCATGGCCACTGTAGTTGGATAGATCAATGAACTCGTCAGATGATTCTCATCAAAAACTCGGCCTAAGGCTAAACATGGTCACACTTGAAACAGTGTTCAGGATTAGCAAATAATCGAATCCATTACTGAACGTGGGGAATTGAATAGCAATAACAAGTTTGTCTGGTTGCTGGACACTACCCTAACCCCTTCCAAGGCAATGCCACAAGGTATTAAGTTGTGCAACACAACCCAAATCAGGCAGTTTTTCAGATGAAAAAGCTTGTTGCATAATGTGACTTCCACAGAGAAGAACCAATAGCAAATACAGATAGCCAAGACCACACCAATGTTCCATCGTTTCTTAACACCTGTGCCTGCAACTATTAACTCGACAGAACTTGTAAAGGGCCACTAGTCACTCCATTCTGTCAATTTCAGCTGAATGGCAAATACTGCCGATGTACCCTGCAGGGCTCTACCATGCCCCATGGCGCCACAAGCTCCAAGCAAAAGAAATGACATCACCAAGTGTGCAATGGGAATTCAAAGAGGTAGCCCACCATGGCCCAGATTGTAATAATAATAAAATCATTACCATCATTATTTGTACTAGTATATCAGTATTAATGTAGGCAGTTAATCAATACAAAGATCAATTAATAATAATATGTTGCTGTATTCTTTCTATCTTCTGCCCAGCATCTCTCTTCAAGGCATCCTCTTTGCATACACCATTTTGCTTCATTATTTTGTCGATATGCTCCTTCTGAAAGTTAAGTAGTCTACTTTGTTTCTATCAGTAAGGTGATTTCCAATCAAAAATTATTCTTTGGCTGCTAATATATCACTTTCTCAACAGATGCCAATATCAGTTTAATGATTTTCTTCCTGTGCTATCACTGTTTCATTTGTTCTCATTCCAACACTTCCTTTGACATTATGGGTTTTTCAGTCTTGATATGTTGGTGCTGCTCCAAAAATAATCTTTCCAGAACTTTGTCTTCTTTTGAGATCAGCAAGTAAAATCCATAGTTAGGATCCATACAATAGCCTACATGTAGCCTACACTTCCTTTTTATACTGTTAGAAACGTGCTTGTCCCTCCAAAAGGAATTCATAAAGTTAGATAAGTAGTAAGTAGTGAGCCGAGTAGTGTGTGTGTTGATTTCATTGTTTCTGGTAGTAGCTGTGTTATTTTATTTGATTACACTACCATTTATGTATATGCAGAAAATGAAGGTAGAAAATATGATTGAAAACAATAGCATAGGGAGAAGGCTGAAGCTGAAGATCATAATGAATTCTCAAAGACGTTGTCATTAATCAGTCTTACAATTTTTTGCTACCTCCCATTGAAGTATACCATAGTGGACTCGTCACCCAGAATTTGGAACTCAAAAGACAATGCATAACCAAAACTACTATTTAGTTATTAAGTAGTGTGATGGCTGGGCTTTATAAATGTGATACTTTTATATAATATGGGAGGACTGTGACTGTTTAAATGTACTCATTACAGTTTGTTATTTTTACCACAGGCCCAAGTTTACCCATTCAGCGTGAATGTAAAAGAAGAGCTGGAGGAGGATGCGAATAAAGAGGTAAGTTTAGAATTTATGTGATTGCATGGAATTAATCATTGTTTAGTTGTGGTGAAAATAATGACATGGTTATCAATTGTGTGTGTGTATTCACTTTAGCAGTCTGGTTTTTACTTTAGGGTAAAGATGACAAGAGTTACAGTATTATAGTATGCCCCAGGCTGGAAACGAGGAAACAGGTAAAATAGAATATTTTGTTACACCTTACCTATATGGATTTAAACATTATCTTAGAGCAGGTAAAGTAGTTTAGCTTGTGGGTTTGTAGAATTGCTTCTTTACAGTATAAGCACAAATAAGAATTGCATGAGATTGCATTGATGGAAGGGAAGTTATATGAAAATTGGTACCAAGTCCCAACACTCCTGTTTTCCTGTTTTAATGAGTAGTTCCCTTAATGGTTCCGTGTATGTGAACTCTAGCATTGGATGTTTTTATTCACCATGTGATACTGCTGTGACAGTTACAGAATCATCCAAGAAAAATCTATACAAAGTAGTGCAGAAAAAGTGGGTGATCCTAACCTACTGAGTAGAGACTAAGGTGTCTGTGCATACATTGCAGGCGGTATGGACAGGCAGTCTTGTGAAGTACTTTTGAATAGATGTCTGAAAGCTGTTGTAAGCTGCTACTTCGACAGCCCATACAAAATTGAAATACTTTAGACCTTGTAACCATGAACAGGCATGTCCTTACAGATGGTATTAGTGGAGAGAGGGGTTAGTGATCATGATGCCAGTGCAACAACAATGGTAAATGAAGTTACTGAATCTTTCAAGAAGGCTAGTTGAATAGATTTGCTAGAAAGAGCAGGTAAGTAGATGTTAACATCCCATTTAGACAATGAGTGAATGTTGTTCACTTCCAATATGATGTACATAGAGGAATATGGGCAAATGTGAAATGAACTGGAAATCACACACTGAATAGGTATGTGGTGAGCAACTGGATTATAGACAGAAAAGACTCACTGTGGTTTAATATGAGAATTCAGAAAACACTGAGGAAGCAGACTGTTGTACACTCAGTTCAAAAATGTATGCACAGTGGTGACGGGCAAGACCTAATGGAAATTTTTCTGTCTCTAAAATGATCTATGTGTGAAGCATACAACTACCACCATCATACATTAGCAACAGATTTTACAGGGAACATGAGACATTTCTGCTCAAAGCAGTCATTGGCCAGTCTGATGTGGCTTTGGAGGAAGGCAGGAGATGATCACTATCCCCTCTCTGTATTGAGTTTTCAAGTTTGTGCAGGAGGATCATATAAACATATTGTTCTTTCACTGTCTCACAGACTCCTGTATTGGGAACATAATAATAGGATCCCTGGAGTAGAGAGGCAACTGGAAGAGTTGAAAACATAATAGTTGCCATGTCCAAACGGAATCACAAATCATTTGTCCAGCGAGTACTCTACAGCATTGGCCCCTTACTTAGCTTGCATTTATTGCAAATCTCTCGCCTAGTGCAAAGACCCAGGCAGCCGGAGAAAAAAATTCAGGTGGCTTCTCTATACAGTGTGTTACAAAAAGGTATGGCCAAACTTTCAGGAAACATTCCTCACACACAAATAAAGAAAAGATGTTATGTGGACATGTGTCTGGAAATGCTTAATTTCCATGTTAGAGCTCATTTTAGTTTCGTCAGTATGTACTGTACTTCCTCAATTCACCGCCATGATTTCATACGGGATACTCTACCTGTGCTGCTAGAACATGTGCCTTTACAACTACGACACAACATGTGGTTCATGTACGATGGAGCTCCTGCACATTTCAGTCGAATTGTTCGTACACTTCTCAACAACAGATTCGGTGACTGATGGATTGGTAGAGGCGGTCCAATTCCATGCCCTCCACGCTCTCCTGACCTCAACCCTCTTGACTTTCATTTATGGGGGCATTTGAAAGCTCTTGACTACGCAACCCCGGTACCAAATGTAGAGACTCTTTGTGCTCATATTGTGGACGGCTGTGATACAATACGCCATTCTCCAGGGCTGCATTAGCGCATCAGGGATTCCATGTGACGGTGGGTTGATGCATGTATCCTCGCTAACGGAGGACATTTTGAACATTTCCTGTAACAAAGTGTTTGAAGTCACGCTGGTACGTTCTGTTGCTGTGTGTTTCCATTCCATGATTAATGTGATTTGAAGAGAAGTAATAAAATGAGTTCTAACATGGAAAGTAAGCGTATCCGGACACATGTCCACATAACATATTTTCTTTCTTTGTGTGAAGAATGTTTCCTGAAAGTTTGGCCGTACCTTTTTGTAACACCCTGTATAAGATTGGTAAAAGAACATTCGTGCAAAATTACAGACCAATATCATAACACTTATTTGCTCCAGAGTTCCTGAACATGTCCTCAGGTCAAATATAGTTAATTTCTTTGAGATAGAAAAGTTTCTATCCACAAACCAGCATTGATTTTGTGCAATACTCATCTTGGTATTGTGTCAAATTACATTCTGTGAACCATGGACGATGGGTAATAGGCTAGATTCCACATTCCTGTATTTTTGGAAAGCATTCGAACAGTGCCCCACTGCATACTGTTAATAGAGGTATGAGCATATAGAATAGGTTCCCCGATATGTGAATGGCACAAAGACCTCGCAAGTAACAGGGGCCAGTACTTTTATCTCAACAGTGACTGTTTCTCAGAGACAAGAGTATCATCAATAGTGCCACAGAGAATAGTGCCATATCTATATGTGAAATGATCTGATGAGCAGCATTGTGTGTCTGTTTGCTGATTGAATTGTGCGTGGGGAAGGGTCATCACTGAGTGATGACGAGGATACAAGATGACTTGGACAAACTTTTTATTTGGTGTGATGAATGGCAGGTGTAGAAATCTTCAAGTGAATGCAGATGAGTAGGAGAAACAATCCCATAATGTTAGAATACAACATTGGTACTCTACAGCTTGACAGTCTGGTCAGTAAAATGTTTAGGCATAACATTGCAAAGTGATATGAAGTGGAACAAGCACATAAGGATGGTAGTAGGATGGGGAATGATCAACTTTTTTTGTATTTGGAAAACTGTGGTTCATCTGTAAAGGACACTACATATAGAACACCATTGAAATGCCTACTAGTAGTAGTGGTTGTAGTTCAAGGTGCCATCCATGATGCACCTTTTGGTGGATTGCACAGTTTTCGTGCAGATGCAGATGCACAGCAGCCAGAAAGAAGCTAATGAAGCTGCAGATTCCATGTGAAGTGCATTTTCAAGCTTTTTAAGTTTGGAAAGCCCATTTGTAAGGCTAATAAGTAACCAAGGATCGATCATCTGCTTGTGTCATGAAGAGAATACATGACAGAAAAATAAACATTAAATTAAACTAGAGGTAAAGCTGTTATCAGACTTGAGGTTTTAAGCACTGGAGTTCTCTATTATACACAGTCCTGCTGACTACCATTTGCTGTTACCCTCCTTCCACTTCTTGACTGATTTACCCAACCAGTTACAAAGTACCTGTCGTTCAATGATCAAGGACCTTTGGATTTGTAGCTTCACAATTACCCATTGAGCCACCAAGTACTAGAAAAAGGCAGAAGCATTTAGCAGTAAAGTCTAGAGTTATTAGGTAATAATAGCATGGGACACATAATATGAAAGAAAGGAACCAGAATAAATAGTTGCATAATCTTAGATTCCATACTGAATGCACACCAAAATAGTGGTTTGTCACATGTATAGAAAAAAGGCAAAGGTAATTCCAGTTTGTAAGAAAAGTCAGAGGAAATACATGCAAAAGTACTGACATACCAATTTGGTGCAAAAATCTTCTTGAATGATTTTGTGATCCCGTATGATGGCTCTTGAAAAAAATAAATTCATCTACAAGAATGGAAATGGATCCCATAATTACTGGGCATGTGAAACTGTTTAGTCTGTGTATTCACAGTGTTGCCACAATGTAGTCAGCCTGTAAAATGAGACCATAGTTCTGAAGTAGTATTTGTGGGGAAAGCTAGCTAAGTTGATGAGCCTTTCAATGTCTCAGCACTTCTGCCGTGCAGTTAGTCGTTACCTTATGCCTTTAATTACATGCAAGCAGTAAGATACATTAGAACTGACTGGTACCTGGTGTGAAGTACCTGCCATTAACACATGTAAACTATACAAATACCTTCTCTTGTGATGATGTCAAACAGTAATAGCTAACAGACAAAACCTATGGAATGAAAATTAATGTTTCCATAACTGCCTACCCATTTGTGGCAGAAAGTATTTTAAGTGTAGTTATATCTTGGCAATATAAAAATATTGTTGAATCTGAGAATCCCTACTTTCACTAGTGGTTGAGGGGTTACCACCAATAGCATATGCTTTCATTTATTGCACAGATTTTATCCATATCCATTCTTTTCCTTCCTCTCCCCTCAACTCTTCTGGCACTCCCATCCCAGTGGTGTCTCACTTGTCGCTTGGGTGTACATTCCTTGCCTTACTAAGTATTTCAAGGGTTTGTACTTCAGGTTTCAGCCAGCTTTCAGTTCCAAGAGTATTTTGATCATGACAACTTTCTGGAGGGCATTAAATTCAGGGACTACAAATACATCAAGAATTTACTGTTAACATGTTGATGGTAGTATGGTCTTTACTTTGTTTGCAGTCTGATTTCTGTATCTCTGAACTGATTAGCGTGCATTCATCAGAGGACCTCAAACTACTGCCTAGCCTAAAAAAAAGCTTGGTTCGTGTAGTGCACCCCTGGCCCATCAAGTATTCCTAGTATTCTCCACCTCATAATGCATGTCCAGCAGTCTGCAGTCCGGACAGTCAGAGAATCGATGAAGCCTTTGGCTGAGACCCTACACTCACACCAAACCAAAGGACTCGAATCAGTTCTGGGAATGCTGATACAAACTGTGTGTGCTGCATGCACTCACGTGTGACACAGGGGCTCTTCGCCATTTGTGCTACCTCTCAATATAAACTGAAGATGGCCACAGGACCTAAACGACGGGTAACATTGGGGCCAACATGAGCCACAACTTGTAGACAGCCACACCCTGTGTGTTTGATAGCCACAAGCAGGACATTTTCCACATCTCAGATGAGGCTCCCTGGCAGACATATTCAGTACTCGTAGGATTTATTTCCAGTCCTGGATGCCATTTCCCTAAGGAGCTCCATAATGCATTTAACATTGGAGCTTCTTATTAACTAGCAAACTCCTCTCCATCTGTGGCTGTTTGGACCCTATTAACTAGCAAACTCCTCTCCACCTGTGGCTGTTTGGACCCTGATGAATGAACACCTGCCAGTCCACTCACAGGGTCAATGGGTGAGGCCAGCCTCCACATTCACTCTCTCCCTCAAACAGCACTAACAGTTGCAACCCATCCCTCACCATTTGGTGAGGACAACTCAGTCACATTGGGTACACTACAAGGTGTGTTGACTGCATAGCCATTGGGTAAAATAGGTGGCACCTTAGACATCCCATGTGACAAGCCAGATTCTCGGCCCCTCTACTACAGTAGGCAGCAGCCTGAATGCTGCTGAGCATGGCAAAAAGCATCTTCAGCTGTTGGTGAACTGAGGCCAGCTCCTCCATCTGCACACACCGTGCTCACATGATATCCATTCCAATACTACTATTCAAAAATTAACAATAAAACACAGAGAAAGCAGTATATCTAGCTTGCTATTGTTCTGA
Organism: Schistocerca cancellata; assembly: GCF_023864275.1. Classification (NCBI taxonomy): domain Eukaryota; kingdom Metazoa; phylum Arthropoda; class Insecta; order Orthoptera; family Acrididae; genus Schistocerca; species Schistocerca cancellata. The sequence continues at coordinate 154,338,568 of NC_064636.1, forward strand.
TGTTTCACCAGTGGAGGCTAATGCATTACTGCACTGTGTAGCTGTTCATTCAAAAGAATTAAGAGCTGTGCAACAGACTATGATTACTCTTTAAAGTTACTAAAATATGGGATTGCGCCTCTTGACTGCAAAAACATGGAAGGAATGTAATCAGAAAATGAGAGAGAGAGAGAGAGCTACATATGACGGGCTTATTTCAATAGTGGTACAAGTCAATTACTTCCACTTTTCTGCCTGTAATGCTTCTGAAATTAATGATACAAACAAACAGAAAGAAAGGTTCATCTCTAGCAAGAAGCTATATGCTTGAATATTTTTGGTATCTCAACTGCAGATTTTTCAGCACTCATTTAACTTCAGGACTCTGTATCTCAAGATGAACAAAAATGGACTTGTACCAATATTGAAATAAGCCTTTCATATGTAACTTGATTCTGAAACAACCCCAATTTAATTATGGTATTGTTAGCAGTCAAATAATGTACTGGCTTCATCTCCGTTTCAAGTAACGGTAACCTAATGCATACATGCTAATTGATTTTGTGTGCTGTGGGTGTCGTTTCAGGCAGGCTTTGGCTGCTCAATAATGCTACATTCAAGGAGCAGAGCTTTTTGACTAAACAAGGTCATTAAAGTTAGCCCGAAGTAAAGTTACATATTTTTGGTTAAACATAAATAGGAGGAGTCACTGTAAGTGCAAAATAAATTTTTATTCAGATCTAATTTCTACATGTCAAATATGCTTGTGTTGTCTATTCTTTTGGACATGTCCAAGGAGACAGACAGTGTTTTGATCCTGCAGCCACAATTACTCAGGGCACAAAGGAAGTAGAGACATTAGTTGTCAATGGGCATTAATTTACATCAATGAGGAGGATTGAAAATTTGTGCTGGACCAGGATTTGAACCTGAGTCTCATGTGGACTGGGCAGTTGTGGTGACAACTATGCCATCTGGACACGTTGAATTGGGTTGGGTTGGGTTGGGCTGGGAGGAAGAAACCAGACACAAAATCATCGGTCTAATCGGATTAGGGAAGGATGGGGAAGGAAGTCGGCCATGCCATTTCAAGGGAAGCATCCCGGCATTTGCCTGGATCGATTTAGGGAAATCACGGAAAACCTAAATCAGGATGGCCAGACACAGGATTGAACTGTCGTCCTCCCGAATGCAAGTCCAGTGGTCATCCCATCTACATGGGCTACTCTAGCATGCTTCCTGTCAGACCCAAATTCTGAACTTACTCACCACTGATGCAGTGCTCATGCTCACGATCATCATTACACATGGTGGCTCACTGGTTCCTCTAAGAGTTGGAGAGTGGTGTGCATCTACACTGAAAGCATCATAGGGTGAAATCACCTTAATTATATATTTATCGTCCATTCTTTTGGACATGTTGATGCACCGTCACACCCTGTTGCAACAATCTGAACATGTTTTCCTTACTGCAATCCTTTGGCCAGTGTTGTGGACATGAATGTATAATATTGGCATTCCATATTTATGATAATTTCGTGCTAAAAACAATTGTCACAATATGGCATAGTTTTGCTTGCAGGGGTTAACCCACAACAATGGGGACAAACACTCAGCCAGTGTGATATTCCTCCTCTCACTCTGCCATTATGGTCAACACTCACTCATTGTGCAGCTTCATTACTGCATCTGAAAGCAGCAACAATGCATACCGGAAGCATTCAGTGATTGACTAACGATACCTGGTATCTTCTACTGATTTGAATAAAATATGCTTATCTTTCAGTAGGTAATTGCTCATCCCTAACAGTGCTCTGCAGGTTTGTCACATACTGCATTTTGAGCCTTTGAGACAAGCAGTTGCTGGCCATTCAATACAAACAAAAGACGACTGTGAAATAGGCTGCACAAATCTATACATTACAGTTCTGTAAACATGAGATTACATCTCCGAAACTTACACATTGCTGCTACATAGTGACCCTACCATTTTCCAGAGAATATGTAGTGGAGATCACAAAGCTAATAAAAGGTCTGATCTGCTCCAAATTTGGTGATAGTAGTTCATCCACAGCTTGACTCTACAAATTAAAAGATGTTCTGTTGCCTCACTAACAAATGTTCACTGCCTCTTCAGCCAACAGCCAAAAAGTGAGCCTAGGATGTACTCTGAGCCCAACCAACAGATTATGTTGTTGCACATGAAGCTGGCCAACAGAACTTACAACAGATCTTGTATGAGACAGTGGTGGATACAGAAAAACCTCACGGAGGGGGTACTAAAGATATCTTGAGCAACCTTAACTTTTACTATGATTATTTTTTTATTAAGTTACATGGAAAAAAATAAAAAAGTTTTATTTAAACTGATTATAAACATATACAAGACAATGCCATCTTATGATACAGAAAAGTTACAGTTGTTGTTCTCATCCTTAAATTATGAATTTTATGCACCTATTCTTCCTGACAAATCGGTTAATTGCATTGTCAGTAGGATAGTCAATGTCAGGGCGAGTGACAAACAGAGCTAAGCCATGAAGTCGATCCTCCTTCACTGTTGACCTCAGCCATGTCTTTGTACATTGCAATGTTGAAAAACTTCTTTCTACTGTAGCAATAGATGCAGGTAGACAAACAAATATTTTGTACAGCATGAGCAAAGTAGGATAGTCAGATCTAGGACAGAGAGACAATGCTTGCTTAAGAGAACACAGTCATTAAGGGCTTTTATTCTTGTTTGCTTGTATTGAAGAATCTGTCCCATAAGTCTCTTTTTAATCACAATGTGTGAGTCTTCTTCAAACAACAGTAGTTCAGTTAAGCACTGATTCAGTTTGTGCACCAGATCATTACCATCATGTTCTAGTAGTTGTGATCGCAAAAGGATGTTGAATTTTAAATGATAAATATTTTCTTCAGCAAAACGCTCTCTCATGCCAGTCGTAACATAGACCAGTGTTAGAATAAAAGTTTCTTTCCAATATGTCATAGCATCATTATGATCGCAGTTTTCCCTGTGTCGTTGTCTGCCATCCACTGGGCACTTCATGGTGACCTGTGTGGTAGTGAACATTCCACAATCTTCCTGTCCCTCCATCAGTATCACTACCTTGGATGCACGCCCAGATGGGCTCTCAACATTGCTGACTGGAGTGCTTTGGCCTTTGCTGTTGGCCTTGAATCCCCACCGCATGGAGTCATCAACAAGGCAGTCCAGAATATAATTACAGCCATTCATTCGGCAGTTGATTTAGCAATCCTCTGTTCCTCAGGCCTGCTTGGACATGAGAGTACCTTGGCGGCCATCAGAGATTGCAGAGGCCATTAGCGATAGTAGGCAGGCTCTCCAGCACCAGAAGTGGCACCAGTCAACATAGCATCTTATTTACTTTAAGTGGCTTCATGCCCGGGTTGCCACTTGATGAAATGATGTAAACAAGGTTGCTGGGAGCAGCATGTCTCAACCATCAGACCACATACCAGTCCTTCACATGTTTGACCTAAGATGAGACACTCTACATATACCAGACACTAGTAAGTGTATCTGCTATTTCCTTGAAATTTCACTGTCTCCACTGACCAAGACACCATTGCTGAACATTTTGCTCTGAATATGCTAGAGTCTCAGCATCTGAGAATTATCGACCTGTCTTTCATTTTATCAAGCAATGGCTGAAGCAAAAGCAATTATCTCTTACTACATGCCACCTGAAGCTGTATAAAGCTCCATTCATTGAGTGGGGATTCATCAGTGTCCTAGCCCTCTGCCCTGATACAGCACCAAGGCCAGGTCACATTCACAGGCATCATATCCTTGGCATCTGTAACTGGATCTGGAGCGAGGGCCAGTTCCCATCGCAACAGTTAGAAAGCATCATTGTGCTGAAACTGGGTAAGCACCTTTAGAGATGAGCAGTTATCACCCAGTAAGTGTCACCAATGTTCTCCGTAAATTGCTTGAATGCGCAGTGAGCTGGCAGCTGTGTGGCTCCTTGAGTCTTGGGGTCTTTTGGCTGCATCCCAGTGTGGTTGTTGACAAGGCTGTTCCACTTCTGATAATATGGTTTGCCTGCAGTCTACCAACCAATCAGCTTTTGCCCAATGTCAATGCATTATAGCTGTCTTCTTTGACCTGCAAAAGCTGTGTGACACCAGGAGGTGACACCATATCTTTTCTGCCCTACATGAGTGGGGTCTGCGGGAGCCACTCCCAATTTTTATCTAGAATTTCCTGTCACAATGTATGTTGTGGGTTCTAGTTGGTGCTTCCCACAACACTCCACATATCCAAGAGTATGAAGTCCTGCAGGGCTCTGTACTGAGTGTCCTTGTCTTTCCACAAGCCATCAGTGGTCACCTCCAGCTGTGAGGTCATGAGTATCACCCTCCTTGTGTGCAGACTATTTCTGCCTCTTACTATTGCTCCTCTAGTGTGGGTGTCACTGAATGAATGTAGACTGCAAGGTGCCATACAAAAGACGTGGTCACGGGCACTCTCCCATTGCTTTTGGTTTTCATCTGCCAAGGCCCATGTCATGGTTTTCTGTCAACATCGTATGGTTCATCTACAACCAGAAATTTATCTTGATGACAAACTAGTCAATGTGGCAGCAACTTACTGCCTTTTAGGACTGGTCTTTGATTCTTAGTTGACATGAATTCCCAATCTTTTGCAGTGTAAGTGAAAGTGCTTGCTGCACCTCAGTACACTTTGTCATCTGATTAACACCAGCAGGGGTGCAGAGTGCACTGACGTCAGCAGCTTTACAAAGCCATGATAAAACCCTGTCTTGGTTACAGAAGTTTGGCATATGGTTTGGCATGATCCTTAGCATTGTGGATACAGGATCTGATGCACCACTGTGGGGTTTGATTTGCAACAGGAGCCTTTTGAACTAGTCCTGTGGACAGATTACTCATGGTGGCTGGGGTTCATTCATTGTGTGTTAGGTGCCAACAACAGCTTCTCAGCTTTGCTACTTATGTTTGCAACTCTCCTAAGCATCGAAACTATTGTTCCCTCTTTCCAAACACAAAAACCCATCTTCCACAAAGGTGGCTTGGATCAGGGATTTTGATCACATTCCATACCCTGTCCCTCCCCTCTGAAGTCCAGTTATTTCTTCCTCCACCTCTCCTCTGGGCTCATTCACTTACATCTCTGTGGGGAACCCATTGGTCACAGCTTTTTCTTGACCCATCATGAGGTCCAAAAGACACGGTCCCTCATGAGGCCCTCTGCCACCAATTTTTCTCCATCTTTGGTGCATCCTCGAGTTCAGCGGTAGTCTATACTGATTGCTTGATGGTTGCTGATGACATGGACTTTGCTTACACTGTTATGGGTCATACTGAACTGCCTTCCTTGCCGGAAGCTGTAGTGTTGGTAGCCGTCTCTTTTGCCCTTCAGCATATCCTTTCCTCCACTGGTGAGTCCTTCATCTGCAGCAGCCTCTTGATCAGTTTGAAAGCTTTCAATTAGTATTACCCTCAGCATCCCTTAGTCATTGCTAACAAATATTCCCAGTATGCCCTTGAGCAATGTGGATGCTCAGTGATGATTGTTTACACTTTGGGTCATGTTGGGATCCCTGGGAATGAACTTGCTGATAGCATGCCCAAAAGTGCTACCAATAAACAGGCTCTTGTAATTAGTATTCTGGAAACAGACCTCTGATCGGTATTACACAATCAAGTTATAGGACCCAGAAATATGACATGGATCACTGAGACTTCAAACAACCAGTGATAAGGAGTCTATGAATCTATGGAGATCCTGCATGCAGGCCCCTCTCAAACATTATACTGTCCTTTGACAGTTTCACATCAGCCGTATCTGGTTGACTCACTGTCATCTCCTCCAGTGCCACCCCATTATCGTCAATCCCATTCAACAATGGTCAACATTTTGCTGTACTGTCCAACCTAGCCACCCTGTGGCAGAATCTTAATCTCCCTGACTCGTTACCCGTGGTCTCAGGAGATGATGCTTCAGGGCCTGACTTAGTTTTATGTTCAATTCTCGAGGAGGGCTATTACCACTCTGTTCAAGGGACGGCAACTTAACATTATTGCCTCATTGAGGTGTTGGCAGAACACTGTTGCCTACTCTCTCCCCCCCAACCTCACTCCCCCCACCCTCACTCCCCCCACCCTCACTCCCCCCACCCTCACTCCCCCCACCCTCACTCCCCCCACCCTCACTCCCCCCACCCTCACTCCCCCCACCCTCACTCCCCCCACCCTCACTTCCCCCCACCCTCACTTCCCCCCACCCTCACTCCCCCCCACCCTCGCTCCCCCCCACCCTCGGTCCCCCCACCCTCGCTCCCCCAACCCTCGCTCCCCCAACCCTCGCTCCCCCAACCCTCGCTCCCCCAACCCTCGCTCCCCCCACCCCTCGCTCCCCCCACCCTCGCTCCCCCACCCTCGCTCCCCCCACCCTCGCTCGCCAAACCTCACTCCCCCCACCCTCACTCCCCCCACCCTCACTCCCCCGACCCTCACTCCCCCGACCCTCACTCCCCCGACCCTCACTCCCCCGACCCTCACTCCCCCGACCCTCACTCCCCCGACCCTCTCTAACTTCCCCCACACCGCCTCTCCCACCTCGCAGCGCCTCTCCCACCCCGCAGCGCCTCTCGCACCCCGCAGCGCCTCTCGCACCCCGCAGCGCCTCTCGCACCCCGCAGCGCCTCTCCCACCCCGCAGCGCCTCTCGCACCCCGCAGCGCCTCTCGCACCCCGCAGCGCCTCTCGCACCCCGCAGCGCCTCTCGCACCCCGCAGCGCCTCTCCCACCCCCACTGCCTCTCCCACCCCCACTGCCTCTCCCACCCCAACTGCCTCTCCCACCCCCACTGCCTGTCCCACCTGCCACCGTATCTCCCCTCTCCCAACCTCACCCTCTCTCCCACCCCCACCCTATCTCCCTTCCCCCCCTCTCCCTCTCCCCCCACTCTCTCTCTCCCCCACCCACTCCCTCTTTCCCTCCTTCTCTCCCCCACCCTCTCTGCCCCCCCACCCTCTCTGCCCCCCCACCCTCTCTGCCCCCCCACCCTCTCTGCCTCCCCACCCTCTCTGCCTCCCCACCCTCTCTGCCTCCCCACCCTCTCTGCCTCCCCACCCTCTCTGCCTCCCCACTCTCTCTGCCTCCCCACCCTCTCTGCCTCCCCACCCTCTCTGCCTCCTCACCCTCTCCCCCATCCTCTGCCTCTCCCCCACCCTCTGCCTCTCCCCCACCCTCTGCCTCTCCACCCCACCCTTTCTCTTGACCCTCTCTCCCCTCTTTCTCCACTCCCCCCTCTCTTTCCACTCCGCCCTCCCCCTCGCCCACTGCCCCCTGTTTCCCCCTCCCCCTCTCCCACTTCCCTCTCTGTTGCCCCCTCCCCTTCACCCACTGCCCCCTCTCCCACCTCCCTCCCCTTCTCTCTCTCTTCTTCCCTCTATACCTGTATGACAGGGCCCTTGTAGGAACAAGACACAGAAACCCTGATACATTAATATTTTGATTTTTCAGTTTCTTGAAGACCCATTAAAGGTTGATGGCCCTAGTGTTTGGGTAAAGCAAGATCCCGAACTGCAACCCCATGCTGCTGGATCTGAGCATAATGTAAGTTTTCACACAAACACTGTTTTTTTTTTTGTGCATTAAGTTTAGTAAGAGACTCTAGTTAGATGTTTGTTTGTAAGTTATTACCATTAGTATTTTAACAGCACTTGTAACAAGCATATCTTTAAGAACCATTACCTTTGCATTAATTTTTTATTGTGATTCTGTGTAATGAATACCTTAAGTACATGTTTGGGGTCAACGGAACAAGGAAGACTTCCTTTTGGAAGTAATTAGTAATCTTGTTACATGTCTATGTCACTGTGCTGTGAAAGATGTAGAACTATGACATGTGATGGGTGTATGTCCTAGATTCCCTAGTGAATATTCACTGTAGTATTTACATCATTACTGAAATCCTGCATTGGCTGTGTGTAATTCCTTATGATTTTCTTCCAGTAAACATGACATAAATTTGCATTGTTCCCTAAAGAGCAGGCACTGAAAATACATGGTGATATGGCAAGGAGCTGTGTAAATAGCATTAAATTTGATGAATTTTGATTATAATGTGGGGAATGCCATATTAATCAGCAAAAGTTTCTCTTGTTTATGGGTTTACAGCTGGAAGATTATTTGCATCTCTATATTATCTGAGTTTAATTTTGAAATGTTGCCACACACATATATCAAGTTTGTATATGGGAGTATGACCATCCAATAAAGTAGGCCATAGTGCCTCTGAAATCAGAGTGGAATATGTGGCAGGAATAGAAAGTGAAAGTATGCCAAATAAATACCACACAGTGGCTGATAGCAAAATCAGTGACATTACAACTAATTTGGATGCATTCTGACACTCACTCTTCCCAATCGATAAGAATCTCTGCGAAGTTGGCTGATACTCATAAGAAAGGAATATCAAGAGCTGTGTCTTGCACACAGAAGTTAGCAAGCAGTTATAATTCACAGATTGTTTTCTTCTTTCAGTCTGTTAAAGATCCATTGGGAATATCTTGGCGCACTGATTTTATCAAGGAGGATCCTGAATTAAATTTGGAAATGAATATAACTGAGAATATTGTAAGTATTTACATCTCTGATGTATTGCTTGTAGTCAAATAATAAGTCTTTCGCTAAGTGTGTAGAGTAAAAGTTGCATTGAAGTGGAATTGTCACAGATTGTCAATTTTCTGGAATTTGTTACTGTTCATAATTGTAGAGTATTCTTCTCCTCCTTCACTTGACTTTCATGTCACCTCTTATGTTCTGACTTTTAAATAGAAGGGGAAGGGGACTAGTGGTTGGTAAAATCCTGTTCTCTGTTGCCCTCGTTGATATCAACTATATTGTATAATGGTTGTCTGTGATGGTCCCAAAATTCACATTTAGATTAAGTGTAAGTTCCAATAGTGTAGGTCATTTGAGAAATATTCCTCCTTTCAATAACATCTGATAAATATAATTCAAAAGAACATTGATGTTCTTATCTTTTCTGTGAATCATGGTTATTCTTGAGTTTGCCCTAAAAATTTATTGGGTTTTGAAAAAGAGATAAAATTTGTGTGTTGTAGATCAGCCCTGGTACTTCGGCCACTATCTGTACATATTGTGGCAGCTTCTGTGGTACCTGTTGCATTAGTTATAAAATTTTCAGTAATAGAAAAACTCTGTGTATGGCTTCTGGTGAATAATTGTACATAGATGAAGGCATGTATGACCTCACCATTCAAGTCCTGGCAGATCTAAAGCAGAAAGATTAATTTTTAAATATGCTTTATGACCTAGGATGCTCACATTGATAAACATGTCACAGGAATGAAATTAGACAAAGATTGGGGAATGTTCAACACACAATTGCAGGAGGTTAGGTACTGGCTCACTCTTGATATCATTGTTCATAAACTTCTTGAAGTTATAAAGGATTTTTCAGGCACTGAAACGTTAGCTTCTTCAGACACTGGGATGTGTGGTGATTATACAAGCATACAGGTCGAGGATCCAAACTATCATGCTAGGGACAGCTCAGAGAGTATGTAAAGGATTGTAGCTTATTCACAGCTTACAGGCCAAGACTTAATGTTACAGATACTAATATTATGACATTTTAAACAAATTAAAGGGATGCGTTGGCATCACAAGTAGACAGTACAGTAAGTGAAACAATAGTAGTGTTGTTCCACAGGAAGGGTTTTTCAGAAATGAGAACACCATGCATATTAGTGAGGGGTGTGCAAATGAGGAACTTGCCCAAAACAATGAACTGTTGTGTGTCGTAGGGCATAGCTGTAGTTGTCAAAAGTGGCTGGATTGTAGTTGGTGACCACTTACCATGAAAATACAAAAGGCCATACTGGCCTTTGCATGTAGACCAAGAGATCACAGGTCGAACAAGATGTCTCCATGGCACCAGGGCCAGAGGTTCAGGGATAGTGTCCACAGCATGGAGTGCTGCTCCCAATGCAAGTGTGCAGAACAGTGTGCTGCTGGTTGTGTGGTCTGGAAAACAATGTCATGTGGCTGGCACTGAAATCACTGATGTGTACTCCACTTGTTATGTTGAAAATATGTAACTTAGATTAAACAGTGATAGACACCTGAGAAATCTACAAATAGGATGTGTGTCCATAACAGTGATCCTGAGAAGTACATGAATTGTGCAGTGAACATCTTAGCTCTGTCAGCTAGAGTGACATGCAACCTTTGTGGTCTCGGGAGCATAAAATGCGAGGGCTTAATAATGATGCAGAGAAATAGGGCTGACAATTTTGATACTGGCACAGGCCAGCAAGATTCTGTATTAATTGTGGAATTGCGAATTTTATTAGATAATTGCATGAGAAGCTAGAGCAAGATAGCAAAGTAATTCATTGTTGGAGAAGCAATTCAGTGCCAGGCTGCTATATCTGTTACTGGTAGGTTCAAAAAACACACAAGTGTTAAAGAGATGCTTCAGGAACTCAAATGAGAATTCCCAGAGAGAAGGTGATGCTCTTTCGAGAAACACTATTGAGAAAATTTAGAGAACTGCTATTTGAAGCAGACTGCTGAACGATTTTGTTGTTCCCAACATACATAGCACATAAGGACTATGGAGATAAAATCTGAGAAGTCAGGACTGAAAGGGAGGCACATATACAGACTTTTTCCCTTGTATTTGTGAGTGGAATGGGAACGGAAATGAGGAGCAGGTTTATGGGGTACCCTTCGTGATATGCCATTAGGAGGATAGCGGAGTATAGATGTATGTGTACTAGGTAAAATAAGTAGCTGACTAATGTAGTAGGAGCAACAGTGATATTTTTCATAGTAGTTAATGTACATATATGTACATACAAAATAATCTATTAGCAGTTCACATAATTAGCAGTTTGAGTAGATTAGCACTAGTCACAAACAGCTGGTTGTCACTCCCTGTGGGAGCTTCTGCCTTAAGATTTGCAGCCTGGCTCATCCAACATCCATCCACATCTTTATTTATGGAATGCAATGTGGAAATCAAAGAATGAACAAATGAATAACGTTCACACCCCATCTCTAGCCAGAGCATAGGTTACAATGTTGAAAGCAAAATTTAATTTTATGAAAAAATTCTGAAACATTCAATAATATATGCAACCCATCAAGACAAATGAAGATCTTCATATTTCACTGAAAGAAGTTACACCTATATAAACAATTCCTCAGGATGTTTAAAATCATCAGATTTCACAAGGCTATAACTTTGTAATAAATAAAGGTGCAGAATTTGTGTCAGATTTTTACTTCTATACATGCCTCCAAAGCCTTTATTTACAAAGGAACCATATGACTTTCATGTTGCTTACATTTTAAGTGTGTGGTTTTCACAGCTGTGTTTTGGATCAGATTCATCATTTACTGCTCACAAATATCAAAATTCTTTTCAACACATTTAAGCATCCAGGTGATAGACTTGATCCATGCATTTGCAAGCATGTCAGTTTAGGAAACTCAATGCTGTTCCCATGTAGCATCATAGTTCAAACAAAGTTGTTGGAAGAGGGAGCACATAGGTAGAGCCTTTAACAAACTCTCACCGATAAAAAAGATACCATACTGTGAGTTGAAGCAAATTTCATGGTCAGGTCTGCAGCCCCTTTAGCTGATCAATCACTCATGTAGCTTACTGGTAAGAAGTGCTCTTTTGTGCAGGTTCCAATGCAGGGGTATACCATCCATATGAAAAATTATATTTCTTATAATTTTCCATCTCATCTGTTTTTGGTCCATCTATGTGTTTTCTAATATTGTAAACTTTCTTAAATTTGTTACAAAATTCCCTTCTCTTCAGATTCAGTTGTGCTAATCTCACTAAACTGTTCATCACATTACTTATGTTTAATAATAAATCATGGTCGCTACCAACAAACTTCCTGTCCCATGTTGTACAGCACTTTACCTTTATTAATGTTGCAATTACACCAGTTCAAGTCATCCCTTTGAGACTCATTTTATAAGATGGGAAAGCAGTCAGGAATGACCTGCTACTGGAAGAAGTAGATACTACTGGTCACACACTAAATGAAACATCCTGTGTACAATTCCTTTGTGTCTATTTGGGTTTCAATTGAAATGGGGTCCAAAAATTGGTAAACTTGTCAAGTTGATCCCCTCAGCATTACTCACCTAGAGGCAATTATGATGGCATCTTTTGGAATTTTCACTTGTTTTTGTAATTATCTTCTGGGAAAGCCATTTAGAAGTAAAAAAAAATATTTGTTATTTAACGTAAAAGCCAATAGAGTGTTCCATATTGACATGTAGGTGCAAGATTCCCTGGGTCAATGAAGAGGTTTATGCAAGGTGTTCACATCACATTCCTACTACAAGCTTGTATAGGGTAAATACTAATTTGTTCATTGATGCCATGTCCTATAAGATTATCCTGTAGGATAGTACTGAGAGAAAGCATGCTAGGAAGCATTTCTGCAAGTTGACACTCTGGGGGAACATTCATTAATTGCAGGGCAGAGAGACATGAACTTTTTGGTTATCTCATTCTCATGCTGGTGCCTCCTTAATTTGTTATCGATCTGAATGCCCAAGAACTTATTTCATGGATCCTCATCCAGTGTCTGTCATTGATGTCTGCTTGTATCCGTAAGTCATTTGAATTTGTTTGAAATTGCATGATGTATGTTTTTGTAAGTATAAAGATTGAATTTTTGTGTTGTTGCCTGTAAACCAGTTGCAAGCATGTTCCATTATTTTCCTGGCTGTTTGTAGTATGAACGTGTTTGGCAATTATCAGTGTACTTGTCATCGGCAAGCATTGCAGATTTTGAAGGCATCTCCAATGGTTTTAGCAGAACATTTATGTAGATCAGGATAAATCAAATGCTGAACACTGTGGTACATCATATGTATTGTTTCCCCATTTTGTATTCAGTTTTCCTCCCAAGGTATCATTTATTACTATGACCCAGTTTTATGTTACTAAGCTAAGATTTTTTTTTTTTTTTGTAAGTGTAATTCACTTAACACCATAGCACTGTGGTTTTCCTGAGTAAAGGGAGATCAAGGCTGTAATGTGATGCCAATAAGTTTTCTCCATTTGTATGTGTGACTTGTACAGTTACAGAATGAAAATGTCATCCCAGCATTGGGAGACTGCTGTAAATAGTGAAGGAGAACATTTCATTGATTATTTAAGTCTCTCTTATTTGTATCTGTTATATATTAAGATTAGGGAAATACGCTATGAACCATATACCAACCAAATAATTGCTGGAAATGGGTATATATGCATTACCTTTTTTCATTTTATTGGTAAACTGTGTTTCCTTTCATCTCTGTCTAACCAGTATGTATAATGTTCAAAATGAAGCTTGGTCTTTGAAGCCCAGTGTCTGAATACAGACGTTGCAAACACGGATTGGTATTGTACATATCTTTTGCAACACAGTTAACTCAGTGGATGTGTGCTGAGTCTTCAATGATGAATCATATTGTCTTTAGTTGTCGAGTTTATAAAGAATTCACTATATTTTCAAAATAATTCTGATCTCAAAGTGAGGTTGTGGCTGAGTAAATGTCAAAACATTCTTAATTTCTTGTCATAAAACGATGTGGCTCTGTTGAGACCTTAATGTAATCTGTGCACTATTTATTCTCATAATATTTGAGGAGTAGTGTTTGGGTCAGCTGTGTTATGACACTTAACCAACATAAAAGCTAATTATTCTTTTTCTGAGGTATCTGTTTAAATAATTTTAATGAACAACCCAAAAAATGAGCATAGCTTCTAAAAGTAATTTCATATGAAGAAAATGCAATGAAGGATTGACAGACAGTGTAAATTAGTTAATAAATTTGTTTACTTCATTGTAGAAATGACCAAACTACTAAAATATCCGCCAATTGAAGTTGGAAATAATTTGATTTTGTTGTATGATCAGTAGGCCTGGTAGTTGCAGTGGATAAGAGACACAATTATTCCTTCAAGAAATAAAACAGTATACTTACTCATTATTGGTCAGTTGAATCAAAAGTACAATTCAGCTGAGGAAAGAGTGATTTCAAGTTTCCTCTTGGGCAATCACATGTATGAAAAGTGAGTTTCATTCATTGTTATAGTAACAGTTCCTTTTCTAAATGATTGATAATGTGTTCAGACAGTTGGCTGTGTGGAATTAAAGATAGCTTCTGAAATAATTTTTTAAAATTATGTTTAAATCAGAAATCATTTGAATTGAACCCTTCCTTTAAAATCCAAATACACTCCTGGAAATTGAAATAAGAACACCGTGAATTCATTGTCCCAGGAAGGGGAAACTTTATTGACACATTCCTGGGGTCAGATACATCACATGATCACAATGACAGAACCACAGGCACATAGACACAGGCAACAGAGCATGCACAATGTCGGCACTAGTACAGTGTATATCCACCTTTCGCAGCAATGCAGGCTGCTATTCTCCCATGGAGACGATCGTAGAGATGCTGGATGTAGTCCTGTGGAACGGCTTGCCATGCCATTTCCATCTGGCGCCTCAGTTGGACCAGCGTTCGTGCTGGACGTGCAGACCGCGTGAGACGACGCTTCATCCAGTCCCAAACATGCTCAATGGGGGACAGATCCGGAGATCTTGCTGGCCAGGGTAGTTGACTTACACCTTCTAGAGCACATTGGGTGGCACGGGATACATGCGGACGTGCATTGTCCTGTTGGAACAGCAAGTTCCCTTGCCGGTCTAGGAATGGTAGAACGATGGGTTCGATGACGGTTTGGATGTACCGTGCACTATTCAGTGTCCCCTCGACGATCACCAGTGGTGTACGGCCAGTGTAGGAGATCGCTCCCCACACCATGATGCCGGATGTTGGCCCTGTGTGCCTCGGTCGTATGCAGTCCTGATTGTGGCGCTCACCTGCACGGCACCAAACACGCATACGACCATCCTTGGCACCAAGACAGAAGCGACTCTCATCGCTGAAGACGACATGTCTCCATTCTTCCCTCCATTCACGCCTGTCGCGACACCACTGGAGGCGGGCTGCACGATGTTGGGGCGTGAGCGGAAGACGGCCTAACGGTGTGCGGGACCGTAGCCCAGCTTCATGGAGACGGTTGCGAATGGTCCTCGCCGATACCCCAGGAGCAACAGTGTCCTTAATTTGCTGGGAAGTGGCGGTGCGGTCCCCTACGGCACTGCGTAGGATCCTACGGTCTTGGCGTGCATCCGTGCGTCGCTGCGGTCCGGTCCCAGGTTGACGGGCACGTGCACCTTCCGCCGACCACTGGCGACAACATCGATGTACTGTGGAGACCTCACGCCCCACGTGTTGAGCAATTCAGCGGTACGTCCACCCGGCCTCCCGCATGCCCACTATACGCCCTCGCTCAGAGTCTGTCAACTGCACATACGGTTCACGTCTACGCTGTCGCGGCATGCTACCAGTGTTAAAGACTGCGATGGAGCTCCGTCTGCCACGGCAAACTGGCTGACACTGACGGCGGCGGTGCACAAATGCTGCGCAGCTAGCGCCATTCGACGGCCAACACCGCGGTTCCTGGTGTGTCCGCTGTGCCGTGCGTGTGATCATTGCTTGTACAGCCCTCTCGCAGTGTCCGGAGCAAGTATGGTGGGTCTGACACACCGGTGTCAATGTGTTCTTTTTTCCATTTCCAGGAGTGTACATAAGGAATGTGTTGAATTCGGCATGCAACAATTGAATCTAAAACTTGAAATCTTGAAGATAAAAGTCAACAACTAATTGCATTGGGGACACCATAGATTGTATACACGGCTCGCACAAATAGCGCCATTCATAATGCAATTTTTGATACTCTAAAAAACTAAAACTATACATAAATCATTCGATTAAAACACACAAGTCTTTCAGTTTTTCATTATATTAAATTTTCTTCTTAAAAAAGAAAGAAAGATTCATCTTGCAACACAGTCGTATCTCCCAATTCTAAAGACATAAGTAATATCTGTTACTTCTTAAATAATTGTTGGTTAATTTATTAATGTTCAAATTTGTTCAGTTCTAACAAAAAGTACTGTCACTTTTGTATTGAGTGAATAAATTGTAGCCTTTGGAATGGGTTTCAAAAACATTACCATAGGTTCTGCATTTTCAGAGATGCCATAGAAATTGTTTTATACCTCTCTCATTTAAAATTTCTACAGTGGCAAACAATCAGATCAACATGCACATCCTTGACAGCATCTGTTGCAGTTATCTTCATCTGCAGCATTTGATCCCCACAACAATCATTTTCCACCTCTGAATACCAAGCACATCTTTGATGGGTTGCATCCTTACGAGAAGATGTTTGGTTTTTTCAAGCTTCAGGGTTGTTGTGACAACAATATGATGATAGCTTGAGGTAGAAAATAGTAATAGTTTTCAATATGAGCAAAACTTTTGACCTGAATTTGAGTTACACTCACTCAGTTGTCCAGAAATCATCTTCCAGTACCATAAGACAACGTTTTTACTTGAATCTGAGTTTGTGCACATTTATAAAAATCTGTAGCTCAGTCAGCATACCATTTCCTGTGTTTCATCTGGTTCCAGACTCCTCTCCTCACCAATAGCATCCATCACAACTTTTCCATGACATGCAGCAAAGAATAACAGTCCATTTCCACTTTAAATACTTTTGGACACAAACTGGATAACGTGTACTTGTTTTCAAATAGAGAAGTACAGGCATCTCAATGAATTGTCGACTTTTTTGAGATGGGAGATCTTATTTACATCAGGTATTATTTGTATGACAACACAGCAACAGAAACTGTTTCATGTGTTAGATTTCATTAGTGATGATGGCATGATAAAATGTTCCTGCAGCATCCTGTGAAACCTGTACTTGTTCATGTTATGAATGAGCATTTTGACTTTTGTCTTCATTAATCAGAGAAGCATTGTCTACAAAGTCAGTCTGTAGATCTCCACATTTCAGAAATCGATTTTGCACATATCCCCTGTTCAGCAGATTGTGAATTTTTAATGAAGCAGTGAAATATAAAATTTGCTTATCAATTTCTGACACTACATCAGTGATGGTACCTTTAACTTCTGCATATTTTGTTGCCTGTCAGCATCAATCCATTTTGTCATTTTACTTCTTTGTCAGTGAACTTCATTATTTAATGTGGAGTGAAGTTTAGGAGTTACAGCTTTTATACTTTTATATGAGTTCATAGTACACATGAATTAACAGTAGACCACATGTTCCAGTAACTCTCTACCTCAAGAAGTAATGCTCTTTTCAGTGCATTCACCAGATAATCAGAGTTGGCATGATACCTACATATATACATTGATGTGTATTGAAAACCATCAAAATGTGTAATCAATGAAAGTATTTTTTATTTGCCCCATTTCTCTCTGTCTCTGTCTAGAATTGCTTATAAGCTCCCTGAGCTGAAAATACCATGTAGTGTTTTTACAAACCTCTGTGCATCTTTGTCTTCGGATCTTTAAATAATTTAGTACCCATCTGTGACCTGCTTGACAGATTGTCATCTCTGTTGTAAAAAAATTAAACTGTTTGCTTCTCTTTTTGTGAAACCTTGTTATCCAGTTTGTGTTGTTAATGTGTGCTTAAACATTATGCAAGTTGTTCCACTGGAACAACTAGTTTGTTTGTTACTGCATATTTCTCAGTTGGGCTGTCTGGATGTAGCTATCTTTTCACTGCTTTTCCTAAATTTTATGGGGATTAGTATGAACCTAAATAGGGTTCTGATGATTATACTCTGGTGACATGAGTGGTTGAGCGTTTACTTTCTTTGTGTATACTGTTCACAGATCTTTCTTCCTCTTTTCCTTTATTTTAAATCTAGACATTTGCTAAGTTGCTCTTTCCTTTCTTCTGAAGTCTTGTGATGTTTTCTTGTCATTTTCCCTGCATTGAACCAATTGTAATTGATTTGCATGTAGTTTTGGAAAATCTCTCTCTCTCTCTCTCTCTCTCTCTCTCTCTCTCTCTCTCTCTCTTTCAAATTTACTATACATTATCTTTAACAGAAAGCTGGTATTAATAATGTGTAACAATGCACCGGTCTTCATATACAGATGTATTACTTTGTAAATTATTCAGCAAATGAAACTTTCATTGTTTCATATATAAAATAATTCCCCCATAAATTCTTTGCTTTACAGCACATTTTTTAAAAAATCGTTTAGGTTGAAGTTAACTAACAATAAATGTAAACTTTCTTCCTGACCTACATTCTGTGTAGTAAGAATCCTTGACGTTAAACTTAATCAGTATTTTTAGTTCCATATCTGGCAGCAAACATGATGAATTTAAACTTAAAATGCCTCTAACACTGTAGCCAAACAAAATGTATTTTGTAACATAGTCTACACAGTTCAAATCAGCACACAGGAAGTCATACTGATCAGTACATGGGGTATGTCATGTGAAGACAAAGATTCCAGATGAAGGACCTAATAATTCCAAAAGCTGGGGAAGTTCCTTGTACCTTTTGTGCATGTATTGTCAGTACTAGCTATTTCACCTCCTGAAGTTAAGTAACTTTCAAATAATAAATGTGGGAAATTATTTACATTTTTTCTCTTCAAACAGGAAAATAGACACTACAGTTAAACCCCGATGCAAAAATAAAGATAAGGTTCAGAAAATTATATTTTACTCTCGTGCTTACATTTTGGAATGGCTCAAAACTACAAACTTGTCAGACAAAATGGCTGGCCTTCACTTAACTCCCGGAGGTAAAATAGCTAGCACTGACAATACATGCACACAAAGGTACAAGGAACTTCCCTAGTTTTTGAAATTATTAGTTTCTTCATCTGGAAAGAGTTAATAATAGATACAGGAAGGTTAGGAAAGAAGGGCAGGTCACTGAGAACCAAAGAGTGTCACTCACAATGAAACATCATCAGTTTGACTTTATATTTCAGGCAGAACAAAAGCATACCATGTTTTATGGAGTACGACACACTTTTTTCTTCAAAAAATTTCCTACAACAATCAGGTGTGTCTTATACTCAAAATAAATGTATAATGTCCTGTGTTAGATTTAAAATTCCTGCCAGCCTTAAGAAAGGCCATATATTCAATGCTGTGGGAAACCTATCTCTATACAGCAACACTGGATTCAACTGGCAGCAGCAGTGCACTGACGCTACGAACATAAGTAGTGGAGCTTAACAAGCTTGCTGTCCCCCTCCTGCCCTACCATCACAAACCCAGAACACTGTGTAGCCTATGATGTGTCACTGCATTCTACAGTGCCAGTGAACTTGAAGTGACTTGTATTATCAGTAACAGAAAAGTATTTTCTTTAGTTGTTTATTAATGGAAAAAATAGAGTTTTCATACAATGTGGGCTATAAATTGAAGGTAATAGCATATGCAGAACAATATGGAAACAGAGCAGCTGAGTGGCATTTTGGT
Source organism: Schistocerca cancellata (assembly GCF_023864275.1). Classification (NCBI taxonomy): domain Eukaryota; kingdom Metazoa; phylum Arthropoda; class Insecta; order Orthoptera; family Acrididae; genus Schistocerca; species Schistocerca cancellata. The sequence goes on from NC_064636.1 coordinate 154,358,011, forward strand.
CCTCCACCAACAAAAAGAGCCATTCATGATTGGCTTGCCAGTAAGGAAGAACTGAAAAAATGAGTAAGACCACATGTGCAAATTGAGGACTGAATGCAAAATGGCCAAAACTACTCTGGTATCCAAAATTAAAGCAACAAACTACTACTTCCCCATCCTGTGTTTCATTCACGATTCAATCCTACCAACTATCAACCAGATGTAGGTACAATTGTGTTCTGCATGGGAGATGGCATTCTTGTCAACTGACAACTATGCCAGTGATGTCATGGCATGTATGAAATGAGGTAGTGTTTGTTGGGTAACCCCACATTCACAATCACCATGTACACAGCTACAGACAGTGCAGTTTGACACACAGAAAATGCCTACTACACTCGGCAGTGGAGGGTCATAGAAAGAAAGGAAGCAGGACAGTAAAAAATTGATGTGGCCTGATGGCTTAGTGTGAATTGTTCTGTTGTTTTCTTGGATGTAGCGACAGTTCATAGAGACTGAAACTGTGACCCAAAGTCCAGAGCAGGGTCAACCGCATGTGACTTCTGAAGAGGGGACTGTTATTTGGCTGTAAGGTCACAACAGACCACCTTTGTACTGCATGGCAGCTGGCATATGAGCTTGCAGCATCTGCTGTACGTGTTGTATAAAAGTAAACTGTGTTCAGATGGTTTTGTCAGAGTGGCCTTTATTGTTGGAGACCTGCTGCATGTCTACCTCTGACACATCTTTACAGTAGGCTATGTCTAGAGTGAGCAGGCAGCTTGCTTGTGACTCAGGGCAGCCTGTCCTGTCTTGTGTTTGAATGGTGGACCCCATTCTGCAACCCAGGATGTCACTGTGGGTGTCACAGGCATGTCGCGTAGGCTGTGATAATGGGACAAGAATCATACGAACCGCTGAGTACTTCTACGCTTCAGGTTATGTTTGTTTAGTGTTTAAGGCATATATTTTAAATACTATTCTGGTGGCAAGTGATGAAAACCTTCATTCTTTCCACCAACATGTTGCAGCATTGGCTGTTGTTGTACCATGCCCAGCTGGCCATGTTTTACTTTGCAATGCATAACACTCTCACCCTTCTGCAGCTGGTTCTGTTTCAACTCACTTCTGCTCTGGCGTATAATTTTTTTTTTTTTTTTTCCGAGTTATGATCTATTCGCTACATTGACCTTTTTATCAAGACTCTGTCCCTCGGATTGGCCAAACTATACTACCCATTACACCAGAGTTACTGGCGACAAATATTTCCGGCCTTATTTCGCCTCGTGAGTATCATTCTGACAATTAGTTACCTTAACCCTTTCACTGAATCTTATAAATTTCCATATGGCCCCTTGCCCTGCACCTTGACTCAAACACCATGGTACTAATTTTTTCATTATTATGCTTCTTGCACAATTTTCTCTAACTATCTACTTCCCACTTAAAAGCGAAAATAAATTGATTATTCTTCATACTATATCTCTGTGCATTCTACTTCATTCTTCTGCTTGGGTTATCCAACTCATGGAACCTGAACTATGGCTGGGTCTGAACTCAGTCGTGTTCTTTGTCTTTTATGCACCAGAAGAACACCAGGCTCAGCAGAACAAGTGCTGCTGCAGTGGTTGGTATGACAGTGGTCAGTGTTGTCTCATTCTGGTGCTGATTTTCACAGTATGAATTTACATGCTGCAATAAAGTTTCGAGGGAGATTGGTCCCTCCTGCTGGTTCAGAAGTGTATTTATAGTATACATTAGTTCTGGCCCTAGAGTTTGATTTAAGCTGGTTAGATTTGCAGCAGGTGGCACTTCCATGGGCTCTTCTGGCCAGTACAAATGTGGCTGGGAAAGGCTCAAGTGAGTTACCCCTGCAATCATGGTGGACAGGCAGAAAGTACGCCCCATTATGTTGCACACTGTTCCATTTAATAAGAAAGCATTCACCTTTCATTCTACCCTCGTTGCTGATGTTCCCCTCCACTTCTTGTAACAAATAGCTGCTACTACCATCTTGTCAAAGCTAGGGACAGCCCATGTGCCTCGACCTGCTGAAAGTACAATTCTGGCTGGACCCCTTTTTAATTGCATTCTCTTTCCTCCTTTGTCCCATTAGCAATTTCACTGCACAGGAATCCTCCCCCACTCATATTACCATACGCGGACAGACTATGATTTTCTCAGTGACATTTTTGTAAATTTGCCTCCTCCATTGCTACATATCTTGCTTTGTCCTTTGTAGTTAATAACAGTTGCTGAGTTTTTACTCTTACAAATTTCTTCAGTATGCCCCATGTGACGAGTTATGCACGAATTATGTAGCACTCGTGATGTGCTTGTTTCCCTGCTGCTGTTACAGAAGTGAAAATGTAAACTTTTCTCCCATCAGTTCTCACTGATGCTGTGGCTACTCCAAATTAAAGGGCAAGTCTTTGTGCTCAGGTTCTGAAACCAATCTCAACTTTCATGATAGTTCCTTCTGTACTTTCCTTAGACCCTTTAAATACTGCTCTTCTTGCAACAAATTTACCCCTAGATGAAACACTATCTTGTATGGACTGCAACCATTGTAATAACTACTTCTGGGTTAAGACCTCTACATGGTTTTGTAGTTCCTGATATTCTGAGTAATATGTAATACTGCTGCTTTTGTACTTCAGCTATCTGCATTTCCATGCTGCCTCTCAGTTTTATGCATAAGTTCAAAATCAAATTTGCTTAGTCTTGCTGCCTGCCCTGTCAGCCTATTGGGAAGGATTCCTTAACCCCAACAACCATTTTAATGCCACATGATCTATTATTGCTCTAAATGTTTTACTGTACAGATAAATTTGAAATATGTGAGTCCATAAATAAGGTTAACATCTCATTGAACATTGTGGAATAATTTCATTCTGCAGAATTCAGCTTCCATGAGTGTAAGCTACTGGATGTTCTGCACATTACACCTCTTTCGATAACACACAGCCTGGTGCATGAATTTACGCATGACGTAATAAAACAAATTCTCTATTCAAATGTGGAAATGCCACAATTGGACTCCATGTGTAAGCTTCCTTTAACTGCTGACACTGTTCTGTCCACACAAACTTAGTACCCTTCTTTTAACAATTGTGTAACTTTCTGGCAATATCTGCATATCCTTTTATCAACCAGTGGTAATTGTTCACAAACCCAGAATGATTGCAACTCTTTGACAGATTATAGTACAGGAAAATCACACACACTCTAATTAACCTTGGTGGGTCTGTCTTAACTCCATCTTGTGATATGTCCTCAGTATGATATCTATTCCATCACAAAATCACACTTTTTTGTACTCACTGTTAACTTCACTGCTTTTAAATGTAGGAATACTTCCCTTAAGCACTGCATATACTGTCTGCTGTCACCTCCATAGACGATTATGTCATCAAGATACACAGCATTTCCATGGTTTCGAGCTTATGAGTGTTGCGTCCAACGATCTCTGAAATGTTACAGGTGCATTTTTTAATGAGGTTGGCGTCCTGATTTGGTAGTGTCCCCAGGGTTCCAGAAATGCTGTCTTGTGTCAATCCTGTGATACAGGTTCTATGTGGTGATAATCACTCTTCAAATCCATTGTTGAAAAATATTAGCATAGCTCTAAATGATCCATAGTTTCTGTGATGTTTGGGAAAGAGTAGGCATCCATTATGGTTTTCGCATTTAGGTGTCTATAGTCAAACCAAAACCTATATTTTTTGCATAAATATTCCTGCCCACTGTCGATATCACATTCTTCAATTATTCCATCTTTCAGCTGTTCATCGATTTATAACTCCAAAACTGGGTGAAAGTTGCTAGGTATTCTGTATGGTTTGTGGTAGACTGATAATTCATTTCTTATTGGTATGTGGTGTTGTGCAATATTTGTACCTGATAATGGTCCTTTGGGAAAAAAAAATCATTGAATTCCAAAAGTAGTTTTGTCATCTGTTCCCTATTGCTTCACTGTAGATGTTTCGCTTTGCTCCTCATACAGTTTCAGTGATATCTGGCAATTCTCTGTGGCTGACACCCCACATGTTCCATTCTTCTTCCTCCAAGATATTCATATTGGCGATTAACAACTGGTGTGTTAATCGTGTGCCCTCTGTGCCGAAATGGTACATAAAAACAGGTATGTGCATGATATGTCTGTTAAATGAACAACCTACCTGATCTAATACTTCATTCTCTTCTAATGGTTCCATCACACACAAAATTCCTACCAGTAAGCTGGACTCAACACTGAACAAAAGTAATTTCCCAGTACCCTTAGATACTTAATCATGTGAATCAAGTATTTGTCTAGTTGTTCTTGGTTTAATTGGTTCATCTTTCACAATAGGCTCTCCTTGCCACATTGCTAGCATGACTTAACCTAACTGAAACATTTTCCGTCAAGTTACACCCTATGTAGCCATAAGTTGATTATGGCACGGTGCTGATAAAAGAACTATAATCCCAGAATCATGTTGTAGCCCTGAATTGCATGTGGCACAATCTCTAACAATTGTTTAACTTAAGCCATATCCAGGTGGGTGTGTATGTCGACCATCCTAATGGTGTGATGTCTTATTACCACTACATGCAGTCTGTACTGTAATGGCTCCCATTGCATAGATTTCACCAAATCACTCCTGGCGACTGAAACTTGCTCCCCTGTGTCCTATAATATGGAATCCTTTTTTTTTTCTTCCTACTATTCTTATTATCGCATACAGTTCTTATCGCATCCACTTCTACATATAGTTTTGTGGCATCTAGTCATACTGGGAATCACCATAGATGGACCAGGGGTCCCAGCTAATGTTTAATACCTTATTCCTCCCTGTTCCTCTACTTTTAAAACTGTTACTACTTCTTACTTTATTCACATCACGCTGAGGCCGGCGACACTTCTACCTTATATGGCCTGTTTGTCCAAACTTGAAATTTTTATGTTAGCTGCAAACACTGTCCATTTGCCCTGTATTCCAGTCGACAAATTGATCTCCTCACACACTATAGTTACCACACTGCTGTGCGAAAATCTGTCGGACACCCTGTCCCCACACATTCTGAGATTTCCGCATGCAGCCCTCCTAAAAAAGCATTGAAGACCCTCTGCTATGCTTCTTGCAAAATAATGTCATTGACTTCAGCATCCTGCCCCAATGCACAGGTATGTGCATTAATTTTCCTTATCCTGTCTGCAAATTCTTCCTCAGTTTCTGTATTTTTCTTAGTTATTACTGCGAATTGTTCCCTATAGTGTCTGGCACTGTTTTGATCCATAAATCTTTGAATTAAACTTTCTTTAAATTCTTTGAATATTGTGGCTCCCTTCACAGCTCCTGTATACCCTAAATATGTTTCTACTTCCCTTGTCAGCCTCAGTTTTGTAACAGTCAATAATACTTCATTAGACCAACCTTGCATTGGAGCCAGATATCGAAGGTGAAGACCTGCTCATTGTCAGTTGTTTTACCAGGACAAGGAGCAATTAAACTTTTGTCTGACAAATTTACTATCTGTTTAATGATCGTGATCCTGTCAACCCACGAAGTTTCTTATTTTCTGCTGGTAATTGTGCTACCTTCTCTAACAATGTGCATACTGTTTCTGGTTGTGGCACACCTTGTGTCTCTGGTTCTATTGAAGCTTTGTCCTTTACAACATTCAGTTAGAGAACTAACATTCACAAGACAAGAAGACAAAATACATTAACTTAATTCTAACATGTAATTATGAGCCATATTGATTCCCAGCACTGCCTAGCCATATGGTCCAAATTATTACATGTGTAACACTTTCCTATAAGTGATTTCATATATTGCACTTCAGGACCCTTGAGGTTACACTGTGCACATCTAACAGTCACTAACTAATCATGCCTTCCAAACCTCTAAGGGTAGAAAAATCCACGGGTTCTCTATTTGCAATCAAGTCTACTTTATAAAATTCACGACTGCCAGATGGCTTTTTCATGACCAAAACATAAGAATTTTTTTTAATTCACTGTAACAAACATTGCTCTAAGAATAGATGGCAAAATTCTGACATTAGCATTGCATGACCCTTGTATTGTCAAATGTGGAGGGTGAAATCAGATGTCAGGACGACTGTAGGCATGTTTAATTACTTTCTTTTTTCCAGCCCCCAGCCATAGTACATCAGGAACAGCTTGGTAGAGGCTACCAGTTGCCTCTCATGTGAAATAGTAGACATTTGGCATTGCTGATAGTGCAAGGAGCAAGGCTGAATATGGGGTCACTCAGTGTTGCTGTCAGCAGTCCCTCTGGCTGCGACAGTGATGACACCACAGTGGTGCAACTGATGATGGCCGTGAACTTCCTCCAGTGAGCAGCCAGCTCCCTCGGGCCTCATAGCAGGCTACCCTGTGTAGTGTTCAAATGGCAGACCCCATACTGCATTCTAGGATGTCACTCTGGGTGTCACAGGTTTGTGGGTGTTGTTCACTCTGATATTGAGACAATAATCATTTAGTACACAAATGGCTGAATGTTTATACATTACAGACTATGTTCGTTGATGGCTTCAGGCAAATATTTTAAACACGACTGGTGGCAGGTGACAGTCGGGATACCAGTTACTTTGGAATAAGGCTGGGCTTCTCGGACATATTCCGAGTCGTGGTCACCTTTGTGCTCAGACGGCAAAGACTACCAAATCCACCAGTTAGCCCCTCAACCGTTAGGGGTAAAACTCAATGGGACCCGGGCAAGTAAGGCTAGCAACCTGCTACCCTGGTACTATAAATATGATGCTGGCAACAATCAGAGCAAAATGCCTCGGACCTTTGGAGGTGATGGAGTCCCACCTCTAATTGACAAAGCTGCGACTCGGCAAACAAATGGTAACGAGATGGGGAGCTATTAATATCAAAGGGGGCTACTCTGGGAAGAAGATAGAGCTGGCAGAGGCTGCAAGTAAGATGAGGTTGGACGTTTTAGCTGTTAGTGACATTCGGGTAAGAGGTGAGAAAGAAGAGGAAGTGAGAGAATACAAGGTCTACCAGTCAGGAGTCAAAGCAGGAATAGCACAATGGGGTGTAGGGCTTTTCATCAGGAAAGAAATGGAACCCAGCGTAGTTGCAATAAGGTATGTAAACGAACGACTGATGTGGATAGATTTGACAGTGTCTAGCAAGAAAATTAGGATTGTGTCAGTATATTCGCATTGTGAAGGGACAGATCAAGATAAGATGGATAGTTTTTATGACGCACTCAGTGATGTAGTTGTTAGAGTAAAGGACAAGGACAGTGTTCTGCTCATGGGTGATTTTAACCCCAGGATTGGAAATTGAACAGAAGGGTATAAAAAGGTTATGGGTAAATTTGGAGAGGATATGGAGGCCAACAGGAACGGGAAACAACTCTTGGATTTCTGTGCCAGTATGGGCTTAGTAATCACAAACCCCTATTTAAACATAAGAACATTCACCGATATCCTTGGGAAGGCAGGGGAACCAGATCTGTCATTGACTATATAATAACAGATCAGGAATTCAGGAAGGCTGTGAGGGACACACGTGTATTCAGGGGATTCTTTGATGACACTGATCACTATTTAATCTGCAGTGAAATTGGTATTGTGAGGCCGAAAGTGCAGAAGGTCAGGTCCATGTGTAGGAGGATAAGAGTGGAGAAACTTAAGGATAAGGAAATCAGGCACAAGTACATAACAGTGATCTCAGAAAGGTACCAGTTAGTTGAATGTAGTCAATTGCAGTCACTGGAAAAGGAATGGACAAGGTACAGGGACACACTACTAGAAGTGGCTAAATAAATGTCTTGGAACAGTAGTGTGTAAAGGTAGGATGAAGCAAACAGCTTGGTGGGATGACACAGTCAAGGCAGCCTGTAAAAGGAAAAAGAAGGCATATTAAAAATGGCTAAATACTAGAACTCAGGTAGACAGAGAAAGTTACGTTAAAGAAAGAAACAAAGCTAAACAGATAATTGCAGCATCCAAGAAGAAATCTTGGGAAAACTTTGGAAACAGGTTGAAGACTTTGGGTCAAACTGCTGGAAAACCATTCTGGAGTGTAATAAGCAGTCTTCGAAAAGGAGGTAAGAAGGAAATTACAAGTATTCTGGACAGGTCAGGAAAACTGCTGGTGAACCCTGTTGATGCCTTGGGCAGATGGAGGAAATATTTTGAAGAGTTGCTCAATGTAGGTGAAAATGTGATCAGTAATGTTTCATATTTCGATGGACAATGGGACAGGAATGATGATGGAAATAGGATCACATTTGAGGAAGTGGAGAAAATGGTCAATAGACTGCAGTGCAATGAAGCAGCTGGGGTGGATGAAATTAAGTCGGAACTCATCAAATACAGTGGAATGTCAGGTCTTAAATGGCTACACAGGATAATTGAAATGGCGTGGGAGCTGGGACAGGTTCCATCAAATTGGACGAAAGCAGTAATCACACCAACCTTTAAACATGGAAACAGAAAAAATTGTAACAACTACAGAGGTATCTCTTTGATCAGCGTTGTGGATAAAATCTTTTCAGGTATTGTTGAAAGGAAAGTGTGAGTATTAGTTGAGGACAAATTGGATGAAAATCAGTGTGGGTTTAGACCTCTTAGAAGTTGTCAGGACCAGATCTTTAGCTTACGGCAAATAATGGAGAAGTGTTACGGGGGAATTGTATCTATGTTTTATAGATCTAGAAAAGGCATATGACCAGGTTCCTAGGAGGAAGTTATTGTCTGTTCTACGTGATTATGGAAGAGGAGGCAAACTTTTGCAAGCAATTAAAGGTCTTTACATAGATAGTCGGGCAGCAGTTAGAGTTGATGGTAAATTGAATTCATGGTTCAGAGTAGTTTCAGGGGTAAGACAAGGCTGCAACCTGTCTCCACTGTTGTTCATATTATTTATGGATCATATGTTGAAAACAATTGACTGGCTGGGTGAGATTAAGATAGGTGAACACAAAATAAGCAGTCTTGCATGTGCGGATGACTTAGGTGTGATGGCAGATTCTATTGAAAGTTTGCAAAGTAATATTTCAGAGCTAGATCAGAAATGTAAGGACTATGGTATGAAGATTAGCATCTCCAAAACAAAAGTAATGTCAGTGGGAAAGAGATATAAACGGATTGAGTACCAAATAGGAGGGACAAAGTTAGAACAGGTGGATGGTTTCAAGTACTTAGGATGCATATTCTCACAGGATGGCAACATAGTGAAAGAACTGGAAGCGAGGTGTAGCAAAGCTAATGCTGTGAGCACTCAGCTACGATCTACTCTCTTCTGCAAGAAGGAAGTCAGTACCAAGACTAAGTTATCTGTGCATCATTCAATCTTTTGACCAACTTTGCTGTATGGGAGTGAAAGCTGGGTGGATTCAGGTTACCTTGTCAATAAGGTTGAGGTTACGGATATGAAAGTAGCTGGGATGATTGCAGGTACTAGTAGATGGGAACAATGGTAGGAGGGTGTGCACAATGAGGAAATCAAAGAAAAACTGGGAATGAACTCTGTAGATGTAGCAGTCAGGGGGAACAGGCTTAGATGGTGGGGTCATGTTACACGCATGGGAGAAGCAAGGTTACCGAAGAGACTCATGGGTTCAGCAGTAGAGGGTAGGAGGAGTTGGGGTAGACCAAGGAGAGAAGTTACCTGGATTCGGTTAAGAATGATTTTGAAGTAATAGGCTTAGCATCAGAAGAGGCACCAATGTTAGCACTGAATAGAGGATCATGGGGGGACTTTATAAGGGGGACTTTGCTCCAGACTGAACGCTGAAAGGCATAATCAGTCTTAGGTGGTGGTGGTGGTGGTGGTGGTGGTGGTGGTGGTGGTGGCAGGTGAAGAAAGGGTCCCGACATTCCATGAATGTACTGCAGTGTTGGCTGTTGCTATATCATACCCAAGTGACTCAGCTTTGCAACACCAATTGGTTGTGTAGTGCTGTGCAGCATGTAATACTCCCACCCACCTGCAGCTGGCAGTGTTGCAGCTCACTTCTGTTCTGGCGTAATTTCTGACCAAATTCAGTTGACATGCTACAGATTAAACCCAACAAGGACTGACACCAGAGAGAGCATAGAGAGAACCTACAACCACACAAGTGTGTCAGTGGAAAAAAGTTTTGGTCTAGAGTAAGAGAAGATATTATGGTCACATCTTTCAAGAAGTACTGCATAATTAATGCTCTGGTGGGCAGTGAAGACTATCTCTTATATGAAGAAGACAGTGGTCATGAAGGAGAAGTAGTTAAATTTTGATATTCAGGGGCCTTTAGGTCAGTTCGGTTCTATACACTAAGATTTGTTTTTAGCCTGACTTTGCAATCTAATATTAAAAATTGTAAAAATGTTACTTTTTAAAAAGTACTTAAAAATGAAATCTCTCATGCCTTGTCTTTCCATTCTCCCATTGTATGGCCACAGAGGAGCGTTCCCCATGTAACTCAGTACCACCCAGGACTGGAGCAACTGAATTACATTCTCCACCAGGGTTTTGACTACCTCTCATCATGTCCTGAAGTAAGAAATGTTCTGCCCACTATCCTTCCCACACCTCCCACAGTGGTATTCCACCATCCACCAAACCTGCACAATCTACCCGTCCATCCCTACACAACCCCTGCTCCTAATGTCTTACCTCATTGCTCATACCCTTGTAATAGATGTAGATGCAAGACCTGTCCCATACATCCTCACACCACCATCACAAACATCACCTATCCCATCAAAGTCAGGGCTACCTGCGAAACTAGTCATGTGATCTACAAGCTAAGCTGCAAGCAGTGTGCTATATTCTATGTGGACATGATAACCAACTAACCATCTGTCCACATGGATGGCCACTGAAAAAAGTGGACCACTTGGCTGCTGAGCATGCTGCCAAACTTGACATCCTTTGTTTCAGTGACTGCTTCACAGTCTATGCCATATGGATCCTTCCCACTAACACCAGCTTTTCTGAATCGTGCAGGTGAGAACTTTCCTTACATTCACATAACCCTCCTGGCCTCACCCTTCATTAGTCATTGCCCTCAATCATTCAGCCTCCTGTTCCATTCCAGCACCATACAGCCCCTCATCATTCCACCATCGCACCCAGTCTTTTTACTTCTCACCTTTACTGGTGCCCCCTCTCCCCACCTCTCCCTTGCACATAGTCTAATTGCCTCACAGCACATAACTGCCCTACCCTCTTTCCACCTCATCCTTGCATGCTCCCCAGCAGCACTGCACTGTAAGTCACCCCTACCCAACTATCCCTCCCCACTCCAGTCTCCTCGTTACCCATGCCCAGTCACCACTCTCATCATGCAGTGGTGCTGCTGCTCACAATGTGGCTAAAGTTGCCGAGACTGCAGTTGTGTGTGTGTGTGTGTGTGTGTGTGTGTGTGTGTGTGTGTGTGTGTGTGTTCTATTTTTGACGAAAGACTTATGGGCCAGTTTTATTTGTGACACATTTTGTTGTGCCTATCTGCAACTTAGCATCTCCGCAATATGGCAAGTGTCAACTTGGTTTCCCCCTGCTGGTCCAGTGGTTAGAATAGGCTTAAGATATCCCTGCCTGTTATAAGAGGTGACTAAAATGAATCTCTCACTTTTTGGCGCTATAACTTCAGGTCCCATTTTATGGTTTGACCTGCCACTTTCCAAATTCTACAGAAGTGCGGACCATATGAGGAAGGATGCCTTACATGGTGCATGAGTTATGCATAGTGCCCTTAGATTCAATCTCCTGAGCCCATGGGGAGAGCCCATGATCAGAGTGGGTGACATCAGGGCAGATGACCCAGAATGAAGCAGACTAAGTCATCTCTTGTTGGTGACTGTAAGGCACCAGTAGTCTCTAAGAAGACAAAATCGGGCTATAGAAAGAAAATAGCCATGTTCGCCTTGGTATTTAGTCTGTAGCAGAATGGACAGGGACTCCTTTCTACCTATGAAGCCTCACTTTTTTGTTGAATATTTTGAGGATAAGTTTGGGGAAGTGACAGCGCTGTCCAAGATCAGAAGCAGTGCAGTCTTGATTCAGACAGAATCTCCAGCCCAATCCCAGCGTTACTCCCTTGTGACTGTCTGGGTGATATTCCTGTTTCTGTCACTACCTGTAAAATTCTCAACATGGTCCAAGGATTATTTTCCATTGCAACCTCCTCTTGCAGTTTGACGACAAGCTCCATGCCAATCTAGAATGGTGGGGTGTTGATTTCATCCAGTGCATTTACAAGGGATCCAAAGACAACAGAGTCACTACAAGTGCTTTCATCTTGGCCTTTGAGGGTGACTCATTGCCTGAGAAGGTCAAGGTGATGGTTTACCACTATGATGTTAAACGATACTTTCCTTCCCCCTATGCAGTGCTCTAAATGCTGGAAATTTGGGCACGTCTTCCTGCTGCACTTCCAATGCCACATGTCGAGACTGCGGATGTTCACTGCATCCAGATACTCCCTGTGCACCTCCTCTCACTTTTATCAACTATGGAGAGCAGCACGTCCCCATCTCGCCAGACTGCACAGTACTCCCAAATGAGCAGAAAATCATGGAATACAAGACCCCAGAAAGATTGACTTACCAAGGGGCTAAACGTAAATTTGAACGATTTCAACCCATATGATTGACGCCCATGTTGTGGGCTGGCAGGAAAGTCAACACCGTTTTATTAGAGGAAGCCGAAAGGCACACGTTTTAGCTCACGCAGGCTGGCGTGAGGTCTGGAACAGGTCAAGGAAATTAGAATTTAGAAAAATGGACGTAGCTGGTGGAATACTTAACTTTAATCCATAAATGGTGAATGTCGCTCTTGACTGTACGTGATTCATAATGTCAATAGTAACTGAACATGGCGCTTTGCTAGGTCGTAGCAAATGACATAGCTGAAGGCTATGCTAACTATCGTCTCAGCAAATGAGAGCATAGTTTGTCAGTGAACCATCGCTAGCAAAGTCGGTTGTACCACTGGGACGAGTGCTAGGAAGTCTCTAGACCTACCGTGTGGTGGTGCTTGGTCTGCAATCACTGATAGTGGCGACACGCGGGTCCGACGTATACTAACGGACTGCGGCCGATTTAAAGGCTAACACCAAGCAAGTGTGGTGTCTGGTGGTGACACCACATTCCTCCCCCACAAATCGGCGTACAGTTGTGGCATAAAGTTTCCGCCCGCCGTGGGGAGGACCTCATGTTAACGTATGCAACAAGGTGGGGAGCCTAACAACAGGCAAGGCTGTGCCACCCACACTCTGCCATTCGGACCGCGGGGAGCTAGGAAACACCTGAAAACCTGCTCCAGGGTGCATGCCAACATGCGGTGTATGCGCCCGCAGAGAGACAGGAGGGGCCGAAGGGTCGACCTCCATCGGGCCGGGGCACCTGACGGGCGAAGACGACATATGGTCAGGAGCGGGCAAGAGTTCCATGTCGGAGGACAACTGGTCACGGGAAGCGATCGGTGGCGCGTGACCCAGGCAGGCGCCCAACGGTTGCAGCAACGCACCCACTGCGGGCGTCGCCGGTGGGAACACAGGCAGCGGCGGTGGCGGTGGTGGCGGCGTGTAGCCATGGGGCAAAATGGAAGGCAGCATCGGTAACACCTGGGGCTGAGGCGAGCCAGTAGATGGGTCCGCAGGGCGCTGACCGGATGGCACCGTCGCTGAAAGCAGACGGGGAGCGGCAGATCCCATGCGACGACAGAGGCACAGCTGATTGAGATGCCGTTGCACCTCACCAGAGGCCCCCAAAACCAGATACAGAGCGCGGCCGAGGCAGCAAAGAATGCGCCCTTTGAGCCAACGCCGTGAACCTCATTAGTGGCGGTAGTAGACAATGTCGCCTGAGGCAAAAGCAGATGTCTGCCGCTGCACAGGAACCTGACGCGGCGGATGTAGCAAAGACATCAAGGTTCATTGAGGGCGTTTGTGGAGCAACTCAGCCAGCGAGCGACCATCTCAGGGCTGAGAGCGATACGAGGACAAAAAGAGCAGTAACGTGTCCTCCCGAGAATGCGACTCTTTCAACTTCAACATGTATTACTTGAAAGTCCTGACCAATCGTTCAGCGGCACCGTTTGACTGTGGCGAAAACGGCGGGGGCGTCAGATGTTGAATACCGTTAGCCTTGCAGAAGGACTGAAATTCTGTGGACATGAATTGTGGGCCATTGTCGGAAACAATAGTCTGTGGAAGACCTTCAATGCAAAAGATAGCAGATAACGTTTGGATGGTGGCAGATGACGTCGTGGAAGACATCCAGACAACAAAAGGAAAATTACTGAATGAATCTACCACAACCAACCATCGAGCATTCCAGAATGGACCAGCAAAATCCATGTGTAAGCGTTGCCAAGGGGAAATGGCTTTTGGCCATGCAAAGAATTTCTGCGGTGGTGCTGATTGTTGTTCGGCACGCACCATGCAAGAAGAGCACATATTCGTAATCGCGGCATCGATTCCGAACCAAGTACAGTGCTGACGAGCAAGTTGTTTCGTTCTCACGATACCCCAATGTCCTTGGTGGAGAAGCTGTAAGACAGAGGACTGTAACGAAAGTGGTACCACGACCCTGGACTGATCATTATCAGAACGCAACAGCAAAACACCACGTCATACAAACAGTCTCTCCTGGTGAGCAAAAAATCAACGAACCAACGGATCCCCGATCCGTCACTTTGACAAGGGCCATTGCGTAGCAACAAAACGCAGAACGGTAGCAAGGACAGGGTCGGCAGCTGTGGCTGTAGCTACACGACGAAAATCAATCAGAAACGAGTTGACCATGTCATCGGTTTCCGAATCAATGAACATGCAAGCAAGTTCGGAGGAATCGAATGCTCTGTCCTCAGCATCAGGTAAACGGGACAATGCATTGGTGTTTCCGTGCTTAGCGGTGGACTGATACAAGATATCGTAGTGGTACTGCAAGAGTAAAATAGACCAGCGAATGAATTTCTGCGCTGTACGTGGAGGTACAGGCTTGGTCAGATGAAAAAGCAATGTCAAAGGTTTGTGGTCTGTGATGATGGTAAAGCAACGACCATACAAGAAATCATGAAACTTTGTAACACCAAATACGACAGCCAATGCTTCTTTCTCGATCTGTGAATAATTTCGTTGCGCAGACGAGAGCAATGTGGACGCAAAGGCAATAGGGCGATCGTGCAATCCATCTTTGTGCGCAAGCACAGCACCGATCCCGAAATCCGATGCATCCACCATCAACAAAAGGGGCTTCTGGGGATCGAATGGCGTAAGGCAAGTATTGGAAAGCAACGCCGATTTCAACTGGCAAAAGGCGCGTTCGCATTCCGTCGTCCAGACGAACGGAACACCTTTACGGCGTAAGCGATGAAGCGGAGCTGAAATGGAAGAGGCCTGTGGAACATAGCGGTGATAGTTAATTTTTCCCTGCACAGTCTGTAGCTGCTTCAGATTCTGCGGCGAAGGCAAGTCTTGTATGGCACGGAGGTGCTCGGGACTGGGATGTATGCCTTGGGCATTGAGTACATGTCCCAGGTAGGGTAAGTCACGAGCAAAGAACACACATTTGTCCTTCTGCAAGTGAAGACCATTTTGTCACAAGACCAAAAGTAATGTTCTGAGATTGGCTAAATGTTGTTCTTCCGTCTTTCCGGAGATCACAATATCGTCCAGATAGTTAAGTGCAATAGGGACCAACGCACAAACAGTTTGTAGATATTGCTGAAACAATGCAGGGGCGGATGCACACCCAAATGGCAGTCGTTTGAATCGATACAAACGAAGATGCGTGTTAACCACCAAAACGCGCTGGGATTCTTCGTCCACCGGTATTTGCAAGTACACATCTGCTAGGTCCAACTTCGAAAAATATGTACCCGGGCACAGTTTGTCAAAAAGATCTTCCGGGCGGGGTAAAGGAAAAGTTGCAGCCACTAGTTGTGGATTCACTGTTGCCTTGAAGTCCACACACAGTCTCAATTTTCTGGAAGGTTTTGGCAAAATTACTAAGGGCGATGCCCAGAGAGAAGCCTGCACACATTCAATTACACCTTGTGATTCCAAATCATGTAATGTTTTTGCGACCTCATCACGCAATCCGTGGGGAACATTGCGCGCTCTGAAAAATTTTGGTTGCGCGTTTACTTTCAGTTCCATATGTGCTTTATAATTCTTAGTGCAACCGAGGCCCGGTGCAAAAATGTTTGCAAATTCTTCACATAGACGAGAAACACTGGCTGAAGGCACAGTCTGGTTCACTGATAGGACCTGATTGACTATAGACAAGTTAAATAACTGAAATAAATCGAAACCAAACAAGTTCACTGCAGAAGAAGAACGAAGGATGTAAAATGACAGAAGTTTTGTTTGTCCCTTGTATGTTGGAAGAAGGCTGCCCTGTCCTAACACAGGGATCTTGTGAGCCGAATAGCTAGTTAACTTAACAGGTGCGGCACACAATGGAGGTGTGCCCAGCAGTTTGTAAGTGTCTTGATTGATCAGTGAAACTGCAGCCCCGGTATCGAGCTGGAATGGTATCACTTTGCCGTTAATGTCCAAGTCCACAAAAAGTTTATTGTCCTGCTGATGACAAGAGTGACTGTCTCGTGCAACGTGAACTGACACTGGTACAAAATCACTTGCGACTTGATGGGAGTTCCTGCGATGTTGACGCACACTATTTGTGGGACGAACACAGTCACTGTTAGAGAGAGTGGCACTGGGCGGAGTGGCATGAACTATATGAATTTCCATGGGCGAAGTGTTGCGAGCCTGAGTATCCTTGGTTCGATTCCGATTCCGGCGTGAAGCAAAGGGCCTGGAATGGTTTCGAGCTTCCGATCTGAGCTTTTTCTGGCAAACACTTTGAACATGTCCTTTTTTATTACAGTAAAAGCAAATAGCTTGGCGTAACGGGCATATCTCATGCGAATGTTGAGTAGCACACCGCGGGCATGATTTTAGCACTGCATTTGCTTGCTGGCATGGTACACATGGCTGAGAGCCTGGCAGCAGCGGCGCGGCCGGGTACGAGGACTGTTTTCTGTTCCGTGCAGCTCGCCCGGCTGGACGGTTAACCTGACACACGGGTGGCGAAGTTCCAAATTATTCCTGAGCAAAGTCAAGTGTGTCCTGCCGATCCGATATGTCCATCACTTGTTGAAGGGAGGGATTGACTAGTTTCAAAATCTGTTCCCTTATACAAACATGAGGAGCGTTCTGTGCAATTGCATCACGCACCATAGTATCTGAATAAGAGAGTCCACATTGACACTTAAAAGCACAATCCCTAATAAGGCCTTGCAAGGTTGCAACCCACTCCCTATTAGTCTGACCTGCCATACTTTTGTACGAAAGAAGGTGTACCTTTTCGCAACTACATTGACCGATTCTTTGAAATATGCATCTAATGCAGACAAAATTTCTTCATAGGACAGAGTTGCTACGTCACGTCGGGGAATTAATTTGACTATCACACGGTACGTGTGCACCCCTATGGAGGACAACAAAAAAGGCTGCCACTCGTTACCTTGAATTCTGTAGGCAGCGAGATGGAATCCAAATTGGCGTGACCACTCCGTCCAGCTTTCCAGTGCAGCATCAAAAGGACGAAAAGTTGGTGGAACTGCGTGTTGTGGCTGCGTTTGCGGCGGCTGCTGCGTCGTTTTGCATTGCACGTTGACCCTGGATGAGCTGTCCAAGGGCATCCAGTAAGGCCTGCGTCTGCTGATTCTGTAAGCGATAAAATTCGGACAGTACATCTGGAGATGGTGTCGAAGCCATTACACAAGTAAATCAGGGCAGTATACTTAAGAACGCAGTGTTGCCTCGTCGCCAATGCTGTGGGTTGGCAGGAGAGCTAACACCGTTTTATTAGAGGAAGCCGAAAGGCACGCGGTTAAGCTCACGCAGGCTAGCATGAGGTTTGGAACAGGTCAAGGAAATTAGAATTTAGAAAAACGGACGTAGCTGGTGGAGTACTTTAATCCATAAATGGTGAACGTCGCTCTTGACTGTACATGATTCATAATATCAATAGGTACTGGTAATGGCGCCTTGCTAGGTCGTAGCAAATGACATAGCTGAAGGCTATGCTAACTATCGTCTCGGCAAATGAGAGCGTATTTTGTCAGTGAACCATCGCTAGCAAAGTCGGTTGTACCACTGGGGCGAGTGCTAGGAAGTCTCTAGACCTGCCGTGTGGCAGTGCTCGGTCTGCAATCACTGATAGTGGCGACACATGGGTCCGACATATACTAATGGAACGCGGCCGATTTAAAGGCTACCACCTAGCAAGTGTGGTGTCTGGCGGTGACACTACAGCCCACATTTGCAATTTGCAGCTATTTTACCATCACTGTCATGAGTACCTAGTTTCGGAGCAAGGCCCCCCCCCCCCCCAGGCCCCCTCCCACCAGCCAGAGAAGCAACAGCATCTTCCGGCTCGTCTGATGTGGAAGCGATCACTTGGGACTCTCTCTCCGAAGGTCTCCACTAATGCCACAGCGGACACTCGCCAGTGGCTAAAGAAGCCAAAACCTGCTGGACAAAGAGCTTCACGGTCTTCCTCCATGCCTGAAGCTACTTCAGAGAAGTCCTCCCAGCAAGCCCCTAAAGAGAAGTGAGAGAGCAAACAAATAAAGAAGTCTGCTAAGAAAAAGAACCCTCTGGTGGCCTTAACACCACTACTACCTACCAATTCTGTACCTGCGGATGAGGTGGAGATCTCAGCATCTACTGAGGACCTGGATCTCGCTGATGACACAGATGATCCACAATAGGAATGGATATAAATACTCAATTGGTGGCAGCAGGTGAACCTGAGGTGTAACCTGGCTCCTTGCATGCTTCATGCCTTCCCAGCCTCACAATAACCTCATCCTCTAGTGGAACAGCAGCAGCTTTTCCCACCACCTGGCTGAGCTACAGGAACTGTTTAGCTTTACACCTGCTTTCTGCATTGCCCTCCTGGAAATGTGGACTCCTGCCCTTCATGGCTATGGGGGATATTACAAGAACCGTAGCGACTATAATAGTGTCAGGTGGAGTTTGCGTCTATGGCCTGAACTCAGTATGCAGTTAACCAATGCCCCTTCAAACCACTCTGGAAGCAGTGGCTGTCAGGATAAGGACAAAGCAGGAAATAACTGCCTACAACACATATCCTATTCCAGATGGTGCAGTACCCCTGAAAGCATTGGCTGCTCTGATTCATCAAGTCCCTAAACCTTTCTTACTTTTGGGAGATTTTTAACGTCCATAACCCCTTGTGGGGTGGCACTATGCTTACTGGCCAAGTTAGAGATTTCGAAACTCGACCTCTGCCTTTTAAATACTAGGGCCCCCCACACATTTCAGTGTGGCTCATGGCACTTACTCAGCCATTGATTTAACCCTCTGTGTCGCAGGACTTCTCCCATCTGTCCACTAGAGAGCCCATGATGACTTGAATGGTAGTGACCACTTCCCCATATTCCTGTCGCCCCCCAGCAGCATTCCTCCCAGACGTCTACCAAGATGATCTTTAAACAATGTGGACTAGGAAGCTTTCACCTTTGCTGTCACCATTGAAACTCCCTCACATGGTTCCATCAATGTGGTAGTTGAGCAGGTCACTAAAACGATCGTTTCTGTGGCAGCTTGTTCTTTATGGTGCCCCTGGCGAAAGTCAGTACCTTGGTGGTCGCCAGAAATCATTGAAATCATTAAAAAGCGTCAGCGAGCTCTACAGTGACATAAGCGGCACCCTTCCCTAGCGCAGCTAATAGCTTTGAAAGGACTCATGCTCGCATTCACCAGCTTATAAAAAGACGGAAATAGGCATGTTGGGAGAAGTACGTCTCGACGATTGGTGCCATAAGTCACCTTCCTAAGTCTAGAAGAAGATAGGAAATGTTTGTGGGTACCAGACAACAACTAGTGTTACTGCCATTAACATCAGTGGCGTGTTATCTACCAACACAAAGGCAATTGCCGAGCACTTTGCTGAGTATTATGGTTGAGCCTCCACACCCTCAAATGGTGGATGGAAAGGAAAGCGCTCTAGTTCACTGAATGTCACATTGAATCCTATAGTGCTCCATTTACAGAGTGGGAGTTCCTGAGTGTCCTTGCACATTGCCCTGACACAGCTCCTGAGCCAGATCAGATCCACAGTCAGATGATGAAACATCTATTGTTCGACTATAAGTGACATCTCCTTATCATCTTCAACTGGATCTGGTGTGATGGCGTCTTTCCATCGCAATGGCAGGATAGCACCATTATTGCAGTGCTCAAACCCGGTAAAAACCCACTTGATGTGGATAACTATTGGCCCGTCAGCCTCACCAACGTTCTTTGTAAACTGTTAGAAAGTATGGTAAGTCGTTGGTTGTGTTGAGTCCTGGAGTCACGTGGCCTACTGGCTCCATGCCAGGGCGGTTTCTGCCAGGGTCACTCTACCATTGATAATCTAGTTTCCCTTGAGTCTGCTATCTGAACAGCCTTTTCCAGACGCCAACACCTGGTTGCTGTCATTTTTTATTTATGAAAAGCTTATGACACGACCTGGCAAAATCATATCATTGACACATTATACGAGTGGGGTCTCCGGGGCCCATGCCAGATTTTTATCCAAAATTTCCTATCGCTCTGTACTGTCCAAGGAGAATGGGGTCCTGCAGGGCTCTGTATTGAGTGAATCTCTTTTTTTTAGTGGCCATTAACTGTCTTGCAGCAGCTGTCAGGCCGTCAGTCTCGCCTTCTCTGTACGCAGATGTTTTCTGCATTTCGTACAGCTCCTACAGTACTGGTGTTGCTGAGCAGCACCTACAGGGAACCGTTCACAAGGTGCAGTCATGGGCTGTAGCCCACGGCTTTTAGTTTTCAGCTGCAAAGTCATGTGTCACGCCCTTCTGTTGTCATCGTACAATTCATCCGGAACCAGGACTTTACCTTAAGGATGATCCAGTCACTGTAATGGAGGCATATAGATTCTTGCGACTGGATTTCGATGCTTGATTGATGTGGTTTCCTCATCTTGGTCAGCTGAAGTGGAAGTGCTGGCAGCACCTCAATGCCCCATGGTGCCTGAGCAACACAAACTGGGGTGCAGATTGCTGTAAGCTGCTGCCCCCCGACTTGACTATGGGAAACTGGTTTACTGTCTGGCACCCTCAGCGATATGTTTACTCGACGCAGTTGACTCGCAACAGGAGGTTTCAGAACGAGTCCAGTGACCAGGCCAGAGTCCCTCCATTGAAGGTTAGGCATGCACAACTGCTCACCAGTTACGTTGCACACATTCATAGGTCTCCTCAGCATCCAAATCACCATCTCCTTTTCCCATACCCGGCATTTCATCCCCTCGTCGGAGGCTCAGGTCAGGGCTTAAGACTGCCGTTCGCATCCAATCTCTTCTGTCTGAAGTGTAGTCCTTGCTTTTACCAACTATGCTCAAGATCCATTCATGTACACCTCCATGATGTACACCGAGGCTGAAGCTTTGCTTGGACCTTTCACTGGGCACTAATGACTCAGTTAACCCTGCAGCTCTCTGCTGTTACTTCCTCTCGATTCTTGACATGTACCAGGACCATGAAGTGGTTTACTCTGACAGCTCCATGGGTGATAGTCACATTGGATTTGTATATGTTCTGGGAGGACATATTGAACAGCACTCCTTGCCAGACGGCTGCAGTTTTTTGACTGCAAGGCTGGCCACCATTTCTTGTGCTCGTGAGCACATCCAATGTGCCCTGGCATGTTGTTTCGTCTCTGTACTGACTTGTTGAGCAGCCTACAAGCTATCGACCAGTGCTACCTGCACCATCTATTGGTATGCTTCATTATTGTGTAAAAGTGTGTGGTTTCTAACCTGTAACTGGAGACAGAGATCTCTGTACTTCGAATATTCTTATGTTGCAATTCACAAACACAGTGTAAATGAATGAATGTCATGTTATAGTAGTAGTAGTGTAGCCCTCACTCTGTTTCTTTCGAATTTACAGCTGGCACTGTTAAAGTGAAGTACATTTAGCAGGAGGTGCACTGTTCTTAACATAATTGGCATGATCAAAATGTAGATCAAAAATAGGTAACTTAATTTCATAATAATTCTGAAATTGGCTACGTTACTTATTTTCATCTTGAGGTGTGTATATGTAGCTTCAGAATATGGATACAGTAATATTGTTAAAATATAGGGTGTACATAAAGTCCAGGAACACTTTCAATTATTTATTGCACAAGAACTAAACAGTGTACTGGTATCATACAGATTGCATTTTGAAAACAAACTCTGAATTTTTTTTTTTTTTTTTTTTTTTTTTTTTTTTTTTTTTTTTTTTTTTTTTTACAAACACTCAGTATGTGAACCATGACTGACCCAGCAGACATCAATATGGTAATCGAATTCTTGACATTTCCATCACAGCATGTCTCTCGTACATGCTCCACATTCATTTCACTGACACTGGGATGTCCATTTCTCTTTGCCAGGCACAAGCAACCTGTCATAACAAATTTGTTGTCATTGGTAAATGGCGTTCCTTGTTGGCGGCTTCTTACCGTACTTGGTTCTAAAGATCTGTTTAATAGCTGTATCGCACTTGTTTTTGTGAAACTCCAACACACAGAAAGCTCGCTCTGCACCTGAACTTGCCATGTTTGCAACTAGTGCCGACTATTGGCAAATTACCAAACAATAGCTATGGCGGTATAAATCAAAAAAACATTTTGGGGTTACTCTTCAAAATGACATATGTGTGATACGTGTACAATGTTTGGTTCTTGTGCAATAAATAATGGAATGTTTACCCGGACTTTATGTACTCCCTGTAATACACTACTGTTTCTAAAAAGTAACACATTCAAAGCAGCGGTCTGCACCATGCCTGTGCACATAGGCCCAGTATTGCCATCTTTTGTGTGATAGTACAGGTCAGTGTTACACAGCACATGGTGCAGAGATGTCATATGAAACAGCAACATGTAATCAAGTGCCACTATTCCTTGCCAGTTTCACAATGTGGAATTTTTGTGTGTGTGTGTGTGTGTGTGTGTGTGTGTGTGTGTGTGTTCGTGTTCAAATGAGGCAGAATTATTGGTCATTCTGTCATGTTTTGGCTCACACAAGGAAAGCAGCATTAGCAGTGAGGCAGTTGTGGAACCAGTGGAGACAGGGTACTGGAGGACACTATGTGAGCAGTGTGAGATGAGCATCATATTGCCTGCTTGCAAGGTGTTACAAGAATTGCATAGTGTAGCAAAGTGACACTTGCAGCAAGTGGTTTGAAAAGTGCAAATAATGCACATAAAAGGAAAATTAACTTGGGGTACTGGGCAGGATATTAAGAGAAAGACTTCGTGATGGTGGATTGAAACATAAATCACAAAAGGAAAAGTAGTTATTGCGAAACAGCCACCAATGCAAGTGAGTGAAATAATGCTGGATTGGTTTTGTAAAAGGACATACGTCCATAGAATAACATGTGTCCTGAATGGCAGCATCTGTGCCCTGTAGAGTACATACCTTATGTGCATCTTCTGACAATATTACAGTAAAAATAAGTAACATGGATAAAACTAACAACAGTTCTGTCTTTATTAGTTGTGGAAAACTAGAATACACACTGCTGTATTATTAAAAGAGAATGTGGAGTATGATACTTCAGTTGACTATTGGGTAGTAATATTGCAGCATGATTCAGGATCATGTACACAATACAGAAGTGTGTTCAAAAGAGGGATTCTAGGACATAAATATGTAAATTAAGTTAAAGCTGTACAAAAAATACCATGCCTTGATGTACAATGAAGTCAATTTACTTGATAAACGCCACGTAAATAGGCGTGCCAGCCAGACGAAAGGAAGGTAAGACAGATGGTACTTCATGGAAACAAGCTACTTTCATATATGAAGTCCAGTCAAAAGAAGTGCATCAAAAAACATTGCTTGACTTATTCTGCATCATCGAGCAATTAAAACTCTCTCTTCAACATAAACTGCAAAGTGGAGTGACCACTCCTGAAGATGGTTGAGGAAAATATTTGTATAGGGCACACGTCATATCAAATGACAGGTCTCTGGTTCAGGAACTCAGTTTGAGTTTCTCAAAGTAAGAATAAATCTTTGAAAGAATGTCTGTACCACACTCTCAATCTGTGCAGAATGTAATGATTCTATATGATCTCCGCTTCAGATGAGATACAAATGCACAACATATAACTTAGTCAGTTGTCATGCAAAAGTAGACTGAGCCTACAAACTGCTATAAAACAACACAGAAATGGCTACAGAGGAACAACAATATATATGTTACATGTGTGGACCTACAACAGGTTCTACTTTGTCATACATTGGCGCATTCCATGGTATTCTGCCAGAGACAGCTGCTGTCATATAATTTCGTGATTCATGACTTTGGTACTTAACTAACATGGTAAATTTAGGGGATGGATCTGGTGCAAGGTTTGGTTCAGCCAAAATAGTTTCCTGTCTGATTAAATTTGTGATGCTTGAAGAAGATATGGAACACAAACTAATTTTATGGTCTGACCACCATGTTGGGCAGAACAATAACTGGAGAATTTTTGCACTTTATTTCTATCTGGTCAACTGCAAGTACTGTAGAAATACATAGAAAGTTTTTATGTTAGAGTCATAATTGCCTACCTTGTAACAGGAACTTCACAATGATTGAGGAAAGAAAGTGTCAAAAGTTATGGCTCCTTTAGAATGGAAGCATGTCTTTGCTTAGGGCTTTGTAGAACCTTCAAAGTTGACCATTCAGGAGATGATGGAAGACTTCAAGGGCATAGGGTCAGTTGAGCTGGTTCTCAAATGGCATCTACTTTGAAAATTACTGCTGTGCTCTGGTTGAAGCTATGCAGTGATTATCCTGAAGGCATAAGCGTGTTTAATCCATGTGAAAGACATTGTATTGGGAACCATGGTTTTGAACATGAAGTAAAAGACATTCTGTTGTGCTTTGGTTTTTGGTTGCTTTACAGTGGGGTACTGAAACTTGTAAGGAGATGAAAGGCAATCTATTGGATGTGTCGAAACACAGGGAATCAAAATGAAGGCATTTTATGAAACCATTCAGGGTGCCAGCTGAGTGTAATGTCCCAGCTTTGCGTCTCAACTTGATAACAAACTCATGTTCTATTACTTTTTTAAGATCAAAGTAATCAGTTTATTATAAATATTAGTTTGTATCTTGTTATAATTTTTTATTTAAAACTTCGAGATTTTAGGCAACCTTATCATTATAGTAGAGTGTGATGTACAGTTATGCTGTAAATGAGTTGCTGTAAACTGTTGTTCCATTTTAATAGTTATTTAATTTGTAAAACCTATCCTTAGTGCAATTTTAAAAAACACAACCAACTATTTTCAGCAGTCTGAATCTGCAAACAATAAATATCTGCTATTACATTATTATTAACTGTTTTTGTCAATTTCCTAAAAACTTGGAAATGTGCCATACAGCATTATTCATGCACATGCTTCATTTTGCTATGATTATGTGCATCTATCAGGTGACACTGGTTGAGAATATGATTGATTGGTGCCTTCTTCCTATCACTAGGAAACTTCCTTGGGCTCCAAGACATTTGATATGCTGCTGTAAGAGAAGGAACAAGTTCAGTGTAATATGAACAGTATTGTACAGCCATCTCATTGTCCAGGTGCCTTTTTTCCATTAAGTGGTTACACAGTGTAAAATCAACAGAAATTAGTCATCCCAAAATCTGTCATTTTGATGTTGATGCTGGTACTGAAAGGAGGAACTCCATTACAATATTCCATGATGAAATAGATGGAGTCTTTGGCCCCCATCCTGGCCAATCTGTTGGCTTGTTCATTGCCACCGATCCCTGAGTGACCAGGGACCCACATTGAGTTTATGATATTGCTTCCCCTAGCTCCACCAGAGCCCTGTGACATTCGGCAATAATCTTACATCGTGTTGCAGGAGCTGCCAATGATTTCAGGGCTACCTGGCTGTCTGAATAGATGTAGATGCTATGGTCTTTGTAGCATATATGCAATGCAATGTTCGCTTGTGTCTGCATATGTGTGGATGGATATGTGTGTGTGTGCGAGTGTATACCTGTCCTTTTTTCCCCCTAAGGTAAGTCTTTCCGCTCCCGGGATTGGAATGACTCCTTACCCTCTCCCTTAAAACCCACCTCCTTTCGTCTTTCCCTCTCCTTCCCTCTTTCCTGATGGGGCAACAGTTTGTTGCGAAAGCTTGAATTTTGTGTGTATGTTTGTGTTTGTTTGTGTGTCTATCGACCTGCCAGCACTTTCGTTTGGTGAGTCTCATCATCTTTCTTTATATATATATATATATATATATATATATATATATATATATATATATATACCTAAAAACAAAGATGATGTGACTTACCAAATGAAAGTGCTGGCAGGTCGACAGACACACAAACGAACACAAACATACACACAAAATTCAAGCTTTCGCAACAAACTGTTGCCTCATCATTTGTGTGTCTGTCGACCTGCCAGCACTTTCATTTGGTAAGTCACATCATCTTTGTTTTTAGGTATATTTTTCCTTCGTGGAATGTTTCCTTCTATTATAACCACACACACACACACACACACACACACACACACACACACACACACATATATATATATATATATATATGAATATAATAGAGGGAAACATTCCACATGGGAAAAATATATCTAAAAAGAAAGATGATGAGACTTACCAAACAAAAGCGCTGGCAGGTCGATAGACACACAAACAAACACAAACATACACACAAAATTCTAGCTTTCACAACCAACGGTTGCCTCATCAGGAAAGAGGGAAGGAGAGGGAAAGGCAAAAGGATTTGGGTTTTAAGGGAGAGGGTAAGGAGTCATTCCAATCCCAGGAGCGGAAAGACTTACCTTAGGGGGAAAAAAGGACAGGTATACACTCGCACACACACACACATATCCATCCGCATATACACAGACACAGACACATGCAGACATGAAAATGTTGGTGTACTACTAATTCTGCCTGTTACGGCAAAGCAGGCCAGTCTCTGCACCTTAGCAAGCTCTTAGCTGCAACCTGCTGTTGTACCTTCCTCCACGACAATACGACCGCATAGGAGATCCTCCGTCTAACCACTGTGGTGTGTGTCCAGTTCATACCTCAGGATCTTAGGCCCCAGTTTTTGCCACAAGCCCTTCTGGTACTCACTAGAGTACAATTCACCTTGGAGCACATGCTCTTAATGTGAGGGGTCCATGTTTGTTTCTCATCTAAGATTATCCCAAGATATTTCACTATCCCCTTCACAGGTAGAGTTTCATCAAAAAGCTTTAGATTCCAGCTTTAGTGTTGGATATGCTTTTTCATGATTGATACCACAACAGTCTTGTTAGGATGAACGTTTAGGTCCTATTTAATGCACCAGTCTTGCACAATGTCCAGTGCACCTTGTGCCATATTCCTAACTGTGTCAGTATATTTGCCAGGTATAACTATGACAAGGTCATCTGCATATCCTTGGCAAAAGCATTGTCTGTAATTTAGTTTCTCAATGAGTTCATTCACCACTACATTCCACAATAAAGTGGACAAAACTCCTCCTTGTGGACAACCTCTAGTGGTGTTAATTACCATTTTTTCATTCATCATGTGGCCCCTACCCTCCTTCCACTAAGCATGGCGCTAGTACACCTACATATAGTGGTCACTAGGTCATGCACCTCTGTTGCCCTTACCATGGAATCAAAGGTTGTGTACCTAAAAGCCCTCTCAATGCCCACTAAGATGTAGAGGGCTATTAATTGAAAGCAAAGTGCTTTCTTCACCCTCCCAACATATAGAAGGAGAGCTGTCTCACTTGATATACCAGGTTGTGTGTGTTGGTTTGAATGTAGAGGAGCCCTAGTTAACCTCCTCTCCCCAGCATGTACATTAACCAGACTAATTGGTCTCATATCCTTGGCCTTCGTATGATCAATTCTCCCTGGCTTTGGAATAAAGACAACCTTCACTGCCCTCCAGGCATAGGGAATGACTCCCACTGCTAGGCTAACTCTGAATAACCTGCACAGGACTCTTATAAGATTCTCTCCTACTGGAAAGATTCCATCTGGGCCAGATGACTTGACCATATTACTGAAATTGACACGCCTTGGCCAATTCCCAGTCCTCTCTTTGAGTGCCTGAGAACCATTGTCTTTCAGGGGTCACATTCTGGTCTGTGTTATCCGCAAGAGCATATTGAAGAAAATGAGTTTTGAGGAGCAGTTCCAATGTCTCATGTGCTGTCTTTGTATATTCCCCATCCTCCATCCTCAATGTACCTCCTGGATTAGTTGGTACTCTAGTGAGGATTTTGTGAAGCCTGGCTTGGGATAAGCACCTCCCCATGCTGATCACTTTAGAACCTTATGAAATATTGAGAGATAAATATTACATTAAATATAAGTGAAAACATGATAAACTGCCATCATATGCAACTGCTACAGTAAGTAAATACAAGGAAATATTTTTATACAAACAAATGTGTCATATCAGGTGAGATCGTAATTTCCTGTTCATTTACGTGGTGCTTTAGGTTACTATGTAGCACTTAGCAAGTTTGAATTGCAACCAATTGAACTGGACACATCATGATCATGCTGCATGATAGTTAATTTGTCAAAAAAGTATCTAACACACATTCACTAAGGATAAAGATAATGGTGTAGTGTAAAATATGCTGTCTTTTGGTGTATGGAATTTTGGAGTATATTTAGCTCTGGTCAGATTCAGTAGTTTTTGTCAAATTGTAATACCCTGGATCCAGTTGAGTTCCAGACAAACTATGTATTCACTGTACAGTTTGATGTATTGTTTATGCTTGTGGCAGTTTTGGCTTACCAGTAGTACAATTTAGCATTATTGTAATCAGTGTTTATAAAAATTATTTAATGAAAATCTATACAGTGCTATATTTAATTACAGAAGTTGAGATGCACAGTTTGATATAGTACTGTTGAATTCAATTTTAGTGTTTTTCTATGTATGAGTTGTGAATAATATTTTATAGCTGGAAAGTGACAAATTAGCAGTTGCCTATGCATCTGATTTTTTTTTTTTGAGAGATCAGTCAGCAGAGTTAGAATATTTGATTTGTTGAATCCTTTGTTTATTGCTGTCCCTCACTTATTTTGGCCGCATTCATCTTTCGTTTGTCGAATTTATGAGTATGTTTAAATGTGTGACAAAAATTCTACTTGCCATCATAGCACTGACCTTGGAAAAGTCCTAAAATTCCTCAATGATACTAGTGCAAAAGTTGCATGAATGTGAATTTAAATACTGCCTCACAGTTGTCAGCCTTTTCTCACAGGAAAGTAATCCCAATGGATAGCACGTTATGGGCATTTCTCTTGGCTTAGGAGGAACATAGTTCACCAGAGCAAAATATTAATTGTATAGATGTTTGTGTTTCAATGTTAAATGGGAAATGTTCAGTGTCAATCAATCCTGTGCATTTGATGTTAGATTCACATTACCATCTCACTTGTAGTATTTGAAAGTTTGACTGCACAACAAATTTTCAATTACCTTAATTATTTGTTCAAATTAATTTCCGATGGTGCTGCCAAGAACTGATACCATATATTATGGCTTATAAAATTCATTTGTTTCTTCAAAAAATTGCCTCCAAAATTGAGATGCATGTTATAGTCCAACTAATATAACAAGTCCAGTGTTTGAGTCAAAATTCATGTTTGCCTTAAAAATGGCCATATATTCAATGCTGCAGGAAATCTATTTCTATCTAGCAACATTGGATTCAATTGGCAGCAGCAATGCACCAGTGCAATGAACATGAGTTACAGGGATTCACAATCTTGCTAACAGTGTCTCCCTCATGCCCCGCAATCACAAACCCACAGCACTGTCTATCCTGTGATGCGTCATTGCAGTCTAAAGTGCCAGTGAACTTTAATTGAAAGTGATTTGTATCATCAGCAAAAAGAATATTTTCTTTCACAATGAAAAAAATAAAAGGTAATCATATGATGCAGGCTATAAATAGAAAGTAATAGCATATGCAGAACAATGTGGAAACAAATCAGCTGAGCAGCATTTCAGTCCTCCAGCAACAGAAAAAAACCACTTGCTATTGGCAGGCTAGTAAAGGAGAACTGAAAATCATGAGGAAGGCTAAATGTGCAAATAGAGGACTGAATACAAAATGACCAAAAATAGATGCTGATGTATTGAAATGGATTCAAGCACACCATCTAAATGGTATTGGAATTACTACAAAAATGACTCAAATACATGCTTGTAGGCTAGTGCTACAGTGGAACTTAACAGATATTAAGGGTGAAAATGTTTGGTGCTACAGGTTTATGAAGCGTCATGGACTTAGCATGCAAACCAAGACCTAAACATTTCATAAAATGCCATAAGAGTATGAAGAGAGAGAATATTATCTTTCAATCACATTATTATACAACATTGAAAGAAAACCAGTGTGGAACAAAGTTAAATAGTGAATAAAGACTTGATGTGCTAAGTATCAAAATTTTTGCCATGAAAGGTGATAAAATGGGAACTATAAAAACAGTGAACCTGGAAAAATGCACTACACTGTTCTTTAGTGTTGTGTTAACGGTACTAAACATAATCCAGTGATCATTTTTAAGTGCTGAACGATGTCAAAACATTCTGAAATACTGACAGGTGTTCACATATGCAATAAGGCTTGGATGGATGAGGCTGGTATGAAATTATGGATTAACAGTGTGTTGAAGCAAAGGAAAGTCACCTCACTGAATAAGAGTTCTCTTATTGTGCTATATCATTATAGTAGTCATTTATAAAATTCTGTGAAAGAGAAATTGAGACAGTTAAATACAGAACTTGCAGGTTCGCAGGAGAGCTTCTGTAAAGTTTGGAAGGTAGGAGACAAGGTACTGGCAGAAGTAAAGCTGTGAGTACCGGGCGTGAGTCGTGCTTCGGTAGCTCAGATGGTAGAGCACTTGCTCGCGAAAGGCAAAGGTCCCAAGTTTGAGTCTCGGTCGGGCACACAGTTTTAATCTGCCAGGAAGTTTCAAATGTACTTAAGGATTGTTGCTGCTGTCCAGAGGGTCATCAGATTGCATATAGTGATCTGCAGAACAAAATAGTATTTGTACTCTGCCACTGTTGTTTACTATCTGCTCCTTTCATCTCACCATGCATGTAAACAGTCCTATTACAGTAGCACCCAAAATTGTTTTATAGAAAGCATTAATTACAATTACATAAACATAAGTGTGTAACAGAAAAAGCTGCCATTGGGTAATTGAAAA
The DNA here is from genome assembly GCF_023864275.1 of Schistocerca cancellata. Classification (NCBI taxonomy): domain Eukaryota; kingdom Metazoa; phylum Arthropoda; class Insecta; order Orthoptera; family Acrididae; genus Schistocerca; species Schistocerca cancellata. The sequence goes on from NC_064636.1 coordinate 154,389,280, forward strand.
ATATGAAATTGTGATCTCTTTGGTACAAGTTTAAACAAGGTTATGTTGCATCAAGAGAGAAGTAATTCTTTTGAATCAAAAGTAATTTGTAGGTCTAAGTATATAAGAATAAAACTTTTTTGGGATTTGAAGAACAAATAAGTATTTGATGCATACAGAGGGGCTTTGATCACACCTGCACATCAATTTGGCATTGAATCCACAAGCTTTTGTAACAGGTCAATTAGGTGTTCAGACCATGGGTCGAGTAAGATACCAGCAAATTCATCCTTGTTTAAGTAGCTTATACCATGAACACATCATTTCAGCACATATCAGAGGTGTCCAGTTGGATTTAGATCCCGGCTCCGGCTTAGGCACTCAAAAAGTTTCAGTTTTTGGTCTGAAAAGAATTATAAAATAGACAGAGTTGTGTTTCGAATCATTGACCTACTGACATATCCAATTATGTGACATATTCTGTCTCCTACATGGAATCATATTCTTTTCTAAAATGTGACTGTACAGGAAACATCTGCACAACGTGACACTTCAACCACCATGCTTAGTGATCTATACCTGATCCTTGTTTTGTCCCTTTTTGTAATGTATACAGGGTGAGTAACTATTGTCACCTAGAATAACTCTGGAAGTATGGGAGTAGCTGAAAAGCTTGTCGGACAAAAGTTGCATGGGACAACGGGGGCCATAATATGATGTTGGTGTTTTGTTGCTAGATTGGGTTGCGTTAGAGATATGGAGGTCAACTTTGTTTTTTAATGGGATGCTTTAGTTTGGTACTTACTTTCTGATAGCGGCTATCAAGATGAATCCAATTACGTGCAACAATAAGGTCTTTGAAGATCAACAAAAAGGTGGCATGAATGTCCATTTACAGAAGGTGTTAGAAGTGATGACTATTGGTATCAATGCAGTACTGCAATCTTCTTATCATGGATTAAGTGGTATTCCTTTTCACATCAGCACTTATCGAAGCACTTGCTCTTACAATTCTCCCTCCCATCTTGTACAAATAGTAAATACTCCCCAATTAGGGCATATCCATCTAACATGCCACTGACATGTAAAAAAACCTTTCGACAGTTTTGCAATACAACACTCACAGGAACAGTAGGACTAGTACGTTGATTCAAGCAAATGTGAATGAGGTATTCCTTCAAAGAACAAGCCGATGTCAAATCGCAAGGGAATCTTGCATGAGCCACAGTAGTGTTGTTCGTGTTCTGCATTGCCATAAATATCATCCTTACCATACCAGTCTTCACCAACGATCATCTAGTACGGACTGTACGCATCACATTAAATTCTGCTGATAGACTCAACGTCAGATTGAGAGGGATGACACATTTATTAATTTTATTTTATTTATTGATGAGGCCACATTCATGAACCATGGAAATGTTAATTTGCATTATTGGGTAACTGAAAATCCATATTGAATGCTGCAAGTTGTGCACCAGAAACCATGGTCAATGATGGTGTAGTGTGGGATTCTCGACAGAATTATAGGCCCCTATTTCATCGAAGTCAGTCTTAATAGTAGGAAGTACACCACATTCCTGCAAGGAACATTAGGTCTGTTATTGGAAGAAATATCTTTAGGAACAAGGAACAGAATGTGGTATCAACATAATGGGTGTCTGGCACATTTTTCACTGACAGCTAGAAATGAGCTGCAGAGACAGTTCCCAAATCATTGGATTGGACGCGGAGGTGATGTGTCATGTTTGGCTGGTTCACCAGATTTTATGCCTCTGTGGATTATTCCTTGTAGGTATTCGTATAAAGATGTTCCAACTACACCTGAAGATATGCAAGAGAGAATTGTCAGAGGATGTGCTTCAATAAGTGCCAGTGTGATAAGGAACACCACTCAGTCCATGATAAGAAGATGGCAGCACAACATTCATACCAATGATCATCTCTTCGAACATCTTCTGTAAATGGATATTCATGCCACCTTTATGACCTTCGTTGACCTTCAAATACCTTACTGTTACACATTGGATTCGTAACTATACCTGCTAACAGAAAATATGTAACAAACTATAGCATCCCATTTAAAAAAAGAAAATTGACCTTTATATCTCTGAAGCAACTAAAAACCAATGTCGTATTATGGCCCCCCTTGTGTCATGCAACTTTTGTCTCACAAACTTCTCAACTCCTACCATACTTCCAGAGTTATTCTTGGTGGCAATAGTTAGTGACTCACCCTGTATACTGGACACCATCAGAAAATAAATAAGTTACATTAATTTTTGTCACTCCATAAAACCTTACTTACCTTTGGCATTCCAAGTTCGTGTTTTCCTTGCAAACTCTATCCTGTCCCTATTTTTTGAATTTATGAGTGGGTTTATCTCATTTATCATGTAAATCACCTGTTACTAAGTGACTTTTGCAGTAGATGTGCATTGGCACAGTCCATTATGTTATCTCAGGTCATCCCTGATTTGTTCAGATGTTTCTCTTGGAGCAGCAGCTGATCACTTACAAATCATTCTGTCCTTCTTCCTCACTCTTCTTCAAGGATGACCTGACCTTGGCTTATTGGTTACTGTTGTTTCCTGTTTTATGCCATTGACTGTGCACACTTGTTTGTGGTTGTGATATGCCATAGTCTCCAGAAATACTACACTGCTACCTCCCAATCGTGAAGACATGCAAAACAGCTAGTGTCACATGAACCAAGTGTTATGTTTTGCTATACTTCTAGTTCTCTACAAGTAAACAATCACTGAGTGAATACCTGAGTCATAGTAGTTAATGAATACCACACCATTAAGGCAAGTTGCATACTTCTTTCGAGCTAAAGCAATATATACGTATATTGTTGTTGTATGATGTTGCTTGTTCACTAGATACGTAACCACAGCAGTGTGCTGCTCTTGATGGAGTGACACTATGCGTTGCTCTATTGTGACTGCATGCAAGCAGTACTGACAGCATAACAACGCAACTGCAAAATATTTCTGAGCACTGCTGTAGCCTAACAAAACACTCCAAATACTATTATCTGCATATTTACAGAGACTCTTTGACCTACTTGCTATAACTTGTTTGCAGTACATACACAATCTCTATGCTTCTATTGAGAAGGTACTACAAATGTGGAACAATTTTTTTCCCCTGCTATGTTACAAGCCAGCTAAGGTTTTACATTTATTTATCCTACTCCTTCATCTGTACACATTTTTCTTTCCATGCACCTGACGTCCAATTCCTACCTTGTATTTTTGGAACTGTTTTGCTGTGGAGAATTTAATAACTCAATTCTGTTTCTGTATTTGGTTTGGTTTTAAATATCTTGATTATTTATACAAGTTTTTTTGTAGGTCTTTGTGCACTCCTGTAAGCCAATAAGTTCTTTTTTAAATGGTTTTAGTACTGCTGCACAGTTTTTCTTTTCAGTATGCTCATTAGCCTTGTTTGCCAAATTTTGTCTCCAGTTATTTTCCTACAGATTTACCTATACCTCTGTATTGTTTCTGAATTTAAATGTTTGTGCTGGTGTTCTGTTTCCTAACATCTTTTCTTTTTTCGTAATTTTCACTACCTTTTTTTGATTCTAAAATTAGTATTTGAATCGTTACGTGGGCAATGTGGCCTATACTACACCTTATTTTAGATATGTGACAATGCTATGCTGATTATATTTATATGTTTCAATGATGCCATTATGGCCGTATCACTTTAGGACATGGTGTAAAAAAGATCTGAGGATGGTCATTACAGACTGAAACTGGTCATCGTCTAAGGAGTTCATATTGTGATCAGAGACTGGAATGAAAAAAGCATTTTATTAGTATTTGTGATACAGATGTGTATTCTGGCCAAATGACTGCCTTGCAAGTCGGAGGTTCTGCAATTTGGGAGAATGAATTTTTACTATAAACATCTTCTGTTAATTGAAATGCAAAGGCCATCTTTTATAGTCTTCTTCTTGTGGTTCCATTTTCCCCACCAGTTGGCTACATGACTTCTCATAGATCTTCCCCTGATCCTCCCACACTTCGTATTTAATTAGGATGTTGCAGTCCTGTTGTTACCCATTACTGCTTCACTGCTTCTTATCAGGAGAGATGAGTAGTCATGCTTTTCCTTCTGTTTTTCTTTCTCTCTGTTCTGTGCTTCCTCTACACTGTCAGTATTGCTAAGTTATCTGCAAAAGTTGAACAGACAATTTTGACATTATCCATTTTCTAACCAAGTAGTATTCAACTTCTGGTATTAGATTCTGAACTCTGCTTCACTTTTCTAGTATGGTCTGAAAGAAGAATGGATTTAGTCCATTGCCTTCGCTAAAGTCTGTTCTTATCTCAAATGGGGCTGTGGTTCTTTCAAGAGAAATTACGTTGTCTTCTGTATTTCAGATTCTTCAAGAATTTTCAATAAAAGCAGTCTTGCTTTGTAGTCATAAGCCTTCTACAATTTTGCAGATGTATTGCAATAGTATTTTGCTCCTTTAGTCCTTTATCAATCTGCCCTTCACAGGACCATCCTGTATTAAGCCATCTCTGATACGTCTTCTATTTTAGGATTTCTGCTGTTGTTTTCTCCTTGAACTTTTCATGGAATTTCTTAGGATCTTATGTGAACATTGTTATCAGTTATTCCATGCCAGGAATGGTACTTTTATTATTCAGTGGTAATGGTCAGTTTCAACAGGTATCTATGTCTGACTCTGGAATTCATCATCTTTTTGGAATTGTGCTTTGTTATTTGCACATAAGCTGTCTGATATTCTCAAATCGTATTATTTTTCACCTCATATCTTTTTAGTGGTGTATGCCAAATGTCTCTTTTTCTTACCATTTTTCCTTACTTCTTACATCCACAATCAGGCAGACATACATAAATGAAAACTTTTTCTCCCAGGACTGTTATGGAATGTACTCTTTCAAAATTAATTTGGCAGCTTTACGATTCTCAAGTGGTATCTCAGTGTGATGTCTGAATCCTTTATAATTCCTTTTGAGGTAATACTTTCCTTGTGTAAACCATGCTTACAGATTCCATATTCATTACAAGATGGGACTCTTCATAATCTGTATGCCTAGACCATGGTAGTACTTCGTGTACTAATTTCTATCAAAATCATGTCATACTGCACGTCTTAATATCCACTCCACAATCACGAGGCATGACATTTAATAACATTGACTTAGTTCATAGTAAGCTGTCACTTGAGAATTGCATAGCAGTCAACATTCCAGTTGTGAATAAATACATTTAATAGCAGTTTAGGCAGAAAATGTTCTCATCTCCATTCTGTACCAGTTTGAGGATAAAAGTTTCCTCTGGAACTTCATCAGATGCTTCTCAACATTGTTCTGAGGACTGTTTTGCCTTCTGCATTGTTCTTGTTTTCTGGATTTATTGGTGCATGTGCATTAATTATCGTGTACCTCTCATCCAAATATTGAATTATTACAGAGTGAGACTCTTTCTGGAGGTAATGAAAAATTTGGTACCGTTTGCAACGTAATTCCCATTTATGACTGAATGAAGAGTTTAGTTCTGGAGTAGTTCTGCGAATTTCTTCCTAGTGTTCACCGTGAAGAATCTACAGTTCTCTGAATGTAGTATTTCTTCATCTGTGAATGCGTTATTTTGTAATGCCAATTTTAACTTGTTCATTTACAATGTCTGAAACTATTTTGAGTTTGCCAATATTTATTAATGTTTGTATATTTAATGGTCCAAGCCTGTATGTAGTTCTGGGTGTGAACTTAAGGTTGGGTTTAGTAGTCACTCCTCACCTCTGCAAGTTGGTCTGGGCTGCCCAGAGCACAAAGGCCCAAATTGTGTCTCTCATTATGATGGATTCATCTGTCACTGAATGGCAGTTTTCATAATGGAAAGAAAGTGAAAGAAAATTTTACACAAGGCTTAAGTGAATGACAGATTAAACGTAGTTTTGATCACTTTCCTTTGTGAAGTGTCTAGTAGGAAGTATGGCTACAACCAAATTACTGGCTTGTGTAGTTATTTACAGTACTGAAGACAGTGAGAAAATGGAGAGTGAATTCTAACTAACATTCTGTTTCGTTAACTGCAACAGTTTATCATGTCCTCTTTAATGATATTTTCAGGCCTAACTTACAGCATATTTTGTGGACCAATCACATATTGGTCGGTGTTAATAGAATTCTACTTACTTACTGTCCCATCAGTTGTAAATCACTGGCCATTTCTTCAAATATTTCAGGTGCAAACCTCAACAAGATACGCATCTGATAGTGCAAGGTAAGTTTTCCTAATTCACTGCAGAACTTTTTGAAAAATGTAAATTTTTATTTACTAATTGTGAAAGTACTTGAGACATAAAATGCACTAGTGTAATTATTCATTAACGCTATTCTTTGCAATAACCATTGTGAGACTATTCCTAGGTAAATAGAGGAAACGTCTGATATTCACACAGGAAAATAAAAGTTCATTTGGCATATCAGCAGCTGTTTGTGCTTAATGCAGAACATCACATGAAAATCGCTGAAATTCAACAGACGCATCTTGATGGGCACAAGTTAATATTATACTGCAGTAGAACAAGTAAGAAGAAAGGGTGACTGGCTGTATATCCAAACATTGGAGCTGATTCCCAGCCTTTCAGATTAATGAATATAGTGTTGAACACCTCTTTCAGTGTGGTGCTCAGGTAACACACAAGCTTTTTGTGGTGACAGTTTACAGGCAACCATCAAGAAGAATCGTAAGTAGCTGGTGCCAGTTTCAGTAAGGTTGTGAAGACTTAGCTGGTGAATCCTCATTATCTTCATTTCTCCTTCATCGTGGTGTGTTCCTGAAGGTTGGCCCATTCATTAGACAAATTACAGGTGACAAGATAATGCATAATTCCCAACTCCGGGTCAACAAGTAGGGTTCGCACATACACTCTAATACAGGCCAGGCCCAGAGAGGGGTCACTGCCTAAGCTGTTACCTTCCCAAATGCCAATTGGTGCCTCTGTCAGGAGTTTGGGTGTTGTGACTTGCCGATCTTTCAAAATGCCACCGCGCAGTTACGCGCGTCCTCTACATGCGACGCTGTCTGCCAGTCACGCAGCAGCAGCGCCACCTAAGTGGCCAGCCAGCCAGCAGCCACTACACTCGGGCTCAGTTATGATTTGACTGTTAAAGTGTACACACGTCTTACTCTGTTTACTTGATCTATGACTTTCATGTATTGCATCTTCCTTGAAATATATTTGTTCAACTTGAGGTTACAACAATTGGCGACGAGGTAGTGATTCTTCTTTTCCATCGTTGACCCACATGTTTCCATGGCTACTTTAGAGCAACTATTGCAAGGTTTCGTAGAACAGCAAACGCTTCTCACAAATGCGATTCGTGATTTCGTCACGACATCAAATGCAGGACGTCTCTCGTCATCGTCTCTACCTCCTTTTCCTCCTTAGGACGAGACAGCGGAAGACTGGTCTGATTACGAAAAATGTCTTCGACAGCACTTATTGGCATTTCATGTCGTGGACGAACAAACATGTAAGTCTCTGTTCCTTTCATGGATTTCACCTCAAATGTATCGGTTGTTGTTGCAATTGGCTCCTTTGAAAGATCCTGCGTCTTTGTCCTTTGCTGAAATTTGCTCACTTCTGTCCGTCTATTTTCAAAAGCAAACGCATTTGGTAGCCTCTCGTGTTGCCTTTTATCGTGTCAAAAACAACCAAATCAATCCTATCGCGCTTGGGCTGCTGAACTTCATGGCCCCACTAGAAAGTGTCAATTTGTTACTGAAGTTCACAAAGAATCCCTCGTCGATCCCATGGTACGGGTTGCTATTATCCGATCGGCACCCAACAAAGAAGTTAGGCAACGTGCCCTTCAGTTGGCAAATCCGACTCTAGATGAAGTCCCATCCAACGTGCCCTTCAGTTGGCAAATCCGACTCTAGATGAAGTCCCGTCCATCGCTCAGTCTTCTGAAATTCCTCGCGCAGCTGGAGGGCAAATAGAGGCATGGGGCGACGTCGGGGAAATACAACCTCTGTGCAATGTTGACGAAGCGTGTGGCGTCGTGTCCCCACCGGCCAATGTGTCTCCCCACCGGCCGATGTGTCCGCAGTACGTTCCCAAGCGTAGCCTCGGGCTAACGGTAAACAAACCTCTAAGAAACTGCGGGCCGTGTGTCACAAATGCAAAAAAAAAAAAAAAGGGGTCATGTGTCATCCGTTTGCAAATCCGACTGCGTACATGATGTTTGTGAACATGATGCTGATTCTGATTCTGTGTTGTCTGTCAATTGTACTTCTTCCCTTTCAGGGAAGTTATTCCTCACTGTCCAAATACTTGGTTGAGATGTTCGCATGCAGGTGGATACTGGTTCTGCTGCCACTATCATCAATTCTCAGACATATCTTCAGTTGGGTTCTCCAATCATGTCACCTGTCACTAGGCAATTATGCACTTACAATAAACAGAAGATTTCTCTCTTGGGACAATTTGATGCTGAGGTTCCTTACAAATCTGTCGTTCGCACTGTTCCCATATTTGTGGTCGACCATAGTAACACGGAGAATCTTTTTGGTTTTGATGCCTTTCGCATTGTTGGGTTCTCCATAGATGACTCTGTCAATATCGTCTCTGATGCTGTTCCTTATGCTCAATTGGATTCTTTGTCGACGATATTTTCGTCCCATTTTTCTCCTGGGTTAGACCGTGGAAACGACTTTGAAGCTCATATCACTCTCAAACCCAGTGCTCAGCCTAAGTTTTTTCGGGCTCGGCCCATTCCTGTGGCCCTTCATGATCGAGTCAAACTGGAGCTGGATCGTCTCACTGCTTCAGGGGTCTTGCTTCCCGTCACTTCCAGTGAGTGGTCCTCCTGTCGTCGTTGCTGAGCCAAATGGTGATATTCATGTCTGTGGCGATTTCAAAGCCACTGTAAATGCTCAGTGCCTTATTGACACTTACCCTAAGCCTCGACCTGAAGAATTGTTCACTAAACTTGCTGGAGGTCAGTATTTGTCTAAACTTGACCTGTCAGAAGCTTATCATCAACTTCCTCTCGATGCGGCTTCCCGGCAGTTTGTGGTCCTTAACACGCTTTTCGGCCTCTATCAATACCCTACGATTGCCATTCGGGGTTGCCATCGCCCCTACTCGCTTTCAGCAATTCTTGGAACAATTATTGCTCACTGTCCCTGGGTGTACAAATTACCAGGACGACATTGTTGTCACTGGCTCCACCACTGACAAACATCTTCAGAATCTCTGCACACTTTTTCATGTCTTACAGACTGCCGGTCTTAAGTGTAATCTTCAGAAATCAAAATTTTTTCAGGCATCTATCACGTACATGGGGTTTCAACTCTCTCGGGATGGTATTCGTCTGCTTCAGCAAACTGTCGCTGCGATCGATGCCCTTCCTTGCCCCACATTTGTTAAGGAACTGCAGGCCATCTTGGAGAAAATAGCACAGTATCACAAGTTTCTACCATCTGCTGCTTCGGTGACTCAGCTCTTGCATCACCTGTTGGATAAAAACGTGCCTTTTCACTGGTCCGCGTCATGTGATGCGGCTTTCCAGAAATTGAAGATTATGATGAAACAGGCCCCATATCTGGCTACTCATCTACCTGGCCAACATCTTGTTCTGGCCACAGACGCCTCTCAATACAGGGTCGGTGCAGTCCTTGCGCACCGTCTTTCTGACGGTTCTGAACAACCCATTGCTTCTGCCTCCAAAACGCTCACGGATGCCCAACAAAAGTGTTCTCAAATTGAAAAAGAAACTTTGGCCATTATTTATGCTCTTCACAAGTTTGGTGTTTTTATCTATGGATCCAAATTTCATCTTGTTACGGATCACAAACCACTTGTTTCCTTGTTTCATCCATCAACGTCACTTCCCGACAAGGCTGCACACTGCCTCCAGCGTTGGGCTCTTTACTTGTCTCGTTTCAATTATGAGATTCATTTCTGGCCAACGGCTCAACATGCGAATGCTGATGCACTGTCTCGCCTTCCCATGGGTCCTGATCTGGCATACAATAGGGATGAACTTTTGTGTTTCCACCTGGATGTTGCCAAGCAGCGGGTTGTGGACGGGTTGCTCATCACCAGGGACCGGCTGGTGGCTGCTACGGGTTCTGACCTTGCCCTCTCCCGGGTTTTACACTGTATTCAGAAGGGTTCGCCGGGTCGTCCATCCGCAAAGACTTCTGATCCGTTTCGGAACTACTACGCTTTGCGTTACCGCCTCACGGCTACGGATTTTGTTATCCTCCCTTCCACCGAAAATGCTTCGCTGCATGTTGTGGCACCTGTGTCTTTGCTTGCTTCATTCTTGCGCCTCCTTCACCAAGGGCACTGGGGTGTCTCTCGCACAAAATATCTGGCACGCCGTCATGTGTACTGGCCCGGCATTGACTCTGAAATCGCACACATGATTGCTGCCTGTGCCCCTTGTGCGTCACAGGCCACCACCCTGAAGTCAGCCTTGTCACCGTGGTCTTCGCCTGAGAAGCCCTGGGAGCGTATTCATGCTGACTTTGCGGGACCTTTTTTAGGTACTTGTTGGCTTCTCGTTATTGACGCCTACTCTAACTATCCTTTCATTGTCTGTTGCATGTCGCCTACCACCGTGGCAACCACCAATGCTCTAGCTCTCATTTTGTCTCTGGAAGGCCTTCCCTCTACTCTTGTTACTGATAATGATCCGCAATTTGCGTCTTCAGATTTTGTGGATTTTTGTGCTCATCGTGGCGTCATGCATGTCATGGCCAGTCCGTTCCATCCACAGTGAAACGGTGAGGCTGAACGACTGGTCCGCACATTTAAGGCCTAGATGAGGAAACTCCTGACTTCTTCTGCTGGTGATTGGTGATGATGCACTTCTCCATTTTCTGGCTTCTTACCATTTCACCCCCATGGGCGACCACAGCCCGGGTGAGCTCTTACATGGCCAACAGGCCCGCACGCTACTTCATCTTCTGCAGCCTTCCACCTAATGGCCGTGGGAGCATTTGCTTGGCTGGGTCACTGCTGACGACATTGTATGGCAGGCGGCCAAAATGGAGTCCTGGCCGCATCTTACGCCTGTATGAAATCCAGTCAGACACGGGTGTTGCAGTGCGTCATTCAGACCATTTTCGGCCTTGTGTGCCGGCAACGCCTGTTCCAGATGCCACTACCCCACCTTCGGCTCTACCTGACGCTCAGGATACTGGAATCTCTCATTACTCACAATGCTGTCCTCTCACCATCATATAGGTACCAGCACAAGAACTGACACCACCAGGAGACGTGCCCATGCACGAACCAGATGACCATCATCTGTCGGAGCAACTCTACTTGCCTCCTTCTCGTACGGACGCAGACACATTGCCCATCTCTCCTGTTATAACAACCGGACTTGTTGTAATGGGCAGATTGGTGCACGGGGCCCCAGCACATTCGACCCCCACGTCTCCTGTCATCTTGACCCGTTATCATTGGGGACACTTCCGTCTGTACGGGAAGCCTCCTCCTCGAGACCATCAAGACCTGTGCAAAAACTTCAAAGGGGGGAAAAGTGTTGTGACCCGCCAATCTTTCAAAGTGCCGCCACACAGTTATGCGCGTCCTCTACATGCGGCACTGTCTGCCAGCCATGCAGCAGCAACGCCACCTAAGCGGCCAGCCAGCCAGTGGCTGCTAGACTCGGACTCAGTTATGATTTGACTGTTAAAGTGTACACACGTCTTACTCTGTTTACTTGATCTGTGACTTTCATGTATTGCGTCTTCCTTGAAATATATTTGTTCAACTTGAAGTTATAACATTGGGAGTGGATGAATCGCCCTCTGAAGGGACCCCAGTTGGAAGGAGCATGCCATTGGAGATGTTGTCAGTCATATGGGATATTTTTTTCAATGACTCAATCACCATTTTGGTGTGTGTCTACTAAATTTAAACAGAATGAGGCTAAAGATTTGAAGGCCCTCCCAGCTGCACGTCAGTTCCTCATGGTATCACGTACCGGAGGTGGTCAGTCCTTCGCTATGGTTAATGCATGCCTCATGCCAAAAGGTGTTGTTGCAGTTGCATGCCCTGTGAAATCCTCATTTATGTAATGCAATTTTACTTCTGAAGAGGTATTGTGATTTTCAAGCCCAACAACTGTTTATGGCATCACTCCTCCAGATTTATTCTGTTTGTGATGAGGACCATTGTACACTGAACTCGTCACATGGTTTTTCTTTAAATTCTCATGCTAGATGGCCTCACCGAGGGACAAATCCACACTTCTCTCTAATCGTGGCATCACTGCGGCCCATTGAGTAATGCAAAAGATGGATGCTAGCTTATGCCCACATGCACTCCTTTTCTACCGTGCTCTCGATTAGTCTGCCTCAAAGATTAAGGCAGGCTATGAAGTCATCACTGTCCAACCATACATTCCAAACCAGATGATTCCCTACAGGTGTCAACATTATAATAAAACACGTATCATGTCAAAACATGGCCAAACGTGTTACTCTTGGCAGAGATGCTCACAAGGGCAGCTATTTGCCTCCTCTCTGTTGTATCCATGATTGTCGCATGTGTGTTAATGAGCAAGCCATCCAGGAGACCTGAGTGAAGGACATCAAACCCCACCCTGTAACTTGCAGTTAGCTAGTCAAAATCCGTGCATTTTACCATCTGGCATTTACAGTACCATTTTTGCTATGCTGTGCGTAATGGAGGACATGCCCATTCATACTTGCAACCTAAAGTTCAGTATTGCAGTACTAAAATCACCCAGGTCACAGTAGTATCCCCGTCTCCTACTACAGCTGTGCAACAAGCCATCATATCTTTGCCCCCTGGTGTCAAAATCACCTGCTACTCAATTGTCAATTGTAAAGGACAAAAGCAATACTCCTGCAAAGACTTTCTACAGCTAAAAACATACTCTTCATCTGTCAACTAGAAACTTCTAAGAACTCAAACAAAAACAAACGGTCTTGTCCTTCTCTGACTCTGAGATCCTCTTCAGTGGTGTTGGTACATGTACCCTCATGCGGCTGACCTCCATTTTGCTGGTGCCCACTGTCTACTGATTTTCTGTCATGGAATTCAGACTGTCCCAGGGAGAGTGCCAATATGTTTGTAGATCTCATGGAACAGGATTCTCCAACCTCTGCCCCCTGTAGCAGTGAATTTTTGAAGGCTGGCACTCAGCAGCCACCAAGGTGACTAATCTTCATTTGTTCCCTCGTCCCCAATTCCCATTATGACTCGTCTCCAATGGAACATTCATGGCATTAGATCCAACAAGGAGGAATTACAGCTGCTCTTGGAATTGCAGTGTCCACTTGTTTTCTGCTTCCATCATCATCATTTAAGACTGATTATGCCTTTCAGTGTTTAGTCTCTTATGACATTCCTCCATGATCCCCTATTCTGTGCTAACATTGGTGCCTCTTCTGATGTTAAACCTATTACTTCAAAATCATTCTTAACCGAATTCAGGTACCTTCTCCTTTGTCTGCCCCGACTCCTCCTACCCTGTCCTGCTGAACCCATGAGCCCCTTGGGTAACCTTGCTTCTCCCATGCGTGTAACATGACCCCACCATCTAAGCCTGTTCGCCCTGACTGCTACATCTATAGAGTTCATTCCCAGTTTTTCTTTGATTTCCTCATTGTGGACACCCTCCTGCCATTGTTCCCATCTACTAGTACCTGCAATCATCCTAGCTACTTTCATATCCATAACCTCAACCTTGTTGATAAGGTAACCTGAATCCACCCAGCTTTCGCTCTCATACAACAAAGTTGACCTGTCATGTTTCCTTCTGGTCCTCTGTGACCTTTCCTCCCAAGGACAGCATTCCACCTCATGGGGGAGCCATGCTGGCCATCCATCTGATGTAACATGCAACTGCTAGCTGTTGCAGTCAGCACTTTCCTTCCTCATTTCACCTTTTCTCTTTGTAACATCTACACCCCTCCATCATTTGCTGTTACCAAGTCGGACTTACTCTAGCTCATTGGTCAGCTCCGTCACTCCTTTTTGCTGCTTGGCGACTTTAATGTTCACCATCTGCATTGGGGCTCTTAGTGAACATGTCCAAGAGGTTCCCTTTTAGCTGACCTTCTGCATCATCTCTTACCACTGGAGCACCCACGTTTCTTTCAGATTCCATGCACATTTATTACCATTTGGACCTCTTGTTCTGCGCTGTCCAGCTCGCCTGTCATCTTGAATGGCCAGTTCCCTCTGACACATACTCAAGTGATCACTTCCTGTGTGCTATCTATTCCCCAACTCCTACCCCACCTGAGTGCAAATCCAATTGGCAGCTTTCTGAGGTCGACTGGAGGCTTTACACCTCCCTCACGACCTTCACATAACTGTGATGACCAGTTAAAGTATCTTCCAAACGTTATCCTTACCACCGAAGAATGTTCCATACCGTGCACTTCAAGTATACTGTAGTGTGTCCTGGTCCCTGGTGGACTGAGGCATACACCGATGTGATTCGCTTGCAGAGATGTGCTCTCCACATTTTGAACCATCATCCTGGAGGGCTGGTATCCTCTGTAGTCCATACATGGGGGGCTTCAGAGGCCATGCCCCACTTACTAGAGGAAGTTTTGAAAGACAAAGTTTTCTCAAGGTTTATATGGTTTGACTTTGTCACACACATTTATCCAGGAAAACGGGGTGGCTGAATGCTCGTCCTGAGTATCATTGTCTTTGCCATCTCCATTAACCATATTATGGAATCTCCCAACAGGCATCTCAACTCCCTTTTTGTCAAGGATTTTGCGATCTGTTACAGTTCTACATCGTGTCTCCTTGAGTGGCGTTTTCAGTGTCGTTTCTATCGTCTTTTCTCATGAAGCATGGGCAGTTGCTTTCACTTTTCCACTGCCAAAACCTTGTATATGAATATTTTGCGGCATAATGAGTTTCTTACACTATCTTTACATCTTGCACCTTTTGTTCTTCCATTCACTGAAACTAGAAAATTCCTGGAGCTCATGTCTGATACGAAACTTACTTGGTCCTACCATGTATTCTTACCTGGCTGTACATAGTACCCAGTTCCTCAGGGTCCTATATCTCGTAAGTGTCCGCCCCTGGTAGCTGAGTGGTCAGCGTGACAGACTGTCAATCCTAAGGGCCCGAGTTCGATTACCGGCTGGGTCAGAGATTTTCTCCGCTCAGGGACTGGGTGTTGTGTTGTCCTAATCATCATCATTTCATCCCCATCGACGCGCAAGTCGCCGAAGTGGCGTCAAATCGAAAGACTTGCACCAGGCGAGCGGTCTACACGATGGGAGGCCCTCGTCACATGCCATTATTATTATTATTATTATTATTATTATTATTATTATCATCTCATAAGTGGTACTCCCAGGGCAGCGGATCAGACCACCCTCCATTATTTTTATCCCATGTCCATTCATAACTAGACTGGGTGTTTAATCCATTCCTCTGCACCTCTGTCCATCATTTGCTGTCTTCCACCATCATCGAATATGTTTCACCACTGGCTGCTTTTTCACCAGCCTGGTTGAGAGTCTATGCAGAAGATGCTGAACTGCTAGTCATACTGGTATGATGTCCTCCTCAGTGGATAGGCATGCCGTTTCTCTTTCATGCCTGACCACTCATCCTATTTCCCTCTTATTTGATGACTCCCTTGCCTGCTAGTACGGGGCATGCCATTCTTCTCAGTTACCTCCTGGAGTTCGCTTTTGGCTTCTGCTTTGCCAGCTTAACTTCACGGTACCTGCCACTTTCCTGATGGTTGTTGAACTCTTCGCCACATTGGCTTCATGTAGCAGCCCATGTTCATTGTGGACTTCATTTTCTTCACTTTTATAAGCAGGACACACTGTAGGAGAAAATGCATAAATAGTATAAAATAATCTGTCGTCGAGGTACAAAATTCATTGCAATATTACACTCTACACGAATTGTACTGACTGGCAGTTGGTTCACCAGTTGATAACTCAAAAATTTTATCAGTATTATGCACCATCACTTGTCCCTCTGAGAAACCTAGTATCCATTCTATTAAATATTTGTGACTGAAGTCCGCAATGTGTTTTGTTTCTATCTCTGATTTAAACATATTAACGTTTACATGCACCTCATACCTCAAATCCCTTAACAAAACGTTTCAAGTATACATATGAATTGTCACTGTTGCAAGTGCCAGGAGGTATTGACACAACTTTCCCATTCCCTAGATGCAATTTATTATTAATTCAGTGACGTTACCTATACTTTCATGTGCTGTCCGGTGTGGCCGAGCGGTTCTAGGAGCATCAGTCTGTTACCGCCCGATCGCTACGGTCGCAGGTTCGAATCCTGCCTCGGGCATGGATGTGTGTGGTGTCCTTAGGTTAGTTAGGTTTAAGTAGTTCTATGTTCTAGGGGACTGATGACCTCAGATGTTAAGTCCCATAGTGCTCAGAGCCATTTGAACCATTTTTTTTATACTTTCGTGTGTTTCCAGCCAGTCAGCGGCTGTACATCACTACCCCCTTCTCGTATCTTGGAGGAAAGTAGTTTGCTTTCAATGTAAACCAATTAGGATTAGAGTGAACATAATTACATTGCAGCTTCAAATGATGTGGAGAGTTTGCATACTGCTTGTTTTTATGCAATTTTCAGGAAAAATATCATGCAGAAATATCCTCAGACGTATGAACTGAAGTCATGGTAGCGTAGAACATTGTACAACAGCTGGTTCCTATTGGTGAAGTGACAACACAATTGTTCAGGTGGCCTTAAATCACAGTATCTAAATTGACGGTCCCATGTTTCTTGGATTTCCACATTGTCTCAGGCAATGTATCCTTCATAAACGCGCTGTAAAATCTCATGATTTTAAGTTTTCTGACGATTTTAAGCAGATCTGTGTTTTCAGCCCTTTTATCCAGTACCATTGCTGTGGGCATTTTTTATGAACAACCCAAGCCATTTCCTGTATTTTAAATATAGGCCTTTACCTATAGCGATGGCCTCCATGGTCATATTATGCCTTGTAGCTGCTTGTAACTACTTTTCGCTTTTTCGGGCGTTCTGTACTGCTTGAAATATATCAGCTCTCCTAACTAATGAAACCAGTAGCTGACAGCCCAGCAAATGGAGGTATCAGAAACTGAATTATTCCACCAGATGTCTTTCGTATTTGTAGGAACCTGGGCGTTTCAACACACCATTTCCTTCCTTCTTTCTGCCTCAAGGCACATTTTGCAGCTGTCACCAATTTTTTAAATATCCCATAGGTTTTCCTTCTTCTTTAGTATGCAGTGAGCTGCATTCAGTATTGCTTGAAGGTTAGTCCAGTACCCAAATTAGGTTCGAGCAAACATTGCCTTATCAACCCCACATGCAGAAATAGGTTTTCCCACATGAATATCTGTCCCTTGACATACCTGTGCAGACTTATCAATGAATGTTTGGTCTGCAATATGGTGATCAGTATTTGTAGTGTAGGCGATGATGGGCTCTTTGCATACATTGTCCAATGCATTAAAGCCCTTATCACCATAAGCTAGGTGCTATTTCAATTTTGTTCCAGCTCCACAGAAATTGTATCCAGAGATACAAACTTTTGATGGCAGATTCTCGAGAATACCACCTCCAACTTGGTTGAAACGTTTCCTAGCACTCGTGTCACTCTACTGCATGGTTTGAGCTTTGCTTTTCGAATTACATAGCAAATTGCGAGTGTTCACCCAGCTGTTGAGCTTTGATGAGAAACTAAGCCATTTCATCAATGCCCTGTTCCCTTGACATCTTATGACATGCTCTATGAGGAACATATTGTGTTCAAAGCTTTCCTGTAATTCGTTTGTGATGTCAATAGGTTTGTTCTTAATTCTGTGGTGAATAATGCGATTATACTCGTCAATGATTTGTGGCTGTATGTTCAGCCATTTGCACATACGTTGAAGATTAAATTGTTTCCACATTCGGTTTTTGATTGTCCAGTTCAACCATTTGGCAATACTAGTTTCCAAATGGGAGAATGCTGAGTATTGATTTATCCAACATCATTCCAATTCTGCTTTGAAATGCCTATCGTAAAATTCACTTCCATCATATGCCTCAAGGTTGTTGGGGAGTAGCCGGCCGCGGTGCCCGAGTGGTTCTAGGCGCTCAGTCCGGAACCGCGCGACTCCTACGGTCGCAGGTTCGAATGCTGCCTCAGGCATGGATGTGTGTGATGTCCTCAGGTTAGTTACGTTTAAGTAGTTCTAAGTTCTAGGGGACTGATGACCACAGATGTTAAGTCCCATAGTGCTCAGAGCCATTTGAACCATTTTTTTTTGTTGGAGAGTCGAGTTAGTCCTGTCTGCAACAGTTGTTTAGAAACCTCTCAAATCTCCTTCCCTGTGTTTACTTTCAGAGGTAAGGAGCAAGCAAAATTAGAATGTGTGTCTGTGACTGTGAGAATGTACTTGAAACCATTGTTTGATTTTTAGTAGTCTTGCGTATTTGAGATAAGCCTGCCATGCATAATCCATTCCTCATATCAGAAATATTGTGCATGCAGGTCTGTAAAGCTCGTGAACAACTCTCTCCGCAATTACTCGACGATGCATATTTTTCAAACCTCAGGTAAGATCGATAATATTTTGCTCATGTGATCAGCATTCTCTTCATCAGCTGAAGCTGTAAACAGTCGTAATCGAGCTATGATTTCATTTAGTTACCATAATTTGTATACTCTAGAGGTAGATTGTTCAGTCTTTCAGACTAAACTTCGGTTATTTTACCTGCACTATGTGGAGCTGCTACTGCTGATACAGTTAAAATACTGTATTTGTCACTCTATGAAACTTCCATTCATCCTTTTGGGGTTTTACACATGCTGGTCATGAGTAATAATGGACCACATGTTTTTATAGTTTCAGGGTATATTTTTAACATTTGACGTTTTCAGAATTATTAACTGTAAGAGCCTAGGCAATCTTTCCAATTCCTTGGTCCCAATTCTTATTGCCTTCCTGATTAATAATATTGAGTGATTACCTAACAAATATGGTTTTGTCCTGATTACCCCTTATGTTTTCTTAACTCAGAATTACTCCTCCTCCTCCTCCTCTTGTTTCTGTTTTTATCCACAATCCATGACAGTTCTTTCAGCCTGTCAGTTCCTGGCTTAAATGTTACAGAGAGATGCTGGTCTTGTTGCAGTTGACCAAACTTTCACAAAAGTAACTTCTATCACATTGCCTTCTGCCCCTCTATTTTTAGCATTACACTGTTTCGACATCCTGTTGTATACTAAGGCATTTTTGAGACAGTTTACAACCTAAGTGTGCTTCGACACTATGAGTGGTAATGGGAGTGAAGTGCTATCACATTGTCTTTCCACACATACGTTAATTTTGCTTTGACTTCTTTAATTTCTCTTTGACACACAGTTCACATTGCTGTATTCGAGCATTCAACACCTCAACATTCATAGCACCTCCCTTGACAAGACCTTCAGTTCCCTTAATTTAGTGTTGATTGCCTCCATTTTTTGTCAAATGCACGTGCTTTGCATCCTCTGAATGAATGAATGTACAACACATGTTCAAATTTGTACATAGTGTACAATATACTGACACGTGCGTTTTGGTACATTGCCTTGTTGAAGAATCTTCTTGAAGCTTTGTTTCTATTGATCCTCATTCAATTTACTAGTTTCATATGTAACCAGCAAGCTATACTGACAGTTACTCCAGCAATCCTCATTTCCAGCGAATTCATTGAGTGACATGTCAGTTCCTACATGTGCTTGGAAATATGCTTTAAATTCAGATTGTCCTGTTCGAAAGTTATAAGGTTTGTGTATCGCTTGGGATGCTTAAGTATGTCTCAGTGAAATAAAATACATTGACTTGCCTGTGGCAAATCAGAAATACTTGCAGATATCCTGATTTTCCACTGAGATGTTGCCAAATATGAATATGCTGTTAGGTTTTACGTTTTCAGGTGGTGGAATATAATTGCTTTTGGAATATCGCTGGCTGTTTAGTATGTTACTCCCTTAATGCCATGCAAAATTTCCTGCAGTAGCTGATATTTTGACTGAAACAGAATTTGTGAAAAATATATACATGCTCTAAGTGGACTCCCAGAAGATATGTCAACAGTGTAAAAACTAGATTATTTTCCACAGCATGAAGCCCCAATAACCAAAGCACTATTAATATCAGGAAGTAATGATCCATTCGTCTTGTTCTTCTGGTTTCTACCTTCATCATTGCAGGACCAGTCATTTAAAGACTCTTGTGGTGAGACTTTCGTCCACTTGGTTGTGGTGGTAACTGTTTATTTACATTGAAATGAAGAGTTTTTGTAAACTCTTACTCGCAACTGGGTATATAAACAAACTTAAATAAGACTGTAATTCAGTGCCCACATCTGGTAATGTTGAATCATACATTTCCACTACAGTCAGTGCAGAGAATGGATCATCAAGTCGAGCTATGGTATTTTCCAGTGAATGGAGAGTTTGGCAAGCTATGGACACTAGGTAACTGCACAATGTGCTGTTGAATTGGAGGATATGTGACTGCCTTTTTTGCCAACGCATTAGCTCATCCTGTACTGCATTTCATTAAACTGTTAAAAGTCTGCTACAGTAGATCTGTGCTCCTTATGTTGTTAAATACTTTAACTGTACCAATTGAATCCCGTACAGAGATGGTATGATGACCTGGTAACAGCAGGGGAGAGCAAACGTTTTTGTGTAACAAGGCTGAAATTAGCTTTGACATATTGTGTGGTCAATGTCATTCATCCAAGGATAATATTACTTTGTCATCACTAAATATATGGTTTTCAATTAATTCCACTTATTAGAACTCCCTATTCAATATTACAGAGACACTGACGTGCTTACACCCACTGGTATTCGAACAGTAGGTTTGATTGAACAGCTTTATGTTGACACCAGATGCCTGCTGCTGCAATGACTTCATCTTTCCTGCAAGGAAGGCACGTGGTGTTAGTTAGAAGCTTATTTGCACATTTTCTCTGTTAATCAGCATCAGCATTAATAATTAAACTGGCTCACAACAGGGACTTTGGATGAGCGAATTATTTATCAGTTGCTGTAAGTATATTTTCGCAACATCTACTACTATTATAGTTATAATTGTATTATTTTATTATTACTTTATTATTATTATTGCTTTATTATTATTATTTAGCTTCAACTCCCGTATTTTCTGCACATTTGTGTATTTATCAGGCACATTTATACACTTTATTAACTGTGTAGTGCATAGAACCACTGTCTGCATTGCATCACTCATTTGTTTTACCTAATGTGCAACACTTAGATAGCCCAGTCCAGTGGTAGCTCTCATAGTAGCAGCAGTAGCACATCAGAGTACTATGAGCTGACGCATCTAAAATAAGAAGCGACTTATATGAAATTTTGTCAGTGTTCCTTACCTTCAATATTTTTTATATTTCAGTGTATTTACTATGCCAACTCTGGTACGGACAGATACAGTAACGGCTGTGTTCAAGTCTGAATCAAGTTGATGATTCTTCATTGCCAGCTCCAGGCAGTGTTGTCCACCAATTGGTGCACTGCTGCAGTCACCTTGGGTACTGTCCACACTGAGATTGATCTCTCACTTGCAGTTGAGTGGGAAGTCATTTCAGCATGTGGTTGGTAGTGAAAGAATTTCCATGTTGGTGATTGGAGAGCCTACTCAGTTCGTCAGATTAACAGATTCAGGTGCTGTCCATGGCTCATGAAATCCATGAGCCAGATGAAGTTTATTCCATGTTCCAGAGGAAGCCTCTCAGCGTGCAAGACTGGGCATTCACAGAGGGTAGTACTACTGGTAATTGGAAGCTCAGATGTTACGTATGTAATGGCACCATTTAGAGATACGACTGCATAGGAGGAGAAGGGATCCAATGTGCATTCTGTATGCATACTGGGAGGAGTCTTTACAGATAAGGAATGGGTGCCTCCAAATGCCATGAAAAGCATGGTGGTGGCTCACATTGGTGCTCACAATATGTTCCACATAGGATTGGAAGAGGTTCTCTCTAGTTTCAAGTGACCACCCAGTCTTGCTTGCGAGGTGGTGGAGCTCACCATCTGTAGCATCGTGGGCAGAACTGAAAGTGGTTCATTGGTACAGAGTGGAGTGAAGGTCTGAATTAGAGTCACAGACAGTTCTGCGACTTTGTAGGTTGCAGATTCCTCGACTGGCGCCAAAAGGTGGTGGATTTACGCGTTCTGCTAAGTGGTTCAGGAGTCAACAACACAAAGGAAGCAGTTGCACGAGTAAGGGGATGTGTAGAGGAGACTGGGCTTTTTTAGGTTAGAGGGTCTTCAGTTTCAAAGGCTGCAAGTAGAACACCGAAAGAAGGTAGATACAGCCACAATAAAGGAATGGAAATAAGTTCAGCTGAAATTTTTCAAGAGACCTAACTATGTTCACAAAGAATAGATGAAATACAGTTGGTGGTGTAGTGTTCATTGCTGGTGGAAGTAGTTTACCTTGTAGTGAAATTTAAGTAGGTAGTTCCTCTAAGGTAGTATGGGTAGCGATCAGTTAAAAGTTCTGGGCTGAGATGCCGTTTCCGATCTGTAAAACGACTTCTTCCTGACGTTTCGTTGCCAGCTGCGGGCAACATCTTTGGAGGTGAGTCAATGATGGCTGCCAGGCAGTGGAATTCCTGTTCATATAAAGTGCACCAACATATGTCACGTGGGACCGACTGTAAGTCTCTCTCTGACTAACGTAATTATTCTCTATCGAATGTAATCGATCGTCAAATGGTTGGTGGAAAGGCGACCACCATATCCTGTGTAACTGTAAGCCTTCCTCTTTTCTGTCGAAATTATTGTGGTGTTCCTGAATCTCTATAGCTTTCCTATACATATGTGCATAATAATAGACGTCCTGGCCAACACGCTTGTCACTAAATTTTATTTCATGATCACCATCTTTAAAAACTTGGGCCGCTACAGCTGATTCGTCGGTATATCCCCGTGGACAGTTTCTTTTGTGTTCAGTTTAGCGGGTATTGACACTTCTTTAGCGGGTATTGACCTTCTCACAGCCACATGCAATGTTATGCAGCGAGAGTGGAATGGTGGAGAAGTAGATTAAAAATGATGGTTCGATGACCTGCTGCCAGGCCCGTAATTATGAATGGCAGAGTAATCATGTACATATAGATCAGGCATCATCGTCGTTTTACATATGTAAGAGGATCTGTTGGGCTTAGAACGTTTAGGTGGTGTGGCTGGTAGTGGTCGCAGAGCCAGTTGCTCTTCACATATTTACCAACAGTGTTCCCATTACATTTTCTGAGATACCACAGCAACAGCAAGTTACTTCAATATCTTCATCATCAGCACTCCCATTACAGCGTGCCGTGGACAAAAAGTAAATTAACTGAATATAGAAAATCGAATACTTAGCAGTGTGATTTCTTTTTTGTTTTTAATGCTTACTGTCTATGTCTTCATCAGTCATTGTCAATATGCAAATGCTGTGAGAGTGCTGTGCATAGATATTTAAAAAAGAAAGTACAACCTGCTACTAATACAATAGTAACAAAACATAATGAGAGTTACAGATAGATCAGTTCTTAAACGTTTCTTGTATGGACAGGCATTTTAAACAATTCCAACATACGCAGCACTTCATACATGTTAGTTGTTGTACTGTGATATGACATAGTGGGCTCAGAGACGTGAGATGCACAGGGCAATGTGTGCTTCAGGAAAGTTGCTGGAGCACTGGCCGTGGGAGTAAAGACTTCCGCTGCGGCATCGGTGCAGGCGCGCAACTCTCCAGTGCAGGCTGGGTAGCACTCTGAATCGGCAGGTGCCGCTCGTAGCCGACGCTCCTAAGCACACCTGAGCTACAGGCTGACTTCAATACCTTGTAAGATCTGTAGGATCATGTTCTATACTGACTTAATGATGACACCTTAGATGCATTACTTTAAAACATGAACACAATACAGCCGAAGCTTAATTAAAGTCTGTTTGCTGTCTGACACCTATAGGGGTCACAGGCGTCATTTAGATGTTCGTGATTTGTTGATAATGTAACAAAAAATACAGTTCAAACAAGCAACAAATCCACTGTATTCAGCAAAAATTTGGATTCCAAAATGCTAATTCTTAAGAAGAAAAAAAAAAAGGAAACTGGATTCATTTCAAATTATATTTACTTCAAATGCGCATTTTTTCAGATTGACTGTGATAGAGGTCGTCAATTTAGTAGCATGTTTGCTCCTGGTATGAGAGAATTAGCCGTCTACATTTATTATAGACCTTTTCGCCCCATATCTCCACTACTTCCCGTGTGTACAGCGCAATTATTTATGAAACCGTTTGGATTGTTGAGCATGTACATCTTAATGCCATATTTATTACGTTTGCTTTTTATGTGTTGTCTAAATGACAATCTTCCCCTCCAAAGAATTACTGATGCATCTGTTGATAAATCTCTTCCCGGGTAATACACTTGAGACATTCTCGTGTTGAAATAATCCAATATAGGTCGTATCTTATATAAACGATCGTTTCGTTTCGGGTTTACTGGATGTGGATTTTTTTCAAAATGCAGAGAGCGTAATATGATCAAATACCGGTCTCTGCTTATACTCATCGCTATTCCTCTATTCTCAAACAGTGGTTCTTTCTTCAAGTAGTCTTGTAATCGCGGATATTTAACGTTACCCATATGTAACGAAACACCCAGGAAAACTAGTATTTCGCCTATACTAAGAGGTTTCCATTTACAGATCCTAGATCCCTCTTTGGTATTTTCGCTCAGCAATATGTTGACTGCGTTAACGTTCGTTTCGTCAACTACAAGTTGCATAAATTCGTGTGTTACCAATAATCTGAAGAAATCCATAGGAGAATTGCCAGCAGGATGAATTTGCAAAACTTCTTCTTCGTGAATGGGTGATACTGCATATTATGTGGTTCTTTATGCCAGGACTCACCTGGATTATCTCCGTGTGACAGGTCTGGCTCTTTTTCGTCGTCGATTTCCACACAATCGTCGTGATCTGTATCGTCAGAATCGGAACTGTCACGAAAGAGGATTCGAAAGCTGTGCTTCCACGCTACCATCACTCTGCAGTTCCTCTGCAGCCTCTAAGTGATAATCTCCATGGTATGCCTGGTCCTCACTACACAGAAAATCACTGTCGTCTAGTACACTAAGTAACTGTTCCTCTGTTAATTTAACACTTTTCCTGCTCCTTTTCACATTGGAATGTCCAGGTGCCGGTTCATTAGCCGCCATTACGAACACCATAAGTTCGATAACTGACCACACAGAAGTGTACACGCATTGATGCTAGCCTAGAAGCTGCAACTAGACTGAGTAATCCGACAGTGAGCGCGGACGCCTCTAAGCGACACCCGCACGGGCTTGTGGCTTGTTGTGACACTTACCAGCATCAGCCGCAGCGAAAGTGTTAAAGGCTGGGTGCTTATGCTCATATCAGTGAAATATGACATGCATCTGAACTGCACTAGGAATAGGAGCTGCTACACATAAAATTAGCCAAAGGACTGGGAGGAGACAGGAGAGTCCTCATTCCTTCCATTCCCCCTCCCCTCCCATATACCCTTTGTCCTGTGGGCCTCAGGCCCTAGTTGCTTTCTTCCACCCCTCACTCCTGTCCCCCCTCACTCCTGTCCCCCCCTCACTCCTGTCCCCCCTCACTCCTGTCCCCCCCTCACTCCTGACCCCCCCTCACTCCTGTCCCCCCCTCACTCCTGTCCCCCCTCACTCCTGTCCCCCCCTCACTCCTGTCCCCCCCACACTCCTCTCCCCCCTCACTCCTGTCCCCCCTTACTCCTCTCCCCCCCTCACTCCTCTCCCCCCCTCACTCCTCTCCCCCCCCCTCACTCCTGTACCCCCCCTCACTCCTGTCCCCCCCTCACTCCTGTCTCCCACCTCACTCCTGTCTCCCACCTCACTCCTGTCTCCCACCTCACTCCTGTCTCCCACCTCACTCCTGTCTCCCCCCTCACTCCTGTCTCCCCCCTCACTCCTGTCCCCCCCTCACTCCTGTCCCCCTCTCACTCCTGTCCCCCCCCTCACTCCTGTCCCCCCCTCACTCCTGTCCCTCCCTCACTCCTGTCCCCCCTCACTCCTGTCCCCCCTCACTCCTGTCCCCCCTCACTCCTGTCCCCCCCTCACTCCTGCCCCCCCCTCACTCCTGTCTCCCCCCTCACTCCTGTCTCCCCCTCACTCCTGTCTCCCACCTCACTCCTGTCTCCCCCCTCACTCCTGTCTCCCACCTCACTCCTGTCTCCCCCCTCACTCCTGTCTCCCCCCTCACTCCTGTCCCCCCCTCACTCCTGTCCCCCCCTCACTCCTGTCCCCCCCTCACTCCTGTCCCCCCCTCACTCCTGTCCCCCCCTCACTCCTGTCCCCCCCTCACTCCTGTCCCCCCCTCACTCCTGTCCCCCCCTCACTCCTGTCCCCCCTCACTCCTGTCCCCCCCGCTCCTGTCCCCCCCGCTCCTGTCCCCCCCGCTCCTGCCTCCCCCCTCGCTCCTGCCTCCCCCCTCGCTCCTGCCTCCCCCCCCTCGCTCCTGCCTCCCCCCCTCGCTCCTGCCTCCCCCCCTCGCTCCTGCCTCCCCCCCTCGCTCCTGCCTCCCCCCCTCGCTCCTGCCTCCCCCCCTCGCTCCTGCCTCCCCCCCTCGCTCCTGCCTCCCCCCCTCGCTCCTGCCTCCCCCCCTCGCTCCTGCCTCCCCCCCTCGCTCCTGCCTCCCCCCCTCGCTCCTGCCTCCCCCCCTCGCTCCTGCCTCCCCCCCTCGCTCCTGCCTCCCCCCCTCGCTCCTGCCTCCCCCTCCCCTCGCTCCTGCCTCCCCCTCCCCTCGCTCCTGCCTCCCCCTCCCCTCGCTCCTGCCTCCCCCTCCCCTCGCTCCTGCCTCCCCCTCCCCTCGCTCCTGCCTCCCCCTCCCCTCGCTCCTTCCTCCCCCTCCCCTCGCTCCTGCCTCCCCCCCCCTCGGTCCAGCCTCCCCCCCTCGGTCCTGCCTCCCCCATTCACTCCTGTCTCCCCCCTCTCGGTACTGCCTCCGCCCCATCACTCCTGGAACCCCCTCTCTCCTGCCTCCCCCCATCTCCCCCCTTCACTCCCAACCCCCCCCTCACTCCCGTCCAATCTCCCCCCCCTCCAGTCCTCTCTCCACCCCGCTCCCGTTTTCTCTCCCCCCTCCCCCTGTCCTCTCCCCCTCACCTCTCGCTCCCGTCCTTTCCTCCTACCCCCTCGCTCCTGTCCTTCCTCCCCCATCCCCCTGTCATCTGTCCCCCCCTCCCTCTGCCCCCTCCAACTCTTCTGTATCATCCACATGATATCTAGACTGTGTCAAGAAACATGGCTTCAGAGATCCCCAACCTATGTACTTGTGACATTTGGATGTTGGGGATGTATGCAGATACTCCTGATCCGAAGGATATCATATGATGACAGTCTGATTACACTGAATATGCTGTAGGCAACCATGCCCTGTCATGGATACAGCATGTTGCACAATCAATAGACCATTTTGAACATGTAACTTTCATCATATCCTAATAAACATACCAGAACCACCATTATCATTGGTCTGATCGTTTCTCCCCTTTCCTGCACTGATATCTCGTTCTCACTGCTTGTAGCGCCATATTATCATCTGGTGGCGGAAAGTGGAAATATTATTTTTCAGTGTACTCAGTGAGGACACTTGTTAATGAACATCCTAAAATGTCACAGCATCTTGCAAAGTATAGAGCTCACACAGCAGCATCCAGAACACTGTCAGTTTAATTACAATCACTTAAAATGCCTCGGATTGCCTTCTTGTTATGGAAACAGGGTGCTGTTTAGACAGTTTTACACTTCATAAATTCATAATAAAGCTACTGGGACATCTAACAGAGATACCACACTCGTTCAACGATTACTACTCAGCAGGGTTTCTTATCAGCAGCTTGTGTTTATTGTTATTACTGTGTTATAATTATGGTGTCTTCTGTCAGTGTCTTTTACAATATTCAGTGTGTGCGACATCTCTAACCATTCAAACCAGCCATAACAGACTTATTATTCTCCATGAGTTCTATCCATAGCTCATGTTCTAGTAGCTAGCATTGCTGCTTATGTATCATGGGGTCCCAGGTTCGATTTATGGCCTGGTTGGGGTACTTTCTCTGCCCAGTGACTGGGTGTTTGTGCTGTCCTCGTAATTTCATCATCATAATTCTTGACAGTCGCTGCATTGGACTGTGTAAAAATTGGTACTTTGTGCAGGTGCTGATGACCAGGCAGTTGAGCGCCCCACTAACCCATCATCATCCATGAGTTCTCAGAGTAAGAGAACCGTACTTCAACGTGTATTTTAGATAAATGATTTAAGAAGTTCTGGATGACAGTAATATTCATCAACATTACATGATGCAAATTGGTGATACAATTTCAGAAGAGGGCCTGGGGTGGTGGTGGTGGTGGTGGTGGTGGTGGTGGTGCTGGTGGACGAGGAAATGATAATGACAACAGAGGATAGTCAATCACCATGATTCCTGCTTTTATGGTAGGGGAAACTCTTTCAAATGGAGAAATGCACAATCCAAGCAATGTTTGTGCTGGATAATAGAACATTGCTTCGGAGATTGCTGTCCTGTAACTTACTGGTGATGTGATGGGTAGAAATCGAGACATTGTACAAGAAACCAGGTCTACTTTTCCCTCAAGATATTTTAGATGATATTCAACAGTGAAGAAACAAAATCTTGATAATATAAAAATGTTCAAAAGAACATACCTTCTTTGCATGATATTAATTTTTCTGAGTAAAAGCTTTAATAGGCTTTCTTGTATCCACAGCAGTCTCCAACTCTGGCATCAAATGCGTTGACAATATTGCAAATGGCACTTCGCAAACAGCGTTGGCTGAAAGACCAAGTAAAGGGTACGAAGTCCCATTAATCCACCAACACCACTAATTGTACAATAGAGGGGTACTGGAGTATGTAGAGGGTATGTAAGAAACGATTTTTGTTCTAAATGACAGTTCTTTGGTTTGGTAATTGAGAGGACAAAAGAAGGAATAAAGTAGAGGTAACAGCGATAGTGCCAAATATTTTAACAAATGTGTAAACTATCAGCAGTATTACTGTTCAGGCTATAGTATGTGTGTTGATAAAATACATGTGCGTTTCCATCATCACTGCATGAATAGTTCATGAATGTACCTGCCACAAAAAACGTTCTGTGGTAATTATTAAGGATATGACACAAGTACCCAGTACCTACACAACTCTTACATGGAGGTCTCTAAAACAATTCACAAATAATTAACATAAAAATTTATGTATTGTTGAAGTTCTCCAGAAATTCTATTCTTTATCTGGTTTGTGGTTGAGTGGAATAGCATAAAATTCTAATTGTAAGTTTTATTTCTACTACTTTAAGAAATAGAAAGGCATTTGCTTGAAACCTCACTTGCATAGTTTTTGATTACTTTCTTCATTATTTATATTCTGTTACTTCAGTTCCATATCTATGAAAATACTTGTTCTCACTAACTGAGTTAAAAAAAGTTACAATATTTAGTCATTTACTTGTCAACTTCTAGAATCTGACACAATGATACTAGTTACGTTAACAAAACCCTTGTGATCCCAATTAAGAGTTCAAAAGCATTCGAAATTTACCAGATACCATGCCAAACAGAACTATATACCAAACACAATGCAAAAAAGTTAAAACTTAGAACAAAAGAAACCATGGAGCATGTATGCCTTCTGTAGTTTGTGATCTTTCATGTGCAACATGATGCACAAACTGGGGACATGAAAGGCATCACAGTTCTGTTCTGTGGGAAAGGGTTTAACTGCAGGTGGAATTATGGGACCCAGATACTACAGGGGTAACTCACACATCAGCTGTTATCACTGCCACTCGATATGTAGTGTCAGCCTGCAATGTTTAATGGGTGATGTGGTATTTGTGGTTGTATCCTTCAGTCATTTGTGTTCTGCAGTGTCAGGTGAACAAATGTAAAAAGTTTCAAAAAGGCTCACTGCAAATGTACTGGAAAATTTACAACCATTTCAATCTTTTTAGACAGTATTTCCAGTTGTGCAACGCTTCATATAAGTTGCAGTGCCAAAAACACAGTCTGCAAGTATGTCATTCACATTCATTCATTAGTATGCAATTTTTTTCCATAGATTGATGTCATTGATTATTGTTCATGAACAGTCATTATCTACCTGATTAACATCCATACAACATACCTAATCAAAATATTTATGCTTGCACTAGTTCTTGACTTATTGGGAATCAAACAAAAAAATCTGTTTACTAGGTGAAATACATTTATCATTTCCAAAGGTGGAAGTGTTTGCCAGGCACAGCAAAGCCATTTACAGAGCTAAGATAATAGAAGAGAAAAATTTAAAAATCATTTCTCTTAATTAAATCTTTTTTAATGAAAACATGTAACTGAAAATTTTTTTGATACAATTTTATTTCAATTCTCTTCTAAAAATCAATTGGCAGTGACTCATTATTTTTACCTCATCAGTTCCTTCCTTCTGGTGGTATATTATAATTTTAAATCACTAACAGTTACGATATATGTAATTTCTTATGCACTTTTATGAATTCTCGCTTATAGTACTGGATTTATGGACACTAAAATATTTTCTTTCTTGTACGTATATCAATATTTAACATTCTCCTCCTTACTCTTCAGATTGACTCAGTGTACTGGAGGGAGCTGTGGGATATCATGTGAAGAAACTTGCCACCATAGACTGGTCCAGGATGAGTTGGTGATAGACATGAAGTCAACACACGAGTTTGGTACCAATACAGAAGATATGAGTGTTGATAAGAACTGCACAGTTGCCATGCGATATAACTATAGTATGAGGGAAAAGGAATTACATGTATATAGCTGTAATTTCTGCCAACAGAGGTTTCCTTCAAAATACAGATTCATAAAGCATGTGTTTATGCACATTGATGGCATGCAACCACCTTTGTATGTTTGTAAGTGGTGTGGTGACGTATTTGACAGTAATGTTCGTTTGAAAAAACATTTGAGAATGAGTGAGAATAATCATGTCTTAACTACTGGCAACCATGAAAAATATGGCTATAGTGATGAGCATCAAAGCAGTATCTTCTCGGATAGTGAGCCAGAAGTTTCTGTCACAGAACACAAGCTGAATTCATACAAGAAATCATGGAAAGCTGTAAACAGGTCTGCTAGTGACATAGGTAACACACATATGACAAGTGATACAGAGGAAACAAATCATTTTGGAACTTTATCTACAACTGTTAATGTCTGTTCCCAGGGTGATCGACTTACTGCAAACAGAACCCACAAATGTGACATTTGTGGCAAATCTTTTGCTGGGGCAGGCAAACTCAAGAAACATGGATTACTTCACACTGGAAAGAAACCTCACAAATGCGATATTTGTGGAAAATCTTTTGCTTTCCCATGCGATGTCAAGAAACACATATTACTTCACACTGGAAAAAAACCTCACAAATGTGAGATTTGTGACAAATCGTTTGCCCAGTCAGGTTATCTCAAGAAACACGCATTAGTTCACACTGGGAAGAAACCTCACAAATGTGTGACTTGTGGGAAATCTTTTGCTTTCCCAAGCGATGTCAAGAAACATATATTACTTCACACTGGAAAAAAACCTCATAAATGTGAGATTTGTGGGAAATCTTTTGTCTGGACAAGCAGTCTCAAGGCACACAAATTAATTCATACAGGAAAGAAACCCCACAAATGTGAGATTTGTGGGAAATCTTTTGCTTTCTCAAACCACCTCAAGAAACATGTATTACTTCACACTGGAAATAAACCTCATAAATGTGGAATTTGTGGGAAATCTTTTGGTTTCTCAAGCAATCTCAGGAAACATGTATTACTTCACACTGGAAAAAAACCGCACAAATGTGTGATTTGTGACAAATCGTTTGCCCAGTCAGGTTATCTCAAGAAACATGCATTAGTTCACACTGGAAAGAAACCTCACAAATGTGTGACTTGTGGGAAATCTTTTGCTTTCTCAAACGATCTCAAGAAACATATGTTACTTCACACTGGAAAAAAACCTCACAAATGTGAGATTTGTGACAAATCGTTTGCCCAGTCAAGTTATCTCAAGAAACATTTATTAATTCACACTGGAAAGAAACCTCTCAAATGTGATATTTGTAACAGAAGTTTCACTCAATTGGGTACTCTCAAGACACATGCATTACTTCACATCAGAAAGAAACTACAAGTAAGTGTTAGTTCATGTAAATAGGTTTTCCTGGTCGGTGCCCTCAAGGCCTGTAAAATAATGGATGAAGCAAGGGGACCATAAATTGTAATGCCAGTGAAATAACGTAAAAATGTGGTATAATTGTGAAACAATGTGCAGTAATATGTACTACAGAGTGGTAACAGATAATGTGACAATATAAAAATCTATATCTGCAGCTTGAGATGTCAAGAAACTGTATTACTAAATACTCAAGAAACATGAATCAAATGTGTTTCTGTCATTAACACTGCTGTTTTTTCGTATCAGTCTTGAGACAAGAAGATTGTGTATTGTGATAAATCCATATGTTTGTTAGTAATCATACGTACCATGCAATATTCAGTATAAGGCCAAGGATAGGTGATGACTTGCTGCTTATTATTCCAAACATAGCCATCATGTAGTACTTGTAACTCTGCATTTTAGAAACAATGACATCAAAAATATATTCATGGCACTTCCTTCACTCAGGCTAGTAAACTCATCACTGGAGAAACATGATTATGGCAATTATTTTACTCAGATGTATTTTCTCAAGAGGTCTGCTGTATGTGACATTAATAGAGTGTACATTTATGTTCTGTTAGTACTAATCCTGCATTACTAAATGTAACGACAAATACAGCAACCTGCTTAATATCATGTTTGTCCGCCTTTGGAACACAATACTTCGACAGTTCTACATGATATGGACTTCACATGTCGTTTATGTGTGTGTGGATGTATGTTGTACCAGTTGCATTCCACACGTTCAGATCAGCTACATAGTGTGGTCGAGATAGGTACCATGCTACTCAGACGACTGTGGAGTCGTTCTGCACATGTGACATGGACAGTTATCCTGCTGGAAGATGCCTTCACCATGGGAGAGCACATCAGTATTGAAGGAATCTATGCAGTAGCAATAAAGGTCACATAGTTGGCAACTGTCATGATGCCTTCAATTTCTACCAGATGTCCCAAAGGAGCCCCAGTGACTGTCCCCATAGCGTAATGGGCCCTCCACTTAGTGCCATTCACCTAGATGATAGCATATCTGGACATGGCAACTGACCTGGTGTAATAGGAAATGTCACCCATCCTGACAGTTGACATTTGCATTGACCTTCATTATAGCCTCAATGATCCCTTGCCCACTGCAGTTCCAATTGAACATTTTGGTGGATTGGTATGGAAACATACAGTGACCATATGTCGTGTAACCCTATGTTCAACAATGTACATGGAATTGTGGGTTCAAAAACGTGTATGGCTCCTCAAGCATTGTTGTCCGTAATTAGATATGCCACATATTGCCACATCTCCAGCTTCACAGAGCAGGCAAGCCTCTGACCTCCATGATTTGTGATAAAGGATAGGTGTATTACATGTTTTTATAAGGTTATCGATTTATCACCTTTCAGCCACTTTCCACAGCTGTTCACAAAAGGAGTATGGATCCAGCCTACCAGCTTCACCACTTTTGAGGTGCTAGTTCCCAACTGCAATGCCACTGTAACCTGCCCTTTGCTAAAGTCACTTATGTCATTGGATTTATGTGTTCGTGACCCATCTAG
The DNA here is from genome assembly GCF_023864275.1 of Schistocerca cancellata. Taxonomy (NCBI): domain Eukaryota; kingdom Metazoa; phylum Arthropoda; class Insecta; order Orthoptera; family Acrididae; genus Schistocerca; species Schistocerca cancellata. Next base: position 154,423,139 of record NC_064636.1, read on the forward strand.
TTGGTAGAACAATTTCTTGTTAATTTCTGGTCTGCTTATGTGCGTGTAATCTGCTTATTGCGTCATGAAATTACAACATGTGGCATTCATTCTCCTCACAGGCAGTATTCATGACATTTTTGCTCATCAGTGCATCTTCACATAAATGGGTCAGATGCTGAAATGTGTAATCTAATAAATATTCTTGGTTGCCATTTACACCAGTGCACAATAGCTATATATTTTGCGAATATGTTTGGTTTCATAAAGCTCTGTACATGATTGGAGGATAATGTAGATAAATGTTATGCACCAAAGCTCTTAATTATTTTTTCAGCATTTAGTACCATGTTAGTTATACACAAATTGAAATAGGTAAGAAAACATTAGGTCTTACGATTTGATTCCAGTTTCTCGTATACGCAACAACAACAACACTTGGGAGAGCTCAGAACGTGAGTACTAAATATTTCTTGCGTTTTATTCAAAAATGTTTCCATTGTGGATAGTTTCCTTAATTTCTGTAAATAAACATGACGTTTTTGGATATCTGTATTCATGTTCATATTTAATTTCAGAATGATTGTTTTTATTTTTGATTTCCTACCTATTTGTTATTGGTGAAAGTGGTTTAGTATGTCCAACCACACATGTAACAACTGGAGATAATTATAATTAAGTGATTGGCACTGTTTTGTTTTTCTACACTTCAGCTATGACACTTTGTACTGATGTGATTACATTTTATTCCATCTTTCTCATGATAACACATCCACAACTGCTGTATGGATTATTCAACATCAACATACATTTGTATTAAATATTATTTTCTAATAAAAGGAAAGGAAACCAGGTTTCTGGACAATAGCCTTATATTCCGATGAATCTGAAAATACACTACTAAGTGTGGTGAGGATACATATTATGAATCTCTAAGAAAAACAGTAAAATTTGTAGCAATGTGTTCAAAAGATACACAGTATGGACTGAATATCTCTGTGTGTGCTAAAGATAGGTCATATAACATTTCTCTGGTACACGAGATGTAAGCAGAAAATAAACATATTCAGTGGTTGTGTGGAAAACTACCCAAAGAACTCAGTCTACATAAACACAATAGATACCCATAAATTAAGGAATGTAACTGCACCTAATAAAATCATAGCCTAAGTTAATCATGACAGAATAAACTTTTGCACCAGAATGGTCAAGGACAAGTCAATTTTAGGATGTGGATTCAATACAAAAGGAGGTTTAGCTCAATAATATTGATAAGATTGATTATTTTTCCTATAATCTCTGCAGTTTGTAGTATAAAAGTTAAAAATTACAAAATTATTGAAGGATACATTACAAATGGGTAATACAGCCATAATAAACTAATCTCCTTAAGACAACTGTACCAGTATCATTGTTTTATTAAATCTTATTTCATGTACTTAATTGATATTGATTCTTAAGTAATATGTTATTGGTTTGGTCCTTAGCTAAGTGGAATTTAATGTTCTCACATGTTGCAAACTGACAAAATTATACAATGGAAACAAACTAATACATATCAGCATCCCATCTAATGCTTACTTGTAAACGAATAAACGAATCATGACTGAATTGTGCCAGGATCCAAAATCCACTTAAATATTAAATTACCCAACAGCTGCTGCTCATGCACCAAGTGATCTCAATGGTTCACAATATCTTTGATTGCATATGATCCATATAATCGTTCTGAGGACAACTACAGTGACTGGAAGAGAGATGACACTGGGTCAACCACTCTGTATAGGTATTCCAGGTTACTCCTCTCAGTGATGTGTGCAGTGCCGTGGTCAATAGTAACTTGCCATTTTCCCAAGCTAGTATTCATCAGTGGTTTGCAGAAGGCGAGTCTTTGATTTTTGGTTGTGTACACAGGCCGTCAGTTGGGTGCTGGCACAAAAAGTGTTTCAGGCAAATTAGCAGAAAAGTTCAAAGCTATAGTCTGTGTAAGTAAAATGAGCAGGTAATCTAATGGTGGGTGTGATACATATATAATAAGAACGTTGAATAAAAGTCTACCATTGGAGAAACTCATTAAGTCTGAAGTGTAAATGCATGGTCACAGCAGAGAACTGCTACTATAGTTGACTGTGCTACCAAATACAGTAATCTGTTCTCATTGGGCCTGAATAAAAATTTGTGCTTTGCCTCAACAGTGTGAGAGCAAGGGAATTCTTTAGTTTCCTCTAAAAGCAATGCAGTTTCACATTTAACGACACTAGTGCAGAGTAATAAGGTAGGATGCTTGTAATAATTAGTGTTAATGCACAGTTGAATCTGGAACTACATGACAGTCTAATGGACACCCCTTGCAAACAAACAGGATGTCCGTTTGCCAAACATGGCGTTCATAATTAGTTACACAGGTGACAGGGAAAGAGAAGGTGATAACACTCAAATTTGCAACTGGTGCAAGTTACCGATTGGGATATCTGTATGTTTAACACATCTGTAGATGGTGACAGTTATATAGTAGCAGGAGTGCAATAATATGGCAAGGTTGATACCTACATGAAGTAGATTATTTGCATGTGTACTGATGCATGAAATGAAGTATTAGTTATGGTTTGCTGGAAGCTTTCATTGGGCACTAAGTTAGGGCTGAGTCTCTGTTGCAGTCTTGGATGAAAGGTAGTGTGCAGGGTGTTAACATGCAACTGTTTTATGGGTGTTATACAACAAGATCTGTAAGGCTTTGGTTACTTCCAAAGTAGCTGTCAGTTTGCACAGTTCCCTGTGTATTAAGTCACGCTGGTTCGCGTTTTTAAGTTCCTAATATTGCAGTATTAACACAGTGGCTGTATTATGAATTTGTCGGTTGTTAGCCAAAATGTTGTTTTCAGTGTGACTGAGCTGCACATGCCAGCATACTAGGATTTCGTTATACTGCGTAACAAAGAACGGAGCTCGCGGGAACTTTATCACAGCAATCAGCATCAGTCTGAGCAGGGATACCAAATTTGTTTTCAACACAGCTGCACTTCCATTAAACAAATGTGCATAGCATTGTGGAGTGGTACTGTGACTGGTTGTTCACAGATGAACATTGTCTGTAGTTCAGTGAAGGAAAATTAAATCAGAGGGAAAAGACATAGATGGTAGTACACATCGGTCGTTTCCGCTCGCATGCTGCAAGAGTTAGCACTCATGTAGAGGCAATTGCAACAGGGTACCAAGGTTCAATGGCTTTGCAGTCAATATGATTAATCAGCAGTATTTATAGCCTGTCACAGGTGCTAGTTGTCTTGAAACTTTGCACAAGTTTGGCGTTTATTATTCTTTCGAAAAAATGGTTATGGTTTATGTTAAGTAGGGCTGAATGTTGAGAGGACTGAATACACAGCCAGTTGTTTTTGGCATGCTTTTAGAAACAACAGAAGACGTTATAGCCCGGTATATTGCAGAATTAGGTCAACATTTGGCCAATGTGTATGATTTACTGTAGTTGTGCTAATTCTATACTTTGTTAGGAAACCAAATGTGAGTTTCTAAACCCCACTTACCTGAAAATGTAATGAGACTGAAACCACATCTTGTGTCTATTATGTAAACTGGCGTGAATATGGAGATGTTAGATTTAGGACAGGGATGTCAAAATAGGAGCCAGTAGACCTACCCAGTAGTGATAACTTCCTTGGTGAGCTACGGGAAAGAATAGAGGATTAGCTGTTACGAAAATGGCCAAACCAGCTTTGTCAGTAACGAAATTAAAGTTGAGAGTATTGGTTACATTTATAATTATAATGTATTACAATATGAAGGATGGTGCAATAAGAATGGTAGGTGAACTAGGAACGGAATCATGATGAACTGTCCAAGCTCATGATGTCTCAAGCAAACTGACATGTTGTGCACCACACAGAGTAGCCTATGTAACGAAATGAAAACAGGTTTTCACAATGGCCAATTTTTCAAAAGGGTTGTAGTCTTATGACTTTTAAGGGACCTAACTGGTTTATGCCAGTCCTAATTAAATTAGGTGATAAATACAGATGGCAGAAGATGACAATATGAAGTGGAAAACAAATATATTAACAGGAAAAGAGGTGACATCATGCACTACAATTAGTGAAACTTACATTTAATCATAAAGGGAAGCAAAAGGAAGGGCAGAAGCTTGTTGCTAGATGAATCAGACGTTTTTCATCATCTCTTCAGCCTATCAAGGTGTAATGAACTTACGAGTGGTAGGAATCAAAGTTAGTGTAGTCCTGGCATATAAGATTTGTGTCATGAAGCCATAGAATTTTATTCTGCTGCTATAAAGGCATGTCAAAGCTAAAAGTGGTAAGGGAAGGTGAAATGAGCAGAAACGCCTATAGATACGTAAGGTAAGTAAATGAGTTAAAAGAGGCAAAGCATTTAAAGTTTTTCTCAGTGATGCAGTGCTGGAAAGTGGTACATTAACTTTTTAGGTGTGTAAGGCACTGGGGTGTGTCGAACTGTATAGCTATTTAGAGTGTACTACATGTGAATGCAAAATGTGGTACGTATCAGTGGAAATAAAAGGATCCCAAAATTAACCTGTATCAGTAATGTATCCAGATACACAGATATTTCGGTTAGTGACAGATGGCGAAGCACAGAGCAGTTGAACAGTTTGCATGAAGCATTCTAAATCTTTCCATAAACGGAATTGTGGTCATCAGATGAGTTTGCATTTACGTCATCAAAATAGCACAGCCTAACTGGCAGGTAAAACACTTTACTGGAGGGACAAATGCCCAAAATTGTGGGTTAGTGAGTATTTAATTAGAGTATGAGCGTAATTGATAACATTGGTGGTGGCCACGTTGGGAAAAGACTTCATTATTCATATTTCTTCTTGAAGGAGTGAGCAAGGCTGAAGTTGGTGTGGTGCTAGGTGCATCAGCCAGGAAGTGCTTGGGAAATGTGGTTCTGTACTGCTGAATGCCTTATTTTATTCGATGGAGGATGTAGATAATGTCTGAGGTCCCCTCTTGCACAATGGCGTCGAGTAATGTAGGACAAGTGTTCATAAGCAACAATGGAGGTTTCAGTATTATAAAAATGTATTAAACAGATAGATACCCAAGGGCAGATCAGTGTTCAAACTGGAAACAATGTGGAACATTATTGCCTATGTACACATAGTATTCAAAGCAGTGTCAATGGTAGGTGAAACATTGAGTCAAAATAACACAGTAGTGTAGGAATTAGAGATAGTTACGCACTCAGGGAACACTCTGTAAGTGTCTAAGGGCGAACATTGTGTTTCATAGGTTTTTGTGTTGGGTGTGAGTGAGTGGAGCCACTACAATCCTAATTGAGGTACTGTAGTTCTCAGTGTGCGAGTGGGTCACGCATGTTTTTGTGTGACAGCAAGATGACAGATGGTAGAACGGACCATAGTACAAAGACGAATCAGAAGTAAGTGCAATGACCAGACAAGGGTCTCTTTGATCGCTAATCGCACCATGTTAGGAGGACGCCCCTGGAGGTACCAGAAGGCCAAGCAACATCCTCCTGTCTCATTTGCATGGGATAGATGTTGAAAGACACTAGCTGCCCATCTAGCGAGTCCCATTGGTGCCTCTCACACACAAATTGTTGAGCAGTTAATGATATGGAATACACAGGAGGGTTGTACATCGAACAAGGCATGTCAAATTTCTCACATTATATCGTTGTTTAATGTTAAATGTAAGTGGTTGTAAGAGCAGTGCTATTATCTTTCAGATTACGATGCACACAGGAAGCAGTTCTAAACTAGATGGTATCACCTTTTTGGGCGTTGCAATTGAAACATACCATACGAATATCTTAAAAGAATGACCAAGGTCAGATAGTTCTCTTATGGAGTGGGAAGTCGATAATTAACGGGGCATCATCTAATTCGTGAACCACATGAATGGAGTGACTATATTGCAATTGCCAGGATATATGGGACAAGATGATGTGAATAAATATGGGTAGAATTAATGGGGGCCAAGACGAAGTGCTTAGCGATAGTCCTGTCACTGCTCAAACACTTACTGTTAGACACCTGATGTGCCAAATCATTCCTATAGAAAATAACAGTGGCTCCTTGCTTAACTAACCAATTGAGAGGCGGCACATACCATGCAGTAAGTCTCTGGGGAATAGCTAAAGTGGACACTGCAGCAAGGTAGCAGTGATAACTCTGTAGTATTGGCTTCAATAGTGAAACAGAACTATGAATGCTATGGTACTAAGAAAGTGACATGGTCAAGATGAGCTCGGACTTGTACCTTCTTAACGGAAGAAGGATAACAGAACTGATTCAGGGACATGGTAGCAGGGACAGGAATAACAGGGAAGGTTACGAAGCTAACTGCAATGATATGTGACTACAGAATTTCTCCAGAAGTAGAGGATGACTGTTCGTCACGCATTAGCCGTAATGTAAGAAACCATGTCATTGAGAAGTTGTCCCTATTCCTCCTTGTTTACTGAGAATGAGAACCAATGACATTACATGGATTTCTTAGCAGATAGCCAGGTTGTAAGAGGCTAGCACAATCTTCATTATAACGTGCCAGCACTATTGGATTGTCTAACGGCAAAATGGTGCAAGTATCGATACATGCATATGTTTATTCAAATCTGTAGGGTTGTATCAAAATTATGTCCACTTGGACATTTACCATTTGTAATACAGGCAACTACTACCAGGTCTTGTGAGAACAAGTCGTTTTAATTATGACTAGACATCTGAATAGTGGTAGATGCAGTAGAAGCGCAACTACAATTAAGAAACACTACTATATTACTTGGCCAGAGAACACGCAGCATAGTTCACGATACCAAAAGTGGATGGAGGGATAACATACGTCACTGTAGTGCACATAATAAGTAAGTTTTCCCTGGAGGATATTAAATCACAATTACTGGGTTACCCATAAAAGAAAGAAATAAAATCATTATTGCATAAGAATGATGCACATTGACTGATCAAGAGTATTTCAAATGAAACACTGTGATGGAGCTTAAAGGAAAGGAATCTACCACATAATAGTATAGCAAACGAGCTTACTGGTTTTGGCTAGTCTCGGGGGAGAGTGACTACCATGACATCATTTCTATCACACATGAAATATAGTAAACAAAATACAGAAAAAATTACACAAAATTTAAAAAGAGGTACTCACAGAAATATTTTAAGTGAAACGTAAATGAACATTTATGAATGGCATGCTTTCAGAGTAACTGTCACACTGACAAGAGCAGTTAGCCCATCACTATGTAATTACAACAATCAATGCATCTACCCTTCTTTGCAGAACCGTAAGTCAGTTTTATTCACCCATATGACAGTGAAGGTGCTACTGTTGTTTGAAATTGTTTGTCTCTTAACTTCATATAGAACTCCGCATAATTAAACGTTACCTTTCACAAACCATTGCTGGGAAACTTCATTTGACACCTTCTGTGTCTTTAGCGCCTTTCAAGTATCATTGTTTGGTGATGAGGTTAAGTCATTTGTGACACAGAAGTAGTATATAATTCAACTATGCTTTCTTTCTCCTGACCTACCATTGATAGCCTATATTTTTAACATGCTGGATTTAGGGCTTCGACATGTAACAGTGTCTTCTGACAATGGACTTACTTGTGATATTCAGCATTACCCGTCTGAAGTCAATTGTAAATTAGATGGAGAATCGAGGAACGTGTAGTTTTTAAATGCGTAATACATTTCCTATAACTGCATACGGCAAAATACGTAACCATAAATCGCTTGTTTCACCAGATCAATCCACGCGAGTTATGATACATTCCACCACTTATTACGAAGACGAGGATTTATTTTTGTTGTGTTATTCATTACATACAAAGAATATAGATCATCTGGCGTGCAAAGATGCTGCCAAACAGTAACGTATGCTACACTACATGCTTGCATTGTCTTGATTACTAGTAAAATGTTGCAGTGCGAGTTATTCTTTGTCTACAAAAGACTAACACAACTTCCAGATAATATTGTTTTATACAACATAACTTCCCACTAGTGTATACTACGAGAGTCTTGGGTAATTTCAAATAGCTGTGGTATGCATATTTTAGGCGAGTGTGTCAAGTACATGATCTCTGTAGGTTACTCAGGCATGAATTAGTCTTTAGTGTTACCTCCAAACACTTGATATAGAGGTCCTCTGGTTGTTGCAAATTTGATTCCTAACTGTTATATAAATGAATGCACTTACCTCTTGTCTCTTCATGTATTTAATGAAGAAGTTTACTTGCCTCTTGTGGACAGGAGAACTATGAATATCAAAGAAAATTTTGGTAGTAAAGCGGAAATATGATAGTAAGTGGAAATTTAGTGTATGTTTTCTTTCGTACGAAACTCGGCAAAAGAAAAATATTTATTGCTGTAAAGAAAACATTCCATTAATAGCAACTACTGGAAAAACACTTTATTACTTGATGTCTCCAATTATATACTTCACTTCAACGCTGCTTGTGAGCTGGTTAAGTAAAACATTCTTCTACCTCAGAACTATGATTCTCTTCTTGTAACAATGTAGTACTGATTAAACCTCGTTTGCAATAGTGTAAATGCGTTCGTAAAAAGTCCATTTCACATGAAGTAAAATCTTTAGTGTAGAAAATGCAAAACTCACAGTTATTTCGTGTATCACCACAGTGTGTTTCTCATTTAAAGAAACGTCTAAAGCTTTACTGAGTAACATAGTAACCTCATGATGATGTTGATAGTACCCCCTCACATCATCTTTTACTGGAACATTATTGTTATAAGACAACCGATCTCTCTAAACTCTTGTGCACTGTATAAGCAATTACACTACTGGCCATTAAAATTGCTGCACCACGAAGATGACGTGCTACAGACGCGAAGTTTAACTGACAGGAAGAAGATGCTGTGATATGCAAATGATTAGCTTTTCAGAGCATTCACACAAGGTTGGCGCTGGTGGCGACACCTACAACGTGCTGACATGAGGAAAGTTTCCATCCAATTTCTCATACACAAACAGCAATGGACCGGTGTTGCCTGGTGAAACGTTGTTGTTATGCCTCATATAAGGAGGAGAAGTGCGTACGATCATGTTTCCGATTGTAGCCTATCGCGATTGCAGTTTATCGTATCGTGACATTGCTGCTCGCGTTGGCCGACATCCAATAACTGTTAGCAGAATATGGAATCGGTGGTTCAGGAGGGTAATACGGAACGCCGTGCTGGATCTCAACAGCCTCGTATCACTATCAGTCGAAATGACAGGCATCTTATATGCATGGCTGTAACGGATCGTGCAGCCACGTCTCGATCCCTGAATCAACAGATGGGGACGTTTGCAAGACAACACCCATGTGCACGAACAGTTCGACGCCGTTTGCAGCATCATGGACTATCATCTCGAAGACCGCGGCTGCGGTTACCCTTGACGCTGCATCACAGAGAGGAGCGCCTGCGATGGTGTACTCGACGACGAACCTGGGTGCACGAATGGCAAAACGTCATATTTTCGGATGAATCCAGGTTCTGTTTACAGTATCACGATGGTCGCATCCGTGTTTGGCGACATCGCGGTGAACGCACATTGGAAGCATGTATTCGTCATCGCCATTTTGGCGTATCACCCGGCGTGATGGTACGACGTGCCATTGGTTACACATCTCTGTCACCTCTTGTTCGCATTGACGGCACTTTGAACAGTGGACATTACATTTCAGATGTGTTACGACCCGTGGCTCTACCCTTCATTCGATCCTTGCGAAACCCTACATTTAGCAGGCTAATGCACGACCGCATGTTGCAGGTCCTGTACAGGCCTTTCTGGATACAGAAAATGTTCGACTTCTGCCCTGGCCAGCACATTCTCCAGATCTCTCACCAATTGAAAACGTCTGGTCAATGGTGGCCGAGGAACTGGCTCGTCACAATACGCCAGTCACTACTCTTGATAAACTGTGGTATGGTTTTGAAGCTGCATGGGCAGCTGTACCTGTACACGCCATCCAAGCTCTGTTTCACTCAATGCCCAGGCGTACGAAGGCCGTTATTGCGGCCAGAGGTGGTTGTTCTGAGTACTGATTTCTCAGGATATATGCACCCAAATTGTGTGAAAATGTAATCACATGTCAGTTCTAGTATAATATATTTGTCCAATGAATACCTGTTTATCATCTGCATTTCTTCTTGGTGTAGCAATTTTAATGGCCAGTAGTGTACTTCTGGTCACACTTTAATCATTTACACTATCTCTGCTCTCGTTACTTTGCTGTTAAAATACAGTATTTTGTAATACAGCAAGGCGCACTCCTATTTTAGAAAGCAATTCCTGCTACTTCTTGCATAAAAAAACTGCAAAAGAATTATGGCAAAATTAGCCTCAAGTGGAGACTGGTTCTACAGTATAGCACAATTCGTTTGCACTAGTGAGTCAAAATACCACATGAAACTCGTTCAAACAAACAGTACCTCAATCCCATGACCTCTGGGCATAAGGGTGTTTATTTCTCAAGGCATACTGAGGATATGCTGACAACAACTTGTCCTTTTCTTCCTGCATTTCTGCATGATAGTACATGCGCGTTCTTATAAATTATTTTGAGTTCGACTAAGTGACACTGCAGAGGATGGCAGAACTTGAACATGGTACAGCTGTAACCAGTCAGAATGTACTACCACTGTATGGTCAGACAATGAATATCTGCATTGACAGAAGTCACTCATCTGATGGAATAAGGGGTTTCGTATTGAGGCATGAATTTCTTAGTCTTCCCCTTCTTAATCATGGGCTTACGAATCAAAAGTACGTTCCCAGGTTTATACTGAGAAAGCACAGCCCCTTTGTTACGAGGGTTCATCTTGTTTCTGGGTAGCTTGTATTTATTTTGCTTTATCTGCTTCCAGATAGGCTTGAGGTGACAACTTCTGCCAGATCTCTGACAGATGGGAGTTTATAATGTTCAAATGGGGAGCTCATAGGCCTCCCATATACTTCCTCTTAGGATCTATACCTAGTTGATTCACGTATATGACTATTTTATGCAGAAGTTACATAGGCGACCTACCTGTCCCAGTCACTGAGTGGTTTATGTAGTAAGACAAAATCCGAACTGTTGTTTGATGTACACATTGGAGGTGGCTGTTAGCTTTTGGATGGAAAGGAGTGTTTCTCAGATGTTTGATTCATAGTAATTTGTACACTTGTAAAAACAGGATGTACATAAAATTAATCCTCTGTTCAGTCAAAATATGATCAGGACTTCCGAATGATAAAACTTAGCTATTGACAAAGACACTTGTTACTGTTCCTGTAGTAATATCTGCAACGTGTACTAGAATTACATATCTAGGAAAAGATCAGTGATAGATAGGATGTATTTATTATTTTGTGAGGTCTGTGGGAACGGTCTGACAATGCCTAATACAACATTCTGAATCGGGTTTGTAACGTCTGTAGCCCCTAGAAGTGTTAGCAAGGCAATGTAAGTTTATGGTGGGACTGACCTCTGACCACAAGGCAAGTAGTTTTGTATGTACTTCTGAACATCAGTCTGTCTATCTTCCCATCAATGCCGTGTGTATATTCTGGCACTCATGGCTTTTTGTCCATTATGACACACATGCAAACTGTCGTGATACTGAGCTATTATACATGCTTGCAATTCTTTCTGCAGGTATGGCTCTGTTGCTCAGGGGGATTTATGTGGCATAGAATATAATGAACTGTGACAAAATGTGGAAGAGAATTGTACCAGTGACACTGTACATCTCTCAGTTCTTCTATTAAAACATTGTCAGTCTGAGTCATTTTGACCAGATGGCTCAGTGCATCAGCATTCAGGTGTCAACATCCTGGTTTGTGGTATACGTCATAATCCTATTGCGATATTTTTAATGCCCAACTAGTCAAATGACTGCTGGGATCCTATAAACTGAGCCTCTACAAAATAGCAGTATAATCAGAGATCACAGAGAATTTTCTTCTGTGGAGATAACATCTGAAATAGTTGACTCCGAATTCAAGTGCTAGAAATTATTCTTGACAAAGACTGATAGCATGTTTGAGGTGTCTGTTCAAAGGATAAAACCTTTTCAGAATCAGTATATTAATACTGTGAACCTGTCAAATCATATTTAAGTTTCCTCATAGCCAGTTCAAATCCCTTTGTCCGCTTAAGCACTGCACCTTACTTTAACAACTTCGTTAATCGTTTGGCTGTCATAGCATAATCCTTTACCAAGACGGTAATAGCTAGTGAGGCCAAGAAAAGTTGCATTTCCTTAATGTTAGTGTGCCTGAAAGAGTCTCAACTGCTTTGGTTAGCAATGGATCTGTCTTAACCTCATCTGAACTGATAATATGACCCAGGTATTCAACGTTTGACTGTGCAGAACAAAAACTTTAAATTCAAATATGTGTGCTGTAACCTTGATAAAACGTACCTCAATCTCACGAAACGTTCCTCGGTACTCCTTTAAAATTTTATATCAGCCAAATACACTAAAGACGTTGTTGGCTTCAATCATCTTAATAACAAGTCAGCGAATCTTTGGAAAGTGACAGGCGCATTTATAAAGCTGAAAGGCATGTTTAAAAACTCATACAACCCTCATGGAACCAAAAATGCGGTTTTATAGGTATTCTGGTGCAATCGGAATTTGGTGGTAATTATAATACATGTAAAAGGTAGTAAAATACCTACAGTTTCCCAGTATGTCCAATGTTTCTTCGATATGGGGTAGAGGGTAGGTATCAATGGTAGTTACCTTGTTTTCTGCTTGTACATTAATGCATAGGCGATAGGGTTTTGGGTACCACAGCGCTAGGGACCAAGCAAGGGTTCGCAGAGGATTGATCTATACCTGCAACCAACTGATGTTGCGTAACATCCTGACCAATGGGTTGTAGATAAAATGGGAATCCGTCCAGTTCTGAGCCTGTCCAGTTTCGTCAGTGACTGACATATACTGCGGTTTCTCGAACAGCCAAGCATATTCCTTTAATACCGAGTACAAAAGATTTCACTGACACTGGCAAATGTGCTAACTTCTCATAGACCTGATTTTTAAGTAAGGTCGTTACTGTGCAAATTCTTCTTCTGTCAGGTGTTTCTTGCTCTTACACTTTAACCTATTTTCACACTGAAATTCTTCCTCTACAACTTCCTCAGCACTAGCAGGTATTGTTCCGCGTGTAATCTCTATATCTTCTTACCGAAAGACATCAGTAAGTACTAGGGCACAAAACTTTTTTACCAATGTCTCTATTTTATTTACACTTCTTCTCACTTGAAACAATGACCTGTAGACAACGTTGTTTAGGCAGAGTGTATCAACGAGAAAGTCCACTCTAGGCAGCATTTGGATTGTGAAGTCTGTCCTGTGCCACTGCTGATTGTTACCAGTTGTGTAAGTTTCAAATGCGCATGTGTGTGGTTCTGTTGGAGGTTGTGGAAGAGGCCTCATTCCACAAATTCCTAGCGATTGAGGGTCGCGAGTTCCACCAAAATAGTTACCTCACTGATTCGAACATTATGTGTCCCTTCCCTAGACTGACACTGAAATCCCTTCTGCATCTTCTCCCAACTTTCCTAACAAAACCATAGTTCTTACCATGCATCTGCAGGTTTACAAAATATATTCATGTGGCAGTGTTACTTCTTCTCTTAATCCACTAATGTAACAGCGCAACGATTTAAGTTCACTCTTATCGTTAAGAGAAACAAATAATGCTCTAATTTGAGTCCCTGTTTCTACTGACACTTTGGCCTCTAAAATTATGTTAACCACCTCATTTACACTTCTGCCTTGGGCTGGGCTTCAGAGAAAGGTAATTAAAAACATTACCAAGGGCTGCCCTGAAAGTTCCGTAAGTGGTCTACTGGTTTGGGATTTAGGTTTCGAACCCTGTTACATCTGGGGCAGATGCTATTGAAGGTGTTGTCGCATACACAGGTGACATCCTAGTAGGTGTGTCTGCAGACTCCAGGGCAAGACTTAATGCAAAGGCGAGCGATGTACTTGCTCAGATGGAACGTCAGTGCAAGAGCAACAACTTTTCATAAAACCACATACATACTTCTGAAGCGAAGGCTTTCTCTTATTAGGAATCCTTCCCTGAGGCTTGACGGAATATCTGCACAATGCATCACTGCTAGTAGGTATTTAGGCTTTCTTCTAGTCGAGGAAAGAAACTGTCTAGATCATTAAAAATCTGTTACTCAGAAAACGGCCATAATTATGCATATTATTGCCTATACTTGGACTGCTGACTATAAATTATCATGTCATGTGGTGTGGTCATATCACGAAGCTAACTTCAGCACTATAACTTAGACTATGGAACAACAAAACAACACTGCGACGAATTCAGTGCAGCATACGTCTGCAGCTCGCTGTGCCTTTCGCACTACACCTGTAGAGGGTTTATTGGTGATAATCGGATATATCCGATGGGTATCGAGACATGTTACAGAGCAGCGCTGTTTTGGTTAGATTGTGAGCAATATGATCATGTGTATGAGATAACAGGTATGCATAACACTGATAAAAGATATTTATGAGCCTGTAAGTTAGATGAATAGCAGTCTGATAGGGACACGAGGAGCACTACAAGGAGTGTTTAACGCATATTGTCACGCATCATGAACAGATTCAAACTGCACGAGGAGGTATGGGGCACAAGGTCGAGGTCGAAGTCACGATCCATATCCCAAACGTCTGCACCATGTGAGATGTAGTAACACACGAATCTGTGAATGTAGAGAGGAAGATTATGGTGATCATGTCGTTCTCAGATGTCCCCTATTTCAGGTAAAGAGAGATTGCGGATAATTAGACTGCAATCTGCAAACAACAGCAAGTGAGCAAAATTTTAGGTCTAAAGCCAGTATGATTTCACATCAGATATCCAAAAGGCAATTGCTTAACTTTCAGTCTACTAGATCAAGTGCACGCTCTGAGTATCAAAAAAATGTCAACAGTTCACAAAAGCATTTTCTCAGTTATAGATAATAATAGGCGCATACACATGTAATTAAGTGACCATCCACATGGGTATACATTGACTTTAGAATTGTCGAAGCATGCACATACCAGTGTGGGTGATGTAGAATAGTGTATCCACAATAGGTTTAGAAGTAGCTGTAGATAGTTGCAAACCTGAGGTTCTTAAGATCCTGATTTAATTCCCCTTATTTTACGTTTTTTTAAAATTAATTCTTATTTTTCTACTGTTCTGTTTCAATTTTACTTTAATATTACCAGTGGTTGCTGTTAACATGATTTACTACTACATATATGACATGAAACATTGTATGTCACCACTATTAACCAAAAATGTATGACCTGTTTAGAGTTTCCAGAAAACAGATCTAAGATTCGTAGTAATAAACTGAATTGAACTGAACTGTATTGCTTCAATTATTATTGCATTTTATAATGCATCAACATATTAAACGTACTTACGTCTGTCATCTGACAACTTTAACCTCACTATGTTTGGCAAAATTCCATTCGGCCAAGTCCAAAGATGCCACAGATCGTGAACATTTTGTAAGGAAGTAGTAACACTTCCATTCTGCTTTCCCGAAAAGTAGACGTAAAAGAGACTGCAGGAAAGCTGCTTGCAATGGTTGCTACAGATGCTGCAGAACTAGCTTTACGGGTTCCTGAAAAACTTGGAGCTGTCCGACAGGCACTGTGCTCAGTTTAATCCCTTTTCGCCAGTTCTTCACATTATTCCTGTAACACTAACTTTTGCCAGGTAAGTATATTGATATGTTCAGTTGGCGTATGGAAAGGGGCCGTGTTGGCATTCCCAGCAGCGGCTACTTCGGTCGCTCTTGCACTCGAATCCCCCCAGAAGGAAAAACAGTTACTTGAAAACCACGTAACTTTGTCAAGATATGTGTCACAATATTCGAATGGAAATTAGGTCCTAACTACAACGATTTACAACGTCGGCAACTCACAGAGAAGTGGCAACTGAGTATAAGTAAGCATGGCTAGCGGGACTTACTTTAAATTTTCGACAGGGAAAGGTGCGCCAGCGACGGCATCGACGTCAATAACGGCACGTCGACGGCAGGGACGGCGACCAGGATCCTTTAAAATGTGGCACCGACCCGCGGTGGTCACTGGAACTCTCGCTGAATGAAGGCATAGCGACGTATGCGGCGGCTCGGGCGGGGCGGCCACCCACAACGATGTGGCGGCAGTGTGGCCTAGAGGATGTGCCCCTGTGGTCGGAAAGTTGGGAAGCAGCGGCCCACGCGAGTTTTCACGCAGCGCGGCATATGTGGACGCATCTGAATGACAAGAGAAGTTGGGAAAATAATTCACAGCGTAGTCTGGCCGAGCTCATCTCGTGTATAGGACAGTGTAGTGTTACTATACGCTAACGACCTGTAGGAAGCTCTCTAACAGAGACGTGGCATCCATCAACAAAACAAAATATTCGTATGTTGAAATGGACAGTGTATTCGAATCCTGCAGATGACATTTGCGTACAAGAGTTGGTGAGGTCAAGGCAATTTTAGGATGTGGGCGTCTGGGAGTGCATGAAAATCGAGGGAATTTTTCAAAAATGACAAGTGGATTGTGGTTCAAAACAATTGTTTGATTTTTATTTCTGAAATCAACGTCTAACGGACACAAATGGCGCTTGGGAAGCGACTAACAGACTGAGGGGTATGTTGCTCAAGAGAGGGACAGATGATTCAGTCGAATGCTAACTGCCAACAGCGAGTCAGGTCAGACCACACATTACCATTTGCAGCTCTCTGATTGGTTGCTAGAGGGTTTTCTAAAAGAATTCCCTTGTCAGCAACTCTTCACCTAAGCATCATCCTGTCAGAATTCTCGCTGTCAGAATGATATAAATGTGACCAAAGTGTGGGCTGGTGACGATATCCAGTGGTAACTGGTACCAAACCAGCAATCCCTGCGTAAGCTGCTCTGCAGCGAAAGACAGCTTGGCTCTATAAAGAACGAAGCTTCTAAAAAATTTAAATATTATCATACCCCATTGTGGAAAAGAGAACTAGGGTGAGGTACAGGGAATTGACAGATGTCAGAAGCAAGAGTAAAAATACGTTCATATAAATCTAAATGAAGAAGGGATCGGTTGGTAGGACATGTTCTGAGGCATCAAGGGATCACCAATTTACTATTGGAGGGCAGTGTGGAGGGTAAAAGTCGTAGAAGGAGACCAAGAGATGAATACACTAAGCAGATTCAGAAGGATGTAGGCTCCAGTACGTATTGGGAGATGAAGAAGCTTGCACAGGATAGAGTAGCATGGAGAGCTATATCAAACCAGTCTCAGGACTGAATACAACAACAACAACATAAATCTAAATACGGAATACTGACACCCCTTATGTTTTGTAGAGGGTATTGGTTTCTCTATTAGAAATCAGTTTATACCGTTATTAAACACGCCATACTGCCTTAATTGAGATTGCTCCATAAGGGCACTATTTGGATAGATAGTTTTGCATTTTATGGCTTCAGTTTCTTTCAAGAAGTTAAGCATCAAACCTCTAGGTTGTATACGCAAGTTTTCTTCCCTAATTTCATGTATGCTATGGTTGTTAAATCCTAGGTACAGAGAAAAGGTTGACAGGATTATTCACTACAGAGTGCTCTTTATGTTTGGTATGGAACCTTCATCCCATTAGTCTACGTATTTGCAATAACACTGTAGGCGCTTAATCTGATAAACACATATGTTACCATAGGTTCATATATAAACTGCTGTCCATTTTTCTTGGAGATAAGATGTGCGGATATAACGTTTAAGGCACTCATTCACATATCTGCCTCACCCAGCATTTTTCTACAATACGTTAGTCTACAACATCTTTTCTTATCATCATACTAACGATAACCAACAGCTTGTTAAAATTATAAACAAGAAGTTAGGTGGGAACGTGGCCGTCTCTGTTCGTTCAGATTGGGGTATAACCACTGTTGTACTGTCTGAAGTTGAGTATAAACAGAAAGCAGAGGCATTGACTGTGGGTAACGATGTACAACTGGTTACAGGTGGTCTTATTCGCTAATACATGGAGCTTATGAGAAAAGCATGTAAATGTATCAGATTGGTGTGTAATTAGTGCCACCACATTAATGGGTATAATCAAGAGTCATAAAACTTTCAAGACCTATTATTAACACCACTGATAGTTGGGATGTCAGCTGGCTAGGTACCTCAATGATAACCTTAAACGAGGATTTTTTTTTTGGAATCTAATATAGTTAAAAATGAGAAGGAAGTTACTGAGCATCTGCAGGCACTGAACATACCTAAAGGAGAGGTACTAGCGTCCTTTGATACAGAAAGTATGTATTGCAACATCTGAACTCATGAAGCTCTTGAGGTCATAGGCAATAATCTCCAGACTTAATCTCGTGTGTCACTAGAAGAGTGTGCTGAAGAATATTGTCTCAGAATTTATTTACGTGAAAACTCTTAAAGCTTTTTAAATAAAACATACGTTGTTAACATTATGCATATTTATCCTTCATGCTTCTCAACATAATCACCCTGGCGATGAACGCATTTCTGTCACAAGAGACGTTGATGGTATCACTATAGAATGTTATACTTTGTTGACAGGGCCACAAACCCACTTCTCCTTGAAACAATTCATCACTAATAAATTGGTGCCCTCGAACGCATGTTTTATTTTGAAACAGATGAAAATCGGATGGGGCCAAGTGGGGACTGTGTGGAGGATGATTGATGATAGTGATCCCAAAGTGTCGGATAATTCCAGGTGCCACAACCCTGGTGTGTGGTCTGACAGTGTCATGCTGAAGGAGAGGACGCTCCATGTGAGGATGCTCCATGTGTGGGCAAACTATTGGAATTCGTGCTTCCTGTTTTTTAGGGATCTTCCCGCATTGACATAGTTGTGTTACATGCTGTCATGCTATACGTTACAATTAAGAACCCTCTAATAGCAGAGGGTTGCAGATTGTGTCAGAAGAGCACGAAGGTTGACCAAGTACTATGCATGACATATAAAATCTCAACCGATATTGAGAACAGATTAAAAAAATTGGAGGTACTATTTTTCAAGACATCTGCGAACTTTACTGCTCTTAGCAAACTATAATTGGTAGTTCTATTTCTAATTAGGGGAACAAGCTTACAAATGAAATATGGGGTTGGCCGAGGGCTCCCCCACAGCCACTGCCTCACATGGCACATTTTGAGCAAAGATTCTTTAATGCACAGCCATTCCTTAAACATGTTGCCTTTAGAGCAATCCTCTATAGAGTGAAGGAAATTCCGTTGAGCAATAGAGAGATAAAGGGATAAAGAGAGAACTAAATACCTTTAGATACATGGCCCAGGTGAAAGACTGTCCTTGGTAGAAGGTTAACAAATAGAACAGGATATTGACATAGGGGTTACGAAAAAGGGATCAGAGGGTAGTAGCCTCCTTGAGCAGGATGTGGACGATAAGAAGAAGAGATATTGCAGAGTATCTTGATGTCGACCAGTCTCAGATATGGTTAGTCGGTGGCCGACAGCCTTAAATGCCCAAGAAAAATGGTCATCGCTTTATTCATAATGAAGAACGATAGGTTCACCTTATGGAAATACAGGTGTTTATGAGAGTAAGAGAGCTCAGTGTGACTGTAGTTTCGCAGGCCAAATGAGCGAAGCTTCCATATCAGATATATGGAGCATGGTGCAGTGAATAATCCTGTCAGTCGTTTCCTTCCACCTAGCGCTCAATAACCAAAACTTCCAGGATGTTAGCGAAGATTAAGACCTCTAGCACAAGTGGCCTATAGGCCCAACACTGACATCTTGGATAAACTGGAATCATGAAATGTAAAATCAGCTGTCCAGAGAGTGATGTTAACAAACTGCGTGAAGGCTTTACGGAATGCTCCGTATCTAGAATAATATTTTTGAAGTAGTGTATCACAGTACACAAACCCTATTTTCTGGAAAAGGTACAGAATCTCAGTGTTTTGCTTCTCGATTTTAATTATCACAAATTTTTCGTTTACTTCCGCCATGACCTTTTTCTCTGGAGCTCACGCTAAGGCACTCATGTATGTTGTTGTGTAATTATATGGACAAGAGGAAACCACTGGCTTTTTTAATGTGTAAATGATGTGTAGTACGAGTGCTTTCCTCAGCATGAATTAAATAAATGTATTAGGTATTACAGGCGGTTGTCGACTTGTCACAACAGCACAACTGATTAGTTCTTATATTTTGCATTTCTTGCTTACAGGCTTCCTCGCTAAAGGTTCCGCTTTCTTTCTATGTTCTTATTCGCACATTGATTCCTAATATGTAGTTGTTAACTGCATTTTATTGATATTGCCATTGTAGCAGTGATCTTTATAGGTTGGTGGTTTGAAAAACTTCATTTAAGGTTTGGGTCCAAGAGGTATCAGTTTTCTGAAAGTTCGAACTGGGTACCACTCAGTGAGAGTCTTTTGTTTGTGTTGATACATTGTGGTATGTGACCTTATTAGTGGTGTTACATGGTGGTATCTGCCCTTATCAGTGGTGTTGTGTGGTGGTATCAGCTCCTGTTGGAACTTGTAATGGTCGCCTAGTCGTAGATATTGCTAATTGCTATAATCGCACTATTTCACTCCCATTTACGGAGCTTGTTAGCACTTGATGTTAGGTTGGCGCCATTAAAATGCATTGTGTTGTGGTAATCGCTGCTACTTGCTGGATCGCTGCTGTCTCTCGATGCTGATGCTGGCTCTACATCTGGTTGTCTAGGATTAAAACCATGAGGTCCCATGTTTTTTATGTGCTCTTGATGATAAAGAACGAGCGAAACCAACAAATATGTAAACTTCAAATATTTATTACTCTGGTGGCCATCTTAATTCCACTGTCCACCAAAGACCATGACTCAACACAAAGTAGAACTTCCGTTACATGTTCTTTGCATTGTTTATCCCCCTCAAACAATAACACACAAACACACTTTACCAAAGTGACATTCCGACTGCCTCCCGACCGTTCTTGCTGCTTGTATTTATAACATTGTCAAAGAACTACTAAAAAGAGATATAGTTTACAAGTCACATGTACATCTGTTATCATAATTTGTGCAGAAAAGTTATTAATTTGCATCGAGTGACATAATTTAACATGTTATTAAAATGACAGACAGATTTGTTGACTTGACAGAATAATTCTCTGTTACAAAAAGGCCGTTTTTTAGAAGTTTGTCAATTGACTTCTCTAATTTGCATAAATAAGTAAATAACATGAATTATTAAGAATTACATTGGTTTTCGTCTAAAATAGGATTGATTTCGTGAATACTGAGTGAAAACGCTCCTAGTGAACAAATAGGTTTCACTGGGTGATTTTTATTTAAGGAGATCCAAAATACCTAAGTTGGCCACTATTTTTCGTACTTCATATTAATTATTTAAGATGAACTTAGTGTTTTTACATGATGACATTTGCTGTATCAGTGATCAAGTGATATAAACTTTTGTGTGGGTCAGTTACTCAGTATAATTTAATTGGTTGACTGTTTATGCAGACATGTTATGCAATCATTGTTAACATACACAATAACTTTTCTATAATCATAAATACTCGTTAATCTGGTTGAATTTGGAGGGTATCGCATACTTCGGTACAGTAAAGCCTTTAATATGTTCCGTTACAAACTGTAGGACATATATCCACTTACTTACGTTTTATCGCATCTGGTACTGGTGCAATTGGTTTACTGCAGGTGTTGCTGTATATAATAATAGTGTATCTCTTGTTAATGGGCGGTTTTAGTGTGTTGGTGATGGTGCTTTATCACGACTTTTAGATGAGACGATAGCAGGAATACTAGGTTACTGTTTGTCCTTGAGATGCCAGCCATTGTGCACTCGGCCCAGTACATTGACCATCACATGACATTTTAATTTTGATGTTCAGCTGGTATGGTGTTCTGTATGTGCATGAATGCAGTATTGGTAAGCCAGAATCTTTACATAAAGGGGATGTATCATGTATGAACTGACATCTGCATGTGCAGGCACTTTGTACTGTCTGTTTTTTAATGTTAGTGTGTGGAAGTCTGGTTACCTCACTTTGTGAGAGCACATATTACTGAACAGCCTAACCCATGAGCATGTAAGTTTGTATTGGTTTTATGGGTGATTTGGCCTTGATTAGTTTATGTTATGATATCAGTAGGCGTGGTTACAATGTTTTATTTATGGGGCTAACTTATGTATTATATAGACCTAGTTCTCTGAACAGTTTTCTGTGCAACCACGAAATATACTAGATGTATTTTCTGCTTACATGGTGTGTCCAAGAGAATCACTATATTTCCCATTTTGAATGATTTCTGTGTATATTCTGTGTGTATTGAGGTATTCTTCTCAATATGTTACTACAATTTTTTGGTTTTTCTTAGCGTTTCATAGTACACGGACTGAAAAAAGATCTAAACGCCAAGAAAGAGTTGTACGACATTAACAACAGTTGGTAGGTGTGTTTCTACATGTAAAATATGATGTCTATTAACATTTCGCGCCAGTCACATAAGAGTTGTGTTAGTAGCGCCGCTACGGAATTCCAAATCAGATTTGTTTGAAATACACATTGTAACTGTCTTGATTGTTACTTACCTTTGAGGTTGGATGTCTTGAGTTGATGTTAGACAAGAATGTTTTAAGGCGACAAGGACACCGTTACCAACACCTCACAGAGTCGGAACAAGGTCATGTGACATGGCTATGACGAGCCGGATGTTCCGTCTGTGATATTGCTGAAATACTTGACAGGAATGTTGACATTGGACATGATTGCTGATATTGGTGGTCATGGGAATGTATGATCCTACGTAGACCAGGCTCCAGATTGCCATGTGGCACTAATGAGAGAAAAGATGATCATGTTTGGCATATGGTTCTCGGCCATCGTACTGCATCTGCAGTAGAAATACGGGCACCATTTAGCACCACATTGACACAATGAACAGTTACAAATTGGTTACTTCATTGACAGCTTCGAGCCAGCTGCCCTGTAGCATGCATTTCACTGACCTCAGACCACCGCCATTTGCGACTTCAGTAGTGTCAGCAATAGCTTATCAGAGAGCAGGGTGCAGATCTCTTGTGTTTTCTGATGAGAGCTGGTTCTGCCTTGGTGCCAGTGATAGCTTTGTGTTGGTTAGAAGAAGGCCAGTTGAGGGCCTGCCACCAACCTGTTTGCTTGTTAGACACACAGGATCTACAGCTGGAGTTATGACCAAGGGTTTGTTTTTGTATGACAGCAAGAACACTCTCATGGTTATACCATGCAACCTGACTGCAAATCTGTACGTCAGTCTGTTGATTCAATTTAGTGTGCTGCCATTCATGTATAGCGTTTCAAGGAGTGTCTTCCAACAGGATAACGCTCGCTTACATAGCGCTGTTGCAGGCCATCGTGCTCTACAGTGTGTGAACATGTGGCCTTGCTTTGCACAATCATCAGATCTGTCTCCAGTCGATCACGTACGGGACATTATTGCACGATAACTCCAGTGTCACACACAACAGCATTAACCAAACCTGTATTGACCAACCAAGTGCAACAGGCACCGAACTCCATCCCACAGACTGACATCCAACACCTGTCACTTTCTTACTTGCATTCAACATTAAGGCGGTTACAGCGGTTATTAATGTTCTCGCATTTCACATTTGCAATGAATTTTGTTGCACTTACATCAACCTGTGATCTTGCAATATTAATAAATATGCTACCTAGATCAATGTATTCCAGAAATTCAATAGCCTACATTATTTATTGTAGGTGTTACAATTTTTTCCATCAGCATATGTTTGATCATCATATTTAGTAGTAATTTTTCAGGTGACTGAAAGATGGGACTGTTATCTTGAAACCTGATTGTGCATTTCTTTTTTGGAAAGTAAATTTAATACAAGTGCATTGGATTTAATTAAACATGAATAATATTTGCATTTTATTGTTTTTGTTCTTGCAATGTAATACTGGCTGCTATCTCAAGTATTACAGTAAGTTTTAGCTATTTAAATAATGTCGATTTGCTCGCTATTTTTGGTGTCTTTTTTTCTTCATAGGATAATAAATTTTGACTGTGACTGGGATTTGAACTGCATAGATTTTTGTAATTTTTCTTAATGTAATGGTGTTACATTATTGTGCACAGTAATTTGTACCTACATTTTTGCTCCAGTCCTTGTTAATACAACACTACTACTGGGTAGTGTACTTCAGTAAAAAAACAAATGGAAATAGTTTTCTCAGTAATGTCATGTTGAAACAATAAATATAATTTCTCAAGTGCAAAAAACACAACCCTTAATTCACACACTTCTAATGTAACATCTCACTACGAATGTTAAATTTTGCCTCATAACTCTTCAGTTTTAACAATTTCTACACTGAAGATATCGGTATGAAGTTACTCAGTGGAAATTAAATAAAGTAACCCTCAATGCAGTATTAAAATAGATACTTAAAATGACAAATTGGATTGGAGTTGTTGTCAGTATTAATTTTCGTAGTAAAATTATCATAAATACTGTACATTTTAAAGCGGTATTTAGAGAATAAGACTAATACGAATCTCATTATGAGTAACCGTTCATTACTAGCATCACCATTATGTGTTGTTCTTGCCCTTTTTTCGATGCTGTTCGTTCGAAATAAATATAGCAGACATCATAAGTGGAGGAATATCGTTCACATTTTCAAAAATTCTTATCTTGCACTTCATGGCATAATGCATCGTTGTAAAGTTAAATGAGCCTTAAGAGTGTTGAGTCAAATGAGACATCAGGATGACAGTAGATTTGGTATATTATATTCTTTATTCTGGCCCTGGGCCATAGTACATCAGCAAAAGCTTGGTGGAGGCGTCCAGTTGCTCTTATGCAAAAGAATTGACATCTGTCATCTTTGACATCATGAGGAGCGGAGCTGAGCGTGGTATCACTCGAAAGCCACTGTCAGCGACATCTCTGGCAGTGATAAAGAAGACCGCGTGACGACGCAGCTGATGACGGCGATGAACTTCCTCCAGTGAATGGGCAGCTTCCTCGTGACTCAGATTGGGCTGCCCTGTCTTGTGGTTGGACAGTGGAATCCTACTGCATTCTGTGATGTCGCTCTGTGTGTCACAGGCTCATGGTTTAGGCTGTGATTCTAAGACAAGAATCATTTACTACACGAATGACTGGGTACTTATATGCTGTAGATTATGTTCGTTTACGACTTAAGGCACGTACCGTAAGCATTTTCGTGGTGGCAAGTGAGGAGACGACTTAAGGCACGTACCGTAAGCATTTTCGTGGTGGCAAGTGAGGAGAGGCTTCCATCCTTCCGCTGGTGTACTGCAGCGTCGTGTGTCTATACTGTGCACAATGCCACTTGGCCATGTTTTGCTTTGCAACGCATAACCCTCTCGCCTCCCTGCGGCTGTCTCTATTGCTAATGACTTCCGCTCCAGAGTATTTTATGACCAAATACTGTCGGTACGCTAGACTGCCCTTCTATTACGCTAGACTGCCCTCCTTTTTATCAAATTCCGTCTCTCAGGTCAACCAAACTAGATTATCCTTCACACAACAGTTCCTGGCGACTTGCTCTGTCAGCCCTGTTTAGTTTCTTAAGAATTATTCTAACAATTGTTTCCTTTAACCCGATCAATTAATCTTACACATTGCCACAGCGCCCCTTGTCCTGCGTAATTTCTCAAACACCTTGGAGCTTGTTTCATTATAGGCTTTTCGCACAATTACCTCTAACGCTCTATGCCCAACTTAAAAGCTAAAATGAACCAATTATTCTTAATACTATCCTCCTGTGCGTTCAGCTCTATTCTGTTGCTTTTATGCTCTGGGTATCTAATGCACTTGGATGTGAACAATGGCTGGGTCCAAGCCCAACAAGGACTACACTGAGCAAAACAAGTGTCAAGTGTTGCTGTAGTGGTTGATAGGACAATAGTCAATATTGTCTCTTTCCTGTACTGATTTTTGCGATATGAATTTGCACGCTGCAATAAGGTTTCCAGGGAGACTCGTCCCTCCTGCTGGTTTAGAAACGTGTTTATAGATTGCGTTAATTCTGACCCTAGAGTTTGATTTAAGCTGCTTAGATTTCCGACAGGTAGCAGTTCCGTGAGCTCCTCTGGTCAATACAAGTGAGGCTCCGAAATATTCAGCTGAGTTATTCCTGAAATCGTGTCAGGCAAACAGAGAGTAGGCCCCATTATCTCGCTCGCTGTTCCGGTTAATAACAAATCACTCCCGTTTAGTTCTAGCCTCTTCGCTGCTGTAAGCTTCCCCTGATCGAAGAAACTAGCCGTTACTACCATCGTGTTAAAGGTAGAGTACAATCAATGCGCCTAGAACTCTTGAAAGAGCAATTCTGACTCGAGTACTTCTTTATTGCATTCTCTTAGTTCCTTTTGTCCCATTAGCAATTTCACTGTGCAGGAATCCTGCCCCTCTGTTATTACCATATTTGGGTAGACTGTGATTTCCCCTCAGTAGTATTTTTGTAATTATCCTTCCTCCATTTTTACATATTTTCCCTCGTATTTTGTAATTAAGGGCAATTGCTACGTTTTTACTCTTACAAATTTCTTCAATGTCCTCCACGTTACAGGATTTGCATGAACTATGTAGCGCTTATAATGTGCTTGTTTCACGATTGCTGGTATAGAAACAGAAATATAAACTTTCACTTCATCAGTTCTCACTGACGCTGTGGCCATCTTGAAATGAAAGGGTGAGATTTAGCGCTTGGATTCTAAAATCAACCTCAACTCCGATGGTAGTTCCTTCTGTACTTTAATTAGACCCTTTATGTACTGCTCTGCCGACAGCGAATTTGCGCCTAACTGACCCGTTACAGCCTCCTACATAGCCTCCTATACTTTTCTCACTTTCCTTTTTGCTTGCCAAACACTAACTTCTACGAACTGCTACCACTTTGTCCATATCTAAGACTTCCACTTCAGTTTGTAGTTCCCTGGTATTCTGATTAAGTGTCTCTTCTGCAGCTCAGGCATACCACTTTACTTCTCAGGTGAGTTGTAGTAGTCGTGTGTTATTCAATACGTCCTTCTCCAAACCTCACCTATGAGCACGAGTACCTATTACTACTCTCCCCCTTTAATTCTTTGCTGCTCCATAGCTGCTTATACTAAATGCACTAAATGTATACATAACTTAAAAAAATATCAATTTCTGTTTCCCAGGCCTTAATCCATACTGGTTCTTCATCACTGTTTATTTCACAACTCCTTTTTTCCTCTTCTGATAACTTTCGCGTCACTCTCCCCTTGTGGTTCACATTCCTATCCCTGGAATAACTTCCGTACTCCCTCGAAAAGCTTTCAGCCGCCCTACACGCACAATTATCGGTCTCCTCGACAGTTGAATCTTGACATTTATTGGTGACGTAGTGTCTGCCACTTGGTATGGCCCCTGATACTTTGCAAAAAGCTTCTTCATCTTTCCCTTAGGTGTGTATGAAGTTGACAGCATCACCCTCTGACCAACCTTATACTATGGCATTCTTGCTGTATGGCCCACAGATTATTCCTGTTTCTCCAGTGCTCATGTATTTGCCCTCTCTACTGTATTCTAAATTTCCCTAATCGCTCTGGCAAATTCCTTAACATACTCTCTAGTCTTCCCTTTCTTCGCTTTCAATATGTCAAATGGTGATGTCATTTTACGACCATATGCTATTTCATATAGCCATAATCCTGGATTTGCATGCTACTTTTAAGTCGGAAACGATGTACTTTAAACAGACATCCTGGTTGGTTTGATGTGAGTCATTGTAGTATCCAAGCATCTTCCTGATAGTTCTGTGCACTCTTCCACTTCTCCCATTGGCTTGTCGATGGAGAGAGCTCGTTCTTAATTTCTTCACATTCAGTAACGTACACAGGTCCTTGAATAGATCTGTCATGGAGTTCGTTCCCTGGTTTGTTGTTATTGTTTCCCGCAATACAAAATTCAGTAACCTATTATTCAAAAGAGCTTGCGCCACTGTTTCTGCCTGCTAGTTTGACACTGCGACCGTTCCTAAGTATCGTGAAAAATGTCTTGCGACCTGTCTTTCGAGCTATTATCCTTCTGCATACGATTTCGTAGCATCCAATCTTACTGGGATGAACCGTTGGTGGATCTGGGGCTATTCCTGCCTGGTCCTCTACTTCTAAAACTATTACTTTCTCTTACTTTATTCACATCATCTGGAGGCTGGCGACACTGCCTCCTTACATGCCCCATTTGTCCACACCTGGAACATTCTATATTAGCTGCAAACACTGTCCGTTTACCAAGCATTACAATCAACAAACTGAACTGTTCACATTCTGTAACTAACTGAACTGCTGTGCACAAATCCGTCTGACACCTGTCCACACATGTCTTGATATTTCTGCATGAACTTTCTTAAAAAAGCATCGAGCACCCTCTGCTCAGTTTTTTGGAAAATAATATCATTTAGTGCAGCATCATTAGGTACATCCATCAATTTTCTTCATCCCATATGCAAATTGTTCCACAGTTTCCATATTCTTCTTTGTTATCAGCCCTAATTGTCCCCTATAGTGTCTGGCACTATTTCGTTTCGTATATCTTTTAATTGACCCTTCTTTAAATCCTTAAGATTTTGTGGCTCCCTTAAGTGCTTCTTTGTACCCTACATAAGTTTTTGCTTCCCCTCTTACCTTATCAGACCAATCTTCCATCTGTTCTGGATTTCTAAAATATCCCACAAAGGCCTGCACATCCTTGGTGTCTTATGAGAAAAAGCAGCAGTTAAACTCCACTAGCAATTATATCTACTTTACAAAATACTTGACCATCAAACTTCTTCTCCATCCCCAAAATAATTATTTTTTTTTTTTTTTTTTTAATCACTGTATCAAATATTGCAGGTTCATATATTGCTCTGAGAAGGTGACATCAGTGTTCGGACACCAGTCTTTAACGGCCCTTAAGATAGTCTCCTGTGGAGAGTGAAATGAGACATCAGGAAGACAGTAGATTTGTTCAATTAATTTCTTTTTTCTGGCCCTCGGCCGTAGTACATCAGGAACATCTTGGTGGAGGCCTCCAGTTGCTTCTCATGTAAAAAAAAATAGACGTCCATCATTGCTGAATGCGCAGAGAGTGCGGCCGAGCATGGCGTCACTCAAATGATGCTGTCAGTCACAGAGTGGCAGCGACCGTGATGACAGTGTGGTGGCGCAGCTGACGATGCCTGTGAACTTCCTCACCCTTGTGACTCATGGCAGGCTGCCTTGTCTCGTCATAGAACAGCGGAGCCCATACTGCTCTCTGGGATGTCGCTCTGAGTGTCACAGACTCATGGTTTAGGCTGTGATACTGACACGAGAATCGTTTAGTGCGTGAATGGCAGTGGCTGAGAACTTAAACGCTTGAGGCACGTACTCTAGACGCTTCTGTAGCTGCAATTGAAGAAAGGCTTCCATCCTCCTCTAGCGTACTGCAAAGTCGATATCTACATCTACATCTACATGGACAATCTGAAAATCACATTTAAGTGCATGGCAGAGGGTTCTTCGAACAACCTTCACAATTCCCTATTATTCCAACCTCGTATTGCGCGCGGAAAGAACGAACACCTATATCTTTCCGTGCGAGCTCTGATTTCCCTTATTTTATCGTGGTGATCGTTCCGCCCTATGGAAGGTGGTGTCAACAAAATATTTTCGCATTCGGAGGCGAAAGTTGGTGATTGGAATTTTGTGAGAAAATTCCGTCGCAACGAAAAACGCCTTTCCTTTAATGATTTCCAGTCCGAATTCTGTATCATTTCTGTGACACTCTCTCCCATATTTCGGGATAGTACAAAACGTGCTGCCTTTCTTTGAAATTTTTCGATGTACTCTGTCAGTCCTATCTGGTAAGGATCCCACACCGCGCACCAGTATTCTAAAAGAGGACAGACAAGCGTAGTGTAGGCAGTCTCCTTAGTAGGTCTATTACGTTTTCTAAGTGTCCTGCCAATGAAACGTAGCCTTTGGTTAGCCTTCCCACAACATTTTCTATGTGTTCTTTCCAATTTAAGGTGTCCGCAATTGTAATTCCTAGGTATTTAGTTGAACTTACGGCCTTTAGATTTGACTGATTTATCGTGTAACCTAAGTTTACCGAATTCCTTTTACCACTCATGTAGATGACCTCACAGTTTTAGTTATTTAGGGTCAATTGCCAATTTTCGCACCATTCAGATATATTTTGTAAATGGTTTTGCAATTTATTTTGATCTTCTCATGACTTTATCTGCAAACAACCGAAGACAGCTGCGCAGATTGTCTCCAAAATCGTTATATAAGGAACAGCAAAGGGCCTATAACACTACCTTTGGGAACACCAGAAATCACTTTTGTTTTATTCGATGACTTTACGCCATTTACTACGAACTGTGACGTCTCTGGCAGGAAATCGCAAATCCAGTCACATAACTGAGACGACAGTCCATAAGCATGCAATCTCACTACGAGCCACTTGTGTGGTACAGTGTCAAAAGCCTTCCGGGAATCCAGAAATACGGAATCCATCTGAAATCCCTTGTCAATAGCATTCAACACTTCATGCGAACAAAGAGCTAGATGTGTTTCACAAGAACGATGTTTTCCAAACCCATGTCGACTCTGTATCAATAGACCGTTTTCTTCGAAGTAATTCATAATGTTCAAACCCAACATTTGTTCCAGAATCCTGCTGCATTTTTTTTTTTCAGTCTCGCTACAACAACCCTGTGTTCACTGACCCCTATATCCGTTTTGTTGCTCGTTATTAACTCAGGATTATTAGTTGCTAAGAGGTCAAGTGTATTTTCACAACCGACGGCTCCTATACCGCGTCCAGATGGCTCTGCTTCACAACCCCAATTGGCCGAGTTTTGCTTTGCAATGCATAATGCTCTCGCCCACCTGCGGCTGTCTCTGTTGCAGCTCTGACGTATTTTTTACCGAATACAGTCGATACGCTACAGGAAGTACATAGTTCACCGTGTGGGAATTACATAGTAACTGAATGTCAAGCTATTAATTAAAAAAAAAACATTAATTTCATAGTTGTTTATTTCCTAAAAACAACACACACAAACACAAACACAAACACACACACACACACACACACACACACACACACACACACACAAAGCAAAGCTAACATTTCTTTCATGGTTCAAATGGCTCTGAGCACTATGGGACTCAACTTCTGAGATCATTAGTCCCCTAGAACTTAGAACTAGTTAAACCTAACTAACCTAAGGACATCACACACACCCATGCCCTAGGCAGAATTCGAACCTGCGACCGTAGCGGTTTGGCGGTTCCAGACTGCAGCGCCTATAACAGCACGGCCACTTCGGCCGGCTTTCTTTCATGTGACCAGCCTAGAAGTACTAACAAAAATTTTCCGGCAGACGATAGTGGCTGACGTATCTGTTCCATAAATGAGTTCAGCACGACTGGCAATTCTGTCTGAATGGTCCTGTTTAACTTTCAAGAGGGAGTCAATACATGGTTAGACCAACATCGTTGCTCACTGGAGTCCAGATTGAAACATAAATGACGAGGGTACAGTTTTATGAGGGTAACTCAAAAATTATCCGGACTTTTGATGAGACACTCCATTTACTGCAAATATACAATTTGATTTACACGTTACTTTTCAGTACGTGTAGTCTTCTTTCTTTGAAATGCATTTGGTCCAAACGTCCACAAGCTTGTGTATGTCTGCCAAACTGGTTTGCTGTGGTTGTGAAGCCACTGGCTTGCAGTTGGTTGTGAAGCCAGTGATGCACCACTTCTAGCACCTCTGTGTCTGAGGAAAATCAGCGACCTCGCAAAGATTCTTTTAGCGGCCCAAATGAATAGAAGTCTGATGGAGAATGATCTCGGCTACGGTGTGTGCTCCAGTAGCTCGAAACACAATTTCTGGATTGTGTCAAGTGTGAGGCGAGCCATGTGAGGATGAGCGTCACTGTGTAACAGTAAAATTTACCATCACAAAATATCTCATCCTTTATTGCGAATTGCTGGTTTAACCCTACACTGCATGTTGTTGCCATTTTGCAACGCTAATTTTCGTTACGTTTTTCGGGCGTACTTCTTGTTGCTAGATGGCAACACTATGCATATTGTATACATTGGAGTCTATTCTAAGAATTTAGTTGATCGTTTCCTCCACAGATGGCAGCATAGTCTTGAATTGAGGAGAAATGAAACGAAGAGCGCTCCAGTGAATTTTACTCACTGTTGAGTATTAAATTACGTAAATTAATTATAAACTGACACAACTTCTGTCAAGTAAAAAAAAATATCAAGTTAGAGAGATCTAATAAGAGTAGAAAACATGTTAAACACAAATTTTTTCCTTAAAAGTAAGTTTCTGTGTAAAGAAAATTACGCGTTGCCATTTGGCAACACTATGTATTCAGTCATAGCATTGTCGCGTACTTGCTTAGAAAGCTTGCACGCAGCACTGACGCTGATGCTGCAGTTTCAGTGGATTGATGCTCTTTCTCTTATACTCATAAAGAGTTTGTTTTGTGGATGACGATGGACGATTAAAGGAGTTGACAGAAGAAATTTGGTTTTTAATGCCAGTTCCGAGTGACAGTGAAGATGACAGTGGTGATAAAGATGAAATATGTGACACCAGCAATAATTTCTTGAAATCACACAGTGAAACTGGTAATCTTATTGAATCCAGTGTGACTTCAAATAATTCTGATTGTGCTGGTCAGTCAATCAGTGCAGACACCTCGGTAATTGCAGCAGGGACTACCATTGCAAGTACGAGAGGCGGTTCTGCTGCAATATCTGCGCAAGGTGAGAACAATACATCATAGATAAAGAAAACACGAGATATGTTGTGGAAGAAAGGAGAGATGAAGTATGTAGAGCAACCTTTTCGTGGAAAAGAAGCTTTACCAGATGAGCTATTAGCAAAGAAAGCTCCATATGACTTCTTTTCGTATTTTTTCAATGAAAATATTTTAGAGTTGATTTCACGCGAACTTACGCTTTATAGTACCCAGATGAATTTCTCTAAGCCCAGCAATGTTACTGTAGAATAAATTCAAAAGTTTTTAGTTGTTGGTATCCTCTCTTCTGTTGTAACACTGACGAATGTGAGGATGTGTTGGAATAACGTTGTGGACCCATCAGTTGTACAGGACAATATTACCGTCATTAAATTTGAGCAAGTGAGGCGCTTCTTACACTTTCAAGACAATGTAGCAAATACTAATTGAGAAGACAAGCTCAGAAAGATAAGACCTATTTTTACGCACCTGAATGAAAAATTTGGTTCAGTTCCAATGCAGGAGTCATTAACTATAGATGAACAGATGTGTGCTACCTAAGACAGAGACCATCTCAAAATGTACATGCCAGATAAACGCCATAAATGTGGCTATAAACTGATTTTACTTTGTAGTGTATCTGGGTATGCTTACAAAATAAAGATATATACAGGACAGAACATGAATGGGACAAGAATGATGCAGAGCCGGATCCTGGTGCCAACAGCAATGTGGTTGTTAGATTATGCCGGAATGTACCAGAGAATCTAAATGACAAAATTTACTTTGATAATTATTACACATCAATACCGCTAATGCATTATTTGAAGGGAAGAAGCATGTTATTTCTAGGAACTGTTAGCAGAAATAGAGTCCACACTAAGAAACTCCCAGACGACAAGTCCTGGAGTAAAGAGGAAAGGGGCAAAACATTTGAGTTCATTGGAAATTATGAAGGAACAGAGATCTCAAATGTACTCTGGAAGGACAACAAGACTGTCATGTTGTTATCCACGTTTGTTGGAAGTGACCCTGTAAGCAATGTAAAGATACATGATAGAAGTAGGAAGGAACATATTTTTGTATCTTGTCCAAAAATTGTGCAAATTTATAACAAGCATTGGGGGGAGTGGATCTTCTAGACAGCCTCATTGGCAGATACAGGATCATAATGTGTAGTAAGAAGTGGTATTTTCGAATAGTTTACCAACTTGTTGATGTAGTCACAATCAACAGCTGGATTTTGTACCGCAGAGTTAACAGCATCCCATCTGCAACCCAGTGTCTCAAGCTAAGGAGCTCCAATTAGCGAATTTTAGGATTGAACTGGCTGAAACTTTGCTCAAAATTTGTTTCAATTCGACACCAAAGACAGGAAGGTCAACTTTTATAGAGAAACCACCAGCAAAGAAGAAGACAGCTTCACACCATCCATCTAAAAATATCAGATTCGATCAGGCTGGACACTGGTCAGTTCATTTAGATAAAAAACAGATGTGCAAAAATGAAAATTGCCAAGGTTATACAATTATTAAATGCGAAAAATGTAACGTGGAGCTGTGTCCATACAAGAAAGGTAACTGTTTCACTAAATATCATGTACTGTGATTTTAATGTTTTCAGATTTACTTCACAGAAGTATCCTGCTTTAAATGCCACTTAGATCAATAATATGAAATTCAAACTCAAAATCAAATATCTTGTACAATTTCTTAAAAGACACCACAGTCGCCGTTGACTGTATAAAATATTTCTTGTTTCTATTGCATTTTCGGACTTATGGCCATTTCAAAGAGAACTGCAAAAGTTACTTTCTGTCAGAATATAAAACTATCTGACATGAGTGCATGTCGGCGTCAAAATACAGCCTTTTGAAAGTGAGAGTCCCACAAGATCCGATGAGTACGACACTTATTACACCGTAATATGTTGTTAAATATATACTGAACTGTCGACGTTACCATCGTTCTAATAATCTATCACACATACAAGTTCAGATGCACTTACAACATGTGGAGCTAAGTCAATTGGCGCGAAAATACATTTACAGTAAAAGCTCCACATGTTGTCAGTGCAACTGAACTTGTATGTGTGATAGATTATTAGAACGATGGTAACATCGACAGTTCAGTATATGTTTAACAACATATTACGATGTAACAAGTGCCGTACTCATCGCATCTTGTGGGACTCTCACATTCAAAAGGCTGCATTTTGACGCCGACACGTGCTCATGTCAGATATTTTTGTATTCTGACAGAATGTAACTTTTGCAGTTTAATTGAAAATGGCCATAAGGCCGAAATTGCAATAGTAACAATAAATATTTTATACAGTGAACGGCGACTATGATGCCTTTTAAGAAATATTATATGACTGTAAATCCCAACCATGAGAAGTTAATCTTATAAAATTTTTGTCCCATGAAATGTATTTATTACTTAATTTTCCATTTATTTGCTGTTGTAAAGGTTTTGGCAACTGGGGAGTGCGTTACGTCTAAACACATGATGTTGCTAAATGGCAACAAGCAATAAATAATGACTTTCACATTGTTAAATGAGTTATATAATTTTTTCAATATTTTTCCGATTCATTGGTGAATATTTTCTACCATATATATATTTTTTGCGCTAAAATAAAAATTCATGTAGTGTAGGCTTAAGTTTGTTGGTCAACAATGCACAGTAATAGACTTTGTTGATAGTTTTCCCCTTCCCCATGTAATATTCCTTTTGCATCCCAAAACACGTTTTGCATAACCTTTGCTGCTGATGTTGCAGACTAAAATTTTCTCTTCACAGGTGATTCTGGGTTCTTCCACTCCATACTCCAGCATTTTGATTGTGGCTCATAGTGATGAGCACACGTTTCATCACGCATCGCTGTTATTTCCAAAAATGGCTCGACCCCCTTTCTATAAAGGTCGAGTAAGTATTGGCTGACCTCAAGACGCCTAACTTTGTGTTCTTCAGTGAGCTGTGATGGCGTCCATGACAAACAAACTTTATGGAAGCCAAGTTCATCACAGATGATGGTATTGGCAGAACAATGATTGATATTCAGTGTAGACGCTATGCCATCGATAGTGATACGCCTGTTCGTCAAAACCGTTAATTGAGCTTGCTCCATTTTGTCGGCCCTTGTGGATCTTGACTGGCGCCCTTTTTCCTATTTGTGAGTCATTTTCTTCCAACTACTTGACTACGGCAATGTACTGTCCCTGTACAGTGTTAACA
Organism: Schistocerca cancellata; assembly: GCF_023864275.1. Lineage (NCBI taxonomy): Eukaryota > Metazoa > Arthropoda > Insecta > Orthoptera > Acrididae > Schistocerca > Schistocerca cancellata. Next base: position 154,459,218 of record NC_064636.1, read on the forward strand.
GTCTACTATGAATTTCAGCCCCTTTCACTCCTTATGACCAAATAATCGTATGACCACATATTCCTAATGGAGGCGATATTTTTACGCTGCCACTGCCAGCTCACTTCTGTTACCATAAAGATCAAGTGACTTGCATGTGACCACAGTAGTACCAACTGTAAGTATGCTTCCACAGAATGCATTTGACTACTGCAAAGTTTTTTTTTTTTTTTTTTTTTTTTTTTTTTTTTTTTTTTTTTTTTTTTGGAAGATCTGGATACTTTTGACTTACCCTCCCTCGTACATTGTGTCCATTGCAGAACTGCAGTTAACTTGGTTTGGAATTACTTTATTGAACTAAGTTTGCTGGAAGATGATACAAGTGCCATTTAAAGATAAAACAATGGCTCCTCATTAAAACATAAAAATGGAAAAATGATTTCTGATGCATGCTACTCATTTACGTTTGTGTATAAATGTTTTTCCTGTTATTAATGTTTATGAGGTAGTTGCCAATTTAACAAGGTTAAATTAATTAATTAATTGTGTTTCATTTTTAGGGGGTAAGATAATGCTTTGCACCACATAGGTTACTTACATAGGCCACTCATTTATTATTCTCATAAATTTCTGCAAGATGGAGCAGTGAAATTGTACATCTGTGTAGTTTTATGTCTTTGGTTACAGTTCATAGCACCAGAGAGAGCTATCTGATGTAGCCGTTTCATGTAAAAATATTTGATCTGTGTACTTGAGTATCCCACTGCAGTGGTTCTTTAAGTTAAGCTTCTTTTTATAGCGTCTGATCAATTGATTTTCAGCAGATATTGTTACAATTCAAATTGTTAAATATCCATTACCTTTTTAATTGCTACCAGTAACCGTTTTATTTTCAGACAGAATTAAAGCTTTGTCTAAAATAATAATTTCTGGAGAACAAATATGTGTCATTTTCAGACAGAATTAAAGCTTTGTCTAAAATAATAATTTCTGGAGAACAAATATGTGTCATTTGCTCAAAATTTGTTTCAGCATTGTGATACCAACAATGAAACATTATATCCTTCGGAAAAACTCATCAAACCTCAGTACGAAATCCTGTTACCTGTGTTCGTGGGACTATACGAGCTTCCGCAACGTAAAGCATGCCAAGTGGCTTGAGGGTAGAATAGAACTAATGTTTGTGACGAAGTCCACTGAGACATAATTACACTCATAGGCAGTTGAGAGTTATCACTACAGTCTGTGATTGTAGCACTAATAAAGGTTGCATTGGCACATTCCATAAGGTGGAGCTCCCCATCTCAATAACATCAATGTTATGTGTTCTGCTCCGAAACAGAGATAGAACACGAAAGCGGCTGTTACAGATGACCTAAACAAGGGATGGACACATCGCAACTCGCACAGATGATATGGTGGCGGCACACCGCTCACTGTTCATTCTAGTAAACTTTTTTACCTACCTTTCACTGTTGCCTGGAAAGGACTGGCTCTGCCCTTAAACAACTTTTGAGTCACGGCATTCTAGCTGGAACAGCGGCAGAGGGATCCATATTCGAAATAATAACTTATTTTACTGAACATTATTTCTGAAGTGGCACACTTCCACAACAGAGCAGTTCCAGTAACAAGAGCTGCACGTGGGCCTGTGGGGAACAGCATTGTTTAGTCGTCAGTGGGTTGGGTGTTATAGAGTACATGCTTTGCATCAGTGAGCTTCTTCGCCTTAGTCATTAGCCCACTGAACATGTTTTAAAATAAGAAGAGCATAAAAAATAAATGAAATGAATCTTTGTAAAACAAATGACATAGAATTTTCGTCCCTTGCTGCTATCCTTACATAGTCATAGTGAGGAGTTTGTGGCCTGTGGTACTAGCTAATCTGAAAACCCTTGGTGTGAGACATCTTCCATTTAGCAGAATCAAATTACAAAAGAAGAACTCGCAAGTATGTGCAGGTAGGTATGGGAGGCGTTCCCCTACCCATTTTGTGTAGTTATTGAATAAATACTGGCCTCTGCTGTAACTTTGCAAGGTCTCAGTGCTTCCCTTGGGCTTTGATGCACCAAAACAGCACTGATGTAGCTGCATATGTACCTCACGAACACTGGGGTTTGCCCACGATTCCGACACAATCATAACAAGGAAGATAATCTTCTTAGCCATAGCACGCTGAAACACACAAACAGCACCAAACTTCCATCGACGGAAAAGTACTCCCCTGTAAACTATATCTGGGAGCAGCATAGCCACAAGCTCCTGCCAAGGCGCGGTCCAGGGAAATCGCCACGAGAAGGGTGATCCAGCATGAGTATCGTCACCCAGACCATAGCAAGGCACAATCAGACAGGGCAAGAAAGCTGGTAATCAAGCGACGACTCCAACCACCGACCCGGGGAGCGGCAAGTAACACCAGCCCCGGCTAGTGACAGCGCGGAGGGACACACCGTCAAACGCAAAAGGCAATGCTCGCACCGCACGCGGCCAAACTTCACTGACAGCACACACGCCACTGGCGAGAGACGGCGCCACCCACTGCCAGGAGGTGCCCTGCAATGGAGAAAGAAACACCACTCAGAGGCCCAACGATCGAGAATCGATCGGGAATACCGTCGCCATGGCACAATCACCCCTCTCACAAGTTAAACACTGGGGGGGGGGGGGGTGTGGAGAAGGGGGGCTTCCTCGTATCAGAAACACATTTGACATTTGAGCTGGGAAAGGTGAACACGGGAGAGTCTCCCAGATGACACGTCCTGAACCTGAAAGGTTACTGGACCTAGTATCTCAATGATACGACAGTGCCCACTAAAACGGGGGTGGAACTTCCGCTTTCCTTGCGACGACCCGGATTGGGGCTGGGTGCGGACAAAAACCAGGTCACCTATCTTAGTATGGTAGGGGCGCCTGCCTCGATTATATTTAGAGGCCTCCCTCTGATGAGCAGCGAGAACATTATTCTTGGCCCTCTGCCAATTCTCCCGGAGAATGGCCGGAGATACCTGGTCAGGCAATAAATCATTTATTCTCCACAAGTTGGACAATGGGGAATTCACCTGATAAGCAAACATCAAGCTATTAGGTGTGGTGCCAGTAGATTCATGGTTCGCTGAATTAAAAGCCTGATTAATCCACCGCAAGGTCTCGTCCCACTTGAAGGGGGCACGGGCATGGTAAATACACAAAGGGGACTTGAGATTACGATTCACTCTTTTGGCTGAGGAAGGCCGCGGGTGATAAGGGGTGGTAGTAATATATCTGATCCCCTGATTAAAGCAAAATGCCTTAAAATTACTGGATACGAACGAGCATTATCCGTGACTAAACTCTTGGGTGGACCAAACCACGTCATGAGCTGAGTAAGCTGCTGTATGGTAATCGAAGCTGTAACTCCTCAAGTGGGCAACAACCACAAAAAGTGGGAAAAGGCATCAACTGCAACAAATACATACTTATTACCCCTCCTGGTGCGTGGCAGGGAGCTGATATAATCCACAAAGACTCTATCCAGGTGATATTCTTCATGCACAGGATGCAGACCTGGATCAGGTTTAGCCCTCTTACACTCATAACAATTGTTCACATAAGCACGAACATCACGATACAAGTGAGGCCAATAAAACTTCACGCGTACCTTGGCCAGAGTTTTGTATATACCCAGATGCCCTCCCAACACAGAATCGTGAAAATATTTAACCACCATGGGAACCAAGGCTCCAGGAAGACAGATCTTTAAATTGCGACCATCACGGTCCTGCTTACAAAGCATGTGGTCACACAGAGTAAAACCAGGAACAGATGTCTCCTCTGTTCACCGTCCTAATCACCAAACAGACCGGGCATTTCAGTAAGGACAGCACAAACCCCGTAGCTAGGTTGACACGGACCAGACTCTTGCTCAGTAAACATGCGACTCAAGGCATCAGCAATCTCATTATCAGCACCCTTAAAATGTCGGACATGGAAGCAGAAAGCCGACAGCCGCACTGCCCACATGGCAATACGACCATTCTTATGGGGACAGGCCAACACCCAACAAGAGTCTGATTGTCGATTTCTAACAAACTCACGGTGCTCCAAAAAGAAAAGATATTTCTCCACCGCAAACAACACAGCCAAGGCTTCACACTTGTAGACGGAATAATTACTTTCCGCTTCAGTTAGGCGCCAAGAGGCATAAGCGATAGGGCGTCTTTCCCCCTCCTGTTCCTGCAATAGTATGGCAGCCAACCCAGCATGGGAGGCATCCATCTACATGATAAAGGTGTGGTTAAAATCAGGAATAGCCAGAACAGGAGGATTAGCCAAGGCGGACTTTAGAGCCGGAAAGGGCTGCTGCTGTTGCTCTCCCCACACAACAAAGACTGAGTTCTTTTTTCGAAGACAGTTAAGGAGGGCGGCGAGTTGAGCAAAGTTAGGAATGTGCTTACGAAAAAAATTGACCATGCCAATAAATCTGGCCACACCACGACGATGATGGCGGGGGGGGGGGGGTTAAGTCCATAACAGCTTTGGTTCTTTCATTATCAATACCAACCCCATGAACCGAGACAACAAGCCCCAGAAAAGAAATACTAGGGCGACATAAGGTGACTTTTGATGGTCTAACTGTGAGACCCACAGACCTTAATCTGCATAATACTTCCTCTAGATGCTGAAGATGTTGAGAAAATGTCTGACTGAAACCCACAAGATCATCCAAATAGTTGTAAACACATTTAAACTTGAGGTCGTGAAGAACATTATCTGGTAATCGGGACAACATGGCAACGCCAGTAGCTAAACCAAAGGGGGCATGATTGAACTCAAAAAGGTTCCAGTCCGTACAAAAGGCCTAACATGCTTATACGACTCAGCAAGAGGGATTTGATAATACACCTGATTCAAATCTAGGACCGAAAATATGGTAGTGCCTTGGAACCAACAAAAACAGTTATGCAAGTCAGGCAACGGCACTGACTCAAGAATGGTCTTCTTATTGAGTTCACGATAATCCACTACAGGCCTGAAATCAGTGCCGTTCGCTTTCGGGACCAAAAACATGTATGAGGCATAAGGGGAAGTAGATGGTCGAATAACACCCTCCTGCAGCATCTGCTGGATTTTATCCCTAAGGGCACGCATCATAGGAGGCGACAGGCGATACGGCGCACGCTGAACGGGCATGTCATCAGTTAGCTGAATTTCATACTGAATGAGATGCGTGGCACCAAGCTGATCAGTAAGAACGTCGGGAAACTTGCCAACTAGGCGCCCAACCTGGAGAGCTTCTTCGGCAGTCACATGGGCCAGATCCACGCCACCTTCCTCACTAACGAAACTATGCAAACCATACTGCCGATTACAAGAACAAAACCCAATATAAACCTCGGAGCGAAACTTAAAATAAATCTTGCTCCCCCGAGTAATCAGCCTGGTATGCTGAATAAAATCACAACGCAATATTAAAGGTGTGCTAAGCTTATCAGCCACAATAAACGAGAAGGGCCATGAGAAACCATTAATCTAAATGCTCCCAGACACCACACCGAAAATAGGCAAGACACAACCATCAGCTATACGACGTCTACTCTCACACGGGCAGGGAAGAGAAAACCTGTGCAAATGCTTAAACTCGTACCATTGACTGTCAATAATGGATCTGAGCACCCGGAATCCAACAAAGCGCAAACGCGCTCCTGACCAATCCTAGCACACACGTATGGAAGGGGAGGGACTTTAGGAGCAAACACAGAGTTACCATTAAGGATCCAACTCCATTTACGCTTATGCTTGCGAGCCCGCCCCCACCAGTCCTGGCGTTATATAGGAGCATGAGGATGGCGCTGCAAGGAACAGTCTGCGACCAAATGCTGGATCAAACCACAACAAAAACAACGCTGCCTCCTGTTGACCAAGGCATCTTGCGGGGGGTCCGGGCCCTCGGGCTGCAGAGGACAATTACTAACCAAATGTCTGTCAGAAGCACAACGGAAACAGCGGCGCTTAATACCCTCCAAGGTCCAAGGTTGGGGTTTTGGTCTGATACCAGACGGTCGCATCAACAAACCCTCCAACTGACGTTGCACGTCGCTGAAAGCAAGGAAATCAGCACGCGAAATAAGCTCAAAAAAACTGTTGGTAAGTAGTGGGACGCAGCAGTAGAACCAAAGCAGTTCGGTCCTGAGGTCGCATCCCATCAAGAAGCATGGTCAGCACTTCTTCCTCAGTCATGGCAACTGGTAAGTTTGTGTCTAGAGGAAAAAACGTGCGATGTCTTAAATTACAAGGTAGTAGTAGGATTGATGCATTGTGCCCTGCTAAGATGAGAGTAGATATAAAAAAGAATGGAACCTGCTGTGTGAAATATGTTTCAACCCATGTTGGCCACATATCCGAGTTATGTCATCTGCAACTAACAAAAAGAGAAAGGGAAAGTATTGCTGCAGATATAGCAAGTGGCATACCACACTCTGTCATATTAGACAAAATTCGAGATACAGTTATAGAATCGAACTTGGAAAGGATACATTTGATTACGAGATAGGATCTACATAATATAGATCAATCTTATAATTTGTCCTTCAATAAGACACCATAATGATGCAATAACTGTAGAAGCATGGGTAAATGAAGTAAATGGTGGAGACAGTCCTTGTGTGCTTTTTATAAACCACAGGATGTAGTCCTTGATTCGTACCCACAATTAAAGCGCTCTGATTTTGCATTGATAATTATGAACAATGCTCAAGGCGAGATATTAAAGAAATATGGGAATGACTGCGTTTGCGTTGATGGGACACATGGTCTTAATGGATATAATTTTGAACTTATAACTCTACTAGTGCTAGACGATCTGAGACAAGGGTTTCTATGCACGTTTCTAATATGTAACAGGAATGACTCCCAGATGCTATCCATATTTTTCCAGCATATAAAGAGGCAGGTTGGATCAATTTCGCCAAATGTTTTTATGTCGGATTTGGCTGAGTCTTTCTTTATTGCGTGGAATGATGTCATGGAATCTCCATCTATGCGACTTTATTGTACATGGCATGTTGATAGATGTTGGAGGAAGAATATCAAATGTAAGATTCAAGGTATAGAAAAACAAGGTGAAGTATACAAGCTAATCAGAACTTTGATGCATGAGCAGGATGTAGATTCATTTGATGAGATGTTAAATATTGTGCTAGAGAGATTGGAATATGATCCTGATACAGTTCAATTTGCCACATACCTCCGAGACAACTGTGTTGGGAATGCAAATTGTTGGGCATATTACCATAGATTGAGTGCTGGAATCAATACCAACATGCATATAGAAAGAATGCATCGCACTATTAAATATATATATCTAGGTAGTAAATGTGCATAACGTTTAGACAAAGTTATTTTTGCATTCATGTCATTTGTGAAGCACAAGCTGTTTGACAGGCTTATTGTGCTAAATAAAGGTAAACTGACGAGTAAACTTAAGGACATTCGCCTTTGGCATAAATCAGGGATTAATATTAAGGGGGACTTCATTACTATGGAGTTTTCTGGTTGGAAAGTGCGTTCTTCTTCAAGAAGGTCAACAGATTATTTTGTAAATGATAATGACTTTCAGTGCAACTGCAGATTGATGTGCATTAAATGTAGGGCTTGCATTCATAGGTATTCTTGTTCATGTATCGATTATACCATCAAATGGAATATCTTCAATAAAATTCTTCAGGGTATCAGACCGCATCGTCATAATTTAAAATGCGCCAACGTTTCGGCCAGCGTTGCAGCTAGCCTTCATCAGGGCCTTACGTTAAACTGCTAAATGAAACACACTTGGTTCCTTAAATAGCTGCACGAGAAAACCGTGTCGTTACTTGATTGGCTGTAAAAGGAGGAGGAGGAGGGGTGAAAGGTATGCTTTATTGGTGTTTCCTTTATTATCTGTCATTGGCTGAAATAGCTGTTTTCTATTGGTCTTTATATTAATCCACCCCATTGGAGGAGACGGACGAATAGCGAACAGGTGATGTCTGTGACGTCACACTATTTACATGCTGTCCAGAAACCGGCTGCGGCGTGCCATTGCTTTGTGTGCTCGCGACCACTACTGCGGCTCTCCGCGTGTCTGCATGGGCCGCCGCGGCTCTGCAGCCCATGCAGACACGCGGAGAGCTGCAGTAGTGGTCGCGAGCACGCAAAGCAATGGCACGCCGCAGCCGGTTTCTGGACAGCATGTAAATAGTGTGACGTCACAGCCATCACCTATTCGCTATTCGTCCGTCTCCTCCAATGGGGTGGATTAATATAAAGACCAATAGAAAACAGCTATTTCAGCCAATGACAGATAATAATGGAAACACCAATAAAGCATACCTTTCACCCCTCCTCCTCCTCCTTTTACAGCCAATCAAGTAACGACACGGTTTTCTCGTGCAGCTATTTAAGGAACCAAGTGTGTGTCATTTAGCAGTTTAACGTAAGGCCCTGATGAAGGCTAGCTGCAACGCTGGCCGAAACGTTGGCGCATTTTAAATTATGACGATGCGGTCTGATACCCTGAAGAATTTTATTGAAGATGACAACGGCCACGGAAGCCTACGCTTACAAATGGAATATGTGCAAGCACATACATAGTGTTTGCCAGACTCAGTTGAGGCAGCAACCTTCTGAACACCCAGGAAATAGTGAAGTTACACTTATTGAGAGTGAAGATATTTCTGTTGTAGATGAGAAAACAGAAATACTTGTGGGGGTAACGAAAGAAAGTGGTAATGATTCTGTACCTTTGTCAGTCCAAAGAAGGGAACTTATCACAGAGTTTTCTGGTATTGTATCTGAACTGACCTCAAATGACTTGGAAACTGCTAAAGAAAATGTTATCATCACTTAAGGCAACTGTAGCTGTCGGAATGTTGCAGCAAAAATAGGCACCGATGCAAATAGGAGGGAAACAAGCACAAAAGAGTTTACCTCAATGTAGACTGTACTCTACAAAGAAAAACAAAAGGAGTAATAATGCATCCCTGGTGCTACCAAATTCAGAAGAATCCAGTTTAATCAAATTATCTCTACTGGCAGACAAAGAAGATGCACTTGTGGAAAAAGGTATGTTACTAGTGCCCCACCTCCCCTCCCCACCCAACAACATACATCCCTGTAACAAAAAATGCTTGTAATTAAGCAGTCTGGTAAAAGTCTATGTATGACTCAAGTGGCATAGTGTGCTGATGTTGGCAATGATCAACCATGAAGTAAATAATTAATGCTGTTCCTGTTATCTAGTTGTCAGGTTCTCGTATGCACCTTTGTTTGCTCAGTAATTTAATTATCCTTGTAAAGCGAACATTTAGAACAAGTAATTACAAGAAACAAAACATACAGAATAAATAAAGGGTGATTATTGCCAGCATCACAGCACCACGCTGCCTGAGCTATAAGTAAAATTTAACCAGTACTCTATTATCTGTTAATGTCAGCAGTCTAATATAATATTCTGTTTGCAGGTTCAACTGTTCAAAAGCCACCAGCAATAAGAAATACAGAGGCTGTAGCAGGTTCATCCCCCATTACAGCATGTGCCCTACAGCAGAGCCCGACAAATCGTATTATAAATCCAGGTGTTAATATACCTTTTTGTTGTAAAATATCACTCTAGTTTTATGCCATAGTACCTCGTAAGTTACAGCAATCCGGTTTGCAATTCTGCTTGCAGGCTCAACTCCCATGATTCAGCCAATAGCAAAACAGGCTGAGGTGGTATCTGGTCCGTCTCTCGCTACTTCGTATGTGCTGAAATGCAGCCCGAGGAATAGTGAGTACTATGAATCAAGATATTAGTGCACCTCCGTGTTATGCCATTGTTTATTTTTGTCACAGCTCCTTATAAATTACTTACTGTAACTTAGTTTGCATTTCTGCTTGCAGGCTCAACTTCCACAATTCAACCAATACCAAAACAGGCTGTGGTGGTACCACATCCATCCATCTGTACAGTGCGTGTGTTGCTACACAGCTCAAGAAATGGTGATTTTCTATGAATTCAGGCATTAGTGCATCTCTTTATTATAAAATGTTATTCCAGCTTTATGCCATAGTCCCTTGTAACTTATTTATAGCAATCTGGTTTTAAATGCTGATTGCAGGTGCTGTTCTCCCACATTTAAACCAGTGCCAGGGCAGGATAAGATGGTATCAGTGCCTTCCCTTGCTACAGCACATGTGCTACAAGACGGCTATGGAAAGGTATTATAAATTCAGGCAGTATTTGTGGATCCTTTCTGATCTGAAATTTTGCTTGCCAACTACAACCTTCCTTATGAAATTTCATTTCTCATTTATACCAAAGACGAGTGTTGTTTTGTTTAATTGAAATTTTTTTACCAATTGTCAGACTGGTTTTCCTTCACAAAATAAATTAGTACAAATATGGCTATATAATAGTGTGATGCATTCTTTCTGTATTGATGATATTATGGCCAATATTTCACATTACAGGCATAGGCAATTGTCTTGGTTACAAATTAAACTGTATCAGGAACACATACATCCTTGTTGTGAATCATGTTGTCTGCACTGGCGATTTGTTCCCATGTCCCAGTACATCTCGCACATTAAGTACACTTCACTAGGGAAATTAAAAAATGTTGTAACTTTTGAATCACTGCAGATAGTACAAAAACTCTTTCACCCTATCCATAAGAAACACTACAGTTTACATCCGTAATGGACATTACATGTAGGTTACACCAAGAATTATATTTAGCAATAGTTTTTAAATAAGGCTAAATTTCACTCCATAGTCTTCTTTATAATAATGTCACACACTTTATTTTACTCCTCACTAAACTTGAATTCAGAGAATCTTACCTTGCTCACTTAGGAGAAAGTGTCAGATGCAGTAAACACCAAATGAAAAGGCTAAATAAGACAATGCAGTGTGGTAGTCAGCACTCAGTATGATATAACCACCACTAGATATTGACATCTTCGGCGTTTAGTGCATAATTTCAAAAATTTGATTAGTTGAACAATCTTTTTAGCTTGAAGTAAATGAAGTTGTCAACATAGAAAATACCCAACATTTTTATAATTTTCATTCAAGTTATGTCTCACTATAAATAGATTTTTAAAACACAAGTTGGTTGTGAGACAGCATGGATGTGATAGATGGAACTACACCATCGACTATGCCTCTGAGAAGCACAAGCAGAATGTGCAGATTGTTCAGGATGAAGCATGTATCATTGACCATGGCACCTAGCCAAATTGCTAGGTACAGAGTTCGGCTGTGTGGAGATGTACTTCATAGTGTTTACAATCCCAACATCAAGGGCACCTGCAGCTGCAGGGAAATATTCTAAGAGGTAAGGTCAAAGGTGCTGCACTTCATATTGGACAGATCGTGCTTCAGTAGTGTGGTAATTTGCTGTCAGTCAGTGTGACTGTACTAGACATGTTGGTCAACTCTGGTCAAGTGCAGACAACTTTTTTTAGTTAGGATGTGTGCTAGGATCTTTGAATTATTTTCAACTTAGAGCAACATTGTTCATTTTATTTGATTATTTTCTCAGAATGTGCCATACAGTATGTAGGCAAGATTGTGAACTCACTGTATGAGCGTTTTTCTCCATAATTCTCTCTCATGCCGCTCAGATGTCTAAAAATGTGTTCTTTGTGAAGACTGTCTCTGTAAGTCGAAGCAATGACCAGTAACACAATATTTTGTTTACTCTTGATTCAATGCTTAACATATTCTGCAATTGACACGTATTACAAGTAAATAGCACATTCATAAGCCAAGAGCGAATGTGTTAATTGCTAATATTTGAAACCTTTGAGTAGCTAAATGACATAATGCTAGTTTAATGGCTTCCTACTGTCCCCACAAATTATAAACATTAGTTTTTGACATTTTTTCCCCCTTCACACCACTTTTCAGCACCTGATATGTGCATGCAACATTTTTGCTGTTTGGAAAGGTTTTTAAAAAAAATATTTCAACACAATTAGCCAAGATACTATTAGCCAAAATAATCAAAGTTTAATTCTGCTAGCTGCCATGGTATGCAGTGAACTTTTTAAATGCTATTAGTAGACCTTTCATGAGGATTGATTGTTGGGGGATATGGTAGTTACTTTATGCATTGATTATCTCTTTGTTCTGTGTTCAGGATATATATATAGATAATCTTCACATGCTAGTTCACAACAGATAATAAGGTAGGTACTTTATGCCTTGATTATCACTTTGTTCTGTGTTCAGGAGTGTAAAAGGCTCGTACTGTATGTGATGAGACTAAAAGTTTTCCAATGAGAGTGTGGATGTGCAGTTCTTAACATACTAGATTTCCATTTGTTGGTGTGACAGTCAGTTCCTAATCTAACAACACAGGTTGGTTTTTTCACTATTTTTGAAACTCCCTCCAGACTAATAGCCAGAATGCTTCTTTTGAGAATTCAGGGATTTTTCCTCCTAACTTTGGATGCCTGTTTCGTTGTTAGCCATTTCACCATGTCAGTTACACACAATGGTAAAATTTTACTTGCAGTTCAGGTGGCGTGCTTGTGCTGATGTCAACAGCGACCAACCATGAAATAAATAATTAATCCTGTTCCTACTCTATGGTTGACATATTCTTGGATGTACCCGCATCTGCTCAGTAAATTAATTATCCTAGTAAAGCAAACATTTAGAAAAAATGCTTCCAAGAAATGAAATATTAGAGAATAATTTCCAGCATTGCATGGTCATTGCCAACATCACTGCACGAGCCCTGCCTAAGCCGTAAATAAAGTTTAACCCATATAAATGTGATATCTTCTTATTTCCTCATTGTCATGCCACAAGGAGCATGAGTGCACCAGCTAATGTGCAGCAATAAGTTAATAAGTTACGTGTCCTGTGACGAGTCAGAGAATTAAAGTGCCATAAGATTGCACCAAGCTTCCTGGTACGACAGTGGCCACCAATAGACACTATAGTATTCGTGAGGATGAATGTGTCAAGTTGATAGATTCTCAGTATGTCCTACAAATAATTATTTGATAGTGTGCACACTTGATTCTATTTGGGCCTAACTTTTTGTTCTTAGCATTGGTTATGTTGAGGCTGCTGTGCATCTCTTCTCTACTGTGATTTTCAGAGCAACTGTATTACCTAAATTTCTAATCCAAAGTTCCATTAATGTGGTTGTTCTTGAATTCTGTCTTTTCACACAGTTTCTTCTAGTATTTACAGTGCTTGAGAAGGAACTCACAAATTTTTCATTGTTTTGTACACACATTGTCCACTGTCCACTTACTGTTCCATATTGAAGCATAACTACCGTTTTGTAATAGGATTAATTACATTTGGCTTGTAAATGTCATGTGATGTTACACATTGTGCCACAATAATCTTTACTAATCGTTAATTGTGTCTAAAATTAATAAAATCTTAGGCCAACATTCCTTACTACTTCCAAACTGTTTGCAGTTTTCACCACTGGCTTGTGAAATATACTTGATTACACTTTCGATACACGTAATGTACTAGTGCTACAATTGTGTGTCTGTGCTCAGTGCATGTCAGGAGAGCACCAAACTGGGCAGTGACTCTTAAGTATTTTATTTACTGCCAAAATATGTCAATAAATGTGTTCTTTAAAAACAAATAAATTACCAAAGTAAAATCTGAGATTAACCCATCTGGAACTGACAAACTGCCATTGCTCGACTGATTGCTGTGGGATGTTGACAGTTGGATAATATGGTGTCTTTTTCCTCCACAACATATAGTGTAAAACATCATCCTATCCCCTGTGTTAGTCTCACCTGCAAAGTTAACAAACACCCAAAGGTTATACTTGACAGTATTACAATTCCAGATCAGGATGATCAGTATTTAAATTCTGGTTTTCTGTAGATTTGAGGTGCAATGAGTCTCATTTGCCATGCCTTGTTGATGTCTTATGCTGCTTTCTCTTAGACAGGTAACTTATTGAAACTGAATAAGCTCACTGCACTGTTTGTGGTAACATCACTTATTTATAGTTTCCATCATATAATACTAACCTTACAAGAATTCTTGAGCTATAATTTATGGGTTGAAAGGCTGTGGTCAGTGTATAAAACTACTACTCCAAGTGCGGGAGACATCTTCAGAGGTACAATGGTAACTTCCATTCTACCTCGGAAGATGTCTCCCGCAGTTAGAGATGAAACGTCAGGAAGAAGTAATTTTATACATCGAGCATGGCCTTTTAACCTGGAAATTTTGACTCAAGAAAATGCTGGTCATGAAAGTCTACATTGTATGACTTTACAAAAATTGTCACCTGCTGTGTCCCATAGAAGTACAATAGTTAATAGTAGTAATGTTTAAGCATATACTAAATAAATCAATTATATTCAGCAACATGTTCAAGCATATTATTTAAGGATGTATCATTCAAAATTAAGCACAATTTGCTTGTTTTCACTGAGAGAGAAATAGAACTACTCAATGTATTCTACACTATGCCAATCTTTATTTTACCTCTTTGTGCTGCTGTGGATTGGAAATAATACCTGTCAGAAGAGATATGGTGTGATTTGGATCCATTGTCTGAATGGAAATGTTGGTATCCTTAAAAGCTTTATAGAAGAGGTCAGGAAATGTCAAATTAGCAACAGATAAAATATATACGCACCGTTATTTCTAGACACTATTTTTGTACTACAATATGCTAAGAGGGCAGATTCTCTATATTGATCTGTTTCACCTTGTTCAAGTACTTAACACTATGTTGCCTACTATGTAGACTTTTGACATTGCATACAGCTAAACAAAAGGACGATTTCATTTTGGGAACTGCTTTTCAACAATGAAATTATTTCAGAGATAGTACTCAGAAACATTGGAAAAGACTACATCATTGCCAGATAAGTAAATCAAAATTCTGTCTCAAAAGTAAATGACAAATTCGTAAATCGAGATAATTGTTGGTTTTTGTTATTTTTGGGGGGTTTCAGATAAGAGTGTGAAGAAGTGGATTGATTATATGCTATAAACGGCACCGGTAGACTGAATTTTGGAGCAACTATACCCTTGAAATGTCTATTATTTTGCCTTCGATTTGATGTTTCAGCAACCTGTGATGCCAGGAAAATCACAGATAAACTGTGTCATGTGCCAGATGTCGAGCACCATTGTGTTTAACGGTTTTGTAAGTTTGGATGAATCAAGTTTCTGAAAATGACTGGAAAGAAACTTAATTATCAAAAACTAAGATTTTATTGCAGTTCATGATACTGTGAAATATTTTTATAATTGCAGTACATTCAGCTAAAAGTTACAGTAAAATTTTCTTGTAAGTTATGCCTGCAGAAACTTTTATACTGAATTTAATCTTTTCTTTTGGTTTATAATTTTGATGTAAAATCTATTTTCTGTTTAAATATGAAGTTTCAATTGTGTATCTTAATATTTGTAGCTGATGTGTAGAATTTTTGAAACTGTTTTTTCACATTCTGTGTGTTTTGTACATCACTGTATTACTTCATAAAGTCTATAAGATATGATGACAAATTATGAATACAGTCTTAAAATTGTACTAATAAATCCTAATTAAAAATTTAATATTTAAAATCCAATCAATGGTTTAATTTTTTCCCATAACATACTCAAAATGTAAATGTGTCCTGATGACCCAGGTGTATCTTACGTGTTGCAATGTTTAAGTGTGCCAAGTAAAAGATAATAATGAGAAACAATTCGTATGAGTGATTCTACATTGGCAGTGTAAGCTGTAAACGCAATTTCATGTTAGCAAAAGCAAGCATCATCTGCAGGGAACCAGCGACTGTTGGATATTGGAACTGTAGACCAGCCACAAGTCACATGTAATTTTTCTTTATTTTGAGTAGTTTCACTGAACAAATGTGAGCACCTTCAGAAAATTATGTGGCCAACGGCCACACATTACTTATGTCAGACTGTATACAGCTCAGACGTCATACAAAAATGAAAGAAAAAAGAAAACAATGAACGAATGGACATCCATGTTAGTTTTTGGGATTTGAAACAAGTCACAGATCTCGACCTGATACTTTGATTCTGCCTTTATTCAATGCCAAAGAGTCTATGCTTTGAAAGGACATTTAATTTTCAGAATACTCCTAAAATTTAGCAGCTTGAACGTTTTTGAATAATGAAGTAAAATGAATTTCTGGTAACATGAAACTCTTGCAGTTAGGTGGTAGTAACCCGTATATAGTTCAATGCACTTTTAAAACTGGAGTGTCACAAACAAATTGGGAAAGACCACCATTTTGAGAGCCTTGTATTGTGTGAAACTTCCTGGCAGATTAAAACTGTGTGCCCGATCGAGACTCGAACTCGGGACCTTTGCCTTTCGCGGGCAAGTGCTCTACCAACTGAGCTACCGAAGCACGACTCACGCCCGGTACTCACAGCTTAACTTCTGCCAGTACCTCGCCTCCTACCTTCCAAACTTTACAGAAGCTCTCCTGCAACATGACAAGACTATTTATTGTTAAAATTAATGCCTAATTTCAGTTATAAATGAGAAAAACAATAACTATCTGAACAGATTGGCCCGTATGCATTCCATGTTATTGAAGATGACGTGTCAACACCAAAGATAAAATTGTCCACGCCAGGTTCATCCAAAGCGAAGCAATCCTATTGGCTCTAGCTACCTTGAAATTCTGTTGGTTGGTCTCGTTTCAAGCCGTGCTGTCCCCAACGGCAAGTCACCGTGCAACGCCAAAGGCATTGCTCGCGCCGCACGCGCCCAAACTTGACTGCCAGCACACATGTCACTTGGCAGAAACAGCGCCACCCACTGCCAGGAGGCGCCCTGCAATGGTGAAAGAAACACCACTCAGAGGCCCAACGATCGAAAATCGATCGGGAATACCGCCGCCACGGTACAGTGAGCTGCTGAAAAAGTACAATATCTCAAACACTTCGATTGTCATAACGAGATTCGTAATCGTAAGACAAATAAATGCACTATGTCAATACCACTGAATAAGCATGGTAAGCAATTTCTATTTTGAGAGTGGGAGTTAACATTAATCAAAACTAATCAGGGACCCACACAACAGACGTATAACGCTCAGAATACTGTACAGAAGGTATAACACTTTTAAAAATTGGTGGAATTTTGAGATTTTTTTAATGCAATGTTTAGTCCATGGCACGTTAACATGAAAGTAGAAAATTTCACTGGGCGTCCACAGAAACTGAGAAACAAGTATATACCAGCATGTCTCACCAAACTTCTTGACCTTAGTAGTTGCCACTACATAACAATTTTATAATTAGATCTCGGGAAATGAAAAAAGATAATTATTCTAGTCCAGTGCTAGCGCAAAGAAAAGCCGAACCTCATTGTGAACTGTTTATCAAACCCTGTTACAGTAAAACCTTATACTTAAATGAAAGTAGACCAAGCACAATTTAACAGAGCATTTAAGTAAAAAACAAACGTCGTTATAAATGTAAAGAAGTATGAAAAACCAGTAGACATCTTTATCAAACATTGTAACCATCATATATCACATAGTCACATTTAGGTACATAAGTTACCAATGATGTAACCCAGTAAAGTATACAAAAAATAGATGACTAAAGTAGTAGTCACAGAATAAACCATTATCATTCGTTTTTCTTGTATTACAAAGACAAAGAAAAAAAACTAAAGTAATACCTTATTCTGTATCCAAAGCTCCTGTTACAGAATTGCATAGGCGTTTCATGTTTTGTTTCATATTTACTTATTTCTCGAGATCGAAGGCCTACGGGATATTAATCACGAAATTCTTTGAAATAAAAATGAATTCATATTGTGATCAAAGACTGGAATAAATAACATTTGAGAGTATTGGATCACTGTTTGTATACGCGACCATGTCGCAGTTGGTGAAACATTCCACCGTGACTGTCCTTATTCTTGCCTCTAAGTTAGCATCAGCATTATCTAACCGAGTTTTCATTGTACCAGTAACAGAGGTCATATTACCAATGGTGGTATTTAGGTCAAACCATTTTCGCTCTGTCTCCCGTTCCTTTTCCCTTTCTTGTCTATCACGTTGTTTTCGTAATTTATAAGCTTTCCTTTCCAGTTTCTCCTGTTCTCTTTCTTGAAAAAAATTCTCATCATTTCAACCATAGGAAATTCTCCCGCTTGCTGTGACGATGATTGCTGTGACGATACGTCACGCACACCATCATCGTCTGCAGTTCTCTCCATTCGTGAATCGGGTCCGCCTGTTCCCGTTCACAAACGTAGTGGGTATGACTTGACAACTGTGTCATCACCATCATCCAGACTGTTTGTTTGTCGCCTTTCCTTTGTCATCTGCCATGTTTATTTTCAAGTTTGTGACGTAACTGCTCAAAGAAATCTTATCGGCACGCCGGTCGTCAACTCTGAGATGCGCACACTGCGATGCTGCCTGATAGTCAAACGTCACACCACGGTAGCTGACAATTGCAGAGCTATACCGGGTAGAAGACAAGATGGCACCTAGCTTTGAAAATAAGTGACAGTCACCTACTAGACACTGATTACTACTATTATGGCATCAATCTTGTGTTCTTAACCTTAGCAACAATGAAGATACTAATAATGCTAACAAATAAACTTTGCATGAAGAGATGATCAGAAATGAATTCTAACTACGTAGATAAGCAATTCTTCAAGGAAATTAATAGCAATAGGATAAAATGAAGCAGTAAGGAAAGAAATTCCCGAAATCAGTTTTTTTGATAGAAGACGCAAAATTCTATGCGTAATGTAATCCGTACTTACATCCGTCGTTTTGCGCACTGCTGTTATTTTTCGAAATTTTTTAATACTTTCACGGTTTTGTTCAGTACTTCCTTTACGGCTTCCCGATCTCCACCAGATGATGTCATGAAACAATAACAGAACACATTAAATTTTTTTATTAGGTCCCTGTTCGGGCGCCACATCTAGTATGATAAAAGAAAAAAAAATTACAGGTATTTCAATTTTATCATTTTCAATCTGATAGTTATATATATACATTGTGTTTCATACTAGATTGTTGTGTTCCCAGTTTGGCACAGCTATGCCACGGGAAACACGGAAGAGGCCGAAGACGTCCACCTTCTGGTCGGCTCCTGATCGTTGTCAGAAGGTTAGGTTTCGATTACGCAAAGGCTTCAGTTACTTGGAAAAGAACAACCAGGATTCCTTTACGTAATCAGTATGAATTTTATAATTACCTAAGGGACCTTTAACAATGAACAATAAAAAAAATTGCATTTGCAAATGAAATCATTAATAAATGGGGAAACTATGAGTTGTATAGAAGACAAGGAGCGGCCTTCTGTACACGACCAGGATGCCGCAGTATTCTCTGGTGTAGTAAAGGCTGTTTGACATTTATAAAAATACTATGACATGGGGGTGAAAAAAATATAAAGGAAAAGAATAGAACAAGAAGTTTGGTAAACACTAAATATATTCAAATAATTCTCACAAACAATTAGGGCTTATTTATAAACAATATAACTTACATAAGTAATTTTCTGACTGTATAGTGCGGTCAGATTTCAGCCTGTCCTGTTCCTTCTTGGTTCACGTTTTTGTCACAAATTACAGTAATTACTTTTCTCCTTCCTTCGGGACAATTCTTGCACCGGTCAACACCTTCATAACAATAACTTGCAATAACTTGCCGATTTAGAGTATCGAACGTAAATTACTTGAATTTTATTAATTAATAACTATTGTCTGCACGCTGGTAAGACTGCTCACTTGTATGGCTTAAAGACGACCTTCTTTACGCTTTTACATTGCAAGCAGAAGCACGATAAAATCTGAAGATCTACAAAGCTTTTTTTATTTATTTAGATCGAATCGGAACGCTCAGTTCAGCTCCTGTTAAAATGTTTCTTTGACTGCGCAATCGATGTATTAGCGTTCGCGCTAGATGCGCATCTTTACATATACGTAAATTATTTAAAACAAATGTCTTTCAAACCATAGATCTCACCTCATAAGTTGATCATTTAATACACAGCTAGGTGAATGCCTTTCCAAGGGTACTCACAGCTTTCATACGACGGGAAGCCCAATAATATTACAACACCTGTTCATATTTTCATAATACCAAGTAACTCATAGAAAGATGGCCATTTTAGAAATTTGACTAACAACAATAAAAGTCACGAGAAATGTGCAATCATGTTTCTCTAAAACCTGTAAAGTTTAAACATTAAATTAGGTAAGAATTTCTTTGTTGTTACCCCATTTTTCAGCAGTTTTTACACAGGAACTGCTGAGTCTGGCGTTCCAAACATGTTCCCTTCTCAAACAGATATCAGTTATTAAACAGAGGGGATCACACTCTTCAGTGATCTAAAACACACAGAAAAGCGAGTATAATAAAACATGCCTTAAAATACACTCCTGGAAATGGAAAAAAGAACACATTGACACCGGTGTGTCAGACCCACCATACTTGCTCCGGACACTGCGAGACACACCAGGAACCGCGGTGTTGGCCGTCGAATGGCGCTAGCTGAGCAGCATTTGTGCACCGCCGCCGTCAGTGTCAGCCAGTTTGCCGTGGCATACGGAGCTCCATCGCAGTCTTTAACACTGGTAGCATGCCGCGACAGCGTGGACGTGAACCGTATGTGCAGTTGACGGACTTTGAGCGAGGGCGTATAGTGGGCATGCGGGAGGCCGGGTGGACGTACCGCCGAATTGCTCAACACGTGGGGCGTGAGGTCTCCACAGTACATCGATGTTGTCGCCAGTGGTCGGCGGAAGGTGCACGTGCCCGTCGACCTGGGACCGGACCGCAGCGACGCACGGATGCACGCCAAGACCGTAGGATCCTACGCAGTGCCGTAGGGGACCGCACCGCCACTTCTCAGCAAATTAGGGACACTGTTGTTCCTGGGGTATCGGCGAGGACCATTCGCAACCGTCTCCATGAAGCTGGGCTACGGTCCCGCACACCGTTAGGCCGTCTTCCGCTCACGCCCCAACATCGTGCAGCCCGCCTCCAGTGGTATCGCGACAGGCGTGAATGGAGGGACGAATGGAGACGTGTCGTCTTCAGCGATGAGAGTCGCTTCTGCCTTGGTGCCAATGATGGTCGTATGCGTGTTTGGCGCCGTGCAGGTGAGCGCCACAATCAGGACTGCATACGACCGAGGCACACAGGGCCAACACCCGGCATCATGGTGTGGGGAGCGATCTCCTACACTGGCCGTACACCACTAGTGATCGTCGAGGGGACACTGAATAGTGCACGGTACATCCAAACCGTCATCGAACCCATCGTTCTACCATTCCTAGACCGGCAAGGGAACTTGCTGTTCCAACAGGACAATGCACGTCCGCATGTATCCCGTGCCACTCAACGTGCTCTAGAAGGTGTAAGTCAACTACCCTGGCCAGCAAGATCTCCGGATCTGTCCCCCATTGAGCATGTTTGGGACTGGATGAAGCGTCGTCTCACGCGGTCTGCACGTCCAGCACGAACGCTGGTCCAACTGAGGCGCCAGGTGGAAATGGCATGGCAAGCCGTTCCACAGGACTACATCCAGCATCTCTACGATCGTCTCCATGGGAGAATAGCAGCCTGCATTGCTGCGAAAGGTGGATATACACTGTACTAGTGCCGACATTGTGCATGCTCTGTTGCCTGTGTCTATGTGCCTGTGGTTCTGTCAGTGTGATCATGTGATGTATCTGATCCCAGGAATGTGTCAATAAAGTTTCCCCTTCCTGGGACAATGAATTCACGGTGTTCTTATTTCAATTTCCAGGAGCGTAGAATGAGCAATTAAAACCTTTTACACTCTAAAATAAAGGAACTCTTTAAACAAAACCTTCTTGGGAAAAGACGGTGAACCTTTTTGTGTAACATAATTTGAAATACAAGTAGCGATGCTAGAATGGGAATTAAATCAGATAAAAATCTGACCTTTGACTGTGACTTAACTGAAGAAGATTTTAGCAATAGCTAGACAAAATACTACAGATAAAAGAAATAAATAAAACTTTCGCAAAATAATATTTAAAACGCCGGCCGAAGTGGCCGTGCGGTTAAAGGCGCTGCAGTCTGGAACCGCAAGACCGCTACGGTAGCAGGTTTGAATCCTGCCTCGGGCATGGATGTTTGTGATGTCCTTCGGTTAGTTAGGTTTAACTAGTTCTATGTTCTAAGGGACTAATGACCTCAGCAGTTGAGTCCCATAGTGCTCCGAGCCATTTGAACCATTTTGAATATTTAAAAAGCACCAAGTTTTAAATGAATCGCAGGCTACCCAAAATCTTTCTCTCTGAAAAGATCCAGTACACTAATCTTAACCAAGAGGAAAATTTTGAACAGAAAATGAAACTTTTATCAGTCTTTCTCGTATCGATGTCACTCTTCACTTGGTTGTTGGGAGTATTTCTTATGAACTCGGGTGATTTTCACAGGGGAGCTCTTTCATCACCTTTTATTTTCGCTGCACCATAACTGGGGATCACCTTTTCACATTCTGGTGGAAAACAATGGGAATTTCACTTTTTGAAGGGGGAAGTGATATTTCTTGACTCGACGATCCATTGGGTCGTGTCGGGAGTCAGGAAAGTTGATGACTGGTTCAATGTCGAATGTGTCAGTTTGTTGGCTGTCTTAATTCATTCCAATCCATGTTTCAGCACATGAAAATACAGAGAAAAAAATCTGTATTAGGTATTGCTCATTAACTAGTATCTTAATCTAAGGGAGTATGGAGTAAGAATTTGAGACAATAAAAATTACTATACAGACTATGCACGTATATATTATATTTTGTTCGTGGTTTATATCTAGGTTTCACATTCTTTCATTAGCAAGCCTGAGTAAAACACATCTCGTCTTGTACAGGTCTTTCTTAAGGAATGTATTTAGCAATATTGCCGTATCAATTTCATAATTAGGGAAAAGTCACCATGTGTGTCCTTTTTATGTAAATATAGTAAACTCGTGCGTAGTTTATTAACCGTTTTATTATTTTTATTTCCATTTTCATCTCAAATCTGGAGCACGCTCGCGCCCGTTATGGAGAGGAATGCTTATTGTTGAGCGCGGGCCGGCGAGCAGTCACTGAATGTTGCCACAGTGCTTGACAGTCACGCGGTTTAACAGCGTTGGCAGTCCGCGTCCTGCACGAGGCAGACAGTTCAGTGGCTACCAATCGTTTTATAACTTGTGCACTTTGTTAAATCGTGGGTACTGGAGCAGCTAGTCAAGGCAACATGGTCAACCTGGACGGTAAATTGACTGCACCAGCGACGAAGAACCGTCGTCGATGAAAATGACTACGTTTACCCATTGCAGTAAGTACAATAGCTTGTCTATCCTTTGTCTGAAAACCACTGTATCGTCGTTGCAACGTGAGAATACTTATAATGCTACTTCACCTGCAGAATATCCGACGTGTCCATAAGTTTATCTCAGTTTTGATTCATACAAGAGATAACTAGTTTTTCGTGTCCATACATGTGTCAGATTACTATTTTACACGCACATATTTATATATGTGTCCATCATTTTGTCATTACGTGAGTCATACGCAGCAGTCCATACGTATCCATATAGGTGTCTTTATACCACAGAGTAGCACAGATAATGTTAAAATTACTTATCATAAAAGGATCATTTACAAAATATACATAGCTTTTTAACTACTGCCCAAGACCTAACGAAAGTCGTGTTTGCTATTGTGAATGGTGCTTCTCAAGCACTTAAGATTTTATATGTATTTTAAATCTGATTCTTTTCTTCTTATTGTTCTGTATCAGCCTTTTTTTAGTTTCTTTGTTAATTTACTCCGTTACTTCAATAATCAGTAAAATATACCCTCTTTGGTGTGCCGAACAGTTCACGTTCAAAACCTGCTCGCCAGCCTCCCGTAGCAAAATCTTCACATACTGTGCACTAAAACATGGCAACGAAGTGTAACACGCAAACGTCGGCAGGGATGTGACGTACACGCCACACGAAGCTTTCTGCTACACCACTTACATACTTCTTCAACAGCATTGGCCTATGATATGTACTTGGGATACTGCGGCAATTACCTCTGTATCTGTCTATTGTGTTCCGTTAAGAGCGACGTGTTGAGTTCAGTCTGTAAGGAAGTTTTGTATCCTGTGGCAGACCTAGTGCGATACTCGCTAAGCTCGGATCCCTTCACTACACGGCAGAGCGGGACGCTGCCAAACGCCTTCCTGCAGTCAACCAACGCGGCGCGAAGCTGAGAGCCGGTGTCTCACGCAGGAGCACAGCGGGCTGGGTTTTGCAAGGTCCCTGTCTGCCGAATCCACGTTCATTTTTGTAGAGGCGATTATCGTTATCCAATAATGTCATAATTCCTGAGCAATTCTACAACAGACTGACATCAAGGATATAAGTCTATAATTATGTGCGTGTGTCCTACGACCCTTCTCGAGAAACGGGAATGGCTTGTCCTTTTCTCCAGTTACTACATACCCTTCATTGCTCCAGCGATCTACGATAACCTGCTGGTAGAAAGGGGGCAAGGCAGAGACCAGAAAGGTTCATTGGACGTCCTCCGGAAATGCAGTCCATCGACAAAGGCAGTAGCTTACAAAACACTCGTTAGACCAACAATTAAAAACTGCTGGCCAGTACGGGATCAGTACCAGACAGAACTGATGGAGGGAACGGATAAGATCCAGAGAGGAGTAGAGATGGGGGATCCGCTCCTCAACTGATACATAGAGTTGAATCTTTCAAAGGAGTGAACAATCAGTGATTCAGAAAAAAAGAACAGTAGCTCCAAACGTTTCCCACAGCAGAGAGAGAGAGAGAGAGAGAGAGAGAGAGAGAGAGAGAGAGACGGAGCATATCAGCAGCGCCTCTGCTGGTCAGAGCACAGTGCACGCCACACAACACAGCCAGCGCCGGCCTCTGCCCTGCTTCTACCTTGGCTGCCTGCATTGTGCAGTGCCCAATTGGATTTTGTGTTTCACATATGCCGTGCCGTCTCTGTGCGTCGTCTGCCGCGTGCCGTGTCTGGCACAGCTTAACTTCGCATCGCACTCTGTCGGCGATTGTTTCAGTCGCACGTCCTGCCCTCTGGGCAGTTGATGCGAGCAACAGGACAGAGAGCCACCTAGCGGATAACATAGGAACTACTTGCAACAACCTGCTCGCAAGGGAATGGACGATTTGTCTCGGAGCGGGTAGTGGTGGCCGTTCACCACTCCCCCCACCCTCGGAACTCGCCCGCTCGACGCTCACCCCACCGTTCTTGACTCTAGCCAGAGCGTTGAGCAAAGCGACTCAGGTGTCACTCTGGTCTCTGCGGTCTCAGCTCACGCAGTAATACAGCTCGCGGCTCGACCTGCTCGACTCAGCACCTCTGCATTGGAGTTCGTCTCTACTGGATATTGTTCTTCGTAGTAATACCGCTATTTATATTACATTATTATGTTATGTATACGTCATTTGTTTTTATTTTATTTTTATTTGTTTAAACTGATCAGATTAGGTTCCTGACGACTCCTCTTGCTATAGGATTTTTATTATGGACACTCGAATTTACGCTTTAATTACGAGCGAACCGATAAACGTATCGCAAAATGTGATACACCAATATTTTCCTTATTTTATTCTGCGTAAGGCTATATGCAGCACTTTCGTCTTACAGTCAAATTTATTTATTTTTTTCTTATTCTGGTACGGATTTTGCGATTTTGGGCGTCTTCGAAAGGAAACGTTCACTTTAAAAATATATGGCATGTGATGTATTTGTATGAGGTTAATGAAATTTTAATACATTATAGCCAAATATATTGTTAATGTAAATCTCAAGTTACAACATTTTCCGATCACCCAAAAAACCACGATAGTGCAAAATAAATCAATAATCAAAAACTTTGTCATATCGTGGAAATTTCAATAAACAATACAAAATTCTTACTCATTATTTGCGTTACTTCAAAATAGGATCAAATAAGATCAAAATACAGGTATAGTACTGGAATAAACCAAGTTTAAAGGGCAATGTGCCTTCCATTTATTTTCTATCGTAAATGAGTGGTGAGTCATGAAAAAGAGCTAATTCATTTCAGGGAGTGAACAGTTCTGATCCGATCTCTGAAAAGAACAGTTTTGCCCATCTCTAGAGAGGAGCAGCGCGTTTCGTCACAGGTTCGTTTAGTAAGCGCGAAAGCGTCTCGGAGGTGCTCTGCCAACTCGTGTGGCAGACGCTGCAATTGAGGCGTTCTGTGTCACGTTGTGGCCCACTGCTAAAGTCCCGAGAGCGTAAACCGCTACAGGAGTTGGCCAGTACATCACCTCCTCCTAGGTGTCTATCGCGAAAGGTCCGCGAAGATAAAACTATAGAGGCTTACCAGCAATCGCTCTTCCTGCGAACCACACGAGACTGGAACAGGAAAAGAGGAAAAGCGACACCGGTCTACAAACCACCCTCCGCCACACACCGTTACGTGGCTTGCGGAATGTACTTGAGATGCAGAGATAGAGCCGCAGGGCCTGTGGTTTCCCTGAAAGAACAACTCTCCTCACTTGTTATTACGTAGCAAAACTTTAACAGGCAGAACTAAAATTAAGTGAAAGTGCCACAGTTTTGTTTTTAATCGTGTGGTGTGTGCACTTTATCATCAGCAACTGTTGTGAGAAAGGACGGCACCTCAACAGTTAGTGTTAGCTCTATCCTCGGACGCCAGTCAGAACTCCTGTTTTTAAACTTTGACTGATTGTTGATATCAAACTTCAGAAGGAAGTGGTCGTAACGCGGGGCTCTTGTCGCCCTGCCCAGCTGTTCAGAGAGCGGTCTGTGTATGCAGAATCTTGCAGGTAAGTGCGACATATATCCGTGTGAACAGTGTGCTGTATCGGATCCCTTCGAATACAGTAACTACTCTCCTCATAAACAGCCGTAAACGCAGGTGTTTTCAGTTCCATAAATAAACAAAATTTGAACTTCACTTGGGTCACATTATACGACATCAGTACCGCTCCAGAATCTGCAGTCTGACACTCCCCCCCCCTCCCCCCTCCCCCCTCCCCGCACCCCCCCCCCCCCTCCCGACGTCAGCCTCTGTCTGCAGTTCCTGTGGACACTGTGCCAGAAACATTTCCACAAACTACAGGACACATTCCTCACTTACATGTCTCTTACACTGACGAATCCATGAGGAACAAATTTTAACGATGAAACAATTGGCTCGTCAAACTTTACTTTTTCTCTGCAAGTTAACTGCAAGTCTACTTTAAGCACTTTGATTCTGTACCGTACCTTTTGGGACACCCTGCAGAACATACTACCAGAGTGTATTAGGAATGGGCGCGAATCGTAAACATATTTAATCTTACAAAAACATGTCCCACCTAGCGCAAACACATATGCTACGGCGGAATTACTGCGTGTTTTGTCATTAATACACTAAATTTTTATAAGAAATCGCATCTGTCACTCCGACCATTTCTATGAGTGACGCATACTAAGGAACGACTTTTTGTTTTGCCCACACTGGTGCTTCGACATAAAGATCTAAACGTCCAGCCAAGATTAAATTTTTGGACCTTATCCTTGTACGGTTCTGGAGACAATATTTAGCGTCTTTACCCTTAGGCGATACTGGTAACACATGAAAATAAGTTACGTTCTAGTGAGAAGAAATTGATAGCGCACTGTGTTCAGCACACGCTCCACATCCTTCCGAGGTAACAGGACGCAGCATGTCATTCTCAATGGAGAGAAGTCTTCCGAAGTAAGAGTGATTTCAGGTGTGCCGCAGGGGAGTGTCGTAGGACCGTTGCTATTCACAATATACATAAATGACCTGGTGGATGACATCGGAAGTTCACTGAGGCTTTTTGCAGATGATGCTGTGGTGTATCGAGAGGTTGTAACAATGGAAAATTGTACTGAAATGCAGGAGGATCTGCAGTGAATTGACGCATGGTGCACGGAATGGCAATTGAATCTCAATGTAGACAAGTGTAATGTGCTGCGAATACACAGAAGGATAGATCCTTTATCATTTAGCTACAAAATAGCAGGTCAGGAAGCAGTTAATTCCATAAATTATCTGGGAGGACGCATTAGGAGTGATTTAAAATGGAATGATCATATAATGTTGATCGTCGGTAAAGCAGATGCCAGACTGAGATTCATTGGAAGAATCCTAAGGAAATGCAATCCGAAAACAAAGGGAGTAGGTTACAGTACGCTTGTTCGCCCACTGCTTGAATACTGCTCAGCAGTGTGGGATGCGTACCAGATAGGGTTGATACAAGACATAGAGAAGATCCAACGGAGAGCAGCGCGCTTCGTTACAGGATCATTTAGTAATCGCGAAAGCGTTACGGAGATGATAGATAAACTCCAGTGGAAGACTCTGCAGCAGAGACGCTCAGTAGCTCAGTACGGGCTTTTGTCAAAGTTTCGAGAACATACCTTCACCGAAGAGTCGAGCAGTATATTGCTCCCTCCTACGTATATCTCGCGAAGAGACCATGAGGATAAAATCAGAGAGATTAGAGCCCACACAGAGGCATACCGACAATCCTTCTGTCCACGAACAATACGAGACTGGAATAGAAGGGAGAACCGATAGAGGTACTGAAGGTACCCTGCGCCACACACCGTCAGGTGGCTTGCGGAGTATGGATGTAGATGTAGATGTAGATGTAGATCCACCCCCGCGCCACCCACATAGCGTTGCCTTATGACGTAGGTGTATACAGAAACCGTAAAGAAAAGGTTCTTCACATCACTATACTTAATGACGCCTGACTCGTATTCGTGAATGTTTAGTATCCTGGGAAACGTTAGCAAGTAAGTTTTTATTTATGATACATGAGTAGCTGGCAGTATTTTAGTATTAAAATCGTAGTATAATTTGTGCATTTTACGGCGTTGTAAGACAGTCGTGGTGTCGCACCTGGGCAGATCTTGGCGGGATGTGAACTGAATGAAGTAAAATGGCGAACAGTGCCGAAATGCTGCCCCCCCCCCCCCAAAAAAAAGCCCTTTTACAGCCAGGTTGACCGCCTTGTCCATTTGAGTGGGCACGTTCGTAATGTGGTCCACATACCAGGCCTTGACAGCAGGAAGATGTTGAATGGCTGAGCTTTCTGATGCCCTTCAGGATACGTTTACCGTGTATGGCCTTTAGAGTCCTGACGGGAATCAGTACCTTGTTTGTTGTTGTGGTCTTCAGTTCTGAGACTGGTTTGATGCAGCTCTCCATGCTACTCTATCCTGTGCAAGCTTCTTCATCTCCCAGTACCTACTGCAACCTACATCCTTCTGAATCTGCTTAGTGTATTCATCTCTTGGTCTCCCCCTACGATTTTTACCCTCCACGCTGCCCTCCAATATTAAATTGGTGATCCCTTGATGCCTCAGAACGTGTCCTATCAACCGATCCCTTCTTCTAGTCAAGCTGTGCCACAAACTCCTCTTCTCCCCAATCCTATTCAATACTTCCTCATTAGTTATGTGATCTACCCATCTAATCTTCAGCATTGTTCTGTAGCACCACATTTCGAAAGCTTCTATTCTCTTCTTGTCCAAACTATTTACCGTCCATGTTTCACTTCCATACATGGCTACACTCCATACAAATACTTTCAGAAATGACTTCCTGACACTTAAATCTATACTCGATGTTAACAAATTTCTCTTCTTCAGAAACGCTTTCCT
The DNA here is from genome assembly GCF_023864275.1 of Schistocerca cancellata. Taxonomy (NCBI): domain Eukaryota; kingdom Metazoa; phylum Arthropoda; class Insecta; order Orthoptera; family Acrididae; genus Schistocerca; species Schistocerca cancellata. The sequence goes on from NC_064636.1 coordinate 154,488,883, forward strand.
TGCCATTGCCAGTCTACATTTTATATCCTCTCTACTTCGACCATCATCAGTTATTTTGCTCCCCAAATAGCAAAACTCCTTTACTACTTTAAGCGTCTCATTTCCTAATCTAATTCCCTCAGCATCACCCGACTTAATTAGACTACATTCCATTATCCTCGTTTTGCTTTTGTTGATGTTCATCTTATATCCTCCTTTCAAGACACTGTCCATTCCGTTCAACTGCTCTTCCAGGTCCTTTGCTGTCTCTGACAGAATTACAATGTCATCGGCAAACCTCAAGGTTTTTATTTCTTCTCCATGGATTTTAATACCTACTCCGAATTTTTCTTTTGTTTCCTTTACTGCTTGCTCAATATACAGATTGAATAACATCGGGGAGCGTACCTTAGGCCAGTTTAATGTTATCATCTTTTTGGGGCTGGATATTATCTGCACAACGACCACTTTGAATGTCCTAGGGGCGCAGCTGCAGGATAACTGGTAGTGTGGAGTACAGGACCCAGTGGGCAATAGAAACTTTCTGCTGCAGTTTACCGTTGTGCCTGTTACCCGATGCAAAAGACACAGTAAGGGCCACACTAGATGGAAGTTAGATTCGTCTTCCAGAAAGAGACCCACATCATCAGCATTCGCTGTGCACGTTACTTCCGTTGTTTCTATTGAAATGCCATTTTTTGATTTGTGGGCCGCTCAATGACTACATGTTTCCTTTCGTAGGAGTATAATTACCCCCTCACAGAAATTCGGGATTTGGATACGAGCAATAACATCATTCACATACTTTGCAAATGTGGTTCCAGTAACGTGCAAACACCTCTGATAGAATTCGATGAGGAACCCATCGATACCTGTTGGTTTGTTATTTGCGTAATGTTTGAGAATCTAGTCTAATGTCATGACTGTCAAGTGGGTATTGTGGGCGTTCGTTTTGTTTCGAGGTGAGTGAGGTCTGAACGTGAAGTAACGGGGAAGACATTGCAGAAGCGGCAGTCGCACTATGGGCGAAAAAAAAAAAAATACGGAACGTGGGTGGATATGTTTAGTTACGGCGGTTACCCTTGTTAAACGATCGCCATTCTCACGCTGAATACATGGAAGGAAGCTCTTCTGCATGAGGCGTTTTACGTTTTGAAAGTAGTTTCATCTGAGATTTTCATCTGGAAAATTCCCTGCAGACCTTGCCCGAACAACTGACTGTCTCATCTGCTTTGTTTTCAAGCGTATTAATTATGCTTTGATATGTTTTGTAAGTAGGCTGTTTAGGTTCTTATATTGGTAACGTCGCCGCCACGTAGCGCTCGGTATGAAAATCACTGGCTGTGCTGTGTGCAGTCTGTGGCTAGTTTGCATTGTTGTCTGCCATTGTAGTGTTGGGCAGCGGCAGCTGGATGTGAACAGCGCGTAGCGTTGTGCAGTTGGAGGTGAGCCGCCAGCAGTGGTGAATGTGGGGAGAGAGATGGCGGAGTTTTGAAATTACATATATTATGACTTTTGATGATATTAAGCTGCAGTAGTGGCGCTCGCTGTATTGCAGTAGTTCGAGGAATGAAGATTTTTGTGAGGTAAGTGATTTCTGAAAGGTATAGTTTAATGTTACTCAGGGCCATTCTTTTGCAGGGATCTTTGATAGTCAGATTGCGTTGCGCTAAAAATATTGTGTGTCAGTTTAAGCACAGTCTTGTATAAATTGTTCTAAGGGGACGTTACAGTTTTAGGCTGAAAGTGTCGGTTCCCGTGACAACTAGCAATAGGGCCGAGTGCACCTTTCAAATACGGACTGTGAAGTTCGATTGAAGTTTTTCTTGAAGAAGTTGCCTGAGCTCAGTAGCGCATAAGGTGCTTTTGTGTAGCAGGCTTGGCCTAACTCTCCCGCCAATCTATGGCTTGGTGTGAACTTGGCTGTTTGCGTTGACACGGTGCCCAGTTATGAATGACTTCAGAACGAAGGTCATGAGGAAGAAGATACCTGGTATTAAATTACGAAAGAGAAGTACGGTTATTTGTACAGGCATCCCGTAATTTTAGACTGCATTCGAAGCCACAGTGGTCCGCGAAGCAAGCAGGCAAAACTTCAGTTTGAATTAGATGACCGGTTAGGCTTCGTGAAACGTACATTCGTTCCTATCTGCTGGTCAGCTTGGGATAAAAATGTGTAAAATGTGTTTGATCTTGATGAACAATACGCCATCTATCAGTTGTGCAAAAACAGCTGATTACTTGTAGTAAATCTGCACATTTTATTATTTTTTGTACTTCTTATGCCGCAGCCAGCACACAATTAAAATCCTTACCTCATATTCTGCTACAATCTGTATTTGCCAAAAGACTTGAGACGTCGTGATTAAAAAATTATCTGATCGTGCACGTGTAACGTCAGTGCCTGATGAAGCGCACATCTTTAAGCGGAATGTCTCATCCACAGAATATGCAATTGCACGTCCGCTGGGATAAAGTTGGACATTTTCGGCTGTAAACCTTTCCCTTAAGAGAATTGTAGTTCCGGAATTGATGTCTGGATCGGTAGTAATGACAACTTGAAAGTCAGGCAATGTTGCTACTGTTGTCGTTGAGACATGTTCTGTTAAATCATCAAGTGCGCTAATCGTAACAGCGGTGTTATCGAAATAATGTTTAGTGCTAGTAGATCGTGGACTGCCATTAGACAGATGTGATGAGCCGTGATACAGGTGCGAAGTAACTGGTAGAGCAGGGGAAAAATGTTTGTAATATTGTGACATAAACTGGCAGCTGGACGCTGGAGTCTGCGATTAAGGCTGGATTTTAAATTGTTGAGCAGAACTGGAGCTCGAATCCTCAACAGTGTTGCAAGTTTTATGTGAGAAGGGATCCTGCTGACTTACGTTTCGGCCTCCCTGTCACGTCGCCGGTCTTTTCCCTCTCTCGCTCTCGGCTGGTGCGTGAATGAAACTGCTGTAAACGTTTTTACACAAAACACGAGACCGAATGTTTACACAGCTTTTCGTTAAGTAGACAGTAACATAACATATTTTACGGGTATGCTGCTCTTCCCAGACAGAACTGTTCTTTCTTTTTTTTTCAGTTTTATCGACAGCACTCGGATCTGGGGACTTCCTTTACGGTGTTCTCATGTTCTCGCCCGCGCCAGCGGACTGTTTTATGAAAATCAGTGCCGTAAATTCCAGTGTGTGAAACGACGTCTCAAACGCATTTGCATAGGGAAAAAAGAACTGTATTTTTAAAACTTTCTATATGTATATAATACTAATCTGTGCAGGCTTAACACTGTAACACACTACCGTTACATCACAACACCGGGTGCTGTTGGCTCCCCTTCACATTTTGCCGGCCGCGGTGGCCGTGCGGTTCTAGGCGCTTCAGTCCGGAACCGCGGGATTACTACGGTCGCAGGTTCGAATCCTGCCTCGGGCATGGATGTATGTGGTGTCCTTAGGTTAGTTAGGTTTAAGCAGGGACTGATGACCTGAGATGTTAAGTCCCATAGTGCTCAGAGCCATCACAACACTGACACTCGCGACGCCTTTATTACGACAGACACTGCACCGTCACTTATGCTACTTCCATAGCAGAGCCGCATCGGCCGTGCATCGCTCTACTGTAACAATAAATTTCGTGGAAACGGTACTAAGATATATGTGCAGACGCTGATTCGTGTGTAAGTAATGATAATTTAGCTAAGAGAACGGCACGGAACACGTAAGAGAAGGCTACAGAAAACAGGGCTACAGCTGTCCAAAAATTCCTCAGCTTTGGTCATCGGACAGGAATCGGTGTATTTTACAGGCAAGTTGTCCACATTCGGCTTCGCGCCCCCACCTACGAGTTTTCCCCTTGGCGACTGCACTGGCCGTCTTCGCAGGCAGTCTGATGACAGGAAATGCGAAGCGTGAAAGTCACCCGCTATTGCTGTCCATACGCGAGTAAAAGTGCTGAATACTTTTTTGCCTGAAACACAACACCGAATGTTTAGACAGGATTTCGTTGCTTAGACAGTAACGTAACATGTTACAGGTGTACTGCTCTTTCCAGGAAGAACTCTTTCTCGGTCTTCAGTTTCATTGATGACATTCGGATCTCGGGAATTTTTTTTATTGTTTTCTCCTGTTCTGGCGTGCGCCGACGTGCTGTTATATGAAAATCAGTCCCACAAAGTCAGCGCTCTATAAACAGGCCTCAAACGCATTTGCCGGGGACACACCTGTCTAAAGTGTACTGTACAATACTCTTGAACTTCTTCCACTGACACCTACATTGTTAGTGCTGCAGAGATTATATTTTTGTGCTGACCGCTCAGGTAGTCTGAGCTCTTGCTAAGCAGAACAATATTCCTAACTTTCTTCGTATTCGTGCTTGCGGTCTTATTCAGTGACACTGTAACGGTTTTGTGATCGCTGATTCCCTGTTCTGCCCTAACAGATTCCAAAAGTTCGGGTCTGTTTGTTACTGGCAGGCCTAAGATGTTATCTTCTTCAGGAGTCGGTACTCAGATTAATGGCTCGAGGTAGTTTTCGGGTGAAGCTCTTGGACCAGTTTCTCGTGATTCTCTGGCCCTACCACCAGTCTTATGCTCGGTTTACACTAGCAAGTTATTGCAGCAATTTACATTCGCGGAGGAACTTGCCGCGCGATTTGCGAGTGTAAACATATCGCCAAGACGACTTGCGACTGTAGCAATTTATTGCGGAAGTGACTTGCACACGTTTTCCGCTTCCAGTGTAAACACCACGCAAGAAGTATCTGCAAGTAACTTGCAGCTTTTAGGATTTATTTCTATTTCCTGCAAGTAGGAAGCGCAAGTTATAGTAAGCATGTCGTCTTCGTAACACTCATATTTAACATTTCACTTAATGTGGTGACTTAATTTTATACAACCATCTTATGTATTATATGCAAACAAATTTCAGAAATGGGGAAGAAACGGGAATGGATGAAGCAGGTTACAGAACATTTTATTGAAGCCGTGGAGAGCTACCCCGAAATACGGAACGTGCATAACCGAGACTTTAAGGATAGAGTGAAGAAGATGAGCGCATTAAATGAAATCTCGTCGATTTCGACACATCTATGAAAGAAGTACATAGAAAGTAGCATAACTTGAAGACACAACCCCTTTGCCACCTGCATCCACTCGCTTGTTGTTTTAGGAGTCTAGAAAAAGACGATGTGTAATTATTACATGTTCTACTTACTTAGCTTGTCACTTTACATTTTATGAGCATTAGAATAAAAAAAACATTTTTATAAGCATATCATTCTGTAAAATGCAGTTTATTTCAATACAAATTTAATTTTATTGTTGTGTTTTCACATACCTTCAAATAATTTTCCCTTTTCAAGACGTTAAAAATGGCTCTACATACATCGGGTACGATCAGAGAAATCGTGCTGACGGGAATATGAAAGAAATACATTAGGGACTTGTATGAGTCTCCTACAAAGAAAAGATTTCAAAATTCAAACTTTTTTTGGTTGTATGTTTCACATAAATAAATGAAATGCCTATTTTATTCCTAGCTCACCGGTAGCTATAAATCAGAGTGACTAGCAAACGTTCTTTTGCTGAAATAGCAGTACCGAAGTTTGTGTCTCGTTTTGATATGACGGGCGCTGTTAACATCAACAAATATTCCAGATCATTTGAGGACATTCTGCAAAAGTTTTCAAAAGTATCCATGTTCTCGGTACTAAGTTCTTGCAAAAGGCACCAATTTGCGATGTTCTCATTATCTACTCTCTAACCCAAATACTTCTCTTTTTCTTTTTCACGTTTTGCATTACAATTACAAGGGCTGCAGCATATCTCACCCGCCTACTTGTCATTTTACACTTCGGCTCACACTTGTAGTGGTACTGAAAGCATATGTAAACAGTATCAGCAAGTTGTTGACGCAAGTTTCTTGCCAAAGCACTTGTGGAAGAATCTTGCTTAATTCTTGCGCTGCTGTGTAAACACAGCTGCAAGAGGCTAGCAATAACTTGCAGCAATAACTTCTGCAAGCGACTTGCTAGTGTAAACCCAGCATTAGCCACCTAAATCTCCTGCTGTGTAGACGGCCGGTTAAGATTCCCACCTAAAACTATAACGTGGCCGGGAAGTCACGAGAAACATTATCCAGGTTTCCCCTAAGACTGTTCCGCCACTGTTGCTGCTGAAGCGGGGATCAATAGAAGCATCCCATTACCGTGTTTGATTCACCTCTAACGCTAGACTTGACACAAATTATTTTACATTGGGGATGTGCACTAACCTCACTAATATGATCGTATTTTTTACTGCTTTAAACACCAGCGTACAACCTCTCTTTATAACATACATTCTGACCGGAATTTAGAATCTCATTGCCACTGTTTTCGGGTTTCGCCCAGCTTTCTGTCCCTCGTGCTTTCTGGCAATTGTTACTGTTTATAACCGAGATTAGTTCTGCGACCTTTCCGTAGACACTCCTGCAGTTAACTAACAGCATGTGGGCTTAGAGAGAACAGTTGAAGGAAGGCCAAGTTCTCTGGATTACAGCGTGCTGCCTGTGTGACGGCGCTGGATCGGCGGTAATAAACGCGTCACGAGTTGCGCGGATTCTGGGAGCAATGGCTGCCCAAAGTCAGTCTGTAGCCAAAGGTCTGTAGCCAGAGGTCTTAAGGGGCTCCGGAACGCCCTATACTTGCAATGTTAAAATAACGCTTATAAATTACATCTTTCCTCACAAAGTATTTGAGGTAGGAAGTTGAACGTTTTACAGATTATATATTGGAATATGGGCTACAACTTAACACAGGGATTTTACAAAATTTTAGTTCAGTTATTAAAGATGATTTGTTTTTTCAATTGTAATGAAAATTCACAACATTTTTTTGCAATTTTTTATTTATATATTAAAAAATATAGTTTTTTTGGAAAAAGGCTGTGTTAAATTATGCAGAAGGTACTGTGTAACATTTACTGAAAGTTTGAAACAAATATGTTTGGAAGATCCTTAGAAAACATGTAATTACTATGAGAAAATAAAAGTTTTGGGAATCGAGCGACAAAGATTGGATTAACTTTTTAGTGCATTCCAGGTCCATAGGGTGGATTATCTTCATCCTCTGAAAACTCCTCCTCCAGCTTCCTCTTGTTCCTCCTCCTGTTTACTCTTGCTTGTATTTCTAGACTCTTTACAGCCCTGTCTGCAGCCCGAAGGCGTTCCTCGTCTAAAGCAAGCATCGCTCGTACCATGTTAGAACCTATCTTCATTCCCATATTTCTAAATACCTTGCACCTTACAACGTTGCCATCATTGAAAGTCGCAACAGCATCATACACACCAAAGTGAAGTGTTTCTATTCCAACAAATACAGTCTTGGGGATTCTCGACCATATAACACTATTTACACTTTCATTGGGGTTTTGAGTTTTTCCGTGAATACACTTTTTCAACAGTTCAGGTGCTGCTAAGTCTCTGAAAATAGGTTAGCCAGAACACATACTTTATCTCACATCACTAAAATGTACCTGATGAACACGGACGTTAATAATAACACCATTTGACAGCAGTTTAACAGCGCCACAGTGGGTCACGCCCATGCAGAACACGTTTCAAAAAAAAAATTAAAAATAGTTGTAGTCTTCGGAATTGAATAAATTATATATCTATTAAAAGATAATAGTCTGCAGATTCAGAAAACGCAAAAAAGTAAAAATTGAACTTTTCATGATTTTGAGCCTTTCCGGAGCCCCTTAATCGGCGAGTAGTCCAAAGATATTTCTCGCATCATCAGTGAGGGTTAACCTGAGACAGCCTTTTACTTACAAGATTTTCTAAAGTCCTCCGTTCCGAAATCATTGATATCTGGAAAGCATGTCAATACACAAGGCAATATATGAGCTCAGTTCTTAATTGGTGGCTCAGTTACAGTAAGTCGAGTACGCGAAAGGATTTCGTCTGCTACAGTCGTGAGGCAGAATTTTTGGAAAAGGAGATCACAGTGAGTGTTTAAAAGACGCCCTCGGCACTTCTCCTAGCCGTAATGTGAACAGATACTTTGAGCTGAAACATATTAAAGCTCTCTATTGCTATTTATTGATTTGTGGACCACTCTATAGGAAACGACACAAGCCTGAGACATACAGAAGCACTGAAAGCGGACAGCCTTGCCTGACAGACCTACAAATTGTCACGGCACCTGTTTCTCGACCATCGATGTACATTGTAGTACTTGCACTGCTTGGTAGATTTTGCAGTAAGTTTGGAAAACGAATGCCAATTCCCCGTTTGTGCAGCAGTTACCGTAGCTATTTGTGGCTGACAACTGAAAAACATGTGGGAGTCGGGCGAAAGAATTGCCGGCAGCACATGTGATCTTTCTGTGTGTGGTATCACTCGTCTGTACACACAAACGGCTTCTAAAATGTTCTTGTTTACGGTTTTGCATTGAATGGTTTTGTCTTATAACTAAAACATGTGTTAAACGAAGTGCTTGTACATAGGAAATTCATTAAGAATTACTTTGCCAACCTCCCTAGTTGTGAGAACTTCATGAAAGGGTGTTTAGTTCTTAAGGATTAATGAAGGATAGTTATACTTGGAATCTTTGTTCTCGTTTATCAGTCGTTAACTTTAGTTCCTTATTTTTCATTCTTCAACTTTATGAGTGTGTTTGCATATTGGAACTGCTCATCGCGAGTTGCGTACTGCAGAAACATTTTTATGGAAACTGATAAGATACCGCTTGCATTGCATACCGCTCCCAATTACGGTAAATGAACTTTGGTTTATGACACTTTTTTCATTATCTTAGTTGTAACAGGTTGCAGAACAGATGAGACTTCCGTTCGCACAGGTAGGCCAACAAATGTAATTGCCAGCGAAGTTCATGTCCATTGTAAGGTACAGTGACTGTCAGAATGTATCTGCGAAAAATATCATATCATTTTACAGGTTTCAAATAGGTAAATGAATTCAGAAAGATGTTGTCTTGTGAATTTTCATGCACTTTTAGCACAAGGTCAAATGTGTAAAATTTTATGATCATTTTCTCGATAATTAGAGTAACACTTCTGATATTGTGATTGTTTGCAACTCTAAAGATAAAGATTAACAGTATTCAGGGCAGTCATTTCAACCTGTCATTTTTTTTTGCAGTCAAATAGCATTTTTAAAAAAAGGACTGCTCTCTCGCAGGCGTATTGTTTGATTTACTGGGTAGCCTGGATTCTGCATTGTGCAGCGTCTGCTGCACACACTCCCGCTCAAAATTCAATTTTAACACAGTACTGCTGCCTTGCACTGAGATTTACGTGTTTATATATCAAAATACATTTTACCAGTTTCTCAGATACCAACCAGACATTTACAAACACGAGTTTAAATAAACAGGAACACGTTTCAGAATATATGACGTTCCCTTACTGAGCAGATACCAGCGGTGAACACAGGTGTGTTTGACGATACGGGGAAAGGAGATGGAGTTCTGGGCTGTTTCCCCTCTACTGAAGCGCTTTGTACCGTTCTAGTGTGCAGTAATAGCAGACAACACCAAATGAAGGGCGTCAGGCGCGTTCCGAATTTTCGGCGAGGGGCATAACATTGCACTGTGTTAGCTACGCAAAGAGTGTTTAACATCACCGCGGAGGTGTGTAAGATTGTGTGTGACACGGAAGTTATAGATGACCACGGAGCAGTGAAACCTCGGTTTATATCTGCCACCTCTGGGGAAGATCTGGAAGAAAGAAGCACTCATGTTAACTGCGATATTTCCTGATGACGTTCATCCTCTGTTTTCAGGGCAGCTGATGTTTTTAAGAAATTCATCTAAAATTAATGTGACACCAATTGAAAGTTTTTTAAAAAAATGTCGGCAACGAGATGGTCTGTGCGGGTAGGTCCCATGCCTCCATTTGCAGAGGATTTGTCAGAATTACAAAGGGTGATTGAACTTGCAAATAACTTGGACTTCGGAGCCACACACTGAATTGAAGGGCTTTCAGAAGTATTTGAAATTATTCCAGTATGTATTACAAATGTTTTAAAAATTATTACCTGCAATAAACATACGTAAAGTTATACTTCCAACCACAGAAACAATGACAGATGTTTTAAGTAGTACTACTAAGAGTGTCGAGAAAGAATTAAATCAACTGACAAATGTTGTTATACTATTTACGCAGGAATTTGGGAAGTAGCAGAAAATATTGGAATATCACCTGAACTGAATGTAATGATTCATGACAGAGAGAAACAGAAAGACAGAAGAAATCGCTTTGTTGGTGAAGCATCAGAAGACGATTTAAAACAGAGCATGAAGGACAGATTTTAACTAAATGTTTACCACGTTATTACACAGCTGTGGGAAACTTAAGTGTAAGGTGTGCTACCACAGACAACACAGACACATTCTGTTTCTTGTGGAACTACATAAGCGAACAAGATTCTCCAGTAGCAGACCATGTGGAAAACTTCAAATCTTTCAGCAGTGTAGATGTTAATAAACACGGCCTGAAAGAAGAAATTTTGCTTTTAAAAAGATCCATGAAGCCACTTCTTCTGCGCCTTCTCAAAGCTCTTCGTAAGTCCAATTTTAATGACGTACTGCAGAATACAATGATGGCCTTACGGATTGTTCTGCACTTTACTTTGCCTGTTAGCATCGCGCAAGCAGAGTGGCCACTGAGTGTTCTTGCCAGAGTTACGAACTGTTACAGAACAGCGATGGGGCAAGAGCGGCATGTTGGATCAGCTTCGATAGCTATGGGTCACAGTTTATCCAGTCGTTACACTATATTCGGATTATAGAAAATTAAGCTTACAAACGTGTGGTTCCTGAAGAGGGGCAGCAGCCTTTTCAGTAGTTGCAGGGGCAACAGTCTGGATGATTGACTGACCTGTCGTACACTAACCAAAACGACCTTGCTGTGCTGGTACTGCGAACGGCTGAAAGCCAGGGGAAACTACAGCCGTAATTTTTCCCGAGGGCATGCTGCTTTACTGTATGGTTAAATGATGATGGCGTCCTCTTGGGTAAAATATTCCGGAGGTAAAATAGTCCCCCATTCGGATCTCCGGGCGGGGACTACTCAGGAGGATGTCGTTATCAGGAGAAAGAAAACTGGCGTTCTATGGATCAGAGTGTGGAATGTCAGATCCCTTAATCAGCCAGATAGGTTAGAAAATTTAAAAAGGGAAATGGATAGGTTAAAGTTAGATGTAGTGGGAATTAGCGAAGTTCGTTGGCAGGAGGAACAAGACTTTTGGTCAGGTGAATACAGGGTTATAAATACAAAATCAAATATGGGTAATGCAGGAGTAGGTTTAATAATGAATAAAAAAATAAGAGTGCGGGTAAGCTACTACAAACAGCATAGTGAATACATTATTGTGGCCAATATAGACATGAAGCCCACACCTACTACAGTAGTACAAGTTTAAATGCCAACTAGCTCTGCAGATGACGAAGAAATTGAAGAAATGTATGATGAGATAAAAGAAATTATTAAGATAGTGAAGGGAGACGAAAATTTAATAGTTATGGGTGACTGGAATTCGATAGTAGGAAAAGGAGGAGAAGGAAACGCAGTAGGTGAATATGGATTGGAAGTAAGAAATGAAAGAGGAAGCGTCTGGTAGAATTTTGCACAGAGCACAACTTAATCATAGCTAACACCTGGTACAAGAATCATAAAAGAAGGCTGTATGCATGGAAGAAGCCTGGAGATACTGACAGGTTTCAGATAGATTAAATAATGGTAAGACAGAGATTTAGGAACCAGGTTTTAAAGTGTAAGACATTTCCAGGGGCAGATGTGGACTCTGACCACGATGTATTGGTTATGAACTGTAGATTAAAACTGAAGAAACTGCAAAAAGGTGGGAATTTAAGGAGATGGGACCTGGATAAACTGAAAGAACCAGAGGTTGTACAGGGTTTCAGGGAGAGTATAAGGGAACAATTGACAAGAATGGGGGAAAGAAATACAGTAGAAGAAGAATGGGTAGCTTTGAGGGATTAAATAGTGAAGGCAGCTGAGGATCAAGTAGGTAAAAAGACGAGGGCTAGTAGAAATCCTTGGGTGACAGAAAAAATATTGAATTTAATTGATGAAAGGAGAAAATATGAAAATGCAATAAATGAAGCAGGCAGAAAGGAATACAAATGTCTCAAAAATGAAATCGACAGGAATATATTGTTCTTTCTTTATTTATATTAATTATTGTTTTTCTTATTGAGTTTGATTAGGAAGTGCAAAATGGCTAAGCAGGGATGGCTAGAGGACAAATTTAAGGATGTAGAGGATTATCTCACTAGGGGTAAGACAGATACTGCCTACAGGAACTGGTAGAAGCAGAAGATCAGTTTGGATTCCGTAGAAATATTGGAACACGTGAGGAAATACTGACTCTACAACTTATCTTAGAGAACCACTTGTATGAATATCAAGAGCTCAGATTGAAACCCAGTTCTAAGCAAAGAAGGGAAAGCAGAAAGGTGGAAGGAGTATGTACAGGGTCTATACAAGGGCGATGTACTTGAGGACAATATTATGGAAGTAGAAGAGGTTGTAGATGAAGATGAAATGGGAGATATGATACTGTGTGAAGAGTTTGACAGAGCACTGAAAGACCTGAATCGAAGCAAGGCCCTGGGAGTAGACAACATTCCATTAGAACTACTGACAGCCTTGGGAGAGCCAGTTTTGACAAAACTCTACCATCTGGTGAGCAAGATGTATGAGACAGGCGAAATTCCCTCAGACTTCAAGAAGAATATAAAAATTCCGATCCCAAAGAAAGCAGGTGCTGACAGATGTGAAAATTACCGATCTATCAGTTTAATAAGTCATGGCTGCAAAATACTAACACGAATTCTTTACAGACAAATGGAGAAACTGGTAGAAGCTGACCTCGGGATGATCAGTTTGGATTCTGTTGTAATACTGGAACACATGAGGCAATACTGACCTTACGACTTACCTTAGAAGAAAGATTAAGAAAAGGCAAACCTACGTTTCTAGCATTTGTAGACTTAGAGAAAGCTTTTGACAATGTTGACTGGAATACTCTCTTTCAAATTCTGAAGGTGGCAGGGGTAAAACACAGGGAGCGGAAGGTCATTTACAATTTGCACAGAAACCATATGGCAGTTATAAGGGTAGAGGGACATGAAAGGGAAGCAGTGGTTGGGAAGGGAGTGAGACAGGGTTGTAGCCTCTACCCGATGCTATTCAATCTGTATATTAAGCAAGCAATTAAGGAAACAAAAGAAAAATTCGGAGTAGGTATTAAAATCCATGGAGAAGAAATAAAAACTTTAAGGTTCACCAATGACATTATAATTCTGTCAGAGGCAGCAAAGAGCAGTTGAACGGAATGGACAGTGTCTTCAAAGGAGGATATAAGATGACATCAACAAAAGCAAAACGAGGATAATGGAATGTAGTCAACTCGGGTAATGCTGAGGGAATTAGATTAGGGAATGACACACTTAAAGTAGTAAAGGAGTTTTGCTATTTGGGGTGCAAAATAACTGATGATGGTCGAAGTAGATAGGATATAAAACGTTTACTGGCAATGGCAAGGAAAGCGTTTCTGAAGAAGAGAAATTTGTTAACATCAAGTATAGATTTAAGTGTCAGGAAGTCGTTTCTGAGAGTATTTGTATGGAGTGTAGCCATGTATGGAAGTGAATCATGGACGATAAATAGTTTGGACAAGAAGAGAATAGCAGCTTTCGATATATGGTGCTACAGAAGAATGCTGAAGATTAGATGGGTAGGTCACATAACTAATGAATTGAATAGAATTGAGGAGAAGAGGAGTTTGTGGCACAACTTGACTAGAAGAAGGGATCGGTTATCAGGACATGTTCTGAGGCATCAAGGGATCACCAATTTAGTATTGGAGTGCCGGGCGGAGGGTAAAAATCGTAGAGGGAGGCCAAGAGATGAATACACTAAACAGATTCAGAAGGATGTAGGCTGCAGTATGCACTGGGAGATGAAGCAGCTTGCACAGGATAGAGTAGCACGGAGAGCTGCATCAAACCAGTCTCAGGACTGAAGACCACAAAAACAACAAGCTTCCAAAAAAAAAAGCTAAAGTACAGTTTAGTAAAGTGTCGAATTTATGCAAACTGCGAGAATCAAAGTTTGTTTAAAAAAGCCATTGATTGATTATTTTTATTACCTTTATCTGGCGTTATCCGAATTAACATAGTTTAAAATAGGAAAATTTGGACGATGCCCAAAAACATTTAGTGGGGGCCCGGAGAGTCTAGTGCCAGCCCTGCCTGTTGTTATCTGTATCAATATGGAATAGCTGCTCTTTCATAACAATACAAACGAATTACTCCGACTTCAATTCTATTTAAAGTCAAAGAAACTGTGCCATCAGAAGTGAGGGAATTAAGTAACATAATAGTAATTGACATTCACTACACTTATATACGTGATGTAAATATAATTTTATTACCTGTAGTTCCACGACTTGTGTTACCGTCTCAGCTGTGCCATTGTGACTGATGAGTGTCGAGATTCGTGTGTATCGTTGTGAAATTTGTTTTGCTTGCATGTGCTGAAATTTGAGCCTCAGCGTTCTGTATCAAATAGAACTATAATTATTTTGGTTGCTGCAATCCTTTACATCAATTACAGACAACAGTACTAGAAGGACAGGATTTCCTCTACATTTTGTATGTGGTATCGTTACTTTACAACTATTTTACTGCGACTGGTAACTGCTTTTCATTAGAATCAAAAAGGGTATTTTGTGTCTTGATAAACCAAGTGGTCTACGATGAACCATCCATAAATTTTACAGCTAAGTTCTCCAAGTTCCTAGCAGGTTTATATTAAATTGCCGCTATATGAGAGAGTGAGGTACAATGTAGGTGCTGTTTGGTTCTGAGCTGTAATTCAATGTTTAACTATTGGCACTGCTGATGATATTGTTTTCTAATTTATTTTCGAAAACTGAAAAGTTTTCTCTGTGTGCATAGTTGTTTCACATAATATTAGTAGCATCATTGGTTTCGGTGCTTTGGTAGTGGAACAGGTGTGACATTCCTGTGCCAGTTGCAGAGCAGGTGAGAGCTGTAATTCTGCAGACCGCCACCTGGGGGCAGTGAGGTAGCTGCTGGCAGCGGCGTCTGGTTGAGGGAGTGTAGTGTAGACCGACGGGAGGGGAATGTGAAAGAGAGAGCAGGGAAGTTTATTGTGTTATCCTGTAACGTGGGAATAAAGGTGCACGTGGTCCGGTAGGTTGTGGCGCGTTTTGCAAGAGCAGCGTAACAGCTGTGTGGGAACTGTGAGGTGGGAGGTTGTACTCCAATCGTGTTTAGCTAAATGTGGATTGACCATATAGATCCAGATGATAGGAGCATAATATAGTGTGCATATTACCACTAATATATCATTGTAATTAGACATGGGGAGTACAGTACTTTACAATGTTTGTTGAATATGCAGAAGTAAATTGAGTGTGATATCAGAAGTGAAAATTCTGGTGATAGAACTCATATAGCAGTGATTTCGATATGATGCAAATTGCAATGGCCGATGTGAAACAGTTTTCAGCGATCAGATATTATAGAGCAACAGTGTTTATTCATATTTAACTGTTGACTTTTGCAAAGTTTAGTGCAGAACTGTACTCGAGGCATTTTCCTTGAGAGAAAGGTTGCCTGTTGTTACCTGATTTACTTTACTGTTACCTAGTGCTGTGTCAGTTTTGCCACAGCGTTCCTTAGACTATTTGTGTGCAGTATGCTACTCGAGGAGGAGTAAAATTAGTGAGTGACAGTAGGATTGAATTTTTGAATTGTTTATTGAAGAAGAATGCTAATTGTTACTGGAGAAGTTGTTTCAGTCCTTTTTTTTTTTTGCAAGACAGTCCGTTGGAATGGCTGCCTCATGACAGCAACTCCATCAGCCTCCACTCATTTTCATCACTGGCGAGGTCCAGTGCTGTCCGACCATCACTAGCTGTGGCCCCCCTGTCAGCCCCCGCCTCGAGCAGCACAGCCGCAACTTCTGCGTGGCGATTGGCTGCTGCCCAGTGCAGCGGCGTCCACCCTCTGCCATCCCTGGCGTTGGGATCGGCAGTCGCCCACAGAAGCAGCCTCGCCACAGCAGTGCCACCCCACATTGCAGCCACGTGCAGAGGCGTCCTCTGCCACCAGCTGTCTCTGGCGTCCACCGCCGCCCTCGCCTCCACCAGCAGCCACGCCACCTCCACGTCTCCCCTTTGTGCTGCACAGTGCAGGGCAGTCCACCCCCACACCCCACCCCTCGCCTCCACGTCGGCCCCCTGTGCGAGCAGCGCCCTCAGCTCCCCCACTGCCCCCTGCTCGGCCACCTGGATCAGCCTGCTGCATCTCTCCTTTGCAGAGAGCCTCCTGCACAGAACACAGAAACTGCCACACTTTGCTACAAACACATACAAACAACACAATGAAGAAAACTGCAAAAAAAAAAAGGTTCAAAATGGTTCAAATGGCTCAGAGCACTATGGGACTTAACATCTGTGGTCATCAGTCCCCTAGAACTTAGAACTACTTAAACCTAACTAACCTAACGACATCACACACATCCATGCCCGAGGCAGGATTCGAACCTGCGACCATAGCGGTCACGTGGTTCCAGACTGAAGCGCCTAGAACTGCATGGCCACATGGCCACACCGGCTGGAGAGGAAAACTGCCACATGAGGAAACAATTGTTGTGAATGCAAGTCTGTCCTGAAACAAACCTACCGATTCCCCCTCCCACAATACAAAACAGTGTTCAACTGTGCATATATTAAGCTACAGCAGATTTGTTCAATCCCCCTTATAAAAAATCTTCATTCATTGTCCATTAAAAGTTGAATTATACAACCTATGAATGAATTAAGTTGTCACATTTTGTCTCACTCATTCCTGGAAGTCAGCTCCTTTGATCTCACTATGCTGTAGCTAATGAGTGACTCACCTCAACTGCAGAACAGGCTTGTTACAGGTAATACTACTACTCTGTCTGCAGCTTAACTACCGCATATCACATTCCATCTCAAGATTTTCAAAGAGGCACTTCCCTCATACAGAGCCAAAAAAATTCAATCCAATTATCGGTCCATTTCTTGACACAGGCTCTGAGATACTGAAAGTTTCTGACACACAGACACACCGAATTGTTTAATACGTCTCAGATATAAATAGCACCAAACTGGCAACTCTACACCCATAAAAATTTGTGTGTCTGTGTGTGTGTGTGTGTGTGTGTGTGAGAGAGAGAGAGAGAGAGAGAGATTTTGTGCGCCTGATAGCATATGCAAACGTATTTAACATGTACTATCATGCACAAAACTACCTGAATGATCAGAATTTTGTTTTACCTGATTTGTATGCAATCCACATAACACACGTCCTCTACTCTCTTTTCAGTAAAGTCGTTTCAGTATACAAAATGGTTACTCCAAGAGACCACAAGAGACAACTGCTTTGTGTGACTACCAGTTTAGATGCAAATTAGTACTACGATAATGCAAATATCAGAAAACATGGTATTACAGATTACACAGCCATTACGATTGTACCCACGAATTTATTACACAGCCAACATTTCAAAAAGCGAGATCACCTTTAAATTGTACAACAAAAATTTTGTTTCTGCATTACACTCTCTGAATACAATCCAGCAGATATTACTCCTGTTAACAGTAACATGAAATATGATAAATATGGTTTCAGTCACAAGTGAGGAAGAGTGCCCATGTGTAAACTTGAAATGACATGACAAAGTTGTCTGTTGACCGGGATTTCAACCCCGGACTTAATCTGACACTTAAGTAAGCACAATCAAACATTAGAAATCGTCACTTTTAACCAGTAGCGCGATGATAAACTGAAATGACGAGATTAAAATGTTTTACCTTACCAGGCTTCGAACCCTGCACCCCTCTACATTCACTTCCAGTCACGTGTAGACGTCACATATCGGTTTACTTAAACAGCAGCGAAATGTGCATATGACGAAAATATCTGTGCTGACTATGAATCTAACATTACACACATCGTTGTTGGCTACATACAAAGAGACGTTGATTATCGAATTCCTTTTAACCGGGAGCTCCTAGCTGAAACTGACATGATATGACGAAAAGTTCCATGTTTGACTTGCGAGTCGAAACCAGTACCCATAATTATTGTTGACAAAGTCCGGAGAGTTGTTAAAAACCATAGTAATTTGTCACATGTTGTTTTGTGTGTGTGTGTGAACTTGAAATGACAGGCCAGGATTCGAACACAGACACGTGTCTTTTGTGAAGGTCTTGAGGACTTTGCAGTCATGCAGAAACAATGAAAGGGCGGAAATGTATCATCTCAAAGGGATCAAACGTGACGAAAACGGAGATTTGAGTGCAGCGCCAATATTTTCCACATCTCAAGCTCAAATGCAATAAGAGTCAAGTACCCTGTGACCTTGCACGTCGATTGGCTCATTGATTAAAAAAAAAGAAAATATCGTGTAAGAAAGGTAACTGGTGACAGAGTTCCGACCTGGCATGACTTCCGCCTCTGTACTGACTCTCCTCCAGGTTACCAGAGGTGGGAGAGATGCTGCTTCTGCTTGTTAAAAATGATTGCCTGGTGTCAGAAACGAACCCAGATGTTGAGCCTAGGTAGCTCGAATCATCTCAGCTTCTTTAGCTAATAACTTCATGGAAGTGATGGGATTCAAAGCCACTACGTGCATACTAGAAAGTGGCCGCCTTAACAACTTTTTTCAATTTCATTTTTTAACCACTACAGCATCCTTTTCTCTACACGATATCTTCCATTACAAAGCTTTACTTTTTTTTTTTAGGGTGTCAGTGCCAGGAAGGTGGCGACAAAGAGGGCAGGGGCCAAGAACCCACAGACCTGTCTGCCGTGCCGCCCCTATACCTGTCTCAGCTGTCCGCTCTCTCTGTGATGTACCGACATTCTCTTTCCAGGAGTCGCTGGTCAGCACCAGGCAGGCGGGGCCAAGGAAGCCCGCAGTTGAGGACTCTGAGGCCTGCCCACGATGCATCCCCCGTCCCTGTCACCGAGGCGCTCCAGTATTTTCGTGGATCAAAAAAAGGCTATGAGCACTATGGGACTTAACATCTATGGTCATCAGTCCCCTAGAACTTAGAACTACTTAAACCTAACTAACCTAAGGACAGCACACAACACCCAGCCATCACGAGGCAGAGAAAATCCCTGACCCCGCCGGGAATCGAACCCGGGAACCCGGGCGTGGGAAGCGAGAACGCTACCGCACGACCACGAGATGCGGGCATTTCGTGGATCATTTTTTATTTTCTTTATTTTTAATACTTCATCCAGAAGACCATGTCTGCACAGAAACTATCCCAGCTGTGAGCGACGACTTGGAAGTTACGTGTTCACGGTTCTTTGTTTTCGATTTATTTCGCAGTATCTTGTAAGTCGCCCAGTGCATCAGTTCCTGAGGTATGTTTGCCAAGTTGATCTTCTGTTATCTTCGACTCGCTGGAAGCTCCATGCTGCGATATCTGAATGTAATGCATAATAGTAGAAATCAGGACAGTCCCTTCTTCTGGTTAAAACAAAATTTTGGAGTACAGAATTAGGTAAATAACATTTATTAAAATGCACGAAATCTTCTCTCTTGAGGACAAAATTGTCCTCCGAGATTCCTTCAACATAAAATAAGGTACTTCTGACGTACATATTTTATAGTAGATTTCTGTTTCCTTAAAAATAAATAAATAAAAAAATACTGTATAAGAAGAAAAGAGCTCTAGGACGATTCGTTATGTTATTCTTGTATTTACGTCTTTTCCTATTCACTTTGCAGACTGTTTCACGTAACTATATTAACTAAAAAGAATTGCGAAGTTTCCGCGCCACGTCCGCTTGCGCCCGGCGTGCGTGCGGCGCCCCACCCAACGTCTGCTCGATTTGTTTCCTTCTGTTACCAGGTAATACGTTGTTTGTTCGTGTGGCCAGTTTACACCATTCCTTCATTGTAGATGGACATCACACATTTATATGATTCAAAAAATTGGCAGGCGTGGTATTGGGGGTAGTGTTCGTGTTATCGTGGCAAACATTTGTCTGATAACTCACTGGATATCCTTCACCTGAGTGCGCACAAACCTGTGTTCTTCGATGTCTTAACAGGTCGCTATTCTCACGTGTTGGCGAATCACCCAGATGGATTGCCTGAAGTTTCGCTTTGGTTGCTACTTTCCTGTTTACTCCCCTAAAGCTAATAGTTTCCACATTTGTTAGTAGGTGAGGAGTGCTGTTGTTTATCCAAATGATCGTCCAGCTGTAGTGCGACTACTTTTGTGCAGTCACATTTCTGCTTTCGCTTTCCGTTAATTCCACGTATATGTTTCTAACTTTTACCATATTTGACGGGCGATCTCTGGTTTGGGTATAACTGAGTTCGAATTAAAGTTGTTCAAAATGATAAAAAAACGATTGGGGACGTGCTCTACTTCTATGGGTGGGTGCAAGACAGTGGAAGTAATTTCGTCTGGTAAGTGGGACGTGAGGTTCGTGGGTGTCTTCTTCCATAGCTCATATGTGGAACAAACGAATAGAACTTGTGACTTTCTCCATACGTATGTGAGATTTAGTCCCCCCCCCCCCCCCCGTCCACATTTTCAGCTGTGGAGTTAACATGTCAAACTTTACCTTCAAAATGTTACCAC
Source organism: Schistocerca cancellata (assembly GCF_023864275.1). Classification (NCBI taxonomy): domain Eukaryota; kingdom Metazoa; phylum Arthropoda; class Insecta; order Orthoptera; family Acrididae; genus Schistocerca; species Schistocerca cancellata. Next base: position 154,509,564 of record NC_064636.1, read on the forward strand.
GAGTTACAAAATGACTCGATGCTGAGAGAAATCTTGCCGCGGTTTCACGTGAAATGGGTACAACCTATGCCACGCAGTTGACTTTAGAAACCACGTACATACTTGCAAAGCTGGCCTTTAGGATATCGTCAAGTCTTCTCGCGCTATGTTCATTGACGCTAGCTGGCACGCTGGCAAGGATTTTCCTAGTTCCCAGATGTAGTACGATTTATATTATACCTGTAGCCGATACCCAAGATTTGCATTTGGATGACCACATTGAGGTCTCCCGTGTTTTACGAAGATATTCCAAACGTGATTTAGCGTTGCTCAGCTTCGCACCTGATGCAAGTTCGTGTTTGCTGATTACCTGCAATGCCTTCTCCCAGTCACTTTCGCCGGTGATCACGAGACCCACAGATGATGCTCTGGCCGTGTCTGTGCAGCCCTCGTAGCGGTTTCTGCAGAGTGGCTAGCAGTGGTCCAGTGGCGATGGCAAACAAGGCCGTCGACACAGGACAACCTCGTCGCACCCAACTTGTGAACCCAAGTTGTCTGGTTAGCTGACCATTAATCGTGATTTTTGAGGGGCTGTTCATGGAGGTGCTGTTTTTCAAAATTCTACCAGTGATGTCGGCAAAACACTTGGGGAAAGTCCAGTATGGTCATTGTTTCAAGAACGCACTGATGGCTCACCTATCGAAAGCATTCTCAAAGTCGAGCGATATTACAGCGCACTGGAAAAAAATGGCTCTGAGCACTATGGGACTTAACTTCTGAGATCATCAGTCCCCTAGAACTTAGAACTACCTAAACCTAACTAACCCAAGGATATCACACACATCCATGCCCGAGGCAGGATTCGAACCTGCGACCGTAGTGGTCACGCAGTTCCAGACTGTAGCGGCTGGAACCATTCGGCCACTCCAGCCGGGTACAGCACACTGATGCCTGGGAACATGTGTCGTAGCACACTGATGCCTGGGAACATGTGTCGTAGCTAGAACGTGTCTATATTCACAGACAATTTGAATAATTGATCTGTGTCGACCTGCACTAGTTTGATATGGGCCAGTTACCTCATGCATTGACATTTTTACTCTGCAGTCAAGAACGCGCACCACAATTTTGTAATCACTATTCAGGAGAGTAACCGGTCTTACGTTTTTTACTGAGCGCTGTGTGGGTGCTTCGGAACTAGCACCACGATTCCTTCAAAAAATTCCTTTGAAATTTTTCCGTCAGAATTCATTGGCTCATTACACACTACGAGCAGTTTAGTTTTTCATTTTGGCCTCCACAACCTGGTATAAGTCAGCCGGGAGGCCCTCAGGCCCCAGCGGTTTCCTTTTGGGACTCTGCACAACTGTGGTTCAATACAAGTCTTGTGAGGATGGGTATGGCCTATTTCGAGAATCTGCTGTCTATAACAGAAGATGGAACTAGCAAGTGCAATACAGTCTCACCTTCTCGAAAGTACGAATTAAATCATATATTTGTATGTTTTGTGATCATACCAACCTAGATCACTTATAAAACAGCAGTACATGCACTGTTAAGTTCCAGCCTCACGGCTGGGGAATTATTTAAGTGTCTGGCTTTTAGTCACAGTATAGCATTGATCACCATTTTATACGTTGTTGTGGGTGTATGCATTGCAGTTTGCAACACTTTGGAGGATTAACTATTTCTCGCATAATTTCTAGTTCAGATACGACCATATCTTGCTAGTGATGAAACAAACTGACATTGTACTTCTATATGTGGCTAGAAAACAGGGTGATATGTGCAGCGTTCGAAACGCAGCAGGTGAATACTTTGTTGTATAATCATTTAAGTTTCATCAGCCTTCTAGTGGTGAAAAATTTCGATGCATAAAATTTTATTATGCTTCATTCACAATCTCTGCCCAAAACAAAACTTTATGCCCCATCATATCAAGTTTTAATGCTGTTACATGTGGTTAAAATGATAGTTAAAATCTCTCATGCTTCATTAGCTGAGACAGTAGTGAGCGGATTGGAGTCCTGGGTCCCAGTCCAATACAAAACCATGTAGTCTGAAGTTTAATCTTGCCTTTGGAAATGTCATTTATTTTAATGAACTTGAACTTACAAGCACTGAGGACGGTCACCTCTGGTAACAGATTTTTTGATATTTACGTTATTGTGGAATTGGTTTTCATATGGACGATAACCGTAAAGGGCAGTTTTCTCTGGTGGTCTGTTGTAGTAATAATTTTGTGTAGTGAAACGACTGTATCAGAAAGAGAGCAGACAAACTGCAAGACCCTTAGGTTATGTGGCTGCATACAAACCAGGCAGAACACAGTTTAGGACATTTGGTTTCTTTTGAGCATGATAACACATGCATATAAATTGGACAGGCACGGCACTCATCTGGTTGTGAAAAAAAAATTAATGTTAACAGCATTCACAGTGTGTTTTAAAACCAGGTCTTTGAAAGGTACAGATAACGAAATGGTTGACAGCGTGTTTCAAAGGAGAAGGAATTCAGTACAGCAGGCAGTGCAGCAAGGTGGAACTAGTGACTTGACGACAGAAAGAGGCTGTGGCAGTGCAAAGTATTACAACATAAATCTAAATAATATGGCTGACAGAAATTTAAGTATTTTTCGAAAGAGGGTCCTCCCTTTGTAGGCACACATGAAACCATGAGGCAGTTAAAGTAAGCTGTGTCATAGCCCAGTCACAGAAAAACAAACACTGATGTACTGATGTGTGTGTGTGTGTGTGTGTGTGTGTGTGTGTGTGTGTAGAGTGGAGGGGCTATGAGCAATGTTTGTGATTGATGATGTAGTAAGTTGTGCTGTGAACTTGCTACTGAAATAAAATTAAGTTTGTCCTCCACATACAGTAGATGCGGATGGTAAATTCCATGAGAATTGATGTCTAGAAGGCCTGGCACGGATACAATGGGAGCAGGATGAACATGGGATCATGAGACATCCTCCCTGAAGAATAGGAAAGCACTGTATCACTTCACTGTATGAAGTAAAAAATAATTCTGCTTGCATTCGGTTGTATCCATCTTATTTTAATTATTATTAAAATTCTAAGAATTTTAGTGTGAAACTAAGTATAATTTTTGAGGGGGAAGGGGAGTGAAATCAGTGAAAGACCGAGGCAGCTCTAGAACTGAATATTGTATATGTGTCTGCAACTGACAATCACAATACTTCCCACAATAGTGTGGGAAGTATGAGACAGTGAATTAGGTTAAGATCACTAATTACAGCATGGGTCTAATACACATCATCAAGAGAACTTGTAAAATATACATAACGATTACTGTTCTTTAAAAGATTACTGTTCATAAAAGCTTTTTCAAACTTAAGAGCCTGTGTCATTTCCCACAGCATGCAGAACAAGTTTGGAGTGATGTAGAGAAATGTATTTAGGTGTGATGTTTTAAGCTTCTTCAAGAATATAAATAACAATTCTAATATGTTGATTGTTTCAAACATGAATTTTCATGTTAGTCTTTACTGAATAAAAGAGAAACACACTGAATGATTTACAATACTGGCTACAAGGTCATTAAAATTGGTTCAAGGAATGCGTGTAATGTCATGTCAAACACAAGATTTCCAATATGTCAAATAGCACATAAAATGCTATGTAAGTATTAAAATCTAAATGAAAAATAAATGATAATTTATCAGTTTGAATGGCTATTAGACTTGTATGGACATATGTTATTGTAAGATGGTGCAGAAAAAAAGGAAACTCTGGTCCCAGAATTCTTTAATGCTCACAGACTATTAGAGGTGGAATAGCAACAACAAGAGATGGGATATATGTAATGTCATAGTGAGTGCCACAGTAGAATGAAAGTCCATAGTGTTCACTGGGTGGCTATAGTAAAGCCATAGAGCAATCGAGACAGGCAGACAGGGGAGGGATACTTGTTCATGGAAGACACAGTAAAGCATGGTATTCTGTGTGTCACAGAAAGGAATGTATTGAAATTCTGAGTGAACTTCATGTAATGGCTGAATAGAGAAAAGAACAATATGAGATGGGAAGACTCAGTTTTATGGGACCAGCTAGAACCGCCACGAGGATTGGCTTGTAGTCTCGTGAGGTGGCCTCAGGCTGTGAGAGGTGTGAGTAGCCATACACTGGAGCACCGATGCTTACTTCACCTGGTTTTCTGAACATCTTCCATATAAGCCCTGACAGCAGACCATTATTATTTTGAGTAACGTGAGCAATTAGAATCTTCCATGTAGTGTTTGGATTAGGAGAGAACGAAGATATATGTTGGGATGGTTACTGATATATGGCTTGAACAAGGAAAAAAAAGTGACAGACAAGTATGCAACAGACAAAGCTGTAGTACTGAGGTCATGTGACTAGAGACTCCTGTCGGGTAAACCGTTCGCCGGGTTCAAGTCTTTCGATTTGACGCCACTTCGGCAACTTGCGTGTTGATGGGGATCATGATGAGGACAACACAACAGCCAGTCCCTGAGCGGAGAAAATCCTCGACCCAGCCAGGAATCGAACCCGGGCCCTTAGGACTGACACTTCTCGCACTGACCACTCAGCTACCAGGGGCAGACAGTACTGTGGTGTGAATTGTGATTATTGTGATAGTCTGCTTTACTACACGAAGAAAATATAGAGGTAAACATCAGCAATCTAAAATTGTAAATATGTTGCCGACCTCCTATAATAATTCTGCAGTACAATACCTTGCTCGAGGTGTCGGCTGTAAGTGACTTACTCAGTGTCATCTTTATGCAGTGTGGCACTACTCAAATGTGTCTCATTGTCATCTGCCACAGAGGCACTGGACAACATTAAACGCTACTTTATGTGAACCGGCTTACAGCAACCTGTACAGGCTGCCAGCTGCAAACTACACATATCACAGTGTCTGAGCCCTTGCTGGGCAATACAGCTTTGTGTTCACAGCAGAATGGGCCATGCTCTACTCGCACATTGAGTGTAACGTTTGTCCTGACAGTTGATGCCAAAACCTAAACAACCACTTTTTGTATACATGTAGTTTAACAGAATAATGTCTACAAACTGGCTCTTTGGTGATTTTTGTAAGCTAACGTACATGGTAAAGAACTGGGTTCAGTTCAGGGACCGTAGCGGTCGCGCGGTTCCAGACTTTAGCGCTCAGCCACTTCAGCTGGCCATTATGTATTATCAAGCTCTGGTACAGAAGGGCAGTAATAGCATTGTGAGCTATCATTAAACGACTGTCTATGATGGCGTATTTTACGGCAGAGACACACGTAAAGAAACTCAGTGGCAAACATTATAGACTTGGAAATAAGCATACACACATCCAGAACTGAGAGACACGAGTGAGTGAGTTACCTCACACTTACCTGATTTTTGGTGGTGGATCGTACAGCAGCGGGCTCACTTCGATCAAGTCTTGCGGCTGCTTCCACATGGCATCCGCCCACCCCTGAGTGGCCATCACCTCACGGGTTCGTGTCTTCATAAATTCGACGGCGGCCCGCCTGAGGTCGCTGCAAGAGTGGCGGACTGCGAGGGCGGCTGCGGCCGCCGCGGTCTCCACGGTCAGCTGGGCGGCCACCTGCCGCTCGCACTCCGCCTTCAGCCCCGACACGCCGTACTTGTCCGCTGCGGCCAGCAGCTGGGCGGCCATCGCGGGCAGCTGGGGGGCCCGCAGGGTGTACAGGTAGGAGACCAGCTGCCTCAGCACGGGGCCCCCCACGTCGGCGATGCTCACCACGCCAGTGCTCGCCTCGAGGGTGTCGTGGGCGAACATGGCGGCGAACACGGGGCTCCTGTCCACCAGGACGGCCCTGTGCGCCACCAGCCGCGTGTCGCCTGCCACGAGCGTCACCATGGCGTCGTCCCCGGCGTCTAGGAGGGCACCCAGGTCCACGGCTGCCTTCTCCGTGACGTCCTTAACTGCTTCCATTGCTGACGGTTCTGAAATACGACATCATCGAGCAGCCCTTTCAGCTTACAGGTGACTGTCGATACTTCTACCGGAAACAGACACACCTGTCTCCAGCGACAGTTGATAAATATGGTCTGTCATCAGTGAGTTCTAGCACTATCACACCCTTTCTGTCAGACTGATGCCATTGGTGAATAACTGCAATTCTTTAATAATACTGTTTTCAAGAGTTTTCTTTCAGCTCATTTTATTAGGAGAACAAGCTCCATAAGCGGCAAAGACGTTATTTCCATAATTCTTTCTACAGTGCAATGGTGCTTGGTTTGGAAATGTTTCGAAATGGACATCTACCAAAAGACTAAAAAGGCTGTTAACAACTATGGTAGTACTTTATTCAACGAAATATTCTCTTTATGTCTCCTGTTATTCAAGAAAACAACATTTAACAAGCAGTCATTCATGTACCCTTGCAGGAGTTGTTTCACCCAAGGGATCAACGAGTGAGGGGGGCATGCCGCCTTTATATCGCTCCTATCTGAAGCTTGTGTATTGGGAGAACGACTCATGCATGTACAGTGACAGGTGGTCTGAAGCAGGTTCAGTTGAGAACGTAGTCTCGATTCTCATCCACCAGAGTGCAGCAGTGGACAGACACATTCAACAAACAGGTGAACAGAATGTTTTTCTGAGTTCTGTTTATTTCTTGAAGACATTTTTGTTTATTTATGTTTGTACTGTTTTGTATACGTTTTTAGCAGTGTGAATGATGCGTGAATGTCCTCTAAAGTAAATATATAGATCATTGTTATACTGACAAACACCATACGAACTAGCGTGACAAATCTTTAACACACTGTGAATGCAGACGAGGGAAAATTTTGTACTGTAACACCCCACCCGTTGCTGGCCGGATTTTGCGTGTGTTCGTCCCTGACAAACAACTTACAGAGACATTGGGCGTGGAACTGTACGCAAAATGGATAACGATAGATTTAAATGTGGCCCTGTCACCCATAATTAATCTGCGGTGGTAGTGTTGGCGACAAATCACAAGTATTTTTACTTCCAAATATGAATGATCACGGACACTTAGGGTGTTCAATGACATCAGACACGTACACAAAAATAAAATAAAGCGAAAGAGTGAATTCAGGATCAACTACTGAAAGGAAAGGCTCTACGGAATCACAATAATTTTATTCTAACCTTCAGATCAATGCTGAATAAAACACAATGAACAATTTACAAATTACCCTCCTAACTAGCATTGGCAGTGAACTGTGTTAATCGGTCCAAATGCGATCTCTCATAATTTGGCTGATCGACCGACCGACACAAAACGCAAAATACGAAGAACCTCTACACCCAAAAGTATCGTGAAGCCTCTGAGGAAACAACAATTGCACGTGATCCAACTATTTATCATTACTCCTAAGACAGGCCGAAGCAGGAGCGATCTCACCGTAATGTCCCTGTTGCAGCGGCGGTCTCCGACGCCGACGGCGCGGCCGTGCGATCGGCGTGTGGCGTCTCGGAAAGTACACTCCTGCAATACTCGGACAACAGACCGCTGTCCGTAAACTTCTCTAATTACGACAGTCTTCCCCGCACCAAAGAGCTGGTTCGGCTAACGTCGTCTCAGAACGAGAGACCAAAACGGGAAACGACTTGGCTAACGTCTTCTCAGTACGAAAGCCCAGAACAGAAGACCTCGACAGTTAGTCGAGCAAGATCGCTCTTCACCTCTGTTGTCCCACCTCAACTTTACCGACTGAAACACATCGCGAGACACGCTCAAAATACCCAGTTTGCAGGTGCCGACTAATGTACGGCCTGGGAATCTAACTCTTTTCCAGAGTTCTTCCCTTTCTACAAAATTACACGAAACTCCGCCCAAACCGATGGGGAAGAACCACACGTGCAGGCAACAAAAATTTAACAGGAATTTTTCTCGTAAGATACCACTCTAGATTTTCCCGACAAAATTCCCCGTCGTTGCGAACACAGACTCTTGCATTGAAAGTTTCCTTATTCGCAACTCCTGGCCTACCCCACTTGAGTCACTCGAAAGCGTAAAATTAGTGGGACACAGGCGAGGGCACGCGCAGGAAAGCCCGTCCAGCTACCCACTGCTCTGTTTTGGTAAACACCTGAGCACCTGCAGCCTCAGAGGCTGGCGGCAGCTGCGGCCTCCCTAAACGGATTACAGAACTTCCCCAGTTCACCATTTATGACGTCAGGCTGCAGCCTTCGGCGGCTGGCCGGGGAGGTAGCCGAGCTCTGTCTCGCGTACTGCATTTCTGCAAAATTTTATGATTAGAAAATCGCGTAATTCTCACTGTCTTACCTAGCCTGCTTGCCGATGTGTTTTCACATAGATTTCCTACACCGTAATTTATAGTATTTACCAACTACTTATCTACAAAGCGACTGCGCCGATGTCAGTAGTTTTTATTGACCTAAAGCGCTCGCAAAGTGATTATAGTCACGTCAAATGGACTCATGTAAGGTGCAAGACCGATGCCACCTTACATAGCCCCCTACTTCAAGACAATTTTGGAGTACAGGTGATCCTCCTGTATTAAAAAATTAGTATGATGATCATTTTAACTATTCAAGACCGTTTCGAGAGTGTTATCCAAGGACAACTGCCTGCCAGCTGCCCTTTCTCAACCATTGTTTCACTCATTACTGGGATAATGCCTTCGATGATGGAATTTACATTTACTGACGTGGTCATTAATTTTTCTTATTGATTATTGTATTTTCTCTGCCAATTATGGACAGTTCATGACCAGAGTAAAAGAGGGAAATGTAAAATACAAGGTCTCACGTCGTAAGATCAATCTACATAGGTATGCACTTTTGTGCTTTTCATCTGAATGGCAAACCCATGACTTTGACTGAAGGTCCAATGAAAACTCAAACATCCATCCGTATACAATTTGAAATAAATAAACTTTTTTATTACCTAAATGTAAATCTGAGTGACAGTAATGTCTTGCACGTTCTTCTGCAATTAAAGTGAGGCAAATAGCCTTTACTATAGTTTGTAAACACACTACGTGTCACTGTTGCTGGACATTTATTTGTTTGTGACATAAATATCTTAATTACACAATCCTGCTAATGTCTGCACAAGTCCAGTGCTTGGCTGGTGCACATTCGTGTAAACCCACATACAAGCAAAATTGGCAAAGTTCGATCGATATTTATCTAATAATGAACGAAATACTTCGTGTATTAACCTAACATATACACTCAAAACATGGAAATGTGGATAAAATGTACAAGTGAAATAAAATGACAAATAAAATCACACTTAAAAATGGTTCAAATGGCACTGAGCACTATGGGACTTAACTGCTGAGGTCATCAGTCCCCTAGAACTTAGAACTACTTAAACCTAACTAACCTAAGGACATCACACACATCCATGCCCGAGGCAGGATTCGAACCTGCGACCGTAGTGGTCGCGCAGTTCCAGACTATAGCACCTAGAACCACTCGGCCACCCCCGCCGCCAAAATGGCACTTATAAGACCTAGATTGTCTCAGATTATCAAACACCAGAGTTATAAACAAAATATATTTGATTTCAAGATTGGCTGAGTATCGGAGGTTTATTTATTTATTTATTTTGTATCGTGTTTATGAGGGACAGCTTCACCACATTGGTGTCTCATTGTTTGTAGCTACACACACACACCTATTGGTAATGTTTACGTGGCAGGAATGGGAGGAAGAGTGAAACTGGTGAGTACGATCAGGAGTACATGAGAGCCAAGCGAGACCAACAATGGTAGCGAGATGTCACCTTGGCGACCAATATCTTCTTGATGCGGAGCCAACAGTACCAACTGTGTGGACCACAGCACTGCTGCATGTAGTGAGGTACTTTCCAGCCCGACCACTGGAAGGACCACTGTCTCATTAGGGGTCGGCGTCGATGTCCCTCACACGAGAGACCAGCATTGTGTGATTTCTCCTCATCAGCAGAGACCTGATACAGACTGGCCACAAGACACAACTACTCCTTTGGCTAGTGGTGGGTAGGGAGGATATCCCATAAGATGTGAGCCACTGTCTAGCTCAGGTCCTAAGTGAAGGTGCCGTAAGACACAAAGAGATTCTGCAGTAATGTTTCACTGCCAAACACAGCGAGTTTCACCGATGATGCTTCTTCCAACTGGCCTCCCATCCACTGTGTACACACTGGGACCAGGTTTATCCCAGCTGCACGTCACAGACCTCTGCGTATCACCTTTTAGTGAGTGGCAGATGTACCACAGGCTCCATCGGCCCAGGAGTTGGTCTGCATTCCATCCTACAGCTGTTCTCTCATCTCTTGATTTCCACCATCCTCATTCCCATGCCATCCAAAGTGTGGTGCGCCAGTTTTCGTGTCACCTCATTTCACCTCGTCTGAATTATGCTGAACACATTAACATAATGACATTACATAAGGAACATATTTTTCTACAATAACGGCTGACAAGAAATACATATTGGTCATATACAAAAATTTTGCATACATTAATTATCTTTCAATGTAACTAAATACAAAATAACTTTTAGGTAAAACATCCACACAGAAAAACAGGGTACATATCTTAAACTTTTCCTTGATCTCACATTAGAATAAACGAAATCTTCTAATAAGAAATCTTAATTTAGTATCAATTTTTTATCAGACTTGAGTGGAAAGGGAATCTCTGGATTGAGGGGATCAGGATTCCATCTCCTTTCCAACTACCACATAGAGATGGCCATCTCTACAAACTAAGAAATTTAAAAAAAAAGAAGTGTTTTATATACCACCCTGTTGTAACCTCCCAAAGATGAATAATATTCATAATAACATCCAAACAGTAAAAAATATAACCATAACATTGACGTTTAGTGTAACCTCCCAAAGATAATTATATAATAAGCTCCCAACAGTGAAAAAATATAATTATATAATTCACATTCAGTTTAACTACCTAACAGATAAATTCCGTAACCTACCAATAATAAAAATGTGACTAACCTCCTGATTAAACTGTGCTCATCTATAACCTTTCAATAATTGACTGTGCATTTAAACTGGTAAATTTTGGACATCAGCAGTGCTGCATCATGGCCCTGAAAGATCATACTGAGTAAATTGAAAAGGTCGCCGGATAACGCATATATATCTGCTCCTATTAGAAATTTTTCTGGTACAGTGCAATGCAATGCTGGCCGATAGATTTGTCATGTATAAAAAGAAACAACTGATTTTTCTTTACAGCAATTCGGATCATCATAGATTGGAGAAATTAGTAAATTCTTTAAATTGAGATGAATGATTGTCAAAAGTTAATTTTTGTAAGAAAGATTAATATTAAGAGATTTTTTTAAAAACATACATGGGACTTGATATAACAATAGTATAGTATATATGCACAGTTGAACAGAATAGACAGTGTCTTGAAAGGAGGGTATAAGATGAACATTAACAAAAGAAAAACGAGGATACTGGAATGTAGTCGAATTAAATCAGGGGATGCTGAGGGAATTCGATTAGGAAATGAGACACTTAAAGTAGTAAAGGAGTTTTGCTATTTGGGGAGCAAAATAACTGATGATGGTAGAAGAAGAGAGGATATAAAATGTAGACTTTCAATGGCATAGAAAAGCGTTTCTGAAGAAGAGAAATTTGTTAACAACGAGTATTGATTTAAGTGTCAGGAAGTCGTTTCTGAAAGTATTTGTATGGAGTGTAGCCATGTATGGAAGTGAAACATGGACGATAAATAGTTTACACAAGAAGAGAATAGAAGCTTTCGAAATGTGGTGCTACAGAAGAATGCTGAATATTAGATGGGTAGATCACATAACTAATGTGGAGGTATTGAATAGAATTGGGCAGAAGAGGAGTTTGTGGCACAACTTGATTAGAAGAAGGGATTGGTTGTTAGGACATGTTCTGAGGCATGAATCATGGGATCACCAATTTAGTACTGGAGGACAGTGTGGAGGGTAAAAATCTTAAAGGGAGAGCAAGAGATGAATACACTGAGCAGATTCAGAAGGATGTAGGCTGCAGTATGTACTGGGAGATGAAGAAGCTTGCACAGGATAGAGTAGCATGGAGAGCTGCATCAAACCAGTCTCAGGACTGAAGACCACAACAACAACAACATATGTGCGAGGCTGCTTTTACTTTATACTACAATGCTCAGCCACCACCATTGCTCCATATGCCCGGCACAGCCAGCTCGATACACCAGACTGCTAGCAACTACTTACACCTGCTGCTACACAGTTCCAGCTACATACAACACTGCTCTTTGGTCTGAGATTCTCTTATAGCTTACATATCACAGGCAGCATGCGAGCAATCCATCAAAATTACATCTGCTCGAGTGCGATAACAACAAATTCCTTAATCATAGACCTCTACATATCCCTCCACTGGGGGGGGGGGCAAAAATTTGGCAGCGATGGTGAGTCAATTTGACTTGCCATGGGCAACAAATTTTTCTTTAATCTATTTAGTTACTAAGTCTACAGTCACAGAATATATACATTATTGGTAAGTGCAGAACAAAAAATGGCTCTGAGCACTATGGGACTTAACATCTATGGTCATCAGTCTCCTAGAACTTAGAACTACTTAAAGCTAACTAACCTAAGGTCAACACACAACACCCAGTCATCACGAGGCAGAGAAAAAGTGCAGAACATATTAAGATATGAAATAGAGAGCACACACATTGAGTTCAGAACATATTAAGAAATGACAAAATGTATATGCAATGAGTACAAAATATATTAACAAATGACAAAGTGCACATGCACTGTAAAAATCTTTAGCATTTTTACATGAATGAAACACATCAAGGAGTGAAATAAAGTGTACACTGTAATATCCTTAGCATATTTACAAGAACTAGGAAAGGAATGGGAAGGATAGCATCATGGCTGTAGCACAGTGGGTAGCACATAGCTGCACTGAAAGTCCATATCTTTATACAGAAGAACAAGTGAGACAATCTGGAGTTCTCTTCCCTGAAGTATTTATCAGTGTAGCCAAGACACTGAAATGTTGTTTTAATATTGTATGTTATCATTTGGGTAGTACATTAGGTACACCAAACAGTAGGACCATAATAACATCTCCTTCGGTCAGAGTGGTGGACAGCTTGACGTATCAACACCACATTCTTGTAGAATCCATGCTCTTACATCAATGTAGAATTAGTGCAAGAACCACATATATTGCTCTACGATCATAAGGGTGGACAGGACATGCGGATATTGCAGTAATTGGTGGTAATTGGGTCAGAAGGTGAAGGATACATAAAGACTTATGCTAGTTATCATTCAGAATTACACTAGTGTATCAACCAATTTGAATAATTATTTTCACTCACTGGCTAGTTACCAAACGTTTATGTGGTATGTATGGAGTATTACAAAACATTATTCATAAGTAATCTAATTACAGTAATTATTGGTGTAGCATTTATGCATAAGTTATCTCATTATAGTAATCATTGGCACTGCATTTATGCATAAGTCATCTTGTAATCATTGGCACTCATTTATGCATAAGTCATCTCATTACAATAAGACTATAAAACAGCCGACCAGTTGCACTTGATAAAGAAATCTTTACCTAGGTTTCAACAGATTTAAATCTGTCTTCTTCAGAAGGCGGCAATTTTACATTAGTATGGACTGATGTATCATGGTCGTTTTTACAAATATCTGCATAGATCCATTTGTCCAAATTAAAATATAGCCCTAAAAATAGGGTTTGTCATGTAAATGTAAATTAGTACATGGATGTTGCAGAGCTCACAACATCCATGTACTAATTTACATTTACGTGACAAACCCTATTTTCAGGGCTATATTTTAATTTGGACAAATGGATCTATGCAGATATTTGTAAAAACGACCATGATACATCAGTCCATACTAATGTAAAATTGCCGCCTTCTGAAGAAGACAGATTTAAATCTGTTGAAACCTAGGTAAAGATTTCTTTATCAATTGCAACTGGTCGGCTGTTTTATAGTCTTATTACGTGGAACTGTTGCTGTTGCGCAGCTATGTTTAAAATACTCATCTCATTACAGTAATTATTGGCATAGCATTTATGTATAATTATAAAACATCATTCAATATTACTCACAAGTCATCATTCAAAACAGGAGTTATTGCATGTAGCAACAAGCTGCTAGTGACTATATATGATATCATGTAAGTGACATAAGACATATTTAAAATGTAAGACATTGTAACTATTACTCAAGGTCTGTAGTCCAATAATACATAGACATAGGGGAATCAATATATAATAGAAATTTGCATTATATTTAGGACTAGAAATATATCTTAAGCTGGCAGCATTATTTAGTTGTATAATGGTAATAGTTGGGACTGGTAATAAAACTTTTTGTGCTAGTGATGCATTGTGTTGAAATCGATAATTAATTGCTGGGGCATGAAAATATTTGCTTTTGACTTATTGCTGGAAATAAAGATTAATAATGTCATTCGTTGTGAGTCAGCTGTAGCAAGGTTATGAAACATGTAGAGTACAGGGTTATTACAAATGATTGAAGCGATTTCACAGCTCTACAATAACTTTATTATTTGAGATATTTTCACAATGCTTTGCACACACATACAAAAACTCAAAACGTTTTTTTAGGCATTCACAAATGTTCGATATGTGCCCCTTTAGTGATTCGGCAGACATCAAGCCAATAATCAAGTTCCTTCCACACTCGGCGCTCACTGCAGGCCGACCCGTTGATTACCCCTTACAGAGGCATCCAGAAGCTTTAAACTGCACATACCATCGCCGAATGGAGTTAGCAGTTGGTGAATCTTTGTTGAACTTCGTCCTGAAGTGTCCTTGCACTGTTATGACTGACTGATGTGAGTGCATTTCAAGCACGACATACGCTTTCTCGGCTCCTGTCGCCATTTTGTCTCACTGCGCTCTCGAGCGCTCTGGCGGCAGAAACCTGAAGTGCGGCTTCAGCCGAACAAAACTTTATGAGTTTTTCTACGTATCTGTAATGTGTCGTGACCATATGTCAATGAATGGAGCTACAGTGAATTTATGAAATCGCTTCAATCATTTGTAATAGCCCTGTATATGTGATCACATTCATAAATAATAGACATAGCTGGGTAAAAAAAAATGCAGGTACTAGAACAGGTTTAATAACTAACTGCTTATAGCATATTAATATCATGAAAAGCTTCTCCTGGAAAAAATACAAAGTGGATTATTGAGCTGAAAGAACAAATGTATATTATGCTGGAAAGTAGTAAACTTCGAATTAACAGGTAATGAAACGTGTACTTAATATACATGTATTCTAGCTGTCTGTCCCAAAACATTCAGTCATACTATGCGACTTAAGACATACTGTCAAAAGGAACTGCAACAAATACTTAAATAACTACATACCAATAGAAAATATATAAACTTCATCATTATCATCTTCTGCAAAGAAAAACATCATTCATATTACCATATTCTTCATACAACTATTCATTATCATCTGCAAAAAACAGGCACTTCATTATTCATATTTATATTACCATTCTCCTCATACAACTATTCATTATCATTCATTACTTCATATATTATAGAGTTTCTTACTTCTAGCTTAGTTCATCACTGAAATTAACATGTGTAGTTCTGTCTGACAGCCTGCATCAGTCGCCTCATATTCTGAAAGAAAAATAATAAGTTAATACTGCAATTATACAGTGTCTATAGTATATTGTTAATGCTTGTTAATTCTGATACATTTACTCTTCGTGACAAGGTACTGCATTTTCTTTCGTTCATTCCGATGCTGAAATTTCCATTTCATAGTAAACCACTGTCGTTGCTTAATTTATTTCTTTTACATGGTATAGCTTGCTGAAAATGATGAATATGGATTAATATCTTGCATTTAAATCATATACCCATAAATGAAAACTTGCTTCTAGTGACATAACTAAGCATACATCATAGCATGACAGAAAACGTATTAGGTCGAAACAGACAGTTTTCAAGTGCAAAAAATGAACACACAATATCAGATGTAGTAGCAAAAAAATGTAGAACAGTCAAGATATTGAGATATCATAAGGAAAAGTCTCAAAGTCAACTGGTCTTTGTTATATCTCAAAGATTTCATAGTGCATACAGAGAAAATTCTACTTTCAATAGGAAAACAATCATATATACATAAAAAATGGAAAATGTGCACGGTCTGATGTGTAACGACAAGAAAAGCGACCTGCTAACCCTACCTTGCCGGGCACTTGCCAAGAAAAAATATAATCATCATCAGTAAGTGGTCATATAAATATCTGGAAATGGCATTACAGTGTGATGAATCATAAAGTATGTTCATTCAATAAATGGTTTAATATTGGAAATATGGTGATTGCCCTTGCTTTTTCTGGTTCTCAAAGTTTCGCGAATTCTATATGGACCTGCGTATAGAAGCTCAGATTTACTGCATCTACTGATTCCTCTGTTGGATAGATAATGTGTGTGTACTAATATCTTCTATCAAATGTGAAAGTCACGGCGTGTGCAACCCTGTTTTTCTGTCTTCTCCAGCACTCTGCGGCACCTTTAATGTTGTTGAGCGCAATGTCAATTATTTCATGGTAGTGTAGTCGACGAGATGTAAGAAAAGATACTAATTCTTTAATTTTGTTAGGTGGTTCAACATTTTTCAGAATAACAGTCGGAGATAGCATAGTAGATTCATTTGGTATAGAGTTAATTACATCCTGGAATGAGAGTATGTGTGTATCCCAATCAATATGTCTTTTATGGCAGTATATTCTACATAGCTTTCCAATTTCTTTCATCAGTCGTTCAGAAGGGTTCGAAGAAGCGTGATACCTGGATATATATGGCTCTGAGCACTATGGGACTCAACTTCTGAGGTCATTAGTCCAGGATATATAGATCGGAGAAATGTTTCTAGCTCGTAACATACGTGTCCATATTGCAGATCGAAATTGTGGTCCATTGTCAGAAATTACTTTCAATACATGTCCTACATGAAGCAGAAAATGTTTTACAAATGCATTCGAAACAGATATAGCGGTAGCTTTGCGTAATGGAGTGAAGGTAACAAATTTCGAAGTGAGTTCAACAGCGACAAAGACGTAACAAAAACCTCTATTAGTTCTGGGAATCGGTCCAAAAATGTCTACAGCGGCCATGTGTCTCAATTTAACGGGTACAATGGGATGTAACGGAGGAATATGTGAAGTCGTGTCTGATTTAGCTTTCTGGCAGATTTTACATGACGCTAAAACTCGTCGAATACATTTCTCCATGTTGGCAAAATAACAGTTCTGTCTCAGTATAAGAAACCATTTTCTGGGTCCATAATGTGCGTAACTTAAATGAGTATACCAAATTAATTTGTTAACAAGCTCGTCAGGAGTATATAAAAACCAGTTGTTGCTGTCAGGGTGAGAGCGTCGAAACAAAATGTTCTTGCGTACAGTGTAATGGTTTCTAATGGTAACGTTATTCCTATCTTGCCAAAGGTGTTTAATTTCTTTCCATACGTTGTCTTTGTTTTACTCTTGTGCCATGTCTCGTAATGAAGACAAAATGAAATTTTCAAATGCAACTCGTTGAATATACATGACGCTAGAATTTGCTTGGTAGAAGTTAGTTGCGATGTCTTGCTGATTGTTGCTGAGAGAACGGGATAGTGCGTCTGCTACAATAGTTTGTGTACCGGGAATGTGAACAACTGTAAAATAAATTCTTGTAAATAAAGCTTCCATCTGCTTAGTCTGTCATGTGAAAATTTAGCGGAAAGTAAAAACTGTATAGCTCTATGATCTGTGCAAACGGTAGTATGTCTTCCATAAATAAAATGCCTAAATCTGGTAAATGCCCATACAACACATAATGTTTCAAGTTCTGTAACAGAATAATTGCATTCAGCAGGTGACAGAACTCGGCTTGCAAAGCGATGTTTTTAATTACTGTAGTAGCGTCTTCTTCAATTTCCTGAAAAATTTGTACGCCTAAAGCTGTGTTAGAACCGTCGGTGGAAATGGAAAAATTTCTGGTAGGATCTGGGTGTGATAAATGTGGTGCATTCAACAAGACATGTTTCAGATTAATAAATTCAGACTACTGGTTATTCATGTAGAAGTGTGTCTCGGATGTCGTTAAAAGTAATAACATTTTCGTGAACAAGATTCTGTGTATCAAAAAAAGTATTGCTTACTTTGCTGGAAGATGCAACCTGTACTGTATCTAGTCAAATTCTTTCTGACGTGCTGTTATTCGCAGGATGATGCTGTGGTATTTCGACTATTTTTACTGTTCTGTTATTCCTTCTTTTGATACACAGACTGTCTGGTTCATTCATGATCAGTTGTTGCGGATGATTCTGCTGCTGGTACGACCGACTGTTACGCTGAAAACTGTGCTCATTACTTTTACGTCTGTCATGATAGTCATTGCTATACGGCGCGTTGTGATAGGAATTGAAATGATGTGCTTTCCGTACATACTGATTTCCTTGTTGTGGTGCGTTACTATTTGGTGGAGCCGACGCTATACGTGTAGGCGGCGAAACATTAAAGCTTGGTTGACCTTGTAAATTACATTGTTGGTTAGATATGCTAACCGGCTGGTTTTGTTGCTTTTGTGGTGAAAACCCTCTATTGTTGCCAAAAAGTGTCTGCAATTGCTGAAAATTTTGTACATACTGATGATTAAAATTTTGTTACTTATTAAAATTATACTGGTAGTTCGGAAGTGTCGAACGAAAATTGTCACTTTCGGTAAAACTTGTCATATCAGGTTTTCTTTACTCATTCTTAATTCTAGATAGATCGATAGTTGAAGAACTGTTTTGATAGATATAAAGGATAGTAAAAGCGTAGGCAGCTGTGCGAAAACTAAAGAAGAAATAGCACTACTACGGCTCAGGGCCATGTGCATTCTTCTTCATGTGCCGTCTCCTCTAAGAAGGTTGGCTGTCATCATGGCAATTTCTGATCTTGATTTGGCTGATCTAAGGAGTTCTGACGTTGAGCAGTTGTACCAATTTTTTAAATTGTCAATCCAGGATGTCCGTCTTCTATCCCTCGTTCTCTTCCCACAAATTTTCCCTTCTAGTATTATTTGCAATATTTTGTAATTTACTCCCCTAATAACATGGCCTAAATATTGTAGCTTCCTTACTTTAATAGTTTTAATTAATTCTTTTTCCTTTCCCATTCTTCTTAGGACATCTTGATTAGTAATCCTCGACACCCAACTAATTCTAAGTATTCTTCTATATGCCCACATTTCAAAAGCTTCTAACCTGTTCATGTCCTTCTTTTTCAATGTCCACGCTTCCATTCCGTATAATAATTTTGAGAATACATAGCATCTTAGCAACCTCATTTTTGTGTTTAAACAAAGGTCTCTCGAACAGAATGCATTTTTCATCTTATTAAAGATACTTCTGGCCTGTCCTATTCTCGATTTAATTTCTTCTGAGCTTTCAATCTCCTCATTTACAATTGTTCCGAGATATTTAAATTTACGTACTTGATCGACTCTTTCCCTATTGATTGTAAGATTTTCTTGTTGGTGTGTTTTAGATATCACCATGAACTTAGTCTTGCTTACGTTAAGAGTCAAGCCAAATTCTTCACTTTTTTCTACGACTTTGTCAAGAAGTAATTGTAGATCTTTGAGGTTTCCAGCTAGTAGTGCAGTGTCATCAGCAAACCTAACATTGTTAATGTTTAGCCCATTCACTTTAATGCCAGCTATTTCATCTGATAGAGCTGCCTGGAATATGTCTTCTGAATACATATTAAACAATAAGGGTGAGAGAACGCAACCTTGTCTCACACCCCTCTTTATTTCTATATCATTCGATAACTCATTTTCTACCTTCACGGTTGCGGTTTGATTGTAGTAGAGGTTATATATAATGCGGATGTCTTTCTTATCAAGTGTTTTCTTTTCTAACAATTCTATGAGATGATCATGACGAACTTTGTCAAATGCTTTATTATAATCCAGGAAGCACACATATAGTGGCTGATTAACCTCCATACATCGTTGCGCTAATATGTTAAAAGCAAACAATGCTTCTCTTGTACCGAGGGAACTTCTAAAACCGAATTGTGTTTCACTTATACCTTCTTCTACTTTTTTGTATATTCGTTGGTGTATAACTTTTAGAAATATCTTTAAGGTGTGACTCATTAAGCTTATTGTACGGTGATCATTACAAGTTTTGGCATTAGCCTTTTTGGGTAATGTAACAAAGGTAGATGTCAACCAATCCCTAGGAATAATTCCCGAATTATAAATATCATTAAACAATTGTACAAATATATCCATATCGTCTATTCCTATGAGTTTCAGGATGTCATTTGGTATCTTATCCGGTCCAGGGGCTTTTCCTGTCTTTGATTTGTTGATAACATGTAATATTTCTTCTTTCGATATGCTTGGTCCTCGTTCTCCGATCATGTTATCATAAAATTTTTGCTACGGCACATATTCATCGAAGTGTAATGAATCCCCTGAGGTCTCTTACGCGCTGCAAATAAATTTTAGTTTCTGCATTACAGCCCAAGCTGGTGTAAATGCGAAATCAAATTGTTGTATCCAGTCCAAAGGGTGAATCTGTGTTCTGTCATTCTTAAACACCTTAAATTTTTTCACGGTTAGAAAATGCTTGTAATCAAAATTATCGTCTGAATGTCTGAGCAGGCTCAAGATTGTGTGATAATTTGTTTGTCTGTGATTGTTCGGAATCTAAGTCACGTACTCTCTGTATATTACCTAAGTTATACTGGCTGTGTGAGTGAGACAAATGCTCAGAATGTGGCATATGCTGCGACGTGTTAGAGACTGAAACATTTTTAATTTCTATTACTTCTTGCTGTAAAGATGACACTTTTCTACGCAATGTATTATAGGACGAACCTATCTCACTGATTGTCTCCTGTAAGTTTTGGAATTCGGGCGTTTGATTGAACGAAATTGGTGACGTATCGGTTGATTTAGTCTCATTGTTATTTTCGATAACGTCAATACGATTGGCCAATTTATCAAATTTTTCAGTCAGTGCTTTAACCTTATCGTCATTTTTAGTGTCACAGGCATTAATTTGTTTTTTCATTTTACGGGTGGTTTTGTTTAATTTCATAACGTCTGCTTTAATAGCATCGGGATCCTGTATTAATTCCAATTGTTCTAGTCTGCTGGTCATTGTCTGAAAGTCTACTGTGTGTGTGTCTGTTTTTATTTTGAGAGCGGAGAATTCATTATGCAATTCGGTGTTCAACTATTTGATAGTATTAATTTCGTCTGATACTGTCGCAATGTTAGTGTCTACGTATGTTTTTGCTTTCATAAATAACTTACGCTTATCTCCCTGTCTCTGTGCAGTAATTGTTTCCATGACTTGTTTCTTTACTTTGTTCTGTTCCCGTATGAATTTACGGTAAAGCGTTTCACTGTATTGTAAATGGTGATTAAAACGTTCGTCAATTCGGCTGTTTTGTTGTTCAAATTTCTTATCGACTTTCGCATCCAGTGTGCGTGAAAGTTCTGCTGATATTAATTTAAACTCGTCGCATAACTGTGTTGCGTTTTCAGAACATTGTTTAGCGACTGCACTAATTTTATCTTTAAGTAATTTCGTTGTGGCTGCATGTGTATTACTTAATTCACGTGCAACAGATCTAATTTCTTCAATACTGTTCCTAGCACAAGCCTTAATTTCCTCACGTAATTGTTCTTTAGTATCATGACATTGCACGGCAACAGCTGTTTGTTCTGTTCATTAAGTTGTTTGAAATTGTTGTCTTGTTTTTAATGCGACTGTTTGAGATTGTAGTCTAGTTTTTCAGTACGTTGTTTGTAACTGTTGTCTTGTTTTTCATTGAATTGTAGCAATAATGCTACAACTTGATCCATGACAAAATTACCGACTCTATTCTCTGTATCTGCATTTGTCACGTTTTGTGAAACCATTTGGTCATTGTCTGATTCACGAAAAGGTTTGCTAATTGGATGTGCACTGTGGGTCACTAGATCGGAATCAAATAAATCTGACGTATTTTGACTACATTGTTGAACTTCGTGAGAAAAATTTATCTGTTCACTATGCAAATTTTGCAAATCAGGTGTGTCAAACTGGGCAGCGTTCATTGTATCGGAACGTGCCGCATCATCAACTGTCGTTAAATTAAGTGTGGACATGATTGAATTTGTTTGCTCATCATTTAGATTAGAATCATTACTGGTGGTCGGCACGCACTGATTATCTGTATTTGGGGGATTATCATTATGACACTGAATGTCGCTAGTATTATCGGTCAAATTATTCGACTCGGCTTTTTCACCCATTGCACATCACGATGTACTGTTAGCAGTTTTTCGCGGCATTTTCACACATCAAAGTTCAGCACAAAATCAAACAAAGACAAAGCAAAATAGGAACGAATACGATATCAACAAAGAGCAAAAAATTGCCTATGATCTGTGAAAGAAGGAGTGACAAATTAGTAAATGCGTTGCGCCAGATGCAAACTACATTTAGCATTAGGTAAATAAGAGCAGATATATATAACTGACTACTGCTCAGAAATTCACAAAAATACGATCCTGGCCGGTTATCGTCAAGTGTAACCACCCAACAGTTAATTATACGTATACAACATTCACATTTAGTGTAACCTCCCAAAGATAATTATATAATAACCTCCTAACAGTAAAAAATATACTTATATAATTTACATTCAGTGTAACTACGCAACAGATAAATTCCGTAACCTACCAATATTAAAAATGGGACTAACCTCCTAATTAAATTGTGGATCACCTACAACCTTTCAATAATTGACTGTGAATTTAAACCGGTAAATTTTGGACGTCAGCAGTGCTGCGTCATGGCCCTGAAAGATCATACTGAATAAATTGAAAATTCTTACCTCGATAAGGTCGCCGGATAACGCGTATATATCTGCCCCTATAAGAAATTTTTCTGGCACAGCGCAGTGCAATGATGGCCGATAGATTTGTCATGTAAAGAAAGAAAGAACTGATTTTTCTTTACAATAATCGGGATCACCATGGATTGGAGAAATTAGTAAATTCTTTAAATTGAGATGAATGATTGTCAAAAGTTAATTTTTGTAAGAAAGAGTATTATTAAGAGATTTTTTTAAAACCTTCTACATGGGACTTGATATAACAATAGTATATATGCACGAGGCTGCTTTTACCTGATACTACAATGCTCAGGCACCGCCATCACTCCACACGACCGGCCCAGCCAACTCGATACACCAGATTGCTAGCAACTACTTACTCCTACTGCTACACAGTTCCTACTGCATACAACACTGCTCTTTGGTATGAGATTCTCTTATAGCTTACCTCATATCGCAGGCAACGCGCGAGCAATCCATCGAAATTCCATCTGCTCGAGTGCGCTAGCAACAAATTCCTTAATCATGAACCTCTTACACGGTATTAGTCGATGCATTCCAGGGTTTTACACCAGGTCTGATGTCCCTGCAGCAGTAACTGTGCATCAAGCAGATAAAACAAAGTTTCTTATCTTACCCAATGATCCAGACTTGTTCGGTATAGTTACTCCTTTTGAATGCTCATTGCCCATATTATGGTCTCATTATACCTATTGACAGGAATTTTATTACTGTAATGCAACCACACAAAGAAAGCAAACGCAAACCACTGCTCACACACGCAGTTGTCCAGAAAAGTTAAAATTCTCGACGAGTATTCTTAAACACCGTTATCAACGTCCGCCCTTTCCGCTACTTCAACACGCTATTCTCACGGAACTATGTGTACTAAGGTGCGCTAGGTACCCCACTGCGCATAGCTGACCACCTCAAGACCACTTGCACACTTTGGCATTAGTAAATCCAACGGTGCGCCCTCACAACGGCATGCAGGACAGGCCAACTTAAATTTTTGCTGTCTCCTCAGATGGAGATATGAATTCTGCGATCTCTCTTAGGCCTTTCACAGAGAGCCATGTACTGGTGGAACTACCTCAGAGCTTAAGTCTACTTCTCAACTAAAAAGTGTATGCAAGGAATACTGATTTTTTTTTTTAGCTTGTGCTCTTAGTCTCTGTCACACAGGTTTAAGCAAAACATGGACATATAACCTTGCATACCCTACACAAAACAAGACAGATCAAACCTAATTTCCTTACTCTAAGTATCTTATTCAAATTCCAGTTCAACTATTAACCATTATTTACATATTGTCTGGGATATTCCACGAATGGTTTGATTTGGGGAATAGTTCCTGTTCATTCACGTGAGATGGCCCAGGTTTTGGTGGTAGAATTTCTACTTCTTCTGTAGCACTGTTTCAGAAACCACCTTGCTCGTTTGATGGCCACTTCCCCACGACCTATTCGGCTTGTTATCGGGAGAGCGGCTACCGTCGTCAGTGTCTCTTCCCAGTAGACTTGGCCACTGTTTCTATGCTTCGATACAGTGTATCGATACGTGGAACTGTTTCAGTGTTTTGGAACGGCTGTGGTTCACTGTTTCGAAACAGTGGTGTTTCATTCCGCCCGTCTCGGATAACCGGACCAGATTTGATCTCGAGCCAGATACAGAAACTGTATTGTTGTTTCAAAATAAGGCTGTTTCAGTCCACCTGTGCTTGGAACGGACTAATTGTATCGAAACAGTGATGTTTCATTCCACTCTGTGTCGGACGAGATTCGGGCTCGGCACAGGTACTGAAACACAACATACCACTTCATGAAACTCTTTCAAGAGTGTCGAAATCTTTTTGACAAGCAATAGCATGAAGCTTAAGATATCCGAAAATAAAGCTTCGTTTCTAGGTGACTGTCCTATTCGGAAATGGCGTAACATCTGATTTATAAACACTAACCAAACAATAAAACAACGAATACTAGTCACATTCAAAATAATAAATATGTGAATTCATTCAGTTAATTTACACTTTTTTATAACGTACTCTTCTCTGTTCATGTACAGTAATCATATTAAGAAACGCAGGTAAGACTACGACATTTTGAATAAAAAAAGGCGTAGAGTGACAGTTATTAGACATATACATAAATGTGATGTAGGTATAATTGCAAGCAGTCTGTTTGACAAATCACTGATAGTGTAACGGAAGGGCTGAGAAGCATGGTGAATTTATAGTAACGGTTCGAAACATCTTGAAAGACAAAATTTTTTACTGTTATATTTTGTTATTTATTCGAATTATTTGGCGTTATTTGTGAGTCTATAGTCACTGTGCCTATTATCCACAATGATTCCCTTTGTGTAGATGGAAATTAGCAGGATGGGTGTATTACCCATACTAACGGAATGTGGGAGTCCCAGTAGAATATCCGTTGTTTCTGCAGTTTGCTCCCACCTCCAGTTCCGTTCGTGGTGGTTCTCCTATCTTCAGCTATGGCTGTCCTCAGCCAATTGAAAAGTACGAAAGTCACACGACACGAAAGCAGCGCATTTGCTGCAGGAAATACGAAACTGCCAAGACGCTTAAGTAATAGTTTCATACTTTCTGCGACATGATTAGTGCTCTCACACCTCATTTGTGTTTATATGGACATACTTATACAGTAGACATTCAAGATGATAAAATGTGTAGGTTTATTAGATTACAAAACACAAACTGTTTCACTGTTTCGAAACAGCGTATCGGAACATTACATTGTACTGTTTCATTTGTTTTGAAAAAGTTATGTGTTTCAGTTTGCCCATCTCTACTTCCCAGGCTTACTGTCACTCTTAGCCTGAACAAATCCGTTGTGCTGCTGCACCTGTTTGTTTTCCCACTGTGAGTCGTTATTTCGTCGACCGTTTCGCCGTTTCGCACGGGCTTGCTCCTCGTTAAATGCCAACTCGAGTTCCCTCAATATTCCTTTGATTACTTCTGTGTCGCTCAAACACCTTACGGCAAACGTTTGCTGGTAGGCTATCGGGAGCTTCATATAACACAGGCGTACATTTCAGCTCCACTACAAGGATTGTCGAGATACTGGTTCCTCTTTGTCATATTCTCGAAGAATTATACAGGACTTCGGTAACCTGCGCCTCCCATATCTCTAGACATCATTCATTCTTGCTTAACGCGTTCCTGTGTTTCTTTCGACCAGAATTCGCCCAAGAAGGCATTTCGAAGTTGCAAGTCCTGGCAAATTTCCTCATACACTCCTGGAAATTGAAATAAGAACACCGTGAATTCATTGTCGCAGGAAAGGGGAACTTTATTGACACATTCCTGGGGTCAGATACATCACATGATCACACTGACAGAACCACAGGCACATAGACACAGGCAACAGAGCATGCACAATGTCGGCACTAGTACAGTGTATATCCACCTTTCGCAGCAATGCAGGCTGCTATTCTCCCATGGAGACGATCGTAGAGATGCTGGATGTAGTCCTGTGGAACGGCTTGCCATGCCATTTCCACCTGGCGCCTCAGATGGACCAGCGTTCGTGCTGGACGTGCAGACCGCGTGAGACGACGCTTCATCCAGTCCCAAACATGCTCAATGGGGGACAGATCCGGAGATCTTGCTGGTCAGGGTAGTTGACTTACACCTTCTAGAGCACGTTGGGTGGCACGGGATACATGCGGACGTGCATTGTCCTGTTGGAACAGCAAGTTCCCTTGCCGGTCTAGGAATGGTAGAACGATGGGTTCGATGACGGTTTGGATGTACCGTGCACTATTCAGTGTCCCCTCGACGATCACCAGTGGTGTACGGCCAGTGTAGGAGATCGCTCCCCACACCACGATGCCGGGTGTTGGCCCTGTGTGCCTCGGTCGTATGCAGTCCTGATTGTGGCGCTCACCTGCACGGCGCCAAACACGCATACGACCATCATTGGCACCAAGGCAGAAGCGACTCTCATCGCTGAAGACGACACGTCTCCATTCGTCCCTCCATTCACGCCTGTCGCGTCACCACTGGAGGCGGCCTGCACGATGTTGGGGCGTGAGCGGAAGACGGCCTAACGGTGTGCGGGACCGTAGCCCAGCTTCATGGAGACGGTTGCGAATGGTCCTCGCCGATACCCCAGGAGCAACAGTGTCCCTAATTTGCTGGGAAGTGGCGGTGCGGTCCCCTACGGCACTGCGTAGGATCCTACGGTCTTGGCGTGCATCCGTGCGTCGCTGCGGTCCGGTCCCAGGTCGACGGGCACTTGCACCTTCCGCCGACCACTGGCGACAACATCGATGTACTGTGGAGACCTCACGCCCCACGTGTTGAGCAATTCGGCGGTACGTCCACCCGGCCTCCCGCATGCCCACTATACGCCCTCGCTCAAAGTCCGTCAACTGCACATACGGTTCACGCCCACGCTGTCGCAGCATGCTACCAGTGTTAAAGACTGCGATGGAGCTCCGTATGCCACGGCAAACTGGCTGACACTGACGGCGGCGGTGCACAAATGCTGCGCAGCTAGCGCCATTCGACGGCCAACACCGCGGTTCCTGGTGTGTCCGCTGTGCCGTGCGTGTGATCATTGCTTGTACAGCCCTCTCGCAGTGTCCGGAGCAAGTATGGTGGGTCTGACACACCGGTGTCAATGTGTTCTTTTTTCCATTTCCAGGAGTGTATATTCCGCTGTGGCTCCCTCCACATGTGAGCACACGAATTCGTGCTTATACGTGAGTGGCCAGTGGGGAGCCACAGACAGGTCAAATTGGCCTATAAATGTTTTGGGATGAAGGCTATTGCCTTCATCTCTGTAATGTTGAAACATTACATGTCTAGAGATATGGAAGGCGCAGGTTACCGAAGTCCTGTAAAATTCTTCGAGAATATGACAAAGAGGAACCAGTATCTCGACAATCCTTGTAGTGGAGCTGAAATTGTACGCCTGTGTTATATGAAGCTCCCGATAGCCTACCAGCAAACGTTTGCCGTAAGGTGTTTGAGCGACACAGAACTAATCAAAGGAATATTTCTCCCTACACTTTGTTCAAAAATGGCTCTGAGCACTATGGGACTCAACTGCTGAGGTTATTAGTCCCCGAGAACTTAGAACTAGTTAAACCTAACTAACCTAAGGACATCACAAACATCCATGCCCGAGGCAGGATTCGAACCTGCGACCGTAGCGGTCTTGCGGTTCCAGACTGCAGCGCCTTTAACCGCACGGCCACTTCGGCCGGCCTTCACTTTGTTGAATCTGTATCTCCGGGTGCAAACTTCCCTGTTCAGAGACTCTGTCTTCCTCTCTGTCAATGTGGGTACTCGATAAATGTTGCGTACTACGTACTAGCAGACAGCAGTTGTGCCCCATCGACGTATGCGTGCGTGCCCACCGAGTTTTCTAAGGGCGTCGGCGCGGCGCTACGGTATACTCCGCTGCTACCGGCTTCCGCCGTGTTGCTCGAGCCGTCCAAGTTACCGGACAGAGAAGTTGGTTTAAGAGCTGATGGAACTATTTGTTCAGCACTCACTACGTCCCTGTCGCTATCGTTGCCAGCTATTTCGCCAGGATGGCTACCTTGAGTTGGTATTGTGGTTTTCCCTATAATGTGTATGTGGCGTGCGTACTGTAAGACCTTCGGTACACACACCATCAGATTATTTGACTTGTCGCTCTAACGAAGTAGGCTAGTGTCAGCAATATGTCTCGTGGTCTTATCGTGGCGTCTTTATCTTCTGCCGTTAGGTCAGACGATAGAAATGCCACTTGCACGCTTAGGGTAGCAGATTGACGGTCACCAACTTTAAACAGAGCTTGATTAATTTTCACACACATTTATCAAAATAATAACAAGCAATAATAAGAAGCAAGCAAGCAATCTGAAGTTCCTTTGGTGTTGGTACGTTAATCTTATTCTCACATATATCTTTGATACTTGACAGAAGTGTCTATACATTTATCTTCATGGCTGTGTACAGGAATATGGTAATCTTATTAGGCGCAGACTGAAACTTGACTATAGACTGGTACAGACAAATGTAGAACTCGTACAGACTGGTACAGACTAATGCAGACTAATGCAGACTGACTAATCGGAGGTCTGTACACTCATTATAATATGTCGCGCGTTCATGTATCACTGCGCGAGTGTGATCCGCAAGGAGAAAAAGGATCTATGTTAGCAACAATCTCATTGGCTGCGTTACATATTAATACGCAGATCGATGGAAGCAGAATTTGGTCCGTCTCTACGGCAGCGCCATCTCGTAGAGCGGAGACAGACGAGCGCTGCGCCTGCGCTGTTGTGCTTAGTGGGGCGCGCTCTAGTGGGAAAGTTGCGTACGCGCTGACTACGCGGAACTATGTTCACAACAGTGTATAGCTTCATTCTCCAGGTTTCGTTTTAATTCGGACTTCATGTCTTAGTGCGTCAGTAGACCCCACGTCCGGTTGTTGTTGTTGCTTATCCCCAGCTCGCTTAAAGCGACTCTGCGATTTGGATAAGACAGCCTTCCCTACTTTCACGGTACTCTGTGTCAGGTCACGAGTTTCCTTCGCAATTTTCTTTGCCCCCTTTACTATCAGCTTTACTTCATTGGTTGTTCTTTTAATTAGAACTTTCTCCTTTTCTAATTTTACACCTAGGATCTTTACCTCCTCTTTCATTTCACCCATCATTTTTGCACTCGCCTTTTCGTCGTTCGATAATTTTGAACTGACATCTGAATTAGATTTAAGATCGGAGTTATATTTCTAAAGTTCGATAATTTTGAACTGATATTTGAGTTAGATTTCTCAATTTTTGTCTGCATCGCTTTCAAAACATCTATAATGTTATTTATACCTGCAACAGTTTGACTCTCCGTCTACTGTGACCCGCATTGGGCACCGTTTCCCATGTTCCTGCTAACCCCTCTGTGCTTCAAAACGAAAAGTTTCCGTGCACCAGACGGGTCGCTCTGGATTGAACCACTCGACTGGGGTCGGAAATCATTCATTTCTGCGGCACTACGGCTCCGTGGGCTGTACCTTCCACACTTATGGACTGTGACATCCGCCAACACGTGCCTCGGTTCCTCAGTGCCGCTGTAGGACTCTCAGATTCTGCTGCCCACTCGGCTGAACCTATTGTTACCATCAGCTTCCGGCATCTGCAATCCACACTCGTCACTTCCGCTTGCAGTAGCTTCTCGGACTGTCACCCATTGTATCACTATTACAGACGAGATTCTGCTCTGCTGTGGCCCCGGCTTTCGCTCTAGTCAGCATGTGCAATTTAATGCTAATCGTACACTCGAGTACACAATATACCCTACCGTCAACAATTAAAGAAAACAAAACACCAATCACACAACAAAAGACTAAACTAGGTGTGAGCAGTGAACACAAATGCCACCAACTTATACTTCCTAGTAGGACAGCTCCACAAATGGTTGTGCACTTACTGTTCAGCATTTTATGAGTACAACTAACGTTAGCACACGCAACAAAAACAACAACCCGCTTGGAGCATAGAAACAACAAACACAACAACAACAAAAAACACAACTTATGCTAATTTTTTATCTGTGATTCTACTATTAAAATGATCAGACAAGTTGGATCACAAAGACAACAAAAACAGAGGTTTCTCCTAACTGCATCTGAGGCAGATCTCAAAATTACGAATCCTAGTGATGGATCAGCCATATGGAACACCCCACCCGTTACTTGTCCGGATTTTGCGTGTGTTCGCCCGCGACAAACAACTTACAGAGAAATTGGGCGTGTGGAACTGTACGCAAAAATGGATAACGCTAGATTTAAATGTGACCCTGTCACCGCTAATTAATCTGCAGTGGTAGTGTTGACGACAAATCACAACTATTTCTACTTCCAAACATGAACGATCACGAACACTAAGGGTGTTCAATGACATCAAACACACACACAGAAATAAAATAAAGGGAAAGGGTGAATTCAGGGTCGACTACTAAGAGTAAAGGTTCTACTGAACCACAATAATTTTATTACAACTTTCAGATCAATGGTGAGTAAAACACACTGGCATTAGCAGTGAACTGTGTTAAAATCAGTCCAAAACGAGAGCTCTCAGAGTCGAGCAAGATCGCTCTTCACCTCTGTTGTCCCACCTCAACTTTTACCGACTGAAACACATCGCGAGACGCGCTCAAAATACCCAGTTTGCAAGTGCCGACCAATGTACGGCCTGGGAAATTAACTCTTTTCCAGAGTTCTTCCCTTTCTACAAAATTACACGAGTAAACTCCGCCCAAACCGACGGGGAAGAACCACACGTGCAGGCAACAAAAATTTAACTGGAATTTTTCTCGTAAGATACCACTCGAAATTTTCCCGACAAAATTCCCCGTCGTTGCGAACACAGACTCTTGCGTTGAAAGTTTCCTTATTCGGAACTCCTTGCCTACCCCACTTGAGTCACTCGAAAGCGTAAAATTAGTGGGACACAGGCGAGGGCACGCGCAGGAAAGCCCGTCCAGCTACCCACTGCTCTGTTTTGGTAAACACCTGAGCACCTGCAGCCTCAGAGGCTGGCGGCAGCTGCGGCCTCCCTAAACGGATCACAGAACTTCGCCAGTTCACCATTTATGCCGTCAGGCTGCGGCCTTCGGCGGCTGGCCTGGGAAGTAGCCGAGCTCTGTCTCGCGTACTGCATTTCTGCAAAATCTTATGGTAAAGAAATCGCTTAATTCTCACTGTCTTACCTAGTCTGCGTGCCGATGTGATACGGAGACTTACAAGCAGTCGTTCTTCCCACGCACAATTCGTGAATGGAACAGGGAAGGGGGGATCAGATAGTGGTACAATAAGTACCCTCCGCCACACACCGTAGGGTGGCTCGCGGAGTATAGATGTAGATGTATTTACAAACTACATACCTACAAAGCGACTGCGCCGATGTCAGTAGTTTTCATTGACCTAAAGCGCTCGCAAAGACCGTTACCATCCTACAGTATCTAATAATGTTAAATAAATTTATGGTAAAAGGGAAGCTAATTTTAGTGCAAATGAAAACAGTTAATAACGTAAAATATAAATAAAAAAACAGAATGTTAAATATTTATTTCGGAAAAAGTACAATTCGAAAGTGTGTAATTTGCAGATTGGTTAGTCATGAAAAGCCCGGGCTAACACGGGAGGATAATATATTTCTATTGGCCTTAAAGAAAACTGACCAATCAGAAAGGAGTGTTTTTTGTGTTGGAGACAGATAATGCTTACTCCAGTCCATAGCAGTCGGAGCCCAGCCTTTCAATGCTACGGTTGTGTGTAGTATGACCTCCAAAGGAAGTTATAATTTACCAGTTTTAGTTGTGCTACATGACTCAAAAGTGCTTTAAAGCGATGGCACATTTATTCTGGTTTTTGTGTGTGTGTGTGTGTGTGTGTGTGTGTGTGTGTGTGTGTGTGTGTATGAGAAAAGACAAACTCCGCGTGGCATATTGAGCAGATTGGTGGCCAAAAACTTGATTCTATTAGACACCGATGAACTTAATAGTGTGGCGAGCATTATCGTTTAAGAGCAATTCTTGCTTAGTAGCTGTTCAGATTTCGGGACATACGTCACCATAGACTTGCTAACGTGAATGAAAAGGTGAGTGCATGACTGTGTTAGGATTAGCACGGGCTTGGCAGCGAACTTGTAATTCTAAACTTCAGATTGTACCAAAGTTTTTTGAGTACTTCTAACTTTCACTCAAAATTAAGACCTTTCCCCAATTCTTAGAATAGTTGCGTTGTGTGCAGCAGCATAGGGCGGGTCGCAGTGCGGCAGGTTTCTGCTCGGCTTTCCTACCGGCGATCTGCTGCAGCGAGTTCACGGGTAGGAGCAGGACAGAAGGAACCGCGCTGCCGCACAGGCCGGGAAAACAGTTAAAAAGCCGTAGTTCCTTTGAATCCGTGGCTGAGATAAATTTTGTGAGACACCTGGTAGTGAATGATAATGAAAAATTTAGTAAATCGGTACACGCAGAAGTTTGAACGGAACCCGTTTCGAGTCGCCAGACATACTTAGAAGATATTAAGGGGCTCCGGAACGCCCTATACTTGCAATGTTAAAATAACGCTTATAAATTACATCTTTCCTCACAAAGTATTTGAGGTAGGAAGTTGAACTTTTTACAGATTATTTATTGGAATATGGGCTACAACTTAACACAGGGATTTTACAAAATTTTAGTTCAGTTATTAAAGATGATTTTTTTTCAATTGTAATGAAAATTCACAACATTTTTTTGCAATTTTTTATTTATATATTAAAAAATATACAGCTTCATGGAAAAAGGCTGTGTTAAATTATGCAGAAGGTACTGTGTAACATTTACTGAAACTTTGAAACAAATATGTTTGGAAGATCCTTAGAAAACATGTAATCAGTATGAGAAAATGAAGGTTTTGGGAATCGAGCGACAAAGATTGGATTAACTTTTTAGTGCATTCCAGGTCCACAGGATGGATTATCTTCATCCTCTGCAAACTCCTCCTCCAGCTTCCTCTTGTTCCTCCTCCTGTTTACTCTTGCTTGTATTTCTAGACTCTTTACAGCCCTGTCTGCAGCCCGAAGGCGTTCCTTGTCTAAAGCAAGCATCGCTCGTACCATGTTAGAACCTATCTTCATTCCCATGTTTCTAAATACCTTGCACCTTACAATGTTGCCATCATTGAAAGTCGCAACAGCACCATCAAAGTGAAGTGTTTCTATTCCAACAAATACAGTCTTGGGGGTTCTCGACCATATAACACTATTTACACTTTCATTGGGGTTTTGAGTTTTTCCGTGAGTACACTTTTTCAACAGTTCAGGTGCTGCTAAGTCTCTGAAAATAGGTTTTATCACCTCCATTATTGCATGAGGCAGACTATGCTTGTGAGTGTACACTTCACCAGTTAGCAATCCTTTGTTATATTTACACCAACTGTCTTCTTCTTTGGGACACAAGCTATGTTGGTGACTTTCATCGGTTGAAGAAGTATGAAAAAAAGGAGCACAAACAGCCTTCTTCATTTCGTCGACACTTTGTGTATTTTGCCTAATAGTCATTCCATAATAGTTCTGTATTTTGTCAATTACACTGTCAGTTAACCCTCCCTTCCCATCCAACCTTTTACCATCACTGAGTTTTTGTTTTTTGTACGAAGCTTTCAGTCGCCGAAGTCTTGTTCCCATTCGCTTCTGTACGTGTCCAATACACTCAAATTTCTGCACTACAACATCATCACCATAGGGCTTCAGTCCTTGAACATGTTTGAAACTTTTAGAATCACCGTCACCAAGGTAATTAACATATCGCACAGAGCCACAGTGGGTCACGCCCATGCAGAACACATTTAAAAAAAAATTTAAAAATAGTTGTAGTCTTCGGAATTGAATAAATTATATATCTATTAAAAGGTAATAGTCTGCAGATTCAGAAAACGCAAAAAAGTAAAAATTGAACTTTTCATGATTTTGAGCCTTTCCGGAGCCCCTTAGACAGTCACAATAATAACGAGGGCACATCGAAGCAGCAGACGGCGTCAGAGCGGTATCAGCGACCAGCAGTAGGGCAGGGCCGCGATGCCAACTTAACACGACGGGGGGGGGGGGGGGGGGGACCCTGGAACTGGTACGGCAGACGGAGGGAGTCGCACTCTCAGTTTTAGCACGCCGAGGCTGCATCATTCAACGAAAGGTAAGTTTGTTGTTACATTTGTTGTGTGTGAGTGTGAGTGTGTGTGTGTGTGTGTGTGTGTGTGCTGACAGACTGAATAACACGGAAGGTGATAAAGATTTTGT
Organism: Schistocerca cancellata; assembly: GCF_023864275.1. Lineage (NCBI taxonomy): Eukaryota > Metazoa > Arthropoda > Insecta > Orthoptera > Acrididae > Schistocerca > Schistocerca cancellata. The sequence continues at coordinate 154,544,250 of NC_064636.1, forward strand.
AAATACGAAAAAAGAGGAAGGACTCTCATTCAGTGTAAGTGCTTCGCAGACTAGCACGCCTGAACAGAGAGAAGGAGTAGATGTTAAAGTAAAAAAGGAGGTTTTTGACGATGTTTGTTATTTACGGAAAGTGGAGTATAATCTACTTTAAGTATCTCAGTTAATGTAACTAGTGGAGGTAATGTAGATCCTAAAAGTGACACTAAGCATGAAATCGGTAATGTCTCCTACATCTGACATCATTCTCACTGCAAAGACCGACTTCTTTAGGCGCTTCATGAATTCTGTGGTATGCCCTTCCCAACTGAATTTAGTCCCTGAAATGTAACACTGTCAACCTTTTCGATCTGCATGCCTTCATATGTTATACACATGCTGTAGCTGGAGGAATCTTGGAAAGCTCACATAAACCTTGCATTAGCATACTCACACTTTCCCCAACAGGAGTAAACGAATCTGTCACGTTACGTATATTTTTTTGTTGTATTACAAGGCTCTACACTTATTCTATTAAGTGAGCAGCACAAGAAATTAAGCTCTGAATTTAATCTACAGTGTTCAGTTTACATATTACTTCGTACTTAAAAACGCACGTTGTTAACATTTTACTTAAACAGTGCTGGCCGACCAGTGTGGCCGAGCGGTTCTAGCCGCTTCAGTCTGGAACCGCATGCCCACTACGGTCGCGGGTTCGAATCCTACCTCGGGCAACGATGTGTATGTTGTCCTTAGGTAGGTTAGGTTTAAGTAGTTCTAAGTTCTAGTGGACTGATGACCTCAGATGTTAAGTCCCGTAGTGCTCAGAGCCATCTGAACCATTTTTAAACAGTGCTGTGGCGAAGTTCCGCTTACTTTCTGTTGCAGCTGCGAGGATAATATTTCTAATAGCGACCGATAACCTACACACATAAAATATGAAACACTAATAATCCTTCTAAAATCAACTGAAGTGTACCCGGAGTTAATTTGCTAAAGTTACGACACGATTCATACGACATTCCTGCCATTTCGCACTACTCGCAATTATACTGATAACTAAAATGATGGATTCCAACCATCTCGTTATTTAACTTAACCCCGTCGGAGTACTTGGTAGTGAAAAATAACTTGACAGTTATTGATAACCGTTAAAAATAACGGTTATCAAAGAATAACGGGAACTGTGATAACGGTTACTCCAGAATAACCGTTTGGCCCACCACTAGTAAGAAGTGTTGTCGGTGGGCGCGTAGGAGGGGCAGAAGTAGTAGGGAGAGAGGGGAGGGGAGGGGAGAGCTGCCGGCGGCCGACAGGTGGTGGGGGCAGGCGCGGTGCGCAGCGAGGTCTGCGGTACACGGCCGGGAGAGTACTGTGTGGTCGTGAGTGGCGACAGTGCGGTGACGTCTGGCGGAGACGGATATTCCACGACAGTCCTGTGGGCCCAAACTTGTTATGTGGAGCGACATTAGGAACAGCTGTTGCCACAAGCTGCCGACGAGCAATGCCTTTAAGCCGTCGGCACAGGGACTGTGCATCCGAACGTTGAGCGTACCCAGTTTCTGACGTCATAGCGTGGAATAGCACGTTCGGGAGTCTTTCCGAACGTGCAGAGCAATATCTGGCATGCCAGATATTCTGAGCGTGCGTCTGAGCGTTGACCAATGAGACGGCACAACGCCACCTACGTCACACGCACGCCGTCTCCCTTGAGTATAGGAGAATGCTAAGTTCACCGGACTTGGTTACGGTTTGACGTCATTATGACGCATACACGCTACATCGAAAACGATAGAAACCGTATAGCGACTATTCGACTTTTGTGAACTTTCGAGAGATTGTGACAGGGTAGCGCTGTGCTCTGCGTTCCTTGCGTTTAAATCGTGTATTGTACTGTGTTTGTGCCCTGTGCGTTGTTTTTCGTTTGCTCGTCTCTAACTATGTGTTCAGCATTCGAGAGACTAATGAGAGAAAAGCTGAAAGAGTTCAGCATCGATGACGACGGGCAATTGCGTGGTTATTGTGAATCTCAAGCAGATTCTTCTGACCCAGCTGAAGTGCGTCGGTTATTCGTACTCGGTGAGAAGAAACACTCAGCAGCCAAAATCTTTAGATGCGTCAAGACACTAACCTTTGGGTGAGAAATCCACTTCCCCTCGTATTTCATCTCCGGTCGACGATTTTTCTTCAACAATGCCTCATATTTTTCCTTTTAAGTTCGAAATTCAATCATTCTACACACCAGTCATTACTGGACACTAAGGTACCTGTCTCTGCGGTCAGAGTGTAAAATTACTTGGAATTATGGTTGATAAAAGACTATCTTGGGATAGACATATAAATTACTTAGCTAACAAACTTGCACGAGTTCTCTTTCAACTATAGAAATTAAGAAAAAATAGTCAGCAAGAGTATACTGCTACAATCTAATATGTACTGACAAGACCAATTGTATGAAACCATACTAAAATATTGATAATAAATAAATATTATTTTCGGCGTAAGCATTCAATACAACAATCACACAATCTAATCTGGTCGGGACATAAGAAGACTTCACTTTTTTACGAAACGTGTTGTCTGTGGTGTTTTCAAGGCCACAGTCAGGAATATTTCTATTAATATCCAGCTCTTTTACTTTTATTTTGGCGAAATACATATACACTGCCACACTGAGCTGTTATCAGAATCGCACGCGTCAAAACAAACCACTAGCTGACGACAGTAGAATCTCGAACGTTCGTAAAAGTCGATAGGTGTGTTAATCGACTAAAGCGTATATACGTCATAATGACGTCACATCATATCCAGGTTGGGTGAACTTAGCATCCTCCTTCAGTATAGAGATGTGAGGCGCCATATTGGCATTCATTTCAAGCCTATATGTATATATGCCGTTTCTGAGCACCATCAAATTGAGAATCACTGGAAAACCCGTTGTTAGTTGTGTGATTCGTTCCAGTAAAATAATGACAAACATCTTATTAATGGCAAAAGAATTATTGTAATGAGCGTATTATGAGAGTAGGCTATTTGAAGGCGGCGACACACTGAAGATCCACCCAAAACGCATTGTTCTTTGTACAATTTGTTATAATTAAATTTCAATTAATAACACAATTATCTACGATTAACGTTTTTAGCAAGGCGTAACAATATTTTTTAGAAAGAGGAAGTGGTTGTTGGTTTTGCGGCCGGCACGGTAGCTCAGCGTATTCGATCAGAGGGTTACGTGCCCTCTGCAATAAAAAAAAAACTGAGTTAATCGATCAACAACGAACTTTAGTGGATGTCTTTCGACGTCCGACCCGAGGAGATGCAACGAACAAAAGCGAACAAAATTGTTCGATTGGCTTATTTACAGGACAGCTTGCGGTACTTGTACAAAGATATTTTGCTCCTTTTTCTTTTACGCTTTGTAATTCACATGTTGCAAAGATTCTGCTACTGGGTAAGAACAGTGATCAAGTAAGACTCACCTTGGGGTTTTACTAAAGTGTGGGAATGATGAAATAATGTTTATTTTATGTGGAGAAGTATTCCAAATTTGTACCGCACTGTTTGTAATGGAACTTTCATAGGCCTGTGTCCTTACCGATTCGACATGGTACTTTCCTTTTCGTGGATGATGGAGGAAATGTGCGTTTTAATAGAGCTAACGTGGGAATTTTACTCGCGCCCGTTGAGTAAACAGTGTGATTTACGAAGTAGAAACATCCCTCAAACTGCCGCTGGAGTGCGTTGCGATCGCGTATACCACGTTGGGCCCCACGTACCGTATGCACAAGTCGCATCATTCCTGAGCGTTCAGCAGCACGTTGAACTCGGCACGCTCAACGTTAACGTTCGACAGCACGGTCCGTGTGCCGACGTCCTTTTGTCCCACCAGCAGCAACTCTTAGAAGTAAGGTCCGACCAGTTTCACCTTTAGGCTGTACGAGGGTTGCCAGCGTAGGAGTTTTTCTTAACTGAATGTAGAGGGTTCAGTGCAGCAACTGTTATAGACTAATGTACTTTACCTCGATCATTTAGCTAACAGAGTCGTATCCTTTCACCATTACTGACCACGAGAACAACACCAGTGAAACTATACTAAAATATTGGAAGTGATTCCTTATTTAATTTCAGTAACCAAGATAATACTGGAATACTCTCTTTCAAATTCTAAAGGTGGCAGGGGTAAAATACAGGGAGCGAAAGGCTATTTACAATTTGTACAGAAACCAGATGGCAGTTATAAGAGTCGAGGGACATGAAAGGGAAGCAGTGGTTGGGAAGGGAGTAAGACAGGGTTGTAGCCTCTCCCCGATGTTCTTCAATCTTTATATTGAGCAAGCAGTAAAGAATACAAAAGAAAAATTCGGAGTAGGTATACAAATCCATGGAGAAGAAATAAAAACGTTGAAGTTCGCCGATGACATTGTAATTCTGTCAGAGACAGCAAAGGACTTGGAAGAGCAGTTGAACGGAATGGATTATGTCTTGAAGGGAGGATATAAGATGAACATCAACAAAAGCAAAACGAGGATAATGGAATGTAGTCGAATTAAGTCAGGTGATGTTGAGGGTATTAGATTAGGAAATGAGACACTTAAAGTAGTAAAGGAGTTTTGCTATTTGGGGAGCAAAATAACTGATGATGATCGAAGAAGAGAGGATATAAAATGTAGACTGGCAATGGCAAGGAAAGCGTTTCTGAAGAAGAGAAATTTATTAACATCGAGTATAGATTTAAGTGTCAGGAAGTCGTTTCTGAAAGTATTTGTATGGAGTGTATGGAAGTATGGAAGTGAAACATGGACGGTAAATAGTTTGGACAAGAAGAGAATAGAAGCTTTCGAAATGTGGTGCTACAGAAGAATGTTGAAGATTAGATGGGTAGATCACATAACTAATGAGGAAGTATTGAATAGGATTGGGGAGAAGAGAGGTTTGTGGCACATCTTGACCAGAAGAAGGGATCGGCTGGTAGGACATGTTCTGAGACATAAAGGGATCACCAATTTAGTATTGGAGGGCAGCGTGGAGGGTAAAAATCGTAGGGGGAGACCAAGAGATGAATACACTAAGCAGATTCAGAAGGATGTAGGTTGCAGTAGGTACTGGGAGATGAAGAAGCTTGCACAGGATAGAGTAGCATGGAGAGCTGCATCAAACCAGTCTCAGGACTGAAGACCACAAGAACAACAACAACAACAACGCCAAGATAAACACGTGTAATTTAGAAAACAGACTGCTATTCAAAACCGTCATTTAACAGCAGTGAACTTTGTTGCTTGCCAAAGCAGCTAGTTAAAGAATAATGACAAAGTTTCAAAGTATAAATTAAATGTCTGTTCACAAAATATTACCACAGAATGATATGTTTTTGTGTGCGCTGCAAACTCTACTCACATTTGCAAATTACGCCAACAGAGCTTTTTTTTTTATTATTATTATTTTACCCACGTCTAGTTCTGCAGGACCAAACTGAGAAGCTAATCTCCAACGTCATGCAACGTGTCAGTACATACAAGTACAACATAGAAGTAATAAGAGTGAAATAAAATGTTTATGAACGCAGAAAATACAAGCCATAGATTTATGTAAACACAGTCAATAACACAACACAGGAACCAGTTTAATATCTCAAGGAACTCCTCGACAGAGCAGGAAGAGTGAGCCATGAGGAATCTCATCAGTTTCGATTTAAAAGCGCGTGCATTACTGCTAAGATATTTTAGTTCTTGTGCTACCTTATTGAAAACAGGCGCAACAGTATACTGCACAGCTTACTGCACAAGAGTGAAGGAAGTCCGATCCGGTAAAATTACTGATTTCTTCGCTACATTAAACATTACGACCTTCCCACGAATAGAGAACTATTATTTCTGACCATTTGCATTTCTCAAGTCGGTACCACTTATTACAGTGAGTAACGCAAAGTTGTTCATTCCGCGAATTGTTTTGCACACTGCCGGCTTTTGCATGCCATATGTTCAGTACAAACTGTTCTGCTGGTTTTCTGGCTGACTTCATCTCTGACGGCATTAACCGTGTTTCGACGCCTGAGCTAGAATCCGCAGTCAGGAGAGAACTGACTGCAGTCCGATGGTTGGCTGGTAACTGCAGTCCGGAAACAACTGCGCCGACTGTACGGCCTGCGCAGACTTTTTTCTGTTCTTATTTAATCGAATTTTTATGTTGCTCACACACTGGAACACCATCTAAGCTTTTCACGCTGATTAAGGCCGTGTAAGCGTGGACTTTTGCGAATGTAAATCTGACCAAACAGCGATCCTGATACCTGGAGTTCGGAGTTTTTCTTAATCACGCCTTTTGCGTTCTTATGCAGATATTTACACAGCAATTTTCATCCCACAACAAATATTTCTTTATATCTAACCGAGAAGTTAAATACCATTTTTCATAAATTTAGCTTTGAAACTTTAATGTAAGAAAAATATTTTCTCAAAAATTTTCATCCACTAATGGACTGCTTTAGGGACTGAATTTTCAGAAACACTTAAACATGTATTTCTTTATTTTCTGACAGAAACCAAATTCCTGTTTTCGCAGTTCTAGCTTCAAAACTGCCTTAATGGAGACTTTTTAAGGAATCCGTCATCCCCGTTTCATCCCCTTACGGTTGAGACTCCGGAAAATCCCTTCTTAAACGACTGCTGCAGTATAACATCCAATCCACACCTTTCCCAAATTTCAATTTTGTATCCTTGTATCCGTCGCAGTTTGGGCTGGGTGATAGCACATTACACACACACATTATATATATATATATATATATTATACAAATTTGGCCGTTAAAGACCGTGAAAACAGTTATTTCTTGCGCTTCTGGGAAGTCTTCTTTCTCTCAGTCCACACTTCTTTCATTCTTGCGCTGAAGGCGGCTTTTCTCTCTTCAGACCATTTAGTTCCACAAGTCTTCTTAATTTTCACACCGAAACCCGTGAATGAATTCAGTTTTTTTCTACAAAGGTTTCTGTTAGATATTGTTTCCTGATCTATGTCCATTTCTTTTAGATCTCTTTCTGTGCTGATAAACCATAAATTTTTATTTTTTAGATTTGCGATGTACGAAAATATTTGTTTTGTAAGCCTATTCGGGTTCATCCTCATGATGTGAGCATAAAAGGAGCATCTTCTTTTTCTAATTTCGTCTGTAACTTTGCTGCACTTCGTATACACTTCTTTGTTGCTTTTTAGTCTGTATACAGGTTTGCCTTGATCATCTGTTATTTTCCTGTGTCCAAGAAATGTCTTCACAATTCTTCTTTCACGATTTTCTATCTGTTCTGCGCATGTAAAATTTGCCAGTGTTTCTGATGCATATAGTATCTGCGGTCTAATGACAGTCTGGTAGTGTCTGAGTTTTATATATATATATATATATATATATATATATATATATATATATATATATATATATATATATATATCGGCCGTTCTTAAGTAATTTGCAATGGAAATACCAAGTTCATTTATTCCAAATTTAACTAACTCTTTTTTGTTACCTTTCGTTCGATCGTTACCGTGCAAAAGTTGTCGCGCAATGGCAACTGTCTCTACACATACCCCGATTTTCATTCTTCTTCGGAACAGACGCCTTTCCCAAAGAAGGAACATTAGGCGTACGTGTCATTTAAAAAATCCTATGTAACGTGAAGAGTAGGTTCGTTATAGCTCGCACAGTCGGGAAATTTGTTGAACAGTTCGCTAAATTTTAGCAAAAGCTGCACCGCGATGTATATTTAGTCATTCTGCGTATATTTTTGGTGACATGCGACAGTTGTACGACTGGTTAAAGAACCGTCCACGAAATATATGTGACATCTGGAGCAGATAAGCTATCTTTCAAGCATTTGTGCAGAGAACATTCAGGAAGTGACTGATTAATGATCTCCAAAACGACGCTGCAGTGCTGTGATGTGGTGTTCCAGTGGTCTCAGACGGAGGGTATTACACTATCAATTTTCTTTGTCAAAAATCTTTGTCAACGATATTTGATGGTGTAATAGGAACTTTGTCAAATGTCGTCCAATATCTGATCAAATCTAGGGCCTCGCTGTAGATTTGATCAAAGAAATCGCTTGTCTTCTGTTCACTGCAATGTGACATGTTACCATATGGAGCGCTAGCATCGCTGCAGCGTTCTGTCGTCTGTAGTGTTTTTATAAGCATTGGCGGTAAATACAATTGGTGTGTGCCGACAACTATAAAATTAATAGAGATGAATGAAGCTGATGGGGCGCTTTACAACGTGAGGCACCCTGAATACAAAAATAGATTAAGAAGATTGGTGATCTGATCTGACCTGACCTGACCTGACCTGACCTAACCTAACTTAACTCTCTCCTGTAGCAAGGAACCGGAGTGTTACAGTGAGCCTGTCTTCTGCAGATGTAGCAGTTCTTAAGTGAGTATTGTGCTTTGTGGTATGAACATACACTTCACTGAGCACATACAGAAATGTATGCTCATCCATTCTCAAGTAATTGATGTACGACTTGACGTCTTCCACTGTAAGCTCATGTAACAAGTTTTGTTGAATGCTTTTATCGTGTCGTCGTAAAACCCACGGCTTCATCCAGATTAGATTAGTTTTTCGTTCCATAGATCCGTGCTGAGGAGATCCTCGTGGATGTGGAACATGTCGATTTTTTTAAAGCGGAAATAACAATACTAATAGTATCAATAAATACAATACATCATTTGTTTCTATTAAAAATTTCGTCAATGGAGTAGAAGGAGTTGGCCACTAGTAAGTCTTTCAGGCTCCTTTTAAACTGATCTTTATTTATAACTAAAATTTTTATGATTGCTGGCAAATTATTGAAGATGAATGTTCCTGAGTAGTGGATCCCTTTTTGAACTAAAGTAAGTGCTTTTAAGTCATTGTGCAGATCATTTTTGTTCGTGGTATTGTATGTATGAACTGAGTTGTTTGTTGGAAAAAGAGATATGTTATTTAGAACAAATTTCATTAAGGAGTAAATATACTGAGAGGCAGTAGTTAGTATACCCAGTTCTTTGAAGAGGTTTCTGTAGGACATCCGTGAATTTACTCCACAAGTAATACGTATTACACACTTGGACTCTGAAAACTTTTGTTTGACTCAAAGAGTTACCCCAAAATATTATACCATATGACATCATGGAATGAAAGTAGACAAAGTATGCAAGCTTTTTCATTTTTATGTTGCCTATGTCTGCCAACACTCGAATTGCAAATACAGATGTGTTAAAGCGTTTCTGCATTTCTGTGGTGTGCTCCTCCCAACTGAATTTATTATCAAGTTGTAATCCCAGGAATTTAAGACTGTCAACCCCGTATGTATGGTTCCTTTTCTTTCTCCCACTTCTTTTCCGCATGTGCACACAATGCATTTGTGGTACGTGCAACTGCTGAGATTAATAAGAAGTTGTTGTCAGCCATATTGAACTTTCACGAAAAATTTGATGACAGTGTAATACCGCTTCTAGCGCTACGTCAAAGATCTTTGTCAAATATATTTGACGGAATATTTGATCACTTCTTTGATCAAATCTTTGACAAAGAAATTTGATAGTGTAATACCGGCCTTACAGACTGCAATTATTTCAGTCAGAGACGACATGAACAGAATTTTTTATGGCCATGGAAGCACTTTAAGTAACCTTCAATTGGCGAAGAAAATTCGACGTTGGCTACACAGGTTTTATTTCTTATTTCATTATTAGTTACTACGCAGGAAAGGTTTCGAACCAGATAACGCATGTTGAGTAATAGCAGCAGAATAACGTGTTTTGTTGTTAAGTATCAACGTTAGTTGATACACCATTTCTTGCAACATCCGCCCCTCCCCCAAACACACACGCGCACACACACACACACACACACACACACACACACACACACACACTACACACACACAAAGTGCGACATCGTTAAAGCGGTAATGGACGGAAGAGTTTCGAAAGCATTACTACGTCTAGCAGAGAAGAGGCGAGGTGAACCACACACATCACGCGACACGGCGTATCATACAGCGACTCGCATTCACGGTCTGTGCAGCAGTGTCCGCAGTCCGTGGTTAGCGTCCCAGGTTCGATCCCCGGCCGAATCGGTAATTTCCTTCTCTCGGTTTGTGGCTGTTTGTGCGGCCCCCACCACTTCAGCTCGTCTTCACCGCCCACGTTGCGTGAAACAGGACGGCTTTCTCCTTAGGGCCGAGGGACCCCTAAAACCGTCGGCTCACGGACCATGCATCCGAACGTTGAGCGTTGAGCGTGCCGAGTTTCTGACGTCATAGCGTGGAATAGCACGCTCGGGAGTCTTTCCGAACGTGCAGAGCAATATCTGGCACGTCAGATATTCTGAGCGTGCGTCTGAGCGTTGACCAATGAGATGGCACAACGCCACCTACGTCACACGCACGCGATCTCCCTTCGGTACAGAGTTGTGAGGCGCCATATTGCCATTCATTTCAAGCCTATATGTATATATGCCGTTCCGAGCACCAGCAAATTGAGAATCTCTGCAAAACCCGTTGTTAACTGTGTGATTCGTTCCAATAAAATAATGAGAAACATCATATTCGTGGAAAAAGAATTCTTGTAACTTGCGTATAATGGGAGTATCCTATTTGAAGGCAGCGACACACTGAACATCCACCCAAAACGCATTGTTCTTGGTACAATTTGTTATAATTAAATTTCAGTTAGTAACATATCTACGATTAATGTTTAGAGCAAGCTTTAACATACTATGATTAGAGATAGAAGTTGATATGTTGGTGTAGCGTAATGAATAGCGTCAATGTCCACAAAAGAGTTCATTTTGTTGGGGTAGTGGTTCGCGTCGTGACACAACCAATTTTTTTTTCTTAACATTCGCGTTTTTATTAGGTTCCGATACATTATTATTAGTTAAATACAAGTCTAGACTATAATATTTGATGTTATGTAAATACAAGTTCACCTTTTTTTTTGGGGGGGGGGGGGGTGACTTTATTCGATTGGCTTAATCTAAAGGACAGCTTGCGCTACTTGTATGAAAGATATTTTACTCCTTCTTCTTTTACGCTTCGTAATTATGCTGCCGGGTAGGAACAGTGATCAAGTAAGACTGACCTCGGGGTTTTACTAAATGTGGGAATCATGAAATAATGTTTATCTTATGCGGAGAAGTATTCCAAATTTGTGACGCACTGTTTGTAACGGAACTTTTATAAGCCTGTGTCCTTATCGATTGGACACGGTACTTTCCTTTTCAGGGACGATGGAAGAAATGTGCGTTTTAATAGAGCTAACGTGAGAATTTTACGCGCGCCCGTTGAGTAAACAGTGTGATTTACGAACTAGAAACATCCCTCAAACTGCCGCTGGAGTGCGTTGCGATCGCGTATACCACGTTGGGGCCCACGTACCGTATGCACAAGTCGCATCGCTCCTGAGCGTTCAGCAGCACGTCGAACTTGGCACGCTCAACGTTAACGTTCGACAGCACGGTCCGTGTGCCGACGGCTTAACGTTATCTCCTGGCCTATAACGCCAGGCCATCACTTCAGTTCATTTTCAGGATTCCGCAGCTCTGTCGGTGAAAACGGAACCCTTGTAGGGCCACTCTGTGTGTGTGTGTGTGTGTGTGTGTGTGTGTGTGTGTGTGTGTGTGTTTGTGTTTGTGCCCGACTGTTAAGGCTAGGCGCAAATCGAGACGCATACACCGTACTTCGCACGCGCTGACAGTACTGAAGTACGCACACTCTGAATCTTTCTCGAACGATTTTACAGAAACTATTCAGTAGAAATATTTGATTTTCGCCTTACTTGTAGCGTTGTATGTCAGCTTCGTGGGGAAGTGCTCATAACCCTGCCAATCATCGTAGTTATTGTGATATACACATTTTAGTAAGACACTACGGAAAATGAAAAATAGAGGTCACTATGTTTTTGCGTTTGGTGCATATTACACCATATGTTGCTGCCTATGAAATTTAGGCAACATATTGAATTTTTCTTTCGACTTGGGGAGGAGTTCTCTATCTGACTTCCATCTCGACAAAATGGATCCTATGTAGCGGGTTCACTCCTGATATCACGCCCACGAGAATGAAATATTCACAACATCCCTCATATCTCATACTGCACGAGACATCGAAACGAGATTTTGGCGATTGATGGCACACGAGGAGGAGGGTACTTTGCCAGTTCGTAAAGACTCTGAACTTTCTTATCTATGACGATATATCAGAAGGTGTACTTTCTATTTTATTTTTTTCGCTCCAGTGACTAATTTTTTATGAGTTATCGACAGCTAGTGAAACAATACTTTCCAAGAATGAAAATAAACATGAAATTTCTTCTCTTATACTACCACAAACCGAACAAAGAGGTTTTTCGTAAGCTATTGAGCTCTCTGGTCGCCAATTACCTGTTTAATGAGGTACTCTGTTTCAGAATTCTGTCACAATAGCTGCTGCAAAAATGAGTTTGTGCAAATTATACTGTGTTATACCAAAAGAAGTACAGTTGAACCTGTCAAGAAGAGAAATGTGGCCATTACTCATAAATGGTGATGCTTCTTTGAATGAGAAAAGGTTAGCAATTCACACAAAAACAAATGGCCAATTCTGCTGGAATTTTGGTTGAATCCTCATAACCCATCGTATTTTTAAGACTGGAGGACCGGAATGGAGACTTACCAGAGGATTTAATTCCTTTTCTTCATCTGAATAGTATTAATATACTGACGGGCGTACCCTTGAGGCCGAATGACACGCAGATGCCAGATGCTGGTTACTCACCTACGGCTTGCCAAACTGACAATGTGTAAACTACAAATAAAATAGCGGTCATTGAAAACAGAATAAAATTAATACTTAGCACAACGCAATGGTCAATGTATCGTCAGCAGCAGAGAATAATGTGCGCGACAGGAATGCAGAAGTTAGCCAAGTGTGCTTTGTGAAAGGAAGGGTTCACGTCATTCGAAAAGCACTGTAATGAAAGAAGATCTGCCTTTGTCAGCATATTCAACATATTAAATATCTAAAATCACCATACTCTTTTGGGATAGTCATACATTCGGAATAACACCGGTCACTACTTCATTTGTGTAGACCGTTGGATAATTAGTTTATTAATGCTGATGGATTGGAAATGTGACGACCACATGTATGTAGTATAATGTGTCTTATTACCTCCATATGCAAGTAACGAAACTGTACTTCGTATTTTGGACGCTTTTTGCCAGGAGCACAAAGGGGTCATACTTGTGGAAATTAAGGCCTTTCGACTTTTTGTAACAGATCGTAGGGATACATAATCATAAAAGGCAGCAAGTAGATAACATTATTTTAGTTTCTTGCCTTGCTTCTAGATCACATGATTTTGTAGTATTCCTTACTTACTTATTCAGTACCCTCACGATGAATCATCTGTCCCCAGTGGCTTATGGCACATCAGTTACTGAACTCTTCATTGTTCTTGAAAAAAGGATAAAGAAAACAAATGAACTGCACAGATATATGTAACTGAAAACTATTATGTACTACTGGAAAGAGACTTTCGTAGTCTGTCGGTAAACTGAAGAGCGAGCGAGCGAGTCCCCACTCTGCCAACCCAGCTACGTCACAGGCGGCTTCTACACGCTGTTTCACAACGTAGTACTGGCCGTGGCGACGCCGTGTACAGAATTACGTCTCGGCTGCGTTCATTTTTATACAAATACATTAAGACCATAAGGAATACAAAAAACGATAGCTTCTTCCGAAACACAACATTATATAGCAAATATTATTAACATAAGAACGGAAGTCAGTATTAGACTACAAACATAGAACCGAATGGCTGTTCATGTGAATGTATGTTCCGCTATTGCTATTCGTAAAACTAACCCCATATAATGCAATCAATCTGTAGAATTTAAGGCTTGTTCTTATTTTGTGTTTCTACTAAAAGGTAGAAGTTTTCTTTGAAGGGCTGCATTGAAACTTAACAACTCTTGCAACACCAAGAGTGTTTAAAAAGTAAGCAGAAATTTATAATTATGTGTGTTATATTAGTCCGACTTGCACTACTTTTCTGTCACTGTCTTTGTAAACATGCCTCAAAAGTATGTGTACAATGTTAAGCATACTGGGTATTTACTGTGTTGTCAGCTGTCAGAAAAATTACATGTGTTTCGGTAGCATCAACCATTATTTGCTTTGTATAAAAATAAATTAGAGAATCTGTATTAAATTTGGTTATAAGAATGGAATAAAGTGTACGAAACTTTTGGAAATGGTAAATATTGCTGTTGGTGAGACTGTTATGAGTAAACCAAGGGCAGACAAGTGTTATAAACGTTTCAAAGCAGGCCTTAAAGGACAGCGGTTTTACAAGTACGGATGAGAATAAAAATGCACAGTTAAGAGACGTATAAACTGTCCCGAAGAAACAGCTCCTGAAGTGTTTTGGAAATTTGAAAAAGCGCTGGCATAACTGTATAGCATCTATTGGGGAATGTTTTGAAGAGGATAACATTGCTGTAGATTAACAAATGAAGTTCTTACCAAAAAATAAAAATGAATGTGTGAACGCACCTGGAATGTCAAGATTTTTGCCCAGAAGTCCAGAATCGGTGTACATGTTTCGAATGAAATTTCAGCAGGGTTTAGAATAGCTATTGCGCACGTGTTTTAAGTAGTATGTCTTAAAATCAGGCGAATAGTGACCGAGGTACAGATTTAGTGTTCAATAAGCATTAAAGGTTTTGTGTGATTTTGAAACTGCCTATAACGATGGCTTTCCTCCCAAAATTATTAGTTTTCCTTCGTGGCGATTCCAGTAAACGAAGCAGCTTATTTTTCCGTTCCTAACTTATGTGTCCTACTGGGTGAGGCTGACGTTTGCATAGATTGCAGGCCTTTAATTGGGACTGGTAATGTTAGCCAACAGTTCCTTTTGGGCCGCCTCTTTAATACACGCTGTGATAACACTAGAGACGATCGAACGCTCGTTACTCCCCAAATACCTCCTCTTCCTCGTATTCTGCACACTTTCTTCGCAATGCTAGACGATTATCCACACTTCCGGATATCGAAGTACATCAGAAAGTATACCAAGTTAACTCACTGACGTTGGCAACTAAGATCCCACGAACAGAAACGACGTTTATCACTGCACGCCGACTGCCAGACATAACGGGCAACAGATTTTGGGTGCCCCTGTTGGCCGGTGTCAGCGTTCTTCCGGGAAAGGCCACTTCCCCCACCAAAAGCGTTGCTCGCTCTTGAGTTTACAGACAGACTATATGGGCAATACTTCCACTGGCCATATGCGCCATGCCGGAGTGAGCACACGGCAGGACCGCCTTCCCGCTAACCGCCTCCCCCCCCCCCCTCACAGTGCTCTCACGGCGCGAGAAACTGTGCCGCAACCACAACGCCGCGCGACCTGGCGCAGGTGCGTGTCGCGTCCCAGTCGCGTCGCGTCGCAGTTTGCGCGGTCCAATTTGAACTTCGACCATAAATATAATAGACTGGCCCTGACGTCATTTTCGTGGCTCCAACATCTCTGGGCTAAAGTCACGTGAATGTTGGCAAAACATGGTTGTTTCGTGTTGCGCTTATGGCTGTACTCAGTGTTTTGTCGGGGAAATGGCATTACATTTCACGTGTAAGTGTTCCTATGACACTGCAGATGCGTTTATTGAAATCTGCTGACGTGATTTTTATATGTTTTTCACACTTGAAATAGAGTATCACGTAAATTAAAGTGTTGAAAGTGATGCCTGTAAAGTAAGACTCATATTACATTTTGGAAAGTATCTGTGATAATTCGGTTACAGAAGTAAGTATAGCTGTTTCTTGTTCCTACTCGTAGGTTCCCTAAGGATGAAAACCGAAGGCAGCTTTGGATACAGGCCCTGAAACGGAAAAACTTTATGCCATCTGCACATACGCACCTTTTTGTATATACAAGTGAGATTATAATAAGGTAAGAGCACCTATAGTCGACACATGAAGAGAATTTTTTTTCTACCTTCTAATACTATTAAATAAATGTAGGCTCCAAAATTATTTTCTGAAACTTCAAAGTCTCACCTTTCATCTAAAATAGCATTTTTTTAAACTGATAGTTTAAACTTTTCTAAAAATAGTAGGAACTGAACCTTTGAAGTGCACCTAAAATTGATACGCTAAAATGGACCTGCTCCCAATTTTGGCACCTATAGTTGAAATAATTGCCATAACCCATTTTCTTTTATAAGTGACTAGAGCACAAAACACGGCGAATCCAATGTTTAAAGTTTTGACATGAGCCCACTCTTACTGTTTAAAAGAATTCTAACGACATTTTACTTTAATTGATAGTTTATAGTAATTTCGCCCCACTGCCCACCAGAGGAGAGTTCGATGTATTTGTTAGATTTTATAAATGGTACTGTGAACAAATCCAGGTCAAATGTAGTTCTAACATAATTTTTCGCAAATAAAAAAGTGATTTTTGTTGGAAGCGTTTGGCAGTCAACTGAGAAATGTGGGTAAAATACGATACAAACATAGGATGGCAGACCGCTGGTTTGAAATTCCGCCACGTTTTGCCAACAGTCACGTGGTTTATGTTGGAGCCACACCAGCCCTATACCTTCTGCACAGCAAGGCCAGTCTACTAGTATCTATGGTCGAAGCATTTGAACCATAGAGTAAATATCTCTGGAGTGAGCATTCCGTTCTGCGCATGTTGTCAACATTAAACCAGGATTGTCACGTGTTTTCGCGACTTCGCTGTGCGCGTGTGCTTTCCGCAGAGTTTGAAGTTTATAATACCAAGAGTTTTTGTTGTGGTTCAAATGGCTCTGAGCACTATGCGACTTAACTTCTGAGGTCATCAGTCGCCTAGAACTTAGAACTAATTAAACCTAACTAACCTAGGGACATCACACACATCCATGCCCGAGGCAGGATTCGAATCTGCGTCCTTAGCGGTCGCTCGGCTCCAGACTGCAGCGCCTAGAACCGCACGGACATTTTTCTTGTGTTTTCGCCGTTTGTTGATAGTGTAATAGGTATGGTGAATTACTGTTGCTGCTACGGATGCAAAGAGAAATATGTGGAAGGAGGGATAGTAACTTCTCATGGGTACTATGTTTAAAAATTCGAGACGCATTATAGTTAAGGCTTCATTCTGTAGACCTATTTTTCTACGACTTTATGGCTATATAATATTCAGAAGTATGTTCAAAACACTTTGAAGAGGAATATTTAGACAGAGAAAAATTTGGATGTGTGTGGCTGAAGGTAGATGCTATACCAACTGTTTTTAATTTTTCACAGCACCTACTACCAAATTCTGCATTCAGCTTAAATACATTTTCTGCACAAATCAAATAAAAAACACAATAGTGTAGCTAATCAAAGTACACATTCATCTTCTTTGGTGTATTTTGCCTTCAATTTATTTTCTTCACCATTTGATTAAGAAGCGTAAAATATTATTAAACATGTCCCCAAACTCTTTCATTTGTGTCACTTTCCACTTCCTTTAATGTTGTTATATGACCAACTGTATTTGCTTTACAGTACATTTATTCTCTGATCGCCTTTTTTTCCCGCTTCTTACTCAGTCTACTGTTTATTTAATAAACTGGGAGCAAGTACGTAAACTGAGTTAAATAAACACTTCAAAGTGTCAGAAGTAAGAAAACTTGTGCTTTCGGTCGCAAAAACGAGGAAATAAATACGCAGAAATAGCAGAAAGGACGAATTTGCAGGGATATAATCGCTAATGTGTGGTAAATTCGATGTTTTTCGGACACTGGCAAAAGTAATAGCGCCCTGTCAAGTCGTTTTGCAGGACTATCACTGCAAAAAAGGTACGTCAGGCTCTGTAATACTATACAGTGGCGTATCATACTGAAAACTACCAGAAATCGAGCGCATCTGAACTGTGACACCTATCGCAAAGAAGCAGAATGCCCTTAAAAGTTACGTAACTGGTTTATTCCCGTTATCAAATGGATACTGTTAAAATGTCTGCGCAACATATATAAATAATGCAAGACACGTACGAAAAGAATCCCTCTGTACTAAGGATGTACTGACATTCGAAATGTAAGGGCGCTATACGGACAAACACACGACGTCCCGAGAACTCGTGACTAGGCCGGCAATGTATGTTGACAACACAAAATCTGTTCTGCGCATGTGAATGCTCACTCCAGAGAATGTGAATGCCACACGCGCTATATGCGTCTCAATATGTGCCTAGCGTTCAGACGGCCTTTCCTCAGGAATCGGAAGGCAGCAGAGACTTCTATGGGAGTGCCGTGAACTCAGTTTCCCTCAAACGCACTTACAGAAGCGTGGAACAGGAAAGGAAAGACTAAACGCCAATCGACAAACCACTTTTACTATACCTATACCGGAACGAAAAATCGTCAATTTGTGTTTTCAAACTATGCCGACATATAAACTGTTATATCATTTATAAAAGCTGAAGCAAACGTTCTTGCACGCGAAAAATTATGTGGCCCCAGTGTTTTCCATCGATATGAAGCGACGCTTTCAAACGATATGGAGTATCCGAAATGCCCCGTTGTGAATGTAACTGTATGCTGTCATCTCCATAACTGCAATTCGTTATATTGCTCTTTTCCATGTCTCATGTAACAATCCTATCTAAAGATGAAGTACTATAAAATTAATAGTTTGATGGAGCACGTAGGAAAAATGACGTACCACCTACATCTCCACACCTCACACCATTTTACGGTATGTGGAGGAGGATACATTGTGCACTGACATTCTACGCTGCGCCGTCACCTCAGCCTCGCTGCTACCAACTTACTTACTTCCTTCCCTCCCTCCCTCCCTCCTCCCTCCCCCCCTCTCCACGCCAACCAATACCGCTATAGTCTGTAAACTCAAGAGCGAGCAGCGCTTTTGGTGGGGGAAGTGGCCTTTCCCGGAAGAACGCTGACACCGGCCTACAGGGGCACCCAAAATCTGTTGCCCGTTATGTCTGGCAGTCGGCGTGCAGAGATATACGTCGTTTCTGTTCGTGGGATCTTAGTTACCAACGTCAGTGAGTTAACTTGGTATACTTTCTGATCTACTTCGATATCCGGAAGTGTGGATAATCGTCTAGCATTGCAAGAAAATGTGCAGAATACGAGGAAGAGGAGGTATTTGGGGAGTAACGAGCGTTCGATCGTCTCTAGTGTTATCACAGTGTGTATTAAAGAGGCGGCCCAAAAGGAACTGTTGGCTAACATTACCAGTCCCAATTAAAGGGCTGCAATCCAAGCAAACGTCAGCCTCACCCAGTAGGACACATAACTTAGGAACGGAAAAATAAGCTGCTTCGTTTACTGGAATCGCCACGAAGGAAAACTAATAATTTTGGGAGGAAAGCCATCGTTATAGACAGTTTCAAAATCACACAAAACCTTTGATGCTTATGGAACACTAAATCTGTACCACGGTCACTATTCGCCTGATTTTAAGACATACTACTTAAAAAAAGCGCGCAATAGCTATTCTAAACCCTGCTGAAATTTCATTCGAAACATGTACACCGATTCTGGACTTCTGGGCAAAAATCTTGACATTCGAGGTGCGTTCACACATTCATTTTTATTTTTTGGTAAGAACTTCATTTGTTAATCTACAGCAATGTTATCCTCTTCAAAACATTCCCCAATAGATGCTATACAGTTATGCCAGTGCTTTTTCAAATTTCCAAAACGCTTTAGGAGCTCTTTCTTTGGGACAGTTTATACGTCTCTTAACTGTGCATTTTTATTCTCATCCGTACTTGTAAAACCGCTGTCCTTTAAGGCCTGCTTTGAAACGTTTATACCACTTGTCTGCCCTCGGTTTACTCATAACAGTCTCACCAACAGCAATATTTACCATTTCCAAAAGTTTCGTATACTTTATTCCATTCTTATAACCAAATTTAATACAGATTCTCTAATTTATTTTTATACAAAACAAATAATGGTTGATGCTACCGAAACACATGTAATTTTTCTGACAGCTGACAACACAATAAATACCCAGTATGCTTAACATTGTACACATACTTTCGAGGCATGTTTACAAAGACAGTGACAAAAAAGTAGTGCAAGTTGGACTAATATAACACACATAATTATAAATTTCTGCTTACTTTTTAAACACTCTTGGTGTTGCAAGAGTTGTTAAGTTTCAATGCAGCCCTTCAAAGAAAACTTCTACCTTTTAGTAGAAACACAAAATAAGAACAAGCCTTAAATTCTACAGATTGTTTGCATTATATGGGGTTAGTTTTACGAATAGCAATAGCGGAACATACATTCACATGAACAGCCATTCGGTTCTATGTTTGTATTCTAATACTGACTTCCGTTCTTATGTTAATAATATTTACTATATAATGTTGTGTTTCGGAAGAAGCTATCGTTTTTTGTATTCCTTATGGTCTTAATGTATTTGTATAAAAATGAACGCAGCCGAGACGTAATTCTGTACACGGCGTCGCCACGGCCGGTACTACGTTGTGAAACAGCGTGTAGAAGCCGCCTGTGACGTAGCTGGGTTGGCGGAGTGGGGACTCGCTCTTCAGTTTACCGACAGATTATACGAACAGTCGGCTTCGACTAGCGTGGCCGCGTGACGTCACCAGCTGACCCTGCAGTTGTGTGCACTGCGCGGACGCCCGCTTCTTCCCCCCCCCCCCCCCCCCCACCGACACACACAAACCACTCTTTCGCAGTGCCGACGCGTCTCCTCGAAGCTTCAGACTTGCAGCGAAAATAACCATGACGACAAAAATGGAGAAATTGCAGCCAGTAACGAGAGCTTACCGACGATCTCTCTACTCATGCGCCATTCGCGAGCGGAAAATGCGTAAACGGATAACATTAAGAGAAATCTGGTTGATAACAGTATTAGTCGCTACTAATGGCCTCTGTGGTACCATCCGAAACGGACAGCATCCCTACTCTGTCGGTAATTATTATAGTACCATAGACTCCCGTTTATCCGAAATCCGCTTTACCCGAACAATTTTTTCCGAATGTCGCGGCTCACATTGGCTCTGTCTGACTCATCGCGCAGCTAGACTGACACTTGACAGGTTTCAACTTATCTGCGCCTGGAGCCACACATGCGCTGGTGTTCTTTTCGGCAGTCTACTGGCAGTCAGTGCAGTGGCGCGCGTCAAAACCCCGAGTGTCGCCAATCCGTGTGTGTGCTGGCTGAAGTTTTAGCGCGTTTCTTGTCGGTACTGCGTGGCTTCGTGCCATTACCGTCTATTGGAACTCCCAAACACTTTGCGCCTGTTGGTAGGTACACCAGACTAAGCCGAGCGTTTAACAATGTAACGGTGAACATACAACGCACTGACGCGTTGCCGCGTGGGCGTGGGTAGGAGACGGGATAGGTGTATCGAACGTTCTCATGCGATGGCTGCCACAGCGAGGTTTCACAAGTCAAAACCTTCGTCTAGTGGGTCTCCAGTGTCAAGCCGTGCGTCGGTGGCTTCCGATTTAACGTTTCGTGCTCGCATTGCATGTTTTAAAATGTCCGGAGATAAAAGTGGCCAAAAACCAAAATAATCAGTCGAGTGTCGGTAAAAAACGCTGTACGTGACTACGGGCGCGAAACGAGAACAGAATGTGATCTCATTGCTGGAACAAAAGCTTCGCGCTTTGCAGAGAATTTATGTTGGTGAGCCTTCCGCGAAAATTGCTGCGGATTTGAACGTCGGTAGGAGGACGGTTACTGACTGGAAGACAAATCGACCTGAAACAGGAAAAATGTTTTTTTATCCAAGCGTCAGGCAGCGCAGTGAAATCCCGAAAAACAATGAGAAAAGGCGCACATCCTCAGAAGAGGCCTTATTTTTGTGACACGAGCAGGTAAGAGCCAAAGGTGCGCCTGTTTCAGGTCCTCTACTTCGTCAAGAAGCGATGGCTTTTTAGGAGCTGATTGAAGGAAGGGAGCAACAATTCGTCGGAATTGATGGCTGGCTGGATCGGTTCGAGAAGCGGCATGCTATTCGTGAAATTGCCAGCCGAGGATAAAGCAGCTATTGCTGATTTTAAGAAGAAATTGCACACAATCATCGACAAAGGAGGTTATACTAGCGATCAACTTTACAACTGTGATTAAACTCGGTTAATTACAAAATGCTGCCAACAAAAATCCTTCCCACTAAACACGGAAAAACGGAATCCGGATATAAAAAAACAAAGAAAGAGTTACTTCCGTTGCCTGCAGTAATGCCACTGGCAACCATAAACGGAGCCTTACATTAATAGGCAAATCCAAAAAACCAAAAGTATGTAGACGGCAACCAGCTGATAAGCTTTAGCCGTTGTGGTACACGAATCAATCAAAGGCATGGACGAACAGTGCCACCTTCTAAGAGTCGTTCCACGCAGGGTTTGTTCGACCTGAAGAAAAATACATGGAGGGAGATGGACTTCCTCGAAATGCGAGTCTTCTCACCCTGATGGTCTACAAGATGGGGATATCAGACTTGTGTTTCTCCCATCAAACGTCACGTCTCTATGTCAACCGATGGACCAAGGTGTTTATGAGGCGACGAAACAACATTACAGACGCAAGCTGCTGGAATACTTAATAGGTGCGATTGATGTTGAAGAATGTTTTGTGCAAGCTCCATGAAAAATCGATGTTTAAATCGTTGGATTGCTAAAGCTTGGATCTACTTCCTCCAATTTCTCTCGTTAGGTTTTGGAAAACACTCTTAGGTCATAAGGCTACTCGTCAATGGTGGGAAGGAGGTGCCAACACCAAAACTCAAGCTGACGTGCCAGAAACAAATGAAAATGACGTAATTTTTGTGAATTTACTGGAGAAGCTATAGGGTTGTGAAGACGAGAACTTCGAAGACGTTGAAGAGTGGATGGAAAACGACTTTTTTAATTTGACTAAGGAAGAAATCGCCCAAATTGTGACCAATCGGAAAGCGTCAGATGACGAAGCAGAGATAAAGATTCCTCACACAGTCGCTTACGAAGTGATCGAAACCGCGACTTATCCCGAAATCGTTTGTTTCCAGAGTTGGAGATACATTCCTGCAACAAAGGTTTCTCAAGGCGAAAAACAAAAAACCATTAGACTTTTTTACCTAAAAATAAATTCTAATCGAGCATCGTAGAACTTCAACGTCCATAAGATCCTCTAGACAAATTTTTCGTTTCTCTGAGTAATCTCTAGATTTGTTTCATAATTTTGTAAAGTAGATTATTTTTTATTCAAAATAGTAGGTTATAAAATTAAAACTCCTGTTTTTTTCCTGCTGCCAAACAAGGCTGGATTTTGCTGTAAGAACGCAAAATAAGCAAGCTTTGTTATTGAGCATTAAAAAACAGTTTTCAGTCATACTTTGGCGGCTTTTCACCATGTCAACACAATTTTTTCAGTCAAAAACATACAGGCTTATTCACACACATATCAATTACATTCTACATCCCCTACACACGTTTTACGATCATATTTATCGGTATTGACGCAATTCGGGGTGTTTCAAGCGTGAAAACAGGGGAACTTCGGGTTTTCCGAAATTTTCGTTATCCGAACAGGTCGCCGTCCGGATCATTTGGTATAAACGGGAGTTTACTGTATTACATCGGTTGCATTCCAGGGCACGGATGCACCAGAAATACGAGGGAATTGTATTCAGACAAGATGTATTCCGAAGTATACTACCAAATTCTTTGGGAACACTTTCTGTCTTAGTTTCGCTTCTTGCCATAAAATAACATCTGCTTCGTAAGAAAGTATTTATGAGGGAACCCGTAATTTTCATTCATCTATTCCGCCACTTATTTGCAAACTGAATCAATTATACCTACAAGACCTGAAGAAAAACGTAAGCTGCATGTTGCTGCCTTTTGAGATCACTAGAACAATGAGAAAACTCGTTTGTTCTGAGATTAAACTGAGCACGTACTGACAGTTGAGTAGTCGCCCAGAACAAGCTTGTAACCCTCATTTTTACAAAAGCTGGCTTTTACCCAGAGGAAGGTTAACAGTACTTGGCACAAGGTAGCGATGCTGGAACTGCTCTACACAATGTGTTGTAGACGTCAGACTGACAAGTTTGCGTTGCGCAGAGCAAGGTTGTATCTGTAAGAAAGATGGCGGTCACATCAAGTATATCTCTTACAGTCAGTGCTCAAAAACCAGAGATCACTGTCAGAAACACACGAGCAGGGCCGAAAAGCGTAAACAACCTGTGAGTGACCGGCGTGATGTGAAACGTAAGGAACTCAGGGATGCTGCAAAACTGTACGTATCAAAGAGGGGGAAGGTAATAGTGGCAAAATCTCCACAAGATCAGGTACATAGTACAAGGTTACAACCGATTTTTTCATTGTAATTTTATGATACCATAACCTTAAATAACTAGCCTAGTTTGTGACTAGCGAAGCTAATTTCTCTCTAGCCTTTATTGTGAATTATCACCAAGTAGTGCATATCATATTGCAATGAAATGGTTATGTAGCAATGCGTAATACAGTAACCGAACAGAACACATGACTTGCACGTTTAGGCATTATTCTTTAATTGTTGTCTTCGACTGGATAAATAACGTGTTAGCCTGAGTTAATGTAAGTACAGTAGGTATTTATTTAAACACTGTTTCAAAACGTGATTATCGTTTTTTTGCGCACCTAGCAATGTAAACAAATTACATTGGATATAAAACACACACTGGTTAAAGGCTTCTGTACTTTGAATTACAATCAACAGTCGCCATTGTTAGGACGAAACTGTGTTGAACACATTAAGAGAAGAGAGGTTGAACATCTTTGTCGTAGACCCTGCAATTCTCCTTATTTGTTAACAGTACCGTCAGGTGACACCCGGTTTGTCAAAGGACGCTGTCTCATGTTTATAACACAACTCCTCGTAGAATATAGAAACTGCAAGATAAAATATGAACTTGAGAGTCGTTCTGTGCCAAGAAGGGCAAGCATAAAAATCTACATTACACTATACTTGATCATGGGAAGCTATCCGAAATCATATATGATCATTGTCAAAACAGGTAAGTCGTTATAGTCGCCACAAATCCGGAAAGAGTTGCTTGTCCACTGCTGTAAATTTAAAAAAGACATTGATATTTTCAGAAAACAACATTCTGAATATAAGTGCAATGAATGCACAAATAAAGCGATTTTGCACTCGTGTTTCGCCGGCCGTGGTGGCCGAGCGGTTCTAGGCGCTTCAGTCCGGAACCGCGCGACTGGTAGGGTCGCAGGTTCGAATCCTGCCTCGGGCATGGATGTGTGTGATGTCGTTAGGTTAGTTAGGTTTCAGTAGTTCTAAGTTCTAGGGGACTGATGACCTCAGATGTTAAGTCCCATGGCGCTCACAGTCATTTTAACTTTTGAACACTCGTGTTTCAGTCTGCGATTTCGTCTGCCTAGAGCACATTCTTGCTCATACTGTGACAGGTTTTATTTGGGTATTACGTCAGCAGAGACAGATGAAAGACAAGCTATTGAAATTGAAGGAAGATTACATCATTCCAACGCTGAAGGGTCTTATAAAGCAATGAAGGAAGACGAAAACAATCCTATCTACATTGTACTTTACGTTGATATACAGCAAGTATTTTTCTGTCCTGTACTGTCCCGCTCCTCCGTATTCTATCAACGGCAGTATTCCTGTTGTAATGAAGCCACACACAATGCTGGAACTAGTGACGGAACAATGTGCTTTTGGTGTGAAAGTGTGGCCAGGCGCGGATCAGCCGAAATTTCTTCGTGTGTATTGAAGAACATCACCTCAAACTATCAGCTCCTTGCTCGGGGAGAGGAAAAGACTTTAGTCATTTTGTCTGACAGATGCATGGGGCGAAACAATAACAAGCATATGTTGTCACTTTGGCAATACTTAATAACTCTGGGATATTTGACGAGAGTCAATCAAAAGTTCTTGGTATTAGGTGAGAGTTTTCTACATTCCCTGATAGAGCGTCAAAAGAAACATACTGTGCATGTTCGTTAACAGTGGGTAGAGGTTATCACTTCAGCAAGGCGATGAAACCTTTCCACGTACGTGATGTGCAGCCTGAGGGCTTTTAAGATTTGAGTGACCTGCAACATTCGCTGAGAAGGTACTCAAAATAACTTCATCACATTGTATGCTGATATCTGCAGATGATCCAGGAAGAGTTCGCAGCCACAATGTATTACAACCGTTGCATGCATATTCCACCTTAAAGAAATCACGAGGGGTTCGCAATACATACTGTGTAAGCCCTATAGTATGCCACTAACTGAAATTCCTTTTCCCTAGTCTCAGCGGTTGCCAATATAAACAGGAAAGTTAACGTAATGGATATGTATAACTATATTCCAGTGGAACTGAAACAGTTTTATGAAGAAGTGAAGGTTGAGTAACATTTTAGTGTACAGATTTCTTTGTAAATGAACTAAGGATAATGCATACTATAAGAAATAACTTCCATGACAATTTGCTCTGCGCTACACATAAAATATTGGTATATCAATAGTAATTTAGTATTCACAATATTTCATATGAAGATTTTGTTGAATACTGTGGTTAAATACAATCTTTTATATATTATTGTTGTTTACAACCTTGTCCTTACGCGTAAGGTTAAAACCTTGTTCTTTGTAAAGATGTTATTTTTTTCCGTTATGTCTTTTTTAATTTATGTGTGACCTTTACAAGTGCTTGTCAGTCAAATGACGAAGTCAGTAAAATTGTTTCATTACAATTTTGGCTTTAGAAGTATAAACATTTATGCAATATAATGTTTTCCTTTTTCCTGGAAGAAAATTACTTTTGTCTGTTACAACCTTGTTTTGGGAGGCTATTCAGTTACAATAGCAGTCTGTATTCTGCCGCTCATTATACTGAATTCAAGATATTACTACCGGCAATAGTTGCAACATTTTTTTGTATGCAAAGGTTCCACATTTCAGAGAGCAGGACGTGATACGTGTCATACACGTAAGTAAGTACGTCACTGGAAGTGCGGTGTTCGGTGTCTGCAGACACGAGCGCGTTCAGACGAGACTGGAAGTACAACACGACGCTGTCTTCAGCTTTAGAAAGGATTTAGACAGGTCAGCCACACATTACGCATTTTACGGCCTCGGGTCGCAAACCAGACAGCGTCTACATTCTTCGACCGAAATGCTACGAATTAGATTGCGTGTATTACGTGAATTCCAAGGATAACAACTAAGAAAAATAAGTGGAAGGTAACTGTCACTGTCAAATAGCAAAGCGGGACTGCATAACATTTTTTTATCACTAAGAAACTACGCCTCTGCAGACGACACGTGCACACACACACACACACACACACACACACACACGCTCCCGGCTGGAGGAAAGCAACTGAGCGCCGCTTCACGAGCGACTGTTCCAGGAGTGGCGTGGCAGCGGCTCTGACCTCACGTGATCCCTGATGCCCCCCCCCCCCCCTTCCCCTCTCCGAGCCGCCAGCAACGAGCGCTGCAAGCCACGACCCTCGGGCTTCGGCCGGCTTTTTCTTTTTTAATCCTCCAAGAAGCGAGCACACTAGCACAGTCAACGCCTCCTGTCACATCCCGAATAAGCCGTTCCGTCCTCCAGTTGCCTCCAAGTCCGCTCAGTCTCTTTCACCAGCGACAGGGAAGACCCTAGTCCAACGTTTTGACACGAATCCCTGCTGTGCAGTGTAACGCTAACGATGCTTGGCACAATAGACCTCCACTTTTGACGAATACGGAAATTACCTACACAATGCCGTATGTGCAAATCGGATACGATCGTCCAGTCTCAAGTATTGTCCCGTTTTTTGAGGTTCAAAAATTTGTCCCGACTTTTTTCTTAAACAAGCAATTTGTCCCGATTTTCAAGGGTTATTTTCAGACATTTGCAAAGTGGTTAAAATATTTTCTGAGTGTCGATTTTATAAACTATCGATTGAAACTGACATTCCGTACGTTGGTAACCCGTGATAATGTACAGCTTAAGCACTATAGTTGTTGCATACTCTTATTTTCTTTGCTTTTGCTTGCCATTGTTGTCAGCACTGAGAATTAGAGTTGGGCAACACGATTCTTTTTTCCGATTCGATTCCTACGATTCAATCACACACTGCGAATCGATTCCTACGATTCGTTCACGATTCTCTCACGATTCATTATAGTCTGCGATGGCACGATTCTTACGGAATGCAAAAAGTTCTACGTCTTACTCACAGATGGCAGGACATGACTGAAATTGTCAATGGGGTTAGAATCGAATGGTGTCATTATAAGATTGCCAGAAATAGTTTATTTATGAGTAAACATGCATATGACGTTACACGTGTGATTCGCGATTTATACGTGTAATGAAAGGTCTCGTTTGATTTGATTGCATCTATTGTTTTATTTCAGTATGCCAGGAAAGAGGAGTCTATTTTTGCGAAAGGTGGTTCAAAATTGCTTCCTTTGTTCACGCGCATCCTCCACTTGACGGCCATCTGGCGGTCGTTACCATTCGGCACGACTCGGCATAATTCGAAGCATAGCGTACTAAGAATCGATGAATCGTTGGAACTTGGAATCGTCACGACTCGGAAACACGCAATCGTTCTTATGATTCTTTTGAACGACGATTCGTCCTTATCACGATTCGATTCTTACGATTCTTTATTTTGAGTCATTCAAATGAACGACTCATTCACAAATCGCCACAACTCAGTACCAGTTTCATGAAGTGCTACCACGTCGTGGCAATGCCGAAACGAAAATCAAAGTTTTCGGAAGAGCTTCAGAGGAAATTTCCTTGCTTCACTGCTACAGACAATGACTGTTCAGCAAAATGTAACGTGTGTAACTGTATTGTGTCCGTGTCTCAAGGTGATGCTGCAGATCTCTGATGGAACCAGAGAAACACAGGAAGAATCTTCGATCGGCAGGTTCCTCGCAAAAAATGACGAGACATTTTGTAACTTCAAATACACAGGAACAGAAAAACGTAGCTGCAGCAGAAGGAACCCTCTCATTCCATGTTGTTAAACACCACCAAAGCTATCGTTCTAATGACTGCAGTGTTCAACTAAACAAAAATATTTTTCCTGATTCTAAGATAGCAGAAAATGTTTCGTGTGGAAGAACAAAGTGTGAGTCAATTAACAACAATGTTATAGCTCCGCGTACCCACAAACAGGTAATAGCTGCTGTAAACAGGGCAAAATACTTTTCAATATCTGCTGATGCTAGCAACCATGGGCATCAGAAAATTTTTCCCCTGATGGTTCAGTATTTTTCT
The DNA here is from genome assembly GCF_023864275.1 of Schistocerca cancellata. Taxonomy (NCBI): domain Eukaryota; kingdom Metazoa; phylum Arthropoda; class Insecta; order Orthoptera; family Acrididae; genus Schistocerca; species Schistocerca cancellata. The sequence goes on from NC_064636.1 coordinate 154,573,499, forward strand.
GTAAGTGAGGGTGGACTGCAGACGAAATTGCTTGATCTTGATGAAGTGCAGAACGAAAAGTCTGAAACAATTTCCAATTATCTTTCTCATGTTATACAGTCATTCAGTATCATCTCAAAGTGCGTTGCATTTCGTGCAGACAATACTAACTGTAATTTTGGGGGGGTTAATGAAGAAAGAGGGTAATAATGTTTTGACACATCTGAAAGAAAAATTAAAAAACTCTAACATTGTTGGCATAGGTTGTCCAGCACATGTTGTTCATAACACACTTCAAAGTGCTTGTGATGTTTTACCTGTTGACATTTGACTGCATTGTCATGGAGTTGTACAACTATTTTCATATTTTTTCTACTCGTGTTGCAGAACTCACTGAATTCTGTGAATTTGTTGGTGTCACTTACAAAAATCTACTTTCCTTTTGCAAAACAAGGTGGCTTTCATTGTTGCCAGCCATAGAAAGGATCTTGAAAATGTATGAACCTTTGAAATCTTACTTTTTGTCACAGTCTAACTCAAAGTGCCCTGCAATCTTAAAGAGTTTTTTCAGTGATCCTATAACTGAATGTTATTTACTTTTTGTACATTCACAAATGAGTGTTTTCCAACAATCCATTCTGAGCATTTAGAAACAGAATAATTGCATATGTGAAGTATTAGCAGTCTTACATAAAGCTTTGACAAGTCTAAATTCAAGGAAACATGAACATTTTGTACCACTAAGTGCAAAAAAATTGCTGAATGATTGTGATGACCAGTCTGTTAAGAAATTTGACATAGCAGTATCAACGTTTTATGATGCTCCAGTAGACTATTTATCCTCATGGTTACAGGGAATAGCTGAGTATTCTGTATTCTCATGGATGATGCTCACAGAACCACCAGAATGGTCAGTAGTTGAAAATACTTTAATGTGGCTAAATAAAAAGGACATTCTAGTAAATGACAGCCTCTTATTTGATGAAATAGTTCATATACAGTCATTTGTAAAACAACAAATGGAAACAGACAGTGAACAATGGAATCAGTTGATCGCACATGAACAATGGTGTAGGTTTTTCAGATCTTGCCAGTGTAATGAACAGTTCAGAGAATCGCTTAATATAGCGCAGTACTTCTTTTCACTCCCTGCCCACAATGCAAATGTTGGAAGAGTTTTCAGCTTACTATCATCACAGTGGACAGATGAGAGGAATAGATTTACGGTGAGGAGCGTTAAGTGTATTTTACTGACCTGTTTAAACTTGAGTAAATACAGTTTCACTGACTTCTATTCATACCTATTAGGCAAACCTGAGTTGCTGAATGAAATTTCATCTTCGAAGAAATATGATTGCAGTGTGGAATCCACAAAAGCATAAATTCCTTGTGTTCACTAAGAACTTTTTTGTAGTGATTGTTACTTTATATCTTTCTACATTCTGTGTTATAAATGTTACATTTCTTAATAAGTAAATTTCTGAAAACTTGAAATGTACTTCTTTCCAGTCTTTCCATTCTTTGTTTGGTTTTGTACACACACACACACACACACAGATATCAGTGAAGGCTATATTTGCAGAGGAAGAAGGAATGGTAGCATTAAAAGTGATATTTAACGAGAAATAAAAATTGTCCCACTTTTTGGCCAAGAAAATGTATGAAAGTCGCACTTTTGCCCAAAGAAAATATGGTCACCCTAGTCTCAAGCAAATCTTACGTTCAGAACGTATCCCTTGAGACTATTTTCGCATATAGCACTACAAGTACCTTTAACTCGAAATGGTCGCCGCTTGAATTTTCCAGTTTTATTTTGATTTCAGTACTACAGAGAAGCTGATGGGTTGTCAGTACATAACATAATTAATTCGTATCAGCTGGCCATTCAGAACATTTCACCGATTCAGTTTACTGTTGGCTGAATTGTATCCGTTCAGGAACTTAACATTTTACCGCCTGTTCCCTTGTGTCGCGCCGAGCACGACGGCCGGAACTGTTATTTTGTGGCAGCAGTGTGTGCCTGCAGTGAGCGTCGTTTCTGCGCCAGTCAGTTTTAACAGTTCCCAGTAAGCGGCTGTTATCTGTGCTGTGATTCGTTGATGCAGAAGAGGCTGACCAGACCCGTATTCAGTTTTATACTACCGGACCACTGGTGCCACACTTAGTGGCTTTGTACTGAAAAGTGCAAGGGAAAACGAATCCCTCGAAAGCTCGTATTTACAGGTACTAATTCTCACAATATAACAGCGCAAAATATCGCTATATGACAAATTCATCCCCGCAAACTGCACTTGCTTTAAGGTCAAATACTTACAAGTTTAATTTCTGCTGCTTCAAACCAACTGTAGTAAGAAGCCAACCGAACTACAGTAAGAAGCAAACCGAACTACAGTAAAAAACAATCTACAGTAAGAAACTATCTACAGTAAGGTCAGCACCGTGGATCACCACACAAAACTGTGAATAGACTTGACACCATTGTAGCTTTGTTTAGTCCTGTCGGAAATATTTCGTTCGAGAAAAGCCACGTTAATCAAATTTTGCATGAAGTTATAAAAACTGCACCATTCCTCATGTGAAGACTGGGTATTGCATCTCATACTGTGAGAATGGATACTGCTACACCTATTATTACACTTTTTTCAAGACCTCCTGGGTGGTGTCTGCACATGTTGGGACAGTATTTGACCGCCGTGTCGGCTCCTCTATCCTGACTGTACTGGACCGACGCAAGGGGTCGTGGGTTCTCTCCCAGCAGTTCCTCTCCTGTTCAGAAATACGCGCCTCGCCGCGGTGTGTGAGAATGTGGAGGTATCTGTCACGCCACGGCCACACAGAACGCGCCTGGATTTTTAATTATTATTCACTATCATTGTTTTAGCTTTGCCGCCACTCGTTCACAGCCGACGATAAACTGCTGTTAAGATAATAAAACATCAAAGACTTCATTAACAAAGAAATGAAAAATCGGCTCCCTCATTATCGTTTCAAATAAGAATTTCTCCTAATTAATTTTGGGTCTCAAAGAAAAATAGTTCGGAAGACCCGTACACGAAAGAGACTACAAAGATGAGAGTAATTCTCTTTCAGCCGCATTAGAGAGTCACCGACCACAGATACAATTTGCCTGTTTTACGTCTATCTACATGCTAATGATCATGTGCATATTTTTTTATGTGAACAAATAAAAACAGGAAATAATTTCTACAGGCGATAGGTATAAAGAAATATTCAATACTAATTTACATAACATTCCATTGGAACTACTGACGGCACACCATCTGGTGAGCAAGATGTATGAAACAGGCGAAATACCCTCAGACTTCAAGAAGAATATAATAATTCCAATCCCAAAGAAAGCAGGTGTTGACAGATGTGAAAATTACCGAACAATCAGTTTAATAAGCCACAGCTGCAAAATACTAACACGAATTCTTTACAGACGAATGGAAAAACTAGTAGAAGCCGACCTCGGGGAAGATCAGTTTGGATTCCGTAGAAAAACTGGAACACGTGAGGCAATACTGACCTTACGACTTATCTTAGAAGAAAGATTAAGGAAAGGCAAACCTACGTTTCTAGCATTTGTAGACTTAGAGAAAGCTTTTGACAATGTTGACTGGAATACTCTCTTTCAAATTCTAAATGTGGCAGGTGTAAAATACAGGAAGCGAAAGGCTATTTACAATTTGTACAGAAACCAGATGGCAGTTATAAGAGTCGAGGGACATGAAAGGGAAGCAGTGGTTGGGAAGGGACTAAGACAGGGTTGTAACCTCTCCCCGATCTTATTCAATCTGTATATTGAGCAAGCAGTAAAGGACACAAAAGAAAAATTCGGAGTAGGTATTAAAATCCATGGAGAAGAAATAAAAATTCTGAGGTTCGCCGATGACATTGTAACTCTGTCAGAGACAGCAAAGGACTTGGAAGAGCAGTTGAACGGAATGGATGGTGTCTTGAAGGGAGGATATAAGATGAACATCAACAAAAGCAAAACGAGGATAATGGAATGTAGTCGAATTAAATTGGGTGATGCTGGTGGAATTAGATTAGGAAATGAGACACTTAAAGTAGTAAAGGAGTTTTGCTATTTGGGGAGCAAAATAACTGATGATGGTCGAAGTAGAGAGGGTATAAAATGTAGACTGGCAATGGCAAGAAAAGCGTTTCTGAAGAAGAGAAATTTGTTAACATCGAGTATAGATTTAAGTGTCAGGAAGTCATTTCTGGAAGTATTTGTATGGAGTGTAGCCATGTATGGAAGTGAAACATGGACGGTAAATAGTTTGGACAAGAAGAGAATAGAAGCTTTCGAAATGTGGTGCTACAGAAGAATGTTGAAGATTAGATGGGTAGATCACATAACTAATGAGGAAGTATTGAATAGGATTGGGGAGAAGAGAAGTTTGTGGCACAACTTGACCAGAAGACGGGATCGGTTGGTAGGACATGTTCTGAGGCATCAAGGGATCACCAGTTTAGTATTGGAGGGCAGCGTGGAGGGTAAAAATCGTAGGGGGGGGGAGGGGGACCAAGAGATGAATACACTAAGCAGATTCAGAAGAATGTAGGTTGCAGTAGGTACTAGGAGATGAAGAAGCTTGCACAGGATAGAGTAGCATTTAGAGCTGCATCAAACCAGTCTCAGGACTGAAGACCACAACATCAACAACAATTTACATAGTAGGAAAAAATTTAGAACTAGCTGTTTGAAACTGATAAATTAGGAGACTAAAAGTATATCTCTGACTTGGTAGTTAACTTTAATGCTAGGAGTTGCAAAATTTACTCGACTAAAGAGAATGGTTCAAATGGCTCTAAGCACTATGGGGCTTAACATCTGAGGCCATGAGTCCCCTAGACTTTAGAACTACCTAAATCTAACTAACCTAAGGACATCACATACAGCCTTGCCCGAGGCAGGCGCGTGGTTCCCGACTGAAGCGCCTAGAACCGCTCGGCCACAGCGGCCGAGGGCGTGAAGGTCGAGGGCGTATTCTGATTAAAGTGTAGGTTGTGCAGTATTTGCTATCACTAGATTTGCCTAAGTATTCAGCTTGCCGATTTTATGTAAGGCCAAAAGCTCTTTTAATTATTAGTCAAACAGGTTGACAGTACTGTGTTTACAAATTCTTCAAATAATATAGATAATATCTGCACACACAGCCTGCCTCCAAGGATACTCCTAACAGTGTTAACAATCAAAGTACTCCTGTGCTTCTCCAGTTAATCACTGGAGCGCTTAATATTTCGTTCACAGAATGTACTAGCACTTCTGTAATAACTGATCACACAGTGTCAAAACAATGTAGTGACTTCAAGGCTAGTATCTACATTGCCTACATTACCATCTGCAATCTTGCTGTAAGCAATCAACGATTACGTACGTAAATGGTGAGTATAGGCCTGCTTGTATCGGACCTATGTTACTCCTTTCCAGTACATGCAACCCAACGAAATTTCGCACCTGACTGACGAACTCAACGACAAAGACCCATGTATCGTTAATAGGTAGCGTGCGTTCGAATTCTATAATTAAATTTAGAACTTCATTCTGTGCAGAATCAAGTACGAAAAATTAATACACCCATGGCTTTATTCTTCCTGCAAAATAATGCTCAGTAGTTTAAATATCATAGTGTTTTCTAACACGTATGGTGTTGCTATTCATTAACTTGCTCTCAGTGTTGCTATCCACTATCTTGTAATTCACGTCTTACAGACAGTTTACTTATAGTATACCTTATCTGAAATTCCGATTACAACATACGAAGTGCCACAGTAACTGATATACAGTTCTTTAAAGGGCAAATAGACCTCGACCATGTCGCTGACTTGTACACATAATGTACGTAATTTTCGTTACCGCTCACGAATGATTCTGCTTCTCGTTTATTTATTTTTCATTGAAAGCTTGCTGAATCTCTAGTTGAGTTCACTGTTGCCTTTCATTTAGTAGTGTGGTGTCCGAACACAAAGCTGCGATGTAGCAATTGGCATGGGAAAATTTACTCGATAATTTCACATCTCCAGAGAAAAACCGATCATGAAGATTTGATATTTTGTACAGAAACGAATATTCTTTTAAATGGCGGTTAACGCAAGTACTGATGAGCTTTTGAAAGCCATGTGACAACGGAGTTTTGAAAATCGGAAACCGGTAATGGTTTTGTGTAAATAAACTGTGCGTATCATTCTCGTGGATGACTGCTGTACTTAAGTTATAATGTTTATAATTCTACTACAGCCTAGCTTCTCATGATATTTGTTTTCTAGAATGTAGCGAGAAATAGTGGGCTTCAGTGCACTATTACATCCTCTATAGTGTGTGTCGAATCAACGTCAATATTATTCAGAAGGCGATTAGTAATCGATGTGCGTTGCCACTGCATTGGAAAACACGTTTCGTTGTGACATTAGCAGTAAAAAAGATCAACTTGATTGTTTATTATATCATTCAGAAGCCATACCGGATGTTACCGATAAATCGCGTCATAAGTACGCACGATAATACTCTTCAGTTCTATTTATTCCTTTTTAGCCCACTCGGCCAGCGGGTTGACAAAAATTTGAAAGGACACGAAGAACGCGAACTTAACCGCGAGACGCAGTAAAACAGAGCCAACGAAAGAAAACCGTGGACGGAGTAGCCCGGTCTGTATTCGTGTGGAACGTGTGTGGACTCCCACTGTGGCCCGTGCTCACGTATCACAGCACCTAGAGACAAGGCCGCGGCGCGAAATTCATAGCAGATCGTGACGTCACTCCAAGCGGGCCACCATGTTGTGTTTCGAAACGTTTGTTTATCTACACGTTTGTTGGATCGAGTGCTATATTCGTGCTTAAAACTAGCGATAACAGTATTTACGTGTAGTGAAGCTACTGTGAACATGGTTTACAAGTGTTGTGTGTCAAGGTGTCGTGGGAGTTACGGAACTCGACCGAAAGTAATGTTGTTTTCCTTTCCGAAAGATGCGAATCTGCGTTGGAAATGTCTTTAAGCGATTGATCGGGACAGTTTCCAACCCACTGAGCACACGAAGGTATGTAAAAACTACACTCCTGGAAATGGAAAAAAGAACACATTGACACCGGTGTGTCAGACCCACCATACTTGCTCCGGACACTGCGAGAGAGCTGTACAAGCAATGATCACACGCACGGCACAGCGGACACACCAGGAACCGCGGTGTTGGCCGTCGAATGGCGCTAGCTGCGCAGCATTTGTGCACCGCCGCCGTCAGTGTCAGCCAGTTTGCCGTGGCATACGGAGCTCCATCGCAGTCATTAACACTGGTAGCATGCCGCGACAGCGGGGACGTGAACCGTATGTGCAGTTGACGGACTTTGAGCGAGGGCGTATAGTGGGCATGCGGGAGGCCGGGTGGACGTACCGCCGAATTGCTCAACACGTGGGGCGTGAGGTCTCCACAGTACATCGATGTTGTCGCCAGTGGTCGGCGGAAGGTGTACGTGCCCGTCGACCTGGGACCGGACCGCAGCGACGCACGGATGCACGCCAAGACCGTAGGATCCTACGCAGTGCCGTAGGGGACCGCACCGCCACTTCCCAGCAAATTAGGGACACTGTTGCTCCTGGGGTATCGGCGAGGACCATTCGCAACCGTCTCCATGAAGCTGGGCTACGGTCCCGCACACCGTTAGGCCGTCTTCCGCTCACGCCCCAACATCGTGCAGCCAGCCTCCAGTGGTGTCGCGACAGGCGTGAATGGAGGGACGAATGGAGTCGTGTCGTCTTCAGCGATGAGAGTCGCTTCTGCCTTGGTGCCAATGATGGTCGTATGCGTGTTTGGCGCCGTGCAGGTGAGCGCCACAATCAGGACTGCATACGACCGAGGCACACAGGGCCAACACCCGGCATCATGGTGTGGGGAGCGATCTCCTACACTGGCCGTACACCACTGGTGATCGTCGAGGGGACACTGAATAGTGCACGGTACATCCAAACCGTCATCGAACCCATCGTTCTACCATTCCTAGACCGGCAAGGGAACTTGCTATTCCAACAGGATAATGCACGTCCGCATGTATCCCGTGCCACCCAACGTGCTCTAGAAGGTGTAAGTCAACTACCCTGGCCAGCAAGATCTCCGGATCCGTCCCCCATTGAGCATGTTTGGGACTGGATGAAGCGTCGTCTCACGCGGTCTGCACGTCCGGCACGAACGCTGGTCCAACTGAGGCGCCAGGTGGGAATGGCATGGCAAGCCGTTCCACAGGACTACATCCAGCATCTCTACGATCGTCTCCATGGGAGAATAGCAGCCTGCATTGCTGCGAAAGGTGGATATACACTGTACTAGTGCCGACATTGTGCATGCTCTGTTGCCTGTGTCTATGTGCCTGTGGTTCTGTCAGTGTGATCATGTGATGTATCTGACCCCAGGAATGTGTCAATAAAGTTTCCCCTTCCTGGGACAATGAATTCACGGTGTTCTTATTTCAATTTCCAGGAGTGTATATACCTAGTACAATTATTTTTTTCTGGCGGAATATCTTGCATTTTGGTTACATTTGACTAAAATTGTGAGCAAAAGTTCGCAGTAAATAGGCCTAGTATTCGTTATGAAGTGGCTCTATTTTGATTTTGAAAACGAAATATAAATTTGTGGCTCGTGTTACTTTTTATTCGTGTTTAAATTTCTCTGCAGTTCGTATTTCGTTACGCATTACCGATACGTTTTATTCTCTATTTGTGAGTGGGTGTTGTTTTTCACTCTCGCTTTAGTTAGGATGAGTGCTAACGAATGTTGAAACTGCTGTTTTCATGTTTAAAAAGCGATCTCTCTGTATGAAGCATATCTGTTTTATTTGTCGATGTCTCAAACGATGGAACAAATTAATCTAGGAATAAGTTAAATTTATTATTGACGATTTTAGCTTGACACATTGTCTCATTCCAACTGCTGCAAATGTCTGCTGAAGGTTTGTAGATTTTCACTGTTGACTTATGCTCAAAATCTGCCATATTTTTACAGGAAAGAAAATTTACATTACAATAACAATGCATAATTGTTTTTGTGAGGAGTTAAAAGTGATTGTTTGCTTGGGGAATGTAATCAGCTTTCCTGAGGGACCTCTATAAACAGCTACACAATATTTATTTAGGATACTAAAGGCAGAGGAATTTAATATTATACACTGTATTAGTGCAGACTTTTTTAAATCAGTGTAAATAATAGTTGTCTGGTCCAGAAAGAATGTACTTTATCACAGTGCATTTTTCACAAATGTACCTTGTTTTATCATGTATATCGCAATATTATTTACATCCCGCACTCGTACCTTTTCACTGGCTATTGATAAGTCTTATGCAATTACATTACCGGTAAAAAAGAATTATAAACTATAGTTTCTGCTATATCGCGATTGATAAAGTTACTTATTTTAACCATTCGGCAAAGTACTCTCCTCTTTGCGTGGTATCATTTGCCAAGATCTCGTTTCGTTATCTCCAGCGGTTTACGAGATATGACAGGCGTTATGAATATTTCATTCCCGCGCGTTGCGATCGGAAGTGAAGTTGCTGCAGACGCTCAATTTTTTCGAGATTGGAAGCAGATATTGATCCAAAGTTTTACGAAAATTTCAAAACCTCATCTGTATTTCATACTCAGCAATAGAATGTGTAATATGCATCAAACACAAATTCATAGCGACCCCTATTTTTGATGGCAACGTTCTCAAATTTGATACTCATCTGTGAAATACCACAATAGTTATGACCATTATCGAAATGATTGGCACTTCATCATGAAGCTGCCATATAAAGCTAAAAGTATTTCAGAAATTAATTATTTTTTACGGAATAGGTTCTGTAAAACCGTTGACAAAGATTTGCAGGCCGTGCGTCTCGATTCTTTAAGCGCAGCGCCAAGCCAACCCTGGCCCGCTTTGCGTGACGTCACAAGAGCGCGCCGCGGCCTTCTCTTTCGGTGGTGAGGCGTGCGAGGCTGGCTGCACCGATGGCTCTCCGTGCAGAGGCTGCGTGCGTCTCGTGCACGCGGGAAGTTACACAGGTGTAGACGTACCTCTGCACTAGGGACGAACGGTGCCCACTACTGAACATGCCGATAACAACTATATTTCAATCCATGACGCCATCAAAACGGACATAAAACACTCTTCGAAATCTAACATGCATAAAATACGTGCCACAGCAAGAATTACTGTTACTACAACATTCAATTTCTTTGGCTCCGTTAACTGACAACCATACTATAACCTGTCAACCTAGCCTAGACCTCGGGATATACAACAGATCACTTTTGCATTACAACCTACGTCATCATCATCATCATTTAAGACTGATTATGCCTTTCAGCGTTCAGTCTGGAGCATAGCCCCCCTTATACAGTTCCTCCATGATCGCCAAATTCAGTGCTAACATTGGTGCCTCTTCTGATGTTAAACCTATTACTTCATAATCATTCTTAACCGAATCCAGGTACCTTCTCCTCGGTCTGCCCCGACTCCTACCCTCTACTGCTGAATCCATGAGTCTCTTGGGTAACCTTGCTTCTCCCATGCGTGTAACATGACCCCACCATCTAAGCCTGTTTGCCCTGACTGCTACATCTATAGAGTTCATTCCCAGTTTTTCTTTCATTTGCTCATTGTGGACACCCTCCTGCCATAGTTCCCATCTACTAGTACCTGCAATCATCCTAGCTACTTTCATATCCGTAACCTCAACCTTGTTGATAAGGTAACCTGAATCCACCCAGCTTTCGCTCCCATACAACAAAGTTGGTCGAAAGATTGAACGGTGCACAGATAACTTAGTCTCGGTACTGACTTCCTTCTTGCAGAAGAGAGTAGATCGTAGCTGAGCGCTCACTGCATTAGCTTTGCTACACCTCGCTTCCAGTTCTTTCACTATGCTGCCACCGTGTGAGAATATGCATCCTAAGTACTTGAAACCGTCCACCTGTTCTAACTTTGTTCCTCCTATTTGGCACTCAATCCGTTTATATTTCTTTCCCACTGATATTACTTTCGTTTTGGAGATGCTAATCTTCATACCATAGTCCTTACATTTCTGATCTAGCTCTGAAATATTACTTTGCAAACTTTCAATCGAATCTGCCATCACAACTAAGTCATCCGCATATGCAAGACTGCTTATTTTGTGTTCACATATCTTAATCTCACCCAGCCAGTCTATTGTTTTCAACATATGATCCATAAATAATATGAACAACAGTGGAGACAGGTTGCAGCCTTGTCTTACCCCTGAAACTACTCTGAACCATGAACTCAATTTACCATCAACTCTAACTGCTGCCTGCCTATCCATGTAAAGACCTTTAATTGCTTGCAAAAGTTTGCCTCATATTCCATAATCTTGTAGAACAGACAATAACTTCCTCCTAGGAACCCGGTCATATGCCTTTTCTAGATCTATAAAGCATAGATACAACTCCCTGTTCCACTCATAACACTTCTCCATTATTTGCCGTAAGCTAAAGATCTGGTCCTGACAACCAGATCTTCTACGTAATAAAAAATAATATAGCAGCCATGTTAACGTCACTGTCTTCTCCTGTATCCGTGTGTACATATATGACGTCACACAGCACATCATTACGCCACGGGACAACGTCGAAGCCCCGTAGGGGTACCTTCGACCTGCTCCAGTGTCGACAGACACCTGTACTCGAAATACAGGTATTTGCAGAACCCAATGAATGTCATACTTTAAGAAAAATGAAACATACGACGGAAGTCTCAGACAGCTGCAGATTTTTAACCGAGTAACTACTAAATGGTATATGACAAAATGGACCGCAAAGGTGTCAGTGAAATTTTCACGAATCGCTTTTTGCTTCAACGAAGACATAGCAGTACTGGGTGGTCGTAAGTAAAATGCAGCTACTCGCGGAGGTGCACTGTGGTCTGCAGTTCTCGTACGGCAACGAAACTTGGCAGATATGCTAACGCGTTTGTGCGCGCGGGCTCTTCTTCCCTTGGTGGCACATTTGAGTGTGAATGTATAGTACGAGAGGACTTCCTGTCCTCCCCTTGTTTCCACTCACAATAACTAGACGGAACAAGTTGTATGATATAAGTGTTTATTACATTAAACGTTACAACGTGCACAGGCAGCGCGCCAACTGCGGCTCCTGGCTTAGCTGGGAGACATACACGCCCGTCCGCTACAGGGTCTCACAGCTACCTGCTCGGCCGTTACAACGGCTAATCCTACCTGCGCGCACAAAGGACCTGGGAGGTCCACTTCCGCATGTAGGTTGCAAATTCTTCCAACAGGGAGCAGACTATACTGGACAGTCTGACCTGTCCAGTTTGAAGCTGCCACTAGATGGCAGTTGGAGTGAGTAGCAGAGTCCAAACATACTCCCACTCTAAAATGAGTTTCTCATTTTACAAGTAACCAACAGTTTAACAAACAACAAAACCAAAACAAGTGAACAATAAAAATATAACTAGACACAATGTCAATGCACATAAAACATTAATGCACTAACATTTTTTACAAATAACCAAAATTTTAACAAACAACAACACCAAAACAAGTAAACAATAAAAATATAACTAGACACAACATCAATGCACATAAAACATGAATACACTAACATTTGGGATGCCCAAATCACCAAAAACCCACTGTCAAGCTGCATGTGAAACACGATGGGTACTAACATGCAGGACACAAAACAATAAAGTATTAATGTTATACTGAAAAAAAATGAAATCAATACTAACAGCAGTTAGTCCACAAGAAACATCCACAGCTTCCCAAGCTGATTTTATGAATTATGAGGTTATTCCAGTAAATGGCAATTTGGCAGTGGCTCTGTGTCATATACCACTACACAGATCTGAGGGATCACTTAACTGATTCACTGCTTGGGTAGGGGACACAATTTTTCTATAGGCCTCTTAATCTGCCCATTAGTAGTTTTTACCATTACCACACGCACACACTTATCAGGACCGGGAAACAGCTGGTCAATGACACCCAGCCTCCACACCAAGGGAGGCAAATTATCCTCCTTGACCAGCACATGATCGCCGATCTGGGGTTGCCATGCTCCTTCAGACGTCCATTTTTTGCGTTGCTGCAGATCATGTATGTATTCTGTGGACCACCTCTTCCAAAAGGACTGATGCAACTGCTGCATAAGTTGCCATCTGTGCAACCTGTTGGCGGGAACCTCAAGGACAGAGGGTTCAGGATGAGCACAAAGGGGCTGTCCGATTAGGAAATGGCCAGGAGTGAGAGCAGCAGGAGAATCTAGGTCATCAGAGAGAAGATACAACGGCCTTGAATTCAAGCATGCTTCTATCTGAATTAACAGGGTAGTCAGTTCTTCGAATGTCAGCACTGCATTGCCGAGGACACGTTTGAGATGCGACTTCATGCGTTTGATTCCTGCCTCCCAGAGTCCACCAAAGTGAGGGGCACGAGGTGGAGTGAACCTCCAACTGATTGCCTCTGAGGTCGAAAAATTCACCACACCTTCAACAGTAACATCGTTGGAGAGAAAACGTTTAAGCTCATTGTCTGCACCTACAAATGTGGTGCCATTGTCACTGTACATGTGAGAAGGTTTCCCTCTTCTTGCGATGAATCTCCTGAGGGCAGCCAAAAATGAACTTGTTACCAAGTCACTAACTAATTCTAAGTGGATGGCCTTGGTTGCCATGCAAATGAATAAAGCAATATAAGCCTTGGTGGTAACTTTACTCCGCCTTCCACCATGCCTTACAGCAATAGGGCCTGCATAATCTACTCCACAGTGCTGGAATGGATGAGACTGGTTTACTCTAGCTGCAGGTAGCTGACCTATGAGTTGAACTGCTGTCTTGGACTTAAGCCTAAAGCATTTTAAACATTTTCTGATAACTCCCTTGACTGTGTTACACCCATTGGGGATCCAGAACCTCCTACGTAACATAGCCAACAAAAGTTGTGACCCAGCGTGCAACAGATTTTCATGTTCATCTATAATGAGAATTTTTGTCAAATGATGCTTAGGCGGAACGATAATAGGATGGCACTCATCATATGGTACATCAGCATTCATTAATCTCCCTCCCACTCGTAAAATACCTTCGGCATCAACAAACGGGTGCAAATCCCTTAATTTGCTATAATGTGGAATAGGGGAGCTGGCCTTCAACAAAGCGATCTCATTACCATATTCACTGTGTTGAGCTGCGCCAAATGCCCTTTTGATAGCGTTGTGGCATTCCTGTGGAGTGAGTGGCCCAGTTATCCTGTCTGATTTCTGAAGCCTAGTGTTATTAGCAAACCTCAGTGCATAGGCCAAAACTCTGTAAGTTTTTTTGAATGATGAATATTTACACAGCAGTTCATCATCAAGATTAATGACAGACACCAAGGATACTTGTGTACACCTTCTCTCAGGTACATCTTCTACACTAAGTGGAGTGCAAGTGTTGCAGTCGAGGTCGCAAGTGGATAGCCATGACGGGCCAGACCACCACTGAACAAGTGAACTCAAGGCAGCTGGATTAATACCACGTGATAAGTGGTCAGCAGGATTATCCTCTGATTTGACATGTCTCCAGTTGGCAACTGAACTCAGTTCCTGGATTTCAGAGACTCTGTTAGCAACAAAGGTTTTCCAGTGACAAGGACTACGCTGCAGCCAACAGAGAACTATTGTGGAGTCTGTCCACAAATGAATGTCGCCACTATCTACGATGCCTAAGGCATTGGACACCTTGTGAATGAGTCAGGCAAGAAGTAGCGCACCACATAATTCCAGTCGTGGGAGAGACTGTTGTTTTACAGGGGCAACCCGAGACTTGGCTGCAGCCAATGAGACCAACACGCTGTTATTGGGAAGAACACATCTGACGTATACACACGCCCCATATGCCAACTGTGAAGCGTCACAAAACCCATGAATTTCTAATTTAACATGCTGGGGGCAAGGAATGATCTTCCTGTTAATGAAAATACCATTTAGGGAAGGCAGTTGCACACAAAGAGCATTCCATTCATCAGTGAGGTTGGATGGAAGAATTTCATCCCAATCAAGGCTTAGTTGCCACAAGCGCTGCATGAACAATTTACATCTTATGACTGCTGGACCTAAAAGCCCCAGTGGGTCATAGATTGATGCTATTGTAGACAGGACACTGCGTTTGGTAACCTTTGAGAGCTGAAGACTCTTCAGCTGTACATGGCACTGGAAAGTGTCAGAGCCAGGGTGCCATAATATCCCTAACGTTTTTATGACTTGTTCACCAGTAAGATGACAAGGTAAAGACGTTTCTCTGTCCTGCACAGGAATTTTTTCCATGACCTTGTGACTATTGGAACACCATTTTCTCAGCGGAAACCCCCCTGAAGCAAGTAGTTGAGTCACCTGGATTTGAAGTTCCTGAGCTTCAGCTTCCGTGGCTGAGCCACCTAAGAAGTCATCCACATAAAAGCTAGACGTCAAGGCTTGTGATGCCATTGGAAACCTGTTTTGATTTTCCAAAGCCAACTGTTGAAGACATCTGGTAGCAAGGAAGGCAGCAGGAGCGGTTCCATAAGTGAGTGTACACAGTCTATATTCTTGCATAGGTTCAGACGGTGACTCCCGCCACAGAATTCTCTGGAAGTTCCTATCATCAGGATGGAGAGACACCTGGCGATACATTTTTGCTATGTCAGCTGACAGAGCCACATTAAAAGAGCGAAATTTTATAATAATGGAAAATAAATCTGGCTGGACAGTGGGACCAACCATCAAGATATCATTGAGAGATACTCCATTAGAAGTGGCAGCAGAGCCATCAAATACTACCCTCAACTGAGTAGTGGAGCTGCATTCTTTGAAGACAGCATGATGTGGAAGGTAACACCTTGGACCAATAATACCTTGAGGATTAGAGATCTCCATGTGCCTCAATTCGACATATTCATGCATGAATGCAGTATATTCCTTCTGCAGATTCGGTTGCCTTTTAAACCTCCTCTCAAGATGCGCCAGTCTCCGAGATGCTTGTTGTCGTGATTCGCCTAATGATTTACAGTCAGGTTTCACTGGTAGTCGAACCACAAATCTCCCTTCTTCATCTCGTGCCGTGTGGCGCTGAAAGTGTGCCTCACATATTTTATCCTGCTTACTTATCGTTTTCGTAGACAGTTCCTCTAACTCCCAAAACCTTTGCAGTTTGGCATCTAAATTGTCACCTCTAACAAAGCACGAGGTCGCTGTAGAACGAGCCATGTTGCATGAAGCTGAAGGCATCCTACCAGACAAAATCCAGCCAAATCTTGTTTCGACCAGTGAAGGATGACTTGGTTTCGCCAGCCTTTCCTTACAAACAACGTCAAGGAAAACCTCAGCACCAAGAATTAAATCTACTGTGGCAGGCTTGTTGAATTCTGGATCAGCGAGTGGAAGATTACATGGGACACTCCAGGACCTTGTGTCTATCTTGCTCGCTGGTAGGTCACTAGTGACATGATTTACGATAGCACAAGTGGTTCTGATATGAAAGTCGTTGAGCCTCGATGACAGTTCAACATCACAAGTGTAAGACACTGAGGCTGCAAAGGCATTGTTTATACCCTTCACAGAAAACGAATGTTTACTTCGTTTCAGTTTTAATTTCTCTGCCATGCCCTTAGATATAAAGGATAGCTGACTCGCACTATCTAGCAGAACTCTGCAAACCTGCTGTCTACCCATGCTGTCTTTAATGTTGACAACAGCTGTTGCTAACAAAACATTACAATGGATGTTTGCCTTCCCGTTCATAGCTTGATGGGCCAAGGAATGGCCTCCTGGTTCACTATTCTGCCCGTTCCTTGGTTCAGCAGGCTTGTGGAGCAGTACGTTGTGCCTCCCCTTACAGGTCTTACAAGGAGAAATCCTGCATTTAGTAGAGAAATGACCAGAGCGGATGCACAAAAAACAAAGCTTATTTTTTGTCACATATGCCCTTCGCTCATCGACATTTAGTGCTTGAAACCCTTTGCATTTAGTGATAGTATGAGGTTCACTACAAAATTTAGATGATTCCTCAGCATCAGCATTAGCGAGATGAGCCCTCCTCACATGTCTTGTTTGACTTAAATTATTGGCATTTCCTTGCGAATCCCTTGAGGTGTTATCCCTGAACCTGATCAACTCAAGGGCCTGACATTTTGTTTCCAAAAAATCTATTAGTTGATTTAATGTGGTGAATGTTGACCCAGACATCTTTACCTCCCACTCATGACGATCTGTGGGTCGCATACTGGACAGAATCTCTTCCGAAAGAATAACTTCATGAAGTGGAACATCAGGTTTGAGAGCTTCTAAGGCCTTCAAATGGCTGCATACGTGATTAATTAGTTGCCTATAATCGCTCGCTGCGCCATGGCCGACTGTAGGCAAGGCCAACAAAGCCTTAGCACGTCTGGCTGCAATTATTTTTGGGTTATTATACCTCTGCGTAATAAGTCCCCAGGCTATCGATAGATTTCCTGCTGTGGCAGGTATATGTTTCAAAAGGTCCATAGCTTCACCTCGCAAAGACGAATTAAGGTAATGAAGTTTTTGAACGTCATCAATTGAATTGTTATTCATAATGAGACTCAAAAACGTATCCCTGTATGATGACCACTTAAGGTAGTCACCTTCAAAATTTGGCAAGTTAATAGCGAGTAGTTTCAAAGAACTGACACTGCCTGATGGATTCGAGCCCAAAGGCTGCGGAAGCTGGATGTACCTCTTCATTGAACCCTTGATAGTGGATTCAACAAAGTCCCACGAATCCTCGAATTCTGCCCTGTCCTTACTATGATCTGCTGATTCGT
Organism: Schistocerca cancellata; assembly: GCF_023864275.1. Taxonomy (NCBI): domain Eukaryota; kingdom Metazoa; phylum Arthropoda; class Insecta; order Orthoptera; family Acrididae; genus Schistocerca; species Schistocerca cancellata. The sequence continues at coordinate 154,591,296 of NC_064636.1, forward strand.
CTTAAATTTCCAGCCGTGTTTGAGACGACTCAAAATCAATTTGAATCCGAGTCAATCGACTTAATTTTGATTCCAACATTTCGATGCTGGCACTGTCTGCAGACTGCACAAAGCTCGCTAAGCGCGCGAGAGCGGCCTTTGCTACACCTCTCTGCTTGACTAATTTTGTTTTCTCTGAGGGCTCCATTTTAGGACCAGGAAGATGATAGTAGGAAGCCAACAGTTGCACTTACCACGCTGCAGCGGCAGTACGGACAGGAACAGCAGCAGCGTCACGGGCACTGGCAGCTGGCGTGGCAGGCGCTGCGGTCTCCGACGGCGCGAAGTTTCGGTGGGAGCAGGACGTGACGTCAGCGATGATGCTGGCACCGACGCGTTTCTGTGCCTCTCGCGTTTGAATTAGAGACACATTAAATGTTCACAAATATGTCCCCGATCGCCGTTGTTAAGGCTGTTATTCTCGAAGTCCCGAACAGGCCTTGGAACACTCGATAGCAGTCAACAACGAAACCTATAACGTGTGCAGCTCACACGTGGGTTTTTAGAAGTTCACAAATACCGGAACATAAATCCGCGCGAACGTACATTCCGTGTGGTCACTATCCGGCCCGGAGGACCAAAAAATGTGCGCGCGGGCTCTTCTTCCCTTGGTGGCACATTTGAGTGTGAATGTATAGTACGAGAGGACTTCCTGTCCTCCCCTTGTTTCCACTCACAATAACTAGACGGAACAAGTTGTATGGTATAAGTGTTTATTACATTAAACGTTACAACGTGCACAGGCAGCGCGCCAACTGCGGCTCCTGGCTTAGCTGGGAGACATACACGCCCGTCCGCTACGGGGTCTCACAGCTACCTGCTCGGCCGTTACAACGGCTAATCCTACCTGCGCGCACAAAGGACCTGGGAGGTCCACTTCCGCATGTAGGTTGCAAATTCTTCCAACAGGGAGCAGACTATACTGGACAGTCTGACCTGTCCAGTTTGAAGCTGCCACTAGATGGCAGTTGGAGTGAGTAGCAGAGTCCAAACAGCGTTAATGCGAAACCCGTTTGCACCGAAATAAAGTTAGTTCCAATTTTGGGTACCAGGTGCGAATATGTCGCTGTGCAACATCTCTACATCTACACCTACATCTACATCCATACTCCGCAAGCCACCTGACGGTGTGTGGCGGAGGGTACCTTCAGTACCTCTATCGGTTCTCCCTTCTATTCCAGTCTCGTATTGTTCGTGGAAAGAAGGATTGTCGGTATGCCTCTGTGTGGGCTCTAATCTCTCTGATTTTATCCTCATGGTCTCTTCGCGAGATACACGTAGGAGGGAGCAATATACTGCTTGATTCTTCGGTGAAGGTATGTTCTCGAAACTTTGACAAAAGCCCGTACCGAGCTACTGAGCGTCTCTCCTGCAGAGTCTTCCACTGGAGTTTATCCATCATCTCCGTAACGCTTTCGCGATTACTAAATGAACCTGTAACGAAGCGCGCTGCTCTCCGTTGGATCTTCTCTATATCTTCTATCAACCCTATCTGGTACGGATCCCACACTGCTGAGCAGTATTCAAGCAGTGGGCGAACAAGCGTACTGTAACCTACTTCCTTTGTTTTCGGATTGCATTTCCTTAGGATTCTTCCAACGAATTTCAGTCTGGCATCTGCTTTACCGACAATCAACATTATATGATCATTCCATTTTACATCACTCCTAATGCGTACTCCCAGATAATTTATGGTATTAACTGCTTCCAGTTGCTGACCTGCTATTTTGTAGCTAAATGATAAAGGATCTATCTTTCTGTGTATTCGCAGCACATTACACTTGTCTACATTGAAATTCAATTGCCATTCTCTGCACCATGCGTCAATTCGCTGCAGATCCTCCTGCATTTCAGTACAATTTTCCATTGTTACAACCTCTCGATACACCACAGCATCATCTGCAAAAAGCCTCAGTGAATTTCCGATGTCATCCACCAGGTGATTTATGTATATTGTGAATAGCAACGGTCCTATGACACTCCCCTGCGGCACACCTGAAATTACTCTTACTTCGGAAGACTTCTCTCCATTGAGAATAACATGCTGCGTCCTGTTATCTAGGAACTCCTCAATCCAATCACACAATTGGTCTGATAGTCCATATGCTCTTACTTTGCTCAATAAACGACTGTGGGGAACTGTATCGAACGCCTTGCGGAAGTCAAGAAACACGGCATCTACCTGTGAACCCGTGTCTATGGCCCTCTGAGTCTCGTGGACGAATAGCGCGAGCTGGGTTTCACATGACCGTCTTTTTCGAAACCCATGCTGATTCCTACAGAGTAGATTTCTCGTCTCCAGAAATGTCATTATACTCGAACACAATACGTGTTCCAAAATTCTACAACTGATCGACGTTAGAGATATAGGTCTATAGTTCTGCACATCTGTTCGACGTCCCTTCTTGAAAACGGGGATGACCTGTGCCCTTTTCCAATCCTTTGGAACGCTAGGCTCTTCTAGAGACCTACGGTACACCGCTGCAAGAAGGGGGGCAATTTCCTTCGCGTACTCTGTGTAAAATCGAACTGGTATCCCATCAGGTCCAGAGGCCTTTCCTCTTTTGAGCGATTTTAATTGTTTCTCTATCCCTCTGTCGTCTATTTCGATATCTACCATTTTGTCATCTGTGCGACAATCTAGAGAAGGAACTACAGTGCAATCTTCCTCTGTGAAACAACTTTGGAAAAAGTCTCTGGTGCTCATTCTGAACAAATTGAGCAAGTGGCGGTTAATAACAAGCTCAACAATCTGCCTTTCTCACTTGTTTGACCCTTCCTGCCCACGTTCCGTTCCCAATCCATTACACATGGAAAAATTTCTATACGTCTTTCATTCATCCGTAGCAGTACTTGGTCGCCAACATTGGAAACAATTTCTTTCCGGTGTAAATCGGTTTCGCATAGGCGCACTAGTACTCCGTGTTTCGCTGCCATACATAAGGGGCAGTCCACACTGGACCTCACACTGTGGTCACCCCGTGGCGCAGTGGCGCTACCTCCCACGCAGGGTGGCCTCACCCCCTAGAGGTGGGCCAAACGGTTATTCTGGAGTAACCGTTATCACAGTTCCAGTTATTCTTTGATAACCGTTATCGTTAACTGTTATTAATAACTGCCAAGTTATTTTTCGCTAGCGAATACCGATAACTCCGACAGTTAAATAACGACATAGTTGGAATCCATCAGTTTAGTTATCAGTATAACTGCGAGTAGTGTGAAATAGCAGGAATGTCGTATGAATTGTGTCATAACCTTAGCTTATTAACTCCGGGTACATTTTAGTTGATGTTAGAACGATTATTAGTGTTTCATATTATATGTTTGTAGGTTATCGGTCGCTATTAGAAATATTATCTTCGCAGCTGCGACAGAAAGTACGCGGAACTTCGCCAAAGCACTGTTTAAGTAAAATGTTAACAACGTGCGTTTTTAAGTATGAAGTAATATGTAAACTGAGTACTGTAGGTTAAATTCGAAGCTTAATTTCTTGTGCTGCTCACATAATAGAATAAAGTGTATAGCCTTATAATACAACAAAAAATATACGTAATATGACAGATTCGTTTACTCCTGTGCTGTAAAAGCTAGTCCTATTGGGGAAAGTGTGAGTACGCTAATCCAAGTTTTATGTCAGATTTGCAAACTGCTCGATTTCTCCAGCGACAGCATGTTTATAACATATGAAGACATGCAGATCGAAAAGGTTGACAGTGTTACATTTCTGGGACTACAACTCGACAATAAATTCAGTAGGGAAGGGCATACCACATTTTTTTATTCTATTATTTCATAAGGGAGCATATTCTGTGGGAACTTATCAAACGTAGCAAAAGTTTTTCGCATGTAAAAGCGTGTAATAAAAATCGTTTGTGGTATCAATTCAAGAACATCATGTAAGAACCTGTTCAAGGAACTTTGTATTCTAACCACAGCTTCCTAGTATATTTATTCCTTTATGAAATTTGTTACAAGTATTTCCAACCAATAGCTTAATACATAATATCAGTACTAGAAATGGGAACAGCAATCTACATAAAGACCTAAAATTACTTACCTTGGTCCAAAAGGGGTCCAATATTCAGGAACATGCATTTTCAATAAACTGCCAGCAAGTCAGCAACCATTAAAAACTTGGTTTCAGATAAGGCACGGTTTACAGTATGTTTGAAAGACTATTTGATACAGAAGTGTCTGATTCCACCCGTCATCAATATGCCGGAAATGGCTATTTTAAGTGTGTCTATGACGTCACTACATACACATGGCAACAAACACAAAGATACATATAAATAATACAATAACATTTCCCACCAAAAATACAATCAAACCAATGGGACAACTGCGGGAAGTTGGGGGTTTTAGGGTGAGGACAAGCTAGTAAAAAAAACACACCATGATCCCAAAACACAAAATGAAGAACAAAAAGAAAAAAAAATTACAGCATTCTGCTACACCAACAAAAATCTGCAGGAATCGGACACTTCCCTTGAACAATATAGGTCAACTATAGGTGACCATACCAAAACACCAATACCCACAACTAAAAGTACGAAAATTGGAATCAGACATTTCCCTTGACCTATATAGGTCAACCTCAGATGACGATACTAAAACATCAACACACACAACTATGAAAATGGGAATCGGTAATTTCCGGTGACCTATATAGGTCCACCACAGCTACTGATGCCAAAAAACGAACACCTACAACTGCGAAAAATAAAACCACAATCCCAAAAGTCCACAAATCAATCATCCCTACATAAATTAAATCACATTCAATACATCATAAATACACAAAACATCACAGCTAGAAAAAAAAATTTAATTACCACCAGCAAATTCCGGCACTGCAACCTAGATCGACAGCCCCCCCCCCCCACACACACACACACAAACCAACTCATAAACAACGTGCCGTAATGACATTCACACACCACAACACCTTTACGTCGAAGCAGACGGGTGGAATCAGACGCTTCCATTGACCCCTCCTTCTACTCTGTAGATGAATATCGTAACAGAGACTGATAGACCAGCTTAGGTAAAAATTCTGCTATATTTCAGTTTTGACAGCACTTGGTTGCAACAGTCAAGATCGGGTATTCTGTGTACGATAAATTTATTAAAAGTACGTAACTGTGTTTTATTCTGTCAGTGTACCAATTCTGTAAATATTAGCAGTTACTGTGATATATTCACATATTTTGACAATCTCCTGACAAATGATGAGGATAATAGTTATTATATTCCACTGTATTATGTTATACTTTCTGACATGTTATTTGTCATTCGCGATGGCCAGCGGCTATTTCCGTAGCAGTACGAAAATATTTGTTCGCTCCAGTTACTATCCTCTCTGGCAATATCACCTGGAACTACGACCTTTAACTGGAGTCACCGAGTCAGGAACGTCTAGACACACAGTTATTCCGTTACCAGCTTCCAGGTTATCTGTGGTGGTAGCCCGATAACTACCAGAGAACTAGAACTACGAGCCAATAACGATAACTGCCAGAGGAGAATACCGGTCTCTGACAGTTATTTCCATAGTCGCTCGAATTCCTAAGTAACTTTCCTTCTACTACCCGTCCAAGCTAAATTAACATGTAAGGCGGTGGCTTAAGGGAACGACTGTACTTGTTAATGCCTGTACTGCAGCTCCTATCAGCCACAGCTCGGACATTAACTTTATTTAATTGTTTATGCTAAAAGTAACGAAGGCCCACGAAATAGTACACAGTTCTTATCAACAGATGGCGCGCAGTCTCACAGTTATTCCCATGGTCTATAGAATGCCTTCCAAATGCGCAGTACGATCTTCGGTCAACAGATGGCGCGAGGCACTGTTGACACTAAACAGTTATTGAAATAACTGCCAGAATCAGAGGAACGGTTATCGCAGTAACCGTTACTTCTCAGTAACCGGTTATTTCTATCAGTTACGTTATTTTTTGCCACCTCTATCAGCCACGCATCATGGCGGTACCCCGCCACCGCCTCCACGTGAGTCACCTCTACTGCCAGCCCAAGTACCACGTGAGACACCACACTGTCAAATGTTTTGCTAATGAACAAAACACCGAAAGAATTAAAATCACCCAGAAACAACTTACACTTTTCTAAGGCACACTAGTGATCTTACTCCATTATTATGGGCAATCGAGGTGTGTCTCAAAGCGCGGATTCCACACATTCGCGATTAAATATCTTTATGAAACTTTTGGCTGCAGCTACTGTTCATCCGACAGTTCTGCACAACTAATCTGGCTACACACGAGACGCTTTGGACAGGGCTTCAATACGGTGCATCAGTTGCGTTGCATACGTCGCGACAGGCGAGTATGGATACTGAAACCACTGCACGCAGTTCACTGTCACAGAAGTGAAAAACATTTTGGGTTGCTTATTATCAGCAAAATTCGTGCAACTTATCAAGTCATCCTGTCCCTCACGTGTGAGGACAGTCAGTTTTCCGTGACATCGAGCGTCCTGTGTTGCGACTGTATGAGGGGAGTGAACTGGGCAGTCGCTGTGTTGATCTAGCTGTTTGCAAAGTCGAAATTGAAAATTTTATAGTTTTTAACTCAAATTTGCGTTTTATGACGATGTGCAGTGTAACTGATACACATTTTTAGTACTTTGTCATGCTAAAGTGTCTAAGTGTGACGTCAGTGACTTATCATCAATTACGTGTAAGGCTTCTGTAACAGTACATGGCTAAACGAAGTATTTACTATAGGTTTCAGTCAAATATAATTAGCAAATGCCTCCACAAATGTAATTCTAGTGTGATTCAGTCTTCTGTCGGAAACTAATAACAAATCTACCTCGATTCTCCCAATTATCGCACTGGAAATGGCACAAATTGAATCTAAATTCTACCGTCGTTATAGGCTGCACATAAAAATTTAAACTGCACTTTAATCGTGTCATTTGAACGTCAAATAAAGAAGTTGATAAATGACGGTGCCGTATACACTAGCGTTCATTCTTTGGTCACGTAAGATACAACTGCAAGCACGATTCCGACAACTTTTCTGCACAACAAGTCGCACAGAACACGACGTGTCTCAAAGATCTCTGATGCCTATCTTTGTCGACACACCAGGCAGGCTCTGTTATCACACGAATATTAACACGAGAACAGCCAAACAAAGCGCTGAAGTGTTGTATAGTGCAAAAAAATAGTGTGCTGTGTGATCGCTTCCCTTTCACCAGCAAATCTCAAAAGACGGGACGTGACGTCACAGAACATGAAAGAAAACCTTTCGTACTCTCTTTATTATCGAACGACAATCATTTCGATAACTTCTCAAGAATTCGCCAACTACTAACCAAATCTTCGCCTCAGTCTAACCAGGATATTGGGGAAAGCGCTCGTGCATCACAACGGTAATTCCATAAAATTGTAAAATACTGAAATGAATGCGAGAGCTGCGTTTCATCGCCAGAAGTATGTCGGCATGGCGCCACGAGTTCTGATTCGCGAGTGGACTACTGGATTCGGAACGCCCACGCACAAAACAGCTTCCGACGACAGATGAGTTAACGTGTGTAATATCCGACGTTGAACATGTAAGCGAGAAGTTAAGGAAAGGCTTGGAATTATTCTCAACGTGTGTTCTAAGTCGCCAAGTGCTCTCATTCTGAAACACAGGCTTCAATAGTCTGACCAGTTTGCACTCATTTTTAAACAAAAGCAAGTTTTTCTCGCGGCTAAATGTTTGAGACGTAATATCTCCTGGCGCGTGTGTGTCGTACGATCATATAATTTTGCAAATACTTTCTATGACGTGTGAGGATACCGTCTGCAAACTATGTTGCGAATACAGTTTGTACTAATACATTAAAACGTTATGTCTGATGCCTAAGCTGACTGCTTGAAAATGTGCTAGTTCACGTGTATCTCTGTGTGTGTGTGTGTGGCGGGGAGAGATCAGCGAAAATTTTCTCAAGTATTTGAAGTGTTGTCTGGAGTTTGTTGCGAGCCGCTGACTGCTCTTGTGAAATACCGGCTGAATGACGTCAGCGTATTTCAGCGCAGTGCGTTACGTTACCTCGTGACAAGCCGAGTTTCCAACTGTGATACTTCTCTTACTGTGTGAAGCCCTTCAAGTCAGAATACACCGCTGAATGAGTACATTACGACGACATTTTAGAAGTTTAAAGTCGGCCAAAGTAGGCGAAATATTGAAAAGTAAATTTCTGTCAGCCATGCAAGCCGCTAGATGGGCAAACTGCAATCGCCCTCGGCTTGCGGTCCAGTGTTACAGACAGCCACGGCTGCTGGAATCAGCGGCGGAAGACGCCGCGTCGCACTAAAACTCACTCACTCCCACGTGCTGACTTTGATGGTTTTCCCATACTTGCGTCATTTCGTTGCAGTGACGTAATTAGGAACGCGTGGCTTTCGCGGTACGAGAATTCTCTTGGAATCGATACTGGCACATCGAAACACTACCCGACTGAATGTGGCGCTATCTTCCGTTCGTTCCAAGTTAATCTCGCTCAAGTTATCAGCGGTTAAACGACTGTAACTAGGCGATAAATAACGATTAATAAATTATTAAAAACTCGACACGCTAATTTATCACACTATTCGCCATCCCTTATTGATCGTATCGATCCTAATTTTTTGAAGTAAGACAATGTATTAGACAAGAGTATTCGTTGACTTTGCTCTGTCGCGAGTTACGCGGCAAACCGCAGTAAAGCGTGCTGAACAGGATCCGCAGCCTACAAGTAATCCAGCAGAGGCCAGCTGCCCGCCTTACCTCTCCCTGGTATCCTCGCCGGGGTGCGGGACTGCTTCGCACGCTGTCACCCGTCTGGCTGCTGCGTCAGAACTGCGCCGGTGCCCTGCTGCAGGGAAGCAGATACGCGCCGCCTCGCCAGCCGCTATTCAAGTGGTGGGGCAGCGGGCTCTTACATCACGTGACCCGAACCGTCCCCCCACCCCTACCGCACGCAACGAACGCTGCAAGCTCTGACCTCGCTTCCCGTAGTTATTTCTTTTTTTTTCCAAGAAGCAAACACACGCAACGCTTCCTGGGACAGAACGCTGAAATCCGAATACATAATTCCGTCCTCCGCTTGCCTCTACGTCCGCTCAGCTTTGTAACACGTCGGATCGAAAGCGCCTGAGGCCCTGCTTTGCACTTTAACGCAAACGATGCTTTGCACAGTCCACCTCTCTTTGTGGTCAATACAGAAATTATCTACGCAGAGCCATGTGTGTATAGTCTGTCGGTAAACTGAAGAGCGAGCGAGCGAGTCCCCACTCTGCCAACCCAGCTACGTCACAGGGCGCTTCTACAGGCTGTTCCACAACGTAGTACCGGCCCTGCCGCGGCGCGCGCTTTGAATCTGTGGCGACGCCGTACACAGATACGTCTCGGCTGCATTTACTTTTAGACAAATGCATTAAGACCATAAGGAATACAAAATACGATAGCTTCTTTCGAAATACAACAACAGAGTAAATAATATTAACATAAGAACGGAAGTCAGGATTCTACTACAAACATAGAACCGAATGCCTGTTCATGTGAATATGCTATATGTTCCTCTACTACTACTCGTAAAACGAACCGCACATAATTCAATCAATCTGCAAAATTTAGGGCTTGTTCTTACTTTGTGTTTCTAGTCAAAGGTAGAAGTTTTCTTTGAAGGACTGTATTGAAACTTAACAATTCTTGCAACATGAAGATTGTTTAAAAAGTAAGCAGAAATTTACAATTTTGTGTGTTAGTCCGATTTGCACTACTTTTTTGTCACTGTCTTCGTGAACATGTCCCTAAAGTATGTGTACAATGTTATGCATATTGGCTATTTACTCTGTTATCAGTTGTCAAAAAGATTACATGTGTTTTTGGTAGCATCAACGATTATTTGTTTTGTATAAAAATAGATTAGAGAATCTGTATCAAATTTTGTTGTAAGAATGGAATGAAATGTATGAAAGTTTTAGAAATGTTGAATATTGCTTTTGGTGAACTTGTTATGAGTAAACCAACGGCATGCAAGTGGTATAAACATTTCAAAGTGGGTCTTAAAGGGCAGCAGTTTTACAAGAATGGATGAGATTAAAAATGTGCAGTTAGAAGAAATATAAACTATACCGAAGAAACAGTTCCTAAAGTGTTTCGCGAATTAGGAAAAGCACTGGCAAAAGTGTGTAGTATGTAATGGGGAATATTTTGAAGAGTATAACATTGCTGTAGACTAACAAATAAAGTTCTTACCAAAAAATAAAAGTTGATATGTAAGCGCACCTCGTATGTCAAGCTTTCTGCTTGGAAGTCCAGAATCGGGGTACGTGTTTCGAAGGAAATTTCAGCATTGTTTACAATAGCTATTGCGCACATGTTTTAAGCAATATGTCTTAGAATCGGGGGAATAGTGACCGAGACAGAGATTTAGTGTTCCATCAGCATCAAAGATTTTACGTGATTTTGAAACTGTCTATAACGATGGGTTTCCTCGGAAAATTATTAATTTCTTTCGTGGGGATTCCAGTAAACCATGCGGCTTATTTCCGCGTTTCTTCTTTATGCGTCCTATTGGGCGAGGCTGACATTTCCCTGAATTGCAGCCGTTTGGTTGGGAGTAGTAATATTAGCCAACAGTTCTTTTTGCGTCGGCTCTTTAACATACGCTGTACTAACATTAGAGACGATCCAACGCTTGTTACTCTGCAAATACCTCCTCTTCTTCGTATTCTGCACATTTTCTTACAATGCTAGGCGATTACCCATCACTTCCGGATATCGAAGTATATCAGTAAGTATACAAAGTTAACTGACACTGGCAACTAAAATCCCACGAACAGAAACGACGAATATCACTGCACGCCGATCTGCACCGCTACACAGGTAACGAGCAACAGATTCTGGGTGCCCCTGTAGTCCGGTGGCAGCGTTCTTCCGGGAAAGGCCACTTCCCCCACCGAAAGCGGTGCTCGCTCTTCAGTTTACAGACAGACTATAAACCGCATACGATCGCAAGCCTTCAACGAATCATAGATTCAGAACGTATCCTTAAACACTTTAGCTGCACTTCCAGCATTACATGTCCTTTTAACTCGAAATGGTCGCCGTTTCTATTTTCCATAGTTGTTTTGATTTCAGTCTTACAGAGAATCTGATAGGTCACAAGTAAACACAGTAATTAATTAGTAGAGGTTAAATTTTTCTGTCTGCTCCCTTGTGCTGTGCCAACTAAAATGGCCGGAACGTTTATTTTGTGGCAGCAGTAAGCGTCAGTTTGGCACTGGTTACTTATAAAACTTTGTAACAAGAGGGCGTTATCTGTGCTGTGATTGGCTGAGGCAGAATACACTGAGCAGTCGCCGTATTCGGTTTGGTGCCACATTTGCTGATTTTCTATTGAAACTTAGGTCCAAGGAAAAAAAAAATGCACCAAACACTCAAGTTACCTGCGCGATTACTTACAACGCAACAATATCGGTATACCATAACGTAATACCTGCAAGCTGCAGTTACCTTAGGGTCGAATATGAAGTTCAATCTCTGCCGCTTCAAACTAACTACAGTAAGATTAACGCTGTTGATCACCACACGAAACTGTTGACGTCGAATCCTTTTGTTCAGTCCTGCCTGAAAAGTTTCGTTCGAGAAAAAACTTTGTTGATAAAGTTTTGCAACAACTTATAAAAAACTGCGCCATTCGTCACGTAAAGACTGGCTACTGCATCTCGTACTGTGAGACCAGACACTGCCACACCTGTTTGAAGACCTCCTGGGCGGCGTCTGCACGTGTTGCGGCAGTGTTTGACCGCCGTGTCGGCTGCTGACTCCTGACTGCTGGACCCACGGTAGGGGTCGTGGGTTCTCTCCCAGCAGGTCCTCTCCCACTCAGAAATCCGGGCCTCGCCGCCGTGTGTGAGGATGTGGCGGTAGCTGTTAGGCCGTGGCCAAACAGGACGCGCCTAGGATGTTTCTTTGCATTTTTCATTATTATTCACTATCCTTGTAGGTTTGAGTAATTAGCTTTGTTGGTACTCAGCCTACGATAAACTGCTATAGAGATAATAAACCTCGAATAAAGATTTGATCAATAAAAAATTAAAAATCACCTCTCTCATTCTCCTTTCAAGTAAACAGACTTTTCATAATTAATCTCGAGTCCCATAGGAAAAAAAATTTAAAATTTGTTTAAAGACACCTACGAAAATAGAGATTACAAAGATGATACTAATCCTCTTTTAGCCGCATTAGAGAGTAACTGTCCACGCATACAATTGCCATGTTTTACGTTTATCTAGTCACTAATGATCATTTGCATATTTTAATGATGTAACAAAGTAGAAAGAGGAAATAATTAATTTGCGCAGGCGATATGTATAAAAATATTTAGCAATAATTTTCATAATAGGAAAATACAAAGAAAAATTGCCATTTGAAATTGATAAATAAGGAGACTAAAATTACGTCTGTGACTTGGCAGTTTACTTGTTTGTTTGGAGTTAGCAAAATTTACACGACAGAAGAAAGAAGGCATGAAGGTCGAGGGCACTTTTTGATAAACTGTAAGTAGAACAGTACTTGCTGTAACTACAGGGTGTTCCAAAAATGACAGGTATATTTGAAACGGTGATAAAAACTAAACGAGCAGCGATAGAAATACACCGTTTGTTGCAATATGCTTGGGACAACAGTATATTTTCAGGCAGACAAACTTTCGAAATTACAGTAGTTACAATTGTCAACAACAGATGGCGCTGCGGTCTGGGAAACTCTATAGTACGATATTTTCCACATATCCACCATGCGTAGCAATAATATGGCGTAGTCTCTGAATGAAATTACCCGAAACCTTTGACAACGTGTCTGGCGGAATGGCTTCACATGCAGATGAGATGTACTGCTTCAGCTGTTCAATTGTTTCTGGATTCTGGCGGTACACCTGGTCTTTCAAGTGTCCCCACAGAAAGAAGTCACAGGGGTTCATGTCTGGCGAATAGGGAGGCCAATCCACGCCACCTCCTGTATGTTTCGGATAGCCCAAAGCAATCACACGATCATCGAAATATTCATTCAGGAAATTAAAGACGTCGGCCGTGCGATGTGGCCGGGCACCATCTCGCATAAACCACGAGGTGTTCGCAGTGTCGTCTAAGGCAGTTTGTACCGCCACAAATTCACGAAGAATGTCCAGATAGCGTGATGCAGTAATCGTTTCGGATCTGAAAAATGGGCCAATGATTCCTTTGGAAGAAATGGCGGCCCAGACCAGTACTTTTTGAAGATGCAGGGGCGATGGGACTGCAACATGGGGCTTTTCGGTTCCCCATATGCCCCAGTTCTGTTTATTGACGAAGCTGTCCAGGTAAAAATAAGCTTCGTCAGTAAACCAAATGCTGCCCACATGCATATCGCCGTCATCAATCCTGTGCACTATATCGTTAGCGAATGTCTCTCGTGCAGCAATGGTAGCGGCGCTGAGGGGTTGCCGCGTTTGAATTTTGTACGGATAGAGGTGTAAACTCTGGCGCATGAGTCGATACGTGGACGTTGGCGTCATTTGGACCGCAGCTGCAACAAGACGAACGGAAACCCGAGGCCGCTGTCGGATCACCTGCTGCACTAGCTGCGCGTTGCCCTGTGTGGTTGCCGTACGCGGTCGCCCTACCTTTCCGGCACGTTCGTCCGTCACGTTCCCAGTCGGTTGAAATTTTTCAAACAGATCCTTTATTGTATCGCTTTTCGGTCCTTTGGTTACATTCAACCTCCGTTGAAAACTTCGTCTTGTTGCAACAACACTATGTTCTAGGCGGTGGAATTCCAACACCAGAAAAATCCTCTGTTCTAAGGAATAAACCATGTTGTCCACAGCACACTTGCACGTTGTGAACAGCACACGCTTACAGCAGAAAGACGACGTACAGAATGGCGCACCCACAGACTGCGTTGTCTTCTATATCTTTCACATCACTTGCAGCGCCATCTGTTGTTGAAAATTGTAACTACTGTAATTTCGAAAGTTTGTCCGCCTGAAAATGTACTGTTGTCCCAAGCATATTGCAACAAACGGTGTATTTCTATCGCTGCTCGTTTAGTTTTTATTGCCGTTTCAAATATACCGGTCATTTTTGAAACACCCTGTAGATTTTATTTAATAGTTACAGCTGCCGAAATATGACACAGACTAATTTTTCACTGGAGCTCCATGGCTTTCCTGTACCATTGTAAAGAGCTTTCCTCCAGAGGACTAACGACATACGGCGACTAGACAGAGACAGGGTAACCGCTCTGCAGACCTCTTTCCCTCAGTCAGCAGAGCAACGCCCACACACGCCTGCCCTGCTGCGCTCTGTATGTCGGCAGACACGAGACACGGGTGCGGCCCGTGTGTTCGCCCCTTCGGCTGTCACGTGGTGTTCAGAATGTCGACATGGAGCGCCGATAAAGGGCAGAAAGCGGTTCCGGACAGACGCCAGTGAACGTCGAATTTCGTCTGGACTTCAGCACTGAGGGCCGTGTCATGTCACGTGTCACGTCGGCGGCGGCGTTTCCTCTCAGACTTGTCGTTCTAATTTGTCCCTTGCCCTCTCTTGAAAATGCCAGTGATGAGAATTTTTCAGTCGCTTGGTACCACTCATTGCTCCAGCGGCCTGCGGTGAAATGCTGCTGGGACGGGAGCCAGTTCTCCCTCGCAATCCCTATAGAACGTTGCAGGTACATCATCCGGTCCTGACGCATTCTAACCGTTGTGGATTTTTAGATGAACCTATATTCCGCAACCACTTTACATCTGCCATTTCGGCGTTAGTGCGAAGACTGAAACGAGGAACCCTATTACGATCTTCCACTGTAAGATGTTGTTGTTGTTGTGGTCTTCAGTCCTGAGACTGGTTTGATGCAGCTCTCCATGCTACTCTATCCTGTGCAAGCTTCTTCATCTCCCAGTATCTACTGCAACCTACATCCTTCTGAATCTGCTTAGTGTATTCATCTCTTGGTCTCCCTCTACGATTTTTACCCTCCACACTGCCCTCCAATGCTAAATTTGTGATCCCTTGATGCCTCAAAACATGTCCTACCAACAGATCCCTTCTTCTAGTCAAGTTGTGCCACAAACTCTTCTTCTCCCCAATTCTATTCAATACCTCCTCATTAGTTATGTGATATACCCATCTAATCTTCAGCATTCTTCTGTAGCACCACATTTCGAAAGCTTCTATTCGCCTCTTGCCAAACTATTTTTCGTCCATGTTTCACTTCCATAGCACACTCCATACAAATACTTTCAGAAACGAGTTCCTGACACTTAAATCTATACTCGATGTTAACAAATTCCTCTTCTTGAGAAACCCTTTCCTTACCATTGCCAGTCTACATTTTATATCCTCTCTACTTCGACCATCATCGGTTATTTTAATCCCTAAATAGCAAAACTCCTTTACTACTTTAAGTGTCTCATTTCCTAATCTAATTCCCTCAGCATCACCCGACTTAATTTGACTACATTCCATTATCCTCGTTTTGCTTTTGTTGATGTTCATCTTATATCCTCCTTTCAAGACACTGTCCATTCCGTTCAACTGCTCTTCCAAGTCCTTTGCTGTCTGTGACAGAATTACAATGTCATCGGGGAACCTCAATGTTTTTACTTCTTCTCCATGAATTTTAATACCTACTCCGAATTTTTCTTTTGTTTCCTTTATTGCTTGCCCAATATACAGATTGAATAACATCGGGGAGAGGCTACAACCCTGTCTTACTCCTTTCCCAACCACTGCTAGCCTTTCATGCCCCTCGACTCTTATAACTGCCATCTGGTTTCTGTACAAACTGTAAATAGCCTTTCGCTCCCTGTATTTTACCCCTGCCACCTTCAGAATTTGAAAGAGAGTATTCCAGTTAACATTGGTAAAAGCTTTCTCTTAGTCTACAAATGCTAGAAACGTAGGTTTGCCTTTCCTTAATCTTTCTTCTAAGATAAGTCGTAAGGTCAGTATTGCCTCACGTGTTCCAGTATTTCTACGGAATCCAAACTGATCTTCCCCAAGATCGGCTTCTACCAGTTTTTCCATTCGTCTGTAAAGAATTAGTATTTTGCAGCTGTGACTTATTAAACTGATAGTTCGGTAATTTTCACATCTGTCAATACCTGCTTTCTCTGGGATTGGAATTATTATATTCTTCTTGAAGTCTGAGGGTATTTCGCCTGTCTCATACATCTTGCTCACCAGATGGTAGAGTTTTGTCAGGACTGGCTCTCCCGAGGCCGTCAGTAGTTCTAATGGAATGTGGTCTACTCCAGGGGCCTTGTTTCGACTCAGGTCTTTCAGTGCTCTGTCAAACTCTTCACGCAGTATCGTATCTCCCATTTCGTCTTCATCTACATCCTCTTCCATTTCCATAATATTGTCCTCAAGTACATCGCCCTTATATAAACCCTCTATATACTCCTTCCACCTTTCTCCCTTCCCTTCTTTGCTTAGATCTGGGTTTCCATCTGAGCTCTTGATATTCATACAAGTGGTTCTCTTCTCTCCAAAGGTCTCTTTAATTTTCCTGTAGGCTGTATCTATCTTACCCCTAGTGAGACAAGCCTCTACATCCTTACATTTGTCCTCTAGCCATACCTGCTTAGCCATTTTGCACTTCCTGTCGATATCATTTTTGAGACGTTTGTATTCTGTAAGATAACTTCTGAAAATACTGTAAAATATTAATTTGTTTTCAGATAGCCACATTTTGCGAAGTAGCGCGTGTGCAAATACGATCGATGCGTGAACACAGTGGTGAACTCACCAAGATGGCATTTTTCGCTCCACGGACGTTCAGTGAGTGCCCCTCTGGTGACACGAAACACGCCCAAGCGGTGGTCAAGATCGTTTCGTAACTTGTGCAGCGACATCCTGCCAGCGGTCAGCACAGGAACGTTGACGGGTTCTATGAGCTGTTGCAGTGTTCTTGGCAGTTGGGACACGTGAACACGGTCCACTGACGAACCCCCTAAGGACAAAAGTCAGAAGGCGACCTGGAGGTCCGAAGGAACAGAGCGACGTCATCTTCCACCCCTACAGCCAATCCAGCGATGCAAAAGTTCGTCATTTGGGTAGCGACAGAAATCGATGAACCCGTAAGGGAGAGGCTGTCGTGTTGGAAGATGAAATTCCTGGAATCCGGAATCAGTTGCGCAAACAACTGCAACTGCTACATATCGACGTAAGAGGTACCTGCCATACTTCCCTCACAGAATAAAATGTGGTGTCACCGCCAGACACCACACTTGCTAGGTGGTAGCTTTAAATCGGCCGCGGTCCATTAGTACATGTCGGACCCGCGTGTCGCCACTGTCAGTAATTGCAGACCTAGTGCCACCACATGGCAAGTCTAGAGAGAGACGTACTAGCACTCGCCCCAGTTGTACGGACGACTTTACTAGCGACTACACTGACGAAGCCTTTCTCTCATTTGCCGAGAGACAGTTAGAATAGCCTTCAGCTAAGTCCATGGCTACGACCTAGCAAGGCGCCATTAACCATATCTGGAGAGAGTCTCACTTGTATAACCAAGAGCGATGTACCACAATGATGGAATTAAAAGTTGAGTATTAACTTAGCTACGTACTTTTCATTATAGCATTAATTACGTTTCCTGTTCCAGAAATCACGCCCGTCTGCGTTAGATAGCGTGCATTTCGGCCTCCTCTATCTACAAGGTGTTGGCACATTTGCCAACACATCATAAAACACGGCCCATTCAGCTTTGTCTGTGACACTGCACAGAAAACATTAACCCTCGGCGGATGTCGTTTATGAGGCCATTTCATGCGGATTTTCAGTACACCACACTCTCACATTGCGGAGATAAACTTTTTCAGATAAGTCTTAGTTACTTCGTCGCTGAATATCAGCATGGAGGCGAAATGTCCATCCTCAACTAGTCCCTCCACTGGGGCGCGAATCTGCAGGCGCCAGCCGTAACCTTCCGCTTCTAACTGTAGTATGGTTCGAAGCGTAACTGCCGACGCGTGGTCTTCCACACACTTTGCTGCCATGTTTACAGTTCGCGCCTCGTGGCAGCTGTTGACTTCTTTGGACTCTCGCTCACCCCCCTCCACGGTTGCAGCTACCACAATTGGTCAAATACCTCGCGTGTTCCAACACACGAAAAGTCTTCCCTTGCCTTGTCGGCATTTTGGCAAGGCGCTAAATTCGCAATGCCATCCAATCACATTGGTACATGTAATATTTCCGAAAACTTAGAATTCTGGAAATGAATGATTCATTTATGGTTGCCCTATATTTCGCCTTCTGTCTGTCGTCTTCCGTTTCTGTGTCAGTGACCCGGTCTGTCATCTTCTGTTTCTGTGGCAGTATGGTCACTGAGCGACTCAACTCGTCATTGCTGGTTTTATGTAAGGCAAAAAATTAATTTAATTTTTACTCAAGTTGGTTGACAAAATAGTATTTTCGAATTCTATCAATGATATAGATAACATCAGAACACACAATATGCCTTGACAATGCCTGACAATGTTTACACCCAAGGTACTTCTGCGCTTCTATAATTAATGACAACAACGCCTGATGTTTCATTCACAGAATGTACTAGCCCTTTGGTACTTCCTGACCAGACACTGCCGCAACTCAATGCACTAAATTTAATGGCAGTACATATACTGTGTACGTTCTGTACAATGCGATTCAGTTCTCAACAACAACAAATTTTGTCAAGTTGCTACAGCTAAAGGAAAAACATCTCTTATTATAAACAGTATGTTGATAAGATTTCACTACTAATAGAGGGTGGCACCCATGAGATTCACGCATTTTTCCAAGTAATAGGAAACATGCACCAAAAAAGGAAACTTCATTGACTTCCTGATAAGAAAGTGGACAACAAACACAAATTTTGGAGTTTCAGGAAACCTACATAACAGATAGTATCATTAACACCAGTTTACGCCATCCTTCACGATATGAAAATGCCTTCTTTACATGAGTGATTCACTGGCTCTATCGCCCATCTTTACCAAGAGTGAAATATGTAAAGAACTAAGAATTTTAACCGAAATTCCAATAGCTAATGGCTTTTCTGTAAATAATGTCATATGCTCTTACAGTGGGCTGAAAAAACAAAAAAATAAACATCAGGCAAACGCTTACTCACTCAGAAAATAGAACTAATAAAGAAATAATGAATCCCATTCCATTGAAAATCTGTCCCAGCAAATGGAGAAATGTTTGGAAATCTAATGCTGGATGTGGCTTTCAAATTAGCAACATCCCAAAAACTTAAAGTGAAACATAAACCGATAAGTGTGTATGACAAATTTGATGACTCTGGAGAAGACAAGACTGATTGTAGTAACTGTGGTAAATATATATACATATATATATATTTGCAGTGAACACATCGTGTGTCGTGGGGCGATTACTCTGTCTTTAAAATAATTGAAAAGCCACGATCGATTCAATCGTTTATTAGATGACCGACCGGTTTCAGCACTCTGAAGGTGCCATCATTGTCAAACAAAGCAAAGTAGGCATTGGGTACAAAATCACTGTGCCCATTGAGTACCATTGCTGGCTCTCGTTTTCTCGCTTCATAAATTTCAAGTTGGTCTATCAAGTCTCAATAGTCCCTACTGTATGATCAGTTTCTGGTCAGTTCAGTTCCAAAGCCGTTTTGTTACATGACTGTGAATGCTCCTTAAACCTCAAATTAAAGGTGTGTCCGGTTTCGCCGACAGAATATTTATCGTAATTGAAAAGCCACGATCGCTTCAATCGTTTATTAGATGACCGGTTCCAGCACTCTGAAGGTGCCATCATCAGATCTGTGAAGGTATAACATAACAGGTTTGAGGGAGGGCTTACATGAGTTAGCTATATACATTACAATTATTACAGAACCACATACCTGAAACGTGGATTAACATTTGTAAAACCATATGCACATCATGGCATACGAGGCAGACCATCTGATAAAATAATTGTCACAACCAATAAAAAATAATAAAAAACTGCTCTCATGGTCGTTCTTTCCATAAAATATAAAACTGAAGTCACCAGATAAGACTACCACTGCTCGCCTAACACCGGTCGGCATTGTCACTGCCCCATTCCGCGCAGGCTCACCTGCTGTGATTCCAGCGGTTCACAACCGGCCACCAGACAGGTTTCAGGTACGTGGTTCTGTAATAATTGTAACGTATATAGCTAACTCATGTAAGCCCTCCCTCAAACCTGTTATGTTATACCTTCACAGATCTGATGATGGCACCTTCAGAGTGCTGGAACCGGTCATCTAATAAACGATTGAAGCTATCGTGGCTTTTCAATTACGATAAATAATATGTCGGCGAAACCGGACACACCTTTAATTTGAGGTTTAAGGAGCATTCACAGTCATGTAACAAAACGGCTTTGGAACTGAACTGACCAGAAACTGATCATACAGTAGGGACTATTGAGTCCCGTTTCAATTTGTATCAAGTGGATGGATGTGTAAGGGTATGGAGACAACCTCATGAATCCCAGGACCCTGCAAGTAAGCAGGGAACTGTTCAAACTATTGGAGGCTCTTTAACGGTGTGGAGTGTGTGCAGTTGCAGTGATACGAGACCCCTGATACCTCTAGATACGACTCTGGCAGGTGACACGTATGTAAGCATCCTATCTGATCACCTCCACCTGTTCATGTCCATTTCGCATTTCGACCGACTTGGATAGTTCCAGCAGGACAATGCGACGCACAACACTTCCAGAATTGCTCCAGAGTGGCTCCAGGAACACCTTTCTGAGATTAAACACTTCCGTTCACCTTTACACTCCCCAGACATGAGCATTATTGAGCCTATCCGGGATGTCTTGCAATGTGCTCTTCAGAAGAGTTCTCCATCCCCTCGTAGTCTTACGGATTTGTGACAGCCCTGCAGGTTTCATGGTGTCAGTTCCCTCCAGCACTACTTCAGACATTAGTGGAGTCCATGCCACATCACGTTGTGGCACTTCTGCATGCTCTTGGGAGCCATACATGATATTAAGCAGATGTACCAGTTTCTTTGGCACTTCAGTGTATATAGGTAAAAGGTGTCTTTCCTTACGGTAGTCAGACGCACTTTCCATGCTGTTTCAGGAGATATCTGAAATTTCGCTTTTGCATTGTGTAGCGCGAGTCAGCTCATTACTTCCTTCATGCGACATCCAGTATCGGCGGAAGACACCAATTTGTTACTCATTACAAAAAAATGATATTTAAAGTGAAAATTTATTTGCCCATTGGATAGAAAGGTCATAGATTAGTCTAGTATGATATTCGTTTTATTAGTATGTATTAACAGGAACAGTAAAACTAGAAGAATAACCAGTACTCGAGTAGTGACAGCACTGACCTGGCGGCACTGCTACTGTGATGCATACAGGGTTACTGAGCTTCTACTGGAATGCTTTTTCCACTGACGTGACAAAAGTCATGAAACACCTCCTAATGTAATGTCAGACCCACTTTTGCCCATCACAGTGCAGCAACTCGACGTGGAATGAACTAAACAGATCGTTGGAAGTCCTCTGCAGAAATACTGAATCATTCGACTGCCTTCTGTGATTGCAAAAATGTTGCAGGTGCACGATTTTGTGCACAAACTGACTTCTCGACTGCGTCCCATAAATGTTCGATGCG
This sequence comes from Schistocerca cancellata, assembly GCF_023864275.1. Taxonomy (NCBI): domain Eukaryota; kingdom Metazoa; phylum Arthropoda; class Insecta; order Orthoptera; family Acrididae; genus Schistocerca; species Schistocerca cancellata. The sequence goes on from NC_064636.1 coordinate 154,613,006, forward strand.
ACTCGCGTTGGGTGATCTGTGTCTCCAAATAATTCGCTCGACTTGTCCGGAATGTTATTCAAACCAATCGCAAAGAGTTGTGGCCTAGAGACGAGTTGCATTGTCATTAACAAAAATTCCATCGTTGTTTGGGAACATGAAGTCCACAATCAGCCGCAAATGGTCTCCAAGCAAACGAGGATAACCTTTTTCAGTCAATGACCTTCAGTGACCTGAACACTCAACCCATTTCAGATAAACACAGCCCAACTTGCACAGTGCTTCGTTGACAGGCTGGGTCTATGGCTTCCTCGGGTCTGTGCACACCCGAACCCTGCCACTACCTCTTACAAACTGAAATCTGGACTCATCTGACCAGGTCACAGTTTCCCAGTCATCTAGAGCCCAACCCATGTGGTCACGAGCCCAGGAGAGGTACTGCATGTCATGTCGTGCTGTTAGCAAAGGCACACATGTCAGTCGTCATCTACCGTAGCCTGTTAAAGCCAGATTTCTCCACACAGTCCTAGTGGATACGTTATAAGTATGTCCCACATTGATTTCTGCGGTTATTTCATTCAGTGCTGCTTGTCTGTTAGCAGTGAAAACTGTATGCAAACTATGCTTTCTCGATAGTTAAGTGGAAACCGTTGGGCGCTGTGTTGTCTGTGGTGAGAGGCAATTCCAGGAATTTGGTGTTCTCAGTACAATCTTGACAGTGTGGAGCTGTGAATATTGAATTCCCTAACAGTTTCTGACATGGAATCTCCCAAGCATCTAGTTGCCCAAATACCATTCTGCTTAAAAAGTCTGCTAATTTCCATTGTGCTACCATAATCACGTTGGAAACCTTTCCACACGAATCATCTGAGTAAAGATGACAGCTACACCCAAGCACTGCCATTTCATACCTTGCGAACGCGGATACTACCGCCATCTGTATATGTGCACGCTATCCCATGACTTTTGTCATCTCAGAGTGTTCTTAGAGTGGTACTGATCCTGTTAATATTTATCGATAAAACGAATATCGCAATAGGCTAATGTGGGACCACGGAAAAACCTTGTTTTGTTCTGTTTGTGCAAAATAGCCTGTTTATCTGTGAGCGGAACACACCAGATGTGGTCCCATTGGTGGTCGCACTGAGCTTGCAAGCAGTCTCGGACTATCTGGATTTGCTGTAACAGTGAGCAGGGTGTGGGTAAGTGGCAGGTGCCGACCAGCGGTGGCTGGGAGTAGCAGACATACTGTACCGGTATTGGGCAGTCAAGGGTAGGGGTGGTTTAGCTGCTGCTGGTGATAGTAGCAGCAGCAGCAGCAGCAGCAACACCGCGAGAGTAGCATGAGTATTGGGATCGAGTCAGTGAGAGCAGAGCAGACACCTGGTATCGCCTTGCGAGCACAGCTAGGGTTTGCAGCGTTGGCAGCCAGTGACATGGCGGAAGCTGGTCAGCTGCCATGCACGATGACATGGAATGTGTAGGGTCCTTCCTCCCCAGTGTAGTTTTAAGGACGTAAGCATCCCTAGTATGGCACAAGTGGAAAGATTCACACTTGTCAGAAATTAGACTTAGGACACGTAGTACGTGTGCGACACAGGGGTGAACAACCTCTGCATTCTATGAGTGACCAAACTTGTAAATAGCCCTGCAGGTCTGAATGAATAATAACCTGTGGCAAACATATTACATGATTATTCACGTCACTGAATAGGTTTCTGCCTCTATAGCGAAAAACATACTTACACATCCACAGGCTCAGACAGGCATCCTTTGTGTAACAGGCAGGCATGGACCTGCAGGGGAATTTGTCCCAGCTGCGAAATACAGACAGACCTGGACCTGTATGAGGGCAAACGTCCTTTGTCTTAGATGAGACAATGCCCTTTGTCCTAGAACTGGAACAGGGGGAGGGAATGGATGACTTTAAGAATGAATCGTCTTTTTCCTAGGCCCACAGGCGTAGACTGGCAGGAGTAAAACATCTTTTGTCTAACAGATATCCTTGACCTGCAGCATCCCTTGTCTCAGGTAGGTGACATCAGGGCCAACAATGCGGGTTTTGGCAGTATCCCAAAACAACCACCTTGAATTTCAGCATGATCATGCACCGCCTCGGATTTCCCATCAGTTTATACTTAGGACAACAACCCTGCTTCAGTAGTGACATCATTGCTGCGGGGAGAATTCCACTAGTACAACTGGACTGTTTTTTTAAATTTTTCACCAAATTTTAACTTCCTTGAGTTTCCCATCAATCGTTAAGTTTCTGTCGTTTTAATAGCGTTATTGGCCTATATCAGAGGGTTGGGGGCAAGAGAGATGAGAAATTTTGCAATAGTGCACGACATCACATGGGAGGTAGGGGAGATGAAGATCTGGCTGCAATTCACTCTGCACCTGAATACTTGCTGCCTGAGAATTTGGAACATCTTCTATGCTTGCATAGTATGACAGTTCTGGAGACGGATAATCTGCTCTGTAGAAATCACTATGGCTTCCAAAAACGACTGTGTGAATCCATTCATGAGATTCAGAAAGCTGTAGATTCCATACAGTAACACAATTTAGTCTAATAAACAAAATACGAGTGTGCGGAATATCAGGTCAGCTGTGTGATATAAAGAGATTTTAGCAAAAAGAACAACAGAAATTTCCCAGGGAGAGTAATAACTAGTCTTAAAAGTAACTTCAGACGTGCCCCAAAGGAGTTTTTAGGGCCACTAGTTTTCACAATATATATAAATGACGTAGTAGAAATTGTCGGAAGTTCATGAGAGTTCCTGTGAATGATGCCGTTGCATACAGAGTAGTCGCAACGGTAGGAAGTTATAGCGATATGTAAGAAGGTCTCCAGAAAACTGCAGGGACTAGCAATTGACCATCAAAGTAAACAAATGTGAACAGACAGACGGGAATACCCATTATTGAATGATTACATGACTGCCAGATAATCATTGGAAAGAGTTACTTCCATTAAATATCTAGGTTTATAGATATGGAGTGATTTTAAGTGCAACGGCCATATAAAATTAATCGTAGGTAAGGCATTTTTAAAACTGAGATTCATTGGAAGAATCTTCAGGGAATGTAATCTATCAACAAAGAAAGTATCTTACCAAACACTCATTCGACCAGTGCTTGAATCTTCTCGTCGGTTTGGCATCTGTTCCAAATAGGATTGACAGATGAAATACAGAAGATCCAAAGGAGATGAGCAGATTACGTTAAACGTTAATTTAATGAGTGATAATGCGTCACAGAGGTGCTCACTCAACTCCAGTTCTGTACCACACAAAGGTGTACTGTTAAATTACAGGAGTGTATGTTCCCAAAAGCCTCATCCAATTTATTGTTTACTCCTATGTATATCTCGCAAACACATCATGAAGGTAAAATTTGAGACATTCGAGCCCACATGGAGGCTTGCCAGCAATCATTCTTCCCTCAATCCACACATGACTGCAACCGGAAATGGAGGAACCAACACTGGTGCACAAAGTAGCCTCCATCTCACACTGTAAGGTGGCTTGTGGATTATAGATGTAGATGTAAATATAGTTTTACACTTATCATCTAACCATATAGCATGACTGACATATCGATCTCAAAAAGATGTACTCATGGCTGGGAATATTATTGATAAAATAAATTGCCTCTCTGTTCTTTAGTATTGTTTGTAGACTCGATATCTGAATTCGATAGCGAATATTTGTCACTGGCTTTTCAAGGCTACAGCAAAACTCACACTGTTCATATGAAAATACCTCTGTCCTGGAAACCTCTAAAGTCATCTCCTTCTGTGTTAAACCACTGAGCAAAAGTGAAACTGATTACTGGATCCATATGCCCCTAAAGGCTTACTACGCAGATCACATGTTACTGGCAGGCTCTACACCTTTATTCATAGCAACTTACAGCCAGAATATTCTCCAATCCATAGTACTTAATTCACAAGGTCTATTTCTGGTTGCACAACTATCTCATACAAAATCAAGACTTTCATCTTTTTGCGTAGCCCACTATTGCAACCACATAAGTTCTTTCGAACGCCACAACCGTCCATCCCAATCCATAATCAGTTCCATTATTTTAGGAGAAACACATCCAGTTACTCAAATGATGCTCTGAACAAGCCAAATTTTTATCTAAGGATAGTCAGACAATTATTCTTCAACTTCCAGCACTCTACTATAGTTAAATGTTGGTATATAGGAAACTAACCTTCAAAATTTTCATCCTTTATTCTACTGCTGATCACTTTCTATTTCTTCCAGCAGCCCCTCTTTGTATAACTACCTCGCACCTATAAATTCTATCCAGGATTCTCTTTTATTCGATGAATTATTGCAAGATTCTCTTCTTATGTTGTCTACCTAAAGTTCTATTAATGTCACTCTGTGTTGATGTCCACGGTTCTCCACTTTTTCCAGTTAACTTATTCCATCATCACATGATGCCCCTGGGACTAATAAGTGGATCTTGATCCACTACAAGATAAATCTAACTGTCCACACTTCCTACCTTACATCATGTATGCAGTCCGCCCCCGGTAACTGAATGGTCAGCGCGACGGACTGTCAATCCTAAGGGCCCGGGTTCGATTCCCGGCTAGGTCGGACATTTTCTCCACTCAGGGACTGGGTGTTGTGTTGTCCTAATCATCATCATTTCATCCCTATCGACGCGCAAGTCGACGAAGTGGCGTCAAATCGAAAGACTTGCACCAGGCGAGCAGTCTACCCGATGGAAGGCCCTCGTCACACGCCATTATTATTATCATGTATGCCCAATGTCTTTCACCTTCTATTTCGAACTTTTTCTTCCTCATCCCTTATCTTACACTTATTGTATACTTGCATGTAGTGAATCTTAGTTGACACCTTAATTGCATATTTCTCTTGATTGTACTTTCTGCATTTTCCAAAAAGTCCTTAACATTATCCAATACTTTATTTCATCACCAATTTGTTTATTTCCCTTACTATTATATTCTTCAGCTCTTCATTAATATTTCCTCTACTCAAAATTGATCTTATAACCAATTTCATCCATTTGCAAAACCTTTCATCGCTATCACTACCAAAATTGAGAAAAGGGTTTAGTTCGCTTTTCATTCAATTTCTTACTTTGTCTAACAACTCGAAATTCTTCTCACAACTAGTAGTACTGCTTTCTGTAATTCTGTATCAATATTCTTATTATTAGTATTCTTACTACACATTCTGTCTCCACTACCTTCTGCTGAAGCCCCGAAGGATCTGCTAATGAATTTGGTTCATTAATATGTGTTGTACCCTTCTCAAAGGAATTTCTTGTTTGAAAGTTATGTTACTTTATCTCAATCTCTCAAATAACTACTAATGAATTTTTTACAAATTTGCGTTTACAACAGCTCAAAGCATATAATTTTTTCTTTCAAATTCTTTCTGATCTATTCTATTTACCAAAAATAATCTTCCTTCTTTTTCATATATCTCTTAACACATCTTTCTCTGATTAATATTCACTATTTCTTTAAGTTCTTCTACTAACTGTTCCTGACCTTCAGTCACCTTATCAAACATGATCTTCAGATCTTTACTTTTTCCAAAAACAAAAATTTACTCCTTTTTGTTAGACATAATGTTTCCCCCTTGTCTCAGATACCTCCAACCACAACTAGCATCACGTGATCAGGCCAGTGAAAAAGCACATGCAAGAAGAAAAAGAAGAAACACACTATGGTAGTAGTAATATATCCTTCTCTCAGCTACAACCACAAAAATCTAAAAATCTATGACAAACAAATAATAGTCAAAAATTCCTCTCAGAAAATATAATATCATCCTGAGAGTGGGAAGGCTACTGTTTTGCTTGGTTGACTTGTCAACTTGTTGATTAATGCAGGCTGATGGCAATGATGTATTTATCATCTCCCACTTGTGATCAGGTTGTTTTCACCTCACACCTTTCTCATTCCTGTACACATCCCTCAATATATACAGACTAGAAACTGTGCACTTAATATATTTTCCAGAAAGCTTAACAGGGTCGCCAGTTTTGGAATTCTCTTATATATTCCATATGTATTTACTATTATGTTTTATAGAGGTCAGTTACAAACTTCTCATCTGCCATATGGTCCACTGGAGTTATTGACTCACTGATCCCCAATCATTTTATTCTAATATAAAGTTTAATTTTTAAGACCACTTGGTATTTTTGATAATCTGGTTGTGAGCATTATGTCATTTAAATTTCAACTGATGTAATGTTTCCCTGCTTAAGCAATCTGTCATGCTTTTTAATTCAAAACAGTTATGTCAGTAATAACATGAATTCTCCCAAATTTTCTTTTGTGATGAAATTCCTTCACATTTACCTCTCAACAGCATACATAAAGAATTCTTCTTGATATTTTATCAGTTTATTTATATGCAACATATTGACAAGTGTCAATACTGCCCATTCCTTTGTTACATACAAACAGATGGAAATCAAAGACAAATCCTCCTCAATGTTCACAGATATGGCTCCATATGCCCACTCTTTTCTGTCAATTCGGATTTTACCAATATGTTCAGTTTTTGTTTATGTATTCTTCTTTCTGTACACCATACATATGTTTCTTCTTTCCTTCCACCTATCAGAATATGCATATACCTGCGATTAAAAGAAAATTAATTATATTTAATCACACCTAAAACCGTGAATAATCAAAAAACAGACATGTACACCTTTCCTGTCTTCATTAATCAATGACGACTTCTTTCTCCTCGTTAACTGTATACTACTAAAATCGATTTGTTCGGTGTTGTCTCCATTCATCGTGTTATTATATCTGTGTTAGTGTGAAAATAAAAAACACCTACTTACCACAAACGTTTTGTGCTTGTCCTTTAATTATACTTATGCAAACCCTCCTCTTCAGCTCGTTTTTAGTTCAGATACAAAAGAACTAAATGCTTCGGTATCCTAAGCACTTAGATATTTTCAACACATAAATTTCCTTACATGAATTCAGATCATCCAGTCAACTAGTTAATGAAGAGTGGTCACTTAGCATTTCAGAACTACACTTTGAATTCTCTATATTGGAAATATGGTAATCACAAAATGCATCTCACTGTGCATGTGTTAATTCCAATATAGTGTAGAGGATCGAATGATCAGAGTGATTAAGTTAGATGAAAGTATGAGTTTTACAGTAATGAAATAGGTTGAAATGTGAAGGAATGTTGGAAGCCAGAGGTCGTATGTGTGTTACATTCTATTGCATAGTTCAACGCTATGATACTGTGGCGTAGTTGGGTCGGCAGAGCGCAGAGTTCAGCAACACGAGGGAGAGCGCTGTGTCACCATCCAGTTCGCCACACGCCTGGCTATCAGCATCAAGGGCGGTAATCGGGTCAATTACGCCAGCCAAGCAGCACCAGAATATTCCACGAACCTACTGCAGAACAAGAACGGCCGACATCAGCTGCAGGAGGTTGTATTTAAGTACCAGCAGCCAGTTCATCAACACCGACCATCGTGGAGCACTGGAGTGACACAGATCCTGTGTCGCTTAGTGCCGCCACCAGTTCTGAGTCGTCACTGCCATTGGAGTCATCATAATAGTCACCATCATAGAAGGAACCGGAGTGATCCACTGCCGTAACTATCGTTGGACGCCATCAACCGCCGCCTGTCGTAGCAGCCAAAGCTTGGGGTGCATTGTGGGAACGTACTGTCTCCATTTTCCTGAGGCGTTGCCTCCAGAAACGTCATGACTGAAGTCAGGGCTAGGGACATCTAAGGTCATCAGTCCCCTGGTGATTTTACAGTAAATTACACAGTGCCGAGAGGGTCTGTCGACTGGTCAGCACTAAGGAGTAAGGTAGCACATCTGGAAGCAGAGGATACAGCATTAATGTAAAAACTGTTGACTGAATACGTGGAATTATTTAATCTGTCAGGGTCATTACCCACAACACCGTTTTTTGAGCACCAAATTCCTACTGAAAGTGAAGCACCCATCTACAAATGAACATATCGATTTCCAAGGCACTTACAGCCAATTATGTAAGAGTTTATAGATCAGCAATTCAGAGATGACATCATAGAACCTAGTTGTAGTCCCTGGTCTGCTCCTATTGTAATTGCAAGCAAAACATCACCGAATGGTGGCTAAGCATATCGTTTCTGTTGTGACTAACGTTTCCTCAAGCAGAAAATGTTGTCAGCAGATGCGTATCCTATGCCCAATGTAACAGAGACACTGGACAACTTGGGCTGGTGTCGCTACTTCACAATGCTGGATTTGCGTAGTGGTTACCGCAAGTTGGAGGTACCACCAGGGGACCAACCGAAAACTGCGTTCTCAACGCCCACTGGGCATTTTTAATTTCGTTTACATCTTATAGACTCAAAAACGCACTGGCAAAAGCTCAGCATTTCTTGGATAGTGTGTTATGCGGCTTAAAAACAAAACAGTAGTAACGGGGTACGCTGGGTGCACTAGAGGATTATTTACTGAGCAAACTCAACCTACCCAGAAAATAAGATATAAAAAAATTAAATCAATAAAAAATTATTCAAGCAATGAACTCCAGTTCATGAAATTCGTTAACATTATTTTTAGTTTTCTTCATTCCTTCATACTTTAGTTTAATATAACTATCTTCAAAAAATTGGAAGTCCCAGTTGTTGTTGTTGTGCTCTTCAGTCCAGAGACTGGTTTGATGCAGCTCTCCATGCTACTCTATCCTGTGCAAGCTTCTTCATCTCCCAGTACCTACCGCAACCTACATCCTTCTGAATCTGTTTAGTGTATTCATCTCTTGGTCTCCCTCTACGATTTTTACCCTTCATGCCGCCCTCCAATACTAAACTGGTGATCCCTTGATCACTCAGAATATTTCCTACCAACCGATGCCTTCTTCTAGTCAAGTTGTACCACAAATTTCTCTTCTCCTCAATTATTTTCAATGCCTCCTCATTAGTTATGTGATCTTCCCATCTAATCTTCAGCATTCTTCTGCAGCACCACATTTCGAAAGCTTCTATTCTCTTCTTGTCTAAACTACACTCCTGGAAATGGAAAAAAGAACACATTGACACCGGTGTGTCAGACCCACCATACTTGCTCCGGACACTGCGAGAGGGCTGTACAAGCAATGATCACACGCACGGCACAGCGGACACACCAGGAACCGCGGTGTTGGCCGTCGAATGGCGCTAGCTGCGCAGCATTTGTGCACCGCCGCCGGCAGTGTCAGCCAGTTTGCCGTGGCATACGGAGCTCCATCGCAGTCTTTAACACTGGTAGCATGCCGCGACAGCGTGGACGTGAACCGTATGTGCAGTTGACGGACTTTGAGCGAGGGCGTATAGTGGGCATGCGGGAGGCCGGGTGGACGTACCGCCGAATTGCTCAACACGTGGGGCGTGAGGTCTCCACAGTACATCGATGTTGTCGCCAGTGGTCGGCGGAAGGTGCACGTGCCCGTCGACCTGGGACCGGACCGCAGCGACGCACGGATGCACGCCAAGACCGTAGGATCCTACGCAGTGCTGTAGGGGACCGCACCGCCACTTCCCAGCAAATTAGGGACACTGTTGCTCCTGGGGTATTGGCGAGGACCATTCGCAACCGTCTCCATGAAGCTGGGCTACGGTCCCGCACACCGTTAAGCCGTCTTCCGCTCACGCCCCAACATCGTGCAGCCCGCCTCCAGTGGTGTCGCGACAGGCGTGAATGGAGGGACGAATGGAGACGTGTCGTCTTCAGCGATGAGAGTCGCTTCTGCCTCGGTGCCAATGATGGTCGTATGCGTGTTTGGCGCCGTGCAGGTGAGCGGCACAATCAGGACTGCATACGACCGAGGCACACAGGGCCAACACCCGGCATCATGGTGTGGGGAGCGATCTCCTACACTGGCTGTACACCACTGGTGATCGTCGAGGGGACACTGAATAGTGCACGGTACATCCAAACCGTCATCGAACCCATCGTTCTACCATTCCTAGACCAGCAAGGGAACTTGCTGTTCCAACAGGACAATGCACGTCCGCATATATCCCGTGCCACCCAACGTGCTCTAGAAGGTGTAAGTCAACTACCCTGGCCAGCAAGATCTCCGGATCTGTCCCCCATTGGGCATGTTTGGGACTGGATGAAGCGTCGTCTCACGCGGTCTGCACGTCCAGCACGAACGCTGGTCCAACTGAGGCGCCAGGTGGAAATGGCATGGCAAGCCGTTCCACAGGACTACATCCAGCATCTCTACGATCGTCTCCATGGGAGAATAGCAGCCTGCATTGCTGCGAAAGGTGGATATACACTGTACTAGTGCCGACATTGTGCATGCTCTGTTGCCTGTGTCTATGTGCCTGTGGTTCTGTCAGTGTGATCATGTGATGTATCTGACCTCAGGAATGTGTCAATAAAGTTTCCCCTTCCTGGGACAATGAATTCACGGTGTTCTTATTTCAATTTCCAGGAGTGTATTTATCGTCCAATTTTCACTTCCATACATGGCTACATACCATACAAATACTTTCAGAAACAACTTCCTGACACTTAAATCTATATTCGGTGTTAACAAATGGTTCAAATGGCTCTGAGCACTATGGGACTTAACTTCTGAGGTCATCAGTCCCCTATAACTTAGAACTACGTAAACCTAACTAACCTAAGGACATCACACACATCCATGCCCGAGGCAGGATTCGAACCTGCGACCTTAGCGTCGCGCGGTTCTAGACTGTAGCGCCTAGAACCGCTCGGCCACTCCGGCCGGATCGGTTTTAACAAATTTCTCTTCTTCAGAAACGCTTTCCTTGCCATTGCCAGTCTACATTTGATATCCTCTCTGCTTCGACTATCGTTAGTTATTTTGCTCTCCAAATAGCAAAACTCATTTACTACTTTAAGCGTCTTATTTACTTATCTAATTCCCACAGTATCACCCGATTTAATTCGACTACATTCCATTATCGTCGTTTTCCTTTTGTTGATATTCATCTTATATCCTCCTTTCAAGACACTATCCATTCCACCCAACTGCTCTTGCAGGTCTTATGCTGTCTCTGACAGAATTAAAGTGTCATCGGCAAACCTCAAAGTTTTGATTTCTCATTCATCGATTTTAATTCCTACTCCGAATTTTTCTTTTGTTTCCTTTACTGCTTGATCAACATACAGATTGAACAACATCAGGGATAGGCTACAACCCTGTCTCACGCCCTTCCCAACCACTGCTTCCCTTTCATGCCCCTCGACTCTTATAACTGCCATCTGGTTTCTGTACACATTGTAAATAGCTTTTGGCTCCCTGTATTTTACCCTTGCCACTTTCAGAATTTGAAAGAGAGTATTCCAGTCAACATTGTCAAAAGCTTTCTCTAAGCCTACAAATGCTAGAAAGGTAGGTTTGCCTTTCCTTAATCTATTTTCTAAGATAAATCGTAGGGTCGGTATTGCCTCCCATGCTCCAACATTTCTACAGAATCTAAACTGATCTTCCCCAAGGTCGGCTTATAACAGTTTTTACATTCGTCTGTAAATGATTCATGTTAGTATTTTGTAGCTGTCGCTTATTAAACTGATAGTTCGGTAATTTTCACATCCTTCACTACCTGATTTCTTCTGGATTGGGATTAATATATTCTTCTTGAGGTCTGAGGATAGTTCGCCAGTCAGATACATCTTGCTCACCAGACGGTGTTTTGTCAGGACTGCCTCTCCCAAGGCTATCAGTAGTTCTAATGGAATGTTGTCTACTCCCGGTGCCTTGTTTCGACTTAGGTCTTTCACTGCTCTGTCAAACTCTTCACGTAATATCATATCTCCGATTTCTTCTTCATCTACATCCTCTTCAAGAACATCGCTCTTGTATAGACCCACTATATACTCTTTCCACCTTTCTGATTTCCCTTATTTGCTTTGAACTGGGTTTCCACCTGTTACGTATTATTTTATTAAACCTGTCTGGCAAAATAATTTTAAATTTATTGTCAAGCTCCATACAAATTTTCTCCCCATATCTAGTTTTTAAATGATCTCAATCAGTAATGTAATATAGTTCATTTACTTCTAGCTCACTAATCTTTTTAAACAAATAAGAATTGCTTGCATTATTTAGCTTCATCAGTAGAATATACATTTATATAGAATTAAAATATAGTAGATAAATTAAAACTCTGCAACACCTTCAATTGCCATGACAGTGGCGACTAAAATTGTACAGCAATTTGTTAATTTTTCACGTTTGACACTCGTCGACCCTGTAATTACATACTTAATAAAAGACAACATTTTTTATGTGGTAAATCTTTACCACCTGCAACTCATAAAATTGAATTTTTGTGTTCAGCACGAATGATGCCCCTCTGAGAAATTCCTTAAGAGTGTGTCATTGTAGATTACAATTTCTTTATCATGAAGTGTGTATTGTACAGCAAACTCGTAAAGTAGATCAGAAATACAGAGTAAAAGTATTAGTGATAGGAAGAAAATTAAGACTGTTAATATTTTATCTATACAACTATCTATACCACAGTAGCAAGAAAGCGGATTCATTTACTAAGGAATAATTTTAATTAATCTAATGAAAACTTGTCTCAAAAAATAGAAGTATTGGAGAAGTGAAAAAAATGGGAAGTGAAACAGTCAATTGATAACTTTCATTCACATAAATATATGAAGGATAAACATTAATATATGTGAAAAGAATGTTATAAAATTCTTAGAAAAAATACACATAATAACAATAAAAAAGAACATGTTGAACAGCTTATACCTAATTATAAGAATCCTTTGGAAAATTTAAGGACATGAAAGATTTTCTTTTTTTTTTACATTCAAAAGGAGTTAAATGGAGAACAACAAAGTGAAGCACATTGTAAAAAATGTATTGCTTGTCAATAAATTAAAGCTTATAGTTCTATTTACTTAAGTCATACATCTAGGGACAAGTTGTAAGTAGATGCAACATTTGTCAACTAGAAGATGTGTGATAAAAGAAAATATTGTGTACTTGTGGAAAAGAAATAGTTAAAAGTGCTCTCAATAAACATTTAAGGACAAATAGACACACCAAAATAACTGAAAACTAAAACTCTCATTTTTCGCTAACCTAATGTTTTCTGTCCTTAAAGAAATGGGAGCCTCTCTGAGAGAGTTTACAGTCACTCAACTCTATGATTATTGCAGAAAGAAAAATTTACGAGTATACAGGAGATTTAGAAAAAATGATTTAATTAATTTAATTGTTTCGAATAAAAAATCTCTTCCTACAAGAACTCTCGATAATTTGAAAGTAAGTGAACTCAAAGCTAGAGCAAAAATAAATTGGGTATTATTGGATACAGTAAATTAAAGATATCAGAGTTAGTTAATGCTATTGGGTTAGAGGAGTTTCAATTTCAATCAGAATTATTTGAAAAGACTAGGTCAAGGCCAAAACGAGTACCTAATATAAATTACTCTCACAGATTTGATGATGATAGTATTCAAAAAGCTCGACCACCAAGAGAGGAAAAATGGTGTGGCTAGATCATATTTATCCATTCAGTAGCAAACTATTTGAGCAAGAAAAAGAGCCTGAGCCATCTAAAAAGCATTTATTTGAGATAAAAGAAATTAGATCAGGATTTAATGAAAAATTTATTGGTTGGTCTGTTGACTACCAAATCGTTTTTAATAACGTCAGTACTTCCAAACTCAGTACTGTCAGTGATAAAACAGATTATATAACGAAAGCACTAAAAATTATGTGGTAGAAGTAGCATAAAAGAGAACTAATTTCAAGAAAGGAGATAAGTTGCAAATAACAACCAACAATCCAAAAACGTTTCATCCAATTTCTGCAGGATATAAAGCACCAGATAATGCTTTAGAATCTGTTCAAGTTTGTGCAACAAAATGGGAGATATCTTAATATCTGATGAGACTATTGATATAGCAGATACCTCATTTAATATTCAGATGATAGCATTTCCTAGAGGAGGCTGAGGCAAAAAAATAATAATTCTAGCTGAAGTCTAAAAGACTAAAAGATGAATCACAAGAATTAATAACAATGATGATTTGTGTTGTCCTGGATCGGTAATTTTGGAATTAATATACCATACAAATAACATTTTGAGGAGTGAACTAACTACAAATGAGATTAAGAAAATCAGAGTAGGAGATAAATACAAATTACAAAAAGAGCTAACTGACATATTATGTAATCAGTTGCGTGAATACAATGGAGAAGGGTTCACTCTAGAACATATTAAAAATCTTGAAAAAGTGTTGGATATCCAAATAAATGTTGTATGTGCTGAGGATTTCAATTCAGTTATCTCTAGTGAACCTGAGACGTAAATAAACATTTACCTGTACAAAGATCACATCCACTTTCATGTAATTAACGGTATGGCTGCTTCCCTAGGATTGGTATATTTCTGTAATATATGTGGGTAGGCTTACTGGTAGTTCAGAGCTCCAACGTCAGGCGCGTAATGGGCCCCTTAGGGATATGGCTGCAAGGGAGGGAAAGAAAACCAATGTGTACTCCGTGTGCACACCGGGAGGAGTCATTCCAGATAAGGAAAGGGTCCTTCCAGATGCCATGAAGGGTACAGGGTGCACCCATCTGCAGGTGGTCGCTCATGTCAGCACCAATGATGTGTGTCGCTATGGATCGGAAGAAATCCTCTCTGGCTTCTGGCGGCTATCTGATTTGGTGCAGACTGCCAGTCTCGCTAGCAGGATGAAAGCAGAGTTTACCATCGACAGGACTGACTGCGGACCTTTTGTACAGAGCCGAGTGGAGGGTCTGAATCAGAGGCTAAGACGGTTCTGCGACCGTGTGAGCTGCAGATTCCTCGACTTGCGCCATAAGGTGGTGGGGTTTCGGGTTCCGCTGGATAGGTCAGGAGTCCACTACACACAGGAGGCGCCTCAGAAAGTGGAACCGCCTCATAGCGTGCGGGGCAAAGTCAGGACATGCGGGGACCAAGCAGTAATCGGTATTGTAATTGTAAACTGTCGAAGCTGTGTTGGTAAAGTACCTGAACTTCAAGCGCTGATAGAAAGCACCGAAGCTGAAATCGTTATAGGTATGGAAAGCTGGCTGAAGCCAGAGATAAATTCTGACGAAAGTTTTACAAAGGCACAGACGGTGTTTAGAAAGGATAGAGTGTATGCAACCGGTGGTGGCGTGTTTGTCGCTGTCAGTAGTAGTTTATCCTGTAGTGAAACAGAAGTGGAATTATTATGGGTGGAGGTTACACTCAACAACCGAGCTAGGTTAATAATTGACTCCTTTTACCGACTTCCCGACTCAGCAGCATTAGTGGCAGAGCAACTGAGAGAAAATCTGAAATACATTTCACATTAATTCCTTCAGCATGTTATAGTCTTACGTGAAGATTTCAATTTACCAGATATAGACTGGGACACAGATGTTTAGGATGGGTGGTAGCGACAGAGCATCGAGTGACATTATACTGAGTGCACTATCCGAAAATTACCTCGAGCAATTAAACAGAGAACCGACTCGTGGAGATAACATCTTGGACCTACTGATAACAAACAGACTCGAACTTTTCGACTCTGTAAGCGCAGAACAGGACTCTGTGCTCATAAGGCTGTTGCAGCATCCCTGAATATGGAAGTAAATAGGAATATAAAAAAAGGGAGGAAGGTTTATCTGTTTAGCAAGAGTAATAGAAGGCAGATTTCAGACTACCTAACAGATCAAAACGAAAATTTCTGTTTCGACACTGACAATGTTGAGTGTTTATGGAAAAAGTTCATCGCAATCGTAAAATGCGTTTTAGACAGGTTCGTGCCGAGTAAAACTGTGAGGGATGGGAAAAACCCGCCGTGGTTCAATAACAAAATTAGGAAACTACTGCGAAAGCAAAGAGAGCTTCACTGCAAATTTAAACGCAGCCAAAACCTCTGAGACAAACAGAAGCTAAACGATGTCAAAGTTAGCGTAAGAAGGGCTATGCGTGAAGCGTTCAGTGAATTCGAATGTAAAATTTTATGTACCGACTTGAGAGAAAATCCCAGGAAGTTCTGGTCTCACGTTAAATCAGTAAGTGGATCGAAACAACATTGAAACAGAGGATGACATGCGTAAAGCTGAAATACTAAACACCTTTTTCCATAGCTGATTCACAGAGGAAGACCGCATTGCAGTTCCTTCTCTAAATCCTCGCACAAACGAAAAAATGGCTGACATCGAATTAAGTGTCCAAGGAATAGAAAAGCAACTGAAATCACTCAACAGAAGGAAGTCCACTGGACCTGATGGGATACCAATTCAATTCTACACAGAATACGCGAAAGAACTTGCCCCCCTTCTAACAGCGGTGTACCACAAACCTGTAGAGGAACGGAAGGTTCCAAATGATTGGAAAAGAACACAGGTAATTCCAATTTTCAAGAAGAGTCGTCGAGCAGATGCGCAAAACTATAGGACTACATCTCTGACATCGATCTGTTGTAGAATTTTAGAACATGTTTTTCGGAAACCCAGAATCTACTCTGTAGGAAGCAACATGGGTTCCGGAAACAGCGATCGTGTGAGATCCAACTCGCTTTATTTGTTCATGAGACCCAGAAAATATTACATACAGGCTCCCAGGTAGATGCCACTTTCCTTGACTTCCGGAAGGCGTTCGATTCAGTTCCGCACTGTCGCCTGATAAACAAAGTAAGAGTCTACGGAATATCAGACCAGCTGTGTAGCTGGATTAAAGAGTTTTTAGCAAACAGAACACAGCATGTTCTCAATGGAGAGACGTCTACAGACGTTAAAGTAACCTCTGGCGTGCCACAGGGGAGTGTTAAGGGACCATTGATTTTCATAATATATATAAATGACCTAGTAGGTAGTGTCAGAAGTTCCATGCGGCTTTTCGCGTATGATGGTGTAGTATGCAGAGAAGTTGCACCATTAGAAAATTGTAGCGAAATGCAGGAAGATCTGCAGCTGATAGGGACTTGCTGCAGGGAGTGATGACTGGCCTTTGACATAGACAAATGTAATGTATTGCGAATACATAGAAGGATCCTTTATTGTATGATTATATGATAGTGGAACAAACACTGGTAGCAGTTACTTCTGTAAAATATCTGGGAGTATGCATATGGAACGATATGAAGTGGAATGATCGTATAAAATTAATTGTTGGTAAGGCGGGTGCCAGGTTGAGATTCATTGGGAGAGTCCTTAGAAAATGTAGTCCATCAACAAAGGAGGTGGCTTACAAAACACTCGTTCGACCTATACTTGAGTATTGCTCATCAGTGTGGGATCCATACCAGGTCGGGTTGACAGAGGAGATAGAGAAGATCCAAAGAAGAGCGGCGCGTTTCGTCACAGGGTTATTTGGTAAACATGATAGGTTTACAGATATGTGGGAGACTCTGCAAGAGAGGCGCTCTGCATCGCGGTGTAGCTTGCTGTCCAGGTTTCGAGAGGGTGCGTTTCTGGATGAGGTATCGAATATATTGCTACCCCCTACTTATACCTCCCGAGGAGATTACGAATGTAAAATCACAGAGATTCAAGCGCGCACGGAGGCTTTCCGGCAGTCGTTCTTCCCGCGAACCATACACAACTGGAACAGGAAAGGGAGGTAATGACAGTGGCACGTAAAGTGCCCTCTACCACACACCGTTGGGTGGCTTGCGGAATATAAATGTAGATGTACATGTAGAAAATAGAGAGAAAAGCCTGTATACTATGCAATGGTCCAGAATATGATACTATGGAAAGCAAAATATACCGTGAAAAGTGCAACAGATACTGCTATAATGAAGAATGCTTAAACAATCACCAAGAAGTTTGTAATACAGCTTATAAATGTGAAGGATGCAAAAACATTTGTTTTAGATCTAAAGAACGTAAATGTGGCTTTGAACTTTGCAGTAATTGCAAACAAGCAGTTAAAGTTACAAAAGTTACATGGAATACAAATTGTAAAAAGAAGGCATCTGTGAAAGAAAATTTGCTGAGGATTTTATAATGCAAGGTTGCCCAAATTCTATTGAAGACGGTTGGTATATTAATCGAGAATTCAAAGATTTTTTATGTTTACCAGTGCTCCAAATGCAACAAAATAGTTGCAGCTAAAGAGTTTAAATGTTGTGAAAAAGGCTTCCCTAGGAGAGTGAATTTGACCTATACTGAGAGAAACATGTGGTTTGACTATGAAGCAAATCAAGAAACTGGAACACATATTCCAAATCTCATAATTTTTCACAATTTTAATGGAGGTACTGTTTATAAATTTAAGACAAATCATGAATTCTGTCGTTGGATGATATCTGAAAACAAAAAGAAAAAAAAAAACAAAAAAAACAGTTATCACGCATTCACAGCAAACTATGCGACAGGTTACAATTCCTAAGTCATTTTGAAGTACTATGTTGAAAATACAATAAAGCCATTTACCATCTACACAGGAAGTAAATTGATGTAATTGGAGACCCAACAGTTAGCCCAAAAAATTATAGATAGTAGTAACTATGTCCAAGGGCCACTCAGTAGCTTTCCAAAAACTTTTGATTTGAAACAATTGAAAAGGGGATACTTCCCTCATTTGTTGCATACACAAGAAAATGAAAATTACATAGGACCTATTCCAGATGCTCAATATTATTGTGTTGACACTATGAGGCCAAAAGTTGGAGAAGCATTTATCAAATAGCATAGTCCCTGATTTAAGGAAAGCTATGTGTTCAATACGAAGAAAGAAATTAGCGAGTACTGTAATTCTGATGTAGATATTTTGAGAAGAGGGTGTTTGGAATTATGGAAACAATTTCTAGAGATATCTAATATTGATCCATTCTGTTATTTAAACATCGCTGGAGTTTGTGTGGCTATTAACAGAACTAAATATTTACCTGAAAATACAATTACTCTATTGGATAAAGAAGACAAAGAGAATTATCCTAACGAATCCATAGCTTGGATCGAAACAGTTACCAAAAATTGTTGAATCATTGAATCCAAGAGATGCTTTTCATGATGCCTGAACAAATGCAACATAATTAAGAGTTAAAGCTGATGGTGTTAGCACAAAAATAAGACATGATGATGTATGCAGCCTTTATCCAGCTATGAAATATGATTATTATCCTGAGCAACATGAAAGAAAATTTTATAGGCCAACATAATTACTAAAAACGATATGGATTTATAAAATGCAAAGTATTGCCTGTACGTATACAAATCGATAAAAATGAAAAACTGCTGTTTCCTTCGTGTCAAGTGGGCAGAAGGACAAATAAGTAAATGGAATTACAGCGATCAAGAAAGTTTT
The DNA here is from genome assembly GCF_023864275.1 of Schistocerca cancellata. NCBI lineage: Eukaryota > Metazoa > Arthropoda > Insecta > Orthoptera > Acrididae > Schistocerca > Schistocerca cancellata. Next base: position 154,632,287 of record NC_064636.1, read on the forward strand.
ATTGGAACTTGGGTAACAAATTAAGAAATACTGGCTGTAGAAATGGGGTATAAGATTTTAGGTGCCTGTGAAATATGATATTTTAGAGATAAAAGTGACATGTTTCTTAAAAATTTTGTGAAAGATTTTCTAAAAATACAACTCAAAAGAAGTCTGCATAATTTTGAAAGTGACAAAGAGTATACCAAAACAGTTAAAGAGAAATTGGATATTAACTTGGGTTGTGATAGAATAAAGGAAAATCCTGGAATGCAAGCTGTACCTAAAACATGTCTTAATTCATTATGGGTAAAATTTGGGCAAAGACAAAACATAAGGAAAACAGAGTATGTCACAGATTTACAGCAATAATTATGAGATACTACTGGATGATCGACTACATAATTTGGATATCAATTTCATTACTGAGCACAAGGTACAAAGGAGGTACAATTTCAAGGGTTATTATGTGGTAAACAATGCAGCTACAAACATCTTCATTGTTGCATTCACTATATCAAATGCAAAGCTTAAATTGTATGATAGGTTAAATAAACTAGGATGAAATGTTATATATTCTGACACTGATTCTGTAGTACACAGTTGATGATGGCAAAGTCAATTTGGAGAAAGGTTGTATGTTGGGTGAATGGAAAGATGAGTTTGCAGATAATAAAAGGATTACAAATTGAGCTTTGACTGGAGCAAAGAGTTATTATTATGATTAAAACGATGAAAGTTCTATGTTGAAAGTGAAATGATTCACATTAAATTACCAGAAATTTAAAAGTTGAATGGCCAGTCTATGATAAGGCTAAAAGAGAGTGAAGTGAAAGAAAAGATGCAGTTAGAGTACAATCAGATAGCTAGAGATGAGTGGGTGTAGAAAATTAAATTACAGTGCCTTATGGATATTAAAAACTGAATAATGTATCTATATCTTCTAATGTGAAGGAAAAATTTATACCACATTCCTGATACAGAGTAAATTAGTTAGTTGCCTTCTGTTGTATTCTCTGATATCTAACTTGCTGGTTATAGAGTGAAAAACCTTAAAAGAATGAGTATACATTAATGTAATTTTTTTTATTTTTTTTTGTTAAATTATTTATAGGTAAATTACAATTTGTTATTACATTTATAGTCATGAAAAAGGTAGAATCTGAGTTTTCTGTTTCCTTCTTCATATTTCTATATCTCTTATTTTTACGTCATCATGGTTACACGTTCTCAAATGGTCTATAGTTAAAGATCGTTTAAAATATTCGTTGCAAATAATAGATTCAATTTGTCTCCCTTGCAGTTTATTATGTGTATCGACAAAAATGTCAAATTCAAATTCATCCCATACATTAGTTGTATTTAAAAAATTAAAATTTTAAAAGATATTAAAATATTATTCTATATAAATGGAGCTGATTCCATCGACATCAAATACATCTACTACTGTTGTCTCTGCTCCAGAATCATCTATCATGAATATATTTGAATTTATTAACCACAATCAGCTAAATTTGTACTCTTGGTTTAAAGATATTTGGGTTCAGTTATTTGAAGGAAAGAATGTATTGATTACAGATGATTAAAATAATATTCCATATACAGAGATAAAACACAGTAATCCAACTGCTTTAGAGTACAAATCTATTGAGAAAAAAATGAATAAATTGAAACCAAATAATTTTGTTCAAAAGAAATGGCTTTTATTAACATTTAAAAATGTGAAAGAATCTGTAATGAACTGTAGAAGAAATATTTGTTGATACACAGCATCTGTTAAAGAACAACAACAAAAGAGATAGAGCTGGAAGAAAAGGAAAAAGAATGCCTTCACTTAATAGATGGAATATCTGATGTAGTAGAGATGAAAAAAGAGCAAATTATTTACACTACCAGATCTAAGCAATATGCCAAGAAAAACTATTTCAAAGTTCCAGAATGAGATTTTCACTCTGCAGCGGAGTGTGCACTCATGTGAAACTTCCTGGCAGATTTTAACTGTGTACCAGACTGAGACTCGAACTCGGAACTTCTCCCTTATTTCAAAGTTGTTGGTGTATTATCTGAAAATAATCGTTCAGGAAGATTATCCAGTTATAAAGTGCAAGACCTGAAGACGATAAAATATTTTGTCAGAAAATACAAATGTACAGATTACAAATTAGTAGAGAATATGGTTAACATTTATTTTGGTGTACACAGGGTAGACAAAAGAAAAGAAATTTACAACAATGTGTCTTATGTTGTTGAGAAATCATGTGGCCAATCAAATGATATTGTTGATGAAATAAATGAGAAGAGAAAAAATATTTATGAAGAAATTTCGAATATGTCTGCTATATAATTTTAGCTTATCAAATATATATTTTTATTCTATATAAATGGAGTCGATTTTAGACCTTGTTAATAACAAGCTTGCATACAATGGTAAGCAGGCATCCATGATTATTTATGAAAAAATAATCCATGGTTTAAAGGAAAAGAAAATGCTGAAATTTTTGAATATGGCAATCCCCAACAACCCATCACAATAAATGTTGGTGAATATCATCATATTCATTAGAAAATTTACTAAATCAAGGAGTGCTTTTCAATAGCACACCTTTTAATATGCAGCCAAACACAATATTCAATAATGAATTTGACCTTTATTCTCTTACTTTATCTTGTAGAAAAGAAGAAGCAAACAAATTGAACATTGGATTGCTCATGAGGTTTTACCATCAATTAGGAAAAAATGGTCAATATAAACAACAAAATGAAATTAATTATTTAAAAATAAAGTTGAAAGTATGAGAAATATGTTAAATATTGCCAGAGACATAATTCAAGAGAAAAATGAAATTATTGACAATCATGGCACTCCTCTAACCGTTAATCGAGACAAATACAGTAAATTTCTTTTAATCAACAAAAACTTATGCATGAATATCTGTATTATGTTATAAGAACTCAAAATTGTTCTGTAAATTCTAGAATGAATGAATTACAAGCATATTATCCAGAAACAGAAATAACTTTCAGAATCACAAAGCCAAACTTAATAAATTTATGTAATTAGTGAACAAAAGATTACTGGTAATTTCTGATGGAAATAATTTTGATACGAGTTTAAATGAAGATATTCTTATAAGAGAAATAATGAGCACTAAAATTGAGCATTAAATAATTACTTTATTTTTATCAATTCAACTGCTGTTTGAATTATCAAATCCTAACCATTTAACATATACTTTATCTCCTTTTGTCTCAAAAATTCTTCAACATTATATACATCTGGATATTTCGTTCTCTGTAGCTCTTGTTCACAAAAACTTCTTTCAATACCTTTCAATTTGTGTTTGACTGGAATAGAATGAATAACAGATTCAAATTCAAAAATTTTTGTTGACCAGTTGGCTATGTATCCTTTTTCAAAAAGTCCTTTAAGGATACAGGGTACTTTTCTGGCTCAATCTTATTTAAATTTTTGTTGACCAGTTGGCTGTGTATCCTTTTTTAAAAAGTCCTTTAAGGGTACAGGGTACATTTCTGGCTCAATATTATGTAAAAATCAACACCCATTTCTTTCAGGCACTATTCATAATCTATATGTTTTACAGATTTGTTGTTGATATCAGGTAATGGAGCATACTTTCTAAACAAATTAGAAGTATTCTGATGTAATTCTTCATGTTTTCCTGGTGATCTGTTGACATCTTGGATACTCTGGAATCCAACCGGATATCTCGCACGATATTTCAACAGTGTGCCTCGCTGTCTTCTGCAGTCGCGGATGTTCCGACTGCCGTCCGCGCCCGTTTTGGCCGCCCTCAACGGTAGTGGTCGCCATCTTAGGTGTGTCAGACGTGATCTGAGATGTTGGGTACTCTGTCTCATGACCTTACTATGATTTCCACTTCTGTTTCGTGCTGGGCACTACATAATAATGTGTTCCGTCTGCGGTCCGCGCCCGCCAGACGTGGCTACATTGGCCCTCTCTGGCGCCGGTGTTCCGACCACGCCCAGCCTGGCCGTCTTCTGAAGTCGAGTTCATGATCTGGTGTGTGTCAAATCTGGTCTCTAATGTCCGAGTCCTTGTCTCACGGCTGTTCTCTCGGTATCCACTTCTATTTCTTGTAGAATCTTGTAGTGTCCTGCGTTGAGTTTTCCCAAGCCGCCTGCTTCACGTCTGCTGTGCAGCGAGCTACCTTAATTTAAGTATTAACTGTATTTTTCTTACTTGTCACTTCTTCTTCCGTGTGTATTTGCTTTTAGGAAGCTTTAATTTTCGAGTGCTCTTAATAGTGTTCCATAGATTTCGTGTTTGTTTTGAATACAGTCAGAGAGAGTCCTTTTAGTCAGCCATAGTGCCAGTAGTGTCAGTGAGGTCGTAACTGCCGCCTGCTTCACGTCTGCTGTGCAGCGAGCTACCTTAATTTAAGTATTAACTGTATTTTTCTTATTTGTCACTTCTTCTTCCGTGTGTATTTGCTTTTAGGAAGCTTTATTTTTCGAGTGCTCTTAATAGTGTTCCATAGATTTCGTGTTTGTTTTGAATACAGTAAGAGAGAGTCCCTGTAGTCAACCATAGTGCCAGTAGTGCTAGAGTTTGTTTTCAATACAGTCCAGAGACAGGTAGTGCTATTTTCATTGTTTTCTACAAGAAGGGGCTAGCAACCACAGTTTAGTGAATAAGCAGCCTCCTTTAGTGAATTAGCAGTCTAGTTAAAGGTTGATTAACTCCCTTCAGTAAATTGTTTCCTTAGGATGGATAGGATGTGTGACTGCTGTGTACGGACGCAGGAGGAGCTGGCCACTGTTCGCGAACAGCTGAGCGTGTTGATGGCCGCGGTCAGCCGTCTTCAGGCTGCTGCCTCGGAGTGTAGCGGCAGTGGGGAGTCTGGTGCGTTGCAAGGTACACCCCAGGTGTTACATGCTTCACCCACTGTCCCTGCTGTCGAGACATCTTCGCGGGTACCGGGCGCGGTTGGGCCACCCTCTCCCCAAGGGGAGAGGCGGGTTCAGCGGCGTTCGCGGCGCACGAGGCGGAAGGTCAATGTGGAGGCTGGCCGTGTGGCATCGCCCGCTCTGCCTGTGAGGGGACATGTGGCTGCTCCTTCAGCAAGGTCCGAGCAGGCACACGGGGGGAGGGGTTTATTAGTTATTGGGAGCTCCAACGTTAGGCGGGTGATGGAGCCCCTTAGGGAAATAGCGAGAAGGTCGGGGAAGAAGGCCAGTGTTCACTCTGTCTGCTTGCCGGGGGGTCTCATCCGAGATGTGGAGGAGGCCCTACCGGCGGCGATAGAGAGCACTGGGTGCACCCGACTGCAAATTGTTGCTCATATCGGCACCAATGACTCCTGCCGTCTGGGTTCAGAGGTCATCCTCAGTTCGTACAGGCGGTTGGCGGAATTGGTGAAGGCGGAAAGCCTCGCTCGCGGGGTGGAATCAGAGCTAACTATTTGCAGTATCGTTCCCAGAACCGATCGCGGTCCTCTGGTTTGGAGCCGAGTGGAAGGCTTAAACCAGAGGCTCAGACGATTCTGCGGAGATCTGGGGTGCAAATTTCTCGACCTCCGCTATCGGGTGGAGGAATGTAGGGTCCCCCTGAATAGGTCAGGCGTGCACTACACGCCGGAAGCGGCTACAAGGGTAGCGGAGTACGTGTGGAGTGCACATGGGGGTTTTTTAGGTTAGAGAATCCCCTCCCTAGGCCCGACAAGACGCCTCCTGAGACGCGGCAAGATAGGAGTAGGCAAAATGCAACAGGGAATAACAATATTAATGTGCTAATAGTAAACTGCAGGAGCGTCTATAGAAAGGTCCCAGAACTGCTCTCATTAATAAACGATCACAACGCCCATATAGTACTAGGGACTGAAAGTTGGCTGAAACCAGACGTAAGCAGTAACGAAATCCTAAACTCAGATTGGAATGTATACCGCAGAGACAGGCTGAACAGTGAAGGGGGAGGCGTGCTTATAGCGGTAAGAAGTGCAATAGTATCGAAGGAAATTGACGGAGATCCGAAATGTGAAATGATTTGGGTGAAGGTCGCGGTTAAAGCAGGCTCAGACATGGTGATTGGATGTCACTATAGGCCCTCTGGCTCAGCAGCTGTTGTGGCTGAGCACCTGAAGGATAATTTGGAAAATATTTCGAGTAGATTTCCCCACCATGTTATAGTTCTGGGTGGAGATTTTAATTTGCCGGATATAGACTGGGAGACTCAGACGTTCATAACGGGTGGCAGGGACAAAGAATCCAGTGAAATTTTTTTAAGTGCTTTATCTGAAAACTACCTTGAGCAGTTAAACAGAGAACCGACTCGTGGCGATAACATATTAGACCTTCTGGTGACAAACAGACCCGAACTATTTGAAGAAGTTAACGCAGAACAGGGAATCAGTGATCATAAAGCGGTTACGGCATCGATGATTTCAGCCGTAAACAGGAATATTAAAAAGGGTAGGAAGATTTTTCTGTTTAGAAAAAGTGACAAAAAGCAGATTTCAGAGTACCTGTTGGCTCAACACAAAAGTTTTGTCTCAAGTACTGATAGTGTTGAGGATCAGTGGACAAAGTTCAAAACCATCGTACAATATGCGTTAGATGAGTATGTGCCAAGCAAGATTGTAAGAGATGGAAAAGAGCCACCGTGGTTCAACAACCGAGTTAGAAAACTGCTGCGGAAGCAAAGGGAACTTCACAGCAAACATAAACATAGCCAAAGCCTTGCAGACAAACAAAAATTACGCGAAGCGAATTGTAGTGTGAAGAGAGCTATGCGAGAGGCGTTCAATGAATTCGAAAGTAAAGTTCTATGTACTGACTTGGCAGAAAATCCTAAGAAATTTTGGTCTTATGTCAAAGCGGTAGGTGGATCAAAACAAAATGTCCAGACACTCTGTGACCAAAATGGTACTGAAACAGAGGATGACAGACTAAAGGCCGAGATACTAAATGTCTTTTTCCAAAGTTGTTTCACAGAGGAAGATTGCACTGTAGTTCCTTCTCTAGATTGTCGCACAGATGACAAAATGGTAGATATCGAAATAGACGACAGAGGGATAGAGAAACAATTAAAATCGCTCAAAAGAGGAAAGGCCTCTGGACCTGATGGGATACCAGTTCAATTTTACACAGAGTACGCGAAGGAACTTGCCCCCCTTCTTGCAGCGGTGTACCGTAGGTCTCTAGAAGAGCGTAGCGTTCCAAAGGATTGGAAAAGGGCACAGGTCATCCCCGTTTTCAAGAAGGGACGTCGAACAGATGTGCAGAACTATAGACCTATATCTCTAACGTCGATCAGTTGTAGAATTTTGGAACACGTATTGTGTTCGAGTATAATGACTTTTCTGGAGACTAGAAACTACTCTGTAGGAATCAGCATGGGTTTCGAAAAAGACGGTCATGTGAAACCCAGCTCGCGCTATTCGTCCACGAGACTCAGAGGGCCATAGACATGGGTTCACAGGTAGATGCCGTGTTTCTTGACTTCCGCAAGGCGTTCGATACAGTACCCCACAGTCGTTTATTGAACAAAGTAAGAGCATATGGACTATCAGACCAATTGTGTGATTGGATTGAGGAGTTCCTAGATAGCAGGACGCAGCATGTTATTCTCAATGGAGAGAAGTCTTCCGAAGTAAGAGTAATTTCAGGTGTGCCGCAGGGGAGTGTCATAGGACCGTTGCTGTTCACAATATACATAAATGACCTGGTGGATGACATCGGAAGTTCACTGAGGCTTTTTGCAGATGATGCTGTGGTGTATCGAGAGGTTGTAACAATGGAAAATTGTACTGAAATGCAGGAGGATCTGCAGCGAATTGACGCTTGGTGCAGGGAATGGCAACTGAATCTCAATGTAGACAAGTGTAATGTGCTGCGGATACACAGAAAGATAGATCCTTTATCATTTAGCTACAAAATAGCAGGTCAGCAACTGGAAGCAGTTAATACCATAAATTATCTGGGAGTACGCATTAGGACTGATTGAAAATGGAATGATCATATAATGTTGATCGTCGGTAAAGCAGATGCCAGACTGAGATTCATTGGAAGAATCCTAAGGAAATGCAATCCGAAAACAAAGGAAGTAGGTTACAGTACGCTTGTTCGCCCACTGCTTGAATACTGCTCAGCAGTGTGGGATCCATACCAGATAGGGTTGATACAAGACATAGAGAAGATCCAACGGAGAGCAGCGCGCTTCGTTACAGGATCATTTAGTAATCGCGAAAGCGTTACGGAGATGATAGATAAACTCCAGTGGAAGACTCTGCAGGAGAGACGCTCAGTAGCTCGGTACGGGCTTTTGTCAAAGTTTCGAGAACATACCTTCACCGAAGAGTCAAGCAGTATATTGCTCCCTCCTACGTATATCTCGCGAAGAGACCATGAGGATAAAATCAGAGAGATTAGAGCCCACACAGAGGCATACCGACAATCCTTCTTTCCACGAACAATACGAGACTGGAATAGAAGGGAGAACCGATAGAGGTACTGAAGGTACCCTCCGCCACACACCGTCAGGTGGCTTGCGGAGTATGGATGTAGATGTAGATGTAGATTCCAGGCAGTGCTGATTTGGTATTCTGAGTCATGGTTGATTAGATTATCTGTGACCTTAATCTCAATGGCTTGTTTAATGGCACTGTCCCAAAATTTTGGGGTCTGTGTCACAATCTTGGTGTCACTGTAATCCATTGAATGACCAAGTCCCAGACAATGCTTTGCTATGGCTGATTCACTTGCCTGTCTGTGTCTGGTATGTCTCTGGTGTTCTTAACACCGGATGTCCACAGTTCTGGTGGTGTGGCCAATGTATACCTGGCTTGCATAGCCCCAGGTCATCTTTTACATTCCCCAGTATAGCCCCAATTTTAGTGGGTGGCCAAAATACGCTCTTGATGTCATATTTCTGGAGAATCTTGCTGATTTTGGCAGAGATATGTCCAGCGTATGGCAGGTATGCCATCTTCTTTGCCTCTTCTGGTTCTTCTTCTGGATCCTTTAGCTGACTGACAGGTTCAAGTGCCTTCTGGATACCTCTAGAGGAATGGGTGACTCGGGATACCAAATCAGCACGGCCTAGAATCCAGCGCCTCAATGCAGGACACTCCGAGATTCTACAAGAAATAGAACTGGAGACTGGGAGAAATGCCATGAGACGAAGTGTCGGACATTAGAGACCAGATTTGACACACCCCCGATCATGAAATCGACTTCAGAAGACGGCCAGGCCGAACGCGGCCGGCGGTCGGAATGCCGGCGCCCAGAGAGGGGCAATGTAGCCACAAACGTTGAGGACGGCATAAACGGGCGCGGACGGCAGTCGGAACTTCCCTGACTGGAGGGGTCCATTGAAGCCGAGTCTGGCGGGCGTGGACCACAGACGGAACACTCGACTCGGCGCGGACCGATTACGAAACGCCCAGCTCCTTCCAGGCATAAATACTGGACTCAGTCGACCCAAGGACCAGTCTCAGGTAGCATCTGAAGAATACAACAAGGCATGCTGTTGTAATATCGTGCGGGAACGATGTGAATGTCCGGCTGGATTCCTGAATATCCGGGATGTCAAAATAGAAGTATTTCGAATATTTTGAACCTGATTATGGTTATTAAAAATTACAAAGAAATTGATGCAATTTTTTTCCATAATGCTTCTTCAAATTGAGGTACCATTTAATCCAATGTTATACATTTGAAGGAGACCAAATTCTTACCAGATATGCATGACATGATGGCTGAGGTTCTAGGCCTCTTTAACTCCACCTGTTATGTATGTTACAAGGATAATTAAATATCACGTCTCACATTTCAATTTTTCTAATTTTTCCTCATAAAAACGTTATTTTTTCTATAATTTAGTTGATACTGTAATAAAATTTTTGTCATCAGTTTATATAATTCATTAATAATTTCTTCACGAATATTAGAGGTGAGAGATTTGCTCACCCCTACACTTACAAAATCTTTTAAGCAATTTATGCTTTTTTGCTTTTACATACTTTACAAAGACCTTTTTTGCTTTTACATACTTTACAAAGACCTTCAGTTTTTAGTTGTTAACCTGTGCGGATTATCCATTTATATAGAATAAAAAATTTAATAAGATTTAAATTATTTCATCAAATATAATTAACTTTACATCAACTCTAAGAGTTTTAACAGAATCTTTTAATCTGAATTGAGAAAATTTGATTTGTTTACAATTATTGATTGATTACTATTATTTATTTGGTATAGTTTATCAACCACCCATACAGTGATATCACACTCATCAGATTTTAAATCTCTACTTATATTCTTACCAACAATTAATGACTATTTTAAGTCCAAAATTGTATATGGAAGTATGCATTTTTTGTTAACTTCCAGTCATAAAACAAAATTCAATAATTTGTTTATCATATATATTAGCTTTAAGATTTACCTTATGTAAGTATGGAGTTAAATCTGTTTTGTAAAATAATCTGAAAAAGCTTTCTCTACTTCTTTTCTTGTAAAGTAATTTGACAGACCGATTTTACTGTCATAATTATTCAGCTGTGTTAGAATAATAGTATATTTACGTTCTGTAACATTTGATAACTCATTCTGTAAATAACGTTTGTTCACTACATCCTTAGCGTCAGTTGGGTCACTTACATTCGACATTCTTCTACCCTTAAAGACAATATAGCCTCTAATTACTTTAAAAATGGCAAAAATTCTTTATGAAATTGTTTAATTGGATTATTTATTTTTGCATCTATTAAGGATATAAAATCTATGATTAATGACTCAAATTTTGAAATTAATTGAGTACCATTTTTTGGCTCTGCAGACTGAAAATCCTTAAAGAGTTTATTTCCAAAAATGTCCATTTAATAAAATCAGAATGTCACTAAACTTGTAATTTCAATGCAAATACACATAAATGACCACAAATTACTTTATAAAAATTTTATACTCTCTCAACATTGTAGTACAGATATTTTTTCCCAAATAATTAACTAGTTTAATCGGTATATTACCACCAAATGAATCAAAAACAAATTTTATATCTTTAATTTTATGATAACAAACTCAGTGAGAACCAACTTGATCAGAAGTATCTAAATTAACTATTACAGATTCTTATTCTCTAGGACAACACAAAAGTGTTTGGTTTTTAATTGTTGTTTAACTAATTCTTCTATATAAAAATTACTTAATGCAGTTGGATAGAAATCGATTACTTTTCTGTAAACTTCTTTCTAGATCCTGCACCTTTCTTTTCCATTGCTTGATTATGCCTTCTTTGTTCTTCTAATTCTGCATCAGATTTTTTCTTGTTTATTACTACATTTGAAATTGCTGTAGATCCAGCAGCAAGTGAACCAATAGTTGCTAGATATGGTAATGCAGCTAAGAGTAATGGAAGAAATCCATCTTCCTGTTTTGTTAATCCAGCGCCTTCTTTCTTTTTTGTTAGATAATCAAAAATCTTTTTCACAGTAATTACATCTTGTGTAATGAGTAATTACCACCAGTTTTTTTCAGTTGTTTTCATTCTTGTGCATCTGTTAAAAATGGTTCAATACTATTTAACTGATAATTATTCATTTGAAAATCTATTAATTTTGTTCTATTCTTGCCACTAGGTAGCAAAGTATATTCGATTGAAAGTTATTCATTTATATAGATTAAAAAATTTATAAGAATTAATATTTTTTAGATAAAAGTGTGTTACTGCTACTGAAATTTTCACATTCACCAAACATTTTCATTGATACCTAATTTTCTCTTTCCATACATAATGCCTTTAACTGCAGTGGCTGCAACTTTTTGTCCTAATGTTACATCACTTGCATGCATTCTTTCATTTGCAGCTAATTGAAGTTCTTTGTCAGCTTCATGTCTTTTTTCTATAATTTTATGATCACAATTGTTACTGTCATGTTGTTTGCAAGTTCCATCTAATGGATTTATTCCTTGATCTCCATGTGCTGATCTTTCTTTTAGTTTAGTGAAAGGTCCACAAAATTTATAGCCCAGAAGATGCATCTCAGGCTTTGGTACATTATTTAAATAACTAATCCTTTTCCATGCTCTTCACTTTTACAAAATGTATGAGGGAGGTTATTCAAAATTCTGATCAAATATGGAAGTCCTTTTGGATTGTTAACGACGAAATCACTAAATTTATTTGTCAACATTAGCACTATTCCCACCTTTTCATTGTGATAATTTTTATTTCTGTCAATTAATTGGTGAACATAATTCATTTAGACATATTCGATTGGTTTTTTTGAATATCTTTTTACTAAGACTTCACCAACTTTTTCTCTTTCTCTTTGCAATGAATCATCTAAATTTTTCCCTCAGTGCTGGAAAAAATTCATTAAAAATTTCCTTTATCAAATATTTGATGATTAGGGTTATTAAAAATTACAAAGAAATTGATGCAGTTTTTTTCCATAATGCTTCTTCAAATTGAGGTACCATTTAATCCAATGTTATACATTTGAAGGAGACCAAATTCTTACCAGATATGCATGACATGATGGCTGAGGAGCTAGGCCTCTTTAACTTTACCTATTACGTATATTACAAGGATAATTAAATATTACATCTCACATTTCAATTTTTCTAATTTTTCCTAATAAAAACGTTATTTTTTCTATAATTTAGTTGATTCTGCAATAAAGCTTATGTCCATTACATAATTATCGACTATTGCAAAAAATTAGGGCACTGCTTTATGAACTTTAGGAAATATTTGTATGTGAATTCTGAAAAATACAACTTGCAGAAATTTGCGAATTAAGATATGAGTCCAATTAAACTGTGTCTCGGAACATTCCTGAAGCATAGTCTTTATCTTGCAGCATTTCCCCATCTTCAAGCTTCCTCTTCACATTCCTTTTAGTACTTCTTCCCTCTTTGGTAACTTGAAGAGCGAATCTGTAAGCTTCATGCACCTACTGTCTGTCACACGCAAGCAATTGATTGGAAACACATTTTACACTTAAATTTCTCAGGACTTGCAACCTTCATATCACTCCATCATTGAAACATATCACTGCATATAGTACACCAACTATAATGTATTTAGTCCTACAAAATCGTTCTTGGGTAATCTTTCCCATATGCAGTGGTTGAAACTTTTGTTTGTATTCTGAGTGTCTCCATAAGGAGATTTACTAACCAAAATAAGGTCGTTCATGCATCTAAAAATTTGTTTTATTTCATTCATAGCAGGCTAGGAAAGGAATGCTTATGATATTACATCTGATGACTTGGTTTTGTTTTTTGGTAACCACACCAAGAATCTGCTCCTTTAGGTAAAGTCCATGAACAGGGTGGTCATCTGTGGACAACTTATGAAGGTAGATGGCCCAAACAGCTTTTGTTATTGCTGTAACTTCATTCAGAGGTGCATTTCGTCGAATGGCTAGTCTATAATGACTCTGAAGAAGGTCTTCTGAAGAAAGTCTATTTCAGTTTCTGTCAATCTGCATTGTCCAGAGACAGATGTTCCTTGAGGCAGGAACTTTCCTTTTATTTCTCTTGATAGCTTCCTCAATCTATCACCCATTCTCTGTTGCACATGTCCACAATATTCCAGTTTTGTTACCAAGGTATCACCATAAACATTGAATTCATTAATTTTATTGAAAGCCTTAGCCCATCACCCATGTACTTTGTACATCTGACATTATAAATGGGCAGCGACCATGTTACACTTATCTTCATTTTTTACACCTTTTTATTACATTCTCGATATTTCAGTTGATCTAACTTTTAGAAGAAATGTACAAATGATTAATTTTATTCCAGTTTAACCATCCCAGCACTAGAATATAATGATCGATCTTTAATGTTGTTTTTCCATTACCACTTGCTCCTATGGTTGCACATCAAATAGAATTTGATAAAAGTTTACCATGTTTACTTATTGATTTCTTCTCTGGAATTCTTATTTTTGGTTCCCAATCACTATTCATTTAATTAAATAAATTGTTAATACTAAATGAGCAGATTATTTCAATTGAGTGGTAATTCGTCTGTCTGAAGAAAAGGTTAACTGTACCTATACAAGACAGCTTTAGTAATGTTGCATTGGTTCGCTTTTATTCAATTTTCCTAAGTCCAAATATTATGTTGATAAATAATAAATTATATTGTGCTGGAGAAACGACAGAAATTCCCACTGGCCAGTATAGTTTGAAAAACTTAGAAAAAATTATTCATTCCAAAAAGCCTATATTCACATTCAAGCTGATGAACGTTTAAACAGACTGTCCTTGAGATTGATGTTAAGTTATATATGGATATAAAAGATATTATCAATTGTGTCCTTGGATTTATTAAAAAAATTGTTGAGGCTAATGAAAAGACTGTTGCTAATGATGTTCCTAAAATTATTCCATTTGAATTAATAAATACAATTTTTAATTTGGTTTTCGGAATGTTTGTAAAGCATACTGATCGTTTTCATCAAGAAACTAATATTGTTACCTCATTCAAGCCTAATACAGAATTTGGTAGACTAATAATTCATGAACCACATTATCCCTTAAATATTACTTTTTTTTATTCAATTCGAAATTTAAAAATAACTACAACTGATGAAAATGAGAATTTGATTAACTTTAATGGTGCTTATATAACAATAATAGAATTTTGTCATGAATATGACTAGGAGAATGAATGTGTTACCCACACAGAAAACTACAATGAAATTAGTTGCCACTTTTAATGATAAAAAATTCCGAAAAATACAATTTCCTACATATTCGTGTATGTTAAGAAAAATTTAAGATATGATGATTAGATTAGAATTTTGAGGGGAAATTTTGAATATTTTCTTAAATCTATATGAATGGATTGTCTACTGAAGAGGATAAATAATTATAGCAATTCTGATTGGTTTATAAAGATCGGTGAGCTAGCGAAAAATGAATTGTATTAAATTATGGGATATAACTATTTAAATACTAGATCTGAAAGGAAAATTTATATGTAGCTTGATACTAAATTTAAAATTATTTTGCCAGACAGGTTTAATAAAGTAATAAATGAATTGGACTTTCAGTGTTTTGAAGATGGTGATATTAAACTAAAGTATAACAGATTCGAGGGAGCTAAAATAATGATTATGTTTTTCATGAGCTAGAGTTCATTGTGTGATTAATTTTTTATTGGTTTAATTTTTTATATCTTATTGTCTGGGTGGGTTGGATTTGCTCAGAACATAATCCCCTAGTGCAACCAACGTACCCAGTGAATGGTATACCTAGATGACATAATCGTGTATCCAAAGAGTATTTATGAATATTTGGAATGATAGCGTGAAGTGTTTCATCGTCTGTGTCCAGCATGGTTAATGTTCGGTTTAGAGAAATATTTTGTATTGCAAGAAGTTCAGTATTTGGGTCACATTGTAGGGTAAGACAGAATTTGTAATGACCCAAAGCTAGTTGAGGTCGTTTAAAATTTTCCAACACCCACCAAGGTTAGGGAGTTGCAATCTTATCTGCGGCTCACAAATGTTTGCCATATGTATGTTGTGAAATGGCCAGAAATTGGAAGACCTCTCACGCAACTGCTACAGAAAGGAGTGAAGTTTCATTGGACAGATAAATACGAGGCGGCGTTCCAGAAGTTAAAAGATCTGTTGATGTCTAGCCGCATCTTTGTCTACCTGGATTCACCAGAGCACAGCGTTGTCCCCATAAGAAGTAATTTTTCGGCGCAAGATGCCAACCCTTTGAGTTTTGCATAGCTCCGCCACAAGGAGACATCTCGTCAGTGAAGGATTTTGCTAGGAGAGTGAAACTTACCTGGAGACAAAGGTAAAAAATGAATACAAAGGTTTTAAAGAAACAGGAAAGAGCACATGATGTGAAATCAGTGTTACCTAAGTACCATGCAAGACACTGGGTCATGTTAACGAATCCTTATGTGCCGAAGGGGAAAACGAAGAAGTTTGTGTCACAGCATAACAGCCCCCAGTAGTCAACAGAGATTATGTTGCTGGTTAACGTTAAATTGCAGCTCTCCACCTGCCCTTCGATAGTCACAAAAGCCGAATTATGCTGTTTAAGGGGATATGGGCAATTTGCCTAGTCTGATCGTAGATTCCATAGACTGGGGGAGAGAAACTGTGGATAAGGAGAAGAAAAAGGAAAAAGCAAAGTGAAGGAAACAGGATAACATAGCGAATTATCAGTATATGCTAGGACCTCGAGCGTGGATCTGGAACAGAAATAAGTAGCAGCAGCAACTGGTAGTCATTGCTTCATTAACACCAGCCACTTGTGTATTCCTTGTGGTTATCATAGTTATTTGTTTCTTTTTCAAGAGAAGAGTTACTCAAATTCCAACCCTCCCAAGCTTCAGAATACGGTTTTAAACCGATCACAATAGCATGGGAGAGTAATGAGTGAACATTCATGAAACCAAAGACTAAGTGTGCTCAAGGACCACAAGGAACAATTGTTTATAAGAGAGAGAACTGTAGTGTAATTAGTAGTGACAAGCCACATTATATAGATTCAGAGGAAGTAGACTGTATAAATATGATACAGTTGGTAGACGGTTCTAAATTGTGTAAATGGAGTCATTGTGTAAATAGATGTAAAAGCAGAATGAGGAAACACATACTTTCCTGAGAGGTTGGGAGTGTAGAGGATCGAATGATTAAAGCTATTAAGGTGGATAAAAGAAGGACTTTTACTGTAATGAAGTTATTTACAATGTGCAGAAATCCTGGGAGCCAGAAGTCATATATGTGTCACATTCTATTGCGCCGATCGATGGTATGATACCAATGTGTAATTGAGTCAGAGGAGCGGCGAGTTCAGCAACACAAAAGAGAATGCTGTGGAACCATCCAGCTCGCTGCACGCCTGGGTGTAAATATCGAGGGCAGTTACGACAGCCAAGCAACACCAAAATATTCCACCGACCTACTGGGGAAGCATAACTGCAGACGTCAGTGGCAGAATGCAATATTTAAGGACCGGCAGTCAGCTGGTCAACATCGACCATCGTGAAGTGTTGGAACGCGGAGTGTGTGTCACTTACTGCAGGCACCAGTTCGGAGTCATCACTGCCATCGTGATCATCGTAATAGTCATCATCGTAGTGCGGGTCATCACCTAGAAGGCGCCAGAGTGACGCCGCCGCCGTAACTATCGTCAGACGCCATCAACAGACAGGCACCTGTCATGGCAGTCAACGCTTGGGGTGCATTGTGGTAACGCAGTGTCGCCATCGTCCCGGGCCACTGCCACCACAAACGCTGTGACCTTGCCTGAGACAGGGACCCTGGTCTGCCGACACCAGACGGCCGCCACTTGTGATAGCCCCAGAGCCACGATCAAAGGGAGGCCCGTGGTACATGGTTCTAGCTGTCGCAAGTATGATCCAGCTAGGCCAGAGCGCCACTGTCGAGGCAGCAGTTCCGAGTTATGTCAGCGCAGCTACAGACCCAGCATAGGGCAGCCAGCTGAGTGGAAGCAAACCTCGTCCAGATGGCCTACAACCAATATATGGCAGATGGGTAATAAATGTTGTTATTTTGTCATCATGAGCCATCCATGAGAACACCTAACCATCCTCTTCCTCACGCCTAGCAGGGAACCCATGATCGATCCTGGGAATGGGCAGTGGAGACCATGCCTGTTAACATGGCGTGTTTACACTGGTATCTGATGTCATTCAGAATGCTGTAATCCACAAACATCTAATTTCTTGTGTTTAGGTACCCCACTTGATTATCAGCTGATTGTCTTGAAAATTACGACAACATAAATTTCATGTGACATGTTCCATCATTCTTGATGTGAGTATTGCGAGCTGGAAGGAGTGGAATGAGCATTGAAAATTTTATGATGACACTTATGTTCACGAGTTTTTAAGGTTTTATGAAAATTTATGTTGTTTTAGGAGTTTTATAAAATGATGATACTAATGATATTCAGGAAAGCTTTTAAAATGTTTTCTAAATTGTTATGGTAATGATATTAAGATGAGTACATTGCGAAGTTGTTGTGATCCTGAGGTAAAAGCTAATCTTAAACAGGACATTACAGTGAAAATTTGAATGAATTAAGATCATTTCTTTAAAAAAAAGCGAGTTCCTGTACTACAGCACTAAATAAAAACTATTATACTCTATCCCTTGGTTACAAGCAATTTACTTTTCACTTTGTTTCAAAGAAGTATTTTGTGGGTGTACCTTGTGTCTTTGTTATAACAAAGATTATTTTGTTCATCTATTTATGTTGTTATTCCATCTGTCATGGAGTATACATGAGTATATTGTGTTTTGTTGCGCCATAGTTCCATCTTTCATAGCAAACAGCTCCTGCAACCAAAGCAGTCAAATGATGTCATAGGCGGGTGTCTCAGGACCTCTCAAACACAAAGCATACTGAGGCAAGCATTCAGTAAGCTGGCGCTGTAGATGACACCTCCCAGAGCCTCTGAAAAAGGAATCGCTAAATGTTATGGCACGAGCAGGGCTTCTGTAGGTGCCAAGATGATGGGAAAGCTGGGGCAAGTGATGTCATGTCTGTCCAACAGATTTTCCTGGCACCTCCAGCCTATTATATTGTAGTGGCCAGGAGCATTGTGGTTTCAAAAACTCTACTTGGTCAGGCTTGCTATTATACAAGTTTAACTCAAACAGACATTATGCGTTCATCACTAGCTGTTAGCTATGAGGGAAGGTCCATACCACTCTTCAAATAGGAATGAATCAGTAAGCCACGATCACTGTATCTACAATAGCCACATGTCTCTGCTCCTGCTAAGTCTGGATGGTGTCCATATGGTACTTCTCCACTGGTGAGACACCCACTTGGTATTTGCCAACAGGCGTTAGTCGTCTTCCTAGCGGCATGGGGGTTTGAGACTCGGCCTTCTAGCTGACCAGTCGTCACAGCCTCAGCAGGAAGACAATGTCACTGTTCATCATCCTGAGCAGGGACACAGCACTGCTGTCATCCATGCTGCGTGCTGTGGTTTGACTCCACCTGCCCCAGTATCCTTCAAACTGAGCAGCATAAACAAATCAGCTGTTGTGACTGAATTTTCTGGGTGCTGCACAGCAGCTGGCGATAGCACTTCTGCTATTGTGCTGACGGCACTATTCCATTTGATGTCATCGTTGCCCGAGGGAACATGCAATGCACTGTCTGTTCTATGCGCCACTGATGACACCAGGAGGCCTCTGCAGACTGAAGTAAGCATACATCACGAAGGATGGTTGCCATCTCCCCTGCACCACCTCCACTGCAGTAGCTTGATAGGAAATAGAGGGACTATTCGTCCAGTACAGTTTCCGTGATGAACTATCACGACAACCTCCACCATCCCACTGAAACCAGGCCCAGGGTAGTGAACTGCAGACATCGTGACCTGTCACGACTAGCCACATACCCACCATGGCGGTCATGCAGCCCAGATGCTACAGTTTCAAGTTATAAATCTACCGGGTGATCCAAAAGTCAGTATAAATTTGAAAACTGAATAAATCACGGAATAATGCAGATAGAGAGGTACAAATTGACACACATGCTTGGAATGGCATGGGGTTTTATTAGAACCAAAAAAATACAAAAGTTCAAAAAATGTCCGACAGATGGCGCTTCATCTGATCAGAATAGCAATAATTAGCATAACAAAGTAAGACAAAGCAAAGAGGATGTTCTTTACAGGAAATGCTTAATATGTCCACCATCATTTCTCAACAATAGCTGTAGTCGAGGAATAATGTTGTGAACAGCACTGTAAAGCATGTCCAGAGTTATGGTGAGGCATTGGCGTCGGATGTTGTCTTTCAGCATCCCTAGAGATGTCAGTCGATCACGATACACTTGCGACTTCAGGTAACAAATGGCTCTGAGCACTATGGGACTCAACATCTTAGGTCATAAGTCCCCTAGAACTTAGAACTACTTAAACCTAACTAACCTAAGGACATCACACACACCCATGCCCGAGGCAGGATTCGAACCTGCGACCGTAGCAGTCCCGCGGTTCCGGACTGCAGCGCCAGAACCGCTAGACCACCGCGGCCGGCACTTCAGGTAACCCCAAAGCCAATAATAGCACGGACCTGGGAGGCCAAGCATGACGGAAGTGGCGGCTGAGCACACGATCATCACCAAACGACGCGCGGAAGAGATCTTTCACGCTTCTAGCGATATGGGGTGGAGCACCATCCTGCATAAACATCGTACGTTCCAGCAGGTGTTTCTCAGCCAGGCTGAGGATGATGCGATTCTGTAACATATTGGCGTACCTCTCACATGTCACAGTAGCAGTTACAAAACGAGAATCACGCATTTCCTCGAAGAAAAAAGACCGGATAACGGTTGATGTGGTAAATCCAACCCATACCGTGACTTTCTCGTCGTGCAATGGAGTTTCCACGACAGTTCTAGGATTTTCGGTAGCCCAAATTCTGCATTTGTGGGCGTTGACAGACCCTCGAAGCATGAAATGAGCTTCGTCGGTCCACAACACATTACTCAACCAATCGTCATCTTCCGCCATCTTTTGAAAAGCCCACACCGCAAATGCCCTCAGCTTCACTAAATCGCCATGATGCCGACGGATTTTGTACAGTTAGCATTGGAGGGTACGCCTAAGTGCCAACCAAACAGTAGTGTACGGAATGCCGGTGCGACTTGCGACTGCACGACCGCTGACTTCCCCGTGCATAGACGAACCCGCTACAGTCTCCATTTCTTCCTGAACTGTCTCAGCAGAATTACGCCTTGTGCTCGGTCGGCCACTACGGGTCTATCGAGTAAACAACCCGTGGCTTCGAACTTCGAAATCATTCTCGCCACAGCTGCATTTGTCAACGGACCTTTACCCATTCGAATCCCCTTCCTATGCTGATAGGATCGTAACGCTGAACTAACACATTCCCCATTGTGATAATACAGCTTCACTAAAAGCGCCTTTTCAGGTAACGTCAACATGCTGCGACTGCTGGCGCATCTGATTCTCTCTCTCATTACAGCTCCTTTTATACACTATTGTCATGCGCAGTCACTGACGTTTTGCTGTCCAGCGTCATCTGTCGGACATTTTGTGAATTTTTTTTCTAATAAAACCCCATGTCATTCCAAGCATGTGTGTCAATTTTTACCTCTCTATCAACATTATTCCGTGGTTTATTAAGTTTTCAAATTTGTACTGACTTTTTGATCATCCGGTGTTTGTGTGGTGTCTGCTCTGTCAGACACGGACAGCAGGATAGACAGCACTCAGATGTATACTTTTCTGCAAAATCACAACGGCTCCTTGATTTTTGTGTCAGTGTAGATGCAGTAATATCGTCCGCATTCTTATGGAAATCGGTAATTTATGAGTAGATGGTAAATGGAATAGTGACACGGCGTTGCAGCGTGCGATAAGTCATAAATCTCAGTCAGTCAGCGACTGTGTCCGGATGGCTCCACTCATATAAAGGAGTAAATCTGGGTTCGAGTCCTGGTCCAGCACAAATTTCCAACATTTCCCATTGCTAATATAATTGCGTAGGCTTCCGCGGCCAGAGTCAGTCGACATAAAAGTTTTCTGGGTTGGGTACCGCGTCATAATGTAAAAACTACTGCTATAGAAAAGCCAACGTTTCGGCCACGATTGCAGCGGCCTTCTTCTGGGTCTAATGGTGCGTTCTAGCTATACAGTGTCCTTTATATTTTGTTGTTAGTGTTCACTGCGCATGCCATTACGTCATAATTTTAAAAAGGTAGTTGGTTTATTGGTCACTTAAGGAAGAAGGAGAGGGAACTTTATTTTAATAGGTTATTGCGGTGGAGGGAGAACATGACCTCTGTTGTCCATTGGCTCTTGTGTTATGTGCCATGATTGGTGGCCACCGTCGAATGAGAAGTTTGCTGTGTGTTTACCAGCTGCTGGACGTCGGCCGCGCGGCGGCAGTTACTCGCCGGTAGTGCTCGTGCCTCGTGTTGACAGTGCGGTCTGTTGGGCTCTGATTGCTGGCAGCCAAGATGGGGCAAGCCTGAGTCCATCCTCCCTGTTCATGTTGTTAGGGTGTTTGAGAATTTCGATGGCCTCTCTGATTTTGCGTTTCGTCTTAGTTGGCTGCTTGGCCAACACACAGGCTTCGCTGAATTTTATTTCTTTTCCGCAGTCAAGGTGATGTTCTGCCACTGCGGATTTATTGTGTTGCCCTAGACGAATGTAACGCTCGTGCTCCCGAATGCGCGTTGCTATTGGCCTACCAGTCTCGCCGATGTATGCCTCTCCTCATTCGCATTCCACCTTGTAAACACCTGCAGTGTGTAATGCATCCACCTTGTCCTTGGTGGAGCCTAGCACGTCCTGGATCCTACGACCACTATAGAAGACAGGCTGCACTCCAGCGCGGCGAAGGTGTTTGCCTATTCGGTCAGTGACGTTTTTCACATACGGTAAGCGTACTGTTGGCTGCAGTTTGTCTATTTCCTGCTTATATTTCTTGCTTGTGTTGGTCGACAAGGCTGTGTTTATCGACTTATGGCTGTAGCCATTGGCTAAAAACGTTGTGCGTAACCTTTTGAGCTCAGGTGTGATGTTTTGAGCATCACTTAGGCGCTGACCACGGATTGCCAAAGAGCGGATGACAGAGTTCTTCTGCGCTGGGTGGTGGTAGGATTGGGCGTGCAGATACCTGTCAGTATGTGTAGGCTTTTTACATTATGACGCGGTACCAAACCCAGAAAACTTTTATGTCGACTGACTCTGGCCGCGGAAGCCTACACAATTATATTAGCAACCTGTATGGGCAGGAAACACACAGCAACATCCGCAAACTGGAAACATTCAGGAAGAAGAAAGGGAAACTTCTCAACGATCTTATCTACTTGAAGAGGTGTCGGGATCAGGACATTGTACCTAAATTTCTCCAGTTCAAATTTAACATCGACACTCACAAAGCAAGAAGCATCTACAGGCGAGCAAGTAAATCTCTTCTGAAGGAGCGTATTCAGCAGGTGCGGAGAGAACTTGACTTCAACAACAAACAGTTGCTGCAAATACATCTTCTGCTAGCATCTACGTTATCGCCTACCGACTGGAATAACGTCGACAGAATCACTCACCTGCAAGCGTATGCAGCTAGTGAAACCGCCGCCATCCGCCAGAAGAAGAAATTTGAGCAGCTAGCAAAGTCAACACGGAATACTACGCCTCGACTGGATACGTCTCGAACAGTGGTGAACCTCTCTTCTCATCCCATCAGCAACGCAGCTACAGAAGCACTAGCTAAAGGACTAAACTTTGCCGTCACACCTGAGCGGATTCCCACGGAAGAAATTATCGAATCCGTGGAAACAGCACTCCGGCACACATCTGCGATAGAAGCTGAGAAAATTAGACAGGAAACTGTTCGACTCCTACTACGTGCCAAGCCACAGAAACACAACCTTAACAGAGAGGAAAGAGCAGCTATCAGGGAACTGAGGAACAATGATAAAATTGTGATATTAACAGCAGACAAAGGCAATGCTACTGTCATCTTAGACACTTTGCAGTATGAAGACAAGATGAAAGAATTATTAAATGATCCCATCTACAAAGAACTAAGGGCGGACCCTACGGCGAAGGTAATTCGAAAGACGCAGGCCGCGATTAAGGACTCGAGAATTGACGCTGACACAGCCAAGGGTCTTATTCCCAGAGTACCAGTCTCTCCTAGAATTTACGGTGTTCCAAAGATACATAAGGAAAGTTGCCCCTTGAGGCCAATAGTGAATGGGATCAATTCGCCCACTTACAACTTGGCAAAGTACCTAGCCCGCAAGCTAAGACGTCTAGTTGGCAAGACGGACTCTCATGTGAAGAACTCGACACACTTTATAGCACGCCTAAAAGGAGAAACAATTTTACCTACGGACATCATGGTCAGCTTTGACGTGAAATCACTGTTTACGAACGTGCCAGTAGATGAAACCATCCACATCCTTCAGGAGCATGTCCCGCCAGACATATGCGACCTGGTTGAGTTGTGCCTGACTTCAACGTACTTCAAATGGCAAGGAAAATAGTACGAGCAGACAGACGGCGTAGCAATGGGGTCTCCCCTATCTCCGCTGGCGGCCGACATATTCATGGAAGCCTTCGAAGCAACGGCCCTAGGTTCAGCTCCTTTACGACCACGTTGCTGGTTTAGATACGTGGACGACACGTTCGCTATATGGCCTCATGGTGAAACGGAGCTACACAAGTTCCACGAATATCTGAATAGTATGCACGGGAAGATACAGTTCACGCTGGAAGTAGAAAAGAATGGTACTATCCCGTTTCTAGACGTCGAAGTGTACAGGAGAACGGAGGGCACACTGGGACACAGAGTATATCGTAAGCCTACACATACTGACAGGTATCTGCACGCCCAATCCTACCACCACCCAGCGCAGAAGAACTCTGTCATCCGCTCTTTGGCAATCCGTGGTCAGCGCCTAAGTGATGCTCAAAACATCACACCTGAGCTCAAAAGGTTACGCACAACGTTTTTAGCCAATGGCTACAGCCATAAGTCGATAAACACAGCCTTGTCGACCAACACAAGCAAGAAATATAAGCAGGAAATAGACAAACTGCAGCCAACAGTACGCTTACCGTATGTGAAAAACGTCACTGACCGAATAGGCAAACACCTTCGCCGCGCTGGAGTGCAGCCTGTCTTCTATAGTGGTCGTAGGATCCAGGACGTGCTAGGCTCCACCAAGGACAAGGTGGATGCATTACACACTGCAGGTGTTTACAAGGTGGAATGCGAATGAGGAGAGGCATACATCGGCGAGACTGGTAGGCCAATAGCAACGCGCATTCGGGAGCACGAGCGTTACATTCGTCTAGGGCAACACAATAAATCCGCAGTGGCAGAACATCACCTTGACTGCGGAAAAGAAATAAAATTCAGCGAAGCCTGTGTGTTGGCCAAGCAGCCAACTAAGACGAAACGCAAAATCAGAGAGGCCATCGAAATTCTCAAACACCCTAACAACATGAACAGGGAGGATGGACTCAGGCTTGCCCCATCTTGGCTGCCAGCAATCAGAGCCCAACAGACCGCACTGTCAACACGAGGCACGAGCACTACCGGCGAGTAACTGCCGCCGCGCGGCCGACGTCCAGCAGCTGGTAAACACACAGCAAACTTCTCCTTCTTCCTTAAGTGACCAATAAACCAACTACCTTTTTAAAATTATGACGTAATGGCATGCGCAGTGAACACTAACAACAAAATATAAAGGACACTGTATAGCTAGAACGCACCATTAGACCCAGAAGAAGGCCGCTGCAATCGTGGCCGAAACGTTGGCTTTTCTATAGCAGTAGTTTTTACATTATGACGCGGTACCCAACCCAGAAAACTTTTATGTCGATTTCCCATTGCATTACCACAATACCCTGTGCATCTGAAAGTCAGTAATTCCCACCAACCACTTACCTCTCTTTCCCCGTTCTCTATTTCATATAAAAGTTTCAGGTTATTTAAGTAACAACCAAAATACTTGTGCATACACTTAGAAATCATTATTTTATTTTAGGTTACTCTTGCAGAAGTGTTTTACACATGCAGCCTTTGAACTTTAAAGTGCAAATACTACTTTCTTTATTTAGTTGCCTCGATATTGCATTTCTCGAGGGAAATAATCCATAAGTTTATTCTGTTTCAAGATTTTTTAAGAAGTTAACCGATTTTCAGATTTTCAGAATTTGTCTAACGCATCACATATCGAATATAACTCTTGTGCTGGGTTTGGCTGTTTGTTAGTAAGTATTTTACCTTTGTGTAAATTGCAAGGTGGCACATACCAGAGGTAGTCTTCTTTTTCTGCTTTCTATCCTTCTCCTTCTTCTTGTGCTAGAAGCCCAATATCTTTATGTCAACCTTTATAATTCTTGTATACTATTTTCTGGATCTCTGTATTGTCAGACTTTTGGTTATGACAAAAACTGTCAAATTTGTAATACTTTATGTACGAAGAATTCTTTGGAAGTGTAAAAGATGTAAGATGTATCAAGTTCATCTTAAAAATATTCCTTTTTGATGTCTGCTATTTATGAGGGATAATTTTAGAGGGATGGGAATTAGTTTTCATAATTTTGCCGGTCAGAAGAATTTCGATGTTTATCTGCAGGGCTACCATCCCATTTTCCATTCGTTGTTTCACTTTTTTGCCAAGTGTCGGAGGTGGATTTGACATTTCCGAACAGTTATTTTATTTGATTAATACGTAGACTACCAGTACCTCAAGATAAACTTAAACAAGCAACCCTTTGTGAACGCAATTCTGCATTGCTCTGAAGTTAAATCCAATCTGCCTCCTGTTCTTATTATTAAGCGTTTAGCACATAGCTTCATTTTTTTTTAAATTCTCCCGAATAGAAGACTATTTATTGGTACCTCCAGTGGTTCTTTGTAACATTCACGCCAGTGTCATGCCGGCCGTTGTGGCGGAGCGGTTCTAGGCGCTTCAGTCCGGAACCACGCTACTGCTATGGTCGTAGGTTCGAATCTTGCCTCGGGCATGGATGTGTGTGATGTCCTTTGGTTAGTTAGCTTTAAGTAGTTCTAAGTCTAGAGGACTAATGACCTCAGATGTTAAGTCCCATAGTGCTCAGAGCCATTTCAAACTCCAGTGTCATCTCTGTTCCTGTGCTCAGCGAAATCACGTGGGTTCTTGCACTGGTGGCTTTGCGTAAGTGGTTCAATTTTACCTGACAACCAAATTGATCTTTTCTCTAGCACCTCTTAGCACTTCACTGTATCATAACATTCGTCTTTCCGATGTGTCTCCACTGTGTTTTAGTTTATGTAACAAATATCGAAAATATGATGTTACAATGCCTGTGTTGTTCAGAAATACGATATAAAGATTCTCTGGACATGTCCGTAGGAACAGGCACTTAAGCGACTAAAGCCGTTATGAAATACATGAAATCCATTCACAGTTACAAACCGTCAGCTGTATACCCGAATGACAACAGGAAAGACTTTTACCAGACCACAGCTCGAACCAGGGTTTCCTGCTTATCGCAAGCAGTCGCCTAACAATTAGGCTATGCAAGCACGAGTCATGGTCAGACCCAAACTCCCGTATGTCGTCAACCATGTGCCTACAATCTGCACTCGTACGTCCATTTTGTATATTCCCATACAGGAGAGACTTTTCTAATTTAAAGTCGCTTGCCCAGTTTCGGCCTGTGTCGTTTACAACTACAATAGAAAGTGCAGGCTTGTGGCCATCGCCTTCTTGTATCTCCAGCTCGCTGTGATTACGCGCAGAAGTTATGCCAGAATGTGCCTCGTTTGCGTCACATTCCACTGCATCATCGTTTGGCACAAATCTCTACTGTAATTGGAATTTAGCACTCATGTAACTTATTCTGTGCTGTAGGAAACCTGATTTTTTCTGTTTTCGTTATTGGAATTTCAAGTTCATTTTTATTTCAAAGAATTTCTGGATTAATATTCCGTAGGCCTTCGATGTCAAGAAGTGTGTAAATATGAAACAAAACATGAAACACCTATGCAATTCTGTAAGGTCAGTTATGGATACAGAATAACGTAACAATTTAGTTTTCTTTTCTTCTTTTTTATAATACATGACAAGCGAATGATAATGGTTTATTCTATGACTACTACTGTAGTCGTCTATTAAGTCTACAACTTTGCTTCCGCCCTTTTGCAATAGACGGCAGTAGTGGAAAGTAGTGGTGCAAGTCGTACGTCGTTAAGTGTCATACAGCAAGCTTAGGCACTGGAGTACATAAGGCCACCAAAATATTAGTCGATTTTTGATTGCATCATAGAGTTACTCTCGACTGAATGTATCAGCTGACGAGCCCAATAATTGTCACCTGCGGGAGGTTTTAATTTTCTCCTTTGATATGAAGAAATCTGCGGCTGAGGTTCATAAAAAGCTGGGTAAGACCTATGATGAGACGCCTGTTAGTGGCAGAACTTCACAGAAAATGGTTTCCATGCTTCACGATTGGTGATTTTGACGTCGAAGACCGGCTTGGTTGTGAAAGAGAGAAAGCCTTCGATGCTACTGCAGCCGACGGGAACAATCACAGGAGATCGTTATCGAAAGCAATAGATGTGTCTGAGCCGAGAACTGAAAGACAAACGGCCGCACTACAGCGATAGGCATGAAAAAATGAGTTTACAGCATGACAGTGCGCGACCCCATGTCGAAAACCCCGTCAAAACATTCCTGGAAACGTTGAAATGGGGGGTTCTACCCCACCCACTGTATTCTCCAGATATTCCTCCCTCCGACTGCCAACTTTCTCGATCTATGAGACACGACCTAGCTGAGTAGCACATACAGTCATATGAACATGTGCAAACTTGGATCGAATCATGACTCCCCTCAAAGAATCCCCAGTTTGCCCACTGTGGGATTCGTATGCTGCCCTAAAACTGGGAGAAAGCAGGGGCCAGCGATGGCCAATACTTCGACTCGTAAATTTTTTGTAAGTTTTTCACAATAAAGTCTCGAACTTCGAGAAAAAACGGCAGATGCAAAGTTGTAGACTGAGTGTTTGTTGTATAGTTCATTGGGTTACATTATTTTTTACTTATGTACCTAAATGTGACTACGTGATATATGATGGTCACGATGTTTGATAAAGATGTTTACTGGTTTTTCATACTTGTTTACATTTATCATCAGATTGTCTTTGTCAAAATTGCTTTGTTAAGTTGTGCTTGCTATAGTTTCATTTGAGTATTAGGTTTTACCGTAAGAAGGTTTGATAAACTGTTCACAATCAGGTTCAGCTTTTCTTTGTGCTACCACTGGACTGGAATAATTCTCTTTTTTTGTTTCCTGGGATTTAACTATATATTTGGTTATGTAGTTGCAGCTATTAAGGTCAAGAAGTTTGGCGAGACATACTTGTATATACTTGTTTCTCATTTTCTGTGAACTCTCAGTGAGAACTTCTATTTTCATGTTAACGTGTCATGGAGTAAACACCGGATTAAAAATAATCTTAAAATTCCATCAATTTTTAAAAGTATTATACCTTCTGGACAGCGTAAAGTATTCTCTTCACGCTATTTTCCCCGACAGTTTTATGTCTGTTGTGTGGGTCCCTAATTAGTTTTGATTAATGTTAATTCCCACTCTTAAATTAGAAATTGCTTAATACGCTTATTCATTGGTATTGACATACTGTATTTATGTGTCTTACTATTACGAATCTGATTATCATCATGTGAGTGTTTGAGATATTGTACATTTTCAGCAGCTCACTTTAGTAATCAATTGAGAATATCATATCACCTAAGCCAGAAACTGTAAAGGCCAGCAAAGCATTTTGTTATGCACGTATGTTTTTATATTTCTGTTGTTGCAAAGCGAAGTGAACTGAGTCTGACCAAACTCAGTTACACTTTAAATATAATTTATTTAAAGGATCCATTCACCTATGTCTCTCATGTCTTGTCGAAACTGTGAATGATGAACAACTCTAGATGTCACTCGAATCAGTGGTCCCTTTAAGTTAATAATTTTTATCTTTTCGTTTCTCAATAACTTTCACCTTCTGTGCCTAGTTTTTGTATTGAGGTATATCCCACTACATGAGTGCTGTTTTGGTGTATCAAAACTCAAGGGCAGCACTGAGACCTTGCAAAGTTACAGCATAGGCCAGTATTTATTCAATAACTACACAGAATGGGTAGGGACAACGGCTCCCATACCTATCTGGACATACATGTGAGTTCTTCTTTTGTAATTTGATTCAGCTAAAGGGAAGACGTCTTACGCCAGGTGTTTTCAGATTAGCTAGTACTACAGGCCACAAACTCCTCACTGTGACTATGTAAGCATCGGATCAATGGAAGAAAATTCTATGTCATTTGTTTCACAAAGATTCATTTTATTTATGTTTTATGCTCTTCTTATTTTAAAACATGTTTAGTGGGCTAATGACTTAAAATGAAGAATTTCACTGACGCAAAGCATGTACTGTAGAATGCCCAACACACTGACGACTAAACAATGCTGTTCCCCACAGGCCCACGTGCAGCTCTTGTTACTGGAACTGCTCTGTTGTGGAAGTGTGCCACTTCAGAAATAATGTTCAGTACAATATTATTTCGAATATGGATCCCTGTGTCGCAGTTCCATATAGATTGGCGTGACTCAATAGTTGTTTAAGGGCAGAGACACTCCTTTAGAGGCAAGAGTGAAAGGTAGGTGAAAAAGTTTACTAGAGTGAACAGTGAGTGGTGTGCCGCCATCATATCAACTGCGCAAGCTGCGGTTTGTCCATCACTGGTTTAGGCCATCTGCAACAGCCGCTTTCGTGTTTTGTCTCTGTTACGGAGCAGAAAACACAACCTTGATGTTCTTGAGATGGGGAACTCCACCTTATGGAGTGTGCCAATGTAACCTATATTAGGGCTATAATCCCAGACTTTAGTGATAACTCTCAACTGCCTATGAGACAGAACTCTTTGACTGTAATTATGTCTCAGTGGACCTCGACACAAACATTAGTTCTATTCTAGCCTCAAGGCATTTCGCATGGTTTACATTGCAGAAAATAGTATAGTCCTGCGGACACAGGTGACAGTATTTTATGCTGAGGTTTTATGAGTTTTTCTTAAGGATATAATGTTTCATTGTTGGTATCACATTCCTGAAAGCCTCCTGCAGTGGTGCCTCTTCCACAATTGATACTTATTTGTTCTCTAGAAGTTATTACTTTAGACGGAGCTTCAGTTGTGTCTGAAGAGAAAACGGTTACTGGCAGAAATGTAAAAAGCTAATGAGTGTTTAACAATTTGAATTATAGCAATATCTGTTGAAAATCAGTTGTTCAGACGCTACAAAAAGAAGCTTAACTTAAAGAGTCGCTGCAGTGGGATATTCATGTACCATGATCACATATTTTTACATGAAACGACTACATCCGAAAGCTCTCTCATATTCCATGAACTGTAGCCAAAGACTTAAAACTACATAGATGTGCAATTTCACTGCTATAGCTTGCAGAAATTTATACGAATTATAAATGAGTGACCTATTTAAGTAGCCTATGTGGTGCACAGTATTATCTTACCCCTTACACATGAAACACGATCAGTTAATTAAATAAATAATTTAACCTAGTTAAATGGGCAACTCACTCATAAACATTAATCACAGGAGAATTTTAATAAAAGGAACAACATTTATACACAAAACGTAAATGAGTAACATGCATCAGAAATTATTTTTCTACTTTTATATTTTAAGGAGGAGCCGTTTTTTTATATTTAAATGGCACTTGTATCATATTCCAGCATACTTAGTTCAGTCCAGTTTCTTAGTTCAATCAAGTAATTCCAAACGAAGCGAACTGCAGTTATGCAAAGGACACAATGTACGAGGTTAAGTCAAATTATCCAAATCTTCCACAAAATTAACTTTTGCAGGAGTCATATGCATTCTGTGAAAGCATACTTACAGTTGGTACTACTGTGGTAACATGCAACTCACTTGATCTTTATGGCAACAGAAGTGAGCTGGCAGTGGCAGCATAAAAATATCCCCTCCATTAGCAATATGCACAAACAAACAACAAGGAGCAGTGATACGGTTATTTGGTCATAAGGAGTGAAAGGGCCTGAAATTCATGGCAGACTATTAGCACAGTACAGGGACAGTAAATTGCTGTGATGAAGATCTTTCAGGTGGGTCGATAATTCAAATGTGGCTAGACAAAACCGACTCACAAACAGGAAGCAGGGCGCCTGTCAACGCCCAAAAAGGCCGAAAAAATGGAGCAAGCTCAATTGACGGTTTTGACGAAAAGTCAGATTACTATCGATGGCATAATGTTTACATTGAACGTCAGTCATGGTTCTGCCAATACCATCATCCGTGATGAACTTGGCCTATGATAAAGTTCGTTTGTCATGGACGCCATGACAGTTCACTGAAGAACACAAACTTAGGTGTCTTGAGGTCAGCCAATACTTACTCGACCATTATAACAGAGAAGGCGAGAAATTTTTGGAAATAATAGTGACACGTGATGAAACGTGTGCTCATCATTATTAGACACAATCAAAATGCCAGAGTATGGAGTGGAAGCACCCAGAATGACCAGTGAAGAAAAAGTTATAGTCTGCAACATCAGCAGGAACTGTGTTTTGGGATGCAAAAGGAATATTACATGGAGAAGGGGAAAACCATCAACAAAGTTTATTACTATGCGCTGTTGACTAGCAAACTTCAACCAGCAATGGATGAGGTCTTTTGTCACGGTAAGTTTTGCTGTAACACAGTAACGCCCATTCTCACATGGCTCGTCTCACCCTTGACACAATCCAGAAATTATGGAACATCCACCTTACAATCAAGATCATTCTCCATCAGACTTTTATTCGTTTGGATCGCTGAAAAACGCTTTGCGAGGTCATCGATTTTCCTGAGACACAGAGGAGCCAGAAGTGGTGCATCATTGGCAACCAATTGCAAACCAATGACTTCACAACCACCGTAAACCTTTTGGGCAGACATACTCAAGCTTGTGGACGGCTGGACCAAGTGAATTTCAAAGAAATAAGACTATATTGAAAACTAATGTGTAAATCAAACTGTATTTCCCAAGTAAATGGAGTGTCTCATCAAAAGTCCGAATAATTTTTGACTTACCCTCATAAAACTGTACCCTCGTCATTTATGTTTCAATCTGGACGCCAGTGAGAAACGATGTTGGTCTAACCACGTATTGACTTATGCTTGAAAATCAAACAGGACCTGCCAGTCGTTCTGAACTCATTTCTGGAACAGACATGTCAGCTATTATCGTGTGCTGGAAAATTTTTGTTAATGTTTATAGGTTGGTAGGTTGGTTACATGTCAGAAATTTTAGCTGTACTACAATGGTGTGTGTGTGTGTGTGTGTGTGTGTATGTTGTTTTTATGAAATTAACAACTATAAAATTAATGGTTTTTTTAATTAATAGCTTGACATTCAGTTACTGTGTAATTCCCACACAGTGGACTATGTACTTCCTGTAGCGTATCGACTGTATTCGGTAAAAAATACGTCAGAGCTGCAACAGAGACAGCCGCATGTGGGCGAGAGCATTATGCATTGCAAAGCAAAACTCGGCCAAGTGGCGTTCTGAAGCAGAGCCATCTGGGCGCGGTATAGCAACCATCGGTTGTGAAAATATATTTGACCTCTTAACAACAAATAATCCTGAGTTAATAACGAACATAAAAACGGATACAGGGATCAATGAACACAGGGTTGTCGTAGCGAGGTTGAACCCCAAATCCTCCAAAAATAAACGAAAATTATACCTATTCAAAAAAGCTGATAAAACTTCACTTGAAGCCTTCCTGAGAGACAATATCCACTCCTTCCAAATTAATAATATAAGTGTAGACCAGATGTGACTTGAATTCAAAGAAATAATATCGGCAGAAATTGAGAGATTTATACCAAATAAATTAACAAACGGCGGAGCCGATCCTCCTTGGTACACAAAACGGGTCAAAACACTGTTGCAGAAACAACGAAACAAACATGCCATATTTAAACGGACGCTAAATCCACAAGATCTGCGCTCTTTTACAGAAGCTCGAAATTTTGCGCGGACTTCAATGCGA
The DNA here is from genome assembly GCF_023864275.1 of Schistocerca cancellata. Taxonomy (NCBI): domain Eukaryota; kingdom Metazoa; phylum Arthropoda; class Insecta; order Orthoptera; family Acrididae; genus Schistocerca; species Schistocerca cancellata. Next base: position 154,665,898 of record NC_064636.1, read on the forward strand.
GATGCTTTTAACAGTTTCCACAACGAAACTTTGTCTCGAAATCTGGCAGAAAAGCCAAAGAGATTCTGGTCGTAGGCGAAGTATGGCAGCGGCAAGAAACAATAAATGCCTTCTCTGCACGATAGCAGTGGAGATACTATCGAAAACAGAGTTGCAAAAACAGCGTTACTAAACACAGCCTTCCGAAATGCCTTCACAAAAGAAGACGAAATAAATATTCCCGAATTCGAATCAAGAAGAGCTGCCAAAACGAGTAATGTAGAAGTAAATATCCTCGGAGTAAGGAAGCAACTTAAATCACTTAATAAAAGCAAGTCTTCCGGTCCAGACCGTATACCAATTAAGTTCCTTTCAGATTATTCTGATGCATTAGTTCCATACTTAACAATCATATACAACCATTCGCTCGGCGAAAGATCCGTACCCAAAGACTGGAAAGTTGCACAGGTCACACCAATATCCAAGAAAAGTGGTAAGAGTAACCCACTTAATTACAGGCCCCTATCATTAACATAGATATGCAGTAGGATTCTGGAACATATATTTTGTTCAAGCATTATGGATTACCTCGAAGAAAACGGTCCATTGACACACAATCAACATTGGTTTAGAAAACATCGTTCTTGTGAGACACAACTAGCTCTTTATTCGCATGAAGTTTTGGGTGCTACTGACAAGGGATTTCAGATCTATTCGGTATTTCTGGATTACCGGAAGGCTTTTGACACTGTACCACACAAGCGGATTGTAGTGAAATTGCGTGCTTATGGAATATCGTCTCAGTTATGTGACTCGATTTGTGACTTCCTGTCAGAAAGGAAGTAGTAGTAGACGCAAAGTCATCGAGTAAAACAGAAGTGATTCCTGGCGTTCGCCAAGGTAGTGTTACGGGCCCATAGCTGTTCCTTATCTTTATAAACGAGTTGGGAGACAATCTGAGCAGCCGTCTTAGGTTGTTTACAGATGACGTGGTCGTTTATGGACTAATAAAGTCATCGGAAGATCAAAACAAACTGCAAAACGATTTAGAATCTGAATGGTGCGAAAAGTGGCAGTTGACCCCAAATAACGAAAAGTGTGAAGTTGTCCACATGAGAGCTAAAAGGATTCCGTTAAACTTCGGTTACACGATAAATCAGTCAAATCTGAAGGCCGTAAATTCAACTAAATACCTAGGAATTAAAATTATGAACAACTTAAATTGGAAGGAACACATAGAGAATGTTGTGGGGAAGGCTAAATAAAGACTGTACTTTATTGGCAACACACTAGAAAATGAAACGGATCTACTGAGTAGACTGCCTTTCCTACGCTTGTCTGCCCTCTTTTAGAATATTGCTGCATGGTGTGGGATACTTACCAGGTAGGACTGACAGACTACATCGGAAAATTTTAAAGAAGGCCAGCACACTTTGTATTATCGCGAAATATTGGAGAGAGTGTGACTGAAATGATACAGGATTTGGCCTGGACGCCATTAAAAGAAAGGCGTTTTTCTTAGCGAAGGAATCTTCTCACGAAATTCTAATCACCAACTTCCTCGTCCGAATGCGAAAATATTTTGTTGACACCGACATACACAGGGAGAAACGATCACCACGATAAAATAAGGGAAATCAGAGCTCGTACGGAAGGATATAGGTGTTCGTTATTTATGCATGCTATAAGAGACTGGAATAATAGAAACTTGTGAAGGTGGTTCGATGAACCCTTGCTAGGCACTTAAATGTGATTTGAAGAGTATCCATGTAGATGTAGATGTAGATGTCGACTTTGCAGTACGCTAGTGGAGGACGGAAGCCTTTCCTCACTTGCAAGTACGGAAGAGTGTAGAGTAATTGTCTTAAGCATTTAAGTTCTCAGCTATTCCCATTCACGTACTAAATGACTCTCGTCTCAGTATCACAGCCTAAACCACGACCCTGTGACACCCAGAGCGACATCCCAGAGTGCAGTATGGGGTGCGCTGTCCGACCACGAGGCAGACAACACTGCCACGAGTCACAAGGGTGAGGAAGTTCACAGCCATCGTCAGCTGCACCGTCAGACTGCCATCACTGTCGCTGCCAGATATGTGGCTGAGAGCATCATTTGAGTGACGCCAGGCTCGGCCGCACTCCCTGCGCATTCAGCAATGATGGACGTCTACTTTTTTACATGAGAGGCAACTGGAGGCCTCCACCAAGCTGTTCCTGGTGTACTGCGGCCGAGGGCCATAAGAAAGAAATTAATTGAACAAATCTACTGTCATACTGATGTCTCATTTCACTCTCAACAGGGTCATTAAAGACTGATGTCAGAACATCAATGTCACCTCCTGAGAGCACTGTATGAACCTGCAACATTTGGTACAGTGATTCAAAAAATTATTTTATTTTGGTCATGGAGAAGCAGTTTGATGGTCATGCATTTTGTGAAGTAGATAGTATTGCAAGTAGCGTTTAATTGCTGCTTTTTCCCGTAAGACACCGAGGATGTGCAGGCCTTTGTGGGAGACTTTAGAAATCTGGCTCAGATGGAAGTTTGGTCTGGTCAGAAATTATTGAGTGTTGCAAAACTGAGACAGAGGCAGAAAAAACTTATGTAGGCTATACAGAAGCACCCCACAACATTATTCAAAGAAAATTCAGTTAAAAGATATACGAAAAGAAATAGTGCCAAACATTATAGAGAACAATTAGGGCTGACAACTAAGAAGAGTATGGAAACTGCGGAACAATTTGCAAATGGGATAAGGAAACTTTATGGATGTACCTATTAATTGGGACAGGATTCTGCACTCAATGAAATTATTTTCCAAAAAACTGAGAGGAGGGAGCTCCAGGAATTTTAATAAAGTTGCATGCAGAAATATCAAGACATGTGTGGACAGGGGTCAGACGGATTTGCACACAGCAGTTCAGTTCGCTATAGAATGTGAAGAGATCGATTTGTTGATTGGAATGCTCGGTAAACTGACAGTGTTTGCTGCTAATATAAAATGTTTCAGGTGTGGACAAATGGGGTATCTAAGGAGGAAATGTCGCCAGCCTCCAGATGATGTGGATAAAGAAAATAAGAGAAAGTAATAGTTTCAGAAGTAGACGACCAGGCAGGAATAGCCCCAGGCCTACCAACGATCCATCCCAGTAAGATTGGATGCTACGAAATCGTATGCAGAGGGGTAATAGTAGGAAAGACAGGTCGCAGGATATTGTTGGACACAGACACGCATGTGTTGGCCGCCAGTAATGCTCTGGTGAAATGTAAGCAATGGGACCCACCACAGTATAGACTGAGTGGAATTGCGGGGAAAAGAAGTGACACTATTAGAATCAGTGGACTTTAAGCAGACATTTGCCTGGATACGGTATGGTTTAAACAATGTGTAGAGATTGTCACACATGAGCTAGGGCTACGACAGGTATCTGATATTGGATTTCTTATATCAGTATTGCACTATAATCGATCTCCAGCTACATAGGGTGGAACTTGATAGAAAAATTTTTCAGTTACATGAAGCCATTGTCAGCGTAGCGATGTCGCAACGGAATTCCGCCATGAAAGACAAACCGACTAAACCACAAAAGACCACACTGAAGCTTGATTCAGACGATTGTTTACCTAAGGGTACTGTGAAACTGTTTGGGTGAGTACTGAATCTAGCTTGCCAGTAGGACTTTTGTGTGTGGTGGAACCGTTAGAAGAGAATGAAGTATTAGGTCAGGTGTGTTGCTTGGTTAAAAGAGATATTGTATGCATTCAAGAAATAAAGCGTGAAGAGAAGTACCTGTTTATGTAGATAGAGGACATTTGATTAACAAAGGGGTTTGGTAATCGCTAATATGGATGTCCTGGAGCAGGAAGAATGGGACACGAGGGGTGTCTTCCACGCCGTACACCACTGAAACTGCATCAGGAGAAAAAAGTGAAGCAGCTAAAGAGCAGTGATGCAGAATGAATGGAAAACTTTCTTTGGGAATTTAAGGATTTATATTTTCCAAAACAGTCATTAGCACTTACGCATATTACACAGCACTGCATACCAATAGGAAATAAATCACCATTCTGGCGCAAATCATTCAGAATACTTAGGTACTTGCAGCCAATTTTGAAGGAATTTATCGATCAACAGCTGAAAGGAGGAATAATTGAAAGTAATAGTCCATGGGGGTCAGGAACAGTCGTCATGTCAAAAAAATCATTGAATGGGTCACAGAAGTACAGGTTTTCCTTTGATTACAGACACCTAAACTCAGAAACCATAATTGACGTCTATCCTTTAACAAACATTACAGAAGTCTTGGATCATTTAGCATAATGCAAGTTTATTCAACAATGTATGTGGACAGTCATTGTCACCAGGTATAGACTTCACCCCAGGATCGACACGAATCAGCGTATTTGGCATAGTGTGGACAATACCAATTCAGAAAAATTCCATACGGATTAAAAAAATGCACGTGCATCTTTTCAGAGACTGTTGGACAGAGTAGTCAGAGGTTCCAAACCATGGCAGTGCTTAGAGTATCTCGATGACACAGTCGTCTACGGGAGTAGTACAGAACAGCATATGCAGCAATTAAGGGAAGTCTTCCTAAGGTTAAATGCAGCGTACTTAAGACTGAGTACAGCAAAGTGAAATTTTGTGATAGAACTTAGGTCACATCATAAATAAAAATGAGTTTAAGACATACCCAACATTAATGAGAGCTGTGTGTGAATTTCCTGTACTAGAATGTGTAAAGGAGCCGTATTCGTTCTTGGGACTAGCGAACTATTACCAGTGGTTCACAAATGGATTTGTGGATACTACCATGCCATTGACACAGTTCAATTGTTAAAAACGGGTACTTAATTTTTGTGGTCAGAAGAGTGCCAGCGTGCTTTGTACGAGTTCAAAGAAGCTTTAACATCGAGTCCGATATCATGTGATGCATGAAATCATACACTAGACTGTGTGTTGTCATAAGAGGTAGAAGGCGTAGAGCATCTGTTAGCCTATGCATCAAGGCAACTAGATTTTGTGGAAAGAAATTATTCCACAACGTAGAAAGAGATGTTAAATCTTATTTAAGGAACAACATATTTCAAATGTTATCTGTACAGTAAAAAGTTTAGAGTAGAACCAGATTATGTGGCATTAAAATTCTTGTTGGGATTAAAGGATACTTCCAGCAGGTTGTCACATTGGGCAGTAAGACTAAGTGAATTTGATTTTGAATTTACGCATAAATGTGGGAGGCACCACAGAAATGTGGGCAGCTTAAGTAGAAAAATACCAGTATTACACATTGGGGGCAGTAAGCATAAGGATGGAAAGCTGCACAGAAAGCTGATGAAGAATTAAGCAGTATTTTAAGTAGTCATAGTTTTGTACGGAGGATGGGTTTCTATGCAGAGAAACCAATCTACCAAGCTGGGGCCGCAGGAGAAGCTAAGGAATAGAGTGCTACAAGAAGCTCACAATCACATATTAGCGCGTCGTGGAGGTTGCAGATCTACCAACATAAGAGAAGTGGAAAGTTATTGATGGAGGAACAGGCAAACAGACATAAACCAGTTTACGCGGAATTGCATGCAGTACACACAGAGAGCGGATTTGTGTCCATTGAGACTACCATTGCAGGTGTTACCTGAAGCATTAGCACTATTCGGATTTCTAGGGATTGATGTTTTAGGTCCATTCAATAAAATACCAGCAGCCTGCAATGAAACAAGTTCCAAGGTTTTTGAGTTAAGGGCCAGGACAAGGGGCTCTGTGGCAATGTGTAAGATTAAGTGATTGGGTTAAAAGAAACAATTGTTAGAAAAATTCGTAAGAGACGAAACAGGGCTGACAGAGTAAGTAGCCAGGAACTCTTATGTAAAGGATAATATAGTTTGTTGACCTGAGGGACGGGATTTGATAAAAAGGACGGCAGTCTAGCGTATCGACCGTATTTGGTGCCAAAGTACTCTGGAGCGGAAGTGATTTGCAACAGAGAAACCCGCAGGGAGGCGTTGCAAAGTGACACGCGGCCAAGTGGCATTGTCCACAGTATACTAACATGCGACACTGCCGTACTCTACCAGAAAGATGGAAGCCTTTCCTCACTTGCCACCACGAAAATGTTTAGAGTACATGGCATAAGTTTTTAATGAACATGGTCTACAGCATATAAGTACCCAGCCATTCGTGTAGTAAATGATTCTTGTCGTAGAATCACAGCCTAAACCATGAGCCTGTGACACACAGAGCGACATCCCGGAGTGCAGTATGGACTCCACTGTCCAACCGCAAGACAGGGCAGCCCAGTCGGAGTCACTGGAGGAAGTTCACAGCTGTCATAAGAAGGAGGAGCGTCAATTCTTTTGCATGGAAGCAACTGGACGCCTCCACCAAGCTTTTCCTGATGTACTATTGCCCAGGGCCAGAATAAAGAATATATTATAACAAATCTACTGCCATCCTGATGACTCGTTTCACTCTTCACACTCTTAAGGTTCATTTAACATTCCAAAGATGGATTGTGCCGTGAAGTGCAAGATAAAGATTTTTGAAAATATGAACGATATTTCTCCAATTATGGCGCCTGCTATATATATTTCGAAAGGAAAGCATCCAAAAAAGGACAAGAACATCACATGATGATGATGCTACTACTGAACATTTACTCATAATGAGATTTGTATTAGTCTTATTCTCTAAATACCACTCTAAAATGTACAGTATTAATGGTAATTTTACTATGAAAATTAATACTGTCAACAACTCCAATCCATTTTGTCATTTTAAGTATCTATTTCTGTACTGCATTGAGGGTTACTTTATTTAATTTCCGCTGAGAAACTTCAAACTGATATTTTCAGTTTAGAGATTGTTAAAATTGGGGAGTTATGAGGCAAAGTTTTACATTCATAGTGAAATGTGGCATTAGAAGTGCGTGAATTAGGGGTTGTGGTTTTTTTTTTACTTGAGAAACTATGGGTATATTTATTGTTTCAAAATATATTACTGAGAAAACAACTTACATTTGTCCTATTACTGAAGTACACTACCCACTGGCAGTGAAGTATTAACAAGGACTCGAGCAAAAATGTGTGAATAAATAACTGTGCACAATAATATAACAACATTACATTAAGAAAAATTACTAAAATCTATGCAAGTCAACTCCCAGTCACTGTCGAAATTTATTATCATGCGTGAACAGAGATCATCATCAGTTATCTGCTATATTAGCAGGTCCTTTGCCTCTCCATTTTCTGCGATCCATTGCTTCCTTCTTAAGGCTGCTGTATGTTGTACCGTCCATCATGTTATCCAGTATCTGGAATCTCTTCCTTCCTCGCTTCCTTTTCCCTTCTACATAACCTTCTAAAACTGTTTTTATCAGTCCGTCATTCTTTCTTAATATATGCCCAATCCAATTTCTTTTTCTTTTCTTTATTACATCTAGTAACTGTCTTTTCTCTCCCACTCTTCTCAGTACCTCTTCATTTTTTACTCTGTCCATCCAACTTATTCTTTCCATCTTCCGCCATGTCCAGATCTCAAAAGCCTCCAGCCTTTCTCTGTCTTTTTTCCTCATAGTCCATGTTTCAGCGCCATATAGAAGAACACTCCATACAAGACATTTTATGAGTCTCTTTCTGAGTTCTCTGTCCAGACCGCTGCAGAAGATTCTCCTTTTCTTATAAAACGCCTCTTTTGCCATTGCTATCCTTGTTTTAATTTCTGTGGTGCACTTCCAGTTGGTGTCTATTCTGCTTCCAAGATACTTAAAATTTAGCACTTGTTCTAGTGTTTCTCCATTCAGCACAATTTTTATTTCCTTATTTCCTCCTATTGCCAATACTTTTGTTTTATTTGTGTTAATTTTCATTCCATATTTTTTTCCGTTAGTTGCAATGGTGTCCACCAAATCCTGTAATTCTTTTTCCCCTGTGGCTAGAAGGACCATGTCATCAGCAAATCACAAGCATCCTACTCTTCTTCCTCCAATTTCTACTCTTTTGTCATCTAATGAGCATTGGTCAATCATATTTTCCAAGTACAGGTTGAAAAGAGTAGGTGATAAACAGCATCCTTGTCTTACTCCTTTCCCTAGTCTGATCCAGTTTATACTTTCTCCTCTCACTTTAACTGAAACTTTTTGATTAAGGTATAATGAGTTTATAAGTCTTCTGGTTTTCCAGTCCACTCTCTTTTCCCTCATAATAGTCGCCAGCTTGTCCCAAACCACATTGTCAAATGCCTTTTCTAAATCGATGAAGCACATATATAGGTCTCTTCCTTTTTCAATAAACCTTTCTCCCAAGATTCGTAGGAGCCCTATTGCATCTCTGGTGCCCGTATTCCGTCTAAAGCCAAACTGCTCCTCTCCGAGATTCTCCTCCATTACATTTTCAAGTCTTTTATTAATTATTCTTAACATCACTTTGGCTGCATGTGAAATGAGGCTGACAGTCCTGTGCTCGCTGCATTTCTTGGTTCCTTGTTTTTTCGGTAATGGAATCATTACTGTTGTCAAAAAGTCCTCAGGCCATTCACCACTGTCATATATTTTATTACATAACCTCAATATTTCTCTTATTCCATTGTGGTTCAAGCATTTTAGTATTTCTCCCGATATTGTATCTGTACCTACTGATTTGCCATTTTTCATTGCAGCAATGGCAGACTTTACTTCTTCCATTATGATGGTCGGTCCTTTCTCTTCATCACTTACACTGTTTTGTGATTCAAGTTCCAGAGTTTCTGGTTTGCTATTTGTGTCATATAGCTCTTTTATATATTCTTCCCATCTCTGGAGGACATCGTCACGATCTTTGTACACTACCTCTTCGTCTTTACTAAAAATTTCCATAGTAGCACTTCCTGCTCTGTTTTGTTCCCATGTCATAGTCTTTACTCTGTTGTATAGTAAGTCGTATCTTCCCTTCCTGTCCAGTTCTTCAATTTCATCACATTCCTCTTTTAGCCATTTTCTCCTAGCCTGCTCTGTTTCTCTTCGCAGTTCATTATTTAACCTTCGGTATATCTTTCTTGCATCTTCAGTGTTCTTGTTTTTCAATTTTCTTCTCTCCTCCATCTTGGAAATCATTTCTTGTGTGACCCATGGTTTTTTTGACCTTTTCCCTTTTACATATCCTATATTTTTCTGTCCTGCTTTAATGATTCCTTCTTTCAGCATATTCCAGTACTCGTTGGCATTATCAGGTGCTTCTTTGTCTCGTAATGTGTTTAGAAAGTCCCGAGACAGCATTTCTGTAATTTGTTCTTTGTTGGACCTTATCTTCTCTAGATCCCACTTCTTCACCATTGTCGCCTTTTTCAGTTTTTTCATTCTTATTTCTATTTCTGCCATAAGTAAGTTGTGGTCACTATTAATATCTGCACCTGGTAATGTGTGCACCTTCTTGATTCCATTCCTGTATCTTTCTTCTACCAGTATAAAATCTATTTGGTTTCTGTATTTATCCCCTGGTGATTTCCAAGTGTAGAGCCTCCTCGTATGGTTCTTGAACCATGTGTTTGCCGCTATCAGCTGCCTTTCCTTGCAGAAGTCAATTAACCATTCACCTCTGTCATTTCTCTTTCTAAGACCATGACTGCCTACTATGTTTCCCTCTTTCCCTTCTCCCACAATGGCGTTCCAGTCCCCCATTACTATTTTGCAGCATTTTTTATTTTCGTCCATTATTCTCTCTATTACATTGTACGTTTCCTCTACAATTTGGTCATCATGATCTGAAGTTGGCATATACACCTGGACAATCAGTAAATCTTTTTGTGCTCCTTTCAGCCTTACACCAATAACCCGGTCATTTGCATAGTCTACATATTCCACACATTTAGCCAATTCCTTTGTCATAATCATTCCTACTCCATTAATTCCTTTTATTTCTCCTCCTGAATAGTAGAATACATATTCATCTGACTGCAACTCTCCATGTCCATTCCATCTTACCTCAGCAACTCCTACGAGGTCCATATGATTCTTTTCCATCTCTCTTTTAAGGTTTTCTAGTTTTCCTGCTTGTAGCAGAGTTCTGACATTCCAAGTACCAATTCTCGTTTTGGTTTTTTGCCTCCTTTCAAGTTGTCCCCCCCGGAGATCCGAATGGGGGACTATTTTACCTCCGGACACTGATTTAACATGAGAGGAAGCCATTTTTGTGCATAAAATGGAGACTGCATTATGCAGGGAAGATAATCTGCGGTGGTATTCCGTTGCCTTCCGCAGTTCTGGAGGCCGCCCCTAACATGGGATACAGACGCCTTTTGCAGCCGCCCGCTCCGGGTCAGACGCTGCATGAGAAGTATAGGTTGGAAAATGAAAGACCCCTAGCCCTCGAAACCTAATAGCGTCAGGGTCGGAAAAGAAAAACAGCTGGCCGAGGGTGGCCAGATAGGAAAGATAAAAGTGAGGAGCCCGGCATAAGTAAGTGGAAGCAATGCCAGGACTCAGCTCGGGACCCCGTGGTCGCCAGCCACGTATCACTAGGTGTGACTCCCTGAGGATGTGAACAGAGAAAGACACCAAAAACAGCAAGTAGATCAACATTACTTAAACAGCCAAAACTTACTGTAATTCTTGAGATAGCAGCCAGTATTACATTTGAAGAATATAAACAATAGAATGTAAATATTATTCATGTTTAATTAAATCCAAATGCAATTATATTAAATTTACTTTCCATATGAGAAACACACAATCAGATTCCAGGACAAGAGTCCCATCTTTAAGTCACCTGAAAAGTTACTACTAAATGTGATGATCAAACATCAGATGATGGAGAAAATTGTAACACCTAAAAATAATTAATGTAGGCTATTGAATTTCAGGAATACATTTATCTAGGTAGAACGTTATTAAACTGCAGGATCACAAGTTATGTAAGTGCAAAAAAATCTGTAGCAAATGTGAAATGCTAGTACATTAATAACCACTGTAACTTCCAGAATGTTGAATGCTAGCAACCAAACGTGCATGCATTGTATTGTACAGTTGTTGGATGACAATCTGTGGGATGGAGTTTGGTGCCTGTTGCACTTGGTTTGACAATACTGGGTTGGTTACTGCTGTTGTGTGTGACACTGAGGTTGACGTCCAATAATGTCCCATATGTGATCGGCTGGAGACAGACCTGGTGATTGTGCAAACCAAAGCAACATGTCAACACACTGTAGAGCACGTTGAGTTGCCACAGCGCTATGTGAGCAAGCGTTATCCTGTTGAAAAACACCCCTTGAAACGCTATACATGAATGGCAGCCCAACAAATCGAAACAATAGACTGACGTACGAATTTGTAGTCAGGTTGCGTGGGATTATCATGAGACGGCTCTTGCTGTCATACGAAAACAAACCCTTGGCCATAACTCCAGATGTAGGTCCTGTGTGTCCAACAAGCAGACAGGTTGGTTGCAGGCCCTCAACTGGCCACCTGCTAACTAACACAAAGCTATCACGGGCACCAAGACAGAACCAACTCTCATCAGGAAACGCAAGAGATCTGCACCCTGCTCTCCAATGAGCTATCGCTGACACCACTGGTGGTGGTATGGGGTCAGTGAGATCCATGCTACTGTGCAGCTGGCTCGAAGCTGTCACTGAAGTAGCCGATCTGTAACTGTTCATTGTGTCAATGTGGTGCTAAATGCTGGCCATATTTCTACTGCAGATGCAGTATGATGGCCCAGAGCCATACGCCAAACATGATCGTCTTTTCTCTCATTAGTGCCACATGGCAATCCGGAGCCCAGTCTACTTACGACCATACATTCCCATGACCACCGATATCACCAATCATGTACAGTGGCAAAATCCCTGCCAAGTCTTTCAGCAATATTACAGAAGGGACACCCTATCACATGATGTTGCTTAAATTCAGTGAGATCTTGGTAATGGTGTGTTTGTTGCCTTAAAAACATTCTTGACTAACATCAGCTCACCACATCCAGCTTCAAAAGTAAGTAACACTCAAGACCATTACAGTGTGTATCAAAAACAAATCTGATTTGGATTCTCGTAGTGGCGCTACTAACGCCTCTCTTATGTGACTGGCACAAAAGGTGAATAGGCACCATCTTTCAGACATAGAAACACGCCTACCAACATTCGTTTATGGTGTACAACTCCTTCTTGGTGTTGCGATTATTTTTAAGTCAGTGTACTATGAAACTCTAAGAAAAAAAATTGTAGTAATATATTGAAAAGGATACCTCAATACATACTGAATATACACAGAAGTGATCTAAAAGCGGGAAATATAGTGATTCTCTTGTACACGCCATGTAAGAAGAAAATACATCACATATATTTCGTGGATGTACAGAAAACCGTTCAGAGAACTAGGTCTATATAATACATAAGAGACCCATAAATAAAAGATTGTAATCATGCTCACTGATATCATAACATAAACTGATCACGGCCAAACAATCCATAAAACCTATACAAACTTACACACTCATGGGTTAGGCTTGTCAGTAATATGTATTCTCACACAGTGAGGTAAGCAGAGTTCCACACACTAACATTATAAAAAGAGATAGTACAAAGCGCCTGCATGTGTAGATGTCAGTTCATACATGATATCTCCCCTTTAAGTAAAGATTCTGACTTACTAATACTGCATTCACGCACATATAGAACACCGTACCAGCCGAACAGCAAAATTAAAGTGTCATATGATGGTCAATGTACTAGGCCAAGTGCACAATGGCTGGCATCTCATGGGAAAGCTGTAAACTAATATACCTGCTATCGTCATATCTCAAACGTCATGGAAAAGCACTATCACTAACACACTAAAACCGCCCATGAAGAAGAGATGCACTATGATTATATATAGCAACACCTGCAGTAAACCACACACACCACTAATAGATGTGATAAAAGGTAAGTAAGTGGACATATCCCCTACAATGCCAGTAATACTATACCACCACATAACACCACTAGTAAGGGCAGATACCACCATGTAACACCACTAATAAGTTCAGATACCACAATGTATCAACACAGACAAAAGATTGTCACTGAGTTGTACCCAGTCTGAGCTTCCAGAAAGATAATACCGCTTGGACCCAAACTTTAAGTGAATTTTTTAAAACCACCAACATATAAAGATCACTGCTACAATGGCAACATGAATAAAAATTCAGTCAACAACAACATATTAGGAATAAATGTATGAAGAAGAACATATTAAGAAAGGAGAACCTTCAGCAAGGGAGCCTGTAAGCAATAAATGCATAATATAAGAACTAATCAACTGCGCTGAGGTGAACAAGTCCAAAACCTCCTTAATACCTACTACACTTGTTTAATTCACGCAGAGGAAAGCACTTGAACTATACATCATTTACACAGTTTAAAAAACCAGTGGCTTTCTCTTGTTCATATACGTAATTACACATCAACATACATGAGTGCTTTAGTGCAAGCTCCAGAGAAAAAATTCGTGGCGAAAGTAAATGAGACGTATATGATAATATAAATCTAAACGCAAAACACGGAGATTCTTTACCTTTACAGAAAATAGGGCTTGTCTACTGGGATACACTACCTCATAAATATTATATGTAGATACGATGTATTCCATAAAGCCTTAACGTAGTTTGTTAACATTACTCTCTGGACGCTTGATTTTACATTTCATGATTTCAATTTCTTCCAAGATGTCAGTATTCGGCCTATAGGCCACTTGTGCCAGATATCTGAATCTTCGCTAACATCCTGTAAGTTTTGGTTACTGAGCGCTAGGTGGAAGGAAACGACTGACAGGATTATTCACTGCATCATGCTCCTTATATGTGATGTATAAATTTCACTCATTTGGCCTGCGAATCTGCAGTCACACTGAGGTCTCTTAATCTCATAAACACCTGTATTTCCATAAGGTGAACCTGTCGTTCTTCATTGTATATAAACAATTGACCATTTTTCTTGGGTATTAAATATGCAGCTATGACATTTAAGGCTCTCAGCCACCGACCCGCCTTATCTGAGACTGGTCAACGTTAAGATACTCTACAATATCTCTTCTTCTTGTCGTCCACATCCTACGTAAGGAGGATACTACCCTCTGATCCCTTTTTCGTACTCCCTGTGTCAATGTTCTATTCTATTTGTTAACCATCTCCAAAGGGTAATCTTTCACCTGGGCCACATATCTTTATCTCTCTACTGCTTCACGGAATTTCCTGCACTCTATAGAGGATTTCTCTAAAGGCAACATGTTTAAGTGATGTAGGATGTGCAGAAACACTTTGTGTCAAATTATCTGTTGTGGTGGTCATATGATAAATACTGAACATTATTTTTCTTTCATTCAAAGAGGTGATTAAATCCAAATAGGGTAGCTTATCTTCCTGTGATAATTCGACAGTAAATTTAATATAAGAATGTTATCTATTAAGCCTTACACATTTCATCTACCTGATCCTTATTACTGTAAAAATCGCAATTATATCGTTAGTATACCCATTATAGCCCATTGTCTTATCGTTAAACTGTGGCTGTGCATTAAAGAATCTTTGGTCCAAGTGTGCCATGTGAGGCAGTGGCTGTGGGGAAACCCTCGGCCAACCCCATATTTCATTCATAAGCTTGTTCCTCTGATTAGAAATTGAGCTACCAATTATAGTTTCATAATATCAGTATAGTTTGCAGACGTCTTGAAAAGTAGTGTCTCCAAATTTTTTATTCTGTTCTCAATGTTGGTGGAGATTTTACATGTCATTCATAGTACTCAGACAACCTTCCCGCTTTTCTGACACAAGCTGCAACCTCTGCTACTAGAGGATTCCTTATTGTAGCATGTAGCATGACAGCATGTAACACAACTATATCAATGCGTGAAAATCCAAAAAAAAAAAACAGGAAGCACGAATTCTAAGAGTTTGCCCACACATGGAGCGTCCTGACATGGAGCATGACCTTCAGCATGACACTGCCAGACCACACACGAGGGCTGTGGCATCTGGAATAATCCGACGCCTTGGGATCACTATCATCAGTCATCCTCCACACAGTCCCGACTTGGCCCCATCTGATTTTCATTTGTTTCCAAAAATAAAAACACGCCTTCGGGGGCACCAATTTGTTATTGATGAATTGGTGCAAGCAGAAGTGGGTTTGAGGCTCTGTTAACAAAGTATAACATTCTGTAGTGATACCACCAACAAAATGGTCTCTTGTGGGATAAATGTGTTTGTCACCATGGTGACTACGATGAGCAACATGAAGGATAAAGATGCATAGTATTAACAAAGTATGTTTTATTTAAAAACCTTTAAGAGTTTTCACATAAATAATTCTGAGACAATATTCTTCAGCACACCCTTTTAGTGATACACGAAATTACTCTAATCCTGGAGATTATTGCAGATTATTGCCTACGATCTCAAGAACTTCATAAGTTCAGATGTTGCAATACATACTTTCTGTATCAAAGGGAGCTAGTATCGCTCCTTTAGGTATGCTCAGCTCCTGCAGATGCTCAATAACTTCCTTCTGGTTTTCAAGTACATTCGATTCCAAAAATGAGAAAAAAATTCTAGTTTAAGGATATCATTCAGGTACCTAGCCAATTGACATCCCAGACTATCAGTGGTGTTAATAATAGGTCTTGAAGGGGTTATGTCTCTTGAATATACCGGTTAATGTGGTGGCACTGATTGAACACCAGTTTGATACATTTACACTCTTTTGTGATTTGATCCATGTATTTTCCAATGAGACCACATTTAACCAGTTATACATCGTTACCCACAATAATCGTCTCTGCTTTCTGTTTTTACTCAACTTGAGACAGTACAACAGTGGTTATACCCTATCTGAGCGAATACAGAGGGTCACATTCTCACCTAACTTCTTCTTTATAATTTTAACAAGCTGTTGGTTATCGTTAGTTTGATGATAAGAAAAGATATTGTAGTCTAACGTATTGTAGACCAATCTTTGGTAAGGCAGATAGGTGAATGTGTGCCTTAAAAAACTTCATACCTGCGTATTTTATCCCCAAGAAATCTGTACAACAGTTTATACATGAAGACTGACCGGTTTACGTGTTTATCAGATTAAGTGCCTACAGTGTGATTGCAAATATGTAGACAAATGGGAAAAAGGTTCCATACCAATATAAAGAGCACACTGTAGTGAATAATCCTGTCAGCCCTTTCTCTGTACCTATGATTAAACAACCGTAGCTTACATGACATTAGGGAGGAAAACTTGTATATACAACCTAGACGCCTGATGCTTCACTTCTTGAAAGAAATTGTAACCATAAAATGCAAAACTATCTATGCAAAGAGTGCCCGTAAGGAGCAATCTAAATTAAAGCGTTATAGTCTGTTTAATAACTGTATAACCTGTTTTCAGAGTATTGCTTTCTAATAGAGAAACCCATACTCTCTATAAAGAATAAGCGGTGTCAGTATTCAATATTTAGATTAATATTGCCG
The DNA here is from genome assembly GCF_023864275.1 of Schistocerca cancellata. Classification (NCBI taxonomy): domain Eukaryota; kingdom Metazoa; phylum Arthropoda; class Insecta; order Orthoptera; family Acrididae; genus Schistocerca; species Schistocerca cancellata. The sequence goes on from NC_064636.1 coordinate 154,682,341, forward strand.
TATTCTTACTTTTGCTTCTGCCATCTATCATTTCCTTCGAGTTCACACTAGATCTCTCTTCCATAGTGGGGTGTGGTGATATTTTAATTATTGAAAAGTTTCCTTCTTTATACAGCCAAACTGTGTTTCGCTGCAGAGCCATGCTTAGGCAGGGATTGCTGGTTTGGTACCAGTTACCACTGGATATGGTCACCAGCCCACACTTTGGCCACATTCATATCATTCTGACAGCGAGAATGCTGACAAGACGATGCTTAGGTGAAGCGTTGCTGATAAGGGAACTCTTATAGAAAACCAGCCAGCAACCAATGAGAGAGCTGCAAATGGTAATATGGGGTCTGACCTGACTCGCTCTCGGCAGCTAGCCTTCGACTGGATCATCCATCCCTCTCTTGAGCAATATGCACCCGCTCAGTCTGTTAGAAGCCGCCCAAGCGCCAGTTGTTGATTTTAGAAATCAAACTCAGGCAGTTGTTTTGAACCACAATCCACTTGTCATTTTTGAAACATTCCCTCGATTTTCATGCACTCCCAGACGCCCACATCCTAAAATTGCCTTGCCCTCACCAATTCCTGTGCGCAGATGTCATCTGCAGGATTCTAATTCACTGTCCATTTCGACATACGAATATTTTGTTTTGCAGATGAGTGCCACGTCTCTGTTAGACAGCTTGCTGCAGGTCGTTAACGCATAGTAACACTACACTGTCCTGTACATGTGATGAGCTCGGCAAGACTACGCTGTAAACCGTTTTCCCAACTTTTCTTGTCATTCAGATGCGTCCACATATGCTACGTTCCGTGAAAACTCCTGTGGGCCGCTACTCCCCAACGTTATGGTCACAGAGGCACATCCTATAGGCCGCACTACCACCACATCGTTGTGGATAGCAGCCCCGCCCGAGACACCGCCTCCGTCGCTGTGCCTTCATTCAGCGAGAGTTCCAGTGACAACCGAGGGTCGGTGCCACATTTTCGAGGGTCCTGGTCGTCGTCCCTGCTGTCGACGTGCCGTTATTGACGTGGATGCCGTCGTTGGCGCACCTTTCCCTGCCGAAAATTTAAAGTAAGTCCCGCTAGCCATGCTCACTTACACTCTGTCGCCGCTTCTCTGTGAGCTGCTGCCGTTGTGAATCGTTGTAGTTAGGACCTAATTTTCATTCGAATGTTGTGACACCATTCTTGTCAAAGTTAAGTGGTTTTCAAGTAACTGTTTTTCCTTCTGGAGGGATTCGAGTTCAAGAGCGACCGAAGTAGCTGCTGCTGGGAATGCACCCTGTCCATGCACCAGCTGAACATATCAATATACTTACCTGTCATAAGTTAGTGTTACAGGAATAGAGTGAAGAACTTGTGCAAAGGGATTAAATTGAACACAATGTCGTTCGGCCAGCTGCAAGGTTTTCAGGAACCCCTACAGCTAGTTCTGCAGCATCTGCACCAATCATTCCAAGCAGCTTCCCTGCAGTCTCTCTCATACCTACTTTTTTGAGAAAGCCGAATGGAAATTTACTAAACATAGTTAGGTTAAAGTTGTCAGATGACAGACGTAAGTACGTTGAATATGTTGATACATTATAAGATGCAATAAAATCTGAAGCAATTCAATTCAGTTTATTACTACGAATTTTAGATCAATTTTCTAGGAACTCTAAACAGGTCGTACATATTCGTTAATAATGGTTGCATACAATGTTTCATACTATGTATGTAGTAGTAAATCATGTTAACATCAACCACTGGCAATATTAACGTAGAATTGAAACAGAACATTTGAAAAATAAGGATTAATTTTAAAAATGTTAAAATAAGAGGAATAACTCAAAATCTCAAGAACCGTAGGTTTGCCAACTAATTACAGCTACTCCTACTGCTAAACCTTTTGTTGATACTCAATTCTACATCACCCACATGGTGTGTGCATGCTTCAACAATCCTCAAGCCAATGCATTACATGTGTACGCACCTATTATTATGTATAACTGAGAAAATACTTTTTGTGAACTGTTGACATTATTTTGGTACTCAGAGAGTCTACAAGATCTGTAAACTGAAAGGTAAGTAGTTGCATTTTGGATATATGATGTGCTATCATACTGACTTTAGACTTAAAATTTTGGTCACTTGCAATTGTTTGCAGATTGCAGTCTAATTATCTGCAATCTCTCTCTACCTGAAAAAGAGGACATCTGAGACCGACATGATCACCATAATCTTCCTCTCCACATTCACAGATTTGTGTGTTTACTACATCCCACATGGTGCAGATGGGATATGGACCGTGCCCTCGACCTCATCCTCGACCTCGTGCACCATACCTTGTCACACTTGCCAATATGCGTTAAACACTTATTGTAGTGCTCCTAGCATCCCAATCAGAGTGCTATTCATCTAACTTCCAGGCTCATAAATGTCTTTTATCAGTAATATCCATCCCTGTGATCTCATACACATGATCATATTGCTCACACCTTAACCAAAACAGCACTGCCCTGTAACAAACCACGATACCCATCAGACATATCCCAATTGTCACCAATAAACCTTCTACAGATGTAGTGCGAAAGGCACAGTGAGCTACAGAAGTATGCTCCACTAAATTCGTGGCAGTATTGTTTTGTTGCTCCTTAGTCTAAGATGATGTGTCAAGACGCTGGCAGTGAAGTCCATAATGGTGTCGGAGTTAGCTTTATGATATGACCACACCACATGAAATGGTAATTTATAGTCATCAGTCTCAGCACATATTATGCATAATTTTGGCCGCTTTCAGAGTAACAGGTTTTTAGTTTTTTAGATAGTATCTCTTCTCGACTAGAAGGAAGCCTAAATATCTAATAGCAGTGCTGCATTTTGTAGGTATTCCGTCAAGCCTCAGGGAAGGATTCCTACTAAGAGAAAGCCTTCCCTTCGGAAGTATGTATGAGGCTTTGTGAACAGCTATAGTCAGTCTGTTGCTCTAGGACCGACACTGTATCTGAGCAAGCACGTCCCTCGCTTTTGCCTTAGTCTCGCCCTGGAGTCTGCAGACACACCTACTGGGATGTCACCTGCGTATGCGACAACACCTGCAATAGCATCTGCCCCTAATGTAACAGAGTTCAATATTAATATCCCAAACCAGTGGACCACTTACAGAACCTTGAAGGCAGCCATTGGTAACCTTTTCAGTTATCTTTCTCTAAAGCCCTGGCATACGGTTTAGCAGAGCACTATTCTGACAAATGAGAAGTCAGCTACTACGAAGACCATTTATCCACTTTAAGGCACAAGCTGAATGAAGATTTTTCTGGTCAAATACGAGCTGTGTCAGGTAGCACATGTTTGTTTTGGGATGCCACATGTAATGACGTGTTAATTGAGGCAGCTGGAGCCAGAACAATTGACATCTTCATACATGGAACAAATCTGCAAATATGTACTGAAGTAAAGGTAGCCTCACCTACTTCACTACATTAGGCAGTAAGACAGACACGTTTTTGGATTGAGGCTGCAAGGTTCGTCTCTACTCTGTCGCAAAGCAATAAGCTGCGCCACGTTTCTGTAAATAACACAAATTCCAAACGCTGATATGCAAGTACTGCCTGCCCAAAAGATCAGAGACAGACTCTTCAATAACGGAATTCACCACGTGATAATAGATAAAATGTGAGTACACGGTGGGGATATTGTCAGGGATCAGGCCCCACCACCCATCCTCCACGTAGCATGGGTAATGTATCAAGCCCAAGATAGAAGGGTAAATGAGGTGGTTAATATAATTTTATAAGCCAATATCAGAGGAAGAGCTGCCAAAGTATCAGCAGTTACAGGGGCTCAAATTAGTGCATAATTTGTTTCTCTTAGCGACAAGAGTGCACTTAATCGTTGCGCTGTAACATTAGTGGATTAGGAGGAGAAGTAATACTGCCCGCAGGAATATGGTTTGTAAATCGGTAGATGGATGGTAAGAATTATGGATTTGATAGGTAAGTTGTGAGAAGACACAGACGGGATTTCAGTGTCTTTCTAGAGAAGGATATCCTAGACCGGTACTGGGTGGTGACGTATTATCGGACGCATATTGTTCGATTCAGTGAGGCAACTAACTATTTCGGTGGAACTCGCGAGCCTCAGTCACTAGGAATTTGTGGAATGAGGTCTCCTCCAGAACCTCAAATGGAACCACACACATGGGCATTTGAAACTTACACAACTGGTAATAACCACGGTGCCACAGGAAAGACTTCACAATTGAAATGCTGAGTACATTTGACTTTCTGCTTGATACACTCGGCCTAAACAACATTCTCGACAGGTCGTTGATTCATGTGAGAAGAAGTGAAAATTAAATAGAGGCACTGGGAAAGAAGTTTTTGCTCCAGTATTTATTAATGATTTTCGGTAAGGAGATATGGAGATTACGCGTAAACAATAGTTGCTAATGGCCAGGAAGTTGTCGAGGAAGAATTTCAGTGGGAAAATAAGTTAAAGTGTAAGAGCAAGAAGCAGCTGACAGAAGGAGAATTTGCACAGTCACGACCTTACTTAAAAATCAGACCTATGAGAAGTTAGCACACGTCCTAGTGTCAGTAAAATCTTTTGTACTCAGTATTAAAGGAATATGCTTGGTTGTCCGATGGACAGCAGTATATGTCAGTCACTGACGCTGTGCAACACGAAACTCCAAATTAAGACATTAGGCCAATTGCTTAGAAACTGGACAGGCTCGAAACTGAGCAGATCTCTATTTTATCTACAATCTGTTGTTCAGGATGTTACACAACAAAAGCTGGCTGTAAGGATAGATCAATCCTCTGCGAACCCCTGCTTGGTCCCTATCGTTGTTGTACACAAAAAGGCAATCATTAGAGAGGAAGCCTATCGCCTATGCATTAACGTACAAGCAATAAACAAGGTGACTACCACTGATATTTACCCTGTACCCCACATCGACGAAACACTGGACACTAAATTCCGATTGCACCAGAATACCTAAAAAACAACATTTGTGGTTCCATGAGGTTTGTGTGAGTTTTCACACATGCCTTTTAGCCTTAGAAATGCGCCTGTCACTTTCCAGAGATTCACCAACTTGTTACTAAGATGATTGAAGCCTACAACGTCTTTAGTGCGTTTGGATGGTACCACATTTTTAAGGAGTACTGCGGAACATTTGGTGAGAATGAGGTACGTGTAATATTTCTATACAATTTTTTTACAAAACAATATATGATAATGAATATGGTTGTTAAAATATTCCGTGCTTGGTAATCTGTTGGGCATTGGACTTCCTCACATTTTTGTTGAAGCTGCAGGGAGCGGAGGATTCCAGGAACACTGGCGCTTGTCGTAATCACGAAAATCCTCTTCCTGTAACTTTCCTCTTGACTTACTTCAATAAATAAAATACTTGATACGGTTCTGTAACATTATATTGTTCACCCACACATAGAACACATTGAGATCTCAATAATTCATCTCTAAAATCGCACACCTCATCGTCTTTCTACATACGAAAGACTCTGTCTGTGTCTGTCTAAAACAAAAAAAACAAAAAAAAAAAAAAAAACTTTACAACAAAATGAATGAGAAAATGTTTTCGTTCGTCTGCACCTTACCGCACATTCATAATTAACGTCTCTGCCAACCCCCTGCTTACTAAATCTTAATTTTACGTCATCCTGTTGAGCGCGTGACAGCTGAGCCATAAGCTAATTTTGTTTATACTTATGCTTGGCATGAAGTGATGTGTCACTTCTCGTTGCTGTTAATTTTTATGCCTACGTGTACAAATCAAAACAATCACTTATGTCTATTCGCATTACTTTATCTTAAAAAATCCAGGGAGCCTTTCATCATGTACTTATACATACGTTTTATCAAGGTTACAACATACACATTTGAACTTAAAGTGTTTTTCTGCACAGTCACAGGCTAAGTACATGGGATATATTATCAGTTCAGATGGGATTAAGACAGATCCACAGTTTACCAAACCAGTTGAGACTCTTCCAGGCCCACTAACACTAAGGAGATGCAACTTTTCTTGGCCTCACTAATTATTATCGTCTTTGGTAAAGGATTATGCTATGACAGCCAAACGATTAACCAAGTTGTCAAAGAAAGGTGCGATGTTTGAGCGGAAAGAAGGATTTGAATTGGCCATGAGGAAACTTAAATATGACTTGAGAGGTTCACATTATTTATATACTGATTCTGAAAAGCCTTTTATCCCTTGAACAGACAACTCAAATACGCTATCAGTGCCGTTCTTTGTTCACAGGTTATGCTTCTACACAGAAGAACCAAGCAGGGCTAGTTATAATACCAGTGAGAAGGAATTGCTAGCAATTATATTCGGGGTCAACTATTCCAGATGTTATTTGCACAGACGAAAATTCACTGTGGTCCCTGATTATACTGCTCTTTTGTAGAGGCTCAGTTTAAAGGCCCCCTAGTAGTCATTTATCTCGTTGGGCATTAAGACTTACAAAATAAGATTATGACATATGTCACAAACCAAGCTGTTCACACCTGAACGCTGATGAACTGAGCCATAGGCTCAAAATAATCCAAACTGACAACGCTTTAGTAGAAGAACTGAGAGATGTATAATGTCACTGGTGCAATTTTCTTTCACATTTTGTGACAGTTGATTGTGTTCTATGCTACATAAATCCCCATGAGCAAATGAGTCATAAGGAAAGGTTTCAGGAATTACTGCAATGTCGTTTTTTTTCTTCAAATTTTGTTTATTCATGACTGGTTCCGAATCGCCTGGCGATTCATCATCATATGACACAATTTAGTTCGGACTATTGTGGGGGTCGTGCATCTGTGGCAAATACAGATAGGAAAATGTGAGTGATGTATGTGGGAAGAATATTAAGATTGTAAGATTAATTTGATGGTATTACACACTGTTTTTGTGGCAGGCACTGCTCTGGAAAACATAATGTATGCTTTCCAGTATAGCTAAATATCAAGCGAAACAGGCACTTCTCCACAAATGGCGACTCCCATATACTTCAAAAAATATAAACATACCAAAGAGAGTGGCCATTGTCTCCAAAGAGATTTGTGGAGGCAGAGATTTTCTTTGGTAATTTTTCGTTTTGTGTGCCATTTGTAATAAAATATATATTTATTACATAACTCTCTTAATAAAAATTAGTATTATGTTTTTACATTACAAAATTTTCTTATGCTATCTACAAAATCTATTACAAAGTGTGTAGGACAACATTTCTGGTAGTGAAGTTATGTTTGGCATGTTTTTCATTGCTCAATAAACAGGATAGTATACATATGGGGAGGGGAGTGGGGGGCAGAGGAGGAGGGAGACAGGCATTGGAGGGGAGAGAGAGAGAGAGAGAGAGAGAGAGAGAGAGAGAGAGAGAGAGAGGGCGGTAGATTGTGTGTGTGTGTAAAAAGAGAGGTAGGGAGGACAGTGTTTAGGTGTGGTATGATCATGGTGGGGAATGGGTATGGGAGTGGATGAGTACAGTATTTACTAGTTTTTCAAATTTAATAACTCTTTAAAATTTTGGAAGAATGGGTTATTTGCTAAATCAATTTGTTCATTTAAGATGGTGTGGGGTGTTTTGTTGTCATGCATGAAAATTTCTAATTGTTCCAAGAGGTCCATTTTTAATTCCTTTGTCTACAGTGTGTATAATGTGAAGGTTGGTTTTTATATCTGTGATTGAATGACTGTTTTGGGCTAGATGGGCTGTAAGAGTGGATTTATTCAAATTTTTTAAACAGAGATTGCCAGTATGCTCTTTGTATAGGATTTCAAAATTTCTTCCCGTCTGTCAAATGTAGTAGCAAGAACAGCTGTCATAAGTTAATTCATATATACCAGATTTGTGATATAGTGGGCTGGTTGTTTTAATGTTGTGAATTACTTTGTTTTGTATTTTGTTGTTTGTGTGGTAACTGATTTTGACTCTGTGTGGTTTAAATCGTTTTGCAAGTTGATATGATACATTACAAAGGAAAGGCATACACACATATTTAGTTTCTTCTGGTGCTGAAGAAAGATCTGCTGATGGTTTTTACTTAGTTTTCATTTTTGCGTCTAGTTTGTCAACTATGGTTGGGTCATAAGCATTGTTGTGGGCTACTGTTTTTAAAATGTTTAGTTCCTTGGTTATTACAGCAAGTTCACCTTGAATTTTGTTTACACAGGTGAGTACTGATCTGAAAAATGCTAGTTTATACTATTTTGGGTGGCATGATGTATTGTTTATAAGAACAGCTGTTGTGGTGTGTTACCCGTAAATTTTGAATTTCTGTTTGGTGTTGTGACATGTTTTATTTAAGTCAAGAAATTAATTCCCTGTTGTGTTTGGTGTTCAACTGTAAACTGTATTTTGGGATGTATATTATTTAGTTTAGTGGCTAAGTTTCCTATTTCAGTTGTTCTTCCATTGTATTGCATCAATGGATCACCAACATGGTATTTCTAATAAATGACATTGCCTTTTTCTATCGGTTTATCTTCAAAGAATTTGTTTTCCAGATCATTAATATAAATGTCAGCTAGTAGGCCAGCTAAACTTCTGCCCATTGCTAAACTGTCCTTCTGAATATAGATTTTCTTATTAAAAGAAAATAATTGTGAGACGACACTAATGCAAACAAATCCATCAGTTCATGTTACTTAGCTTTTTATGATGCAATAAGTTGTCTTTGATTATTTGAAGTGTTTCTGTTATAGGTATGTTGGTGTACAGGTTTACTATGTCGATGGATGTAAATTTTGCTGCTGTAGGAATAGTAATTCCTTTTATGCTGTCAATTAATTCATAGCTATTCTTTATGGAGTACTTGTTTGTAAATGTGTAGGATTTACTGAGAATTTCATGAAGCTATGTGGTTATTTTGTATCCACGACTGTTTATTAAGTTGACTATTGGGTATAGTGAGTGGCCTTGTTTATAAACCTTGGTTTGTGAATTGAACTTTGGGGCTGTGGGGTTTATTGTTATGCAGTGTTTGGTTTCAGTTGTTAGGGGGAAGTTGCAGTTATTTAGCAGGTTTCTTATTTTGTTTCAGTATTTTGGGGTAGGATCAGATTCTAGTTCATTTATGTTGTTATTTTTAAGACTCTTATGTTTTGTTAATGTACTCTGAACCATATATTATTACAGCTATATTGCTTTTGTCATGCATAACAAGAGTATTATTATCAACTAGATTTTTATTAATTTGTTTTAATATTGTAGACTCATTATGAATAATGTTGTGGAGTTTTCTCGTTTTTCTTTATAATTATATTTGATTCAAGTGCTAGAGCATTTTGGTCATTTTGATTTAGTTTTGCTGATAGGCAGGCTACTTTAGTGTTAGTTATTGGGTCTTTGACAGTGTTTTCATCAAGTTTGGTGGAAATATTGTGTTTAAGCCCTTTATTTACCAAATTTAGTTTTGTGTTGTTGAAATTAATGTTTATTGTGTTTACCACACTCACAGAAAAATTACGTTTTCCATCAGGTAAGTGGGAGTAGGAGTTGATGGATTTTTTGGCAATGAGGTTTGAGAGCTTTTTCTTTTGGTTAAATGAACTTTTCAGCATTTCTTTATCCACAGATTGTTGAGCTAACTCAATGAATGTTACCATTTGGGACAGCATGAGGTGACTGCTTAACACTAAGTGCAGCCTGTAGATGTCTTTGTTGAGTAAGGCTTTTTATTTATAATGAGACCTAATTTCGTTTTTGATCAATGCGACTTAACTTTTGCTTTTGGCTGCCTGAGCTGAATTACTTTGGTCATTGATTAGAACTTTGACATAATTAGGAGCAACGTTTTCTAATATGCACTGCTTACTGAATTTAACAGCAAGAACATTTTTCATTAACTTCAGTTTACACTTATGTATGAATTCATTGTTCCTGTGTAGCGAAATAAAACTTTTATCATCAAAATATCCACGGGTATGCTGCCGGTCTATAGTGTCCAACGGGCACAATATTTCGGCGATCAAACATGTCGCCATCATCAGGTGAACTGACGGACTGAGCTCCTGTGAACGTGCCGGCACGGAGATCCGTACGCTATGGCTGCTCAGAGGGAACTGGGTTCGGTCGCGGCGGCGGCCGATTTAAATACCCTCCGCCCGCGGCGCGCTCCCTCCGCCGTCCGCGCCCAGCGCCACGGTCGCGCGGTGGAACAGATTGCGACGGCGTCTGAGATGACGTCGATGTGATGGCTCTGTCCGCCGTGGTCGTCACAACTATACGTCTGCTCGATTTACTCTTGATTAACACGATCGCTGGTTCCCAAGCCTTGCTAAGATTATAGCCACAGTCCCGGTTTATGAGGTCGTCATTGGTGCGAATTTCGATGGCCTCTCTAACAACGCTGTCCCAGTATCTCGACGTCTGTACCAGAATCCTCGTGCGGTCATACTCCATGGCGTGATTTTCCGACAAACAATGTTCAGCGACCGCCGACTTGCTCGGATACATCAGTCGAGTGTGCCTCTGGTGTTCACGGCATCGATCCTCGACGGTACGCATCGTCTGACCAATATACGACTTGCCACATTGACACGGAATCTGGTACACGCCGGCCTTCCTCAAACCGAGGTCATCTTTGGCGCTCCCCACTAGTGCACGAGTTTTATTTGGAGGACAAAACACAGTTCCGACCCGGTGTTTCTTCAGAATGCGGGCGATTTTCTCCGAGAGTGCGCCTGTGTATGGAATAAATGCAGTGCCTACCTCCTCCCTCGTGACTTCATCCATCTCAACAGGTTGTGCTGCAGTGGTTGGGCGGAGAGCACGTTGAATCTGCCACTCTGAGTACCCATTTTTTCGAAATACAGTTCTCAGATGTTCCAATTCCTGGGGTAGACTCTCTGCGTCAGAGATAGTGCGCGCCCTATGTACTAGAGTTTTAAGTACCCCATTCCTCTGTGAAGGGTGGTGGCAGCTGTCTGCATGCAAATACAGATCAGTGTGCGTAGCCTTCCGATACACCCCATGACCTAGGGTGCCGTCAGTCCTTCTCTTGACCAAGACGTCAAGGAAAGGTAATTTACCCTCCGTTTCAGTCTCCATAGTGAATTTGATGTTGGGGTGTATGGAGTTTAGATGTGTAAGGAAGTCAAGGAGTTTATCCATACCATGTGGCCAGATGACGAACGTGTCGTCCACGTAACGGAAAAAGCAAGTAGGTTTCCATACGGATGACGACAGGGCTTCCTCCTCGAAGTTCTCCATGTACAAATTCGCTACCACCGGTGAGAGTGGGCTACCCATGGCGACTCCCTCCGTTTGCTCGTAGTATTCTCCATTAAAAAGAAAATACGTGGAAGTCAAGACATGCCTAAAAAGTTCAGTGGTCTTCTCATCAAACTTCTGACTAATCAATTCTAGTGACTCTCGCAGGGGTACCCTCGTAAACAAGGAAACGACATCAAAACTCACCATGATATCTGACTCATCCAACCTGAAGCTATCAAGGCGTTTAACAAAATCCACGGAATTACGGATGTGATGAGGGCATTTACCCACATAAGGACTTAATATTCCCGTCAGGTATTTGGCCAACAAATATGTAGGTGCCCTGATGTTGCTGACAATGGGGCGTAATGGTACCCCCTCTTTGTGAACCTTCGGGAGTCCATATAGTCTAGGCGGTACCGGACCTTGGGGTAACAATTTCTTAGCGTCACCCTCCGGTAAATCTGCGTCTTTGAGAAGCGCCCTCGTCTTGTTATCCACCTTCTTTGTAGGGTCAACGCTGATCTTCCGGTAGGAATCGTCATTTAGCAGGCTCTGCATCTTATCAGTGTAGTCCTTATGGGAGACAACAACTGTAGCATTGCCTTTGTCAGCTGGTAAGACAACAATTTCAGAGCGCTCCCTCAGATCACGAATGGCCGCCCTCTCTTGTCAGATATCATGGTGAGTTTTGATGTCGTTTCCTTGTTTACGAGGGTACCCCTGCGAGAGTCACTAGAATTGATTAGTCAGAAGTTTGATGAGAAGACCACTGAACTTTTTAGGCATGTCTTGACTTCCACGTATTTTCTTTTTAATGGAGAATACTACGAGCAAACGGAGGGAGTCGCCATGGGTAGCCCACTCTCACCGGTGGTAGCGAATTTGTACATGGAGAACTTCGAGGAGGAAGCCCTGTCGTCATCCGTATGGAAACCTACTTGCTTTTTCCGTTACGTGGACGACACGTTCGTCATCTGGCCACATGGTATGGATAAACTCCTTGACTTCCTTACACATCTAAACTCCATACACCCCAACATCAAATTCACTATGGAGACTGAAACGGAGGGTAAATTACCTTTCCTTGACGTCTTGGTCAAGAGAAGGGCTGACGGCACCCTAGGTCATGGGGTGTATCGGAAGGCTACGCACACTGATCTGTATTTGCATGCAGACAGCTGCCACCACCCTTCACAGAGGAATGGGGTACTTAAAACTCTAGTACATAGGGCGCGCACTATCTCTGACGCAGAGAGTCTACCCCAGGAATTGGAACATCTGAGAACTGTATTTCGAAAAAATGGGTACTCAGAGTGGCAGATTCAACGTGCTCTCCGCCCAACCACTGCAGCACAACCTGTTGAGATGGATGAAGTCACGAGGGAGGAGGTAGGCACTGCATTTATTCCATACACAGGCGCACTCTCGGAGAAAATCGCCCGCATTCTGAAGAAACACCGGGTCGGAACTGTGTTTTGTCCTCCAAATAAAACTCGTGCACTAGTGGGGAGCGCCAAAGATGACCTCGGTTTGAGGAAGGCCGGCGTGTACCAGATTCCGTGTCAATGTGGCAAGTCGTATATTGGTCAGACGATGCGTACCGTCGAGGATCGATGCCGTGAACACCAGAGGCACACTCGACTGATGTATCCGAGCAAGTCGGCGGTCGCTGAACATTGTTTGTCGGAAAATCACGCCATGGAGTATGACCGCACGAGGATTCTGGTACAGACGTCGAGATACTGGGACAGCGTTGTTAGAGAGGCCATCGAAATTCGCACCAATGACGACCTCATAAACCGGGACTGTGGCTATAATCTTAGCAAGGCTTGGGAACCAGCGATCGGGTTAATCAAGAGTAAATCGAGCAGACGTATAGTTGTGACGACCACGGCGGACAGAGCCATCACACCGACGTCATCTCAGACGCCGTCGCAATCTGTTCCACCGCGCGACCGTGGCGCTGGGCGCGGACGGCGGAGGGAGCGCGCCGCGGGCGGAGGGTATTTAAATCGGCCGCCGCCGCGACCGAACCCAGTTCCCTCTGAGCAGCCATAGCGTACGGATCTCCGTGCCGGCACGTTCACAGGAGCTCAGTCCGTCAGTTCACCTGATGATGGCGACATGTTTGATCGCCGAAATATTGTGCCCGTTGGACACTATAGACCGGCAGCATACCCGTGGATATTTTGATTATCAAATACGCCGGGAGAAACTCAAGAATCACATCAAAACTTTTATCCATTCTGTATTTGGAACACTGCGACAGTCTTGTTAAAGGTTTCAGGAATTACTGCAACCTATTGCCATTTGTTCTTTCAATTTTTATTTATTCACGAGCAGTTTCGAATCTCCTGGTGATTCATCATCAGCACATCTACAAACAACTACTCCATAAAGAACAGCTATCAATTAATTCACAGCATAAAAGACATCGCTATTCTCACAATAGCAAAATTTACATCCCTCGACATACTAAACCTTTACACCAACAAACCTATAACAGAAACACTCCAAATAATCAAAGACAACTTACTGCATCAAAAAATGGTATAACTCCAGAAATACGGTTGCAGTTAAACACCAAACACAACAGGGAATTAATTTCTTGACTTAAGTGAAACATGTCACAACACCAAACAGAAATTCAAAATTTACAGGAAACCCGCCACAACCAATGTTCTTATAAATAATTCATCAAGCCACCCAAATCAGCATAAACTAGCATTTTTCGGATCAGCACTCAACCATGTAAACAAAATTCATGGTGAACCTGCTGTAAAAACCAAGGAACTATACATTTTGAAAACAGTAGCCCACAACAATGCTTATGACCCAACCATAGTTGACAAACTAGATGCAAAAATGAAAACTAAGCAAAAACCGTCAACAGACCTTTCATCAGCACCAGAAGAAACTAAATATGTATGTATTCCTTTCCTTGGTAATGTATCATATCAACTTGCAAAACTATTTAAACCACACAAAGTCAAAATCAGTTACCACACAAACAACAAAATACAAAACAAAGTAATTCACAACATTAAAACAACCAGCCCACTATATCACAAATCTGGTATATACGAATTAACTTATGACAGCTGTTCTTGCTACTACATAGGACAGACGGGAAGAAATTTTGAAATCCTATACAAAGAGCATACTGGCACACTCTGTTTAAAAAAATTAAATAAATCCACTCTTACAGCCCATCTAGCCCAAAACAGTCATTCAATCACAGATATAAAAACCAACCTCCACATTCTACACATTGCAGACAAAGGAATAAAAATGTACCTCTTGGAACAATTAGAAATTTTCATGCATGACAACAAAACACCCCACACCATCTTAAATGAACAAATTGATTTAGCAAATAACCCATTCTTCCAAAATTTTAAAGAGTTATTAAATTTGAAAAACTAGTAAATACTGTACTCATCCACTCCCATACCCATTCCCCACCTTGCTCATACCACACCTAAACACTGTCCACCCTACCTCTCTTTGTACACACACACACACACACACACACACACAATCTACCCCCCCTCTCTCCCTCTCTCTCTATCTCTCTCCCCTCCAATGCCTCTCTCCCTCCTCCTCCCCCCCCACTCCCCTCCCCATATGTATACCATCCTGTTTATTGAGCAATGAGTAACATGCCAAACATAACTTCACTACCAGAAATGTTGTCCTACACACTTTGTTATAGATTTTGTAGATAGCATAAGAAAATTTTGTAATGTAAAAACATAGTACTAATTTTTATAAAGAAAGAAATGTAATAAATATATATTATTGGTTAAAAACAGCCTTGGTTGCTATTTTGGTTTTTTATTTTGCAGTGATGTGTTTTGCCTTATTTAGGCATCTACAGGTTATCTGTCTCGCTCCTGTCAATGCGAATGTGTTATGCAGATCTTCGTGTCTCTCGCGTCCATCTAGAAAAGATAACCTGAAGATGCCTAAATAAGGTGAAATGTGTCGTTGAAAAATAAAAACTAAAATTGCTACCAAGACTGTTTTTAACCACTATTGTTAAGCACTGGCTTGCTGTATGCCACATATGGATTGGAAGAATTTCTTTAATAAATATATATTTTATTACGAATGGCATACAAAACGAAAACTGAACAAAGAAAATCTCTGCCTCCCTAAAACTCTTTGGAGACAACAATGGCCAGACTCTTTGGTTTGTTTATACTTTGTAAGGTATGTGGGAGTCACCAACTGTGGAGAAGTGCCTGTTTCACTTGATATTTAACGATAGTGGAAAGCATACATTATGTTTTCCACAGCAGTGCATGCCACAATAACAGTGAGTAATACCATCAAATTAATCTTAGAATCTTATATTCTTCCCACCTACAGTTCTCACTTTTGCGTGTCTGTATTTGCCACAGATGCAGGTAATACTCCAAACTAAATTGTATCATTCGATGTTGAGTCGCCAGGTGATTCGGAACCAGTCATGATAAATAAAAATTGAAGGAATAAATGGCGATTGGTTCAGTAATTCCTGAAACCTTTAACAAGACAGTCGCAGTGTTCCAAATCCAAAATAGATAAAAGTTTTAGAGTCCCAATTGCATAAGAGTTGCAAGCATGTATAATAGCTCAGTATCATGACAGTCTGCAGGCAGGTCTTAATGGACAAAAAGGCATGAATGCCAAAATAGATGCATGGTATTTATGGGAAGTTAGACAGGCTGGTGTTCAGAAGTACATACAAAACTATTTGCCTTGTGGTTAGTGGTCAGTCCCACCAAGAACTTCAATTACCTTGCAGACACTTACAGACACTACAAACCCATTTCAGGGTGTTGCCTTAGACACGGTCAGACATTTCCCACAGAGTACATAAAACAATAAATATATCTTATATATCACTGACCTTTTTCTAGATATCTAATTCTAGTACAAGTTGCAGATATGACTACAGGAACAGTAACAAGTGCCTTTGTCAATAGTTTAGTTTTATCATTCGGAAGTCCTGATGACAGTTTCACTGATCAGAGGACTAATTTCATGTACACCCTCTTTCTACAAGTGTACAAATTACTATGAACCAAAAAAGAGAGAAACAATTCTTTTCATCCAAAAGCTAATAGCCACCTCTAATGTGTTCATCAGACATTGCTTTAGCTGTTGTCTTACTACATCAACCACTCAATGACTGGGACAGGTTGGTCGCCTATGTAACTTCTGCGTAAAATAGTCATATACATTAATCAACTAGGTATACATCCTACGAGGAAGTATATGGACGGCATATAGCTCTTCATTTGAACATAATAAAGTCCCATCTGTCCTGGGTCTGGCAGAAGTTGTCACATCAAGCCTATCTATAAGCAGATAAAGTAAAATAAATGTAAAGCTACCCAGAAACAAGATGAACGAAGTTACCAAGGAGCTGTGCTTTCTCAGTACGAACCTATGGAACTACTTTTGATTCGTAACCCCATAATTAGGAAAGGGAAGACTAAGACATTCATGCCTCAATACGAAACCCTTTATTCCATCATACAAGTGACTTCTATTAATGCAGATATTCATTGGCTGACCATACAGTGGCAGTACATTCTGACTGTTTACAGCTGTATCATGGTCAAGCTCTGCCACCCTCATCAGTGTCACTTAGTCCAGTTCAAAATAATTTATGACAAGGGACATGTACTATCAGGCAGCAAATCAGGAAAAAAGAACAAGTTGCTGTCAGATTATCCTCAGTATGTCTTGAGAAATAAGCACCTTTATGCTTGAGATTATGGGATTAAGGTATTGTTTGTTTGAACGAATTTCATGTGATATTTTATTCTGTCATGGAGTGGTTTCGCTTTGGGGAGGAGGGGGGGGGGGAATGTTTTTTATTGATGTGGTTATGAATAATATTTATGTTGTTCAGCCAGTCATTTTGACTGACTAGTACAAACGAATTGTGTTATACTGTAGAGCCAGTCTCCATTGTCCTTTTGCAGTTTTTTTTATGCAAGAAGCTGCAAGAATTGCTTTCTAAAACAGAAATGTGCCTTGCTGTATTATAACTTACTATATATCAACAGAAAGTAACGAGAGCAGTGATAATGTAAATGATTAAAGTGTGACCAGAACTAATTGCTTATTCAGTGGAAAATAGCTTAGAGAGATCCAGTGTTTTATAATAATGATGTGCCACTAAAAGAGAATGTGAGGGGCTACTATTCAACATCATCAGGAGGTTACAATGTTACTCAGTAAAGCTTTAGACGTTCCTTCAAGTGATAAACGCACTGTGGTGATACATGAAATAACTGTTAGTTTTGTGTTATGTGCACTAAAGGCTTTACATAATGTGAAATAGACTTTTTACGAACGCATTTACACAATTGCAAACGAGGTTTAATCAGTATTAATTGTTATGAGATGAGAATTACAGTTTTGAGGTAGAAGAATGTTTTAATTAACCAGATCATTAGCAGAGTTGAAGTGAAATAGATAATTGGAGACATTAAGTAACAAAGTGTCTTTCCAGTAGCTCCTATTAATCGAATGGTTTCTTTACAACAATAAATATTTTTCTTTCGCCGAGTTTTTTACGAAAAACACACAGACCAAATAGTTATATTTTCACTTATTATCAGATGTCATGCTATTTCCACTTTACTGTCAAAATATACTTTAGAAGCCGGCCAGAGTGGTCGAGCCGTTCTAGGCGCTTCAGTCTGGAACTGCGCGACCGCTATGGTTGCAGGTTCGAATCCTGTCTCGGGCCTGGATGTGTGTGATATTCTTAGGCTAGTGCACTGGACTCGCATTCTGGAGGACGACGGTTCAATCCCGTCTCCAGCCATCCTGATTTAGGTTTTCCTTGATTTCCCTAAATCGTTTCAGGCAAATGCCGCGATGGTTCCTTTGAAAGGGCACGGCCGATTTCCTTCCCCACCCTTCCCTAACCCGAGCTTGCGCTCCGTCTCTAATGCCCACATTGTCGACGGGACGTTAAACACTAACCTCCTCCTCCTCCTTAGGTTAGTTAGGTTTAAGTAGTTCTAAGTTCTAGGGGACTGATGACCTCAGCTGTTAAGTCCCATACCGCTTGGAGCCATTTATACTTTAGAATTCATAGTTCTCTTGTCCACAATACGCAAGTAAACTACTTAATTAAATACATGAAGAGAAAAGAGGTAAGTCCATTCATTTATATAATAGTTAAGAACCAAATTTGCAACAACCAGATGACCTCTATATCAAATGTTTGGAGTTAACATTAAAGGCTAACTCCTGCCATAAATAACCTACAGAGATCATGTACTTACTATACTCACCTAATGTATGCAAACCACAGCTACTTGAAATTATCCAAGACTCTAGTAGTACACACAAGTGGGAAGTTATAACGTATAAAACAATATTATCTGGAGGTTGTGTTAGCCTTTTGTAAACAAAGAATAACTCACACTGCAACATTTTACTATTAGTCAGGCCAACGAATGCATACAGTGTAGTATACATTACTGTTTGTCAGCACCATTGCACGTCAAATGATCTATATATTCTTTGTATGTAAAGGATAACATACCAAAAGTAAGTCCTGGTCTTTGTAATTTGTGGTGGAATGAATTGTACCTTATGTGGATTGGTCTGGTGAAACAAGCTAGTTATGGTTACGAATTTTGCCATATGCCATTCTAGGAAATTTATTATGCCTTTAGCAACTACACTTTTCTCGATTCTGCACCTAATTTACAATAGACTTCAGATGTGAAATCCTGAACATCACAGATAAGTCCATTGTCAGAAGACACTGCTACATGTCGAGACCACAGATTCAGTATGACAAAAATATAGGGTATCAATGGTAGGTCAGGAGAAAGAGAGCATAGATAAGTTGAATTATATACTACTTCTGTATCATGAATGACTTAACTTCATTACCAAACAATGATACTGGAAAGCCACTAAAGATATAGAAGGTTTCAAATGTAGTTTCCCTGCAATGGTTTGTGAAAGCTAATGTTTTATTATGCCCAGTTCTATATGAAGTTCAGAGACAAACTATTTTTAAACAACAGTAGCACTTTCAGTGTCATATGGATGAATTACAATTACTTATGGTTCTGCAAAGAAGGGTAGATGCATTGATTGTTGTAATTACACAGTGATGGGCTAACAGCTCTTATCACTGCAACAGTTACTCTGAAAGTATTTCACTTTAAATATTTCCGTGAGTACCTGTTTTATGTTTTGTATTACTTTTTCTGTATTATTTCACATGTGATAGAAATGATGTCATGAGAGTCACTCTCCCCTGACACTAGCCAAAACCAGTGAACTAGTTTGTTGTACTAGTATGTGGTCGATTACCTTCCATTTAGCTTCAACATAGTATTTCATTTGAAATACTCTGATCAGCCAGTGTGCATCATTCTTAAACAATAATGATTTTATTTCTTTCGTTTATGGGTAAACCAGTGATTGTGATTTAATATCCTCCTAGGAAAACCTACTTACTATGTGCACTACAGAACGCATTTAACCTCTTCATCTACTTTTGGAATTATGAACTACACTGCGTGTACTCTGACCAAGTAATATGATAGATGCACTTCTACTGCATCTCTCACTATTCAGATGTGTAGCCATAATTAAAACGAGTTGTTCCCACAAGACCTGGTGGTATTTACCTGTATTACAAATGGTTAACGTCCATGTGGACATAATTTTGACACAACCCCACAAATATGAATAAATGTATGCATGGATCCATGGTTGTACCATTTTGCTGTTAGACAATCCTATGGTGCTGGCACATGATACTGAACATTATGCTATCCTCTTTTAATTTGGCTATCTGCTAAAAAAATGTATGTAGAGACATTGGTTCTCATCCTCAGTAAACAAGGAGGAATAGGGACAACTTCTCAATGACATGTTTTCTTAACTACTGCTAAGGCACGATGAACAGTCATTCTGTACTGGTGGAGAAATTCTGTAGTCACATATCATTGAAGTTAGTTTCTTAACCCCTCCATGTTATTCCTGTCCCTACTACCATGTTCCTGAATCTGTTTGGTTCTTCTGTTAAGAAGGGGCTAGTCTGAGCTCATCTGGGCCATGTCACTCTACGTCTACATCTACATCCATACTCCGCAAACCACCTGACAGTGTGTGGAGGAGGGTACCTTGAGTACGTCTATCAGTTCTCCCTTCTATTCCAGTCTCGCATTGTTTGTGGAAAGAAAGATTGCCTGTATGCATCTGTGTGGACTCTAATCTCTCTGATTTTATCCTTATGGTCTCTTTGCGAGATATACGTAGGAGGGAGCAATATACTGCCTGACTTCTTGGTGAAGGTATGTTCTTGGAACTTCAACAAAAGCCCTTACCGAGCTACTGAGCGTCTCTCTTGCAGAGTTTTCCACTGGAGTTTATCTATCATCTCTGTAACGCTTTTGCGATTACTGAATGATCGTGTAACAAAGTGCGCTGCTCTCCATTGGATCTTCTCTGTCTCTTCTATCAACCCTATCTGGTACAGATCCCACACCGTTGAGCAGTATTCAAGCAGGGGTGAACAAGTTTACAGTAACCTACTTCGTTTTCGGACTGCATTTTCTTAAGATTCTTCCAATGAATCTAAGTCTGGCATCTACTTTACCGACAATTAATTTTATATGGTCATCCCATTGTAAATCACTCTTAATGCCTATTCCCAGACAGTTTATGGAATTAAATGCCTTCAGTTGCTGACCTGCTATGATTCAGCAAAATGATAAAGGATCTTTCTTTCTATGTATTTGTAGCACATTACACTTGTCTACACTGAGATTCAATTGCCATTCCCTGCACCATGCGTCAATTTGTTGCAGTTTCAGTACAATTTCAGTATAATTTTCCATTGTTACAACCTGTAGATATTCTACAGCATCATCTGCAAAACGCCTCAGTGAACTTCTGATGTTATGCACAAGGTCATTGATATATATTGTGAATAGCAACGGTCCTACGACATTGCCCTGTGGCAGATCTGAAATCACTCTTACTTTGGAAGACTTCTCTCCATTGAGAACGACATACTGCGTTCTGTTATCTAGGAACTCTTCAATCCAATCACACAACTGATCTGATAGTCCATATGCTCTTACTTTGTTAATTAAACGACTGTGGGGAACTGTATCAAACGCCTTGCAGAAGTCATGAATCACTGCATCTACCTGGGAACCCTTGTCTATCGCCCTCTGTGTCTCGTGGACGAATAGCTCTGAGCACTATGGGACTTAACAGCTATGGTCATCAGTCCCCTAGAACTTAGAACTACTTAAACCTAACTAACCTAAGGACATCACACAACACTCAGTCATCACGAGGCGTGGACGAATAGCGCGAGCTGCGTTTCACACGATCGTCTTTTTCGAAACCCATGGTGATTCCTACAGAGTAGATTTCTAGTCTCCAGAAAAGTCACTATACTTGAACATAATACGTGTCCCAAAATTCTACAACTGATCGACGATAGAGATATATGTCTATAGTTCTGCACATCTGTTCGATGTCCCTTCTTGAAAACGGGGACGACCTGTGCCCTTTTCCAATCCTTTGGAATGCTACGCTTTTCTAGAGACCTACGGTACACCACTGCAAGAAGGGGGGCAAGTTCCTTTGCGTACTCTGTGTAAAATCGAACTGGTATCCCATCAGGTCCAGCGGCCTTTCCTCTTTTGAGCGATTTTAATTGTTTCTCTACCCTCTGTCGTCTGTTTCGATATCCACCATTTTTTCATCTGTGCGACAATCAAGAGAGGGAACAACAGTGCAGTCTTCATCTGCGAAACAGATTTGGAAAAATACATTTAGTATATCGGCCTTTAGTCTGTCCTCCCGTTTCAGTACCATTTTGGTCACAGAGTGTCTGGACATTTTGTTTTGATCCACCTACCACTTTGACATAAGACCAAAATTTCTTAGGACTTTCTACCAAGTCAGTACATACAACTTTACTTTCGAAATCGTTGAACGCCTCTCGCACAGCCCTCCTCACACTACAATTCGCTTCATGTAATCTTTGTTTGTCTGCAAGGATTTGTCTATGATTATGTTTGCTGTGAAGTTCCCTTTCCTTTCGTAGCAATTTTCTAACTCGATTGTTGTAGCACGGTGGCTCTTTTCCATCTCTTACGATCTAGCTTGGCACATACTCATCTAATACATATTCTACAATGGTTTTGAACTTTGACCACTGATCCTCAACACTATCTGTACTTGAAATAAAACTTTTGTGTTGAGCCATCAGCTACTCTGAAATCTGCTTTTTGTCACTTTTGTTAAACAGAAAAATCTTCCTACCTTTTTTAGTATTACTATTTATGGCTGAAATAACTGATGCTGTAACTGCTTTATGATCTCTGATTCCCTGTTCTGCGTTAACTGTTTCAAATAGTTTGGCTCTGTTTGTCACAAGAAGATCTATTATGTTATTGCTATGATTTGGCACATCAGTTGTCAAAGAGTAAGTGTTTGAGCAATGACAGAAATATCGTTAAGCACTTCATCTTGGCCCTCACTAACCCTACCTATGATTTATTCGCATCATCTTGGCTCATATGTCTTGGCAATGGGAATATCACCACTCCATTCATGCATTTTACTGTTAATTATGGACTTACCATTCCATAAGCAACGTATCTGAAACTTTGATCATTCTTTTAAGATATTAATATGGTATGTTTCAATTGCAACACCTACAAAGGTGATTCCAGCAAGTTTCAAACTGCTTCCAGTGTGCATCCTAATCTGAAAGATAATAGTACTGCTATCCTCTACACCATATTTTTTTCCAACCACTTCCATTTAACATGAGGGTGTAAGACCATTAAACAATGATATACTGCGAGAAATGGGATATGCCTTGTTCGATGTACAGGCTCCTGTTTATTCCATGTCATTAACTGCTCAACAATTTGCAAGTGAAAGGAACCAATGGGGCTCGCTAGATAAGCAGTTAGTGTCTTTCAAAATCTATCCCACGCAAATGAGTCAGGAAGATGTTGCTTGGCCTTCTGGTTCCTCCAGAGGCGTCATCCTAACACAGTGCAATTAGTGATCACAGAGACCCTGGTCTGGTCATAGCACTTACTTCTGATTCATCTTTGTACTATGGTCCATTTTACCATCTGTCATCTTGCTGTCAAATAAAAACATACATGCCCCACTTGCACACTGAGACCTACAACACCTCAATTATGGGAGTAGTGCCTCCACTCACACACAACACAAACACCTATGAAACACAACATTGCCTCTTAGACACTTAAAGACAGTTCCCTGAGTGGGTAACTATATCTAATTCCTACACTATCATGTTATTTTGCCTCATAATGTTTCACCTACCACTGACAATGCTTTGGGTACTATGCGTACACAGGTAATAACGTTCCACATTGTTTCCAGTCTGAACACTGATCTGCCCTTGGGGATATATCTGCTTAGTACATTTTTATAATTATACTGGAGCCTCCATTTGATCTTTATGATCTCTTGTCCTACATTACTCGTCGCCATTGTGCAAGAGGGGATCTCAGACATTATCTACATCCTCAATCGAATAAAATGAGACATTCAGCAGTACAGAACCACATTTCCCAAGCAGTTCCTAGCTGATGCACCTGGCACTACACCAAATTTCAGGTCTGTTCACTCCTTCAAGAAAAATATGAATAATGAAGTCTTTTTCCCAATAAGGCCACCACCAATGTTATCAATTACATTCATACTCTAATTTAACACTCACTAACCCACAATTTTGTACATTTGTCCCTCCAGTGATGTGTTTTACCTGCCACTTAGGCTCTGCTACTTTGATGATGTGAATGCCAACTCATCTGATGACCTCCATTCCGTTTATGGAACGATTTAGAATGCTTCATGTAATCTGTTCAGCTGCTCTGTGCTTCCCCATCTGTCACTAACCAAAAGAGCCGTGTATCTGGATAGGCATACATTACTGATACAGGTTACTTTTGTGACCCTTTCATTTGCACTAATACATACCACGTTATTCATTCACATGTAGTACACTATAAATAGCTATACAGTTGGACACACCCCAGTGCCTTACACACCCAAAAAGCTAATGTAATACTTGCCAGCACTGCATCACTGAGAAAAACTTTAAATGTTTTGCCTCTTTAAATTCATTTACTTACCTGACTTATCTATAGGCGTTTCTGCTCATTTCATATTCCTTTACCACCTTTGCTTTGGCATACTTTTATAGCAGCAGAATTAAATTCTATGGCTTCATGACACAAATGTTGTATGGCAACAGCACACTCACTTCTATTCCTACCACTCGTATGTTCATTACACCTTGATAGGCTGATGAGATGACGAAAAACGTCTGATTCACCAAGCAACAAGCTCCTGCCCTTCCTTTTGCATCCCTTTATGATTAAATCTAAGTTGCCATAGTTGTAGTGCATGATGTCACCTCTTTTCCTGTTAATGTATTTCTGTTTTTCACTTTATACTATCATGTTCTGCCATCTGTTTTTATCACCTAATTTAATTAGGACTGGCATGGACCAGTTAAGTCCCTCAACAGTCGCAAGACCATAATCGTTTTACAAAATTTACTATTGTGAACACCTGTTTTCAGTTCATTGGGAGTTACAAAAAGGTATGGTCAAACTTTCAGGAAGCATTCGTCACACACAAATAAAGAAAAGATGTTATGTGGACATGTGTCCGGAAACGCTAAATTTCCATGGTATAGTTCATTTTAGTTTCGTCAGTATGTACTGTACTTCCTTGATTCACCACCAGTTGGCCCAATTGAAGGAAGGTAATGTTGACTTCGGTGCTTGTGTTGACATGCGACTCATTGCTCTACAGTACTAGCATCAAGCACATCGGTACGTAGCATCAACAGGTTAGTGTTCATCACGAACGTCGTTTTGCACTCAGTGCAATGTTAACAAATTCGGAGTTGGCAGATACCCATTTGATGTACGGATTAGCATGGGGCAATAACCATGCTGCGGTACGTTTGTATTGAGACAGATTCCCAGAACGAAGGTGTCCCAGCAGGAAGACGTTTGAATCAATTGATCGGCGTCTTAGGGAGCACTGAACATTCCAGCCTATGACTCGCGATTGGGGAAGACCTACAACGACGAGGACACCTGCAATGGACGAGGCAATTCTTCGTGCAGTTGACGATAACCCTAATGTCAGCGTAAGAGAAGTTGCTGCTGTACAAGGTTACGTTGACCACGTCACTGTATGGAGAGTGCTACGGGAGAACCAGTTGTTTCCGTACCATGTACAGTGTGTGCAGGCACTATCAGCAGCTGATTGGCCTCCACGCGTACACTTCTGTGAATGGTTCATCCAACAATGTGTCAATCCTCATTTCAGTGCAAATGTCCTCCTTACGGATGAGGCTTCATTCCAATGTGATCAAATTGTAAATGTTCACAATCAACAAGTGTGGGCTGTCGAGAATCCGCACGCAATTGTGCAATCACGTCATCAACACAGATTTTCTGTGAACTTTTGGCAGGCATTGTTGGTGATGTCTTGATTGGGCCCGACGTTCTTCCACCTACGCTCAGTGGAGCACGTTATCACTATTTCTTACGGGATACTCTACCTGTGTCGCTAGAACATGTCCCTTTACAAGTATGACACAACATGTGGTTCATGCACGATGGAGCTCCTGCACATTTCAGTCAAAGTGTTCGTACACTTCTCAACAACAGATTCGGTGACCAATGGATTGGTAGATGCGGACCAATTCCATGGCCTCCACGCTCTCCTGACCTCAACCCTCTTGACTTTCATTTATGGGGGCATTTGAAAGCTCTTGTCTACAAAACCCCAGTACCAAATGTAGAGACTCTTCGTGCTCGCATTGTGGACGGCTGTGATACAATACGCTATTCTCCAGGGCTTCATCAGCGCATCAGGGATTCCATGCGACGGAGGGTGGATGCATGTATCCTCGCTAATGGAGGACATTTTGAACATTTCCTGTAACAAAGTGTTTGAAGTCACGCTGGTACGTTCTGTTGCTGTGTGTTTCCATTCCATGATTAATGTGATTTGAAGATAAGTAATAAAATGAGTTCTTTCATGGAAAGTAAGCGTTTCCGGACACATGTCCACATAACATATTTCCTTTCTTTGTGTGTGAGGGATGTTTCCTGAAAGTTTGGCCATACCTTTTTGTAACACCCTGTATAGGGTATCCTGTGTGGTGCACAACACGCCAGTTTGCTTGAGCCATCATGAGCTTGGACAGTTGGTCATGATTCCTTTCGTAGTTCACCTCCGATACTTATTGCACCTTCCATTATATTTTTATGCATTATATAAATGTAACAAATCTCTCAACTTTAATATCGATACAGGCAATTGAAGCTGGTTTGGCCATTCTCCTAACAGCGAAGCTCTCTATTCTTTCCCATAGCTCACAAAGGAAGTTATCACTACTGGGTAGGTCTCCTATTTTTGACAACCTTGTCCTAAATCTAACATCTCCATATTCATGCCAGTTTACATAATGGACACTTCCAAAATGTGGTTTCATTCTCATTATATTTTCAGAAAAGTGGGGATAGAAACTCGCATTTGGTTTACCAACAAAGTTCAGAATTAGCATAACTACAGTAAGCCATACACATCAGCCAACCATTGACCTAATTCTGCAAAATACCAGGCCATGACGTCTTCTGCTCTTTCAAAAAGCATCCCAAACCCAACTGGCTGTGAATTCAGTCCTCTCTACGTTCAGCCTTACTCAACATAAATTATCACTATTTTTTAGAAAGAATAATAAACTTTTAAACTTGTGCAAAGTTTCAAGACAACTAGCGCCTGTGAACATACTATAAATACTGCTGATCAATCATCTTGACTGCAGAAGCATCGAACCTTGGTCCCTGTTGCAATTGCCTCCACATGAGTGCTAACTTTTGCAGCATTCAAGCAGAAACGACCAGACAATATGTACTACCATCATTGTCTCTTCACACATTTAATTTTCCTTCACTGCATTACAGACACTGTTCATCCTGTGGACAACTAGTCACAGTACCATTCCACCATGCTATGCAACTTTGGTTTAATGGAAGTGCAGCTGTGCTGAAAACAAATGTGGTACCCCTGATCATACTGATGCTGATAGCTGTGATAAAGCTCCCCAGCAAGCTCCATTCGTTGTTATGCAGTGTCATGAAATCCTAGTATGTGCGGCTCACTCACACTGAGGATAACCTTTTGGCTACCAACTGACAAATCCATAATATAGTCACTGTGCCAATACGGCAATATTAGGGACTTAAAAACGCGATCCAGCGTGACTTAATAACTATACACAGGGAACTGTGCAAACTGACTGCTACTTTGGAAGTAACCAAAGCTTCACAGATTTTTTTGTACAGCAGCCATGCAACAGTTGCATGTTAACACCTTGCTCCTACCATTCAGCCAAAACTGCAACAGAGACTCAGCCCTAACTTACTGCCAGCGGAAACCTTCCTGAAAACCATAACTAGTAATTCATTTCATGCATCAGTGCACAAGAAAATGACCAACTCCATGTAGGAATCAACCTTGCTGTATTATTGCACTGCTGCTATTGTAAAACTGTCAAGATCGATAGATGTGTTAACTGTGCAGCTATCCCTGTCAATAATCTGCACCAGTTGCAAATCTTAGTGTTATCGCCTTCTCTTTCCCTGTCGCCTGTGTAGCTGCTTATGAATGTAATATTTGGCAACGGATATCCTGATTGTTTACAAGGGTTGTACATCACACTGTCATGTAGTTCGAATTTCAACTGTGCATTCACACTAATTATTACAAGCATCCTACTTTACTACCCTCACTACTGTCGCAAATTGCGAAATTGCATTTAGAGGAAACCAAAGAATTCCCTTGCTCTTGCACTGTTGTTGCAATGCACAAACCTTTATTTATGCCCACTGCGAACAAATTACAGTATTTGGTAGTACAGCCAACTATTGTAGCAGTTCTCTGCTCTGGCCATACAATTACGCATCTGACTTATTGAGTTTCTCTAACAGCAGACTTTTATTCAACTTTCTTATTATAATGTATCACACCCACCATTAGGTTATCTGTTCATTTAACTTACACACACAATAGCTTTGAAATTTTCTGTTAATTTCCCTGAAACACCTTTTATGCTGGCACCCAACCGACAGACTGCCTATACTAGCAAAGAATCAAAGACTCGCCTTCAGCAAACCATTGATGAATACTAGCTTGGGAAAATTGCAAGTTACCATTGACCACGACGCTGCACACATCACTGAGTGGAGTAAGCTGGAATACCTACATTGAGTGGTTGCCTTGGTATCATCACTCTCCCAGTCACTGTAGTTGTCCTCAGATTTGTTATATGATCATATGTAATCAATGATATTGTGAATTATTGAGTTCATCAAAACCAGTGGTGCATGAGCAGCAGCTGTTGGGTAATTTTATACTTAAGTGGATTTTGGATCCCGGCACAATTCAGTCACGACTCTCGTTTACGACTAAGCATTAGGAGATTGGATGCTAATTTGTATTAGTTTGTCTACATTGTATAATTTTGTCATTTTTCTTATTCAGTACCAATTAAGTACACGAAATAAGATTTAATAAAACATCTGGTGCAACATACTTCCAGAAACATGTAAACAACTTGTCAAGTCCCTATCATGTAAAACTGTCTACGCATTGTGTTCCAAACGTGGACAATCATGCTATTAAGCAGGTTGTTATATTTGTTGTTACATTTACTAATGCAGGATTAGTACTAACAGAACAAATGTATACACTATTAATGACACACAGAGCAAATCTCTTTAGAAAACATACCTGAGTAAAATAATTGCCATAATCATGTTTCTCCAGTGTTGAGTTTACTAGCCTGAGTGAAGGAACTGCCATAATATATGGGTACCCAATTGCTGACATTGTTTGTAAAATGCAGAGTTAAAGTAATACATGATGACTATGTTAGGGATAATAATCAGAAAGTCATGACATTTCCTTGGCCTTATACTGAATATTGCATGCTACTTATAATTACTGACGAAGGTAAGGATTTATCACAATTCAGAATCCTCTTGTCTCAAGATCGATAGGAAAAAATAGCAGTGTTAATGACAGAAACATATTTGATTCACGTTTGAGGCATATCTAGCAATACAATTTCTTGACATTTCAAGCTGCAGATAGGGATTTTTATATTGCCATTTTATCTGCTACCACTCTAAAGTACACATAATTACACATTTTTTCACAATTCTACCACACTCTTCTGTTATTTCACAGCCATTACCATTTATTGTCTCCCTGCTACATCCATTATTTTACAGGCCTTGAGAGCACCATCCAGGGATACCTATTTGCTTAAACTAACACCTACTTGTTTCTTTCTCAAGTGGAGTAATGCATGCATCTTGAGAGCACTCAATTGAGTGAAACTTCTGTCACAGATTACACATTTATGAGGCTTTCTTCCAGTGTGAATTAATACATGCCTATTGAGAGTGCCTGACATAGCAAAAGATTTCCCACAAATCTCACATTTGTGAGGTTTCTTTCCAGTGTGAATTAATGTGTGTTTCTTGAGATTGCCTGACGTAGCAAAAGATTTCCCACAAATAACACATTTGTTAGGTTTCTGTCCAGTGTGAATGAAAGCATGTGCCTTGAGACTGCCTGATGTAGCAAAAGATTTCCCACAGATGTCACATTTGTGAGGTTTCTTTCCAGTGTGAATTAATATATGAGTCTTCAGATGACATGACTGGGCAAACGATTTGTCACAAATATCACATTTGTGAGGTCTTTTCCCGGTGTGTATCAGTGCATGCCTCTTGAGATCACATGACCTAGCAAACAATTTGCCACAAATATCACATTTGTGGGTTCTGTTTGCAGTAAGTGGATCAGCCTGGGGAGTGACATTAACAACTGTAGATGAAGCTCCATAATCATTTGATTTCTCCGTATCATTTCTCATATGTGTGTAACGCCTTTCATTAGAGGACTTCTTTGAAGCTTTCAAAGTTTCCTTACACGAAGACTGCTCATTGTGTTCTGTAACAGAAACTTCTGGCTCACTATCCAAGAAGATACTGCTTTGATGATGATCACTATCGCCATATTTTTCATGGTTGCTAGCAGGTAAGACAGAATTCTCACTCATTCTCAAATGTTTTTTCAAACTAACATTACTGTGAAATACCTCACCACACCACTTACAAACATACAAAGGTGGTTGCGTACTATCAATGTGCATAAACACATGCATTATGAGTCTGTATTTGGAAGGAAAGCTTTGTAGGCAGAAATTACAGCTATATACATGAAATTCCTTTTCCCTTGTACTACAGTCATATCGGGTAGCATCTGAGCACTCCTTATCAATAATCACATCTTCTGTATTGGGACCCAACTCGTCTGTTGACGTCTTCATGTCTATCACCAACTTATCCTGGACCAGACCATGGTGATAAGTTTCCTCACATAATATGCCACAGCTCCCACCAGTACTCTGAGTCAATCTGAAGAGTAAGGAGAAGAATGTTAAATACTGATATACAAACAGGAAAGAAACAATATTTGAGTGCCCATAAATCAAGTACTATAGGCCGCAATTCATAAAAGTGTATAAGAAATTACATATTCAGTAACTGTTAGTAATTTAAAATTACAATATTCACCAGAAGAAAAGAAATGATCATGTAAACGTGGTTTAAAACGAAAATAACCAGACGAAATTCTCGTTATTCAGGAGTTTTAAAGTAATATAACTATGGGTGAGAGAAGAGCTTTAAATCTCCTGAATGACGACGAGAGTATTTTGGTTCTCTCAGCTGACAGAGGAAGCGCAACGGTGGTTATGGATGTAGCCGACTATCAGAGAAAAATTACTGATCTACTGGATCCGCAAGCATATAGGAAGCTGAATAAGGACCCCACTAACAACGTTCTCGGAACTGTGTCGCGGTTAATAAAAAGTCCTCCATTGAAGAGAGTGTACAGAAAGGTCTCTGCAATTCGATTGCGCTACCACCGAGGCTTTATGGATTGCCCAAAATTGATAAAGAAAATGTGGCGGTAAGACCGATACTAAGTGCCATTGGTTCGCCCACCTACTCGTTAGCCAAGTTTTTGACTACGCTGTTAAAACCACATGTGGGCCGTTCGGACTCTTTATATAAAGAATTCGACACATTTCATCAGCAGATTGAATGGCATAGTGGCCCAGCCGGAGGACATATTGGTCAGCTTCGATGTGGTATCGCTGTTTACCATGGTTCCACTTAATGATGTATTGGAACAGCTGGATCGAATTTTTCCTGCCGATATTTTAGAACTGTTTGAGTGTTGTTTGACGACCACATACTTCAAGTGGAATGAACAGTTTTATGAGCAAATGGATGGCGTGGCTATGGGAAGCCCCCTAAGTCTCATAATTGCAAACTTCTTTATGGAGAAATTCGAAGAACAGGCCTTAGGTACTGCCAGCAAGAAACCAAATGTATGGTTCCGATATGTGGATGACACGTTTGTGCTGTGGAGACATGGTAGGGAGGAACTAAGCCGGTTCCACGAACATCAACAGTATAAACTCGAGAATTCAGTTTACAATGGAGGAGGAGGTAGACGGCAAATTACATTTCCTCGATGTGCTTGTTTTTAGAAACGAAAATGGTAGTTTGGGCCACTCAGTGTACCGCAAACCCACGCACACGGACCGTTATTTGCACCGGGATTCGAACCACCACCCACAAAAGAAGCGGGGTGTTATCAAGACGTTAGCGGACAGAGCTAGAAATATTTGTGAACCTGAGTTGCTCGACGCTGAGATGGAACATCCCCACAATGCACTAATGAAGAACGGATATTCGTCCGCCGATATAAAACGTGCGTTGAGGCAGCCACGCAGAAATCATACTGACGTACAGGCTACTGCAAAATCTAAAGTTTTCCTGCCGTTTGTTAAAAATGTAACGGAAAGAATAGGGAGGATCTTGACGAAGCGGAATATTACCGTAATTTACAAGCCCACCAGGAAGATACAGGAATACCTTAAGCCTGCCAAGGACGCTCGCAAACCATTGGAAAAAGCTGGAGTGTATAGGATCCCATGCAGCTGTGGTGATGTTTATGTGGGTACCACTAAAAGAACTGTTTCTAAACGTTTGGAAGAGCACAAGGGAAATTGTAGAAGAGGAGAAACGGAACGATCAGCTGTTGCGGAGCATGCTTTCCAGCCAGGGAACCACAATATTCGTTTCGAGGAGACGCAAGTACTAGCGGCCACGAGCAGATATTACGAAAGGCTCTACAGGGAGGCAATCGAAATCGCTAAACACCCAAATAATTTCAACCGAAAGGAGGAGGGCGTGAAGTTAAACGGTATATGGATGACGGTGTTAAAGAAGACGTGTACCACCCGTCCACTACTGGGTGATGGCAACGGCGATCGACGGCGACCGACAGCGGCCAATTGCACTGACGTTTTCAAAACACGTGACGTCACGCCGCGGCGGGGGAGCGCGCGGACACGGAATTTAGCGGCAGTCAGTAGCGAGACAGTGGGTGTGCTGGACCTTCCATCGAGCTACAGACTCCCTTGAAGATGTCTCCCGCAGTCGGAGACGAAACGTTGGGAATCACCACGGAATTCATCAACCGACCACGGCATAACAACCTGGATAATTATAATGGACTAGCAAAAATCGAAGCATTTTTGAAAATTCTTTGATGTGTGGAAACATATGCACTAGATAATTTCGTATCACAAAAGTATGAACACGAATTCCACCAATTACATCATGGTAGCTTCCAAAGCACTGAAATAAAGATTGTTACGTGCTTTTGTCGACCAAGCATAGCTCGTGTCACATGATCTCGCCAGCCAATGACAGCAGATATTCAGAGCATAGGAAACGTTATGTAGTCAGCCAGTAACAACAAGAATGTTACGCTGTGCAAACACACAAATAGGAAAAGTTAATGGTTTAAATTAATATACATCAGTACACCCACAATAAAAGCAAAGTTTTCATACATAATTTTGACTTTCGAAAAATTTTTGCTGATTTTCCGAGAGTATGGTTACAAGAGCACCAGCTTCAATTGCAGCAGCTTAATATTTCTGACGAGCACGATAATAAATTTCACTTATGTGCACCGGACACTTCATTCCTTACGTGTTCTGTAGAGCACTTTGATTTTTTTTACATAGATCGCTGAAGAACTTACTTCACACTTGTTTTTGAAAGGCAACTATACTTTTTGCCAGCATTATTGCATAATCTGTAATCAGTGAAAGAACTAAAATAAATATGAAAGACTAAACTCGAAACCTTGTTATCGTTTGTGTATTACCTGTTCAAGATATGTGAAATGCAAATGTGCAGTCAAAATTTAGAATTATGTCATGGTCTTCTGGGCCCAGAATTTTTCCATATGGCTGGACAGGAGCGTTAAGATTTGAATGAGAATCTATTGATTTAAGAAATTCATCACACGTTCTCACACATCACATCTTGCATAAAATGAAATTTACTTTGAAATTAACGCTTCTGAAACCAACATTCGCAATATTTCCCCTCCAGTTGTAAATGTAAGCAATTATGACATCACTAATCAAAATGAGCCCAGGAATGAGACTCATTGAAAGCAGTTCGTTGTTACAAAGAATTGCAGAATGTTTAACACTGTTGTCAGCAGGTACTTGTGAGTGCACGGGTTGTTGTTGTGAATGGGGCATTTTCTTTGCAACAAGAGATTTATTTTGGTGATATTCCCCCGATTTTGTGTTATTGCTGCAGTATTATTCTGCAGTGGTGGGCTACAGTAAAATTTTTAATTAGTATATCAGTTCTTAGGAATCAACATTACAAAAATTTTACTGAAAAACAAAATAATAAAAATTGCTGGATATCTAAAAAATCCCTCGTCCAGATCTGAACAGACTTCAGTCCTTTTTGCATGGATATATTAAACACAAGGTGTACAGCAGTAACCCCAAAACCATTTCTGAGCTGGAAACATATGTTCAGGTGGCCATCGACGATACTGATGTTCCAATACTTCAGTGGGTCTTGCAGAATTTTGCTATCTGGCTGTGCCACATCATCGCCAATGATGGCAGCCATATCGAACATGTCATAACCTAAATCTGGACATCTGTAGAGAAGTTTACATTTTGAATAAATGTCTGTGAACGCTGTAGTTTGCAACTAATTTACGATTTTTTTTCATATAGTTCAGTAACTGTCACCTTGTCTGTTTGCTAAGTTACAGACTGGGCACTGGGCTATGGGCTACATATCCCTCGCTGTTACCTGTGTTTTGATGGAGTAATTCAATTACGTATGTTGGTGTGGCTTTCTGCCCAAGTGAGGTTATTATTTCTTTTGTTTAATGCATAGGAAGGTGAAATCACTGTTAATGTTCAACATCCTTCCCCACAGTATCACTCCCTCCTTGACTCTCTGATTCTTTTATGGAAACAATTTGTGGTCAAGAGAAAATTTAAGGGACCACTGAAGCTTTCACCTTTTCCTGATCTTTGTCTACTGGACAATGTACATCATTAATGTACATAGACTTTAGAACCATTTAGTCTGAATGTCTAATAAAATATATTTACTTTATGATTGATCAAAATGTTTGTGGGTACTCATTTTACTGGTTAGTAGTAATAACTGCTTATGGTGTTACACATTGTGTCAATGATGAACTGCAAATTGTAGTTTAAGAAGGAAACAATGAAATGGTCTTACACCCAAATTTCCAAGTCGGCAGGTTAATGCATTATATTCTATCCCACTGATTTCTGAACTCAGTCTTCAAAAAATATTTGCATGTCTGGTACCTATGTAGGTACATTTCTTATACACCTGCTGTCAGATAGGGCACGTTACACAGCACAGAGGTCTAGTGAACCCTTTTAGGTATTACTCAGAATACTGAAGCTTTCACGATCTACAGATGGCAAGTGCTGACTATCAACTTTAGAGTCCTCTAAACACAACTAATAAGACCATTCCAGACTTAATTTATCACACTGGTTTGTAGAGCAGGCAACCACATCCAAACTTCGACAATTTTTCAAAGAAAATTCCGCACTGGCTGTATGAATAATTTTTATTAAATTTGTGACTGGTTTCGCACCAGTTATTGGTGCATCCTCAGGCAATCTGTACAAAAAATAATATATTATGAGCTCATATAAACTATTTGATCCCCCAATTCTGAAGTGTCCATTAAACTTTTAAATAGCCAGTTTTTTTAATGAAACAACAAAGTACTCACATACACTATTTATAACATAGTAATGTTGAACATTGCCCTGTAGCCACTGCCCACCACTCACATCCAATATACTGTCATCTGGTGAAAGCAGTAGTTAAAACTTGAAAATATTTTTAAAATGGCTCTGAGCACTATGGGACTCAACATCTTAGGTCATAAGTCCCCTAGAACTTAGAACTACTTAAACCTAACTAACCTAAGGACATCACACACACCCATGCCCGAGGCAGGATTCGAACCTGCGACCGTAGCAGCCCCGCGGTTCCGGACTGCAGCCCCAGAACCGCACGGCCACCGCGGCCGGCTAAATATTTTTAATTTTTTTTTAAATGATGGGAGCAGCAATGACCTAGAAAATAAAATATGCACTGCTCAAATGTTGCAGTGGCGTACAGGTAGTTAGTGCATTGCAACGATCATAGTGTTCAGAGCAGGGCGAAACCTTTTGAATCCAGGCAGGAAGTCACTCAGTTTCTTGCAGTCTGTCACCTAGATAAACCATATGCTAACCCACTTTTCAACATGATTTTGCTTGCAGCTGGTAAGATACAAATTATAGTAACTATAGAGTAATGTACAGTCCTTGCCTAGTTTCATGATATTACACTACACTGTGTTATATTAACACCTGATCCACAGATCATGAATATGACATTTTGTGATGTGGAATTTGTCAGTTTAACATTAGGTTTCTTAACACAATGCAATTTTATTTACAATAAGTATTTCATATTTAAAGACTCATCTACTGAGGAGACAATGTCATCATTCATAAATTCTTTTGATTTGTTCTTAGATGCTGGTTGGCTATTTGGTAGACGTTCAAAGATTTTTGTGGCAGCATAATTCACCTCTTCCTGTGCCAAAGTCACATTTAGCCCACTGCACTTTGCTGTTATCTTTGAACAGTGATTCGTCATTAATAACAAATTTAGTAAGTGAATGTACATATTGTGAAAGTACTGTGAATATCCCAAGTTCCTTAAATAAGTGTCTACAAGGTTATCTTGGCTGCTCTCCAACTACTAATCTGCTTTTGTGCAATGAGTACTTTTCCTCTTAATGATGAGTTTTCCCAAAACTTGATGCTATATGAGAGCAGTGAATGAAAATAGGCATATTGACAATGCTAGTTACAACTCCAGAATAAAGGAGAAATTTCCTAGTTAAAGAACAAAGGAGGAGGAAATTACACATGAGCTTGAAGAGAAAAGTAAATTTAATGCTGCTATACTAAGGTGTTGATATGGAGGTTGTCAGGTGTCATTGCCATCTTTATAATCGATATGAACTTCACAGCTTGGCAACAGAAATGGAACACACAATTGTGAGACTGCCCTATTTGTGCAGAAAAGGTGGACATGGTATCATTGAATGGAAGGGAGGGGGAATGAAGAGGCAAGGGGAGTGGAGGGGGAAGAAAAGCAGAGGAGAAAGGGAGTGGAATGGAGAGGCAAGAGGGAGGGGACTGCGTGAGTAGAGGGGAGTGGGCAAGTAGAGGTCATAGAGGGGACTCCATACGTTAAAATTAAAGAGGCCGGTTGCACGATGTTGGGGCATGAGCGGAAGACGGCCTAACGGTGTGCGGGACCGTAGCCCAGCTTCATGGAGACGGTTGCGAATGGTCCTCGCCGATACCCCAGGAGCAACAGTGTCCCTAATTTGCTGGGAAGTGGCGGTGCGGTCCCCTACGGCACTGCGTAGGATCCTACGGTCTTGGCGTGCATCCGTGCGTCGCTGCGGTCCGGTCCCAGGTCGACGGGCACGTGCACCTTCCGCCGACCACTGGCGACAACATCGATGTACTGTGGAGGCCTCACGCCCCACGTGTTGAGCAATTCTGTGGTACGTCCACCCGGCCTCCCGCATGCGGTCCGGTCCCAGGTCGACGGGCACGTGCACCTTCCGCCGACCACTGGCGACAACATCAATGTACTGTGGAGACCTCACGCCCCACGTGTTGAGCAATTCTGTGGTACGTCCACCCGGCCTCCCGCATGCCCACTATACGCCCTCGCTCAAAG
Source organism: Schistocerca cancellata (assembly GCF_023864275.1). Taxonomy (NCBI): domain Eukaryota; kingdom Metazoa; phylum Arthropoda; class Insecta; order Orthoptera; family Acrididae; genus Schistocerca; species Schistocerca cancellata. The sequence continues at coordinate 154,719,926 of NC_064636.1, forward strand.
TCCGTCAACTGCACATACGGTTCACGTCCACGCTGTCGCGGCATGCTACCAGTGTTAAAGACTGCGATGGAGCTCAGTATGCCACGGCAAACTGGCTGACACTGACGGCGGCGGTGCACAAATGCTGCGCAGCTAGCGCCATTCGACGGCCAACACCGCGGTTCCTGGTCTGTCCGCTGTGCCGTGCGTGTGATCATTGCTTGTACAGCCCTCTCGCAGTGTCCGGAGCAAGTATGGTGGGTCTGACACACCGGTGTCAATGTGTTCTTTTTTCCATTTCCAGGAGTGTAGCTTTTTGAACTCTGTCATATGTTTAGTGCATTATTTTGATTGAGCTACGTCTGACCAAAATAAATAATATGGTAACGATTATTTCCTTTCCTGATGCTGTAAATTTATCTCAGGGAAGTAGTAATATTTACTACACTATCAGAACCTTTATTGGGGTGCATCTTTCGTCATACCATTTGTTGTATGTGTATCCAAAAGGTTTCAGGATTCTTCCTCTTGATTAGTGACCCCCTGTGAAAGGTATCTTACAATTTAAAACATCTACATTTTTCCTTGTAGGATACTCGCCATGGTCAAGAAATTTCAATATAGTACAATGACGAACATCTTTCTACACATCTTCGAAATCATTTTCCTTGACACAGGTTTCCATCGACTGCACTTCTGCAAATATTCTCAGTAAAGTTCAGAGCTGTAAGATTTCCTCTCTTTTCGCTTTGTCTTTAAGGTCATAAAGAAATCCGTTTACCTAGTATAACACTATGTGCTGGCTCTGTGTGTTTTGGAACGAAGTCATCTTAACTCAGAAATAAAAATTGCCATACTAATCAATGAAAATCACTGCTCTCTTAGCAAACATTGCTTCTTTCAGGGAGCACAAGTGAATGTTGGATAGTGAGTGTAAAAAAAATTTGCACAGCCATGCCAACAGCAGCATGGATTACGCACAGCATTACCATATGACTTTGTCTGTCTGGTACCCATTGCTTATTATGCTATTCGGAAGGCACCTATGGTGGAAATGACACTGTGGCAAAAGTATGAGCTTAGAGACATGGACCAAGCCAAAAAATTGGCTAAAGGGTGCTCGTTGACATTCAAAAACTGGAGGGAAGATGAAGGCTGTGAAAACTGGCATAATCCTCTGAACCACCATTGTTGCTACCTGATGTAGAGAAACACAAACTTTATGCAAGGAAGCAATCGTTTTTTATTTCAGAAGTTACAGGCGACAAGTTTCTGCAAGCCCAGTGCATGTCTTAGCCTAGTGACAGATAATGTAGGATCACTGTGCAAGGGTTTCACTAAGCAAGACGATGTCATAATGGGTGGAACTGGAACCAGTATTGACATGAGTCAGGTCTACAATATTGAGTACAACTTACTAAAAATATCATCTGCACCCAATCTTACAACCGTAGGCTTGGCTCCTGCTTTCATGGTGTTAGGCTTGCCCCAACTGAACAGTTTTGTCAGGAAGATGCTGCTGTGGGCAGCTACTTTGTCAGGCATGCCTTTAGTTCCTATTGATACTATTAGCAGGTGGGACTTCACAAGGTGTGGCCTGCATCTCAGTAGGAAAGAAAAGGGTAAATTGGTCGTGATGATAGCAAAATTTTTAAGCGGATTTCTGAAACTCAGGGAAGTACCTCTTTTTTTAGGCTAAGATCAGTGACCAATGATTCGACACTGAAAGAAATTAAGCTTAATGAGAATATCAGACAGGTGGGTACTACACATTCTCATGAAAGTACAGTGAAAAATAATGTTAGTCCATCGCATCAGAATGTCAGGATTAAAACATTGAATCAGATGAGCTTCTTTTTCGTTTAGAAGATTTAGAAACAGCGTTAAATAGATGTAATATGCCTGTGCAAACACGATATCATCAAAGATGTGGAGAAGATAATTTAGGTGGGTGTAAGGTTTCAGCGTATGTAAGTAGACACATTATGGAAAGAGGTGGAGTTGCCATATACAAGGGCTGTTCAAAAAATTCCATAACATTCGTAATTTCGCGCCAATTGCGTCTTGGAGCGAAATGCAGTTGGCATCCCTGCACATGCTTGTGTTTAATGTGGGTGTGCCAGAATTTTCATTGTTTTATGTCTGTTATTGTTCAGTGCTGTATTGAGTAGAATATGTCAACACAGTTTGCGAATTTCGAGATGGCAGAGTCAGAAAATCTATGATCCTGCATTAAAATTTGCATGAAAATCAAGAAAACCTTTAGAGAGACACAACTGATGCACGAACCCTACAGTGGTCAGTGCTTAAGCCATACTCAGTTTTACGAATAGTTAACATAGTTTAAATGTGGCCGGACACATTTTACAAATGACCCTCATTCAGGATACCCTTCACAACATGTACCAGTGATGCTGATGTTAGGGGCGTGAAAGAAATTGCGCATCCCAATAGAAGAATAACTGTCAGAGAGACTGCAGAAGACTAACATTTCTGTTGGATCATTTCATGAAATCCTGACACAGCATCTTGGAATGCATCGTGTTGCAGCCAACTTCATCCCTCAGTTCGTCTCACAATCTGTGAAGAGCTTTTGAATCTGGCAAACGAGAATGAGATGATGCTTAAGAGGATCATAAATGGTGATGAGGTGTAGGTCTCTCATTATGATGTTGAAACCAATGTTCTATCTTTAAAATGGGCCAGGAACAATCCTCGAATACCAAAAATAGCTTGTCAGGTTAGGTGAAATGTAAGGGCAGGCTTATAGTTTTCGTTCACTTCAGGTGATTAGTTCAACACGAATCTGTGCCACAGAGAAAAACTTGATTGTGCTACATGTATCACAACACTTGCAAGAAAATGTGAGAACGAAATAGCCTGAAATGAGACGAAATAATTCATGGCTCTTGAATCACTATCACACATCCGCACACTCATCCCTGTTGGTGTGTGAATACTGCATAAGAAATGGAAAGCGAGGGAAGAGACTGGGGAGAGAGTAGGAGGGAAAGGGAGAGGGTAGGAGGGCGAGGGAGAGGGAGAGGGAGAGGGTAGGAGGGCGAGGGAGAGGGAGAGGGTAGGAGGGCGAGGGAGAGGGAGAGGGAGAGGGTAGGAGGGCGAGGGAGAGGGAGAGGGAGAGGGTAGGAGGGCGAGGGAGAGGGAGAGGGTAGGAGGGCGAGGGAGAGGGTAGGAGGGCGAGGGAGAGGGAGAGGGAGAGGGAGAGGGTAGGAGGGCGAGGGAGAGGGAGAGGGAGAGGGTAGCAGGGCGAGGGAGAGGGAGAGGGAGAGGGTAGCAGGGCGAGGGAGAGGGAAGCAGGGCGAGGGAGAGGGTAGCAGGGCGAGGGAGAGGGAAGCAGGGCGAGGGAGAGGGAAGCAGGGCGAGGGAGAGGGTAGCAGGGCGAGGGAGAGGGTAGCAGGGCGAGGGAGAGGGTAGCAGGGCGAGGGAGAGGGTAGCAGGGCGAGGGAGAGGGTAGCAGGGCGAGGGAGAGGGTAGCAGGGCGAGGGAGAGGGTAGCAGGGCGAGGGAGACGGTAGCAGGGCGAGGGAGAGGGTAGCAGGGCGAGGGAGAGGGTAGCAGGGCGAGGGAGAGGGTAGCAGGGCGAGGGAGAGGGTAGCAGGGCGAGGGAGAGGGTAGCAGGGCGAGGGAGAGGGTAGCAGGGCGAGGGAGAGGGTAGCAGGGCGAGGGAGAGGGTAGCAGGGCGAGGGAGAGGGTAGCAGGGCGAGGGAGAGGGTAGCAGGGCGAGGGAGAGGGTAGCAGGGAGAGGGAGAGGGTAGCAGGGCGAGGGAGAGGGTAGCAGGGCGAGGGAGAGGGTAGCAGGGCGAGGGAGAGGGTAGCAGGGCAAGGGAGAGGGAGAGGGAGAGGGAAAGGGAAAGGGTAGCAGAGCGAGGGAGAGGGTAGCGGGGAGAGGGAAAGGGTAGCAGGGAGAGGGAGAGGGAAAGGGTAGCAGGGAGAGGGAGAGGGAAAGGGTAGCAGGGAGAGGGAGAGGGCGAGGGAGAGGGTAGCGGGGTGAGAGGGAGAGGGTAGCGGGGCGAGGGAGAGGGTACCGGGGCGAGGGAGAGGGTACCGGGGCGAGGGAGAGGGTACCGGGGCGAGGGAGAGGGTACCGGGGCGAGGGAGAGGGTACCGGGGCGAGGGAGACGGCAGCGGGGCGAGGGAGACGGCAGCGGGGCGAGGGAGACGGCAGCGGGGCGAGGGAGACAGCAGCGGGGCGAGGGAGACAGCAGCGGGGCGAGGGAGACAGCAGCGGGGCGAGGGAGACAGCAGCGGGGCGAGGGAGACAGCAGCGGGGCGAGGGAGACAGCAGCGGGGCGAGGGAGACAGCAGCGGGGCGAGGGAGACAGCAGCGGGGCGAGGGAGACAGCAGCGGGGCGAGGGAGACAGCAGCGGGGCGAGGGAGACAGCAGCGGGGCGAGGGAGACAGCAGCGGGGCGAGGGAGACAGCAGCGGGGCGAGGGAGACAGCAGCGGGGCGAGGGAGACAGCAGCGGGGCGAGGGAGACAGCAGCGGGGCGAGGGAGACAGCAGCGGGGCGAGGGAGACAGCAGCGGGGCGAGGGAGACAGCAGCGGGGCGAGGGAGACAGCAGCGGGGCGAGGGAGACAGCAGCGGGGCGAGGGAGACAGCAGCGGGGCGAGGGAGACAGCAGCGGGGCGAGGGAGACAGCAGCGGGGCGAGGGAGACAGCAGCGGGGCGAGGGAGACAGCAGCGGGGCGAGGGAGACAGCAGCGGGGCGAGGGAGACAGCAGCAGGGCGAGGGAGACAGCAGCAGGGCGAGGGAGACAGCAGCAGGGCGAGGGAGACAGCAGCAGGGCGAGGGAGACAGCAGCAGGGCGAGGGAGACAGCAGCAGGGCGAGGGAGACAGCAGCAGGGCGAGGGAGACAGCAGCAGGGCGAGGGAGACAGCAGCAGGGCGAGGGAGACAGCAGCAGGGCGAGGGAGACAGCAGCAGGGCGAGGGAGACAGCAGCAGGGCGAGGGAGACAGCAGCAGGGCGAGGGAGACAGCAGCAGGGCGAGGGAGACAGCAGCAGGGCGAGGGAGACAGCAGCAGGGCGAGGGAGACAGCAGCAGGGCGAGGGAGACAGCAGCAGGGCGAGGGAGACAGCAGCAGGGCGAGGGAGACAGCAGCAGGGCGAGGGAGACAGCAGCAGGGCGAGGGAGACAGCAGCAGGGCGAGGGAGACAGCAGCAGGGCGAGGGAGACAGTTGGAGGGCGAGGGAGACAGTTGGAGGGCGAGGGAGACAGTTGGAGGGCGAGGGAGACAGTTGGAGGGCGAGGGAGACAGTTGGAGGGCGAGGGAGACAGTTGGAGGGCGAGGGAGACAGTTGGAGGGCGAGGGAGACAGTTGGAGGGCGAGGGAGACAGTTGGAGGGCGAGGGAGACAGTTGGAGGGCGAGGGAGACAGTAGGAGGGCGAGGGAGACAGTAGGAGGGCGAGGGAGACAGTAGGAGGGCGAGGGAGACAGTAGGAGGGCGAGGGTGAGGGAGAGAGGACAGGAAAGGGATAGAATTTGAGGTGCATAGGACTCCAAGTCGATCTGGGAGGGGAGGCGAGAAGGAAAGGGACGAGTACACCCTCCTGCCTCCTCCCTGTGCTTCTGCTAATTGTACATGTATCACCTCCCATTTCAAGTGCCCATCTGCTCTGCTTTCACAGGACAAAGATTCCAATGCAGGTTAGGTGCAGGTTATATTTCACTGGCATGAGCATAAACATCCAACCATGAGCACCTCCACTCCGATGGCCAGTGCTCCAGCAACTTTCATGAAGCACTCTCTTTACCCCGTGCACCTCACATCTCTGAGCCCATGTCATATCACATTACTACAACTAACATGTATGAAGATTTGCATATGCTGGAATTGTTTAAAGTGCCTGCCCGTACAAGAAACGTTTACTCCAGGGGCACGCAATTTAATTGGAAGTCTTTTATGAGGAACTGAGTCACAAGTATTCTGAAAATTAAAAAAATATGGAATTAATGTAAAGTCCTAAGTCCATATCAGTCATTACTTTGCGGAATAAAGAGCTTGCTGTGTTTCACATGAATGAAATTTCCCGAATATGTGTTGGCTATTTGTCAAAAAAAGATGTCTTGAAGGCAATTCATAATGTTCCAACAGATTATATTTTCCAAAATCCTACTGCAAAGCGACATTAGTGGAATGGGTCTGCTTTTCATCGGACTACTCCCATCTCCTTTCTTGGGTTCTGGTGTGATTTGTGCAACTTTCCTGTCTTTGGGTACCGACCTTTCTGCCGTTTAAGAGCTGTATACGACTGCCAAGTATGGAACTATTGTATCAGCATAATCTGAAAGGAAACTGAATGGTGTACAATCTGGACCAGAGGCATTGCCTTTTTCAAGTGTTTTAAGCTGCTCCGCTACATTTAGGAGAACCATTTAAGTTACTCATGCAGCAAGTTGTTCTTGATTAAAATTCGGGAATACTCGCTTTACTATTCTTGTGAAGGAATTTAGAAAAACCAGTATCAGTAACACTGCTTTAGTAGCACTGCCATCAATAACATTACCATTGCTCTCGCGCCATGAACATATTAAAGCACCTTGTCAATGGTACACTTCACACACAGAGCACTGGTAAAAGGAACTTATTAATTTATTCCAGTTGGCAGGTATAACCTCCACCCGCACTAATCGTAACGTGTAGGCTTTTACAGCTGGCGTCTTCATTAGTTAGAACTTCTGGGCTGAGAGGTCGTGGCCAATCTGTTAAACTACTGACATTTCGTTGCCAACTGCAGACAACATCTTCCAAGGTAACTCAATGACTGGCTGCCAGGACGTGGAGATCCCGACATTGCCCATCCATGACTTATTTCCAATATGATGATGAGTTTTATGAATAGCCCTCCGAGTCCAGCTGTTGCTAATCTTTTCATGGAATTTTTTGAACAGCAGGTGCTGCAGTTTGCCACTAAAAGCGCTTTAAAGTGGTATCGGTATGTGTATGACTGGTATCGGTATGTGGATGAGATTTTGTGGTATGGAATCACGGTGAAGAGGAACTGTATGGGTTATTGGTGTATCTGAATAGTACTAATCCAAAGATACAATTTACTATGGAGAATAAGAGAAATGGACAACTAAATTTTTTTGGATTTATCAGTAATCAAATAGGAAGATGGGAGTCTAGGGCATGAAGTGTGTAGAAAAGATACACACACCGACCATTACCTCCATAAGGATTCGAACCTTCATCCCAAGCAGAAGAGCAGTGTCATTAAAACATTGGTAGACAGAGCTAGGAAGATCTGTTAGCCAGCTTATTTGCACAATGAACAAGATCATTTGCGAACGGCTGTTAATAAAAATGGATACGCTGACAACGAGATATATCAAGCACTTCATCCCAGAAGAAAAGTGTGTGACAACATTCAGCAACAACAACTGTCAGCTGGAGAAGTTTTTCTTCCATTTATTCGCAATATTGAGAAAGTTGTGGCCAAGTTTCAAATTGAAACAATACTTAGACCCACAGAGAATATTAGTGAGTATTTAAGGTCGGCAGAAGATGCACGACACCTCTTAGCAACTCCTGAGATGTATTAAATTGCATGTAGCTGTTGGTAGTTTTATATTGGAACAACGAAAATAAGTGTCAATACCCACTTAACCGAACATAAAAGGAACTGTCGGCTGGGATTTACCTGCAATTCAACTGTAGCGGAACATGTTTTCAAAGATGGTGCTCATAAAATAAAATTCTGCGAGACAAGTGTGCTACGCAGTACATCACATTATTATGCATGCATATGTATAGGGAAGGAACACCACAATTTCAGCAGAAAACAGGAAGGCTTAAAGTTACACAGGATATGGTGGTCGACTTTGCACCAACGGTGTGACAATCTATTACATTCAATCGAGAATAATGACGTTACTCACAGATAGACTTACAGTCGGCGGAAGTGAAGTATGGTGATTCACTCCAAACAGGACCTCTCTGGCCTGGCAGCCATTGTTGACTCACCTCCGAAGATGTTGCCCACAGTTGGCAATGAAACGTCAGGAAAAAGCAGTTTTATAGATCGACCACGGTCTCTCAGCCTGGAACTTTTAACTGATCACTACCCATACTACCTCACAGGAACTATTTACTGAAACTTCACTACAAGGTAAACTACTTCTAACAGCAATGTCCAATACAACACAGATCCTTTATGAACATGGTTAAGTCTTTTGAAAAAATTTCAGCTTAACTTGTTTCCATACCTGTAACGATTTGAGGTTCAGTGCTTTCTTTTAGCACTGAGCCCTGGTTCTTTTCTAATGCAGCTACGACAGTTTACAACTACAGTACTTATTGTGGTTTTATCTACCCTTTTTCGGTTGTTTACTTGCAATCTTTGAAACTGACACCCTTTCTGCACTCATCCGAGACCATATCACCTAAAAAAAGCCCAGTCTCCCCTACACAACCCCCACACTCGTGTGGAACTGCTTCCTTTGTGTAATGGATTCCTGACCAATTTAGCAGAAATCGTGAACTACCACCTTTTAGCGCTAGTCGAGGAATCTGCAACCTACACAGTTGCAGAACTGTCTGGGACTCTGATTCAGACCTTCACTCAGCTCTGTACCAAAGAACCACTTTCAGTTGTGCCCATGATGCTACAACTGGTGGGCTCCACCTTCATCTCGGAAATGAGACTGTGAGCAGTACTACTTCAGGTAGTCGCCTGAAACTAGATATAATCTCTTCCAATCCAACGTGGTACATATTGTCAGCACCAACGTGAGCCACCACCTACAGCTGACTATGCCACACTTCTCATGGCATCCAGAAGCACCCATTCCTCCCCCCCCCCCCCACTCTCACTATGCACACAGAAAGCACAATGGATTCCTTCCGATCCTATGCAGCCATATCTCTAAATGGCTCCACTACACCTAACATCAGAGTTTCCAATTAACAGTAATACTACTGCAAATGCCCAGTCTAGCATGCTGAGAGGCTTCCTCTGGAACATGGCAAGTGACTTCATCTGGCTTGTAGATTTCATCAGCCATAGGCAGCACCCAAATCTTTTCATCAGATGAACTGAGCAGGCTCTCTGATTGGCAACATGGAAATTCTTTCACTACCGCCCACACACTGGAATGACTTCCCACTCACAAACAAGTGAAAGGTCAATCTCAGTGTGGGCAGTACCCAAGGTGACCGCAGCAATGGACCAATCGGTGGAAAACACTGCCTGGAGCTGCGAGCGAAGTATCACGAACTTGGTTCACAGCAATTACTATATCTGCCCATACCAGAGTTGGCATGGTAAATACACACACACACACACTATATATATATATATATATATATATATATATATGTATATGTATAGGAGTTGAAGGTAAGGAGATGTGTTACTGCTGCTACTATGAGAGCTATCACTGGATTTTGCGATCTAAGTACTGCAAGTGACACAAAACAAGTGAGTGATGCAATGCAGACAGTTGCTCTATGCACTACACAGTTAATAAAGTGCATAAATGTGCCTGATAAGTACACAAATGTGCACAAAATACGGGATTTGAAGATCATCATCACAATTATAACTACAATAATAGTAGATGATGCGAAAATATACTAACAGCAACTGATAAATAAATCGCTCACTTGTAACAAACATCAAAGGATAATGATGTCAAGTTATGCATGAAAAGTCCCTGTTCTGAGCCAGTTCAAGTATTAATGCTCATGCTGATGAACAGAGAAAATGAGCAAATAAGCTAACTAACACTATGTGCTTTCCTTGCAGGAAAGGTGAAGTCTTTACAGCAGCAGACGTCTTGTGTCAACATAATGTTGTTCAATCAAACGAACTGTTTGAATATCAGTGAATGTAAGCACGCCAGTGTCAGTGTAATATCAAATAGGGTGGTAGTACTTGAAAACTATCAATTTAGTGATGACAAAGTATACTTCTCCTTAGATGAATGACATTGACCATGCAATGTGTCAGAGCAGAGTTCAACCTTGTTCCACAGGAAAGTTTGTTCCCCCTAATGTTACTATTTCTGTAGGGCATTCAGTTGGTACAATTAATATATTTAATAACGGAGGGAGCACAGATGGCTATGAATGAGCAGATTTTTAACATTTTAATGAAATGCAGTACAGGATGAGCTAATGTGTTGGCAACGAAGGCAATCACATAGCCTCCAATTCTATGACACACTGTGCAGTGATCTGCTGTCGACAGTTTGCCAAACTCTCCACCCATTGGAAACTACCATAGCTCAACTCCATGATGCATTCTCTGCATTGATGGAAGTGGAAATGTATGATTCAACATTAACAGATATGAGCACTGAATTATGATCATATTCAAGTTAGTTTATACACCCAGCTATAAGTAAGTTTATAAAACCCCTCCATTTCAATGTAAATAAACTAGTTACCACCATAACCAACTAAACCACTGTAGCAGCTCCACATAGTGCGGGTAAAATAGTCGAAGTTCAGTAAAGAAGACTGAACAATCTATCTCCAGAGAATACACATTATGATAACTAAATGAAATCGTAAATCAATTACGACTGCTTACAGTTTCAGCTGGTGCAGAGAATCGAGCTTATCTGAGCTTCAAAAAATATGTATCGTCGAGTAATTGTGGAGAGAGTTGTTCATGAGCTTTACAGACCTGCATGCAGAATATTTCTGATAATACGAGGAATGGATTATGTATGGCAGGCTGACCTCTTAAAATATGTAAGACTACTTACAAACCAATAATGGTTTCAAGTACATTCTAATGGTCACAGACACACATTCCAATTTCGCATGGGTTTACCTTTGAAGGTGAAGACTGGGAAGGTGGTTTCAGAGGTTTCTGAACAATTGTTGCAGGCAGGAGTATATTGACTGCCCAATAACCTTGAGGCATACCACAGAAGTGAATTTTATGAGAGGCATTTCAGAGCAGAATTGGAATGATGTGGGATAAATCACAATTTAACATTATCCCATTTGGAAACTAGTACTGCCAAATGGTTGAACTGGACAATCAAAAAACTAATGTGGAAGCAATTTAATCTTCAACATAAGTGCAAATGGCTGAACATACAGCCAGAAATCATTGCAAGTATAATCACATTATTAACCATACAATTAAGAACAACCCTATTGGTGTCAGAAACGAATTACAGAAAATCTTTGAACCCAATATGTTCCTCATAGAGCAGGTCATAAAATGTCGAGTGAACTGGGCATTGATGAAATGTCTTAGTTTCTCATCAAAGCTCAACAGCTGGGTGAACACTCGAAATTTGCTATGTAATATGAAAAGCAAACCTCAAACCATGCAGTAGTGTGACATGAGTGCTAGGAAACACATCAACAGAGTTGAAGGTGGTATTCTCAAGTATCTGCCATTTGAACTTTGTATCTCTTGATACAATTTCTGTGGAGCTGGAACAAAATTGAAATAGCACCTGGCTTATGGTGATAAGGGCTTTAAGGTTCTGGACAATGTATGCAAAAAGCACAACTTTGCCTGCACTACAAATAAATATAATCATATTGCAGACTAAATATTCATTGATAAGGCTGCACAGGTATGTCAAGGTATGGATATTGATGTAGGACACCCTATTTCTGCCTATGTGGTTGATAAGACAATGTTTTCTCGAACTTAAATTGGGTACTGGACTAAACTTCAAGTAATAATGAATGCAGCTCACTGCACACTAAAGAAGAAGAACCTATGGGGTGTTTAAGAAATTGCATCAAATCAATGGTGATAGCGGCAAAAAGTAGGAAGGAAACTGTGTTGAAACGCCCAGATTCCTACCAATACCAAAGACATCTGGTGGAATAATTTTGTTCCTGATACCTCCATTTGCTGGGCTGTCAGCTCTGGTTACACAAGCTAGAAGAGCTGCTATCATATTCCACGTAGTAAAGAAGGCCCAAAAAAGTGAAAAGCAAATACAAACAGCTAAAAAGCATAATGACTATGTAGGCCATCGCTATCAGTTAAGGCCTATATTTCAAATACAGGAAATAGCTTGGGTTGGATATTTTAAAAAGGCCCACAGCAATGGTACTGGAGAGAAGGAGTACGAACATACTCGTAGATCAGCCTAGTCTCGTCAGAAAATTTAAAATCAGTGTAGGACACATTGCTTGAGACTGTGTGGAAATCCAAGAAACGTGGAACTGTCAATTTAGATGTTGCTGGGGGTATGGAGCTCTTGGTGATTTAAGGCCACCTGAAGAATTGTGTTGTCACTTCACCAATAGGAATCAGTTGTTTTACAATGTTCGACACTACCATGACTTCAGTTCATACCTGAGGATATTTCTGCCTGATATTTTTCCTCAAAATTGCATAAAAACAAGCAGTATGCAAGTCTCCACATCATTTGAAGCTACGATGTAATGACGTTCACTCTAATCATAATTGGTCTAAATTGAAAGCAAACTCATTTCCTGCAATAGAGGAGCAGGGGGTAGTGATGTACAGCATTGACTGGACTGTAAACACACAAAAGCATAGCTATCACCACAGAATTAATAATAAATTGCTTCTAAGGAATGGGGAAATTGTGACAATACCTCCTGGCCCTTGCAACATTGACAATTCAAATGTATACTTGAAACATATTTTTAAAGGATTTGAGGTACATGCAAATGTTATGTTTAAATAAGAGATGAAAACAAAACACATTACATACTTTCGTCACAAATATTAAACAGGATGGCCACTAGGTTTCTCGAAAAAACAGGTGATGATGCATAATATTGGTAAAATGTTTGAGTTAACTGGTGGACATACTGTCAGTCAGTACAATTCGTGTAGAGTGTAATATTGCAACGAATTTTGTACCCTGACAATAGATTAGTCCATACTATTTATGCATTTTTTCCCTGCTTATAAAAGTGAAGAAAATGAAGTCCATGATGAACATGGGCAGCTACATGAAGCCAACATGGCGAAGGGTTAACAAGCACCAGAAACGTGGGAGGTAACCTGAAGCCAAAAGCGAACTCCAGGAGGTAACACAGAAGAATGGCGATCCCCATACTGACAGGCAAGGGAGTCATCAAATAAGATGGAATAGGATGAGTCACCAGGTGTGAAAGAGAAATGGCATGCCGATCCACTGAGGAGGACATCATACCAGTATGACTAGCAGTCCAGCGTCTTCTGCAGACTCTCAACCGGGCTGGTGAAAAAGCAGCCACTGGAGAAACGTATTCCATAATGGAGTGTGTTCAGATAGCATATGATGAACAGAGGTGCAGAGGAATGAACTAAACACCCACAGTCTAGTTATGAATGGACAAGGGATCACAAGAAATGGAGGAGGGCTGTCTGATCCGCTCCTCTGGAAATACCACTTAGGAGATGTAGGACACTGAGGGATTGGGTACTATGTACAGCCAAGTACGATACATGGGAGGATGAAGGAAGTTTCCTATCAAACATGAGCTCCAGGAATTTCCTGTTTCAGTAAATGAAAGAGCACAAGGCGCAAGATGTAAAGATGGTGTAAGAAACTCATTCCACCACCAAATACTTATACAAAAGGTTGTGGCAGTGGAAAAGTGAAAGCCACTGCCCATGCTCCATGAGAAAAGACGATAGGAATGACGCTGACGACGCTGCTCAAGGAGACATGTCGACGTAGAACTGCAATAGATACTTGGTGGGAGGCAGCCCATAATATGGTTAAAGGGGATAGCAAAGACAATGATACCCAGGACGAGCATTCAGGCATCCCGTTTTCCTGGATAAATGTGTGGGACAAGGCCAAACAATATAAACCTTGGGAAAATATCTTTCAAAACTTCCTCTAGTAAAACGGGCAGATGGCCTCTGAAGCCCCACATGTTTTTTTTTTTTTTTTTTGTGGTTTTAGGGCGCACAACTTCAATGGTCATTAGCGCCCTGACTACTCTAAGAATGCACCGCGAGGCACAAGGTGACAACAACAACTAAAAGGGAAAACACGATAAAAGAGACTGACAGGCATAGGATTAAAAAACAACATCATCAAATGTCCTTAGCGAGGTTCGTCAAATTGATAAAACAAAGAACACGAGCAGCTGCTCGTGGGTCATCCGCTAAAATGGCATCGAAAGTATTAGGCAGGTTAAGATCGAGGCGCAGTTGGTTAAGATCTGGACAGGACAGTAAAATGTGTCTAACCGTCAGCAAGTGCCCACATGGGCAGAACGGCGCCGGCGCAGCCGTCAGCAGATGGCGATGGCTGAACCGGCAGTGTCCAATTCTTAACCTTGCTAAAACGACCTCCTCCCGCCGAGAAGGGCGTGAGGAGGACGTCCAAGCCACGGGAAGAGGTTTTAAGGCCCGAAGCTTGTTGTCGGTAAGTGCAGCCCAATCGGCATGCCACAGCGACACAACGCGCCGACAAATGACCCTGCTAAAGTCGGACGAAGGGACACAACAAGAAGCTGTCCGAGGCTGGAGGACCGCAGCCTTGGCCGCGGCATTTGCAGCTTCGTTCCCAGGGATACCGACATGGCCAGGAACCCACATAAAGCTAACCGGCGGACCGACGTCCACCAGCCACTGAAGAGAGCGTTGGATCCGGTGTACGAAAGGGTGAACCGGGTACGGATCACTGAGGCTCTGGATGGCGCTCAGGGAATCTGAGCAGATGACATAAGCAGAATGTCGGTGGCGGCAGATGTAAAGAACAGCCTGGTAGAGGGCAAAGAGCTCAGCTGTGAAGACCGAACAATGGTCATGGAGCCGGTATTTGAAACTTTGTGCCCCGACAATAAAGGAACACCCGACCCCGTCATTGGTCTTAGAGCCATCTGTATAAATGAAAGTCATGTTGATGAACTTCGAACGAAGTTCCAAAAAACGGGAGTGGTAGACCGAACCGGGGGTGACCTCTTTTGGGAGCGAGCTGAGGTCAAGGTGAACGCGGACCTGAGCCTGGAGCCAAGGTGGCGTGCGGCTCTCGCCCACTCTAAAGGTTGCAGGGAGTGAAAAATGAAGGTGTTGAAGGAGGCGACGAAAGCGAACTCCAGGGGGTAGCAGGGCAGAGACATACAACCCGTATTGAAGGTCAAGAGAGTCGTCAAAAAAGGAACGATAAGACGGATGGTCGGGCATTGACAGTAGCCGACAGGCATACCGACAAAGCAGTATATCGCGCCGGTAAGTGAGTGGCAATTCGCCAGCGTCAGCATGAAGACTCTCTACGGGACTGGTATAAAATGCTCCGATCGCAAGTTGTAAACCCCGATGTTGTATGGAGTTGAGGCGGCGTAAGATGGATGGCCGTGCAGAGGAGTATACGAAGCTCCCATAATCCAGCTTGGAGCGGACGATCGACCGATATAGACGAAGTAGGACGGTTCGATCCGCTCCCCACGACATACCACTGAGAACACGGAGGACATTTAAAGAACGGGTACAACGGGCGGCCAAATATGACACATGTGGAGACCAGCTAAGTTTCCTGTCAAAGGTGAGGCCTAAAAATTTGGTTGTCTCCATGATTGGGAGAGCAACGGGACCAAGTCGTCAGGACGGTGGGAGAAACTCTTTGTAGCGCCAGAAGTTAATACAGACCGTCTTCTCGGCAGAAAAACGGAAGCCGTTGGCGACACTCCAGGAGTAAAGACGGTCAAGAGTACGCTGAAGACAGCACTCCAGGACTCGTGTACGCTGCGCGCTGCAATAGATGGTAAAATCGTCCACAAAAAGGGAGCCTGATACATCAGCTGAGAGGCAATCCATTATTGGATTGATCGCGATGGCGAACAGAGCGACGCTCAAAACTGAGCCCTGTGGCACCCCATTCTCCTGGCGAAAGGTGTTGGACAGGACAGAACCCACACGTACCCTGAACTGTCGATCCATTAAAAAGGAACGAATAAAAAGAGGGAGGCGACCGCGAAGGCCCCATGTATGCAAGGTGCGGAGAATGCCCGCCCTCCAACAGGTGTCGTAAGCCTTCTCCAAATCAAAGAACACAGCCGCGGTCGGGCGCTTCCGCAAGAAGTTATTCATAATGAAGGTCGACAAGGTAACCAGATGGTCAACAGCAGAGCGGCGCCTACGAAATCCACATTGGACATTGGTAAGTAGGCGTCGAGACTCAAGCAGCCAAACCAATCGAGAGTTAACCATTCGCTCCATCACTTTACAGACACAGCTGGTAAGTGAGATAGGTCGATAACTGGAAGGCAAGTGCTTGTCCTTCCCCGGCTTAGGAATCGGGACAACAATAGACTCGCGCCAGCATGCGGAAACATGTCCCTCAATCCAGATGCGATTGTATGTACGAAGAAGAAAACCTTTACCCGCAGGAGAAAGGTTCTTCAGCATCTGAATATGAATAGAATCAGGCCCTGGAGCAGAGGACCGTGATCGGCCAAGTGCGGTTTCGAGTTCCCGCATTGTGAATGGGGCATTATAACTTTCACAATTCGAGGAGCAAAAGTCAGGTGGCCTAGCCTCCTCTGCCTGTTTGCGGGGGAGGAAGGCAGGGTGGTAATGAGCGGAGCTCGAAACCTCGGCGAAAAAGCGGCCGAAGGCATTGGAGACAGCCTCAGGGGCCACAAGGACTTCATTCGCGACCTTCAAGCCAGAAACTGGGGAGTGGACCTTAGTGCCAGACAGCCGGCGCAGGCTACCCCAGACAACAGAAGAAGGAGTAAAACTGTTGAAGGTGCTTGTGAAAGCAGCCCAGCTGGCTTTCTTGCTTTCTTTAATAATACGACGACACTGAGCACGTAATCGTTTATAATTAATACAATTCGCCACTGTAGGGTGGCGTTTAAAGGTGCGTAAAGCGCGTCGACGAGCACGTAAAGCGTCGCTACATGCTGCGGTCCACCAGGGGACCGGTACGCGACGTGGAGAAGAAGTAGGGTGAGGGATGGAATATTCAGCAGCAGCGAGAATGACTTCCGTGAGGTGTGCGACCTGACGATCGCAGCTTGTGAAGGTTTGATCCTGAAAGGTCGCCCTGGAGGAGAAGAGCCCCCAGTCTGCCTTGGAGATTGTCCAACTAGAGGAGCACGGAGAGGGAGTATGCTGCAGGAGATGGGTAACACACGGGAAGTGGTCGCTCGAATATGTATCAGCAAGTGCATACCACTCAAACCGGCGTGCAAGTTGGGGAGTACATATAGAGAGGTCTAAATGGGAATAGGTATGAGATGTGTCCGAAAGAAAAGTCGGGGCGCCAGTATTGAGGCAGACAAGATTGAGCTGGTTGAAAAGGTCTGCTAACAAGGAGCCCCTCGGGCAGGATGCTGGAGAGCCCCAAAGGGGATGGTGGGCATTGAAGTCTCCAGTTAACAAAAATGGTGCAGGTAGCTGAGCAATAAGTTGCATCATGTCTGCCCTGGTAACGGCAGATGACGATGGAGTGTAAACGGTACAAAAGGAAAACGTAAAAGTGGGGAGAGTAATGCGGATGGCAACTGCCTGCAGGCCGGTGTGCAACGTGATGGGATCATAGTAAATATCATCCCGGACCAGCAACATAACCCCTCCATGAGCTGGGATACCTACCACAGGGGGTAGGTCAAAACGCACAGAGGTGTAGTGTGCCAAGGCAATTTGATCGCATGGGCGTAGCTTCGTTTCCTGGAGGGCTACGACGAGCGGACGATGCAAGCGGAGCAGCAACTTCAAGTCCTCTCGGTTGGAGCGAATGCTGCGAATATTCCAGTTAATAAGTGCCATTGTAAGAAAAGGAAGATGAGAGAAGGGGTCACCTCGAAGGCCGCTTAGGGCCTGGCTTCGAGCGAGCACTGCCGCCGCTATCAGTAGGCGGACAGTCATCGTCCATGGGGTCTATAGGGTCATCGGCCATCTCGGGAGGATGGCCGGGAGGGGGAGCTTCCTCCGCCGGTGAACGGCCAGATGTTCGGCTACCAGTGGTGCGGCCAGGCGGAACGGATGACGGCCTGGGGCGGCAACCGCTGGGTGGCGCAGGAGAAGAAAGGCGCCGTGGCGGAGAAGGAGAACTGTGCTTCCTATGCGCCTTTTTAGAAGGACGTTTGGTGGAAGTACCGGTCGAAGGCTGGGAGGTCGAGGGACGGAGGAAGTCTGCACGGGATGGTTCCTTCTTAAAGGCCCGTGCATCTGACTTCGGGGTCTTCGACTTAGCAGAAGCTGAGGAAGTGGCTGGTGTCTGTGGGGTGATGGGAGGAAGAGGAGACGTCGACCGCGCGATCTTAGCGCTGGCCGAACGGACGACCGTGGTGCTGAAGGTCAGATCGCATGTCTGGGTTGCTACCTCTCGGGTAGTCTGAGGAGAGGCGAGGACAGTGCTGTATTTCCCCGCTGGGAGCAGCGTGGGCTTCCTACTAGCCAATAGCTTGCGAGCAGCCGAGGTGGACACTTTCTCTTTGACCCGTATTTCCTGGATACAGCGTTCTTCCTTATAGACAGGACAGTCGCGGGAGGAGGCGGCATGGTCACCCTGACAGTTCACACAACGAGGAGACGGAGGTGGACAGTCACCCTCATGGGCATCCCTGCCACAAGTGACACATTTAGCCGCATTGGAGCAAGACTGTCGAGTGTGATTGAAACGCTGACACTGGTAGCAGCGCGTAGGTGTCGGGACATAGGGGCGAGGGAGACAGCAGCGGGGCGAGGGAGACAGCAGCGGGGCGAGGGAGACAGCAGCGGGGCGAGGGAGACAGCAGCGGGGCGAGGGAGACAGCAGCGGGGCGAGGGAGACAGCAGCGGGGCGAGGGAGACAGCAGCGGGGCGAGGGAGACAGCAGCGGGGCGAGGGAGACAGCAGCGGGGCGAGGGAGACAGCAGCGGGGCGAGGGAGACAGCAGCGGGGCGAGGGAGACAGCAGCGGGGCGAGGGAGACAGCAGCGGGGCGAGGGAGACAGCAGCGGGGCGAGGGAGACAGCAGCGGGGCGAGGGAGACAGCAGCGGGGCGAGGGAGACAGCAGCGGGGCGAGGGAGACAGCAGCGGGGCGAGGGAGACAGCAGCGGGGCGAGGGAGACAGCAGCGGGGCGAGGGAGACAGCAGCGGGGCGAGGGAGACAGCAGCGGGGCGAGGGAGACAGCAGCGGGGCGAGGGAGACAGCAGCGGGGCGAGGGAGACAGCAGCGGGGCGAGGGAGACAGCAGCGGGGCGAGGGAGACAGCAGCGGGGCGAGGGAGACAGCAGCAGGGCGAGGGAGACAGCAGCAGGGCGAGGGAGACAGCAGCAGGGCGAGGGAGACAGCAGCAGGGCGAGGGAGACAGCAGCAGGGCGAGGGAGACAGCAGCAGGGCGAGGGAGACAGCAGCAGGGCGAGGGAGACAGCAGCAGGGCGAGGGAGACAGCAGCAGGGCGAGGGAGACAGCAGCAGGGCGAGGGAGACAGCAGCAGGGCGAGGGAGACAGCAGCAGGGCGAGGGAGACAGCAGCAGGGCGAGGGAGACAGCAGCAGGGCGAGGGAGACAGCAGCAGGGCGAGGGAGACAGCAGCAGGGCGAGGGAGACAGCAGCAGGGCGAGGGAGACAGCAGCAGGGCGAGGGAGACAGCAGCAGGGCGAGGGAGACAGCAGCAGGGCGAGGGAGACAGCAGCAGGGCGAGGGAGACAGCAGCAGGGCGAGGGAGACAGCAGCAGGGCGAGGGAGACAGCAGCAGGGCGAGGGAGACAGCAGCAGGGCGAGGGAGACAGCAGCAGGGCGAGGGAGACAGCAGCAGGGCGAGGGAGACAGCAGCAGGGCGAGGGAGACAGCAGCAGGGCGAGGGAGACAGCAGCAGGGCGAGGGAGACAGCAGCAGGGCGAGGGAGACAGCAGCAGGGCGAGGGAGACAGCAGCAGGGCGAGGGAGACAGCAGCAGGGCGAGGGAGACAGCAGCAGGGCGAGGGAGACAGCAGCAGGGCGAGGGAGACAGCAGCAGGGCGAGGGAGACAGCAGCAGGGCGAGGGAGACAGCAGCAGGGCGAGGGAGACAGCAGCAGGGCGAGGGAGACAGCAGCAGGGCGAGGGAGACAGCAGCAGGGCGAGGGAGACAGCAGCAGGGCGAGGGAGACAGCAGCAGGGCGAGGGAGACAGCAGCAGGGCGAGGGAGACAGCAGCAGGGCGAGGGAGACAGCAGCAGGGCGAGGGAGACAGCAGCAGGGCGAGGGAGACAGCAGGAGGGCGAGGGAGACAGCAGGAGGGCGAGGGAGACAGTTGGAGGGCGAGGGAGACAGTTGGAGGGCGAGGGAGACAGTTGGAGGGCGAGGGAGACAGTTGGAGGGCGAGGGAGACAGTTGGAGGGCGAGGGAGACAGTTGGAGGGCGAGGGAGACAGTTGGAGGGCGAGGGAGACAGTTGGAGGGCGAGGGAGACAGTACGAGGGCGAGGGAGACAGTACGAGGGCGAGGGAGACAGTACGAGGGCGAGGGAGACAGTAGGAGGGCGTGGGTGAGGGAGAGAGGACAGGAAAGGGATAGAATTTGAGGTGCATAGGACTCCAAGTCGATCTGGGAGGGGAGGCGAGAAGGAAAGGGACGAGTACACCCTCCTGCCTCCTCCCTGTGCTTCTGCTAATTGTACATGTATCACCTCCCATTTCAAGTGCCCATCTGCTCTGCTTTCACAGGACAAAGATTCCAATGCAGGTTAGGTGCAGGTTATATTTCACTGGCATGAGCATAAACATCCAACCATGAGCACCTCCACTCCGATGGCCAGTGCTCCAGCAACTTTCATGAAGCACTCTCTTTACCCCGTGCACCTCACATCTCTGAGCCCATGTCATATCACATTACTACAACTAACATGTATGAAGATTTGCATATGCTGGAATTGTTTAAAGTGCCTGCCCGTACAAGAAACGTTTACTCCAGGGGCACGCAATTTAATTGGAAGTCTTTTATGAGGAACTGAGTCACAAGTATTCTGAAAATTAAAAAAATATGGAATTAATGTAAAGTCCTAAGTCCATATCAGTCATTACTTTGCGGAATAAAGAGCTTGCTGTGTTTCACATGAATGAAATTTCCCGAATATGTGTTGGCTATTTGTCAAAAAAAGATGTCTTGAAGGCAATTCATAATGTTCAAACAGATTATATTTTCCAAAATCCTACTGCAAAGCGACATTAGTGGAATGGGTCTGCTTTTCATCGGACTACTCCCATCTCCTTTCTTGGGTTCTGGTGTGATTTGTGCAACTTTCCTGTCTTTGGGTACCGACCTTTCTGCCGTTTAAGAGCTGTATACGACTGCCAAGTATGGAACTATTGTATCAGCATAATCTGAAAGGAAACTGAATGGTGTACAATCTGGACCAGAGGCATTGCCTTTTTCAAGTGTTTTAAGCTGCTCCGCTACATTTAGGAGAACCATTTAAGTTACTCATGCAGCAAGTTGTTCTTGATTAAAATTCGGGAATACTCGCTTTACTATTCTTGTGAAGGAATTTAGAAAAACCAGTATCAGTAACACTGCTTTAGTAGCACTGCCATCAATAACATTACCATTGCTCTCGCGCCATGAACATATTAAAGCACCTTGTCAATGGTACACTTCACACACAGAGCACTGGTAAAAGGAACTTATTAATTTATTCCAGTTGGCAGGTATAACCTCCACCCGCACTAATCGTAACGTGTAGGCTTTTACAGCTGGCGTCTTCATTAGTTAGAACTTCTGGGCTGAGAGGTCGTGGCCAATCTGTTAAACTACTGACATTTCGTTGCCAACTGCAGACAACATCTTCCAAGGTAACTCAATGACTGGCTGCCAGGACGTGGAGATCCCGACATTGCCCATCCATGACTTATTTCCAATATGATGATGAGTTTTATGAATAGCCCTCCGAGTCCAGCTGTTGCTAATCTTTTCATGGAATTTTTTGAACAGCAGGTGCTGCAGTTTGCCACTAAAAGCGCTTTAAAGTGGTATCGGTATGTGTATGACTGGTATCGGTATGTGGATGAGATTTTGTGGTATGGAATCACGGTGAAGAGGAACTGTATGGGTTATTGGTGTATCTGAATAGTATTAATCCAAAGATACAATTTACTATGGAGAATAAGAGAAATGGACAACTAAATTTTTTTGGATTTATCAGTAATCAAATAGGAAGATGGGAGTCTAGGGCATGAAGTGTGTAGAAAAGATACACACACCGACCATTACCTCCATAAGGATTCGAACCTTCATCCCAAGCAGAAGAGCAGTGTCATTAAAACATTGGTAGACAGAGCTAGGAAGATCTGTTAGCCAGCTTATTTGCACAATGAACAAGATCATTTGCGAACGGCTGTTAATAAAAATGGATACGCTGACAACGAGATATATCAAGCACTTCATCCCAGAAGAAAAGTGTGTGACAACATTCAGCAACAACAACTGTCAGCTGGAGAAGTTTTTCTTCCATTTATTCGCAATATTGAGAAAGTTGTGGCCAAGTTTCAAATTGAAACAATACTTAGACCCACAGAGAATATTAGTGAGTATTTAAGGTCGGCAGAAGATGCACGACACCTCTTAGCAACTCCTGAGATGTATTAAATTGCATGTAGCTGTTGGTAGTTTTATATTGGAACAACGAAAATAAGTGTCAATACCCACTTAACCGAACATAAAAGGAACTGTCGGCTGGGATTTACCTGCAATTCAACTGTAGCGGAACATGTTTTCAAAGATGGTGCTCATAAAATAAAATTCTGCGAGACAAGTGTGCTACGCAGTACATCACATTATTATGCATGCATATGTATAGGGAAGGAACACCACAATTTCAGCAGAAAACAGGAAGGCTTAAAGTTACACAGGATATGGTGGTCGACTTTGCACCAACGGTGTGACAATCTATTACATTCAATCGAGAATAATGACGTTACTCACAGATAGACTTACAGTCGGCGGAAGTGAAGTATGGTGATTCACTCCAAACAGGACCTCTCTGGCCTGGCAGCCATTGTTGACTCACCTCCGAAGATGTTGCCCACAGTTGGCAATGAAACGTCAGGAAAAAGCAGTTTTATAGATCGACCACGGTCTCTCAGCCTGGAACTTTTAACTGATCACTACCCATACTACCTCACAGGAACTATTTACTGAAACTTCACTACAAGGTAAACTACTTCTAACAGCAATGTCCAATACAACACAGATCCTTTATGAACATGGTTAAGTCTTTTGAAAAAATTTCAGCTTAACTTGTTTCCATACCTGTAACGATTTGAGGTTCAGTGCTTTCTTTTAGCACTGAGCCCTGGTTCTTTTCTAATGCAGCTACGACAGTTTACAACTACAGTACTTATTGTGGTTTTATCTACCCTTTTTCGGTTGTTTACTTGCAATCTTTGAAACTGACACCCTTTCTGCACTCATCCGAGACCATATCACCTAAAAAAAGCCCAGTCTCCCCTACACAACCCCCACACTCGTGTGGAACTGCTTCCTTTGTGTAATGGATTCCTGACCAATTTAGCAGAAATCGTGAACTACCACCTTTTAGCGCTAGTCGAGGAATCTGCAACCTACACAGTTGCAGAACTGTCTGGGACTCTGATTCAGACCTTCACTCAGCTCTGTACCAAAGAACCACTTTCAGTTGTGCCCATGATGCTACAACTGGTGGGCTCCACCTTCATCTCGGAAATGAGACTGTGAGCAGTACTACTTCAGGTAGTCGCCTGAAACTAGATATAATCTCTTCCAATCCAACGTGGTACATATTGTCAGCACCAACGTGAGCCACCACCTACAGCTGACTATGCCACACTTCTCATGGCATCCAGAAGCACCCATTCCTCCCCCCCCCCCCACTCTCACTATGCACACAGAAAGCACAATGGATTCCTTCCGATCCTATGCAGCCATATCTCTAAATGGCTCCACTACACCTAACATCAGAGTTTCCAATTAACAGTAATACTACTGCAAATGCCCAGTCTAGCATGCTGAGAGGCTTCCTCTGGAACATGGCAAGTGACTTCATCTGGCTTGTAGATTTCATCAGCCATAGGCAGCACCCAAATCTTTTCATCAGATGAACTGAGCAGGCTCTCTGATTGGCAACATGGAAATTCTTTCACTACCGCCCACACACTGGAATGACTTCCCACTCACAAACAAGTGAAAGGTCAATCTCAGTGTGGGCAGTACCCAAGGTGACCGCAGCAATGGACCAATCGGTGGAAAACACTGCCTGGAGCTGCGAGCGAAGTATCACGAACTTGGTTCACAGCAATTACTATATCTGCCCATACCAGAGTTGGCATGGTAAATACACACACACACACACACACACACACACACACACACACACACTATATATATATATATATATATATATATATATATATATATGTATGTATATGTATAGGAGTTGAAGGTAAGGAGATGTGTTACTGCTGCTACTATGAGAGCTATCACTGGATTTTGCGATCTAAGTACTGCAAGTGACACAAAACAAGTGAGTGATGCAATGCAGACAGTTGCTCTATGCACTACACAGTTAATAAAGTGCATAAATGTGCCTGATAAGTACACAAATGTGCACAAAATACGGGATTTGAAGATCATCATCACAATTATAACTACAATAATAGTAGATGATGCGAAAATATACTAACAGCAACTGATAAATAAATCGCTCACTTGTAACAAACATCAAAGGATAATGATGTCAAGTTATGCATGAAAAGTCCCTGTTCTGAGCCAGTTCAAGTATTAATGCTCATGCTGATGAACAGAGAAAATGAGCAAATAAGCTAACTAACACTATGTGCTTTCCTTGCAGGAAAGGTGAAGTCTTTACAGCAGCAGACGTCTTGTGTCAACATAATGTTGTTCAATCAAACGAACTGTTTGAATATCAGTGAATGTAAGCACGCCAGTGTCAGTGTAATATCAAATAGGGTGGTAGTACTTGAAAACTATCAATTTAGTGATGACAAAGTATACTTCTCCTTAGATGAATGACATTGACCATGCAATGTGTCAGAGCAGAGTTCAACCTTGTTCCACAGGAAAGTTTGTTCCCCCTAATGTTACTATTTCTGTAGGGCATTCAGTTGGTACAATTAATATATTTAATAATGGAGGGAGCACAGATGGCTATGAATGAGCAGATTTTTAACATTTTAATGAAATGCAGTACAGGATGAGCTAATGTGTTGGCAACGAAGGCAATCACATAGCCTCCAATTCTATGACACACTGTGCAGTGATCTGCTGTCGACAGTTTGCCAAACTCTCCACCCATTGGAAACTACCATAGCTCAACTCCATGATGCATTCTCTGCATTGATGGAAGTGGAAATGTATGATTCAACATTAACAGATATGAGCACTGAATTATGATCATATTCAAGTTAGTTTATACACCCAGCTATAAGTAAGTTTATAAAACCCCTCCATTTCAATGTAAATAAACTAGTTACCACCATAACCAACTAAACCACTGTAGCAGCTCCACATAGTGCGGGTAAAATAGTCGAAGTTCAGTAAAGAAGACTGAACAATCTATCTCCAGAGAATACACATTATGATAACTAAATGAAATCGTAAATCAATTACGACTGCTTACAGTTTCAGCTGGTGCAGAGAATCGAGCTTATCTGAGCTTCAAAAAATATGTATCGTCGAGTAATTGTGGAGAGAGTTGTTCATGAGCTTTACAGACCTGCATGCAGAATATTTCTGATAATACGAGGAATGGATTATGTATGGCAGGCTGACCTCTTAAAATATGTAAGACTACTTACAAACCAATAATGGTTTCAAGTACATTCTAATGGTCACAGACACACATTCCAATTTCGCATGGGTTTACCTTTGAAGGTGAAGACTGGGAAGGTGGTTTCAGAGGTTTCTGAACAATTGTTGCAGGCAGGAGTATATTGACTGCCCAATAACCTTGAGGCATACCACAGAAGTGAATTTTATGAGAGGCATTTCAGAGCAGAATTGGAATGATGTGGGATAAATCACAATTTAACATTATCCCATTTGGAAACTAGTACTGCCAAATGGTTGAACTGGACAATCAAAAAACTAATGTGGAAGCAATTTAATCTTCAACATAAGTGCAAATGGCTGAACATACAGCCAGAAATCATTGCAAGTATAATCACATTATTAACCATACAATTAAGAACAACCCTATTGGTGTCAGAAACGAATTACAGAAAATCTTTGAACCCAATATGTTCCTCATAGAGCAGGTCATAAAATGTCGAGTGAACTGGGCATTGATGAAATGTCTTAGTTTCTCATCAAAGCTCAACAGCTGGGTGAACACTCGAAATTTGCTATGTAATATGAAAAGCAAACCTCAAACCATGCAGTAGTGTGACATGAGTGCTAGGAAACACATCAACAGAGTTGAAGGTGGTATTCTCAAGTATCTGCCATTTGAACTTTGTATCTCTTGATACAATTTCTGTGGAGCTGGAACAAAATTGAAATAGCACCTGGCTTATGGTGATAAGGGCTTTAAGGTTCTGGACAATGTATGCAAAAAGCACAACTTTGCCTGCACTACAAATAAATATAATCATATTGCAGACTAAATATTCATTGATAAGGCTGCACAGGTATGTCAAGGTATGGATATTGATGTAGGACACCCTATTTCTGCCTATGTGGTTGATAAGACAATGTTTTCTCGAACTTAAATTGGGTACTGGACTAAACTTCAAGTAATAATGAATGCAGCTCACTGCACACTAAAGAAGAAGAACCTATGGGGTGTTTAAGAAATTGCATCAAATCAATGGTGATAGCGGCAAAAAGTAGGAAGGAAACTGTGTTGAAACGCCCAGATTCCTACCAATACCAAAGACATCTGGTGGAATAATTTTGTTCCTGATACCTCCATTTGCTGGGCTGTCAGCTCTGGTTACACAAGCTAGAAGAGCTGCTATCATATTCCACGTAGTAAAGAAGGCCCAAAAAAGTGAAAAGCAAATACAAACAGCTAAAAAGCATAATGACTATGTAGGCCATCGCTATCAGTTAAGGCCTATATTTCAAATACAGGAAATAGCTTGGGTTGGATATTTTAAAAAGGCCCACAGCAATGGTACTGGAGAGAAGGATTACGAACATACTCGTAGATCAGCCTAGTCTCGTCAGAAAATTTAAAATCAGTGTAGGACACATTGCTTGAGACTGTGTGGAAATCCAAGAAACGTGGAACTGTCAATTTAGATGTTGCTGGGGGTATGGAGCTCTTGGTGATTTAAGGCCACCTGAAGAATTGTGTTGTCACTTCACCAATAGGAATCAGTTGTTTTACAATGTTCGACACTACCATGACTTCAGTTCATACCTGAGGATATTTCTGCCTGATATTTTTCCTCAAAATTGCATAAAAACAAGCAGTATGCAAGTCTCCACATCATTTGAAGCTACGATGTAATGACGTTCACTCTAATCATAATTGGTCTAAATTGAAAGCAAACTCATTTCCTGCAATAGAGGAGCAGGGGGTAGTGATGTACAGCATTGACTGGACTGTAAACACACAAAAGCATAGCTATCACCACAGAATTAATAATAAATTGCTTCTAAGGAATGGGGAAATTGTGACAATACCTCCTGGCCCTTGCAACATTGACAATTCAAATGTATACTTGAAACATATTTTTAAAGGATTTGAGGTACATGCAAATGTTATGTTTAAATAAGAGATGAAAACAAAACACATTACATACTTTCGTCACAAATATTAAACAGGATGGCCACTAGGTTTCTCGAAAAAACAGGTGATGATGCATAATATTGGTAAAATGTTTGAGTTAACTGGTGGACATACTGTCAGTCAGTACAACAATTCGTGTAGAGTGTAATATTGCAACGAATTTTGTACCCTGACAATAGATTAGTCCATACTATTTATGCATTTTTTCCCTGCTTATAAAAGTGAAGAAAATGAAGTCCATGATGAACATGGGCAGCTACATGAAGCCAACATGGCGAAGGGTTAACAAGCACCAGAAACGTGGGAGGTAACCTGAAGCCAAAAGCGAACTCCAGGAGGTAACACAGAAGAATGGCGATCCCCATACTGACAGGCAAGGGAGTCATCAAATAAGATGGAATAGGATGAGTCACCAGGTGTGAAAGAGAAATGGCATGCCGATCCACTGAGGAGGACATCATACCAGTATGACTAGCAGTCCAGCGTCTTCTGCAGACTCTCAACCGGGCTGGTGAAAAAGCAGCCACTGGAGAAACGTATTCCATAATGGAGTGTGTTCAGATAGCATATGATGAACAGAGGTGCAGAGGAATGAACTAAACACCCACAGTCTAGTTATGAATGGACAAGGGATCACAAGAAATGGAGGAGGGCTGTCTGATCCGCTCCTCTGGAAATACCACTTAGGAGATGTAGGACACTGAGGGATTGGGTACTATGTACAGCCAAGTACGATACATGGGAGGATGAAGGAAGTTTCCTATCAAACATGAGCTCCAGGAATTTCCTGTTTCAGTAAATGAAAGAGCACAAGGCGCAAGATGTAAAGATGGTGTAAGAAACTCATTCCACCACCAAATACTTATACAAAAGGTTGTGGCAGTGGAAAAGTGAAAGCCACTGCCCATGCTCCATGAGAAAAGACGATAGGAATGACGCTGACGACGCTGCTCAAGGAGACATGTCGACGTAGAACTGCAATAGATACTTGGTGGGAGGCAGCCCATAATATGGTTAAAGGGGATAGCAAAGACAATGATACCCAGGACGAGCATTCAGGCATCCCGTTTTCCTGGATAAATGTGTGGGACAAGGCCAAACAATATAAACCTTGGGAAAATATCTTTCAAAACTTCCTCTAGTAAAACGGGCAGATGGCCTCTGAAGCCCCACATGTTTTTTTTTTTTTTTTTTTGTGGTTTTAGGGCGCACAACTTCAATGGTCATTAGCGCCCTGACTACTCTAAGAATGCACCGCGAGGCACAAGGTGACAACAACAACTAAAAGGGAAAACACGATAAAAGAGACTGACAGGCATAGGATTAAAAAACAACATCATCAAATGTCCTTAGCGAGGTTCGTCAAATTGATAAAACAAAGAACACGAGCAGCTGCTCGTGGGTCATCCGCTAAAATGGCATCGAAAGTATTAGGCAGGTTAAGATCGAGGCGCAGTGTGTTAAGATCTAGACAGGACATTAAAATGTGTCTAACCGTCAGCAAGTGCCCACATGGGCAGAACGGCGCCGGCGCAGCCGTCAGCAGATGGCGATGGCTGAACCGGCAGTGTCCAATTCTTAACCTTGCTAAAACGACCTCCTCCCGCCGAGAAGGGCGTGAGGAGGACGTCCAAGCCACGGGAAGAGGTTTTAAGGCCCGAAGCTTGTTGTCGGTAAGTGCAGCCCAATCGGCATGCCACAGCGACACAACGCGCCGACAAATGACCCTGCTAAAGTCGGACGAAGGGACACAACAAGAAGCTGTCCGAGGCTGGAGGACCGCAGCCTTGGCCGCGGCATTTGCAGCTTCGTTCCCAGGGATACCGACATGGCCAGGAACCCACATAAAGCTAACCGGCGGACCGACGTCCACCAGCCACTGAAGAGAGCGTTGGATCCGGTGTACGAAAGGGTGAACCGGGTACGGATCACTGAGGCTCTGGATGGCGCTCAGGGAATCTGAGCAGATGACATAAGCAGAATGTCGGTGGCGGCAGATGTAAAGAACAGCCTGGTAGAGGGCAAAGAGCTCAGCTGTGAAGACCGAACAATGGTCATGGAGCCGGTATTTGAAACTTTGTGCCCCGACAATAAAGGAACACCCGACCCCGTCATTGGTCTTAGAGCCATCTGTATAAATGAAAGTCATGTTGATGAACTTCGAACGAAGTTCCAAAAAACGGGAGTGGTAGACCGAACCGGGGGTGACCTCTTTTGGGAGCGAGCTGAGGTCAAGGTGAACGCGGACCTGAGCCTGGAGCCAAGGTGGCGTGCGGCTCTCGCCCACTCTAAAGGTTGCAGGGAGTGAAAAATGAAGGTGTTGAAGGAGGCGACGAAAGCGAACTCCAGGGGGTAGCAGGGCAGAGACATACAACCCGTATTGAAGGTCAAGAGAGTCGTCAAAAAAGGAACGATAAGACGGATGGTCGGGCATTGACAGTAGCCGACAGGCATACCGACAAAGCAGTATATCGCGCCGGTAAGTGAGTGGCAATTCGCCAGCGTCAGCATGAAGACTCTCTACGGGACTGGTATAAAATGCTCCGATCGCAAGTTGTAAACCCCGATGTTGTATGGAGTTGAGGCGGCGTAAGATGGATGGCCGTGCAGAGGAGTATACGAAGCTCCCATAATCCAGCTTGGAGCGGACGATCGACCAATATAGACGAAGTAGGACGGTTCGATCCGCTCCCCACGACATACCACTGAGAACACGGAGGACATTTAAAGAACGGGTACAACGGGCGGCCAAATATGACACATGTGGAGACCAGCTAAGTTTCCTGTCAAAGGTGAGGCCTAAAAATTTGGTTGTCTCCATGATTGGGAGAGCAACGGGACCAAGTCGTCAGGACGGTGGGAGAAACTCTTTGTAGCGCCAGAAGTTAATACAGACCGTCTTCTCGGCAGAAAAACGGAAGCCGTTGGCGACACTCCAGGAGTAAAGACGGTCAAGAGTACGCTGAAGACAGCACTCCAGGACTCGTGTACGCTGCGCGCTGCAATAGATGGTAAAATCGTCCACAAAAAGGGAGCCTGATACATCAGCTGAGAGGCAATCCATTATTGGATTGATCGCGATGGCGAACAGAGCGACGCTCAAAACTGAGCCCTGTGGCACCCCATTCTCCTGGCGAAAGGTGTTGGACAGGACAGAACCCACACGTACCCTGAACTGTCGATCCATTAAAAAGGAACGAATAAAAAGAGGGAGGCGACCGCGAAGGCCCCATGTATGCAAGGTGCGGAGAATGCCCGCCCTCCAACAGGTGTCGTAAGCCTTCTCCAAATCAAAGAACACAGCCGCGGTCGGGCGCTTCCGCAAGAAGTTATTCATAATGAAGGTCGACAAGGTAACCAGATGGTCAACAGCAGAGCGGCGCCTACGAAATCCACATTGGACATTGGTAAGTAGGCGTCGAGACTCAAGCAGCCAAACCAATCGAGAGTTAACCATTCGCTCCATCACTTTACAGACACAGCTGGTAAGTGAGATAGGTCGATAACTGGAAGGCAAGTGCTTGTCCTTCCCCGGCTTAGGAATCGGGACAACAATAGACTCGCGCCAGCATGCGGAAACATGTCCCTCAATCCAGATGCGATTGTATGTACGAAGAAGAAAACCTTTACCCGCAGGAGAAAGGTTCTTCAGCATCTGAATATGAATAGAATCAGGCCCTGGAGCAGAGGACCGTGATCGGCCAAGTGCGGTTTCGAGTTCCCGCATTGTGAATGGGGCATTATAACTTTCACAATTCGAGGAGCAAAAGTCAGGTGGCCTAGCCTCCTCTGCCTGTTTGCGGGGGAGGAAGGCAGGGTGGTAATGAGCGGAGCTCGAAACCTCGGCGAAAAAGCGGCCGAAGGCATTGGAGACAGCCTCAGGGGCCACAAGGACCTCATTCGCGACCTTCAAGCCAGAAACTGGGGAGTGGACCTTAGTGCCAGACAGCCGGCGCAGGCTACCCCAGACAACAGAAGAAGGAGTAAAACTGTTGAAGGTGCTTGTGAAAGCAGCCCAGCTGGCTTTCTTGCTTTCTTTAATAATACGACGACACTGAGCACGTAATCGTTTATAATTAATACAATTCGCCACTGTAGGGTGGCGTTTAAAGGTGCGTAAAGCGCGTCGACGAGCACGTAAAGCGTCGCTACATGCTGCGGTCCACCAGGGGACCGGTACGCGACGTGGAGAAGAAGTAGGGTGAGGGATGGAATATTCAGCAGCAGCGAGAATGACTTCCGTGAGGTGTGCGACCTGACGATCGCAGCTTGTGAAGGTTTGATCCTGAAAGGTCGCCCTGGAGGAGAAGAGCCCCCAGTCTGCCTTGGAGATTGTCCAACTAGAGGAGCACGGAGAGGGAGTATGCTGCAGGAGATGGGTAACACACGGGAAGTGGTCGCTCGAATATGTATCAGCAAGTGCATACCACTCAAACCGGCGTGCAAGTTGGGGAGTACATATAGAGAGGTCTAAATGGGAATAGGTATGAGATGTGTCCGAAAGAAAAGTCGGGGCGCCAGTATTGAGGCAGACAAGATTGAGCTGGTTGAAAAGGTCTGCTAACAAGGAGCCCCTCGGGCAGGATGCTGGAGAGCCCCAAAGGGGATGGTGGGCATTGAAGTCTCCAGTTAACAAAAATGGTGCAGGTAGCTGAGCAATAAGTTGCATCATGTCTGCCCTGGTAACGGCAGATGACGATGGAGTGTAAACGGTACAAAAGGAAAACGTAAAAGTGGGGAGAGTAATGCGGATGGCAACTGCCTGCAGGCCGGTGTGCAACGTGATGGGATCATAGTAAATATCATCCCGGACCAGCAACATAACCCCTCCATGAGCTGGGATACCTACCACAGGGGGTAGGTCAAAACGCACAGAGGTGTAGTGTGCCAAGGCAATTTGATCGCATGGGCGTAGCTTCGTTTCCTGGAGGGCTACGACGAGCGGACGATGCAAGCGGAGCAGCAACTTCAAGTCCTCTCGGTTGGAGCGAATGCTGCGAATATTCCAGTTAATAAGTGCCATTGTAAGAAAAGGAAGATGAGAGAAGGGGTCACCTCGAAGGCCGCTTAGGGCCTGGCTTCGAGCGAGCACTGCCGCCGCTATCAGTAGGCGGACAGTCATCGTCCATGGGGTCTATAGGGTCATCGGCCATCTCGGGAGGATGGCCGGGAGGGGGAGCTTCCTCCGCCGGTGAACGGCCAGATGTTCGGCTACCAGTGGTGCGGCCAGGCGGAACGGATGACGGCCTGGGGCGGCAACCGCTGGGTGGCGCAGGAGAAGAAAGGCGCCGTGGCGGAGAAGGAGAACTGTGCTTCCTATGCGCCTTTTTAGAAGGACGTTTGGTGGAAGTACCGGTCGAAGGCTGGGAGGTCGAGGGACGGAGGAAGTCTGCACGGGATGGTTCCTTCTTAAAGGCCCGTGCATCTGACTTCGGGGTCTTCGACTTAGCAGAAGCTGAGGAAGTGGCTGGTGTCTGTGGGGTGATGGGAGGAAGAGGAGACGTCGACCGCGCGATCTTAGCGCTGGCCGAACGGACGACCGTGGTGCTGAAGGTCAGATCGCATGTCTGGGTTGCTACCTCTCGGGTAGTCTGAGGAGAGGCGAGGACAGTGCTGTATTTCCCCGCTGGGAGCAGCGTGGGCTTCCTACTAGCCAATAGCTTGCGAGCAGCCGAGGTGGACACTTTCTCTTTGACCCGTATTTCCTGGATACAGCGTTCTTCCTTATAGACAGGACAGTCGCGGGAGGAGGCGGCATGGTCACCCTGACAGTTCACACAACGAGGAGACGGAGGTGGACAGTCACCCTCATGGGCATCCCTGCCACAAGTGACACATTTAGCCGCATTGGAGCAAGACTGTCGAGTGTGATTGAAACGCTGACACTGGTAGCAGCGCGTAGGTGTCGGGACATAGGGGCGAACAGAAATAACCTCGTAGCCCACCTTGATGCGCGATGGCAGCTTAACACTATCGAAGGTCAAGAAAAGTGTCCGGGTCGGTACAAGGTTATTGTTGACCTTTTTCATGACCCTATGGACAGCCGTCACGCCCTGCTCAGCGAGGAAAGATTGAAGCTCCTCGTCAGTCAATCCGTCGAGGGAGCTACTATAGACTACACCACGAGACGAATTCAAAGTTCGGTGGGCCTCCACCCGGACAGGGAACGTGTACAAGAGTGTGGCCCGAAGCAGTTTTTGTGCCTGAAAGGCATTCTCAGTTTCTAGTAATAAGGTACCATTACGCAACGTGGTACAAGATTTGACAGATCCGGCTATGGCATCTACGCCCTTCTTGATAACGAAAGGGTTGACAGAGGAAAAATCCTTTCCGTCCTCAGATCGAGAAACGACGAGGAACTGTGGGGCAGGCGGTAGTACTTTTGTCACTGGTGGCTGGTCACGTTTCCGTTTTTGGGTCGAAGTCGAAAGCGATGGAGTAGAATCCATTGCGGAGGAATCCCCCATGATTGCCAGCGTCTCCGATGGCGCGCTCCTTCCTTGTGGGGACCCTCTCAGAGGGCACTCCCGCCTTAGGTGAATGTTTACACCTCAGGTCACACCTCCCGAGAAACAGACGGAGGGACCAATCGGCATGGTCAGAAGGTATCAGCTCAGGCAATCACCCCTCCCCGGGCCTGGCCTTTACCAGGGGGTACGCGCGTGCCTTACATGTCTACCCAGGGCGGGGACTTACGCGTTACCCCGTCACCGGCTACGCGTGCGAACGCATGGGTCGGCCTTCAGACACGCACAGGGAGAAAGGAAGAAGAGGAAAAAGAAGAGAGAGAGGGAGAAAGAGGACAGACTGTCTCAAACGCCGAGGCGGAGACCAGAGAAGGCAAGGAGAAGAAGGCAATGAGGAAGCAAGGAGGAGAAGAAGGCAATGAGAAGGCAAGGAGAAAAAGGCAATGAGAAGGCAAGGAGAAAAAGGCAATGAGAAGGCAAGGAGAAAAAGGCAATGAGAAGGCAAGGAGAAAAAGGCAATGAGAAGGTAAGGAGAAAAAGGCAATGAGAAGGCAAGGAGAAAAAGGCAATGAGAAGGCAAGGAGAAAAAGGCAATGAGAAGGCAAGGAGAAAAAGGCAATGAGAAGGCAAGGAGAAAAAGGCAATGAGAAGGCAAGGAGAAAAAGGCAATGAGAAGGCAAGGAGAAAAAGGCAATGAGAAGGCAAGGAGAAGTCAAGGGAAAGAGTAAGGAAGACAGTGAGGTGGAGAAGAGCAAAGAAAGGAACCAACAAAAGGAAGGAAGAAACGAGAAGTGAAAAACCAAAAAGACCACGATTATAGGTCGTGAAACCATCCGTCTCCGGACGCAGGCGCTAACTACCCCCGTGAGGGGGATGGACTCCTTTTAGTCGCCTCTTACGACAGGCAGGAATACCTCAGGCCTATTCTAATCCCCGGACCCGCAGGGGGAAGCCCCACATGTATAGACCACAGATGATACCAGTCCTCCAGCAGATGTATCAGACTTCTTCTGAATCAAATAATATGGCCATAGTCTTATTTCCACAGAAAACCATTCATGATATCGGATGACGAAGTGAAAACATGGTCAAATGCAGAACAGCATGCTCGAAATCCACACTGTGCAGTGCTTAGCAGTTGGGCAGACTCAAGCCACAAAACCATCTGCCCATGAATCATATCATCCATCACCCTGGAAACACAGCTGGTGAGAGAAGGCAGGCTTAGGTTGGGTATAACATTGACTTCACATCAGCATCTAGCAAACATTCAATCTGCCCAAATATAATTATACCTACAAAGGAGAAGGTGCTGACCTACAAGAGAATGCTGCAACATCTCAATGTGAACACTGTCTGGCTCTAGGACAAATGATCTGGATGAACTGAGAGCATGGTCTACATCCCTCATAGTAATAGCAACATTGTAGCATTCATGATTCTGAGAGGATATCAGCTGAGCTGCCTCCACTTGTTTCCCTACATAACAGGATGACCGGAGTGGGTGACATGGTCAGGGTTGTAGGGCATGGCTGGGTAGAAGAAGGTGGCTGTGTTTAGCAATCTTCCTTTTTTTTATTGTTGGTTCTTCCAATACATTTTCTGGTGGCTCAGCCCCACCGCTCGTGTCGTGGTAGAGACGTGCTGATGCACGCAGTCCGAGGAACGCGATGCCGCACTGTCAGCAGCTGTGCAGGTGGTAGGAGGTCAGCAGCATGAGGCCCGGCCCAGCTCACCCCCCTGCAGACGCGGCGGCTCGTGACGACGCCGGAAGTCACCAGTGCAGCAGCGGGCAACGCCCTCTGCCAGCCAGTCCTCAGGGACAGTGTCACTGATGACGACGACATGACAGTGACAGTGACCAAATGCCCAATCAGTCGAACCGAATGCCGGCGCCCACCTCTGATGCCCCTTAAATAGTGCAGGCCGCCACTGAATTCGCCGGTTATGCAGCGGCATGTTTATTAGAAGGTTCTCGATGAGTTGGCTAATGCAACCGTGCCACACGCAGCCCACACCTGCGTAATTCTGCTAATGCTGCGTTCTGATGGCTGCCGCGGACGTACACACATACCAACGCTCATTTCAAAACTGCGTCACCTGCATAACGCATTGGCCAGCTTTCATCCATCGTTTGCCGTGAGGCTGGCACATCATGCACTGAAACGCACTAAATCAAAATTTCGCACTGTATTTCCTAAAAATAACTCCCTTGTCCTCTACACATGGGAGGAAGGCACCGTTATAGCTGGTGGGGCTTGAAATCTCTGTAAAATAGCTGTCCAAGGTGTTGGAGGTCTCATGTGAGTTGACATCATGGTCATACCAGGAATTGGGGAATGAAGTTTGGTCCCAGAGAGCTGATGAATGTTGCTCCACACAACGGAAGAGGGAGTGAAACTTAAAACACATAATAAACAACATCCAGGTAGGTTTTTTAGTATCCCAAAAAAATGTGACAACACTGCACACACCTCTATTCATAAGGAATATAACTCACCATCGTAGGATGTGCTCCAGTGAAACACGTCGCTGCATGCCTCAGTCTATGAGGGACCGCGACATGCTACAGTCAACTTGAAGTACATGGCATGGACCATTCTGCAGCAGTAAGGATAAGTTTTGGAAGATACTTTACCTGGTCATCACAGCTGTGTAAAGGTCACGAGGGATAAGTAAAGCCTCCAGTCAGCCTTAGAAAACTGCTAATTGGCTTTGCACTCAGGTGGGGTAAGAGTCTGAATAGACAGCACACAGAAAGTGATCATTTGAGTATGTGTCAGAGGGAATGGGCCATTCGAGATGAAGGGCAAGCTGGACAGTGCAGAACAAGAGGTCTAGATGGTAATAAATGTGCATGGAATCTGAAAGGAACATGGCTGTTTCACTGGTATGAGAGAGGATTCAGAATGTCAGCCAAGACGAAACCTCTTTGACAGGTTGTCCTAGAGCCCCAAAGCAAATGGTGGGCATTAAACTAACCAAGCAGCAAAAAGGAGTGAGGAAGCTGACCAATGATCTGGAGCAAGTCCAACGTGGTAACAGCAAATCACGGAGGAGTGTAGATGTTACAAAAGAGAAAAGGTGAAATGAGGAAGAGAAGTGCAGACTGCCATAGCTATCAGTCGAGTGTTCGATGATATCGATGACCAACATGGCTCCCCCATGAGGTGGAATGCTGTCTGGGGGGGAAAGGTGAAAGTGAACCAGAAGAAACATGAGAGGTCAAAGGGGTTGTGAGGACAATTTTTATTCTTGGAAGCAGAAAAAAAACTGACACTGCAATTCCAAGAACAGCTGTAATTCCTGTTGGCTCAATCTAATGCCACAAATGTTCCATTGGAGAAGTCATAATGGGGATTGGTGAGGAGGGAACAAATGAAGGTTAGTCACCTTGGTATCTGCTGAGTGCCCGTCTTCAAAAATTCACTGCTACAGGGGCAGAGGCTGGAGAATCCTGTTCCATGAGATCTACAAACATATTGGCATTCTCCCTGAGCCATCCTGTGAATTCCATGGCAGAAAACCGGTAGGCAGTGGGCACCAGCAAAATGGAGGTCAGCCAGGTGAGGGTATATGTGCCAACACCACTGAAGGGGATCTCCTAGTCAAGGAAGGTGAAGATCGTTTGTTTTTGTATGATTTCTTAGAACTTTCTAGTTGTGAGATAAATATGTTTTTTAGCTGTAACAGAGTCTTTGCGGGAGTATTGCTTTTGTCCTTTCAGATTGACAGTTGTGTAACAGGTTATTTCACCACCAGGGCAAAGATCAGATGGCTTGTTGTGCAGCTGTAGGAGGAGATGGGGATGCTACTGTGACCTGGGTGACTTCACTACTGCAATACTGAACTTGTGGTCGCAAGTCTGGGTGGGCATATCCTCCATTATGCATAGCATAGCAAAAACGGTACTGTAAATGCGAATCGTAAAATTCACAGATTTTGACTAGCTAACAACTGTGAGTGACAAAGTGGAGTTTGATGTCATTCACTCAGATCTCCTATATGGCTCGCTCGTTAAGACACATGGGAAATTCATGGGGTTACAATTGATACAGCAGAGAGGAGGAGGAAACTGCTGTCCTCGTGAGCATCTTTGCCAAGAGTAACACATTTGGCCATGTTTTAACAGGATACATGTTTTATTATAATGTTGACACTTGTAGGAACTCATCTGGTTTGGAATGTAAGGTTGGACCGTGATGACTTCATAGCCTGCCTTAATCTTTGAGGCAAACAATACTCAAGCAAATGGTAGAAAAAGAATGCATGTGGGCATTAAGTTTGCATCCATCTTTTTCATTACTCAATGGGCTGCAGTGATGCCATGATGAGAGAGATGACTGTGGACTTCTCCCTCAGTGAGGCCATCAAGCATCAGAATGTAAAGAACACCATATAAAGAGTTCAGTGTAAGATGGATCTCCACACGAACAGGATAGCTCTGGATATGTGATGCTGTAAGCAGTTGAGCTTGAGAATCACAATACGTCTTCAGAAGCAAAGGTGCATTACATACATGAGAATAGGATTTCACAGGGCCTGCAACTTTAACACCATCTTTCACAATAATGCACACATTAACTGTAGCAAAGGACGGACCACCTGCAGTACATGATACCATGAGGAACCGAGGTGCAGTTGGGAGGGTCTTCAAATCTTTAGCCTCATTCTGTTTACGTTTAGTAGACACGCACTAAGATGGTGAGCCACTGAAAAAAAAAAAATCTCCATGATTGCCAACATCTACAATGGCATGCTCCTTCCAACTGGGGGCACACTGAGAGGGGGGATTCACCCACCGTAAATGACTGTTCACACCTCAGGTCACACCTCCCAAACTCCCGACAGAGGGACCAATTGGGATTTGGGAAGGTAACAGCTTAGGCAGTTACCCCTCTCTAGGCATGGACTGTATCAGAGTGTATGTGCGAACCCTACATGTTGACCCGGAGCTGGGAATTATGCATTACCTTGTCACCCGTAATGTGTCTCATGAATGGGCCAGCCTTCAGGAACACACCGGGATGAAGGAGAAACAAAGAGAATGAGGATTCACCAGTTAAGTCTTCACAACCTTACTGAAACTGGCACCAGATACATAAAATTCTTCTTGATGGTGGCCTGTACACTGTCACCACTACAAGCTTGTGTGCTTCCTGAGCACCAATGTGGCACAGCATTGAAAGAGCTGTTCAACACTATATTCATTAATTGGGATGGCCAGGAATCAGCTCCAACTTTTGGATATATACCCACTCACCCTTCCTTCTTACTTTTCTATTGCAGTATATTAGCTTGTGCTCATCAAGATGAATCTATTGAATTTCAGTGATTTTCATGTGACATTCCATATTCAGCCCAATACAGGTGCTGACATTCCACCTGAACTTTTGTTTTCCTGTATGGATATTACACATATGCTCTACATATTTAGGAACAGTGACATAATAGTTGTTGCAGAGAATAGCATTACTGACCATACTGCCTTGTAATGTTGTTGCTTATCAGTAATACTGAATAATTACAGTAGTGCATTTTATATCTGAAGTGCTATCACAATTAATAAATAAAAATTTATATTACTCAAAAAGTTCTGCAGTGAATTATGAAAACTTACCTTGCACTATCATATGTGTATCTTGTTGAGGTTTCCACCTGAAACATTTCAAGAAATGTAAAGTGATTTACAAATGATGAGACAGTAAATAAATACCATTATATTAACACCCAACAACATGTGATTGGTGCACAAAATGCTGTAAGTGAGGCTTGAAAATATCATTAGAGGAGACATGATAAAGTGTTGCAGTTACTGAAACAGAACGGTAGTAAGAATTCACTCTTCATTTTCTCTCTTTGTCTTCAGTACTGTATATAACAATACAAGCCAGTAATTGAGTTGTAATCATACTTCCTCCAACACTTCACAAAGAAAAGTGACCAAAAAATCTTTAATCTGCCATGCACTTTCACCTTGGGTGAAATTTTCGTTCACTTTTTCGTATTATGAAAACTGCCATTCAGTGACAGTTTAATCGATCATCAGAAGTGACACATTCCATCCTTTGTGCTCTGGGCAGCCCAGACCAACTTGTAGAGGCGAGGAGTGACTTCTAAACCCAACCTTAAGTTCACATCCAAAACTACATACAGGCTTTGACCATTAAATATAGAAACATTAATAAATATTGGCAAACTCTAAATACTTTCAGGCATTGTAAATGGACAAGTTAAAGTTGGCACAACAAAGTAGTACATTCACAGATGAAGAAATACCACATTCGGAGGACTGTAGATTCTTCGCAGAGAACACAGGGAAAAAATTCATGAAACTACTCCAGGACTGTATTCATAAATGGCAAATCTATGTTGGAATTGGTACCAAAGTTTTCCATTACCTCCAGAAAGACTCTCTCCCTGCAATAATTCAATATCTAAATGAGAGGTACACAATCATGAATTTTATTAAATTTTTGTCCTCAAACTGGTACAGAATGGAGATGAGAACATTTTCTGCCTAAACTGCTATTAAACGTATTTATTCACAACTGGAATTTCGACTTATGCCAGTCTCAAGTGAGAGCTTACTATGAACTAAGTCAAAGCCATTAAATGTAACATTTGGTGCATGGGGAGTGGAAATTAAGATGTGCAGTATGACATGACTTTGATGGAAATTATTACATGAAGTACTACTATTGTAATGGCATACAGATGACAAAGACACTTGTCTTATAATGAATATGGAATTTGTAAACATGGTTGACACAAAGAAAGTGTTGTCTTAAACGGAATTACAAAGCATTCATATGTCACACTGAGCTATTATTTGAGAATCGTACAACTGCCAAATTAACAATTTTGAATAAATACATTCCGTAACAGTCCAGGGAGAAAATTTTTTCTATTTATATACGTCTGCGTCACTGTGGATGTAAGGAAAAAGGAAAAATGATAAAAAAAGACATTTAGCAAAATTGTTAGCAGCGAACACTCCCCACCCCCACATACGCCACCAAAAAGATATGAGGCCAACAATAGCATGATTTGGGAATATCAGATAGCTTATGTGCCAATAGCAAAGCACAATTCCAAAAAGATGGTTAATTTCAGAGTCAGATATAGATACCTGTTGACATTGACCATTACCACTGAATAATAAAAGTAAGATTCCTGGCCTAGAATAACTGATAACTATGTTCACAGAAGATTCAAAGAAATTCCATGAAAATTTAAGTAGGAAGCAAAAGCAGAAATTCTAAAATGCAAGATATATCAAAGATAGCTTAGGACAGCAAGGTCCTATGAAGGGCAAAATGATAAAAAAACTAAAGGAGCAAAATACTATTGGAATACATTTGTAAAATTTTAGAAGCAAGACTGCTTTTATTCAATATTCTTAAAGAATATGAAATACAGAAGACAACACAAGTCCTAATAAAAGAACTTCAGTCTCATTTGAGATATGAACAGACTTTAGCTAAGGCAATGGACTAACACCATTCTTCTTTCAGACCATACTTGAACAAGTGAACACTGAACAGATGGAGCAGTTGTCAGAATCTAATACCAGAAGTTGAATACTACTTAGAAAATGGATAACGTCAAAATTGTCTGTTCAAATTTTGTAGATAACTTAGCAATACTGACAGTGTAGAGAAAGCACAAAACAGATAGGAATAGAAACAGTAGGAAAAGCATTACTATTCATCTCCTCTGATAAGAAGCAGTGAAGCAGTAATTGCTAACACGACTGCAACACCCCAATCAAATACGAAGCATGGGAGTAACAGGGGAAGACAAATTTAAGTATCTAGGAGAAGTCATGTAGCCAAAACTCCGACTTGCAAGGCAGTCATTTGGCCAGAATACACATCTGTTTCACAAATACTAATTTTAGAATCAACAAAAGATAGTAAAAATTACCATAAAAGAAAAGATATTTGGAAACAGAACACCAGCAAAAACATTTAAATTCATAAGCAATACAGAAGTATAGATAAATATGTAGGAAAATAACTGGAGACAAAATTTGGCAATGATGGCTAATGAGTCTTAGCATACTGAAAAGAAAAACTGTGCAGCAGTACTAAAAACTTAAAAAAAATAACTCATTGGCTTACAGAGCGCACAAAGACCTATAAGGAACTTGTATAAATAAGCAAGAAATTGAATCAAACCAAATACAGGAACAGAATTGAGTTGATAAATTCTCCGTAACAAAATAGTTCCAAGAAGACAAGATAGTAACTGGACATCAGGTGAGTAGAAAGAAAGAAAGAAGTGTACAGATGAAGTAGTAGCATAAAGAAATGTAAAACCTTAGCTGGCCTGTATTGGAGCAGGACAAAAAAAAAGTTTTTTTTTGTTCCACTCTTGGAATACCTTATCAGGAAAGCATAGTGAAGGTGTATGTATTGCAAACAAATTATAGCAAGGAGGTCAAAGAGTCTCTGCAAATATGCTGACAACAGTATTCGGAGTATTTTGTTAAGCTACAGCAGTGCTCATAAATATTTTTCAGTTGCAATGTTATGCTGTCAGTACTGCTTGCAAGCAGTCACAAAAGAAAAACACATGGAAGTGTCACTCCATCAAGAGCTTCATGCTGCTGTGGTTTCGTATCTAGTGAACGAACAAGTTGATACAACAACAATGTAAGTATATATTCCTTTAGCTGAAAATTACAAAACTTGCCTTGATGGTATGGTATTCATTAACTACTATTTCTAACACATTCACTAAGTGATTGTTTACTTGTAGAGAATTAGAAGCATACCAAAACACAACACTTGCTTGATGTGAGACAAGCTGTTTTGCATGTCTTCAAGATTGGGAGGTAGCAGTCTAGTACTGCTATACAATATGGCATATCACAACCACTAACAAGTGTGCACAGTCAGTGGCAAGAACAGGAAATAACAATAATCAATGAACCAAGGTCAGGTCATGCTTGAAGAAGAGTGAGGAAGAAGGACAGAAATATTTGTAAGCAATCAGCTGCTGCTCCACGAGAAACATCTCACCATATTAGGAATGATCTCAAGCAACATCATGGACTATGTTGA
The DNA here is from genome assembly GCF_023864275.1 of Schistocerca cancellata. Classification (NCBI taxonomy): domain Eukaryota; kingdom Metazoa; phylum Arthropoda; class Insecta; order Orthoptera; family Acrididae; genus Schistocerca; species Schistocerca cancellata. The sequence continues at coordinate 154,763,067 of NC_064636.1, forward strand.
CAAGTTTACTGTAAAAAGTCACATAGTAACAAGTGATCTACATGATAAATGACATAAATCCACTCATAAATTCAAAAATTAGGGACAGGATAATTTGGAGGGAAAACTCAAACTTAGAATGCCAAAGACAGGTCTAAGGTGGGGATGTTTCCAGTACAGTCACATTTTAGAAAATAATATGATTCCATGTAGAAGAAAGAATATGTCAAATAATTGGATACTTCAGTAGGTCAATGATTCTAAACACAACTCTGTCTATTTTAAAAACAATTCTTTTCAGACCAAAAACAAACATTTTGGGTGTGTAAGCCAAAGCCTGGATCTAAATCCAGCTGAATGCCTCTGATAGGCACTGAATTGATGTGTTCGTGATAGAAGAACAAGAACCAGTTTGCTGGTATCTTATTGAACCTATGGTAAGAACTCCCAATTGATGAATTACAAAAGCTTGTGGATTCAATGCCAAATTGATGTGCAGCTGTGATCAAAGACCATGGGTATGCACCAAATAGTGATTTGTTCTTCAGATCCCAAAATAGTTTTATTCTTATATAGTGAGACCTACAAATTACTTTTCAGTCAAAAGAATTACTTCTGTCTTGATGTAACATAACCTTATTTAAACTATATGTAGACTTGTACTAAATAGATTACAATTTCATATTTTTCAATTACCCATGGCAGTTTTTTCTATTATACACTTATGTTTATGTAAGTGAAACTAATGCTTTCTATAAAACATTTTTGAGTGTTACTGTAGTAGAACTGTATTTAGACCCATGGTGAGATGAAATGAGCAAATAGTAAACAGTGGCAGAGTACCAATACTGTTTTGTTCTGTAGATCACTATACACAATCTGATGACCCTCTGGACAGCAGCAACAATCCTTAAGTACATTGTTTTATGTGAGCTCATCAGATCAAATCAAAATGCATTCAAATAAAATAACTACCATATTTTACAGACTAAAGTGCACCTTAATTTTCAAGCAATTTTTAAGAAAAGTACATTTTTACCACTTTTATCAATAAATTGCAAAGTCAGCCTACAAATTTCTCAGTTTATAAAACCAAAACGACCTCTAAAATCACTGAAATTCAGTATCTGGACTTCCCTCTTTTCTCCACATCATTGTCTTCTTTATATGTAAGATGGTCTTCACTACTACTGAGAGCATTACTTATGCCATCCTTCATGAAAGACTTAACTGTGATATTTTCTCTCACCCTAGATCACAACAGCTTTATTGACTGAAACATTTGTTTGTAGATTATTTTAAGACTCACTTTGTCATGATTTCATGTTGGGCTTAATCCATCATCCATTTGTTCCAATCCTCTTCCATATACACCTTAAATACACTGAAGTGGCACTGAAACTGGTCTAAGCAATCGTATTCAAAAACAGAGACATGTAAACAAAGAGAATATGACACTGCAGTCCGCAATACCAATATACGACAAGTGTCTGAACCACCTGTTTCTGCTGCGACAACGGCAGGTAATTAAGATTTAATTAAGTCTGGATGTGTTATTAGAGCTAGAGCATGAGTGATGGGGCATAGAATATCTGAGGTAGCAATGAAGTGGGGATCTTCTCATGTGACCATTTCAAAAGTGTACAGTGAATATCAATAATCCAGTAAAACAAAAAATTTCTTACACCGCTGTGGTCGGAAAAAGATACTGCAAGAATGGGGCCAACAACAACTGAAGAGAATCATTGAATGTTACAGAAGTGCAATCCTGCAAATTTCTGTAGGTTTCAATGCTGGGCCATCAAAAAGTATTAGCATGCAAACCATTCAACAAAACATCACTGATATAGGCTTTTGGAGCCAAAGGTCCACTTGTGCACCTTTGATGACTGCACAACACAAAGTATTACACCTCACCTGCAACTGTCAATACCCACAATGGACTGTTGATGACTGGAAACATGTTGACTGGTCAGACAAATCTAATTTGAAATTGTATTGAGTGGATGGAAGTGTATAGGTATGGAAACAGCCTCATGAATCCATGGACCCTGCTTGTCAGCAGGGTAATGTTCAAGCTGGTGTTGGTTCTGTAATGGTGTTGTGGGGTGTGTGCTGTAGCTGTATGGGACCCCTGATACATCTAGATATAACTGACAAGTGACATGTACATACGCGTCCTATCTGATCAGCTGCATCCATTCATGTCCATTGTGCATTCCAACAGACTTGGGCAATTCCAGCAGGACAATGCGACAACCCACACATCCACAACTGCTACAGAGTGGCTCCACGAACACTCTTCTGAGAAACACTTCTGCTAGCCTCCTAATTCCCCCAACATTAACATTATTCAGCGTATCTGGGATGTCTTGCAATGTGCTGTTCAGAAAAGATCTCCGCTCCCTTGTACTCTCTTGGATTTATGGTCAGCCCTGCAAGATTCATGGTGTCAATTCCCCCTCCCTCCCTCCCTCCCCCTCCAGCACTACTTTAGACATTAGTTGAGTCCATGCCATGTCATGTTGTGGCACTTCTGCATGCTTACTGGCGTCCTACATGATATTACACAGGTATACCAGCTTCTTTGGCTCTTCAGTGTAGTGTCGACATCAAGAAGTTGCAATTGTGAAGTAAGTCCTCCAGCAATAACAGCAAGATCTGTATTTAACTGTCTCAATTTCTCTTTCACAGAATTTTACAAATGACTACTCAAGTGATCTAGCATAAGAAGAGAACTCTTCTTCAATGAAGTGCCTTTCCAACACACTGTTAATCCATAATTTTGTACTGGCCTCATCTATCCAACCCTTGTGATGTATGCTAACACCTGGGAGTATTTCAGAAGGCTCTGACATTGTTTAAAACTTGAAAATGATCACTGGATTTAGTTCAGTACTTTCAACACAACATGAAAGAACAATAGTGTACTGCATTTTTAATGTTCACTTGTTTTTATGGTTACTGTTTTAGCACCCTTCATGGCAACAATTTTGTTACTTGGCACGTCAAGTCCATCATATTCACTATTTAGCTTAGTTCCACAATGATTTTCTTTCAATGTTGTATAATAGTGTGATAAAAAATGAAATGTCGTGTGACGAGGGCCTCCCGTCAGGTGGCTTGCGGAGTATGGATGTAGATGTAGATGGTGCAAGTCTTTCGATTTGACGCCACTTTGGCGACTTGCGCGTCGATGAAGATGAAATAATGATGATTAGGACAAAACAACACCCAGTCCTTGAGCGGAGAAAATTTCCAACTCAGCCAGGAATCAAACCCGTGATGGAATGATAATACTCTCTCTTCACACTTTTATGGCATTTTATATGACGTTTTGGTCTTGGTTCGCATGCAAAGTCCATGACACTTCATAAACCTGTAGCACCAAACATTTTCACCCTTAATATCCGTTAAGCTCCACTGTAGCACTAGCTTACAAGCATATATTTGTGTCATTTTTGTAGCAAATCCAGTACCATATAGATGGTGTGCTTGAATCCATTTCAATATATAATCATCTAGTTTTGTATTCAGTCCTCTTTTCTCACATTTGGCCTTCATTATGTTTTGCAGTTCTTCTTTACTAGCACACCAATAGTGAACTGTTTTTTCTCTGTTGGTGGAGGAATGAAATGCTCCTCAGCTGCTGTGTTTCCACATTCTTCTGCAAATGCTAATACTTTCTATTTATAGACCATATCATATGAATACATTTTATTTTTTCCACTGTGGAACTAGCTACTAAAGAAAAGATTCTTCTGTTACCAATAACACAAATCACTTTCAGTTCCAGTTCGCTGGCACTGTAGACTTCAATTATGCATCACAGGCTAGACAACGTTCTGGGTTTGTGATTGCAGGGCAGGAGGGAGACACTGTCAGCAAGTTAGTAAATCCCTGTAACTCATGTTTCTTGCATCGGTGCACTGCTGCTGCCAATTGAATACAATAGATTTCCTTTTTTTTTTGGTCATCAGTCTACTGACTGGTTTGATGCGGCCTGCCACGAATTCCTTTCCTGTGCTAACCTCTTCATCTCAGTAGCACTTGTAACCTACGTCCTCAATTATTTGCTTGGCGTATTCCAATCTCTGTCTTCCTCTACAGTTTTTGCCCTCTACAGCTCCCTCTAGTACCATGGAAGTCATTCCTTGATGTCTTAGCAGATGTTTTTATCATCCTGTCCCTTCTCCTTATCAGTGTTTTCCACATATTCCTTTCCTCTCCGATTCTGCGTAGAACCTCCTCATTCCTTACCTTATCAGTCCACCTAATTTTCAACATTCGTCTATAGCACCACATCTCAAATGTTTCGATCCTCTTCTGTTCCTGTTTTCCCACAGTCCATGTTTCACTACCATACATAGATTTCCTACGGCATTGAATATATGGCCATTTTTGGGCAACCACGAATTTTGACTCAAATGAATTTTATAATCCCTAATATATGATGTCAAGTCTTTGTAAGCAGTGCTGGAAATTAATTTGAACAAATAAAGTAACTGAAAATTTGTCATGCATTTAAACTTTCAAATACTACAAGTAAGATAGAAATGTGAATCTAACATCAAATGCACAGGATTGACACCAAACATTTTCCACTTAACATTGAAACATGAACACCTATACATTTAAATTTTGTTCTGGTGAACTATGTTCCTCCCAAGCCAAGAGAAATGCCAATAACCTGCTATCTATTGGGAATACTTTCCTGTGAGAAAACGCTGACAACTAACTGTAAGGGAGAATTTAAATTCACAATCATACAACTTTTGCACTAATATCTTTGAAGAATTTTAGGACTTTTCCAAGGTCAGTGCTATGATGGCAAGTAGAATTTTTGTCACAAATTTAAACATAATCATTAACTCATTGATAAACAAAAGATGAATGCGGCCAAAATAAGTGAGGGACCGCAATAAACAAAGGTTCAACAAATCAAATATTCTAACTCTGCTGACTGATGTCTGAAGAGATCAGATGCATAGCCAACTGCTAATTTGTCACTTTCCAGCTATAAAATATTATTCACAAATATTGCATAGAGAAACATTAAAATTGAACTCAACAGTACTATATAAAACTGTGCATCTCAACTTCAGCAGTTAAATATAGCACTGTACAGTTTTTCATTAATTGATTTTTATAAACACTAATTACAATAATGCTAAATTGTACTACTGGTAAGCCAAAACTGCCACAAGCGTAAATAACAAATCAAACTGTACAGTGAATGCATAGTTTGTCTGGAACTCGACTTGATCCAGGGTATCTAAAATTTGACTAAAACTACTCAGTTAATTTGACCAGAGCTAAATATACTCCACAATTCCATACACCAAAAGACAGCATATTTTACACTACACCCTTACCTTTATCCCTAGTGACAGTGTGTTAGATGCTTTTTGGACAAATTAACTACTATGCAGTGTGATCAAGATATGTCTAGTTCAATTTGTTGTAATTGGAACATCATATCTGCTACATAGTACCCGAAAGCACCATGTAAATGAGCATGAAATTACGATCTCACCTCACATGACACAATTGTTTGTATAGAAATATTTCCTTGTATTTAATTATTATAACAGTTGCATATGATGGTAGTTTATCATTTTTTCACTGATATTTAATGTAATATTTAACTTAGATTATTTCATAAGGTTCTAAAGTGACCACCATGGGGAGGTGCTTATCTCAAGCCAGGCTTCACAGAATCCTCACTAGAATACCAACTAATCCAGGAGGTACATTGAGGAAGGAGGGTGGGGAATATACAAAGACAGAACATGCGATACTGGAACTGCTCTGCAAAACTTACTTTCCTCAGTATGCTCTGGCCGATAACGTATACCAGAACATGACCCCTGAAAGACAATGGTTCTCAGGCACTCGAAGAGAGGACTGAGAATCGGTCAAGGAGTGCATCAATTTCAGGTAAATTCAATGGGCGATGGGAACATTCTTACCGTTCAAGTCACCTGGCCCTGACTGAATCTTTCCTTCTCTTTTGAAACAAGCAGGAGAGAATCTTGTAAGAGTCTTCTGCAGGTTATTCAGGGTTAGCCTAGCAGCAGGAGTCATTCCCAATGCCTGGAGGGCTGTGAAGGTTGTCTTTATTCCAAAGCCAGGGAGAATTGATCATAACAAGGCCAAGGATATGAGGCCAATCAGTCTGTCCTTCATTCTTAAAACATTGGAAAAACTGGTTAATGTACATGTTGGAGAGAAGAGGCTAACTAGGACTCCTCTACATTCAAACAAACACACATATGAACCAGGTAAATCATGTGCGACAGCTCTGTCAACTTGCTGGTAGGGTGGAGAAAGCACTTCGCTTTCAAAAAACATCCCTCTGCATCTTCCTGAACATCACGGGGGCTTTTATTAACATAACCTTTGATTCCATATATGAGCAGCAGAGGTGCATGACCTAGTGACCACTACATGTAGGTCGACTAGTGCCATGCTTAGTGGGAGGAGGGTAGAGGCCACTGTAACGAATAAAAAGATGGTAACTAACAGCACTAGAGTTTGTCCACAAGGAGGATTTTTGTACTCCTTATTGTGGAATCTAATGGTGAATTAAATCATTGAGGAACTAAATTCCAGACAATGCTTTTGCCAAGGATACACAGATACATGTATCACAGGGTAATACTTGGTAAATTTACTGACACAGTTAGGAATATGGCACAAGGTGTGCTTGACATTGCACAAGACTGGTGCATTAAACAGAATCTAAGCGTTAATCCTAAGAAGCGTGTTGTGGTAGCATTCATGAAGAAGTGTATCCAACACTCAAGTTGGAATCTAAAGCTTTCCATTGAAACTCTACCTGTGAAGGGGATAGTGAAATATCTAGGATAACCTTAGATGAGGATCTAACATGGACCCCTCATATTAGGAGCATCTGCTCCAAAGGAAAAGGTTCTGTAGTGAGTACCAGAAGGGCTTGTGGCAAAAACTGGGGATTAAGCCCTGAGGGTATGCACTGGCTATAAACCATGGTGATTAGAGTTAGTATCTCCTACGGGGCCATAGTGTGCTTGAAGAATGTAGAACAGCAGGTTGCAGCTAAGGAGCTTCCTAAGGTGGAAAGACTGGTCAGCTTAACCATAACCGGCAGAATAAGCAGCACACCAACCACTGGGATGGAAGGCATGCTGGACATGCCTCCACTACACATTTGGGTCAAGATGAAGGCAGCATACTCAAAACTGGTAAAAACTGAATCTCACTGGGATATATACACACACACACACACACACACACACACACACACACACACACACACACACACACACACTAAAACAGTGTGTGAAGCAAATATAGGAATGGCTGGGGAAATGCCAGTAGACTATATAATAACTCCCAACACCTTCAACAAGCCTTATAATATAATAATTGGAAGCAGGGAACAGTGGGAAAAAACATTTTGACAACATACAGGGGACACTGTCTGGTTGACTGGTGGGTCAAAATCAGACCAAGGCACTGGGGCCGGGGTGTACAGGGTTCACCCAAAACTGGAGGACATCATCTCTCTAGGAAAACTGGCCTCGTTATTCCAAGCTACAATTACTGCAATCATGGCGTGTGTGGAAGAGAATGTACGTAGGTGCTACAAGGACAGTAGTATCTACATCTATTCAGACAGCCAGGCAACCCTGAAATCATTGGCAGCTCCTGCACCAAGATCTAAGGTCGTTGAAAAATGTCACAGCGTTCTGGTGGAGCTACGGGGAAGCAATAGGGTAAACCTAATGTGGGTCCCTAGCCACTTGGGAATCGGTGGCAATGAACAAGCTGACAGATTGGCAAGGATGGGGGCAAAGACTCCATTTGTTGGACCGGATCCTGTCCTGACAATCACCAAGACTATGATCAAACTAGAACTACAGAATTGGCTTAGAAGGCAGCACACAGAATACTGGAGCAAGGTCTATAAGCAAAAACATGGGAAGATAATGATACCAAAGCAGTGTTTTAAAAGAAGCTCTAATCCTGGGCTTAAACAGGAAAGAGATTAAACTCAAGGTTGGACCAATGACCAGCCACAGGAATTTCAAAAAACACCTACATACATTGGGTATAATGGAAGAAGACCCTAAATGTACCATCTGTGATGAGAGTGAAGAAACTACATCACACCTAATCCTCAAATGCATGGAATTGGAGACAATGAGACAGAATTTTCAGCACAACTACATCTGAAGAAATTGTGTCCAACAAAGATGTGGTAAAGGGACTCCTTGCACTATGTAAGGTCACTGGTCTCCTTCACTAGATATACAGGGAGCAATACCGCACAATAAACTGTTTCGGTGCAGGCAGTGACCCGTTAGACCACAGCTGTTTTAGCTTCCCTGCCAAAATCAAATCAATCATCCTTAGTGAATTTGTGTTTAGGCATTTTTTGACAAATTAACTATTATGCTGTGTGATCAAGAGAGGTCCGCTTCAATTGGTATGTGCTACATAGTAACCTCAAGCAAAATGTATATGAGCAAGAAATTATGATCTCATCTGATATGACAAACTTGTTTGTATAGAAATATTTCCTTGTATTTACTTATTTTAACAGTTGCATATGATGGCAGTTTATCATGTTTTCACTGATATTTAATGTAATATTTATCCAAGATGGTGTTTGGTAAGCTTCAAAGTGACCAGCATAGGAAGGTACTTATTTCAAGTTGTTTAGTTTCAATAAAAACAATGTACTTTCAATCACTGTTATTTTAATTTACTTTTGCATGATGTTTTGAAAATGATTAGCATGGTATGGTTTCTTGAAGTTATAAATAAGCCGTGCTGCTGTGCCTTATAGTCTTTGGTAATATATTTGTTTCTCACAGTCTGGGCTAATGAACAGTTACTGCTAATTCTGGGTAGGTTTTGACAGTAGTTGAACTGAAGTCTCTGGGCAGCCAACCAGTTGTGCCATTTGAACACTCTAAAATTGTATGGATGATAGGATCTTGACATTTTCTCATTACATTCAATTCATTTATGTTTTTGAAACTGAAGAACTTTGACTTTGCACAACTGATAGTTCTTTTTTTTTCTGTACTTTGATGGACAGTGACACAGCATCACTGATCAATTTATATTAACACATAGTTGAAACTTAGATTTTAGTTCTGATGTCACAGTAGCTTGTGTAGCTGAGGAATCCGCCAAGTATTCTTAGTCACACAATTTAACTGCATTTAGTATTTAAGCTTCCTATGTAAACCTATATAATTCATTGATTATAAGTATGGCCATTTCTATTTTAGTGTCTTACACTGACAGCATACAGTATTCAGCTTAACTTTGCCACTGTGTTTACATTTCCTTATTATTTCCTTTCCACTGCATTTAACATCTGTTTAAGTAACTTGTTTAATTATGCATTAACTATTGAAATATATGCCTAACTTTATACTTTTAGATGTTGCTTGACTGACAAAATTTACAGTAGACAGCTAGTGTTGTTATCAGGGTATATACTCAGTGCTGGATGGGCCTGACCTATGCATGGGACTGTAGAGGTACATTCCACCATCAGCTGTGTTCACCAGCCTGAAAACACATCATAGGACCAATTTCAGAACTTCAATATTATACATCTTGAGTGAATTTTCTCAAGCAAGGGGTCAGCTCACAGAGTCAGTAATGCTATTGGCGCACACACACTGAAGATAACAGACAAGGCCAAAATATTCAATTAGCCCTTCCAAATCATTTTCATCATGGAATTTTGTAATGGAGTTTGTCCTTTCAGTACCAGCACCAACATCAAAATGACAGATTTTGAGATGATCAATTTCTGTTGATTTTCTACTGTGTAGCCTCTTAATAGAAAAAAAGGGCAACTGGATCATATGAGATGGCTGTACAATACTGCTCATATTACACTGAACTTGTTCCTTCTCTAACGGCAGCTTATCAAATGTCTCAGAGGCCATGAAAGTTTTCTACTAACTAAGGCGCCAATCTATCATATTCACAATTAATGTCACCTGATAGAGGCACATAATCATAGCAAAATGAAGCATGTGCATGAATAATGCTGTATGGCACATTCTGGAGTTTTTAGGAAATCGACAAAAACCATTAATAATATTATAGCAGATATGTACTGTTTGCAGATGCAGACTGTTGAAAATAGTTGGTTGTGCTTTTTATAATTGCGCTCAGCATAGGTTTTAGAAAATAAATAACTATTAAAATGGAAAGACAGTGTATAGCAACTGATATACAGCATTACAGCAGATCACTCTCTCTACTCTAATGATAAGGTTGCCTAGAATCTGAAAGTTTTAAATCAGAAATTTATAACAAGATACAAACTGATATTTATCGTAAACTGATTACTTAGATCTTAAGAAAGCAATAGAACACGAGTTTGTTATCAAGTTGAGACCCAAATCTGGCACATTACACTCAGATGGCACACTGCATGTTTTCATAAAATGCCTGTATTTTGATTCCATGTATTTCGTCACGTCCAATAGATCCCTTTTCTTCTCCTGACAAGTTTCAGTACCCCATTGTAAAGCAACCAAAAACCCCAAGGCATCAGAATTTCTTTACTTCACGTTCACAACCATGTTTCAAAGTAAAATGTCTTTCACATGGATGGAGTATGCTTATGCCTCAAGGATCGTCACTGCATAACTTCAACCAGAGCACACCAGTAATTTTCAAATCTGGTGGCGTTTTGTGAACCAGCTCAATGGATCCTATGCCCTTGAAGTCTTCCGTCACCTCCTGAAGTCAGTTTTGAATGTTCTACACAGGCCTAAGCACTGACATGCTTCCATTCTAAAGGAGCCGTAAATTTTGACACTTTTATTTCCTCGATCATTGCAAAGTTCCTGTCACAAGGTAGGAAACTACGACTCGAACACACAAACTTTTTATGTAGTTCTCCACAGTACTTGCAGTTGACCAGACAGAAAGGAAATGCTAAAACTCTTCAGTTATTGTTCTGCCCAACATGGTGGTCAGACCATATAACTAGTTTGCATTCCACACCTTCTTCAAGCATCACAAGTTTAATTGGACAGGAAACTATTTAGGCTGAACCACACCTTGCACCAGGTCCATCCCACATGGTTCATGACTTTGGTGCTTAACTAAAACAGTCCAATTCTGGCATTTCCAGATTTTAAGCGAGAATTTGTTTTACTATGTGATGCATAAAACCACACACCAGGCTGTGTGTTATCAGAAGAAGTGGGATGTGTAGAACATCCAGTAGCTTACGGTCAAGGCAGCTGAATTGTGAAGAATGAAATTATCCCACAATAGAGAATGAGATGTTAACCTTATTTATAGACTCACGTATTTCAAATTTTATCTGTTATCGTAATACATTTAGAGTAATCGTAATACATTTAGAGTAATAACACATAATGTGGCATTAAAATGGTTGACATGATGGGCAGCAAGACTAAGCAAATTTGACTTTGAACTCATGCATGAAACTGAGTAAAAGCATGGCAATGCAGATAGCTGAAGCAGAAGAGTAGCAGTATTACATATTACTCAAAATATCAGGGAACTACAAACTCAAGTAGAAGTCCTAGACAGGAAAGCAGTAATGATAAAATGATTGCAGTCCATAGAAGGCAGCGTTTCAGCTAGGAGTAAATTTGTTACAAGAAGGTCAGTATATAAGGGTCCAAGGAAAGATAGAAGAAACTAACATCAAAGTTAATGATGGTTTTGGAACCTGAGCACAAAGACTTGCCCATTAATTTGGAGTAGACTCACCATCAGTGAGAGAACTTATAGAAGAAAAGTTTACATTTACATTTCTGTAACAGTAGCAGGGAAACAAGCACATCATGAGTGCTACATAATTTGTGCATAACTCTTTAAGAGGGAAGTAGTGGGGAAATTTGTGAGAGTAAAATCTCGGCAACTGTTATTAACTGCAAAAGACAAAGGAAGATAAGTAGAAATGGAGGAAGCAACATTACAAAAATGCCACTGGGAAAAAATCACCGTCTGTCTGGGTATGGTAATATGAGTGGGGCAGCATTACTGTACAGTGAAACTGTTAATGGGGCAAATGAGGAAAAGGAATGCAATAAAGAAATGGTCAAGCCAGAATTGTACTTTCAGCAGGTCAAGGCACAATGGTTGTACTCTAGCTTTGTCAAGATGGTAGTAACAGCTAGTTGTTTCAAGAAGCAGAGGGGTACATCAGCAAAGAGACTAGAATGGAAAGTAAATGCTTTCTTATTAAGTGGAACAATGTGCAACATAATGGGGCCTAATTCTGCCTGTCTGCCATGATTTCACAGATAACTCCCTTGAGTATTTCCCAGCTGCATTTGTACTGGGCAGAGGAGCCCATGGAAATACCACCTACCACAAATCTAATCAGCTTGAATCAAACTGTAGGTCCAGAATTAATGTAATCTATAAACACACTTCAGAACCAACAGGAGGGACCAGTCTCCCCAGAAACCTTATTGTAGCATGTAAATTCATATTGTGAAAATCAGCACCTGAAAAAGACAACACTGACTATTGTCATACCAACTACTGCAGTGGCACTTGTTCTGCTGAGCCTGGTGTTCTTTTGGAACATAGAAGACAAAGAACACGACTGAGTTTGGACCCAGCCATAGTTCAGATTACACTGGGTTGGATAACACAAGCATAAAAGAAGCAGAAAGAAGCAGAATGAAGCAGAATGCACAGTGATATAGTATGAAGAATAATAGATTTATTTTCGCTTTTAAGTGGGGAGTATAGAGTTAGAAAAAACTGTGCAAGAAGCATAGTAATGAAGTAAGTTCCATGGTGGTTGAGTTCAGGTGTAGGACAAGGGGACCTAAGGAAATGTATAACATTCCGTGAAAGAGTTAAGGTAACTAATTTGTAGAATGATATTTAAGAGGCAAAATAAGGCTGGAAATACTGGTCACCAGTAGCTCTGGTGTAATGGGTAGTATGGTTTGGTCAACCCGAGGGACAGAGTAATGATAAGAAGAAGGCCAATGCAGCTTATCGACCATAAATGGTCAAAAATTATGCCAGAGCAGAAGTGAGTTGAAACAGAGCCACCTGCAGATGGGTGAGAGTGTTATGAATTACAAAGCAAAACATGGCCTACTTGCTTTGCAAAGCAGAGCCAGCTGGGCATAGTATAGCAACAGCCACTCCTGCAACTTGCTAGATGGAAGCTTTTTCCCACTTCCCACCACAAAAGTATTTATAATACATGCCTTAAACCCTTAAAAAACAGTCTGGAGTGGAGAAGTACTCAGCAGTTCGTATACTACATGATTCTTGTCCCACTATCACAGCCTATGCCACACGCCTGTGACACCCAGTGATATCGCAGAATGCAGCACGAGGTCCACCATTCGAACACAAGACAGGGCAGCCTGCCCTGAGTGACAAGCAAGGTGCCTGCTCATTCTACACATTGCCTTCTGTTAAGATGTGTCAAAGGTACACATACAGCAGGTCTCTGACGAAGGTCACTCTGTCAAAGCCATCTGTACACAGTTTGCCTTCATACAACACACCCAGCAGACGCAGGAGCTCACATGCCATTTCCCGTGCAGTAACAAGGTGGTCTGTTGTGAGCTTACAGCCAAATAACAGTCCACTCATCTGAAGTCACACATGGTCAGCCCTGCCCTGGAATTTGGGATACAGTTTCTGTCGCTATGAACTGTCACCACATCCAAGAAACAACTGAACGATTCACACTAAGCTATCACGCCATATAAATTTTTGACGTCCTGCTTCCTTTCTTTCTATGGCACTCCATTGCTGAGTCTGGTACGCATATTCTCCATGTCATATTGCACTGTATATGGCTGTGTACATGACATTTGTGGATGTGGGGCTACTCAACAAACACTATCTCATTTCATAGGGGCCCTGACAACATTGGTATAGTTGTCATATGGCAGGAATGTTATCTTCCATGCAGAACGCGACTGTACGGTCTTCTGGTTGACAATTTGTAGGATTGTATTGTGAATTAAACACAAGACAAGGAAGTTGTGATTTGTTGATTTAATTTTTGACCCCAGTGGAGTTTTGAGCATTTTGCACTCAGTCCTCAGTTTGCACATGTAGTCTTTTTTTCAGTCCTTCCTTACGAGCAAACCAATGACGAATGGCTCTATCTGTTGGAGGAGGACCAAAATGACACTCAGCTGCTCTGTTTCCATATTGTTCTGCTTATGATATTACCTTCAATTTATAGCCCACATCATATGAAACCTCTATTTTTTCCACTAGGAAAGTACTAAAGAAATACTCTTCTGCTTCTGATAAAACAAATCACTTTCAGTTCAAGTTCACTGGCACTGTAGACTGCAGTGACACATCATAAGCTAGACTGTGTTCTGGATCTGTGATGGCAGGGCAGGAGGGGGAGAGTGTTAGTAAGCTCGTGAAGCTCCACAACTCGTGTTCATCGCATCAGTGCACTGCTGCTGCCAGTTGAATCCAGTGTTGCCAGATAGAGAGAGGTTTCCCACAGCATTGAATATATGGCCCTTTTTAAGCCTGTCGGGAATTTTAAATCAAACATTGGACATATTTATATTCTTGTTATGTAGTAGCGCTACAGCCCATGGTGAGCCTTGGTTCCTTCAACAATTTTCCTCCACACTTCTTGGTTATTTGCTGCTCTTCTTCACCCCCGGACTCCCATTTGGTGATATCCATTTTTACCTCGTCGATCCATCTTCTTCTAGGTCTCCCTTTTCGCCTGACTGAATGGATCATACCTTTCATCATTTTCTTCAGAACTCTATCCTCTGCAATTTTCTCCAAGTGTCCTAGCCATCATATTCGCTGTGGTTTCACAAATTTTACTATGTCCCCCCTGCCTTGTATTAACTCTTGTAATTCAGCATTGTAGCATATTCTCCAGCCTTCTTCCTCACTTATTGGCCCATAGATTTTGCGTAGTATTTTCCGCTCAATGCTTCTTAGTGCATTTTTATCGTGTTCTGTCAATGTCCATACCTCTGAGCTGCATGTGATAACTGGGCAGACTAGGGAATTATATATTAGCAGTTTAGTTTTTCTTGTAACAAGGCTATTTTTGTAAAGCTGCATATTTGTAAAGTAAGCTCTGTTTCCTGCTTGTATTCTTTCCCTTATAGCCTTTCCAATACTGTTGTCATTTGTTATTAGGGCTCCCAAGTAGTTAAAAGAGGACACTCCATTGAAGCATTTCCCATTGATGTTTAGGTTTTTAGGGATTCTTCTGGCGTCAGATTGGGACATAACCATATTTTTCGTTTTGTTTTCATTTACTCTGAGGCCAATTTTTAAGGCTTCTGTTTCCATTGCCCAGTATGTTTCTAGGAGTGTATTGGTATTTCTTCCTACTATAGTAATGTCATCAGCGTATGCACATATCTGGCTAGTTTTCATAAATATGGTGCCTCTTTTGTTGATTTTATTTACTACATTATGCAGGGCTATATTGCATAGGACAGTGGAGAGACTATCCCCTTGTTTCACACCTTTATTAAAGTCAAAGCTTTCATTCGTTCTGCTAAGAACCTTTACTTTTGCTCTTGTTTCCGTCATTGTCAGTCTGATTAGTGTTATTAATTTAGCACATAAACCAACTTTTTTCAGTACTCTGTATAGTTATTGCCGATTTATGCTGTCAAAGACTTGTCTGAAATCGATGAATAGGAAATGCAGATCTATATCATATTCATAGAACTTTTTCATCATTTGTCTTATCACAAATATTTGATCAGTTGTTCCTCTGCCTGGTCAAAAGCTACACTGATATGCCCCTAGTATGCCTTCTGCACACTTCTTTATCCTTTCATTTAATACACTTGTGAAGATCTTATAAGCCGTACTTAGGAGTGTTACGCCTCTACAGTTTTCACATGCTGTTCGGTCCCCTTTCTTATGAATGGGGACTATTACTCCAATTTTCCAATTATCTGGCATAGTTTCTGTTTCCCATATATCTGATATGAATGTGCGCAGTTCCTTTATTACAGCCTCACAATCAGTATTTATTAATTCAGCAATTATGCTGTCTTCCCCATGGGCTCGATTGCTTTTTGACTTGTGCACAGCCTGGGAGACATCTTGTAGTGTTGGCTTTCTTGCCTCATTGGTTTCATTGTAAACTTCCAGCTCCACTCTTCTCTTCTGTGTGGCTGTCTCTTCATCTTCTAGGCTGGTGCTTAGTGTATCTTTGAAATAACCTGCCCATCTTCCCACTATCTGTTCTTCCTCCCTTATTTTCCCATCTTTACTGGAACAGGCCACTGTTTTTGGTTGGAATCTATTCTTCATTTTGCCTATGGCATGAAAGAACTTTCTTATTTCACTCTGTTCCTTTAGTTCTTCTAGTTCTTGAAATTTCTTCTGATTCCACTTTCTTTTCTTTCTCTTGCACTGTGTTAGCTCTTCTCCTTAATTCTCTATATTGTTCCACATTATTTCTGGTTTCTCTCTGTAGCACTTTTGTTCTTGCCCTGTTCTTTTCCTCTATTGCTGACCTGCAATCTTCATCAAACCACTCCTGGGTTCTTCTGTTCCTTCTTATGCCTATTATTTCCTCTGCAGCATCCTTAATGGCTTTTTCAAACCTGTTCCACCTTTCATCTACTCCTACTGTGGTCTCTTCATTGCTCAACTTTCTGCTTAGTACTTCATCAGGGATGTTCAGTTTGTATTCCATTTCATCATCTTCCATTCTGTTGCCATTTGTTAGTGACAGTTTCTCTCTCAAGACTAATTTTATGACAAAGTGGTCTGAATCACAGTTTGGTCCTCTGCAGCTCCGTACATCTGTAACTAACGTGGAGTGGCGTGCAATCACTAAAATATGGTCAATCTGATTGACTACTCCATTGGCTGCAGACTTCCAAGTACCCAGATGGATCCTTTTGTGTGGAAAGCGGGTACTTTTAATAATCATATTATTCCTTGCTGCAAATTGGCATAGTAAGTCTCCGTTATCATTGTTTTCTTCATGTAGTGAATATTTTCCAGAAACTCCATATGGATGTTCATTCCTCCCTATTTTTGCATTAAAATCTATTACTAGCATCAGGTCATATTTAGGTACTGCACAACATACTTTTTCCAAGTCTTCGTAGAACTGTTCTTTAATTATATCCTCTTTTCCTCTGTTGGTGCATGTGAATTAACTATTGAGATATTCCTAAATTTACCTTTTAGTATGAGTCTGCACATCCTTTCATTTATGGGTTCAAATTCTAGAAGGCTTTTCCTAACTTCTCTAGTTATTATAAAACCTGTACCAAGTTGGCCTGTTCTTTCTTGTGGTCCACTATATACCAATGAGTACTTAGGTTTATCTATCTGTCTATTCCCCTGCAATCTTATTTCCTGTAGCCCTACAATATCATATTTAAATTTTAAAATTTCATTGGCTATTTTTATATTAGTTATGAGTATAAGATACACCAGAAATTTTTAGGCAATTTTTCGAAGAAAAAAAATGTCTTACTCCATAAAATATGGTATGATTTTGTTCTCTCTAAAATATAAGAGCAAACATGATGTTTCCTTGTGAGTGACACTCTGGGTCTCTGTGACCTACCCTTCTGTCCTAACCTTCCTGTATCTATTACTAACTCTTGAAGTGAAGTGAAGTGAAGGCCAGCCATGTTGTCTGACAAATGTGTAGTTTTGAGCCATTCCAGAATGTAAGCCCGAGAGTAAAATATAATTTTCTAAGCTTTATCTTTGTTTTTGCCTCAGGCTTCCCTGCTCCCTGCCGCCGTTGGATAAGCAGCTGCAGCAGCAAGTCGTATACTCCTAGCTCATTCATTTGTTACATAGTTTAATTCTTAATTTCTTTGCGTGTTTTTGGTACTTGCATTGTTTAAATCATAAATTTCTGGCGTATTATAGTATTTGAGAGTTGTAGCATCGCGTTTTAGCACCTGAATAGTGTAAATTCGCGTAGTCGTCTGTCTTCTGTTTTTGTTTTGAACGGCCAGTGTCGGTTGGTCACAGTCAGTGTGCTCCCTGCCGCCGTTGGATAAGCAGCTGCAGCAGCAAGTCGTATACTCCTAGCTCACTCACTTGTTACATAGTTTAATTCTTAATTTCTTTGCGTGTTTTTGGTACTTGCATTGTTTAATTCATAAATTTTGGGCGTATTATAGTATTTGAGAGTTTTAGCATCACGTTTTAGTACCTGAATAGTGTAAAATCGCGTAAGTCTCCTTCCGCTGCCGAGCAGTGTGTCAGCAGTGCACAAGTGGCAGCATTACTGCATTTACTAGGCAATCTTGTATTTTAATAACCGTTTAAATTTTGTGTCGATTTGTTTGCGCTCTCTGTAGATTAGTTCAGACGTTCTTTGCACAACAGTTTTTAGCATGGATAGGGACTGCAACTGCTGTGTTCAGATGCAGGCTGAGTTGGGATCCCTTCGCTCCCAGCTTCAGGCAGTGTTGGCTTTGGTCACACAGCTTGAGGCTGTTGCCAATGGTCATCACTGTGGGGGTCCGGATGGGAGTTTGTCGGGGACAGACAGCTCATCCCACGCATCCCCCGATCGGACTACGACTGTGGTTGCCCGGGATACTGCCCGCATTGAGGCTGATCCCTCACCTGTGGTAGAGTGGGAGGTCGTCTCAAGGTGTGGCAGAGGGCGGAAGACATTCCGGAGGGCTGAGCGGAAGGCCTCTCCAGTTTGTCTGACGAACCGGTTTCAGGCTCTGTCTCAGGCTGATACTGATCTTCAGCCTGAAATGGCTGCTTGTCCTGTTCCAGAGTTTGCCCCTCAGTCTGCAAGATCCGGGCGGTCGCAGAGGGTGGGCTTACTGGTAGTTGGGAGCTCCAACGTCAGGCGCGTAATGGGGCCCCTTAGGGATATGGCAGCAAGGGAGGGGAAGAAAACCAAAGTGCACTCCATGTGCATACCGGGGGGAGTCATTCCAGATGTGGAAAGGGTCCTTCCGGATGCCATGAAGGGTACAGGGTGCACCCATCTGCAGGTGGTCGCTCATGTCGACACCAATGATGTGTGTCGCTATGGATCGGAGGAAATCCTCTCTGGCTTCCAGCGGCTATCTGATTTGGTGAAGACTGCCAGTCTCGCTAGCGGGATGAAAGCAGAGCTCACCATCTACAGCATCGTCGACAGGACTGACTGCGGACCTTTGGTACAGAGCCGAGTGGAGGGTCTGAATCAGAGGCTGAGACGGTTCTGCGACCGTGTGGGCTGCAGATTCCTCAACTTGCGCCATAGGGTGGTGGGGTTTCGGGTTCCGCTGGATAGGTCAGGAGTCCACTACACGCAACAAGCGGTTACATGGGTAGCAGGGGTTGTATGGCATGGGCTGGGCGTTTTTTTAGGTTAGATGGCCTCGGGCAAGTACAGAAAGGGCAACAGCCTCAACGGGTGCGGGGCAAAGTCAGGACATGCGGGGACCAAGCAGCAATCGGTATTGTAATTGTAAACTGTCGAAGCTGCGTTGGTGAAGTACCGGAACTTCAAGCGCTGACAGAAAGCACAGAAGCTGAAATCGTTATAGGTACAGAAAGCTGGCTGAAGCCAGAGATAAATTCTGCCGAAATTTTTACAAACGTACGGACGGTGTTTAGAAAGGATAGATTGCATGCAACTGGTGGTGGAGTGTTCGTTGCTGTTAGTAGTAGTTTATCCTGTAGTGAAGTGGAAGTGGATAGTTCCTGTGAATTATTATGGGTGGAGGTTACACTCAACAACCGAGCTAGGTTAATAATTGGCTCCTTTTACCGACCCCCCGACTCAGCAGCATTAGTGGCAGAACAGCTGAGAGAAAATTTGGAATACATTTCACATAAATTTTCTCAGCATGTTATAGTCTTAGGTGGAGATTTCAATTTACCAGATATAGACTGGGACACTCACATGTTTAGGACGGGTGGTAGGGACAGAGCATCGAGTGACATTATACTGAGTGCACTATCCGAAAATTACCTCGAGCAATTAAACAGAGAACCGACTCGTGGAGATAACATTTTGGACCTACTGATAACAAACAGACCCGAACTTTTCGACTCTGTAAGCGCAGAACAGGGAATCAGTGATCATAAGGCCGTTGCAGCATCCCCGAATATGGAAGTTGATAGGAATATAAAAAAAGGGAGGAAGGTTTATCTGTTTAGCAAGAGTAATAGAAGGCAGATTTCAGGCTACCTAACAGATCAAAACGAAAATTTCTTTTCCGACACTGACAATGTTGAGTGTTTATGGAAAAAGTTCAAGGCAATCGTAAAATGCATTTTAGACAGGTACGTGCCGAGTAAAACTGTGAGGGACGGGAAAAACCCACCATGGTACAACAACAAAGTTAGGAAATTACTGCGAAAGCAAAGAGAGCTTCACTCCAAATTTAAACGCAGCCAAAACCTCTCAGACAAACAGAAGCTAAACGATGTCAAAGTTAGCATAAGGAGGGCTATGTGTGAAGCGTTTAGTGAATTCGAAAGTAAAATACTAGGTACCGACTTGACAGAAAATCCTAGGAAGTTCTGGTCTTACATTAAATCAGTAAGTGGCTCGAAACAGCATGTCCAGACACTCCAGGATGATGATGGCATTGAAACAGAGGATGACAAGTGTAAAGCTGAAATACTAAACACCTTTTTCCAAAGCTGTTTCACAGAGGAAGACCGCACTGCAGTTCCTTCTCTAAATCCTCGCACAAACGAAAAAATGGCGGACATCAAAATAAGTGTCCAAGGAATAGAAAAGCAACTGGAATCACTCAACAGAGGAAAGTCCACTGGACCTGACGGGATACCAATTCGATTCTACACAGAGTACGCGAAAGAACTTGCCCCCTTCTAACAGCCGTGTACCGCAAGTCTCTAGAGGAACAGAAGGTTCCAAATGATTGGAAAAGAGCACAGGTAGTCCCAGTCTTCAAGAAGGGTCGTCAAGCAGATGTGCAAAACTATAGACCTATATCTCTGACGTCGATCTGTTGTAGAATTTTGGAACATGTTTTTTGCTCGAGTATCATGTCGTTTTTGGAAACTCAGAATCTACTATGTAGGAATCAACATGGATTCCGGAAACAGCGATCGTGAGAGACCCAACTCGCTCTATTTGTTCATGAGACCCAGAAAATATTAGATACAGTCTCCCAGGTAGATGCTATTTTTCTTGACTTCCGGAAGGCGTTCGATACAGTTCCGCACTGTCGCCTGATAAAGTAAGAGCCTACGGAATATCAGACCAGCTGTGTGGCTGGATTGAAGAGTTTTTAGCAAACAGAACACAGCATGTTGTTATCAACGGAGAGACGTCTACAAACGTTAAAGTAACCACTGGCGTGCCACAGGGGAGTGTTATGGGACCATTGCTTTTCACAATATATATAAATGACCTAGTAAATAGTGTCGGAAGTTCCATGCGGCTTTTCGCGGATGATGCTGTAGTATACAGAGAAGTTGCAACATTAGAAAATTGTAGCGAAATGCAGGAAGATCTGCAGCGGATAGGCACTTGGTGCAGGGAGTGGCAACTGACCCTTAACATAGACAAATGTAATGTATTGAGAATACATAGAAAGAAGGATCCTTTATTGTATGATTATATGTTAGCGGAACAAACACTGGTAGCAGTTACTTCTGTAAAATATCTGGGAGTATGCGTGCGGAACGATTTGAAGTGGATTGATCATATAAAATTAATTGTTGGTAAGGCGGGTACCAGGTTGAGATTCATTCAGAGAGTCCTTAGAAAATGTAGTCCATCAACAAAGGAGGTGGTTTACAAAACACTCGTTCGACCTATACTTGAGTATTGCTCATCAGTGTGGGTTCCGCACCAGATCGGACTGACGGAGGAGATAGAGAAGATCCAAAGAAGAGCGGCGCGTTTCGTCACAGGGTTATTTGGTAACCGTGATAGCGTTACGGAGATGTTTAACAAACTCAAGTGGCAGACTCTGCAAGAGAGGCGCTCTGCATCGCGGTGTAGCTTGCTCGCCAGGTTTCGAGAGGATGCGTTACTGGATGAGGTATCGAATATATTGCTTCCCCCTACTTATACCTCCCGAGGAGATCACGAATGTAAAATTAGAGAGATTAGAGCGCGCACAGAGGCTTTCAGACAGTCGTTCTTCCCGCAAACCATACGCGACTGGAACAGGAAAGGGAGGTAATGACAATGGCACCTAAAGTGCCCTCCGCCACACACCGTTGGGTGGCTTGCGAAGTATAAATGTAGATGTAGATCTGTGATATCTATTTTCCTGTCAGAGGAGGAAAAAGGCAAATAATTTCCCACATCTATTTTTTGAAAGCTAGAAGTAGAGTTACAGTGATAGGAAATACATACCTATCATACTGATCAGTATGACACTTCCTGTGGGCTGCCTTGAACTACACAGATTATGTTACAAAATAGATTTTGTTTTGCTACAGTGTTAAAGGAATTAAAATTCATCATGTTTGATGCCAGATATGGAACTAAAAAAGGTGATTACCGTATTTACTCGAATCTAAGCCGCACTCGAATCTAAGCCGCACCTGAAAAATGAGACTCGAAATCAAGGAAAAAAATTTTCCCGAATCTAAGCCGCACCTTAAGTTTGAGACTCGAAATTCAAGAGGTGAGAAAAGTTTTAGGCCACACCTCCAAATCGAAACAAAGTTGGTCCATTGTAATATGAGACACAATTTAGGTCGAATAAATGACGATACAGCTACAGTAGTTTGGTTTGAGTCGTAAGCTTAGCAGTTAAGCTGCACCAGGTAGCCATTGCTAGGCGTCAGTCGCTCCGTCCGTATTTATACGGGTACCGTTCTTTTTTCACGTGCTTCGTCTGGTTTGAATTGATTGATTATTTTTCTTTGATGTGATAAGTGCCGTTCTCTTTGTTATAGGTGTTTACGTCACTCTAAGCTGAAAATGCATTACTGTACTGTCATGCATTGTTTGTCGCATTCTGATAATGAGTGTTTACGACCTGTCACCGTTCGCGGCATGGCTTGCTTTTGTGCGCGCTACCGCCGCTTAGGCGCTTACAATTAAAAAAAAAAGAGGGAGGAATCGTCTCACTATCGAAACAATGACAAGAGACTGCTATGTGTTGTTACTTACACTGCTGCTTTCTTTGGTAATGGTCAACAAGAACCAAATAATAGGCTGCGTATGATAGAAGATGTTCTGAACGAGAGTTTAGCAAAAATTTTTCTCAGTTTCAAAATCTTTACAGGCGCTTCCTTAGTACATTATATTCTGCACAGAAATTAGTCATCTTAGATTTAAAAATCTAGTCAATTGCCGTGCTTCAATTCTGACTGTATCACTATTAGGCATAAGAATAATACAAATAAAAACATTACATGATATGTAATATGTATATTCTTCCGCGTTTGTTGTTGTCTCACTCTAGTTTCGTATTTTATTAGGCAGACAGGATTTAAATGAGATAGCAGCAAATACGAAAGAATGCATGGTAAAATGTTTATATTCGTATTATTCTTATGGTGAAGAGAATACTGCGTGTGATTCACAATTCATAAAAATTCCTATTAGCAACCATCTCTTCTGACAGGTAGGAAAAAATTCAGAACGTAGAGTTGGCCATATTGACAAACATCCCAAACAGTCTTGCCAGTCGGATTTTCGTAGTACATGGAAATGCTGCTACAGTCGAAGATGAACAATACGGAATTTGTATTTACTTTGTCGGATAATGTACGAATATGCAGTGGTTCGAAACTCGGGGCGGAGAAAAAAGCTCATCTTCCACCTTTTTTTAAATTCTTTTTACTGATGCAGAGGTTTTGGCGCCAGTATTTATCTTTGTGCCTGCAAAGCATGCCCGTGTAGCGCTACACATATTCGAAGGCAGAAGTTAGTTGTGGCGGCACCTACCAACATTTTTCAGAACTTCCACTTACTTTGCACTCGATTCTAAGCCGCAGGCGGTTTTTTGGATTACAGCAAACGGAAAAAAAGTGCGGCTTAGATTCGAGTAAATATGGTAAGTTGTGAAATCCAAAGAAGAATTTAACATCAAGTATTCTTACTACACAGGAGGTAGGTCAGGAACAAAGTTTACATTTTTTGTTAGTTAACTTTAACCTAAACAATTTTTTTAAAATGGTGCTGTAAAGCAAAGATTTTATGGGGGAATTATTTTGTGGATGAAACAATGAAAGTTTCATTTGCTGAATACTTTAAATAGTAATACATCTGTATATGAAGGCTGGTGCATTGTTACACATTATTAATACTAGCTTTCTGCTAAATATAATGGATAGTAAATTGGAGAGAGAGAGAGAGAGAGAGAGAGAGAGAGAGAGAGAGATTTTCCAAAACTAAGCAAGCCAATTACAATTGGTTCAATGTAGAGAAAAAGACAAGAAAATATCACAAGACTTCAGAATAAAGGAAAGACAGCAACTTAGCAAATGTTTCAATTTAAAATAAAGGAAAAGAGGAAGAAAGAGTTGTGAAGAGTTTGTACAAAGAAAGTAAATGCACAACCACTCATGTCACTGGAGTGTCATCAGAACCCTAATACTAATCCCCATAAAATTTAGGAAAATCAGTTAAAAGATAGCTACATTCAGACAGCCCAACATGGAAATATGCAGTAACAAACAAATTAATTGTTCCAATGCAATAACTTCCATAACTAGTAACCAAACATTAACAACACAAATTGAATAACACAGTTTCAGAAGAAGAGAAGCAAACTGTTGATTTTTTTTTTTACGACGGAAATGACAATTTGTCAAGCACCTTACAGATGGGATACTAAATTATTTAAAGATCCCAAGAGTAAGATGCAGAGAGTTTTGCAAAAGCACTACATAGTATTTTCAGCTCAGGGAGCTTATAAACAATTTTAGGCAGACATTCAAATGGTACAAATAAAAAATACTTTCATGCATTACACATTTTGTTGGTTTCGAATACACCTCAATGTATGTGTGAAGGTATCATGCCAACTCTGATTATCTGGTGAATGCACTGAAAAATGACACAGAAAAGAGCATTTTTTCATGAGGTAAGGAGTTACTGGAACATGTAGACTACTGTCAATTCATGTGTACTATGTATTCATGTATAAAGCATAAAAACTAACTACTAAATTTCACTCCAAATTAAATGATGAAGTTGACTGACAAAAAAATAAAATGAAACAAATGGACTGATGTTGACAGGCAACAAAAATATATAGCGGGTAATGGTACCACTGGTGATGCAGTGTCAGAAATTGATAAGCAAATGTTATATTTCACTCCTTCATTAAAAATTCACAATCTGCTGAACTGGGGACATGTGCAAAATGGATCTCTCAAATCTGGAGATCTACAGACAGGCTTTGTAGATAATGTTTCTCTGATTAATGAAGACAAGTTAAAGTGCTAATTCATCACATGAACAAGTTCAGGCTTCACAGATTTTGCCTGGATGCTGCGGAAACATTTTATCATGCCATCATCACTAATGAGATCTAACACATGTTGCTGTGTGGTCATACAAATCAGAGCTGATGTAAAGAAGACCATCTCATGTCTCAAAAAAGTTGACTATCTGTTGAGATGGCTGTACTTCCCTATTTGAAAACAAGCACACATTATCCACTTTGTGTTCGAAAGTATTTAAAGTGGAAATGGACTGTTATTCTTTGCTGCATGTCATGGTGAACTTCTGATGGATGCTATTGGTGGTGCAATGAGGAGAGGAGTGTGAGACCAGATGAAACACAGAAAATGATATGCTGGCTGATCTACAGATTTTTATAAATGTGCACAAACTCAGATTCAAGCAAAAACCATGTTTTATGGTACTGAAAGATGGTTTCTAGACAACTGAGTGAGCATTACTTACATTCAGGTCAAACCTTTTGCTCATTTTCAAAACTATTATTATTTTCTAACTTAAGGTATCATAATATTCTTGTCAAAACAACCCTTAATTTGAAAAAAAAAAATCAAACAACTTCTCATAATTGTGGATGCAACCTATCAAAGATGTTCTGGGTATTCAGAAGAGTAAAATCATTCTTTCAGGGAATCGAAACAAGCAATTAAAGACACAATTGCAACAGATGCTGGCAAGGATGTGCATGTTAATCTGATAACTCCTGGATTGTTTGTCACTGTAGAAACTTTAAATGAGAAAGGTATAAAACAATTTCTATGGCATCTCTGAAAATGCAGAAGCTATGGTAATGATTTTCAAACCCATTCCAAAGCCTACAATTTATTCACAAAGTACAAAAGCGACAGCACTTTTTGTTAGAACTGAACAAATTTGAACATTAATAAACTAACCAATGATTATTCAAAAAAGCAACAGATATTGCTTACATCTTTAGAATTGGGTCCTATGACTGTGTTGCATGATAAATAGTCTATTTGATAAGAAAATGAAATATAATGAAAAATTGAAAACAGGCTTAGATGGTGGGTCATGTTACACGCATGGGAGAAGCAAGGTTACCCAAGAGACTCATGGGTTCAGCAGTAGAGGGTAGGAGGAGTCGGGGCAGACCAAAGAGAAGGTACCTGGATTCGGTTAAGAATGATTTTGAAGTAATAGGTTTAACATCAGAAGATGCACCAATGTTAGCACTGAATAGGGGACCATGGAGGAATTTTATAAGGGGGCTATGCTCCTGACTGAATGCTGAAAGGCATAATCAGCCTTAAATGATGATGATGATTGAAAAACTCATGTTTTAAAATTGTACAATTCATGTATAGTTTTAGTTTTTTAGAGTATAAAAAACTGCATTAAGAATGATGCTATTTGCACGAGTCCTGTACAGAATCTATTGTGTCCCAAATGCAATTAGTTTTTTACTTTTATCTTTCAGATTTCAAGTTTTAGGTACACTAATTGCATGCCTAATTTAACACATTCCTTATGTATGTATAACAATTTAGAAACTCACTTTGCATATATGCGATTGCCCAAGAGGAAACTTGTAATCACTCTATCCTCAGCTGAATTGTACTTTTGATTCAACTGATCTTTAATGAGCAAGTATACTGTTGTTTTCCATTAAGAAATAATTGTATCTCTATCCGCTGCAACTACCAGGCCTACTGATCATACAAAAAATTCAAATTATTTCCAACATCAATTGGTGGATATTTAGTAGTTCAGTCATTTTTACAATGATGTAAACAAATTTATCAACTTCTTTACAGGTTCTATCAATTCTTCATTTTATTTTCTTCATACAAAATTACTTTTAGAAGCATGCTCATAATTTGATAACCTACAAAATACATCAATGTACACTCTGTGTTGTTCGTTAAAATTGTACACACCAATATATCAAAACAAGAATAATAAGCTTTTATGCTGGATGACTGTCACAACACAGCTGACCCACACACTACTACTCAAAATGTTCTAAGAATCAATGGTGCATAGATTACAGTCATCTCTCAACAGAGCCACATCCTTTTATGACAAGAAATTAACAATTTTCTAACATTTACTCAGCCACAACCTCACTTGGGGATCAGAATTATTTTGAGAAAATATTAAATTCTTTATAAACTTGACAACTCAAGACAATAATATTCATCATCGAACAGCTAGCACACATGCACTGAGTTAACTGCATTCGGAAAGATATGTACAATACCTATCTGTGTTTGCAATATCTGTACCCAGACACTGGGCTCAACAGACCAAGTATTATTTTGAACATTGTACATACTGTTAGACACAGATGAAAGGAAACAGTTTACCAGTAAAAAAAACAACGTTATGCATATGCATCCATTTGCAGCAAGTATTCGATTGTTGTATGGTTCATAATATTTTACAGTAAGTTTAATAGTTAATAGACACTACAGGTGCAAATAAGAGAGACCTTAATAAACAATGAAATGTTCTCCTTCACTATTTACAGCAGTCTCCCAATGCTGGGGTGACTTTTTGTATCTGTAACTGTAGAAGTCACATGGTTTTTAAAGCGAAGAACTCGTTGAGCTAGGTTCAGTGTGCATTTTCATCTGGAATGGAAGTTTCTTGAAGGTTGTTCAACAGAGAGCAGAAAAGGAGAAAATCTGAGAATGCTAGATCAGGTGAATAAGGTGAGGGTGCAATGATTTTAAAATCCAACTCATGTGAACTGTTTTTGTCAGAGTAGCATATTGCGGGCGGGCTTTATCCTGGAGTAGTGTCTTCCTAGTCTTCATTCATGTACTGCATCTGCAACACATCTCAGTTGTTGACAAATTTCAGCAGTAATCAGTGGTTACACCTTGAGGAAGCAATTCACAGCATACCACTCCGGATGAACAACATTATCTTTCATGGATGCTTTTTGTTGCTGCTTTCTTTGGGCTCAACCATTCTCTTTTTTCCTTATTTTAGCACAAAGCCACCATGTCTGATCAGCTTAATGATACAGGGCAGGAATGGTTAGTGTTGTTCACAAGCCAACTGATGACAATCAAGCACAGATGGACATCCATTTTGGTGATTTTGGTGTAATGTATCTGGTACCTATACACCCTATTTTTGAGTCTTCCCCATTGCACGCAAATGTCAGAAGTTCATGAAATGATCAAAGTTTATCAAATTTGCCAGTTCTCAAATACAATGACATGGATCACTGTGAATTAATGCATTTCAATGATTTCAATCAAATCCCAAATGTAAGTCACTAATAGCAAAAGAAGTCTCATTACAATAAAAAAAACATTTTCTTGCAAAGCTCTGTCCAATGGCATTAAACACAAACAGGGCACAAATGTTTCTGGCTGCCTCCACTGCTGTTACCCCTCTATAGAACCCAAGCAGATGAATACGTTAACAGTGTTCCTATTTCTCAACTTGGCACTCCACTTTCTAGTGACTATAGTTCCACTGAGTATCTCCAAATGACAATATATTAACTCCAAGACCAACAGTGAACATGCCATGAAGACAGTAGCTGAAAACATTGGGGAGAAAAAGTGACCATTGAAATTAGATCCATGGCACTTAGTCAGGAAGTGTATACTTGACCAGCCATCAATTTTATCAGAAGAATGGTCAAATCAATCAAAAAGCATGAACTCTTCTTTTAAAGGTTGTAATCATGTAATTAGTAAAATATTGTGCTGACTTTACAGCATGTCTGAAATATGCAGTAGAAGCGGAGAAAACTTACTGACATCACATTACAACCTTGATCTCCCTTTACTTGAGGAAACTAGGGTGTTATGATGTTAAAAGAATTACACTTACAAAAACTAAATCTTAGCTTAGCAACAAAAAACAAAACATTCATAGTAGAAACAGCCAGAAGAATAATGGAACATGCTTGCAACTGGTTTACAGGCGACAGCACAAAAATTCAACCTTTATACTTACAAAAACAAACATCATGCAATTCCAAGCAAATCCAAATGACATAGATAGAAGGACATATCAATGACACACTGGATGAAAATCCATGAGTGAAGTTTTTAAGCATTTGGATTTATAATAAATTAACGAGGCACCAGCATGAGAACAAGTTAACTAAAAAGCTCATGTCTCTCTGCTTTTCAATTATAAGTGTTCCTCCTGAGTGTCAACTTGCAGGAATGCTTTCTAGCTTGCTTTCACTCAGTCCTATCCTATAGGATAATCTTATAGGGCATTAGGATTTATCCTATACAACCTTGTAGTAGGAATGTGATGTGAACACCTTGCACAAACCTCTTCCATTGACCTAGGGAATCTTGCACCTACATGTCACTACAGAACACTAGTTGACAAGTTTACTGATTTGTTGACCCCATTTCAATTTGAAATCCAAGCAGACACAAAGGAATTTTATGCAGTGTGTTTCATTTAGTATATGACCAACTGTCTACTTCTTCCAGCAGCAAGTCATTTCTGATTGCTTTAAAACGTATAAAATGAGTCCTCAAGGGATAAGACTAACTAGTAGCTGTAACAATAATAAGGGTAATGTGCTGTGCAATACAGGACAGGAAGTTTGTTGGTAGTAATCATGATTTATTATTAAACATATGTAAGTAATCATGATTCATTATTAAACATATGTAATGTGATGAACAGTTTAGTGAGATTAACACTGAACTGAATCTGAAGATTAGGGAATTCTGTAACAAACCGACGGGAGTCGAAAATATTAGGAACCACACAAAAGGGCCAAAAACAGAAGAGATGAAAAAATGATCAAAAACATAATTTTTCATATGGGTGGTGTACCATTGCATTGAAACCTGCACCTTCTTAACAAGAAGGTGCCAGAGGGATTGATTAACTATCAGGGGCTGCAGATCTGACCTTGAAATTTGCTTCGTCTCTCAGTATGCTACCTTTTTTTATTGGTGGGAGTTTGTGAAAGGCTCCACTTAAGTGCATCCTCTTCCAACAACTTTGAACTATGATGCTACATGGCAACAGCAGTGAGTTTCCTAAACTGACATGATTACAAATGCATGGATGAAGCCTATTGCCTGGATGCTTAAATGTGTCAAAAGATTTTTGATATTTGTCATCAATAAATGACGAATCTGATCCTAAAGACAGCTGTGAAAAGCACCTTGGTGTTGTATGTGCACACAAATTGTTCACAATGGGAAAATCTTCATTTCTTTGTAAATAAAGGCTTCTCGTATGTGCACACAAATTGTTCACAATGGGAAAATCTTCATTTCTTTGTAAATAAAGGCTTCTCAGGTATCTATAGAAGTACAAAACTGACCCCAATGCTGTATCTTTATTTATGACAAAGTTATAGCCTTGTGAAATCTGATGATTTTAAACACCCTGAGGAATTGCTTATACAGGTAAAATTTCTTTCAGTAAGATATGATAACCTTAATTTGTCTTGAGTTGCAATAATAATAATAATAATAATAATAATAATAATAATAATAATAATAATAATAATAATTACCCGGAAGTTCCTAAAAGAAATGTAACATATACCATACAGTCACTTTCCATTTTTAACCAGACATAACGTCTGAGAAAGGAAAGAAATAATAATAAATTATTATTTCCATTTTATGGCCTTCATTGGGCCACTCCAGCAAACTTTCTACAAAGAATATTTCAGTTTCCTGTCAGCCCAGTACTTGTTCATTCTCTCAGGTCTCATTCTTCTGTCTTCATCAGGAATCACCCTTCCTATTGTCTGTTGATTCTCATTTGCAGTCTAGTTTGTTTGTCTGTGAGTTTCCTGATTGTCAGTTTTGTTTCTTAGGCCTCGAAACGTAATCTGTAGCTCATTCATATCTTCCTTTATTTCTATTTTCCACTTAATATTGCACTTACTATTCCACAATTTTTCTGTTAGTCTCCTGATGATCCTGTTCTCTGGTGTTCCGATTACATGTCCAAAAAATGAAATCCTTTCTTCCTGATTGTACTCATTACCAGTTCTATTTCCTTGAAGACTGTTTCATTTGTAGCTACTCTCCAGTGTCTATCTTTCTGGTACGAGTTTTGATGCATGTTCTGATGATTCTTCTAGCTATTTTGAGTATTTTGTCTATTTCTGCAGTGTTAGTTGTTTTGAAGATGGTTTCACTTGTGTATGTTTTTTTCTGGTTGAGTGACTGTTTTGTAGTGTTTTAATTTTGTTGCTATTGACAGGATCTTTTTGTTGTAGGTTTTCTTGGTGATATATTGTGCTGCAGTCAATTTGTTTATTCTGTTATGCCATGTTGGCTTTTCATTGAGTTTATATGTTCTGATTTCTCCCAGTAATTCAAATTCATCTACAATTTTGATTTCTTGGTTTCCTACACCAATTTTGTTTATGAGTGTCGGGTCAGTTAACATGATGTCTGGTTTTTCATAGGATGTTCCAAGACCAATTTTCTGTGCTATTTCCTGTAGTGAGATAACTTGTTTGGTTTCCTGAATACTGTTGGACAAGAGAGCAAGGTCATCAGCAAATCCTAGACAATTTAAAGTTGTGTTGTTTTTGGATCTTCCAATTTGGATGTTCTTTGGGTTAATCTTGTACCATTTCATCATCATGTATTCTAAAGCACAGATCAACAGCAAGAGTGCCCAACAATCTCCTTTTCTTAAACCTGCTTTTATGATGAATGGCTCAGAGTTCCTCCCTAAACTTGACATATGAAATAGTGTTGGTTAAGGTGAGTTCTATCAATTTGATTAATTTTGTATAGAGCCCAAAATTTCTTAAGATTTTTAACATTGAAGGTCTATGGATACAGTCATGTGCTTTTTTTTTTAAAGTCCATGGAGGTTATTACAAGAGGTTCATTTTGTTTCTTGTAATATGATATGGCTAATTTTAAAGTGATGATCTGTTCTGCACAGTTTCTACAATGTATGAAGCCTCCTTGATATTCACCTAATTCTTCCTCTATTTGCTGTTTGATCCTCTTGTGTAGGATTGTAGAGAAAATCTATGTGCAGTCTAAGAGAGATACCTCTTTAATTACCTGGGTTGCTTTTGTCTCCTTTTTTGTGGAATGGGTGGATTATGACTGTGGTCCAATGTTTGGGAAACTTTTCTGTTATCCAGATTTTTGTTAGGGCTATGTGTAAGGATGTTTGAATTATATCACTGGCATATATCCACATATCTACAAAAAACATGATCTTCTCTGCACGCCTTATAATTTTTCATCTCTGAGTGCTGTTTCCACTTCTTGAATTGTTGGTGGATTTATGAGATCAGGTAGAGTCTTGATGGGTGTGTGTGTGTGTATTAATTCTGCAAGTTCCTGGGGTTTTCACAATTTAAAAATTTACTAAATGCTTTTGCCATGATTTCAGCATTTACCTTGTCATTATGTGGCTTTTTTCCATCTTCCCTTTTCAGCATTAATGTGGCAGGGGCAAATTTTCGTAATTTTCTTCCAAACATTTTGTTAAAGTCTCTGATATTGGTTTTATGGTAATTTCTTCTATTGAGTTGATTAGATCTTTCTGTGATTGTCTCGGTTTGCCTGATAATTTGTGTGAACTTTTGCTTGATATTTTTGAGGTTGGTTGTGTCTTCTTCTATTTTGTGTGTTTGAAATTTTAACCATGCACAATCTCTTCCATTATGAATTTTGTCATATTCTGAGTTCCACCAGACATGTCTATTAGGTGCGTTCAATGGAACTAAATTATCTGCTTGTTGCCTGAGAATTTTAACATTATAGATTTCTCTGTAGAAGAATTTGTCCATAAATACATGATCCAGCTGCCATTCTCCTTTTCTCCAATCAGGATGTTTCCAAGTTTTAAATTTGTTTGGCCTCCTTTTGAAGTATGTGTACTTTGAGATCAATTTGTGTTCCCTACAGATTTCAGGAAGTCTTTGACCATTTTTATTTGTTTATGTGGAGCCTATTTCCCAATAATATCCCAGTATTTCTTTTCTCTTCTGAGTTGAGCATTGAAGTCCCCTAACAGGATCTTAACAATGTTAATATTTACATGGTTTATTGCTTGGTCAAGGAGATCCCAAAACTTTTCCACTTTGTTCCTCGTCTTTGTTAGAAAATTCTTTTCATTAGTAGGGGTATGGGCATTAACGATGATATAAATTTTGTTATATATTTTTAAACCCAAAGTTGCTATTCTAGGGGATGTGGCTTGAAAATCCATAATCAAATCTATTGTTTTCAATTGACTATAAACCCAGTTCCAAATTGGGGACATTCTTTCATAACCCTCATTCCAGGTTTACCATTTTAAATTATGTAGCCTTGTGATTTGAATGGTTCTTCTGTAGTATTTCTTATTTCCTGGAGTCCTGTTTCTAAAATTTTCTGCTTCTCTAAGTCATCCATCAAATCTTTAGTTTTCCTATTTTAAGTAGAGAATTAATATTATGAGTTGCAATGTCATTGATCTGATCTTGTTTGATCCTGTTCTTATGAACTGGCATAAGAATGGGTGTTTGCCAATGCTCCGACTCATTGACACCTAGGTGGCTACCCACCAAATCTGATGTAGCCTTCTCCCACAGGAATTTACCTCTGAAGTGTAACTAATGCTAATCTAACACTGCTAATTATGGGAATTACTAATAGATTAGTTTGTATGTATGTAGATGTACATTTACTACTATGAAAAATATCACTGTTCCTCCTACTACATTAGTCAGATACTTATTTTACCTAGTACCTCCACATACATTAATACTCTGCTATCCACCTAATGGTGCATGGCAAAGGGTACCCCATAACCCTGCTGGTCATTTTCTTTCCCATTCCACTCGCAAATACAACGAGGGAAAAAAACTGTATATGTGCTTCCATATCAGCCCCGATTTCTCAAATTTTATCTCCATAGTCCTTATGTGCAATGTATGTTGGAAACAACAGAATAGTTTGGCAGTCAGCTTCAAATGGCAGTTCTCTAAATTTTCTCAATAGCATTCCTCGAAAGAACATCACCTTCCCACCAGGGATTCCCATTTGAGTTCCTGAAAAATCTCCACAACACTTGTGTTTTGTTTGAATCTACTACTAACAAATCTAGCAGCTTGTCTCTAGATTGCTTCTCTAACAAACAATTAATACACCTTTACACAGAAATTGTATCAGCTGTCTACTTATAGCGGAAGTCTAAACGCATTCAACACAAAGACCAAAGTTAAGTGGAACTTGCATCTGAGTCAAAATATTCTGATGAGCACAAGAGTGGCTAATAACATAGTACTGAACTTTGTTTTAGATACACGATATCTTCTGGAAACTAAATATACCTGTTCACCCACTCTACAACCAATGAAAACAGAAAAAAAATAATAATATGCCCTAATAATCTACACACAGACTATTAAGTGACCCAACTCACTGAATGAAATAATGAAAAATATACTTATGCTTCATTACATATTCATTCCATATACACTCATACAAATGACTCTGCAGAACATTGTGTGCACTCTCATTTCACTCCATAGCTCACTATTTCTTTGCAATATCATTCCATTGTATACTACCTTATTCAGAAATTACCTTTGTTCTAATGGAACTGGTTAATTCTCCTAGATATCTGAACATACAACAATTTGATACTCAATGTGTTCTCCAATTAATCACTGCATAGTCCTTCTGGGTTATTTCCCAGGACACTTGCTCCCAACCCACATTTCGGCCACCCACTTTCCCTTACAATACTTGATGGTTGAAATAGATGATTCTCCCCATCTCAATAATCACATCTCCGAATCTCAACTTTCTTCATCTTCACTATAGCTGGACAAATTACTCTACATGAGAAAAATAAGCCATCGGCAGTCTAGTTCCTCAACTGTATCATGCAACAAGTGGATGGCACAGACACAACCAGCATTTCAAAAAATACAATAGTTCTGAGGCTATGTCTTAAATTTCTAAAACAATGTGTCATTACAAGACAACCTCCACATTCAATTTTTTAAGTACTGCCACATTAGCTCATCATGACATTGAGCTGTTGGAACATTAATGCAGAATATGGGCTTTCAATTAGTAGCAGTCATACATTGGTCTGCAAGATCACCAAACCTTCATATGAATTTAAAAAACTGATAATTACCATTCAACACCAAGCAAGTGATAAAAATCAATGCAACTTCTTGATCCCAACATCCAATCTCTCAATTTCATTCACTAGGTGATGTGTCTCTTATTATTATTTTTCAGGCTAATGCTATCTTCACATATTCTCATATGACAGCAATTACAATCACAAAAATCATTAAACACAGGGAAATGATAATATGCAATGTATGAACATCAGAATTAAGCCTGACAAACAAATATCTGATGTAGAAACCAGTACATACAGGTTTTCAGAAAAGATTCACAGTGGGCATTGTAAATCAGATACTTAGGAGTACAGTAACAAAGCTTAATCTACCTTCTCATGCAATTACCTAATAAAATTCCCAATTCTGCAATTTATACATTGTCTTGCTGGCCATGTGCCAGTATCAAAATGATCAGCCCTATTTTTCTGCATCATGATTAAGCCCTAGACTGCATGTCACTCCAGATGACAGAGCTAAGATGTTCACTGCACAACTGCATGTGCTACACATGATCACTGTTATGGTAACACATCCTATTCATAGATTTGTTCAGGTGACTACCACTATTTCATACGTATTTTCAAAGTAACAATTGGGGTACACATCAGTGGTTTCAGTGCCAACCACATGACATGGTTTTCCAGGCCACACAACCAGCAACACATTGTTCTCCACACTTGCATTGAGAGCAGCACTCCATGCAGAGGGCATTATCTCTGCACCTCTGCCCAGGTGCTATGGAGGCATCCTGTACGACCTATGATCTCTTGGGTTGCATATGAAGGCCAGTACTGCATTTTGTATTTTCATGGTAACTGGTCACCAACTACAAGCCAGCCACTTTGACAACTACAGCTATGCCTTAGGACATCCTACAGTCCATTGTTTTGGCCAATCTTCTGATTTGCAGATCCCTGACTACTATGCGTGGTGTTATTTCTGTAAAACCCTTCTTGTGGAACAACACTATTGGTGTTCCACATACTGTCCTGTCTACTTTTGATGCCAATGCATTCCTTTAATTTGTTCAAAATGGCATAATATAAGTCTCTGTGACCTGAAGTCTTGGTCTGGTAGCTGCAAATCAGCTACACTCCTTTACATACTGTGAGCTGTCACTAGCATGATAGTTCGGTTCCTTGACCTGTAAGCTTGTATAGTCTTTCTCTAATTTTATTTCTGTGACATGTTTATCAATGTGAGCATCTCTTTTCCTTAGCAAGGTCATAAAGCATATCTAAACAAATAATCTTTCTTCTTTAGATCTGCCAGGACTCAAATGTTGAGGTTGGCTTCACCTGTGAACGATCATTCACCAAAAGCCATACACAGGGTTTTTCAACAACTGAAAAATTTGTAACTAATACAACAGGCACCACAAAAGCTGCCACAATATGTACAGGTTGTGGCCTAAGTATCAGGGCTGATCTACAACATACAAATTTTATCTCTTTTTTTCAAAACCAAAAAAAAAATTTTATGACAAACTCAAGAATAACTATTATTCACACAGAAGATAAGAACAGCAATGTTCTTTTGAATTGTATTTATCAGAAGTTATTGAAAGGAGGAATATTTCTCAAATGACCTACACTACTAGAACTTACACTTAATATAAATGTGAATTAAGTGTATCCATCACACACAGCCATTATACAATATAGTTGATATCAACAAGGGCTACAGAAAACAGGATTATACCAGTAACCAGTCCCCTTCCACTTCTGTTTACAACAGTCAGCACATAATAGATGATATGAAAGTCAAGTTCAGGAGTAAAAGAATACTCTACAATAACGAACAGCAAAAAGTTTCAGAAAACTGACAATCTGTGCTAATTCCACCGTAATACATCCTTTACTCTACACAATTAGCAAAAGACTCATTACCTGACTACATGCAATACATTAGAGATGTGAATACTTACAATATCCTCAGTGACAATTTCCAAATTCAATTCAGGATCCTCCTTGATAAAATCAGTGGACCAAGATATTCCAAATGGATCTTTAACAGACTGCATGAAAAAAAAAAAAAAAATGCTGAATTATAGCTGCTTGCTAACTTCCGACACAGTTCTCAATATTCCTTTCTTATGAATATCATCCAACGCTGCAGAGATAGTAATCAACTGGGAAGAGTGAGTGTCACAATTCATCCAAATCAGTTCTAATGTCTCTGATTTATTTGGCATACTTTCACTTTCTATTCCTATCACATAATCCATTCTGATTTCAGTGGCACTATGGCCTGCTCTATCGGGAGGTCATACTCCCACATGCAAACTTGATATATGGGTGTGTGGCAACATTTCAAAATTAAACTCAGATAATAGAGAAACCCCAATAATCTTCCAGCTGTAAACCAATAAATAAGAGGGCTTTTCAGTCTTTAATCAAATGATTATTGCATTCTCTACATCATCATCAAAATTAACAAAATTTAATGCTATTTACACAGCTTCTTGCTCTTCACCATATATTTTCAGTGCCTGCTCTTTGGGAAACCATTCACATTTATGTCGTGTGTACTGGAGGGAAATCAGAAGGAATTACATACAGCCACTGCAGGATTTCAGTAATGTAAATATTACAGAAAATAGTGACTGGGGACTCTAAACTATACCCCAACACATATCATAGTTCCAGATCTTCTGTTACAGCACTGTGACACAGAGACATACAATGAGGTTAAGTTTCTTCCAAGAGGAAGTCTTCCTTGCTCCGTTGATACCAAACATGTACTTAATGCATTCATTATATACCATCATAATAAAAAATTAATACAAGGGTAATGGTTCGTAAAAATATGCTTGTTACAAGTTCTGTTAAAATACTATTGGTGATAAACATGAAATAACACATCTAACTAGACTCAACTGGAAGACCACAAAAATTCTTGAAAATAGCTGGTATCATAGGTTACAATAGCACACCATCCATGATAATTTAGCTTGAATGCCCATATTTCTGTCATGGCATTCTTACTACACTTCCTACACAATAAAGTGCTTGTGCGAAAACTTACATTATGCTCTGATCCATCAGCATGTTGTTTCACTTCGGGATCTTGCTTTACCGAAACACTAGGTCCTTCAGTCTTTAATGGGTCTTCAAGAAACTGAAAAAAGCAAAAAAGTTAAGTGATCAGGGTTCTGTGTCTTGTTCAAAATAGCTCTCTCTTAGAGGAGTAGGGGAGCAGGAAAACAGAAGAGAGGAAGAGAAAGAGAGAAACATTCGAACAGATCTTCTGTAGAAACTGTCATGGCCATAACACTAATAATCACATATATTCAACAATTAGAAATAGGCAGCAAGAAAATGTGGTGCCACAATTCAAATATTTGGAGCTGAAGCTTTGTTTATGCTTGAAGACAGGCACAACAGTTAGCGATTGACCTCGAAATATCGATCAAAATTATTTCTTACATACCAAGCAGCTACCAGCATACACAGTAACCATACATACTACAAAAGTGGATGTGTTTTATATCACCTCCTAAACCACTGGTTCGACTACAACCAAGCCAAATACACGTATTACTTACTATCTAGACTAAAATACTGAGAAGGTAAGAACCAGCAACCTCCTATGGAGGTGGGCAGGATGATGTGGAGAGAGGAATGGAAGAACAACAGACAGAGAGAGAGAGAGGTGGCAGAAACAGATGGACAGAGAGGGGTAGCAGATGGACAGAGGTGGTTGGCTGATTGAATGATTAAAGGCACCAAACTACTAGGTCATCTGTCCTTCCTCAAACAGGCAGGCGGGTCTACACAACTGTAGGTAAGAGAGACCCTACCACACACAATTCAGAGGAAGAAAACCCCAATGTCTATGAGAGGTCAGTGAAACTGATATAAGGGACAAAAGGAAAAAATGAACACAGAGGATGGAAGACTGGCAAGGTGCCTCATTTAGAGAGCAGCAAGAAGTAGCAGAGAGCAGAACGCAATGAGAGGACGTACATCCCACAGTGCCTGCCACTTACCAGAGGTACTCTACTCATGAACTGCCTACAAAAGACTAGCAATACAGACAGGGCAAGAGAAGTACAGAGACGAAAGATTAATTTGTCTAACACTATGTGACAGGAGGGAAGAAGTGTAAAAGAGCAGGTAGGGTGAGAACTGGGCTGGACCACCAATCCCAGACAGCCACAGCCTGGTCTGCGCAGAGGAGGCAACAGAGTGTTCTGCCAACCCATCGATGGGTCTCAATAGCAAGGATGGAGAGTACAGCAAAATGTAGACTACTGTTGAATGGGAATGATGACCGTGGGGTGTGTCCTCCCACTGGAAGAGATGACCACAAGTCAGTCAGGTACGGCTGATGTGGAGCTGGCAAAGGACAGTAGAATACTTCTGAGAGGCCTGCATGGAAGGACCTACAAGGATTCGTAGTCTTCTTTATCACTGGTAGTTTGAAGTTAGAGTGATCCATTCCATATTTCAGGTTCCTAAAACTTGATGGTGTAATACGAATCAGAGGTCTGTTTCCAGAATACTCATCACCAGAGCTGGTTTACTGGTAGCCAGTTTGGCCTAGCTACCAGCAATGTTCATTCCCAGGGATCCCAACATGACCCAGAGACCAAACAATTGTCATTGAGCATCCACCTTCCTCAAGAGCATACTGGGAATACTGATTAGCAATAACCATGGGATGCTGAGGGTAATACTGGGTGACAGCTTCTAAACTGATCAAGAGGTTGCGGCAGATGAAGGACCCACCACTGGAGGGAAGGATATGCTCAAGAGCATGAGAGATGGCTAACAACACTAAAGCTTCTGGCAAGGAAGGCAGTTCAGTATGACCCATGACAGTGTAAGTAAAGCCCATGTGATCAGCAACCATCAAGCAATCTGTATACACTACTGCTGAAGCCTGGGATGTACCATAAATGGAGAAAAATTGGTGGCAGAGGGCCTCAGGAGGGACCGTGTCTTTCAGACCTCATGATGAGTCAAGACAAAGCTGTGACCAAGGGGTTCCCCACAGAGGTGTACATGAGTGGGCCCAGAGGAGAGATCGAGGAAGAAATAACTGGAATTCAGAGGGGAGGGACAGGGTGTGGACTGCAATCATAATCCCTGATCTGGGCCACCATTGTGGGAGATAGGTTTCCATGTTTGGAAAGGGGGGGGACAATTTTTTGGATGCTTAGGAGAGTTGCAAACATAGGTAGCACAACTGAGAAGCTGTTGTTGGCACCTGGTACACAATGATTGGACCCCAGCCTCTATGAGTAATCTGTCCATAGGACTAGCTCAAAAGGCTCCTGTTGCAAATCAAACCCCACAGTGGTGTATCTGATCCAGTATCCGCAATGCTGAGGGCGAAGCCAAACCATATGCCACACTCCCATAACCAAGACACATTTTGATCACGGCTTTGTAAAGCTGCAGAAGGGTAGTGCACTCTGCACGTGTTACTCAGGTGACCAAGTGTACTGAGGTGCAGCAAGCACTTTCACTTACACTGCAAAAGACTGCGAATTCATGTCAACTAAGAAACAAAGACCAGTCCTAAAAACAGTAAGTTCCTGCCACACTGAGTAGTTTGTAATCAAGATACAGTTCTTGTTGTAGATGAACCATACGATGTTGACAGAAAACCATGACATGAGTTTTGGCAGCTGAAAACCAAAAGCCATGGATGAGTGCCCATGATCGTTTCTTTTGAATGGTGCATTCTAGTCTACAGTCAGTGACACCCACACTAGACGAGCAATAGTAAGAGGCAGAAGTAGTCAGCATACAGGGAGGGTGATACTGATGACCTCACAGCTGGAGGTGGCTATTGATGGCTTGTAGAAGCACAAGGACATGCAGTACAGAACCCTGCAGGTCTCCATTCTCTTGAATATGGGGAGTGTTGTGGAAGCACCAACTAGAACCCAGAATATACACTGTGACACGAAATTCTACATAAAAACTTGGAATGGATCCCAGAGACCCTATTCGCATGAGGTATCAAGGATATGGTGTCACCTGCTGGTGTCATACAGCTTTTGCAGGTCGTTGAAGACTGCTACAATGCATTGACACTGGGAAAAAAGCAGACTGGCTGGCAAACTGCAGGCAAACCACATTATTAGTAGTGAAACAGCTTTGCTAAAAACCACACTGTGATGCAGCCAGAAGACCACAAGACTGAAGGAGCAACACAGCTGTCAGCTCACTGTGCATTCAAGCAATATACAGAGAACATTGGTGAAACTTAATGGGCGATAACTGCTCATCTCTAAATGTGCTTACCCAGTTTCAGCACTGTGACAATGATGCTTTCTAATTGTTGCGATTGGAACTAGCCCTTGCTCCAGATCCAGTTACAGATGGCAAGGGTATAATGCTGACAATCCACTGATAGGTGCTTGATCATTTGGTTGTCGATGTGACCGGGCCCTGCGGCTGTATCAGGGTAGAGGGCAAGGACATTGATGAATTCCTACTCAATGAATTGAACTTTATACAGCTCCAGGTGGCACTCCACCCATTGCTTAAGAACATGAAAAACATGTTGATAAATCTCCAATACTGAGACTCTAGCATATGCAGAGCAAAATGTTGGCAATGGTGTCTGGGTCAGTGAAGACAGTGCAATTTCAAGGCAATAGCAGATACACCTACTGGTGTATGGTATATGTAGACATCTCATCTTAGGTCAAACATGCGAAGGAGAGGTTTATTGTCTGATGGTTGAAACAGGCTGCTCCCAGCATTCTTGTTTACATCATTTCATCAGGTGGCAGACCCAGGCATGAAGCCACTTGAAGTAAATAACATACTCCATTGATTGGTGCCACTTATAGTGCTGGAGAGCCCACCTATTATCGCTAATGGCCTCTACAGTTTCTGATGACCACCAATGTACTCTCTTCTGTCAGAGCAGGTCCAAGAAACAGAGGATTGCTAAAACAGCTGCCAAATGAATGGCTGTATTTATATTCTGGACTGCCTTGTTGATGTCTCCATGTGGCGGGGTGACAGGGCTGACATGAAAGGCAAAAGCACTACAGTCAGCAATGATGTCAGCCGATCTGGGCACACATCCAGGGTAGTGATGATGAGGGAGGAACAAGGCTTCCAGTTCTGTTTGGCCTCTTTGCCAGTAGGTTTGTCCTGAGTCTTGTATTCTTGTATCTTCTTCACTCTCTAGAAAACAGTGTAATCTGGTGGGTAAGGAGTGTGGTGTTTTCCTCAGTGGACAAAGAAGGAGAGAGATGCAAACAGTGTATTTGCTAGCAATACTCATCCACAATCTCTAGAGATGGGGTTAGTGCTGCAATGCAAAGACGTGCCCAAATTCCAGACACTATGCACCAGGGGGACCTACAATTTCACACAGCATCAGTATACCATCACATTGACCTTCTCAGCTAATGAATCACTCTAAAAGGCCCCTGTGGAGAGGAGAGGGACATGTACAGAAAATGGAGTGAAATATAATGGAGGTCAAGGAGGTCAGAACTGGAGTAAATGCATACCCAGGTGAAGCCAAGAAGTCTACTAGTTTTCCTTATTATAAAAGTTCCTTCATTCTTTTTTTTTCCTTTTGGTTGTGGCTCTAGGGCGCAAAACTGCTATGGTCATTAGCGCCCAGCCCGTGACTTAAGACAGTAAAAAACCAAAATTGAAAACCAGCAGCAATGGAAACAAACTCATAAAATTGGAGAAACTAAAAGTAGAAAGAATGCTTAAAAATCCAGTACAGACAGGGGGTGGTTGTCCCCAAAAAAAAAACTTCAAATGACTGACGTCATTTCACTGTCACTAATAAACTGGAGAACGCGGTCGGCTGAGCGCGTGTCATCTGCTAAAATCGACGATAGATCAGGCGATAGCTGTAGACGGGAGCGTAACGGATTAAAATAGGGGCATTCAATTAAAAGGTGTCTGACCGTCCACGGCTGAGAGCAGTGGGGACAGAGTGGAGGAGGACCACCGCTTAAAAGATGTCTATGGCTAAAAAGACAGTGCCCTATCCGGAGTCGAGCTAAAATTACCTCCTCCCGACGACGCGTTCGGGAGGAAGAAGTCCAAGCGCAAGGAAGGGCTTTCACTTCCCGCAATTTATTACGGGGAAGTGTTGACCAATGCGCATGCCATAAATGAGCAACTTGGCGACATAAACCGCTCCGTAGATCGGTGAAGGGAAGCGACTGAATAGCTGGCCGAGGAAGAGAGACTGCAGCCTTGGCCGCCATATCGGCCGCCTCATTCCCACAGATACCAGCGTGTCCCGGGAGCCAGAGGAACGCCACCGAGACGCCCCCCAGGTGGAGCAAGCGCAGACAGTCCTGAATCCGGTGGACCAGAGGGTGCACAGGGTAAAGAGCTTGGAGACTGAGGAGAGAGCTGAGAGAATCTGAGCAGATAACGTAC
The DNA here is from genome assembly GCF_023864275.1 of Schistocerca cancellata. Classification (NCBI taxonomy): domain Eukaryota; kingdom Metazoa; phylum Arthropoda; class Insecta; order Orthoptera; family Acrididae; genus Schistocerca; species Schistocerca cancellata. The sequence continues at coordinate 154,806,922 of NC_064636.1, forward strand.
TGTATCCGCTGATGGCGGCGGATGTAGTGGACAGCCTGGAGAACAGCGTAAAGCTCCGCAGTATAAACCGAACACTGGTCGGGAAGTCGAAAGCGATTTGGGGTGTCGCCAACAATATAGGCACTCCCTACACCTAATGATGTTTTCGAGCCGTCGGTGTAAATAAACGTGGCGTCCGTCATTTGTGCACATAGAGCAGCAAATGCCCGACGATAAACAAGTGTAGGGGTACCATCCTTGGGAAATTGACAAAGGTCACGGAGCAGGCAGATCCGGGGACGGAGCCAAGGCGGTGCTGTACCCCAAGTTGTCAAAAAGGTTTTCGGAAAGCGGCAGGAAAGAGAATCGAGCAATTGACGGAAGCGGACTCCCGGGGGTAGTAGGGAGGAGGAGCGGCCTGAATACCCTACATTAAAGGAGGCGTCGAAAAAAAGGTCATGGGCTGGATTAGCAGGCATGGAAGACAGATAGCTAGCATAACGACTCAGGAGGACTGCTCGCCGATTGGACAGCGGAGGTTCAGCAGTCTCAGCATAAAGGCTTTCCACAGGGCTAGTGTAAAAAGCTCCAGACACTAAACGTAATCCACGGTGGTGGATAGAGTCGAGACGCCGAAGAATAGACGGCCGAGCAGAGGAGTAGACTATGCTTCCGTAATCCAATTTTGAGCGCACTAAGGCGTGATAGAGGCGGAGAAGGACCACTCGGTCCGCTCCCCAGGAGGTACCATTCAGGACACGGAGGGTGTTAAGCGATCGCAGACAGCGAGCCGAAAGATAGGAGACGTGGGAGGACCAGCACAGTTTTCTGTCAAACATAAGACCCAAGAATTTAGCGACGTCTGAAAACGGAAGGTTGACAGGACCTAGATGTAAGGAGGGCGGAAGAAACTCCTTACGTCGCCAAAAATTGACACAAACGGTCTTACTGGGTGAGAAACGGAAGCCGGTTTCGATGCTCCACGAGTGGAGGCGATCGAGGCATCCTTGAAGACGTCGTTCAAGAAGGCTGGTCCGTTGAGAGCTGTAGTAGATCGCAAAATCGTCCACAAAGAGGGAGCCCGAGACATCAGGAAGGAGACAATCCATAATTGGATTTATGGCGATGGCAAACAGTACAACACTCAGCACGGATCCCTGGGGTACCCCGTTTTCTTGGGAGAAAGTACGGGAGAGAGTAGTGTTCACCCGCACCCTAAAAGTGCGCTCTGCCATAAATTCGCGAAGAAAAAGGGGCAGCCGGCCTCGAAAGCCCCAAGAGAACAGTGTGCGGAGGATGCCTGTCCTCCAACAGGTATCGTATGCTCTCTCCAGATCGAAAAATATTGCTACCGTTTGGCGTTTCCGGAGAAAATTGTTCATGATATAAGTGGAGAGAGCAACAAGATGGTCAACTGCAGAACGATGCTTCCGGAATCCGCATTGGGCTGGTGTTAAAAGACTGCGGGATTCCAGCCACCAAGCTAAACGGTAATTCACCATACGCTCCAAAACCTTACAGACACTACTCGTGAGAGAAATGGGGCGATAGCTAGAGGGGAGATGTTTGTCCTTTCCAGGTTTCGGAACAGGAACGCAATAGCTTCCCGCCACCGTTTGGGAAAGGTACTGTCGGTCCAAATTCGATTATAAAGGCGAAGGAGGTAACGCAGACTAGGGGTTGATAAATGCAGCAACATTTGGACATGGATACCATCCGGTCCCGGGGCGGAGGAGCGAGAAGATGAGAGGGCATGTTGGAGTTCCCGCATGGAGAAAACAGTATTGTAGCTTTCGTGATTTTGAGAGGAGAAAGCAGGAGGTCGCACTTCCGCTGCACGTTTCTTCGGGAGAAACGCTGGCGGGTAATTTGAAGAGCTCGAAATCTCAGCAAAGTGCTGACCCAACGAGTTAGAAATGGCGACGGGGTCCACTAAGGTGTCATGCGCGACAGTGAGCCCAGAGACCGGGGAGAAACTAGGCGCGCCTGAGAACCGTCGAAGCCGACTCCAAACTTCCGAGGAGGGAGTGAAGGTGTTAAATGAGCTAATAAAGAATTTCCAGCTTGCCTTCTTGCTATCGCGGATGACGCGACGGCATCGCGCACGGAGCTGCTTATAGCGGATACAGTTGGCCAAAGTAGGATGGTGACGGAAAATGTGAAGAGCACGTCGCCGCTCACGTATTGCATCACGGCATGCCTTGTTCCACCAAGGAACTGGGGGGCGCCGGGGCAATTCAGAGGTGCGTGGTATTGAACGTTCCGCAGCTGTAAGGATAACGTCGGTAATATGTGTGACCTCATCGTCAACGCTGGGAAAGCGACGGTCATCGAATGTCGCGAGAGACGAAAAAAGTGTCCAATCGGCTTGGGCAAACTTCCAGCGTCGCGGGCGCATATATGGCAGTTGAGGCTGCAGTCTGAGGACACATGGAAAGTGGTCACTCGAGTGTGTATCATCAAGGGCGAACCATTCGAAGCGCCGAGCTAGCGGAACAGTACCGACCGCAAGGTCCAAATGAGATAAGGTTGTCGTGGAGGCAGACAAAAAAGTGGGGACCCCAGTGTTGAGGCAAACTAGATCCGCTTGGTGGAAGACGTCTAGCAATATGGAGCCACCTGGATAAGGATGTGGAGATCCCCAAAGCGGGTGGTGGGCATTGAAGTCCCCAACCAGCAAATAGGGGGGTGGAAGCTGACCAAGAAGATGAAGGAGATCAGCTCGTGCCATTGGTGTGGACGATGGAATGTATACAGTACAAAGAGAGAGCGTGTATCCGAAAAGGGAAAGACGGACGGCGACAGCTTGGAAGGAAGTGTTTAAGGGGATTAGGTGATAATGGAGAGTATCATGGAGAAGAATCATGAGTCCTCCATGGGCTGGAGAGCCTTCAACAGAGGGGAGATCATATCGGACGGACTGAAAATGAGGGAGAACAAAGCGGTCATGGGGACGCAGCTTCGTTTCCTGAAGACAGAAGATGACCGGCGAGTAGGATCTTAAGAGGATCGACAATTCATCCCTATTGGCTCGAATGCCGCGGATATTCCAGTGGATAATGGACATGGGGTGAACAGAAAATGGAGGACTGTGACCAAAGTTGCTGTCAAGTCAAAGACTGCTCGGAGCTAGCGACCGACAGCATGGAATGGCAGTCAGCCGAAGGCAGAAGATCCTGATCCATAGGTTGGTCAGGAGCAGCTCCTGCCACCAGCGATCGGCCAGTTGACCGGCCACCAGCAGTGCGCCTCGGCGACACAGAAGATGGCCGAGGGCGATTTCCGCCAGGTGGTGCTGTAGAGGGGGCACGCCTCGGCGGAGAAGGAGAGGAACTGGGTTTCTTTGTAGCCTTCTTGGAAGAATGTGGTTTAGATGAAGAAGGAACCGATGGTTGTGAAGTTGCGGTACGTAAAAACTCTTCACGAGTATGCTCTTTTTTCGAAGACTTGGCGTCCGACTTTTGGGCTCGAGATGTAGCAGAACCCGACGAAGGGTGAGCCATAGAGTGGGCAGGCGAAAGTGGTGAGGTTGATCGAGCGATCTTTGCGCTGGCCGATCTGACGACCGTGGTACTAAAGGTGAGGTCGCAAGTCTGCGTGGCCGCCTCCTTTGTTGGCCGAGGAGAAGCAAGGACAGCGCTGTATTTTCCTGTCTGAGGCACAGTGGGCTTGCGACTGGCGAATAATTTTCGAGCAGCAAAGGTCGACACCTTTTCCTTCACCCTTATTTCCTGGATGAGCTTCTCGTCCTTAAAAACGGGGCAATCTCGAGAGGAAGCAGCGTGGTCACCCATACAGTTTATGCAGCGAGGGGATGGAGGTGGACAAGCACCCTCATGGGCATCCTTGCCACACGTTACACATTTGGCTGGATTGGAACAGGACTGGCTGGTGTGATTGAACCGCTGACATCGATAGCAACGTGTAGGGTTTGGGACGTAAGGGCGAACGGAAATTATCTCATAGCCTGCCTTGATTTTCGATGGGAGTTGAACTGTGTCAAATGTCAAGAAGACAGTGCGGGTTGGAATGATGTTCGTGTCAACCCGTTTCATTACTCTATGAACTGCCGTTACGCCCTGGTCAGACAGATAGTGCTGAATTTCTTCGTCAGACAATCCATCGAGGGAGCGTGTATAAACGACTCCACGCGAGGAATTCAAGGTACGGTGCGGTTCCACCCGGACAGGGAAGGTGTGGAGCAGAGAAGTACGCAGCAATTTTTGTGCCTGGAGGGCACTGTGTGTTTCTAACAACAGGGTGCCATTCCGTAATCTGGAACAAGACTTTACAGGACCTGCTATTGCGTCGACACCTTTCTGAATAATGAAAGGGTTGACCGTGGAGAAGTCGTGACCTTCATCAGACCGAGAAACAACAAGGAACTGTGGCAACGATGGAAGAATCGTCTGTGGCTGAGACTCAGTATACTTACGTTTGTGAGCAGACTTAGTGGAAGGTGAGGAAACCATTGCGGAAGAATCCCCCATGATTACCGGCGTCTCCGATGGCGCGCTCCTCCCTTGTGGGGGCCCTCTCTGAGGGCACTCCCGCCTTAGGTGATTGTTCACACCTCAGGTCACACCTCCCGACAAACGGACGGAGGGACCAATCGGCATTTTCGGAAGGTATCAGCTCGGGTAATCACCCCTCCCTGGGCCTGGCCGTTACCAGGGGGTACGTACGTGTCCTACCTGTCTACCCAGGGCGGGGAATTACGCGTTACCCCGTCACCGGCTATGCACGAAGGGCGTGGGTCGGCCTTCAGACACGCACAGGGAGGAAGAAAGAGAAAGGGAAAGGAAGGAAGAGAGGTCTCAAACGCCGCAGCGGAGAAAAGGGAAAGAGAAGAGGTAAGGAAAAGAGAAGGACAAAGGAAGGAAGAAGACAGAGAAGGACAAAGGAAGGAAGAAGACAGAGAAGGACAAAGGAAGGAAGAAGACATAAAAGCAAGGAAGGCAAAGAATGCAGTACATTTACGAGCGTCTGTCTCCGGACGTAGGCACAAACCATACTCCCAGATGGGGAGAAAGGGAAGGAAATAGCCAGAGGTGAGGGGAGGGGAGGAGGGGCGAAGATAAGGATGGGGAAGGATGCGGAATGGGAAGGTATGCAGCCCGGAAAGGAAGGAAGGCCACATTAGCTCGGGGTCCCGTGCTCGCTACGCACGTATCCACAAAAGAGTTGTGGACCCCCTGGGGGGTCCTTCATTTTGAAAAACAATGCCCTATCATTATTATACAAAATATAAAACATGTAAGATATCATGAGGACTTTCTGCTTCTCTCCAGTGTCACTGTCACAGTCATTATGTAATGAATTATGGATGCTATGTAACTTACAAATTTAATTATTTTACATTTGAATGTAATTGTGAATTTGTCCTACATCTACACAAATAAAAATAAATATAATCGTTTTGCTTGCACCACTAGCAATCCTTCAGAAGTCACAAAAAACAACTCTTGTATATGCCATCTGGACACCCATGGTCGCTGTCCTAGTAACACAAAACTAAAAGCAAATTTGTCACTATAATGAACAGGAATAAGGAATGACTTCATGTAAAAAGCTGAGACTACTGGTTTATGTGCACTAGACTACAAATTCACAGCTGGTTTACTCTCCACCAGTTTTCCTAGTCAAATGGTGTAATGATGCAGTCAAACTCTTGGTACAATTACAGCTGTCACTGAACATCAGTGCACGCCACCAAAGTTAATTTTACAGCCATTTCCCTCTTGTTACATCCACATTTGTTCTTTCATGATTTTTCTGAAACCTCCTACCTGCATCCACAATATCCAGTGTCACAAGTTTACCCCTACAAAAGCAGTGGCATAACAAATTTATTTTTTGGGCCACTGAACTCAAAGATTCTCGTGGAATTTGCTGTAAGAAGCTAATTGAGTGGTACAATGTGTGCGGAACAAATACAGCACTTCTGCAGTAGCAGTATTAGCAGGTGCATAAATATATTTGGGTTATTAATTTTCTTTTACTGTGTCTTTCTGTGTGGAAACCCATATTGTAAGCTTTTCTGCATCTCTATTTAGCTTTTGTTTTTTTGTGGGAGCCTTGCCCTCAATTTACTCATTTTGTCGTTCACCTTAACCCTGCTGTAGCTGCCACTGCCATCATCTGTTTAAAACCTAGCTCGGGGGGAAACATCACCTGTGTGACTTACAAATGGCAGAGTACATTTGATATTCTGGAGCAAATGTTCTGACGACAACTGAGCCACATACATAAGGGAAGCCGAGTCGCTGACAGGTCATCAGTTTGAAAGCTACAATCTCCGCGATAAGTTGGAAGTGATAAAAAGTTAACAACTGCATTATCGGATATTACCACAGACATTAGTCAGTACTGTGCTTATTGATATTAGAAATATGGGGAGCATGGCTCAGTGTGTTTTACTGCTAAGTGTACTAGTGTTGTATTTTTCAGTGTGAATAACGTGTTTATTCAAGAATAATTGGCATCTAATTTACCTACATCATAACAATATAATAAAATGGAGCGTTATGTAATAAGGAAAAAAGTAGAAACATCTGACGATTCTGGTCACCATTCAGCTGCAAGATTGCCACCAGATGGAAAGGCAGAGTGCAGCACTTCGTCGAAACTTCCACAACAAAGTGCATCAACAGATTCGTTTAATCCCAAGATTATTGGCAATTATTTGAATATACACTACTGGCCATTAAAATTGCTACACCACGAAGATGATGTGCTACAGATGTGAAATTTAACTGACAGGAAGAAGATGCTGTCATATGAAAATGATTAGTTTTTCAGAGCATTCACACAAGGTTGGCGTCGGTGGCGACACCTACAATGTGCTGACATAAGGAAAGTTTCCAACCGATTTCTCATACACAAACAGTGTTGACCGGCATTACCTGGTGAAACGTTGTTGTGATGCCTCGTGTACAGAGGAGAAATGCGTACCATCACGTTTCTGACTTTGACAAAGGTCGGATTGTAGCCTATCACGATTGTGGTTTATCGTATCGCGACATTGCTGCTCGCATTGGTCAAGATCCAATGACTTAGCAGAATATGAAATCAGTGGGTTCAGGAGGGTAATACAGAATACCGTACTGGATCCTAAAGGCCTTGTATCACTAGCAGTCAAGATAACAGGCATTTTATCTGCATGGCTGTAATAGATCGTGCAGCCACGTCTCGATCCCTGAGTCAACAGATTGGGACGTTTGCAAGACAACAACCATCTGCACGAACAGTTCGACGACATTTGCAGCAGCATGGTGTGTCAGCTCTGAGACCATGGCTGCAGTTACCCATGACGCTGCATCACAAATAGGAGCACCTGCGATGGTGTACTCAACGACGAATCTGGGTGCACAAATGGCAAAACGTCATTTTTTTCGGATGAACCCACGTTCTGTTTACAGCATCATGATGGTCGCATCTGTGTTTGGCGACGTCGCAGTGAACGCACATTGGAAGCATGTATCTGTCATCACCATACTGGTGTGTCACCTGGTGTGATGGTATGGGGTGCCACTGGTTACACTTCTCTGTCACCTCTTGTTCGCATTGACGGCACTTTGAACAGGGATGTTACATTTCAGATGTGTTACGACCCATGGCTGTACCCTTCATTTGATCCCTGCGAAACTCTACATTTCAGCAGGATAATGCATGACTGCATGTTGCAGGTCCTGTTTGGGACTCTCTGGGTACAGAAAATCTTCAACTGCTACCCTGGCCAGCACATTCTCCAGATCTCTCATCAATTGAAAATGTCTGGTCAATGGTGGGCGAGCAACTGGCTTGTCACAATACGCCAGTCACTACTCTTGATGAACTGCAGTATCGTGTTGAAGCTGCAGGGGCAGCTGTGCCTGAACATGCCATCCAAGCTCAGTTTGACTCAATGCCCAGGCATATCAAGGCCATTATTACGGACAGAGGTGGTTGTTTTGGGTACTGATTTCTCAGGATCTATGCACCCAAATTGCATGTAAATATAATCACATGTCAGTTCTAGTATAATATATTTGTCCAATTAATACCTGTTCATCATCTGTATTTCTTCTTGGTCTAGCAATTTTAATGGCCAGTAGTGTATTAGAATCAGGAAATATTAGTGATGATATAAAACACAAGCTCCTCACAGCTCCAAGGAAAAATGGAGAAGGTTATGTCATTCCTACTTCTGAGCACAACAGTAGAGGGTGGGTGGAACGTAGACAAAGCACTACCATCATTTTGAACAGTATCCACGGCTGGTGTTCTCAGAAGTTAAATGGGGACTTCTTTGCATTAACTGTTCAATTTTTGTGAATAATAAAATGGTTGGAGGAAAGAAATCTATTATCACCAAGACACTTGTAACTGAACCACTAACAAAGTTTGCCAAACTTACTGGTATAGATAGTAATCTTGAGACTCACTCTCAGCTCTAGTACAATGTTGAAGCATCAACAGATGCAAAATTATTTTTGGCAACATGAGGAATTCAAACTTTATGTCATAAATAAATTGTCAAGACAGAGAATGGAAAGCATTATGGAAAACAGAGACCATCTTTTACCTATAATAAAAACAATCATATTTCATGGAAAGCAAAGTACTCCCCTACGGGGGATAGAGATGATGGGAGTCTATCAGAAAACGATAATGATTGTGAAGATATAGTAACACTGGAAACTTAAGAACTCTTCTAAGATTTAGAATTGACGATGGAGACTTGCAACTAAAACATGACCTTGAGACCACCAAAGCGAATGCCACTTACATACGTAAAACAATGGGAAACACACTTATTTCATGCTGTGAAAAAGTGATATTATTGAGACTACTGGAGGAAACCAAAGATTCTTGTTATTTCAGCATAATCTTCGATGAGAATACAGACACAGTGCACATTGTCCCACTGAGTTTAGCTGCAAGGTATGTTTATCGTGATAGCAAATTACAGGAAAGATTTTTGGGTTTCATTGACATCAATAAAGACAATGATTATAGTGGAAACATTGACAATGAACCTCTAGAGAGTTAAGATGAAGAGCGTAGCATTACCTGTGAACTATTAGGTACTACAATACTTAGGAGAACGGAAAGCCTTTCTCTGTCCCAGGAGAACTGTGCGGGTATAGGCTGTGATGGTTGCTCAATTAATACGAATATGTCAGAATTGAAAGGAGCTGTGGCTACAATAAAAAACAAAGCTATCAACATGCAAGCAGCACGGTGTCAAAGTCATCAGCTGACCCTTGGTCTCTCTCTCACAGTTGCAAAGTTACAAATGTGAGAAACTCACTTGGTACTACTGAAGTAGTAGTATTGTTCTTTACAGTGTCTAGCAAGCGGTTTGCAACCTTGAGGAGTCACCTACAACACTCACTGCACTCACATTGTCAAATGAATGATGTTGCTATTCAATTCACAGCTCATCTCCGAACAGTTTGCAAGGTTCTTTAAGAAATACAGTGTTGGAGGGATAGAACAACGGCTGCCAAAACCAAAATTTTCTTTCGAGCTCTCTCTAATTGCGAGTTTATCATCACTCTGTTTACACTAGTGGCATTATGTGCATAACATATCCAGTCAACAAAATCTTACAAGTCCCTATCTTGGATGTCGCAATAGCGAAAGCAAATTGGATTCAACGTACAAGGTCTATGACAGCATGAGAGCTAAAGCTGATAGCCATTTTTCTTGTACTGTTAATGAGGCAAAGGCAGTTATGGGAGAGTCAGACATGGAGATGAGTGTTCCTCATCTTACAGGGAAACTTACAGGGAAAACTGATCATAAATAGGATGCTATGACATACTGGAAAAGAACTGTTTTTATTCCAACACTGACATGTGAGAACATTTTCTGAAGAAAATAATTATCATTTAAAATTCAACATCCTTTTGCCCCCACAACTACTGAACCATGATGGTAATGATCTGGCACACAAACCGAATTAGTGCTAAATTGAACTACTGTTATTTGAAGAAGAATCACATCTTGTGATTAAAAACAGACTAATGGGACAGATTCTTCAATACAAGCAAATGAGCATAAACACCCTTAATCATTGTGATTCTGTCATGTAAGTGCTGTCTGTCTGTCCTAAATCTGACTATCCTACTTTGCACAAGCTGTAAAAAATTTTGCTTGTCTACCTACACCTATTGCTACAGTAGAAAGAAGTTTTTCAACACTCTGGCATACAAAGACATGGCTGAGGTTGACAATGGAGGATTGACTTAATGGCTTAGCTCTGTTGGACACTCACCCTGACATTCGTTGTCCTATTGACGATGTATTAAGCAATTTTCCAGGAAGAATAGGTGCATAGAATTCATCATTTAAGGAACACAACCACAATTTTAACTTTTTTATATCGTAAGATGGTACTGTCTTGTACATGTGTATACTCAGTTTAAATAAAACTTTCTTAAACTTTCCATGTGACTTGATTCTTTTTTATTACAGTAAAAGTAAAGGTAGCTCAAGATATCTTTAGTGCCCCATCCTTGAGGTTTTCATGTACCTGAAATCTGGTGTAAGTTCTATTGGCCAGCTCTGTACTGTGGCTCATATGCATTAACAAAAGCTGTTAGTTGGGCTCAAAGGGCATCCTAGGCTTCATTTTGGCTGTTGGCTGAAGTGGCAATGAACATCTGTTAATAAGACAAAAGAACATCTTTTAATTTCTAGAGTCAAGCTGTGGATGAACTACTAACACCTAATTTGGAGCAGAGTTTAAGATTCAGATCAGACCTTCTATTAGTTTTGTGATCTCCACTACATATTCTGTGGAAAATGGTAGGGTTCCTATGTAGTAGTGATGAGTATGTTTTGGAAATGTAATCTCATGTTTACAAAACTGTTATGTGTAAATTCGTGCAGTCTACTGCACAGTCATCTTTTGTTTGTTTTGAATGACCAGCAACTTCTTGTCTCAGAGGTTCAAACTGCAGCACGTGAAACACCAGCAGGGCCCTGTAAGGGGTGCACAATTACCTACTCAAATAAGCAAATTTTATTCACACCAGTAGAAGATACCAAGTATTGGTAGTCAAACACTTAATGCTCCCAGTATGTGTTGTTGCTGCATTCAGCTGCAGTGATGCAGCTGCACAATGAGAGAGTGCTGACTGTATTGGCACAGTGACAGTAGGAATATTGCACTGACTGAATGTTTGTCCCCATTATTGTGGGTTTCCCCAGCAAGCAAAATTATACCATATTGTGACAAATGTTTTTACCAAGAAATGATCATAAATATAGAATGCCATTATTACACATTCATGTCCACAACACTGGCCAAAGGATTGCAGTAAGGAAAACATGTTCAGATTGTTGGAACTGGATGTGCTGATGCATAGACAAGTCCGAAAGAAAGGACACCACATATATAATTAAGGTGATGTCAGACAATGATTGTTTCAGTATAGATGCAAACCATGCTCGAACTCTTACAGGAACCAATGAGACACCATGTGTAATGAGGATCATGAGCATGAGCACTGCATCAGTAGTGTGAGAATAGGTTGAGAATTTGGGTCTGACAGGAAGCATGCTAGAGTAGTCCATGCATATGTGATGACCACTGCGACCAGATGGCATAGTCGTCTGCATGGAACTCTGATTCAAATCCTAGTCCAGCACAAAATTTCAACCCTCCCCATTGATGTAAATTAATGCTCACAGGAAACTAATGCCTCTACTTCCTTTGTGCCCTTAGTCATTGTGGCTGCAGGATCCAAATACTGTCTGTGCCCTCCGATATGTCCAAAACAATAGGCAACACAAGCATATTTGATCTGTGTCGAGATTAGATATAGATTAAAATTTATTTTGCAGTGATATTGATGCTTTCCATTTATGTTCAGCAAAAATTTGTAACTTTACTTTGGGCTTTCATGACCTTATTTAATCTAAAATCTCTACTCCTTGACTGTAGCATTATCAAGGAGACAAATTCTGACTGAAACAACACCCATAGTGGTCAAAACCGAGTAACGTGTATGCATTAGGACTCACTTATTTAAAACAAAGATTGAGCCGGAACCTCTCCCCCCCCCCTCTCTATCTCTCTCTCTCTCTCACACACACACACACACACACACACACACACACACACCCTCTCCCCCCCCTCTCTCTATCTCTCTCTCTCTCTCTCTCTCTCTCTCTCTCTCTCTCTCTCTCTCTCTCACACACACACACACACACACACACACACACACACACACACACACACCCTTTTTATGATTACATTCCTCCCATGTTTTTGTAGACAAGAGGTACAATCCCATATTTTAGTATCTTTAAAGTGTATTCAAGGTCTGTTGCACAGATCTCAATTCCTTTGAATGAACAGCTACACAGCACAGTAATGCATTAGCCTCCACTGGCGAAACATCAGGACAATAGCAAGTTTCTCTATGTGTTTTCTAGTTAAATCTTGAACAGTAGTACTCGGATATAATGTGTGCACACTGTGTGCAGATGGAAGAGCTGGACTCAGTTCACAAACAGCTGAAGATGCTGTTTGCCATGTTCAGCAGTGTTCACGCAGCTGCCAATTGTCGTAGCAGTGGCAGAGAACCTGGCTCATCACATGGGATGCCTAAGGTGCTATGTATTTTGCCCAATGGCTCTGCTGTCAAGACACATTGTTGTGTACCCAATGTGGCTGGGCTGTCCTCACCAAATGGTGAGGGATTAGTGGTAACTGTTAGCGCTGTTTGAAGCAGGGAGTGAATATGGAGGCTGGTCTCACCCATTGACCCAGTGAGTTGAGTGACAGGTGTTCATTCATTAGGGTCGAAACAGCCGCAATGGAGAGTGGTTTGGTAGTTAATCAGGAGCTCCAATGTTAAATGCATTATGGATCTCCTTAGGGAAATGGTGTCCAGGACTGGAAATGAATCCAATCTGTACTGAATATGTCTGCCAGGGAGCCTCATCCGAGATGTGGAGAATGTCCTGCCTGTGGCTATCAAACATGCAGGGTGCAGCTGTCTGCAAGTTTTGGCTGATGTTGGCACCAATGATGCCCATTGTTTGGGTTCTGAGGCAATCCTCAGTTTATATGGACAGATAGCACAAATGGCGAAGAGCCCTTGACCCACACATGGAGTGCATGCAGCACACACAGTTTGTATCAGCATTCCCAGAACTGATTCGAGTCCTTTGGTTTGGAGTGAGTGGAGGGTCTCAACAAAAGGCTTCATAGCTTCTTTGACTGTCCGAACTATAGACTACTGGAAATGTATTATGAGGTGGAGAACTGTAGGAATACTTGATGGGTCAGGGGGGCACTACACAAAGCAAGCTTTTTTCAGGCTAGGCAGCAGTTTGAGGTCCTCTGATAATCGCACACTTGTTAGTGCCGAGAGTCAGATCGGACCACATACAAAGTAAATACCATACTACCATCAAAATTTTAACAGTAAATTCTTGATGTCTCTATAGTTCCTGAATTTAATGCCCTCCAGGAAAGCTGTCATGTTCAAAAAACTCTTGGAACCGAAAACTGGCTGAAACCTGAAGTAGAAACCCTCAAACTATTTAGCAAGGCATGGAATGTACACTGAAGAGACGGATGACACACCACTGGGATGGGAATGTCAGAAGAGTACAGGGGAGAGGAAGGAAAAGAATGGATATGGATAAAATTTGTGCAATAAATGGAAGCATATGCTATTGGTGGTAACCCCTCAAATGCTAGTGAAAGTAGGATTTTCAGACTCCATAAAATTTTTATAATGCCAACATATAACTATACTTACAATACTTTTTGCCACAAATAACTAGGCAGTTATGGAAACATTCATTTTCATGCCATATGTTTTGTGTATTAGCTACGACTGTTGGACACTTCACCACAAGAGAAGTTATTTGTATAGTTTACATGTGGTAATGGCAGGTACTTCACAAATGGCTCTGAGCACTATGGGACTCAACTGCTGAGGTCATTAGTCCCCTAGAACTTAGAACTAGTTAAACCTAACTAACCTAAGGACATCACAAACATCCATGCCCGAGGCAGGATTCGAACCTGCGACCGTAGCGGTCTTGCGGTTCCAGACTGCAGCGCCTTTAACCGCACGGCCACGTCGGCCGGCAGGTACTTCACACCTGTGCATTTGTACCATTCATTTCTAATGTAGCTTAGTGCTTGCATGTAATTTAAGGCATAAGATAATGACTAACTACATAGCAGAAGCGCTGAGCCATTGAAAGGCACATCAACTTAGCTAGCTTTCCCACAAATACTACTTCAGAACAATTGCCTCATTTTACATGCTGACTACATTGTGGCAACATTGTGAATAAGCAGACTAAACAGTTTCACATGACCAGTAATTATGGGATCCATTTCCGTTCTTGCAGAAGAATTGATTTTTTTCAAGAGCAATCATACAGAATTACAAGATCAATTAACAAGATTTTTACACCATCTAGATACGTCTATAGTTCGGCACATATTTTCTGTGACTTTTCTAACAAACTGGAATAGCCTTTGCCTTTTTCTATAAATGTGACAATCCACTGTTGCATAAATTAACAATTCTGATGCCAGAAAGGGGTCAGTTCAGCACCATTTTTTGTGTAACAATTTGGTAACTACACTTTATGGTAGTGTGGCCTCCCCACAGTTCAGTATCATCTTTTGGTGTGCATTTCATATAGAATCTAAGATTATGTAGCTATTTATCCTTGTTTTTTTTTTCATATTATGTCCCTAATGCTATTATTGCCTAACAAGAATATCTCTGGGCTTAATTGCTAAATGCTTCTGCCCTTTTCTAGTATTAGGTGGCCCAATGGGTAATTGTGACACTACAGATTCAAAGGTCCTTGATCACTGAGCTGCAGGTACTTTGTAACTACACTCATGCTTATAAATTAAGGATAATGCTGCTACATGGTGACAATGCTCTGGTGGGCGGTTTGCTGGTTGAAATCACCTCAGGATATGACCATGCGGTGCTTTTGACCTGCAGTCATTGCAAGGTGGCACTGGCAGCAGTCCACATATGCAGAGGTGTGTTGGTGCATGTCAGAGTACTGTGCAGCGAGTAAGTGTGCAGATGTTTTAAGATGTGCTAACTGTGACTGTGTGTTGAAAATGGCTCAAATAACACATATTGATGACGTTATGAGGGGTAGAATACTAGGGCGACTGGAGGCTGGTCAAACATAGGTCGTAGCACAAGCCCTCTGTGTGCCACAAAGTGTTATCTCAAGATTATGGCAACGAATCCAACAGACAGAATATGTCCAGGCACTACAGTAAAGGACGTCCACAATGTTCAACACCACAAGAAGACCGATATCTTACTATCAGTGCCCAAAGACAGCCACAAAGTACTGCAGGTAGCCATGCTCAGGACCTTACTGCAGCCACTGGAACATTTTTCTCCAGACAAACAGTCTACAGACAACTGAACAGGCATGGTTTATTCGTGTGGAGACCTGCAAGATGCATTCCACTGACCCCTGGTCACAGGAAGGCCCATAAAGCCTGGTGTCAAGAACACAGTACATGGTCATTGGAACAGTGGTCCCAGGTTATGTTCACGGATGAGTCCAGGTATAATCTGAACCGTGATTCTCGCCGGGTTTTCATCTGGCATGAACCAGGAACCAGATACCAACCCCTTAATGTCCTTGAAAGGGAGCTGTTGGAGGTCGTGGTTTGATGGTGTGGGGTGGGATTATGATTGGTGCACCTACACCCCTGCATGTCTTTGACAGAGGAACTGTAACAGGTCAGGTGTATCGGGACATCATTTTGCACCAGTATGTCCACCTTTTCATGGGTGCAGTGGGTCCCACCTTCCTCCTGATGGATGGTAACACATGGCCCCATTGAACTGTCATCGTGGAAGAGTACCTTGAAACGGAAGATATCAGGCGAATGGAATGGTCTGCCTGTTCTCCAGACCTAAACCCCATCGAGCACATCTGGGATGCTCTCAGTCAATGTATCGCTGCACATCTTAAAACCCCTAGGCCAATTCAGGAGCTCCAACAGGCACTGGTGCAAGAATGGGAAGCTATACCCCAGCAGCTGCTCGACCACCTGACCCAGAGTACGCCAACATGTTGTGCGGCCTGTGTACATATGCATGGTGATCATATCCCAATGGATGTCGGGGTACATGCACACAAAACAGTGGCGTTTTGTAGCACATGTAATTCGGGATGGTTTTCTCAACTTATCACCCATACCATGGACTTCCAGATCTGTGTCGTGTGTGTTATCTATGTTCCTAGGCCATCTGTGCCAGTTTTGTGTAGTACCATGTTGTGTGGCACCACATTCTGCAATTATCCTTAATTTATGAGCATGAGTGTAGTTGGGTAAATCAGTTCAGAGGTGGAAAGAGGGCAACAGCATATGGTGGTCAGTAGGACTGTGTGTAGTAGAGAACTGCAGTGTTAAAAACATCCAGGCTGATGACAGCTGTTTAATTTTATGTTTACTTTTCTATCATGTATTCCCCTCATGACAAAAGGAGATGACTGATCCTTGGCTCTGTCACATACTCCAGTTAACAACTTATTAGTCTTACAAAGGGTCTTTCCAAACTTAAACAGCACAAGAATGCATTCCTCATGAAATCTGCAACTTGATTAGCTGCTGCTACCACTACTATACGTTTCTAAGGTGTTGTATATGTAATGTCCTTTAAAGATGAACCACAGGTTTCCCAGTACAAAAAAAGTTGATCATTCTCCATCCTACTACCATCCTTATGTGCTTGTTCCACTTCATATCAGTTTCCACTGTTACGCCTAGACATTTTATTGACCAGACTGTGTTAATCTGTACAGTACCAAAGTTGTATTCTAACGTTATGGGACTGTTTTTACTACTCATCTGCATTCACTTGAATATTTCTACACCTGCCATTCATTACACCAAATAAAAAGTTTGTCCAAGTTATCTTGTATCCTCGTAGTCACTCAGTGATGACCCTTTCCCACACACAAGGCAAAGAGGCACAGAATGCTGCCCATCAGATCATTTCACACATAGACAATAAGAACAGTCTTATAAAACATCTCTGTGGCACTTTTGATTATACTCTTGTCTCTGAGAAACAGTCTCTGAGAAACAGTCTCTGAGAAACAGTCTCTGAGAAACAGTCTCTGAGAAACAGTCTCTGAGAAACAGTCTCTGAGAAACAGTCTCTGAGAAACAGTCTCTGAGAAACAGTCTCTGAGAAACAGTCTCTGAGAAACAGTCTCTGAGAAACAGTCTCTGAGAAACAGTCTCTGAGAAACAGTCTCTGAGAAACAGTCTCTGTTGAGGTAAAAGTACTGGTCTGTCTTACTTCAGAGGTCTTTGTGCCATTCACGTATCAGGGAACCTATTCCACATGCTCATTCTTCCATTAAAGTACACAGTGGGGCATTGTGTCAAATGCTTTCCAGAGATGTACGAATGTGGAATCTAACCTGCTCCCATCATCCATGGTTCGCAGTATGTAATGTCACAAAAGAACAAGGTGAGTATTGCACAAGATCCATGCTGATTTGTGGACAGAAATTTTTATGTCTCAAAGAAATTAATTATATTTGAACTGGGGATATATTCAGGAATTCTGGAGCAAATAATTATATGATATTGGTCTACAATTTTGCAGGTATTTTCTTTTACCATTCTTATATACAGAAGTCGGGTGAACTTTTGGCCTGCTGCCTGGGTCTTTGCAGTAGACAAGAGATCTGCAATAAATGCAAGGTAAGTAAGAGGCCAATGCTGTAGAGTACTCTCTGGACAAATGATTTGTGATTCCGTTTGGACATGGCAACTATTTTGTTTCCAACTCTTCTAGTTGCTACTTTCCTCCAGGGAGTCTATTGCTATGTCCCCAATACACGAGTCTGTGTGACAGTGAAACAACAATAAGTTTGTATGATCCTCTAGCACAAACTTGAAAACTCAATACAGAGAGGGGTTAGTGATCATCATCTGCTTTCCTCCAAAGCCACACCAGACTGGTCAATGACTGCCTGGATAGAAGTCTTTGACTCAGTGATTTTATGTAGAACCAGAAATGTAATGTTCTCAGTAAAATATGTTCCTCAAGTATGATGGTGGTAGTCGTATGCTTCATGCATCTATCTTTTTACATACATATGAACTTCCAATAACTTTTCCCTGTTGCCACTGTGCACACTTTTTTGAACTGAGTGTATAACAGTCTGCTTCTTCAGCATTTTCAAATTTTGTTATTAAACCACAGTGGGTCTTTTCTGCCTGTAATCCAGTTACTCACCACCTACTTATTCAGCATGTGATTTACAGTCCATTTCACATTTGCCCATACTCCTCTAAATGCATCATAATGGAAGTAAATGACATTCACTCATTGTTTAAATGGGATGCTAACAAGTACTTATCTTCTCTTTCTAGCAAATCTATTCTCCTAGCCTTCTTGAAGGATTCATTAAACTCATTTACCACTGTTGCTGTGATGGCATGTTCAGTAAGCCCTCTCTGCACTAATACCATCTATAAGGACACACCTGTTCATAGTTACTAGTTATAAGGTATCACAATTTTTTGTGGGCTGTTAAACTAGCAGCTTACTATAGCTTTCAGAAAACTGTTCAAAAGTACTTCACAATACTGCCTGTACATACCACCCGCAATGTATGCACAGTCATCTTAGTCTCTACTCAGTACGTTAGGGTCACCTGCTTTTTTTGCCCTACTTTGTGTACATTTTCCTTGAATGATTCTGTAACTGTCAAAACAGTATCACGTGGTGAATAAAAACATCCAATGATGGACTTCACATACATGGAACCATTAAGGGAACTGCTCATTAAACAGGAAATCATGGCTTGAGTCTTGGGACTTAATACCAATTTTCATATAACTTCATCAATGCAATCTCATGCAATTCTTATTTGTGCTTATTAAGTAAAGGAGCAATTCTACAAACTCACAAACTAAACTACTTCACCTGCTCAAAGACAATGTTTAAATCCATATGGGTAAAGTGTAACAAAATATTCTATTTTACCTGCTTCCTCATTTCCAACCTGGGGAATACTGTAACGCTAAGTCTTATCTTCACCATAAAGTAAAAACAGGACTGCTGAAGTGAATACACACACAATTGCCAACCATCTCATTTTTTCACAACTCAGCTATGATTAATTCCATGCAGTCATATAAATTCTAATATTACCTCTTTATTCACACCCTCCTCATGCTGGATGGGTAAACCTGAGCCTGTGGTACAAATAAACTGTAATAAGTGCATGTAAGCAGTCACAGTCCTGCCATATTGTATAAAATTTATCACATACATAAAGCCCAAACATAATACTTCTTAACCCTTCTAATACTGAGTATTTTTTGTTACACTGAGTACCATTGAGGTCTTTAGTGACCCCAATGGAATTTATTTTTTATTAAGGATAGTTTTAATAATGGTAGAATAAAATCCTTATTTTTTCCACAATCTAAAGCATGATGTCAGTGATATTACATTAAATTAAAATATGTATTTTTTAAATTATTTATTTCCGTAAAATTTACAAACTATTATTATGAAACTACAAACATTTTTGATTAAATTCCAAATTGACATTTATGACGCATTACACTAACAGCAAGAAATTGCAGAGTGGTTTTTACACACAGAACATTCACATTTTGAACATTTCTCGGTGAAATTCCTATCCTCAGACCTTTTACAAAACGGACACCTTCCTCTTTTTTTTGTCTGTACTGGGGAAGTAATTTTGTCTGGCTTTCTTCCGATGAGCTGCTTTTCTATTTCCATGAGAAATCCCCGTCTCTTGTAGTTGGTCCTTTCTGCCCAGTCCAGTTTAAGATGTAGCCATATGATAAATCCATTCAGTGCACTGATATCAACAATGTTGTAAAATAATACCATTGGCCACCTTCTGCTCATCCTCTTTGTAGTGTATGTTCTAACCAGCTTGTCCATGGTATCTACTCTTGATTTTGTTTTATTATAATCCAGAATCATTACTGGCTTGCATTCTTCACAATCTTCCACTTCCTTCCTTGAATGCATTGTACTGAGCAAGTTTACAACTTTTCCCTTTTTCGAACAATATGAAACAATTTAAGCATGCTCTTGGAATCCAAAAATAGATGAATATTTGACTCTACCTTTGGTCTGAGTGAAAGCTTATGGTAGTTCTTTATTTTTTCTAGTTGTTCCTAAGAATGTGAGGTTGATTTTCAGAAGTTCTCTTGCCAAACTAAGGCTAGTGAAAAAATTGTCAGTTGTTACATTTCTGCCACTGTTTTCTAAGCCTTTCACCATATCTAAAGCAACTCTCTCGCCTTGACCAACTTCACGAGATTCATTTTCTTGTCGAGCAGTGTAAACTTGGAGATTGAGAACGTAAGACATTGCACTATCACATACAGCCCATAATTTCAACCCATATTTTCCTGGTTTTGAAGAATATATTGCCGAAATGGACATCTACCACGAAATGGCACAAGTTGTTCATCAGTTGTTATGTTGCTGTGAGAAACATATGCTTCTTGAAATGTGTGTACCCACATTTCAAATATTTCTCTAATTGGAGCCAGCTTGTCAGGAGCAGTCGTGACGTCTCACATCTGTGTCATCAAATTGGATCCACCTGGAAATTTGCGTAAAGCAATTTCTAGCCATTGCTTCACTAAAAATGGGTCTACCATCCTCTTTGTTCCATAGATGGGTAACTGCTTCATTATGGGCCTTCTAAGCACCAGCTAAGATCAAGACACCAATAAAGCACTTCAGTTCAATGGCATCTACTGGTTTCCATTTACTACCGTAAACATGACTACCCTTGTTATTGGTCAACTTTAGAATTAAATCAACAATGTTTCTCCTAAGAAACAACTTAAAAGCTGATTTTATGGAGTCTACATTTTTCACTGCGAATTCTGTTGGACCTGGCTTTACTCACGTTGTGTTCCACCTCTCTTCTCTTCCACAAGCTCTTCTCAATTCGTGTTAGTGCCACAATTCTTCTTTGTTTTTAGACCTACACAAAATAAAAAAAAAATGAAAAATACAAAGGGTATATCTTGGCGCTTGACCCTAATGCACATTTACAAGAATACAATGTGTACTTACATGTAACAGTCAGAAATATGTTACTTCCTGGTCAGGCTGGACATCTGCACTGCCCAAATCTTCTTCTGAACTTCCATCTGATTGAGGAATTTTCTCTTCTAAGACGACAATTTCTCCATCGCTGCATGAGACATTGGAAACTATATCGCTGATATCACTATTTGATTCTCCAGATAGAGGATTATCCTGCAGTAATATTTCAAGCACTTTGTCTTCGGAAAGGTGACGAGACATTTCCACTAAATGCAACACACACAATAGTAGTCTCCACTTGTATGGAACAAATAACTGTCAGCTTGTAAAGTATTGACAACAATCACACGTCACAACAATATTTACAAGAATAAAACACAGGAAATACAGCAACAGTTACAGATTCAATGCAGCATTTTTGGGTAATAATACAGAAAGAGAGAAATGGGTCGCATTTAACCCCAATGGTATTCAGTGGTTCTCTCTTGATTTTCTGCAAAACTAAATATTTTCAAAAAGTTATCTTAATATATTACGAACCCAACACATAATTCAGGAAATGTCCAAATTTTTCATAATTTTTAGGAATAGGAAGCAAGGTATATTTTACAGAAAATTATGGCCTGGGGTCATTATAGACCCCCCAGGTACTAGGAGGGTTAATAATTAAACAGTAGTTCTGTGTTAAGTGTTCTCTTTTGAGTTCGAAATTCTGGGTGACGAGTTCACTATGGTATATTTCAATGGGAGGCAGCAAAAAATTGTAAGACTGATTAATGACAAAGCCTCTGAAAATTCATTGTGACCTTACAGGGTGTTTCAAAAATGACCGGTATATTTGAAACGGCAATAAAAACTAAACGAGCAGCGATAGAAATACTCCGTTTGTTGCAATATGCTTGGGGCAACAGTACATATTCAGGCAGACAAACTTTCGAAATTACATTAGTTACAATTTTCAACAACAGATGGCGCTGCGGTCTGGGAAACTCTATAGTACGATATTTTCCACATATCCACCATGCGTAGCAATAATATGGCGTAGTCTCTGAATGAAATTACCCGAAACCTTTGACAACGTGTCTGGCGGAATGGCTTCACATGCAAGATGTACTGCTTCAGCTGTTCAATTGTTTCTGGATTCTGGCGGTACACCTGGTCTTTCAAGTGTCCCCACAGAAAGAAGTCACAGGGGGTTCATGTCTGGCGAATAGGGAGGCCAATCCACGCCGCCTCCTGTATGTTTCGGATAGCCCAAAGCAATCACACGATCATCGAAATATTCATTCAGGAAATTAAAGACGTCGGTCGTGCGATGTGGCCGGGCACCATCTTGCATAAACCACGAGGTGTTTGCAGTGTCGTCTAAGGCAGTTTGTACCGCCACAAATTCACGAAGAATGTCCAGATAGCGTGATGCCGTAATCGTTTCGGATCTGAAAAATGGGCCAATGATTCCTTTGGAAGAAATGGCTACCCAGACCAGTACTTTTTGAGGATGCAGGGACTGCAACATGGGGCTTTTCGGTTCCCCATATGCGCCAGTTCTGTTTATTGACGAAGCCATCCAGGTAAAAATAAGCTTCGTCAGTAAACCAAATGCTGCCCACATGCATATCGCCGTCATCAATCCTGTGCACTATATCGTTAGCGAATGTCTCTCGTGCAGCAATGGTAGCGGCGCTGAGGGGTTGCCGCGTTTGAATTTTGTATGGATAGAGGTGTAAACTCTGGCGCATGAGACGATACGTGGACGTTGGCGTCATTTGGACCGCAGCTGCAACATGGCGAACGGAAACCCGAGGCCGCTGTTGGATCACCTGCTGCACTAGCTGCGCGTTGCCCTCTGTGGTTGCCGTACGCGGTCGCCCTACCTTTCCAGCACGTTCATCCGTCATGTTCCCAGTCCGTTGAAATTTTTCAAACAGATCGTTTATTGTATCGCTTTTCGGTCCTTTGGTTACATTAAACCTCCGTTGAAAACTTCGTCTTGTTGCAACAACACTGTGTTCTAGGCGGTGGAATTCCAACACCAGAAAAATCCTCTGTTCTAAGGAATAAACCATGTTGTCTACAGCACACTTGCACGTTGTGAACAGCATACGCTTACAGCAGAAAGACGACGTACAGAATGGCGCACCCACAGACTGCGTTGTCTTCTATATCTTTCACATCACTTGCAGCGCCATCTGTTGTTGAAAATTGTAACTACTGTAATTTCGAAAGTTTGTCCGCCTGAAAATGTACTGTTGTCTGAAGCATATTGCAACAAACGGTGTATTTCTATCGCTGCTCGTTTAGTTTTTATTGCCATTTCAAATATACCGGTCATTTTTGAAACACCCTGTAAAATTCAGCCTTCTCCCTATGCTTTTTTTTTTCAATCACATTTTCTAGGTTCGTTATCTTCATATGCATATAAAGGTAGTGTAATCAAATAAAATAACACATCTACTACCTGAAACAATGAAATCAATGTTATTTACAAAATCAATATTGTTTGTATCAAATGACAATACAGTTTACACCAATTGTGTGGCGGAGCAGAAACTGGACTGTCAGCAGCCACATCACTCATACTACTTTTACAATCAGAATCATAAAATGTCTACAACAGTTACATCAAAACCTTTTCTTTCACTGAATGCTTATTTACAATAAAATTATTTAAAAAAACACACACCCTATCCCAGCACACTACTTGTTACTGTTCTAACTTCATGAATTCTGTTTGGTGGGTCAAGCACATTTGTAACAGAAAAAAAAAGAAAAAGAGCGAAAGCTACAGGCTAAACAAGTCTTATTTTATGGATCTGAACTATGGGTTTTACTTGTTGATCCCAAAAGGAGACAAAGTTCTGGAAACATTATTTATGGAGCAGTACCAGCATATTAAGACTGAAAAACCCGTAATGTTGAAGTGCTGGAACGAGAACAAATGAAACAGTGGTAGCATAGAAAGAAAATCATTAACCTGATATGGGCATCTGTCGAGAATGTTCGATAATTAGCAGCCAAAGAACAGTTTTTGGTTAGAAATCACCTTACTGATAGAAACACAATAGATCACTTAACTTCAGGAAAGAATATCAACAAAATAATGAAGCAACATGGTGTAAGCAAAGAGGATGCCTTGGAGAGATGCTGGCAGCAGATAGTAAAAACACAGCAACATCATGTTGTGAACTGATCTTTGTATTAATTAACTGCCTACAACAACACTAATATACTAGTACCAATAATGATAACAATGATTTTATTATTATTACTATCTGAGCCATGGCAGGCTCCCTCTTTGAATTCCTGACCCATACCTGGTGTATGTCACTTCTTTTGCTTGGAGCTTGTGGTGCCATGGAGCATGGTAGAGCCACACAAGGTACGTAGACAGTATTTGACAGTCAGCCAAGCTTGACACAATCTACATCTACATCTACATCCATACTCCGCAAGCCACCTGACGGTGTGTGGCGGAGGGTACCGTGAGTACCTTTATTGGTTCTCCCTTCTATTCCAGTCTCGTATTGTTCGTGGAAAGAAGGATTGTCGGTATGCTTCTGTGTGGGCTCTAATTTCTCTGATTTTATCCTCATGGTCTTTTCGCGAGATATACGTAGGAGGGAGTAATGTACTGCCTGACTCTTCGGTGAAGGTATGTTCTCGAAACTTCACCAAGAGCCCGTACCGAGCTACTGAGGGTCTCTCCTGCAGAGTCTTCCACTGGAGTTTACGTATCATCTCCGTAACGCTTTCGCGATTACTAAATGATCCTGTAACAAAGCGCGCTGCTCTCCGTTGGATCTTCTCTATCTCTTCTATCAACCCTATCTGGTACGGATCCCACACTGCTGAGCAGTATTCAAGCAGTGGGTGAACAAGCGTACTGTAACCTACTTCCTTTGTTTTCGGATTGCATTTCCTTAGGACTCTTCCAATGAATCTCAGTCTGGCATCTGCTTTACCGACGATCAACATTATATGATCATTCCATTTTAAATCACTCCTAATGCGTACTCCCAGATAATTTATGGTATTAACTGCTTCCAGTTGCTGACCTGCTATTTTGTAGCTAAATGATAAAGGATCTATATTTCTGTGTATTCGCAGCACATTACACTTGTCTACATTGAGATTCAATTGCCATTCCCTGCACCATGCGTCAATTCGCTGCAGATCCTCCTGCATTTCAGTACAATTTTCCATTGTTACAACCTCTCGATACACCACAGCATCATCTGCAAAAAGCCTCAGTGAAGTTCCCATGTCATCCACCAGGTCATTTATGTATATTGTGAACAGCAACCATCCTATGACACTCCCCTGTGGCGCACCTGAAATCACTCTTCCTTCGGAAGACTTCTCTCCATTGAGAATGACATGCTGCATCCCGTTATCTAGGAACTCCTCAATCCAATCACACAATTGGTCTGATAGTCCATATGCTCTTACTTTGTTCATTAAACGATTGTGGGGAACTGTATCGAATGCCTTGCGGAAGTCAAGAAACACGGCATCTACCTGTGAACCCATGTCTATGGCCCTCTGAGTCTCGTGGACGAATAGCACGAGCTGGGTTTCACATGACCGTCTTTTTCTAAACCCATGCTGATTCCTACAGAGTAGATTTCTAGTCTCCAGAAAAGTCATTATACTCTAACACAATACGTGTTCCAAAATTCTACAACTGATCGACATTAGAGATATAGGTCTATAGTTCTGCACATCTGCTCAACGTCCCTTCTTGAAAACGGGGATGACGTGTGCCCTTTTCCAATCCTTTGGAACGCTACGCTCTTCTAGAGACCTACGGTACACCGCTGCAAGAAGGGGGGCAAGTTCATTCGCGTACTCTGTGTAAAATTGAACTGGTATCCCATCAGGTCCAGAGGCCTTTCTTCTTTTGAGCGATTTTAATTGTTTCTCTATCCCTCTGTCGTCTATTTCGATATCTACCATTTTGTCATCTGTGCGACAATCCAGAGAAGGAACTACAGTGCAATCTTCCACTGTGAAACAACTTTGGAAAAAGACATTTAGTATTTCGGCCTTTAGTCTGTCATCCTCTGTTTCAGTACCATTTTGGTCACAGAGTGTCTGGACATTTTGTTTTGATCCACCTACCGCTTTGACATAAGACCAAAATTTCTTAGGATTTTCTGCCAAGTCAGTACATACAACTTTACTTTCGAGTTCATTGAACGCCTCTCGCATAGCCCTCCTCACACTACATTTCGCTTCGCATAATTTTTGTTTGTCTGCAAGGCTTTGGCTATGTTTATGTTTGCTGTGAAGTTCCCTTTGCTTCCGCAGCAGTTTTCTAACTCGGTTGTTGTACCACGGTGGCTCTTTTCCATCTCTTACGATCTTGCTTGGCACATACTCATCTAACACATAATGTACGACGGTTTTGAACTTTGTCCACTGATCCTCAACACTATCTGTACTTGAGACAAAACTTTTGTGTTGAGCCAACAGGTACTCTGAAATCTGCTTTTTGTCACTTTTTCTAAACAGAAAAATCTTCCTACCCTTTTTAATATTCCTATTTAGGGCTGAAATCATCAATGCCGTAACCGCTTTATGATCGCTACAATGGAGTGACTGGTAGCCATTTAAAAGTTCTGCAGAGTTAATAATTGCAAGCACAGGTGTTAACAAAAGACGGAACATTGGTGTGGTCTTTGCTATCTGCATTTGCCGCTTGTTCTCAGTGGAAGCCACATTACACAAGGAGATTTCTCATCTGAAAAACTGACTGATTTGGGTTGTGCTGCACAACTTAATAGCTTGTGGTGTTGCCTTGGAAGGGGTTAGAGTAATGTCTAGCAACCAGAGAAGCTTGTTGGTTGGTTGGTTGGTTGGTTGGTTGGTTTGAAGGAGGGGGAAAGGGACCGAACTGCAAGGTCATCAGTCCCTAGTTCCCAGGAAAATAATTACACACAGGAAAGAAGAAAAGAAAGGAGACGTACTGCACAACACCAGGAGATGAAGATTTGTCAGCTAAAATTAATGGCAAACAGTCTGGTAACTGAAGAGTCTGTCGCAGGGCAGCCAAAGGAGGACAGCTGACCAACATGTGGGCCCCTGTTAGCCAGGTGCCACACCGACACTGAGGAGGGTCATCACGGCACAGGAGGTAGCCATGTACCATTCAAGTGTGGCCAATGCGGAGACGACAGAACCACAGAGTCCCTGTGAGAAGCCCGCGTGGAGGTCTTCCACACATTCGTCTTCTCCTTAATGGCACGTAGTTTGTTGTGCATACTTATGTCATGCCACTACATCTCCCAAAGCCGCAAAACCTTGCGACATAGTACTGAATGCAGGTCAGTTGCAGAAAAGCGGATCTCCATAAGCGGTTTCTAAGTAACCTGTATGGCCAGCCTGTCAGCAAGTTTGTTGCCTGGGATTCTGACGTGACCTGGTGTCCAGACAAATACCACTTAACGACTGGACCGTTCCAGGGCATAGATGGACTCTAGGATGGTTGCTAGCAAAGGATGACAAGGATAACACTGGTTGATAGCTTGTAGGCTGCTGGAGGAGTCAGGACACAGAAGAAATGACTCCCCAGATATAGCCACCAGCTTGGCAGTGAAAACACTGCAGCCATCAAGCACAAAATGCTGTTCAGTATGTCCTCCATGGGCATATGCGAAACAGACGTGATCATCAGCCATCAAGCCATTGGCTCGAGGGACACAAGATTATCAGTGCTAGAGCATCCCTGGTGGAAGCCACCCCCTGACATGGAGCCAGTAGGCTGCCTGACTCCAGGACCCAACTGCCGACCCACCAAATGTTTCAGCAGCTTACAAAAGGGGTTGATGAGGCTAATGGGCTGATAGCTATCAACATGGGTTTTTACTGGGTTTGAGCACCAGAATGATGGTGCTGTCCCGCCAATGCGATGGAAAGATGCCATCGCACCAGATCCAATTGAAGTTGATGAGGAGATGTCACTTTTAGTCAGATGAGGGATGTTTAATCATCTGACTGTGGATCCGATCTGGCCCAGGAGCAGTGTCGGGGGAATGTGAGAGGGCACTAAGGAGTTCCCACTCTGTAAATGGGACGTTATCGGATTCACTGCAGCATGTAGTGAACGAGACAATTTTCCCTTTCAGCTGCTGTTTGAGAGTGCAAAGGGCTGGGAGGTACATCTCAGACACAGGGGCTCAAGCATAGTTCTCAGCAAAGTGCTCGGCAATCACGACTGTGTCGGTAGATAGCACGCCATTGATATTAACACTGGGAACACCTGTTGGGTTCTGGTACCTGAAAACACGTTTGATTCTTGCCCAGACTTGGGAAGGTGGAGTATGGCACCCAATGGTTGAGACATATCTCTCCCAACACTCCTGCTTCTGTCATTTGATAGGTTGGCGAATTTGGGCACGGAGCCATTTAAAGGATACGAGGTGCTCCAGGGAAGGGTGCTGCTTATGCTGCTGTAGATCTTGCTAATGCTCCTCAATTGCTTCAGTGACTTCCGGCGACCACCAAGGGACTGCCTTTCGCTGGCGACACCCGAAAGAGAGAGGGATCGTGTTTCCTGCCACAGAAAGGATTGTTGTAGTCACCTGCTCAACCATCACATCAGTGTTCCCTTGTGGGGGAGATTCAACGGTGACAGCGGAGGTGAAAGTTTCCCAGTCTGCCTTGCCCATCTGGGCAGGCGTCCGTGAGCCTAACACACAGTTTGTCATGTGCTCTCCATTGGATAGATGGAAGAAGCCCTGGGCTGCAAATTGATAAATGGTTGGTTGGTTTAAAAGAGGGCGAAAGGGACCAAACCACAAGCTCATCGGTCCCTTGTTCCTAATAAAACAATGCCAGAAGTGTGAGAATAAAACGGACGAAATATGTAACACAAAACGGAAAGAAAAGAAAATCCACAAGAACGAAAGGAAGACAACGAACACTAAAATGAACAAAAGAGGACAAGAAAACAAAGACACTAGAAACAGAAGAGAGTAAAGCATGAAAGTAGATTAAAATGGCTAGCCAACCACAAGAATAGAAAGTGAAAGCCAGCCACTCTGCAACACATTAAAACCTTCGTCCTAAGAGCATTAGGGTGGAGGACACGGAGGGACAAAGGACATGCACTAAAATCTACATAGAAGTATAAAACCCACTCCCACGGATAAAACGTAAGACTAAAGCTGCTGTGGAGGCATTGTTGCCTGAAGGCAGGGTGCTGGGAAAGTTAAAAGTTTGCCACAGAGCGGCTGAAAGTGGGCAGTCCAGTAAGAGGTGGATGACTGTCATTTGGGAGCCACAGCAACACTGACGTGTATCCTTGCAACGGAGTAGATAACCTTGCATTAGCCACATATGGCCAATGCAGAGCTGGCAGAGGACAACTGATTCCCTGCAGGAGGCCTGCATGGAAAACTTCCACACATTCATAGTCTCCTTAATGACACACAGTTTGTTGTGCGTGCTGTTATGCCATTCTATCTCCCAAAATCGGAAAACCCTGCGGTGTAAGATAGAACGCAGGTCAGCTTCGGATATGCCTATCTCCAGAAGCTGTATCTGCATCGCCTGTTTGGACAGCCTGTTCACAAGTTCATTTCCGGGGATTCTGACGTGACCTGGGGTCCACAAAAACAACACGGAAGGGCAAGACTGTTCCAGGGCATAGATGGACTCCTGAATGGATGCTGCCAGAGGTTGGCGAGGGTAGCACTGCCCGGCAGCTTGTAGGCTGCTCAATGAGTCAGTACACAGGAGATATGACTCACCAAGGCATGAGCGGATGTACTCAAGAGCATGAGATATGGCCACTAGCTCTGCAGTGAAAACCCTGCAGTCAAGTTGCAAGGAGTGCTGCTCAATATGTCCTCCATGAACATATTCGAAGCCTACATGACCATCAGCCATTGAGCCATCTGTGTAAACCACTTCAGAATCGAGAGGAAGTGACAGCGCAGAGTGGAGGGGTTAACAGAGTCCTTAGGGAAATGCAAAAGGTCCAGATGAAGCTGCGGCCGAGACGTACACCATGGAGGCGTATGTGAAAGGACCACAAGTAGAGGTGGTAAAGGGAAGGACTCCAGTTCGGAGAGAAGTGACCGCACATGAACCGCAATCGTTAGCCCCGATCTGGGCTGCTGATGCGCGGGAGAGACTGCCGGGGACAGGGAAAGGTGACAGTAATTCAGATCCTCAGGAAACTATGAATGTGTGCTGCATAACTGGCGAGCAGTTGCGCACGTCTGATCTGCAGTGGAGGGACACCAGCTTCCACCAGTATGCTGGTCACCGGACTCGTCCTAAAAGCTCCTGTTGTTATTTGAACCCCACAGTGGTGCACAGGGTCAAATAAATGCAAAGCTGAAGGCCCTGGCAAACCATAAACCACACTCTCATAGTCAATTGAGGATTGCGATCTGCTCCCCAATTGGTGTTGCTCAGGCAATGGAGGGCATTGAGGTGCTGCCAGCACTTCTGCTTAAGCTGAGGCAGATGAGAGAGCCAAGTCAATCGAGCATCGAAAACCAGTCCTAGGAATTGACATGTTTCCACTACAGTGAGTGGATCATCATTAAAGGTAAAGTGTGGGTTCCGGATGAACAGTATGACACTGACAGAAGGGCTTAACACACGACTTTGCGCCCGAAAATTGGAAGCTGTGGGCTAGAGCCCATGACTGCACCTTGTTGATGGCTCCCTGGAGGCGCCGCTCAGCAACAACACTACCGGAGCAGCAGTACGAAATGCAGAATTCGTTTGCATACAGAGAAGGTGAGACCAAGGGGCCCAACAGCTGCTGCTAGACTTAAAGACCACTAAAAATATAGATACACTCAATACAAAGCCCTGCGGGGCTCCCTTCTCCTGGATATGGATGGAACTATGGGAATCACCAACTTGGACACGGAAAGTATGGAGCGACAGAAGGTTTTGGATAGATATCAGGAGTGGTGTCCGGAGACCCCACTCATACAATGTGGCAAGGATATGGTGTCGCCAAGTCGTGTCATGCTTTACATAAGTCAAAAAAGACAGCAATCAAGTGTTGCCAAAAAAAGACAGCAATCAAGTGTTGCCCAAAAAAGACAGCAATCAAGTGTTGCCCAAAAAAGACAGCAATCAAGTGTTGCCCAAAAAAGACAGCAATCAAGTGTTGCCCAAAAAAGACAGCAATCAAGTGTTGCCAAAAAAAGACAGCAATCAAGTGTTGCCAAAAAAAGACAGCAATCAAGTGTTGCCAAAAAAAGACAGCAATCAAGTGTTGCCAAAAAAAGACAGCAATCAAGTGTTGCCAAAAAAAGACAGCAATCAAGTGTTGCCAAAAAAAGACAGCAATCAAGTGTTGCCAAAAAAAGACAGCAATCAAGTGTTGCCAAAAAAAGACAGCAATCAAGTGTTGCCAAAAAAAGACAGCAATCAAGTGTTGCCAAAAAAAGACAGCAATCAAGTGTTGCCAAAAAAAGACAGCAATCAAGTGTTGCCAAAAAAAGACAGCAATCAAGTGTTGCCAAAAAAAGACAGCAATCAAGTGTTGCCAAAAAAAGACAGCAATCAAGTGTTGCCAAAAAAAGACAGCAATCAAGTGTTGCCAAAAAAAGACAGCAATCAAGTGTTGCCAAAAAAAGACAGCAATCAAGTGTTGCCAAAAAAAGACAGCAATCAAGTGTTGCCCAAAAAAGACAGCAATCAAGTGTTGCCCAAAAAAGACAGCAATCAAGTGTTGCCCAAAAAAGACAGCAATCAAGTGTTGCCCAAAAAAGACAGCAATCAAGTGTTGCCCAAAAAAGACAGCAATCAAGTGTTGCCCAAAAAAGACAGCAATCAAGTGTTGCCAAAAAAGACAGCAATCAAGTGTTGCCAAAAAAGACAGCAATCAAGTGTTGCCAAAAAAGACAGCAATCAAGTGTTGCCAAAAAAGACAGCAATCAAGTGTTGCCAAAAAAGACAGCAATCAAGTGTTGCCAAAAAAGACAGCAATCAAGTGTTGCCAAAAAAGACAGCAATCAAGTGTTGCCAAAAAAGACAGCAATCAAGTGTTGCCAAAAAGACAGCAATCAAGTGTTGCCAAAAAGACAGCAATCAAGTGTTGCCAAAAAGACAGCAATCAAGTGTTGCCAAAAAGACAGCAATCAAGTGTTGCCAAAAAGACAGCAATCAAGTGTTGCCAAAAAGACAGCAATCAAGTGTTGCCAAAAAGACAGCAATCAAGTGTTGCCAAAAAGACAGCAATCAAGTGTTGCCAAAAAGACAGCAATCAAGTGTTGCCAAAAAGACAGCAATCAAGTGTTGCAGTCTGGAAAAGGCTGTTTGGATGGCAGACTCGATGGACACAAGATTATCAGTGGTAGAGTGAACCTGGCAGAAGCCGTCTTAACATGGAGCCAACAAGCCACGTGACTCCAGGACCCAACCCAACCTCTGCCATACCATACGTTCCAGCAGCTTATAAAGAACGTTGGTGAAGCTGATGGGCCGATAGCTATCCATATCAAGCGGGTTTTTACTGGGTTTGAGGACTGGAATGATGGTGCTCTCCCGCTATTGTGATTGAAAGACACTATCGCACCAGAGCCTGATGCTGGGGCAATGACAGGGAGATGGGCAATTGGTCACTACCACACAGTTCGTCATGTGCTCTCCAGTGGATAGATGGGAGAAGTCCTGGGCTCCAAATTGATAAATCAATGGCCGAGTAACTACCATGAGGCACACTGATATGTGTGGTGGCCCCAGTATTTAAGAGGCAGAGGTCGAATTGGGACAGTAAAGTTTCGACATCTATGCCTCAGCCAGTAAGCATGGTACCACCCCACAAGGAGTTATGGGCATTAAAATCTCCCAGACGTAGGAAAGGTTTAGGGAGCTGGTCAATCAGTGCGTTAATACATTCAGGGGTACTGCACAGTCTGGAGGAAGATATACATTGCAGACAGTTATTTCCTGTGGCGCCCTTATTCTGACAGCCACAGCTTCTAGAGGGGTTTGAAGGGGCACATGTTCACTACAGACCGAGTTACATACATAAATGCAAACTCCACCTGACACTCGATTATAGTCACTACAGTTCCTGTAATGTCCCTTACAGCCACGAAGGGCAGGGATCCACATTGCCGGGAACCAGGTTTTCTGGAGGACAATGCAGAAACAAGGTGTTAAGCTTAACAGACTGTAGCTGCACTAGGTGGTGGTCGAAATTGCTGCAATTCCACTGGAGGATGACATCGTGAGGCTGGGGAGGCATGGAACATTCATTCAATGAGGCAGTTTACACCTGAGGGTCACCTGCTGTCACCAACTCATTGCCTAAGCAGTCTATGTCCATTGTGTCTGAAGGTCTGGTGAGATCTGGGTGCTCAGCAGACGCCACAATCCCCACCTGATCTAAAGATGCACAGCTTGTACGTAGTGGTGGTGTGGGTGCCACCACAGTTCCCTTGGTCTTGGAATCTTCTTTTCGGATTCTTCTCGCTGCTCTTTGGGTTTCCCTGGCTGGGAGGATTTCGCTGATTCAGTCTCCAAGACTGAGGATGAGCGTGAAGCACTATGGCCAGCTGCTTTTGGTCTCTTCAGCCACTGGCGGGTGTCATCTTTCTGACTAGCAGAAACCTGAGAAGGGAGTGAGCCAAGGGACCCCTTCCTAGCAAGAGGAGCCAAAGAAGACTTATGCTTCTCCAGTGCAGAAGTGGGGATTGATACCCTGATGGTTGGGGGGTATTGCTCCTGAAGTAGGTGGTGAAGAAGCAACAGGGAGAGTAGTGCACCCCACCATCAAGGAGGCAGGTGTAGTCTTCAGACTGACAGGTGACTAGAGTTGGCAGAGCTGATGAGGCTAGAACGGTTGTAGCGGCAGCGTAAGATGTCGTCTGAACAGGATGTAGGCATTCAAATTTCCTCTTGGCCTCAGTGTAAGTCAGTCAGCCCAGGGTCTTTTACTCCATGATTTTCCTTTCTTCCTGGTGAATCCTGCAGTCAGGTGAGCAAGGTGAATGGTGTTCTCTGCAGTTGACACAGATGGAAGGCGGGGCACATGGAGTATTGGGATGTGACAGGTGTCTGCAATCCCAACATGTGAGGCTGGAAGTACAGCGGGAAGCCAAACTTCCAAACACTTAAAGCACTGCATGGGGGGATGGATATAGGGCTTTATATCACAGCAGTATACCATCACTTTGACCTTCTCGGGTAATGTATCACCCTCAAAGGCCAAGATTAAGGCACCAATGGCTACCTGATTATCCCTCGGAACCCGGTGGATACGTCGAATGAAATGTACACCTCGCCACTCTAAATTGGAATGCAGCTCATTGTCAGACTGCAAAAGAAGGTCTCTGAAATATGATACCCTGGACCATATTTAAGCTCTTATGAGGCGTGATGGTTACAGAAACATCCCCAGCTTGTCATACACCAGTAACACCCGTGACCAGGCAGAGGATGCTGTTTTGATCAAGACTGACCCAGATCTCATTCTGGACAAGCCCTCCACATCCCCAAACTTGTCTTCTAAATGCTCAACAAGAAACTGAGGCTTTATCATCATGTAAGATTCCCCATCAACTCTTGAGCACACAAGGTACCAGGGTGAATAAGAGTCACTGCCATCCTTAGCCTGACGTTCCTCCCATGGTGTGGCCATGGAGGGGAATGATTTGGGGTTATACTTCCTTGTGATGAATTGAGCCCATGAATGCTTAGAGACTGCTGGTGTTTGGCCACCAACAAGAGATGATGTACTACGCTTCATTGCATGTCGTCTGCCCTGATGCCACCCACTCCTGCCAGGGGCCCTCCCCACAGGTGCCACCCAGCCGCAGCAAAGGCCACCTGGCAGGATGGCCATTGCCAGGAGTCCCGATGCCCCAGGGCGATGAGCATTTACTCCTCGGCATACATGGGGAGTTAGCAGCGCAGGCATCAGCAGAGCAATCCCGGTGTGGTCAGGGGACTACAACCAACAAGGTACATCATGGCCCCACCACAATGGACTGGCTACTGTGCTTGGTATCAGGTTCAACCTAGCAAACAAGTCCATTATCATCATCAGTGTAGAGAACGATTCTGCACAGTTGATGAAAAAATATGCACCCACGAGGGTGACATCACCCAACAGTTGGAGAATGAGCAGAAGAGCAGATCCACGTCGACGAAGGATGCGATAGGTCTCAGCACATGATGCAACATGTAAGATGCCCTTCCCCAATTGGCTCACTCTTAAAAAAAGTTTTTTTTAAATAGTGGGCAAACCTTACAGGGGATGATTACATAAATGCCAAAATGTGTGAGGCTCCTTTTAGTCGCCTCTTACGACAGGCAGGAATACCCTAGGCCTATTCTAACCCCCAGACCCGCAAGGGGTGTTATTCAATTCCCCTCATTCAGCAGTGGATTCGATGATTTGGTAATCCTGAACACTATTTTAAGGGTGACCATGCTTAGCCTTAGACCAAGTTTTTGATGAGAATCATCTGAAGAGTCCACTGATCTACACAACTACTGTGGTCATGTGGCTGTATTAAGTGTGAATGACAGGGGAATTTAGGTGCTCCCTTAGTATGGTCCAATTTTGTACAGTTTGGCACACTTTGTCTTGGACCTTCACTCAGTGTGTGTGCTCATCATACTGTGGGTGTTTAAATTGACTCAGTACATCAACTTCATGGAATGCATCACTGCCAGCTACCCTTGGACAGGTTTCACTGAAGTTACGTAAATTATTGTTTGAAATTTCTACTAGCATTTTGTAAATTTTGGTGTTTGTGGGTTTGTTGGGTCAAGTCCCCTTCTTGTACATTGTGTCGAGCCCTATTAGGATGGTCACATGCTGATTGGCACGATGTCAATCACGTCATATTCAGATGTCCAGCCTTGTGAAAGTTTGAGGTTCACAGGCTGCAAAAAGCAAAAGTGTGTAAAACTATCCAGTGTTACTGAGCTCTGAAGGATTTTTTGTGTGTTCGTTCACTAGCCATTTGTGAGATGGAGAGTGAAAGAAATTTATTCCGTCTCACGGCTAGTTACTGCTTACTAGATTTAATTGTTCAACTGTTTGATATTTTAAAGTTGTCATGGGGTGACCTTTCCCCACCTTTTACTTACCTATTTCTACAAGTTGGTTCAGAGTACTAATTACTGGTTCTCCTTTTTAAATGGTGTTCTGGACTGCTATGCTTACTGTATCACTTACACATTTTCTGTGGTATACCTTAATAGAATTTTCACTGTGCCTGAAGCCATTTATATCAATCTGTGACACTCATTCTCTTATTAATTACTTAACTGCTTATTGGGGCAAGATTTAAGGACAATTGTTCTGTCTGCCTGAAGGCAGCTCTAGAAATCAGTGCACTTGTTTATTTTTTTCAAATTATCTAGGTATTTTAAGAATTTCCTTTTTCTAGTGGTCCTGAGGCAGCTATAAACTGCCCTGTCTTCCAGTATAACTATTCAGTTTTAACCTTTGAGATGAATTATGCTTCACTGTTGTCTTAAAGAGCCATCTGTTTCCAAATAATTATTTGTTCATTTGTTGAAGCATTTTCTGAATTGCAGTTTGTGAAGGCGGAAATTTTGAATCAAAACTCTAAGAACTGAAGCCAGCCACAGCTTTTGTCTTTCACTATTGCCTTATTTGTCAACTTGAAAAGTTCAGAGTATTGTTTGTAACCCTGCTAATGTATCTTATTTTAGTTATTTTTCTTAAATAAATTTGTTTTAATGAACAATGGTGACTCATGTGAACCCCAGTCTCTCCAGTCCTCCATCCACTTAATTTCCCTTTTCCTCCTGGATGTTTGGTTGTTAACAGGGGATGGTTATTTTACTGGAAGGAAAGGGGGGAGGGGGCAAGGTATCCTCATACTGTCATTCACCATGAGGTGTGTGTTTGTAGGTATCCACTGCTAAACATGGGGTCCAATAACTGTCCCAGTTTGTCCTTATTGAAGAAGCAATAGTTGATCTACGAATTAAAAGTGTGTCAGCTGCCATGTAAGGGCAGTGTTGCCCAACTTGTGGCTCATCTGCACGCCGGTGTAGAATACCCCTTGGTGATTAGTACAAACTGCTTCAGGGAGGTAGGTGTTGCTCATGCTGACTGAGCTCTGGCCATGACAACCTTGTGTCAGGAGGTAGAGTGTTTAGAAAGTAGTCAGCCACACCATAAGCAAATATACGTAATTCAGACAGAATTGATCCATTGGGATAATCACTTGTGGGGTATTTCACAATGTAATCTATTCTGAGCAGGTTAGATTAGCTCTGCAATTACAGCAGCAGGTGATGACTTGCAAAGTGGTGTCAGCCACTTTTATTTAGAGAAATTAGGTGCAATAGGTAGTGAACAAGATTCTCCCAACAACAGATAAATGCTGGAAGTAGTAGCAATGCTAAAAACACCTTCAAGGGCCAGAGGGGAATTAATTTGGAAAATTACCTTACCAAATAATGTTACTGCTTCAAACTATAATAGAAATTTAAAATTAGAATTTAAGACAGGTGAAATCCATTCTGAGGATCATGGCCTAATTTATGTTTCATGCTGATGCTTTTGCTGTCTCCAATAATGTTGTTCATTCGTTGCACCCCCTGTGTTAAGCTGTGTTTTCAGTCTAATTTTACACAAAAGTGCAGGATTGAGGGAATCATGGAAATCAATTATTGGGTCGAAATTATCTCATGTTAACAGGCTGTTCAAGCATAAACATTTTGATAAGTGCAGTTTCCTAATGAACCTTTTCCTATGTGCATAGATGAATATGTATGGCTATTCCAGCCTTGGAATGGCAAGTCACAGAGATACAAATACTCAATAATATATTAGAGAACATGCAGCCACAGGACCGTTCATGGATTACCTTCGATAATAAATGCACATCTTTTACTGGATTAGAGGCTTTGGTGTCCGCTACTGATGCCCGAGTTTCACGCACCAGTACTTATGGGGGTTTCAGCATCATTACCAAGATGAGGATCGAGATTCCAGGCAATTTAAAAGGGGACCACCCAGAAGGAACAAGCATAGGATGTGTTTCCAGTGTAACAAAGAGGGGCATCTTGTATGGCAATTTCCAGTTCCATGGAAGGAGAGTCAAACAGCTGATGTCACAAGGAATGGAAGAGGCATGGTAGTGTTTTCTATTACCGGAGTGCTGTGTCTGTCAAGTCCGAGGTACGGAAACCACTGCCTTATCTTTGGGAACAATTTAACTAGGAACCAGTGTGCACCCTCCTTAACTATGGTAGTTCAGTTTGTCGTCTAGATTATCTGTGGTATTTGGAGTTCTGCCATACCTGTGAATTACCTTGTTTGCATCCATCCTCCAAATGTCGAGCTCTCACTGGGCAGATGTTGCCTCTGGTTGTCAAAACTGAGTATTGGAAAATTTTGTTGGCCTCTGAAGTGGAAAGTAATTAAAAATCTTTCAGTGAATTTAATTTTGGGATGTGTTTTTGTAAGTGGTAGTGGGTTGGCATTAGATTGTCAAGGCAGGGTTGTTTATTTGAAATTTAACCCAGCTGAAAAACTCATGTTGTGCTCCTGTCAGGTTGCCACCAGAATTCATAGTGTTACCGCAATGTTCGCCATTTGGGCTGTCACCTTGGCCTAGTAGAGGTGAAGGAGGTACTGGAAGTTCTTGATTGTTTAGTGCAGATGTTAACTAACAGACTGGACATCACCAATAAAATCCAGTACAAGATTCGCATTACAAATGACATTCCAGAGAGGTACGATCTTTACAACATTCTCTATCAAAGATGAAATGTATATGTGCTTTGATTAATAACATGTTGTTCAATGGGGTCATATGGGCTTCTCCCATATTCTCAATATCCATGGGCAGCAGAGCAGTGTTTCATCCAGTTGTGGATTATCAAGCAGTTAATGAAAAGATACTTTTGGAATCTGTCACTTCCAAATGTACCTAATTTGTTTTTCTTCATTCAGTGGGGCTCAGTATTTTACTGTCCTGGATCTCAATCAGGCATATTATCAGATCATGTTAACAGAGGATTCCAAGCATAGTACTGCCTTCTGTACAGACTGGAACCTCTACGATTTTAACAGGGTGGCCTTTGGTTTGTCAGTGACAGCTGCCATTCTGTCTTGCCTTCTAGATTGTGTTTTGGGTGATTTCAAGTGTGTGTATAATTACCTATATGGCATTGTTATTTTTAGTGCTAGTCTGTCTGGACACTTGCAACATTTCGCAGACCTGGTTTACCAGAGGGAGGTGGGATTTGATGTGAAACCATCTAAAATCACACTGGTACATAGGTTTCATTCTTGGGACATCTTAGTTCTACTGATTGCATTAGAATTGACCAGGAGTATACTGGTGATTTGTGAAAATTCCCAGTTCCTAGAAATAAGAAAGGTGTGGCACCATTCATAGACATGGCAAATGCCTTAACGATTTAAGAAATTTCAAATGGGATGAAAGTCATCAGGAATCTTTTGAAGGCATTAAGGTGGCACTTACTAACCCACTAATATTAGCCATACCCAATTTTGAGCTCCTGTTGTTCTTGCAGATGGACACCTGTAATTCTTCTGGAGCAGAAAGTGGCAGCTGGCCTCCTGCAGGAACAGGATGAGATGGGTCTGTGGCAGGCTGATGCTCTATAGCCTATGCACCTTAAAACTTTCACTTGTGGAGATGAAATATTTTATGTATGAATAGGAAGCCTTGGCAGTTCTGTTTTCCTTTGACAAATTCAGATTTTATTTTGAACACCGAGACTTTTGTTTAGAGACCGACACTCAGCCTCTTAGTTAGGTTTTGGCTCATTACTTCCGTAACACCCTCTTAGGCAGTCATTTGGACATTTACACAACTGTTAAGATCAGACAACACATCGCCTGGTCCTCCCTGTATAACAAAGACTGAAGGTTGGTGGGGGTCAAGATCGTTTTCCCTGTACAAGGACATCCAGAGTTTGGTGGGGGGAGTGTGAGCTGTAAGGGAGCTGAGCCCAACCCGAATTCTCCCATGGGGCTTTTAGAGAGACACCAGATGCATAAATTTTTTTATTGATTATATAGGACCACTTCCACACGTGTGGGTGTTCAGCACCTATTAGTTATTATGAACAACTTCTCTTTTTCTCTCTCTCATTCCGAGCAGAAGAGTGACTATTCTGGTAATTATCCAGAATTTGTTATGAATTTTTTCTCTTTATGGGCCACCCAGGGTGCTTGTCAGCAATAATGCTGCTGCTTTTGCTTCCCAGCTATTCATGAGGTTCTCCTTTGTCAATGGAATTAAGGATGTGATCACAAATCTTTATTACCTGCATACTTTGCTGACCAGGTGAACTGAAAGTTGAAGGCTGTGCTTATCTTTAGCAACAAGGCTCAGATGAAGTGGGACATGTCAGTACCATGGGTCAATTTTGTCTTTAACACTGCACAACCCAAGTCCCTGGAGGCTCCTCCAGTATTCCTTATGCTAGCACATCCAGTCAATTCTCCTCTTGTCAACCTGTGGTCAATCAATAATTTGCTTCCAGAACAAGTCACCCTAGCATTAACACAGCACAACTGGAGCCAGGCTAGGCATAATACCAAAATTTCACATCACAGGCTAGACATTTGCAACAATCATGGACTAAATGGTTCAGTGCAAAGGCTGGGGACAGTGTTAGTCCAAAATCCTAATATTGCTCAAAAAGGGGAGTTAAGGTTCGCTAGCAAGCTGGCTCCTCAGTTCTCTGTACCCTATGAGATTGCCAGGGTGGTGAGCCTGGCAAACCACCTGGTTCTGAATTTCTGCACAAGTAAAGACTCACATGTGCTTATTACCCAGGTGAAGGAGAGTCAGATGTAAAGGGCTCTTTAATGGAAGGGCAGGGGGAATTTGGTTTGGTGGGGGATGTTAAGATATGGTGGGGTCCGTCTCTGAATTCCAGCGTCATGTGCCTGGCAGATGTCACTTCTCACAGCTTGGATCTCGTGGCACCAGTGGTGTTGTGGAGCCACACTGGTTGGCGAGGAAAGGCAGTGCATTTCACAGGCAGTCGGTGTCTTGAAGCTGGACTGAAGGATGATCCATGCAGGGCTCATGGGTGGCATGTGCTGTTTGGCCGAACTTTATGTGCCACTATCATTATCACCATAACTACAATAAAACAATCTTCTTTCAATTATGGTAAGTGCCATAGTCTGATCAGCCCCAACATTATGATCACCACTCTAAAAGCTGGTAGGTCCACCTTTGGCACAGATAACAGCAGGGAGACATTGTGGCATGGAAGCAACTAGGCCTTGGTAAATCATTTGAGTAGTTGGCACACATTATGTTAAATCACATCCCAGATGTGTTCGATCAGGGTCAGAGCTGGCAAATTGGGTGGCCATCATATCAATTGGAACTCACCACTGTATTCCTCAAACCATTCCACCACACTCATGGCCTTGTGAAATGGTGCATAATTTTGATGAAAAATGCCACTGCCATTACGAAATATGATCATCATGAAGGGGTGGACCTAACATGAATTATGGATCTTGTCACTGGTTGGGAGGCTAGTGTGGCTCAGCAATACAGACAGCCGTACCAAAGGTGAAACTGCAATGGAGGGGTATCTGCTGAGAGGCCAG
The DNA here is from genome assembly GCF_023864275.1 of Schistocerca cancellata. Lineage (NCBI taxonomy): Eukaryota > Metazoa > Arthropoda > Insecta > Orthoptera > Acrididae > Schistocerca > Schistocerca cancellata. Next base: position 154,848,577 of record NC_064636.1, read on the forward strand.
ACAAACATGTGGTTGCTGAAGGAGGGGCAGCAGGCTTTTCAGTAGTTGCAGGGGCAACTTTCAGGATGAATGATTAATTTGGCCTTTTAACATTAACCAGAATGGTGTTGCAGTGCTGATAGTGCAAACAGGTGAAAGCAAGGGGAAACTACAGCTATAAATTTTCCTGAGGGGATGCAGCTTTACTTTGTGATTAAATGATGAAGGCATCCTCTTGGGTAAAATATTCCGGAGGTAAAATAGCACCCCATTCAAATCACCAAGTGGTGATTACTCGGGACCAAAGTGCTATCAGGAGAAAGAAAACTGGCATTCTACAGATTGGTGCATGGAATGTCAGATCTCTTAATTCAGCAGGTACGTTAGAAAATTTAAAAAGGGAAATGGATAGGTTAAAGCTAGATATAGTGGGAATTAGTGAAATTCAATGGCATGAGGAACAAGACTTCTCGTCAAATGAATACAGAATTATAAATAAAAATGAAATAGGGGTGATGGAGGTGTGGGTTTAATAATGGATAAAAGAAAAGGAGTGTGGGTAAGTTACTACAAACAGCATAGTGAATGCATTATTATAGTCAAGATGAACATGAAGCCCATGCCTACCACAGTAGTACAAATTTATATGCCAACTAGCTCCATGGATAATGAAACAATTGAAGGAATGTATGATGAGATAAAATTATTTAGATACTGAAGGGAGACAAAAATTTAATAGTCATGGGGGAATGGAATTCGACAGTTGGAAAAGAGAAGGAAAAGTAGTAGGTGAATATGGAATGTGAGTAAGGAATGAAAGAGGAAGGCATCTGATAGAATTTTGCACAGAGCATAACTTCATCATACACTGTGCTCAAAAGTATCCACACACCCCAAAAACATTAGTTTCCCATATAGGTGCATTGTGCTGCCACTTACTGCAAGGTACTCCACATCAGCGACCTATGTAGTCATGAAAGAGCAGAATGGGGTGCTCCGCGTAACACATTGACTTCGAATGTGGTCATGTGATAGGGTGTCACTTGTGCAATACATATGTATGTGAGATTTCCACACTCCTAAACATCGCTTGGTCCACTGTTTCCAATGTGATAGTGACGTTGAAATATGGAGGGACACGTACAGCACAAAAGCGGATAGACCGATCTTGTCTGTCGACTGACTGATACTGCCAACACTTAAAGAGGGTCGTAATGTGTAATGGGCAGACATCTATCCAGACCAATGGACAGGAATTACACACTGCATCAGGATCAACTGCAAGTACTATGACAGTTAGGCAAGTGGTGAGAAAACTAATTTCATGGTCGAGCAGCTACTCAATTTGTTAGAGGAGCTTGAAATTTATAAAGCAAAAAACATAGAACCAACTAAACTGCTTAACTGGCAAAATGACTGTGCCCAATGCCTACTTTGCTTTATTTGACAATGTTTTACTCTAACCACTGCACGCCACTGTTATATATGGTGTGTTGATAAGTTCACCTAGTATTGAGTGCATCACTAATTTACTTGGTTTGATACGTTTTACGCATGACTCTAGTATGTTCTTGTTCCTTCTCTATTCATTTCATAGACTGCATTTATCAGATAATGTGGATCATCCACTGTTACAGAATTTTATCATTATTTTCTTGCAATGGAGTGCCGCAGGGTACGATGGGCCCTCTGCCGGTCACATTCCTCCAACCACTTCCCGCCTGTGTGGAATACTGGCATTAGTGCTAACAGATGGCACTGATTATGTGCAGCACTGTTTTCTTACAGTTGTGGCTCCTTTAGCAATTTGTTTTATGGTTGTTTAATATTACCAGGTGCACTGTCACTGGTGTTCAATATTAACGTCATTATCTACAATATTGGCACTTGAGCACATGTCAACCACTGTTTCGTAACTCTTCCTCTTTATAACAATATTACTTATTTCATTTTTTACTGCTTTTTATTACTGTAATGCCTTTTATAAATTATAAGCTTATTACAGACTTCAACTATTGTATCCCCCTTTATTTCTGCTGTTTCAGTTAATTACTGAAAACTAGTGTATGCCAACATTAGCGACATCTGGTGACCTTGAAAAAAGAGACAGCATTGGTCGTATATTTTTCTATTGCAAAATCGATTTTCTGTCACTGAGTGACCATCTTCAGTGCTATATTGTATAACAAATTGGGATGCACTGTTGTTACTAGGCTTACGGCAATCACATAGACTCAATATCAATATATATATCAATAAAATTTTGCCTAGCTGGGCTTGTGCAGCGTATTTTAAATACAAGTAATTAAAAACCAAGCTGGCGATCACAAGATGCTGTCTCTTTTTTCAAGTATACCTGTTACCTGGTCGTAGTGCACAAGACAACATGGAGTCGCCAATCAATCTGGTGACCTTACAACACAAACATCTTGTGGCTACTGTACAGCAGCTTGTTTTCAACAGTAGCACTACTGACAACAAGACTCGTGCATGTGATGTTATTTATATGTTACGGTATATTGATAATATATTTGACGATGCTGGTGCTGATTCCACATTTAACATTTAATGATGCTACTATGGCTGCAGTACATTAGGACTTTGTTTTTATGAAACAGGTATGCCTCTTCATATTTAAAGTGCAGAAATATGTCAGTAGTACTTTTAATTATGGTCTTTTTATTGTTTTTTTAAGCTGTAGACAATCTGCGAGTATTTATGTTTATCCCATTTTTGCTGCAGATCTGATGATAGTCAAAAGTTTGTGACCATAGACATAAATTAAAGGAAACTTAGCCTAACTTGGTGTCGTGTTTTTCATGGAGGGGCTTGCACCGCTTATTGTTTTGTGCGGCACTATCACAGCACAAGCCTACATAGATGTTTTAAGCACCTTCTTGCTCCCCACTGTTGAAGAGCAATTTCGGGACGGTAATTGCACCTTTCAACATAATCGATCACTTATTCACGATGCACGGCCTGTGGTGGAGTCGTTACATGACAATAACATTCCTGTAATGAAGTGGTCTTCATGGAGTCCTGACCTGAATCCTACACGACATCCTTGGAAAGTTTTGGAATGCCGACTTTGTGCCAGGCCCCACTGACCGACTGATACCTCTTCTCAGTGCAGCACTCTCTGAAAAATGGGCTGCCGTTACCCAAGAAACATTCCAGCACCTGATTGAACATATGCCCACAAAAGTAGAAGCTGTCATCAATGTGAAGGGTGGACGAACATCATATTGAATTCCAGCATTACCGATGGAGGGCACCACGAAATTTTAAGTCATTTTCAGCCTGGGGTCCAGATACTTTCGATCACATAGTGTAGCTAACACTTCGTTAAAGAATTACGACAGAAGGTTGTACACATGGAAGAGGTCTTGAGACACTGGAATGTTTTAGATAGATTATGCAATGGTAAGACAGATTTAGGAATCAGGTTTCAAACTGTAAGACATTTCCAGGGGCAGATGTGGACTCTGACCGCAATTCATTGGTTGTGAACTGTATATTGAAACTGAAGGAACTGCAAAATGGTAGGAATTTTAGGAGATGAGATCTGGATAAACTAAAAGAATCAGAGGCTGTGCAGTGTTTCAGAGAGCATTGGGACACCACTGACAAGAATATGGGAAAGAGATACAGTAGAAGAGGAAAGGCTAGCTTTGAGAGATGAAATAGTGAAGGCAGCAGAGGATCACGTAGGTAAAAAGACGAGGGCTAGTAGAAATCCTTGGGTAACAGAAGAGACATTGAATTTAATTGATGGAAGGAGAAAATATAAAAATGCAGTAAATGAAGCAGCCAAAAAGGAATACGAACATCTCAAAAATGACATGGACAGGAAATGCAAAATGGCAAACCAGGGATGGGTACAGAGCAAATTTAAGGATGTGGAGGCATATATGACTAGGGGCAAAATAGATACTGCCTACAGGAAAACTGAAGAGACCTTTGGAGAAAAGAGAACCACGTAAGAGTATCAAGAGCTCAGGTGGAAAACAAGTTCCAACCAAAGAAAGGAAGGCAAAAAGGTGAAGGAATATATAGAAGGTCTCTACAAGGGCAATGTACTTGCAAGCAATGTTATGGAAATGGAAGAGGACGCAGATGAGGATGAAATGGGAAATATGATACTGCATGATGAGTTTGACAGAGCACTGAAAAACCTTAGTTGAAAGAAGGCCATGGGAGTATGGTTCAAATGGCTCTGAGCACTATGGGACTTAACTTCTATGGCCATCAGTCCCCTAGAACTTAGAACTACTTAAAACTAACCAACCTAAGGACAGCACACAACACCCAGCCATCACAAGGCAGAGAAAATCCCTGACCCCGCCGGAAATCGAACCCGGGAACCCGGGCGTGGGAAGCGAGAACGCTACCGCACGACGCCATGGGAGTAGACAGCATCCATTAGAACTACTGACAGCCTTGGGAGAGCCAGCCTTGACAAAACTCTACCATCTGGTGAGCAAGATGTACGAGACAAGCAAAATATCATCAGACTTCAAGAAGAATATAATAATTCCAATCCCAAAGAACACAGGTGTTGACAGGTCCGAAAATTACCGAACTATCAGTTTAATAAGTCACAGGTGCAAAATACTAACACGAATTCTTTGCAGACAAATGAAAAAACCAGTAGATGCAGACCTTGAGGAAGATAAGTTTGGATTCTATAGAAATTTAGGAAAACGTGAGGCAATATTGACCTACGTTTCTAGCATTTGTAGACTTAGAAAAAGCTTTTGACAATATTGAATGGAATACTGTCTTCCAAATTCCAAAGGTGGCACTCATTGAGTGCAGGGAGCGGAAGGCTATTTATAATTTGTATAGAAACCAGATGGCAGAGTCGAGGGGCATGTAAGGGTAGCAGTGGTTGGGAAGGGAGTGAGACAGGGTTGTAGCCTACCCCGATGTTGTTTAATCTGTATATTGAGCAAGCAGTAAAGGAAACAAAAGATGATCAACTAAAGCAAAGTGAAGATGGAAGGTAGTCTAATTAAATCAGATGATGCTTACGGAATTAGATTAGGAAATGAGACACTTAAAGTAGTAAAGGAGTTTTACTATCTGGGAGGCAAAATAACTGATGATGGTCATAGTAGAGAGGATATAAAATGTAGATTAGCAATGCCAAGAAAAGCCTTTCTGTCCGAAAGATATTTATTAACATGGAGTGTAAATGTATGTGTTAGGAAGTCTTTTCTGAAAGTATTTGTATGGAGTGTATCCATGTATGGAATTGAAACAAGTGTTTAGACGAGAAGAGAAGCTTTCAAAACATGGTGCTATAGAAGAATGCTGAAGATCAGATGGGTAGATCATGTAATTAATGAGGAGGTGCCGAATAGAATTGGGGAGGAGAGCAATTTGTGGCACAACTTGACTAGAAGAAGGGATCAGTTGCGAGGAAATGTTCTGAGGTGTCAAGGGATCACCAATTTAGAATTGAAGGTAAGTTCGGAGGGTAAAAATCATAGTGGGAGACCAAGGCATGAATACACTAAACAGATTCAGGAGGATGTGGGTTGCATTAGTTACTCGGAGATGATGAAACTTGCACAGGATAGAGTAGCATGGAGAGCTGCATTAAGGGGAGCTGGAGGTGGTCAAATCCAAAAAATTACAATTTTTTTTTCTATCGAAAATTGGAACATTCCTCTTTAATGTCAACTTTGAATTATTGTTCTACTCGCCCTAGAAGTGGAGTTATTACCATTTTCCCCCACGCCTGCAGAGGGGATGGGCAGCCGCTGAATGCATCTAACACCCTCTTGTGACTTCCTGGCGAACTGCTTGGGATTTTCTCGGCCTGTTACGCATACAGCGAGTGTGAAAGGGTTGGCTACATTGTTTTCTGTTACAAATGAAGCACTAAGAGCACGGAACGTCATTTCTTTGCTGTTTACCATTTCGAATTAGTTCAGTGTTGCGCCTGTTGTTGGTAGTATTATACTTCTTGTGTAAAGCATTGTTCTGGTTACGATGCCACGTTTTAGTAACCATGTATATAAGAAGAGGAAGAACGTAGGGAAAAGAAAATTAACACTAATACCAAGTTGCGATACTACAATTACTGAAACAGTGTGTTCTTCTACTAAGCAACACATGGCCAGCCATAGCCATGTGACATCTTCTAGCAAGAAGCTGACTGGTGGAAGTGACAGATTTCGTGAATATGTTAGTGACAGTGATGGTATTAACGAAGTACTGAATATTGGATTATCATCTTATGTGCTGAAAGAAAGTGTTCTGTGCAAAATGTGTTCAAGTGTAGGAGTGGAACTAGAGATAACAAAGCACTTTGGTTTAGCTTGTGAGATGAAGATAATCAGTGCATGTTGCAAGTATCAAGTGACTTTCTGCAATTCACATGCCAGTCTCTTTGGTAAAAATGGATGATGTAGAGTGTTTGATGTGAATGTTCAACTTGTGTATGGTCTTCGATCCATTGGAAAAGGGTCTGCTGCTGGTAAACTGTTTTCTGGAATTATGAACTTGGCATCGCCTCCAAGCAAATTTGGGTACTACTGTGAACTGGTAGGATCCTCTGCTGAAGAAGTGCCTTTGAAAACCATGAAGGAAGCAGTGGAGGAATCTGTAGAAATGAACAGTGGTTCTACAGATTTGGTAGTGGCATTAGATGGTTCCTGGCAAAAGAGGGGTCATAAATCCCTGAATGGGGTTGTAACTGCTACTTGTGGTGATAGTGCAAAAGTGATAGATGTTTCAATATTATCAAAACATTGTAGGTGCAAAAATAAAATCAAAGGAGAGCACAGTGGAACCTGTGAGGCAAATTTTAGTGGATCAAGTGGAGCAATGGAAGTGGATGGAGTGAAACAAATTTTTGAACGTTCAGTTCCCAGATACAACATTAGGTACAAATACTACCTTGGGGATGGTGACTCCAAAGGTTTCAAGACTATAGAGGAACTGAAACCATATGGAAATGAATTTGTAGTTGAAAAGTTGGAATGCACTGGGCATGTGCAAAAGCGTATGGGTGCACGGCTTCGAAGGCTCAAACAAACTTTGGGTTCAAGTAAGCTCAGTGATGGAAAGACAATAGGAGGGAGAGGCAGGCTTACTGATGAGGTGATTGAATGTCTACAGAGATACTATGGGTATGCTACAAGGCAAAATGCTAGTAATGTTAGTGACATGCGAAATGCACTGTGGGCGTTGTTCCTTCATACTGCCTCTTCCAATGAATACCCTCAACACAGCCTGTGCCCAAAAGATTCCTGGTGCAAATATAATGCAAAAATGACTATTATCACAAACATGGTTTGCCAGCAGCTGTGATAAATGCAATAAAACCAATTTTTCCCGACTTAGCACAGCCAGAATTGTTACACAAATGTCTACACGGAAAGACGCAGAATCCTAATGAGAGCGTAAACAATTTGATTTGGAAAGTGTTTCCTAAAAGGGTGTTTGTGAGCAAAAAAAAACACTGCACTTTGGCATTTATGATGCAATAGCAACCTACAACCAAGGGAACTGTGTGAAGTTCTGAAGGCATTAGGATTTACAGCTGGGGTGAACACTGTACGAGCACTAAGAAATATTGACAGAGAAAGGATAAGAGGAGCAGAAAGAAGAGAAAGGCATATGATGTATGATGGAACAACAGGCCAGAAAAGAAGACAGAAGAGGTAGCTTTTGGAGGATGAAGAATAAGACCCTGTTAATCCATCCTATAGTGCAGGAATGTATTGAGAAACTTTGATAGCCATTTCCCATAAATTAGAATTTTTCGAATATAGGGAACATTCTCAAAATCCACTCAAGCTAGAGAGATTAAATTTTTATACAGCACTCCTAGTGGTCAAACATTGTAACACAGCCATTTGGCAATATGTTCAGTAATTTCATTTCAATTTAATTATAAAGTAATTATTTGTAAAAAAAAATTGGGTCATTAATAAAAAAATAGTTGGAAGGAAACTAGAAAAGATACTCCAAATTCCCTCTGTCATAACTGCAATACTAAACCACTCTATATGTTAAAAAAAACTCAAATTTTTCTATTTGGTAGTTTATTCATAAATGTTCCTCAAACTTAGTGATTTTAACATGGGCAGCATAGGCACCTCCGGCTCCCCTTAAACCAGTCTCAGGACTGAAGATCAAAACGATGACGTAAGAGATGGATATGGTTTGCAACCTGTTTACAATACTCCTTTTCTAACATAGTGCCTTGCGCGAGCTCCAGTGAACCCATGGGTGCCCATATGGTCTTTTCCCAGAGTATAATGGAGGTCCTGCCAGTACAGGAGTAAAGGAACTGCTCCCTTTGCGGATGATGGAAATGTACCCTCCCAAAGGCAGGACCATGCAGTGGTCTGCCATCGTGCCAAATCCAGCACCAATCGTTACATGTCTATTTCAGTTGAAGTTGTTGATGTCATGGCATTAACACTGGCACATTCGTGGGTCATCAGCTAACCAGACTCATCATTATGAGTGTTTTGAGCATTGTGCATTCAGACACACTTTTACTTTGCCCAGCAATAAAGTCTGACGTTAGTTACACCATAGTTTGCTGCGTGTCTTGTTTTAACAGTCTGCCCAACCTATGATGTCTACCATCTGTCATGACAGGTGCTTGCCCAACCCCCTAATGCCTGGACGTGGTTTAACCTTTGTTTCACCCTGTGTTGAAGACAACTGCCACAACACTCCTCAAACACCCAACAAGCTGTGCAGCTTCCAAAATGCTCCTGCCAAGCCTTCCAGCCATCAAAATCTGCTCTCGGTCAGACTAAGATAGATTGTGTGCAGTCCCTATTTTACATCCGGTCAGCATGCTCATTGATACTCCATGCACCGTGCGTGTGACTAGAAGACAAGGTTAGGTGCTATTGCCTGGATGAGTTGATATTGATAGCAAATCCATGGTCATAATGTTTTGGCTGATGTGTATACGGATGTAGTATTATGACTTCCAAATGGAGGCTGGGCAAGAACAAGGGAACCATTCTGCAACATTCGAGGCAATTGTCAAATGCATCAATTTATTACAAGGGTCTATCAGAAAATAATGCCTCCAAATTTTTTATTGTGTTCTTTATATCAGTTAAAGTATTACTTGTCACGCATATTACTCTGTTGATGTTTCCACTTTTCTGAAAATATGCAGGACCCTCCTGCTGGAGAGCTTTGAATTACAGTGTGTAAGATGGGTTTGTTATTTAACCATGTTGACATGTGAAAAAATCCTCAGAAACAGAGCACTAATTCAAATAGTTCACACACACACACACACGGGGCACCCTTTCCTTCAACATGACAACGCCAGACCACACACAACCTGCAACAGTCTGACACCTCTGATTCATTATTATTGATGATCCGCCATAGTGTGCTGGCTTGATTCAATGAATTTTCAACTGTTTCCAAAGCCTAAAGAACACCTTCAAGGATAATAGTGATGAATTGGTGTGAGCAGAGGTGAGGCTGTGGAGCTATCAACAAAATCAAACATTCTACAGTAATGACACCAACAACCTGGTGTCTCATTGGGAGAAAGATGTTCAGTGCCAGGGTGACTATGTTTGAAATAAATATATAAACATTAAGAATAAAGGTGTAAAATGTTAATAAAGTTTGTTTTAATTAAAATGCTTCAATAATTATCAAATAAAAATTTTGAGCCTTTACTTCCCAGCATGTCCTCATGCCCAAACTATACACCAATCAAAAGTTAAGTTTTAATTAACTTGGCAAAGGTGTCTTTCAATTGATATAAGATCTACATGCATCTCTTAAGGTCATAAGGAAGTTCAGTGCATCAGCTAACTCAGGACACATTGTAAGAGAAGACTTATTGTGGGTAAAATTTACAATCTAGGCACCATTTGAATTTTTTAGTAAACATTAGGCTGTGCTACTGGTCAATTTGCTACATCCTTTATTTGGCTTTCACATTTCTAGGCTTTGTCAGCTCACACCCACATTGCCACCTTTCAACCTAGGCTAGGCCTTGAGCTGCACTATGGGTCAGTCACTCACCACAACCAATATTTCAAGGGGGGGCTAGCACCCCGTTTTAACCTTGTAGCCTTTGAATAGTTCTGTGGTTTAGGTCCAAGGTGAATGATTCTTCAAATTGCTTTTCATTGACATGCTGTGTGGTGTGCATACATATCATTCTATATGTCAAACAATCATTATGCCAGGGGTAAAAGCCAAAGCCTGAACTATGTTGGGTCTAACCAATCTTTTACTGTATTTAATAAAATTTAGTATATTTACTTTCTTATCATTTCCTCACAGTGATGGTTTAGGTCTACTGTACTGATACTTCTCATAAAATGAATTGCCACACATAGTTTGTACAAACTATAATAAAACACACATATTCAAATGCAAATGCTGCATTAATGCTATCACAGTACTTCTGCAGTTGCACCCAAGATGGATGTTTAAACAGACTTGTTCAGCACAGATAGTTGAAAAGTAGTTTGTGTGATTGTCTCAGGACCCTCAGTTCTGGTTGGCAAAATAAAAATATTAATGGGACCAAGTGAATTTGTTTGCCTGCTGATAGCCAAATACCCTACAAACAGTTGCACTACATCAGATTTTAAGTGACATGTATATGTAAGATTACTGACAGCAGTAACTGTAACATTCTGCCAGTTTCACAAACAATGTGTGTAACAATGTGCAGCAAATGCAGAAAGTGATTATGAACAAACCTATCAATATTTAATACGTAACCCCACGGCTTCATCAAAACTGCTGCCAACATACAAATTCATTCTGCACCTACCAGCTGTGTACCAATTTATGCTTCCAGATGATATTTGTCTGAACTTTAACTTTAGTGCTGACAGTTCTACTTACACTTTGTTCACATATTCAAAGTCAACCCCTAATGTTAATAGTACTACAAAACGTACATCTCAGGTTGGTGACCATGCGAATGTGACTTTAAAGTTATTTACAATTAACTTATTTTACATCATCAATAAATAAATGACAATTCTCATTCCACACCACAATACACTGCACTAATGCATTAACTGCAGCCATACCATTTATAAATGTAATGACACTTAACATTCACTATAGTCAGTTATTCTTAAGCTGCACATTAAGGTTGTCATTTAAAAGAATTTTATCAGAGCAGAATATACCCACTTTATGGCAACCACCTTACCAGTGTAACTGGATTGTGCATTAAGGTTTTCCATGTTTACTGAACATTAAATTGAAACTCTTGCTCAGTTCTATGTGAGGTTTAATACAAGGCTTATTTCAAACTGTGCAACATGTCATATTTAAGACTGAATGTTCATCAGTTTAGTAAACACAATTACTCGTTTCCAGCAGTACGACACGAATTGTATGTATTCACACACTATACACATAAATTAATGAAACACAGTTAAGAAATATGAGTAAGCTACTCACCATGGAGTGTAAGTCAATTTTTACTTCATCTGTTTCCTCTTTTTTTATCCACATAGTTGGGTCCTGGTCCATGGCTTCAGTTCTACAGTCTGAAAAAGAAAAGCAATCAGATAAGAATAGGTGCACTCTGTTTCCATTGTTACCATGAGGTATCGCTCAAAGGCAGTATTTTCACTCATCTACTGGGTGCAGTAGATGAGCGATTACACAGGAAACAGATTCAAAGTGGCTGAGGAAAAGTGTGTTCAGTGATATAAGCTCATTTACATTTTTCATGTCATGAAGAGTGAGAACAATCAAAATAACATGCACTGGAAATGGAGTATTTGCAGTTGCTACTGGTTCTTTGTAACACTGGCTTGTAGATACTGTCCTATGTGACAATTTTGGAAGATGTGTATTTTCTTGTGCACGCACTAACTTCAGTATTACAAACAATCAAAACAGTCAATAGATCGAAGAGAAATTACTGGATAACACCAAATATTTCATTCTACACTTTGTTCGTTGTGTTATTTTCAGTCCAATAGGGACATGATAAAAATCTGGACATACAGATTGTTTATCAATGACTATGCATATTCAACATAGGTATTACTGAAACTTTCTCCATCTGTATTCATTCACCGTTGTATACTCAATTTACCATCTTAACCTGGTATTAAAGAAAACCATAAACATGTAACGTAGATTGCACACTGCAATGCGGAAGCTCTCATTCTTAATTACCATCAAGATTAAACACTGGTGAGTTTTTTCTTACGAAACTCATCTACTGAAACTACTTCCTACTAACTGTAACTATGATGAGTGATCTATTGAGTTCTGATGATATGTAATGCTTTATGTTTGACGAATTACAGTTAATTTGTACCTCGTATTTCGCCAGTTCCTAAATTACAGTATTCTTATACAGTAGTCCATTAAAAACACAATACAACAAAATGGTATTTACACATGATTAGACGAATATAACGACACGAATAATCAAAGCACAGCGAAAACTAACAAAATTCAACATAATTACAGCATTTCCTTTCATGTGAACTTGCTCAAACCATGAGTTGAAAAAATGCTTACGTTAGCACTACAATCTGGCGCAGCTCTATGTCTACATCAGATCACAGCAAATTATCATCACGAACATTATGACACTTAAGTCAACATAACCGCACTAACATAGCGAATGTTTGAACTTCACTGTCCGCCTTTTCCCGTCAGTCACGAAATACATGACGGAAATCACGGCATATGGCAAACTGCTCCTGACAACACATCATAATCTCAACCGTTTCTTTTATGAAGATACACGTAGCGACTTTACCGGACAGGCCAAAAATAGCAACCACTAATAAATCAGGTATTTGGCTGTTTTGAACATAACCTGAAAAATTACAACATTCACACACCGTCATCAAGTCAGCTGTTATTGTAATATAAATGAAATACCGTGTTAAGTTACTCCCGGAACAATTTTTTCACTCAATCTTGTTTGCAGTTTATAAACGCTTATAAATTACCACGAGAATGTCACACACAAATTTCCGCAAAGTCGCGAGGTTGCAGCTGACTAGAGGTGGCAAAAAATAACGTAACTGATAGAAATAACCGGTTACTGAGAAGCAACGGTTACTGCGATAACCGTTCCTCTGATTCTGGGAGTTATATCAATAACTGTTAAGTGTCAACAGTGCCTCGCGCCATCTGTTGACCGAAGATCGTACTGCGCATTTGGAAGGCGTTCTATAGACCTTGGGAATAACTGTGAGACTGCGCGCCATCTGTTGATAAGAACTGTGTACTATTTCGTGGGCCTTCGTTACTTTTAGCATAAACAATTAAATAAAGTTAATGTCCGAGCCGTGGCTGATAGGAGCTGCAGTACAGGCATTAACAAGTACGGTCGTTCCCTTAAGCCATCGCCTTACGTGTTAATTAATTATTGTGAAGGTGGTTCGATGAACCCTCTCCCTGGCACTTAAGTGCGATTTGCAGAGTATCCATATTTTGTAGATGTGTATGTGGATGTAGAGGTACATTTTTATCTAGGTAATGTTTAATGTGTCTTTCTTACTGAGTACTAAGTATGCCACAGTGTGCCACGTTTTGAAGGACTGTTGCTCTGTGAAGAAACTGGTGTCTTAAAGTCAGTCGTTGGAATTTTAGTATTACAAATTCGTAGGTTTTGTTGAAAAGCCTTTGTTACCCCATGATACATTTTAGTTGATGTTAGAACGATTATTAGTGTTTCATATTATATGTTTGTAGGTTATCGGTCGCTATTAGAAATATTATCTTCGCAGCTGCGACAGAAAGTACGCGGAACTTCGCCAAAGCACTGTTTAAGTCCAAAAAAGGACGGACAAGCGTGATGTAGCCAGTGTATAGGTAACTAACCATAACTAAATGCAACAGAGTATGGGCAACTTATAGAGTGTAAAACAGTATCAAAGAATTACTGGTTATAAATAGGAAATTAGTGATCCTCTGAGCATAGCCAATTACTACAAATTATTGAAAATAGCCTACTGATTACTATTATGAACAGGGACATCACATCGTCGTAACTTTCCTTTGTTACAGGCAGGACGGGCATGCACAAAGTGCTTGATAGTGAGAACTTGTTGATTTTTCTTGTTAGAGTTATGAGCTCTAAACTCTTCTTCGAAGTTTTCTTTAAATCGCGTAACAAATGGACGCTGTTTTATGATATTCCCATCCGAAGAAGAAAGGAAGATTAGATTTAACGTCCCATCGACATCAAGGTCATTAGAGACAGTGCACAAGCTCGGACTGTGTTAAGGATGGGGAAGGAAATCGGCCATGCCGTTTGAAATGGAACACCCCAGCTTTTGCTTGGAGCGATTTAGGGAAGTCACGGAAAATCTTAATCTCTGTTGTCAGATACTGGTCTGCACCATCTTTCTCCCAATTGCGAGTCCAGTGTGCTAACCACTGCACCATCTCCCTCGGTCTTAGCCACCTGACTAGTTTCTTGTTCACATATTCTTTCGAAACAGCAACATAGCGAATCATATGATACTGTCAATTGCTAATCTTCTCACGGGTTGTTTCACAAACAATATAAGGTTTCTCACCCCCTTCTCCCATATTCATCAATAGTATTCCAGTCAGCAGGCCAGTCCACTTTTACCAACTTTTTTAAAATTCTGTAGTGACTGCCAAATGCAATGAGCTACATTTCATTTCACTGTGATGAATAAACATGACTTTCAAATCAAGGAATTATAGGTTAGATTTTCCAGTGTTTGATTAATTCTAGGTTAGATATTTCCTGAAGAGCGGACGAGCTCATTGCTGCAACAAATCTGTTTAGATTCTGTCCTGCACAACAATCGCTAAAATGAGCTTTCCCGTTGCAGATAGAGCCTTCAACATCCATACAAATCTCGCTATCTCACATCTTCCTCGTTTTTCTTGTATTTCTGAGCACAGGAAACAGTCTTTTTGTTTTGACTTTGTTATTGTCTGTAAAATTAAAAACAAAAATCAGTCGCTGCTTATAAAACAAAGTACTATTGATGGGATCAGTTGTTCTCAAAAAAACCTGCTGGAAACAGAAGTTGCAGTTTACAAAAGTCCTATATAAGTTTTGGGCTCACTCCCTCTCTTGTTTCATCTCCTGTCTGTTTCTAAAAGATGAGCATTATAATTAGGTGTCGGTGCTCCTTTATTGACACCAGTGGTTCTCTAGGGCATGTATATACGTCACTTATCTTTTTTGTGATGATGAAAACAGAGACTATAATCCTCTGAAACTGTCTTCCTGTAAATATGGTCTGTATGCACAGATTTGTACAGGGATCACATGAGTGTGATGTTAAGTCTTAGGAATTTTATTTTCTTTTTTCAGAGTGAACGTAGTAAGACTGAGCCACTGAAAAACACACAACTTAAAACACGGAGCGGGGCGGGGCGAGATTCCAATAGCAAATGTGCGAAAAGCAATAATGTCTCTGTCGTAATAAGACTCAAGACCAGCAAGAGGTTTCTCATTACCCTTTACTATAGCCAAGGTCATCCAAGAGTTACCAGTCACAACCTCATTTGTAGTGCAAGAAAAATTAACCTTACAACCTACAAAAGTAAGAGGAACAGTTAGTAGTTCTTGTTAAGAAATTTGGTTGGGTGGCATGTCGAAGCTGCTGACAGTCTTGTACACAGGGATTCTTGAACAACGAATACATCTTCTCCTCCTGTACGGCATGGCTGTGTGTTGCGTGTGGCTGCCTCGAGTCGAATGAGCATGCTGTTGCCTCACGAGCGAGATATACAGTCCCCTGACGTCATAGCGATAAGCTTATCAGGGCGTGACAGGAAGTAAGCCCGCTCAGTAGCGCAATGGCGTCACCGGAAGTTCTTTTTCCAGTGGATCGCGCTTAGTTAAAACTTAGCGCAATCCTGCGTGGCGCCTCGTGCAGCGGCTAAGTCCCGTTCAAGGCAGCTGGATGTTAACAGCGCGTAGCGTTGCGCAGTTGGAGGTGAGCCGCCAGCAGTGGCGGTTGCGGGGAGAGAGATGGCGGAGTTTTGAAATTTGTAATATTGGATATCATGAACTGCTATATACATTATGACTTTTGAACACTATTGATGTAAATACATTGTTTGTTCTCTATCAAAATCTTTTATTTGCTAACTATGCCTATCAGTAGTTAGTGCCTTCAGTAGTTTGAATCTTTTATTTAGCTGGCAGTAGTGGCGCTCGCTGTATTGCAGTAGTTCGAGTAACGAAGATTTTTGTGAGGTAAGTGATTTGTGAAAGGCATAGGTTAATGTTAGTCAAGGCCATTCTTTTGTAGGGATTTCTGAAAGTCAGATTGCGTTGCGCTAAAAATATTGTGTGTCAGTTTAAGCACAGTCATGTATAATTTTTCTAAGGGGATGTTTCACATTTACGTGGAAACTCGAGAAAAATAGAGAAAACTGATACTTCCACTCACGAATACTAGTCAATCAAGGTGTTTCTCATGTCTAGAGATCCGGTAAACGTGTCTTTCACATGCTAGATCCACACACGACAATCGATTTTCCCTCAGATAAATAAAAATGGGAAATGTGCAAAAGCAGTCAACTGAACAATTTACATGGCAGGGAATAACCGTCCAGCGCAAACACACCTTCATATTCAATCTAAAATTTAGACGCGATCACGAAAGCTATGCAACACATACTAAGTATTAGCTCGCTATTTGATAGTCTAGAAGACAATACGTTAATTCATTTACATTCCTACACTCCAATAGGCCTCTCTATTCGGACAGCTTCTACCATTAAAGGGAAACGTGAATCACCCCCGCACAGATCACCGGCGCTGCAGACTTAGCACACACAGGCAGAACCAATCATCCCAAGAAATCGGTCACATATTTATTTTATCCCTGTACTTACAACTAAATGTTACGATAGCGGTCTCAGTTCGACAATGATCGAAGTATTGGAATACATCCTGTTGAAAGCTATGGCTCTAGAAATAGCAATATCAGTACCATTCTTATGTTTTGACATACTCTTCCCTTTGCTATCACACTACTAGACGTCAAATCCATGTCTTCCTTATGAATGGACATAGTCATTTCCACTCCATATGTCACACCAAAACCATATACTTTATAAGCCTGATGCTCAAGGCGAACCTGTCATGCACCCCCTACTACTAAGTGTAATACTTGGTCAATAACAGATTACCTACGATACAGAATAATACTGAGAGAAAATCAGCAATGGGTGGACATGTCTCATAAGTTTTTCCTGTGATTGATACTACTGTGTCTTAGAAAGTAGGCCGTAATCACTTTATACATTTAAAGAACCGATCACAACTTCGGTATGTTACTGTCACAAGCGGTCTTGGTTCTACAGATGTACACAAGTATCCATGTAAAAAGGTATACCGTCTTTATAAATCCACATATGGCATGTGATACAAATAACATGGTTTTTCTATCCTGGCAAATACCGAGACGTTGATCGCCGGAGTGTATATTATCACACCAGCAGTGCACTTACACTTAGCCCACGATCAACCTCGTGATAAAATTGCTGAATTTTGAAAGTGATTCGGCTAAGGAGCGTAGTATGAAACAGATATGTACAACCTTTTCACCCCACCACCACTAGATATTTCCTCATTATTTGTAATGCATTCTGCCTCGATGTCATATCATACTTCTGGCATTCACATATGTCGAAAACGAGCCACCTTTCTCGCACCTATCTGCCACAGTAAAATTCCAACGTGGTTTCAGGTAGCCCCTATGCATCTTGCAACTACCCTTCAGACTCTGCGCTACCACCCTTACAGCTTTGCGCATGTGATTGTTCCAATGTAAGTCGGAACTGAATAGAAGTCGGAGAAAGCTACATCTACCACCTTTGGCGAAGCAGAGTTACTGTGACAGAACTGTGTTTGGGTCATTCGACGGAAACGAAGCCTGATCCTGCAACACGAGGTAGCATAAAAGACAATACGGGAGCTCGCGGAAGGATGTGGATTTTGCTGCTGGATTGTGGTGCTTCTCCAGACTACAAGCACGACCTACAGATCCATGTCCTCAGGGCCCATTCACGTCCATCACCCCAACATTCTGTCTTCGTTATTCTATTCCATCACCCAGAGAAAAATTATGAACTATAAAAGCTCAACTAACTTCATCTGATAGAGAACAAGATAAGATTTTTAACGCATATCTCTCCTTCCATATATCGAAACCAAATACCACATGCATGCAGGCATCGAGCACATGTGACGATCCAATTAAATATACTGGTATTGATCAACTGCACAGACCAGTTTAACGTTACATCACCTGTACTGTAGGATGATGACCATATCCCACAGACTAAGGAGCAAGAGACGCTCCTTGTGACCCTGTGTCGTTGTTTGAAACATTGTTTTCCAACACGCTTTGTACGCTGCCATACATTTTATTTTTCTGACACTACTTCGAGGTCTGTGTCAGGTCCTAAACAGACAGTAAGATGCTCTAATCCACTGCCTCTCGCTGAAAACTAGACATTGCACGGCGTAAATAATTTTGTTACTGCAGCTACCATAATACGCGACACACACGGTGGGAGATTTTAAATAAAAGATAGTTACAACATAAGGAAACTAGAAGAGTTTGGCTGTGTTGTGGAGAGTTTCCAAAATGATGTACGAAAATGACTGACGACATCTACATTGAAACTAATTTGCAACAGTGATGGAATAGATGATGGCTCTGCATTCTCTTAAGACTGCTTCCTCATATTGTACTCATGTATTTGACCACTGTTTCGGTGCTAGCAATCCCTGGAAGGTGTCACCCACCCACAAAACTCATTCCCCCAACTCAATCAAGCGCTGTCAGTCAATCGTTATATGGTGACCAACAGCATGCCAATGCATCGATGGGATGGAAAATACTCCGCCGATATACTGTAATAATGAGCATCAGAGTTGATAGCGAGAACAATTTTAGCAATTTTACAGTAAATTCAACGCCGGCCCATGATGTGACAGCATGTTTCCCCCAATTTCATTCAGTATCATAGCTAAACTGCCCCTTCTCTACTTCGTGAGTATCATTTCGAATGTAGACAGATGACTGCGCAGTACGTCCATTCAGTGTTAATTCTCGGACACATAAATCATCAAAGTATACCAGACAGCGCTCTACATATTTCTAACACCTGGACCAGAGTGCTCAATTTATGATCTATCTCTCTTCCTAAGAGAGTCACAGAGCATACTGTTAAGTATTGTACTAGAGTCTAGGGTTGGTACCCGGAAGGTACTGGTAATAGAGAACATAAACACACCTACTCCTAGGGCTACAACGTTCAGCACTTAAAACGGGCTATAATGTTAGACCGCCTGCGTTTCTATCCTATCAGTCGTGTGGAATGTAGCGCTGTTAATATTCCAATGTAAGAAATATATTCAAGCGCAGGACACACAGCCTTCTTCCCAATTTCTCTATGATAAACTATGTTATCGAATCGTAAAACCAAAAAACTACTTCCTTAAAACATTGGCTCTGTGTGATACGCGTACAATATAGCTTTTCAGAGATGTATAGCGCCCACTGTTCACATCCGACCACGTTTCGGAAACTATACTATGCCCGCATCAGCCCTCTATAAAATGATCGTTAGGAATGGCGAATACCTCTTACAAGGAAACAGATAAACGCATAGCAGTAGCGTCCGACATTGAAAATTAGCAGTCATTCCGTCACTAACTCTGTAAACGGCACACCTGCCAGGTAAATGTGTGTATGGGGAATGCACTGCCTTGCAAGCACCTATCGCCGACTTAGTTATGACGCTGAAGTCTAGATTTTACACCCAAGATGTGACAGGGGGGATTGAGTACATCGATCGAGTTATCAGCCGATCGTTCGCACATGCTTGGCTGGGACGATCACCTGATCTCAATCCCTGTGATTTCTGGTTGTAGGGATACCTGAAGGACAGAGTTTACCAGGGGAATATTCACACATGTGCTGATCTGAAGGGCAGCATATCAAGAGAGGTAGCCAGCATACCCACGGACATGGTTCGTTCTGCTATGCAGACTCTTGTGGACACTGATGGGTGCCATATGGAGCCTCTTTTGTAGCAGTAATGGTACCGGTAAGTGATGGTATGATGTACCGTAGCAGCACATTAAAAGTGTTTCAATTGAATTGATTCTTCATTATTTCTCTTCCCCATGTCATTGACATTAATTCTACCCAGTTTGGTACTGATACAGTAAGTTGTTTTCCCATTATAACGTGTTAAACAGGGAAGTTTAATTACAAGCAACCGGTATTTTCGTAGAAGGTCACAACATATCTTGTGACAGACTACATGGAAGTGCAATGTACAGAATTAAATTTTGCATCTAATGCAGTTATTATCTTTCGCTAGGAGACGCCTTTACATCATGTCACTTGGGAGTTTGTTTACAAACGTGCGCTTCCGACGTGCCAAACCACACTCTAGCTGTGAATCATTTTGTACTTAATTAACTGGTTATAAACTCACTTCATTCTTCTCCCATTCTGTATGAACAGGACGAGAATATTTTCCTCTGTAAGTCCACTTTTTGCGCTATACTACGCCGTCTTCAGGGCCCATGGCCGACATGTAGGAATAATCCCATCTCAGGTAATGTTAAATCAGGGGCCAAGTCGGCAAGAGATGATCGAAGGGATCGCTGTGTCAAAACTCTACAAATACCATTCAGTGAATGCTGGACCCTGTTTGCACTGGAGCAGAGATGCGAGTCTTCCTGCAAGTCCGCCAGGGGTCCTGAAGATGGCGTAGTATAGTGCCGAAACTGACTGCTAAAATAAAAGAAACAATTGGAAATTTATAAGGCTGGATAGTGTTTTGATTTGACTTTTTATAGAGAGTATATTGAGTTGTTTTGGAGTTGTGGACCCTTGTATTTATCTTTTCTAGAGTTTTGTTTCTGCATGCCAATAATTTGCAATTTTGTACTTTCCTGATGTTTCGGACTGGTTCTGTGACAGGTCTCCAGTGACCAGCCTGTTTTAAGCCATATGAAGGTCTACTGGTAATCTGAAAGTTGTAGACTCTAAGAGTAGCTGCCAAGGTGGATACTTTTCTTGAACCCCGTCGTCACAGAGAGAAAAAAAAACAAAAAAAAAAAAAAAACAAGGAAGCAACCGATCTTAATTTTCAATTGATAATCCAACAAGCGCAGTTTCTAATCTTGCCCTTCAGGTTTTCTAGTTATAATTTTAGTTACAGTGAGCAGTTTCTTAGTAATTTTTGTAAGAGGTTTGTAGAATATTGTGGTTAAGTGACGCTATCGAGAAAAATGTGGTTAAGTGACGCTATTGAGAAAAATAGTAAGTCTGCCTTTTACACTAAGCGCTAGATCTTGTACTTTCTTGTAGTATTTTCACATTTTAAGTTTTCAGTTTAAAGGGAATAAATAATTTTTCTTGTGTTTTCCTGCCAAAGTGACTTAGAGTCCTACTGAACCAGTGGATTGTAGTTTACCATAGTGATGACTGATGATGATGTGGCGAACAGCGTTCTTACATAATGTAGTTGATGTGGAATGAAAGTAGCAGTGTTTGATGTGATGAACAGTAACGATTTACCGCAGATCTGTTTCCTCAAATAAACTTTCACCTTACGTCCCTTTTATAACTCCGATGTAATGAGGTAATACGTGTTAATGATTCTATTTTGTAGTTTTGGGAATTTGATAAGCATTCAGAGAACTGCGTGAGTTTATGTTGAAACTGTCTAATGTTAAGGAAGTCCCTGCACTATGTGAATCCCCTCTACAGATATTTAAGGCCATACCCGGTCCTCGTTTTGCAGTTGGACAAAATTGTGGTATGTTGATTCTTGAGCAGTAACTTGTTACCTACTTGTGAAAACTGTATTCCTTGTTGTGCAAACCAGTAACCATTCTGACCACAATTTCAACCTTGTTAATTTTCACTTGCATCAGTTATGTCTATTTACTCTACATGCAAAACTAAATGTATCGTTTTAACGAAGTGATCTATATTATGACTATTACATGAGGTACTTTAAGGTGTTTTTAAGTGAATGGCTACATCTTTCTTTTGCTTTTCTGCAATCTTCATTATTATTTGGCTGTGTTGCCCATCCCCAGTTATGTACTCGAGTATAGACGAGGAGGGTTTATCACATGCTCTAGCTAGTTTATGCTACCATTTTTTTCAGTTGAAACTTAAAAAATCACATAAAACCGCTCGCTGGACGAGAGATCCATACCCAAAGACCGGAAAGGTGCACATGTCACACTGATATCCAAGAAAGGTAATAGGAGTAATCCACTAAATCAGAGTCCCGTATCATTAATGTTGATACTCAGCACGCCTTCGGAACATATATTGTGTTCGAACATTATGAATTATCTCGAAGAGTATGATACAGAGTCAACACAGATTTAGAAAACATCGCTCTTGTGAAACATAACGAGCTCTTTACACGCATGTATTGTTGAGTGCTATAGGCAAGGGATTCAAGATTAATTCCTTATTTCTAGATTTCCAAAAGGCTTTTCATACTGTACCACACAAGTGGCTTCTAGTGAAATTGCGTGGTTATGGAATATCGTCTCAGTTATGTGACTTGATTCGTGATTTCCTGTCAGAGATGTCACAGTTCGTAGTAACTGACGAAAAGTCACCTAGTGAATCATAAGGGGTTTCTGGCGTTCCCCAAGGTAGTGTTCTAGGCCCTCTGACGTTCCTTATTTATATAAATGATTTAGGTGACAATCTGAGCAGTCGTCTTAGGTTGTTTTCAGATGACGCTGTCGCTTATCGACTAATAAAGTAAACTCATCAGAAGATCAAAACAAATTGCAAAATGATTTACAAAAGATATCTGAATGGTTCGAAAATTGGCAATTGACCCTAAATAATGAAAAGTGTGAGGTCATCCACATGAGTACCGAATGGAATTCATTAAGCTTCGGTTACACAATAAATCAGTGTAATCTGAACTAAATACCTAGGAATTACAATCACAATCAACTTAAATTGGAAAGAACACAGAGAAAATGTTGTGGGGAAGGCAAACCAAAGACTGTGTTTTATTGGCAGAACACACAGAAAACGCAGCAAATTTACTAAATAGACTGGCTACATCACGCTTGTCCGTCCTTTTTTGGCCTACTGCTGCGCGATCTGGAATCCTTATTAATTGAGTACATCGAGAAAGTTCAAAAAACTTTGTATTATAGCGAAATAGGGGAGAGAGTGTCACGAAATTGGTACAGGATTTGAGGTGGACATCGTTAAAACAAAGGCGTTTTTCGTTGCGGCGGAATCTTCACACGAAATTTCAATCACCAACTTTCTCCTCCGAAGGCGAAAATATTTTGCTGTCGGCGACCTGCGTAGGGATAAACGATCATCATAACAAAATAAGGGATATCATAGGTCACACTCAAAGATATAGGTGTTCGCTTTTTCCGCGAGCTGTTCGAGACTGGAATGAAAGAGAATTATTGTGAAGGTGGTTCGATGAACCCTCTCCCAGGCACTTAAGTGCGATTTGCAGAGTATCCATGTTTTGTAGATGTGTATGTAGATATAGAGGTACATTTTGATCTAGGTAATGTTTAATGTGTCTTTCTTACAGAGTACTAAGTATGCCGCAGTGTGCCACGTTTTGAAGGACTGTTGCTCTGTGAAGAAACTGGTGTCTTAAAGTCAGTCGTTGGAATTTTAGTATTACAAATTCGTGGGTTTTGTTGAATAGCCTTTGTTACCCCATGATTTTATTCCCTTGTCGATACAAGAAAATATTTTTTAGTGCTGGGTTCTAACATGTGTTAACATAGATGAGGTTTCGAAGTGTTTTATGGTACACCACCTCATGCATTTACCAACTGAGTTCTACATTTTAGTGAAACTGCCTTTTTATGTTATTGCCTGTCGAACTTTGTGCAACTATTACTAGTAACTAATATACGGAGGATGTAGTAAGATTTTACATTTGTTAGTTCTCCTATGCAAATGTGCCTAATCCAGTTCTAATCCAAGCCCCAAGTTAACTTTTGCAGTAGGTTTGGTTATTATGTTTGTCGCCTAAAGGCATTGACTTTAGATAACTAAGTATTCTGTCATGCTGATGATACATTCTATATATCAGTATTGGTTCAGTATGTAGCACTGAGAGCAGACAGCGCAAGGATCTACAGATTTCTAGGAGCGCCTGTAAACCTTTAAAAGATCAGTGCCGATTAAGTTCGGTAAATATCTATTCCTTCACTACATCGAATTTAGCACTGCAAACCGTAAACAGTTAAAGGAAATTTTTCGGTTTATCAAAATTCATTTCATTATTGTACTATAATCATTCTTTTATAATTTTGAGTATGATGATTACGATGATTATTACAACCTTGCACAAAATTTTAGAGTTTAATACTTTTCTATTTATTACCTCGTGAAAGTAGATGAACTTGACTACTTGGAGGTACCCTCCCACTTAGACCAAATGAAATGTTGTAACAGACCCCCTCCCATTGCATTATGGCCCACACCAGGGCAAATGGTTTTCCCAGGGAGTGGATAACGCTCTTACGTAAATAATGTGGGTCACCACTCCTCTGGAAGAGGGAAGGAATGTGCAGTGTTGCAGCCAGTCAGTGAATATTTTACGGAATTGGTTTACAAACATTGAGAGCTCAGAGGTAACGTGGAAATGGTGGTTAGGTATAACATGACTGACTTGGCTACGCTTACTTTACACCACTAATCTTAAACTGTTTTATCGTGGAAATTTGAGGCTGACGATGAGTCAGTGACTGTTTCTCTATTCAGTTTCAACTGTGTTTTGCGTAGAGCCAGCTTAAGATGATTTATTGAGTTTAGGCAGAATCACTGTGAACGAATCACAGATTCTTACTAGACGGAAGCTATGTAGAAAAAGGGGTATTACTTACCGTTGGTGAAGCTTAACCCCGTCCCACGGGTCGAAGCGGGGTTGGCGATCCTTATGTGAGACTGATTTAACATGCATAGCAGTGTAGGAAATTTATGCGGTTCCGTCAATAAACGTTACCACGTAACGTGTCTGGCGTTGCGCGCACACACACCAGTGGTGCGGAGTCTGGGTGCTCCCGTGACTGGACGGTGGTGGGGGGAGGGGAGGGGGTGGAAGGGTGGGGGGAGAAGGGAGGTGGTGGCACCCTCGGCAGTGCGGGACACCCCTGCTGTCAGCGCCTCTCTGACAATTGAGGTGTGGGCGTGGAAGCCGCACTTGTTACCTACCTCATAACATACCAAGATGGTGAATCACGCTGCAATCTCCAGTTCTGCTGTATCCAATCTGACAACCCTTCCTTCTCGACATTCCCTCTTAGGATTACGGATGATCGCTAAATGAGTGGTGATTGCTGTAACTTGACAGATTCTAAAAATCACATCAACATTTTATCGCTTACGGCAAGGTGTTCAATTGGGCTGCATATTAAATTCGCACAGACAGCAGTTTCATTTCCATTGGTCATTCACTTAGTTTTTATTTCAACAAATGGCCAGACTTTTATTGATATCACATCTGTGAAAAATAAATGCTCTCTTGCAGTACATGACATCTTTAACAAGATATTACAACAATTTGGACCAGCTACAGCTGACGTTGTGAGTCGCATATATAATGCATCACCAAGTCAAGGTATATCCCCAGACAGGTTAAAATATGCCGTTGTCAAGCCCCTGTACAAAAAAGGGGACACGGAAGATGTTAATAATTATCGGCCAGTATCCTTGCTTACAGCATTTTCAAAAATTGTCGAGAATGTAAAGTACTCAAGAGCAGTTAGCCATCTCAACAGTAATGGTATACTCAGTAAACCATACTTCAGATTTCAAAAATGCTGTTCCACTGGGACAGCAAAATACAATTTCGCTGCCCACGTAATAGGAAGTTAATATAGTTAAACGTCACCAACAGGAATTTTCTGTGCCTTATCCAAGGATTTGATTGTGTGAACCATGACATTTGGTTACAGAAATTACAATTCAATGGTATAAATGGAACAGCATATCAGTAGTTTAAGTCATACCTGCAGATCAGGAAGCAAAAAGTTTCTTTGTGTAGTTTAAGTGATTTAAGGCCGTTTGCCACTTCATCTAACTGGTGGGGAATCACATTAGGTGTTACACAGGGTTCGATCATGGGCCCCCTTGTGTTCTTGATACATGTGAATGACCTCCCTTCTTATCTGAAACAAGAAGTTAAGCTGACACTGTTTGCTGATGATACAAGCATCATTATTAATCCAGTAAAAGAACTCCAATAGAAATTGATACAAATGATGTTTTTGAAAAAGTTATTAACGAATTGGTTTTCTGCGAATGGGCTTGCTCAGGACTTTTAAAAACCACGGTACATCCACT
The DNA here is from genome assembly GCF_023864275.1 of Schistocerca cancellata. Classification (NCBI taxonomy): domain Eukaryota; kingdom Metazoa; phylum Arthropoda; class Insecta; order Orthoptera; family Acrididae; genus Schistocerca; species Schistocerca cancellata. Next base: position 154,874,916 of record NC_064636.1, read on the forward strand.
TTTCCGCTGCAAGGAGTACAGTTCCTTCAACAAATATAATACATCAACAGAAGTCAGTATCCAAGGTGGAGCATACTAATTTTTTGGGCGTATATTTATATATATGAGAATCTTAAATCTTAATTGAAAAATTCATATTTTGTATCCCCTAAAGCGACTAGATTCAGCAACTTTTGCAATCAGAATAATGGGCAATTTTTCAGGATACTTAGTAATCTAACACACCCTTATCCAAAAAGTATTCATTGCTCAAAGGAATGTGGTTAGAATAATGTGTGGGGCCCATAGTCGCACATTTTCTGGTCATCTGTTTCAAAGGCCTTGTAGTCGTCTGTTTAAAAGGTTAGGGATTCTTACAACAGCCTCAAAGTACATTTACTCAGTAATGACATTTGTTCTTAACAATATGGACCAGTTAGAAACAACAGTGACATTCATGATTATAATACCACAAGAAAGAAAGACTTACACTGCACTTAACATATCTTTGGCATGGAAAAGGGTAATATATGCTGCTGTAGAAATTTTTGGTAAATTACCAGATGAAATAAAATGTCTCACCAACAGCAGTAATGGTTTCAGAAATGAATTGGAATCATATCTCCTAAACAGCTCCTTCTATACCATAGATGAATACTTGAATAGGAATAAATAAATATATAGGTATAATATATGCATTTTGTGCCATTTAAGGCAATGGGGTAGGTAATAAAAATTTTAAGCTTAAAAATAATAACATAGAGTCATGTGTACATTTCTTATCCACTTTACATGTTCCACATCGTAACGGGTACCGTGAGATTGATCTATGGAAGACATAACTAACTAACTAACTAAATGTCACACTAAACAGGAAGTACTGTGGTGCTGTACTTTTGGAAAAACCTGTGTCCTTTCAGTTTATCTTCTGACATATGTCTTTCGAACCACAATACTGTCTGTATACATCACTTCTTAAATAATGATTATCCTTATTTAAGATTATCACACAGGCTGCACATAACTTTTTAACGTCCTCTATAGTACTTTCACATATCTCTAGCTCAACAAGTCAGCACTGCTGCTCACAATATCACGTTAGTCCAGTCCAGTGTAATACTGTTCGTTAACATGTTTTCGTTTACTTCACATTACTTTCCATACCTATCATTAATTACTAGAATCTTTTATGCTACCAAGTACAAATAAGTATGTGATCGTAAATAAGGAATAAATTATGAAACTGGTGGAATTGTTTTGTGAAATCGGTCATAGTTAATTTTGTCTCATCTGCCAGACTCTGTAACTGAGCACACGCTTTAGAATGGTCCACAGTCGATACGATCGTCTGAGAAGAAAACTCACGGAGATTACAACGAGGATTCTGCTACCACGGGTTGTTCATTGTTTCTCCTCGCTAGATTTCTCTCGGCTGCTGAACACAGCTCTTCCCCTGGAATGATTATGTTTGGGTTGAGACACGCTAGTATCCTGTTCTTGAGTGCAGGGAACGTTGTTCCGTTGCAAATGAAAAAAACGAACAACAGTGGTCCCTGCATCATCGTAGATATATGTAAGTAGTAAACAAACTGTGCCACGCCTTGTGCCTGCTGAAACCCAATTCTAATAATCACACCTAGCCCGCTTAAGAAGACAGTCTTAACTGACGAAAAAAGAATTTCTTTCTTTGATCCAAATGTATCTTTGCTGTAAATTCTGAGATGAGTCATAGATTTCTTAGTGAGCAGGAACATGTAGCCCACCAGTCCAAGACATAACAAATTGAAAGTTACTGACAGTAAAATCGCGACGAGGAATATTATCCGACTGTGGAACAAATAATATTTGCTAGTCTTTTCCAAAACAATAGTTGATGTACATACTATACCCCAGGGTATTAGTGCATACAGCGCCTGGCGACGGAATAGCTTTCTTGCTTCGGCAGGTAGCAGGTCGTTAGGAAGCCTGAGATGGCGGACACAGGCGTACATCTGGTAGCAGAATGAGTTCAGCCAGATACAGCCGAGAAGTGTGAGGGCGCTATCAATCAGCACTGCATTGGACAGGTCGGGGACACCAGCCATACGATACACGACCTCAGAACACAGGATCTGCAATATACCTGTGATCTGAAAGGACAAGAATATCTTTCCAGGCAAATTGCGTAGCTGGGGAAGGTACATATATACTGCTGCAGTCAAAGAGCGGAAAAAGATATTTACTTCTATAAAAGAAATTTCTAAAGGTTTTAAGCTGTCGATTTTTAGATCTTTGTATTTCAATGTGGCACTGTTCAAACTGTCTTTGTCCATCAGTGCTCTTTGTAAATCCTTTTCATACTGTCTGTAGAAACCTGTTAACAATATATCTTCCGACACTGTTGAGTACGATCCATTTGGGTAAAGTGTGACGCTATACATCTTCTGAGGCTTGTGGGATGAAAAATCTCGACACCTCATCAACAGAATAGCTCTGGAAACAGAGCAGATGGCATGTGTTGCGTTCGGTTCCAGACACGACTGGTCATCAGGTGTACTGAAATAGCAGGCAGCATCATGCACAGACTGTATCACACTAAAGGGGACGTCCTGACAAATGCTGTGCGAGTTGACTGCCATCCACGCCAAGAGGCAGAGGTTGACGTTGGCCCTCTGCGTGTAGGCCAGGTAGCTGGTGACGGGTATGTGGGGCCACCCCTGAACCAGGTTGTCCCACAGCTGCACACGGCACTGCTCTCGCTGCTCGGTGGTCTCCTGTGGCAGGTCTTCCAGCGGACACGTGGGGTGGTCCAGGGCGTCCACCAACAGCTGTATGCAGTCTGTGTCTATGGAAAGCGTAGCGTTGCTTCTGTCCTCCAGCTGCCACTCCTCGTCTGGAAAACAATGGCAGTAAGTAGGTGGTGCTCACACACTCCGGCTAGTTGAACACCAAGTCTGCTGTGGATGAAAAGATTTGACCTTGTTTACAAAAATCATAGGGGATCAGTCTTTAGAACTGCCCACAACCAACGAATACCTAGTCGTAATTACCCAGAATGAAATAATGCGGAATGTCAACATAAAGAAAAGTATTCAGAAAGCCAGATATCACAGTTTCATTCAGTGAGTACTATGCAAGTCTACTTCATCTGTAGAGTGTCCAGTATATCCCTGTATCGCTCTTCACTTAGAACAACTGACAAAATAAACAGATTTTAGCGATATCCCAGCTCTGAAGCTGACAAAAAACATTGTGGTCAGTGTCGTAGTGCTTTGTTTCGGTACTGCAGTCTTTGAGCTGTGATTCCAAGGCGACACATTTACACTTTAAAGGAGCGATCATGGGCGCGTGTGTGCGTGCACAAGCGTCCACAGATGGGAAAAACTATGAGAGAGAGAATCACATCATTTGCCGTGGTTCACCTCGTAAAACAGTCCTTCCTGATTTACAGAAATGTGCTGTTTTTTTTTCCAGAGTGTGTCACACATTCGTCACGTATTGGAAGTAATAAAACCCGAGAGGAAACGTGTGCCCCTGTCCCTGAATCAAATGAGAAGTCTCCAATGCAATCCATTTGCAAAAGAGCATCTGAACTTTAAGCACTACAGTCAACAGTACGCGACCACATACAAAGAGTATGGAAAGGATTTAGGATGATGATGTTTGTTACTGAGTTACCTGCCAACGACATGGAGCTACGACTTGCCCCCTGTCGTACTTTGTTGTAACAATTTCTGCCATGACATTGCGCTATCTGTTGGGGGATGACGTTGAAACCATTAACAGGTTGTCTTCGGATCAAAATCGACGTAATCTTTCCAGGTGTTTTAATTTTTTTCTGGCGATGTATTTCCCCTAGTTATTTACATAATTTCATCTACCCCACCGAAATGCCTCCTATCTCTTCTCCATCTCCCCCCACGTTGTGGTATGGTCTACTCATGCAGGTTTGCTCATGTAGTTGAGCGTTTACCATTATCCTTCCCCTTACCCCTCCAAACATTCCTGTTTATTTAAGACATTTGCCTACTTTTCCCCTTCCAACTGCTCCAACTGTAGCCTCCCCCCCCCCCCCATTTCAATGTCTCTCAGTAGGCCTGCTATGATTACAGTGCTTCATAGTCTGACTCTGATGTATACGCGACTTTTTTTCTAAGATACAACAGATAACTATTTATAAGTATCTATTAATTTTCATGGGTACAACATTATCATTCAGTAGGTCACAATTAATACTATAGCCATTCGAGTACAGTTATAATTAAAAAGTCATACTCAGTATTTTGCAATTACTATATTAGCTTCAATAGTTGGCTTAAAGTTGGTATAATCGGGTACAACTAATTACTGTGATAGCTACACCTTATCAGTCATAATAAACTAGCTGCTTATAAACCAATTTTCTTCACTTGTTCCTGTTTATCACTGCTCTCCCTTCTATTCCTTCTGCCCCAGCCATCCCAAACATTTCTCCTCCCTCCCCACTCAGTCTACCACATCACCATACTTCGTCCTCTCTCCTCCATTCCCCTCAAACCCCCACTGTCAATCCACACCACCCCCTGTCCCATGTTTTTCCTACACAGTTTCACTTATTACTTTATTAGTTTTGTGTCCATTTCCTTCTGCTTCTTTAAAACCTTTCCACATCCTCACCCACCTATCCCCTATTTTTCTCTCTCATTACTTTTCTTCCATTATTAGTCTACTGTAATTGCAGTGCTTTATTATCAGTTCCTGATATAAATTAGTTCCTCTCTTACATGTAACTAGTTAAAGGAGCTTGTCAGCCTTGACAGCTAGAATGTGATTACTAAGTAAACCCCAATTAGTGCCAAAATCATTTCATTACAGTCATAATCAGTACAGTCCACAAAGTTTAATTAGTTTATTATTTTCAATAGTTTGCAGAATTTTGGCATAGTCAAATAGCAACTAATTATCATAATTGCTTCACCTTATCAGTTGCAAGAATTTCCTCTTATAAGCCTATTTTGTTCCTATTTATCACATCTGTCCTATCTGTCCCTCCCACACCCACCATCCCATTCCACCAATTCCTTCCCATCTGGGTCACCACCTTATCACATCTCTCCCTTCCCCAATCCTCCACCACAACCCCCCCCCACACACACATACACACCCACCTGCACCCACCCACTCACCCAACCACACCTACACACAAACACACACACATGCACACAACACACACACACACACACACACACACACACACACACACAAACACACATAGTAAGTTTTTCACACGCAGTTTTGTGTGTATAGTTTAACTTCTCTCTTTCTTACTGCACCCTGAGTATTTAAAACTGCACCTACACATCCTCCCAATTTCCCGAACACCCCTCTCCCTGACATTTCTCTTAGGGCTGATCTATTACGATTGCTGAGGTGTACAACCAGCCTCTGGTATGTGATGATGATGATGATGATGTTTGGTTTGTGGGGCGCTCAACTGCGTGGTTATCAGCGCCCGTATAATTTCCCGACCTTTGCTCAGTCCAATTTCGCTACTTTCCTGGATGATGATGAAATGATGAGGACAACACAAACATCCAGTCATCTCGAGGCAGGTGAAAATCCCTGACCCCGCCGGGAATCGAACCCGGGACCCCGTGCTCGGGAAGCGAGAACGCTACCGCGAGACCACGAGCGGCGGACCTCTGGTATGTAATGGGATTTTGTAGATGTAGATAGTTAATTACAAGAAGCTGTTAATTTTCGTGGGCAGAATATTGCTATTTTATATGTTGCACTCGGTACTGAAACTACTTGTTTGCAGTTATATTCAGTAAGTTGCAGTCAGCAGGTTGTAATCAGTAGGCTAGTTCCAATAATTTGTAGTAACTGGCTATGCTTAGAGAGTCACTAATTTCCTATTTATAACCAGTAATTCTTTGGCCATAGTAGTTGTAGTGGGGTCAGTAGCATGCCAACAGGGAACCTATCAGCAAAAAAAAAAAAAAAAAGAAAAAAAAAAGAAGGGAAAGCGTATCGTGAGGTTGGAAACTCTAATTACAGTAAGTGGGTAAACAATTCTCAATCATTGGCTAATATTAAGTGACTGTAGGCGAAAGTAAGCGTGGTCATAATTATAATATAGCTAAACAGCTGGGAGACCGTGTGCTTGTAGTGAATCAACGTCAATTTATCTGCATGAGTATTTGTTCCCGTGTCTTCTGAACTGCCCCAATTGAACATTATTATAGTTATTTATATTATATTTTTTCATAGGTGTATACACCTGAGGATACGGTTGGATCATCGCGAAATCAGAAGTGTTTGAACTGGTAGTAAAGCAACTACTTACAGCTAATGCGGCAACCAAAAATTCTTTTAGAACATACTAATAGCTTTTTTTTTAAAAAAAAGGTTTAATATGTTTCTATCATCCGTCTAAGGTTTGGATGCACAAACCGTAAAAGCATATATACTGAGAAGTGCTGACAGCGTTTTCCTCAAACACCATTCGCGTTCTAAATACGAATATGCTATACATCAGCATCGATAGTTCACTGGTGTGTTGAGCGCAAGTGAATCTTTCAAAAGATTCTTATACATGGGCAGATTCTATGAAAGGCCGAACTTTGACGTTGACAATTTATAACGGGGCACCCTCCTCTAGCATTACTTTTCCTCAACAGTAGTTGTCGATACGAATATCATTTTTAAAATTTTGGACAGGTCAACCGTGTCTCAACAGCTTTCCTGAAAACTTTCATATAATTTTATATACCATATGTTACATTAGAAGCTAAAATTTGTAAAAAGAAATTACTTTATTTTGGATGTTATAATCGATAAATGCTAGTTCCGAATGTACAGTTAAAATAATTTTTCTATTAACATTTGAAATTACGAATTATTTGGCACACTTAAAATTTATAGTATTGATTACGCAATCTACTACTGCTTATTATGTTTATTTCTGGATTCATTTATGAAATAACAATAGAAATTAATAGAAATTCGCTTTTCAAGAAAAATTGTAAACCCTTTGCAATATGGTCATTACCGCAGAGTGAGGTAGTAATAAGCATGCCTCTGATGTGATCCAACGTATTTTTGTATTTTGGGCGAACAATGTAATTTCGGCTCTGTTAATGTGAAAATTCAAAAGACTGTATGATATACAAAATGTGACAAAACATATTAAAGTAACAAAAACTTCTGTAACAAGAATCTTCAAATTTATTTAGGTCAATTCCACCATGAGGATCTAAATTGTGAGATCTTCAACTTCAAAAATGAGACCCATAGACAAGAAGAACTGGAGCCAATTGTACATCAAAAGCTAAGTAAACTATAAAGTTTACCGTAATGTTCGATCCTCTAAAATTTTTCGTAAAAGACTTTGCTTATGGTGGACAATAACTGGAATTGGGAAGGAGGGGGGGATTACGACTTCTTTTCCACTCTCATCACATGATGTGGTGGTGGACAAGCTGCAGACGTGTTACTACTCTTCATCGCACTGACGTTAAAAATACTTGTTGGCTTTCACATATAGAATGAATTACATAACAGAATTGAAATAAACTAAATAAACACATCTTTGATGTTGATGATGCCAGCCGGCCAGAGTGGCCTAGCGGTTCTAGGCGCTACAGTCTGGAACCGCGCGACCCCTACGGTCGCAGGTTCGAATCCTGCCTCGGGCATGGATGTGTGTGCTGTCCTTAGGTTAGTTAGGTTTAAGTAGTTCTAAGTTCTAGGGGACTGATGACTACAGCAGTTAAGTCCTATAGTTCTCAGAGCCATTTGAACCATTTGATGATGCAACTTTGGTGAAAATAAAGCTACTACTTCTGGCACATGGTTCGGGGTCAGATCCCAGTAACGGCTATAAGGGTAATCTAGTATGATGGAGCTGAGCACCAAAAAGGGTGTTTGTGTTATAAGATGTGTGACTGACGAGTTGGTGCAGGAAGGGGTAGGTGCAGGGACGGATTATAGTGGTCAGGTGTCTGGAGGTGGGAACCTTGACATAGGAAGGAGGTATACACGCTAGGATAACAGGTGGTTGGTCAGGTAAGTAACAGCACTGTTGTGATGGTGATGATAATGTTCGGTTTGTGGAGCACTCAACTGCGCGGTTATCAGCACCCATCCAAATCCCTAACTATTGCTCAGTCTAATCTCACCACTTTCATGATTGATGATGAAATGATGAGTACAACACAAACACCAGCGATCTCGAGAAAGGTGAGAATCCCTGTCCCCGCTGGGAATCGAACCTGGGACCCCGTGCTCGGGAAGTGAGAACGCGACTGCGAGACCACAAGCTGCGGACAGCACTGTTCTGGGATAGGAAGAATCAGCCATCTGAAGTTTCCTTGGAATAGGAAGGGGATCGGGTGGTTTGACATGTCGCTACAGGCATAGCAAAAGCCGAGATATTTGGAGGAGCTTCAGAAGAGAGATCAATCTAATCGGGCTGGGGAAGTTAAGGGTTTTGGAAAAACAAAAGAGAGAACAAGACTAGGGTTTAACATCCTGTTGATGGCACAGCCATTAGAGACAGAGTGTGAGCTAGAACTGGTATGTACGGGGAAGTGGGACAGCTGTGTCGCTCCAAAGGAATCATCCTATCATTCACCTTAAGCTGTTCAGGTACATCACAGAGGAAATTAGGTTTTCAACCACTGTCTTACAACAGCATCGCCTCATTTGGTGAGTTTTTCCAAGTACAGAGGATGAGTGAATGATAGAACCTCCACATATCACCAGTTTGCTGTTTTCTTAATTTGTGTCTGTTGCAGGGTGGGGGTGCATGGTTAGTCCAAGATATGAGAAAGAAAGTGAGAGTCATCTGCCCATGTCAGCTGAGAGAACTGGAGGGGGATGTTCCCCACCTAACTGCAAATATTTATCTTCCTCCATGTACAGAGGCCAGTATCCTTGAATTGTGAGAGCATTGCAACTTGAATGCACCTCTTGAGTGTAGGTGACTGTAATGCAAGCGATAATAGGTGGACGAAGGCATCTGACAGACAAGTTGTGTCCTGCTTTGCACACACTTAAAAGCAGGTAAATGAAACAGTCAACGAACAGAACGCCTTACTGATTCAAAAGCATTACACTTATCTTTAGCTCTGTGCTGCTGCAGCTATGTGAGTGCATGTCACGTTAAAAAGATACGGTAGAGTGGCTGAATACAGTGAGCTCCATTAGCGCACTTGTCTGCAGATAGGGAACACGAACGCTTACTGCAGCTACGACAAATACGTTTCCGCTGGAGGCCCTCGAAACTGTACATGTCAGCCCGAACTAGGCTTCACTGAGCGACGGTATTCCGACACTGCCCTCTGAAGGCACATGTGGAACTCCGTCGCCTGTCTGCACTTATGATGGAACTGTTGATACCCTCGTAGACAGAACAGAACTCAGGCTGTACTCCGACAGACCTGCTGGCAAATACTGACAGAACTGGAAATACTTGTGCCGTGTGGTGCCTCGTAACTATTGGAGGTGTGGCTTACAGCTTCTTCCTCACTGGCGCCTGGCGGTGCTGCTTCGAGACACGGCGTCTCTGGGGAGGCCGACTGACGATTTGCCCCAGGCCGTTATCAACGACACAGCACTTGTCACCTTCAACAGTGTCACAGGCCCTGGTGCCATGAGATACTGAACAGAGTTCATTTAATGTAGGACGATGACGCAAGGTCTAATGATGAGGAACTTGATGTTCGAACCCCTCTACCATTACTGGGAAAATACTAGGGTGGAAATTTCTTCCACCTACCTGGATTCGAACCAGATTACCTCTGAATCGACTGCCACCACGCAGGCACGTTTATATGAGGAAGAGAGAAACGATTGGTAGCATTTATAAGTTATTGAGGTAGATCCAGAGGGAATGTTAGGAAGCTAGGAGTTGGGGGCATAACTGGGAATGTTGTCGGCAAATATGGAGGAGACGGATCCGCTGGCTGGTCCATTTTAACTTTGTAGAGGAGATGGGGAAGGTACAGAACTGATTCTCGACGTATTACTGTAAACTGATGAAGACATTCTGTTGAGTAAGATTTACAGTGACAAAAGAAGTGTGGTGTATCAGACAAGGAGCTATACGGCCAAAATAACTGATTGGGACAGCATAGATCTGTTGTATAAACATGTGTTACACACTCAAGAGCCAAAGAAACTGGTTGATGGATATTATAATAGTATACTTTTAAACCTGTATAATTTGTTACTTTATTAATTAACACCATAATATTTTCATTCTCTTGATCAACTTGAGAAAGAAAATCTTTTTTTGTAGATCAAAATAACGGTAGACCGATGTTTTTTAATACATTGTTCACAAAACATACAAGAAGCATTGTTTGCAGCAATATTTACATAGCCTTCATCAGAGATATGAATGTCAGAGTGGGAAGCAGTATTGTCTTAAAGATTTATTCAGACTAGTTTGTCTACCTAAGTCGTTTTCGTTTGATCAGCTATTGTACTGAAGAGGGATAAGAGAAGTTACTGGAATTCGAAGCTGTGAAACAGATGACTGTGCTTCAGTACACTGTATATCTAACCCAGTCCTTGATGAACAAGTTGCTGATGGATTCTCTGTATTATTTGAGATTTGTCCTTTGGAGAAGCCTTTTCTGTATTTGGCGATTTTGGCAACCGATTTTTTTTCATTAATCTCCCTGACCTATAACACTATCTGTGACACCCCATTTCGAACAGATCAACCGGTAAAACAACATACTTAAATTTTAGGTCCCAATTTTTAACACTGTTTGACACTTTTGTAACGTCTCTTCCGTAAATAATATTAAGTGCACATCTTCAGAATCAATACTGGAAACACAGTTCAATAGCCCTGCCACGATATTTTTTTAAAACACAGCAAATATTTGTATTTCACGCACACGCGTTGAAACCATAATAACAGTTGCGCTGAACCCAGTCAGTACCACTGAATACCACATACTGGAGCCGACCGAAAGAGGGGGAAATCGACGCGCATCGATACCACGCTCATACTGAAGCGTGCGAATAATGATCTCGCGCTGTTACTCGTGGCGACATTTTAAATAAATGTGTCTGGGGCATGTTTGGCCTCTACGATTTGTCTGGATGTTTAGAAATAGTACTGAAATAGTTCCTTAAGTATAATGTACAAAAATAAACATTCAGACAGCAAGTAAACTTAAGTAATATTTTTGCGAAATTCAGGCAATTACCGCCAACTGCAACTGTCTGGCAGTATTGATTATTTATTTTTAATGATATTGTGTAGCATGTTCATTAAAGTCAGCACTTAGACCAATATTTTTAAGTGCCTCTCGTTCCTGGTACCTGTAAACTGACCGACTCCCCAAGGTAGCACGTATATTGTTGTTGTTGTGGTCTTCAGTCCAGAGACTGGTTTGATGCAGCTCTCCATGCAACTCTATCCTGTGCAAGCTTCTTCATCTCCGGGTAACTAATGCAACCTACATTCTTCTGAATCTGCTTACTGTATTCATGTCTTGGTCTCCCCCTACGATTTTTACCTCCCCGAGCTTCCGTGGTTTCCTCTTGATGCCTCAGAACGTGTCTTACCAACCGATCCCTTCTTCTAGTCAAGTTGTGCCACAAATTCCTCTTCTCCCCAATTCTATTCAGTACCTCCTCATTAGTTACGTGATGTACTCATCTAATCTTCAGCATTTTTCTGTAGCACCACATTTCAAAATCTATTCTCTTTTGGTCTAAACTATCTATCGTCCATGTTTCAGTTCCATACGTGGCTAACTTTCAGGAAAGACTTTGTAACACTTAAATCTATACTCGATGTTAACAAATTTCTCTTGTTCTGAAACGCTTTCCTTGCCATTGCCAGTCTACATTTTATGTCCTCTCTACGGTGACCATCATCAGTTACTTTCCTGCCCAAATAGCAAAACTGATCTACTACTTTGTGTCTCATTTCCTAATCTAATTCCCTGAGCTTGACCTGATTTAATTCGACTGTATCATGCCTTCAGAATACATACAAATAGTACTCTGAACTACAAATTTCTTAACTCGGAGTGTGAGTAACGTCTGACGGCCCTGGGATTCTGCTCTAAAGAAATCGCAGGGGAAAGTCTCCGAAATTCTTTGACAAAATTTGTAACGTTGTTCCGAGACATTTTCTGCGTATTTTGATTGAATGTGGCTTCTCATGCTCACTGTTCGACTGTATTAAGTTGAAGGTTGCGAACAAGTGTTTACTTTCGTTGTCTCGGCAGGACGTACGTAAATTCCAGTATGTGAGTTTCGTAGGGGTTGCAGATTTTCTTGTTCGCTGACACGAGCGATTTAGGGGAAACAATACAAAACGGAATGCGTGGATAGGTCACACAGCACACCGCAACCTGTTCCTTGTGAAATAGTAGAAGGAACAGTAGAACGAAGGAAAGAAGAAGGGCATTTGGGACGGAACGGCGATTAGAATAGATAATAGAGATAACATCAACCACTTTACCAGCTCAGTGAAAAGTAGAGAAAGTGTCTTTGGCAATATTTTTTTAACTTTCGCTAAAGAATGTGATACACTTTCCTAACATCACTTAATGTTTAAGTGATTGACCAGGATAGAGAAGAGTAATTGTGTGATGTAATTGGTTTGCCACTGTACTCCCAGAGAAGTAAAAACGAACACGTTGACGCAAGTGAATCAGACCCGTTATATTTGCACCGGACACTATAAGATTCTGGTGCATGTAGTGATCAAACGCGCAGCGCTACGGACACACCACGAACTCTGGAACCGCGGGACCGCTACGGTCGCAGGTTCGAATCCTGCTTCGGGCATGGATGTGTGTCATGTCCTTAGGTTAGTTAGGTTTAAGTAGTTTTAAGTTTTAGGGGACTGATGACCTTAGAAGTTAAGTCCCATAGTGCTCAGAGCCGTTTGAACCATTTTAAACACCACGAACTGCATGACCGGCTGTGGAATGTTGCTTACTGCGCAGCGGCTCGTCACCGCCAGAACCAGTGGCAGCCAGTTTGCCGTGGCGTATGGAGCTCCGTGTCTGGCTGCAACGTTGTTAGCATGCCGCGACAGCGTGTACGTGAACCGTTGGTGCCACTGACGGAGGCTGAGCCATAGCATGTAGTGGGTCTGTGGGAGGCCAGGTGGACGTACGGCAGAACAGCGCAACACAGGGGGCGCCAGGTCTGCACAGTGTATTGGTGTTGTCTCCAGTGGTCGGCAGAAGGTGCACGCGCCCATCGACCTGTGTCTGGACAGTGGCGACACACAGATGCAGACCGAGGCCGTCGCATCCTACCAAGTGTCTTATTGGACCTCACCATCACTTCGTGACAACTTAGGGACCCCGCTGGGCCAGGGGTATCAGTGAGAACCATTCGCAACCGTCTCGACGAAGCAGGGCTACTGTTCCGTATACTGTTAGGGCATCTTCTGCTTGCACCCCAACATCGTTCACCCCGCCTCCACTGGTGACGTGATAGGCCTTTATGGAAGGACGAATGGAAACGTGTCGTCTTCTGTGATGAGAGTGGCTTCTGCCTTGGATCCAATGATGGTCGTACACGTTTGTGGCGTCGTGCAGGTGAGCACCAAAGTCAGGAGTGTGTACGACAGAGGCACAAAGGGCCTACACCTGGCATGATGGTGTGGGGAGCAATAGCCTACACTGGCCATACTCCTCTGGTGATCACCGAGAGAACATTGTACACTGTGTGGTACATTCAAACCATCATCCAACCCATCACACTACTGTTCATAGACCGTCAACGTAACGTCCTTTTCCAATACACATGCATCCTATGCCCCCCAATGTGTTCTTGAAAATGTACTGTTAATCACAGTCACCGGATCTGTCCCCCACAGACCATGTTTGGGACTGGATGAAACGTCACCTTACACGATCTGCATGAGTGACATGAACTCTGGCTCACTTGAGGGACCAGGCGGAAACTGCATGGCAGGCCATTCTGGAACACTACATTCAGCGCTCCTATGATCGTCTCCGTGGTTGAATTGCAGCCTGCATTTCTGCAAAAATGGGAAATTTGTGGTAAGTTACTAAGGGACCACACTGCTGATGTCATCAGACCCTATGTTTACACACTATGTAATCGAACTTAAAGTAACTTACACTAAGGACAACACACACACACCCATGCCCAAGGGAGGACTCAAACCCGCGACGGGGAGAGCCACGCCTACCGTGGCAAGACGCCTCAGACCGTGTGGCTTCCCTGCGTTGCTATTGCTGCAAAAAGGAGGACGTACACGGTGCAAGCACTGACATTGTGCACGCACTGTTGACTCTACTCACGTGCGTATGGCTCTGTCTCAATGACCGCGTGTTGTATTCGTCCTCAACAATGTGAAAATAAGATTTGCCCCTGCTGGGGCGATGAATTCATCGTGTTCGTTTTTCATTTTCCAGGAGTGTAATATATGTTGGGTTTAGTCTTCACAGACCAAATGAGTGGCCAAGTCTACAGTTCAGATCTGATCACCGTAATCGAAGCAGTTGGAGGGCGGCACACTGCTGGAATGTGGCAGTGCCGAAGCCCACGCAGCCAGACGCGTGGCCGAGTGTGGCCCAACAGCCCCCCCCCCCCCCGCCAGCCCCACTGCCGCCTCCGCCTGGGCGGCCCACCCCTCACCAGCCAGCCGCACCCACTGTGCGCCCGTCACGGCGAGCTTCACGCGCGCCCACCGCAGCGTACAGCCCGGCGTCTCGCGCCCTACCATCTCGCTTGCGTGCAGCGCGCTGACGGAGACTTGTTCTAACGGCTCTCTGCCACGGTTACACGTTCATACTAAATTTTCTCAGTCTCGTTACAGTGCAGGCTATCACCGCTTGTGACAATAATACTAACAGTTTATTATGTCCAGTTAACTATTCACTTACAAACAGAAATATTATTCATTGAAGGAAATTAATAAATGTGAGGAATATACACTGAAGAGCCGAAGAAAGTGGTGTAGACATGAGTATTCCAATACAGAGATATGTAAACAGGCAGAATCGGCGCAGCAGTCGGCAACACTTATGTAAGACAACAAGTGTCTGGCCCAGTTGTTAGATTGGTTACTGCTACTACAATGGCCAGTTATTAACATATAAGTGAGTTTGAACGTGGTGTTACAGTCGGCGCATGAGCGACACGACACAGCATCTCCAAGATAGAGATGAAGTGGGGATTTTCCCTTATGACCATTTTACGAGTGTACTGTGAATATTAGGAATCTGGCAAAACATCAAATCTCCGACATCGCTGCGGCCGGAAAAAAATCCTGCAAGAATGGGACCAACGACGACTGAAGAGAATCGTTCGGCATCACAGAAGTGCAACCCAAATTGCTACGGATTTCAATGCTGGACCATCTGCAAGCGTCAGCGTGCGAACCATTCAATGAAACATCATCAACATGGGTTTTGGGAGCCGAAGGCCCACTCATGTACCCATGATGACTGCACGACGCAAAGATTTATGCCTCACCTGTGTACGTCAACACTGACATTGGACTGTTGATGACTGGGAACATCTTGCCTTGTCGGACGACTCTAGTTTCGAATTTTATCGACCGGATGGACGTGTACGGGTGTGCAGACATCACAACATCATGTATCCATGGACACTGCATGTCGGCAGGGGACTTTTCGAGCTGGAGAGGGGCTCTGTAATGGTGTGGAGCGTGTGCAGTTGGAGTGATAAGGGACCCATTATACGTCTAGATACGACTCTGAGAGGTGACTCGTATGTAAGCACCCAGGGGTCTCTCCACCTGCATTCATTCATGTCCATTGTGTACTTCGACGGACTTGGGCTATTCTAGGACAATACAACGCCCCACATGTCCAGAATTGCTACAGAGTGGCTCCAGGAACACTCTTCTGAGTTTAAACACCTCTGCTGGCCATCAAACGCCCCAGATATGGACATTTCTGATCATACGTGGGCTGCCTTGCAACATGCTATTCAGAAATGATCTCCAGAGGCTTGTACTCATGGATTTATGGATTCATGGTGTTAGTTCCCTCCAGTACTACATGAGACACTAGTTGAGTCCATGCCACATCAACTTGCTAAAATTCTGTTCGCTCGTTGGGGCCATACATCATATTAGGCAGTTTCTTTGGTTCTTCACTCTATATGAAAAGTATAGGACACTACACTAATTACAATGTTAACAAAAAATTATTTGTCCTGCAGCTCTAATGTTACAGAAATCAATCGTCGTTTTTAAAAAGAGCCCTATATAGCGTGTGAAAAGCTACATGTACAAAAATTTTGAGTGTTTAGAGGAGATAAAAGAACTTATTTTAATGTGAGACAAATATCACAGATGTACCCTTTCCCCCCGTAGCGGGCCATGAAGGTTTTGACCCTAGTGATGTTTCGAGACGCTGTTCAAACTGCCCTCCGATGGATACTGCCTTACAGGTTTCGCTGACCTCCTTGCGAGGGAGACGAGGTGTTCGGTCTACCGACAGCGCCACACACTCCAGATGAGCTGGGTCACCGTTAGTCTGAGGCTGCAGCCGTTATCCCTGAAACGCCCTCTTGTTTTGAGAGTGTTAGACAATCTTTAGCACCCAGCGGCCGGTTGAGTGTTAATGTAAACCGAAGACATTTTCAGCAACATCTCTAAAACAACATTCATCAAGTGGGAGATTCAACGTCATCTCTGAACATCACTAGCGTCGAAACCTTCGCTGACCTCTAGAAGCGATACGGCGCACCTGTGACATCACTATCAAATAAAAAATATTCCTTTTTTTTCTCTTCTAAAATATGTTGAATGTTGCATTAATAGGTCTTTTTGCATCCTGTATAATAAAGAAAGCAATAATACATCGAAATCAAGTAGTTGGATGGAGTGTTGCCAACCGACATAGTGGTCAGTTGTCAGTGCCTAACTATGAAGTGGATGAGTCCCAGTGTTGAACTTACCCACAGTCTTGGGATTATCTGCGAAGAGTTGCGTGAAGGTCCATCCTGTTCTAAACCACTCGGTATAATAGAAGGTATACAGTGCATCGGCGAGGCTGAACATTTGTGATGCCTCTGGCTGCCGCTCCTCGCATGGAGCACTGAAGTCCTCTCGAAAGAAAAGGAACTTTGGCTGATAGTCGAGCAGTTTATCATTCCACAACGGCCGCCTGTAACACAGAAGCTTCGTAGTTAAGAGTTAAAAACCATCCACGCATGTCGTATGAGAAAAATTTAAAAGTAACTAAAATGGTTTTTCACTCAGCAGTGTATTACAAACTTCCTCGAAGATCAAAAGTATATGCCGGGCTGGGAATCGGAACCGGAACCTTTGCATTTTTTAATGGAAGAAGAGGGACACAGCAAACAGTCACAACCCCATTGGGTTTCTACTATTCTTGCTCATCCAGGTTTCAGTTACAAATACCCATCTCCAGTGCATTTGAGTGAGATACGGATTTTTACTATTTCCTGCAGAACACTCACTCTCTTCTGTGGTGATATATCGATTTAAATGGTTTCAGATGTAAATTAGAGATATTAAACAGCAGAACTGCAACTATTGATCCAGAATACATCTTATGTTTCAATTAGAATTCCACATGCATTGCAAGAAAATCAACATGTGGTATTCATGTGAATGATAGGAATGATTTGTCCAAGTTTATTATGAATGAAGGTAACTTTGTCCAGATTTGTGTTAATTGCACAGTATGCACAATGTCATTAAGGTATGATATACTAGACACATTGAGTTAGCCATGCATATATCAAGACCTCCCCCTGCCCTGACACCCTACTGCATCTTTACCTCTGCCCATATCTCATCTCCTACCTTCCAACCATCACAAAAGCTCTCCAGCATGCCTTGTCAGAATAACGCTCCTACATGAACTGTAGAGTAATGGCATGGAGAACTGCTTTGTGAATGAATTTTCTCTCTGTAGCAGAGTGTGCACCCATTTCTAATATCCAGGGTTCGAGTCCCCATCAGGCACACTGTTCAAAATCTGCCAGGCAGTTTCGTATCTGATACCTACTACAGCTCTGCTTGTCTAGACTAGTAGGGCAGCTGAAAGCAGAATTCTCAGAGAAAGACGATGTCTATCGAGAAACATGTATGTAGCGTCAATCCCTTGCAGCTAATCCAGAGGTTGAGGGCAGCATGTTATGATGACTTACGGTATTTCAAGTCCGTTTATGCAACTACTAAAAATATGTGTTTATTCCACAGCACGCCTTTCTTTTCACTCATTTAAACCATTATAAGTGGTTGCATTTCCATAAGGTTTCTGCTTACTTCCGGAAGTGTGGGCTGCGAGCACATTTGTCACGTATTTCAGGGTTCCACACTGGAATTTTTGGCCTACTTTCACCTTGACGTGCAAGGATACACGTTTACTGACATAAAGTATAATGAAATAACACACCACTGTTGCACACAAATGTTTCTTTATCTGATTTTGAACCATTCGCTGGAACGCCTCTTGTTTGACAGTGCAGGTTATCATGCGGCAAATTTTGGCCGTAAGATGTCGTTCTGTAAATCGATTCTATGCATATGTGTCAGGTACATCATATGCTGAGAATGGAAGCTGAAAATCGATCTTGGTGTAGTAAAATGAAGAGCATTTAATTGCAGTGTGAGAAAATTTTTTTCCTAATGAATCTACGACTACATTCCCCACAGGCCTATCAACGATGGAAACTTTGCATACTGCCACATGAAATACAGAACATGTCGTACTCCTTGTTGAGTTGTCCCTGGATATCACTGTTACTTGAGTCCACCATTCTCAATTAAGGAATGAAGATGCGAACTCCGTTTCTTCTGGGTCCCAAGGGCACCCATATTGAGGGCAAAGGGCGGGTAGCGGAAGGCTCTCAGGAAGAGGAAAAAGTATTGTGTAGTGAGGTGTTTTTCTTTGAAGAAAATGTATTTTACTATCCACTATTGCGTAGGTTTTTAACTGGGTCGGAACTAGAAAACTTTTATGGCCACTTATAAGTCGCCATTCGTCTTTCAGAATCCCCCTCCCAGTTCGCCCCACCCAACAAACTACCACATGGGCGCTCTTTCTGGGTCCCCAGTTATACCGAAAAGCATTCCTTTCCAAGACGTGTGATGTCATTGGGCTAAGGCTCACAAATAATTTCTGTGTAATGTATTGCAGTTGCAGGCAGTTCTGCTTGGACATACGGGACAGCATCAACTCACTTACAAGCTGGGTACTCATAACCCATGCCTTGGTGATATTCATCTTTCGCTCGCCACAGATGGAGAAACTAGATGTATAATAACAATGATCTGAATAATCATTAGAAGGAGGTTTGGTGGGGGGGGGGGTGAATTTCGGGAAGGGGATGCCTGTAACGTAATGGAATAAGTTCTTTCCGTAAAGCAACCAAACAATGCATGTAACTATGAGAAGGAGGTGAACATTGATTTGCACTAAAACAAAGTGCAAGGAAAACCCTCGAATCTCACAATTTGCCAGTTTGCCAGTCTACTACATACCAGTAACGATACAATATTCACTACTGCAATGTATGTTTATTGGCACACAAGGTGGTAAGCCAACAGAGGATACAATAAATACTCGCCTCAGGGAATTGTAGTGTCCAGAGGATGTGTACGACTGTGTAGCACACTCTATTTCCATGGAAGACTATCGTCGTCAGTGTGTGTACAAAGGCTGTCCCCAGGGGTCTGTGAGTGGTCCATAGTTTTGGCTTCTAGCACTGGAGACATTGCTGCAGAGGTCATGCAACTGCAGTAATTAAGTGCACTGGTGGAACTTAGAGGTGACCAACTGCTGCCATTGCAGCTCTGTGCCTCCTGAGTCATCTCCGATTTTCGACTTTATACTGACATCTAACCGACAGTAAACACACTAAGTTATGCGACCTCCTCAGCTCTTGCACCTGCACTCTCCTAATGTTTCTTCGCCAGTAATCTGCCACCCTTCGTCATCTTCACTATTGTTTTACAACACACGAGCTTACATTTTGCAGCTTCTTTACCGCTGCTACCGTCAAATGCTCCAGGGCTTTCGCTGCCACCTACACAATCGTCGACTCCACAGCCAGCAACGTCGCTAGCTCCGTCACCAGTACCATCATCAGTCCCAGAACCGTGGCAGGCCCAATCGCCAGCAAAACTGCCAGTGCCTGGAGTTCCAACCTTAACCACCACCACTGTTCTGACATTACCACCGTCATAAAATTGACGTCCTTATCTACACCTAACTAGCACCACCTATTACCCCAAAAATCTCTTGTATACAGCCATAAGACCACACCAACAAAGTAGAGCAGATGAGCCCTCACCATCCATTCCAAACAAAACCAAATCACAAAAGACTTCACTAAATTCATGGACATGAAAACAATAATTCCCCTCAACTATCCTCTTCCAGTGCACACATCTCCACTTTTCAGTTCAACTTCCTACACATTCATACCTTCATGCTCATTGTCCAGCAGAATCTCCATGCTTTCACCCCACTACACTATCTGGATGTCCACATAACCTGCAGTAAACCAATAACCCACACTCAATATCGTATCTATGACCAGTGTGGAGTAGTGAACCAAAAATCCCCACAGAATAACCTGTTGTGAAGTAGCTACAGGGTTCCATAAAATCGTCCCCAATTGGCTACGAATCATGTTCAATCAGTCTGCTGAACACTTTATCCTCACCATGTATTTTACCACCCTAACAGTCACTGGTCCTACTGTATGTATCTGTCTGAGTCGTTCTATGCCATTTAATTTCTTTGTTCACTCTGACCAATCGTTCTCCACTTATACTTTTGTAGGTACCACCCTAACAGTCACCAGTCCCACTGTGTGTATTTGACTGAGTCTTTCTATACCATGTAATTTGTTGGCTCACACTGGCCAATCCTTCTCCATCTACACTATTTTAGCTGACCTGTGTTTCCACATCAATTTCCATGATGACCTTCATTGTGGGTTGCAGTTGATCATGCTCCTTTCAGAAGACCTAGTCCACTTCCTCGACACGCCCATCTCCAAAGTGACTCCTCTGCCAATCTTCTCAGACGCATAACTGCACAGGTCTTTCATCCAATTCGAAGCAATCATCACTCAGTCCAATTGTCCATCCTAATCCAAATTTTTCACCTTCATAGGAAACCCACATAAGCCACCTAACAGCGCCACATGATCTGGGATGCAGACTGGGAGCCTACTCAAACCCAAATTGGAAGGGATTTTTTCATCCTGCACACTACCAACATATCTACAACACTCCTTGCATGGACCCGTATATCCACCGCTCGAGAGAGAATTCCATTGCCCTCTCGCTTGCTACTTCCCATATTTAAGCTCTATGTTATCAACAGATTCAAAGACGTCAGTCATAGCAAAAAATATAGAAACTATGGCTATCCCCTCACTTCCTTCTGCTAACATCATCCCGTTTTAGTTTAATAATCATCGCAGCTAACACTTTCCTAATGTCTATTAAGATTAGCATGACCTGTTGCCTGTTTTCCCCGCCGAATTCATGCCAGTATCTGGGCTAGAGGTGCTGCTACACCGTATTAGCGTTATTTCTCCTGGAGGTGACTATCTGTTTGAGTCATCTGTGGCGAGAACATGCTCAATTTTCGTGTCAGGTACCACAGGTTTCCCTATCATCATTGTTTCCAGAAATTATGAAAATTTTTGAAGTGTGTACAAGTATTGGTACTTTCTCTAATCAAAGCTGTAACACTGTTCGTTGTGTTGGTTTGCTTCATTCGCCTGATGCGTAATATGGGGTATATTTGAAGACAAAACACGAACCAAGAAAACGAAGGCCAAATGGAATTCCATGTTTTACCTCATCCGGAACTAAATGACCCCAGTAGTTTCTACAACAGTAGGGAATAGGTCGTTGGGAAAAAAAATGGAGTATGTATTGACGAGCCACTACATTATGACCACCTGCTTAATTGCTTGTTGGGCCACCTTTGTGATGCAATACATCGCCGATTCTGTGTATCATCGATTCGTTGGTAGATTTGTGGAGCTAAAATAACTGACTGCTGATTTATGTCCGCAATGATAGCGACCCAGATGGGAACTAATAGATTTACATCAGGCGCCTTTGGTGGCCGAGGCATTAACGTAATTTCGCTAGATGCCCCTCGATCCACATTAGTACGGTTTGGGCTTCAAGACATGGACAGTTGTTCGGCTGGAAGACGATATCGTCATCAGGGAAGACCACAAGCATGAAGGGGTGCAGGTGGTCTGCAACTGACATGGTGCTGTCGATTACTACCACAAGTCCCATGCAAGAGAACGTCTGTCGTGGCATAACACTGCAGCCATCGGCCTGCTTGCGTGGCGTGGTGCATTCTTCGAGCAGCCGCTCCCCCGGATGACAGCATTTGTGGAGAAGGCCATCGACCTGCTGTGGCAAAGACATGATTCATCCGTCGAGCCAACACGTTTCCAGTGGTACACAGTCAAATCTCGGTGTTCCCAAGCCCACTACAATCGTTGTTGATGATGTCGTTGGGCCAACATGTGGACACGCAGGGGTTGTCTGCTGCAGAGCCCCTTCTTCAGTAATGGTGTTCCCTGAAGCACCAGCACTGTGTGCGCCCTTCCGCCAGAGCTGCCACACATCGCCATCCATGCTGCTTTACAGAGCAGACAAACCTCCAGACCCCACGTTCTGTGAAGAGCCGTGGATGCCCTACCACTTAGCGCCTACTGGTAGTTTCACTGCCCTTGTACCACTTTCCGTAGATTTTCACAACAGTAACACGTGAAAATTCGACCAGCTCACCGCTTTCGAGACACTCGTTCACAGGCTTAATAATAATATACCTTTTAGCAAAGTCGCTTATCTCAGTGGATTTCTCCATTAATAGCATCTATCTTCGCTGGGGTGATCCCCCGTCCATCTCTATTTGGATTACATGCTTTTCTTACTGCGTTAAGTCGCCGCAACGCATTCAGCCTTGCGGTTGGCAGTGGTCATAATATTCTGACTGATTAGTGAACTTTAACAAATCATAGTGAGTTCGACAAAGGTCTGAATGTACACTGGTTTATACCTAAGTATAAAATACCCAGTCCTGTTCTTGTCGTCTTCTACTTCGTAGTGCGCTATCTGTTCTCTGACGGATTGCACGTCTTTTAGCCAGCTGCTTAATTTCGTGTGCAGCATGTCTCGCACACGTTCCACGTCCTTAATCCACCCATCGAGTCGCTGGTCAGTCGTGTTGTTACCCTGAGACACACAGAAAATAGTTCAAATTAGTAGAAAGTATTATCTACACCTATATTTACCACTATTACATCACATTCAAATTACTGCCGGCGCCTGAGTGTTGTACATTCATTCTTGTAAACGCATTAAAACATTAATTGGTTGCAGGTGTCCAGCGATGTATTAAACACACACAAGTCTCAATCTATGACGTCAGATAAGGAAGGTACAAATATTTCACCATAGTTAACAGTACAGACGTCTCAATGTATGGATGCATGCCGTCGTGGCAGTGTGCCTCACTGAAATATTCCACTACTGCTACACGAAGAACCACGTGGCGCCGCTGGCAGTCCAAGCAGATTTTATTCAAACTTTTGAAAGGTTTTTCGAAAAGAGAATCGTCAGATCGTTGACTGTTGGGTCAAACTCTTACTCGTTAGCAATGAGGTGCGAAACATGGACACATTTAGCGACCTTTTAAATGCATAACGATGGGTAGCAACCGAATCATATCAGAAAAATTATCCGAATTAGTTGCGGACACATGAAATTTCAGTTTGACTCAAATCTTTACAGCATTTCTCTGTTGTCACACTGTTCGCTTCTTCTGAAAATTTCCATTTGTTGCTCGTCATCTGGCACGAGATCGTCTACCTTTGAACATATCACGAAACTTGCAGACTGCAATGAATGTTGAAGTTTATGGATCTTATGAGCTTCAGAAAGTGAAAAATTACTCCATCGCAGTTATTCTCGTTTACGATAACAGAGAAGGAAAATAGGAGAAGATATCTCGAAATACATCCGTTCCGTATAAATAGCATGCAGTGGATTGTTGGTTTATCTACAGCAGGAGCGTAGTTAAATGCAGAGGCGAGAGCGGATGTGTGGGAAGAGTACATTAAAGGCCCTTGTGAGGGGGATGAATTGCCTGGTGATGTGACAGAAGAATACACTGGACTGAATACCGAAGAAACAGGAGAATTAAAATTAGAGTCACGCTTTAAAAGAGCTTTGGGAAACTTAAGATCAAATAAAGTGAAATAAATAGATAGAGTTCCATAGGAATATCTAAAATCACTGACGGAAGCGGTAACCAAACAACTATCCAAATTAGTGTGTACTAGTTGGGGTGGGTTGTTTGGGGGAGGAGACCAGACAGCAAGGTCATCGGTCTCATCGGATTAGGGAAGGACGGGGAAGGAAGTCGGCCGCGCCCTTTCAAAGGAACCATCCCGGCATTTGCCTAGAGCGATTTAGGGAAATCACGGAAAACCTAAATCAGGATGGCCGGACGCAGGATTGAACCGTCGTCTTCCCGAATGCGGTGTGTAGTACCTACGAAAGTGGAGACAAACCACCAGACTGTAGAATATCAATGATGCAATTCCGAAGATAGAAAGAGCAGACAACTGCAAGAAACATTAAAATATCAGCTTAATGACACATGCATACAAGTTGCTAACAAGAATGGTATATGGAAGAATGCAAAGAAATGAGGATCTACTAATGAAGGCCAGTTTGGCTTGATGAAAGGTAAAGGCACCAGAGCAGCATTCCTAATGTGTGCTTGGTAATAGAAGCAATCTTGAAAAAAAAAATAAAATGCGTCCATAGGATTGCCCACCTGGAAAAAACATTTGACAGTCTAAAATTATGCAAGAAGTTCGAAATTCTGACAAAACTACGAGTAAGCAGTACGGAAAGATGGGTAACATATGAAGGGCTTATTTCAATATTGGTACAAGTCCATTACCTCCACTTTTCTGCCTATAATGCTTCTGACAAACAGAAAGAAAGGTTCATCTCTATCAAGAAGCGATATGCTTGAATATTTCTGGTATCACAACTGCAGATTTTTCATCGCTCATTTAACTTTAGGACTCTGTATCGCAGAATGAACAAAAATGGACTTGTACCACCATTGAAATAAGCCTTTCCTATAAGACGTACAAGAACCAAGAGGGAACAATAAGACCAAGGAACTGGAAAGGAGGACGAAGTAAATGGGAGTAAGAGAGGCGTGCAGCCTTTCTCTCGTACTGTTCAATCTACACATAGAGGCAATAACGGAACTAAAAGAAAGATTCAAGTGTGGAATTAAAAGTCAGGGTGAAAGCATATCATTGCTACGATTCGCTAATGATAATCTTATACTTAGTGAAGGTGAAGAAGAAGAAGAAGAGTTTCAAGATCTGTTGAATGGAATGAACAATCTAATTAGCACAGAATATGGATTGAGAGAAAATCGACGAAAGACGAAAGTAATGAGAAGTAGCGGAAATGATAGTAGCGAGAAAATTAGGATCAGATTTGGAGATCACAAGGCAGACGAAGTTAAGGAATTCTGCTACCTGGGAAGCAAAATAACACATGATGGACAAAGCAAGGAACATAAAAAGGAGACTAGGACAGACCTGAAGGAGGCATTCCTAGCCAAAAGTACCAGTATCAAACATTGGCCTTAATTTGAGGAAGAAATTTCTGAGAATGTTCATTTGGAGCACAGCACTGTATGGTCGTGAATCACGGCCAGTAGGAAAAATGGAACAGAAGAGAATTCAAGGTGATGTGATACAGAAGAAAGTTGACATTTAGGTGCATCGATAAATCAGGAGTGAAGAGGTTCTCCACAGACTCAGAGAAGGAGAGACGAAATGCTGCAGGTATCTGTGCCTGACTTTTCTATAAAATTTGAGATTGGTCTTCTGATTTAGGTAATGATACCGATGGGTGAATGGACTCGGAATGTTTCATCGAAGATCTTGGATCACTGTGGCTGTTAATTTCCTTTCTTCAGCATGGCGAAGGACTCACTGGTTTCTGAATGGTTTCTGCGTGTGTGGGAAGAGACAGTGTGTTGGAATTGAGACAGAGTGGACAGAAAATGCAGCGGAAAACGACACTCTGTTGAGAATGGAGGCGAGAGGGTCGTGTACTGATTATGCGGAAAAGCGCTGCCGGGGTTTCCGAAGGGGCTGCGAACCAATGTCCAGCTTTACAGCCTCACCCCAGGTGGTGGCAGCCTAGGGGTGGAGAGCGGCCGCGCCACGAGCTGTAGGCGGCGCCTGCTGCCTCCTGTTCTGTGGACAATGTTTGCAGACAGCCGTCAGCCACTGTAGAAAACACGGGCTACACAAAGTAACGGGCTATCCGAATCGGCTGCTCTTTCCCAACTGCAGAGGCCCTCTGATGCGACACTAGTGCCATGGGTGAGAAAACGCGCGATTGGTGTCTAGAGAGGAATGTCACGGACGTTATTTAGCACCAGGGGAGAGTTTTGCTGTGTGGTTCGTGTCTGATCGCGACGCATCGTTTTGGTGGGATTCTGTATGCTGGAAGAAACCTCGAAATTGGGCTGCAGTGTTTTTGTATATTCGCTGTTGGCGATTTGCGCAGTTTGCAGTGAAAAGATGGCAGAGCATAGGGGAGAGCCAAGATAATTGGTACGTGGGGCTGTGAGGTGGAGTAGTGTACAGTGTCTCGCATCTGAAACGAGGTGCAGAGCACAGCGTTAGAGTCGTAGCAGCGTGCTCTCGCCTTCCCTTGGGAACCATTTGCACCGCCGCAGCGTTCGTCATGCCCATCGCAAATACGGTGAGAGTTATCAGCAACACTGTCGTGTTAGGTCATCCTCATTTCGCACTCGTAGACAGCCTGCCTCAGGTAG
The DNA here is from genome assembly GCF_023864275.1 of Schistocerca cancellata. Taxonomy (NCBI): domain Eukaryota; kingdom Metazoa; phylum Arthropoda; class Insecta; order Orthoptera; family Acrididae; genus Schistocerca; species Schistocerca cancellata. The sequence continues at coordinate 154,901,759 of NC_064636.1, forward strand.
AACTTTCATGTGTTCCATGTGGGAGCCATTCAAACAGTCCCCGAGATTTCAGTCACAATTTTCCATCAGGAAATTGCGAATTCTGAAACAGAGTTACAGACCATCACTTGAAGTTAGCAGGGAGCAATTATATCAGGCAGTCGAGTAACCCTGCAATCCATTATAATCACTAATTACAGTTTTCATTCAAATACCATTTGTCAACTACTTGACTTCCTCTTTTTCAAGAGCTGTTATGGTGTATGTCTTAATGAATAAATTTGTGTTTCAATAATACATTGTTTTTATCAGACACCTTCCTGTCACATTAAGTTGCTGTGTAAATCCTCCACTTTAGTATCTACATGTAGTGTCTAAGATCACGTTATCCATTATACATTGTACACCTTAAATTCGTAGGATAGGTCTTACAGGAGTGGACTCCCCACATCTACATTTATGGAAGAGGAAATGTTTCCCACGAAGAGGGGACTTCGCAAAGAAATATGTAGAAGCACTAACGAGAAGTACGAGCAGGATGATAGAACATGAGTTATGACTTCAGGAAACAACTTACGTGTTACTAGAGCGAGATATACTGAGTAAAAACTATACGGCTAGATAGTGATTGGAATATACCAAACAAATAATTGAGGGTGTAGAATGTAAGTGATACTCTGAGATGAAGAGGTTGGTACAGGAAAGGAATTCGTGGTGCGTCGCATCAGACATAAAGAACTCCATAACATCATTAATGCAAAGAAAGTGTCTAGCGATGTCTTTTCTAATTATAACACAAGAGAACTGTAGATATTTCTCGGTAGTTACAGTACAACGTTTCAGTATATGAATGCATGCTCTCACGGAAATACGTCTGACTGAAATGTTCTCGGGCTGCCACCAACGTCAAGTTCCCTCAGGTAGAGCCACATGTTCTGGCTGAGAGCCGCGCGGGGTAGCCGCCCGGTCTCGGTGCTTTGCCACAGTTCGCGCCGCTCCCCCCGTTGGAGGTTCGAGTCCTCCCTCGAGCAAAAGTGTGTGTGTTATCCATAGCATAAGTTAGATTAAGTAGTGTGTAAGTGTAGGGACCGATGACCTCAGCAATTTGGTTCCATAGGAACTTACCACAAATTTCCAAATTTCTGAGTTGAGACTCCGAGAAGTTTTTATTCAAACTTTTTAGTGATTTTGGAAAAAGCATCCACAGATCATTGTCTATTCCACTGAAATCTCACTCGTTACCCATGCTGTGAGGAAGTTGGATACATGTTGCGACAATTTAAAAACGTAATAATGGGTAACAGATGCTCCATACCAGAAAACTTATCTGAATTACTTGCAGACATATGAAGTGTGAGTTTGATTTAAAATTTGATAGCAGTTTTCTGTTGTCTGACTGCTCACTTTTGCCAAATATTCTCGTCGTTTGGCATGATGTCGTCTACATCTGAACATGTCTCGATATTTAGAGGTTTGAATTAATGTAGCACAGTACATTGCTCTTATTGGTTCCATACCAGAAAAAATGACTGTCCCTGTCGCTCTAGCTGATGTTAAAAGATACGTGAGATCAGTGAAGTATCTCGAAATATCTGCATTGGTTGTGAAGAGAATGCTGTGGAATCATTTTTATATACAATGGGAGCACCCAGTGCATTGTTCTGGACGGCAAGAGTGAGGAATGCTCTTGTGATTTACGCAATGTGTTTGAAACAGGCGATAGTGGGTCCGCAACCGATTATATTGAGGTACCAGTGGTCGAAAACGCATGTTTACTGTTTAGTGCACACATACAGCACATATTGCATAACAACAATGTAGCTCTTAGTAACTGTTCAAGACGACGACCACCAGTCTCAATGCATATATTGCAATGGTGCACGCAGTTCTGCTGCACTCTTGCAAAGATCCCTGGTGTCTGTTGTACACTGGAACAGCCAGCAGGTGATTAACAGGGTGCACCACTGACCGTCAAACGCAGAAACTGTACACAACTTTGCTCATAGTACATTTGTTGCATGGTAACCACATGTATCACACAAACTCATTAATTTGTGCTGCACACACACCACTATCCCTAGTTACAGCCTGTGATGTATCCATGCTGAGGTGTGTTAGTGTTGTCTATGATACATAGTCAAAGATGGAACGTTACTTGTCATGAGTGTTGGAGACGTGCATTTAATGCATGGTGCAGCAGGATGATGCCCCTGTACTGCATCATGAATGTGCAGGAGTCATCCTAATTGAATTAAGTTCACCATTGTGGGTGAAAACTCGAGGGAGATGGTGTCATTCACACCACAGAGAGCCAGCCGAGGTTCCTGCCAAAGACATTTCTGAACATTAGACGTTGAGAAGATGGTGTTGGATCATGTGGCCGACCACCATTCATTAAGCACTGGCCACCTTGTCTTTGGAGGGCACTGGCGGAACAAGTATTACGCCTGTGTCATGAGGAATGTGTACAAGCACTGGGACCAACCGATTTTGAATTTTCCTTCGGTTCTGTCAGTGGATTATCCACAGTAGTGCAGCAGAGCCAAATTTTGCACTGTTTGTGTTGTTCACAGATGAGACCTCATTTACCCATGGCGGTGTCTTCAACAGCTGCAACAGACATGTTTGATGTGAGGACAATGCCCATGCCTCTCACATCAGTGATCACTAGCAACTTTTGCATGGGGAAGCCAGGGGATCTTGCAGCATTAGTTTCCCCCTTCCCATTCTGTTCCAGCTTCAGGCTTCACTGGCAAGGTTCACCCAAACGTCAGAATTCAACATTGACTGTACGACAAACCTCATTGATGGGACTTTGGCGTTGTTCTCAGATCACCTGGCAGAGAGCACTGTATTATTAGCAGCAGTTCAGTCACGCATGAGCGCCAACAAAATCGGCTGTGGCTCCATGAATGCAGCAATCCTGCAGTAGACCAGACAGTGTCAGGGTTCTTCACTGCACGACGCCTGCCGCCGTGACGCAGCCAGGTCCGTCTGCCGCGACGCAGCCTCCTACGCCGCCTCCTGAACGGATGCCTCCACTCCACCCACAGTCGTCTCACCGACGGAAGCCTCTGCCCACCCACCTGCCACGCCGCTACCGCCAACGCTGGAGGTCGCCTCTCCCGTGGACATCGACGTCGTCAGCGTCGGTTAGTCGCCATCACCCTCTGCAGCACCTCGCTGGCGTACGCAAGACACAACGGCAGGATGCTGTTTGATCTGCTCTGCCCCCAGTCAAGCAACCAGCCTCATCACTAACCACGGCACAGGCCTCTTCCAACACCTTCCAAGTTTGGCGGGGAGGTGTGCGGTATCAGCCGATATCCGATCAGCCACACTTTCAAATACGCGCGCCATCCGTTATGCCACCTGTTTCCTGTAGCTGTCACCGTGGCATGAGGGCGCTGCCTGCCACGAACAATTACGCCGCTGCCAATGAGATGCAAGCGTCCCCTCTGCGGAGCTCCAGCCATGGCCATACTTAACCCATTAAGTGCCATTGTTCTATTTTGAGGACAGAGCACATATTTATTTATAAATACAGAATAAGTTGTTAATTTGCAACTATTACTATTCTACGTCATTTGTTGATGCTTTTTATAACAATGTATAATTACAGGAAATTAAAAGCAATAACTCCTACCATTAATTGATTATTGAATACTAAGGCACACTTTTCGTTATTACAGGTATTTATTTTATCGACAATTTAGTAATATTTGAAATATGTGGCAAAGATCTTTTTGTGATTATTTACAGTCAACAATGTGTCTTTTAAACTACTTGCATTGTCAGCTTAATTGGAGTTATATTCATCGTTTCCCATTGTTATAAAATTTGGTGTACACGAAATAGGACACTGGGACTTGGTGTTATCATTTCAGCTATTTGTATTGCTGCACGTTCGAATATGAAACTCTGCTACTGCTGATGTATTTTCTTTTTAGAACGTGTTAATTTTACCAGATTTTGTTGCTGAGGTAAGTAACGACTCCTCTTATCATATATTGCAGGATATGAAGTTACTTTGAAATTTGCAGCATATTATGTAAGAATATTTATGAATATGTTACCCATTAGTAAATAATACAGTTCCAGATAGACAGAGGTATTTACACTTTCCATTTTGTGCTAGTGTATTATTCTTTCATTTCACTTCGTTTTATTACATTCTATTTCATTTCATTTTATATAGATTATAATGATCAAGAGTAGTCCTAAACATGCTGGACTGCATTGAAAAACCTGAGAATCATTGTGCCTACTTTGACAATATCTTCACTAGTAGATATCTTCTGATTCATCGGAGAAATTTGGGTTTTCGAGCAACTGGGACAGTCAGAGGGAATCGAGTCGGTGACTGTCCACTACTGAGCAGCAACGAACTGAAAAAGACAGTTCGAGGAAACTGTGACTACCAGTTTGACAGGAATGGTGAAGTCTTATTTGTTCGATGGCACGACAACAGATGCGTTACAATTGGTACAAATTTTGACAAAGTTGAACCTTTGGGAGCAGCTACGCAGTGCAGTATACAAGCAAGTAAGAAGACACAAGTGCAACAACCTGCCGTTTTGAAGTCGTATAACGCGTACATCGGGGGTGTTGGCCACCGTGACTGGTTAGTTGGAAAATATGAGACGTTAATTAGAGGGAAAAAATGATACTGGATCCTATTTACACATATGCTGGAAATGACCCTTGTAAGTGCCTGGCTCTTCTACAGACTAGTAAATGGGAAAAATGCACTGGATATACTGGATTTCAGATGTGTTGTTACAGTTACATATCTGAAATCGGACACTGGATGACGAATATTAGACGTCCAATGGAATACCCATCAAGTCAGTTGGGAGTGATACCAGACATCAGGTTTGATAGAATTGGTCACATGATTGACAAAAGAAGCACACAAAGAAGATGTGTAAGAGCTAAATGCAACGGGAAACCAAGAACATATTGTGTTAAATGCCGTGTAACACTGTGTGTGAAGCGTTTTGTACCATTTCCCAATAAATAAATAGTTAAGACTTGTGCACAGTTTAGTATGCTATACGATACTGTTAGATCCCAGGGTCCTATTTTGAGGACCGCCATTATATCAGCATGTATAAATATGCTTTGGCTATTTTTGTACTTATTGTGGTTCGTACACTATGTACATTAGAATTAAGGAATAAAAAATTCAATTTAAAAAAATTAATTTGGGACTTAATGGGTTAAGTTCGGAACATATGTGCACTGAGCCCTTCTTGTGTGTTTGTCAGCTGAATAACATTTACGGACGTCTTTTGAGTAGGCATGACACTGAAGAGTGACAGATTTATAAATCTATTGTATCTGTATATATTTCTACATTAAAATCGGCTGTTAGCCATAGATGTTGCGACTACACCAACACAGTTATGTATTATTTTTACAATTTGATATTAGATATAGAATAAATTAATATCTGAATTCTCTGTTCACGAACAGCCTCTGTTCCTCACTCCTGCGTCCATTAAAGAATCTCACAGCGTGCAAACGAAGATATAACAACCGTCACATGGTGTAACTCATATAGCGAACCCTACAATTCTTATAATCAGATTTGTGCTGCGCCAGTATCAACCAACTTTGGCTTCTCTACAATAAATGGGGTTTATTTCTTGAATTATACCATTCTGAATGAGGAAGATGTAGTTGATCATGTTCGACTGTTTGCAGATTAATCAACCAAGGAAGCAGACGTCGTCGTCTATTGCAAAGGATCCTTGTCATCGCTTGTTATTGCTTCTGGGTGGCAGTTAATCATACGTGTGCCACGGCCAATGGGCACATGGTGTTATTGACGTGTGTGATGTGTTTCTAAGTTGTCTCCCTTCAAAAGGTCTGACTGTCCTCAAATGAAATTATGGAGAACTTAATACGATTCACAGCTACTTACAGGTACACATATTTATTGAGTAAATGAAACCATAAAGGAGTAGATACAGTCTGAAGTTTTGTAGACAAATCCTACCTGTACTGTAGGGTGTGCGTTATATTCTTTACTTATCATGACATTATGACTCCATAATGAAGGATTTACAACAGAAGTAGGTAGATTTGTGTGATTTATATCTCTCAATTTTGTTCTCAGTTCAGTGCTTTCGAAGTAAAACTGGTGCAGTGACTATCACGTTCACAATCTTTTAAGATTTGTGAAATTCAAGAAAATTTTGGTAAGGATATTATCATTTTTGAAAAGGACAATCATTTACTAAAAAATTTCTTTCTCAAATATTGCCCCAAATTTTAAGCGAATAGATTAGTTTCCTATGTACAAAGGAAAACTTTCATAGTACTAAAGAGTTGAATTAATTTACATCAATAGAACGTCTACTACCAGTAAGTCACACACATCTCAACAATGTAGACCATTTCTTGGCAGTTTAAGTAAAATAAAATGTCAGTGCTCCTAGTATTTTCGGCAGTGGCTGAAGAATATACGTTACATTCCAAAAGCTCGTTAGAGCTGCAAAGGATAAGAATATCCATTACAGTATCCTTATCTTCTTTTCTCCCTGAAACGTTTCTGCTTATGTAGGCTGTCCACAAAGCCTTCTCCTACCTTCTCTTTCCCCCCACAGTGTGACGTTAACCATTTTCTCCCACAATAACCCTCTTTAATTCTGGACATCCTTCACTTGGTCTCCCCTTATTTCTCCTGGTCTTCCACTTCGTCTTCTTCCATATTCTGCCCATTCCAGAGCTCTTCTTAGTAGTCTTCCTTTTACCATCTTTTTACGTTGCAAAACCATTCCATTCTACTTCTCCCCATAGTTCCTTTTAGCCGATGGATCTGAAATGTCTTTCGTTTCTTTCATTTCTTTTACTGTTCCTTGTCATCTTGCCATTGATCACTTGTAGAAAGTACATCTCTGTAGCTTGTATTCATCTCAGATCGTTCTTTGTCTGGATCCAAAATTCTGATCCATAGCTCAAAATTGGCAGACAATATTACTTGCTTGTCATGATAATTGCTTTGGAAAATATTTTCCAATTCCTGATTACGTCTGATGCACAATTAAAAAATTTTGAATCGTTTTACATCCTCTCAGAAATTTCTTGTTAGATGCTTCCTGCCCTGTTTAACTTACTTCCTAGATATTTGAAAACATCTATTTTCTTAATTCTTTTTTCATTACAGCTCGGATCCTTTACTTTCTCCCTCTCTCCATGCTGATTTTCATTACATCAATTTATGTTTATGTTATTCCCATGCTTCCTTTTCCAGTTACCAACTGCCAGGTACCTAGTTGGTCTTCCAGTTTCTGCTCATTGTCCTTCTATATCATCACATCTTCTGCAAATGCTAAGATTTTTATGTCAACCTCTGTTTACCCTTGGCGAACTATCCTTATGGCATTGTCCATATCGGTGCATAAAAATTTATTTGTCTGCCGCCTTATTAAATACTACAATTACGTTGTCTATGTAAACTGTGACACCCTCCCTCTCTCCTTTCTTTAGGAACAACACTTTCCGAATAACGAAAGTTGCAGATGGTGACATAAAATAACATATATTAGAATATAGACCAATCTCCTCTAAGTATGTATCCACCAGACTTAGGATTGTAACGTAGGATCTGATGTTTCCCAAAATTTTTGAGGAAGTTCTGGGAAAATACAAAAAAAGGTACAGACGATTTTCTTTCCTGTCCTTAACTATTCTGAGCTTAGTCTCTCTGCGTAATAACCCCACAAGGCTCACAGAAGTAGAGGTGGGGTCAGATTTCTTGCCGACATTAGAGCAGGAGAACCTAAGATAGCTACAGGGTGAGTCAGATAAACCAGGAAACAAACTCCAAGAACTGACCAGGCGTTGTGTGTCGCTTTCTCACCCCTCATACGTAAAACACAGATTAAAGGAAGAGAAAAAAATACCACTTACCATGTATTCGAATGCGAGGGGAATGAACAGTCGTGATGCATGCGTCACAGCGAGTGAGAATAGGTGTTCAAAGTCTCGCCAGTAGCTGGAGAGCTGTTCCAGGTAGACCGTCTGCTGGACCTGGAGGCCTGGACAAGAAGGCGGTCTAGTGAACAAACCAGTGAATCTGATTCCTGTAGCAGCACAGCTTTCACTTTCTGCCTTCACCTGCTCACACAGTGTCTGAAAGTAGAATCTGCTTTTCGAAACTAGATTGATATACACTGTCAGTAATAGTAAGAGTCACAGTATGGGGGCCTTAACCTGATGTTACACAGCCCTAACTACAGTGATACATTGAAAGAGCACATCAGCTGGAGTGAGAGGAGATCATCTAACGTACTTTCAGTCATAAAAATTCTACAAAAATTGCCTGAGAGTCAAAGTATTAAGGGGCTTGAAGAAATGGAACTGCTTCAAAAACCACCCACATGACTTGCTTAACTATTAGACAGTTATAAGAAATAAGAGAGTTTTAGATAATTTTCAGTCAGCTTTATGTGCTAATAATAGAAAGTAAAATACCTCAGGTTGCCTAGTTTGCCTGTTTGATTCTGATTTAGTAATATGCATGGGATGTGAAGGTCTGTGTGGAAGTCTGTCTTCCACGTATCGTGGTTTTAGAATATGGGTAATCTTCATGGAGTTTCCAGTGAGTTGTATTGTTTTATATGAGAACAAGGAAGAATCATGTGCACCCCCAAAAATTTTTATGTTACAGTGTATTCACGTGTAAAATGACATCTTCGATTATTTATGTCTTGTTTCTATGACAATGAAAGCTACTACAAGTCTTTTAGGATAGATACTATTTGTACAATTACGCCATACCACCATAAATAAATTTCGTATCCCATCCCGTCATGCCATATCACTGTATCATAATACAGTATGTCAAATACTGTTAACACAATATAAACATGATATGAAGATGTTATTATATCAGTCGTTTACTCTGGGCTGTGCAATCGGTCACGAGTGCAAAGGGTGGATGTTTTTCCCACCAGCTGCCACAATTATGTAATCTGTGTACATGAACAGTGATTTGGTGGGATTCGTGTTAAATATGTGAACATCAGTAAAAGTAAATTTACTTTATGCCATTTTTACGATCCTCGCGCTCATTAAATGTTGATAATCTCAGAGTTAGTAAACTCAACATACAGATACGACCAATGTATGCATGTAAGAAGGCTCGTTAATTTTGCCATCTACTGAAACGCAGTATAAGTGATGTGTCATCTTTAGCATTTCTTTAACGTAACGGCTGTATGTATGGCATGATGGAGCTATTCTACACATGTTTCTTCATTTTTCAGATTTTGTTGTATACCCCTTGATAATGCCCATAAGACCGAAATTGCAGTTGCGAAAATAAATAAGTTTCTCAGTCTATGGTAGCTAGGACGTCTTTTAAAAAATCACATTTGATTACTTTTATGCCTGTATGATATGTTTTGAATTTTATTCTTATGTGAGTCATTTACAGTGCAGAAGGTCATACCTACCGATGAAGAATGGTTTTGTTTTGTTTCAACGCCCAAGAACAGCTAAAGTCACACGTATTCAATGAAGAATGTTGGGAGGACGTGATGACTGTGTGTCTAATACTATTGGAATTACTCAAGGAAAGGTAGCAAAAGAGAATGTCCTAAGGACGTGCACGTTGAGTTTATCACATCTTGCTGATTTTGAGAAAGGTCGAATATTTGGCATATGGAACTTGGGAGAATCATACCGTCAGATAACACAGACATTTGGCTGTAGGGTAATGACTGCAACATATTTGGATATTTGTTGTAAAGACTATGGGAGCAAACTGCTGAGGTCTTCGGTCCCTAGGCTTACGCACTACTTAATCTAACTTAAACTAATTTACACTAAGGACAACACACACACACTCCCGGCCGAGGGAGGACTCGAACCTCCGACAGGAGGGAGCCGTGTGAACTGGGACAAGGCGCCTTGACCGCACAGCTATTCCTCACGGTGTTAATGACTGCAGAACGTGTAGTGACGACACGGGGTCGAGACAATGGAGAGAGGGAGAAAGTACGGGAGAGAGCAGTGTTCACCCGCACCCTAAATGTGCGCTCTGCCATGAATTCGCGAAGAAAATGGGGCAGCCGACCTCGAAAGCCCCGAGAGAACAGTGTGCGGAAGATGCCTGTCCTCCAACAGCTGTCGTGTGCTCTCTCCAGATCAAAAAATATTGCTACTGTTTGGCGTTTCCGGAGAAAATTGTTCATGATACAAGTGGAGAGAGCAACAAGATGGTCAACTGCAGAACGATGCATTCGGAAACAGCATTGGGCAGGTGTTAAAAGACTGCGGGACTCCAGCCACCAAGTTAAACGGCAATTCACCATACGCTCCAAAACTTTACATACACTACTCGTGGGAGAAATGGGGCGAGAGGTGTCGAGCTGCCGCGTGCCGTTCACCAAAGAGAACGGAGGCCTGCACGTTGCAGGGCCGGAGTCGGCTGGGACGGTGAGCGGCGTACTCCGGCGCTGAGCCTCTGTCCCCAGACGACGTGGTGAGAGGTCGCAGGAAGCAGCGGTCCTCCAGACTCGTACCTCTGCCACTCGTGGAGTGAAACAGAGCGTAGGAAGACCTCCGATCAAATCATGTGGATGGCACAGAGAACAATCCTTCGGAACTTCGAAAATCGTTGAGAGATATGGAAAGCAAAACTTTATTCCTCTCGGTTCCAAGACTCTCTGCTTCTGGAGATATACAATCAGTATTTCGGGAAAATACCACCCTCAGATCGGAAGGTTGCGAGGGCAGATAAGTGCGAGAACATTCGCGCAATGAGCTTAAGAGTTCTTGCATTCAAGTCACTGAAAAGAGTAATCTATAGAAGAAGGAAAAGGGATTTAAAGAGCTGCTAGATGATAAGCAGTTTGGTTTTAGGAAAGATAAATCCACCAGAGGGGCAGTTCTGAGTTTGCGACTGATAATTAAAGCGAGACTTGAGGAAAACCAAGACACGTTCATAGGATCAATCGATATGGAAAAACCGTACGACAATGCAAAATGGAGCAAGATGTTTGATATTCTGAGGGGAAAAAGGGGTAAGCTATAGGGAGAGTCGGGTAATATACAATGTGCACAAGGGCCATCAGGGAATAATAAGAGTGGACGACCAAGAATGAAGAGCTGGGATTAACAAGGGTGTTAGACAGGGATGCAGTCTTTAACTTCTACTGTTAAATCTGTACACGGAAGAAGCAATGGTGGAAATAAAAGAAAGGTTCAGGAATGGGATTAAAATTTAGGGTGGAGGAATATCAATGACACGATTGGCTGATGACATTGCTGTCCTGACTGAAACTGAAGAAGAATTATAAGATCTACTGAATTTAATGAACACTCTAACGAGTACCGAATATGGATTGAGACTAAATCGAAGAAAGACGAAAGTAGTGAGAAGCAGCAGAAATGAGACCCGCGAGAAACTTAACATCAGGACTTATAGTCACGAAGTAGATGAAGTTAAGAAATTCTGCTACCTAGGCGGCTAAATAATCAATTACGGACGAAGCAAGGAGGGCGTAACACTGTCAAAAAGGTCATTTCTAGCCAAGAGAATTCTACTAGTATCAAACGTAGGCCTTAATTTGAGAAAGAAATTTCTTAAAATGTACGTTTGGAGCACATTATTATATGGTAGTGAAACATGGACTGTGGGAAAACCAGAACAGAAGAGAAACTTCCTGTCAGATTAAAACTGTGTGCTGGACCGAGACTCGAACTCAGGACCTTTACCTTTCGCGGGCAAGTGCTCTACCGTCTGAGCTACCGAAGCACGACTCACTGCCCGTCATCACAGCTTTACTTCTGGCAGTACCTCGCCTCCTACCTTACAAACTTTACAGAAGCTCTCCTGCGAACGTAGCAGAATTAGCACTCTTGAAAGAAAGGATATTGCGGAGACATGGCTTAGCCAAAGCCTGGGGGATGTTTCCAGAATGAGATTTTCACTCTGTAGCGGAGTGTGCGCTGATATGAAAGGAGAGCTTCTGTAAAGTTTGCAAGGTAGCAGACGAGGTACTGGCAGAAGTAAAGCTGTGAGGAGGGGGCGTGAGTTATGCTTGGGTAGCTCAATTGGTAGAGCACTTGCCTGTGAAAATCAAAGGTCCCGAATTTGTGTCTCGGCTCGGCACATAGTTTTAATCTGCAGGAGGTTTCATATCAGCGCACACTCCGCTGCAGAGTGAAAATCTCATTCCAGAACAGAAGAGAATGGAGGCGTTTGAGATGTGGTGCTACAGACGAAAGTTGAAAATTAAGTGGACTGACAAGGTAAGGAATGACGAGGTTCTCCGTAGAATCGGAGAGCAAAAGAGTGTGTGGAAAATACACACAAGATGAAGGAATAGAACGATAAGACATGTGTTAAGACATTAGGAAATGACTTCCATGGTACTAGAGGGAGCTGTAGAGGGCGAAAACTGTAGAGGAAAACAGAGATTGGAAAACATTCAGCAAATAACTGAGGACGTAGGTTGCAAGTGCTACTCTGAGATGAAGAGGAGAGGAATTCATTGTGGGCCGCATCAAACCAATCAGAAGACTAATAACTCAACAAAAAAAAAATCGAAGCAGTGATGGCAGAATTAAAACAGAGGTGGAGAAGTGAGAAAAAAACTATATTGAAAAGCTATCAATGATAAACTAGCTGATGACATTACTGTTCTCACTGAAAGTGAGAAATAAGTGTAGGACATCTTCAGTTGAATGAAAGGTTAAACCAAAAAAGGATGATATTAATGAGCAATAAGAGAATTATGTTTAGTGATAAACTTAACATCAAAATTGTGGACTGAAGAAATTCTGCCACCTTCGGACCAAAATAGCTCATAACGGACAAATTAAAGACGACATAAAAAGCAGACCAAAACATTCAAAGAGGGCATTCCTGACCAAAAGAAGTCAACCAGTATCAAACGTCAGCACTAATTTCAGGAACAGTAACTGAGAATATAAGTTTGAAGCATGGAGCTGTATGAATGTGACTCATGGGCAGTGAGAAAATCGGAACAGAAGACAATCAAAGCGTCTGAGATGTGTGCTTTGGAAAGATTTTGAAAATTAGATAGACAGATAAGACAAGAAATGAGGAGGTTCTCAGCAGAATCGCTGAAGAATGAGCACACTGACAGGAGGACGGGACAGCATTTTTTTCTTGGTCTTCCATTCTTGTTGTTACCTCTTGGTTCTTGTGCCTATTGTATATTATCCGTCTTTCGCTGTATCTCACTCTTACTTTTCTCAGAATTTCGAACATCTTTCCCATTTTTACAGTTCAGAAAGCTTTCGCTAGGTCGACATGTTCTATGTACCTACCTTTTTTTTATTTTTTAGGCATTGTTTCCATTATCAATCGCAACGACAGAAGTGCCTCTCTCTTGTGCTATTGTGCTTCTCAGAGGCAAAATGATCTTAATCTATCAGATCCTCTACTTCATTTTTCATTCTTCCATGTATATTATTCATGTCGACAACTTGTATACATGAGCTGTTATTCTGACTGTGCGATAGATCTCGCACTTATCTGCTCTTGCTGTCTCAGGATTGTGTCTAATGGTATATCACCAGTCACGTATATTCTACACTTCAGCTTGAGTAGTTGCTTGGTTGACAGTTCCCCCAAAGATTTCAGATATTCCAAACGTGTCTTACCTATCCCTTCTTCCTTCGAAAGCTCCGCTGAGCTCTGACTCTCTTATTGCACCTCCCATGTCTTCCACTGCTATTCTCATCTCCTCTTCTGCCAAGTCATCAGACGAATCTTCCCCTCATAGTTGGCCTCAGTTCTCTCTTTCCACCTCTCCTCTGCATTTAACAACAACATTCACTCTTCATGTTGCCGCACTAGCTTTTAATTACACAGAATGTTCTTTTGAGTATTCTGTACATTGAATCAGTTCTTCCGACGAATATTTCTTACTCCCTCTCTTCAGATTTTTCCAACAGCCATTTCGCTTTGGTTTCCTGTCACCTCCTAGTTACTTCATTCCTAAGTGGACTGTATTGCTGTACGCCTGTCTTTCCCTGAACATTTAAGTACCTCCTAATTTTTTCTATTTGTGGAAGTGTTTTTCTTTCTGTTTCCCAAAAATTCTTTGCCCATTACTTTCTTATATCTATGTTTGTTTGTCCAATTTCTGTAATGCTCTATTCAGACATGTCCACTCCCATTCAACTGAACTGCCTACTGCGGTATTCATTCAGATAGTATCGACAGCCTTAGAAAAATTCAAACTTAATTGAAGATTGCTCAGCTCTTCAGTGTCCCACTTGTTTGAACATTCATTCTTCCAGAGTATTCTCTTAAACATCTGCCTGCTGTTCATGACCACCCCATTGAGATCCGAGATTACATCTGGCAATGGGTGGCACTTACAATTCAGTATCTAAATTTGGAATCTCTGTCTGACCATGGTACCGCCTAGCTGGAATTTTCTTGTTCCTCGCTCCTTTTCTTTGCATTTCCTCTGACGAGAAAGTGCTTTCCATAGCTAGCGACAGTTGCGAGTTAAGAAAGTTTCTTAAAAATATGTAACTTGATAATAGAACGACGTAGAAACAAGTAAACGTATTGGGTTCAAAGTTTGACATCATCAGATAAATAATTTGTCCTCAAACTGATGTTTTGTGGATTCAAAGTTTGAACATCATCAGATAAATAATTTGTCCTGAAACTGATATTTTGTGGTGTTTTACATCTGCGTGAGTTAGTACGTTGTAGTGTAATAAATATGTAATGTACTGAATCGACTGTGAGAAAGCTAAGTGGCAAAGAAGTTGTCTGAGAGACTCTATGATAATTATATCGTTGACTCGGAATATTACTCTCTCTGTGGTTTACTCGTAACTAAGGGTAACTAGAGTTTTCTGTTCGCTTCTTTTGATGTTATATGGAGATTTGTACAAGAGACACAATGAACCGTTATTATTTCATGAGAACAAAGGTGAGCGTCACGAACTTTATTAGTATTTTTGGAAGTATTGAAATAGCAGAATTGTTTCAGATTGAATGAGACGTGTACGGGAACAGACGTGGACAACAGCTCTCGAACCTGCAATCTCATGTATGAATAGTTGCTAAAAATATCCAGCCGTCTCTCCCAAGACTCTTCATACGTGCAACAAACAGTAATTCTTTTAACAGCACTTCAGACAATTTTATCATGTTGTTACGATCTTTTACTGCGAGCATAATAAATCGACAGCAGACAAACAAAAAATAGACAAACACATAAAAGAATCTACCACATTTGGCGACAGATGATCAGGACACCATACATGAGCGCACACACACGGTTGTCATAGCAACAAAAGATTGTATGTTTATTGTGATTAATATTGTATGATGTTAATTGTATTTTCTTTTTCATGTAACCATTTGTGACGAAACGAGAGAACAAAGTTACAACAAAGGAGATACGTAGCGGAGATATGCCAGTCTATATCACAGTTATCTACAAGGAGTAAGTGTACGTGTCATATTCTATTCTGCTGACTCGTCTATGAGCCGGCCGCAGTGGCCTTGCGGTTCTAGGCGCTACAGTCTGGAGACGGGCGACCGCTACGGTCGCAGGTTCGAATCCTGCCTCGGTCATGGATGTGTGTGATGTTCTTAGGTTAGTTAGGTTTAATTAGTTCTAAGTTCTAGGCGACTGATGACCTCAGAAGTTAAGTCGCATAGTGCTCAGAGCCATTTGAACCATTTTGACTCGTCTATGGGTAGTAGCAAAGAGTTAAGTGTAGATAGGCACATACTTCCTTAGTAGATTAGTGGTAGTTTGTGTTACAAATTGTGTGTCAGTTCAATACGACTATTTGTCACAAAACGGTCATCTGCATAGCCATTAGCATGTCATTAGCTACTGAGTAAACAGTATATGTTACACACGTTTTTAACGGATCATTTAGTATTAATTTTTGCGTGATTATATGGTTAAGACACGATCTCAGTCCAAGATGGCTCAATCGGGTAAAACTAGTTTGCCTCAGACTAATGTGCAGGAGGTAGTTGACTCTATGACAGTTTTACTGAAACGAATAGAGGAAATGTCTCGAGAATTTCGAGAAAGTCAAGCTGCGCCTCATAACGAACTACAGTCTGCTCTGCAAAAACAAATAGCAGAATCACAGTCGATATTTAAATCAGAGATTAATATAATGAAAACAGCTTTACTAATGCAGATTGTAAATCCGCAAGAGGAACTTAAAACTAAAATAGAACAAGTTTCTCTTACGCAGACAGCTTCAATAACAGAGTTTGTAAATTTTCTGGAAGCGCACAGCACCTACCCGAAGCGGTTAACAATCTTCAGTCAGAATTTGACAAAGCGTCACAAAAGCAAGAGCAGCTGTCGGCCACTGTTACAGAACTGTCACAGGAATTACATAACGTTACAATAGGGCAAGCTAACGTGGTTATGCTATTAGAGGATATTAAAGCTAGGTCCTACAATCTACATGAGATCAATGGTTTAAATGAAAGGAACTATAGCAATAGTAATCACAACAACAGCAGGCAACAACAATGAAATAGCGATAATGGGCAACAAGGACAGAGTTACGGATCAAATAGTAATTCTCGTCAGGATAATGGTAACAACCAGGGTTACAAATCCCATAACAACAGGAAGCAGGGAAGAAGATATAATCCTGGATATCGTCAAAATCCCAGAACATCAGGTTGGAACCAGTCACACAATAACAGCAATACTCCACACAATCACAACAATAACAGTAATAATTGGAGAGATTATTCCCCAATAATTACTGATGTTAGTAATGAACACAACTTACCTGACAATGGACAGGAAAACTAAAATCGACCAACTTTAGCCCCCAAAGGCTGGTCGGAACTTCTGAATGGGGTCATGACAATAAAATAATATTGATTAGGTACAACCATGCTGATATCAGGGAAGAATTGCTTGAAGGGGATAAAACTTGTAACTTTAAGCCACGAAGCATGCCACAAGCGGCTATAAAAGTTAATATTGAGGGTTTTAAATTCACAGCAATATTAGATACATGCGCAAGTGTAAATGCTATCTCCACGGCTCTCATGAAGAGGTTACAGGAACGAGCAAATATACCGACCTTGCCCGTAGCAAACTGCAAAATATTAGGTGCTGTAGGAGGACACTCTACGTCAGTGAAGCTACAGACAAGAATTAAAATGAATTTAGGTAATGGAGCCATTGATTGCACGTGCCTAAGTGTCACAAATCTTGGCGTAGACTTAATTTTAGGACATGAATTACTGAGAGAGTTAAATGCAATTATTGATTTCGCCTCCAGTAAACTCATGTTGACTGTTGATAGTGTACCTCTGACAGTTAATTTAATTCAAAAGCAGGAATTGCATGAACGCTACTGCCTTAGCATCGAAATTAAGCTGATAAAGAGAAGCTTCAACAGGAAGATTTCTAACCCTCTAACCGAAAAATCAAAGTTACCTATAGGAGAACACATTGATGTTAATGTAACCAAAGCAAATGCCCTGATATCTCAACAGAAGCATGAGTTGAAAGAATTGTTAAGCAATTACACCATGGCATTTGATAAGAAACTGGGTGTTATCAAAAATTATGTGTGCCATTTAAATATTAGGCCACACAAAACTTACTGTCACCGATATTACTCCATTCCATGGCCATTAAGATCTGCTACCGATCGGGAGATGCAGCAAATGATTAGCTGCAATATCATTGAACCATCCAACAGTCACCTTTGCAGTCCACTGCATGTAGTACCAAAGTTAGACGGTAGTGTACGTTTGGTTTTGAATGCTAGGGAGATTAACAAAATTATTCTTCCTGTGAGAACCCAACCTCCCAATATAGAAGAACTAATCCATAAGTTTCCTGGTATCAAGATTTTTTCTACAATTGATTTGCGACCTCATTTTGGATGGTTGCACTAGACATGGAATCAAGGAAGTACACAGCATTCCTTTATAACGGCTGCAGTTATCAATTCACAGTATTACCATTTGGTTTAAACATGAGTTCAGGTGTTTCTATTTCAGCGTTGGATACTGTCTTGGGACCTGAGCTGTGTGAATTGGTTACCCCATTTGTGGATGATATGTTGATTGCTCCAAACAACTGGGAGCAACATATTGCAACCCTTAGAAGAGTCCTAGAAAGTTTTAGATTATCAGGAGTGACTGCTAACTTGAAGAAATCCAAGTTTTCCTTGAATGAAATCAATTTCCTAGGACATCTAATTACATCCTAAGGGATTTCGTCAGCTCAAAAGAAAATTGACACAATAGAAAATGCACCATCACCACGCAACCGAACACAATTAAAGGCATTTCTGGGATTAACTTCATTTTATCGTCGTTTTATACCAACACAGAATCTTAATTCAGAAGCATTAATATCCTTACTTAGGAAGAATGTGTCATGGCAATGGACTCCAGATTGTGAAGAAGCATTCAACAGAATCACAGTGGCACTTGTCAATGCACCCATACTACACCATCCGGACATGACAAAGGATTTTGGACTAGTGACAGATGCATCGTCATATGGTTTAGGAGCTTACTTATTTCAAATTCAGATGGTTAACAATAAATCTATTTTCGTGCCATATCTTTTGCAAGCCGGACACTCACTCACTGTGAACGAGCATACACAATCACAGAGCTTGAAGCCTTAGCAATTATATGGGCATTTAGAAAGTTCCACTATTACCTAACTGGTGCTTATACAAGAGTGTACTGTGATCATCACGCAATAAGTTTTCTAAACAACTGTAAACTCCTTCATCCAAGATTAGCAAGATGGATACTAATACTTCAAGAGTACCAGTTTGAAGTGATATATGTCAACGGGAAAGAGAATATTATAGCTGATGCTGTTTCCTGACTACAAGAAGGATTAACTGAATCTGAAGGAATAGAAGATCAGACAACATAATTCAAAATCTTATTAATGATGGATGTCGAAAAGAGAAGAGGTTACATTAAGATGTGCAAAGATATGACCCATTTACAACTAGAAGATCCTCGATGGGCACAAATAATTCAGAAGATACAGGCAAATGACTCACCTAAACTGAAAGAGATGTATCAATTACATAACAATGTCTTATTCCATAGAAGACATTCCCAATCGAACCAATGGTGTGTCTGCATTCCACACGATTATAAAACGAAATTAATATGGAATACACACACAGTATGGGGACATTGTGGGGTCAGTAAATGTACACAGAAGATAGGTAGATACTGTCACATTCCTAACTTGAGAAAGTTTGTACAAACTACCATAAGGAGTTGTCAGATTTGCCAAAAGGCAAAGCCTTTGAATCATGGAGCAAGAGGACTGTTGCATCCGATTGTGGTTGGGGAACCTTTGAAGGTAGTAAGCGTTGATGTAATGGGACCCCTACCATGACCCACAGGGAATGTTACGTACATTGTCGGATTTTACGATTTATTCACCAAGTATGCAAAATTGTACCCGATCAAGATTTGTACTGCAAAGGCAATTATTAAGAAAATCATCACTGACTATAACCCAGGTGTTGGAAAACCCAACATTTTATTATCTGATAATGCATGAAATTTCACCGGATACAGATGGAAAAGATTCTTGAAGGAAAGCTGGATTAAACAACTATTATTTTCTAGATTTCATCCAGAAACCAATCCAATTGCGAGGCTATTCCGAGAAGTTAACAGATTTATAACGACTTATTATCACCATAAACAAACTTTTTGGGTGGACTATTTAAAACAATTTGAAGAAGTTTACAATAATTTACCACACACTTCAACCAACTATACACCCTCAGAATTGATGTTTAATAGAAAAGAAAATAATGAGTGGGTAAATTGTGTACCTAAATTATCAATCAAAGAAAAATCTAGTGAGGCAAAGATTCGTCAGGCACTATCAGTGATTAAAAGAAAAGCTCAACAGAGAAAAATTTATTACAATGAAAGTTTAAAAAGGACGAAGACATTTCAGACTTGGACGAAAGTGTTACTCAAGACACATCCCAAAGAATCATAGTTCAAGAAAAGGAATAAGAAGTGGTCATTAATTTTTTCTGGACCCTACAGAGTAATTTCAATGCCAGATCCAGGAGCCTATATTCTAGGACATCCAATGACTAACAGAGTGAAGGGCATGTACCCGCATAAAAATTTAAAGCCATATTTCTCAGAAGACTGATACAGTCAATGATCTAGGATAATTGTGAAAAGTTATATTTTAATTGGTATATTATACCAGTGGTATTGTGTTATTTCATCTTGTATGTTAGTGTTAAGTGTTTTTAAGGTGATGTTTCTATAATTTAGTAGTTATGAATGCAAGCGCTTTGCCATTGAACTCCATACACAGCACATAAAGGAGAGTAAGTTAGGGTTGTGTCTATCTGTCCTTAACCTAAATGGAATCGAGATGAATATTTATTTGACTCTCTTGGGGAGGAGTTAAACCTTTTGTGACTTGACATATTAGGAAGTCTTTTGCCCTTGAGATGAGTCGGTAGACATGGATATGGGGACGTACACAATTTGGTATCAAAGGTATTCATGTTATTTAAGTTTTAATTTAATTCTATGATAGAGTAATAGACCATCCGAAAATTGTGAATGTGGGACCATCTGTTTTCTACAGATATTCGGACACGGTGTTTGATTAGGATTCTTCTGTGGATTTGTATTCCTGTGCAATGACTTAAATGGACGCATTATTATGTGTGAAAAGTTTGTACAGTGGATGACTTCAGTGTTTCAGTGTTTATATGCAAAGTTTGAACAGGGTATTGGTGGGAGAACGTGCTGCCACACAATGTGATGTGATCTGACATGAACGCTCAAACAGTGTCATGAAATATGATCCAAACTCTATTCACACAAACTTGAGTGAACAGTCGTGTTGCAATAAACATCGTATTTACTAAAGTGATAAGCTATAATTTCTCACGAAACCTATAACAGTGACATTTGACAATTTTTGGTTTAATTTTGACTAACTTTATTGAGTGTTGGTTTCACTCAACTGTGCGAACTGAATATTAACACTTACAGTGTTGTCTGGGGAATTCATGACAATAAACTCTGAATCCGAATCTCCCAAGATTCGTCATGTGAGAATGGATTTAATATGTAAATTCATCCATCTCTTACAGGTGTATCGGGTACTATTGCAAAACTCTAATATTTAATTTCGAATGTTTCATGTCCTATCCGTGAGCTGAGTCCCAAACCAATCCCATGCAAGAGTAGAGTTCATGTATGTCATCAACCCTGAATCAGACCTCGATCTTGCTCTCATCTTCCCATCGTCTGCAACGTCGCCAACCACGACCAGCATCGTTCGTTGACGTTTGAAGAGAATAATTTTATGTATTGGAGCAGAAGACTGTAAAACATCTTAAGTTTTCCTCTACTCGGCACAATTAAAGATCAACGTGTCATTATGCAAACAAATAAAGAATACCATTGCAATTCTCGATTCTGAAGGCCTCGATGCGGTTTTTTGCTTATTATTTCATGAGAGCAAAGGTGGGGGCCACGACCTTTATTAGTATTTTTGAAAGTATTGAAATGGCAGAATTGTTTCAGATTGAATGCGACGTGTACGGGAACAGACGTGGACAACAGCACTCGAACCTGCAATCTCATGTATGAATAGTTGCTAAAAATATCCAGCCATCTCTCCCAAGACTCTTCATACGTGCAACAAACAGTAATTCTTTTAGCAATACTATCACAGACATTTTTATCAGGTTGTTACGACCTTTTACTGGGAGCATGATAAATCGACAGCAGACAAACAAAAAATAGACAAACACATGAAAGAATCTACCACAACGTGTTTTCTGACATAAAAACATAATGTATAGAATGTATTTAGCACCATACATTCATTTTTATCAGCAATGATAAAATCCGCTACAGTTGTAAAATTTTTCAACTGTAGCAGGGTTGAATATTGATGATGAATGTCAACATATGTTCATTTTTGTGTCCATTATTATTGTTATTGTTATTATTATTAACAGTAGTATGACTATTATCACATGTGCTGCTTATGTACTATGCATGTTGTAATGTTGACTCGCTATGTATGTCAGATTATTTACAAGAGAGTGTACGAAGGCCCCTTTGTCAGGTGAAATAAATACATAAGGAAGTATGTGCGAAATCCGCTATTGTTTGTTACCCACGTTAACTGGTTTTAAAGACACGGTGTCTACCTCATCTTTCGACTTACAGTGTTTATTCTGTTAGCGTTGGCTTCGTGTCGCCATACTCTCCGTAGCATATATGTGTCAGCGGGCCACTAGCGGTATCATATGGTATCAAAGGTATAGGAAATCCGGAAGAAAACGGCAACACCTTTCTGCATTATCGCTCTTGTCAGAACGACAATGGGCGAGAATGTTGAAAAGTCAAGTGTCGCAGATTTGTATGGAAGTTTTGTGTATGTGCATTCTGGACCGAATCACACCACACAGTGATTTTTGGTTCCGGGCTTGTGCCCTACCTTCATAGTGTCCACAGGGCCGCGTGGACGCGATCCTGGCCTGACGGCCACTCAGGTGTCCTGTCGTATCTCGACGTGCCCGCCGACAGGATGTTGAAAGCGAGGGAGGAGGTGGGCGGAACCGGTCATTACTCCCCTACACATTTCAAAATCTCGCTCTAGAGGTAGAACACATGTTCTTTAACACGAAAAAGATGTATGTAATATGAGTACCTAATATGTCAATGTCCCACAAATATACGTTCGACTTTCCAGAATGAAATTTTCACTCTGCAGCGGAGAGTGCGCTGATATGTAACTTCCTGACAGATTAAAACTTTGTGCCGGACCGAGACTCGAACTCAGGACCTTTGCCTTCCGCGGGCAAGTGCTCTACAGACTGAGCTACCCAAGCACGGTTCAGGATCTGTTTTTATAGTTCTTTTTTCTGCCAGTATCTCGTCTCCCACTCGCAAACTTCACAGAAGCTGTCCTGAGAAAGTTGCAAGACTAGCATTCCTGGAAGACATGGATAAATGGAGACATGGCTCACCGTTTTAGTCTGCCGAGAAGTTTCATATTGGCGCACACTCCGCTAGTGCTAGTTCTGCAAGGTTCGCAGGAGAGCTTCTGTGAAGTTTGGGAAGTAGGAGATGAGGTAATGGCGGAAGTGAAGCTGTGAGGACGGGTCGTGGGGTCGTTCTTGGATAGCTCAGCCGGTAGAGCACTTGCCAGCGAAAAGCAGAGGTCTCCAGTTCGAGTCTCGGTCCGGCACACAGTTTCAATCTGCCAGGAAGTTTCGCATTCAGCATTAATTAGCAGTATTCCTGAACTCATATCCTGCAGAAGTTTTGTTGTTACAGACAGGGGCGAAGTAGTATCCGATCATATTACATCTTCAAAGCAAGCTTCATAGTTAATCACTTCATGTCGTCGTACCGATGGATTGTTTGACGAAAGCGACTGTGGTGCAACGGTAGCCTCCTTATCCTCATCGCCATCCTCTCGTAAAGAAGGATCTAACCTCATTTCACTATTTTTCTCTGCGTTTAGCAGCTCTTGTCTATGACTTTTGCAGCTAAAGCAAGAGGTAAAAGTAACAGTACAACGAAACATTCACGCGCTTTCGCTTGCCTCGTATAGTCGTTAATCCAATAGCCGCATGTAACGATGCTTACAGGTAACAAGTTTCAAGAGCTGTGATGTTTGACCGCTGCGGTCTGATCATCACCACTCTACGCCGCTCCCAGCCATCATGAACACGAGCCTCTCACCATCTCTACCGTACAATACTTTGGCGCTCCGGTGTTGGCCTGCTTCAGTGTGCGACAAACAAATTATCAGAATCATGGTCCGAAGCTCCGCGATGGACCGGTTACTGAGGCTGGTATCTTGCAAGTCTGCTTGATTCACCTTATATAAGAGCTCAAACTGATGATCTCCTTGACAGATGCAGTCAGTTCTCAACAGATACAGTTTCTTTTCTCTAGTGTGGTTATTACTTAGCTCTAAGGTTGTTTCCTCCTGTGTGATTTCATTAGGACACTGTTTTCAGCCCTGGGACAACTCCTATCCTGATTTGTTAGTCAACTTAGACGATATTTTGTTCACAGAATACCTTCATAAGCACATTACGCTTTGTTTAACAATAGCGTAGTTCCAAATAAGATACTCACCAGTTTCGTTCGAGTACCTCAGCTTAAAATTAAGCCGATTGTAGATCTCACATCGTCCCCTGGCGAGTATGGCTCTTGTGATTCGCCCGACAGCGTGCAGTGACTGGGAGAGGACACGGAGCCTCAGGTGATCCGCCTGCAGCGCTGTCACGTTCCACTCCACGTCGTTCAACCTTTCAAAATAAAAGGGAGTCATTGTACTTTGTAGAATAGGAGAGCGAATGCTAAACTGAACCTCCTTCATGGTTATACGCTTCCCGTTGATAGAGGCGGCCAGGTCATCAGAGACGAATGAATGTGTTAGACTGAGTCAGTCTGCCTGACACATTCTGATGAACTGAGTGGTCTCTATTGAAGAACAAGAACGTTCGTGCACACGTTCAGCCGCAGCTGTATCGGGACAAACACGTGCTGTTGTACCTGTGGGCCAATATTATCGTATGGCTTTACAGAACGCACGTCAATGAAGTGAAATGGAAAGAAGACAAGGATTTGTCGTCAGATGAGAACAGCAGCAGAAAATTGTATAACGGGAGTAGGATTCGTTATGAATAGGAACGTAGGGCAGAGAGTGTGTTAGTGTGAACAGTTCCGAGATAGGATTGTTCTTATCAGAATCGACAGCAAGCCTACACCGACAACGATAGTTCAGGTATCTATGCCGACGTCGAAAGCTGATAATGAAGAGACAGAGAAAGCACATAAACATATTGAAAGCGTAATACAGTAGATAGATACAAATCTAATATTCACAGGGGAGTTACAGAAGGAAACGAACTTGGAACAAGGAATGAGAGAGGAGGAGACTAATCGAGTTCTGTAATAAATTTCAGCTAGTAATAGCGAATACTGTGTTCAAGAATCGCAAGAGGAGGAGGTATACTAGGAAAAGGCCGGGTGATATGGGGAGATTTCAGTTAGATTACATCATGGTCAGACAGCGATTGTGAGGTGTACCCAGGAGCAGATATAGACTCAGATCACAATGAAGAGTAGGCTGAAGTTTAAGATATTAGTCAGGAAGAACCAATATGGAAAGTGGGATACGGAAGTATTAAGGAATGACGAGATATGGTTGAAGATTCTAAGGCTATAGGTACAGAAATAAAGACTACCTCAGTCCGCAGTACAGTTGAAGACGAATAACTAAAAAGGGCCATCACAGAAGTCGGAAAGGAAAACATCGGTACAAAGAAGATGGCTGCGAACAAACCATGGCTAACAGAAGAAATACTTCAATTGATCAAAGAAAGGAGGAAGTGCAAAAATGTTACAGGAACCTCAGGAATACGGAAATAATAGTCGCTGAGGAATGAAATAAATAGGAAGTGTGCAGAAGCTAAGACGAAAAGGCTGCAGGAAAAATGTGAAGACATCGAAAAAGAAATGTTTGTCTGAAGGACAGACTCAGCATACATGAAAGTCAAAACAACCTTCGGTGACATTAAAAGCAAGGATGATGACCTTAAGAGTGCAATGGGAATTCCACTGTTAAATGAAGACAAGATAGCAGATAAGAGGAAAGAATACACTGAAAGCCTCTATGAGGGAAAGATTTGTCTGATGTGATAGAAGAAGAAACAGGAGTCGAATTAGAAGAGATGGGGGATCCAGAATTAGAATCAGAATTTAAAAGAGCTTTAGAGGATTTAAGATCAAATAAAGCAGAGAGTTCAGATAACATTCCATCAGAATTTCTAAAAATCATTGGGTGAAGTGGCAACAAAACGACTACTCACGTTGGTGTGTAGGTTTATGAGTTTGGCGACATACCATCTGACTTTCGGAAAAGCATGAGCCACACAGTTCCGAAGGTGGCAAGAGCGGACAAGTCCGAGAAGTATCGCACAATCAGATTATCGGCTGATGCATCCAAGTTGCTTACAAGAATAATATACATAAGAATGGAAAAGAAAATTGAGGGTGCGCTAATTGACGATCAGTTTGACTTTAGGAAAGGTGACGGCACTAGAGAGGGAATTCTGACGTTTCGCTTGATAATGGAAGCAAGACTACAGAAAAATCGAGACACTTTCATAGGATCTATCGACCTGGAAAAAACCTTCTACAGTGTAAAATGGTGCCTGACGTTCGAAATTCTGAGAAAAGTAGGGTAATCTATAGGAAGAGAGGGGTACTGTACAATAAGTACAAGAGCCAAAAGGGAATTATTAGGAGTGGACGACCAAGAACAAAATGATCGGATTAAAAAGTCTGTAAGACATGAATGTAGTGTTTCGCCTATATTGTTCAATCTGTACATTGAAGAAGCAATGATGGAAATAAGAGGAAGGTTCAGGAATGGAACTAAAATTCAAGGTGATGGGAAACCAATGATACGATTCGCCGATGACGTAGCTATCCTCAGTGCAGGTGAAGAAGAAGTACACGATCTGCTGAATGGAATGAACAGTCTAATGAGTACAGAATACGGATTGAGAATAAATCGAAGAAAGACGAAAGTAATGAGAAGTAGCAGAAATGAGAACAGCGAGAAACTTAACATCAGCAGATTGTCACGACGTAGTTGAAGCTAAGGAATTCAGCTAATTAGACGACAAAATAACCAATGACGGACAGGGCTAGGAGGACAACAAAAGCAGACTAGCGCTGGCAAAAAGGACATTCCTGGCCAAGAGACGTCTACTGGTATCTAAAATGGGCCTTAATTTGAGGAAGAAATTACTGAGGACGTATACATGGAGCACAGCATTGTACGGTAGTGAAACATGGACTGTGGGTAAACCAGAAAAGAAGAAAAAATGTTCAAATGTATGTGAAATCTTGTGGGATTTAACTGCTAAGGTCATCAGTCCGTAAGCTTACACACTACTTAACCTAAATTATCCTAAGGACAAACACACACACCCATGCCTGAGGGAGGACTCGAACCTCCGCCGGGACCAGCCGCACAGTCCATGACTGCAGCACCCCAGACCGCTCGGCTAATCCCGCGCGGCCGTATAGCGTCCCCAGTGAAATAATACGAAAAGACTTTAAAAAACAGTATTTATAAAGAAGAAACATTTAAAAATTGAAAAATATATATTTTTATCATGTACCCATAAAATAGTAATATCTCTGTGTAAGTTTCGAGTGGAAAGAAATATAACAAAATGATATAAAGAGACGACAAGATACGCTCTTTTGTTAATTTTTTAGTCGTCTTCACTTCTTCTCTTGTGTTGGTTGCGTGTAGACGGACATCTTGCGAGAGCTGGCAAATGTAAGCATATTTGTACTAATTAAGCAGATAATATATTGATTTAATATTATTGTTCACTTTTAATTTGTAAGAGGTGATCCACATTTCATGTCCGCCTTCCTTTCAATTACCTCGCATTCGAGTAATTTACAGTTCAACAATCGCAGCGGCCGATGCAGCCAACGACGCCATTACGTGGCGATATGAACTTACAAAATTTAGTGGAAGCGAAAAACTCGCCCGCTAGTAACATAATATACATTTTTCTCCACAGCCGCCCGACGTTGCAGAAAATACGTAGCTTTAAGGTTCTTATTTTCAGTACAACAGCCGAGAGCCAGAGCCAGGACTCCGACTACAATGCAGTGGTTAACGGAGGTGAGCAAAAAATACTCTCGCGCGTGTGTGGCACGCAATTGTAATTAATAACTAAAGATTTTTTGCTTTAAAATGAGCTGACTAGCCGAGGAAATTAATATGAAAAGTTTATTCCATTGTTCAACTTATATGTTCATGCTTTAAGATTCAGTGAGTCTAACGTTCATTAACGTAAAAAATAATTTACACTGAAGATTAATATTGTTAAAAAGGAGAACTTCACAAAAGAATTTAATTGTAAATCAAAATAAAATGGAATATCATTTTTATTAAGGCCCACCACGTAAGTCGGCAACAATCAACATAATAATAATATATTAAATTACGACGGCCGACGGACGCGAGATTCGGAAAAGAAGAGAATCGAAGCATTTGAGATGTGGTGCCACAGACGATTGTTGAAAATTAGGTGGACTGACAAGGTAAGGAATAAGGAAGTTCTGCACTGAATCGCAGAGGAAATGAGTGTGTGAAACACACTGACAAGGAGAAGTGACAGGAAGATAGGACATCTGTTAAGACATCGGTGAATGACTTCCGCGGTACTAGAGGTAGCTGTAGAAGGCAAAACCAGTAGAAGACGACTGAGATTGGAATATATCCAGCAAATAATAGAGGTCGTAGGTTGCAAGTGCTGCTCTGGGATTAAGAGGTTGACAGACAAGAGGAATTCTTGGCGGGTCGCCTCAAACCAGTCAGAAGACTGATGACTCAAGAAAAAAGTGCCAGTCGGAACGCTGACTTCGAAGTCATGACGAGAGACATGAGTGTTTCTCATCCCGTCGACGAAGATTTTGTCAGAGATGGAAGACGGATTCGGAATGGGAAAGGCTGGATAAGGAGGTGGACTGTGTCTTCTCACGGGAAGGGCAGTAGGAGTAATGCATCCAACTACAGACCTATATCATTGACGTCGGTTTGCAGTAGGGTTTTGGAGCATATACTGTATTCAAACATTATGAATCACCTCGAAGGGAACGATCTATTGATACGTAATCAGCACGGTTTCAGAAAACATCGTTCTTGTGCAACGCAGCTAGCTCTTTATTCGCACGAAGTAATGGCCGCTATCGACAGGGGATCTCAAGTTGATTCCGTATTTCTAGATTTCCGGAAAGCTTTTGACACCGTTCCTCACAAGCGACTTCTAATCAAGCTGCGGGCCTACGGGCTATCGTCTCAGTTGTGCGACTGGATTCGTGATTTGCTGTCATGAAGGTCGCAGTTCGTAGTAATAGACGAGAAATCATCGAGTAAAACTGAAGTCATATCAGGTGTTCCCCAGGGAAGCGTCCTGGGACCTCTGCTGTTCCTGATCTATATAAATGACCTGGGTGACAATCTGAGCATTTCTCTTAGATTGTTCGCAGATGATGCTGTAATTTACCGTCTAGTAAGGTCATCCGAAGACCAGTATGAGTTGCAAAGCGATTTAGAAAAGATTGCTGTATGGTGTGGCAGGTGGCAGTTGACGCTAAATAACGAAAAGTGTGAGGTGATCCACATGAGTTCCAAAAGAAATCCGTTGGAATTCGGTTACTCGATAAATAGTACAATTCTCAAGGCTGTCAATTCAACTAAGTACCTGGGTGTTAAAATTAGGAACAACTTCATTCGGAAAAACCACACAGAAAATGTTGTGGGGAAGGCGAGCGAAAGGTTGCGTTTCATTGGCAGGACACTTAGAAGATGCAACAAGTCCACTAAAGAGACAGCTTACACTACACTCGTTCGTCCTCTGTTAGAATATTGCTGCGCGGTGTGGGATCCTTACCGGCTGGGATTGACGGAGGAAATTGAAAGGGTGCCAAAAATAGCAGCTCGTTTTGTATTATCACGTAATAGGGGAGAGAGTGTGGCAGATATGATACGCGAGTTGGGATGGAAGTCATGAAAGCAAAGACGTTTTACGTCGCGGCGAGATCTATTTAAGAAATTTCAGTCACCAACTTTCTCTTCCGAATGCGAAAATATTTTGTTGAGCCGAACCTACATAGGTAGGAATGATCATCAAAATAAAATAAGAGAAATCAAAGCTCGAACAGAAAGGTTTAGGTGTTCGTTTTTCCCGTGCGCTGTTTGGGAGTGGAATGGTAGAGAGATAGTATGATTGTGGTTCGAGGAACCCTCTGCCAAGCACTTAAATGTGAATTGCAGAGTAATCATGTAGATGTAGATGTAGATGTAGTCTTCCACGTAAAGAAATCTACTCAAAGCACGGGAAATCCGGAACTGGATGTCCGGGCGTGGATCCGACCCGCTGCGCCGCCTTTGGCCAGTGGCTGCACGACCCGCCCCTCTGTGTGGGAAGTGGGGAGGCCGTGGGACTCCGTCTGCAGGGACACACTGCGGCCATCTTCTGCTTCAGGAATTCCGTGCACACGTGTTGTACGTTGAGAATTATATTCCGTACAGAGAATGTTCAGTTTCGTACACAACACGTGCTTCAACTCTGTACAGTGTAAGGTCATTTACCGGAATCAGATTTGTAATGATACTGATTTTCGTGATAGTCAGGTATTACTTCCGAAATTAATTAGTAAAAAAACGAGTACATTATTGAGTGTTACAGCGCATTCCACGTAAATAGATTAAGTACAACACTCCATTCTTCATTTATTCACTTTGAGCTACAGATTTTGGAACAGTACAAAGTAGCAGCAGAGCAACAAATTGTATCGGTCCTACAACGCAGGCTCTCACGACCGGTGTCCTCGTCCTTCGTAAATTTTGTTTTATGACAGTTAGGTGGTCTAACGTTTCGTCTCCAAATGCTGGAGACATCATCAGAGGCTATAAAGACTCAGGTAGCAGTTTCAGACTATAACAAACTCAGCCAACAAAACTGTTTGCGCGTCCACGCGGCAGTCCGGCTATGACATCATCAGACAACTGCCTGAGAGCGCCGAGTCACCAGTGTATGTACTGTGGAGCTTCTAATGGGGAACAGATGACGCTGCTTGCGAGTTCAGCCCTAAGACCAGTCCTGCTTCTTTTCCAATTAAGTTGTTTTCGTGCTTCAGAGTTTTTATGGCCTCTCCGTAAATCGTAGCACGCTCATATTGGATCTTCATAAAACCACTGTATCGGAGAGACAAATTTGGTGCTCTCACAACATATGTTGTGGAAGTCCTTCTTATTTTCCATTAAAGTTGTTTTCGTGCTTTACACTTTTTACCTCCTCCGCGTAAATTGTAGTACACTAATATTGGATCTTGATAAAACCATTGTATTGGAGAGACGAACTTCGGGCTTCCCCTTTCCCAGTGTATGTTCTGCTCCTCATGATTTACCTGCGTTTCACACGTAACAATTGCTGTCCCGTTCCTTAAAGCAAGGACTTAATGCATCTGTTTGTAGTACCTACGTGTACTTAGCCGCGTGTGCGAGACGATTTATACACTCCTTCTATAGCAAGTGTTGGGTGTACGTCCTTAACAGTGTTCGAACATTCACGTTCCTCTGTTACCGTTATATACACGTCGTAGATCCCATGTATTCTTATTACTCTGATGGTATGAACTTGGAACCGCGTGACCGCTACGATCGCAGGTTCGAATCCTGCCTCGGGCATGGATGTGTGTGATGTCCTTAGGTTAGTTAGGTTTAATTAGTTCTAAGTTATAGGCGACTGATGACCCCAGAAGCTAAGTCGCATAGTGCTCAGAGCCATTTGAACCATTTTGATATCAACTGCGACTGCTTTTACGAATGGGAGTAAGTATTTGGTTCTTTTTCATGAGAGACTCCATATCTTTAAGGACTTATTGCCCTATCTATCTCTTTCTCAGAATAGCCATTTCTTCTGAAAGTAGTGCTTAAATGATCGGATTCTTCCTCCAGCTACTGTGATCACAGATTATTTTAATCCAGTCCAGCGATGTTTTCATCGCTGCTCTTCTCAGTTTGTGATGGTGGTAGAAACTTTTGTGAGGCTACCTGTACGTGTAAGTGAGCATTCTGCAGACCTTGTGTGCCCAACATCTGTAGATTTTCTAAGTACCTGTACACTCAAAAATGTTCATCGTCTTTCTCTTTTTCCATACTGGACTTAATGTTATATTAACATCGCTCGTTGGAAATTCTGAGAATTCTTTTTCTCTGCGAGGCTATGTAATGAAGTATGAGTATCATCAATGTACCAAAACCAACACTAGTGAATTTCCTTGGTAGGCTGACGAGATGTTTCCTCCAGTTTTACATATTAAAAGTCGCTATAACTCCGTTGTGTGTGTTTCCCATAGTCACACTATCATTTTTTCATACAGTTTGTTGCCTTATTGAAACTAAGTCGATGTGACACAATATTTAAAGAGATCGTCCCTGAGCTTTGGAAAAACATATTCTAAGACAAAAAAAGACGAACTCAGCACAAAAGAATTATCCAAATGGAACGGAAATCGGTATATGTGATGTACCTGAACAGGCAAGCAGATGATTACAATTTAAGAAGAATTGTATTACTCATTCAAGAGAAATAGCTTCACTAACTGACAAAGTCAGTAACGCTTTGGTCCACCTCCGGCCCTCATGGAATCAATTATTCGGCTTGGCACTGATTCGCAGAATTGTTGAAAGTCCTCTTGAGGGATATCGTGCCAGATCCTACCCAAATGGCACGTGAGGTCATCAAAATCCGGAGATCATTGGAGGACCCTGCCCAGAATGCTCTAAAGTTCTCAATTAGGGAGAGATCCGGCGACCATTCTGGTGAAGGTAAGGTGTGGGGAGTACGAATACAAGCAGTAGAGACTCTCGCCGTGGGCGGGCGGGAATTATTTTGTTGAAATGTAATCTCAGTATGGTTTACCAAGAAAGACAAGAAAACTGGACGTAGAATATCCTTGGACGTATCGCTCTGCTGTACAGGTGCCACAGATGACTACTAAAAGGGTCCTACTATGAAAATAAATGTCACACCAGACCATCATTCTTGGCTGTCGTACCTTATGGCGGACGACACTCGCGCTGGCATCCCACCACTGTCCAGGGGGTCTCCAGACCTGTCTTTGCTGGTCATCAGAGCTCAGCTACAAGTTGGACTCATCACTGAAGACAATTCTATTCCAGTCAATGAGATTTCTGGCTGAGGTTGTGTCTGGAGATGCTTTGGATAGCGCTGCGATACCAACCTGACGGTCGCCCACTATACAGCGTTACAACCTGCAACAATGGTCTGGGATGTCATTTGTTTCCATAGCACGACCTCTTTGACCGTCATCTGTGGCACCCTTACAGCACAGCGGTACGTCAGTGGTGCTCTACGCCCCGTTTTGTTGCTCTTCATGGTAAGCCATCCTTGGGCAACTTTTTAGGAAGACAACGCCCGCCTGCACATGGCGAATGTTTCTCCTGCTTTCTTTGGGCTTGCCACACCACCCCTTGACCAGCAAGGTCGCCATGCCTTTTCTCAATTGGGAATGATTGGAGGAATATGGACAGGGACCTCCACCCCGGTCGGAATTTTGACGATCGAACGCTCCAACTGGTCAGAAATTGGCATGATACCCCTCAGGAAGACATCCAACAACTGTCTCAATCGATGCGAAGCGAAATAAGTGCTTGCATAAAGCCATTAGGTGGACCAATGAATTATTGACTTGCTTAATCTGTGAAGCTCTCCCTCTCGAATAACCCACCAAATTTTTTTGAAACTGTGATCATTTGTACATCTTCTGATTTCTGTTCCATTTTGGTAGGTCCTTCATGGTGTGTCGCTTTTTTCCTTTTCTTTTCTTTTCTTTTCTTTTTTTTTTTTTTTTTTTTGCTGACAGTGTAACTGTCATCTGTGAGATCGTCACATTAAGAGCAAACATAGTAAGTGGTGATACAACATCTGAACTATCTGATATCTCTTGGACTCAACCTAAAGGATTTTAATTTTTCGATGAAATGAACGATACCTTTTATACTTCTGTTTTTCCTACAAATTGGTGTAGAAGGCTGGCCAACTGTTTGGCAGGCACATTTGTCGGACAGTCCATAGCGCTAACACTTGGTCTCAATGGAGTGACGAGTTTGTTAATTTTTGGTATACCACACAATCTTGACAAGATCACTTCTGAAATGGTAAGACATTTCTAGATAGTGGGAGAAATCAAAGGGGCTCTTACTGATTGATGTATTACCCTAAGGATTGATGTTGGGAGATTTCTTTTAATGTCTCTGTACCTTCCTGGTTGTAATACACCCTCAGTTTTACTGCAGTAGTTTTAGTACCTCATCGTCACTGTATCATTGCCCTTATTTGCTAGAAACTCTAGAATGTATCAGGATTTTAATTTAGGGGAGCTTTGTTTCGACATTTCGTTAAGTTGTGTAAAGTTGTCTCAGTGTTTATGGCCTCTGGAGGCGTCTCCAGCATTAGCAGACGAAGCCTCAGGCACAGAAATATGCCTTGGACCACAGCCTAAGACTCATTATGCCAAATTCATCAGTAAATTATATGTTACCAACTATCAAATGGCTCTGAGCACTATGGGACTTAACTTCTAAGGTCATCAGCCCCCTAGAACTTAGAACTACTTAAACCTAACCAAGCTAAGGATATCACACACATCCATGCCCGAGGCAGGATTCGAACCTGCGACCGTAGCGGTCGTGCGGTTCCAGACTGCAGCGCCTAGAACCGCTCGGCCACCTCAGCCGGCATCAATTATCAGTACAAGTATCGTTGTTGGTGTTTATAGGAATCGTGAAAGAAAGGAAATATAGAAATGGGAGAAACATTTCAAGCCTCTACACAGTCGCATGCATTCGACTCTTAAAGGTTCATCAGTGGGCAGAGGTGCACATTGGACACAAATGGCTCTGAGCACTATGGGACTCAACTGCTGAGGTCATTAGTCCCCTAGAACTTAGAACTAGTTAAACGTAACTAACCTAAGGACATCACAAACATCCATGCCCGAGGCAGGATTCGAACCTGCGACCGTAGCGGTCTTGCGGTTCCAGACTGCAGCGCCTTTAACCGCACGGCCACTTCGGCCGGCTCATTGGACACAGACTGGATGAAGGATGTAATACTTTCACATATGTCTGTTTTATATTTTCCAGGAAAATGATGTTCACTAGGCACAAGGGCCCACCTGGCTAGCCGTGCGGTCTAACACACTGCTTCCGGAGCGCGAAGGAGCCCCTGGTCCCCAGCACGAATCCGACCGGCGGATTAGTGTCAAGGTCCGGTGTGCCAACCAGCCTGTGGATGGTTTTTAAGGCGATTTTCCATCTGCCTCGGCGAATGCCAGATGGTTCCCCTTATTCCGCCTCAGTTACACTATGTCGGCGATTGCTGTGCAAACAGTCTCCACGTATGCATACACCGTAATTACTCTGCCATCTACACTCGTCTGGTATGAGACGTTCCCGCAGAGGGGGGGGGGGGGGTGAGGGTCCACCGGGGTCCAAAACGCACAACACAGTAACCCTGGGTTCGGTGTGGGACGGCGGTCGGGTTAGTGGACTGCTGTGGCCTGTTGTGGGGTTGCGTACCACTGAGGACAGCGGCCGGGACGAAGCGTCTCCGTCGTACCTAGGTACCCGGTTCAATGCACACACACGTGCACACACCAGGTACAAGAACACTTTTTGAAAGAGACAAACAACCAATGTGTAACCCATCAGAATAACATATATTAAAAGTAGAAATACTATGAAAGAAAAGAGGAGTATCAAGAGCCATCAGCTATAGATAATTGCAGGAAACACTGTAATATCTTGAATAACGTCACTAAACCAGCTGGCAGCATCAGCTATTGCTACCAGGATGTGCTGATTTCAGAACAATGTCAAAATCAGCTGGTACATAACGAGTACAGAGCCAGGCGAGCAGCGGAAAGCTTCGGCTGGGATATGCAAAAGTTTAAATTATAAACTCTGGTATGTCGAAGAAAAACTCAATCTCCTGCGCCACAGCCACTCCAACTACTTGTAATAACATTTTCTATGGGAAAAAATGCTAAAAATGCTGCCAGTATGAGCTTCTGTATTATATACATCTAGGTGTTTCTGTGAATTGACTGATTCCAAATATGACTCACTGAGGTGGTAGTT
Source organism: Schistocerca cancellata (assembly GCF_023864275.1). Classification (NCBI taxonomy): domain Eukaryota; kingdom Metazoa; phylum Arthropoda; class Insecta; order Orthoptera; family Acrididae; genus Schistocerca; species Schistocerca cancellata. The sequence goes on from NC_064636.1 coordinate 154,937,536, forward strand.
GTAGGATACCTATTATGTGCTTTTTATGGAGTGTACAATTGTACATTTACACAGTTAAAGAAAGCTGCCAGTCTTTACGGCAGTTTAAACCTCGAGTGGGTGACTCTGAGTATAAAGAGAGCCAACAACAAATAATATTGTCTTGTACAATACACCATGTGATCAAAAGTATCCCACAAAAACACACGTTCCTAATATAAGGACAGTGTGTCTAAGGCGTTAAACCCGACTGGGTTGCCTTCAAACACGTCTCCGACGATTGTCTGCTTGAAAGCATATGCGACGCTCATCGGTGAAGAGAACGCGATGTCAATCCTGAGCGGTCCATTCGGCATGTTGTTGGGCCCATCTGTACCGCGCTGCATGGTTTCGTTGTTGCAGAGATGGACCTCGCCACGGACGTCGGGAGTAAAGTTGCGCATCATGCAGCCTATTCCGCACAGTTTGCGTCGTAACACGACGTCCTGTGGCTGCACGAAAAGCATTACTCAACAAGGTGGCGTAGCTGTCAGGGTTCCTTCGAGCCGTAATCCGTATGCAGCGGTCATCGACTGCAGTAGTAGCCCTTGGGCGGCCTGAGCGAGTCATGTCATCGACAGTTCCTGTCTCTCTGTATCTCCTCCACGTCCGAACAACATCGCTTTGGTTCACTCCGAGACGCCTAGGCACTTCGCTTGCTGAGAGCCCTTCCTGGCACAAAGTAACAATGCGGACAGTCTTGGCATGGTTGAACTACAGACAACACGATCCGTGTACCACCTTCATGGTGGAATGACTGGAAATGATCGGCTGTCGGACCCCTCCGTCTAATAGGTGCTGCTCATGCTGAACGGTAACAAAGGGAATTTGACTGTGATGTAATATCCGCAGTCTACGCGGTGTTCTGATAACTGGGGTGACGCAAAACCTTTTTTGATATGTGTATAAAACTTCTTCAGAAAACACTTTCCTTGCGATCGGCAGTCTACATTTTATACCCTCTCTACTTCGATCATCCTTAGTTATTTTGCTGCCCTAAACTCATCTCGTCTCGTTTTCTAATCTAATTCCCTCACCATCATTTAATTCGACTACATTCCATTGTGCCCGTTTTGCTTTTGTTGGTGTTCATCTTATAGCCTCCTTTCAAGACACTTTCCATTCCGTTTGGAGCACATTACTGTATAGATTTTTTCAGCTCTTTCAAGATGGAATAGGTTTCAGGGTGCAAAACCCCACTATAAACCGTTGAAATTGACTGTAGAAAATCGTGTTCGGTTGCAAAAGCCGCTAACTGCCCGTTGTCTTCGGTTGCAAAGCCCGCTAAATGTCCCACGTTTTCAAAACCCGCCAAATTCAGTAGGCATGGCGATGGCCATGCCTTGTCTGGATGTAAAGCACGCCAGCTGACATCAGACTCACCAATCTAGACATTGAAAGCTACCTTTCAGTCTGTTACAATAAAAAGGGATACTTTTCTTTATTCAGAGTATGGTTGGCTGCACTGTAGCGAATGACTACGCAACAATTAAGCTCTTGTTACCGATGCGTTGTCGAAATACATGCCGGTAATCACAGTTCAGCTGATCAGTAGGATGTTTGTTGACGTGTTTTGCGTGAGCGTTTTGACAAAATAAGTGATTTTGTGGATAGTTTAAATGCAGAAGGTGGTACACACAAAGTGGAAGTAATTGAAATAGAGGGATCCTCCCAAAAAGAAAGAGGCGTCCTGACCAGTGGAAAAGAAATGTTTCCAAAACAGAGCGCTAAGAACATGAAAAGTATTGCTAAAGCCATTTTATCCAATGAAAATTATGTTGACACTATTTGTTATGGCATCCGTGGAAGGATTAGTGAAAGTTACTTGTAACCAGCATTTCCAGATTCAAAAAGCAAAAAACTCGTGTTCACGAAAAGAAAAAGAAAGATGATTTGTCTCGTTCGTGGTAGGCCCTTTTACAACACTGAAGCTGTAGAAAGGAAGACCACACTGAAGAGGGGAAAAAATTTCAGCAGAGGAAACGGCCCAAAACCAATCACAGCTGGTGCAGGACTTTCGAAAGCCAAACTGGCAGACGTGAAAAAGCTATTGGAGCTCCACTTCTATGAAGACTGTGTGACCTTCGACAACTCAAATTCTACACCGAATTGTTAGACGAGTTCGAAGCACTTCTACAGTCGCTCCTGCCACTGCCAACGATCAGTAAAAGCCGGAAGCAATTTTAAGTTGATGGGCAGTGTTGAACTCCATGTCACTTAAAAGCAACTTTCAGCTAACTTCATTTTCCAGAATCTTTTGTCGCTGTTTTAACAAAGATGCAACTTGCTGCCACTTTTATTATTTTCTAAAATTGTGTCGATGTTTCACTAAGATGCAATTTACAGATTATTAATTTTCTAAAATATTTTCTGATCTCAGAAAGCAACGGTGTAATTTTTAAAAGAATCTAATGTTGAACATTCATATTTGTTCTCTTTTTGACATTAAATAAGTCAGTTCTACCTGGTAAAATAATGTCACCCTCTTATCTTTATAAGCCAATTTTGTAGAATGTTTAGACTTCTCTTTAATATAAAACATATTCTGTTTATATTCGCAATACTTAAATTCGACATTTCTGTCAGTCCTAACATAACACCAAATAGCGCGTCGTACAACCGAATGTTTGTTTTGTAATTGTATCTAAGTTTCCAAAACCCACTAACTTCATAAATCGGTTGCAATAACTGCGAAGTCAATATTTCACTTAAAATTTTAACGTATAAAACATAATCGTAAATTTCAGCCATAATACCTTGTAATTAAATTTTTTTACTCAATTTTAGAAAAGAAATGAAATCTTTAACTTTAATCGTTTTGATGGGACGAGTTTTTATCGATCACTATGCAGTTAGGGGCTTTTGCATTTGAGCTACCCAGTTTTATTCGCCCAAGGATCACTTTCCAAAGCAGCTGAACATTTGGTTCCTTTACAGGTTGATAACAGAAAACGTGACTCGTACATACGGACATGTGGATAATTATTAGTTTGGCAAGGATGGGGCAGGAAGTCGGACGTGACTTTATAGGAGGAAACGATTGGGTATTTTCTTGAAGTAGTTTAGGAAAATCACATGCATCATCCTGCATACAAAACTAGAAACAGAGCAACGTCGTCCTATTTTCTTCTAATGAACAATACTTATTTGTGTATGTATTCCTACAACGAAGTTACTTTGTAACATAAAAATCTAGTGTTACACACTCTACATACTGTACATGCACACCATCAACAGACGTCAGGGTCACGATGATGATGTGTAGTTTCACTTTATCGATTATCTCAACTGAGAAATTGAGCTTGTACCACTCTGTAATGAGTGAGGTGTTGAGCTTAGAAAGACGTTCGCATTTCCAGTAAAAAACAGTGCGAATGTGACTTGGAAAAGACAGAGTGATTTTATTATTATTTTCTTGTCTTACTTTGTTCACCAAACCTCTACTCTCTGTTATCTGAGAAATACATCCGTTTAAGAAAAATAGCTAGTTGTTAACTGCCCCTGTGAACAATTAACTTTACTTGTCTCTTTAATCCCCTTAGGATATTTCTTGTACTATTTTATTCTTTGGTAGATAATGTCCCATGTTCTTGGACAGAACAGTCAAATTTTTATGCGTAAACAACTGAATGTGTCAAGACATTTTTAATGCTGTCAAATGACATTTGTTATAGTAGCCTGATGTAAACGAAATTACAAATGCAGCTATTGGTTTGACAGTGAAGGAAAACATTTGAAATTAATCAATAATAAGAATATTTGCAACTCTGATGGAAATCTTAATTAATAAAATATAAATATGTTGAGTTGCTGACCCTGATACCAACAAAATGTTGGAATTCTACAAACACTATAGTTATAGATTCAAATTGTGAACTGAATGATGTAGTACATCATATTCTGCAGGGAAGTAACTCTCACTTTATAGCTACTGGGCTAACACTTGATTGGAATAACACTCTGCACATCCTCTTCCTTATGAACAAATCAGTCTTTGCTGACATAAAAATCTCACAGTAGTTTTGCGATCAATGCATCACAACACATAGAGTTTTTGTGACCGAAAGTTGATTCAAAGTAACATTTCGAGAGTCTGAATAAAGCTGCACTTACGATGAAAAGACCGCCCATAGTGCCAGTACTTCCTGGAACACTGTTTATCATCACGTTATGTGAGATAATATTTGAAAAGAACTCATATAAATGAAGCCCAATTGCGAGGTACCCATGTCATTTGTGGTGTAATTCACATATATCATGTATACATTCATTTAATGAGTGTGACATTTTCGCCCTAACACCCACAGTACATCTAATTACTTGTAAGATTTTTGGATGCCAATGTGCACTTGTTTGAAAGCAACAGCAGCAGGCATCCAGAGTAGGCAAGGCAAAAGAAGGAACTGCGGTGTGGTAGTGTCGAACCTAAACTCTCCAAATTCAAGCTGAAAGATTGCTGCGGGCAATGTATCATTTCTTGCAGAAGTACTTCAGCTCTACTTGCATTGAAAGAGTATAGTTAAGTTAAACGTACGGAATATTCTACAATACATTTGATACCTGAGCGCTTCAAGTCTACCTCAAGAAGTGTAAGTCTTTAAAATTGATTGGAAAGCTAGCTAACTGTTTATCAAACAAGGATACCTAATCCCACTACCCTGATGTGGGTTTCTACTGTTCACCCAAATCATTCAAAGGAGATGCAGTGAACATCTGTATAAAAACTCCATAGCTGACCTCATACCATTCCGAGAGTGAGGCGTCAGCGAAAGGTCCTCTTGGAATGGAATCTGTAAGTACAATTCTTGAGTCCTGTCTCGATATTTCGGTTGGTGAGAACAATATCGACAAAAGGAAGACGACCAGTGGTTTTGAGTCCCAGCCTGACACAGTTTCCATCTATCAGCAAGATTCAGTTCTTTGTTTGTCCCATTATTGGTATATCGAATGTGAAACTGCTTCATTATAATTATTGTTATAATTATCGTTGCTATTTGTTGCTGTCGTGTTTATCACGTAGACTGATTTGCTGCAGCTCTCCATGCCACTGTGTCCTATGAAAGACCATTCATCTCCAAATAACTACTGCAAGCATTATTCATTTGGACCTGTTTACTGTACTCGTCACTTGGTGTTCCTCTACAATTTTTACTGCCTACAGTTTATCTCCATTACCAAACGATCGATTCCCTAAGGCCCCAGGAGGTGTCCTGTCAACTGATCACTTCTTTTAGTCAAGTTGTGCTATACTTTTTTGTCTGTAATTCGATTCATACCACCTTCTTGTTGTACTATCTGCCCACCTATTTTTCAGCAGTTTACTCTAGCATCACATTACAAAATCTTCTATTCTTTTCTTGTGGCAACTGCTTATCATCCATGTTTCGTTTCCGTATAGGGCTACATTCCAGACAAATACCTCCAGAAATTACTTTCTAACATTTGAATCAATATTACACTTTAATAATTTCCTCTAAACCAGAGATGCTTTTCGAGCTGCATCCAGTCTGCCTTTTATACCCTGTCTGCTTCACCTGCAACAGTTACGTTGCTGCCGAAGTGGGATAACTTATCTACTGCTTTAGTGTCTTATTTACAAAACAAATTATACTTTTGAATATGACAGATCAACCTTTTAGCAACCTTATTAGCTCGCTTAATACGTTATGGATATGTCAAGATGTATTTCACTAATTAATATAGCGGGGACATAACCACATTTGACAGAAAATGAAATTAAATAAATGAATTATCGTTCGATGATTGACAGAACATGACAGTAATATCATAACGGAAACATTTTCCCAATGTTGTGCAGCTGTTATTAACTGAATGGCAACCTGTCCTGTTGTCAGTTAAAGATAGCATAACAAGCTGAATCCCTGTTTGTGATTAAATAAATAATAGCTGCAGAACATCAGGAAACTGTTTCCTTTGCGATATTAAAATAAAATTCTTTGCAAAAGAGGAATTAAGACTTGAAGTTTGGAAATATTCAGTAAACAGTACACGTATGCCTCTAACAGTAATAACATAACATGCGCGGTGATTGTAGAACTACATTTCTTTTGTAGAAAGAAATGAAGCCACTGATTATGGTACACAACTTAAAAGTGAAATTAAAAACTAGCAAAGATTGTTTCCTTCAATTCGGCAGGCACAAGCTGATTTCAAGCACTATACTTATCATTATGCGAGTTAAGTATAGGCTAAAAGTTTACGAAGCCCAAATCATCTCGAAAGCATGACGTAAGCTGATCAGACAAAATGTCGGTCGCCCTTCAGCTGAGCACATGCGTCGCTTTGGAGTGCAGCATGCTGTGGCGCAGGGGAGGTGCCAGTCAGTCGTGTGAGCCTCCACCACTGATGTCAGTGGTGACAGTGAGGTGACGGTCGCGGTCTGTGCACGCAAGTCATTGGTGTGGAGTCTGCACGGACACATGGATCGACGCGGAGATGTCGTGCAACGGCAGAAAGGAACTACGCGTTCCGACGTGTGCACGACCACAGCACCAGTAGAGTGACACGGTTTGATGGTGTCTCAATGTGGGCTGTCCTAGTATATACAAGGAATGGTGAACCACTGACAGTGATGTAAGGTAGCATAAAAACAGTAAGGTTAAGAGATCATAGCCGACAGGGAGTGGAGACGAATGTTCAAGTCACTGACGATCAGTTTCAAGCCAGAAGCGAATTGCCGCTGGCAGTGTCTGCAGGTCCATCTGAACCACATGCCGAGCGTTCATCGTGAAGCCAGCTGCACAGACTAGACATTTCGCGTCGGAGACCGTCACGCACGGAGACACACACAGCTGCGCGTGTCGAGTGGCCCAAAGAGCACAGAGATGGACAGCGAGGGCGTATAGCGTCGTCACAGCGAGTCGCGATTTCGCCTCTTCTGGAATTGCCGAGGTGCCGGGTAGACCGGCGGCCCAATGAGGCGTCTAAGCTGCAGTGTGTGCAGGATTTGGTTCATGCCGGTGGTGGTTCCACGGTGTTATGGCGGTGTTTCCGTCACCATAGCTTGTATTCACTCATTAAGGTTAACTTGAACCTGAACGAGCACGTTCATTCCAACATTGTCGGTGACAAAGCGATAGTAGGGCCAGGAGAGCGTCAACCCAGGGAGAGCATCACACCAGGGAGGGTGTCATCCCACAGTATCGTTATCCAAGATGGCGGCTGTGACGTCAGATGAGGACATGATTGACGTCATTCAAAATGGCTGCTTTTGGTGGGAAGTAAGGTCATTTGGACTACTTCCACTAACCTAAATCACCTGTTCCTAGGAAGTGGACATAAGTCTGTATTTAAACAATTAGAGATACTACCACCATCAACAGCCCAATTCACCTATCTTCCCACCAAAAGCAGCCATCTTGAATGACGTCAATCGCGTCGTCAGCTGACGTTACAGCCGCCACCTTGGAAAACGGCAGTTTTGGGTGACACCCTACCTGGGGTGACGCTCTCCCTGGGGCTACCCTCTCCTTGCCCTACTACTGAAGTGCTGCACTATCTTCTGCTTCTTCCTGATGAACATGCTGTCGACGTTCGAATTGTAGAAGATGGCAACAGTCGTGTTCTCAGGTCTGCATGTGTAAGTTCCTCGTTTAACAAACATTCCAGCACCCTACAGCACCTCGAGATGGTCACGAGGCAGTCCGATCTTAGTGCTGCTGACACTGTATGGTACTGCTTGGAACGGCAGCTGAGACACAGCGGCTGACATGTCTGCACATTGGTAGCTCAATGGGATCCAACAATCAGTGAGAGGACAGTGGATGTTGCCTATTTGAAGAAACTTTCAATACTCTCTTCCTCGCCGAGCTGCCGGAATTTTCGAGGCTAGAGGCGGTGATATCGTGATGTCATTGTTGTTGTTGTTTGTTTGTGGGGAAGAGACCAAACAGCGAGGTCATCGGTCTCATCGGATGAGGGAAGGATGGGGAAGGAAGTCGGCCGTGCCCTTTCAAAGGTACCATCCCGGCATTTGCCTGGATCGATTTAGGGAAATCACGGAAAACCTAAATCAGGATGGCCGGACGCGGGATTGAACGGTCGTCCTCCCGAATGCGAGTCCAGTGTGCTAACCACTGCGCCACCTCGCTCGGTCGTGATGTCATTGTGTGATCCTTCACGCAAAAGCTGGCTTCAAGCCTTACTATAACTTAATGACGTATGGAAACAATGGGAATCATACAGCCAGCTATGTGCATGTCAAAAGTTTATTCAGACCTTTACATAGGTTTCGACAGTTATAAAGCTCTCTTCCTCGGAAGAAGTAATAAGACGCCTTGCATATTGTCTGAAAAAAGACATCAAGTTATAAGGCCCAGTGAACAGTAAAATGATCAATATAAATGCTATGGCATTGCCATAAGGCTTAATCGACAGTATGTCTAGGTAAAAGTTTGAATAAACTTCTCTTGTGCCACTGGTTGCCTGTGTCATTCCCATGGCTCCCATAATTTTACAGTTACCGACTAGTGCCATGTTCAAGATTTTAATGACGTATATATATCAGATGATACGCAGAATTAGTACTACCTTGTGGTGCAGAATGTTGACCATACGGTTGCTTCTTTCCTATAATACGATGGTCGCCCAGAAAGTAATGCACCGCATTTTTTTCTCAGCCGAAAGCAGTGATACGAATGCGAGTTGCTACGTATGTATTATTTGCAGTTTACTAAGTGAGCGAGCCAAGGTTCCGTTACAGATAGCGTAGCTTCAGGACAGTTTCAAAACCATATCTGTAGGTAATGTACGTTACAAGTAACATGCCGTCGTTGAATTTCTCACTGCAGAGAAAGAAACTGTGGGGAATATTCACAAACACTTGTGCATCGTCTATGGAGCATCTGATGTCGGTAGAAGTACAGTTAGTCGCTGGACACGGAGGGTGAGGTCACCAGATGGTGGTCGGGGAGACCACGCACCGCTGTCACACCTGCCTGCCATGTTGCAGCGGGCCGAGCAGGACGTCCACTTGTTCGGGGCATTGAAGGATGGCATTCGCGGAAGACATTTTGAAGACGATGGGGGCGTGATCCACACAGTGAAGCACTGCCTCCGCCACAAGGACGAGGATTGATCCGACAGGGCACACACGCCCTTGTTTTGCACTGTAGGAAGGCCATAGAACGGAATGCAGATTACGTGGAAAAATAGGGTGTGTAGATAAAACACCACTCCTTCATGAGTCTAATTCTCATTATGTTCGATAAAGAATTGTCGAAGAAAAGAAAATGCAGTGAATTACTTCCTGGACAATCCTCGTAATTAATTTAGCTGTAGCGGTGTTTTTTGTTCACTTTTGAAATTATTTACAGATAAAACCGACATCAAGCTACGCTGGTAGTGTTGTCATTTCTAACAAGACGGTAATTTTATAGGTTCTTGATAAAGGATTGGGAAATAGCTATCTAAATTCAATTTGAGTAAAGCAATTAGTGTCAACCGCATAATATTTTATTGATGGCTACCGGTTTCAATCATTGACGATCATCATCAGGCAATAGAGTGTCTCCTGTAGCAATATCCAGAGATAGCGAGCAGAGTGGTACGAATTCCAGAAGGCACATTCGTCGACAGTTCGGTGGCCACTGTCAACGGAAGAGGCAGCGTATTAGCTTGCTGTCTCCTTGTATCTGACTGTGGTTACTGGCGGCTGGTTGGTCTCGGAAAACAGAGAAAGTAGCTGATAGCGTACAGAACAAATTTACGGACAGGATAATGTTCAAAAATGGCTCTGAGCACTATGGGACTTAACATCTATGGTCATCAGTCCCCTTGAACTTAGGACTACTTAAACCTAACTAACCTAAGGACATCACACAACACCCAGTCATCACGAGGCAGAGAAAATCCCTGACCCCGCCGGGAATCGAACCCGGGCGCAGGAGAGTGTGATTAGGCGTACGGTCAGTAGTTACGGCTTCAAGTGGTGTACTAACCTCGGTACGGGGCAGGAGGCGATGCAATCGGCAGAGATTCGGCAGCTGATCTCCTTGCCGAGCTGGTGGGCCTCGTCCCAGGAGAGGCGGCGGAGAGCAGCCAGGGCGCCGTCGCAGACCTCCCCCTCCCTCCCTGCTGCTGGGGGCGGCGGCGGGCCGTAGCCGGAGACGCTGGCTGCCAGGCGGGCCACGGCCGGCACCGCGGCCGACGGCGGCTCCAGCGTCCCGCGGGTGCCGCTCAGCGTGTCGTCACCTGTGGAACGTTGTCCAGTCACCTCGAGGGGTCTGCGCTCCGACTACTCACACGCGCTGTCACTGGCTTCTTCTGCCTCCGTCTGTACTAGCAGGCACCGAAAGTGAAGCGCTAAGAGAGCAGCAGTCGACGAAAGTCGACACTGCTTTCACGAACAAATGAGCAGCACTTCAGGTGGCTGTCGGCACAGCGGCCACTGCCGTACCTCCTCTTGACGAGGAAGCAGAGAGAGCTGCGCAGACAGCACTCTGCCCTGGGACACTGCAGGGCACCGTGTCGTCTTCTCTGATGAGCCCCCATTCAGAGTACAGCGTCGCAGTAGACGCACCCGTGTGTCGTGGCTGCGAGCAGAGTTGAGGGTGCCAAGTTGCGTTCGGCATTCCCCTCCTTGCCCGTTACCTGGCGTCTGTGTACAGGGAGCCATTTGATAGTCGACAGGTAACCAGTAAATTAGATTGCAGCCATTATGTTTCTGAGTCTTCGGGACCATTCACTTGACGTGTCTTTGAGGTCTCTGAGACGTTACCTTTCCACAAAATAATTCTAGACCACATGTCACTAGTGCAGCTCTGCCCTACCTCGATAGAGATTGCATTCGACTGTTGGACTGACTGCAAAGTCCAGTAGATCTCTCGGCACGGTGTCGTGTCCAGAGAGGGAGTGAGATAGACGCATTCTGACAACTTGGGGTTGTTACCTCTGCTCACCTCCTCGTCGAGTGGAAGTAGGTTTGGGCAGCTTCTGAAACTCCAACAGGTGGTGCAGAGTACAGAACTCAGTGACGATCGGTCTGGGAACCAGGGTATAAATCATAAGTTCCCTCCCATCTGAAAAATGAAGAATCTTACTGCCACTGCTGCTCATTCCCACTATCAGTCAAATTTCCATCTACTGAATCTATCTCCATGCAAGGCTAGCTAATAGTTCCAAGTCTCGTGTCTTGTACAGAATGATACAGAGTCTGCGTCGTTATACACCACAGATCTCCACTACTTACTGGGTCCTCATGAGCCCTGTTTATATGAGTCGTATGGTGTCACAGGGAGGATTCTAGAACAATCTATGACGCTCTAGGCGAGGCTAGTCACGTATTCAGTGTACTTCCATTTTCACAAAAGGTGTGCTGGGGAAATTTCCCCTGGCATGACCTGGCACTGCAGGCACTGCTAGGCACATACCCGTGTTTGTTCCCTGGCGCCAGTTGGTTGGCGCTGGCCATTATCGCTTCTCAGATATTGAGGCAATGCTTCCACCCCAAGGCTGGCTCGTACCAGCTCCAGTGGAATAATTCTCAAGTGTTTTGCTTCATATGATTTGCTGGACTGAGATTCGCAACACTGGTCACTGGGTGCTGAGACTCAGTTCGGGCACAGAGCTGAAGCAGCAAAGAATGGCGTGACAATGTCTGTCAGCCAACTGAGGTTTACCTCGATGCCTGATCGGATTACTGCCACTGTTGACGGCTCTGGTGGTAGAATTGTGTGCTAAATTACCCGGTATATCCCCTATCACCTGGAAATGTTATCACCCTTTCTGTGTACTCTACTGTGTAACCACTATAAGTCAAATTTCGTTACTTCCTGTCCTTTGTGTGCCGCAATGGTATTATATTGCTACACAGTAGCTTGGCGAGCACTGTAAAGTGCTTGGCAGAGGATGCTTTCTATTGTACTAGCTATACTTGGCCTTTCTACCTTCCATTTATGTATCACGCACAATAAGAATGACTTCCAAATACTATGCATCTGCACAATACTGAATCTTGGTCGCTAAGGCAGTAATACAAAGGTTAATCCCAGATCCCTCACCTAATATTGATTCTTGATACTTTGCAGGCTTTCACAGGCTAGCTGACTTCTCTCTCCTGCCAGTTTCGCTCTGGAAACTTTCCTGGCAACCTCTTCTGAGACTCAAACAACTCGCAGCAGTCCTTTTGTCACTCTTTGTAAACATTCTATATCACCTTTTTATTGCTGTCTAGTGTGCACCCCATATATTTCAGCGGTATTCCAGTATGATTCATACAACCTTTTTGTAAGAAAGTTCCCATATAGAATGACTGCATTTTCTTAGTATTCTACCAATGACGCGTAGTCTACCACCAGTTCCTCCTTGACTAAGCCTACGTCTTCGACCCATTCCATATCTCCACAAGCTGTCACACACAAGTACTTCTGTGAAGACACTCGTTTCAGACAGTGAAGACCACAGTCTTCTACTTCTGATCATTTAAAACTAGTTGTCAATGTTTTCACCAATTTTAAATCGTATCAATATGTGGCAGGGTATTTAAGGAGCTTTTTGAGGTAGCACTTCATTACAGATAACTGCACTGTGTAAGGTTACTATTAATATTGTTTGCTAATTAATGTATAACATGAACAGTAACAGTGCCAAAACACTTCCCATGAGCCTCCATCTACACTGTGTGCTCCCTATCACAATCCAGTCGCAAATTTCATTCACTACCACATAGGATAATTCTCTATTTAATAAATGCTTGTGCAAAATTAGTGAAATTCTGTCCAAAAGTTAATAAATATTGCCAACTTGTCTGAAAAGCTCTGTTTCAGTTTCCCATAACCAGTGTCTTCCAGACTGAAATTGGTATGCAAGTTGAAACTGTTTGAGGTATGTGGACTTGTCATTACGGTAAGCATCAAATATCAGAGTCTCAGCAAACAGTTCGAATACTCACTGCTGTCACTGAATAGGATCAAACAGAACTGGGACAATTCCATGAGCTGTTGATACATAAAAAATTTAGTCATAAGCCATTGTCTTTGGTTCTGAACTTTAATCAGAACTTTTCATATTTTTATTATTTACTTTAGCATGTCTTTTAATACTTTGAGGAATTTTACCTCAAATTCCTTTCTCAAGAAATAAAATCATATCATAATTATACAATAAATCTAATAGAACTTAAGTCATTTTTAACATAAAATCTCAAGCTAATCCTGCTGCAGTAACATACCAAGATGAATCGAGTTTATAAAAAGTTTCGAAAATATTTGCTAAAATTAAAACATCAGATTTGTTATATTGTCTTGTCTATTCATCTAAATTTTTTCCAACTAGTTTTGCACTTAGATAATCTTCATTAGAAGTATTATCTTAATTAATTCTTGAATGAAAGTGTTATTTCTTGATAGTTTAGTTTCTCGTAGTTTTTCTTCAGAATTCATATATTCATAAGGATAAACTCCTTTTTAATAATTATATACAATTCTTCATCTTCAAAATATTTTGCTGTTTCTCTAAACTGTTCTTTTGTAAGACTCAACTATAATTTATCAATACTTGAAGCCATAAATTAACATGTAAATGATGTAAAAATCTTGCTTCAATATTTTCCTTACAAATGACAATGATCTCTTATTTTCTTTTCTCTAATATCAATTTCTTTTTCACAAATATAACAAATTTACGGCATTTTATAATTAATTACATCTCCTTTACTCAGTTTAATTATAACATTATGACTATATAATCTAGGAATTTCTCTTGATTCTTCTTTTATCATATCAACGAATTTTTTTGTTGCATCTTCACCTGTTTATGTAACTAGATTTTTATAATCTCCATTAGAATATTTAACAGACTACCTCAATTAAATTGGTTAATGTTTTTGTTAATATAATATTTTTCAGGATCTGGTTGGTTATTTTGAAAATCTTTCAATAAATATTTGAAATCTGCATAAATTACAAAAGAATAATGAATGACTATAATTTTTAAATACAATTTTTGACCTTTAAAAGGCATATCTATTTTTACATCTTTATGTTCTTTACAATCGATTTCATGAATGTCTAATTCTTCTTGTGAACAAAAATATATTAAATAATGACAAGAAACATAAATTTGATGTCCATTTGTAACTTTTTGTTTACTAAATAATCTAGAAAGATTTTGTATCCAACAAATAGCTTGAATTATTTTCATTTCGAATTTAAAGAAAATTAACATGTTTTTCTTGTTTGTTTTGTCTATGTTAAAGAGGATATATAATTTTATCTTCTTCATTGTTTTCATATGTGTAGACAGTAATAGAAATATAGGATTTCTTTTAAAATTTTTGAATATCTGTTAACTCAAAATGAAAATTTATTTTCTCTTTTTCAAAAATTTCATCTTATTCTAATCCAATATTTGTAAGCTTACTAACTCCTTCTGCATCATGTTCTATGGGATATAACGCTGATTTTATTGAATAAAGAAAACTTTTTGATCTTTGTTTCTTACATTAACTACAACTTTTTTTAACTTGAAATACTTTTGATAAATCGATATAAAATGAAATTAAATTGGATTGTGTCTATTAACATTTAATTCTAAATTACCTGCATAAAATAAAAACCGGCAGATTTTTTTTCTTCATTTCAGTTAATAGTTTATTCATTGATTTTTTATAATAATCAAATTCAGTTCTTCTTAATAATACCTGATTAGATGTTTTAACATTAAATTCTTGTATTTCTCCTTGTCTTTTAAAATTGCTATAAGACTTCATATTAAATTTAATTCTTCTTCTTTGAATTAAAATATTCTTTGATTTTGTGATTACTTTTTCCATTCTTTGATTAAAAAATTCTTCTGATTCCACAGTATTATGAGCATTGTTATTTCTATTAGTTATTATTCTTGATGCAAAAGCAGAGGCTTTTCGATAAATCTGTTTAGTTGATTTGAAAAAATCATCATTGTCTAGAAATTTAAAATCTGGTAAATTTTACTGGCAACTTAATTGTTTAATTATTTTATATTTATCTACTAAAAGTTTTGAAAACAATTCTCATTCTCATTATCATTATTAATTTTTTTCTCAGATCTATTGAGAAACCGATTAATTGTTGTATTTTAAGATCAGAATAATTTTTTTAATTTTTGTGTTTACAGGTCTTTGAAGTTGGCTTAAAGACATTTTTACTCAGATTGTTACCATCATTAATTTTAACTTCAGTTCCTTTAATAAGATCAATTAATCCACATTTTTTAAGTTTATAATAATTCTTCAATTATTCTGTTTTAGCAACTGATTGAAAGTCTTTTAAAGTGTAAGATTTTAGTTCTTTATTTTTGTATTCATTTCTTTCCTGTTAAAATAATAAATTAAGTAAAACAAATCGTATATCTGAGTAACCATTGTCCGCCTGCGCAGCTGGGTGGTAATGTGGTTGCCTCCCATGCAAGTGGGCCCAGGTTCGATGCCTGGCTGGGTTGGAAATTTCCTCCACTCGGGGACTGGGTGTTGTGTTGTCCTCACCATCATTTCATCCTCATCACCGATTACCAACATGCAAGTCGCCCAATGTGGCATCAAGTGAAATACAGCTTGTACTTGGCAACTGAACATCCCCAGATGGGGCCTCCTGCCCACACATCCCATACATTCATTTCCATTTTTTTTTTTGAGTAACCATTTTCTTTACAATAATTTTCCAAATCTTCAAAACTAAATTCATATTTTCCTTTACAATAATTTTCTAAGCTATGAAATAGCTCAACTTTCTTTGCCAATTTTTTCCATTGCATTTATAGAGAAGGAAATTTGACTTTATAATTAAAATGTTTTTGGTTAAATGTATCTTTTGAGATTTTAGGTTTGATGGTTCTTATATACAAAGAATAAAATTCATTAGATCTGAAAATTTTTAAATAAGAAAATGGAAATTTGGTTTTCGATAAGTTTTTTAAATAGCTCAACTTTGTTTGTCATTTTTGTTTATATTGTATTTATGTTGAATTTAGTTTTTTCGATATGGGGAAATGAGATTTTTCGGCTGAGGGAACTGCGAAATAGGATTGTTGACTCGGAAATGCTCATTACGTCAGAATTGGCATGACATAACTACTATCCCCGCTCATAGAGGCCTTCAATGTGCTCTTTCCACCTATCCACTCTCTTCTCTGTATTTAACAGTGGAATTCCCATTGCATTCTTAATGTGGCCACCCTTGCTTTTAATTTCAGCAAAGGTTATTTTGACTTTCCTATATGCTATGTTAGTCCTTCTTACAGTCATTTCTTTATCGATCTCTTCACATTTTTCATGCAGCTTTCATCTGTGTTTCCTTTTTATTTCATATCTCAGCAACTTGTACTTTGGTATTCCTGAATTTTCCTGAGCATTTTTGTGCTTCCTTCTTTAATCGATCAATTGAAGTATCTCTTGTGGTACCCATGGTGTCTTTGCAGTTATGTTCTTTGGTCCTATGTTTTCCTTTCCAACTTACGTGGTTGCCCTTATTAGAGATGTCCATTCAACTGTACTGCCTACTGAGCTAATCCTTATTGCTGTATCTATAGCCTTAGAGAAGTCCAACGTATCTCATCACTGCTTAGTAGTTCTGTATCCCACTTCTTGTTGTTTTGATTCTTGGTGACTAATCTCTTAATCTTCATCCTACTCTTCATCACCAATATATTGTCTGTGTCTACATCTGCTCCTGGGTACGCCCTACAATCCAATAACTATATTTCGGAATCACTGTCTGACCATGATGTAATCTACTGAAATCTTCCCATATCACATGGCCGTTTCCAAGTATACCTCTTTTTCTTGTCGTTCTTGAACAGAGTATTCGCTATTACTAGTTGAAATTTATTACAGAACTCAGTCATTCTCCTCTCTCACTCGTTGTGGCAAGTCCCAATTCTCCCGAGACCTTTCCTTCTACTCATTGAGGTTTACCGGATCGGAATAACGCCACAGTTGTGGTCCATGACTGAGGGACTTTGCCTGGCAATTTCTGTAACAAAAAGAACCTATTGTAATGTAGATTTGAGACTGTAGTTACGGCCGTTTAGTGCGCCTTCTGAAGGTGCTACCCGACCTGTATGACTGGATCCAGGCAGAGTCTCTCCTCTCCCAGCGAGCCACGGCCCACACTCCAGGCTTGCTGTGGTCACCGCTCCGAAAGACTCGCCACGTTGGCTGCTCGCGTTCTCCGGCCGTGGGGACACACTCCCAACACAGCCTGGAGTATCTATAAGTTGCTCCTCGACTAAACACACGGCTTTCTAAAATGAAGGCAGAGATGGCACACGGCTGGAACCATTTAATGCGTAGCGGTACAACGGTAAGGACTGTAGAACACATAAGAGAAAGTTAAAAAATGTTACATAGTTAATGGGGTATGATTGCATTCGGCCACACGGACAACATCTAAGAGGTAATCCGTTTCAGTTCTTCGTTTACAACACCATCCTGTTCCCTCAAACTGCCGACGCCGTCAGCAAAAGTTGTCGCTGTCCGAAAGGTGCCTCATTCAATGGCGGCGCGTCCTGTGCCTTCAGTGGCTCAGTGGAGACACAGATAAGAGTTGATTGTCAAAATTACAAATGTATACGTTTAAACAGTCATTCGTCGACTGTTTCTCGTATGAGATCATTTTATCTGCATTTTCGAAGTATTTTTCTGGTACGAAAAACTATCAAGTCGTTTCGATAGCACGCATACATTGTGACAATTATTGAACGTTCAAACTGCATCGTTGGCGGCGGGGCATGATGGGAATTAGTATGTGTGTGCATGGTTTGATTTAGAGACGACGCCCACTTTCATTTGGGCGGGTTCCTCAATAAGCGAAATTGGCGCATCTGGGGTACAGAGAATCCGCATTTCTCAATCGAGAAGCCTCTTCACCCATAACGGGTGGCAGTGTTGTGTGCAGTGTCCAGTCACGGAATAATCGGTGACCACCTGATGTTACGCGAAGGTTTTGCAAGATAGTTTCATCCCCACTATCGAAAGTGATCCTGATTTCGACAAGGTGTGGGTCGCGCAAGACGGAGCTCGACCCCATCGAAGCGGGACAGTGTTCGGCATCCTGAAGGAGCACTTTGGGGTCAGCATTATGGCTCTGGGGTACCCGGAGGCCCCTGGCATAGGCCTCGATTGGCCGCCATGTTCTCCATATCTGAACACATGCGACTGCTTTTTGTTGGGCTATACTAAAGACAAAGTGTACAGCAACAACCCCAAAACCATTGCTGAGCTGGAAACAGCCATTCAGCAGGTCTCCGACAGCACCGATGTACCGACGCTTGAGCATGTGATGCAGAATTTCGCTATTCGTCTGAGCCACATCATCGCCAATGCTGGCAGACATATCGAACCTGTCACATCCTAAATCCGAATATCTGTAGTGACGTTTACATGTTCAATAAAGTCTGTGCACGCCATGTTTTGTAACTAATTTACGTTTTTCTTCATATGGTTCGATAATTGTCACCCTATACGTGCCTAAGCGTTGCCCATGCTCTGCCGAAGTTCAGTTTCTGTTCTCAACCTCCGTGAGTAAATTCATGGGTCTGCCTTCGGCAGGGAAGGGCAAAGGCAAACGTCGGTAGTACGACGTACACTGGCGCTCGTGAAAGCACCAGCTCAGACACGAGTCGGGCTCTGACGGAAATGTACGAAGTAATCCGAAGGGAACGGCTGCAGCCCACAGATAAAGAAAGCAGTTAGCAAGTGTGCCTTCATCGTAATGGAGTGATTTCCCTGCGATCGCGAAACAGTGTATTCAGGTATTAACTGCGCCTCAGTGTACGTATGTACATTCGTCTGTTCTTGAAGTTTGTTTTCAAGGAAGAATGAAGAACATTCATTAACTTTTAGAAGCAAAATTCGACAGCTTTACGCTTCGAGGACACGTATGCCTCAGCTCGAATTAAGACAAATGCAAACAAGCCGAGGTAAGGCATTCTGCAGGTCTTTTAATGTAAATAAATGTAAAAGGAACAGTTGGATTTCCGACTGCATACCTATCAATAACCTATTTTGTTCTCCGTGTTTGCTGTTGGCAAAGGGTAAGAATACAAGCTGGACATACACTGGCGTGTCAGGTCCGAGCCATATCACAGAGATGGTTAAGAAGCTCTAGGAATCTATTGCACATAAGAATGCTTATTTAGATTTATGAATCCTTGGAAAAATAGAAATTGAGCAACATCTTAGCTCAGCTTTCAGCCACAATACAGGCAGACACAATGGTAACGTAAGGAAAAATCGCAATTCCTTCCAAGGTAATTGGTTGTGTTAATTTCTGCAGCGAGCTTGAACTAACCTGACATGTACACGAGGAAGCAATAGAATCTAACAACCCTAGAATATTCGGAGGGCTGGTTTATTTTACTTCACCTTTAGATGCAGTTGTGAAGGAGCACATGCGCTGTCTTTAAGGTACATCTAAGGATATACCAAATAACTCACTAGAGTGTAGGTTACATGTGTGTCATGAGCAAAATAACTCAGAAATAGCTAAGACAGATTTTGTGCCTGCAGTAGCAGACGAAACTTCTGAAGTAGCTTCTAACTTAATTTGGTTGTAGTATATAGTTACGTGCTGTCTACTGAAGAGCCTGTTGAAATATTTTGGATATTTCCAAATCAACTGCGTAATGGTGCTTCCTCCTTAGCTGCTACTAGTAAAAATTTACTCACCAGTGTCCAAGAACAGAAATAAAACGTAACATCTCTGATTTAACATGGGCCTGTGTCACACTTGACCAACCACAGGGATCCAAACACTTGTGAGAGAACAGTATAATTTCATGTATTATGTGGATTGCTATGAACACCGAGTGAACTTAATTCTTGCCCAAGCTAGAAGTCTAGCCAAACAAATAAAAGTATTTGTCAGAACTATTGCACAGGTACCAATATTCTTCTCTCATTCAAAAAGTGGGCGTTCCAGATGCAGTTGTATAACGAAGAGTCCCTTGTGATATTCCTGGCTGTGGCTGCCAGTATTTTACCTTGCTAGAAGTTGGCCTTGATTCGGCTTGATATACGTGAAGTAGCATGTGGTACAAAAGTGGAGTGAGGTACAAGCAGTAGATGGTAGCCTACAGTATGTACCAGTCCTGTGGGAGAATCCGTCAGTTGTACTGAACTTGCTTCCGATTGGTCGGCACATTTTGGCTTCAAAACTTTTCATTATATTTAGCCCAGTTTTCAGAATGACAATCTCTCATGTTTCCCCTACGAGCCTACCGTTTTTGTTTATTATATTTCAGTAGTTTTGAGAAACATAAGAGTAATGATATTACAAGTGAAGCTCTTCGGACGCCTTCAGGTCGCTTCGGCACGCCTGCAGAGCTGACTTCCAATACGACAACATACAATTTCTATACATTGCATCCCTTGCCGGCAAACTGTATTTAAAGAAGAGGCTACTATCCATTAACGAGAAGTGTGAACCGGCTGAGATGTGAAAATCAGAGTGAGAACAGTGAACTGTAATGATTATCATAAAACGCCCAAATTAATAGTGTAGGAACAGTGAAAAAGACGAAAAGCGACACTGTGTGAACTGTGAAATTATATCTTGTTTGAACTCTTGTAAGTTTCTTTAAACTGTTACAAAACAAAATCGATAAATGCCGCTAATTAACCTGCGTCACACAGTTGAAAGTGAAAACGCGGAAACGCAAATCCAAGTGTAAAGTCATAAGTCCGTACGCTGTCCAAACGGATTACGCTTTATTTCACCACTACGAGAAACAGCGCTTCAGGGATCAGTTAGCAGAGCAGCGTACAGCAGGCGAGGCGAATGACTCGGAAGCAGTCCCTTTGGCCTCCATCAGCTGCCGTCCAGCGTCAGAGACCGGCGAACGGCAGGGATAGCCGTCTGTGGTCGACTACGGCAACCAAAGACACCCAACGTGACAATGACGATGTGGCGAGCAGCAGCATTGCGCCAGAGAAGAAGGTAGCGTGTATGCTAATCACTTTACATCTAGCGAGGGGAAGCTAGTATTAACAACCATAGGGATTTCTAAGAATATTGTTAAATGATTTCGTAATAATTTCCATAATAACAAAATGTCGGGGAAAGCAAAATGCAGTACAATCTTAGAAGTAGAGAGGCAGTGCAGCCTCAGGGTAATGAAAACGAAGAGGCAAGCCCATTACAGAGCATGCCAGATGAAATTAGTAATATAAGTAAAGAGGAAAGTGTACGAAATCATACGGATGATAGCTGTTTACCAGAATCATCTGATGTAGAAACAGAAGTTTTCTATGAAAACACAATTACAGAAAGTAGCAGTAGTGGAATTAGAGAGGTGGATTCCGATGTAGAGGACATGAATGTTGATACTTAGTTAAGTAAGGTGAATGGTGATGTGAGAGGTGATGACTCTGACACCATCATTGCTAATGAATCAACAAGTAGGTTACGCCATGGAACAGCATCAGCTGATACATTGCCTACACAAGATAATAATAAAAGTCTGGCTGAAATGTTAAAAGAGTATCTGGACAAAAAGAAATAATAAAGGATTCAAATGAATTAAAGGAAGGGCAACATTACTTACTGATCAAATAGAAGCAAGAAACAAGGACACAGCAGAAATTAATAGTAAGTTTAAATATTTTGAGCCCAGAGTTGATTCTCATGAAACTAGAATAGGGAATTGTGAAGAAAAATGGAGCATGAGAGTAAAGAATGGGGTCAAAAATTAGATAAGTGTAAGAAAGAGGTTAATCATAAGAATGATGATGAAGCAGCGAAAATAAATTGTCTCATACAAGCTCAACTGTATTGCCAGTTAGGGATGAAGTCATTAAATTAAGTAATGATCAGTGTAAAACAAACCAAATTTAGCAAAGATACCCACGTAAGGCAAAACAAGTAGGCCAGAGACTTAAAGGACGGAAATGCAGTCCTTAGCCGTAAAGTATCACGAATATAATTTGTTTGTAATGGTAATACAATTACGATTCAGGGTCGTTTGACAGAAACGGAACAGAAGGTAGAAAACATACCTCAACTAAGAGAGATGAGTAAAAACATACGTGATGTGGAAGTTGCGTTAAAACAGAAACTCGAAACGTGGACTGAATGAAAAATATCTAAGTGTGTTGTTCATATTAAAGAAGTAGTCAGTAATGCGAATGCTTACAAATTGCATGACTTTTCTAGTAAAGATAGTATACGTCCTGTCGCTTTCATTCGTCAGTTTGAGGGCATCATAGCTGACAACACGACAGAACAGCAGGAAATCAAATTCGTGGACAATAGGCTAGAAGGAGAAGCAAAATTATGGGGTACAGAGGTCAGTAAAACATGTAAAATATATAAACGATTTGTTCAAGCATTCTTGAATCAATACTGGTCTTGAAACACACAAAACAGAGCGAGGGAGGAAGTAGTTATCAACAGAAGGTTTGATAATGAAAATGCCATTATACCACAAATGGATAGGAGTGAGGTACTAGAAGGTCCTGAACCGAAGTTTAGTGGGTTCAAGATATCAATAAACATAGACATGACAGCCACTTTCTGTGAGAGGCCGCCAGCAAAAAATGATCAAAGGTATATGCATTCTTCTATGAGAGACGAAGCTCTGAGTTCAGTCATAAAAAGCATCTTATGGGGGTAGATCACGTATTTGAATTTGAGAGAGTTGAGAATGAAGCGCCACAACAATTATTAGAGGAAATGTCAATCAGCGAAATGAAAATATATTACGAATAGTAACCTCAGGGGCAATAGCACTCTTTGCATTGCTAGGTAGCTGACGTCTACCAGGTACCCAAGTTAACTAACAGTTTACTTTCTTTCTTTTCACACTATTAGTTCTTCCTTCTTCATCATTCTAAACCAATATCGGCCATCTATCCTTCCTCTATATTCAAAAGATAAAAAAAGGCAAAAAGGGATCAATTGAAGCAAAAGACGTACTAATCGAATAGTTAAGCATTCAACCATAGACTATACTTATGTATCACAAAACATAACAGGCAGCATAAAGTCTGCAAAACAAGTACAGACCCAGGCTGTAAGACCTAAAATCATCATCCATACAGGCAGAAGAACACCCTACTAACTGCGTACAGAAACTTTTCATACATTTTATGAAACACAAAGGAATTACATACGCCTCTATACAGAGAAAACAATCTCCTATACTTCTTCCTTTAGCTAGCTTGCAGCTGATGCAGAGGAAGATATATATATATATATATATATATATATATATATATATATATATATATATATATATATACTCCTGGAAATTGAAATAAGAACACCGTTAATTCATTGTCCCAGGAAGGGGAAACTTTATTGACACATTCCTGGGGTCA
Organism: Schistocerca cancellata; assembly: GCF_023864275.1. Lineage (NCBI taxonomy): Eukaryota > Metazoa > Arthropoda > Insecta > Orthoptera > Acrididae > Schistocerca > Schistocerca cancellata. The sequence continues at coordinate 154,960,868 of NC_064636.1, forward strand.
GATACATCACATGATCACACTGACAGAACCACAGGCACATAGACACAGGGAACAGAGCATGCACAATGTCGGCACTAGTACAGTGTATATCCACCTTTCGCAGCAATGCAGGCTGCTATTCTCCCATGGAGACGATCGTAGAGATGCTGGATGTAGTCCTGTGGAACGGCTTGCCATGCCATTTCCACCTGGCGCCTCAGTTGGACCAGCGTTCGTGCTGGACGTGCAGACCGCGTGAGACGACGCTTCATCCAGTCCCAAACATGCTCGATGGGGGACAGATCCGGAGATCTTGCTGGCCAGGGTAGTTGATTTACACCTTCTAGAGCACTTTGGGTGGCACGGGATACATGCGGACGTGCATTGTCCTGCTGGAACAGCAAGTTCCCTTGCCGGTCTAGGAATGGTAGAACGATGGGTTCGATGACGGTTTGGATGTACCGTGCACTATTCAGTGGCCCCTCGACGATCACCAGTGGTGTACGGCCAGTGTAGGAGATTGCTCCCCACACCATGATGCCGGGTGTTGGCCCTGTGTGCCTCGGTCGTATGCAGTCCTGATTGTGGCGCTCACCTGCACGGCGCCAAACACGCATACGACCATCATTGGCACCAAGGCAGAAGCGACTCTCATCGCTGAAGACTACACGTCTCCATTCGTCCCTCCATTCACGCCTGTCGCGACACCACTGGAGGCGGGCTGCACGGCGTGAGCGGAAGACGGCCTAACGGTGTGCGGGACCGTAGCCCAGCTTCATGGAGACGGTTGCGAATGGTCCTCGCCGATACCCCAGGAGCAACAGTGTCCCTAATTTGCTGGGAAGTGGCGGTGCGGTCCCCTACGGCACTGCGTAGGATCCTACGGTCTTGGCGTGCATCCGTGCGTCGCTGCGGCCCGGTCCCAGGTCGACGGGCACGTGCACCTTCCGCCGACCACTGGCGACAACATCGATGTACTGTGGAGACCTCACGCCCCACGTGTTGAGCAATTCGGCGGTACGTCCACCCGGCCTCCCGCATGCCCACTATACGCCCTCGCTCAAAGTCCGTCAACTGCACATACGGTACACGTCCACGCTGTCGCGGCATGCTACCAGTGTTAAAGACTGCGATGGAGCTCCGTATGCCACGGCAAACTGGCTGACACTGACGGCGGCGGTGCACAAATGCTGCGCAGCTAGCGCCATTCGACGGCCAACACCGCGGTTCCTGGTGTGTCCGCTGTGCCGTGCGTGTGATCATTGCTTGTACAGCCCTCTCGCAGTGTCCGGAGCAAGTATGGTGGGTCTGACACACCGGTGTGAATGTGTTCTTTTTTCCATTTCCAGGAGTGTATTTTACAGCGGAAACCTCATCACTGCTTGTAATCACTTTGTTTGTTCTAATTGTATCCACTTACTTGGTTTGGCGCAGTTCTCTTCCTCTGCATCAGCTGCAAGCTAGCTAAAGGAAGAAGTATAGCGTAGCCTATATATACATATATAGGCTAGGATGAGTCGAGCCACAGTTAAAATGAAAGAGTTTGGGATCTACCAGACAAGTCGGCCACACATTTAGGGATTAGTAGGCGAGGTATTTCCGCCGAAGCATTATTATTAATTGTATCATGACACAGAAATGGTACCTTCACAGCTAACATGAGTCTCACATAGGACACAGACAATAATAAGTACTGAGGTACAAATGCATATAGCACATGAGAAATGTTTCTATAGTTTTTACATGTTTGAGCAGCAAAGTCCATAATAAACTACGAGCAAATTAAAGTAACAGTATTTGCTTCGCTATTTTTTTATGTTATCACGATCTATAGTATCTTCAGTTCTCTCAAAAGACCTGTGAATCTTGTTTGAATGCCTAATTAAGTTATCGAATGAAATGAAAATAAAACCTGAAGTGTAAAATGAGAGCTATTCTCAAATCATTTCCATTTGCAGTACATAGACGTAAGATAGTGGTGCGCCGAGGGCCGGTATAAACTTGAGCGCTGACTGGGATGAGTCACGCCTGATGCGTAATGGCAGTACACGGGTATTAACAGGTGGTGCGAGGGTGCACTGCCCAATGAGTCAAGGCTAGGAACACCAGCCACACGAGGAAACAATTCAAATGAAAGCCCTGTAGTCAGCACAGCAGTAACAGAGAATTTGTAAATAGTATTGTATTACTTCAAAACAACATTGTGTATACTGTAAAACTATGTAACATATATGTATGAATTTTATACAGGACACTTACGTGCTGCTGAGTATTTATGAATTATGTGATAGTAAACGATATATATAGAAGACCTAGTACTGGCAAAAGTAAAAAAAAAGTGTCGGTATTATTAGGTGAAAGCGGATGCCACTGAACCCATATTAGATAAAGTGAAAAATAAAAATGTGGGTGTTGTCAGGTAAAAGTGGGCGGCAGCGCGCTGATATTAGATGAAAAACATGTTTTGTGTAAAGCTGAACGGCACTACACCGATAACATATATTGTTTATTTCCTATGATGTATAGACATCAATAAGTGTAGTGAGTGTTTATGAGGAGATTTAATTGCCAAGGTGCTGAATAACAAGACTACAGAAAATTTAAAGAATAGCTCTATGCTGAAGATCATAAACGATATTTTGTAGTAAGAAGAAGTTCATGATGTGATGTGCGTTTAGTTAAGGTTTTTTTGATTGAATTCAGATGAGAAAGTATAGCATTAGTAAGTCAATGGTTTTGGTTAATTGGGATGATATTTTAGCAACTACAATTTCATAGTTTTTGTTTAAAGTATTTCCATGAATGAGAGAGTAGGAGAGCTACTAAGAGATTGGAAGCTTCAATTTTTTTTTTTTTAAATTTGGGGCAAAATTTTCTCATTTACAAACTTGTCAGTTGTCTTCGAGAACAGGCCAATTTTGGAAATAAAAGAAGGAAGGGGATGTGTAACATTCCTAGTCGACAAACCCAGCGTTGTCTAGTTATTCATTTTTCCAAGTTTCTATTAGAAATATATCCATTTTTATAATACGTACGAACGTCCCACGCGAGGACATCTAGTGCAGACAATTACAAAAGCGCACCAGTTATCCCGTTTCAATAAAGCAAGCAACAGAACCAATTGAAAATGAAATTTTGAAAATTAGAGACAATCTTGTTGATATCATAATCGAGGAAGAACCAAATGTAGCAAAAAGAAAAGGCGAGGAGATGTGTATAATAAGGAATGTAGCAGAGGAGAAGCACGGTATGTGACGCAAAAATTCAGAACGGCAGTCAGAGATTTGAATGCTCGAACCACTTATAGGCCTCTAATTTACTTCTTCCTGTCACTGAAAAAGAATTTTCCCGAAAGAATTCTTTCTGTTGTTGTGCAATCCTATTCATTTTTTAAATAAAGCTAACTTATAAGCAGCCAACGGTCTTGTCGCAGATCACAGAAATTAAGCGCTATTGGGCTGCGCTAGCACTTGGATGGGTGACCACCCCGTCTTCTGAGCGCTGCTGGCGAGCGTGGTGCAGTCAGCCCTTGTAAGGCAAACTGAGGAGCCACTAGGAGATACAGAAGTGTCGGCTCGAGCGTCGGAAACTAACATACGGCTGGGCCAGCGGCGTGCTGACACCCCCCCCCCCCCCCCCCTATATCCGTGTCCTGTGGGCGTTATTGGACGCGGATTGGGCTTTCATGGCCTGTTCGGGCGGAGATTGGTTTTTAAGAAATCGAATGTGTAATAGCCCTTATCAAGTTTTTTTTCTTTTTTTTTAAATAACCTGCAACAACCTTTTGGAGACGTCATGAAATTGCTTAAATTAGCAGCTACTATCCCAATGCCGGCCGCGGTGGTCTCGCGGTTAAGGCGCTCAGTCCGGAACCGCGCGACTGCTACGGTCGCAGGTTCGAATCCTGCCTCGGGCATAGATGTGTGTGATGTCCTTAGGTTAGTTAGGTTTAAGTAGTTCTAAGTTCTAGGGGACTGATGACCACAGAAGTTAAGTCCCATAGGGCTCAGAGCCATTTGAACCATTTGAACCCAATAACAATGTGTGAAGTAGAGAGATGTTTCCCCGATCTGTCGCAGATCTAAGCGTTTGTTACCAGTACCACAGGTGAAGATAGGCTGTCTGCTTCTGCTGTGCTTTCTGTGGGAAGTGAAATTATTCACAGGCTTCAAGATTTCAAGAGGAGAGTCATAGATCACCACGAAAAAGGAAAGGAGAATGGATTTTCTCTATAAATATACCGCTACTGTCAATTGAACGCTACTAACGTAGTCACCCCCCAATTTTAAGGAAATTTTAGAGCTACACAAATATTTTAAATAATTTAGAAAATTAAATTATTGGGAAAGGTAAATTGCACAACGCAGTAAAACTAGAGAACCCCGTACCCGACACTATAGGCATCGGCCGCCGCTGGCTCTTCTGTGTCACTGACCACACGTCCTCTGCACCACGCTGACAAAATGACGATTGTTAATGTCTGGCACGCAGAATGCCGTCCGCCATTATCTCTTATCAGACGGAACATTCCACTTACCGCATCATCTCACGTGCACCGGACTGCGATTCACTGTGCTTGCGCAACGATCGATAATTTGTACTTACTGTCTCGGTCTCTGTCATTCTTATCGATGTATCACTAAGCATTGAATAGTTAGAGCACTCTCTCAGGCTCTACGTTAATTTTGAGTTGTTCTGTACTGTCATGTCTGAATCCCCAAAATTATTTAGTGTTTGATCCATCTTGAGAAACTGAAGTTGTGTGTATCGAAATAATCGGCAGCAAGCTGTGTAAAAGAAATTTAATTCCTTAACTGGTTTCAGGCACTTAGAGCCGTTCATCAAAAGGTTACAACTACCGCATTATTTGCGAGCGTCAACGATAACATGCACGCAACATGTTGCTGTGTCCATGTGGTTCATCCTGCCTGTACAAAAATGGCCACACAATGATGTCAGCAATAGGCTGCATGTATCTTCTTGTTGATATTCGAAAAAAAATAATGTGATAGTTATAACATTTTGTTGAAGGGATCTAAGCGCCTGAAACGAGTTATGAAATTGAATTTCTTTTACGCAACTTGCTGCTGACTATTCCGATATCTGCATAATTGCGGAGAGCAGGCCAGAGTGGGCGTGCGGTTCTAGGCGCTACAATTTGGAGCCGAGTGACCGCTACGGTCGCAGGTTCGAATCCTGCCTCGGGCATGGATGTGTCTGATGTCCTTAGGTTAGTTAGGTTTAATTAGTTCTAAGTTCTACGCGACTGATGACCTCAGAAGTTAAGTCGCATAGTGCTCAGAGCCAGCCATAATTACAGAAAACATAATTAAAGGAAATTCGCGATTGGGACAAGGTACGTAACAACCTCTGCACGATTATACTTTGTTAATACAGAACCTATTGTTTACATTAGGCAACCATCCATTTCCAACTTTTCCCAAATATGTGGAAAACGTTTTGGACTCAGTTAAGCGATGTAAATGGTACTTCACGATATCTACTCGCTCGCAAAAGGATGGAGAAAGTACAGTGACCTAAGATGTTAGGTTGAACATGAAATGCAATTTGCCCGTAATAAACATAGTCATTGACACAGTTAGACTGAAAACGTACGGTCTTCCTTCACACCAGTATGTGGAAGCCAAGCCGAGTCTCAAGTCATGCGAATGCGCACTGCACGAAAAATTACTTACTCGTATGTCTGCAGTGTTGCCACCATAGTTGATATTCGCCGTCACTATCCCTGAATCTCCAGCGTCTGCCTTGATCATTTGAGTTGTTGATGTGACTGCAGAGGCAGTCCAGTACCGAGGTCCCATTAGCCACGAACAGAGCCAGCAGCGAAGGAACTACGGCCGTTGCATTCATCGTCTTCTGCTCATAGAGCTCGCAGCAAACACAAGCTGTGCGCATCGCTGGCAGCGCAGCCACAATATAACGGCGAGCGCGGCGGAAGTCTGCCGCAGGATGACTGGACCACAGGAAGAAGTGCGACGCCGCTCGTCCAGACCTCAGCCACGGTCGTGCGTGGCGCGAGGGTGGCCAGCTGGCGGCGCGCAGTCCTCACAGAAAAGTGACAGAGAGTCTCCGACAACAGACGTGTGGGGGACAGCTACAATATTGGTTTACTATTCCGACGCAAAAACCGCCACGCCTGCCGTTGTTTACAGCTGAAATGCGGACTGAGTCAGACTGTACGTAACCACCCTCGTAGAAAAAGTTAATTTGTTCATAACAATGATTAATGATCAACATATGACACCGAAGAGCGGAAGAATCTGACACACGCGCCTAATACCGTGTAGGGACCCCGCGGGCCCGCAGAAGTGGAGGGGGCTGACACCGCGAATCCCGCAGGGCCGTCCATAAATACGTAAGAGTACGTGCCGACGGAGGTCTCTTCTGGACAGCACGTTTCGCAAGGCATCCCAGACACGCTCGAGAACCTTCATGTCTGGAGAGTTTGGTGCCCAGCGGAAGTGTTCAGACGCAGAACAGTGTTCCTGGAGTCAATCTGTAACAATTCTGGGAGCGCGGGATGTCGCATTGTCCTGCTGGAATTGCCAAAGTACGTCGGAATGCACAACGGACATGAACGGATGAAGGTGATCAGACAGGATGCTTACGTACGTGTCACCTGCCAGACTCCTGTATAGATGTATCAGGGGTACCATATCACTCCAGCTGTACACGCCCCACACCATTACAGAGCCTCCACAAGCTTCAACAGTCCCCTGCTGAAGTGTAGTGTCCAGTGTGCGATTTGCAGGGGGAGAAGGGGGGGATTCCCCCCCCCCCCTCTGCATCAGACCATCCCCTCCTCTCGTTTCAGTTTATGCTTCCAAACCTGCGATGTTTATTTCTCACGCACTGGAGTAAAACTTTACATATAATTTAAATTTGTGGAGCCGAACACTGAAAGTTTACTATTAATACTATTAATATGTTTGCTTATTAATTTGGAAAAAGTGTTATGTAGTGGTTAAGCATTTCAAAACATTTAGAACTAAATGACAAGACGACGCACGCCACATTTCCGTAGAATGCCACAATGTTGCAAGGCGTTGGCCCAGCGTAAACGAGGCTTTAGAACCAGGTCTGTATTGTGTGGTGGATGTGATGTGCTGCGTGCGAAACTAAAACCTGCAATCTGACCAAAACGTCGTGGAAAACTGTGAAGAGGTGTCATCCTGCAAGCAAGATAACGCTAGCCCACATTCTGCCAAACGGACGGCCGACGCAATAAAGGAGATGAGATTCGAGGTGCTGGAACATCCACCATACAGTCCACACCTGGCTCCAAGCGATTTTCACATGTTTGGACCCTTAACGGAAGCACTACAGGGAAGAAGATTGGAGAGTGATGAAGACACCATTGCTGCGGTACAAAATTGGTTACAGATGCAACCGATAAACGTATTTTCTGATGAAATAAAAAAAAACGTAAAACGTCGGGAAAACTGCATTGAAGTCCAGGGAGGTTACGTAGAAAAATAACGCATGTTTCAGTATCCTATCATCAGAATAAGTACAGCTTTTCACAAATGTGCCTTTACTTTTTGAATTCCCCTCGTATACCTGTATGTAGATGATTTTGTAAATAAGCTTTACCTATAGTGTACTTTTAAAGATATAATAAGGAATGGCTTTTCTGACAGTGCATACGCGTGAATAGTGAGTTTCGGCATTAACATCTATTTATAAATAACTGTTTAACCATGGGTAGCGCCACGGTCCAAGCTAGTAACATATATAATTGTACTACCCCATAAGACATCCCCCCTACTGGTAAAAGCACAGATCGCACACTGGTAGGGTCCATGCTTTCGTGAGGTCGTCTCCATACTCGTAAATGTCCATCCGCTTGAGACAATTTGAAGCGAAACTAGTCCGACGAGACAACATGTTTCCAGTCATCGACACTCAATGTTGACAGGCCCAAGCTGTGAGTAAAGCATTGTGTCGCGCAGTCATCAACGGCACACGAGTGGGCCTCCGGCTACGAAAGTCCGTATCTATGATGTTTTGTTTAATGTTTTGCACGCTGACACTTGCTGATGGGCCATCAGTGAAATCTGCAGCAATTTGCGGAAGGATTGCACTTCTGTCACGTTGGACGATTCTCTTCAGTCGTCGTTGGTCCCGTTCTTGCAGGATCTTTTTCCGGCTGCATCGACGTCGGAGATTTGATGTTTTACCGGATTCCTCATATTTACAGTGCACTCGTGAAATCGTCGTACGACAAAATCCCCACGTCATCGCTACCTCGGAGATGTTGCGTCCCATCGCGCCTACTATAGCACACCGTTCAAACTCACTTCAATGTTGATAACCTGCCATTGTGGCAGCAGTAACCGATCTAACAATTGCTACAGACACTTGTTGTCTTGTATAGGCCGCGGCCTCGTATTCTGCCTGTTTAAATGTCTCTATATTTGAATACGCATGCCTATACTAATTTCTTTGGCGCTTGAGTGTATATGCTGGCAGGAAAGTTAATTCATTGCTCTGACGTAGATGTGAAGAGCTGTTTCTTTTCAAGTTAGTAATGACGAGTGATGGACATCTTATACAATTGTGATACATCATAAAGACAAGAAAAGAATTCGTCTTTTGCAAATGAGTCATTTATTTCTGTGTACCAAGTATGTTTCGGCTATTCATGATAGGCATCGTCTGCCACCTGTAACAGATAAGAAAATGATTTAACTATACTTATTTCGGTAAGAGGTCTGTACCGATTCTTGGGGCCTCGTTTCAGTTACCTTTTTACAACTTCATGGTTGTGTTCATTACGCCTAAATTTGCTTTTCTGCCCTTTTTATGTATTCATGTGTTGTCCTCTGTGTACTAGGTATGCAGAGCACAGGTTTTTATCAACAGTAGGTCACATGTACAGATTTAAGTGCACATCACCTACACAATAGAATTCTGCACACGTTCCCGCTCACTCGCTGCGTGATCGTGGGAGCTGTAAAGGCTGAGCGTGGAACAGGGTGTTGGGATAGGGATGGAAGGAGGGAGCGAGGACGTGTGCAGGGGCACCATCTTTCTGTGTGTGTGTGTGTGTGTGTGTGTGTGTGTGTGTGTGTGTGTGTGTGTGTGTGTGAGCGACTATGTGTGCGTGTTTTTTTTTTTTTTTGTTTCAAAATGTGAATTAGTTTGAATATTATCTCCTGTTATTGTTTTTATGCAAGTAGTGTTGGTAGTGACATCACAGGCTCCACAATATGTCAAACGTCTTGTAAAAAAAGACTTCTTGGTTTGTAGCGTTCCCCTGATCTGACCCAGAAACTTTCTGGATGCCGACATCCAGCACCTATTAGTTGGCCTCCAGAGCTTCGGAAGCACCCTAACATTTATCTGGGCACTGAGCCACGTGGGCACTCCAATGAATGAACTTATTCACACATCAGAAGCAAGCGCAGAGGACAAGTTTGAACTCGGAGTAGCAGGCACAGCCCTGCAATTTCAGCTGCGACATCAGATTCTTGAAACCTGACGTCTAGAATAGCAGACTGTCACAACCATCTGCAACTTGTGCGGGATTGGAGGGTCCACCGGGCTGTGGCATACTTCTGTCCGAGCCTCTCAGAGAGAAACCATCGTAGTGTGCTCACTATGTAGTGGTCACAACATACTTACCCAACTGTTCCACATTCATCAGCCTGGCGCCCTCCCAGTGCAGCTGTGGTGTTCATCTCATTGCCCATATTCCCAAAGAGAGTGTGCTGCTGGCTGAACCACCTTCTATCCCAGATACTTGTGCACGACGGGATAGCTGCCAAGAAAGTCATATGTTTTCGGAGGGAAAGTGGATACGATAACAAAACGTAGTGCGCCTCGGCATGCTGTGGCAGGGGCGGATGCAAGCAGCGCCTGGGACTGGGACCTGTGCCTCAGGTGGCCTCAAGCCACTTCCTCCATCCGCACTACCATGTAGATATTTTACCTCATTAAGCTAATTATCTCATTAACCTCTCTAGCCTGTACACTCACCAGCTTTATGAGCACATTTCAGTCACAATGACTATGGTTGCCGGCCTTAGACTATCACTGTGTGGTGCTGACGGGGATACAGCTGACAGCTGTGGGGCCGCTTCTGCTTCCGCACTGCCGGCACCCCTCTCCGGCGGCTAGCCGCAGCTTCCGGCTGCCTGACTTCCATTTAACTTTTAAGCACGGGTCTTAAGCTACCTTCACGTCTATTTTCATCCAGGACGACAAGGTCACAGACCCCGGAGCTGACCAGTCTCTTTATTCCGTTTCACATCATTTTATGTGAATTTTCAATGATATGGACAGATAACCGACATGTTTAGTGCCTTTAAATCGATGGAAATTATCAGGCATGTATCGACCATCGACCTGCTGTAACAGGAATCGGAATTCATCCGGCCAGGTGACACATTCCCATTGACCCACGATCCAGTCCCAGTGACGCTACGCCCAGTACAGTCGTGACTGACGGCGCCACTGGTTGAACACAGGCCCCAGGCCACAGCAGTGTGTTGTTTGAAAAAGTCGACCACGTCAGTGGGCTTCCCCAAAAGTTACCCACCCCATACCTGGAGTAATGCATCTCCACTCAGTTTGTCACATTCCCCTACCACACCACGTGCGCGCAGTAGCACCAGTCATCCACAGTGGAGTTGTCATCACAGTTTCGGGTCGTCCGAGTAAATCTTTAGTATTTGGATTAGAGGTTAATCTCGCCCGTGACCGTTGCGAATATCAACCGACAATGCGTTAGGTATGTCACAGTTTCCTGCCTTTGGGGAAGATTATACCTCCAAAATTTATGTCAACTAGTTAGGGACAGGTGTATTGTGTGCGTGAATTTTCTGAGAAATCTGTGGGGCTTTCTTTCAGTGGTCATTGGCTACTTTTGGACAGATACAGTGTAAACAAAGTGTATCTTTCTATAATGTGTACAGGTATCGTATGTGATGACACAAAAATTTCGGTGTTAAGTTATTGTCGTAACATCAGTTTCCTTTTCACTCACATTAAAAGAAAAACAAATACTCTAGCGCCATTTTAAAGTGTAAATATCAGTGTGCCTGAAGACTACATCCTCCTTGTTTACGGGCTTCCTGTTTGGTCCTCAGCTACTGTCCAAACCTTCTGTGTATGGCAACGTCTCTATTCCCCGTGAGATTTCACCTGCAATTTCTGTTCTCAGTAGTCAGTCAATTTCGCTGTGCCCCGTCGATTCAAGAAATAAGTTCTTTAAACATGTGAGTTCGAGCCCTACCTTATGCAGGTAAAGATTAAGGAAAAACCAAGGCTGAAATAAAAGGAGAGAAATATGTGCTACATTGATAATAAAACTAATGCAGATTTAGGTTCAAATGGCTCTGAGCACTATGGGACTTAACAGCTATGGTCATCGCTCCCCTAGAACTTAGAACTACTTGAACCTAACTAACCTAAGGACATCACACAACACCCAGTCATCACGAGGCAGAGAAAATCCCTGACCCCGCCGGGAATCGAACCCGGGAACCCGAGCGCGGGAAGCGAGAACGCTGCCGCACGACCACGAGCTGCTGACGCAGATTTAGCGTAACGACAGGAAAGCTGATGCATTCAAGATTAATACTACTAAAGAGCCTCTCGGAAAGAAGGAAAAGGAAAACTCGTTTATGTATGGAGTGTCTGCTGACAGTATGAACTATACAAAATTCTAGATGAGTTGATGATGATGATGATGTTTCGTGTGTGGGGCGCTCAACTGCGAGGTTATTAGCGCCCGTAGAAATTCCCAACACTCGCTCAGTCAAATGTGGCCACTTTCATGAATGATAATGATGATGCAATGATGAGGACAACTCGGACCCCCCCCCCCAGTCCGTGAGCGGATAAAATAGCCAACCTGGCTGCGAATCGAACCCGGGAGCCCGTGATTCACGGGCAGCAGCGCTAGCCAATAGACCACGAGCTGCGGAAATTTTAGAGACATTATCCTTACCGAAACTTCCTGGCTCACTAAAGCTGTGTGTGGCGGAGAGTAAGTCTGGTACATCTCCACCCTCCTCCTCCTCACCCCCCATGCCCCCCCCCCCTCCGCCTTCCAGCCTTACATCTCTATTGTCTTGACGACTGGCACGAGGGAAAACGTCCTGTCGATAAAGCTCTGTATGACATCTTATATCCCTAAGTTACTAGTCCTGATCATTTCGGGAGACATATGTGGGAGAAACTAACATGTTGTCCTATATTTATTGAAACGTCACCTTTAGAAATCTCAATAGCAATCATCTCCGTGTGTGTACAATGCATCTTATTCAACGCGTGGCACTTGAGTCTGTTGAGCATTTCTGCGAAGCTGTCCCGCCGAGTAAACAATACCGTGAAGAAATTCGCCGCTCTTCTGTTAATCCTACTCGTCGAGGAGGCCATGCTAATGGACACTACTGAGGAGCCAGTCGAACGAGTAAGCTGCTTCTTTCGTGAATCAGTTACATCTTAAGACTGTGTAGTGAATCTCAGTCTGCCACCTGCTTTGCCTGATTCCTGTTTTGTGCGGTGATCAGCCTACGGGTCCGTCTTCACGGCTACTCTTGTGTACTTTCTTGTCGACACTGTTCCCAGCAATTTGCCGCCTATGGTGTAATCGAGCAGTAGTGGACTTAGCCTACTTTTTGCGCAGTACACTACACTTATTCGCTAAGACAGAAAGGAATTACAAACATTGGCTGCGACTGGGCATTGATTTGAATCAATGGGGAAAGTTCAAAATTTGTGCCAGACAGGTATTTGCAGCCGGGTCTGCTGATCACTTGGCAGATTCGCTGACCACGGCGCCATCCTGGCACAGGGGCCATCACAACTGCACGGACTACCATGGCACACTTCCCACCAGACCCAAATTCTCAACCCATCCACACACTCACTACCAATTCAATGTCCATTGCCCATCGTCTTCATTATTCGCGCCATTTCGCTGATTCCCGTAACAGGCCGAGCGTGGTATGCATCCGCACTCATGAGATCATTGGGCATCCTCGACTTAATTATGAGGTATCGTTTCTTTCAGACGTGTCCGGAAGAACAGACACCATTTTGATCCAGCAGCTACTATGAATTAAAACACAAAGTAATTACAGACTTTCTCCATCCTCGATGTACCATCACTTAGCAGCTACTTTTTTGGTGACCATGGAGACGTGGTAGAATTACACCTGTAATAGGAAAGGAAATTGATGATTCAGGCACAGTCAGTGCACGAAGTAGGGCAGGAAGTGGTCCATTCGAAGCCATACAGCTAGGAATGCGTTTCCATATCTTCACAAACTTCACGGCAAGTTGAAAAAGAGAGAGAGGGAGAGATAGAGATTGGCTGACATATACGTGCGTATGATAAACCCCTTCCCTCAAAACATTTTTCTCTCCTTCACGTCTTCTCTGTGTTACCACGGATGACGTGTCACTGATCTCATTTGTACTAAGACTGCTGTACACACGAGGTGCCTATTTGCTTCCTCCCCCTGATTGGAACGCATAAATTGTAACAGACGTTCACCAGCCTGCAGTCTTCTACAGTCGTGGCCGCGCGGGCTAGCCGCTCGGTCTCAGGCGCCTTGCCACGGTCCGTGCGGCTCGGCCCGTCGGAGGTTCGAGTCCTCCCTCGGGCATGGGTGTGTGTGTGTGTGTGTGTATCGTCCATAGCGTAAGTTAGTTTAAATTAGATTAAGTAGTTTGTAGGCTGACGGACCGATGACCTTAGTAGTTTGGTCCCATGAGACCTTACCACAAAATTTTTCTTCTACAGTCGTCGTTGCCTGCGCAGAAAACGGCACGTAGGTTGTGAATCCGTTATTTTCAGGCTGTAAGAAACTCTTAGCGAGGAACTATCGCTTCATAAACGATTAAATTTGCCATCAGTTTGTTTATACAGGACGTCACTCGCTTTTCATTAGCAGAACACGAGAAACTGCACATTCTTTTTCAGAGTCGCAAGTGATTTTTTATCCCTCAGCAAATTACTGGACTGCATATTTCCGTAATTAGTATCACACTTTTCTCAATTATGTGTTCAAATAACCATATACTGCAAACAAAGTCTTAGCTATTACTTCGGCGGAGAACACGTCTGTCCTCTGACACTGCCAAACCAGCTCTCGCGTTTACAAACTTGACACTGCCGAACGAGCTCTCACCTTACAGCGGAACCACCTCGCCCGCCATCCAAGTTAGTCGCGATCCGAAGGTCGCCAAAGTGCTTCGTCTGCCTTTTCGTTTTGCAGTTGTTTGTTATTTACTGGTTATTAATACTTGTGAAGCAATGGAATGATAGCACGCTACTGAGAGACGCTTTGATTTGAAATTCAAATAAATACGTTGTTTAACTTTTCAAATATTATTAACAGAAGATACCATTTTGGCGCGCAACTTCCGAATGCAGCAGTCAATTGCGGAGGAGGACCACAATTTAGGCGATCTTCCTGACGACTCCAGTGTCTAATAAGGCATTTGTCATCGGTACCTCATCGTGGTCCGGGGGGCTAGCGTTGCTGCCTCGGGACCACGGGCTCGCGGGTTCGATTCCCGGCCGGGTTGGAGATTTTCTTTGCTCGGGCACTGGGTGTTTGTGTTGTCTTCATTTCATCATCATCCTCGTAATTTATGACAGTGGCTAAAACGGACTGTGAAATATTTGGACTGTATAACAATTGGGATTTTGTACGGCGCAGTTGAGTGCCCACAAACCAAACATCATCGGTCCCTCACACCGCACTACGTCATCTTGCAACTGCTGCCTTCTCAACTATTCTAAGAAAAGCTTCTTGGAGCCGAATAGGATGGCTGCAAAGCCAGAAATACTACACCTTGGCTGTGCCGTGATGTAAAAAAATGGTTCAAATAGCTCTAAGTGCTATGGGACTTAACTTCTGAGGTCATCAGTCCTCTAGAACTTAGAACTACTTCAACCTCACTAACCTAAGGACATCACACACATCCATGCCCGAGGCAGGATTCGAACCTGCGACCGTAGCGGTCGCGCGGTTTCGGACTGTAGTGCCTAGGCCGGCGCCGTGATACAATTTTGCAATCGTGTCAAGACCTGAAATGGGTTTCTATAGCCTGGCGGGAAGTAAATATATGCACACTTTCCGAAAGCTTTGTTCACTATTGTAGGGCTGCCATAGAGAAGTGTCCATTCATCTGAGAAGCGACCAGAATGCAGAATTGGTGTGGGCGACCATTATTATTCTGCTTCTACGAAAGCTAACATCAAAAATCACTACCTGAACGTGTTTTTATTTTCTGAAAATATCAAGCGAAAGAAATCTTTGATGAAAAAGCGGTCAGTAGAACAGCAAGGGGAAGTGCTGGGAGCTGCAGACCCATCTTTTATTTACGATAACGATGGAAGGAGAAGAATGCTCAAAAAATAGCTCTGAGCACTATGGGACTTAACATCTATGGTCATCAGTCCCCTAGAACTTAGAACTACTTAAACCTAACTAACCTAAGGACATCACACAACACCCAGTCATCACGAGTCGGAGAAAATCCCTGACCCCACCGGGAATCGAACCCGGGAACCCGGGCGCGGGAAGCGAGAACGCTACCGCACGACCACGAGCTGCGGACGGAAGCAGAAGAAATGAATTAAAATTTGTGCTCCGGCCGGAACTCGAATCCGGGCCTTCTGGCTGGTTAGGCAGAAATGCTGACCATTACACCACTGCAGCACTATGGCCAAGACTGCTGCACGGGCTACGCAAGTCCAGTGCCCTCCCCAACACAAACTCCAATTCATATCTTCAGCTCATTGTCCCCCTACATTATCTTAGTAAAGGTGAGACTTAAATGTCTCGGGGGAAATTTAATTATAAGGTCTACAGGATGTAACATTATGTGATTGTCTTATCATTTTAAATCATTCACTAATCGAGCAGTCGCTCGGCAACAGCTACAGTTAGCAAATAATGTTGCGAGAATGTAAAAGGTGAACGACCTGTGACGTAACTTGTTTATTTTCGAAGCGCCGTCAGAGATGCAGTGAGTTATTGACTTTGAAAACCGCGGCGCGAAAAACAGACAGAAGAAGAACACTTTTACACATTTTTTTTTTTTTTTTTTTTTTTTTTTGAGGTACGAGATATTCTCGATGAACAGTTACTCATTCTTCTCTTGTCTCCTGTAACTTGTGTCGGACGCGCATGTCTTGCCGCCGTATTATTATTGTTAAAATTAATATTGTTCTAGTGTAAATGTGTAATACTAAAAGTGCCTAGCAGTAGATTTATTGTGCGACGTGTATGTGAAAACGTCGAAGGAATTGTTTTCATTAAGAGAAGTTCCAGTCAAAACGACATCCATGTTAAATCCTTCAATGCAGTGTAAGTTCGTCTATTAATTGCCATAAATTCAGAGTTAAATGGAACTGGTGTATGGACTACTCATTTACTATAGAATCTATGTCTCACTTCTTCATGAAATTATTTAATTTTCTATATGTTTCTGCCAAATAGAGAGTTCACAGTCACGAATTCTTTCGTCGAGTTCGGACGGAAGTTGCATGCGGCGAAATATTTTCTCCGCGCCATATTCTACTGGTAAATGCATGACAAACTACGGTCCCTTAGGAAATTCATGTTGAGCTATCCAAAATAATTATATTTTGAATAGGCATTTACTCTCCTATGCAATGCAACTTCCGACTGATCAGACGATCCAACAAGAAACAGCCGCACACGGTCGGCGTTCGTAAATATGTTCCCACCGCTGATTATAGCTATATGTTACAGCACAAAAGTAACATATTGTTATAATTAGGGACTACGAACGGGGACATTTATAACTGTATGTTTATGTATACACATTACGTAAACATATCGTTATAATTGGCGCCCGAACAGGGACCTGAATAAAAAAAAATATATATACTCAAAGGAATAATAATTTATATAAGATACGCATTGTGGGAATATTCATAAATAATTGTAGCTAATCTTGTGCTTTTTATTTGTTACATGACATCAAACGCCATCCAATAAAATTTCCATTGAGCGAAAGAAACGAGATATTCAGAGAAAATTACGGAAGAGAGATTTTTTTTGGAACAGAATTTGTGCGAAAATCTGGTTGCAACGCCCAAGGCAGTCATCAGTAACGTAAGTTAAAATTTTGTTAGCCGTAGCCAAGCTTCCTTAATTTCAGCCGACATTAATCAATTTGTGACGATCTTTATTAGTTGCAGTAAAATTTGCTTTGAATTCAGTAGATTGCATTTAGTAGATTAGTAATTTCTTCAAGTATTGTTTAAATTCCATTGTTGTGTATTGCATATCATTTGTTTTTAAATGTCCGCTGCCTGTTCACGGAGCTGACCAGCCTTAGTTTTCATTTATTTTGAACAGTGTGCAGCCATACTTTCTTTACGGTCCAGAATAGTCTCTTGTTCTCGTGACCTGCATCTCCCGACATTCCGATCTTGTGACGTAGCAGTGACAACCGACTCGCAACCGATAAATTACATCTCTGTCGACAGCTGACGGCCGTAGCTCAAACGAACTTCGTTGACTTACTGTTTGTAAATAAGTGAGCTATGGCAGACGATAAAATGTCATCACTAGATTCAAATGAACGGAATGAAACGAGTGAAGTGTCGCGTCGCTTACGGTCCCGCACGGTAATTAGTAGGGCTGAGACACCAATGAAACAATTGTAGAAAGTGAAGTGGGAAATCTTACGGACTTTGGTGCCTCACACCATAATGTTACTGGTACTGAACTAGACAATGCCAGCATAGTTTCTGCCACTAGTAGTCGTAGCCATATACCGGTTGCAAGGGAGGCAGGTGAAAGCAATTCAGGGGTAGTGACAGACGATGTATTCAAACAGCTACTGAGTCAAATAAGTCAAATGATGCAGGACGGAAATCGCCAATTGAAAGAGGAAAATCGCCAAATGGTGAGTTCCATTAAAAATGATTTGAGAGACGAAAATAGACAAATGTTAGCCTCGCTTGAAGATAAACTTTCTACAGTAATTGAAGATAAACTTTCTACAGTAAGCGAAGAAATAAAAACTGTTAGAGAAAACGTAGCCAAAGAAGTAGCAAAGCAAGTTAAGGATGCTGTTTCTCAACTGCGAAGTGGAATAATTTTCGAACTGAATGACACTTTAGCTACCATGCAAAGCGAGACAGCTGACATTCGAAACGCAACCAAGAATCTTGACTCCACCGTAACCACGGTTAATCACAGATTAGACAGAGTAACTGCGCAGGTAGAAAAACTAACCGAGGGAATGTCAAACTTGACTCTGGAAACGGAAACGAAAGTAAAGGAGAGGCTAGATAGTCATGAGAGAGAATTTAGAGAAAAATATGAGAACTGGATTGCTGGAAAGGACAAATTTGTCGAAGATAAAGTTAACAAAGACCTAGTAGAGACTGTGAAAGCAACCACTCTTGGTTTCTTGTCAGCTCCTGGAAGCTCCGGAGATACCGTAATGTCTGAACTCGGTAGCATTAGGCGTACCCTTCAGCAAGAATTACCAAATTGGAAGCAAGAGGTATCGGAACAGCTAAATAGCCTGAATGCACAAGTGAGTAGTAGTTCCCGAATACAGAGACCGAATTATCCTAACTCTTTAGCCTCAGAGGAAGAAGATGAATTATTTCGGCAATTCCGAATACCTGTTGTATCTAATGAACACACTTCACCACCACATATTCCAGTTAGTCACCGAAACCAAGAATCTGACTCAGTAGTAAAAATGATGAAGGAAGAAAGCATGATAAAGCATCGAGTTTTTCAAGCCTTTAACCCGGAAAAACGAAATATCCACCCAATTGTTTTTCTTCGTGGATTCTCCGGCATTTTTCCAAATTCGTGGACTGATAGACAGCGTATCCAATTTGTTACCGGATATATAGGTGGCGAATCGGCAATATGGGGAACAGAAATGGTTGATAAGTGTCGAACATATGAGGAGTTTGAGCACTGTTTCCTCAGCAAATTTTGGAGCGAAGGTGTTCAGAAGCGCCTTCGTAAAGAAGTCTATAATGCAGAACAATTTGACCCCAGGAATAGTAGCCTGAGAAAGTACTTCGAAAAATATCTTGGCAAAATTAGGTATTGGGATAACCCTATCAATAGTAAAGATGTAATTATGATTCTCAAGTCTAAATTACCCATTTCGATTCGTGAAAAGCTGATAGCCATACCAGATGATGATCCAGATACCTTTCTGTCGATATTAGATTCCCTAGACCTGATCTATGAGGACATGAGAGCTAACAAACCGCGGAATACTCCGCACAATTCTTGGCCACAACACTACGACAGTAACGGCTATGAAAAGCCAGGGAACGGTTCAAAAAATAGTAACGATTGGCAAAACGGAAATAAAGGCAGTGGGTATCCGCACAAAAGGAATAGACATAATCAACACAACCGATTCAACCCCGTGTATAACACGACTGGTAACCAGTACGGTAATCAATCGTACAAGCAGAAGTTTGGAAACGGTTTCAGTCAAAAAGGTTGGCAACAGCAGAGCGGATCGCAATGGAATGCACAGTACTCGCGCAGCCAACACTTAGATTACGGGCAGCAACAAACAGCTGATAATGCCCACTCATACCAATACAACTCCGCGCCTAGTAAAAATCAAGCGCAGGGAATGTACAGAAACACACAGTTTAACGGCAAACCACAGTGTGAAGGTGGATTTCACAGTAACAATTCCAGAAATCATAATAGTAATAAAAATCATCAGACCCCGCGAAGGCATTACAATCCCCCTGTATTTTTCGCAAACGGGGAAGACAGTAACACGTATTGGACACCAGAACAAACGCAGCAACATTTTGACACGAGGTTTGTGCATAACAGTAATTTTGTTCCTCAGTGTTCTCACAATGTCAGATTGGTCGAACTTTCTAATGATGAAGGCCAATCAAAACCACACAAGCAGGAAAACTAAGTCCAGCATCTGAAAGCTCCCTAAATGATGCTGTGAGACAGAATGGGGGCTACCACTTCGACGGAGAGACTAACCATGACGTACTTGTACTGAGATACAATGACGGGATTGACATGAGACAAGAATTATTACAAGAGAAAGAGACAACTGACGGTGATGAACCGATAGATGACCAAGTGCAAGCTATGACAAAAGTTCCTATAGCCGGAATTTTGACGACTGTAATCCTAGATACAGGTGCAAATATTAATGCTATGTCCTTATGTTTCTATAACCAAATTAGTACATTAATTAAAATTCCAACATTACCCTCCAAGGATGTTCAAGGTCAATTCAATTCCTAAGTGTAACAACACAAGTGCTAGTTTAGACGCCAGAATAAGACAAGCTCTAACAACGTTGACCACCCAAGCCAATTTACGCAAGAAGGCGTATGACAAACATATTAATAAGGTGTAACTTATAAAGTAGGCGAAAAGGTCTTGCTAAAAACACAATTTAAACCATCGTTCCTCTTACACAAAAATCGAAAATGGCAAAGTCTTTTTGAGGGACCTTACGAGATCCTTCGTATACCGCATACAGGTTGTTATCTGATTTCTGATCCCGCAAATGGAAAAATAAAAGGATTATACCATCACTCTGATCTTAAAAAATATCATGCTACAGAATAAGTCAAAAGGAAAGCTTTATAATGACAAGAGAAGGTTAGCCGCTAGTGACTAAGTGGCAACTGATTTGACTTCGTTAAAAAAAATGCTTAGAATATATTACACGACAGTGAGTCTATCTTGCTATACAGCAGACAATTTAAAATATGTTATCTTGAGCCATAATTTAAGTACAGACAAGCTGAGAAAAAATTCTTGTTTAACAAAGAAAGTGATCAACTCCAAGAACTCTAGTTTTAAGATTTAGTTTTAAGGAAATAATATTGAAGAGAGAGAAATGAAATATAAAGCGAAGGATGTGCCTAACAAGCCAGCTTCTGCGATATGAAATGCTAAAGAAGTGAAAATAAAACATAGTATGTAAGAATTTTTTTTTTTTAGTTCAAGGAGCAATGATCCAGAAACGAAATTTATTTTCGTCAAGGACAAGGGTCGCTTGACAATTATTGGTTCCTGATCCCACTAAAAAGGAAAACAAGTAACTAGTTTCTAAGTCAGCTATGTCTAGATTAAGTTCCAATGTACATAGAAATCTGGAACAGGTTCATCTCTACATTAAAATAACGTAATGTTTACAAAGCATGTGAGTTACTTGTAAGTACCAACATGACCACGAAAGCGCTATCCTTCAGCTAGATAAACAAAGTAGCATTAATTGTAATTGCAATACGCAGAACAGATACATTCAAAGCCATAAGTGAAATAAATACCAAGTATAAGATCGTAAGTGGCAAGGACAAAGCAATTGTGACTTAAGGTCATATATAGAGGCCAATGCAGTGTAGCGCAAGCAGGCGTCAAGGCGAGAATAAAATGACAATGAAACCGCCGGCAAAACAAAGTAGCTAGTTTGTAATTGGAGCGCGTACGCAGACGTACGGCGCAAAGGAAAATTAATTTCTAAGTCATAAGGAACAAGGAGTTGTTTGCTAGATTTCTTCTTCTATGTACTATTATATCTATGTCTTTCTTCTGAATTTGTGTAAATATCCTAACCCGCCTAAACCCGTCCCGTAGACTTGACGTCACAGATTGAGAAATGCGGTTGACGTGGAAGGCTGGTTTGGCATACGATTTTCAAAAGGAAGCGCGTGAACGAAATCGGGAAAAGCTAGTTTTGAAATGTCTTTATTTTTCCTTTTAAAGTCAATCCGAGACGCAAACCGAGATCGCGATAAGGAATTTGAAATTTTCTTGAATGGTGTTCTGTTCTCATGTGAGAGGGCAATCAAATGTGACTGATTGATCCTCACATCTAGTAAAAAGAGAATTTTTGTTGAAATGACAGTGATAATTTTAATGAATCTAATAAATAGAAAGAACGATTCAAATGAATTAAAATAATAATAATAATAATTGCTAACAGATCGGAGAAACTAATGTATTGTGACTGTGAACTAAAAGCATACTTAGTCTTAGAGAAAGATGAGGAACAATGTAAAGCGAAATGTTAAGGTAGTTACCAACAAAGCAACAGAAATTGAAATGGACATGATAATCAAAGCACTGAATTAACAAGCTTCAAAGTGAGACAAACTATTTGATTATAAACTGTAAAAAAATTGTGTACATAGTAGTGTATAAGTGAAGGCTTAAAATGGTGTGGCTGTCTGCCACAGACACGAAGCAATGCATCGTTGTTATAACTAAGTGACAATTTCATTCACGATGAAGATAAAAAGTGTTAAACGTGCAGATAGGCCGACGGACAATGATAGTCCGGTTGTGTAAGCGAAGGCGGTGATGTGATTACGTGCAGTGCATCGGAAACCAAGTGTGTTAGCTGCTTTGCAAAGTGCGAGCACTAGCCTACCTTAAAATCTTCAAAATCGGCTGGAAAATGTGGAGACAGGGATGGTTTCAATGGAGCCTCTGTCCCTGGTAATCCTCGTCCCTCCTCACCAGCCTCAGCAAACCACAACACCATCGACGCAACGTGTTCACTGAACCGTGCGCGGAAAAGCTGAAGTACCGCGTGGAGGCTAGTGAGCGCCTCGAGTTGCGATTCAGCTCAACAATCAGCCTGTGTCAACGTACATCGACGCAACAAACGCGTTAAATTTAAAGTGATGTACTAGCACAGCACTCCCGCTGCAGTTCGACGAAACGGACATTCCATGAAAGCCGCTCCCAAAATAAAAGACTTTTATATGAGTTCACATATCACATACTATGCTAATGTTATATCCCGTGAATGAAATGTGAACAGCCAAACCACACGCGAATAGTGACAAAGTCAAATTCCTATGAATCCCAAGTCCTAAAATAGATTTAAGCTTAGTTTTTAGACTAATGGGTATTTATATTTCTTTTGTTACATGTAACGTGTGTACGTAACGTGCGAGTGAGACTCGCCCGCCAGAGCTGATGAAAAGTTTTCTACTCGGAGACCGCAAAGTAGCGATCCAACTTCTCAAGGCATAAGCTTCACCTGGAGAAGAATCAAATTTTAACTTATCTGTCAATACACAAACAGTGAAAGCGTAAAAATCATGACAACTAGTGAGCAATGAAAAATGGGCACGTGTGAGAAATTCCATGTGTGAGAATTATATGTGTATAAAAATGGACACGTGTGAGAAATTCCATGTGTGAGAATTATGTGCGTATAAAAAGATGAATCCTATGTGTTTTCTTTCAGGAGCAAAGAGCCAATGAGCTCTGGACAATAACTTGAGGCCACAAAGATGGTCGGTATGAACTCTGTAAAAAAAAAAGACTGTAATGAGTATAATGTATAATGTCCATTGTAAACTTCGTAGATTTACTGTCTTAGTTTTTAATTTTTTTTTATGTATCTTTACCTTAAGAACTGTCTTTGTCTATGAATGAGAGATCACCATATTTGTGTAATCCTAATAACCAAATGACAGGAATACTGTGTTTGATCAATGTAAATCTGTAAAGTACTCAATCTCATAATGTTAACGGCGACATGTGAATCTTGGTAATCTCCTTGATTTACAAGATTCCCATGGAAGGCAATGTAACATTATGTGATTGTCTTATCATTTTAAATCATTCACTAATCGAGCAGTCGCTCGGCAAAAGCTACAGTTAGCAAATAATGTTGCGAGAATGTAAAAGGTGAACGACCTGTGACGTAACTTGTTTATTGTCGAAGCGCCGTCAGAGATGCAGTGAGTTATTGACTTTGAAAACTGCGGCGCGAAAAACGGACAGAAGAAGAACACTTTTACACATTCTTTTTTTTTGAGGTACGAGATATTCTCGATGAACAGTTACTCATTCTTCTCTTGTCTCCTGTAACTTGTGTCGGACGCGCATGTCTTGCCGCCGTATTATTATTGTTAAAATTAATATTGTTCTAGTGTAAAGTAAATGTGTAATACTAAAAGTGCCTAGTAGTAGATTTATTGTGCGACGTGTATGTGAAAACGTCAGAGGAATTGTTTTCATGAAGAGAAGTGCCAGTCAAAACGGCATCCATGTTAAATCCGTCATTGCAATGTAAGTTTGTCTATTACTTGCCATAAATTCAGAGTTAAATGGAACTGGTGTATGGACTATTCATTTACTATAGAATCTATGTCGCACTTCTTCATGAAATTATTTAATTTTCTATATGTTTCTGCCAAATAGAGAGTTCACAGTCACGAATTCTTTCGTCGAGTTCGGACGGAAGTTGCATGCGGCGAAATATTTTCTCCGCGCCATATTCTACTGGTAAATGCACGATAAACTACGGTCCCTTAGGAAATTCATGTTGAGCTATCCAAAATAATTATATTTTGAATAGGCATTTACTCTCCTCTGCAATGCAACTTCCGACTGATCAGACGATCCAACAAGAAACAGCCGCACACGGTCGGCGTTCGCAAATATGTTTACACCGCTGATTATAGCTATATGTTACAGCACAAAAGTAACATATTGTTACACTCCTGGAAATGGAAAAAAGAACACATTGACACCGGTGTGTCAGACCCACCATACTTGCTCCGGACACTGCGAGAGGGCTGTACAAGCAATGATCACACGCACGGCACAGCGGACACACCAGGAACCGCGGTGTTGGCCGTCGAATGGCGCTAGCTGCGCAGCATTTGTGCACCGCCGCCGTCAGTGTCAGCCAGTTTGCCGTGGCATACGGAGCTCCATCGCAGTCTTTAACACTGGTAGCATGCCGCGACAGCGTCGACGTGAACCGTATGTGCAGTTGACGGACTTTGAGCGAGGGCGTATAGTGGGCATGCGGGAGGCCGGGTGGACGTACCGCCGAATTGCTCAACACGTGGGGCGTGAGGTCTCCACACTACATCGATGTTGTCGCCAGTGGTCGGCGGAAGGTGCACGTGCCCGTCGACCTGGGACCGGACCGCAGCGACGCACGGATGCACGCCAAGACCGTAGGATCCTACGCAGTGCCGTAGGGGACCGCACCGCCACTTCCCAGCAAATTAGGGACACTGTTGCTCCTGGGGTATCGGCGAAGACCATTCGCAACCGTCTCCATGAAGCTGGGCTACGGTCCCGCACACCGTTAGGTCGTCTTCCGCTCACGCCCCAACATCGTGCAGCCCGCCTCCAGTGGTGTCGCGACAGGCGTGAATGGAGGGACGAATGGAGACGTGTCGTCTTCAGCGATGAGAGTTGCTTCTGCCTTGGTGCCAATGATGGTCGTATGCGTGTTTGGCGCCGTGCAGGTGAGCGCCACAATCAGGACTGCATACGACCGAGGCACACAGGGTCAACACCCGGCATCATGGTGTGGGGAGCGATCTCCTACACTGGCCGTACACCACTGGTGATCGTCGAGGGGACACTGAATAGTGCACGGTACATCCAAACCGTCATCGAACCCATCGTTCTACCATTCCTAGACCGGCAAGGGAACTTGCTGTTCCAACAGGACAATGCACGTCCGCATGTATCCCGTGCCACCCAACGTGCTCTAGAAGGTGTAAGTCAACTACCCTGGCCAGCAAGATCTCCGGATCTGTCCCCCATTGAGCACGTTTGGGACTGGATGAAGCGTCGTCTCACGCGGTCTGCACGTCCAGCACGAACGCTGGTCCAACTGAGGCGCCAGGTGGAAATGGCATGGCAAGCCGTTCCACAGGACTACATCCAGCATCTCTACGATCGTCTCCATGGGAGGATAGCAGCCTGCATTGCTGCGAAAGGTGGATATACACTGTACTAGTGCCGACATTGTGCATGCTCTGTTGCCTGTGTCTATGTGCCTGTGGTTCTGTCAGTGTGATCATGTGATGTATCTGACCCCAGGAATGTGTCAATAAAGTTTCCCCTTCCTGGGACAATGAATTCACGGTGTTCTTATTTCAATTTCCAGGAGTGTATAATTAGAGACTACGAACGGGGACATTTATAACTGTATGTTTATGTATACACATTACGTAAACATATCGTTATAAATTGTGAACTAGTGGAAACTGTGGACTAGTCAGCGAAGTTTACTGTTGTACAGAGCAGCAGCATACGTCTGAAGTAAGGAGTGTTGTCGGGTAGAGGTAGGGTGGGAATGGGGGGGGAGGGGGAAGGCCGGCGGCAGACACGTGGTGGGGGGCAGGCGACGCGGGGAGTCAACCCCGAGATCTGCGACACACGGCCAGGCGTACTGTGTGGTAGTAAGTGCGGACAGTACGCCACAATCTGGGGGCACTGACATTCCAAGATAGAAAATGGTTCAAATGGCTCTGAGCACTATGCGACTAAACTGCTGAGGTCATCAGTCCCCTAGAACTTAGAACTACTTAAACCTAACTAACCTAAGGACATCACTCACATCCACGCCCGAGGCAGAATTCGAACCTGCGACCGTAGCTGTCGCGGGGTTCCAGACTGTAGTGCCTAGAACCGCTCGGCCACCCCGGCCGGCTCCAAGATAGTACTGTGGCCCCAAACTTGTAATGTGCAGCGACATTTAGGAGCAGCCTGTTGCCACACGCTGCCAACAAACAATGCCTTGCGTCGCACCAGCAGCAACTCATTAAAGTAAGATCCCACCAGTTTAATCTTTACCTTCTACAAGGCTTGCCAGCGTAGGAGTTTTTCTTATCTGAATAAAAGTGTTCAGTGCAGCTAGTGTTATAGCCTAATGAACTTTACCTCAATCATTTCCCTAATAGCGTATCATCCTTTCACCATTACAGACTCCGAGAACACCACCAGGGAAAATATAGTAAAATATTGGACCTGGTAGCTTACTTAATTTCGGTAACAATGATAAACAAGAGCAATTTACAAAAGAGGGCGCTATTCAAAAGTGTCATTTAACATCAATTAACTTTCTTGCTTAGCAGGGCAACTAGGTAAAGAATAAAGACAAATGTAATTGCGTAGGCTTCCACGGCCAGAGTCAGTCGACATAAAAGTTTTCTGGGTATGGTACCGCGTCATAATGTAAAAAAAAAAAAAAACTACTGCTGCTGGAGAAAGACCAACGTTTTGGCCACGGTTACAGCGGCCTTCTTCTGGGTCTAATAGTTTTTTTTTTTTGTTAGGTTATGACGTGGTACCATACCCAGAAAACTTTTATGTCGAATAATGACAAAGTTTAAGAGCAAAAACATAATTTAAACGAATGTTCACAAAATATTATCACAGAATCATACATTTTACTTTTTCTGTGTGCGCTGCAAATGTAACTCATATTTGCAAATTACGTCGACAGTATTTTTTTATTATTATTTTACACGTCTAGTTCCGTAGAATTAAACTGATGAGCGAATCTCCAAGGACATGCAGCGTGTCACTACATGAAATTACAGCATACGAGTAATAAGAGAGAAAATAAAATGCTTATGAACCCCGAAAAAGACACGCCATAAGTTTATGTAAACGCATTCAACAATATAATGCATGAATCAGCTGAATTTGTCAAGGAACTCTTCGACAGAATAGGAGTGACCCATGAGAAAACTCTTCAGTTTCAATTTGAAAGCGCGTGGGTTACTGCAAAGATGTTTGAATTCTCGTGGTAGATCATTGAAGATGGGCGCACCAATATACTCCGCACCTTACTGCAACAAGAGTCAAGGAAGTGTAAAATTACTCGTTCTTCGCTACATAAAATATTACGAGCTTTGTACACATAAGTTACTACAACAGAAAAGTATTTCTGAACGTTTTCATTTCTGAAATCAGTACCACCTATCGTTACAGTGAGTAACGCAAAGTTGTTCATTGCCCGAACTGTTTTGCAAACTGCCGACTTTTACATGTCAAGTGTTCAGTACAAATTGTTCTTCTGGTTTTATGACTGACAGTCCCTCATGGATTTAAACGTGTTTGGACGTCTGAGCTGGGTTCAGTGCTCCTGGTTTCGCTCCCACCTGATTGCAGTCCGATGATTGGTTCGTAACTGCAGTCCAGAAGCAACTGCCTGAGCGATCGCCGCTTATATCGCGTAGTCTGTACGGCCTTAAAAAATTTGTTCTTGTTATTTAGTCGAATTTTTATGTTGTTAACAAACTTGGAACACCATCTCAGCTTTCTACGCCAATGAAGGCCATGTAAGCATGGTGTTTTCAGAATGTATTTCTGACCAAAAAACTATTCTGGAAGTTGGAGTGCAGAGTTTTTCTTAATCACGCCTTTTGCGTTCTTGTGGATATATTTCCATAGCAACTTTGATCCACTATCAAATATTTCTTTACATCTAGCAGAGGAGCAAAGTACCAATTTTCATAAATTTAGCTTTGAAAGTTTTTTAATGAAACGAAATATTTTCTTAAGAATTTTCATGCTCTGTTGGACTACCTTCAGGGCTGGATTTTCAGAAACAATGAAACACGTATTTTTTTGTTTCCTGACAGAAACCAGATTCCAGTTTTCGCAGTTCTACCTTCAAAATTGCCTTAATAGCGACATTTTTCGAAACATCCTTCATCCCTGTTTCACCCCCTTAGGGTTGAAATTTCGGGAAACCCCTTCTTACACGCCGCCTACAGTGTAAGAGCCGCACACCTCCTGGAGATTTCGAGTTCCTCCCCTTAACGGCCTGGGCTGCGCGATGATGGTTCAGACGTCGGGACGTTGCCTTTTACACATCAAGATTAATAATTATGAATGACACAGTAGTTTCAGCAGTTGAGCTGCCCACCGTTCGTAAGTTATTTTCAGTCTAAAACTATAGCAGATTCAGTTTATTTACTCCATATTTCACTATTTCTTATTTCTACTTTTCGTTCGATCGTTACCGTGTAAAAGTAGTCGCGCAATAACGATTCGTTTATAATTGTATCTCGAGCTTTTGGTATTTTCATTATTCTTCGGAACATATGCCTGCCCCCAAGTAACAGGGAAAAGTAGCTGCACGCGTCATTTAAATATCCTAATTAAACAGACAGTGTCTTGAAAGGAGGATGTAAGCTGAACATCAACAAAAGCAAAACGAGGATCATCGAATGTAGTCGAATTAAGTCGGGTGATGCTGAGGGAATTAGATTAGGAAATGAGACGCTTAAAGTAGTAAATGAGTTGTGCTATTTGGGGAGCAAAATAACTGATGACGGTCGAAGTAGAGAGGGTATAAAATGCAGACTGGCAATGGCAAGGAAAGCGTTTCTGAAAAACGGGAATTTGTTAACATCGAGTATAGATTTAAGTGTCAGAAAGTCATTTCTGAAAGTATTTGTCTGGAGTGTAGCCATGTATGGAAGTGAAACATGAACGATAAATAGTTTAGACAAGAAGAGAATAGCAGCTTTCGAAATGTGGTGCTACAGAAGAATGCTGAAGATTAGATGGGTACATCACATAACTAATGACGAGGTATTCAATAGAATTGGGTAGAAGAGGAGTTTGTGGCACAACTTGACTAGAAGAAGGGATCGGTTGGTAGGACATGTTCTGAGGCATCTAGGGATCACAAATTTAGCATTGGAGGGCAGCGTGGAGGCTAAAAATCGTAGAGGGAGACCAAGAGATGAATACACTAAGCAGATTCAGAAGAATGTAGGTTGCAGTAGGTACTGGGAGATGAAGAAGCTTGCACAGGATAGAGCAGCATGGAGAGCTGCATCAAACCAGTCTCGGGACTGAAGACCACAACAACAACAACAACAATTAAACGGAAGACCAGATGGGCTATAACTTGAGTAGTTTAGCGAAAGCCGCACCTCGATACATGTTCAGTCATTCTGCGCATATTTTGGGTGACCTAACACAGTTCCACGACCGCTGTGAAGAACTGTAAGCGAAACGTGTGGCATCTCGAGCAGAGAACAAGTTTTTCAAGCATTTGTCGCGAGGACACTCAGGATGTGACGGACTAATGCTCTCTAGAACGCCACTGCACTGCTGTGCTGTGGTGTTGCAGTAACGCCAGGCGGGGTGAGTCGCCTCAGCCCAGAAGGAGCTGTGCTGCGCAGCGGCGGTCGGCTGGCTCGCCGTGTCAGGCAGGCCGTGCACTACCCCCCCCCCCCCCCCCCCCGGATTGTTTCAGTCAGAGACGACGCGAACAGAATTGTCATCGACATGGAAACCCTTTCAATAGCTTCCAATCTGCGAAGAAAATTCGACATTGGCTACATAGCTTTTATTAGTTATTTTATTACTCGTTATTATGCGCAAAAGGTTCCAGGCCAGCAGAATATGCACTTTGTTGTCACGCGTCCACGTTTCTTGATGCACTGTTCTCTGCTACTCCCCCCTCCGCCCCCCCCCCCATTCCGCCAAAAAAAAAAAAAAAAAAAAAAGGAACACACAAAATGCGACATTGTTAAAGCGGTAACTAACGCAAGAATTTAAAGCTGTGAAGAGACGAGGTGAACTCTACACAGCACACGTCACAGCGTGTCTTACAGCGACTCGCATTCACAGTTTGTGCGGAAGTGTTCGCAGCTTCGATTCCCGGCCGAGTTAGTAATTTCTTTCTCTCGCGGTCTGGCTGTTTGTGCCGCCCCCATGACTTCAGCATGTCTTCACCGCCGCGCAAATCGCCCGATTCGCGTGAAAGAGGACGACTTTCTCCTACCGGCCGAGAAACCCAGGACAGGATCATCTCCCGGCCAATTCACTTCATTTCCAGAGTTCCGCAGCTGATTCGGTAAACACGGAACCCTTGTTTCACTGCACCTATACCGGAACGAAAAATCGAACGATGTGTGTTGTCAGACTATCCCACCATGTAAACAATTATACAGGGTGGTCCATTGATACTGACCGGGCCAAATATCTCACGAAATAAGCATCAAACGAAAAAACTATAAAGAACGAAACTCGTCTACCTTGAAGGGGGAAACCAGATGGCGCTATGGTTGGCCCGTTAGATGGCGCTGCCATGGATCAAACGGATAACAACAGCGTTTTTGTAATAGGAACCCCCATTTTAAGCAGATAAGAGTATACCGGTACATTCATAACGGCGCATTTCGTGTGCTTCATATCGTTTAAAGGCGACGTTCCATACTGAAACGGAAAACACTGGGAATATATATATATATATATATATGGTGGTCCGTTGATAGTGACAGGGCAATATATATATATATATATATATATATATATATATATATATATGGTGGTCCGTTGATAGTGACAGGGCAATATATATATATATATATATATATATATATATATATATATATATATATATACGGTGGTCCGTTGACAGTAACGGGGCAATATATATATGGTGGTCCGTTGATAGTGACGGCGCAATATATATATATATATATATATATATATATATATATATATATATATATATCCCCCCATGAACCATGGACCTTGCCGTTGGTGGGGAGGCTTGCGTGCCTCAGCGATACAGATGGCCGTACCGTAGGTGCAACCACAACGGAGGGGTATCTGTTGAGAGGCCAGACAAACATGTGGTTCCTGAAGAGGAGCAGCAGCCTTTTCAGTAGTTGCAGGGGCAACAGTCTGGATGATTGACTGATCTGGCCTTGTAACATTAACCAAAACGGCCTTGCTGTGCTGGTACTGCGAACGGCTGAAAGCAAGGGGAAACTACAGCCGTAATTTTTCCCGAGGGCATGCAGCTTTACTGTATGATTAAATGATGATGGCGTCCTCTTGGGTAAAATATTCCGGAGGTAAAATAGTCCCCCATTCGGATCTCCGGGCGGGGACTACTCAAGAGGACGTCGTTATCAGGAGAAAGAAAACTGGCGTTCTACGGATCGGAGCGTGGAATGTCAGATCACTTAATCGGGCAGGTAGGTTAGAAAATTTAAAAAGGGAGATGGATAGGTTAAAGTTAGATATAGTGGGAATTAGTGAAGTTCGGTGGCAGGAGGAACAAGACTTTTGGTCAGGTGATTACAGGGTTATAAATACAAAATCAAATAGGGGTAATGCAGGAGTAGGTTTAATAATGAATAAAAAAATAGGAGTGCGGGTTAGCTACTACAAACAGCATAGTGAACGCATTATTGTGGCCAAAATAGACACAAAGCCCATGCCTACTACAGTAGTACAAGTTTATATGCCAACTAGCTCTGCAGATGATGAAGAAATAGATGAAATGTATGACGAGATAAAAGAAATTATTCAGGTAGTAAAGGGAGACGAAAATTTAATAGTCATGGGTGACTGGAATTCGTCAGTAGGAAAAGGGAGAGAAGGAAACATAGTAGGTGAATATGGATTGGGGGGAAGGAATGAAAGAGGAAGCCGCCTTGTAGAATTTTGCACAGAGCATAACTTAATCATAGCTAACACTTGGTTCAAGAATCATGAAAGGAGGCTGTATACATGGAAGAAGCCTGGAGATACTGACAGGTTTCAGATAGATTATATAATGGTAAGACAGAGATTTAGGAACCAGGTTTTAAATTGTAAGACATTTCCTGGGGCAGATGTAGATTCTGACCATAATCTATTGGTTATGAACTGCAGATTGAAACTGAAGAAACTGCAAAAAGGTGGGAATTTAAGGAGATGGGACCTGGATAAACTGAAAGAACCAGAGGTTGTAGAGAGTTTCAGGGAGAGCATTAGGGAACAATTGACAGGAATGGGGGAAAGAAATACAGTAGAAGAAGAATGGGTAGCTCTGAGGGATGAAGTGGTGAAGGCAGCAGACGATCAAGTAGGTAAAAAGACGCGGGCTAATAGAAATCCTTGGGTAACAGAAGAAATATTGAATTTAATTGATGAAAGGAGAAAATATAAAAATGCAGTAAATGAAGCAGGCAAAAAGGAATATAAACGTCTCAAAAATGAAATCGACAGGAAGTGCAAAATGGCTAAGCAGGGATGGCTAGAGGACAAATGTAAGGATGTAGAGGCTTGTCTCACTAGGGGTAAGATAGAAACTGCCTACAGGAAAATTAAAGAGACCTTTGGAGAGAAGAGAACCACTTGTATGAATATCAAGAGCTCAGATGGCAACCCAGTTCTAAGCAAAGAAGGGAAAGCAGAAAGGTGGAAGGAGTATATAGAGGGTCTATACAAGGGCGATGTACTTGAGGACAATATTATGGAAATGGAAGAGGATGTAGATGAAGATGAAATGGGAGATAAGATACTGCGTGAAGAGTTTGACAGAGCACTGAAAGACCTGAGTGAAAACAAGGCCCCAGGAGTAGACAACATTCCATTAGAACTACTGATGGCCTCAGGAGAGCCAGTCCTGACAAAACTCTACCATCTGGTGAGCACGATGTATGAGACAGGCGAAATACCCTCAGACTTTAAGAAGAATATAATAATTCCAATCCCAAAGAAAGCAGGTGTTGACAGATGTGAAAGTTACCGAACTATCAGTTTAATAAGTCACAGCTGCAAAATACTAACACGAACTCTTTACAGACGAATGGAAAAACTGGTAGAAGCCGACCTTGGGGAAGATCAGTTTGGATTCCGTAGAAATGTTGGAACTCGTGAGGCAATACTGACCTTACGACTTATCTTGGAAGAAAGATTAAGAAAAGGCAAACCTACGTTTCTAGCATTTGTAGACTTAGAGAAAGCTTTTGACAATGTTGACTGGAATACTCTCTTTCAAATTCTGAAGGTGGCAGGGGTAAAATACAGGGAGCGAAGGGCTATTTACAATTTGTACAGAAACCAGATGGCAGTTATAAGAGTCGAGGGTCATGAAAGGGAAGCAGTGGTTGGGAAAGGAGTGAGACAGGGTTGTAGCCTCTCCCCGATGTTATTCAATCTGTATATTGAGCAGGCAGTAAAGGAAACAAAAGGAAAATTCGGAGTAGGTATTAAAATTCATGGAGAAGAAGTAAAAACTTTGAGGTTCGCCGATGACATTGTAATTCTGTCAGAGACAGCAAAGGACTTGGAAGAGCAGTTGAACGGAATGGACAGTGTCTTGAAAGGAGGATATAAGATGAACATCAACAAAAGCAAAACGAGGATAATGGAATGTAGTCAAATTAAGTCAGGTGATGCTGAGGGAATTAGATTAGGAAATGAGACACTTAAAGTAGTAAAGGAGTTTTGCTATTTAGGGAGTAAAATAACCGATGATGGTCGAAGTAGAGAGGATATAAAATGTAGACTGGCAATGGCAAGGAAAGCGTTTCTCAAGAAGAGAAATTTGTTAACATCGAATATAGATTTAGGTGTCAGGAAGTCGTTTCTGAAAGTATTTGTATGGAGTGTAGCCATGTATGGAAGTGAGACATGGACGATAACTAGGTTGGACAAGAAGAGAATAGAAGCTTTCGAAATGTGGTGCTACAGAAGAATGCTGAAGATAAGGTGGGTAGATCACGTAACTAATGAGGAGGTATTGAATAGGATTGGGGAGAAGAGAAATTTGTGGCACAACTTGACTAGAAGAAGGGATCGGTTGGTAGGACATGTTCTGAGGCATCGAGGGATCACAAATTTAGCATTGGAGGGCAGCGTGGAGGGTAAAAATCGTAGAGGGAGACCAAGAGATCAATACACTAAGCAGATTCAGAAGGATGTAGGTTGCAGTAGGTACTGGGAGATGAAGAAGCTTGCACAGGATAGAGTAGCATGGAGAGCTGCATCAAACCAGTCTCAGGACTGAAGACCACAACAACAACAACATATATATATATATATATATATATATATATATATATATATATATATATATTACCGCTGGATATATTTCGTAAACCACATCAAATACTGACGAATCGATTCCTCAGACTGAACGTGAGGAGAGGGGCTAGTGTAATTGGTTAATATAAACCATAAAAAAAAGCACGGAAGTATGTTTTTTAACGCAAACCTACGTTTTTTTTAAATGGAACCCCGTTAGTTTTGTTAGCACATATGAACATATAAACAAATACGTAATCAGTGCCGTTTGTTGCATTGTAAAATGGTAATTACATCCGGAGATATTGTAACCTAAAGTTGACGCTTGAGTACCACTCCTCCGCTGTTCGATCGTGTGTATCGGAGAGCACCGAATTACGTAAAGATCCAAAGGGAACGGTGATGAACCTTAGGTACAGAAGAGACTGGAACAGCACATTATGTCCACATGCTAACACCTTTTTATTGGCCTTTTTCACTGACGCACATGTGCATTACCATGTTAATATTGGTACTATGTATTGAGCTATTGGTTGGAAGTAGAGACATATTGTTTGCAACAAATTGCATTAAGGAATAAATATACTGAGAAGCAGTGATTAGAATACCCAGTTCTTTTGAGTAGATTTATTCATTATGTTCTTGAATTTACACCACAAATGAGTCTTATTTTACGCTTTTGCATTGGTTAAATGAGCGTTTGTAATTAAACTTTTCACTGTGACAATATGTCCAATATCTATGTGATCATTGATGAGCCATTCATGCCGCAGTGAATTACATTTTTGTCCCAGTAATAAAATCATGATGACTACAATAATTTCATCATCCTGTCTGTTAACTGTTACGAAGTATCTCCGTTAGTGTCATTTACTGACTAATGGATCTAGGTTTCTGTAGCGATGTTTTTCTTAACAAGTAAGTCAGATTTTGCATACGATTTTAATCACAACAGAAGGAGATCACACTGTGTTGCAATCAGTGTGCCACATTGCGCGCGATATCATACAACGGCGGCACAATTTCTCTGTAAAGGGCAAATTCAACGATCAGTGAATTCGTTATGGTTTCACGAAAGAAATACACGTTCATCGGCTCTAGGGTACAGGCTGTCTTGCAGAGGCAGAAGGTGTTGCCCTGCACTGGCGACACTCAGCTAACTGCTTCCGTGCGGACGCCCACTCCCTGCTGACAGACCGCAGCGTCGCACTGCCAACGCGGCTCCTCGAAGCGAAATCAGCGAGACGACCACGTACCGCGTACCATGTACCATGTACCACTCGCGAGCGGCACAGGTGAGGCGGCTGGGAGCAGCCAGTGGTAGCAGGAGTACCCTCTGCCACACACTGTGACTCGGCTTGCCGACTGCTGACGTAGATACAGACGTAGGGGTCAAACTTGGAAGTTGTAGGAAGTCCTACAGTGGCACAAGGTACAGTGGAGAGCTCTCAATTCATTTCAGGTCAGAACCAGTATAAACCACGCCCCACGCCCGATTCTGTGAAGACTACGACTCCCATTTATAGTATTCCTGTAATCGTCAGATTACTTTATAAATGCGTCGCTGTGTGGAGTATTTGACGTTATGCATGGAAGCGAGGCAAAGTTTTGAGAAGGTTAGAGATAATGTTCAAACTTTGTTGCAAGGTGCCAAGTGCTGTCATTCTCAGACATATTGTGGTATATTTGGGCTTCACGAGATACGCTGAACGAGACAGATACGGAGTTTGCCATCGTAATACTTGTCGCACTGTCTCAGGGCTTTAAACACAAGATTATACCTTTTAACGGGCGGTTCACGACAGAACTTTAAAATTCGCCCAAGAACAGCGTGAAATACTGAGAATCATATTTTTGTTGGCCACGGAAGTCGTTTGAGGCGGCTCAGTTAACGCCATAGGTTCATCTAGGTGGATAACTATTTGTAAGAGGCTTATATAGACATGAAGTGGGCCATTTATAGTTTGATGTAGATTTGCCAATATTTTTTTTTCACTCCGTCTTCAGGCCACAAGTGGCCCATCGGGACCATCCGACCGCCGTGTCATTCTCAGGTGAGGATGCGGATAGGAGGGGTGTGTGGTCAGTACACTGCTCTCCCGGTCGTTATGGTGGTTTTCTTTGAGCGGAGCCGCTGCTATTCGGCCGAGTAGCTCCTCAATTGGCATCACGAGGCTGAGTGCACCCCGAAAAATGGCAACAGCGCATGGCGGCTGGATGGTCACCCATCCATGCGCCGGCCACGCCCGACAGTACTTAACTTCGGTGATCTCACGGGAACCGGTGTATCCACTGCGGCAAGGCCGTTGCCCAGATTTGTCAATATGAACGAATTTTATTTAGTGAAGACCGAGTCCGAAGTATCCTACTTATTTCATCAGGAGTACTTTCAGTCACAGTTTCACTTATAAACATGGAATAAAATTTCTAGAATGAAATTTCCGCTCTGCAGCTCGTGAAAGGCCAATGTCCCGAGTTCTAGGCTCGGCCCCCGGCATACAGTTTTAATCTGCCAGGAAATTTCACGGAATAAAATTTTGTTTTGCGAAAAGCCATGTCTGAGGGAACAACTAATTTTCTTTCACTTCTATCCTGTTTCTTAGTAGCAAGCTGAATTTATTCTACCAAAATGAGTTGTGAAGTGCATGGCGCTGCCTTTCGAGATGACTAGAACAACGAGAAAACTCGTTTGTTTTGAAATTAAACTGAGTACGTACTGATAATTATAATAGATAGGTGTCTGTACTTTGCCGCTCTTTACACTGAATTCAACTATTACTACCGGCAACGGTTGCAATATTTTTTGTACACAAACCTTACACACTTCAGAGAGCACCAAGTGAAGCGTGTCGTTCTCACGTGTCGCTGCGCCCACACACACTCCTGCCCACCCAGACGTCACGTGACCCACTTCCCCCCCCCCCCCCCGCTCCCCTCGACCAGCCCCCTGCAACGAGCGCTGCAAGCCACGACCTGCGCGCTCCGTGCAGCTTTTTGTTTCTTACTCCAAGAAGCGAGCACACGCAACGCTTTCTGCGACAGAACGCTGCATTCCGAACGAACAGTTTTGTCCTCCTCTCAGCCTTGTTCCGTAACGACGCGACTGAGATCCTTAGCGCCTATCTTAAGACCAGAGGCCCTACTCAGCAGTTTAACGCAAACGATGCTTGGCACAGTCCACCTCCCATTTTGGTCAATGCAGAAATCACCTGCTCAGCGCCATACGTGTAAATCGGATGCGATCGTTAAGCCTCCAGCAAATCGTAGGTTCAGAAGGTATCCTTAAACACCTCAGCTGCGCTTTCAGCATTTACAAGTCCTTTTAATTTTAAATAAAGCCATAAAGCAGAACACCCAATGCATGTTCCAAAAACTGTTGATACACTCTGACAGTCAGACCTTGTGGAATAACGCAATACGAGCAACTGATCATCAGTTATGCCACACCAAATTTCACTGCAAAACGATATTCATATCCTGATACTGTAGTTACACAAGCATTCTCATACAACTGAATGAGCTTTTTATGACGGTTCACGATAACCACACAGGTAAAGAAGCTTTCATCCATAAACAGTACCCTATGACCAAACAATGGATCAAGTGCATGGTGCTCGAGCAACCACTGACAGAAATCCAATCCCTACAGTGTTACTTATATGGCGATTACTTGTGGTCGAATCCTCATCCACCATTTCCAGGATCTCCACAATACCCACTCCACCGTGTTGAGGCCAGCCTGTCTGCAGTGCACCATGAATGCCATATTCCCTGAAACGGCTGTCCACAGCTGTGAAAGTCTGATGGTTTGATACTCTTCCGTTTGGAAACATTCCATATACCGTCGTCCTGCTGATCATACACTGTCTTCTGCTGCGCCATAAAGGAGCTGCAGATCTGCGCATTCACCATTTGAGTACGACATTGTACTGTGCACGAAGACTGCAGTCTATGAACTACCGACAGAATTAGTGCACGTAGTACATCTGGTTACCAGAAGCCACAAATCCATTTGAAATGATTAAGACGGATCTTCTTGGTCCATTTAATGAGATTAAAGATGGAAACGATTTCGTTTTAATGATTACTGCCACCTCTCATGATATGTGAAAATGATTAACATCTTCAATCAGAGAGCAACTATGGCGCCAAAGCTGTTGTTGACATCCAGATCCCCAGGTTTGGAATACCTGAGATATTGTTCAACAATTAAAGGAAACCTTCCTGTCGGACTCAGTGAAAGAAAGGTATCGTTTCCTATGCGTTAAGAAATTGAGAACTAGTCCACTGTATTCAGTAGGAAATGGTAGAATAGAGCATCGTGCTATTGGTGGAGTGCTGAGCTGCTGTGTTCACTATCACCACAATGACTGGGATACATGTTCGTCATTCTTTGTGTGGCGTACAATTCAAAGGTTCTAGTGGTAGTGGGATATCGGATTATGAGGTAGTCTAGGAAGGAAGATGCCATCGTCAGTTAATATGGTTAGACTGATAAGGTTGAAGACAGAGAGGCAGTCCGCAATTTTGCAAAGTCGCTGAAAAGACACAGGGGCATGTGCAGAAAGCTAACACTAAAGCTCTGGAATGGCAAGAAATGGTAAGGGGACACACAGGGACTTCATTGCAGTACAGGGTATGGTGGCAGGTAATGCTGTCCAGCTTTTGTACACTGAAGAGAAAAACAAGGAAGTTTGTAATGAGGTACAAAGAAATTTATCAAGTAGTAGAGACATCGTCAATCAACATCAAAGTTCATTTACCACTGAGAACAACAATAGTTCATTCCAGATACCTATGACCATTTCAAGACACGCCAGATGCATTACCACAAGATTCAATCACGGAGAAAGAGAAAAAGGATGAGAAGTAAGAAGGAAGCTGAGTGCAAAGATGTTGTGTGATTGGTACAAAAAACACATCATGCATTGAGACCAAGAGAATAGGGAATAGTTGTGTTTACTGTATTTTGTTGTGTTCGGATAAGTATTAAGGTAAGGAAGGTGAGTTTGTCGGTGACCAACTTGGTTTTATGCAACATGTACAAAATTAGTTTTTGTTATTATATATAAGGCTTATGTATAGTGTATGTTTAAGAAGTTTATCAGGTGACCGCATTTCTGTCGAATGGGGGTCGGCGAGTAACGATAGCTCCCTGTTCCCAGGTTTTTGTGTGACAATAATGAGAACGGAGGAGGCTCTAGTCGTGGCCATGCTGCACCTGTTTACCGAAGACAGAAGGAGGGAGGGCTGTGGGATCAGTACTTCCAGAGTGGGGTCTTCTTCTCCAAACAAGAAGATGTGGTTCTCACCAGCCGTCAGTGGAATCTAATCCTGGATTTCAGTTCATGGGTAATGGGAAACCAAGTAAGGAGACTGGGAGAGGTGTTTGCACGATTGTAAAAAGAAACAGAGAGAAAGGACATCGTGAATGAAGAATAAGAAGAGCGTGATGGACTGCAAAAATTGTACAGACATTTATGGGGGTAGATGCAAGAAGCAGCAAATGTTGGTCATTTACCTTGCAGTGATGCAAGACGAGTTGGTTAGATGCTGGAAACAGATATTAAAACTGTGTTCCGAGTTGCAGATGAGTATGACATCAGATAACTACACAGTATCATGGAAGGAGTGAGGAAGATGACAAAAGACAAGAAGGCAATGGTAGACTGGGGTGGTAGAGAGACGTACAATGCAGTTGGTGGGCCTGGAGAAAGAATTGTAGAACAATACTAGCTTCCTAAAGGAACTGACGAAGGAGGTGATGGAATATGTGTAGTCGTCAGCTGATATCTTGCACTAAGATCTGGGAGTGATGCAGTCTCATGCGAGTGCATTGGACAAAAGAGTTACAGTTGTAAGGGTGCTGCAGGCATCAGCTGATAGCATTTGGGTTGCATGAATGGAAATGGCCAATTTGAAAGAAGCAATCTCCATGCAGGACAGGGGCAACTAAGTCCAGCATTAATAACACCAGAGAAGCATCTCAATCAGTTACAGAAAGGACCGAAAGAGCTGTCACCTGAGTAATAATCTTCGCAGAAACGACTGAACGGAATTTTCCAGATATACTACTACAGAGTAACGATGGAATTCAATACAGACTGGAAATAAGTAAATGCACTAATTATGATCCCAGTTCCAAGTGAACACACATGGTTTAAATGTATCACCATCCATACTATCCATGCTTACCCATATAGGAGCCACAACCTTGCTTTCAGCAAGCAGGGCTACACTGGATTAACTCCCTGTATAACACCAGAACGCTGGTATCTAATTGCTACGAGCAGGGTTGACCCACCAGGGCAAAGAGAGTGGAACTGTAAGACTGTGGGTTGCTAATTAATGGCATAGTTAGGAACATAAGTGGACCGACATTTCTTCTTTCGGGCACTGTTTCAGGGGTTACCAAGTTTACGTGACATGACTAGAACTCCACTGGCCAAAGAAATTCGTAGGAGTGCTTCCAGAGCACGATCTGACCTACTTCAACAACACCCAGAAGCCAGACCCAATTCTCTCTCTCAACCAACACATAGCTAACAAAGAAGGACGTATTCAGAGGAACAGATGGTTCAACACATTTAGCAGGAACAGTAAAGCAACGTGATGTGGTAGTGACCTTGAGTGTCACGATATCAGGCACCACACCAGCTCTGACCCTGTTCCGTGCAGCCTTCATCTACCTGAGGCAGAGAGTCGTCCACCCAAGGGAGCACCCGTCAGTTCAGATCCTGTTTGTCTGGTTCACTGATCATCCACAAAGTACAGAGGTTGGAGGAGATGTTATGTACAAATACATACAGGTAGTGTTAGAGCTGTGGTAGCTAGTACTTAAGATGTTGTAAAAGTTATTCAGCTCGACTAGTGATTCTTCATAGACTCTTAAGAAATTTGAATGATACAAGGAGTGATGCAGAGGTGGAATGACTAACTTAAAGTAATGATGGTTGTAGGGGCAGTGGCACCACAGGTATGGTTCATGTGTGTTAACACATATTTATATATATATTCAGCAACTATAGGTATATTTGTTAAAAAATTCAAGAGCCATTTATACAAAAGAAATTTTATTTCGATACCGGTTTCAGGCATCTTGTCCCCTTCTTCATAAGATACCAGTTATCTCATAATTAGCGAGCGTCAAAAATAAACAGGGTTATGCAACATAGTACGGTAGTCACGTATAAACATTATATAGGGGCACCAAACAGTAAGAATTCTTGCATAATGTCTGCACGAGTTGTTTGATGTCCTTATATCTGATTTGTAAATGACTGCAGTACTATTTTGCATAACTTGCTTATTTTAGATACTTTGTAATTACGAGATAATTCTACTGAAGAAGAGTACTAGGTGCCTGAAACCTGTAAAGAAACAAAATTTGTTTTGAGCAGCTACTTCCTAATTTTTTCAACATAAAAGTCAATGAAACGTGTTACCCTTCACATTCGTGTACTTGACCCGCCAGTAGCTCACCACTCATAACAATCACACCCCAACCCAGCTGTGCATAGAGGTGGACCATCCACCCCAGGTTCACTTCAGTTTTGATCTACCTCTGGAGACATCTCCGACTAGACTAGAAAAACAAGGAAAATCTACCTAAGCAGCCTGCACCAGACATTCGTCACCAGCTAGGAGAATGCGGAAGATTATGGCTTCCTAGAGAAAGTAGTGAGCGATGCATTGCAGACCCAAACAAAATGGAATTCCTGTTCAGATGCACAATCTGAACGCTGTTAAACCATGTGTAAGAACAACTATGTTGGTCTCGTTATGTGAATTTCAAAGCAAGATTGTATCTACAGAATTGTCTATCAACGCTACGAAGTTTTGGTCGGACGTGTAATTGCTGAACGTAGAAAAGTCATCTATACATCTGATCAGGATGACATTTACATGGGAGATGCTGGGGCAAAGGATCCAGTACTG
Organism: Schistocerca cancellata; assembly: GCF_023864275.1. Classification (NCBI taxonomy): domain Eukaryota; kingdom Metazoa; phylum Arthropoda; class Insecta; order Orthoptera; family Acrididae; genus Schistocerca; species Schistocerca cancellata. Next base: position 155,003,398 of record NC_064636.1, read on the forward strand.
AAGTCCGCCTTGAGAAATTGCTTGACAGAAAAAGTACACATTTCCTATCGCCGCAAACAAGTTAAAACGACAGACAAGCAAACAAACAAGCGCCGAACTCAAAAACAGCTCAAGTTGCCCACTAGTGGAAAGACCATTGAACGTAATGGGATGTGTGTTAAATTCTTTATCGAATGCCTGAAACAAATGTGCCAATTTCTAGCAACGGATTATGCTATACAGAAAAAAAATCAATAGCGTTTATGGCAAAAAGGGGTCCTCTTCCCATTAACTTAGCAATTCACTGCTCCTAGATCCCCCCAAATTTTGTTCACAAACGATCCAAGCTGACCCATTCACAACAATTTAGGGAGGGACTGAGAAACTTTCACAGACAACACAAAAAGCTGCAGTAATACACGGATCATACTGCGTTCCTCTTCCCATTAACTTAGCAATTCACTGCTCCTAGACCCCCCCAAATTTTGTTCACAAACGATCCAAGCTGACCCATTCACAACAATTTAGGGAGGGACTGAGAAACTTTCACAGACAACTCAAAAAGTTGCAGTAATACACGGATCATACTGCGTTATTTTGATTTTCACGTACAGTAGTAGTAGTAGTAGTAGTAGAGGGTTTTTTTTTGGGCGCACGACAGCAAGGTCTTCAGCGCCCGTTCAGTAACATAGTGAGTCGGGTGTCAAGAAAAAAACTCAGAACGTTTACATAAAACGGAACACAAAACACGGGGAGCAATCATTGAAAAATATGTGCTCACCCACACCGAAGCTTGGGATGAAGCAGGACGTCAGCAGTAAAACATGGACAACACAGGAAGAAAATGGTAGAGGGAGCTAAAACAATGTAGCAGATGGAAGTGGCTGGCTGACCGCAAGGAAAAAAGGGAGGAGTCAGTCACTCTGCAATACACTAACACCTCCAGCCTAAAAGTTTAGGCCAGAGTCCAGACACATGACAAAACTTAAAAACCCTAGACACACACGTCTCATCGTTAGCTAAAACACAGGGCAGATCCCCAACAACTTGTGCTTCTGCCCTTGCATCACGGTATAAAATGCAGTCTGTTAAAGTGTGCCGGACAGAGATGTGCACACCACGTACAGTAGTGTCAGAGGGGCATAACGGCCAGAGCAGATTCTACCGCCTTAAAGACCACTGAGCCTCCACTCAGCCTCACATGACTCACAAGTGCAAATAAGCAATATTGATGAAACTTGGCGGCTATGTAGAGGGTTCAAAATAATGCAATACGTATTTATTGAAGTGGGTAAAACACTTCTTGAAAGGTAAAATAAATAAATGTCGTGTGACTAGGGCCTCCCGTCGGGTAGACCGTTCGCCGGGTGCAAGTCTTTCGATTTGACGCCACTTCGGCGGCTTGCTTGTCGATGGGGATGAAACGATGATGATTAGGACAATACAACACCTAGTCCCTGAGCGTAAAAAATCTCCAACCCAGCAGGGAATCGAATCCGGGCACTTAGGATTGACATTCTGTCGCGCTGACCACTTTTTTTTTTTTTTTATGCCATGTGTCTAGGGCCTCCCGTCGGGTAGACCGTTTGCCTGGTGCAAGTCTTTCGACACCACTTCGGCGACTTGCTTGTCGATGGGGATGAAATGATGATAATAAGGACAACACAACACCCAGATCCTGAGCAGGGAAAATTTCTGACCCAGCTGGGAATCGAACCTGGGCCATTAGGTGTGACATTCCGTCACGCTGACCACTTTTTTTTTTTACATTAAGTGTAACAATAACAAACATAAACTGCTTCTAGCATTCTTTTTAAATACACTCCTGGAAATGAAAAACAGAACACATTGACACCGGTGTGTCAGACCCACCATACTTTCTCCGGGCACTGCGAGAGGGCTGTACAAGCAATGATCACACGCACGGCACAGCGGACACACCAGGAACCGCTGTGTTGGCCGTCGAATGGCGCTAGCTGCGCAGCATTTGTGCACCGCCGCCGTCAGTGTGAGCCAGTTTGCCGTGGCATACGGAGCTCCATCGCAGTCATTAACAATGGTAGCATGCCGCGACAGCGTGGACGTGAACCGTATGTGCAGTTGACGGACTTTGAGCGAGGGCGTATAGTGGGCATGCGGGAGGCCGGGTGGACGTACCGCCGAATTGCTCAACACGTGGGGCGTGAGGTCTCCACAGTACATCGATGTTGTCGCCAGTGGTCGGCGGAAGGTGCACGTGCCCGTCGACCTGGGACCGGACCGCAGCGACGCACGGATGCACGCCAAGACCGTAGGATCCTACGCAGTGCCGTAGGGGACCGCACCGCCACTTCCCAGCAAATTAGGGACACTGTTGCTCCTGGGGTATCGGCGAGGACCATTCGCTACCGTCTCCATGAAGCTGGGCTACGGTCCCGCACACCGTTAGGCCGTCTTCCGCTCACGCCCCAACATCGTGCAGCCCGCCTCCAGTGGTGTCGCGACAGGCGTGAATGGAGGGACGAATGGAGACGTGTCGTCTTCAGCGATGAGAGTCGCTTCTGCCTTGGTGCCAATGATGGTCGTATGCGTGTTTGGCGCCGTGCAGGTGAGCGCCACAATCAGGACTGCATACGACCGAGGCACACAGGGCCAACACCCGGCATCATGGTGTGGGGAGCGATCTCCTACACTGGCCGTACACCACTGGTGATCGTCGAGGGAACACTGAATAGTGCACGGTACATCCAAACCGTCATCGAACCCATAGTTCTACCATTCCTAGACCGGCAAGGGAACTTGCTGTTCCAACAGAACAATGCACGTCCGCATGTATCCCGTGCCACCCAACGTGCTCTAGAAGGTGTAAGTCAACTACCCTGGCCAGCAAGATCTCCGGATCTGTCCCCCATTGAGCATGTTTGGGACTGGATGAAGCGTCGTCTCACGCGGTCTGCACGTCCAGCACGAACGATGGTCCAACTGAGGCGCCAGGTGGAAATGGCATGGCAAGCCGTTCCACAGGACTACATCCAGCATCTCTACGATCGTCTCCATGGGAGAATAGCAGCCTGCATTGCTGCGAAAGTTGGATATACACTGTACTAGTGCCGACATCGTGCATGCTCTGTTGCCTGTGTCTATGTGCCTGTGGTTCTGTCAGTGTGATCATGTGATGTATCTGACCCCAGGAATGTGTCAATAAAGTTTTCCCTTCCTGGGACAATGAATTCACGGTGTTCTTATTTCAATTTCCAGGAGTGTATATAAGACGATGACTTTATAAAATAAAATTTTTCTGGGAAACGTAAATAAGTGGACCTTTTTTTTTACATAATAGTGAAAAAGAAATAAAAAAGATATCCTGCTTCTGTCAGTACAAAACAATAACGGTCTACGTTCCTCTTTTAGACGCGTACCTCGCTACACCCGTCATACCTCGCATCGGTGTCGGGTACGTCTTCACGTGTGTTTGTGGATCCTCTCCACTGTCCTGGTCCTTTCTTGTTCTGATACTTATAGACAATAATTACATTCTCCTACCCGGGACACCCCAACTGCGTGGGGATCAAGCAAGGCACTCCCTAAAAAATTTGCGTAATATGTTCAATATCGCGGATGTCTCATAAGCTGTGAGTGATGTTCCTGTATTAAGGCCCAAAAGTCAAGCACATTCTTACTGCCGTCTCGGAAAAGATAACGCACAGTCAAACCTCGAATCCAAGTCACTGCGTTTGTCTTCGTTCGGGGATAATATGTCCTATCTGGGAGAAGTAGTGTGCGTGGTTCTATTGTTTGCGGCCCCAGCCGAAGGAGGAAGGCGATCATTTTTTTGACCAAACACCATACGTCCGCCGAAGGACCGCATATCAGGCGATGCTCCTCAGTGTCTATAACATTGCACTGCGGACACAGTGGCTCGTCCGCCATATGAATTGTATGCAACCTGGAACAAGTCACGTATTTCCCATTTACCACCTGATACCACAGTGCGCGCGTTCCCGTATCGAGGTGTGGGTGGTGCACTGTACGCCATACCACTGGCCACGTAACTGTTGGTTGGCGGCTCTCTACGGCATTATTCGGCCGTCGTCGAGTCGAGATGCGATATACATCACGTGCCGTTGCCGTCCTGGTAGTCGGTAGTTCCATATGTACATAACTGTGTTCCACAAAGAAGGTTCGCATATGGGCAAGCGATGGTGAGATGTGAGCCACCGCTACCGGAGCCGAACGAGAAGGTGGAGCGAGTTCGTCTATCAAGCTGCCCGTCAGACTTTTCTGGTGTCGTGTCCACATCTTTATCATTGTGGTAACATAAATAGCCACTGCTCGGTCGCGTACGTGGACTAGTCCAAGACCTCCACGACTACGAGGAAGAGTGAGGGTTTCGTATCCTACCTTAAAAAGCAGACCTGTGCTTTCAAAATAGCCTAGTGCCGCCAGGATTCGGCGGGCCAACACCACCGGCATAGGAAGAACTTGTGCCAGGTGGGGGATGCGAGAGGCTAGATAAGTGTTGGCAAAGGTAACCCGTTGTATCATATCCAGTGCCCTTAACCTGTGACTTCGGACACTCGCACGAACTGTTTGCAGAAGATGTCTGTAACTCAGTGCCACCGTGCGTCGAACGTCTGTAGTGAAGATAATTCCTAGGCATTTCATCTTGTTGATCGACTGTAATGGTGCTACACTTCCTGTCGGGAGTCCTCTTCCGATGTCCATCGCTCCCGACTTTGCCATGTTCAGGCGACTTCCCGTAGCCATACAATACAAACGAATCCAATGCAAGGCCGCTCTTGCCTCGTCACCTGACCGTGCTAAAAACACTAGGTCATCTGCGTATGTTCGGCATATAAACTTGTTGTGCCTTATCGTCATTCCTTGGAGTCGATTCCGGAGCCCGCAAAGCAGCGGCTCGACAGCGATGGCATACAATATCGTTGACAGCGGGCACCCTTGTCTGACCGATCGTGAGATGGTGATGGGCCCCACCAAGCGTCCATTGATGAGCACTTTGGATGCGGCTCCGTGGAGTAGTCTCATGACGACGGTGACAAAACTTTCCGGAAACTTCATTTTCGTCATCACGTCCGTGAGATAAGCATGACTCAGCCTGTCAAATGCGCGATCGAAGTCTATCGATACCAATACACCCCGGAGACGACTTGTTGAAGCCAGTGCGATAACGTCGCGGTAGTCGCTGAGTGCCGTTTGTATATTGCTATCTCCTCCTAGCTGGGTTTGGTCGAGTGAAATCACTTGGCGTATTACGCGTTTAAAGCGTGCTGCAAGTATCCTGGCGTAGATCTGGTAGTCGCAATTAAGAAGGGTCAGTGGCCGGTAGGCCTGTATCCCTGTGCCGCCAGATGGTTTGTGGTTGGGGATGATCATTGCTTCCACGAAGGAGGGTGGAAGAGGTACGTTGGGAGACATCAATTCGCAGTACATGGCAGTCCATCGTGGAATCATGAGATCTTTAAATGTACGATAGAACTCTAACGGAAACCCGTCGGGCCCCGGCGATTTGTGCGACGCTCCCTTATCAATCGCTTCCATTACGTCGTCAACTGTGACTTCACCTGTTAACTCCAGGTTGGCCGACTCGTCGAGACACGCGGAGAGCGTTCGTCGGACCTCATGAAAGGCTGCCTGATCGTGTTCCGCTTCTTCATAGAGATGACCGTAGTGTTCCACGAAAGCGTTGGCAATGTCTTTTTGCGTTGTCATGCGGCGACCATCTGGCAGTACGACCGTCTGTATTAAGGTTCTGCGGCTACGTCGTTTTTCTCTGATAACGTGATACATCGACGGGGATTCTCCACGGACTCGTTCAAAGGCCCTTGCACGGATTGCGACACCCTCCAGGCGGCGGCGCGTTATGGAAATTATTTGGGCCTGTGCTCGTTTTATACCGGCACGACGCTCCTGTGAATGTGCTTGTACAGAAAGTTCGCGGAGCATCGTGAAATAAAATTCCGTCGTGTATCGCCTCCACATCATCTGCTCTCTTCCATATGCAATTAACGCTCGGCGCAATGCAGGCTTAACGCATTCCAGCCACCACTGCAACGTCGTCGGATATGTCGGGAGGCGTCGTTCGCACACGTGCCAAGTGTCTCCGACTAAGCGTCTGCACTCAGGTTCCCTAAGGTGTGCTGTATTCAGTTTCCAAACGCTGCGACTCCTCCACACTTGTTGACGACCCAGGGAGACCGTGCATATATATGCTATGTGATCTGGTAAGGCGACAGGCCACACCACTGAGCTGCCACGGGTACACTCTTGAAAGGTAATTCAGCATATTGAGTTTAGACTGTATATCACCGAAACCATGATATATAAAAACTGTATTCCACGTAAAAGTCGAAACTTAATTAACGTTCTTCAAAACTGTACCTCCAACTTTTGTAGTCACCTGAAATTTTCCACAATATTCAAGCACTCCTATTCAGTTTAGAAAAATGGAAACTCTTGTCACGGGATCAATTAAATAAGCCTTCAGCCCAACATCCATCCATGTCGAATAAGGTTGGTTTCAGAAATATCATGGTTGTAAAATAAATTTTACACAGTGTGCTGTCAGGGTATTTTCAACATTCCTAATTGAAACACCTAAATGTTCATTACTATTCAAGTTACACGTCTTACTTATTTATGTTTTATATTTTAAATTTTTATTTTACGTTTTTGTTTGTTTGTTTTTTAGATTATCGTTTCATAATCGTGAATTTCATTAAGTGAAAATAATAAATATCTCATTCTTATGATAAAAATGATTACAATAATGATTATCTGTAAATAAATGCTTAAAACAATGTTTTTCTAGACCATGCACATAAAATGGACGAAATTTCTTCACATAATAAACACGATGGACAGCACAACACAAAATAAAATTCACCACAATTCGCAAATTGTACCAGACGATCCTTTAAATATCTTGACTTTTTATGTGCAAAATTACTTTATGGTGTGTGTTTTGCCCCTTTGTGTAGCGTAGTGTTGTGTAGTGTAGTGCTGTATAGTGTAGTGTAGTTTAGTAGTGTAGTCCAGAACAGTGTAACAGACCAGTAGCATGTGCCTTTGAGATTCCGGATGAACAGATATCAGTCTGCCACATGGCCAAATGGTAATACGTATATATACTTTTGTTATTATTTTTCTTTACACAGATATTCTATGTAGAGTTTTTTCCGTCATAAACAACATACTGCTTTGTCGCCACTAACAAGTTTGAAATTGTGTTAAAATACACTCCTGGAAATGGAAAAAAGAACACATTGACACCGGTGTGTCAGACCCACCATACTTGCTCCGGACACTGCGAGAGGGCTGTACAAGCAATGATCACACGCACGGCACAGCGGACACACCAGGAACCGCGGTGTTGGCCGTCGAATGGCGCTAGCTGCGCAGCATTTGTGCACCGCCGCCGTCAGTGTGAGCCAGTTTGCCGTGGCATACGGAGCTCCATCGCAGTCTTTAACACTGGTAGCATGCCGCGACAGCGTGGACGTGAACCGTATGTGCAGTTGACGGACTTTGAGCGAGGGCGTATAGTGGGCATGCGCGAGGCCGGGTGGACGTACCGCCGAATTGCTCAACACGTGGGGCATGAGGTCTCCACAGTACATCGATGTTGTCGCCAGTGGTCGGCGGAAGGTGCACGTGCCCGTCGACCTGGGACCGGACCGCAGCGACGCACGGATGCACGCCAAGACCGTAGGATTCTACGCAGTGCCGTAGGGGACCGCACCGCCACTTCCCAGCAAATTAGGGACACTGTTGCTCCTGGGGTATCGGCGAGGACCATTCGCAACCGTCTCCATGAAGCTGGGCTACGGCCCCGCACACCGTTAGGCCGTCTTCCGCTCACGCCCCAACATCGTGCAACCCGCCTCCAGTGGTGTCGCGACAGGCGTGAATGGAGGGACGAATGGAGACGTGTCGTCTTCAGCGATGAGAGTCGCTTCTGCCTTGGTGCCAATGATGGTCGTATGCGTGTTTGGCGCCGTGCAGGTGAGCGCCACAATCAGGACTGCATACGACCGAGGCACACAGGGCCAACACCAGGCATCATGGTGTGGGGAGCGATCTCCTACACTGGCCGTACACCACTGGTGATCGTCGAGGGGACACTGAATAGTGCACGGTACATCCAAACCGTCAGCGAACCCATCGTTCTACCATTCCTAGACCGGCAAAGGAACTTGCTGTTCCAACAGAACAATGCACGTCCGCATGTATCCCGTGCCACCCAACGTGCTCTAGAAGGTGTAAGTCAACTACCCTGGCCAGCAAGATCTCCGGATCTGTCCCCCATTGAGCATGTTTGGGACTGGATGAAGCGTCGTCTCACGCGGTCTGCACGTCCAGCACGAACGCTGGTCCAACTGAGGCGCCAGGTGGAAATGGAATGGCAAGCCGTTCCACAGGACTACATCCAGCATCTCTACGATCGTCTCCATGGGAGAATAGCAGCCTGCATTGCTGCGAAAGGTGGATATACACTGTACTAGTGGCGACATTGTGCATGCTCTGTTGCCTGTGTCTATGTGCCTGTGGTTCTGTCAGTGTAATCATGTGATGTATCTGACCCCAGGAATGTGTCAATAAAGTTTCCCCTTCCTGGGACAATGAATTCACGGTGTTCTTATTTCAATTTCCAGGAGTGTATTATGTGCTACTTTCATGCGAATTCTTGTGCAAAATTTGGTCTATGTAGATAACAGACTAGAGGAACATAGCTAATAAAATAAAAAGTAAAATAGTGAAATATAGTATTATGTTAAATAAATATGTAGTCAAGATGTCAGGGCTTGTATGTAGGATCTGAAATGAAGATTCCCAAATCTGCGGAGGATATTATAAGAAATATACGAAAAAAAGATACGGGCAAATTTCTTGTAGTTTTCTCAGCACTCGTACATATAACACAGCACAAAGGGGGACAATCAAAGCCACTTACCATGTGTTTGAATGCGAGGGGGGTGAGCAGTTGCGAGACGTGCGTCACTCCAGATGACAGCAGCTGTGCATTGTCTCTCCAGTAGCTGGAGAGCTCTTCCAGGACGACCGCCTGGAATTCTAGGCACGAAAACAGAACAGATACTAGTGAGCAATCATATGGGCCAGATTTCTGTAGAAGCACAACGTTCACCCTCGACGTTCACCAGACTGTATGAAAGTAGAATCAACGTTTAGAAACTACACAGAAGCGCCAAAGAGACTGGTATAGGCACATGTATTCGAATACAGAGATGTGTAAACAGGCAGAATTCGGCGCTGCGGTCGTCAACGCCTATAAAAGACAGAAAGTTTTCGCGCAGTTGTTAGATCGGTTACTGCTGCTACAATGGCAGGTTATCAAGATTTAAGAGAGTTTGGTCGTCACGCTATGGTCGACACACGAGCGATGTGACACAGCATGTCCGAGGTACACATCAAATCTCCGACTTCAATGAGACCGGAAAAAGATTCTGTAAGAACGGGATCAGCGACGACTGAAGACAATCGTTCAACGTGACAGAAGTGCAATTCTTCCGCAAATTGCTGAAGATATCAATGCTGTGCCATCAACAAGTGTCAGCATACGAACCATTCAACGAAACATCATCCATATGGGCTTTCGGAGCCGAAGGCCCACTCGTATACCCTTGATGACTGCACGACATAAAACTTTACGCCTCGGCTGGACCAGTCAACAACGGCAATGGATGGCTGATGACTGACAACATGTTGCCTGTTTGGGCGAGTTTTGTTTCAAATTGCATCGAGCGGATTGAGGTGTACTCATGAATCCATGGACCCTGTATGTCAGCAGGGGACTGTTTGAGCTCTGTAGTGATATGGGGCGTGTGCAGTTAGAGTGCTTGGGACCTCTGATATGTCTAGATACGACTCTGACAGGTGACACGTACGAAAATGTCCTGTCTGATGAATGCATCCATTCATGTCCATCGAGCATTCCAATAGACTTGGGCAATTTCAGCAGGACAATGCGACAATCCACACATCTCGACTAGCTACTCTTCTGAATTTAAACACGCTAGCCACCAAACTACCCGTACATAACATTACTGAGCATATCTGGGATGCCTTGCAGCGTGCTGTTCAGAAGAGATCCTTAGGTTCAAAATGGCTCTGAGCACCATGGGACTTAACATCTATGGTCATCAGTCCCCTGGAACTTAGAACTACTTAAACCTAACTAACCTAAGGACAGCACACAACACCCAGCCATCACGAGGCAGAGAAAATCCCTGACCCCGCCGGGAATCGAACCCGGGAACCCGGGCGTGGGAAGCGAGAACGCTACCGCACGACCACGAGATGCGGGCAGAGATCCTTAGGTTAGTTAGGTTTAAGTAGGTCTAAGTTCTAGGGGACTGGTGACCTCAGATGTTAAGTCCAATAGTTTGAACCATCTGAGCCTGTATCGCATACACAGGGTATAAAAGAGCAGTCCAATGGCAGAGCTGTCAGGTGATTCATGCGGAAAGGTGTTCGATGTGATTATGGCCGCAGCATGGGAATTAACAAACTCTGAACGTGGAATAGTAGTTGGAGCTAGAAGCATGGGACATTCACTTGAACAGTCCACGGCTGTTGAAATGGCTCTGAGCGCTATGGGACTTAACTTCCGAGGTCATCAGTCCCCTAGAACTTAGAACTACTTAAACCTAACTAACCTAAGGACATCACACACATCTATGCCCGAGGCAGGATTCGAACCTGCGACCGTAGCGGTAGCTCGGTTCCAGACTGTAGCGCCTAGAACCGCTCGGCCACCTACGGCCTGTTCCACGGGTGTACTGCCGGTCCATAGTGTCCAAAAGGCACAATATTACGGCGATCAGACATGTCGCCATCGTCAGGTGCGCTGACGAACTGAGCTCCTGAGGGCGGGCGGCCGTCTTAAATCCCCTCCCCCTGCGAGGAGGCGTTCTCTCCGCAGTTTGCACCCGCGGCCGAGCGCCTTCGGCCGCTGAGACGCTGGCGTCGGCGTCTGTAGTGGCGTCTGTGTAATTGCCTCGTCTGCTCTGGTCGTCTGTTCGTTTTCTGTGCTTGTGTAAAACTTTCAATTAGACTCAATGCTGCTACCCATGCCTTGCTGAGGTTATAAGCGCAAGCTCGGTTGATGAGTCCGTCCCTGGTACGAATTTCGATAGCCTCTATAGGTTTTTGCTTTTGGTATAGATCGTCTAGAATCTAGTCGAATTAAATCAGGTGACGCTGCGGGAATTAAATTAGGAAATGAGACAGTTAAAGTAGTACATGAGTTTTGCTATTTCGTAAGCAAAATAAATGATGATGGTCAGAATAGAGAGGACAGAAAATGGAGACTGGCAATGGCAAGGAAACCGTTCCTGAAGAAGAGAAATTTGTTACGATCGAATACAGAATTAAGTGTCAGGAACTCTTCTGAAAGCAATTGTATGGAGGGTAGTAATGTGAAGCAGTGAAACATGGACGATAAATAGTTTAGACAAGAAGAGAATAGAAGCCTTCGAAATGTGGTGCTATAGAAGAATGCTGAAGATAGATGGGTAGATCACGTAACTAATGAGGAAGTACTGAACAGAACTGGGGAGATGAGGAATTTGTGGCGCAACTTGATTAGACGAAGGGATCTGTTGGTAGGACACGTTCTGAGGCATTAAGGGATCACCAATTTAGTACTGGAGGGAAGCGTGGAGGGTAGAAATCGTAGAGGGAGACGAGAGATGAATACGCTAAGCAGATTAAGAACGATATAGGTTGTTGTAGTTACTTGGAGATGAAGAGGCTTGCTCAGGATAGCATCAAACCAGTCTCCAGACTGAAGATAACAACAACAACAACAACAACAGAGACCAGCTCAAAATTTCTGCTCTAATAGAGTCTTCTCCACTAGCTTTACAATAAGATTTTAATAAACTCTTCAGTTTCTTGGTAGCTGGGATAAATCTTCCTCTAGATTTTCATCAGTGTTCAAGAATTCGAACTTATGGAGTGGTTCTGGACAATTAACAAGCCGATGAAAATATTTTTCAATGATTTCGAAATTTTCATTCGAGTCTGTGTGCTAGACCGCTAGGCCTCGGCGACATTACAACAACAGCTACTCAAAAAACCCCACATACCCTACGCTCGCACAATCCTCCAAACGCAGTTTCAAAGAAAAATACTGTCCTGATGTTGCACTTGTAGTTCTCCAAGGGATGACGTCACATCAGACCACGTGCAGTGGAAAACAGTCAATGAGTCCCTTTCACAGTTGAACATAGTGTGGCTGATCATCATTTACATCCCTCGACACCTACTTCTATTAATCGCAGAGAGGGCATTATAAAACCTGTTTTCGTCTGTTTCATTTGCATACCACTTCCCATTCCAAGGGAAATGGGTAATTTTATTGTGATTAGAGGCCTGCATTCGAACAGAAATGGTGCAATTTTAGTGTGATTTCAGCTCGTATTCAAGGAGAAACGGCATAATTTTAGGGAGATATTTATAGTGCGCTGTAGCACATCAGCACACGACAACTGGTCATCGCTGGTTATAACTACGTACTTCTCATGTGCTATGCATGTTATAATGTTAACATATTAGCAAGGGACATCGTTGACCTGGAACGCTCGGAACCACATGGAATATACTTTAGAACAACACTCGATCATAAAAAGAAACTAGTGGTCTGTGTCTTTTCGATGGTAAAATTTCCATTCAACCACGAGTGACATTTAAATAGAGGTAAACAAAGTAACAAGATATCAGTACCATAGGAGGGACATTTTACGTATTTCAGTGACGTCATAATAACATCACATTTTCAATAAATAGTGCCAAAAATCCTCTGGTTGAAATGATTATAACAGCGCAAAACACATATCCTACATTCCTAATAGTGCTTTATTAGTCCTCATAGCACAGATGTGGGAGTTTGATGATGTGGTTAAAACAAATCGGAATAGAACAGTGTGCACACCTTACTAAAGCCACGTTTTTACATTCGAAATTACTTTCACTTTCAAGCAGTCCAGTATCAAAAACCATACTAATTACATTTTCAGATGATCACATGAGTATGTAAATGTCATAACCTGCCTTTCGCCAAGAATTTTGCAACAGAGGCGGAGACTTTTGTGCAGAAAATTAATTGTAAATCACATAGTGAAGTCAGATGGTGAAATAACCATCACGTATTTTCACTTGTGGTTTGGCTAATTGTAGTCTTAAAAAATCAGCAGTCCTTCTGATATAGGACTTATATTGCCGAAAGAAGTAAACATTAAAGGGAGTTGACGATATTTATTTGTTTTCGGTGGAAATCTCTTCAGCATAACAGATTTGTTTGGAAAACTTGCATCTAGAAATGTACGACCTGTATGAGCTGACCAGTGGATTCTTTTCACTTGTTACGTGTTCGCCAAGGAACAACATTAGAAAACGTTACATGTGTTCTTTAGTCATTTTTGCACTTTTGTTGCTGCCACATGCGTGTTCCGTGGGCAGTCTTTTTTTCAGGTATCACTGAAAGATTTGGGTCGAAAGTGCCTTGTGCCTCTTGAAGACAGCTGTACAAATTGTTTGATAGTCTGCCTGTCATTGATAACGCCACATCAATTAGGTGGTTGTGGGTAGAGTCATTTGCAGACTGCAACACACTAGCTGTAGTTTTCTCTCCTCTGTGAGACAGTGTTGATGATGAAGACATTTCATACTGGAACTGAGTCTGGTCACAGTCCCAAACATTTTCTTTCTCCACACCCTGTTGTGTCATAGCGACTTCCTCCACAAAGTATTGTACCTTCTGATGTATACTGTTGCCGTCTTCTGTGACAAAAGTAATATACGTCGATGAAATGGCATATTCAGTCTTAAGAGTGTAGAAGAAAGAAATCGAAACTTTGAATTAATTTTTTTAATAAGAGGTGGAGCCCCTCCGCGTCCACACGGGCATGATGGCCGGCACAAAAGATGTACTGCCATCTCTGCATAAGGGTTAGTTTCGCTAAAGTGAGGTCTCGCAGGATGTGGGTACCGCGATGTTCGCATACGTCTGGCTAAGGTTAACTACTAATGCGCGCTCATTTGGATTCAGTCGATGGTCGAACGAAGGGTAGCGGTTTGAAGGACAGAGGAAAGAAAGTGCCAAGGCAAGAGCCAAGGGAAAAAGACCTCTGCGATAGTTGGGTCAGGTTGTAAGAGCAGTAGCGGTTTCCTTGCTGCCTGCGACAGGACATGCAAGGGTGGGCTCTGTTAGTAGTGGGTATCATGCAGGCGCATACCTTTGTCGTCGTGTGGAGCTGTTACTCGGCGGCTGCCGATGGGTGCCAGTATTGATTTCTTGGTCAGCGTCAGCACACCTGTAACAGAGAGGTTCATCATCGTTTTGTGTCCGACAGGTCATACATCAGATTCACAGTGAAGGCGGTTTGTTTGTGTGTCAGCGTGCGAGCTCGTCGGTCTCCCTGCTGTAGCCTGTCGGTCGGCTTTAGTAGCGGCAGGCACGTCCAGTCAACGTTGCTGATATGCAGGGGCTTGCCGATGTTGTCGCTTGTGGGTGTATGTTAGGTTGCCATTGGTGGTTATGCCCCAGCTGGTAGAGTCTTTGGCCACTTATGCTTCCACCTATGGTTGTGATCATAGTTTCCCAGAGTAAGGGTGAAAGGACTGTTCGATGCTCTCGAGTTCCTGTATAGTCGTGTGGCGTGGTTTTTTGAATACTTAATCGAGGGTTTCGAGGCGGTATTCTTTGTGAAGATGCACGGTGTGTGTGTAGCGAGGAGCGTTGCTAATGATGCGTAGCACTTTGTTCTGTATGATCTGCGGGCGGCGCAGGGGTGTAGCAGCTGCGTATCCCCAGACGGGAGCTGCGTACTTCATCAGAGGTCTAACCAGTGCCGTGTACATGGACCTCGACAACCTCCTATTCAGTGTACTTCTCCTGTTGAGCACTGGGTAGAGTTGTTTGAGCCACGCGCGCGCTCTGTTGGCAACGTGTTCTATGTGGGCCCACCATGTAAGTTTCCGGTCCAGCCAGACATCGAGATACCTGACTTTCTCTTGGAAACGTATGGAGCCTATATGTAGTGTTACCTGTCGACAGTGTTGATGTCTGCGCAGTAGCTTCGGTCTGCGTGTGAACAGAACTGCTTCGCACTTGTCGACAATTACTTTAATACGCCATCGTTCCAACCAAGTCTCGGCAGTTCTGAGTACCGTCTGTATCCGTGAATTTATGTTTGACGGTTTCCAATCTTGCGCAAGAATGGCTGTGCCATCCGCGTAGACGCCTAACGTCGTGTTTGGTGTTACTGGAAAGTCATTAATGTACGGGTTGAACAAGATCGGCTCCAGAATGCTTTCCTAGGGTACTCCAGCTTGGATACTGTGTTGTGGCGATTGTTTTCCCTGCATGTCGGTGTTAAAACATCTGTTCGTGATATATGAGTGTATGAGACGGATGATTCCGTCGGGGGAAACCAGCATTGCTTAGTTTTCGCATAGGGCCGTTGCTCTGTTCTTAGGATGTCATTGGCGATGCAATGCCTAGTGATGCGTCCAAGTATTACCTTCTCAACAGTCTTGCTGAGCGAGCACAGCAGACTGACGGGTCGGTGATTCTGTGGGAGGGAGTGGTCTTTCCCTAGCTTCCTGAACATCAGGACCTTGGCCGCCTTCCAAAAGTCATTGAAACTGTCCCAGCTAACCGTTTCGTACGCTTCCACATTTGCAGACTCCAACAGTGGACTAAAGATCAATACTACCTCGTTCTCTCAAACTGCGATATTACAAGCTCATTCATAGTTTGTTATTGCGACAGTCTGTTTGCTTCGAAACGATCTCCTGCTCGCGTTTTGATAGAAGCTAATTTACATTTAATCTCCAATTTTAGTTACTTTTAATGCATCTATAACGCCTCACAAGTTTGCTATAGGGAATGACGCCTTGTCACCAATGTCTTGTAATACACTTTGCCTCGACTGTTCGGGTGGAGTCAACTGGTACTCACTTTGACTGGACTGTTCCCGATCCTCTGGAGCTGAACATCGTCTACTGCCTGGAGAGTCACCTTCAGATTCAGGCTCTTCCTGCGCATCAAAATCAGTATATCTATCATGCATAGCCTTATGTATTTCTGTGTTATCCCCATCATATGTCTAAATTATTCTGCTACATAATATAGAGGAGAACCAAAGAAACTGGTACACCTGCCTACTATCGTGTAGAGTTCCGCGAGCAGGCAGATATGCCGCAACATGACGTGGTATGGACTCGACTAATGGCTGAAGTAGTGCTGGAAGGAACTGACATCATGAATCCTGCAGGGCTGTCCATGCTATCCATAAGAGTACGAGGGGTGGAGATCTCTCCTGAACAGCACGTTGCAAGGCATCACAGACATGCTCAATAATGTTCATGTCTGAGGAGTTTGGTGGCCAGCGGAAGTGGTCAGACTCAGAAGAGTGTTCCTGGAGCCATTCAGTAACAATTCTCGACATGTGGGGTGGCGCATTGTAATGCTGGAATTGCCCGACTCCGTCGAAATGCTGAATGGACATGAATGGATGCAGGTGACCAGACAGGATGCTTACGTACGTGTCAACTGTCAGAGTCGTATCAAGACTTATCAGGGGTCCCACATCACTGCAACTGCACAGGCCCAACAGTGTAACAGAGCCTCCAAAAACTTGAACAGTCCCCTGATGACATGCAGCGTCCATGGATTCATGAGGTTGTCTCCAGACCTGTAGACGTCCATCCGCTCGATACAATTTGAAACGGGTCTCGTCCTGCAAAGCAACATGTTTCCAGTTATTAACAGTCCAAAGTCGGTGTTAATGAGCCCAGGCGAGTGTCGAGCAGTCAGGCTACAAGAGTGGGCCTTCGGCTGCGAAAGCTCATATCGATGATATTTCGTTGAATCGTTCGCACACTGACATTTGTTAATAGCCCAGCACTGAAATCTGCAGCAATTTGCGGAAGGGTTTCACTTACTTAGCAGTAACTGATCTAACAACTGCGCGAGGCACTTCTTGTCTTATACAGGCGTTGCCGAACGCAGCGCCGCATTCTGCCTGTTTACATACCTTTGTATTTGAACACGCGTGCCTCTACCACTTCCTTCGGTGCTTCAGTGTATATCGGTATATCAGACATGTCACGTAAACATTTATGATATGCTTGTTTCTGGACCACACAGTATTCTTTATCGTAGGCCACAGTGTCTCTCGGCTTACTACTTACAGCTCGTAGCTTCTACACTGTGTGTGTGCCAGTAGGTGTCGATAAACTTGTAGACTGGCCACTCAAGCAGCAGATGGACTCAAAGCTCCAGAAATTTCGGAGTTACCATGCATCACCTTTCTGCGTTTTCACTGTTATCAGAATAACAATGAGAGAAAGTCTTAGAATGCCATGTGTCGGAGCTTGGCACAGAAGTTTTGTGTGCGTCCAGTGTAGATTGCATAACATCGCGTAGTGATGGTGAATTCCAGACTTGCCGTACACCTGAGTGCCGAGTATGCTGAGGACAATCGCGTTTTCCAAGTCAACGGCCATGTTCAAAGGCATGTGTGGACGCGTTCCTGGCACGACATCCATTTAGCCGTCCTATCGCAACTCGATTTAGCCGATAAATCATCCGATTTTAATCTCATAGATAACGCCCTACCTAGAGGGTCTATACAAGGCTGATGTACTTGAGGGCAATATTATGGAAATGGGAGGTAACTGAAGATGAAATGGGAGATATGATACTGCGTGGAGAGTTTGACAGCCCACTGAAATACCTAAGTTGAAACATGGTCCCAGGAGTAGACAACATTAGAATTACTGATAGCCTTGGGAGAGCCAGCCCTGACAAAACCATTCCACCTGGTGAGCAAGATATATGAGACAGGCGAAATACCCTGAGACTTCCAGAAGAATATAATAATTCAAACCCGAAAGAAAGCAGGTGTTGAGAGCTGTGAAAATTAGCGAAATCTCAGTTTAATAAGTCACGATTGCAAAATACTTTACAGACGAATGGAAAAACTGATAGAAGCCTACCTCGGGGCAGATCAATTTGGGTTCCATAGAAATGCTGGACCACGTGAGGTAGTCTACGACTTATCTTAGGAGATAGATTAAGGAAAGTCAAACCTACGTTTCTAGCATTTGTAGACTTAGATCAAGTTTTTTGCAATGTTGACTGGAATAAACTCTTTCAAATGC
This sequence comes from Schistocerca cancellata, assembly GCF_023864275.1. Taxonomy (NCBI): domain Eukaryota; kingdom Metazoa; phylum Arthropoda; class Insecta; order Orthoptera; family Acrididae; genus Schistocerca; species Schistocerca cancellata. The sequence goes on from NC_064636.1 coordinate 155,021,566, forward strand.
AAATACAGGGAGCGAAAAGCTATTTACAATTTGTGAAGAAACCAGATGGCAATTATAAGATTCCAGGAGCATGAAAGGGAAGCAGTGGTTGGGAAGGAAGTGAGACAGGGTTGTAGCCTATCCCCAGTGTTATTCAATATGTATACTGAGCAAGCAGTAAAGGAAACAAAGGGAAATGTCGAGTTGAAATTAAAATGCATGACGAAGAAATAAAATTTTTGAGGTTTGCCGATGACATTGTAAATCAGTCAGAGACAGCAAAGGACCTGAACATCAACGAAAGCGAAACGACGGCAGTGGAATGTAGTCGAATTAAATTGGGTGGTGCTGAGGGAATTAGATTAGGTAATGAGACACTTAAAGTAGTAAATGAGTTTCGATATTTGGAGAGCAAAATAGCTGATGATGGTCAAAGTAGGGAGGATATAAAATGTAGACTGGCAATGAAAACGAAAGCGTTTCTGAAGAAGAGAAATTTGTGAACATCGAGTATACATTTACGTCTCAAAAAGTCTTTTTTGAAAGTATTTGTATGGAATGCAGCCATGTATGGAAGTGAAACATGGATAAGAGAATGGAAGCTTTCGAAATATGGTGCTACAGAAGAATGCTGAAGATTAGGTGGGTAGATCACGTAACTAATGAGGAGGTACTGAACAGAATTGCAGAGACGAGGAATTTGTGGCACAAATTGTTTAGGAGAAGGGATCGGTTGGTAGGGCATGTTCTGAGGCCTCGAGGGATCACCAATTTAGAACTGAAGGACAGTTTGGAGGCTAAAAATCGTAGAGGGTGACCAAGACCTGAATACAGTAAGCAGATTCAGAAGGCTGTAGGTTGCAGTAGGTACTTGGAGATGAAGAAGCTTGCACAGGATAGAGTAGCATGGAGAGCTGCATCAGACCAGTCTCTGGAGTGAAGACCACAACAACAGCTAACGTCCAGGCCGGTATGTGAAACGTGCGAGTCGACATCGCCGCAATCTGGTAGCTCTGTGGGACCTGGCGAGTGGCTTCTGCTGGACGCGTCCTGTCTGAAGAGACTTCTGGACTCCGACTCCAGACTCAGACCACTGTCAGGGCCAGCAGACGTGTATTGTACTGCGGCTTCAGCGCCGGCTCAGCCGGGGAGGGGGGGGGGGATGGGAAGGAGGACTTTCCTTTGTCTGGTGTGTTTATCCGAGATCAATCGAAATCCGTCCGCAGCGTTCGTGTTGATAATTCTGAGTGACAGCTTGGGTGCTATCTGGTTCTCTTTTTTTCTTCCCGAGTGGTTATTATGAAACGTCCCCTTACAAAAATTTAACAAGACTGTGCTTAAACTGACACACAATATTTTTAGCGCAACGAAATCTGACTTTCAATAATCCCTACAAAAGAATGGCCCTGACTAACATTAAATTATACCTTTCACAAATCACTTACCTCACAAAAATCTTCGTTACTCAAGCTACTGCAATACAGCGAGTGCCACTACTGCCAGCTAAATGAAAGGTTCAAACTACTGAAGGCACTAACTACTGATAGGCATAGTTAGCAAATGAAAGATTTTGATAGAGAACAAACAATGTATTTACCTTAATATTGTTCAAAAGTCATAATATATATAGCAGTTCATGACATCCAGTCTTACAAATTTCAAAACTCCGCCATTTCTCTCCCCACATCCACCACTGCTGGCGGCTACCCCCAACTGTGCAACGCTACGCGCTGTTAACATCAAGCTGCCCAATACTACAATGGCAGACAACAATGCAAACTAGCCACAGACTGCACACAGCACAGCCAGTGATTTTCATACAGAGCGCTACGTGGCGTTACCGATAAGAAAACCTAAACAGCCTACTTACATAGCCCCCATGCCCCCCACAAAACATTTTACAAATTGTTTTGGGCAGTGGCCAATACAGATTTGAAAAAATTTTTCATAATTACAGTAACAAAGATATCAAATTCACACACTTATCGATGCAATGTTGGTCAAAAGCTAAAATTTTCTCACAGTCCATAAAGACAGTCCTGATTATTCATCACAGTAAAATTGCAGTGTTTTTCTCAAAGTCTGAGCAGTAAAAGAAAATGAACACAGAAGTAGTGGATTTTCATGCAGTCTTGAAGAAGTAGTGTTGTCCTTCCAACTGACTCTTGACATGCAGACAGGTAATGGGCCACAACAGAGCAAACCCACAGCAGAGTCATTCGAAGTTTTGAAGAACATTGGTAGGTAGGTCATCACAGAGCAGACCCACTGTAGTCCTGGTAGAGAGTATGGTATTGGTGGGCCACCAGAGGTGCAGACCCACTGCAGTCCTTGTAGAAATAATGGTATTGGTGGGCCATCAAAGATGCAGACCCACTGTAGTCCTTGTAGAGACGGCCAGCAGCCAGCTGTTGCTACTGTGCAAGTGCACAATCACCATCGAAGAGTCTTGCGGAGAATATAGCAAGTCTATAAACCACCACTTGTGCTCGCACAAAGTTTTTGGAACTGTCCTTAGAACCAGCAATGCTGTTAACCAGTCCCTTTGCTGAATTATTAACACACGTGCAAACACTATCAGTCCGTACTTCTCACATATTGTCCATATACTATGACCAACAAAAACGTGTGCAGTGAAATGTAACTTACAAATTATGTAATTTGATGAACTGGTGTCAATTACAATTTTATAACATAAGAATACAATTACAAAGGTACAAAATACATCATTAAAGAACATAACAGAACAGATAACATTTGTTGTAACACAGGCTTTACAAAAGAATATAAATAACATATACATTAGTGTTACAGGAATCATGACATCAGTAAATACATAAAAAATCAAAATACCTTTTGAAACATCAACTTCACACATGAGCATTAAAACAAAACAGAATAAATAATGTCTAAACATCTTTACAAAGAAAATAACATAGTATTTGAAAAATTCTACAACATAACTCGTATCAGCTAAACACATAAAGACAGGAAAAACACAAATATACAAGAGTACACAAACACATAGCAGAATAACACAAGAGGAAAGGGCAGGGCTTGTTTTCAGAGTAACATCTGGTACTGCAGTCCAACCCAAAACTTCATTCCATAGACCTTTCGTCTTATTTCAACATTTGTTTCCACCAAAAAAATCCTATCCAAGCATGCTTTCTGTATTTATATGTTCACTTATTTCTTACCTCATTATTTATTTTCCATTATCTTACCTCATCATTTATTTCCACGAAAATCCTACCTAAACCTGCTGTCCCTAAACCCTACTTTTTTGTTCATATCCTCTTTCAAAATACTTTTTTCGCCAAACCATTTTCTTATAGCTTCTCAATGCATTTCTTCCAATTCATCGCAACTCATTCTCTTATATAGTCTACCCCCTCTTTAGCTAACATAAATCTACTGAGCTCAGATGCATAAACTAAGGGATGAGGCAATGCAGCAGCACAAAACAATTAATACAAACAGCAATGACAAAAAAAATGCAAACTGGCAAAGCAAGCAGCAGTATATATAAATTGTCAAAGCAATTGCAATATTACAACTAATATAAGGCAATGAGCAGCAAACAAGAAAAATAAATCAGTAGTAAAACTGGCTTAACAGAGTAATGCAAACTGAAATTTAGTAGCACTATGCCTGGCAAACAGCAGCAGCAAATGCAATAACTTATATCTAAATATGACATAGCTCAAGCAGAAAAAATAGTACACTAAAGACAACAATGCAGATAAGGGAAACATATATTCACATCTTAATGTCTATGTAATTAAAGTGGTGCACCACAAAAACTTATTGTATGAAATAAATTACCAAGTACTTGAAAAGAAAATTATGTATGCAGTTCCTGTGAAGGGAAATGTCTCTTTGCGCTCCCTCATTTTTTTGGAAGTATATCACAAAATTATTATTTACTGGATCTGTAGACAGGAAATATTTATATTAGTACATCTATAAAATTTTATTTTAACCAATGCTGCAGTGCAGCTAGAAACTAGATATTAAACAAAATAGGCAAAGCAAGGTGTGAAACGTCGTTCACTAGCCATATGGCATTACATAATACAGTTAACAATCTTTCAACTATCAAGACAATAGACATGAAATGTTTCTCATCATTTCATTTCAGTATATATCATAAATTAAGACTTCTACAGTGTAATCATGTTTTCAAGTTGAGCATGTCGTATTTGCAATGCTTTCTACAAAGAAATGTCAATAGCGAGGATAATGGCCTCCTTTTTTCTCCACCTGTGCCTCTGAAAGGCACACACTAATGGCTTTTTTCCAGGCAACTGTCGCACAGCTGGGTGCACATGACGCATTACATGAAGGTGGTCACTTAACTTTCTTAACGAAATATTTACGACACCAGTTTGCACTACAGTAACAGTCTCATATAAAATTTCACAGGTCGAGAATTTGCGTTACAAATGTGTAGAAACAAAATCCTTTAAATATAATAGTGTCCAAAAAATTTTCGGCGGCATTGTGATACATTCACGCATTTACACACATTTCATAGCTCTTTAAAAGTACGATTCTTGGTTTCCATAATCCTTTTTCACAAGTCAGTGTCCCTAACCACTACTCCTTATTCCTTACCTTATTACACACATACATATTCATCAACACGTCTTCAATATTTCATCATAATAAATACATAGCATAATCAGATTCCTCATATAGCATCATCTCATTGATCATAAACATACCTCCACAGCATACACATCGTCGTCATCATAATAACACCATAACAGATCAATCACATCTCAAAATCGTCATAACTTTCTGAATATTTTAATACCTAAAAAAAATTCTCTGCTCATTTCAAAAGTGTCTTCTACCTCAAACATACTTTAAAAATCATGATCCCATACCAAATACATCATTCAAAGCTCTCATAGTATCACAATGGTTCCAAAAAAAATATGAACAGTTCACAAAATTCAGACAAATACAATTTCATAAGTGTGTAATTACAAGAAACATCTGTCACTGAGGTAGTAAAATAAATGTTTGTCTCTCTCAGTTAAATAATCAGATAGCTGTGTAATTCTGTGTTAGAGAAACATGGTACTGATGTGTAAAGTTGTATAAGCAAATACCATATCAGCTAGGGCTCCTTGTGCTGCCAAACACATGATACACAAAGTAAGCGTGTACTCCCCTGAGGATTAATGTAATTATACCCTCAGGTGTAATAGATTACAGCAATAGAATGAAATGTATCACGGAAAACTTTCTTTGTAACTGAAAAATCTTGAAAAATAAATGGTTTAAGTACAAAATTAATCACTCAAATGCGTGTCCTGTAGCGCTAAATGTGCATCTTTCTGTAAGATAATTCTGTGGAAGTGTCGTAGTTATCGTCCTCTGTAAGCAAAGTTCTGCAGTAGTCAATGTACTTACCTCATCATAAACGAAAGTGAAATGCCTTGTGTATAGATATCTTAGTTATTACGTACCTTACCGTGATCAAGAAAGTACTATAATGTAACGAATTGTTGTGCTACGGAAAAGGCTATCTCATTGTAGCTATACCACAAAAGTTACTACTAAAACATGTTTTACTTTCCAGAATAATACAGAAAAACTGTGCAACTATAAAGCAGATACACCACAAAAGCAACAATGTAAACAGTGTCACGTATTAGTAGCGTCGTGATATAATTGTATAGCTGTCAAATAAACTAACCATTGTGTCATCTGGTATCTCTCAGAAAGTACTTTAAATCCAGAATGTATTTTCAAGTAAACCAAAATGTTGCATTAAAATCTCATTAGCAGTACCGGTACATGTTCTAAGTATGTCAGCCTTATAGTCGTTATGTAATCGTGCAACAAACAAGCAAGAATGTACACACACAATAACACTGTGTCGTCTGTTCACTATAACAATGCATTCGTAATTTCTGTTTAAATATGTTCTCTTGGTTCTTGACTGGATATTTAACTTCAAACATTGTTGCATGTTAACAGTTTCTTAAGTCTGACAAAGCATACTAGAAATGTGATGTGAAAAATTTTATGGCAAAGACTAAGTTAGAAAGCAGATTATCTTTCAATAAACGGTTTTACATGTGAAATGTAGTGCAATCTTTTACTCTTCCTAGTACGCAGAGTTTCAGTTTCAACGCAATTATGATGTGGTTACGTCGGTAAGGAACACTGGAATTTTTCTCAAGGTTAGCTTATGTTATTTTTCTCAAGCCCAGCTGGCGCACGTGGCTGCCTGCCGGTGCGAGTCATTGTCTGTTTCTCTGTTGGCGTGTGTCGTTATTGGGATTAGGAGACCTAACTTCTACAAATTCACCTTGTCGAGAGTGCCCTGCTCTGTTTGAATCTCGCCAGTTCTGATGCAATTCAAGTCTGTCGTTACGATTATATCGTCTGTCGTCATGTCGGTAGTTCCTGTAGTTTCTTTCTTGTCAGTTAAGTGGTGGAGAATTTCTCCCTGAATTATCACTGCCCGGTGGACCGTTGCGTCTGAAGTTATTCTGTCTCCCGAGATAATAATAGTTTTGGTTGCCATATTGTCTGTTTCTATGATTGTCTCTGTTATATTCATTACTACGGAAATGCGATCTTTCTCTGTAACTCTTACTACTGTGCCAACGGTTGTCATACGAGTGCTGTCTGTTTTGGCCACGATTTGTGTTGTGAGAATAGCCTTGTCATGTCCAGTTATTATTTCTTTCATCGCGGAATTGCGACGGATGTGACCTGTAATTGTTGTGTTCCTGTTTTGGCGTTCCGCGATTGTCAGTGTCAATTTCTAATTCTTGTAAGAGTCCCTGAAAAGCTTCAATGTCGTCACTGCAACGTCCTGCCAAAATAATATGTCGTAAATGTTCAGGTAATTTGATTAAGCAAATGCGGATGAGTTCCAAGGGGCTGTATGGGTTTGACAGGTACTGATTCTTGTGCAACATGTCTTCAAAATATTTCACAAGACTGGAGAATTCAGATTGTTCGAAATGTTTCATCATTATGATGCTATGTTTTACTCAGCCTTGTGTAGCTTGAGACCAATATGCTGAGAGGAAGGCATGATAAAATTCTCCTTCACTGTGACAATCGTGAATGACCGATCGCATTCTTACAGCTGGTTCATTCTCTAAGTAGCCACACATAAATTCTAATCTGTGCTGCAATGACCAGTTGGGAGGAAAAGAATGAGAGAATTGATAAAGCCATGCTCGTTAATGTTGCCAGAATTCTTAAATGTTTTGAATTCACGTGTAGTAATGAACAGCTTATAGTCAAAATCATCGTGTCGGCGAGTCGCACATCGCTCATTGTTACTTCGTTTGGGCAGTTCCATCACAAAATTCAATGCGCCTTGCCAATTTCTTTCATAATTTCCGAAGTGTCCTGTGTTATTATTTTGTGGTTGCTCCGTATTTCTATGTCCCTCTTCCCGTACTGGAGTGCGAGTGTCCTCTGAAATATGTAATTCTTGTATTACTTGTGCCAACTGATTTTTTACTTCCCGGGTTTCTCTTTTGTACTGTGTATTGATTTGATTTTGATTTTGTTTGAATTTTCTTATTTGTTCATACTCTTCAGTGTCAGTGAAGGCTACAGGTCTTGAGCCATTCAGATCATCATCTACCTTTGTAGATAAGTTAGTGACCTGATCTAAAAGTTCGGCTACTTTATCTGATAGTGAAATTATTTCCTCTGTGTGTTTTTCTGAACCAAGTTTCAGAGTGTCCATTTGTGTTGAAATCGTATCTACTGTGTCCTTTTAGTTTTCCTGAGTTTTTGCAAGTTGCGTAACCGAATCAGTAGATGCAACTGAGTCAATTTTAGCTTCCAAGGTCTCATGATTTTCATGAACAATAGTTTGCCGTTATGTTATGGCTGCTTCGTGATTCTGTAATTCATTTTCATGCCGCGTAAAAAGAGGTTGAAAATGCTCACAAATTTGTGTTTATACGTCATTACAGACTTTTTGAAATTTCGATTCAATGTTATGTAACTCAGTAGTTCAATCTGCACGTGTCTGTTCAAGCGTGAAGTCTAACTTCCGAAGATTTTGTTCCATTGTGCCTAACTTTTGAAGCTTTTGCTGTGTTTGTATCTGGTGTTGTCCCATTGTGTCTAACTTTGAAGATTTTGTTCCATTGTGTCTAACTTTTGAAGCTTTTGCTGTTTTTGTCTCTGGTGTTGTTCCATTGTGTCTAACTTTTGAGGCTTTTGTCCCATTTGTTGCATTAATTGTAATAACAATGCACTGGTGTCTGAAACATGTTCCTCAGTGCTTTTCGGCAGTGAATTTTCACCGGCAACATTCACATTTTGACAAACGGAAAATTTGTCTTGAGTTTATTGAGAAAACGGCGTGGCCGCAAAACCTGAATCTACAGCATTTAAAAGATTGTGCCCTGTCATTTCGGATTCCTGAGGCGAGCTGTTGCCGACCGATCGATCGATAATGCTTCCCTGTTCATTATTTGTTTCACTGTCTACGCCATTATTTGCCGCCCGCTCCATTTCCCTATCCACAATTACCAAAATACTACTTTGAATGTCTGTTAATTCACAGTGGTGCTGGTAAGCTACGCTCGTCGTCACTATTATTTCTCAGTTTACTTTGGAGCCTAGTGTTACGTTTTCCACACGCCATTATTGTCACAATATTTCACACGATAACACAGAAAACCATAATTTGAAGAGCAAAATAAGAAAACACATTAACATAGCATTGAAAATAATATCTCGTTAATTGCAAGCGCAGCTGCGAAATACTTGGTGCAAATCTACATGCATGCCACAACTGTTTTACTGTACAAGAATGAAAAACTACAACTACAAAGGAAATTCTCTCTACAATTACGCGCTAGCAATAAACAAAGGCTGCACTAATTACACAAATTACAAGAAAAAATCAGAAGATTCTAGTGAGGTATCCTCGGCTAAGGGTCGACATATGAAACGTCCCCTTAGAAAAATTAATGAATGACTGTGCTTAAACAGACACAAATTTTTTTAGCGCAACGGAATCTGACTTTCAATAATCCCTACAAAAGAATGGCCCTGACTAACATTAAACTATACCTTTCACAAATCACCTACCTCACAAAAATCTTCGTTACTTAAGCTACTGCAATACAGCGAGCGCCACTACTGCCAGCTAAATAAAAGATTCAAACCACTGAAGGCACTAATTACTGATAGGCATAGTTAGCAAATGAAAGATTTTGATAGAGAAAAAACAATGTATTTACCTTAATATTGTTCAAAATTCATATTATATATAGCAGTTCATGACATCCAGTCTTACAAATTTCAAAACTCCGCCATTTCTCTCCCCACATCCACCACTGCTGGCGGCTGACCTCCAACTGTGCAACGCTACGCGCTGTTAACATCCAGGTACCCAATACTACAATGGCAGACAACAATGCAAACTAGCCACGGACTGCACACAGCACAGGCAGTGATATTCATACAGAGCGCTACGTGGCGTTACCGATAAGAAAACCTAAACAGCCTACTTACAATTATTTAATTCTAAGTCTGTTGTTATCTACGTACACCGAGTTGTCAGTTCCTGCACTGCTTTCTCATCTACTTGTCACTGCATTGAACGAAATTTTTCTCGGTAGCATACCTTATTGAGAATATTAAAGCTTGAGTGAACCATAACACACATACAAATAAGATACTCACGAGGTTGGTTGGAAGACAGCTCGGGCAAGTTGACTGGATGTCGGAGATAACACATATCCCTGGCACGCACTGACCCTGTGATGCGCTGAACGGCCTCCAGTGACTCCCAGACTATAGGATCCCACAGAGTGTACGTTTCCAGCGTCGTCAGGTTCCATTCCGCGTCGTTCGACCTTGCAAAATGAAATGTAGTGACGCGATGTAAGAAATGATATCCTGGAACTGGACTGTATTTTCTAGGACAGCACCGTGAAAGCTAAAGTCAACCAGCCCCTTCCCCAGTTGTTAGGTTTCCCTTTGATAGACGTGCCAAGGTCTTCCCATTTGAATCAAGGTATGAGATTGCCTCATTCCAACATAAATTCTGAGTGCCATGCGAGTCTGCCGACGCATTCGGGTGAAACACAACAAAGCCTGTGCACACATTCGTCCACAATTGTCAGAACAAGGATACGATGTCACACTGGAGGGCCACTAATATCGCATGTCTTCACAGGACACACAGACGCACGTGCGCAGTGTAGTGACAGGTTAACTTCTGAATTTTCCAGCCAGAACGCGTCACACGCTGTCTCTTCACGTAAGTCCTTCAGACCACCTATAAGGGGAACAACGCACTGGCCCGCCGAATGCCGCGGTGTGTGGACCAGGTCGGTGGGTTGTTCTGCGCGTAGCGTGCCAGCCCTTAACTCTGTCAGTCGCTTCGCTCGGAATATGCGGACGGGGGCAACTTGTTTATTCAGACTGCTTCAAAAATAAATGTAAGTGTCTGCAGAAGGTGCTGTGGCTATTTGGTTCTTTGTACGCCATTTGAAGAAGGAAAGACACCGCAGTAGCAGAGAACACATACACACTGTGCAGCGTTTCCCGGATAAGAGAAATACCCATGAAGCCCGTACAAGGAGTTAAGGGTATAAGAGGATAAATTTTTTAACATGACCAGAATTCCAGGATCTTGCTTCCACAAAATTACTTTCGGAACGTTCTTTCGTAACTGGAGCGATAGAAAAAATGTGATCATATACAGGGTGTTCCAAAAAGGTACGGCCAAAATTTCAGGAAACATTCCTCACACACAAAGAAAGAAAATATGTTATGTGGACATGTGTCCGGAAACGCTTACTTTCCATGTTAGAGCTCATTTTATTACTTCTCTTCAAATCACATTAATCATGGAATGGAAACACACAGCAACAGAACGTACCAGCGTGACTTCTAACACTTTGTTACAGGAAATGTTCAAAATGTCCTCCGTTAGCGAGGATACATGCATCCACCCTCCGTCGCATGGAATTCCTGATGTGCTGATGCAGCCCTGGAGAATGGCGTATTGTATCACAGCCGTCCACAATACGAGCACGAAGAGTCTCTACATTTGGTACCGGGGTTGCGTAGACAAGAGCTTTCAAATGCCCCCATAAATGAAAGTCGAGAGGGTTGAGGTCAGGAGAGCGTGGAGGCCATGGAATTGGTCCGCCTCTACCAATCCATCGGTCACCGAAACTGTTGTTGAGAAGCTTACGAACACTTCGACTGAAATGTGCAGGAGCTCCATCGTGCACGAACCACATGTTGTGTCGTACTTGTAAAGGCACATGTTCTAGCAGCACAGGTAGAGTATCCCGTATGAAATCATGATAACGTGCTCCATTGAGCGTAGGTGGAAGAATTTGGGGCCCAATCAAGACATCACCAACAATGCCTGCCCAAACGTTCACAGAAAATCTGTGTTGATGACGTGATTGCACAATTGCGTGCGGATTCCCGTCAGCCCACACATGTTGATTGTGAACATTTACAATTTGATCACGTCGGAATGAAGCCTCATCCGTAAAGAGAACATTTGCACTGAAATGAGGATTGACACATTGTCGGATGAACCATTCGCAGAAGTGTACCCGTGGTGGCCAATCAGCTGCTGATAGTGCCTGCACACGCTGTACATGGTACGGAAACAACTGGTTCTCCCGTAGCACTCTCCGTACAGTGACGTGGTCTACGTTACCTTGTACAGCAGCAACTTCTCTGACGCTGACATTAGGGTTATCGTCAACTGCACGAAGAATTGCCTCGTCCCTTGCAGGTGTTCTCGCCGTTCTAGGTCTTCCCCAGTCGCGAGTCATAGGCTAGAATGTTCCGTGCTCCCTAAGACGCCGATCAATTGCTTCGAACGTCTTCCTGTCGGGACACCTTCGTTCTGGAAATCTGTCTCGATACAAACGTACCGCGCCACGGCTATTGCCCCGTGCTAATCCATAAATCAAATGGGCATCTGGCAACTCCGCATTTGTAAACATTGCACTGACTGCAAAACCAAGTTCGTGATAAACACTAACCTGTCGATGCTACGTACAGATATGCTTGATGCTAGTACTGTAGAGCAATGAGTCGCATGTCAACACAAGCACCGAAGTCAACATTACCTTCCTTCAATTGGGCCATCTGGCGGTGAATCGAGGAAGTACAGTACATACTGACGAAACGAAAATGAGCTCTAACATGGAAATCAATCGTTTCCGGACACATGTCCACATAACATCTTTTCTTTGTTTGTGTGTGAGAAATGTTTCCTGAAAGTTTGGCCGTACCTTTTTGTAACACCCTGTATAACCCTGAACGGAAGTTACTTGTTACGATCAGGTACGATTGTTCGTATCCTATTTAAATAATTTAATATTCAGCCTTTAATTGGTTGTCCTTCGCGTTCAACGCCGCAAATCACGAGGCGCATAGGACGACTTCCGCCAAATTAGTCTTGACGACATTAAGCGGTCGTGAGGCAGCCAAAAGGAACATCAGGTATAATAAAGGCAGGCGGGTGGATGGATTGGAAGTAGGGGGCAGAGTAATTTTGAAAAACTTCCAGAGGCAAGCTCAGGGCAGCGGAGGGATTGCAGCCGAGATCTGTGGGACCGTACCTGGTTTTGGAGAAGCTGTCACCGGTGAACTTCCTACTGAGTAATGTAAAACCAGGGCACATCTCAGCCAGATTAAGGCAGCCAGGGTAGGTGAGACAGGTAAGAGATCCAGTCACGAGAATGAAAATTGCTCCCCTCCAGTACTGCATTACAGGGGGGGGAGGGCAACTTTGCAGGATAGTTCTGTGTCCAAGTTATGCGTTTTGTGGTGTGCTGGTTGGCCAGCGCCCCTGTTCAGGACGGCCGCCGCCCGCTTGGCTCAGGAGACTCGGTCGGCGGCAGTGAGAGGGGGAGAAGACAGGGCACGGAGCAGCCCGGGTAGCTCTGTAGTGAAGCACGCAGGGAACAACGCTCTGGGAAGGAAGCACTTGTCCGCTCTGCAAAACGAAAGGAATTAATTCGAAATTGAAGTTTTTCCGCTTAAATTTACGTGTCGCAGCTTTGTTATGTAAACACAAAAAGTGTCCATTTACAGTGAGTGCAGAGTATCCTGACACATTTGTCCGTGTTGGTCGAGATGGCAAGATTATGCCAGGTTCAGAGTCTGAGAGAGGTTGGCCACAGGAAGAAGAAGATGATTCTGATGACTCACCATATATTTCTGATACATCAGAAGAGTCTGTTACATTTCCAGATATTGTCCCAGACGTCAAAACTCTGCGAAATGTTTCGTCAGAGAATAGAAATGATAAAGGAGTCTTGGAAGTTGATGCATTTGATATAAGCAATATTGATTTTGAAACTGACGACGGTATGGATATATTCAAACTACGAAATGAGATAACTTCCCTAGAAAAGGAAATTACAAAGTGTGTAGAAAATATGAAAGCTGTGCCATCCCATGTTAACTATAAAGGTTCTCCAGTGCTTAATAACCACAGCAAAAAGTGTAAAAATTCAGGCACAGTGGCAGCCAAAGCTTTGAGAAGTTTGGATGATAACATTTGTACTGATACACACAGAGAATCAGGTACAAATTGCATTAGCTGCGCGAAAATGAATGACAATGTGATTGAGCAGAGTAGCAATAGAAACTCTCGTAATATAATATTGCGTGAACAAGATGCACCCACTAGCATACGTGGAAGTCTTGAACTTAATGAAGTGAATGAAGAATTAGCCAGTTGTATGCAGCATTCAGAAGTCAACACCCCGATTTCTAATATGTATATTTCGAGCCACATACATGCAGATGTTCGGAGTAAGAGCCAGAGAAATTGTAGAGGTGCAGGCCACAATGATAGTAGTGATAATGGTGATGGTTTTGAAGAAATGAAAAGCACCAGTAATAGTAATGACAACAATGTGAAAAATCCAGAGCAGGAACAAACAATACTATTAATTCCTCAAGATACAAAAAATACCGTGGGAAATGATTTATCTACGGTGTGTGAATTACATGCAGGATTAGTCATTAGTGAATCAGTAAGCACTAAAAAAAATATTGATTGCGACAAGGAGATGTGTAATGATAAAGAAGTGGTCATTATATTTGGTAATGATAAGAGTAGTGAGTGTAATGACAATAATGCAGGAAAGCAGCTTGATGCTGTATCTATGGCAGATACCACACATCCAGAACCTGAACCCCTGGTGTTGTTAAATCATCAGAGTATGACAAATACTGTAGGAAATCATTCACCAGGAAAGCTTGAATTATTTGCAGAATTAATCCCTGGTGTATCAATATCCAATAAAAAAGATAGAGATGTGTGAGGATAATGATGAGGTCATTATATTGGATGATGATAAGAATAGTGTTAGTACAAAAAATACAGTAGTAAATGATTTATCAAGAAAGTGTGAATTACCGGCAGAATTCTTAAGTGCTGAATTACTACCCATTCAGAAAGATGATGATGGTCATGAGGTGTATGAAATTGTGACAGTTGATAGTGATACATCATCTACAGGCTTCCTTGGGGAGTCAAGAAACTATTAAGTAATAGATGTACAATTAAGTTCCTGTGAAAACCTGGAATCAACTCGAAACACTGACGGGAGGAAAACTACAAAAGTGCAGGTGCTCAAAATACTATTGAGCAACTTGATAAGAAAAGCAGTATAACTTGCTCAAATTCAGGGAGTGCAACACCATCTGTAAAAATAAAAATTGTAGAAGAGGATGGACTATTTGCGTGCAAAACAACTGATGCACATTCTAGTGTTTCAGAAGTAGAGGAAACAAAGCAGGTTCAAAATGCATCTGCAAGAAACAATGCTCATTCTGAAAACTGTGTTTGTTTTTTATGTAAAGAATCTGATCAGAAGGGCATCACATCACATCTTGACAGGGCACTGGCAGATATTTTCCCCAGAGGAATGTCCTACAGATAAACACTTGAACGAGAGAGAACTTTGAACAGAATGAGAAGTCATGAAAGACTTTCTTCGTTACATGACTGGAAATAGTAGCATGAAGGATACCAAAAAGAGTCCCAAAAAGAGAAAACGTATCTTTCATCTATAATTCCCAACACTGTGCGCAGGAAGACTTCTGTATAATTTCAGTACGTGACTTCATTCTAAAGACAAGTACAAAACATGTGAGTGAAATGTGAATAACTTATCTTTGTGCCACATCGCTAAATGCCTTAAAGAAAATAAAAAATAAAAAAAAAGTTGTCAGTCGGCGCTCGGTGTACTGCGGGAGCGCGCCGTGTCGACAGCCCGGCCGGCGCCTCGGTCTGGCGGCGAGCAGGGCTGGGCTGCGCGGGCAGTCGCCGGGCAGCGCGGGCTCTGCTTAATCCCTTACCAAATACCGTCGGGTCTCATATAACTCAATACAAGGATCAGTAATACACACGTTTTCATCTACATTATTACGAGTGTTAGACAGTTCATAATGGTCACCTCCTGTGAATGATGTGATGTGTGAGATGATGTTTCCGGAGACGTCACGTTTGGCACATTTTCATATGTGTTTGTACAGCTAGTGCATGGCTGGACGGTACTAATGAAACTGCAGTTCCGTGGATGGATCCGGGGTGACGGGTTGAACTGACAAGAAGCATCCGTGACGGCTTTCACAATAATTTTGGTTACTGCCTCCAGAATGTCAGGTGCTTTTTTTAAAATGGTTGAGCAAAAACAAAGTAACGGTCTGGATCGTCATCATTTTTTGCCGAAATTTCTTTCAATACCCATAGAAGCTATAGTTCACTGTTCTCAGTTCCTGTGTCATTACCCTTTGTCTTCTTCAGCCTTAAGAGCTTTAATATCCGAGTCTCATTTGGTTCTTCAGTACGCTCAACTCTTGGGCTTGCTGCGTTATTTCATCTGAATTCAGACTATCATACAAGAAACAGAAGCTGCTCGAAGTAGATATAAGTGAATTTCCGTGTAGCACCTGAGTACCTTTTCGAACTGCAGACTTCCCGATACTCTTTCACAAGTCCATATGTCAGATTTTTCCATTTCTTTTGCAACATCAGACCGACAAAGATACGTTTGTAATGTTTTAACTATCTGTTTCTGGATACTCACTATGGCTGAGTCAGCGACACTGTGCAACGAGTTAGCAGAGCGATGCCTTCCGCAACCGGCGACAGAGCCTTCAAACTTTCGTCATATTGTTGGAGCTACAGACGGAAAACATACCTGTGTATAAAATCACGCATCAGAGTATCATTTTATTACACCTATAGAAATATTTTCATTAGTTTTGATGGCACTGCTTGACAGCAACTACAAATTACATATATCTACATCTACATCTACATCCATACTCTGCAAGCCACCTGACGGTGTGTGGCGGAGGGTACCTTCAGTACCTCTATCGGTTCTCCCTTCTATTCCAGTCTCGTATTGTTCGTGGAAAGAAGGATTGTCGGTATTCCTCTGTGTGGGCTCTAATCTCTCTGATTTTATCCTCATGGTCTCTTCGCGAGATATACGTAGGAGGGAGCAATTTACTGCTTGACTCTTCGGTGAAGGTATGTTCTCGAAACTTTGACAAAAGCCCGTACCGAGCTACTGAGCGTCTCTCCTGAAGAGTCTTCCACTGGAGTTTATCCATCATCTCCGTAACGCTTTCGCGATTACTAAATGATCCTGTAACGAAGCGCGCTGCTCTCCGTTGGATCTTCTTTACGTCTTGTATCAACCCTATCTGGTACGGATCCCACACTGCTGAGCAGTATTCAAGCAGTGGGCGAACAAGCGTACTGTAACCTACTTCCTTTGTTTTCGGATTGCATTTCCTTAGGATTCTTCCAATGAATCTCAGTCTGGCATCTGCTTTACCGACAATCAACATTATATGATCATTCCATTTTAAATCACTCCTAATGCGTACTCCCAGATAATTTATGGTATTAACTGCTTCCAGTTGCTGACCTGCTATTTTGTAGCTAAATGATAAAGGATCTATCTTTCTGTGTATTCGCAGCACATTACACTTGTCTACATCGAGATTCAGTTGCCATTCCCTGCACCATGCGTCAATTCGCTGCAGATCCTCCTGCATTTCAGTACAATTTTCCATTGTTACAACCTCTCGATACACCACAGCATCATCTGCAAAAAGCCTCATTGAACTTCCGATGTCATCCACCAGGTCATTTATGTATAATGTGAATAGCAACGGTCCTATGACACTCCCCTGCGGCACACCTGAAATTACTCTTACTTCGGAAGACTTCTCTCTATTGAGAATAACATGCTGCGTCCTGTTATCTAGGAACTCCTCAATCCAATCACACAATTGGTCTGATAGACCATATGCTCTTACTTTGTTCAATAAACGACTGTGGGAAACTGTATCGAACGCCTTGCGGAAGTCAAGAAACACGGCATCTACCTGTGAACCCGTGTCTATGGCCCTCTGAGTCTCGTGGACGAATAGCGCGAGCTGGGTTTCACATGACTGTCTTTTTCGAAACCCATGCTGATTCCTACAGAGTAGATTTCTAGTCTCCAGAAAAGTCATTATACTCAAACACAATACGTGTTCCAAAATTCTACAACTGATCGACTTTAGAGATATAGGTCTATAGTTCTGCACATCTGTTCGACGTCCCTTCTTGAAAACGGGGATGACCTGTGTCCTTTTCCAATCCTTTGGAACGCTACGCTCTTCTAGAGACCTACGGTACACCGCTGCAAGAAGGGGGGCAAGTTCCTTCGCGTACTCTGTGTAAAATTGAACTGGTATCCCATCAGGTCCAGAGGCCTTTCCTCTTTTGAGCGATTTTAATTGTTTCTCTATCCCTCTGTCATCTATTTCGATATCTACCATTTTGTCATCTGTGCGACAATCTAGAGAAGGAACTACAGTGCAATCTTCCTCTGTGAAACAACTTTGGAAAAAGACATTTAGTATTTCGGCCTTTAGTCTGTCATCCTCTGTTTCAGTACCATTTTGGTCACAGAGTGTCTGGACATTTTGTTTTGATCCACCTACCGCTTTGACATAAGACCAAAATTTCTTAGGATTTTCTGCCAAGTCAGTACATAGAACTTTACTTTCGAATTCATTGAACGCCTCTCGCATAGCTCTCTTCACACTACATTTCGCTTCGCGTAATTTTTGTTTGTCTGCAAGGCTTTGGCTATGTTTATGTTTGCTGTGAAGTTCCCTTTGCTTCCGCAGCAGTTTTCCAACTCGGTTGTTGTACCACGGTGGCTCTTTTCCATCTCTTACGATCTTGCTTGGCACATACTCATCTAACGCATATTGTACGATGGTTTTGAACTTTGTCCACTGATCCTCAACACTATCAGTACTTGAGACAAAACTTTTGTGTTGAGCCAACAGGTACTCTGAAATCTGCTTTTTGTCACTTTTTCTAAACAGAAAAATCTTCCTACCCTTTTTAATATTCCTATTTACGGCTGAAATCATCGATGCCGTAACCGCTTTATGATCGCTGATTCCCTGTTCTGCGTTAACTTTTTCAAATAGTTCGGGTCTGTTTGTCACCAGAAGGTCTAATATGTTATCGCCACGAGTCGGTTCTCTGTTTAACTGCTCAAGGTAGTTTTCAGATAAAGCACTTAAAAAAATTTCACTGGATTCTTTCTCCCTGCCACCCGTTATGAACGTCTGAGTCTCCCAGTCTATATCCGGCAAATTAAAATCTCCACCCAGAACTATAACATGGTGGGGAAATCTACTCGAAATATTTTCCAAATTATCCTTCAGGTGCTCAGCCACAACAGCTGCTGAGCCAGGGGGCCTATAGAGACATCCAATTACCATGTCTGAGCCTGCTTTAACCGCGACCTTCACCCAAATCATTTCACATTTCGGATCTCCGTCAATTTCCTTCGATACTATTGCACTTCTTATCGTTATAAACACGCCTCCCCCTTCACTGTTCAGCCTGTCTCTGCGGTATACATTCCAATCTGAGTTTAGGATTTCGTTACTGTTTACGTCTGGTTTCAGCCAACTTTCTGTCCCTAGTACTATATGGGTGTTGTGATCGTTTATTAATGAGAGCAGTTCTGGGACCTTTCTATAGACGCTCCTGCAGTTTACTATTAGCACATTAATATTGTTATTCCCTGTTGCATTTTGCCTACTCCTACCTTGCCGCGTCTCAGGAGGCGTCTTGTCGGGCCTAGGGAGGGGATTCTCTAACCTAACAAACCCCCATGTGCACTCCACACGTACTCCGCTACCCTTGTAGCCGCTTCCGGCGTGTAGTGCACGCCTGACCTATTCAGGGGGACCCTACATTTCTCCACCCGATAGCGGAGGTCGAGAAATTTGCACCCCAGATCTCCGCAGAATCGTCTGAGCCTCTGGTTTAAGCCTTCCACTCGGTTCCAAACCAGAGGACCGCGATCGGTTCTGGGAACGATACTACAAATAGTTAGCTCTGATTCCACCCCGCGAGCGAGGCTTTCCGCCTTCACCAATTCCGCCAACCGCCTGTACGAACTGAGGATGACCTCTGAACCCAGACGGCAGGAGTCATTGGTGCCGACATGAGCAACAATTTGCAGTCGGGTGCACCCAGTGCTCTCTGTCGCCGCCGGTAGGGCCTCCTCCACGTCTCGGATGAGGCTCCCCGGCAAGCAGACAGAGTGAACACTGGCCTTCTTCCCCGACCTTCTCGCTATTTCCCTAAGGGGCTCCATCACCCGCCTAACGTTGGAGCTCCCAATAACTAATAAACCCCTCCCCCCGTGTGCCTGCTCGGACCTTGCTGAAGGAGAAGCCACATGTCCCCTCACAGGCAGAGCGGGCGATGACACACGGCCAGCCTCCACATTGACCCTCCGCTTCGTGCGCCGCGAACGCCGCTGAACCCGCCACTCTCCTTGGGGAGAGGGTGGCCCAACCGCGCCCGGTACCCGCGAAGATGTCTCGACAGCAGGGACAGTGGGTGAAGCATGTAACACCTGGGGTGTACCTTGCGACGCACCAGACTCCCCACTGCCGCTACACTCCGAGGCAGCAGCCTGAAGACGGCTGACCGCGGCCAACAACACGCTCAGCTGTCCGCGAACAGTGGCCAGCTCCTCCTGCGTCCGTACACAGCAGTCACACGTCCTATCCATCCTAAGGAAACAATTTACTGAAGAGAGTTAATCAACCTTTAACTAGACTGCTAATTCACTAAAGGCGGCTGCTTATTCACTAAACTGTGGTTGCTAGCCACTTCTTGTAGAAAACAATGAAAATAGCACTACCTGTCTCTGGACTGTATTGAAAACAAACTCTAGCACTACTGGCACTATGGTTGACTACAGGGACTCTCTCTGACTGTATTCAAAACAAACACGAAATCTATGGAACACTATTAAGAGCACTCGAAAATTAAAGCTTCCTAAAAGCAAATACACACGGAAGAAGAAGTGACGAGCAAGAAAAATACAGTTAATACTTAAATTAAGGTAGCTCGCTGCACAGCAGACGTGAAGCAGACAGCAGTTACGACGACACTGAATGCCGTTGAGGCATATGGAAAATGTAGCGATGTGTCGATTTTGAAAGATTCGTTCGTGTACACACTCGTGACATATGAGAATTTAGCAGCATCTAATGTAGAGGAAATAAAATGTACCCGAGGCAAAATTCCATATTTCAATATCAGTGCTGAAGCATTCAGCCTACCTGATCGTGTTTAGCTGCTACACCACGAAGATGACGAGCTACAGACGCGAAATTTAACCGACAGGAAGACGATGCTGTGATATGCAAATTATTAGCTTTTCAGACCATTCACACAAGGTTGGCGCCGGTAGTGACACCTACAACGTGCTGATATGAGGAAAGTTTCCAACCGATTTCTCATACACAAACAGCAGTTGCCCGGCGTTGCTGGTAAAACATTGTTGTGTTGCCTCGTGTTTCAGTAGGATAATCCACGACCGCATGTTGCAGATCCTGTACGGGCCTTTCTGGATACAGAAAATGTTCGACTGCTGCCCTCACCAGCACATTCTCCAGACCTGTGACCAATTGAAAACGTCTGGTCAATGGTGGCCGAGCAACTGGCTCGTCACAATACGCCAGTCACTACTCTCGATGAACTGTGGTATCGTGTTGAAGCTGCATGGGCAGCTGAACCTGTACACGCCATCCGAGCTCTGTTTGACTGAATGCCCAGGCGTATCAAGGCCATTATTACGGCCAGAAGTGGTTGTTCTGGGTACCGATTTCTCAGGATCTATGCACCCAAATTGCGTAAAAATGTAATCACATGTCAGTACTAGTATAATATATTTGTCCAATGAATACCCGTTTATGATCTGCATTTCTTCTTGGTGTAGCAATTTTAATGGCCAGTAGTGTATGAACGATTTCCAATAATTCCACAGCAGTGTGAACGTCTAGGGTATAAGGAAAACTACAGGCATTCAAGAGAGGACAAAAACTGGTGCTTGCACTTTTCAGGGATGGTAGGTGCAATTTACAAGATGTGCATGATGCTGACGTAGTACATTACGCACATCTAATTGCGTGCGACATATATTACAGTGATCCCAACCCCTTGGCGTTTGTCTAGATTGAAAAAGTGCTGCTGAACTGGAACCACAAGACTGCGAAATTCCAGACAAAGCGTCAACTTCACGATGCAGAACGAACGGTAGAATCGTCTTGACAATTTGCAATTCAGATGAACAAACTTATTCCATCGTTCAATATGTTTCAGTTCCGATCGATCTGGATTTGAATAGAAAATGCACAAGAAACAAACCTTGGAAATTGGAGGTACCAAGAGAGCTGTATAAAGGTCAACTAACGTCAGTGCCTTAACGCATCCGTATGCCATTATGCAGACTGTTAATCTGGATGGTAAATTGGTTGGAAATCTATTTATTGTGCTGCTAAAAGTTGGAGGGTCCCTGCTCCCCCCATCCCTCCCTACGATTCTTTGATGTGTGTATGATCTTACAAGGGGAGAAGGGAATGTTTACGTCACAGCAAACACGTGTGGTAAAATGGGCATAAGGGAACTACAACCATGGTATGAGCTCTGCTTCTTGGTAATATCTGGTCAAAATAACTTGATTCCCGGTCTCCAGACAAAAATCATACACCTTTAGAGCCAAGTATCCCTCCTGAAAAGTGTGTAACGTTGCACGTCGTACCACCTGGAACCACTGGACAAATTCATCTTCTGGATGTTTGTTTTTTCGGTGATTATAAAACATATTATCACAATACCTGCAGCTACGTGTTAAAGGATAGCCAGTTTCATGATAAGGTACAAGACAGACTGTTCCACATTTGTGTGCGTGCCATTCACATTCCATATTACTCTATACACATTCTCTAAGGGTGGGTACCTAGCTGGACGTCCTGCACGATCTGTATCTCCCATGCGTACACCTGCAAGCTCGATGGGGCGAACCTTTATGATCACTGAGGCACGCCACTTTTAATTCGGTGTTCATGGTCCAAATTAATGGTTTCTTTTGAACATTTCTCGAATGTGACCAATGTCCATGTTTTGAATACATACATCCCATAGATAGCTGATTTCTACACCTCCCGTTGACTCATTTTCTATGACCCTCCTGATGCACATGGCGAGTCATTAGCATCTAATATTTTTGCTGTCACACTTTCAAATGAGCCTTACGAAAGAGTGAACTTGTGAACTCGCACTCAGGGGGTTCCTTGTCAGAAAGAACTGCATAGACTGGAGATTTGCAGTCAGGTATGTTGCAAAAGGCTGTTGCTCGCAGCGGTAGGTAGAGCTGCACTTGTTCATTAGGCCAAACAACACAGAAACTGGGCAGCAGTTAACCGAGGGGCGCCAACAAGTGTCGATTTTGCTTCTTTGTAAATCTTCCGACAGTGCAGTGAGGCATTTGTCATGCATTGTGAACATGGTATAGTTCAGGCCAGAGATGGTTCTGAGTTGTTATGAGGGTGTTTTTTGTACCACGTCTTGGTTCCTGCTGTATTTCTAGAGGAGGCCGAAATGCACGCGTTTAATTACACGCTGACTGGCGTGAGGTCTGGAACAGGACACAATATCTTGAGAATTGTAAATAAAGTACGTAGATGATGTAATACTTAACTTTAATCACCAATTGTAGAACATCTCTCGTTACGGTACATGCGTCATAATATTAATTATCAACTGCTATGGCGCCTTGCTAGGTCGTAGCAAATGACTTAGCTGAAGGCTATGCTAACTATCGTCTCGGCAAATGAGAGCGTGATTGTCAGTGAACCATGGCTAGCAACGTCGGCTGTACAACTGGGGCGAGTGCCAGGCCGTCTCTCTAGACCTGCCGTGTGGCGGCGCTCGGTCTGCAATCACTGATAGTTGCGACACGCCGGTCCGACGTATACTAATGGACCGCAGCCGATTTCAAGACTACCACCTAGCAAGTGTGGTGTCTGGCGGTGACACCACAGTTCCACTCATTCGGGCTTCCATTAATCTGAACCAGGATGCTCGTTTCAAGAGGATCATTGAATATTTGCCTATCATCTCCATGTTTGTGACGATTATGCTGTATACATTTCCATCTCACAAGATCACAAAATCCGTTTTCACAGGGCTCTACGGCTAAACTGAGGTGGTCTATCACATCTGGATTGGCCCGCTAAACCTATATAAACGATGTGGGAGTATTTTTCGTGTGTGTGAGACTTGGCAATCAACATTCTCGCAGGCTGGTAGCTCTACAGGATCTAATCATCAGTGAATGACTTCAAAAAATGGTTCAAACGGCTCTAAGCACTATGGGACTTAACATCCCGTGTCATCAGTTCCATAGACTTAGACCCGCTTAAACCTAACGTAAGGACATCACACACATCCATACCCGAGGCAGGATTCGAAGCTGCGACCATAGCAGCAGCGCGGTTCCGGACTGAAGCGCCTAGAACCGCTCGGCCACAGTGGCTGGCTGAATGACTTCAGCTGTACAGGCCATATCTCAAGAAAGTAATGGACTATCGACTCTTATAGCTGAGGCCATTATATAATGGACTCTCCTGGTCATCTAGTTGAGGCGATTTTTAAGATCAGAAAAGGTTCTTAAGGTGCTGCCATGCTGTCTCCTAGGGGTTGACCAATGTGGTGTTCAGTGTGATGGACATTAATCTCAGGCAAAACGAAAAGTAGAAGATAATATATGCAAAAATTTAAGAAGAGGAGCAGAGGATTAGATATACGATTAGTGGTTGTGGCCTTCAGTGGCGTACGTACCCCTGTACAGAGTAGGAGTCAATGCAGTTGGCAGCGATGCGGCAGCTGAGCTCCCTCGAGAGTTGCACGGCAGCGTCCACCGTCTGGCCACGGATCTCCTCTGTGACGAAGCCGCACTTCAACTCGTCTGCGTACCGGAAAGGTCTGAAGTCCCAGGTGGTCGGTACCAGGCGTCCAACAGCTGGCAATGTGGGGAACGACTGGTTGAGGTTGTCGCACGTTTCGAACAGCTCGTAATCATCTCCAAAACGTGTTTCAGTCACCAAACTGACTGCTCGGAGACGCTGTCATCAGCTTTCAATCTGCATCATCACTGCTCACCTTTGAAATGGCAAGACCATGAAAGCAGTAACCAACAAATAAGACATGACATGTTGTGTACTACAAGCTTAGACAGACAAGTGATTAACATCTGAAGTGGTTGTTAACACTATTGTTGCGGCTTCCGTTGAAGCCGACAATGGTGTGGTTGATGACAACATCCGACACACGAGTCGCATCGCATCATGTTTTAAGATGAGTCCCAGTTCTGATCATAGCGTCACTGTGGACGTATCAAGGTACGGAGGCTCCAAGAAGATTAATGGTTGCATTTGTCAGGCCCAGGTGGCACTTGCCGTCGTCGTGTCGACTGTCATTTGGTACGCAGTATAGAGCCGGTAACGTGCACTCCGGCCACTACATTTCTCAGATCTTGAGACTGGTGTCTTTACTATGTCTTCAGGATCTCCGTGGCGTTATCTTTCAACGGAATAGCTCAAGGTTGCACGTTGCCCATCGTGCCATGATTTACCTCAAGATGCAGGACCGTGACCCTGAGCAGAAGTTCCTCCAAATCTCTCACTCAGTAAATATCTGGTCACTGATTGCTGAGAGACCGGCACGCTTCCACTCAGCACCTACAGAACCCTGGCACAGAGGTGACGCAGCACTGGACGGCGTACCGGTATCTTGTCACCTGAGTGCAATGTGACCCGATGCCCGGCCATATAAGAGCAGTTCTTGGTGATACAGGTGGCAGCACTACGTACTAAATTTTTCATCCTGTATATCCCCAAGCAACTATAAATGTACTCTCGCGTTCTGCCTGCCATATTGTTTACATTGTTAAATTTTGATAGCTACTATCTTGTCTGGTGTTACAATTACTGCAATGACCAGGAGTGTGCTTGTAAATCCACAATACAGCAAGCATCGTGAAGTGCTTGGGAGGGGTACTTTCCATTGTACTATACACTGGGGTGTCTTACCAACTTGTTAGCTCATTGTGCACAGATGTACGGAAGGAATATCTCCTAAGGTTACTCTGTGCATGCAGCAATTGGTCGAACCTTGTCTCCAAGGTGTCCCAGGGAGCGATACGTAAGTGGTTGTAGTGCAAGCATTGACTCCTCGCTTAATGCCCGTTCTTGATACTTTGTACGCTCTCACAGTATCGCTGATATCTGCTTCCTGCTAGGTTCTACAATTTCCTCGGGACACTTCTATGAGACTGAGGCAAGCCTGCGACCATTCTTGCCACCCTCTTTGTATGTGTATATGTGCAATCGATATTGCCTCTTAGTCCTACTTAATATGGACTGCATGCACTTGAGCAATATTGTGGAAGGGGTCACACAGCCGTGTCTTACTTCCCCAGTATTCTACCACATGCTCCATCTCTCTTTCAACCTACGTGATTGCTCGATTTACAAATACTTACACCAGATAGTTCTACGATCTGACTGATCCAATTTGCGAAGTGCACGATTTTTTTGTTTCTTAACTTTTGAAGTAAGATGACGATGTTTTGGACTATATGGAGATGACGTAAGTATCTGTCTAGATATTTGTGCATCTTTTTTCACTTAACAGTCCATTACAGATAAAATGATCACTAGGGGTCACTACTAATATTTTCTACTGGATAATTGACATACGTCGCTAACATTAAGGGTCCCAACTTACCTGTACATCTGTCAGACGACACTCTTTCCATGCCATGTCATCTCCACCAGACTCAAACCACAAATTTCATTTTTAATCCCATTTGATAATCTATTTAGTGAGCATTGGCATGGTAATTAGACAAATTCTATTAGAGGATCAATAAAAATACTCTACCTGATAGCCGTTGACATGACACATGTCAAAAGTGGAAATCTATGTTTTTCCCAATCTACGGTGGTTGGCGTGGAAGAGTGTTCAAGGTACTTCGAGTTTCCAACACAGTATGCAACAAATATGAGACAGACAAAAAATGGTTCAAATGACTCTAAGCACTATAGAACATCTGAGGTCATCACTCCCCTAGACTTAGAACTAGTTAAACCTAACTAATCTAAGGACATCACACACATCCATGCCCGAAGCAGGATTGGAACCTGCGACCATAGCAGCAGCTCGGCTCTGGACTGGAGCGCCTAGAACCACTCGGCCACAGCGGACGGCGGAGACAAACAGATAATTGGAACACTCACTGTTGTTACTAAATGGGATCGCACGGACCGTGGGCAGTTCGGCAAGCAATCCATAGAGCCATAAGTAACTCAGCATCATTGAGTTGTGGAATTCATCATTGCCCAAACGAGTCCTACCATAGCAACGTGCAACGTACTCGGCTAGGCACAGAGAGATTCTTCAAGTAAAAACTGCACTTCTAAAATGATTTCATTGCTGAGACGGAGTACTTGAGCTTACCAATCAGATGCATGAACACGTCTATGTAAAACATTGCAGCTTGCTAGGGGAGAGACACTCTTATGTTTGTGTGGGAGATTTCACTGCGACACTTCACGAGAGACGCTTGCCTCGACGTGAGGCAGTTTTGAACTGCTGCTCGCAGGTGGCCCCAGACACGCCTCTCAGTGCAGTGACAGCCAGAGTGAGTCTCTGCTGCTGGGGCCGCGGCTCCAGTAGACATCCAACAGCGGCCAGCGACTCCCCACATGCCTCCACACCGACTGTCATCTCCTGGAATGACAAATACTTCAGCTCCCTCAACACTGCCTGCCAATGATTTTCTCAGATTTATAACCTCATTAAAGGGGGTAGGACGTCACAGGGGTCGAACTGGAGAGCAGGACAGGCACCACAGGACATTTTAATTTCCACTGTCTATACTTTTACAAATAAATTCATGAAACTTTGTCAGCATCAGCAGGAAGGATTGAGGATTCATACTCATAGGAGTGGAAGTTCAACAACATAAAATAATTTTTTTTCACATGTAAAATTTCATCATTTTTTACTTACTACTGGCTGCATTCGTTGGTATAGGTCCACTTTTCTTCATAATTAAGAGAGATCCTCCGACGAATTTTGCAACGCATACAAACCATAATGGCCAACTGCCTTGTCACAGTGGTAACACCGGTTCCCGTCGCATCACCGAAGTTAAGCGCTGTCGAGCAGGGCTAGCGCTTGGATGGGTGACCATCCGGTCTGCCGAGCACTGTTTGCAAGAGGGGTGCACTCAGCCCTTGTGAGGCAAACTGAGGAGCTATTTGACTGATAAGTAGCGGCTCCAGTCTCGTGAATTGAAACACGGCCAGGAGAGCGGTGTGCTGACCACATGCCCCTCCATATCCGCATCCGGTGGTGACTGTGGGCTGAGGATGACACGGCGGCCGGTCGGTACCGTTGCGCCTTCATGGCCTGATCGGGCGGAGTGGTATACAAACAATAGTTACAGGTGTATGAAACTCTAGAATTTATTTAATTTATGGAAAAATGAATGAGCTGTTACATTTTTAACTCCATGTTTAGAAAAACACTCAAATTTTATAATTAATTATCTCAATTTTTACGACAGTTTTTAATAAATTTGGAAAATTGTAGGGTTTCAAACACCTGTAAGTATGGTTTGCATCCTGTGCAAAATTCATCGAAGAATCTCTCTTATGAAGAAAAGTGTACCTATAGCAACAAGTACAGCCATTAGTAAGTGAAAAAAATGATGAAATTTCACATGTAAAAAATATTTTGTTATGTTTTTGAATATCCAGTACTGTGAGTGTGAATCCTGAAACTTTCCTGGTCATGCTGACAAAGTTTTGTCAATTTGTTTGTAAAAGTATAGGCAGTGGAAATGAAAATGTCCCGTGGTACCTCTGCTGCTCCAAGTCGCCCCGTTTGGCGTCGTATCCTCTTTAATATAACGAACACACGCCGTTTTCTTGCCTCAGTATACGTAATTTCGGATGACTTCGTGCCTTCTCGTATATTCTTGTAGGCTGTGTACCCAACATTTATTTGCCTAAACTGTAACTGAATTGGAATAGTGCCACAGTTGCGGCCAGTGGCTGAGAAACTTTGTCCGTCCTTTTCTACCACCAAAATGAATTGTTGTTACTAATATTTGTGGCGCCTCTTCTGCAGGTACGTGACTGGCTGCAGGCTCGCGGTGTCTCCCCCAGAAGCGATCCTCGCACGCACCACCGACCTGTTGCGGGCACCTCGCTGTACGGCAGTGATCACGAAGGGCTACAGCTGTCTAACTCATAACGATTCAGCGATAAGAACTGAAGAGAACATGAAAGAAAGTTCAAAACAAGTTTACATACGTAACAGGTGCTCTATGTAACTCCTCTCGGTCAAACGGACAACATCTAAACCAGAGGTGGGCAATGAGAGAGACCCATTCCCACAGCCACCTGCAAGAGCCGAGGAGGCGAGACCAGCTGACGTCTCTCTAATAGTTTGTGCTGTGAAGACTATATGGCGATGTGTGCAGTCAAGGCGCGAGAGTTGCCACAGCGATGTACCTCGCTGAGTGTACTACGTTACGGTACAGTGCATCGTCTTGTTGAAACGGCTAGTGGTTCAAATGACTCTGAGCAGTATGGGACTTAACTTGTGAGGTCATCATTCCCCTAGAATTTAGAACTACTTAAACCTAACTAACCTGAGGACATGACACACATCCATGCCCGAAGCAGGATTCGAACCTGCGACCATAGTGGTCGCGCGGTTCCGACCTTAGCTCCTAGAACCCATCGGCCACCCCAGCCGGCATGTCATCTCTGTCATTTTGGTGCCAGGATGTTCTGGAAATAAAGGAAGAAAAAGTTTTGTGTTGATTCAGTTTGTTCATTTAGGAGTTTCTGAGGTGATTTTAGTTTGTGGATGTAAATCTCTAATTCTTCAAGGAGGTCCACCTGTATTTCTTTCTCGGCATTGTGTAGCACTGATAGATTGTCATTGATATCACAAACGGAGTGTTCATGATGAGCGGTATGTGTAATTATGTTGCCAATACCTGCAGCTAGCAAATTTTTCTGAAATATGTAATCTGCAATAGTAATATTTGTACTGTAGTGCAATGTATCTCATGCCATTGATCATAATGTAGCAAAGTGTCACATCTATCGTATCAATAGTCTTTGCAAAAGCGTCCAGTGTTTACTTTCTGTGAATCAGTGTAAACCCAACTGCAGCGAAATACTGTGTATATTTATGTACACAGCTTAATAAGGGCGTTATAGGAACAGATTTGGTACGGATAGCACAAGGCAGTACACAGTAAGTAACTTTCGGTTTCGTAAACGTTTCGTCACCGATTACTAAATTTCTGTCATTTCCGCCAGCAGCATCAGCGTTGCATGTAGCTACACTTGGTCCACAGCATAAAGTTCTTGTAACACCTCCATCTCCTGCAGTTGCTCGAAAACATGTTTATAGTGGAACAATTTCCATCAAAAATCTCAAAAAAGCGACTGGTTGCATGTTTGTTACCAGATACGTAGCCAGTTCCTTCACGTTGTCTGTAATTCTTATCGATGCAGCACTATGTGTTAAATAATCGCAACCTTTTGTAATTGCCATATTCATTTTGAATCACCCTGTATTGCTAGACCTTGATCCCTGCAAATAATGTAAAATACATAATTATAGTAGACACATTAAGGTTCCCATAATGACAAGAAAACTCACAAGCTCTCTCCTAACATGCTTTGGTAATATCGAACACACTTGGCAACCTCTCACTTCCTCCTGTCTTATGCAAGTGGGAAGCGTTTTGGGCTCAATGAAGGAAAGTAGATGGTTAATTTACAGTCTTTTGGAACCGTGCCACGTGATATCTTCTCAGTCGAAAAAGGGCTGAAAAAGTCCACTGACCTAAAAGGTTGAAAATTAAATGCATTTTTTCCGAAATAAAGATAGACTTTCACTGCGAGGTTGAGAACATATTACCTTTCTTCACAACATTATGTGCAAAGCAAGCCAGATCTCAGGTGTTCAGAACCGCACAGCGCTTAACGTCGTGCAGATCCATGATGTAAGAAGAGGTACTCACCGCGATGTATGCAGTACGTACTCCAGGCCTCTGACAAACCGGGGCTGACTGAGTGTCTACCCGCTTGTTCTCCGGCGAATTTGATTTGTTTACAGACACAATCGAGCAACTTTTTGTCATTTGCTACCAGCAAAACCACCAACGACGCAACTACGCCTCCTGAATTCATGATTAGCAGTTGGAGCTGAGGTAGAAACACACACAGACCACGGGCTCTGTACAGCGACACGCGTGGCGGAAGTCTTTCCGCAGGACGTGCAGACCGCAGCGAGTAAGGCGCCTGCCGCCCCTGTCACAGCCGTCTTCAGACATCCGTCACAGAGAGCTATCCTTTCGTTTTACGAGTGCGTCTACAGCTGCATCTACAGAGAGACAGCGCAAGCCACTGTACGGTGCGTGGCTGAGGGTACCGTCTACCACCACTTTGACACTGTACCACACAAGCGGCCTGTAGTGAAATTGCGTGCTTATGGAATATCGTCTCAGTTATGTGACTGGATTTGTGATTTCCTGTCAGAGAGCTCACAGTTCGTAGTCACTGACGGAAAGTCATCGAGTAAAACAGAAGTGATTTCTGGCATTCCCCGAGGTAGTGTTACAGGCCCTTTGCTGTTCCTTATCTATATAAACGATTTGGGAGACAATCTGAGCAGCCGTCTTCGGTTGTTTGCAGATGACGCTGTCGTTTCTCGAGTAATAAAGTCATCAGAAGATCAGAACAAGCTGCAAAACTCTTTAGAAAAGATATCTGAATGGTGCGAAAAGTGGCAGTTGACCCTAAATAACGAAAAGTGTGAGGTGATCCACATCAGTGGTAAAAGGAACTCGTTAAACTTCAGTTACACGATAAATCAGTCAAACCTAAAGGCCTTAAATTCAACTAAATACCTAGGTATTACAGTTACGAACAACTTAAATTGGAAGGAAGACACAGAAAATGTTGTGGGGAAGGCTAACCAAAGACTGCGTTTTATTGACAGAACACTTAGGAAATGTAACAGACCTACTAAGGAGGGCTGCCTACACTACAGTTGTCCGTCCTCTTTTAGAATACTGCTGCGCGATGTGGGATCATTACCAGATAGGACTGACGGAGTACATCGAAAAAGTTCAAAGAAAGGGAACACATTTTGTATTATCGTGAAATATGGGAGAGAGTCTCTCAGAAATGATACAGGATTTGCGCTGGACATCATTAAAAGAAAGGCGTTTTTCGTTGCGACGGAATCTTCTCACGAAATTCCAATCACAAACTTTTTCCTATAAATGCGAAAATAATTTGTTGACAGCGACCTACATAGGGAGGAACGATCATGACGATAAAATAAGGGAAATCAGAGCTGGCACGGAATGATATAGGTGTTCATTGTTTCCGCGCGCTATACGAGTTTAGAATAATAGAGAATTGTGAAGTTGGTCCGATGGACCCTCTGCCAGGCACTTAAATGTGATTTGCAGAGTATCCATGTGGATGTAGATGTAGATACTTCTCATTTTCTGTCCTGTTCCACTCGCAAACAGAGCCAGGGAAAAACGACTGTATGTATGTCCCCGTATGAGCCCTAATTTCTCGTGTCTTATCTTCGTCGACTTTACGCGCAACGTATGTTGGCGGCAGTAGAATCATTCGGCAGTCAGCTTTAAATACCGGTTCTCTACATTGCCTCGACAGTGTTTTTCGAAAAGAACGTCGTCTTCCCATCTGAGTTCCCGAAGCGTCTCCGTAATACCGGGTGATCAAAAAGTCAGTATAAATTTGAAAACTGAATAAATCACGGAGTAATGTAGATAGAGAGGTACAAATTGACACACATTCTTGGAATAACACAGGGTTTTATTAGAACCAAAAAAATACAAACGTTCAAAAATGTCCGACAGACGGCGCTTCATCTGATCAGAATAGCAATAATTAGCATAACAAAGTAAGACAAAGCAAAGATGATGTTATTTACAGAAAATGCTTAATATGTCCATCATCATTCCTCAACAATAGCTGTAGTCGAGGAATAATGTTGTGAAGAGCCCTGTAAAGCATGTCCAGAGTTATGGTGAGGCATTGGCGTCGGATGTTGTCTTTCAGCACCCCTAGAGATGTCGGTCGATCACGATACACTTGCGACTTCAGGTAACCCGAAAGCCAATAATCGCACGGACTGAGGTCTGGGGATCTGGGAGGCCAAGCATGACGAAAGTGGCAGCTGACCACACGATCACCACCAAACGACGCGCGCAAGATATCTTTCACACGTCTAGCAACACTTTGTTTTTTTCTTCGGTTCTAATGAAACCCCATGTCATTCCAAGCATGTGTGTCAATTTGTACGTATCTACATTATTCCGTGGTTTATTAAGTTTTCAAATTTATACTGACTTTTTGATCACCCGGTACTTGCGCGCTCCTCGAACCTACCCCCACGCGGCTAAACATTTAGAAGCGCATGTGGAGTTCGCGACGCGAATGCATGAGAAGTGTGCGGTTTGTGTTCTGGGACAGTTTTCGGCAAACGAGGCGCGTACACGAGGTCTTTCGCATAACCCCACGAAGACGAGTCCTCGAGTGTCAGGCCCAGAGATCGAGGCGGCAGAGAACGCAGCGTCGGGTCGTCACGGACGGTACGAGGGATCAGGCGTTCTGGGAGGCGTCCATTGACTGGTCTTGTGCAACAATGGAAATTCTGAACTTTCTTTCACGTCCTCCGCAGCGCTTACTGATGTACCGGTAAGCGTCAGCTGCAGCCACGTGTGGTTCCGGGTCGGCCCGTACGGTGGACCACACACTAGAGATGGGTAGTTTGCGAACGAACCGGTGCAAAGGAACCGTTCACCAAGATGAACGAAAGGACCGAGGAACGAATTCCAAGGAACGATCGCTTCATAGTTCACTGGTTCACTTCGGTCGCGGCGGTCACTTCGGCAGTTCTCGTTCCAGCCTCGGTCGCGTGCTCGTCTCAGTCTCGGTCTCCCTCGGCCGCACTCGTCGTTCTTCGCATGACCACCTGTCTCAGTTCCACTGCCGATTGTTCCTAGTTATTTCAGTATCCTGTTCGTTTCGTTCACTGCGCTCGCCCATTTTACATTACATGTGTTCCAAACTGTTCTTGCACTTGGGTCTGGCTATTCAGCGTCCACAACCGATAATCAAAAAGTATTTTATAGTTACGTAAATTACATAAAAATCACGTTGTATGCAATAGGTACGTCTTTTCAAGTGACAAAAGGGCATATCAGCTCACTTCTATATCGCTGAACAGCAGAAGACATACTTATAACAAGGCAAATTTTTTTTTTATTCATATATTTTTTGGTTTCATCGACTTGATTTAGCAGCTAACTTTCAATAATTTGCTTAATTTTTAGTGTAAGAAAATTCGTATAAAACGATTTTCGTGTATCTTTCATATACAAAAAATTACACTTAGGAAGGCTCTAATTATTTTTAAGATTGGTTGTTTCCAATTTGCATTACCTGCTAGTTTGGCTTCTTTGAAGAAGAAAAAAAAGTGGGTTGTGGGTCATTTTGGCTCAGTAGGAAAAGCGGTGTCTCTCCATTTGCGAAGACATAGATTGCCATAAAATCGTATTTACTTATTATCTCAAAAACATTTGTTCAGAAGGAGCTTTCAAACCAAAAACTTTAATACCGCGAACTTAATTATTATTATTATTGCATTAATAATGCAACATAACCTAATTTTTACTAAGCATGTGACGCAATTATGACAAAACCACATTTTATTTTATGCTTCCATAAAGTCTCTACTTCGCCTACGAACTCAGAGACAACGTGAAGTATATATTGGGTGCAAACGATTATTGTTTACAACGTAGCATAGCTATGTAGTGGAAGTCGAAACGAAGAATTTTAGCCGGCCGAAGTGGCCGTGCGGTTAAAGGCGCTGCAGTCTGGAACCGCAAGACCGCTACGGTCGCAGGTTCGAATCTTGCCTCGGGCATGGATGTTTGTGATGTCCTTAGGTTAGTTAGGTTTAACTACACTCCTGGAAATGGAAAAAAGAACACATTGACACCGGTGTGTCAGACCCACCATACTTGCTCCGGACACTGCGAGAGGGCTGTACAAGCAATGATCACACGCACGGTACAGCGGACACACCAGGAACCGCGGTGTTGGCCGTCGAATGGCGCTAGCTGCGCAGCATTTGTGCACCGCCGCCGTCAGTGTCAGCCAGTTTGCCGTGGCATACGGAGCTCCATCGCAGTCTTTAACACTGGTAGCATGCCGCGACAGCGTGGACGTGAACCGTATGTGCAGTTGACGGACTTTGAGCGAGGGCGTATAGTGGGCATGCGGGAGGCCGGGTGGGCGTACCGCCGAATTGCTCAACACGTTGGGAGTGAGGTCTCCACAGTACATCGATGTTGTCGCCAGTGGTCGGCGGAAGGTGCACGTGCCCGTCGACCTGGGACCGGACCGCAGCGACGCACGGATGCACGCCAAGACCGTAGGATCCTACGCAGTGCCGTAGGGGACCGCACCGCCACTTCCCAGCAAGTTAGGGACACTTTTGCTCCTGGGGTATCGGCGAGGACCATTCGCAACCGTCTCCATGAAGCTGGGCTACGGTCCCGCACACCGTTAGGCCGTCTTCCGCTCACGCCCCAACATCGTGCAGCCCGCCTCCAGTGGTGTCGCGACAGGCGTGAATGGAGGGACGAATGGAGACGTGTCGTCTTCAGCGATGAGAGTCGGTTCTGCCTTGGTGCCAAAGATGGTCGTATGCGTGTTTGGCGCCGTGCAGGTGAGCGCCACAATCAGGACTGCATACGACCGAGGCACACAGGGCCAACACCCGGCATCACGGTGTGGGGAGCGATCTCCTACACTGGCCGTACACCACTGGTGATCGTCGAGGGGACACTGAATAGTGCACGGTACATCCAAACCGTCATCGAACCCATCGTTCTACCATTCCTAGACCGGCAAGGGAACTTGCTGTTCCAACAGGACAATGCACGTCCGCATGTATCCCGTGCCACCCAACGTGCTCTAGAAGGTGTAAGTCAACTACCCTGGCCAGCAAGATCTCCGGATCTGTCCCCCATTGAGGATGTTTGGGACTGGATGAAGCGTCGTCTCACGCGGTCTGCACGTCCAGCACGAACGCTAGTCCAACTGAGGCGCCAGGTGGAAATGGCATGGCAAGCCGTTCCACAGGACTACATCCAGCATCTCTACGATCGTCTCCATGGGAGAATAGCAGCCTGCATTGCTGCGAAAGGTGGATATACACTGTACTAGTGCCGACATTGTGCATGCTCTGTTGCCTGTGTCTATGTGCCTGTGGTTCTGTCAGTGTGATCATGTGATGTATCTGACCCCAGGAATGTGTCAATAAAGTTTCCCCTTCATGGGACAATGAATTCACGGTGTTCTTATTTCAATTTCCAGGAGTGTAGTTCTAAGTTCTAGGGGACTAATGACCTCAGAAGTTGAGTCCCATAGTGCTCAGAACCATTTGAACCATTTATTTGAAGAATTTTATATAAGACACTTGTGGTGTATTAAGTTGAGAAACAGCCACCAACAGGTTTACAAGACTACATCAGCTACATCCCATGCACGTCGCGTAAGATTTTCATGTTCTCTTCTCCAGCTGTCTACACATCGTGATCGATTGTTTCGCAATTGTCGTTTGCATTAGCTTGTTATTTCTTCACTGCCTAATTATTACAAATTTGTCTGTTTTTTGTATCTCCTCGTAACGGGGAACGCATCGTCCGTATTTGGCGAGCAGTCTGTACTCGGGGCCGGTTTTCCGTGCGCCACCCTATATTATTTCCCCGCGTCCAGCCACACAAGGCTACGGTTGGCTAAACGAGAGGTTCTGCAGAATCACAGAAATTACTTCTAAAAGTGTGTAAGAATTCTGTAATGAATAAAAACTCTGTACTCCAGGGGGGTGGCAAGTGCCCCGTCTTGGTGCCCTCCATCCTTCAGTCATCTACTCTACTAGTTTTAAGTTTTTCGTAAGAACCATATACCAAGCACAAATGAACGATGAACGAGTAAAAATGAACGGCTCCCAAAAAAGAACTACCAGCAGTGAACTAGTTCCCAAGGATGGACGAGTTTGCCCCTCTCTGCCCCACGCTGCCCTGCGGCCTCCCTGCGCTGCTGTGACGCCCACAGCCTGGCTGGCGGCAGCGGGAGGCGGCTGCAGGGGCGGCGGGCAGTTTGCCGGCCGGCCGCAGGCCGCTACCCGGCTGGATGTGACGCCAGCACTTGTGGCCGCACTTCCCGCACACACACACACACACACACTCACATACGTAAAAACGTGGAGTATTCCTGCCGCACATCCGCAGTGATGCAGTTCCGCAAGTACCACTTGGAGGCGAGAAACCGCGACACTGCGGCAGTAGATTCTCTCTAAAGACTGAACACGTCCATGCATGGTCAGTACATCGATACTGGATGGACACCCCTCTGTCACGGCCTGGTGATGCAGTTGTCGCCTGCGTGATCTACCCACGAAAACCCAACTCCCTTTCAGTCCCACCAGACGACCGCGTTTATCGGTTCAGTACCACAACGTGCAACGGATACTCGTTAGCAGCAAGGGTACCCGAAGCCATCTGTCATAAACTCCAATACTACTCGACATTCACAGCGAAAATACATTTTCGCATCGACCTCCAGACAGACGCTGTATATTCTGAAAGGTTCGAGGAAAACTTGAGTCTCACTTCAGATGGGTCCCCAACTCACACAATCACTCGAGGACTGGTCGGAAAGTAAGGTCCGAGCAAGCGTTACACTGGTAGCGGCAGTGAAAACACGATGAAGCTTTGAAACGAGACTCAACTAACCAGGGAACATATTTCCAGTCATCAACAGTGGAATATCGGTGTTGACAGGCCCACGTGAGGCGTAAAGCTTTGTGTCGTGCAGTCACACGAGTGGGCCTTCGGTTACGAAAGCCCATATCGACGGTGTTTCGTTGAATGGTTCACACGTTGACATTTGTTGATGTCCCAGGATTGAAATTTGCAGCAATTTCCGGAAGGGTTGCACAACTGTCACATTGAACGACTCTCTTCAGTCGTCGTTAATCCCGTTCTTGGACGATCTTTTTCCGACCGCAGCGATGTCGGAGATTTGACGTTTCACCGGATTCCTGATATTCATGGTACATTCGTGAAACGGTCGCAATGGAAAGTCCCCCCTTCATCGCTACCTCGGAGGTGCTGTGTCCCGTCGCTCCTGAGCCGACTCTAACACTCACTCACATCCTGACAACCTGCCACTGAAGCAGCAGTAACCGATCTAACAACTGCGCCAGACACTTGTCGTCTGAAGTAGGCTGCGGCGACCGCAGCGTCGTATTCTGCCCGTTTACATGTCTCTGTATCTGAATTCGAGTGCCTAAACCAGCTTCTTTGGTGATTCAGTGTAGTTACGTCCTTTCAGGCTGCGGAAATTCAT
Organism: Schistocerca cancellata; assembly: GCF_023864275.1. Classification (NCBI taxonomy): domain Eukaryota; kingdom Metazoa; phylum Arthropoda; class Insecta; order Orthoptera; family Acrididae; genus Schistocerca; species Schistocerca cancellata. The sequence goes on from NC_064636.1 coordinate 155,059,513, forward strand.
TCCAGGTTCGATATGACTGCAAAATCCTGTCACACTACAGCCAAGATTGTGGAGATATGTAACACATTCCTAGATGCATGGCTTGCAAACGACCACTTCCTGCCCTACTTCGTGCCCTGATCGTGCCAGTATCGTCAGGTTCGTTTCCTACTACAGGTGTAATTTTAACAGGTCTGCATAATCAGAAGGAAGTAGGTGCAGGTTGGCGGTAGTTTAAGGACACAGAAATGGGTAGCAAAACTCTACTGAAATAACAGTACACTATACACTAGTTTAGCAACGGCCTTGCCGCAGTGGATACACCGGTTCCCGTGAGATCACCGAAGTTAAGCACTGTCGGGCGTGGCGGGCGCTTGGATGGGTGACCATCCAGCCGCCATGCACTGTTGCCATTTCTCGGGGTGCACTCACCCTCGTGATGCCAATTGAGGAGCTACTCGGCCGAATAGTAGCGGCTCCGGTCAAAGAAAACCATCATAACGATCGGGAGAGCGGTGTGCTGACCACACGCCCCTCCTATCCGCATCGTCACCTGAGGATGACACGACGGTCGGATGCTCCCGATGGGCCTCTTGTGGCCTGAAGACGGAGTGCTCTCTCTCTCTCTCATACACTATTTTAAACAGATACCGAGAATCGCGCAGTGGTTAGCACACTGGACTCGAATTCGGGAGGACGTCGGTTCAATCCCGCGTCTGTCCATCCTGATTTAGGTGTCATTTCCCTAAATCGCTTCAGGCAAATGCCGGGATGGTTCCTTTGAAGAGGCAGGGCCGACTTGCTACCCCGTTCTTCCCTAATACGATGCGATCGATAACCTCGTTGTTAGGTTCCCTCCCCCAGCCAGCCTTTAATCAGGTACAAGCTCAAAAAGGAAGAATCACAGTTACGTCCATAATTGAATTCATAAAAGACAAAAAAAAGTCCCAGAAAGCTGTGGGAAAAGTGCGTGAATGCAAAAGAGTAATTACTCACTGACACACTGTCTGTAATTCCTTACTGTTTCAATTCATAGTGGCCGCTGGATCAAACGGCAAATGATCTCTTCAGCACAGATGCACGCCAGGCCCGAACTCTCATGGGAATGAGTGAAACGCTGCGAGTAATGAGGATAATGGGCGAGGGGCAGAGTGTGTGGGCAAGCTGAGGATTTGGGTCCGACGGAGGGCGTGCTAAGGTAGTCCGTGAAGGTGCAACGACCACTGTGTCCGGCTGGCTCAGAGGTCAGCCACCGCAGCTGCCTCGACATCGCGCCAGCTTGACTTGCCGGGGGGCCCGGGTTCGAGTCTCTTTCTCTGCGAAAGTTCCCGAAGTGGCGTCGCCTCAACAGACTTGCACCAGGCGACCAGGTCTACCCGCTGGGAGTCCCTCGCCACACGACATTTCATTCCAGCGGTCAGAGCGTCTGCCTAGTAAGCAAGAGATCCGGGTTTGAATCCCGCTCCGGCACAGATTTTCATCTTCCCCATTACTTTAAATCAGCGCCCAGTCGCAGCCAGTGTTTCTAATTCCTTTGTGTCTCAATAAATAAGTGTAATGTACTCTCATAAACAGACGAAAACATCCGCTACTGTTCGGTTACACTATGGGCACCAAATCACTGGGGACAATGACCATTGTAAAATGCACAGGAGTAGCCGTTCAGACCGATCCACAGCGGAATCGCCGTGCAAAACAGGTAGCAGGTGAAGCAGGTGGTGGAGAGAGAGATTAACTGGCGCAGTCTTGAGATGTAGTTCTTCCGCGAAAGAAGTAGGTTACAAAGCGCTCGTTCGACCGCTTCCTAAGTAGTGTTCGTTAGCCTGGACTCCTCAGCACGTGGGATTAACAGAAGAGATGGAGAAGATAACAAAGAGCAGCGCATTTCTTCATGCCATTGTTTACTCGGTGGGACAGCTTTGCGGAAAAGATCAACACACTTTGAATAAGACGAGACAATATATTACTTTCACCCACATATGGCTCCCGAAATGACGAAGACTAGAATGTTAGGCATGTCACATGTCATACGGAGCTTTACAGACATTCATTTTTCCCACGCACAGGTCGTCAACAGAACAGACAAGGAGGGGGAGAGGGAGGGTGAAGATGTACCATAAGTACTCTCCGCCACACACCGCTTTACTCAGCCAGGAAACACTCCATATGCAAACGAGTTTTTCCTTTCCTTCTTTCCAGCAGGCACTTTCGTAATATTAACCTTGAATGCATCAGCCGTCGTGTTATTTTGCTAGATTTGCATTAGTTTTCTTAATAGTGTAGAACATATTTCTGTATTTTTATTTCAGCCTTCGTTTTCTTTAATCCTTATCTATATAATGTAGGGCTCGAACTCACACCTTTAAACAACTCATTTCTGGAATCCACTGGGCACCGCGAAATTCATTGACTGCATATTCACTGACATCAGGAAGTTCCGGCGAAACCAACGGAGGATTGGCCGTTCGCAGAAGGTTTGGATAGTACAGTAGTTGCGGAACATTATGGAAGTCCTTAACCTAGTGTGCATAGTCTTCAGACATACTGATATTTACACTTTAAAATGGCGATATTTTTTTTTTTTCAGCGATCAAGGAGACCGATGTTACAACAGTCAGTTAATAGCGAAACGTTGGTGTGATTCACGTACGATACCGGTACAAATTTCACAACCATACGTTTTCTTTACACTATGTAGTTAAGGTCTCTGTGAAGTGTAATGGCAGTCGCAAACGTAGCCAGTGACCACTTAGAGACGGCCCAACACATTTTCCCGGCAAATTCGCACTCACGATGCGCCCATCTCTTATTGGCTGACGTGATCTTCCGAAATGCAGGAAACTACTCTGGAGAGGCAAAGAACTGGTACACCTGCCTAATATTGTGTAGGGCGGAAGTGCCGCAACACGACGTGGCGTGGACTAACATCTTAAGTAGTGCTGGAGGGAATTGACACCGTGAATCTTCCAAGACCGTCCGCAGATCCGTTAAGAGTACGAGGCGGTGGAGATCTCTTCTGAACAGCTCGTTCAAAGACTTCCCAGATGTGCTCAATAATGTTCATTTATGGGGCGTTTGGTGGCTAGCAGAAGTGATTAATTCAGAAAAGTGTTCCTGGAGCCATTCTCAAGCAATTCTGGACGTATGGGGTATCACACTGTCCTGCTGGAATTCCCGAAGTCCGTCGGAATGCACAATAGAAACGAATGAATGCAGGTGACCAGCCTACCTCTGTGTCACCTGTCAGAATCGTATCTAAACGTATCAGGGATCCCTCATCACTCCCGCTGCACACACCCCACACCATCAGAGAGCCTCCACCAGCTTGAACAGTTCTCTGCCCGCATCTCGTGGTCGTGCGGTAGGGTTCTCGCTTCCCACGCCCGGGTTCCCGGGTTCGATTCCCGGCGGGGTCAGGGATATTCTCTGCCTCGTGATGGCTGGGTGTTGTGTGCTGTCCTTAGGTTAGTTAGGTTTAAGTAGTTCTAAGTTGTAGGGGACTGATGACCACAGCAGTTGAGTCCCATAGTGCTCAGAGCCATTTGAACCATTTGAACAGTTCTCTGTTGACATGCAGGATCGATTGATTCATGAGGTTGTCTCCATACGCGTACTCGTGCATCAACTCGGTACAATCTGAAACTGCCTCGGGCATGGATGTGTGTGATGTCCTTAGGTTAGTTAGGTTTAATTAGTTCTAAGTTCTAGGCCACTGATGACCTCCGAAGTTAAGTCGCTTAGTGCTCAGAGCCATTTGAACTATTTGAACAATCTGAAACTAGACTTGTTCGACCAGGCAACATGTTTCCAGTCATCAAGAGTCCAATGTCGCTGTTGATGGGCCCAGGCGAGGCGTAAAGCTTTGTGTCATGCAGTCATCAAGGGTACACGAGTGGGCCTTTCAGCTCCGAAAGCCCATATCGATGATGTTTCGTTGAACTGTTCGCTAGCTGACACTTGTTGATGGCCCAGCAGTGAAATATGCGGCAATTTGCGGAAGCATCGCACTTCTGTCACGATGAACAATTCTCTTCAGTCGTCGTTGGTCCCGGTCTCACAGGATGTTTGTCTGGCCGCAGCGATGTCGGAGATTTGATGTTTTACCGGATTCCTGACATTCACGGTACACTCGTGAAATGGTCGTACGGGAAAATCCCCACTTCATCCCTACCTCGGAGACGCTGTTTCCCATCGCTCGTGCGCCGACTGTAACACTACATTGAAGCTCACTTAAATCTTGATAACCTGCCATTGTAGCAGCAGCACCCGATCTACCAGTTAAAGCAGACACTTCTTGTTTTATATAGGCATTGCCGACCGCAGCGCCGCAGTCTGTCTGTTTACATATCTCTGTATTTGAATACGCATGCCTATACCAGTATCTTTAGCGCTTCGGTGTGTAACATACCTAACGCATTTTCAGTTGGTGCTCACAACGGTCATGAGCAAGACTACTCTCGAATGCAAAATCTAAAGATTTACACTGATGAACCGAAACCTTATTGACTGCTCGCCGTGCCTCACCAGTGATAATGTGTAGATGTGACGCGTAGCAAAACAAGATAAACTGAGAAGAGACGGATGGGACGGATGGTGAATGACTCTGGCGGCGGGATGGACAACATTTGGGGAAATCAGCTGACGTAACCGACTTTTTCAAAGGGCAGGCTGTTGCTGCCAGGCGCCTGCGAACGAATATCCCGGAGATAGCGGAGCTGGGCGGGGGTTGGAGAGATACTGCCCCGAGCATGTGTAAAGTGTGGCCGAAGGGCGGGGCCATCACGAACAGACGACGAGGTGTTGCCTCAGTGCAGAATGTCAGAGCACGAGGTCATCTGTCCCACCGGATTAGGGAAGGATGGTAAGGAAGTCTTACGTACCCATTCAATGAACCATCCTGGCATTTACGTGAAGCGATTTAGTGAAATCACGGAAAACCTAGATCAGGATGGTGAGACGCAGGTTTGAACCGTCATACTCCCGAACTGTGATAGCCACTGTGCAACCCTGCTCAGTGAGCGGGGTAGGCGGCGGACCGTGGCAGATGAACCTATGGAGAAAAAAATGGCTCTGAGCACTATGGGACTTAACATCTGTTGTCATCACTCCCGTAGAACTTAAACCAACCTGAGGGCATCACACACACCCATGCCCAAGGTAGGATTGGAACCTGCGACGGTAGCAGTCGCGCGGTTCCGGACTGAGCGCCTAGAACCGCTAGACCACTGCGGCCGCCGCCTATGGAGAACTCTACAGTGCTGGTGCCGGCACAAGTGTTTCGCATCTGACCGTGCAACACGCATTGTTGCACGTGGGGCTCTGAGCAGACGACACCTCCAAGTCTCCACATTCAACCAGCGATAGCACCAGTTACAGCTGTATTGGGCACGGGGTCGTGGAGACTGGATCGTGGATCAGTGGAAACGTGTCAACTGTCGGACGAACTCCGATTCTCCTTACATCAGGTCGACGGTCGAAACAAGCATGAGAACCATCATCAGTTCAAAGGGACTACACATCTTGCCTGTCGTTCCATCGTTTCACTGGATATTGACGTAAAATTATGTGAAACAATAAAATGAGAGCGGTCTCCTCCAGCGTCTGTGATCTTCTCCTCGTGGTTGAAAAATCGCGCGACAGTTGCTTCAGGCAGGTGCTGCACAGTGAGGCGGAAACTAGGCAGCTGGAAACTGCGGCCAGCGGCGGAAGGCGGGTGCCGGTACAGCAGCTCAAGTGGCTCCACAGCCAGATACTGTGAGGTGGGACACCGCCATCAGGGCGACTAAAATGGACTGATAAGATGAACACCGTATAGACTAGAGATTTAATTATTTTAGGAAATTAGAGACCGTACTGAGGCGTTCAGACAGGCGTTTTTCCCTCTCGCGATCCGCGTGTCAAACAGAGGGGGGGGGAGAGGGGGGGGGAGGGAAATATGACGCGAATTGTGCCCTCCGCCACACACCGCTTAGTGGCTAGCGCAGTAAATATGTCGATGTACATGTAAACAATGCACCGTGTATTCTTCCGCGTTTGCTTGAATGTCATTGGATTTCGTTTCACGTGGAGCGGAAGCCAACCCGTGTCCGGTACAGTAAAGTACGAGCATGAGGATATATTTCATGCTGTGTTGCACGATAACGCGGGGCAAAAGGTTTATCGGCGCATTCAACTTGGACAGCACTGGCCAGCCAGTTGTCCAACAAACCTGTAATGATGTGAGCTGTTGCAGCTCAGACGTAAAAATAGATGGGCAAAGAAGCAATATAGTTTCGAGTGTCATTATATTTTTAAAGAAAATCAAGTACCTTCTGGGAAATCTCCACCACTACAACACGCTTCTTAGGTGACCAGATGCAAAGCTTTAAAATGCTCTAGTTGTCACCAAAGATAACATTCTAACCACAAACAAACTTAAACACAGGGTAATTTTGCTGAACGAGCTATGTGTGATACAAAAGCATACTGCATGGATGACACCATACTGTTGAATACTGAAGCCACCGAAGGTATTAATTATAGTCAGTCCTCTGGTAATCTCTTAGCTCCCTCCGAATCCGAGAAATGCATTTCAGTTCTGGAAGTGTCACCTGTTACGTTCATAACGAGCCTGTCAACAAGAGAAACCAGGAAGCCAACCCGGGTTCGCATTTTCTCCTCTTCTTTTATAAATGTCGATCGGTATACCATCAGCGTTCGGCAGTGACGTGTGAAAATACCTACGTGCATCAGTTCCAGTACGTCTGGTAGCTTAAGAGTCGTGTTATGTCTCGCGAAAAATCCCTTAAATTGGCTCCAGGTGTTCTAGATGCGTTCGTATTATCCTTTGTTAACAATCTTTTATACACTACTGGCGATTAAAATTGCTACACCAAGAAGAAATGCAGATGATGAATGGGTATTCATTGGACAAATATATTATACTAGAACTGACATGTGATTACATTTTCACGCAATTTGGGTACATAGATCCTGAGAAATCAGTACGCAGAACAACCACCTCTGGCCGTAATAACAGCCTTGATACGCCTGCGCATTGAGTCAAACAGAGCTTGGATGGCGTGTACAGGAACAGCTGCCCATGCAGCTTCAACACGATACCACAGTTCTGTCGTACTGTGACGAGCCAGTGGCTCGGTCACCATTGACCAGACGTTTTCAGTTGGTGACAGATCAGGAGAACGTGCTGGCGAGGCAGCAGTCGAACATTTTCTGTATCCGGAAAGGCCCGAACAGGACCTGCAACATGCGGTAGTGCATTATCCTGCTGAAATGTAGGGTTTCGCAGGGATCGAATCAAGGGTAGAGCCACCGGTCGTAACACATCTGAAATGTAACGTCCATTGTTCAAAGTGCCGTCAATTCTAACAAGAGGTGACCGAGACGTGTAACCAATTGCACCCCATACCATCACGCCGGGTGATACGCCAGTATAGGGATGGCGAATACACGCTTCCAGTGTGTGTTCACCGCGATGTCGCCAAACCCGGACCCGACCATCATGATGCTGTAAACAGAACCTGGCTTCATCCGAAAAATTGACGTTTTGCCATTTGTGGACCCAGGTTCGTCGTCGAGTACACCATCAAATGGTTCAAATGGCTGTGAGTACTATGGGACTTAACTTTTGAGCTCATCAGTCCCCTAGAACTTAGAACTACTTAAACCTAACTAACATAAGGACATCACACACATCCATTCCCGAGGCAGGATTCGAACCTGCGACCGTAGCGGTCACGTGGTTCCAGACTGTAGCGCCTAGAAGCGCTCGGCCACTTGGGCCGGCAGTACACCATCGCAGGCGCTCCTGTCTGTGATGCAGCGTCAAGGGTAACCGCAGCCACGATCTTCGAACTGACAGTCCGTGCTGCTGCAAACGTCGTCTAACTGTTCGTGCAGATGGTTGTTGTCTTGCAAACGTCCCCATCAGTTGACTGAGGGATCGAGACGTGGCTGCACGATCCGTTACAGCTATGCGGATAAGATGCCTTTCATCTCGACTGCTAGTGATATGAGGCCGTCGGGATCCAGCACGGCGTTCCGTAATACCCTCCTGAACCCACCGATTCCATATTCTGATAACAGTCATTGGATCTCGACCAACGCGAGCAGCAATGTCGCTTTACGGTAAACTGCAATCGCGATAGGCTACAATCCGACCTTTATCAAAGTCGGAAACGTGATGGTACGCATTTCTCCTCCTTACACTAGGCATCACAACAACGTTTCACCAGGCAACGCCGGTCAACTGCTGTTTGTGTATGAGAAATCGGTTGGAAACTTTCCTCATGTCAGCACGTTGTAGGTGTCGCCACCGGCGCCAACCTTGTGTGAATGCTCTGAAAAGCTAATCATTTGCATATCACAGCATCTTCTTCCTGTCGGTTATATGTCGCGTCTGTAGCACGTCATCTTCATGGTGTAGTAATTTTAATGGCGAGTAGTGTAAAATGTCGAGCATTAACAATTTATATTTGAAATGAAAACATGAATTTGGCCTGCAGTATGTAATTAGTAACAAGAAGACGTGCATTATTCACAGAAATGATGATGAATTTTTCATTTACGAGATGTAGGTTTTTCGCATTGAACTAAAAAAAAAAAGTTGCCAGGACTAGAAATGAACCGGCAACTCACGTACTGAACCAGACTGTTAGTCCAAAAGATTACCGATTTTTCTGTAAATCTATGTCAGTCATTAAGAACAATCTATTTCTCGGCACTTTTTAACCGTGTTCCACACGCTTGTTCACTGTGGAACAGGAAGTAGGCTCAGCGAATTACGTACTGCGTATTAACAGCGCGGCAATCAGAGCATAACGCTGCAGAGGCTGTGACTGTACACTATATAGTAATAGATACTACGTACCTAAAGCGTGGTTAAGGAAAACGCTGCCGGCTGTTAATAGAATAGAATATGGTAATGTTTCGTTGAACGAAACTAAATAATGATACGTGTAAATAATATGTGTAATACATAAGCAGGACCTATTTCCAAGAGCGTAACAACAGCAGTGTACGTCTGCTACAGGCGCTGTCCAATCATCGCGTTTGTGTTTGTGTACGTCAGGTGAAATGAAATGACCGTGCGGCATTTACTGGCCGGAAGGTCCCCTTCGGGGTTCGGCCGCCGTATTGAAAGTCTTTCTAGTTGACGCCACTTCGTCGACTTCCGTGTCAGTGGTGATGAAGGTCACATGTCCCCTGCCGAGAATCGATTCCGGGCCCCCTTTGCGAGGTAGGCGGTGACGCTACCGCTGCGCTACGGGGGCGGACTTTTACCCTTACGATGTACAGAGTACAGACGGGATGTGACTCTGGCCGTGGCGAGAGGCGCCCCTCTTCCCCTCTTCCTGTGGTCTGGTCGTCCTGCGGCAGACTTCCGCCGCGCCTGTCCTTATATCGAGCCTTCGCTCCTTGCAATGCGCACAGCTCGTGTTTCCTCACCAGTGTCGACAGCAGACGATGCGTCCGATTAGCGCAGTCCCACCGCTTCTGGCCCTGCTGGTAGCGAATGGGACCTCGGTGCTAGACTGTCTCTGCACTCACCTCAAGAACTCAACCGGCCTCAACAGGGGAAGGAGACTTCGCGACGGTGAATACGAGATATGGTCGGGGTACTGCCAAAATTTCCGTAAGTACTTTTCGTGCAGTACGGATTCACAGGCAGGTCTGAACCAGTGAGAGGTGGCTTGGCTTGCACATGCTGTTGTGAAGGAAGGTCGTATGTTTCCAGCGTGACAGCGAATGACTATGTTCATTAAGCGCAAATTACACTTGATGTTCAACCCATTAGGTGAAAAGACTTTGTGCAGCCTTTTGCAACTGAGAGGATATCGTGAAGTACGGTTTGAAAAGGCTGTAAATTAACCATCAACATCTCGTAAACCAGATGTTTGAGAGTAGGTGGAAATGAGAGGTTGGCAAATAGAACGGATAGGTTACGTATTACCAAAGCATGTTCATGCACACGTTGTGATGTATCTTGTCACAATAGCGGCCTTTACAAATTTTCTGTAATTATGTTTCTGATGTTTTCATACATCGCAATAATCAGTAGCGAGTTGCGTGAAGTAAATTTCATTTCTTAAGGGGTGTAGAACGTCAAACGGGCCGACTTATATCAGGAGAGGCACCACAGGACATTTTAATTTCCACTGCCTATACTTTTAGAAATAAATTCATAAAACTTTGTCAGCGTGACCAGGAAGGAATCAGGAGGCACACTAACAGCAGTGGAAGTCCTAAAATTTCACACGTAAAAAAACTTATTTTGTTATAAATTTTTTTACGTGTGAAATTTCATCATTTTTTCGCTTACTATTTGCTGCATTTGTTGCTATAGGTACACTTTTCTTCATAGGTAAGAGTGTTTCATAGATGAATTTTGCACCACATACGAAGCATACTTACAGGTGAATGAAACTCTAGAATTTTGCCAATCTATTAAAAACTGTGTTTAAAATTGAGATAAAACAACTGTAAAATTTGAGTTTTTGTAATGATCAAGTTCCAAATGTAACAGTTCACTCATTTTTTTCATAAGTTAAATAATTTCTAGATCTTCACACACCTGTAAGTATTGTTTTTATTCTGTGCCAAATTCATCGAAGAATGTCTCTTGCTTATGAAGAACACTGTACGTATAGCAACAAAAATGCAGCCAGTACTACGTGAAAAATGGTGAAATTTCACATGCGAACGAAATTTATTTTATTACGCATTCGAACTTCCAGTGCTATGATTCAAATGGTTCAAATGGGTCTGAGCACTATGGGACTCAACATCTGAGGTCATCAGTCCCCTAGAACTTAGAACTACTTAAACCTAAGTAACCTAAGGACGTCACACGCATCCATGCCCGAGGCAGGATTCGAACCTGCGACCGCAGTGGTCGCGCGGTTTCAGACTGAAGCGCCTACAACCACTCGGTCACAACGGCCGGCCCACTGCTATGAGTGTGAATCCTGAATCCTTCCTGTTCACGCTGAAAGTTTAATGAATTTATTTGTAAAAGTATAGTAAGTGGAAATTAAAATGTCCTGTGGTGCCTCTCCAGCTTGGCGTCCTACCCCTCTTAACTGCTTTCAGGCACTTAGATCCCTTCATGAGAAGCTTATAATTATCGCACCATCTTTTGCGAGTGTCAAAAATAATATGCATGCAGCCTATTGCTGACGTCACTGTGTGGCCATTTTTGTATGAGCGCTCTGAACCACATGACCACAGAAATATGTTGCATGCAGGTTATTGTCGAAACTTGCAAATAATGCGATACTTATAATCTTCTGATGAAGGGCTCTAAGTGCCTGAAACCAGTTAATAAATTAAATTTCTTTTACGCAGCTGGTTACCGATTACTTCGACACATACAACAACAGTTACTGAAGATGGATCAAACACTAAACAATTATGCAGATTCAGACATTGCAGTACATAACAATTCAAAAAGGAATTTAGCGACGTCAAAGTTCGCTAACTATTCAATACATAGCGATACACCGATAACATTGGAAGAGAATGGAAGTGTAAGTACAAAATATCGATCGTTGCGTAAGCAGAGTGAATCGCAGTCCGGTGTATGTGGGGTGATACGTAACTGGAGTACTTCGCGTGATAAGGGAAAATGGCGGACGGCATTCAACGTATCAGAAATTAACCGTCAGTGGTACCGCAGAGCCAGTGGCGGCTGACGCCTAAAGAGGCTGGGACGGGGTTTAATACTTTTACTGCATTGTGCGATTTACCTTTGCAAATAACTTATTTTTCTATTTATTTCTGTAGCTTTAAAACTGCCTTAAAATTAGCCTCGCGGAATTCGTAGTGTTCAATCGCAAAAAAAAAAAAAAAAAAAAAATGGCTCTGAGCACTATGAGACTTAACAGCTACGATCATCAGTCCCCTAGAACTTAGAACTACTTAAACCTAACTAACCTAAGGACATCACACAACACCCAGTCATCACGAGGCAGAGAAAATCCCTGACCCCCACGGGAATCGAACCCGGGCGCGGGAAGCGAGAACGCTACCGCACGACCAGGAGCTGCGGACTTCAATCGCCAATAGAAGTACATTTATAGAGAAAGTACATCCTCCTTTCCTTTTTCGTGGCGGATCTGTGACTCTCTCGTTGAACACTGGAACCGTGTGAATCCTTTGCTTTCCAACAGAAAGAATGGCAAAAGCAGCCTGTCTTCATCAGTGGTAATTCTAAGAAACAGAGTGGGGAGACACTGCTTCGGACGTTGTCCTAGGGATAGTAACTGCTAATTTCAGCAACTTCATGACGTCGCCAAAAGGATCTTTACAGGTTATTTTCAAGAAAATCTGAGTAAAGGCTTCTGCACTTGTCATTCTTTGAAATTCATTTCGAGAATAACTGATGTCTACTTCGGTTTTTAATTTAGCTTTCTTTATTTAAAATTAATAGGACTGCGCAACAGCAGAAAGAATTTTTTCATAACATTCATTTTTCAGCGAAAGAACGGAGAGCCGATTATGTAAATCAGAGGCCAACAACTGACTGAAGAATTCAAACCTCTGATTGCTCTGCTGAACTATTACTCCCCATACTTGCCCTGCCGTTACATTCCTTGTTGTACACATGCCCTCGCATCATCTTTTTGCTGTCTTGTTCTTCCTCGATTATGGCACCATCAACGTAGTCTCTAATTTTCAAAATGTCGTACTCAAATGTTGCTGTTGCTTGCTTTATTGAGACGTCATCAGTTGTACGTTTTCGTTACTGGCTGTCCTAGATATCTACGTGAGGCGTCCACACATATTATGCATATGAATATGCTGAGTGAGTCACTAGCTACTGCCACCAAGAATATCTCCAAAAGTACGGTAGGAGCTGAAAACCTTGTGGGATAAAAATTGCATGGCGCAACGGGGGTCATAATACGACGTTGGTTTTTTGTTGTTGCTGTGGGGTCGCGTCAGAGATATGATGGTCAACTTTTTTCTTTTTTTTCAATGGGATGCTATAGTTTGCTACTTATTATCTGATAGCGGCTATCGAGACGAATCCAATGACGTGTAACAGTAAGCTCTTTGAAGGTCAACGATGGTCACAAAGGTAGCATGTACGTCCATTTGCAGAAGGTGTTCTAAGTGATGACCATTGGTATCAGTGCAATGCTGCAACCTTCTCTTCATGGATTCAGTGGTATTCCTCATCACATTGGCACTTACCAAAGCACATGCTCTGACTGTTCTCTCTTACATATCTTCAGGTGTAGTTGGAAAATCTTTCTAAGAGACGTCTTTCAAAAAACCCCACAAGAAAAAATCCAGAAGCATCAAGTCTGGCGAACGAGCCAGCCGCGATGCGTTTCTCCGCGTCCAGTCCAACGATCTGGGAATTGTCTCTGCAACTCATTTCCAGGCATCAGCGAAAAATGTGCCGGGCACCCATCGTGTTGATACCACATTATGTTGCTCGTTCCAATAACACACCTAATGTTTCTTGCAGGAATGTGGTGTACTTCCTGCCATTAAGATTTCTTACTATGAAACAAAGGCCTATAATTCTGTCCTCCAGAATGACACACCATACAAACACCTACCACGGTTTTTGGTGTCCAACGTGTCGCAGCCAACATGGATTTCCAGTAGCCCAATAATACATGTAATGCAAATTAACATTTCCACGGTTCGTGGATGTAGCCTCGTCAGTAAATCAAATCAAATTAGTAAATGTGACTTCCCTCTGAAGTTGAACCCATCGGCAGAATTCAATACGGCGCATAAAATCCGAACCAGTTAATTCTTGGTGGAGACTGATATGGTAAGAATGATAGTTGCGGCGACGCAGAACACGAACAACACTACTCTGGCTCATGCCAGATTCCCTTGCGATCTGACGCTAACACAAAAAACCAACGTCATATTATGACCCCCATTGTCCCATGCAACATTTGTCCCACAAACGTTTCAGCTACTATCATACTTTCGGCGTTATTCTAGGTGGCAATAGTTAGTGACTCACCCTGTGTGTATGTGAGTGTGTCTGTGTGACTGTTCCACTCTGTCTCCTGAACAGATTTCAACCAAACTTGATCCACGCATCCCTTGTTGTCAACATACAATTGCTGTGTTGGTAAGAACTACTTACGCATCATAGTTGAGGGAGTATGATGTCATAAACAATGAGATGCACGACAAACTGCCTCATCGCGCATGACATTTAAATTCATTACTTCTTCCCTACTACCGCTGTTCGCAACACATTCTGCAGACAGTACCGACATACGCCGCTGAACGTACGTACAAAGTCATATCACTGCGTGACCCATGGATCAGAATAGATCAGGAGATATGGGGTCATGAACATTGAGATGCGAAAAAAAATGCCACAACATGAAGTTTTAAGACATTTATTCTTTAGTACTAAGTCACACACAGAGCCGAGTCCACTTAGAGAAATCCCTGATACCTAGCAGAGCTTTTGACGGCTTTCAGCTGCGAAGCGGAAACGGCTGTAAGCGAAACATTATCCGTCTATATAGCTGTGAAGAGTTTATAGAGACATTTAAAAATCGCGATCCAGACACGCGAATAAGCTTATACATCTGGAAATTATGTATATTTCTTTGTATGACCGTTTCGAAATTTCAAAAATGTTTCCAGCAATACACTCATGGAAAAATTCCTGTAGTAGTTGGTGTTAGAGCTGCACCTTTTTTAGACTGAAGTCAGCTGATAGGTATACCTGCTTAAAGGAAGTCCCTCTAACTCGGGGCTCACCTTCAGAGGATGTAATGTTTCCAAGTAGAGAAGGAATTAGCATATTTCATCAAAATATAAGAGGTATTGCAGATAAAGTGAGTGAACTGCTTATAGATGTTGACTCTGAAATTATTGGTATATCGGAGCACCACTTAAATAATTCGACAATTCAGAGGCTTCCTTTACCAGTATACAGATTAGCTGGTTGTTTCTCAAGGAGTTCTTTGCGGGGTGGAGGAGTGGCTATGTACATAAAAAACAGTATTCCATTTGAGCCCATAAATGTGTCACGACACTGCACTGAACAGATATTTGAATCTTGTGCAGGGGCAGTTTAATTTAGTGAAACTAAACCTCTAACTGTTGTTGTTTATAGGTCCGCTAACCCCAGCCTCAGAGCATTTCTGCTCAAGCTAGAGTGGGTCCTTGATTCCCTTTCTAGGAAGTACCAGACATTAGTTATATGTAGTGACTTCAGTATTAATTTTGAATATGATAGTGCAAGAAAAAGGATGTTAGTAGATCTCCTAAATTCATGTGATCTGATGCAGACTGTGTTTCTTCCAACTAAGGTGCAGGGGAACAGTAGCACAGCCATTGACAATATTTTTATTCCCTCTTCATTAGTAGATGGGCATTCTGTTATTAAAAGCGTGAATGGCCTTTCAGACCATGATGCACAAATTTTAGCACTAAAAGGCTTTTGTACTCAAACCAATGTCATATTTAATTACAAACTATGTAGGAAAGTTAATCCAACAGCAATATAGGGTTTTTTAAGTCTTGTCAAGGAACAAGAGTGGCAGGATGTTTGTAGTGCCGATAACATAGATGATAAATATAAAGCTTTCCTTAACACATTTCTCATCCTCTTTGAGAGTTGCTTTCCATTAGAACGTTCTAAACAGGGTACTAGCAGTAATAGGCAGCCTGGGTGGCTGACTAGTGGGATAAGGATATCTTGTAGAACAAAGTGGGAATTATATCAGAATGTTAAAAGTAGTCATAATCAAGCTACAGTAGCCCATTACAGACAGTATTGTAAGGTACTTAAAATGTTGTTAGGAAGGCAAAGAGTATGGGGTATGCAAATAGAATAGCTAATTCACAGGATAAAATTAAAACCATACGGTCAGTTGTGAAGGAAGTGTGTGGTCAGCAGCACAAGCTCGACGATATAAAGTCGGTTTGTAGTAAAATATTTCTGTTACTGGTAAATCAGATATATTTTCAGCAATTAAATAAAAATTTACTTTCTACAGGGAATTATATAACTTTCTGGGAAAATGCATTTCCGAGATTGATGTCTGAAATACTCCACTGTGATACAGAGAAGATGGGGATTGAGTCAATAATTAAATCACTGATTACTAAGGATTCTCACGGTTACGATGGAGTGTCTATCAGAATATCAGAGTTCTGTGCTGTACATGTTAGCCCTGTATTAAGCCATATTTGTAATTTTTCCTTTAGGAATGGTCAGTTTCCTGAGCGATTTAAGTACTCGGTAGTAAAGCCGCTTTATAAAGAGGGAGAAAGGAATAATGTAGATAATTTAGACCTATTTAAATGCCATCAGTGTTTGCGAAAGTTATTGAAAAGGCTGTATATGTAAGGATAACTGATCATTTCATATAACATGATTTGCTATCAAATGTACAGTTCGGCTTTAGAAGTCGTTTAACAACTGAAAATGCTATATTCTCTTTTCTCTGTGAGGTACTGGATGGGCTAAACAAAAGGTTTCGAACGTTTGGCATATTTTTTTGATTTGACTAAGGCATTTGATTGTGTTGATCACAAAATATTGCTCCAGAAGTTGGACCATTACGGAATACGGGGAGTAATTCACAATTGGTTCACCTCTTACTTTATCAACAGGCAGCAAAAGGTCATTATTCACAATGTTGACAACGGCTGTGATATGGGGTCTGAGTGGGGTACTGTCAAGTGGGGTGTGCCCCAGGGATCAGTGTTTGGGCCACTCCTTATTTATATAAATGATATGCCCTCTAGTATTACAGGTAACTCTAAAATATTTCTGTTTGCTGATAACACTAGCTTGGTAGTAAAGAATGTTGTCTGCAACACTGGCTCGGTTCATGGTTTGTATAAAATAAAGTAATGCTACATCATTGTATGACCCAATTTTTACAGCCCATGTTCAGGATCTTGTTCAAAGACTTAATGCTGCCATTTTTACTAATCGAATGGTACTTGAAGTAAGTGATTGTTCGACACGAAAATTAGTCTACTTTGCTTATTCTCATTTGCTTATATCATATTGTATTATATTTTGGGGTAACTCATCCCATTCTAAAAGGATATTTTTGGCTCAGAAACAGGCGGTCCTGGCAATGAGTGGTGTAAGTTCTCAGACCGCTTGTCGACCCCTGTTCACGAGTCTGGGTATTTTGACATTGGCCTCTCAATATGTATATTCCTCACTGTCATTTCCTATTGACAATATTAGCTTATTCCGAAGAATAAGCTACTTTCACTCCGTGAATACTCGGCAGTAATCAAAACTGCATTTGGATCGGAATTCCTTAACTCTTGTGCAAAAAGGTGTGCAGTATACTGCTGCATTCATTTTCAATTATCTCCCACTCGATTTCAAAAATCTTAGCAGTAATCCACGAGCTTTCAAATTGAAACTGAAGAGTCTTCTCATGGGTCACTCCTTCTATTCTGTCGAGTAGTTCCTTGAAAAATTAAGCTGATTCTTATTGTATTGTTGATTGCGTTTACTTAAACTTATGGACTGACTTTTTTCAGGTTCATAAACATTTTCTTTTTATCTGTTATTACTTTTATGTTGTAATTTCATGTACTGACACGTTCCATGACCTTGGAGATTTGCTCCTCAATTTGGTCCTACGGAATTTGACGTGTAAATAAATAAATAAGAAAAACGTAAATGAAATTTTTTCGATATTACAGACAAACACAGTTCAATTTTTTTTCATTTCCAATAGAAAATTGCCAAACGCATACCCAGACAATGCCAAGTTTTGTCAACTAGTTGTTTTAGAAAGTACCTCCAACCAAAAGGAAAATGTTGGGTATTGGAGTTTTAACGTTAGACTATATATTTGATTCACAGTTGTCGTCTGGTAGCTGGTATCTTGAATGTGTTGAAGACATTCTAGAATGGCCTCTGGCGGCCGGGGTGGCCGAGCGGTTCTAGGCGCTACTGTCTGGAACTGCGCGACCGCTACGGTCGCAAGTTCGAATCCTGCCTCGGGCATGGATGTGTGTCCTTAGGTTAGTTAGGTTTAAGTAGTTCTGTTCTAGGGGACTGATGACCTCAGAAGTTAAGTCCAATAGTGCTCAGACCCATTTGAACCTTTTTTTGAATGGCCTCTGTATTCTCATGAACTGTGAGGACTTTTCTCGGTTTAAAGTTCCGTCTTATGGCTGATCCATGAGAGATCTTCGTTTCACAATTGCTTCTGGAAAAGCCACTTTTCGAGGTGAATGGTAGAGAAAAGTATTGCTACATCTGCAATAGCTCTGAAAAACAGGTTTATTTGTTTGTTTTGACTACTAGCTTGGGCAAGAATGAAGTTCAGTTGGTGTTCATAGTAATGCATATAATACGGGAAATTATGCTCTTCTCTTACAGTTGTTTAGGTTCCTGTACGATGGTCACGCATGACGCAGACGCCGTGATAAATTTGAGATGCTTTCGGTTTTTGGACGACGTCGGCGAGTACATTTTTAATTGAAGCAGCTAGGTCGAATATTTAGACAACACAGTTGTATGGAGATAAACAGTGATTAATTTCCTTATAATCAATTATTCAAAATGACAGTCACAATCGCATAATTTATTTTGCCGCCAACCGGTTTCAACCAGCGATGGGGCCATCTTCAGGACAATTTACACCATCTGGTCGCTCGCTGGAGTCGTCACGCTGCCTGTGCACGGTTGATAACCATTACTAACCGTGCACAGGCAGGGTGACGACTCCAGCGAGCGACCAAATGGTGTAAATTTCCCTGAAGATGACCCCATAGCGGGTTGAAACCGGTTGGCGGCAAAATAAATAATGCGACTGAGACTGTCATTTTGAATAATTGAAGCTAAGGAGGCAGCATGGTTGATTTAAAAATGTCCAAAATCTTTCGAGGAGCTCTTCAGATGACGAAATACTACAGCAAACTGAAATTTAGAAGGTACAGCAGAAGTTTCATTCACTATCACTGACGCAATATCTGCCACAGCTACTTCTGAATTTCTTTCCTCTTAACACACATATAATGGGCACTCAAGTAAACTGTTTTGTATATCCTTTTTGTATGTCCTTGGATGTACCTAGAAGCCAATGGCATTGTTCACGTGCTCTTCCGCAACTGCAAGTAAAGCTCAAGTGAAATTTACGAGGTGTCTGAGTATTCTAGGCTTGTTAGATTCTACTGTTCCATTATGTACATGTAACGGAAGTTCAAACTCTCTGCAGTCAAGTCAATTATCTTGGAGACAACGTAGTGATTTTCCCTTACATGCCACTGCGTCTTTGTTTATTCTGCCTGAAACCTGAGCTAAGGTGTTGCTTAATTTATATCTTTCCAAAGTCTCATAAACCTAAATAAGTGTTTTATGCCCAATATATTCTTTGCACTTCTTAACCTTCTCTGTTAAATGACTTAGGTCTGACACGCCAGTGCATTTCCAGCTTGTATATTTACCCGCTGTCCGTCCCCAGTAGCTGAGTGGTCAGTGTGACAGAATATCAATCCTAAGGGACTGGCTTCGATTCCTGGCTGCGTCGGAGATTTTCTCCGCTCAGGGACAGGGTGTTGTGTTGTCCTAATCATCATCATTTGATCCCCATCAATGCGCAAGTCGCTGAAGTGTCGTCAAATCTAAAGACTCGTAAGTGGTGAACGGTCTACCCGACGGGAGGCCCTAGTCACACTACATTTACATTTATCTTTACCCGTTACTAACAGCAAACACGCCGGCCAGGGTGGCCGAGCGGTTCTAGGCGCTACAGTCTGGAGCCGCGCGACCGCTACGGTCCCAGGTTCGAATCCTGCCTCGGGCATGGATGTGTGTGCTGTCCTTAGGTTAGTTAGGTTTAAGTAGTTCTAAGTTCTAGGCGACTGATGACCTCAGAAGTTAAGTCCCGTAGTGCTCAGAGCCATTTGAACCATTTTTGAACAGCAAACACGGAAAACAAAATAGGTCGTTGGTAGGAACGCAGCCGGAAATCCAACTGTTCTTTTTGTATATATTTACCTTAAAAGGCCTGCAGAATGCTTTACGTCGGTTTGTTTGCGTTTCTCTTAATTCGAGCTGAGGCATACGTCTCTTGTAAGCGTAAATCTGAGAAATTTTGTTCCTAAATGATAAAGAGCGCTGGTCATTCTTATTTGAGAACAAATGAATACGCTTATGAATACTGACGCACAGTGAATAACTGAATCCACTGTTAAGCGAATGCAAGAAAATCACTTCATTACGATGAGGCCACACTTGCTAACTGCTTCGGCTGTGTGCTGCAGCCTTTCACTTCGGATCAGTTCGTGCATTTCCGTCAGAGCCCGATTCGCATCTGACTTGATACCACCACCAGCGCCAACGTACATATTTCTGGGGCCCTATCCTGTACCTTGCCGCCAATTTGCCGGTCAGTTCGGTACACGAGGGCAACGAACATTCTTGTTTTCGAAGGAGAGCCCCAGAAATATTCTGTAAGCATTTCGGAAGCGATGCCGAACGGTGGGGTGGCGGGGAGGGGGTGGGGGCGGTTGGGCTCTGGGTACTATAGCCCCCCCCCCCCAATGGAGTATCATATTACAATGGATAAAATGACTTCAGAAATCAGCAAATATGTTACTCCAACACGTTCAATCTTCTTTTTTATAATTATGTAGCAATATAGGTTGCAATGTATTTCAAACACATTTTAGCAAAAGAATAAAAGAGGCACATAGTTTGCTATCTAACCCAATAAATATCATTTAACTTAAAATGGGGGTCCTGTCAAAAACATTTACCAAAAACTACTTTAAGCAAAACTAAATTTTACCAATTGGTCTGTGGAGGACCCCAACTCTCCTTTTGTTAAGCGATATTCCATTCTTCGTCCCCCCCCTCCCCCCATTAGCTCCCCCGTTGACCGACTTCTAGAATCGCCCCTGGTTAGAGTACATAATACTGTTCAAATTTCACTGACCACATGTTTCCATGAATGGACAATGACGAGAGAGTATTGACTGTCTTCTGGAAACTGTCATAAAGGCGACATTATGTCACTTTACTCTCATTCACATCGACATCTTGTTTTGGACCTTACGTTTCGAAATATGAGTTAGGAATGGAGTGTACTACCACATTGTACAAATACATCTATAAAAAACACTCGGAAAAATTCTCCATTTTTTCTATGTTTCGTCGTTCCTTTGTTGCTTCAAAATTTACGGAGGTACGTTCCGTCTTTGCAACTAATTGAAGGCAGTTTGTTTACTGTCACGCGTTTCGCTTCTTTTATTCGGAGAGATGCTTCACAAATGAAAGAAACGAAACGCGTATGGCAGTAAACAAACTGCTTTAAATTAGTTGCATAGACGGAACACACTTCCGCGAACCTTGAAAATCTTTTAAGAGAGTGTCGAAGAATAAGAAGTGGCATAGAATGTGGTTGTACCTCACCCCTAGAGATCCAAATGATGAAGTAGCTTACTTTCTTATATGATACATCAACGATTTGGTTCATAAAAACAAAATTTCAAGAAACGGCTTTTCGAGAGCGTGTGCAGCTATAGAAGTTCGTTGAAGTTTATAACATGCATCTGATGAATCGATATGTCTCTTATATGGAGGTACAGTCTCAAACTATTGTCGCGGGAATCTTTAATCTCGGTCTACTGCTGTTAAGAATTCGATCGCAGAAAAATACTTGTGACAAGCGCCTGTATAAAGACGATTGCTGCTAATTGCAATCGCAGTAATTTAAGTTGTGCTCTTAGATTCCTATCTGACCACACTATCGGAAATCGCTACTTATTCAGAAAAAAATGATGAATTGTTTGTGACGAGAATAAGTATAAATGTCACTGTCAGTTCTTTCACGCATAACAATTTCATCTTTCATTTCTTAACCATATGGAAGTCACGAAATCTAAGATACTATCTGACCACACTATCGGAAATCGGTACATATTCAGAAAAAAATGGTGAATTGTTTGTGACGAGAATAAGTATAAATGTCACTGTCAGTTCTTTCACGCATAACAATTTCATCTTTCATTTCTTAAACATATGGAAGTCACGAAATCGAAGATACTCGTTACTGAGAAAATGCGATCTTACGTGTAAATAACAACAAATATTTAAGAATAATGCCTAACTTTGATGGTTAACGAGTCTCAAAATGTGTTACAAACACGAAGAGGAAACAAAGTATTTTGATACCCAGCGTTATGCGAACCGCCGAACGACGCGGGAATAGCCGAGCGTCTAGGGCGCTGCAGTCATGGACTGTGCGGCTGGTCCCGGCGGAGGTCCGAGTCCTCCCTCGGGCGTGGGTGTGTGTGTTTGTCCTTGGGATAATTTAGGTTAAGTAGTGTGTAAGCTTATGGACTGATGACCTTAGCAGTTAATTCCCATAAGATTTGACACACATTTGGACATTTGAACCGCCGACCTTTGACACGGCAGTTCGTTGCCTCAGACACGGTGCTACTACGACTCGCATGTCTACAGCGCTACATTTCACGTAACTCTAGTCGAGAGAGACGCAGGCTGACTTCGTTGCCGAATGATGCGGGCGTGAGCCGCAAATGCATTAAATTTCTAAGGTTCGCTCTATCGGGGTTCACAAAATTCCCTTGCATTGTAACACAAAAGTTTTAAATGCGTTTCGATGATTAATAAGTAAACCATTTGCGGAAAAATGTCCTTGAAGTCACTACTAACTTCAGCTAACACTCATGTGATATACGAGTACATAAGCAGAGCCGACCTTTTGAAATTTAATGGTTTTTAAACTCTTAATTACATAAAAATAACAAGTATTTTGTGAGAATATTGACCGAAACTGTTTTTCTATGTTACAGTTATTCACAGGAACAACAGTACAAATCATATTTGTAACAAAGGAGACTAGTCTATTATGAACTCCCTTTCCCCCAGAGGCATCCTGGTGATTCTTCAGTAACACAATCACGAGATCAAAATCGCAAAGCCGGCCGGTGTGGCCGTGCGGTTAAAGGCGCTTCAGTCTGGAACTGCGTGACCGCTACGGTCGCAGGTTCGAATCCTGCCTCGGGCATGGATGTGTGTGATGTCCTTAGGTTAGTTAGGTTTAAGTAGTTCTCAGTTCTAGGCGACTGATGACCTCAGAAGTTAAGTCGCATAGTGCTCAGAGCCATTTGAGCCAAAATCGCAAAGTACCTCTAAAATAACAAATTGTAGGTGTAAATAAACCACATCGAACCGAACGAGAGAGTCATACCGAAGTCGAATGTCCACCGTGTACAAACTCCAGGGATTGATCGTTGAGAGGATATGGAACAAAAAAGATCTAATGAACTTCAGAAATGCATGGTTTCCGTGCTAGAGACCATGTATTCAATGGTACACTGTTACAGAGACTGCGGTCTAACACACGGTGCACCATACAGTACGTGTTGGAAATGGTTCCCGTGTGCCTCAAGCCACGCGTGTACGCGCCGTAGCATGTTCTGTCTCAAATGTTCACGTCGGCCAGGCTGCATCCGGATAGTGTCAAAGGCAGCACGAATACCTCAACAGCTGGAATGGTCTCTGAATACACGATACTTTTCAGACGGCTACATAACCACAAATTGCACGGGTTGAGATCCGGTGAACGAGCAGGCCATGCAACTGGCTGGACCATCTCGTCCAATCCATTGACCAGGGAAGGCACGATTGAGATGCGCCCGGACATTGACGGCGAAGTGGGCTTGAGCATCATCGTGTAGCAGCCACGTAACCCTTCGAATCACCGAAGGCACTTCTTCGAGCAGGGGAGGCAAACTCACCGCAAGAAACGCCGGTAGTTCCGGCCTGGTGCGCGACGCGGACGAAACACTGGTGCCAACATACGGTCCCTCATTGTCCCGGTCCACACATTCCGGCTGCCCCGATGCTCGTGACTCGCTGCCGCCACACCACACCACGGTCACCGTACGCGAGGCGATATTAGGCACGCGTGCCAGTTTCTTTGGCTCTTCGGAGTCGAAAGGTAATGTCTCGGAGACGTCGAAGAAAGGGCAAGCAAATGGTCTCGAAGAGTCGGAAATCTAACGGCTGCTATCCGAATTACTGGGTACATATGGTCTACTGTTACCGACGACTGTGCCGCTAAAGCCGAGTTATTGAACGCAGTTTTCCGAAATTCCTTCACGAGGGAAGACGAATGGAATATTCCAGAATTTCAAACACGAACAGCTGCTAGCATGAGTTTTTTAGAAGTCGATAACTTGGAGATTGCGAAGCAACTCAAATCGCTTGATACGGGCAAGTCTTCAGGTCCAGATTGTATACCGATTAGGTTCCTTTCAGATTACGCTGATACAATAGCTCCCTACTTAGCAATCATATACAACCGATCGCTCACCGATAGATCTGTACCTACAGACTGGAAAATTGCGCAGGTCACACCAGTGATTAACAAGGGTAGTAGGTTTGCAGTAGGGTTTTGCAGCATATACTGCATTCAAACATTATGAATCACCTCGAAGGGAACGATCTATTGATACGTAATCAGCATCGTTTCAGAAAACATCGTTCTTGTGCAACGCAGCTAGCTCTTTATTCGCACGAAGTAATGGCCGCTATCGACAGGGGATCTCAGGTTGATTCCGTATTTCTGGATTTCCGGAAAGCTTTTGACACCGTTCCTCACAAGCGACTTCTAATCAAGCTGCGGGCCTAAGGGGTATCGTCTCAGTTGTGCGACTGAATTCGTGATTTCCTGTCAGGAAGGTCGCAGTTCGTAGTAATAGATGGCAAATCATCGAGTAAAACTGAAGTGATATCAGGTGTTCCCCAGGGAAGCGTCCTGGGACCTCTGCTGTTCCTGATCTATGTAAATGACCTGGGTGACAATCTGAGCAGTTCTCTTAGGTTGTTCGCAGATGATGCTGTAATTTACCGTCTAGTAAGGTCAACCGAAGACCAGTATCAGTTGCAAAGCGATTTAGAAAAGATTGCTGTATGGTGTGGTAGGTGGCAGTTGACGCTAAATAACGAAAAGTGTGAGGTGATCCACATGAGTTCCAAAAGAAATCCGTTGGAATTCGATTACTTGATAAATAGTACAATTCTCAAGGCTGTCAATTCAACTAAGTACCTGGGTGTTAAAATTACGAACAACTTCAGTTGGAAAGACCACATAGATAATATTGTGGGGAAGGCGAGCCATAGGTTGCGTTTCATTGGCAGGACACTTAGAAGATGCAACAAGTCCACTAAAGAGACAGCTTACACTACACTTGTTCGTCCTCTGTTAGAATATTGCTGCGCGGTGTGGGATCCTCACCAGGTGGGACTGACGGAGGACATCGAAAGGGTGCATAAAAGGGCAGCTCGTTTTGTATTATCACGTAATAGGGGAGACAGTGTGGCAGGAATGATACGCGAGTTGGGATGGAAGTCATTAAAGCAAAGACGTTTTTCGTCGCGGCGGGATCTATTTACGAAATTTCAGTCACCAACTTTGTCTTCCGAATGCGAAAATATTTTGTTGAGCCCAACCTACATAGGTAGGAATGATCATCAAAATAAAATAAGAGAAATAAGAGCTCGAACAGAAAGGCTTAGGAGTTCGTTTTTCCCGCGCGCTGTTCGGGAGTGGAATGGTAGGGAGATAGTATGATTGTGGTTCGATGAACCCACTGCCGAGGACTTAAATGTGAATTGCAGAGTAGTCATGTAGATGTAGATGTAGATGTACCAAATGACTCTTTGTACAATGACGCCAGTTGATGGGCAAGTACGAGAATGACGATTGCAACCTGGCACCATCCGCTCTGCTCGGAGCCTCAACACACGGATGCATCCACTGAAAGGCTGTAATCGGAATGGGGGCTCATCCGGACAGACGACGCGGTGCCCAGCGTCGCCTTAGGGCAGAGTAACGTCGGCGCCGCTCTCTCTGCTTCCTCAACAAAGGGCAGCCGCGGCAGCGGCCACTGTACAGACAGTCGGCTGCACGGCTGGTCATTTGCTCGTGAAAACGTGTTCAAAAAATGGTTCAAATGGCTCTGAGCACTATGGGAGTCAACTGCTGTGGTCATCAGTCCCCTAGAACTTAGAACTAATTAAACCTAACTAACCTAAGGACATCACACAGACCCATGCCCGAGGCAGGATTCGAACCTGCGACCGCAGCAGCAGCGCAGCTCCGGACTGGAGCGCCTAGAACCGCACGGCCACCGCGGCCGGCGTGAAAACGTGTGTCGACTTTCGTATACTGCCACTCTCTTAGTGTTTGACCTGTCAGTGACAGTGTGTGGGAGCAGTCAGAGTGCAGACCTCGAGGTGACTGGGCGACGTTTTGCAGGTTACTACACTCTGACCGGAACGCGTGGGACGCTGGAGCCGCCATCCGCCGCGGTGCCGGCCGTGGCCCGCCTGGCAGCCAGCGTCTCCAGCTACGGACGGGCGCAGCCCCCTGCTGGAGGGGGGGAGTGGGAGGGGGAGGGGTGCGCCCGCCCCCGCGCCCTGGCGGCGCTCCGCCGCCTCACGTGGGGCGGGGCCAGCCGACTCACCGAGGAGCTCGGCTGCCGGATCGCTGCCGACTGCACCGACTCCTGCCCCGCACGTGGGTACGTACGCCACTCGGGACCGTAACTGCTAACTGCACAGCTAATCTCCTTCTCCTCTCCGTAAACAAGTTCTGCATGCTGTCACCTACTTTTCCTATTTTCCGAGACTGACCTTCTTTAAGTAACCACACACTAGTCAGATACAAGCAGACAGCACTGAAAGCCAAGGAAACTGGTACACTTGCCTCATATCGTGTACGGTCGCCGCAGAAGTACCTCAACGTGACGTGGCATGGACTCGATCGATGTCTGAAGTGGTGCTCGAGGGAACTGACACCATGAATCCTGCAGGGCTGTCCATAAATCCGTTAGAGTAAGAGGGGGTGGAGATCTCTCCTTAACAGCACGTTGCTGGGCATCGCAGATGTTCTCATCAATGCTCGTGTCTGGGGAGTTTGGTGGCCAGTGGGAGTGTTTAAATTGAGAAGAGTATTCCCAGAGCCACTCTGTAGCTATTCTGAACGTGTGAGGTGTCGCATTGTCCTCCTGGAATTGCCCAAGTCCGTCGGAATGGATAACGGACACGAATGGATGCGGGTGTTCAGACAGGATCCTTACGTACGTGTCACCTGTCAGTAGTGTTACTTAAACATTGATAGTTGACACATCCGACATTATCTATAGAATTTTTCAAAGAATCGTTGTATCGATTAACTTCCGATTGTTTTGGCAGGCATTACAAATGAAAAATAGTTTTCTAACAATTTTTAATGCGTAAAATACAACACTATAAGATATGCAAATTTTGCTTTATAAAAAGTACGCTATTTAAATTCTTCTCATTCAGTGTGTTGTTTGAAATACAACATTAACGGATACACGCAAGGTCTATAAATTCTTCTCCTTTAGTCACTTACTTTTCAAGTATTTATCCATCCTGGCTTGGAGAAAACCCTGTGTCTAGGTATTGAAGTCGCTAGACACCACAAAAATTTAGTGGCCATTACACACAACATACTATTAGATTTTTCACAATATTGTAATACACAAGCATGCTTGTCTATTACAAGTTTTTCAAAATATTGATGTAGCTCAATTATGGAATCATTGACTGTTGTAATGACATCGACGAAACGCTGTTTTTAATTGGGAAAAGAAGTAGATCATCCGATTTCAAACTGTTGAGTATCAGTAGACGTACCAGCACTACTCATCGATGCCCTGTTTCAGATATTATTCTTGCAGTTGATGCGATGAAAGCAGCATACTCTTTCTGGAGTAATTGTGCAGCGTTTTCTGCTTGTTGGAATGTCGTGAAACAAATTTTTTAAACCTAGGGTCCATAATCGCACAATCACATTAACAGTAAATGTGTTAAATGGTTTCACTCTTTCATTGACTAATTTCATCAAGGAATCCAGATCACTTCGTTCTTCATTAGTTGTTAATGTGCTTTACAAGCCTGAAGACTCATACCTCAAATAAGAGGTATAATTAGGGAAGCAGCGATGGATGACTCCCTTCAGATTGTTGTTGTTGCTACTTCTAAAGGTTCAGAAAGATCTATTATCTCTTATAGAGCGAAGTAATTTTCTGCTGTGACCGTAGCAAGCGCATTCGAGTTTTCATTGATCTCAAACTCAACCTGACTTCGTACTTCCAAGATTGTTTCGAGCGTGTGGCATCAGCTGCTCCGTCGAACCGGCATTTCTTGCGTTAGTGTCAGTTCTCTTCTGTTTGCTGTTTTTTGAACATTGCGCAGTTTGTCACTGGATAGTGCAGAGTTATGAATGAATGTCACAATAGCCTTTGTTTCTAATAAAATTTTCGAAAATGTTTCTGCTTTGACGTAATCCTCTAGTGATGCAGTGGACAAAACAGGGTGACTGTCGAATCCTTAAGATCTAGGCAGCTTTCTCGTAACTGCAGCGTTGTCGGTAAACACAACCACTGTCTTATCACGGATATGATATTCCAGTAATATTTGATTGATGACCTGAAAAAAATGTAATGTCAAGGCAACCTGCCAGTATGTCCGAAATTTTGCATAATATCGTCAAAAAATTTCTGTTTTTCAACATCTTGTTATCTGAAAAACACTTTCCTGTTTGTCATTGTTGTTGTTGCTGTTGTGGTCTTCAGTCCAGAGACTGGTTTGATGCAGCTCTCTATGCTACTCTATCCTGCTCAAGCTTCATCTCCGAGTAACTACTGCAGGTCTGAATCTGCTTGGTGTGTTCATGTCTTGGTCTCACCCAACTTTCCTATACAAAAAAAAAAAAAATCTCATAAAAATTGGGCCAATATATTACTTGTCGATGTTACGTTGAGCTTCAGCGTCTCAGAAGCACGAGGGAAGCAGGAAGAGGAAGAGGAAGCACAGGAAGAGGAAGGCCACCATAAGGAATAGGGATGCGAGAGGGGAAGTGTTTACTGGTCTGCCATGCAATGCCGCTGCCTTAGGTGCGTATCCTTTTTGATGAACAGCAGTAGATACGGTATAAACTGCGCATGCGAATAACAAGATTGAAACTGCGTTGAAGAGATCGAGTGTGGCTTTTTCACTGATTTTTTTTTCTCAGTTGAGTTGACACTCGGTACAAAACAAAAGGGCCATCACTCAACTGCGGTGCTACATCTCTGAGGTGGGCAGCACTTGTGATCTTGATTCAGTCGACATAAAGTCTGTAGCTTGTAGAAGTTTTGTTGGGTCTTTCGCCCTTCGTCGGGGCAAGCGCACCCAGCGGTATAAAGACCACAATACGTAATTAACGAAGAACAAAGACAGGTAGAGAAGCAGTGCTGACACCTTCACCCATCATACAGATTCCTATAATACGAGGCCTATTCAGAAAATAGGCAACCTTTCTGGCATTAAAAAAAACTAAGTACAAGAAATACATATTATTACATACATCTGATAGAGCAACTGACATACTACTTTTCCACGTATTCACCAAACACATTGAGGCACTTATCATAGCGGTGGACAATCTTTGAAAGACCTTCGTCGTGAAATTCTGCCGCCTGACACTTCAGCCGGTGAGTCAGGTCCCCATGGAGTTGCGCGTCGTCATCAAAGCGCTGCGTTGCAAGCCAAGTTCTCCATCTTGGGGAAACAAGTGGAAGTCGCTTGGTGCAAGATCGGGGCTGTAGGGCGGATGAGGGAAAACCATTTGAATGACTTAAGGAGTTCTTTAGTGCGTTTTTGCCATGTGAGATCGGGCATCGTCGTCCAAAAACAAAATTTAGGACGTCAGCTTTGCTCGGCTTTTGTTTTGAACTCCTCTTCTAAGGCTATGCAAAGTCTGACAGTACCTGGCAGAATTTGTGGTTGCGCCATGCACGAGAAAATCAATAAGAAGCACACCTTGTCTATCCCAAAACATTCTCGCCATCACCTTCCTTGCTGACAAGGTTTGCAAACATTTTCTTGGTTCTTGGGTGGGACCTTGTATGCCCCCACTCCATGGACTGTAATGTGGTCTCGCAATTGACGTGTTTCACCCAAGTCTCGGCACCGGTTACGATTCGATCCAGTAATGAGTCGCCATGTTTGTGGATGGCTTCCAGAAGTGTCAACAGTGCCCCCATTCCCGTGTTCTTTATGGTGCTCTGTAAGCATTTTGGGCACCCATCGTGCACAAAATTTGCGGCATCCTAACTTTTGAGTGACAATTTCAAACAACAAAGTCCGTGATACTTGTGGAAAAGAAAGCGATAGCTCCGTTATTGTGAAGTGAAGGTGTTCACGAATCGTTTCATCAACTTTGGCGACAAGATTGCCAGTCACAGTGCTCGGGCGTCCACTCTTCTCCTCGTCATGAACGTTGGTTCGGCCATTTTTAAACCGAATGCTCCATTTCCGGATGGAACATTCACTCATTACGTTGTTTCCGCACACTTCGCACAGTTCGAGATAAATTTCTATAGGTTCAAGGTTTTTTGCCAACAGAAACCGTATCACAGAGCGCACCTCACAACTGACAGGATTTTCGATTGCAGCCCACATTTCAAATTCGAATATCGAAAAACCCAGACGCGCAGAGACTTTCCCGCTGTCACGGATGGATGCCGAGCACGGACATAACAAAATATACGCGATCGGCGCGCGCCTAGCGGCGTCAGACAGAAACTTTCCCTACTTTCTGAATAGCCCTCGTACACCCGCGCCGCTCAAAGTTTGCACTTGACAGAACCTGGTAGCGTTTCGTCTGCTTCGCTACAGTAGCGATGCAACAGATTCCACTACACACTAGCTGAGAGTTTTCCATTATCACTGGGAAGTTTCGATTCGGTTAGTAAGGCCTATATTTACAACTTGCTATCGTCAGTGTTTTGGCAAATATGTGCATTAATATTGACGCTGTTTTATAATCACCGCATCACGCTCAACCAAATAAGCACGGTACGGGAGTACAAGTCCCACCGCCACACCTTCACCTGCCCATGTTAGGCAAAATTTTCTGCCTGACTCATGTAGTACTATCACCGTCAGAGGGTGGTACGGGACTAGAAGTCCCACCGCCACACCTCCAAAGTGAATTGCAGTGACGCAGTCACTGCCCTGTGGAAATTTACCGCCTCACCAACACAGTTAGACCGCAATAGACCGGTGATGCTGTATTGTAACATATCACCCCGGACTACAAGTCCATTTAAAAAAAAAAAATAATCACCGAAAGTTTTAATTCTGTTCCGATTCGCTAACACAATGGAAGCACTCCAGCATAAATCGTCACAAAAGCAAATTGTTTATATAGTCGGAAGACGGCAACAGCGTAATTGTACCGCCACTGCCAACTGATTCTGCTGTGCTGTATTAATTTTGGTTCGGACGGTGTTGTGGTTCGCGTTCCTTTCTCACTTCTTAGTCTGCTATCGCACAAACTCTCAAGTGAAAACTTTGGGCGCGGAAGTAAGAATGTAGAGACATCTATGTTCAAATGTATTGCTTATTTGTACTAATGAATAAGAAAATATATTAAGCCTGTTGAAACGCAATTATTCAATGATTTTTTACGGTTGGCAGTCTCCGTAAGCAGAACACAAATGACACGACGGCTTCAGATTTCTAACGACAAGAGTGGTGAGGGACAGTGGGGGGGGGGGGGTTTAGGGGAGGGTTGGAACTGCCAAGAAATACCTTACAAGTTACGCCGACTTACAGCGACATGTACTCATCACAAGAATGAAATGAAACTCAGCATGGTATTGACGAGTTAAAGAAGGAAACAAATTTCCTTTACTTTACGCCTATGGTCACAAGCAAAAAGTTTGTGACAGTGTCGCAGTTCGTGAAAAGAAAGAAACATTTTTAAAAAAAATGTTAGTTACATGCGCATAGATTCGGCGTGTTCATGACCTGCTGTTTTTGTTACTTTTTATTATAGGAATCTGTATGATGGGTGAAGGTGCCAGCACTGCTTCTCTACTTTTAATATGGGTGAAACTAAGTTTTCGTCTATAATAAAGTGGCAAGTCAATGACAGTATGCCTTCATTCGCGTTGCTCTTCCACATGTCCGTTGTAAGACTAAAAATTTTACATTTTGTAAGGGCTTCCTCTATTTATCTGAGATCAAAAAACATTTAAGCGTGGTTTTATCTCGCAACGCATATATGGTATCTAAGGCATAAACAATTTTTTATCAAACCTTGATAGTCGGAAGTCCTGTACGGTAGCATATGGATGGCATTCATTTTTGCATAAAGAGAACTTTTTTTTACTTTTGAACTGGCATGGTACAACTGACTTCTGTTAAAATAAGACCTCGATTCTTTTGGTTGCACCTCTTGCACTTGATCTAGCCCACAAGATAATCTTGTTCCATTACTGATTCGTGGTTCCTAGTTTTACACCATGCTTTCTTTTTAGTTGTCTCTTAAATTAGTCCTGTTCCCTGACCATGTTTATAATCTTTAATGCAGATGGTACACTTGGTAATTTGACTAATTTCACCCACTTTCTCGAAAAAATTCCACACACGTGATTGATTTTTGCGGTTCATTTTCAGAACAATAACAAAAAGCTCTATTTACGCACCTCTTACATAACGACATAATCTTGAAAGCGCGAAATGTCCTCAGCCAACAGAGGCTATGGGTGGCGTGCGAAAAGTACTGATCGTTTCATGTCGGCACCATTCGGGACTCTTGTTCGCTACTGTGGTCTTTGTCTCACCGCTGCCAAAGACACAGGTTGAACAGTTGTGCACTATAGCTGCGTGATGAAGAATAATCCTGTTGTTGTGTGGTGTTTAAATAACGAAATGACTGGCGAAGAAGCATTGTTGGCACACTGAAGTCACCTCCTGCGCTACCCCGTAGAGCTGGAAGCCTTAGAGGCAGAATTTCCGGTGACACTCGAAAAATTATTAATCAGGTTGCAGAATGATGTAAACTCGAAAAAATGAAAAAAATTAATGGTGAACTTATTTACCTGCTACACAAGTTTCAAGTAAGCGGTTTCAGCATTAACGGGCAAGAGCTTAAGTTTGAAGATTTGTAAAGACATTCATAGGCATTCTCAGTCAATTCTTGGCAAAAAGAGATTAGTTTTGTCTCACACCCACTGAAACATTCACAACATATGTACTGCAATGCTGTGAAAGCAGGTAGCATGTAAATAGAGCTGTATATTTTAATGATTGTTTCCAGCCACCATACAAATAAAAAAATTGACACTCGACGTGTTGTAGCCGGCCGCTGTGGCCGAGTGGTTCTAGGCGCTTCAGTCCGGAACTGCGCTGCTGCTACGGTCGCAGGTTCGAATCCCGCCTCGGGCACGGATGTGTGTGATGTCCTTAGGTTAGTTCTAAGTCTAGGGGACTGATGACCTCACCACGTCCAGACTCACTTACATCTTGATAACCTGCCACTGTAGCAGCAGTAGCCGACCTGACAACTGCGCCAGACCACTGTTGTCTTGTATAGGCGCTGCCGACCGCAGCGTCGACTTCTGCCCGTTTACGTATCTCTGTGTTCCAATACGCACGCCCACGGCAGTTTCTGTGGCGCTTGAGTGCACCTTGTGACGCCGTCCCTTCCGCTGACAGTGGCCGCCGGACAGCTGACGGAAGTGCCTTCTGGCGTGCGTGCCACTCCGCCTGCTGCCTCCGCATATTGCTGCAGGAGACACTCAGTTTTCTGATGGGATCGTCAAAGATTGATGGCGGTACCCATCAATACAACGTTTTGCAACCGACACTGATTGATTTACTAAAATTGAATTTAGATCCCTATTTCCCCTGTTATCAAAAATCAATAAAAGTATCGTGTCATTAGAGACGACAACAGGAGCAAAGTAGCTTGATGTTGATGTTAGCTCTAAATAAATTCAAGTGTGAACGAGGGTTGATTGAAAACTAATGTCTCCATCTTCGTTAAACGGGGTTTGGATGGGAATATTTTAATAAATCAAACGGAGAAATAATCCTTAGAATGTGATCTCTAATTAACAATATTCACTTTTCCACATAAATCACCTGCCAATTGGATATACATTTCTGCCAACGATGAACAAGTTTTCTGAAGCCGTCACGGAAGAAGTCGACACTGTGTTACCGCAACCACAATGTCTCAGTTCTCTCAACGTCTCCATGAGAAACATAATGATGTCCTTGCATATCGCATTTCATGATCGGGATGGTGCTGAATCTGGACTGTATGGAGGATGTCATACGGTGGTGACACTCAAGTCAGTGCGCTTCCATTTCAGGAATCAGCATCCATGGTACCCTTCGTACACAGATCTTCCGATAGTCAAGCAAAGCAATAATGTGACCCACAAGTTCTTGTGAAATGCCGAGTGTGCTTGCCGTTTCTCTCTGAGTGATACGACGATCGTCCTGAATCGATCTGTCAACATTTTGCATGTGAAACTCGGTGGCTGCTGTCACAGGACGCCTAGCTCTTTGTTTGTCACGCAGGTCAGACGTTCCCGCCTCAACATCTTTAGACGTACTCGCCCAACGACACACAGTACTCACATCAACACAATCGCCATAAACTGCTTTCATTCTCTGATCAGTCTCCTCTGGGGTGACACCTTCTGCTGT
Organism: Schistocerca cancellata; assembly: GCF_023864275.1. Lineage (NCBI taxonomy): Eukaryota > Metazoa > Arthropoda > Insecta > Orthoptera > Acrididae > Schistocerca > Schistocerca cancellata. The sequence continues at coordinate 155,094,032 of NC_064636.1, forward strand.
CAAGAATTCAACAACTGCAGGTTGCTTAAATCGCATTGACCGACCGTCTGCGCAGGGTTCCATACTTTACACCGTAAAAACACAACCGTTCAATGCCAAGGCTTCCCGCCAACTGGATCTGTAGGCAAGAGGCTACAGAACAAGCCAGTACCATACCAATGCTGCCAACTGTTCAAGAGTTACGAAGGTGGAGGCATTACTTTACAGTCAACCCTCGTATTATGGGAAAGAAGCAATGGTTGAGTCAACACCGTGCACCATAATGCTGCACATCATCTGCTATATATGCGTCATTAAAATCTTGAACATGGCAGCAGTCAGCAACTGCAGAATTATAGAGCATGCGGAATGATACAGTCAACCAGTGCCACTTCAAAAGTTTATTCAAATCTTTACCTAGGTTTACAGTTGATTAATCCTTACAGCAATGCCTTAGCATTTACATGGGTAATTTTACTGTTGATGGAGCCTCATGACTTGGTTTCTTTTCACACAACATGTAACATGTCTTGTTACTTCTTCCAAAGAAGACAGGTTTATATATGTCGAAACATAGGTCAAGGTTTGAATAAACTTTTGGCTTACACATACTTGGCTGTGTGATTCGCGTTTTTTCAAGACGTCAGTAAGTTATAGTAAGACAGCCAGGTTCAAGCCACCTTTTGCTTGAAGGATCACCATATTACCGCCTCCAGCCTCGAAAATTCCGTCAGTTAGGCGAGGAAGAGAGTAGCGAAAGTTTCTTCAGATACGCAGCATCCACCTGAGGTCTCCAACTGATGATCAGCCCATGTAGAGCTACCAGTGTGTGGGACTGCCATGTTTCAGCTGCTGTTCCAAACAGCTAGAGGTCGTCTCGAGGTGCTGTAAGGTGCCTGAGTGTTCGTGAAACCAGGAATGTATGCATGCAGCCCTGAGAACACGACTGTTGTCATCTTCTACAAAGCAAGTGTTCAGAGGAAGATATAGATGACAGGCCAACACTTGCTCACCGAGAATGTTGAAACAAACGTGCTGGTTCATGGTCACATTAACCTTAATGACCGAATCCAAGTCATGGTAACAGAAACACCCCCGTAATACCATGGAACGACCACTGGCCTGAACTACATTCTCTACACACTGCAGCTTAAAGGCCTCATTGGGTCGTCGGTCCAATCGACACCTCTATAATTTCAGAAGGTGCGAAATCGCGACACATCTGACGACGTCACTCACCTCCATCCACAGTCCGCCTCTGTGTCATCTGGCCCACTGACGGCGTGCAGCTGCGTGTGTCTCTGTGAGCGAATGTCCCCGACTCGAAATGTCGAGTCTGTGCAGCTGTCTTTGCGATGAATGCTCGGCAGCTGGTTCAGATGCACCTCCATTTACTGGCAGCTGCAATTCGTGTCTGGTCCGAAACTGATCTTCAGTGACTTGGACTGACATTCGTCTCCAGTCCCTGTCAGCTAGGATCTTTTTACTTTACTGTTCCCATGCTGCCTAACATACCTGTGAGTCGTACACCATTCCTTGTAGGTACTTTGACAGTCCACACTGAGGCACCAACAAGTCATCTAAGTTTACTTGTGGTGTGGTCGTGGGTACTTCCAAGAGCAATAGTTCCTTTTGGCCATTTCTTAACATCTCCACATCGACTCATCTGTCCGTGATGATCCCACACGAGACACTGGCACGTACACACTGTGATCACCACCTACTGTCACCTCTGACGTCAGTGGTGGAGAACCCCTACTGCACCACTGCAAAAAAAATGGTTCAAATGGCTGTAAGCACTATGGGACTTAACATCTGAGGTCATCAGTCCCCTACACTTAGGACTACTTAAACCTAACTAACCTAAGGACATCACAGACATCCATGCCCGAGGCAGGATTAGAACCTGCGACCGTAGCAGCAGCGCGGTTCCGGACTGAAGCGCCTAGAACCACTCGGCCACAGCGACCGGCTGCACAATTGCATCCAGCACTCCAAAGCGACCCGTGTGCTCAGCAGCTAAGGGTGCGTTTAACATTTTATCTGATGAGCCTTCTTCATGCTTTCCATATGATTTGGGCTTCGTAAACTTTTAGCCTGTACTTAAATCGCCTAATGATAAACATCGTTTGGGAATCACGTTATCTTTGGTGACTTGAAGCAAACACACTTTGCTCGTTTCTTATTCCACTTACAAACGCTATACCATTATCAATCGGGTGATATGTTTGTTCAAAAGACATGTAGTTCCACAATCACCGTGCAAGTTTTGTTATAAGTGTTAGAGGCATCCGTGTCCTGCTCATCGAATATTTACATATTTCAAGTCTTAGTTTCTCATTTGCACAGAACGTTATTTGAATATCACAAAGGAAACATTTTCCTTATGTTCTAAAACTATTATTTATTTGATCACAAACTGGGACTCAGCTTCTTATGCTATCATTAAGTGACAACGTGGCGCGTTGTGATTCAGTTAGTAACAGCTGCACAACATCGGAAAAACGTTTCCATTATGATATTACTGTCATGTTCTGTCAAGCATCAAACGATAATTCATTTACTTAGATTCATTTTCTGCCAAATGCGGTTATGTCTCCGCCATATTAAGTAGTAAAATACATCTCAACATATTCTTCACTTATTAAGCGAGCTAATAAAATTGTTATACAGTTGATCTGTCACATTCGAAAGTGTTATTAGATTAGTGAATAAGACAATAAAACAGCAGATTCGTTGTCATATTCGGGCAGCAGATAGCTGAAGTAGGCAGGATATAAAATGCTGACTGGCTATAGATCGAAAATAATCTCTGGAAAAGAGGAATTTATTAACGTCTAGTATAAATTTAAGTGTTAGAAAGTCATTTCTGAAGGTATTTGTCTGGAATGTAGCGCTGCATTGAAGTGAAATATGGATCATAAGCAGTTGTCACCAGAAGAGAATAGAAGATTTTGAAATATGATGCTAGAGTAAACTGCTGAAAAATGGGTGGGTAGATGTTGTAATCAATAATAAGGTACTGAACCGAATCAGAGACAAAAATATGTGGCACGACTAAAAGAAGGAATCAGTTGATGGGACGCCTACCAGGCGTTTGCTAGTGGAAGCAAAGTGTAGGGAGCAAAAATTGTAGAGGAACACCAAATTAAGAGTACAGTAAAAAGGTTCAAATGAATACAGGTTGCAGTAGTTATTTGGACACGAACAGGTTTGCACAGCATGGAGTAGCATGGAGAGGTGAATCACCAATCATTGTGATAAAGACGTCAGCAACAAATAGGAAGAACGACTATATTGGTAGCTGTACTAAAGCTCTTTCACATTCAATATATCAATAATGGGACAAACCAAAATCTGAATCTTGCTGACAGATGGGAACTATGTGTCAGGCTGTGACTCAAAAACGTCGATCCTCTCCCTGTAGTCGATATTTCTATCACCAACCGAAAAATCGAGACAGGACTCAAGACTTTCACTCACGGCTTCAGTTCCAATACTACCTCTTTCTCAGGCACCTCGCTCTCGGAATGGCGAGAGGTCAGCCACGGCGTTTTGATGCACATGTTCCCCACATCTCCTTTTAATAATTTGGACAAACAGCAGAAACCCACATCACAGTAGTGCGATTAGGTATCCTTGTTTGCCGACCGTTGTGGCCGTGCGGTTCTAGGCGCTTCAGTCTGGAACCGCGTGACCGCTACGGTAGCAGGTTCGAATCCTGCCTCGGGCATGGATGTGTGTGATGTCCTTTGGTTAGTTAGGTTTAAGTAGTTCTAAGTTCTAGGGAACTGATGACCACAGATGTTAAGTCCCATAGTGCTCAGAACCATTTGAACCATTTTTTTAATCCTTGTTTGATAAACAGTTTACGAGCTATTCAGTTCATTTAGTGCCTTACACTTCAGTGGGTAGACACGAAGCACTCAGGTATCAAGTGTTTTCTCGACTATTCCGTTCATTCCACTTGATTATAGTAAAAAGCAGGTGGAGCTGAAGTACTTCTAGAAGAATTAAGGCATTGCCAGGAGAAATCTTGTAGATTGCGTTTGGAGACTTCAGATTTGACACTACCAGACCTCAGTTCCTTCTTTTGTCTTGCCTGCCCTGAATGCCTCCTATTATTCCTTCCCAACAAATGCACTTTGACATCTAAAAATCTTATAAGAAATCAGATATACTGCAAGTACGTCGCACTCATTGAATGAAAGAGTACATGGTATATGTGAATTACACCACAAATGGCATGGGGAGCTCGCATTTCGGATAGAATATAGTGCTTTACTTGTGAATTCTTTTGAAATACATATTATTTGACATAATGTGATGGAAACAGTGTTCCATGAAGCGCTGACGCTATGGGCAGTCTTTTAATCGTAAGTGCGGCTTTATTCAGCCTCTCGGTATGTGGCTTTGCTGAGAGATTACAATCTACTTTGAGTCACCAAAACTGAATATGTTGTAATTCATTAATCGCGCCACCACTGGAAGATTTGAATGCCAGTAAGGACTTATTTGTTCACAACAAAGTCGATGTATGGAGTGTTATTATAATCAAATGTCAATCTATTAGCCAGAAAGCGAGAGTTACTTCCCTCCAGAACATGATTTACTATATAATTCAGTTCCTAATCTGAATCTGTAACGATAGTGTTTGCACAATTCCAACATTGTGTTGGTATCAGGGTCAGCAACAAAATGTAGGGGAGAGTGGGGGAAATAGACGCACCTAAGGAAAAATCGATGTGAACCATTCGTTACGTCATTGTAACCCACGAAAATAAGTACAGTACTGGCCATTAAAATTACTATACCATGAAGATGACGTGCTACAGACGCGATATTTAACCAACAGGAGGAAGATGCTGTGATATGCAAATGATTAGCTTTTCAGAGCATTCACACAAGGTTGGCGCCGGTGGCGACACCTACAACGTGCTGACATCAGGAAAGTTTCCAACCGATTTCTCATACACAAACAGCAGTTGACCGGCGTTGCCTGGTGAAACGTTGCGTACCATCGCGTTTCCGTCTTTGATAAAGGTCGGACTGTAGCCTATCGCGATTGCGGTTTATTGTATCGCGGCATTGCTGCTCGCGTTGGTCGAGATCCAATGACTGTTAGCAGAATATGGAATCAGTGGGTTCAGGAGGGTAATACGGAACGCCGTGCTGGATCCCAACGGCCTCGCATCACTAGCAGTCGAGATGACAGGCATCTTATCCGCATGGCTGTAACGGATCGTGCAGCCACGTCTCTATCCGTGAGTCAACAGATGGGGACGTTTGCAAGACAACAACCATCTGCACGAACAGTTCGACGACGTTTGCAGCAGCACTGACTATCTGCTCGAATACCGTGGCTGCGGTTACCCTTGACACTGCATCACAGGTAGGAGTGCCTGCAATGGTGTACTCCACGACGAACGTGGGTGCACGAATGGCAAAACGTCAATTTTTCGGACGAATCCAGGTTCTGTTTACAGCATCATGATGGTCGCATCCTTGTTTGGCAACATCGCGGTGAACGCACATTGGAAGCGTTTATTCGTCATCGTCATACTGGCGTATCACCCGGCGTGATGGTATGGGGAGCAATTGGTTACACGTCTCGGTCACCTCTTGTTAGAATTGACGGCACTTTGAACAGTAGGCGTTACTGTTCAGATGTGTTACGACCCGTGGCTCTACCCTTCATTCGATCCCTACGAAACCCTACATTTCAGCAGGATAATGGACGACTGCACGTTGCAGGTCCTGTAGGGGCCTTTCTGGATACAGAAAATGTTCGACTGCTGCCCTGGCCAGCACATTCTCCAGATCTCTCACCAATTGAAAACGTCTGGCCAATGGTGGCCGAGCAACTGGCTCGTCACAATACGCCAGTCACTACTCTTGATGAACTGTGGTATCCTGTTGAAGCTGCATGGGCAGCTGTACCTGTACACGCCATCCAAGCTCTGTTTGACTGAATGCCCAGGCGTATCAAGGCTGTTATTACGGCCAGAGGTGGTTGTTCTGCGTACTGATTTATCAGGATCTATGCACCCAAATTGCGTGAAATATAATCACATGTCAATTCTAGTATAATATATTTGTCCAATGAATACCCGTTTCTCATCTGCATTTCTTCTTGGTGTAGCAATTTTAATGGCCAGTAGTGTACATACCATACAATGGACATTTCTCCCCATATTCCAATCGTCTGTAAATAGTTATAAACAGTACTTTAATTCTGAACATTAAAATTTAAAAAAAGTGCTAATGCGTGATATTCCCCACCCCTGATGTAATGACATGCAAAATACTGGGTAATAACACGTAAAACAAACAAACCATAAAAATGTACAATACTTGCTATTTTTATTTGCTTATTAGTTACTACAAATAGTTAGCAGTATATTTAAGAACTAAATAATGTAATTCTACAAACATCTAGTATAATGTTCGTTTTTTGCATTTTTTGTCCATGGCAGCGACCTTAATATATGCCTTATTAAAAAGTTCTGCTAACTCATATGGCGTAATTTTTTGATACACCTGTGATTTTATATACACGTCACATTCACGATTGAAGGCTGATTTCAAAGAAGAAAAGAATGTAACATCTAGTGCTTGAAGCTTGTGAGAAGTGTGTGCAGGTATGGTTACCATGGCAATAGAATGTTTTTTACAAAATTCAAAAATATCAAGTGAAATGTGGCTGCTGTGATTATCTAAAATCAGCAGCACAGGTTCCTCAATAGTTGATTTTACATTGTTCTGAAAATGTTGGATCCATTCGAAAAATAATGAGTCATTGGACCAGCCATTGACAGAGCCATCATATATTGCTCCAACTCGGCCACCTTTAGATAAGAGATTTGACATCCTCTTCCTGGGAAAGATAAACGTAGGGGGGGATGTAGGTACCAGCAGCACTGAAACAACATATCACAGTCACGTTTTTTCCCCTTTCCCAAGACGTGGCCCCACCTATTCGTTTAAAACCTTTAGGAGCCAAAATTCTCTCGGGCTTTTGTATAGTATTTATGCCCGTTTCATCTACGTTGAACACTCGCCCCTCTTTAAATTTATATTTTTCAAAGACATGTTCTAAGTTTTTAAAATATGCGTTAAACTCTTCTTCATTAAACGCCTGTGTTGTGTTAATGCTAGTTGCTTTAGGTTTTCTCATACTAATACTTGAGTTTCTTTTTAAAAATAGAGCTAGTCAATTATTTCCAGCTAACCTAGATGACTTATCAAAATAGTTTGCAATGTTGTTAGCCTCTGCATACTCAAATGCAATCTTTCGCAGCTGGATGCATGTAATACCATAGAACACCTTGGCCATTGTAATAACATGATCCCTAATCTCATTTTCCTGTTCTGTCGAAAATGTTGGGTTTCTTCCAAGTTTTGGAGCCTCAGTATTTTTAACGTTCATTCTCGTTCACAGAGTAGCTTCATGAATCCCTAAAGCTGTTGATACTTTTCTTACTTTTCTTCCAGATTTGATGGCATCAAGAACCTTACAAAGTTCCTCTTGCGTCCATTTTGCTTTCTGGGTTTTTCTTTTTCAAATCTACCCATCTACAATTTAAAAAAAAGAAACTCGTTAGTATTGAAAATATAACGTGCAAGGGGGAATACCACGCACTTCAACAGCTGTATGGCATTACCCCACTGTAAGTTCGATGACTAACCTAAGCATAACTCGGCACCTAATTCAAATAGTGGGGCAAATATACAATTAAATTAAAGGTTTCATCTAGGGATAGTAGTTGATACACAAGAATTACATTAAAGCAACTTACAGTAGCACTTATCTTGCAAAATACAGCTGACCAAAATTACATGAGACACGCTGAAAGTAAACAATACTTCGCTGCTCCAACAATGCCACTGGAAAATGGCTGGCGTATGCCGTGTAGTAGTCGTTACTCCTGCCAGCAGGGTGTAGCACCAACTGGGAACAGCTTGCGCCATTCGAACTGCGTAAATCAGCCTGCATGGGATTACCCACATGTGTGTAATTCCCCTACCTTCCCCTATTTGTAATTTATTAATTAAGATTTCCATCATATTGGCAAATAATATTTTTATTAGTGACTAATTTCAAACATGTTCGTTTATTGTCGCACCAGTCCTGCATTTATAATGTTTCACTGTTATACATTGGGTTAACATCAGACTAATGTAATAAATATTATGTAAGCCTATTACAATTCTCTTGACACATTCAAAATTCGATGACCATCTTTAGTTGTTTACACATAAAAATTTTACACTTTTGTCCATGAACATGTGACAATATCAACCAAGGAATAAACCACTACAAAAATTTTCTAATGGGATTAAGGAGACTAGTAAAGGAAATTGTTTACAGGACCAGTTAACATCTATCTGTATTTCTTGGATAGTTGTACTTCTTAGATAACACAGAGTACAGGTATCGTAAACAATGAAAGACAAGTAAATAACAATAAAACAACTTTATCTTTTCCAACTCACATTCACATTATGTTTTCTTTTTACTGGAAGCACCAAAATCTTTCTGAGCTCAACATCTCACTCATTATGGAGCGGTGCAAGCTCAATTTTTCAGGAGAAACCATACATCATCATCATGATCCCCACGTCTCTTGATGGTGTGCATGTATGGTATTCAGAGTGTGCACTGGATGGTGTTAAGAAATGAATGAACAGTACAGTACTAGATTTATAGCACTAGATTTTTGTGGTTTCAAAGTAACTTTATTGCAATAATACATGCATAAACAAATATTGTACAGTAGAAAAAAATGGAACGATGTTGCGCTGTTACTAACACTCCATTCTTGCGTGTGGGATGATGCTGGCTAAATCCCATCCAGATATCCTGAATATGTTATTTTGTGATTTCCCTAAATTACTTCAGGCTAATCCTCAGTTGTTTCGTACTACAATGCCATGGCCGACTGCCTGCCCTATCCTTATGGAGTTCCTCAGGGCAAAGAACTGTACTCCCATTCGTTACAGATCGTGTCATCAGAGTACTAAGAATATATAGTATTGGTGCTGTGTTTATACTGGTAACAGAGGAGTGTGACTGAACACTGTAAAGAATGTACACTCAGAACCTGCCATAGAAGGAGTACATAAATTGTCTACCACACGTGTTCAAGCATACATAGGCAGTACAAACAGACGCATGAACTCCTTGTTTAAGTAATGGAAGAGCAATTGTCATGTGCGAAACACAGATAATCAGCATCAGCGGAACATGCACTGGCAATAGGGAAGTTTGAGATTCGTGTCTCCAATACAATGGTTTTATCAAGATCCAAGCCCGTCCCCAGTAGCTGAATGGTCAGCGTGACGGATTGTCAATCCTCTGGGCCCGGGTTCGATTCCCAGCTGGGTCGGGGGAATTTTCTCCGCCCAGGGTCTGGGTTTAGTGCTGTCCTCATCACCGCCCGATCACCCTCATCGACTGCAGGTCGCCGAAGTGGCGTCAAATTGAAAGACCGGCACCCGGCGAACGGTCTGCCCGAAGGGAGCCCCTAGCCAGACGATTAAATAAGATAAATCAAGATCCAATATCAGCGTGCTACGATTTACGGAGAGGATATGAAATCTCTAAAGCACAAAAACAACTTTAATGGGGAGAAAGAAGGAGTAGGGCTGAATAATGCAACCAGCGCCAACTGTTCCCCGGTAGAAGCTCTGTAACACATACACTGGTGATTCTGTGCTCTTCGGCAGCTGCCTGATGACACCACAACTCGACCGTCTCGTGAATGTGTACAAACAGTTTAGCATACTAAGATTCTTAAAGTATGAAACTGCTACCTGAGTCTTCAAAGTTTCTGATGATGTCTCCAGCATTTGGGGACGAAACGTTAAGCTGCCTGACTCCATAAAGCAAAGTTTACCAACGACAAAAACACCGGTCGTGAGAGCCTGCGTTGTAGGACAAATACAATTTGTTGCCCTGCTCCTACTATGTAGTGTTCCAAAATTTATCATTCAAAGTAAATAAATGAAGAATGGAGATGTTGTACCTAATCTTTTCACGTGGAATACGTTCTGATCTCAACTCTGAAGTCAACACTAAATAGTACACTAATTTCTGAATAATTAATTTCAGAAGTAGAAAGTGGCTATCCACAAAATAATTGTCATTACAAATTTGATTCCGGGAAATGAGATTATGCTGCATAGGGCCGAAGCACCTGTTAACATACAAAACTGAACATTCTCTGTATGGAGTGATACCCTCAACATAAAACACGTGTGCGGCAAATTGATGAGGCAGAAGTGGGCTGCGGCGTGTCCCTGCAGACGGAGTCCCACGCAGCGGGGTGGCTGCAGCTGGGCGGGGCAAATCGCGGTCTGGCCACCCAGTTTGGGATTTCCCCCGATTTGTGTAACCTATTTAGCTGAAAGAATAGTAAACGGTTATGAAAACACACTTGGCCTCTCAGCAGCAAATAAACCTGAGTTAAAGCCGGCCGAAGTGGCCGTGCGGTTAAAGATGCTGCAGTCTGGAACCGCAAGACCGCTACGGTCGCAGGTTCGAATCCTGCCTCGGGCATGGATGTTTGTGATGTCCTTAGGTTAGTTAGGTTTAACTAGTTCTAAGTTCTAGGGGACTAATGACCTCAGCAGTTGAGTCCCATAGTGCTCAGAGCCATTTGGACCATTTGAAACCTGAGTTAATAACGAGGATCAAAACGTATACAAGGATCAGTGAACACAGGGTTATCGTAGAGCGATTGAATATTGTAACCTCCAAATCCTCCAAAAATAAACGAATAATATACCGATTCAAAAAACAGGTAAAAATTCACTTGATGCCTTCCTGAGACACAATCTCCACTCCTTCCAACCAGATGTGGCTTGAATTCAGAGAAATAGTATCGGCAGCAACTGAGAAATTTATACCAAATAAACTAACAAACGACCGAAGTGATTCTACTTGGTACACAAAACGGGTGAGAACGATATTACAGAAGCAACGAAAGAAACACGCCAAATTGAAACAGACGCAAAATCTCCAAGATTGGCCATTCTCCTTGGTACACAAAACGGGTCAGAACGCTGTTACAGAAACAACAAAAAAAAATACTCCAAATTTAAACAGACGCAAAATCTCCAAGATTGGCCATCTTTTACAGAAGCTCGAAATTTATTCAACGTGTTTATAATAGTTTCCACAACGAAACTTTTTCTCGAAACCTGGCTGCGGTCGCTTCAAAGATAATACGACAGTGCTCTTATCGATGCGCGCTGCTGCTGCCACTCATGGGCAGACAAGCCAGCAACTCAGTGATGCCAGTAAATCGAATAAGAAACGAGGCGACACTTCGGTAAAGACAAGCTGGCAAGCAAGAAACGGCACGAACACGAGCCGCACACAGCCAAACCTCCCCCCCCCCCCCTCAAAAATGAACCTGGGGGTCACATGCCCAAACAAATTGACCAGGAACTCCTTAATGAAAGCCAAGGACAATGGCGAAGAAAAAGCCGGAAGCTAGAGTGTGACTCGGGACCCATCCATGCAGAGGTGACACCTGCCCACTGGGCACCCGACATCCCTGCAACAGGAAGGGACCAACCCAAGTCCCGCAAGATGACCAATTCAAGTACCATTGCTAGCTCAGCAACGGAAAGAAGCGAGATACCTGCTCGAAGCCAACCAGACAGAGGAAACACATGCCGATAGGTAACCCGACATCCCTGCACTGCAGAAGGTACCGGGTTGTCTCAAAAGGTGACCAACTTAAAGGACTATTCGCAGTTGAGAACGAAAAGAGCTACCAGAATTTAAGACAATAACGTGATGTCTTAGAACTAATGCATTAATTCTGCCCGCACCCTATCTAACTTACTACCCCTAGTTTGAGTGTCTTCCAAAACACCAGTGGTGTCCTCAAGGCTCCTAATAGCCTTGAACGAAACTCAATGGCTGCGTCTATCTGAACCACCACCTCAACCACGACGTCAAGCTGGTGAAGAACGATAGCACGCAAGCGAGCCACTAAGTCCGGAACACTGCCCTCAATAGGCTCAACAGGCCGATTCCAGGACACTGCCTGACCGCCACTGAAATGTTGTTGTTGTTGTAGTCTTCAGTCCAGAGACTGGTTTGATGCAGCTCTCCATGCTACTCTATACTGTGCAAGCTTCTTCATCTCCCAGTACCTACTGCAACCTACATCCTCACATCCACTGAAATAAGTCACCTCAAAACAATCAACAACCAAGAGAATATGGTGCAACACTAACAAAAATACAATTCCAGCTAACAGTAACTGTAATGGAAATATCACAACCGTAACCACGCTGTGCTACCAGTTCCTTCCTTGCGCAGAGATGTCGGATGGCGGCAGGACAAGAACAATACATTCTCTGCGCGATAGCAATGGAGATACTCTCGAAGACAGAGCTGGCAATGCAGACTTACTAAACACAACCTTCTGAAATCCATTCACAAAAGAAGAAGAAGTAAATATTTCAGAACTCGAATCAAGAACTGCTGCCAACATGAGTAACTTAGAAGCAGATCTCCTCGGAGTAGTGAAGCAACTTAAATCACTTAATAAAAGCAATTCTTCTGGTCCGGATCGTATACCAATTAGGTTCCTTTCAGAATATGTTGACGCATTAGCTCCATACTTAACAATCATATACAACCGTTCCCTCGACGAAAGATCCGCACCGAAAGACTGGAAAGCTGAACAGGTCACGCCAATATTCAAGAAAGGTAGTAGCAGTAATCCTCTAAATTACAGGCCCATATCGTTAACGTCGATATGCATCAGGATTTTGGAACATATATTGTGTTCGAACATTAGGAATTACCTCGAAGAGAATGATCTGTTGACACATACTCAACATGCGTTTAGAAAACATCGTTCCTGTGAAACACAACTAGCTCTTTATTCAAATGAAGTGTTGAGTGCTATTGACAAGCCATTTCAGATCGATTCCGTATTTCTGAATTTCCGGAAGGCTTTTGCCACTGTGCCACAGTGTCTGTAGTGAAATTGCCTGCTTATGGAATATCGTCCCAGTTCTGTGACTGGATTTGTGATTTCCTGTCAGAGAGGTCACAGTTCGTAGTAATTGACCGAAAGTCATCGAGTAAAACAGAAGTGATTTCCGGCGTTCCCCACTGTAGTGTTAAAGGCCCTTTGCTGTTCCTTATCTATATACACGATATCGGAGACAATCTGAGCAGCCGTCTTAGGTTGTTTGCGGACGACCTTGTCGTTTATCGACTAATAAAGTCATCAGAAGATCAAAACAAATCCTCTGCCAGACACTTAAATGTGATTTGGAAAATACTGATGTAGATGTAGATGTAGACGAGACGGTTCCTGTGGGAAGACACAGTTCACCTCCTTCCCCAGTCCTTCCCATTCCGTCTTCCATTCTGACGACATCTTCGTCGACGGGATGTGAAACCCTGATCTATCTAGTCATTACTTCGAAGTCAGCGTTCCGAGTAGCATGTTAAGAGATAAAAAAATCAATAACTGGGCGTGTTTTCACGGAATCAGTTGGAGTAACTGTACCACTTTACTCTCTACAGCATACGCTGTGAAAAAGAGGAACATTTCGAACATTTACAGCCCAGGAATCGACTGCTGTAGCTGACAGTGCATGGTACTGCTTGCTGTGTTTATATTTTCGTCTACACTCTATCCATCAGTACAATGTGCATGGAAAAGGTAACCCTCTATGTTGCCAAATACACTACTGCAAAACAAAAGGATAAAACCTTGCAACTATATTTCTACAGGAATTGTTTTATTCTCCGATTTTATTGGTACATCAGCATTCCGATGTTTAGCGAAGTTGGGGAAATAGGATTTATGGGAAGAGAAAGAGCGACCAACGACTAGAAATGACATCCAATACATCTATAAAATTCGGCGGAAAGTATTCCCTGTTTCGAACATAAGAGGTCATCCAAAAACAAGAAAAACCAGTTATTTAGATCCGTATGTGTCTCAAGTGTCTTTGCAGGAAGGAGCTAGCAGCCAGTATATTGGAAAATAAAGAAACATGGAAAGAAAGGATTTTGATGGCATTTGGGAACAGGCCTGTGGAGCTTCATGTTGGCTGGGCACAGAAGGATACCTCTTGTCATCAGTGGTCGGAAGAATGCCGTTAACTTCCACAGGTAGTGCTATCTCATGTGAAACTGTTCAGAGCTCATCCATACCTCCTGTCCACAGAAGAAAATGTGTATCTGCTTCAGGTGCAGAGATTTCTGAATTTCTCTTAGGTAAGGGTACTAAGTTCATAAACCACCTACTGACAACTGCGGATATTAATCCCACTGCTCATTGTATAGCATAAAATGCATTGGGTAGCTCTTCAGCAGCCATCAAACACTCTTTCCAATTTCACGCCAACTTATTCCAACTACTCCTCGTGTCACCCTACATAAAAAGAGAGCAATAATTGCTTGTTAACCTGAGTAATAAAATACAAAGTGCAAATAAATGCTGATTATGTACACTGCAACAAACTTAAATTAAAACTAGATTAATTTGACGATGCTCGCAAGGAACAAGTGAGACCGGAATGGCAGTCATCTTTGGTGGTCTGTCAATGGCCTATCCCTCCCCCCCCCCCACTCCCTCGAATTGAAATCCGTAGGAAACGCGGTCTGTCTGCTATTTAGAGATTTTTCTTAGGTCACCCAGTAAGCTACCTTTCTTCATACGAGAGAGAGAGAGCCACCGAGCTTCCCATGAGAAAGCTGTGATGAATATCTCTCAACCAGCCTTGCACCTTCCAGTTGCCTAGGAAAGGTAATACCGGAGAAAACTAAGCTGTTCTTTGACCAGTGAGGCCAACTTCTAAAAATAATTTATTGTACACTGGCGAGACGTGCTACACTGTTCATTAACAGAGCTTTTCAGCCACAGCCCTGGATTGCACAGTGTGTGGTTCACAGTTTTTGGGACCCTGACTGCACGTGCACAGCCAGTGCCATGGCAGAGCATAAGTAAACAGTATAGTCCTACCATGCACAGTCAGTGCTCAGGTCGCCATCCCCTTCTCCATGAGGCCTAATCTTCAGAACATGGCCATTCTCCCCAGGGAGTTCAACTGAGGGCTGGTCACCAGGGCAGCCCAACACCCCTCCACTGCTGTGGGGCCCACCGCAAAAAGCAGCCCCCTCCCCCTGCTGTGTGACCCACCCAAAAAGCAGACCCCCTCCCCCTGTTGTGTGACCCACCCAAAAAGCAGACCCCTTCCCCCTGTTCTATGGCCCACCCGAGACTCCATTAGATTTGTTGTACAACACAATGAGTACAGGAAATACAATTAATTACAGAGACAGAGAGCTATTAAGACGTGTAGTTTCCCGATCCTTGCAGTCACCAATATCACCCATCTCACCAGCATGACAGGTCAATCAGTAGGGACATGTTATGAATTATTATAAATTAAATAAATAGCAATAATAGAAGACATATGTCAGTTCATTACCTGACTGACGTTTTTCACCAAACTAAATGCAGTCTCCTGGAACATCAGTTAAACAGATGTCTATTGCTGCATGACAATCATTATAATATTCTACCACCCTGTGCATTGTAGCGTCCTTGGATTCTCTTAAGTAGCAGCGTTCCTGCAGCCATCAAGTGTGTCAGATTGTTTGCTATAACAACGCATTCAGATTTTCAAGTAATCCCAATAGACTCAGTCAGTTAACAGAGCTGTTCCACTCGTCCGATTCCTGGCTACTGCAGGATGATGTTTACGAGTAGGTCATGATGTTTCTGTGCAATATTGTGTCGCAAGATAAAAAACTGCGACCTGTTCTTTGTAAGGCTGGCCAGAAGCAGTCGTCATTGACATCGATAAGAGGTGTCTGTACATCATAGGAGCCCAAAATGTGGTGGACACATTCCCCAGCTGTACCTGAGATCAGTACTTTTACAGGTTGAGACTCCAGCCAAACCAAATGTAAAATAGGGCTCACAGCATTGTGCGTCTATAATAAAGAAGCACACAGGCAGTTACATGTCTTTTTAGATGGGAGCAAAGTTTCCCACAAGTACTTCCCTAAATATCTGTGTGACTCCCTCTACCTCTCAGAGTCTTTTACGCAGCAGTGCGCGAACCTTTCAAAGATGTTTGGTTCAATAGTAAATCTACTGCACCACATTGTTGGAAACAAATGGGGAGGAACTGCAGCTAAACTACACAATGACGCAATTTCACTTGGGTACTCAGCTGCTGAACATTGTCCTCCAGCGTGGGAGAACAGCACACATACAGACAAGACAGAAGGGGCCGTGATGACCATTAATGGCTTTGGCACTTCGGCTCCCACTCAGTGGTTGCCTGTTCCATCCACTTTTGCCCCTACTAATCTCACAATCAAATATGCCAAAGTACAAATTCTTGAGACAGAGTCCAATAAGAACTCAGTCTTAAATAGTGTGTACCAGAATCCATCAACTGGGTAAGATTGCACATTTTCATCTTTGTCATTGTGAAAACTCAAGATTCAGTTGCAACCATATGGCACGAGGGAGACGCGGCCACATCTTGGAGAGGTGGGCTTATAGTGCGACTGCTGCCTGTGACTGTGATGCCAACAAGCAGATAGTGAGTTACGTCATGGAGGACTGCCCGCACCATGTTTTTAAATGTGGTCTGAAAGTCTTGCATGAAGTGGCACCGAGTGCCACGATCTAGTTACCAAATGTAAACATTCACCTGGGAGTACACTGTGTATCTATTGGTGTATGTTCTGTAAGGCCATACGACAATAATTACCCTTCTGTACAAGTGCACATGCTTGTCCTGTCATAGACCTGGCTGAATGTGTGCACTGGCTTTCTTGTACTTCAACAGAGACCACTCAGTTCATCACTTGTATACCACTCAATTTGTCTCTGATGACATCGTCACTTCTATCAACGGGAAACGTACAAACTGGAGGTGGTTCACTTTAGCTTCCACTGTTGTATTCAACAAAATACAATCAAGCCCCAAAATATCATTTGTTACATGAGTTGACTCGATATTATTTTGAAAGGTTGAACGGCGTGGAATGGAATGTGACGACGCTGCAAACGGATCATCTGAGGTGTCATGTCCTCTCGCAGTCACTGGACGCTGTTCGGCGCATCACAAGAGCCATACGCGCCAGGGGAGAATGCGAGACGCACCATAAACTGAATTTCATCCGGAAGCACTTGAACAAAACTGGTGAGTATCTTATTTGGAAGTATATTATTTTTTAATAAAGCTTATGAAGATATTCTAACATAATGGACGCATGATGACGGAATTATGCCAGAGATGAAATCTCTGTCCTGATCAAAGTACACAGGAAGCAACAACCGTAGAACTAACTAATAAGCACACTAGAGAAAGAAACTATATCTACAGAGAATTGACTGCATCTAACAAAGAAAAATCACCGATTTGACCTAATATTTTAGGTCTAAAAAAGCAGACATGCGCGGAGCTTTGGGCGATAATTCTGGTAGTATGCAGTTGTGACCTTCTGAAGACGCAGCTTTTTAACTGTCGTGCACGCTTTGCTGCCCACTGCGGCCGGCCAACCACGGAGCGCGAAGTACTGTCGTTAGAGGGAGTAAGAGGTTCGTGTTCGTAATTACTATGAGCCAACAAACGGTAGTGCTGCACCTCCACGAGCGGCATACAGTGATGGTCAAATTGCAACATTCTCACATCAAAGCTCGTGAAACTCGTGACCGGTAAGCGTCGTGACAAGCGGCTATTCGACTAACTTTTATACGAGGCAAACAAAAGCGCGTGGGTTTATTTGTGCTGTTATTTTTACCTTCCAATTTCGTTGCAAAAATCGTGGACAAGACATGCTAACTGTAGAGAAAAATAGTGGAGTGACGCGAGACTCTTCTTCGCGAGAGAGGATGATGATGATGACGATAATGAGGCTACCATTTCACCACAATCACTTTCGTCAAACAATATATTGGTACAACAGGACAGGGGCGTAAAATGAGCAAGTGATTAATTATGAAGCTTGCTTTGAAGATGTAATGTGATCGGATATGACTTTGCCCCTGCCAGTAACAAAGGAATATATACTTCTGCAGAATATCGGAGCTACAATATTGCTAAATAATGTTGAAAGTGAAGGTGCGTGACATTAACATATTACCTAACCATATTACCTACATATTTTTTTTATTTTAAATAACGTATGTTCTGCTCATAGAACAATATTTTGAAACATGTGGGTTGGTCATCACCGGTTCCACCCACCTCCTCCCTCGCTTTCACCATGCCATGAGTATGAAGGCTCTGTATGTCTCTCCACCGTGTGGTTCTAGGCGCTGTGGCACTAGGCGGCTGCAGGTGGGCGGAGCCAGTGAGAGACAGCTACAGAAAAGTCTACAGAAGAGTGTAGAAGCTGCACATTCAGAGGTCGCAAATGCGTACTATCAGAATTACAACGCAGATTTTTTTTTTTTTTTGGGGGGGGGAAGGGGTGGTTCAGTTGCTGCAGTTGAGGTCTTGTAAATTGTTGTGTTCTCTTTAGCCGCTTTTACGTCGTCTCCTTGTGGTGATGATCATGATGATGATGTTTGGTTTGTGGGGCACTCAACTGTGCAGTCATCAGTGCCCATATAAAATCACAATTTTCTCAGAGTCCAATTGTGTACACAGTCCAATCTATTCACTGTCACGAATGATGATGATGATGGTGAAATGATGAGGACAGCACTAACATCCAGTCCCCAGAGAGAGAAAATCTGCAATCCAGACAGGAACCGTACCTGGGACCCCGTGATACAGAGGTAACAACGCTAGCCACTATACCATGAGTTGCAGACTCGTCTCATTGTTTAGGAGAGCTGTACTGTGGAAAGCAAGGAGAGGATGTAGGTGGCCAGCATCCTCATCCTATAACACAAACTGCAAGCAATTAATAACTGGGTTCTTCATTCATAAACAAAGAACTACATAACTTAAGTTTCCATGTGCTGTGGTACAAGCTCTCTTCTGTATAGTCCATGTAGCCTCAATGCTGCTGAAGTAAAAGTCAGCTATGTTCACTATAAGGTTGCTATGTGCTGCCAGTCCCTGTGCTAGATGCTAAGTCTGTGGCTCCATCTTGGTGGCACACTGGATCTCCACAGCTGACTTGTACTGGCATATGGTGGTGATCATAAATACTGGTGGCTGAGACGGCATTGGCGGCACATTTCCGCCATGTCTTGTCAGTGGCCTCTACCCATACTCTCGTATCAAAAAAATGGCTCTGAGCACTATGGGACTTAACATCTATAGTCAGCAGTCCCCTAGAACTTAGAACTACTTCAACCTAACTAACCTAAGGAGAGCACTCAACACCCAGCCATCACGAGGCAGAGAAAATCCCTGACCCCGCCGGGAATTGAACCCGGGAACCTGGGCATGGGAAGCGAGAACGCTACCGCACGACCACGAGATGTGGGCGTATACTCTCGTATCCTCTATGCATGATATGCTGGCACCAGTCTACGCCAGCATGTAAATGAACCTTTTTCTGTGTAAAACACGAACTCAGATTGGTGATGTTTGCTTGGGAAGTGTCTATTACAGTTAATAAACACAAATTTTAAGCACAGATATCACTTGATGTCGGGTAAGGAGAGACCATGCTAACACAGTTCTACAGTACACCAACTCTACCCTTGATAAGGGCCTCAGTTCCTCACAACTCTCTCGAGGTTTGGCGTTTTCGGCTGAGGTTACTCATCAGATACCATGGAGGCGCCAAATCACAGGGACATTGAGATGACCACATTCCACTTACTGGTCCCAGACATTTCCTCTGAGACTGGAATCGGATGGCTTAGCGGGCGTGTTGAAATGCCATAGCACACCTCAGTCCAAATGGCCCTGAGAACACAGTTGTTGTCTTGGAAGGCAGTGACAATTATTGAATTATATGCCATAAAATCGTCATAATTTGAAACGTCCCCTTTTGAACAATTTCTGAATTACTGTGCTGATAAACCTCTTACATTATTTGCTTTTCAAACAGCTGAGCAAAACTGAACGTACTCAAACATTCACTAAAGTGACACACAATATTTTTAGCGCAACGCAATCTGACTTTCAAAAATCCCTACAGAAGAATGGCCCTGACTAACATTAACCTATACCTTTCACAAATCACTTACCTCACAAATATCTTCATTACTCGAACTACTGCAATACAGCGAGCGCCACTACTGCCAGCTAAATAAAAGACTCATACTACGGAAGGCACTAACTACTGGTAGGCACAGTTAGCAAAAGGCAGATTTTAATAGAGAACAAACAATTTATTTACCTTAATATTGTTCAAAAGTCACATTATATATATCAGTTCATGACATCCAGTCTTACAAATGTCCAAACTCCGCCATCTCTCTCCCCACATCCACCACTGCTGGCGGCTCACCTCCAACTGCGCAACGCTACGCGCTGTTAACATCCAACTGCCCGACACTACAATGGCAGACAACAATGCAAACCAGCCACAGACTGCACACAGCACAGCCAGCGACTCTCATACAGAGCGCTACGTGGTGTTACCAATACAAAAACCTAAACAGCCTACTTACATAGCCCCCATGCTCCCCACAAAAATTTTTACAAATTGTTTTGGGCACTGGCCAATACAGATTTGAAAAATTTTTTCATAATTACAGTAAGAAAGATATCAAATGCACACACTTATTAATACAATGTTGGTCAAAAGCTAAAATTTTCTCACAGTCCATAAAGACAGCCCTGATCATTCATCACAGTAAAACTGCAGTGTTTTTCTCAAAGTCTGAGCAGTAAAAGAAAATGCACATGGAAGTAGTGGATTTCCATGCCGTCTTGAAGAATTAGTGTTGTCCTTTCAATAGAAAGACAGTGCTGACTCTTGACATGCAGACAGGTAATGGGCCACAACAGAGCAAACCCACAGCAGAGTCATTCGAAGTTTTGAAGAATATTGGTAGGTAGGTCATCATGGAGCACACCCACTGTAGTCCTAGTAGAGATTATGGTATTGGTGGCCCATCAGAGTTGCAGACCCACTGCAGTCCTTGTAGAAATAATGGTACTGGTGAGTCAGCAAAGGTGTAGACCCACTGTAGTCCTTGTAGAAATAATGGCATTGGTGGGTCATCAAAGATGCAGACCCACTGTACTCCTTGTAGAGATGGCCAGCAGCCATCTGTTGTGACTGTGCAGGTGCACAATCACCATTGAAGAGTCTTGCGGATAATATAGCAAGTCCATAACCCACCACTTGTGCACTCACCAAAAAAATTTTTGAAATGTCCTTAGAACCAGCAATGCTGTTATCCAGTCCCTTGCTAAATATGGAAAATTATTAACACACGTGCAAACACTAATAGTCCCTACTTCTCACATTTTTCCATATAGTATGACCAACAGAAATGTGTGCACTGAACTGGAACTTACAAGTTACTTAATTTGATTAACTGCTGTCAATTACAATTTTATAACATAAGAATACAATAACAAAGGTACAAAATACATCATTAAAACATAATAATACAGATAACATTTGTGGTAATATGGGCTTCACAAAAGAATTTAACTAACATATGCATAAGTGTTACAGGAATTATGACATAAGTAAATACATAAAAGATCAGAATAACTTTTGGAACATCAACTTTACACATGAGCATTAAAACAAAACAGAATAAATAATGTCTAAGCATATTTACAAAGTAAATAACATAGTATTAGAAAAATTCTACAACATAACAACATCAGCTAAACACATAAAGACAGGAAAAACACAAATACACAATGGTACACAAACACATAGAGGGATAAGACAAAAGGAAAGGACAGGGTTTGTTTTACTGCAGTATTTTGCATGGAGATCTCCCTTCGTTCATCATTATTCACAAAAAGTCCTATCTAAGCCTGCTTTCTGTATTCTGTTCACATCCTCTTTCAAAAATAGTTTTTCTCCACTGTGCTCTACTTTTTTGGCCAAACCATTTTCTTATATATGCTCAATGCATTTCTTCCAATTCATCATAGTTAGTTTCTTATATAGTCTATCCCCTCTTAAGCTAACTTAAATCTACTGAGCTCAGATATATATACTAAGGGACGAGGCAATGCAGCAGCACAAAACAATTAACGCAAACAGCAATGAAAAAAATGCAGATTTGCGAAGCAAGCAGCATTACAGAAATTAGCAAAGCAATTGCAATATTACAACTAATGTAAGGCAATGTGCAGCAAACAAGAAAAATAAATCAATAGTAAACTGGCTTAGAAGAGTAATACAAATTAAAATTCAGTAGCACTATGCCTGGCAAACAGCAGCAGCAAATGCAATAACTTATATCTAAACATAACAAAGCTCAAGCAGAAAAAATATTACAGTAAAAATGGCCATGTTTAATACCTATGTCACATCTTAACACTAGAGTGATGCATCACAATTTGTTCAACAAAAGAAATTACCAAGAACTTGAAAACAAAATTCTGTATGCAATTCCTGTGAAGGGAAATGTGTTTTTGTGCTCCTTCGTCTTTTTTAAGTACATCAAAGTTATTCTTTACTGGGTCTTTAGGCATAAAATATTTATATTAGTACATCCATAAAATTTTATTTTAACCAATGCTGCAGGGCAGCTAGAAACTAGATATTAAACAAAATGAGTAAATAAATACATAAAGCAAGCCATATGTTAGCAAATGAAAGATTTTAATAGAGAACAAACAATGTATTTACCTCAATAGTGTTCAAAAATCATAATATACATAGCAGTTTATGACATCCAGTCTTACAAATTTCAGAACTCCGCCATCTCTCTCCCCACATCCACCACTGCTGGCGGTTCACCTCCAACTGCGCAACGCTACGCGCTGTTAACATCCAACTGCCCAACACTACAATGGCAGACAACAATGCAAACTAGCCACAGACTGCACACAGCACAGCCAGCGACTCTCATACAGAGCGCTACGTGGTGTTACCAATACAAAAACCTAAACAGCCTACCTACAAATTTCTGAACGGTTTGCATTAGGACATTCAAACTGCATGGCTGCCCACAGGGCATGACGGGAATTGTATGGTTTAGTTTATCTAAGAATCTCACTTTCATTTGGATGGGTCCATCAATAAGCAAAATTGGCGCATTTGAGGGGACTGAGAATCCGTATTTCGCAATCGAGAAGTTTCTTCACCCTCATGAGGTGACTGTGTGGTGTGAAATGTCCGGTCATGGAACCAATGGTACGATATTCCTCAAAGGCGAGGTGACTACAGAACGCTATGTGAAGATTTCGGAAGATAATTTCATCCCCATTATCCAGAGTGTCCCTGATTTTGCCAAGGTGTGCTGTATGCAAGGCGAAGCTCGACACCAACGAAGCAGGAGAGTGTTTGATGACATGCGAGAGCACTTTGGGGACCGCATCCTGGCTCTGAGGTATCTAGAGGCTACGATTGAGCACAATATTCTCCAGATCTGAACACAAGCAACTCCTTTTTGTGGGTCTATATTAAGGACAAGGCGTACAGCAATAACCACGAAACCATTGCTGAGCTGAAAACAGCCATCATCGACAGCATCGATGATCCGGCGCGTCAGTCGGTCATGCAGAATTTCGCTATTCGTTTGCGCCATCAGTCATGGCAGGCATATCGTACATGTCATAAGCTAAATCCAAATATCATTGTTTATCTACGCCAGGCATGCTTATTACTACAAAAATGGTTCAAATGGCTCTGAGCACTATGGGACATAATTTCTGAGGTCATCAGTCCCCTATACTTAGAACTACTTATACCTAACCAACCTAAGGACATCACACACATCCATGCTCGAGGCAGGATTCGAACCTGCGACCGTAGCAGGCGTGCAGTTCCGGACTGAAGCGCCCAAACCCGCTCGACCACAGCGGCTGGCCTGCTGTTGTTCTTTGCATACATAAATGAATTTGGCGGATAGGGTGGGCAGCAATCTGCGGTTGTTTGCTGATGATGATGTGGTGTACGGTTGTTGTTGTTATGGTCTTCAGTCCAGAGACTGGATTGATGCAGGTCTCTGTCATGTGCAAGTCTCTTCGTCTCTGAGTGACTACTGCAACCTACATCGTTCTTAATCTGCTTGGTGTATTCAACTATTCATCTACATCTACGTGATTACTCCGCTGTTCACAATAAAGTGCCTGGCAGAGGGTTCAATGAACCACCTTCAAGCTGTCTCTCTACCGTTCCACTCTCGAATGGTGCACGGGAAAAAGGAGCACTTAAATTTTTTTGTGCAAGCCCTGATTTCTCTTATTTATCGTGATGATCATTTCTCCCTCTGTAAGTGGGTGCCAACAGAATGTTTTCGCATCCGAGGGAGAAAATTGGTGATTGAAATTTCATGAGATGATCCCGTCGCAACGAAAAACGCCTTTGTTTTAATGATTTCCATTCCAATTCACGTATCATGTCCCTGACACCACCTTCCGTACTTCGTCATAGTACAAAACGAGCCGCCCTTCTTTGAACTTTTTGAATATCATCCGTCAGTCCCATCTGATACGGATCCCACACCGCACAAATACTCCAGAATACAGCGAACAAGTGTAATGTAAGGAATCTCTTTGGTAGACCTGTTGCACCTTCCAAGAGTTCTGCCAATTAATCACAGTCCTTGGCTTGCTCTACCCACAACATGTGATCGTTCCGACTTGGATTATTTGTAATTGTAATCCCTAAGTATTTAGTTGAATTTACAGCCTTCAGATTTGTGTGACTTACCACATAATCGAAATTTAGCGGATTTATTTTATTACTCGTGTGAACAACTTCACCCTTTTCTTTATTCAGGGTCAAATGCCACTTTTCGCACCGTACTTTCCTAAATCGTTTTCCAATTCGTTTTGGTCATCTGATGACTTTACAAGACCGTAAATGACAGCATCATCTGCGAACAATCTAAGACGGCTACTCAGCTTGCCTCCTACGTCAGGGACAGTAGAGGGCCTGCAACTCTTCCTTTCGGAACGCCGGATATTACTTCTGCTTTACTCGATGACTTTGCGTCTATTACTCCGAACTGTGACCTTTCTGACAGGAAATCACGAATCCAACCGCACAGCTGAGGCGATATTCCATAGGCAGGCAGTTTGGTAAGAAGACGCTTGTGACGAACGGTGTCGAAAGCCTTCTGAAAATCTAAAAATATGGAGTCAATTTGAGATCCCCTGTCGGTAGCACTCATTACTTCATGAGTATGAAGAGCTAGTTGTGTTCCGCAACAACGATATTTTCTGAATACGTGCTGACTATGTGTCAGTAAATCGTTTTCTTCGAAGTACTTCATAATGTTGGAATATAGTACATGTTCCAAAACCGTACGGGGAATCGACGTTAAGGATATGGGCCTGTAATTCAGTGGATTACTCCTATTTCCCTTTTCGGGTATTGGTGTGACTTGAGCAACTTTCCAATCCTTAGGTACGAAACTTTCTGTGAGCTAGAGGTTGTGTATAATTGCTAAATATGGAGCATACTCTGAAATATTCAGAAATATTTACTTCGTCTTCTTTGGTGAAGGAGTTTCGGAAAACCGTGTTTAATAACTCTGCTTTAGTGGCAGTGACTTCGCCGTTGTTATCGCGCAGTGAAGATATTGATTGCGTCTGGCCACTGGTGTGCTTTATATGTGACCAGGATCACTTTGGGTTTTCTGCCAGATTCCGAGACAGAGTTTCGTTGTGGAAATTATTAACAGCATTTCGCATTGAGGCACAGCGCTATATTTCGAACTTCTGCAAAACTTTGCCAGTCTTCGGGATTTTGCGTTCTTTTAAGTTCGGAGTGCTTTTTTCTTTGCTTCTGCAACAGCAATCTCACCCGCTTTGTGTATCATGGGGGATCAGTACCATCACTTAATAATTTATGTGGTATATATCTCTCAATTGCCATCTATACTATCTCTCTGAAATCATTTCACATCTTTTCTACGCTTACGTGATCAGATCGGAAGGAGTGGAGACTGTCTCTTAAAAAGGCGTTAAGAGCATTTTCATCAGCTTTTTTAAACAGATGTATTTTCCGTTTCTTTTTGACGGTTGTAGGTGTTGCGGTATTCAGCATTGAAGCAAATGCCTTGTGGTCGCTAATCCCTGTATTCATCATCATACTCCCAATTTATCCAGGATTAGTTGTTGTTAAGATGTCAAATATGCTTTCGCCACCATTTACGCTTCGAGTGGGTTCATGAACTAATTGTTCACAATAATTTTCTTAGAAAGCATTCAGTACAATTTCGGATGACGTTTTATGACTGCCGTCAACGTCAAACGTATAACTTTTTCAGCATATCGAGGATAGATTGAAATCGCCACCGACAATAATTCTATGAGTGGGGTACCTGTTCGAAATGAGACTGAAGATTTCTTAGGTCTCCCTCTACGATTTTTACCCTCCACGCTTACCTCCATCCCGAAATTGGTGAACCCTTGATGCCTCAGAATGTGACCTACCAACTGATCGCTTCTTCTAGTCAAGTTGTGCCACAAATTCCTCTTCTCCCCGATTCCATTCAGTACCTCCACATTAGTTACGTGACCTATCCATCTAATCTTCATCATTCTTCTGTAGCACCAAATTTCGCAAGATTCTACTCTCTTCTTGTCTAAACTATTTATCGTCCAAGTTTCACTTCCATACATGGCTACTCTTCATTCAAATACTTTCATAAAAGCCTTCCTGACGCTGAACTCTATACTCGCTGTTGACAAACTTCTCTTCTGCAGAATCGCTTTCTTTGCCATAGCCAGTCTGTATATTATATCCTCTCTACTTGTGTACGGTAAGGTGTCGAAGTTAGTGGCTATAGAAGGCTACAAGACGACTTAGACGTAATTTCCGGTTGGTGTGATGAATGGCAGCTAGCCGTAAATGTGGAAAAATGTAAGTTATCGGGGATGAGTAGGAAGAACAAACCTGTAATGTTCGATTACAGTATTACCAGTGCGCCGCCTAACACAGTCGATTCTTTTAAATATCTGGGCGTAACACTGAAAAGTGATACGGAATGAAACGAGCGTGTGAGAACTGTGGTAGGGAAGGCGAGTAATCGACTTCGGGATAATTTTATGAAAGACTGGTACACCTGTAAAGGAGAACGCATATTGGACTCACTAGCAGTAGAACTTTGAAACACGTATCTGTTTTGTATGAGCTGTAAATAAATAGTTGCCACTATTAAAGTTCCAACCCTCATACATTCACTGTTACCGATGTTAACATACTTAACACGAATCCCATCAAACCACTGTTCATGTATACAGTTTACGTAATTTAGGCAGCTGGTAGGAAAAATTTTCGTTCTTTGCTCTCGTCAGCAATTGTACATCTCAGTGTAAACGATTAATTTGGGTAACAAAATTTGACATGGCGCAAGAGGATGGAATACGAAATTTATTTATTTTGATATGGCGTAATGGTATAGGTTCACAGTTATAGAACTCTATGTGGAAACATAAATTAATTACAAACTACGGCGTTTCAACACCTTATTCAGCATGTAAACGTTACTACAGATATTCTGATTTAGGCTATAACATGTTCGATATGCCCACCATCATTTGCGATGATATGGCGCAGACGAATAGCGAATTTCTGCATGACCCGCTGAAGTGTAAGAACATCGATGACGTCAATAATCTCCTCAATGGCTGTTTTCAGTTCATCAATGGAGTTATGGCTGATGACTCTGTCTTTAATGTAGCCCCACAAAAAGGACTCGCATGTGTTCAGACGTGGAGAATATGGCGTCCAATCGAGGCCCACGCCAGTGGCCTCTGGGCACCCCAGAGCCAGAATGCGGTCCAAAGAATGCTCCTCAAGGACATCAAACACTCTCCTGCTTCTATGGGATCCAGCTCCGTCTTGCATGAACCACATCTTGTCGAAATCAGGGTAACTTTCACGTATCGTTCGGTAATCACAGTGCCATAAAGGAATACCGCACCTATTATTCCGTGGCTGGACATTGCACACCACACTGTCGCCCATTGAGGGTGAAGAGACTTCTCGATTGCGAAATACGGATTCTCAGTCACCCAGACGCGCCAATTTTGCTTATTGACGAAACCACCTGAATGAAAGTTAGCTTCGTCGCTAACCCAAACCATAAAATTCCAATCATGTCCTTCAGACAACCGTACAGTTAGAAAGTCCTGACGTGAAGAGTTCAGAAGTTATAACGATTTTATTTCACATATTTCAATAATTGTCTTCCTGTACACATGGTATCTAAACCAAAGGTAGAGCAGCTTCGATGGTCATAAAAACAAGACAGTAATAATCATACACGTCATTTTATATGTGTATAAACTGTAACGTAAAGATGCATGGACGTGCACATGATTCTCCCTTGTTTACTTATAAAACAATACAACTCACTGAAAACGCCCTAAGGACTACCCATACAATAAAACCAGTATATAACCGCTTCTGTACAAATGTTTACATCCCATGCATATCACTAAGTCAGAATGAAACAGGTAAACTACGCATGTATGTAACTGAGTGCAAATTATTTAAAAATCTGTTATTTCTTAAACTTTTCTAATCGTTAAGCAAGTCGCGTGCGTGATTTTTGAAGCAATTGTATATTTCCATTCCTTCAAGTAGGTTGATACTTTGACTCTTAGGCAATGTTTCAAGAATTTTTATGGCTGAATATACGTTGTGTGAAGATACTCCTCTCGCACCACCTCATGTGCTCTTTGGACGTGCCACTGTATTATGAGCTGTGTAACATCCAGTCAAAGCGTCCATACTATAACTCTTACGATTACTGACACTGTACACTAATCTAGTTTCAAAAAACAAGTCCTGTGAGCTGGTGAAGGCAGGAAGTGAAAAACTGTGCTTCTACAGAAATCTGATCCACTGGCTTGTTAACTGGTCTGTCTTCTTGTCCAGAACTCCAGGTCCAGCGGACGGTCTACCTGGAACAGCTCTCCAACTACTCGCGGGACTTCGCACAGCTGTTCTCACTCGGCGTGACGCAGGTCTCACGACTGTTCATCCCCCTCGGATTCGAAAACATGGTAAGTGGTATTTTTTTTCTCTTCATTTAAGCTCTGTTATATGTCACACAACGCCTGATCAGTTCTTCGAGATTGTTTCCTGATTTATCTGGCTCACAATGTAGCTGGTTTTGGCTCTCCGGCACTAATATTAACCTTTCGCAAGAATTCTGACCCCACCTGTACTTCCGTGAACCTTGTGGGAATATTACGCAGATAGCCCACGCTCAGAATAGTTAAGGACAGGGAAGAAAATTGTCTGTAACTTTCTTTTCTCGTATTTTCTCAGAACTTCGTCAACACTTTTGGGAAACTTTGTATCAGATACCACTTTACAAGCCTGAGCCTGTTGGGTACATATTTAGTGGAGATTGGTCTAAATCTCCACCATCTGACATTTTATGTCTTCAACATTGGCTATACGGGATGTGTCATTTATAATGAAACGATCTGTCTATTTTCTTTCCCAAAAATCGTTCAGAAGTTTGAATAAAATCTGCTCGGACTGTCAGCCACGACACGTGGCTCTACATGAGGGAGCCTGACGCTGCTGCCAGCCTGAGAACGTTTCAGTCAGACATACTTCCATGGGAGCATGCATTCGTACATTCAAACTTTTGTACTGTAAATACCGAGAAATATCTACAGCTTTTTCGTCTTACGTCATCACTAGGCACTTACTTTACATTAACGTTGTTACGGCTTTTTCATGTTTGATGTGACCCGCCACGAATTCCTCTCCTGTACCAACCTCTTCATCTGAGAGTAGCTCTTACATTCTGCATCCTCAGTTATTTGTTGCGTATATTACAATCGCTATCTACCCCGCTATCAACCCCTATACTTTTTACTCACCACAGCTGCCTATAGTACTATGGAAGTTGTTCCCTGTTATCTTAACTCATGTTGTATCATCCGGCCGCTTCTTCTTGTTAGTGTTTTCTACATAGTCCTTCGCGAAGTTCCCTCTTTGTGGAAAATATTCCCTCAGTTATAAATCTAATTGTGTGCAGGGCACCCCCGTAACACCTATCCCATGAATTTAATGTTTGCAGCGTCTAATGATTTTAGACCATAGGTATAGATCCTAAAGTGAAGTACTTACTCAATAACTTAAAGTGACAGGAAGGTGTCTGATTAAAAAACAATGTATTATTTAAACAGAAATTTATTCATTTGAACATAGATCATCACAGTTCATGAAAACGAGAGAGTCAAATAGTTGACAGGTGGTATCTGTATGGAAGCTATAATTAGTGATTATAATGGATCGTAGGGTTACTTGACTGCCTGAGAAGATTGTTCCCTGTTAACTCAAAGTGATGGTCTGAATCTCTGTTCCAAAACTCGCAAATGCCTGGTGGAAAATATTGACTGAAATCTTGGTGACTGACTGAAACCTGAGACAGGCTATCGTATATCATTCCATAAATTCCTAACAAGAATGCCCTAACTCGTCGGTGTTGCTAATAATGCTCACGTGTTTTATTTGCTACGTGCCATGATGAACGCTGCGACAGTGCAAATGGGTCTGAAGGGAAGACGAGGGCACGTTGCTGCAGTTGTAACACTGTGCTCTGCACCTCACCTCAGCTGCAAGACAATGTACTCTGTTCCACGTGACAGCCTCAAGTACTAATTGCTTTGTCTGTGTCTTAGGTTTTGCCCTCTTTTCCTGCCAAAAAGTGACAATCACCACAGCCCAGTTGCGAGGTTTCTTCCAGTAGTCTATACAGAACCCCCCCCCCCCCCCCAAAACGACACATCATGATCAGATGCCAATCACATGGAGCCCTGCTCCTAAATAACGTCAGTTCCCACTCTGTGTTCCTGATCGTACACTCTAACACACCAATCGCGCGTTTTCACACCCACTGCACTAGCCTCGCATCAGAGGACTTTTGGAGAAGAACAGCTCATGCGGGTGGCTCATTACTTTGTGTAGTCCGTGTTTTCCAAAGTGGCTGATGGGTGTCGGCAAATACGGTCCACAAAGTACGAGGAAGCAGCCCCTGCCCACTGCTTGCGGAACCTCTCCACCTTCCGGGCAGCCACTAGGTTGGGCGAGGTTGTAAATCTGGACAATGGTTTGCTGTCCCCCTGGGAAACCCTGGCAGCCCAGTTCCGCATCATAAGTACCTGAGCCTCTGGTCTCTACCCTCAGCACAGTGTCTTTTTCAGTAACCTTCTGTGTCCATCCTATCTCAATTCCAACACCAACACACTGTGTCCTCCCACACACGCACACACACACACACACACACACACACACACACACACAAAAGCATTCAGAAACCAGTGAGTCCTCCGCCATGTCGAAGAAAGCAAATAGACTACATAGAGCACCTTATTACCAGTCTTCGATAAAACATTCTCAATCCCTTTACCACCGTTATCATTCCCTAAATTAGAAGACCGATCTCAAATTTAATGGAAAAGCCATCCAAAGCTGCCAGCAGCATTTTATCTTGCCTTCTCTGATTCTATGGAAAATCTCCTCATTCCTGATTTTATCGGTCCACCTAAATGTCAACATTCTTGCCTATCGCCCCTCCTCATATGCTTCGATTCTCTTCTGTTCCATTTTCCCGACATTCCAAATGCACATTCTCATAAATTTCTTCCTCAAATTAAGGCCAATATTTGATACCGGTACTCCTGGCTAGAAATTCCTCCTTTGTCTGTGCTAGCCTCCTTTTTATGTGCTGCTTGCTTTGTCCATCATTGATTTTTTTGCTTTCCATTTAGCAGAATTCCTCAACTCTGTCTGCTTGGTGATCCCCAATTTTGATCTTAATTTTCTCGCTATTCTCATTTCCGCTACTTGTGATTACTTTTGCCTTCCTTCCCTTTTCTCTCAATCTATATTCTGTATGCATTAGATCGTTCATTCTAGCCAACAGATCATGAAATTCTTCTTCATCTTCACTGAGGATAGGAATGTCATTAACGAATCTTATCAATGGTACCCTTCATCGTGAATTTTAATCCAACTCTTGAATCTTCCTTTTCGTTTCGTTATTGCCTCTACGTATATCCGCTCTCTCCCCTGCATTTAACTATACCGCTAGCGTAGATAAACAAACCACTCCACTCTCTTTATAAAGAACAGAGGTATTTCGAGATATCTTCTCCTATTTAGCTTCTCTGTAATCATAAACGAGAACAGCTGTGATGGAGTCATTTTTCACCTTCTCAAGCTCATAAGATCCATAAACGGCAACATTCGTTGCAATCTGCAAGATTCTTGACATGTTCAGATAGACGACCTTATACCTAACGACGAGCAACAAACAGAAATTTTCAGCAGACATGAGGAGTGTGACAAAAGGCAAAGGCCATAAAGTTTTGAGTGAAACTGAAATTTAATATGTCCTCAACTAATTCAGATAATTTTTCTGATCTGGACCGGTTGTTACCCACCCAAAAGGTCGGAACACATATCTTTGCTTCTCATAGCATTGCTAACGAGTAAGATTTTAGACGCAAGAATCTGACGATTCTCTTTCCGAAAATCGTTAAAAAGTCTGAATAAAATTTCCTCGGAGTTCCAGCTGTGCCATTTGGCTCTACGAGTAGCAGCCATAGAACATTTCAGTCATACATATTGCCACGTCAGAATGCATTCTTACATTCAGACGTTTGTTTAGTTAACTATCAAAGATTATTCGTAGCTCTCTTATCTGATGTCATGGTTTGGGAATTGTGAGTGTTTAATACGCCAGCGCTAGATACCTACTATGCATTAATGTTTTAATGATTACACAAAACTGAATCAATTACACTAATGAGCCGACAATAATTTAACGGTATGTAATAGTGGTACATATAGGTGAAAGTTAAGACTCTCTGCTGCTTTTGAATGCTATGCAACTAATTAGAACTATTTTCTGTGTCTCTCAGGGTAACGACACGACTGATCAGCGACTCCATGGATGGATTAAGGACATGGAACGTGTGAGAGACATGCTGCACACGAAATTAAGCAGTTGGGTTCACGACATGTACTCCGCCAGCGAGCAGGCAGCGCACTACGAAATTGAAGGCGACAAGAACATACCCGGGAACTTAATACTTAGGTATAAACCAGTGTACAATCAAACCTTCATCGAAGTCACTATAATTTGCTAATGTACACTGATCGGCCAAAACATTATGACCACTGGCCACTGCAATGCTGGGGGCCTACTGGTGGCGTTGCCGCCACATGACGCAGTAAGACAAGCATGTAATCCGAGCAGAGAGGGATGGGGGATTACCCTGGTGAAGATGTACGCTGCAAATAGAGAAATAAACTGAGATAAGCGACTTTGCCAGAAAGGTATGTTATTATTACGCAGAGCCTGTGAATGAGTGTGTCGAAAACGGCGAAGATGGTCGAATGTTCACGTGCTACTATTGTGAACATCTACGAAAGAGGTAGGAGGACAGTGAGACTACCATAGGCGCTAAGTGGTTGGACATTCACTACTCTTCACAGAATGTGGGGTTTGAAGGCCTGTCTGCTCTGTAAAGAAGGATAGATGGCGATCTGTAGCAACTCTGGCGAAAGAGCACAATGCGAATGGATGCACATGTGTTTCTTAGCACACTTTTCAGTGCACGTTGTTGAACAAAGGCCTGTGAAGCAGACGACAACATGTTGGCACAACTTTCATGTCCAGGATCGGTGAGCCACTAACCTCGTAGCAGTGGGGACAGCACCACACACTCTGGCACCGCACAGAGGCCGCCAGCGGGCCCGGCCAAACGACGCGCCAGAGAGATTTCCTCGCTGCTCCGCGCCAACCGACCAACTGCCCCAGGCCCGGAAACAGTGTAAGGGCGAAGTATACATCGGCCGATGAGGCGACCAACTAGACGACCAACCGAACGACCTACCAACTGTCGTCCCGCTCCAATCTCCCTCCGTCGGACAGTTCATGTGTGTCGCCAGTGGTCGGCGAGCACTGGCTGTCGGCACCTCATCGGCGCTCCGTCCCACGACTTCACTGCTGCTGCGTGCCGACTGCACTGCTGGTCCATCTCCAACTGACTGCCAGACACACAACGACCCACAAATACTATCGTTCGCTCCAGAGATGGTACGACAGTGCACTTATCTATACGCTCTGCTGCTCCCACTCACGGGCAAGTAAGGCAGAAAGCTAGTGGTGCCAGTAAATGGAATAAGAAAAACGAGGCGGCAGTACCATAATAGAAGGGATAAACACAAGCCGTACACAGCTCACCAACGACATCATCAGTTATGATTGTAGTAAGCTCGGGAACATCGATATTTGACTATATTTCTGGAAACGTGTCAGCTCATCCGATGCTGTACTGGGTCGCTGGTCGTCTCCACAAATGACGTCTTCCAAGCGCCCGGCTACTCGAAACGTGGACCACACCACGGATGCAGGCTTCTGACACAGCAGTATTACGTTACGGTAGACATCATCTTGCGCTTGCATGGGACCTGTGGTAGTAACCGAAGGCACCAAGTCACCTGCTGACCACCTGCACCCATTCGTGGTTGATGTTTTCACTGATGATGATGTCATCTTCAAGCAGAACAACTGTCCAGGTCTCGAAGACAGTATTGTGCTGCAGTGGTTCGAGGAGTATGATAGTCAAGCCACGTTATTGCATTGCCCACCAAATTCGGCTGATGTGAATCGGATGGTTCCCATCTGGGTCGCCATCGCAGTGCACATAGATCGGGGGCCATTTATTTATGGGAATTAAGTGATTTGTGCCTAGACACCTGCTGGCACATAGCTCCAAAAATCTACCAAAGAACTGCAGAATCGATGATACACAGAATCTGTGATGTATTGCATTACAAAGGCGGCCCAACAATCTATTAAGCAGGTAGTCATAATATTGTGGCTCGCCAGTATTCGACTTTTTTCACAGAGACGTATTCCTTCCTGTTGCAGAAACTAGTGGGATCATTTTAATTCTCTACACAGTAAAAAAATATGATTGGTAAACAACAGTGAAGAAGATGATTACAGCAACTAGTCATTTATAGTTATTTGATTCCGTGCATCCTCCGATTTTTGGGGTCTTCTTTTGTCTTGTAATGTACCACATAATACAAAGCAGACGAGTGGAGCAGACAAACACAATGGAAGATGTTACTGCTTTGACCAGAGAAGCCACCGATACTCTTAAACACTTCCGATGTTTTCATAGTTTGTGAACAATGATGTGCAGGAAACCTGTGGAACCTGACACAGAAACTGAGCATCTCCTCACCATACACGGAACAAAAAAGATAGTCAGCTCCAGAAGAAATAACGCTATTACTGTGTACCAGCGCCTCTTGCCCTGATACTGGCATCAATTCAGCAAGAAAAGGAGGCCACAAGTCACGTTAATAAACAAAGGAAAAGGCTAAGCAGTGATGAAGATTAAAGAAAAAATTGCAAGATATCAGCAGAAGGAAGCGAGTTTTTTATATATTTTGCCGCGCAGAGTGACCGCGCTGTTAGAGGCGCCATGTCACTAATCGTACGGCTCCTCCCGCCGGAGGTTCGAGTCCTCCCTCAGGCATGGGTGTGAGTGTTGTGCTTAGAGTTAAGTTAGTTCAAGTGTAAGTCTAAAGACCGATGACCTCTGCAGTTTGGTCTCTTAGGAATTGACACACATTTCATATATTTTGCTGTTATTGAAGTGTTTGAATCTGTTCATAGCATGCAGGGTAAATTCAAGAAGTTGAGAGTGAGAGGGCAATGGAATTATCTCTCGAGTGATGGACATATGGGGATATGGAAGGAACGTTGCAGATATATTGATAGTGTGATAGAGTGTCTCCCTAGGAGGATAAGGGTAAGCGCCCAGATCTTGTGGCAATGTTCTTCGATTATTTTAGGCAGATTATGGTGGGATGCCTAAGAAGGTGAAAATTGGGGATCAGGACGGACAGTTGGACTGAGTCATGATTGCTTCAAATTGGATGAAAGACTTCTGCTGCTATGCACCTGAGGAGGTTGGCAGAGGAGTCACTTTTTCGACGGATATGTCGGGGAAGTGGAGTAGGTCTTCCGAAAGGGAGGTCATCAACACACACCCACAACTAAGTTCGTCAGGGGAAGTGATGTGGAAACGCAGGTCAGCTTCAGTACTGTAGGTGGAGAAGGACTGGTCAGTGTGAGCCAGGAAATTATGTGGCATAGGACAGCTCAGACAGATAAACACAGTAGTGCAGGCGACTGTTATCGTGGTAAAATAGGTGATCAGGATAAAGTGTTCAGCAGGGTGACTGAAGATGATTTATAGCCAACAGGGGACGTTTTTGTGGAACCTAATTGCTACTGCACAGCAGGTTACTGTGTAGGGATTGGGTCACTACTCCACACCTGTCATGGATAGTGTGTGTGGGTGTTTGGTTTACTGCAGGTTATGTGGAGACACACAGATAGTATGGTGGGATGAAAGCATGATTATTCTGTTGGGCTATGGGCATGAAGGTATAGGAAGTGAATAGGGAGGTGAATTAAAAGTGGAGAGGGATAGATTTGACGACGGTAGTTGAGAGGAATTTTAGACTTCGTGTCCATCAATTTAGAAAAGTCTTTTGTGATTTGTTTTTTTTTTATTTTGAATCGAGGGTGGAGATTTATCTGCTCTGTTTAGTACGTGCGGTCTTATGACTATGTGTGAGGTTCGTAGAATACTAGGTGGCGCTAGTTATGTGTAGATAAGGACGTTAACAGGAGTTTATGATGGTGGTAATGTCAGTACAACGGGGGTGGACGTGGCTGGAACTCCCAGTACTAGCAGTACTGGGCCAGTCGCCGTTCTGGGGCTGGGGATGGTGTTGGTGATGGAGTCGACGGTGGTGTAGGTGGCTGCGATGGCGCTGGAATGGTTCGCGGTGGCAGTGGTGAAGAACCTGTGAACTTCGACGTCTTTGTGAGCAGCAAAAGAACAGGGGAGAGTGCAGGTGAAAGAGATTAGGAGGTGGCATATATTAGTGTGTCTATTATCGGTTCGATGTCAATGTAAAGTCGAAAATCGGAGATGAATCAGGGGGCACAGAGATGCACAACTTTGATACCATCCCTCAGTTCAGGCAGCACATTATTTCGCATATCTTCTATAGTGCTCATACCACCACTTGCAGTTGGTCATCTCTAAATTCCAACAGTAGACTTAATTACTGCAACCGCATCACATCTGTATTAACGTCTCAAGCTTTACAAGCCAAAACTATGGAAAACGCAAAGGCCCTTCAGGGCAGCCTTTGTACACACATTGACCACGATTGTCTTCCATGGTAGTAGTCTGCCACCGCTTTGCACAGAACGTGAGGACACTACAATTACCTGTGACGAGAATTTATTGCACAGTTTTTTGACTTGCCACTTTGTGTGCCGATGCGAATGCGCTTAAATTGAGTATGGTAGCGAATATTGTATCGTTACTGGCATATACACTGAAGAGACGAGGAAAGTGGCACACCTGCCTAATATCACGTAGAGCCCCCGCCAGCACACAGAAGTGCCGCAACACGACGTGGCATGGACTCGAGTAATGTCTGAAGTAGTGCTGGAGGGAACTGACACCATGAATCCTGCAGGGCTGTCCATAAATCTGTAAGTGTACGAGGGGATGGAGATATCTACTGAACAACACGTTGCAAGGCATCTCAGATATGATCAATAATGTGAATTCGGTGGCCAGCGGGAGTGTTTAAACTCAGAAGAGTCTCCCTGGAGCCACTCTGTAGCTATTCTGGGCGTGTACGGTGTCGCATTGTCCTGCTGGAATTTCACAAGTCCGTTACAATGCACAATGAACATGAATGGATGCAGGTGATCGGACAGGATGCTTACGTACGTGTCGCCTATCACGCCACAGTCGTATGTAGACGTATCGGGGGTCCCATTTCCCTCCCACTGCACACCCCCCACACCATTACAAACCCTGCACCAGCTTGAACAGTCCCCTGCTGACGTTTCCGACCGCAGCGCCGTATTATGCCTGTTTACATATCTCTGTAGGTATGTGCATACACATGTGTATACCAATTTCTTTGGCACTTCAGTGTATCATGTTGTGCTCAACGACTGGATTAGCTCCAAGTAACTGAATAAGTGGAAGAGTTACACGGTACACACTGGACAGACATCATCTATCTGTGAGAATTCTGCTTTCAGCTGTCCCGCCAGTCTTGACAACCAAAGTTATTGCGGGTATCACGACAGTTAACCCAGACACGAAACTGCCTGGCAGATTGGAACTGTGTGCCAGACGGGAACTCGATCCCGGACGTCCCAAATGAGCTCACACTCTGCTACAAAAAAATGGCTCTGAGCATTATGGGACTTAACTTCTGAGGTCATCAGTCCCCTAGAACTTAGAACTACTTAAACCTAACTAACCTAAGGAAGTCACACACATCAATGCCCGAGGCAGGATTCGAACCTGCGACCGTAGCGGGCTCGCGGTTCCAGACTGTAGCGCCTAGAACCGCTCGGCCACCCCGGCCGGCAGGTTAGTTAGGTTTAGGTAGTTCTAAGTTCTAGGGGACTGATGACGTCAGAAGTTAAGTCCCATAGTGCTCAGAGCCATTTGAGCCATTCCAATCATTAACATGAATAAAACAATTTCAGTTTCTTGCAAAGCATGTGAAATTCTGATTCAAAGGTAAGATGTATTGTGAGGTAAGCGTTCCATATCTGCTGTGTAATGTCTCTAATTTACATCTGAAACCAGTTCAAACGATGTATCAGCACAGAACAGAGTGAATATTTTGCAAGAAATAGTTAAAATCAGCGTCTCAGTCACATGCAATGAAGGTCGCTATTTGTTACTAAAATCTGTATGTGCAAGAACAGTAAAAAGACCAACAGGTTTGCGAGTGCCGTGTTCCTATTCTTCCTTTAAAGAATGTAAAGGTTCCGGGTTCGAGTCACTGCTAGGCACACAGTTTTGCTCTGCCAGGAAGATTGTAATTCACTGCTGTATAAACATCAATTCTGAGTATTTTTACATTCTTGTATACACTACACGTAGTTGGTTTTTAGATTTAACCGTGCAGCTTGTGTGTTACAGGCGGCCGCTGTTGAATGATGGACTGCTGGAGTATCAGCCACGGTACCTTTTCTTTCGCGAGGACTTCGGTGTGCTGTGCGAGGAGCGACAGCCAGAGGCATCACAAATGTTCGGTCTGGCCGATGCACTATACGACTTCTATTACACCAACTGGTACAACGTACAGTGGGCCTTCATGCATCGCTTTGCAGACGGTACCGAGACTGTGGGTAAGTTCGATGCTGGGACCCATCCACTCCATGGTTATGCTCTGACGTTTGACCACTGTATTCTTATTCGAGGAATGAAGTTCAAATATCCTTCTGCATATCCAGCTTTAGATCTTCCTCGACTTTCCGTGTCACGCAGTATAATCGCTGGTGTTGTTTTCAAACCATGCTTTTCCGTACATAGGTGCATTAGACCTTTTTTGTTGCGTATCCTGTCATCGATCAACCCCTACAGTTTGTGCACGGTGGAAAAAGTCAGCCTGTATATAAAAGAAACTAGTATTTCTCTGAGAGTACAGTGGATAGCCAGTTACAACAGTTAAATACTCCGTCCTGATCAATCATTTAAACGTTGAGTGCTGCTAGAAAAACATATCACGTGCATAAGCAAAAGTTAAAAAAAAATTGCCAGAGACACTTTCGCTACTTTTCACTGAGCAGCTGTTTCGATAGGAAGAGTAATTTCTGTCGCTGTTCATTGATGAAGTAGTTGATATCGTCTCTCTTATGTATTCCAATCGCTGTTCCGTCCCAGGTCATCCTCGCCTTCTCCTTCCTTACCGTACCTTCTACAGTTTCACAAGGAGCAGCTTGAGGTGTACTGCCTGACCTGTCCACACATACCGTTTTCCATTGTTTTTCCCTAAGCCGCTGGTGTCAGAGCACAAGAAAACGTATGACCTCTACGAAACTCACAGGCTGGAATTGACGCATGGTCTGCCGAGACAAAGCAGATAAGCACTCATAGGCAACTTTCTACTTTACCCGAGAGAACGGTGAGCAAGAGGAGAGCCATAGGAGACCGCTTCCATTCCACCAAATTACTCAGAAAATATCTCTGAACAACGTCAGAAATTTTGTCAGTAGATTTCGGGGACCTGCACCTGCAACTTATTCTAGCGCAAGATCCCAGGGCCTCCAGGCGTTACTTATGTTCCGAGTAACGAAATTTGTCGTACAGAATAGTACTAGCATGTATTCTATGGGCAGACGTACCTGATAGCAAGCGCAGGTGGTCAATTTACAGGCACCAGGTGCGAAAGATCCAGACTGTATACCAGTCAGGTTCCTCTCAAAGTATGCTCATACAATATCTCCATATTTAGAAATTATATACAACCGCTCGCTCACAGAAAGATTCGTACCTAAATACTGGATAATTGCTCAAGTCACACCAATACCCAAAAAGCGAAATAGGAGTAATCCGCTGAATTACAGGCCCACACTACTAACGTCGATTTCCAGTAAGGTTTTGGAACATATACTGTGTTCTAACATTATGAATTATCTCTAAGAAAACGATTTATTGACACATAGAACGGATTCAGGAAACATCGCTCTTGTGAAACACAACTAGCTCTTTGTACTCATGAAGTACTGAGTGCTATCGACAGGGGATGTCAAATTGATTCCATATTTTTATATTTTCCGTATTTTTATATTTCCTCACAAGCGTCTTCTAACCAAACTACTTGCCTATGGAATATCTCCTCAGTTGTGCGACCTGATACGTGATTTCCTTTCAGACAGGCCACAGCTCGTAGTAATAGACGAAAAGTGATCGAGTAAAACAGAGTTAATATCCGTCGTTCCCCAAGGAAGTGTGATAGGCCCTATATTGTCCCTGCTTTTTAGATTGTTTGCAGATTATGCTGTCATTTACCATCGTTGAAAGTCATCAGATGACCTAAACGAATTGCAAAACGATTTAGGTAAGATATCTGCATGGTACGAAAAGTGGCAATCGACCCTGAATAAAGAAAAGTGTGAAGTTATTCACATGGGTAATAAAATAAATACGCTAAGTTCCGATTACGCGATAAGCCATACAAATCTGCAGGCTGTAAATTCAACTAAATACTTAGGGATTACAATTACAAATAACCTAAATTAGAACGATCACATAGATAATATTGTGGGTAGAGCAAACCAAATACTGCGGTTCATTGGCAGAACACTTACAGGGTGCAACAGGTCTACTAAAGAGTCATCCCTATTCTGGAGTATTGCTGTGCGGTGTGGACTCAGCATCAGGTGGCCCTGACGGATGACATCGGAAAAGTTCAAAGAAGGGCAGCTTGTTTTGTATTATCGCGAAATAGACATGAAACGTGAATTGGAGCGGCAATCATTCAAACAAAGACGTATTTAGTTGCAACGGGATCTTCTCATGACATTCGAATCACCAGTTTTCTCCTCCGATTGCGAAAACATTCTGTTGACACCCACCTATATAGGGAGAAATGATCATCACGATAAAATAAGATGTATGAGAGCTCGTTTTTCTCACGCGCTGCCCGAGAGTGGAACTGTAGAGAGACCGTTTGAAGGTGGTTCACTGAACCCTCTGCCATGCACTTTATTGTGAATAGCAGGGTAATCACGTAGATGTAGAAAAACAACGGTTGCATTTAAGTGCTGACTTCAAGATTATGCTACACATTGACATTA
This sequence comes from Schistocerca cancellata, assembly GCF_023864275.1. Lineage (NCBI taxonomy): Eukaryota > Metazoa > Arthropoda > Insecta > Orthoptera > Acrididae > Schistocerca > Schistocerca cancellata. The sequence goes on from NC_064636.1 coordinate 155,135,785, forward strand.
AAAATTAATTATCATATTTCCACACGGTTTCCGTCGGCGGTAACTGCCGCCAGACGCTTCAATTTCGCGAGAAAATAACGTAAGTTTACCTGCAGTCTTACTGTTGGTTTTCATATAACTTAGAAACTAAAATTGAAACAAATGAGCCCTCGGTCACTATTATTTTTAGTATTATTGACCGGGTTTCAACACTTCTAAGAATGCCTTCATCAGAATTAAAACAATTAAAATGGCCTATAACATAATTACAACCAGATATAAGGAACATCTTTTAGGGAAAAATGGCACTAGCCCCCAAAATTCGCCTTTTGCCGACCATCTTCTGATTACAGGTCACGCGCCTAAAGCTATTTGCGATATCAACATTTCGCACACCGAGAAGAAAGGACGTAAATTAGACATTCTGAAAGGATTAGAGATTTTTAAACATCTTTCTCGAAGTGATAGACTCATTCTCAACGAACAGCTGCAGTTGGGTAATAAAAATTAGTTCAAAGGTATAAAGCGGTTACTTGACATTTAATTTCGGGTCTCCTTGTGCAGTTTACTGAAGTGCCTTTTTCCATCCTTTTTTTGTTTTCTTTTTGCAGTTTGTTCGTTGTTAATCGTTGTGTTTGGTCGTTGCGGACGTCACATGACATCCATTTAAGCTCGTTTGTTGATACTTCCACACAGTTTTTTTTTTTTTTTTTATTACAGAGGCCAACCAGCTCTCTAACCGAACACGGTGAGCTACCGTGCCGGCTTCCACCTAAGTTAACTCACAGTTTTTCATTTATTAAATAGTTTATTGGCTGTATTTCACGTTATATCGCTTTGTACAGGCTGTGTCATTCAGCTCTTCCTGTATTTTGTATACTGACGTTTTTATGCTTCAAACTGTACTGCTAATCTCTGGTGCAGACAAAATGTTACTTTATCTGTCACTGTTAAACAAAATATTACTTTTTACGTTACATACTGAACAATATTCATTATAATTTTCCTCTGTCTGCACTTGAATGTTAACCGGCTACTAGACGGCACTATCGAAGCAATGTCATGTTCACCTGAACGCACCTGTTAATGCGGGCGCCTCGGTCCGCTGCAACCTGTGTGGCTGTACAGGGGCTCGCCTTATATATTTTGTGACTAAAGCCCTTCTCGCCTGTTGATTATTTTATATGGGACATGTAAGTATTGTCTCTGTCCTTTATTGCCAGTCAGTACTTACAATGTTTATATAAAAATGTCTAATTCTGATGAAGGCAGTCTTAGAAGTGTTGAAACCTGGTAAATAAGACTAAAAATAATGGTAACCGAGGGCTCATTTGTATCAATTTTAATTTAGAATATTATATAATTTAAAATATTATATAAAAATGTCTAATTCTGATGAAGGCAGTCTGATAAGTGTTGAAACCTGGTCAATAAGACTAAAAATAATGGTGACTGAGGGCTCATTTCTATCAATTTTAATTTAGAAAACTATATAATTTAGAATATTATATAAAAATGTCTAATTCTGATGAAGGCAGTCTTAGAAGTGTTGAAACGTGGTCAATAAGACTAAAAATAATAGTGACTGAGGGCTCATTTGTATAAATTTTAATTTAGGATATTATATAATTTAGAATATTATATAAAAATGTCTAATTCTGATGAAGGCAGTCTTAGAAGTGTTGAAACCTGGTCAATAAGACTAAAAATAATGATGACCTAGGGCTCATTTCTATCAATTTTAATTTAGAAACGGTCATTGAACCAAGCAGCCATGTTTAACACATTACTTAGAAACTATTTCAGTGCTATTTTTAAGCAGTCAGACAAACCGTAGGAGCCAAACTTCCCCGAGACACATTTAAAATGTCATCATGAGCAAGAGCGCGAGATCATCATTCATACGCCTAAGCATGAGCGAGGTATCGATGCGCGTCGATTTCTCCCTCTTTTGGTCGACTCCAGTATGTAGTATTCAGTCGTATAGAGACCATTCAGCACAGCTTTTATTACCGTTACAACGTGTGTGCGTGAAATACAAATATTTGCAGTGCTTTAAAAATATCTTGGCAGAATTACTGAACCATATTTTTTGTATTAATTCCGATGTGCACCTAATCCTGTTTGCGGATGAGACGTTCCAAAAGTATCAAATAGTGTTGAAACATGAGATCTAAAATTTAAGTATGTTGTTTTGCCGGTTGATTTGTTTGAAAGAGGGTGTCGTAGACAGTAATTCATAGGATAAGTGAAAAAAATATTATTACTCGAAATCGACAAACACTGAAAAGGCTATTCCAAAGGACAAATCTCAAATAATACAGAGAATCCATCGGCAGCGCGTTCATCAAGATCTGGGTTAGATACACAGTCTACATAGCCACAGTCATGTGTTCCACACCTTCAAAGTCCAGTAACTCATGTTATACCTGACTTCAGTACAATACCTGAGCCAACGAACACACCTGAGCTAGGCAAACCAGTCCCAATAAATTCACAAGAAAATATTGCTTCCCACTGTGACATTAATATCTCTACTGAAAGCGATGTAAGTATTACTCCAAACAGTACTGCTTGTACATTTTGTGAACAAAGAACCAAAAAAAAATTGCTCAAAAAGACTGTCGTTATTTTCATCCACAAAAGAGATTTTCTTTCTAAAGTCGAGCAAGAGAATAAAAAATTTACGGAGTTAATAAATAAAATATCAAATTATCCAGGTTTAAAAATGTACTATCATAATAACTGTTGACTGAGGTTTTCCTGCAAAGTATCTTCAAATAAGACAAGTATAAATCGTTGCTACGATCTTCGTGATCATTACCAAACTGCTTTTGAAGAAAATGTAATAAAAAAGGATGGAATTTTTTTACTTATCTCCATAGATATTACATGGAGTTATTATAGGAAACTGAAGAAGGAAATTATGGGGAAATCAAAGTGAAGTTCACATCAAACAAATTTAGATAACAAAACCATTTCGTAAAGAGATTAAGTTTTTTATCATACAAGATAAAAAATTATTCACTCCAGAACGTTTAATAAGTATTGATGAACAATCATATGAACGTTCGAAGGAGGGAGATGGGCTACACAAAGCTGCTTTATTATTAAGAAAATCCGTTTTTCAAATATAGGAGAAAAGATTACCGCAACATGCGTAAGTACTTAATTTAAAGGAAGGAATAACAACAGTCCCACAATAATTAATGTATTTGTACTAAACCTGAAAACGCAAAGAAAATCCTAAGTGTATTCGTCAGGTAAAATTATATTGTGAATACAACGTATTTGCTGCCCATAACGGTAAAAGTCAAAACGTTGAAACATATTACGCTTGGAATATCTTTGCAGAGTTTAACAGACAATCGATATATTACTGACGTTATTCGTAGATAAGCCCATTGCATTACTTGTGCAGGCGTGGAGGAGCTGGAAACAGAAGCGACGAACACTTTATTACAGAAGTCCTGAAACAACTAATAAATGACCACTTCTCTGCACCAGCGTTGCTTTTGACAATTCTGATTGGTTCGTAGAAACAAGGAGTGGGAAAAATACGTTACACGATATTGTTAGTATTATTTATCAGAATTTTGATTCAAATGCTTCAGAAGAAGCACAGTTAATAGATTTACTTGCTGGTCTATATCGAGATAACCTCCAGCACGAAGAAACGAAAATGAAGAACACTTCCAGTAATATCTTTAGATGTGGAGGAACTACCATCAGCAACAAAAATGACAAAAACAAATAATTGAGATTTGTCGTCCCATGCAAGTGAAAATATAGAACAACCAGTGCTTCAAGCACCATTTTCAGCAACGGCATTTGTCGCAATATGTTCTAAACAATTCTATTTGTTCGAATCAGTATATATTTTTCTACATTTATTATTTTATTCTCGTTGCAGGACTAGATTGATTACTCAATCATTACATGTGTCTATCCTGCACCAAATTTGAAAGGAGCTCTAATCGTTCATATTCCTCTTTGTAACTGTTTGATAGAGAGGGACTCCATTTAAATGAGAGAAGGAGAGGGCATCCACCTTGTGCCCTGTCTGCGGGGAAATTAATTATGCCTGCCAGTCTCACTTTTGACTGCTTCAGGCCTTCGAACTCGTCCCTACTTGCAGGGTTTCAATGGGTTTGTAAACTGATTAATTCAGTTATCATTAGAACATGCGTGTATTAGAATCAGGAAATTTAATATTGACTAGAACACAGCTTACGAAAGGACTGATACCATCAATAATTTTCTACATACAACCAAGTGTGACACTGTCTCCGAGAGGGTGACACACGTGGTTAGCAACTAACTTAACAAGTAGACTTGTTGGAGAATCAGATTACGCCATCTGTTGCTCGAATCTGCAGCTGTCTTCAGCGAGTGTATGTAATTGTGACTGAAACAGCAATGCGCCACCGATTCACTAAATTCCATAGGCCTAAATTTTATGATTGACATAATCAGCAAGTGTAAACATCTAATAATCTTAGGAATGATTGATTCCTTCTTTATAATTTTTACAGACGCTGCTTTCCAAATGATCCTCCTACAAAACAGCCCAGTGAGTTACTTTGGAATCCATGCTTCTCTCAATACCCCTCAATCCTACTCAACCTCAATCTCTTTGACGCCACTCATTTTCACCACTGTCAGTTAGGTTGCAGAACATGAGATATAGTAGAGGATATCGAGCAGGAATTAAATTCCCTTCCCAGCATTCATTTACAGAGAAACTTCCGTATCCGCAATAATTCTCATATTTTACCGAATCGTCATCCACAAGAGACCGCCACGTCAATAACGGAGCCTTGATCTGCTATCGTTGCCGTTATGTAGAATCATCTAACTCGCAACCACAAGCCATTGATATCACAAAGGATTCTAGTATGACAAAAATCTGATCAAGAATAACAGAAAACATCTGACCTGTCCCAATTAAAACCGAAACCCTCCACATAAACTCTGCAAAAATGTACAATCCTCACGCAAGTGCATCATCTACACAGCCCCAACCCACATGTCCCAGTACACACGTAGTACAGACATCGTCCACTACAATGAACATACCATTCTCATCCCCAACATCAAAGACACTTAGTTCAGAACCACAGTTTTTCACACCATCCAGTCAAACTCACCATCATTGTTCCAATAACTTCTCGTGCCACATCCTCACCACCAGACACACCTAGTTTAGAACCACTGTTCTGTACAACATCCCGTCTCTTTCAACGTCCACATTCGTCCAACAGATAACGATAACAGACCCACTCACCTTCCATATTAACATCTGAGCCACTTCTCCAAAAACCAATTCTACTTCGCACTCAGCTATTCCAGAACATTAGCTTAAAACCTTTACCTAACCCCGCTCCGTCACATAACACATCAAGACATACCAGCAACGTAACAATCTATTCACATGTCTGCTCTCCCAGCTGCAGCTAGATCTTCATCAACCACATGTTATCTCAATAGTACATCCATACCTTAATGCAAATCGTTACGACCATATTATACACTCGCATTGTCATCTGAAACTCTGCAAAGCGCTGATGATTTCTGGGAAATACCATTAGGTGAGCTTGCAATTGGCCACATGTGAGATATCCCCATCCCATCACCTCATCCCACCATTTAATAGTAATCTCTGTCACTACCTACAGCTGACCCTATGACATCTTCACTTACATTGACAACATCATTTTTAACTACATTACTACCACACACCTTAATGTCCATAGCTGCTGCCCTGCCAAACTTCTGTTATGGTGTCAGTTTGTTAACAGCCTACAAGATTACCAGGTCACCTTACGTCAACACACCCAACCTGAAAGCAACACATCCTACATATCATACTTGCATAACCCAACCTCCTTGGGTGCATCACTGCTCTTATCGCCCTTTAAAAAGAGCAATAAAAATAAAAGTAGTAAATATCAGGCTATAAGCCTCCTGGATTCAGTCCATAAATTACATGCTAAAATCCTGAATGCAAGACATGAAATCATTGTAGAAACTTTAATATCTGGGGAATAATCACGTTTTAGAAAAGGGAAATCAACTATTGATAATGTTTTTACACTGAAACAACTTATAGAAAAGAGTTGAGAGTTCAGTAGGGAAACTCACCTTGCTTTTGTGGATTTTGAGAAAGCTTTCGATAATGTAAATAGATAAATGCTATGGAATATCATGGCTGAACGAGGTTATCCATTTCACCAAGAGATAGTGAAATATAATAACAAAGCCAATGAACATAAACAAAGGAGTACAACAAGGCTACTATATTTCTCCAACACTCTCCAATACATAAATAGATGAAGTTGTCAGCAAATGAAAAATTTTGAACATAAATAGAGTTCCTTTAGACCGTGACACTAGATAAATGTAATTTCATATGCAGATGAAGATGTCCTTCAAATGGGGGTCTATAAGTTGCAGTAGATAGCCTCAAATTACCACCTAAAGTGATGGCATTTCGGGGCAGATAATCAGTAAGATCTAAAATACTCTTGGATAACAAAATCATGGAGCAAGTAAAACATTCTATTTATCTAGGATGCGACATCACTTACGTATATATATCCATGTTGTGGACAAAAAAATAAATTTGCTTCCATATTTGGAGCCATCGTAAAAAGTTTACAGAACAAAGCGAGGAAAGACACCCAGCTGAAGTTCTATAAAACAATAGCAGTACCAACCCTTACTTATGGAAGTGAAGCATGGGCAAGAACAAGACACCAAGAAGTAGAATACAGGCTCGAGAAACGAGTTTTCTAAGAAGAATGGAAGAATTTACAAGAGAAGATCGAAAAAGAAATGAAGATATAAAGAAACATTTAAGAATATGTAACCTAAAAGAGGAAACGAAGGAAAATAGGAGAAAGGGGAAAGAACATGTAGACCGGATGGGTGGAAAAAGATTCCCAGTAAAGGCTCTAAATTATAAATGTTGTGAAAGAAGGAATGTAGAAAGCCCGTGGAAGAGATGGGTAGCGTAACAGGCAGTGCTTGATACGTGAAGTGAAGAAGAAGAACAAACAGAAGGAAAAGAAAAAGAAGACATAGTTAATTATTGGGCCTCGGAACCATGCTGCAGATGTGGAATTTTCGACTTCGACAAATCATCGTCAGCTCTGAAAGAAGTGATAAGTGACAGAAGAAATCCCAGGAGCAATCCCTGATCACAGAGCTCTGGAGTTGTATTTCCACATTCATTCATTCAGCAGCCGAGCAGTATATGGGCCACTACGAACGGGACCGACCGGCCGCCGTGTCATCCTAAGCCCACAGGCATCACTGGATGCGGATATGGAGGGGCATGAATCAGAACACCAAGTATGTCAGTTTACGAGACCGGAGCCGCTACTTCTCAATCAAGTAGCTCCTCAGTTGCACCACATATATGTAGGAGGTGATAACATTTTTACAATTCTGTGGGCGTATTTGAAGTTATACTAACAGAATATCACGAGTAAACCGTTCATAGTGGTCAAATATATTTCCTAAATCACCTGCTACTGGAGTTTGTTGTGCTTTTCGTGTAGTCCCTCGCGCTAAGGAAACAAAGTCGTGACAGATATTTTGCATCACTCCTACTAACCCTGCGTGATAAGGTCACTTGGTTGAGGAACAAAACTGAGGTATCAGAAAGACATTGGACATGCTTGCGAAAGCCTCGTTATCGTAACCTTTTCGCCAACATCTTGCATCTTGTCCTCCATCGTCAAAGTGTTGGTCAACTTCATTTTTCTGTTGATAGGTGTTTTCTTTGTTATGTAGGTTCCCATCTGATTTTCTTTGGATTGTCTTCTTCTAGTTTATCTGTCCGTTTTGTTTTGTATTTTGACTCAGTATCGCTTCACTTCTATTGTAAAATGTGTTACTTGAAGTATACACATGAGGGTATACAATGCTAGCAATGAGATTGGAATTTTTCTTAGTTTGCTATTTAGAATGTAGTCTGATCTCGTTATCAAATGGTTCAAATGGCTCTGAACACTATGGGACTTAACATCTGAGGTCATCAGTCCCCTAGACTTAGAGCTATTTAAACCTAATTAACCTAAGGACATCACACACACCCATGCCCGAGGCAGGATTCGAACCTGCGACCGTAGCCGCAGCGCAGTTCCAGACAGAAGCGCGTAGAACCGCTCGGCCACACTGGTCGACGATCTCGTAATCCTTGCGCTTTTATATTCCATATAAAAACTATCTAAAACAAAATAAAATTAAAAAGCTAACAAAATATAAAAAACTTCATAAAAACTGTTTAAACATATCATGAGAGCTTTGTGGTCGTTTGTCGGATATGTTCTCGTGTTTTTTCTCCTTTTATTTATTATTTTGCTATCATAATTAATTTTTTCCCATTTTCAGATTATAACACAAGATGATTTGACTATGGTCTACTGAAATTTCATGATGGTACACATGGTGGTCAAGTGATTATCGTTTCAGCTTCGTAAGACGAAAGGCAACGGATCGACTTCCACCCAAAACTTCGTTTTTGCAGCACAAGTGTAAATTCTGTGTTATTCAAAAAGTTTGCAGCTACACTATTCGTTCTTGCTACATTAGCAACGTCTCACCGCTACGTAGATTAACTGCAAATGGGACCTGCCTCTCGAAGCGTAGAAGTGCAAAGTAGTTCTGGGTGCCTTGCCACACTGCATATATAAGAGATTTAGCAAATCACCGCAGGAGTACTTTTTCAGGAAAACTCTAAGAGTTTCTCCATTTACTTGTCGATAGTTATAAATATCTTTCTTGTAATAATTAAATTTAATTAAACATAGTAGGTAGTCAAATAACATGGAATTCACTAAAACTTCATGCAAATACAGATGCTTTTTTTAACTATATTACTTCTCAAGTAATAGGTATGAGTTAAGTGATAAGACCAGTGATGAAAAAAATTTAGATTAAAAGTTACGGTCGGGTAGCAGTAGAATCGTCGCCTCGTTCACGTTCATCCTCCGAAACTCGAACGCTCACCACTCGACCACCGTAAACTCCAACACGCAGTACCTACACTCAGATACATCAGTTACATAATAGACACGTAATACTGCTTTTGTGATTTTCTCCGAATTTTCAGAGTAGTCCACCTTCTACTTGGACTTTATGTTGTTTCAACGGCTTTCTATGGAGAGTAAAATACTGATTATATCTGTAATGGAATCCTTGTGACAATACTAGTGGCTCACTAAGTAATTACATTCCAGCTGTGAAGGTTGACAGGTTCATGTAACTAATTATATGTTGTTGTCGTTATGGTCTCCCGTGCAGAGACTGGTTTGATGCAGCTCTCCATGCTGCCCTATCCTGTGCAAGCTTCTTCATCTCCCAGTACCTACTGCAACCTACATCCTTCTGAATCTGCTTAGTGTATTCATTCTTGGTCTCCCTCTACGATTTTTCCCCTTCACGCTGCCCTCCAATACTAAATTGGTGATCACTTGATGCCTCAGAACATGTCCTGCCAACTGATTCTTCTAGTCAAGTTTCTCTTCTATCCTATTCAGTACCGGCGCATTAGTTAAGTGATCTATCCACCTAATCTTCAACATTCTTCTGTAGCTCCACAATTCGAAAGCTTCTGTTCTCTTCTTGTCTAAACTATTTATCGAACATGTTTCACTTGCATACATGGGTACACTCCATTCAAATACTTTTAGAAACGACTTCCTGACACTTAAATCTATACTCCATGTTAACAAATTTCCCTTCTTGAGAAACGCTTTCGTTGCCATCGCCAGTCTACATTTTATATTGTCTCCGCTTCGACCATCATCAGTTATTTTGCTCCCCAAGTATCAAAACTCGTTTAGTACTTTAAGTGTCTCATTTCCTCATCTAATTCCTGCTTTCAAGACACTGTCCATTCTGTTCAACTGCTCTTCCAGGTGCTTTGCTGTCTCTGATAGAATTACAATATCATAGGCAAACCTCAAACTTTTTATTTCTTCTCCATGGATTTGAATTCCTACTCGTAACTTTTCCTTTGTTTCCTTTATTGCTTGCTCAATATACTGATTGAATAACATTGAGGATAGACTACAACCCTGTCTCACTCCCTTCCCAACCACTGCTTCCCTTTCATGCCACTCGCCTCTTATAACTTCCATTTGGTTTCTGTACAAATTGTAAATAGCCTTTCGCTCCCTCCATTTTACCCCTGCCACCTTATGAATTTGAAAGAGAGTATTCCAGTTAACATTGTCAAAATCTTTCTCTAAGTCTACAAATGCTAGAAACGTAGATTTGCCTTTCCTTAATTTATCTTCTAAGATAAGTCGTAGGGTCAGTATTGCCTCACAGCCGGCCGCGGTGATCTAGCGGTTCTGGCGCTGCAGTCCGGAACCGCGGGACTGCTACGGTCGCAGGTTCGAATCCTGCCTCGGGCATGGGTGTGTGTGATGTCCTTAGGTTAGTTAGGTTTAAGTAGTTCTAAGATCTAGGGGACTTATGACCTAAGATGTTGAGTCCCATAGTGCTCAGAGCCATTTGAACCATTGCCTCACATCTTCCAACGTTTCTACGGAATCCAAACTGATCTTCCCAGAGGTCGGTGTCACCAGGGTTTCCATCTGGGCTCTTGATATTCATACAAGTGGTTCTCTTTTCTCCAAAGGTCTCTTTAATTTTCCTGTAGGCAATATCTATCTTACCCCTGGTGATATACGCCTCTAACCGTCCCTGCTTAGCCATTTTGCACTTCCTGTCGATCTTATGTTTGAGACGTTTCCATGCCTCTTTGCCTTCTTTATTTACTGCATTTTCATATTTTCTCCTTCCATCAATTAAACTCAATATATCTTCTGTTACCCAATGATTTCTACTAGCCCTCGTCTTTTTATTTACTTGATCCTATGTTGCCTTCACTATTTCATCTCTCAAAGCTACCCTTTATTCTTCTACTGTATTTCTTTCCCTCATTCTTGTCAATCGTTCCTCAATGCTCCACTGAAACTGTCTACACCCTCTAGTTCTGTCAGTTTATCCACGTCCCATCTCCTTCAGTTTTAATCTACAGTTCATAACCAATAGATTGTGGTCAGAGTCCACATCTGGCTCTGGAAATGTCTTACTATTTAAAACCAGGCTCCGAAATCTCTGTCTTGCCGTTATATAATCTATCTGAAACCTTCCAGTATCTCAAGGCCTCTTCCATGTATACAACCTTCTTTCAAGTTTCTTGAACCAAGTGTTAGCTGTGATTAACTTACGCTCTGTGCAAAATTCTACCAGGCGGCTTCCTCTTTCATTTCTTACCCCCATTCGATATTCACCTACTACGTCTCCTTCCCTTCCTTTTCCCACTACCGAATTCCAGTCACCCATGACTATTAAATTTTCGTCTCCCATCACTATCTGAATAGTTTCTTTTATCTCATCATATAATTTATCAATCTCTTCGTCATCTGCGGTGCTAGTTGGCATATAAAATTGTCCTGCTGTGGTAGGCGTGGGCTTCGTGTCTATTTTGGTCACAATAATGTGTTCAGTATGCTGTTTGTACTAGCTTACCCACACTCCTATTATTTTATATTCATCATTAACCCTACTCCTACATTACCCCTTCCGAAATGCGTTCACAAAAGAAGACGAAGTAAATATTCCATAATTCGAATCGAGAACAGCTGCCAACATGAGCAACGTAGAAGTAAATATCCTCGAAGTAGTGAAGCAACTTAAATCACTTAATAAAAGCAAGTCTTCTGGTCCAGATTGTATACCAATTAGATTCCTTTCGGAGCAGCTGATGCATTAGCTTCATACTTAACGATCATATACAACCGTTCGCTTGACGAAAGTTCCGTACCCAAAGATTGGAAAGTTGGACAGGTCACACCAATATTCAAGAAAGGTAGTAGGAGTAATCCACTAAATTACAGCCCCATGTCGTTAACGTCGACATGCAGCAGGATCTTGGAATATATATTGTGTTCGAATATTATGAATTACCTCGAAGAAAACGGTCTACTGACACACATTCAAAATGGGTCAGAAAAAAAAACGTTACTGTGAAACACAACTATCTCTTTATTCAAATAAAGTGTTGAGTGCTATTGACAAGGGATTTCAGATCGATTCCGTATTTCTGGATTTCCGGAACGCTTTTGACATGGTACCACACAAGCTGCTCATAGTTAAATTGCGTGCTTATGGCATATCGTCTCAGTTATGTCACTGGATTTGTGATTTCCTGTCAGAGTAGACACAGTTCCTAATAACTGACGGAAAGTCATCGAGAAAAGCGTAAGTGATTTCAGGCGTTCCCCTAGTATTATTGGCTCTTTGCTGTTCCTTATCTATATAAACGATTTGGGAGACAATCTGAGCAGCCGTCTTCGGTTGTTTGCAGATGACGCTGTCGTTTAGCGACTAATAAAGTCATCAGAAGATCAAAACAAACTGCAAAACGATTTAGAAAAGATATCTGAATGGTGCGAAAAGTGGCAGTTGACCCTAAATAACGAAAAGTGTGAGGTCATCCACATGAGTGGTAAACGGAACTCGTTGAACTTCGGTTACACGATACATAAGTATAATCTGAAAGCCGTAAATTCATCTAAATACCTAGGTATTACAATTACGAACAACTTAAATTGGAAGGAACACATAGAACATGTTATGGGGACGGCTAACCAAAGACTGCGTTTTATTGGCAGGACACTTAGAAAATGTAACAGACCTACACTACGCTTGTCCATCCTCTTTTAGATTACTGCTGCGCGGTGTGCGATCCTTACCAGATAGGACTGACGGAGTACATCGAAAAAGTTCAAAGAAAGGTAGCACGTTTTGTATTATCGCGAAATATGGGAGAGAGTGTCACAGAAATGATACAGGATTTGGGGAGGGCATCATTAAAATATAGGCGTTTCTCACGAAATTTCAATCACCAACTTTCTCCTGGGTATGCGAAAATATTTTGTTGACACCGACCTATATAGTGAGGAACGACCACCACGAAAAAGAAGGGAAATCAGAACTCGTACGGAAAGATATAGTTGTTCATTCTTTCGACGCGCTATAGGAGATTAAAATAATAGAGAATTGTGAAGGTGGTTCCATGAACCCTCTACCAGGCACTTAAATGTGATTTGCGGAGGATCCATGTAGAGAGTAGATATAGATAATCACCTGTTTGTAATAGCTTACCCGCACTCCTATTTTTTATTCATTATTAAACCTACTCCGGCATTACCCCTACTTGATATTGTATTTATAAAACTGTATTCACCTGACCAGAAGTCTTGTCCCTCCTGCCAGCGAAATTCACTAGTTCCCACTATATCTAACTTTAACCTATGTTTCCCTTTTCAAATTTTCTAACCTACCTGGACGATTAAGGGATCTGACAGTCCACGCTCCGATCCATGGAGTTCCAGTTTTCTTTCTCCTGATAACAACGTCCTCCTGAGTAGTCACCACCCAGAGATCAGAATGGGGGACTATTTTACCTCTGGAATATTTTACCCAAGAGGACACCATCATCATTTAACCATACAGGAAAGCAGCATGCCCTTGGCAAAAATTACGGCTGTAGCTTCCCCTTGCATTCAGCCGTTATATAAAGTACTGTAATTGCAGCAGGCTAATTATGAAAGAAACATGATGGGAATGAAAAAAGTAGGGGAGGGTGGGTGATGATATGGAAAGGTCTTAAAAAGAAGGAAAAATACACAAAACTAATTGGCAAAACTGTGCGAGAAAAACATGACACATGAGGCGGTGTGGATTGACGATGGGGTGGAAGGGATGGGAGGGGAAGAAGTGCGATAGTGTGGTCAACTGAGGAGGGAGGAGTTTTTGAGATCGCATAAGCCACACAGGGGCAGGGGGGGAGAAGAGGGAGAAGTGATAAACAGGAACAAGTGAAGAAAATTGAGGTATAACAGCCAGATTACTATTACTGACAAGGTGTTGCTATCACAGTAATTAGTTGCTACCTGATTATATCAACTTTCAGCGAATTATTAAAAATATTGTAGGTGCAAAATACTGAGTATGGCCTACTGATTACAACAGTATTCAAATTATTATAGCATTAATTGCGACCTGCTGAACGTTAATGGTGAACCCATGAAAATTGATAGGTGCTTGTAAATAATTATCTGTATCTTAGAAATAAACTCGATTATATACACAATGTGATCAAAACTATCCAAACACCTGGCTGAAAATGACATACAAGACTGTGGTGCCCTCCATCGGTAGTGCTGGGATTCAATATGGTGCTGGCCCACCCTAGGGCTTGATGACAGCTTCCACTCTCGCAGGCATACATTCAGTCAGGAGCTGCAAGGTTTCTTAGGGAATGGCAGCCCATTCTCCACGGAGTGCAGCACTGAGGAAAGGTATCGATGTTGATCGGTGAGGCTTGGCACGAATTCGGCGTTCCAGAACATCCCAAAGATGTTCTATAGGGTTCAGGTCACGACTCTGTGCAGGCCACACCATTACAGGGATGTTATTGTCGTGTAACCACTCCGCCACAGGCCGTGCATTATGAACAGGTGCTCGATCGTGGTGAAAGATGCAATCGTCATTCCCGAATTGCTGTTCAACAGTGGGAAGCAAAAACATGCTTAAAATATCAATGAAGGCCTGAGCTGTGATAGTGACACGCAAAACAACAATGGGTGCAAGCCCTCTCCATGAAAAACACGATCACACCGTAACACCACTGCCTTCAAATTTTACTGTTGGCACTACACACGCTGGCAGCTAACCTTCACTGAACATTCGCGATACCCACACCCTGCCATCGGATCGCCACATTGTGTCCCGTGATTCGTCACTCCACACAACGTTTTTGCACTGTTTAGTCGTCGAATGTTTACGCTCCTTACACCAAGCGAGGCGTCGTTTGGCATTTACCAGCGTGATGTGTGGCTTATGAGATGCCACTCAACCATGAAATCCAAGTTTTCTCACCTCACGCCTACCCGTTATAGTAGTTACAGTGGATCCTCATGCAGTTTGGAATTCCTGTGTGATGGGCTGGATAGATGTCTGCCTATTACGCATGACGACTCTCTTCAAATGTCGGCGGTTGTCAGTCAACAGACATGTCGGCCCGTACGGTTTTGTGCTGTACGTCTCCTTTCACGTTTCCACTTCACTATCACGTCGGAAACAGTGGACTTAGGGATGTTTAGGAGTGTGGAAATCTCGCGTAATGACGTGTGACACAAGCGACACCCAATCACCTGACCATGTTGGAAGTCTGTGAGTTCCGCAGAGCGCCCCATTCTGCTCTCTCAAGATATCTCACGACTACTGAGGTTGCTGATTTGGAGCACCTGGCAGTGAGTGGCAGCACAATGCACCTAATATGAAAGACTTATGTTTTGGGTGTGTCCGGATATTTTTGGTCACATATTGTTTCATAGGCAGACTATGAAGCACTGTTATCATAGAGACCAACTGAGAGCCATCTTGGGGGGGGGGGAGTGGGGGGAATTGCGAGGGGAAAAGTAGGCAAATGTCTTAAATGAACGGAAAGGATTGTAGGGTGGAGGGGAAGAAGAAACGCTACAGCTCAACTACATGAGTAAACCTGCATGAGCAGACTATACCATGTGGTGCTGGGAGGTGGAGAAGAAAGTGGAGGTATTTTGGTATGGGTGGGTGAAATTATGTTAATAACTCTGGGAAATACACTGCCAGAAAAAAAAAGATGGTGGCCTGGGGGATAGTAGGTATACAGATAATGATTTCAACGCCATCTGCCAACAGATTGCGTAGTAGCGTGGCAGAAAATATGACATCAAAATATGGTAAGGTGCAACTCGTTGCTCCATGTCATTGTCAGGTAAGTCAGTAGCAAACTTCATCATCTTATGTCCTCCCATTTGTAACCTTGTTGTATGTGGTCGCGTTTTGTTGACTGCGATGCTTGAAGTTAAACTGCTCTTCTTGCTAATGGATTTCATGGGGACTGCTCATTTGATCGAGGGACGGTGGCACACGTTTCCTCTCACGTCTTTTTGTTTACATTACGTGAGCAACCTGTGACACACTCTGACAAAAAAACAGTATATTTCTCTTAATCAAGCGGGGCTGTTTTATTAATTGGACCATCGAAATGATCTCATTCTCACTCTCATAGTTTTTCCTATCTGCGGACGCTCGAGCGCGCAAGCACACGCTACTGGTCGCTCCTCTGAAGTGTAAATGTGTCGCCTTGGGTTCACAGCTCAAAGACTACAGTACCGAAACAAAACACTACAGTACTGGCCACAGTGTTTTTTGTCAGCTTCAAAGCAGGGCTATCAATAATAGCTATTTATTTTCTCAGTAGTACTAAGTCAAGAGCGACGCAGGGATTTCTCGGACACTATGCAGATTGAAACAGACTTGTGTAGTGCTCAATCAATGAAACTGTGATATCTGGCTTTCTGAGTACTCCACTTTGTGTTGACATTTCGCTTTACATGATTCTGGGTAATTTGCACTGGATGTTTGTTGGTTGTGAGCAATTCTAACCACGGATCCTCGACGATTTATGTAAACAACGCCCAATCTAATCATCCAAAGGAGATTTTGAGTTCAAGTAGCTTACTGTCATTGTTTTCCAGACGAGGAATGGCAGCTGGAGGACAAAAGCAACACCACGCTCTCCGTCGACACCGACTGTGTGCAGCTGTTGGTGAACGCCCTGGACCACCCCACGTGTCCACTGGAAGACCTGCCACCAGAAACCATGCAGCAGCGCCTGCAGTGCCGCGTGCAGCTGTGGGGCGACCTGGTGCAGAGGTCGACACACATACCCGTCACCAGCTACCTGGCCTACACGCAGAGGGCGAATATTAACCTCTGCCTCTTGGCCTGGATGGCTGTCAGCTCGTTCGGCATTTGTGAGGACGTCCCCTTTAGTACGATACAGTCCGTGCGTGATGCTGCCTGCTACTTCGACAGTCCTGACGACCAGTCATGTCTGGAATCGAACGCTACAGTTGCCATCTGCTCTGTCTCCAGAGCTATCCTGTTGCTGAAGTGTCGCGATTTTTCCTCCCGTAAGCCCCAAAAGATACTCGGCGTAACACTTTATGCAAATGGATCGTACTCAGCGGTGTCGAATGTAATACAGGGAAAAGGTTCCTACAGGCGGTATGGAATGCTGACACAAAGAGCACTGAACGACAAAGACAGTTTAAACGAAGCCACATTGAAATACAGATATTTCAAAATCGACAACTTAAAACCTTTAGAAATTTCATCTATAGCAGTAAACATTCTTTTCCGCTCTTTGACTGCTGGAGTATACATGTCCCTTCCCCAGTTACGTAATTTGCCTGGAAAGATATTCTTGTCCTTTCAAGTCACAGGTATAACCCAGATCCTGTGTTCGGAGATCATGTACCGTATGGCAGGTGTACCCGACCTGTCTACGGCAGTGCAGATCGATAGCGCCCTCACGCTCCTCGGCTGTATCTGGCTGAACTCGTTCTGCTACCAAATGTACGCCTGTGTCCGCCATCTCAGGCTTCCTAACGACCTCCAGCCTGCTGAAGCAAGGAAGCTGTTCCGTCGTCAGGTGCTCTGTGTACTAATACCCTGGGGTATAGTATGCGTGACAACCACTGCTCTGGAGAAGACGAGCAAATATTATCTGTTACACAGTCGGATAATATTCCTCGTTGCGATTTTACTGTCAGTAGGTTTCAATCTGGTTTGTCTCGGGTTGGTGGGGTACATGATCCTACGTACTAGGAAATCTATGACTCATCTCAGAATTTACAGCAGTGACAAATTATACACAAAACAACAAATTCTTTTTACGTCAGTTAAGACTGTCTTCTTAAGCGGACTAGGTGTGATTATTAGAATTGGGTTTCACCAGGCACAAGGTGTGGCACAGTTTGTTTACTACATACATATAGCTACGATGCTGCAGGGACCATTGTTGTTCGTTTTTTTCGTTTGTAATGGAACAACACTACCTACACTCAAGTACAGGATACTGGCGTGTCTCAACCCAAACCTCATCATTCCGGATCAAGAGCTGTGTTCGGCAGCTGAGAGAAATCTAGCAAGGAGAAACAATGAACACGCTGTGGTTGCGGAATCCTCGTTGTAATATCTGTAAACATTCTTCTCAAAGGATTAGGTTCACTGTAGCCCATTATAAACCGTGTCATCAGTTACAGAGACAGAAACTAGCAGATGAGACAAAGTTAACTACGACCGATTTCACAAAACCAGTGCCCCAGTTTTATAATTTATTCTTTGTTTATAGTCACATACTTATTTGTACATGGCAGCGTAAAAGACTGCAATAAATAGTTATATGTATGCAACGTAATGTGAAGTGAATGGAAACATGCTAAAGGACAGTATTATCAAGAACTGGACTCAGATGCGTTTGTGAGGTGAGATGTTGACGTGATGAGCTACAGATATGTAAAAGTACTACAGAGGACGTTAAAAAGTAATGTGTATCCAGTGTGGTACTCTTAATCTGGGAAGAACATTATTTATAACAGGATTTATAGAAAGTATTCTGGCAGGAAAGACATGTGCCGGAAGTTAAATTAAAAGGACACACGTTTTTCCAGAAATATAACAGCATAGTATGTACTGTTAATTGTGATATGTTATCAATAGAAGATTAGCCATTTGTTCAAATAAAAAATTAGTGAGCGACCAATGGAAATGATACTGCTGTGTGAATTTAATATGTAGCCCAATTAAACACCTTGCCATAAGTGGCACTACATAGATGTGATTTTCAGAAACTGTCAAAGTACGGCGATAACCACTCACTTACCGGCCATCTGTAATCTTAACAGCGATCGGCGGGAAGGAAGAGTTGCCACTTTGGATACAGCAGAACTGGAGATCGCAGCATGACTGGCTACCTCGGTACGTCACGAGGTGGGTGCCACGTGCGGCTTATTCGTACACACCTCTGGTCGCAGAGAGATGCTGACAGCACAGGTGAACCACACTGCCGAGGCGGCCCTCCCCCTCATCTTCAATAATTTGCCAGCAAACATAAAAAATTTAGTTACAAATAAAGATCAGTTTAAAAGGAGCCTGAAAGACTTGCTAGTGGCCAACTCCTTCTACTCCATTGACGAATTTTTTAATAGAAACAAATGATGTATATATTCATACTACTAGTGTTGTTATTTCAGCTTGAAAAAAAGAAAACAATTGATGTGTTCTACATCCACGAGGATCTCCTCAGCATGGATCTATGGAACGAAAGACTAATCTAATCTAATCTAATCTAATCGAAGCAGGAGTTTTGTGTTGCAGCCTGCTAACGACGACAGTGTACATTAAGTCGAGTGGGTATCCGGGGCTGACGTTAAATGACATAACAGGAAATTGTCAAATAAAGAGAATATACAGGGTGACAATTATTGAACTGTATGAGATAAAATTCTCATAACTTTCAGAACTGTTTGTGTTAGGATGTTCAAACTGCAGGGTTGGCCACTGGACATGGTGGCGACTAGTATGCGCTGTATGGTTCGGTTTAGTGACGAACCCCTCTTTCATTTGGATGGGTTCATCAATAAGCAAAATTGGCGCATTTGGGGGACTGAGAATCCGCATTTCGCGATCAAGACGTCGCTTCACCCTCAATGGGTAACTGTGTGGTGTGACATGTCCAGTCACGGAGTATTCGGTGCGATATTCCTTGACGGCACTGTGACTGCTGAATGGTGCGTGAATGTTTTGGGAGATGATTTCATCCCCATTGTCCAAAATGACCCTCATTTTGACAAGACAGAGCTCGAAGCAGGAGCGTGTCTGATGTTCTGGAGGAGTACTTTAGGGTTCGCATTCTCGCTCTGGGTCACTCAGATGCCACTTTCATGGGCCTCAGTTGGCCACCATACTATCTGGGTCTGAACACATGAGACTCGATTTTGTGGGGCTATATTAAAGACAGGGTATACGACAATAACCCAAAAACAATTACTAAGCTGAGAACAGCCATTCATGAGTTCAACAGCAGCATCGACGGGTCGTGTAGAATTACGCTATTCGTTTGCACTACATCATCGCAAATGATAGTAGGCATATAGAACATATCTAAACCTGAATCCGAATAGCTGTAGTGACGTTTACATGTTGAATGAAATGTGTGCACGCTGTAGTTTGTAACTAATTTACGTTTTTTCAAATAGTTCAATAATTGTTACTCTCTATTTCCCTGTATGGGATACAAGAGGGGCGCCTTGGGGGGAGTAACCAGGTGTAGGCCATTAAA
Organism: Schistocerca cancellata; assembly: GCF_023864275.1. Classification (NCBI taxonomy): domain Eukaryota; kingdom Metazoa; phylum Arthropoda; class Insecta; order Orthoptera; family Acrididae; genus Schistocerca; species Schistocerca cancellata. The sequence goes on from NC_064636.1 coordinate 155,156,030, forward strand.
GATGGACTAACAAACTAAATAATGTGGGCAACGGGAGGGGAGGCGGTTCATGTTAATTTCTGTTGCTGGCCAGTCATGGGGCACAGAGCCAGAGGTTCTGCCTGCCAATAAACGCATCTGTTCTAGTCGAGGCCTGGATCACAAGAGAAACAAGCAACAGTCTTCTGCTCTGCAGAACACACACTAGTGGCTAAAACCAATGCCATGAATTTGCTAGCAGTTTCAGCAGAGGGCTGAGTGCATGTCTTGTCTGCAGCTTTAGGCAGACTAAACTGCCCCTCTTTTACGTCACATAGGCGCAGCCGAAGTTCATCTGGGCGAGAAATTGTAAATATTTGACTGTGACCTTTGAAATAATATTTGTAAATCAATTCCCTAAAATATTTCTTGACTGGCTGCCACCGTGTCCATTCCTTTCCCCTTCCAGAGGAGTGGTGACTCACATTATTTATATAAGGACGTCATCCACTCCCTGGAAAGGCGATTTGCCGTAGTAGATGTCTTAAAGCTATGGCAAGGCGTCAGTTACATTTTATTTAATGTAAGTCGGAGGTGACTTACATGTAGTCATGTTCATCTAATTTCAGGATATAATGAATGCAAAAGTATTAAATGTTCAAATTTTGTGCAAGGATGTAATATTCTTAATAATCATCATACTCAGAATTGTAAAAGAATGATTACAGTACAACAAAGAGATTAATTTGATAAAGCAAAAAATTTCTTTTAACAGTTTACCGTTTACAGTGCTAAACTGGGTGTAACAAAAGAGTAGATACTAGCTGAACTTAATCAGCACTGATCTTTCTAAGGTTTACAGGTGCTCCTAGAAATGTGTAGGTGTTTATGTTGTCTGACAAATATTATTCTCAGTGCTACATAATGAACCAATACTAAAATACAGAATGTATCATCACCATGATGAAATAATTAATTATCTAAAGTTAATGTATTAGGGTGACAAACATAATAGCCCAACCTACTGCCAAAGTTAACAGGAGACTTGGATTATAAGGGGATGAAGCACATTTGAAAAATAGTGATAACAAATCTTAATCCTAAGTATATCCTCTGCATATTAGTTACAAATAATTTTTGCGCAAACTTCCACAGGCTACAACAAACTAAGACAGTTACCCTAAAATGCGGAATTCAGTCAGCAAATGGAAGAGGCGGTGTACCACAAAGCACTTGAAAATCTTATCTATGTTAACACTTGTTAAAATAAAGAAGTAGAAAACCTTTTCTTATTCTGAAAAAATATTGGAATCATGGATAAAGTCATAGGGCAGCAGAGATGACACAACAAAACACACGAATTTCTAATACTAAGATTCCAATGACTCACTTTAAGACGCCATCAATTTCTTCACAGACCAACCTTTTTCAAAATGTGGCACACTATAGTATACTTAGGAGACACAGTAAACATTATGTAGATCAAACAGGTACATTACTTTCAACTGAAGAATTGGTAGCATCTGATAAAACATCATTGTCTCGACTTGAGTACATAGCTGGGAATGGGCGATGAAGCGAAACAATAATGAAGATCTCAGAGAAAGAAAAGAAACATATAAACATCCACTTAAAAACACATTATACTACCTCATGCAGTAATATGGCTCTGAGCACTATGCGACTTAACTGCTGAGGTCATCAGTCGCCTAGAACTTAGAACTAATTAAACCTAACTAACCTAAGGACATCACACACATCCATACCCGAGGCAGGATTCGAACCTGCGACCATAGCGGTCGCTCGGCTCCAGACTGCAGCGCCTAGAACCGCACGGCCACACCGGCCGGCTCATGCAGTAATAGTCCTTATGCAGTTCACATAGTTAAAATGATACAATTAGTTTTACATGTAGATTAATTAAACATAACTAAAGTATGTGAAAATTAACAAGGTTGAAATTATGATGTGAATAGTTACTGGTTTGTACAACAAATAATATTCTGGAAACAAATAATATAGTTTACATAAATAGGTAACTGTAATCAATATCTTCCACAAGTTACTGCTCAAGATTCGACATCCCACAATTTTTTTCCAGTTGCAAAATGGGGCTCTAATATGACCTCAAATATCTGTCGAGGGAATGCACTCAGTGCAGGGACTTCCTACACATCATACAGTTTCAGCTTAAACTCATTAAATTACTGGCAAACTTTAGAAAACAGTACTCCTCTGAATGTTTAACGAATTTCCCAGAACCACAAAATAAAATCATTCACTTGAATCACTTCATTACATCGCAGTTATGAAAAGAACACGAAGCAAAAGTGTATTCGAGGAAACAGATCTGCCGTAAATCGTCAGTGTCCATCACATGATAAACAGTTGCACTCATGCCACATCAGCTGCGTTACGTAAGAACCCTGCTCACTGCGTCCTTATCAATTATCACCAGGTAAACTACAATCCTCTGAATCAGTACCACTCTAAGTCGCTTTGGTAGGAGAAGATATGAAAAGTTACTAATTTCCTTTAAACTGAGGAGGTAAAATGTGAAATACATTAAGAGATTACAAGATCTAGTGCTCAGAATGACACTATGACTTAATATTCTGCTCAACAGTGTCACTCAGTCACAATATTCTGGAAACCTGTTATAAAAGTTACTCATAAACTGCCCTCTACAACTAAAAGTGAAAATAGAAAAACTGAATGGCAAGACCAGAAACAGCATTTGTTGGATTATCAATTCAAAGTGAAGATCTGATACTAACTTACTTTCTTCCTCTATGATGAGAAAGTTCAAGAAAAGTACCTGTCATGTCAGCTACTCTTACAGTTTACAATAATCGAATTATCAGATGACCTTCATAGGTTTACAATAAGCTGGTCACTCGGAGACCTCAATTGGCATATCTTATAGAACTAGTCCAATGCATCAGGGGAACACAAAATTGTAAGTAATTGGAATGGAGAATCACAAGGCAAATGGTTCAAATGGCTCTGAGCACTATGGGACTTAACATCTGAGGTTATCAGTCCCCTAGAACTTTGAACTACTTAAACCTAACTAAAATCACAAGGCAAACCTCTAGAAAAGGTAAATTAAATATAAATGTCCACAACAACAAAATAACTAAAAATGCCTATAAAAAGTCAAATCAAAATACCTTTCAGCCGTCTCCATTTTCATTTTCAGTGACTTTTGGACCTATGATACGCCTTCTTCAAGACCCCTGACCAACGTGTAGGAAGAATCTCGTCTCAGGTAGAGTCCAAACAGGGCCCAGCATTCAGTGACTGTGATTCTTAGATTTTTGACACAGTCATCACTTCAATCATCGCTTGCCGACTTTGCCCCTATTTTCACCTGACCAGAGTTCGGATTCCTCCTACATGTCGACCAGGGGGCCTGGCGTAATGTAGCACCAAAACAACTATTGGAAATTTGTTGGTGACAATGTTCACGATATGGAGCTGGTATGAGCCGACAGCTGTGCGTTGCAACATAAATATCCACTGAGGCCGATTCTGTCAGCTCAGACACATGTTTCTCTCTCTCTCTCTCTCTCTCTCTCTCTCTCTCTCTCTCTCTGTCTCTCTCTCTCTCTCTCTCTCTCTTCATTCCGTTCCTCCTCCTCTCCCAGCCTACACGCCTCTTCCTAGTGCTACCGCCTTCTCCTCCCTTTGCTACCCACCATATCAGTGCCACACAGTGTGCTACCCCCCGCCCCCGCCCTACCACTCACGCATTTGAACTCCCAGTGAAGTTTTTTGACGTCACACATGCATATCTCTCCTTTCCAATCATGAAGCCACGTCAGTTGAAAGTTTCTTTACAAACGTGCGCTTCAGTCGTACCAAACCACACTCTAACCGTGAAACTTTTTGTGGTTCATAAATTCACTGCATTGTTTCCAACCCTTTATGTTAATTTCTATGAATAGGACGAGAATATTTTTCTCTGTAAGTCCATCTTCATTCAGACAGTTGCGGGACATCAGCTTCTTAGTAAAAAAGTCGAATCACAACACCTTTCAGCCCTTCAGTGGAGAGACAGTGAAAGAGACAGAGAGGGAGGGAGAGAGTGGTTAATATGGTAATATGGCACACCCACATGTCAAACATGGGCTTGAGCTGACTGAATCGGCCTCATAGGAGATTTTACAGCTGACAGCTAATACAGGCACCATGAGGTGAGCATTGCCACCAACATGTAAAACAAATTATGACATTGCCAACTGACATCCAGTTAATAACAATTAGTACAGAGCAACTACAAGAACACACTCAAATCCGTGAGGTCGGCATTTTCACGAACAAAATGTAAAACAGAGTATGACAATTCTACCTAACATCAAGTTAAAACAATTAGTACAGGGAAATAATAAAAAAAGAACACTAAAATCCTTGGCACCACCAACATGTAAAACAGATTATGACAATGCTAGCTGACATCTAGTTAACAAAAATTAGTACAGAGCAACAATAAGAGCATACTCAAATCCTTGAGTTCAGCATTGTCACGAACAACATGTAAACCAGAGTATGACAATACTATCTGCCATCAAGTTAACAATAATTAGTACCGAGCAACTATAAGAACACACTCAAATCCGTGACGTCAGCATTGTCACCAAAACACGTAAAACAGATTATAACAATCCTATGTGACATCCAGTTAACAAGAATTAGTACAGAGCAACAATGAGAACACACTGAAATCCGTGAGGTCAGCATTGTCACGAACAACACGTAAAGAAGAGTATGACAATCCTATCAAGGGTGCGACAATAAGAACACATTTAAAACGAGGTGCAAGGATTTAATGTACCTATTATTTCAGCAACCTGGCACACGTTGTTTTGAAACTGAAGTGTTTTGTGTCAGCCCTAGTGCTCTCACGTCACTGGTACAAGGTGTAAAGAGTCCATGTCTCATTGGAGCGGAGGAATAGTGTTAGTAGAAATGATGAAAGGAAATAGGGTAGACCATGCCACGAAAGCGAAACATGCCATGAACGACTGGGAGACTTTTTGTGTTCCAGATACATTTTTATAGCTGCATATCCATGGAGACTAATGGAAAACTATCGCCTCAGCATAAAAACTGAGCATGATATACTTCGACAATAGCGTTTAAAAAAAGGATAAGAAATCCACTACTGCACATAGGTATAACGGAATATGTATCTAAATTACACAGAAATTAACTATCCAACCAACATACTTCTCAGGTGCTTATCCAGGAACAATTACACGATGAATGTACCTCACAGTAACTATACTCACACCTTGAAAGGTCTCTGTAGGATTCGTTTCGTGTAAATTTCTTAAAACTGTTGTCATTTACGGCACACATTCCACTTCTAATTTACTGTGGTGTTTCTGACTATCTGGGAGGAGACTGAGCAGTGGAACGTGTTACTTTTACACATAAACAAGATCGATATTTCACACTACTACACTTTAAAACACAGTTTATATGTAATTCATGTCACACAGTGTCATACAGAACCTACATCCGCTATCTTTTATATACCTTACATGATAAGATACTGTCATCCCCCTTCCCTTCTTTGTGAAAGGATGAATGAGCAAATGTATTTCTAGTTGCATGCTTGATGGTAGCAGACAAGCCTGTCTGCTAGAGAACAGTGGGACCATCGTCGGAACAGGTAGCTACACTTTCTAAGAGCAGAGAGGTTTCTATTCCTACTATGATCCTGTCCATTCCTTGTCATGTTGGTATAGGAAGCTGCCTCTCTGGTCACTTCCGTTTGTATCTGTTAAGCACCCTCGGTAGGGGCCCAGGCCAGTGGGTATGCGGCGAGTGTCTGAAGTGGTAAGATCTCCTTCTAAGCGCGTCTCTGCTAAGTCCGTAGGACAATGGATTTCTTAAGTTAAGCCGAACTGAAAATTTAATCACCTTTATTTCAGGTTTAGATCTAAAATATCTAATGTTATCTTAAATTGCAACGCAGTGTAATTCGAGTGTGAAGTTCAGAATATCTTCCAGTAGTTGCTTTGTCACTACTGTGTGAGTAAAGTGGACCCACGTGTGGATGGTCTGTAACTCTAACTAAGATCATCAATCTTAAATGCAAATGTGCGTGAGATTATAACGTCTCGTCTTGACGATATTTTTCAATATAGCAACTTTTCTTTATGTTCAACCCACGTGGGGTGTACTTTGTGAGACCAATACCCCGTGCTTATACAATTGTTTGACCCATCAGGTTAATAGTAAGACGATAGTAACCAGTTTGAGGTTTTTCTTTTGTAATTTGTGTTTCGGTGTAATTTATTTTAATTATCAAAATTATTGTGGAGTTACACTCTTTGTATAAACCAAGTTGACCACGTGAAGCATGTGGTGTAAGCATCAAAGTAGCTGTCAGCTATTCTTTTCGAGAAGATTTCACAGAGAGTTGTACGAATTTAGTATACCAGTGTGTAGTAATTTCATGACGGACAGGATTGCGCTATGAACATAACTCCTTTGGGTGAAAATTGAATCGGTTATTTGTGGTTAATTTCCTCTTGCATATGTTTCAACATTCTTCGTGTGTTATTTTATGAATGCAGTGTTGTATGCAGTCTCCCAATCTTGGCTCATGGTTTGATGTGTTCTGTAAGATTACAAACTTACATTTTCACAATCCTAAATAAGGCACCAGTTTAGTTATGAATCAAGTTTAATATGCTGAAATATTAATGGAACATTGATCAATGTTAAAATAAATGTCGAAATATAAACTGGTTTATTTGTTTTTATTTAAATTGTCTTTATATATATATATATATATATATATATATATATATATATATATAAAATCACCGGTTGTCGTAAGATGACTATTAAAAGATTATAATTAATGTTAGTGTGGTTGGGAATTTGGTAAGCTACACTGGATACCTAGTGAAACAGTTGCTCAATAATGCAAGGTTAACTTACCGAGATAGCTCACGGCATTTAACCTGCTTTTATTGTCTTGGCTATGAACACCGCTTTCAGAACAAATTAATGCATCAACATTACAACCTTAAAACAAAAGACATTAACGTTTAAGTTTATACAACGTATTTCCAAGTGGTGTGTCACAAGATACGCTGTGAGCTTCTAGGTAAGTAGTCCTGGCTTAGGATATTTCAGGAATCGCTTATTTAAAGCTACAGTTTACAGATGTAAATAACCTCGTCGCTGCGTGCATCCTTCTGTGAGCAACTGGCTGCACTGCTTTAGTGCAGAGCAACACATACACTACGGTCACGGAATACGGCAGCAGCCGCGGTGACAGGAGGTGCTCCAGTCGTTCAGGCCAGGTGCCTCAAGCCTGTTACACACATGCGGGCTTACATTCGGTTCGTACTCGGTTCTTTTTTGGTTGCTGCTACCAACGGTGAAAAAGTGTTTAGGTTTTTTATCCGGTTTCTAATGCAATGAAGAGCCAAAGAAACTGCTACACATGTCTAATTTCGTGTAGAGCGCCCGCAAGCACGCACAAGTTCCGCAACTCGGCGTGGCATGGACTCGACTATTGCCTGAAGTAGTGCTGGAGGGAACTGACACCATGAATCCTGCAGGGGTGTCCATAAACCCGTAAGAGTACGAGGGGGTGGAGTTCTCTTCATGAGAAGCACATTGCAAGGTATCCCAGATATGCTCGATAGTATTACTGTCTGGCAAGTTTGGTGGCCAGCGGATGTGTCTAATCTCAGATGAGCCACTCTGTAGCAATTCTGGACGTGTGGGGCGTCGAGTGTCAGACTGGAATTGCCCAAGTCGGTCGGAATGCGCAATGGGCGTCAATAGACGCAGATGATCAGACAGGATGCTTACGTACGTGTCACCTGTCAGAGTCGTATCTAGACGTATCAGGGATCCCGTATCACTTCATCTGCACACGCCCCACACCATTACAGAGCATCCACCAGCTTGAACAGGGCCCATTGATTCATACACATACATGTCCATCTCCTCGATACAATTTGAAACGAGACTCGTCCGACCAGGTGACATGCTTCCGGTCATAAAACAGTCCAATGTCGGTGTTGATGGGCCCAGGCGAGGTGCAAAGGTTTGTCATGCAGTCATCGAGGGTACACGAGTAGGCCTTCGGCTCCTAATGCCCATAGTGATGATGTTTCGTTAAATGGTTCGCACGCTGACACTTGTTGATGACCCAGCATTGAAATCTGCAACAGAAGAGTAGCACTTTCGTCATGTTCAGCGATTCTCTTCAGTCGTCGTTTGTCACCTTTTTGCAGGATCTTTTTCGGGCCGCATCGATGTCCGGGATTTGATGTTTTACCAGCTTCCTAATATTCACGGTATGCTAGTGAAATGGTCGCTACCGCGGAGATGCTGTGTCCCATCGGTCGTTCGCCGACTATAACACCAGGATCAAACTCACTTGAATATTGATAAGCTGCCATTGTAGCAGCAGTTACCGACGTAACAACTGTGTCAGACACTTGCTGTCTTATACACACGTCGCCGACAGCACCGATGTGTTCTGCCTGTTTACATATCTCTGTATTCGAATATGCATACCTATACCAGTTTCTTTGGCGCTTCAGTGCACATACTAGTGCTCACCCTCACTTATCATAGCACAACTGTTGATAAGCGAGCATAGGAGCGGGTAACAGCTAGTATAAGGATAAATTTAAGACACAGGACGCATGGAAAATAAGACTTTAATAACAATCCAAAAATTCATAATCTATCGAAAAAGGAACATAATACATTAGAACAATTGGTAAACTCAGCGCGATTATGAGAACATTTAAAAGGAAATTTATTTAAAATACAACTCAAATTAAAGTACACCATTTTTTGATAAGTATTAAGGTAAATCAGATTTTGGAAAATTTCAAACTGACTGAACCCATTTCAGTCATGTACATATATTTTACATTTTTGGTTAGTATAGTTGCCCGGTTTTTCCACATTTCACCCAAGAGGACATCTGCACATTCCATGGTGGACAATCTGTTTTCCATTCTGAAATCATATCGATCTCGTGCGAAACAGTAGAAGCTTCCACTATAACCATAGTGCAGTCAGGATTCGAGTTAACTTTGCAGTGGAATAGCCTCCGTTTGTTCGTAGATATTCCAAAATTAAAAATTTGTCTTTGTGTTCTCATAGCTTCGGAAGAAATTGGTGTAGAATGCTCTAAATTCCTGGTGTTAAGTCTTGAGAGGGCGGTACTCCAAATGAATTGTAGTATTCCTGCTTCATTTTAGTATTCTTCTGCAGAGAACAACGTGGCAACAACTTGACTTATCTCGATGATCACTACCGTTGCTGTGCACGGAAGAAAATACGAAACATAATATGAACCGTATGAGAACCGTGTATGCGTGAAAGAGTTTCATTCGTTTTCGGTTGCAACTGAGAACGAGCTGAACCGAATGGAACTACAGATCAAAGGCCTGTTTCACACATATGCGGTTCCATTTGGTTCTGTTCGATTCATTTTCACTTGCAACCAAAAACGTATGAAACCTTTTCACACAGACAAGATACACGATTCATATTAGGTTTTGTGGTTTTTTCTGCACACAGGCTGAGTAGTGATCATGGAGAAAAGTCAACTTGTTGCCATATTGTTTCTCTATAGAAGGATACAAGGGCAAAGGAGGAATGCTAGAATTCACTGGGAGCACCCCTTTATCACTTTACACCAGGAATTTAGAGCATTTTACACCATTTTCCCTATGCTGTGAGACCACGCAGACAACTTTTTAATTACTTCAGGATGCCAATGAAATCATTTGATGAATTACATGTGAAACTGAAGGACCGTCTTCAACGCCAAGATACATTTACGAGTGTATCTATTCAACCTATTCAGATGCTGACCATGTCCCTAAGGTAAGATAGTACAATTAACACAATTTTTTGAAAGAGTCTCTTTTTCATACAAATTTTAATATAAATCTGCTTTTAGGTATTTATAAATATAGATATATTATTTTTACAGTGAAAATGTAATGTTTTATTTAAACTATATAAATTTTAGAAATGTTAACGGAGGTTAACCACTAATATAAAAAGTTAGCAGCTTTCATATTGGCTTTACATTTCCTTAATTGGAACTTTATAGTTCAATTATATTATTAACAGTAATTTGCCTCTTTTTGGCTTCAGTGAATAAGAATAACGGTATTTTATTTACCAATCTTCCAGATCAAAACTGACTGCAATATTTCGCATCTTATTCTATTTAAGGTTGATTGATTATATCAATACATTTTGAATGCAACCCAAATGTTATAGTTAACTACAACCCTTTATTCTGCTCATTGTAAGGCTCCTTGATTTCATTCATGGTATAGTCCGGCTCATAGGACTAGAATAAAAAATATTGTTGATACTGTTCAGATTATAATGTCTGAGGTTTTGAAAATAATTACAATTGGAAGAATTAGTTCAATTTCTACATCAAAAATTAAAAAATTACTGCGATTAAGAAGAATCGTAGGGAGAATGGTATTCGTGCTGATCTTTTTGGATCAAACCCACATTCAAATGGGGATCTTTTTTCTCGATCATTGATTAATTTCTTTGATAATGTTGTTGCAAGGATTATAACAATTATTGGAATGATAAATCTAATAAAAACTCTTGTAGATAGAATTAGGATTGTTTTTCTTGATTTATATCAAGCTTTCTGATTGGAAGTCAAACATACTATTTATACTAGAAAAACGATTATCTACCTCATCAATAAACAGAGATGTATAAGAATAATCATACTACATCTACAAAGTGTATCATGCTGCTGCTTCAAATCCAAAGTGATGTCTTGGTGAGAATTGATTTATTGAGTGTCGAAGTAGACATGTTGATAAGCAGATTGTTCCAATAATTACGTGTAGACCATGGAATCCTGTTGCAACAAAGAATGTTGATCCATAAACTGCGTCTGCAATAGTGAAAGGTGCTTCTCAATATTCGTATGCTTGAAGTATTGTGAAATATAGTCCTAATAACACTGTGAAGAATAATCCTTGTAATGCTTGAGTATGATTAGATTCTGTTAAACTATGATGTGCTCATGTTACTGTTAATCCTGAGGCTAAGAGAATAGCTGTATTAAGTAATGGGATTTGTATAGAATTAAAAGGTTGAATTCCTATTGGAGGTCATAGTATTCCTAGTTCAATTGTTGGTGCTAGTCTTCTTCTAAAGAATGCTCAGAAAAATGAAACGAAGAATAATACTTCTGATACAAAAAATAAAATTATTCCTCATTGTAATACAATTGATACAAATCCTGTATGTAGCCCTTGATATGTCCCTTCTAGTACTACATGTCGTCATCATTGAATTCCGAATCCAATTTTGAATAAGTTAATGTTAAATAGGTGAAATCACTTTGCTAATCCTGATACTAGGACTATTGCTCCAATTGCTCCTCTTAATGGTCAAGATTTATAGTTTACTAAGTGGAATGGGTGATTTGAGTAAGTTGTTATCATAGGTTTAGTATACTTCTCTAGAATATGAAGTTCTTAAAATTGATAAAACATAAGCTTGAATTATTGCCACTGCTGATTCTAGAATTAATAGAAGTATTTGTCCAATAATTAGTAGTGAGATTAAGTTTATTGCTGTAGATGGTCCTGTATTTCCTAGTAAGGTTAATAGTAAATGTCCTGGAATTATATTTGCTGCTAGTCGTACTGCTAGTGTACCTGGTCGAATGACGTTTCTAATTGTTTCAATTAATACTATAAATGATATTAATGCACGTGGTGTTCCTTGTGGAAGAAGTTCCATAAATATATGATTACTATGGTTAATTCATCCAAATAACATGAATCTTTATCATATAGGTAGAGCGATTGTAAATGTTAATGCTAAATGTCTTGTTCTAGTAAAGATGTAAGGGAATAATCCTATAAAATTATTAAATATTATTATAATAAAAATTGAGATAAAGATGAATGTTGTTCCATTAAATGATTTTGGTCCTAGTAGTGTTTTGAATTCATTGTCTAAGGTTAGGTTTAGTTTATTTCAGATAATATTAATCCGTGATGGTGTAAGTCAGAACATTGATGGGATTAATAATAGTCCTAAAAATGTTGTAGTTCAATTTAATGACAAATTGAAGATGTTAGTTGATGGGTCAAATGTTGAGAATAAGTTTGTTATCATTTTCAATTTAAGTTTTTTATCACAATTGTTCTTTTTTCTGCTATTTTAATAAAATTAGGCTTAAATGAGAAAAAGTTTATTTGATTGAACAGGATTAAGGTAGCTGAAAATATAACGAATAGGGAGAATCATATGAGAGGCGATATATGAGGGATTTGTATTTACTTTCCCCATCAGAAGTAGTCATTAATTTAATATTGTTTGGTTTAAGAGACCTCTACTAACATTCAGTCATCTGATGTATTTCAAGGTGTACTAATTGTTTAGTTATTTTAGATTGACACTCTAATGTTATATATTTTAACTATCTCCTTAGATTATCTTAGATAATCACTTGATAAATAAGTTTACTGAAGTTCTTTCAATTACAATTGGTATGAATCTGTGGTTTGCTCCACAGATTTCTGAGCATTGTCTGAAGAATAATCCAGGTCGGTTTATTGTAAATGTTCCTTGATTTAGTCGACCTGGTGTTGCATCAATTTTAACTCCTAATGCAGTAACTGCTCACGAGTGTTGAACATCTGATGTTCTTGATAATACTCGTACTTCTGTATTTATTGGGAGAATTGTTCGGTTATCTACATCTAGAAGTCGAAATCCATCATTTTCTAGGTCTTGTTCTGGTGTTATATAAGTGTCAAATTCTACGTCTATAAAGTCTGAATATTCATATCTTCAGTATCATTGTCGTCCAATAGTTTTAATTGTGGTTATTGCGTCTACTGAATCAACAAGTAAGTATAATAGTCATAATGATGGAAGGACAATAAAAATTAGGGTAATTGCTGGTAATGCTGTTCAGATTGTTTCAATTAAGTGTCCATGAAGTATGTTTCGGTTTGTATAGGCAATAAATAATATACAACTTAGCGCATAACCTACAATTACTGTAATTAATAATAATGCGACCATAGTATGGTCATGAAAGAATGATAGTTGCTCCATTAATGGTGAAGCTACATCATAAAGGGATAAATTTGATCATGTTGCCATTTGGATATTTTCTAATAAAAGGTCAAACCTTTATTTGTAGAGCTTAAATCTACTGCACTAATCTGCCATATTAGAATCTAGAAATTAATGGTAATTCTGAGTAACTGTGTTCTGCAGGTGGGTTATTTTGTAGCCATTCTGTTGATCTTCTTATATTAGCTCTAAATATAATTGCTCGGTTTGTAACGATTCTTTCTCATATAATTACAAAGAATATAATTATTCCTACAATACAAATTGTGGACCCAATTCTTGATACTACATTTCATGATGTATATGCGTCTGGGTGGTCTGAATATCGTCGTGGTATTCCTGCTAATCCTAAGAAGTGTTGAGGGAAGAATGTTAAGTTTACCCGATGAATATAATTGTAAATTGGATTTTTAATCATGTATTGTCTATAGTTAATCCTGTGAATAGTGGGTATCATTGAATAACACCCCCTATAATTGCGAATACTGCTCCTATAGATAATACATAATGGATGTTGGCTACTACATAATATTATCATGTAATACAATATCACGTGATGAATTTGCTAATACTAATCCTGTTAATCCACCAATTGTGAATAGGAAAATAAATCCTAGAGCTCATAATAATGGTGGATTGAACTTGAATTTAGTTCCATATAGTGTAGCTAGTCATCTGAATACCTTAATTCCTGTAGGCATGGCAATAATTATTGTTGCTGATATAAAGTATGCTCGTGTGAGATAAATTAATTCAGAATAACCCAAATAATACATAACCAAATTTCAAAAAAAACTTGTAATTTATATATTAAATAAATGAAGTGCCCGATTAAAGGGTTACCTTGATAAGGTAAATCAAGGAAATAAAAATTACCTTCATTAAAAAATTACATAAGATAGAATTAAACTACCTCCTTTAGTATCAAAACTAATGTGCATCATGCACTTAATGTAAAGAAGTTAGCTAAACAAGCTAATGGGTTCATACCCCATTTACAGAGGTCTCAATCCTCTCCTTTTTAATGACCAACAACTCTACAAAACTTCTCTTCCTATCAACATTAATGATAGAAACGATGCAGTCCATTTCATCAAATTCCTGATTTGGAGTTTGAATAGGACTTGAGATCCAGAATTTATTCCATCAATAATAATCGGATCTAGATTATTATTAAAGATTGGAGCTGCATCTTTTCATTTCTGATTTCCAGAAGTAATAGTAGCTTCGAGATGAAATAGTTGTCTAACATTAATAACATGACAAAATTTGCCCCAATAATGGTATTATCCTATTGTATTCAACTAAGAACTTTCATTTGAACAATTATCATTTTAAGAATCATTATTGGGGCAATAGGAGGTTTAAATAAAACATCTCTATACCAACTTCTAGCATATTCTTCAATTAGACATTTAGGGTGAATAATTAGATCCCTAACAGTCAGAGAAAACATCTGAGAACTATATTTTATTATTTACTCACTACTAAGATTAATCATGGCTTTATTATTTAAGCAAATAAACCTATTTTTCATAAACCGAATTTATTCAGCCACTAATATAAAAACTGAAATTAAATTCATAATATTCCTATCTCTCCTATCTCTAGGTGGTTTACCTCCATTTCTTGGATTCCTACCAAAATGAATTGTAATACAATCATTAATAGAATACAACATAACAACTATTATAACATTATAGTTGTATTAACTACAATTACACTTTATTATTACATATGTATTAGATTCTCAGCCTTAATTATGTCATACACAGAAAATCCATTATCTATAAAGATAAAGTCTCAAAAATCAAGAATTATTCTTCCTACAACAGTAATAATTTCAACAATAGGATTGATTTCAACATCAACCTTAATTTAATTATACTACAAACTTAAGTTAATTAAACTAATAACCTTCAAAGTTATAATTAAAAGAATAATCTTTTAGGCCTTAGTAAAATTTTACACCTCTAGGATTGCAGTCTAAAATCATAATTGAATATAAGACCAAAATATGGTAAGAGAGAAAACATCTCATAAGTAGATTACAGTCTACCACCTAAAATTCAGCCATCTTACCGCAAAAATGATTAATCTCAACAAACCATAAGGACATTGGTACTTTATACTTCCTATTTGGAGCATGAGCAGGAATAATAGGAACATCAATAAGAATACTTATTCGTGCTGAACTTGGTCAACCAGGATCTCTAATTGGAGATGACCAGATTCATAATGTTATTATTACAGCCCACACATTTGTAATAATTTTCTTTATAGTAATACCTATTATAATTGGTGGATTTGGTAATTGACTTGTACCATTAATAATTGGTGCACCAGATATAGCATTCCTACGAATAAATAATATATGTTTTTGATTACTACCACCTTCTTCTTACATCTTCTATAGTAGACAACACTGCTGGTACAGGATGAACAGTTTACCCTCCTCTAGCAGGATCTATCGCACACGGGGGTGCATCTGTAGATCTAGTTATTTTCTCACACCACTTAGCAGGTGTATCATCTATTCTCGGTGCAGTAAACTTCATTACAACAGCAATTAATATATGATCCAAAAGAATAACTTTAGATCAAACACCTTTATTTGTTTGATCTGTAGCTATTACAGCCCTTCTCCTCCTTCTTTCACTTCCAGTTTTAGCAGGAGCTATTACCATACTATTAACAGATCGAAATTTAAATACATCATTCTTTGAGCCTGCGGGAGGAGGGGACCCAATTTTATATCAACACCTATTCTGATTATTTGGACACCCAGAAATCTACATTTTAATTATACCTGGATTTGGGATTATTTCACACATTGTATGTAATATATATATATAATAAATAATTTGTATTATTACATTACATTTAATTAAATTTACATACCTATAAGTTTATTTTATTATTATTAAGTGATTATTTTAATACATTTATTTACTGAGGATTATAGCTACTTATGTTTTTAGCTAAAAATAGGTTATTATATAATAATATATATAATAATATGTAAATCAATAATAAATATTACTATAATTGGATATAATAAATAAAATTAATAACTTCAAATATAAAATATTATTATAATATAAATAATTATATTGATTATAATAATATAATTTTAATATTACCTATAATTAGATTATTTAACTATTAAATATTTAAGTTAACTTAATATAAACTTAATTTTATATTAATAACATATTATACAAATTTACATAATTGTATAAAAATATTTATTATATTATTTAATCTTTCTTTATTATTAGTGAATAGAAAGATTAAATAAGAAAGAATATAATACATTTATTGGTATACATGTTCCATATTAATCTTTATTTATATACAATAGAGAAGTTGTTGGACCTAGCCGATGCATACTTGCAAATACCGGTAGGTGAAGAATCCCAGCGTGTTTTGGTGGTTAACATGCATCTTGGTTTGTATCAATTCAAACGACTGCCATTCGGGTGTGCATCCACCCCTGCATTATTTCAGCAATATCTGCAAACTGTTTGTGCATCAGTCCCTATTGCAGCAAACTATCTGGACGATATTGTGATCTCCAGAAAGATGGAAGAAGAACATTTAGTCATTTTTTGTTAGTGTTTGTGATTTTTTCTTTTTTTTTTCTTTAAATATTTGAATCTTTTATTTTTTCTTAATTTGATACATTTTCAAATTTCTTATTTTTTGTTCTTAAAAGTTTTATTCTTGCTTTGTTTATTCACTTTATCTTTGTATTATATGTAAGTTTCGTTAAACTAAATGTTCTTTTCGCCGTAATTTGATTTAATTATCAAGTGATTTTGGATTTAGCAATTGATTTTGTATCGGCACAATTCGTGCCAGCAGCCGTGGTTATACAATTGATACAAGTGAATATTATTGGTTAAAACAGTCGTTTATATTATTAGGGTTAAAATATAAATTTGTAAGGTGAAATTTTAAAATTTATTTGTAGCTCTTTTTACGAATCTGTGAAATTTAAATAATAAACTAGGATTTGATACCATATTATTTTAAATGTTAATTTTAGTTACCAGGGTACTATTAATTAAGGTCTTTAAACCCAAAGAATTTGGCAGTATCTCATTCTATTCAGAGGAACCTACCCCGTGATTGATAATACACGATTTACTCTACTTAATTTATTTAATTTAACTGATATTGGCTCTGAGGTGTGTACACATCACCCGTCGCTCTCAAAATTGATTATTCTATTTTATTATTTTAAAGTAGTTTCAATTTAGATGAGATAAGTCGTAACATAGTAGATGTACTGGAAAGTGTATCTAGGAAGAGGTTCAAGATATAACTTATTAGTAAAGTGTTTCACTTACACTTAAAATTTTTCTGTGCAAATCAGGATATCTTTATTATTTATTTTATTATAATTATTTTTTGTTTATTTAATTATTTAATGTAAATAAATTTGTTGAATTTTGTCTTAGTATATTTTATAGAATTGATTTTTTAAATTATAGTTTATTGGTAATGTAAGTGTTTTATGAATTATTATTTTAAATTTTTTAAGTAGATTTTATTTATTGTACCTTTTGTATCAGGGTATATCAAAATTTTAGTATTTATTTTACTTGTCTCGATTTGGGTTGATTTATGAATAATTTATAGTTAATGTATCATAATTATTATTAAATTATTTATAGAAATTAAATGTTAATTGTTTCCTAAGATATCTAGTTTCTTAAGAAAAAATTTAATATTTTGAAGTTAATAGTTTTCATTTAATTTTTTTAAGTATAAATATTAACTTATTTATTCTTTAAGGGATAAGCTTTGAAGTTAATAACCTATCATTTGTTTTATAAAAATATAATAGTAAGCTTTAAACCAGCTATCTTTAAGATTACATTTTAGTTCATTATTTTTTATTTTGATTTTATAAATATTTTAGGTTTTTTATTAAGATTATATATTTAATTTTAATATTTTTGTAATAATGATAGAATTAGTATATTTATTTGTATAAAATAATAATGATTAAGATAATAATTATATCACTATCAAACATAATGAATATTAATTTTATTAAATTAATACACCCAATATCAATAATGATTTTCATTATCCTACAAACTTTTTTATTTGAATTATATTTATTTACGTTACAAGAATTGCATCAAATGAGATATTTTAACCTAAATCAGTTACTATAATTAATACCTTAACAATATGAGTATTTATTATATCGACATTAATTATCCTGGATATAACAATATTTATAGCCCTTTTCAAAAATACTGAAACTATAAACATTGATAATTCAATCAATTACCAAGAAATAACAATATCTTTAGAAAAATTATATAACAGACCAACATTGATTATTACAATAATAATTATTATTTATTTATTTTTAGCACTATTAGCAGTTGCTAAAATCACTAATATTAACCAGGGGCCTATTCGTAAAGCACCTCCTCAAACCGTACAGTGGAGATAGTTCGACAGTACATGTACATGAGTCACAATATTATCTGTTCAGAATACATTCATGACGAATATGGCGCCTTGCTAGGTCGCAGCAAATGACGTAGCTGAAAGCTATGCTAAACTGTTGTCTCGGCAAATAAGAGCGTATGTAGACAGTGAACCATCGTTAGCAAAGTCGGCTGTACAACTGGGGCGAGTGCTAGGGCTCGGTCTGCAATCACTGATAGTGGCGACACGCGGGTCCGACGTATACTAACAGACCACGGCCGATTTAAAGGCTACCACCTAGCAAGTGAGGTGTCTGGCGGTGACACCACACTCCTCCCCCGCAAATCGGCGGACGGTTGTGGTATAAGGCCTCCGCCCACCGTGAGGAGGACCCCATGTTGACGTATGGGATGAGGTGGGGAGCATAACAACAGGCGAGGCTGTGCCACCCGCACCCTGCCATTCGGACCGCGGGAGCTAGGGAACGCCTGAAAAACTACTCCAGGGTGCACGCCAACATGCGGTGTATGCGCCCGTAGAGAAACAGGAGGGGCCGAAGGGTTGAACTCCATCGGGCTAGGGCACCGATGGGCGAAGACGACATATGGTCCGGAGCGGGCAAGAGTTCCATGTCGGAGGACAACTGGTCACGGGAAGCGATCAGCGGCGCGTGACCCAGGGAGGCGCCCGTCGGCTGCGGCGAGACGTCCACTGCAGGCGTCTCCAGCCGGAGAACAGGCGGCGGCGGCGGCGCGTCGCCATGGAGCAAAATGGAAGGCAGCGTCGGTAACACCTGGGGCTGAGGCGAGCCAGTAGATGGGTCCCCAGGGCGCTGACCGGATGGCACCGTCGCTGAAAACAGACGGCGAGCGGCAGATCCCGTGCGACGACAGAGGCGCAGCTGATTGAGATGCCAGGGCACCTCACCAGAGGCCCCCAAAACCAGATACATCACGCGTTCGAGGCAGCAAAGAATGCGCCCTTCGAGCCAACGCTGTGAACCTCGATAGTGGCGGTAGTAGACAACATAGCCTGGGGCAAAAGCAGGTGTCTGCCGCTCCACAGGAGCTTGATGCGGCAGACGTAGCAAGGACATCAAAGTTAGATGAGGGCGACAGTGGAGCAACTCAGCCGGCGAGCGACCATCTCGGGGCTGAGAGCGATACGAGGACAAAAAGAGCGATAACGCGACCTCCCGAGAATGCGACTCTCTCAACTTCAGCATATGTGATTTGAAAGTCCTAACCAATCGTTGAGCGTCACCATTGGACTGTGGCGAAAACGGCGCGGACTTCAGATGTTGAATACCATTGGCGTTGCAGAATGACTGAAATTCTGCGCACATGAATTGTGGGCCATTGTCGGAAACAATTATCTGTGGAAAACCTTCAATGCAAAAGATAGCAGATAACGCTTGGATAGTGGCAGATGATGTCGTGGAAGACATTCGGACAACAGAAGGAAAATTACCGAATGAATCTATCACAACCAACCATCGAGCATTCCAGAATGGACCAGCAAAATCGATGTGTAAGCGTTGCCAAGGAAAAGTGGCTTTTGGCCATGCAAAGAATTTCTGTGGGGGTGCTGATTATTGTTTGGCACACACCATGCAAGAAGAGCACATATTCGTAATTCGGCATCGATTCCGAACCAAGTACAGTGCTGACGAGCAAGTTGTTTCGTTCTCACTATACCCCAATGTCCGTGGTGGAGAAGCTTTAAGACAGGGGCCTGTAACGAACGTGGGACCACGACTCTAGACTGATCATTATCAGAACGCAAAAACAAAATACCACGTCGAACAAAAGGTCTCTCCTTGTGAGCAAAAAATCGGAGGGACAACGGGTCCTCGATCCATGACTTTGACAAGGTCCATTGCGTAGCAACAAAACGCATAACGGTAGCAAGGACAGGGTCGGCTGTTGTGGCTGTAGCTACACGACGAAAATCAATCGGAAACGATTCGACCACTTCATCAGTTTCCGAATCAATGAACATGCCAGCAAGTTCGGAGGAACTGAATGCCCTATCCTCAACAACAGGTAAACGGGATAACGCATCGGCGTTTCCATGCTTAGCAGTGGACCAATACAAGATATCGTAGTGGTACTGCGAGAGGAAAATAGACCAGCGAATGAATTTCTGCCCTGTACGTGGAGGTACAGGCTTGTTCGGATGAAAAAGCGATGTCAAAGGTTTGTGGTCTGTGATAACCGTAAAGGGACTACCATACAAGAAGTCATGAAACTTTGTAGCACCAAATACGAGAGCCAATGCTTCCTTCTCGATCTGTGAATAATTTCTTTGGGCAGACGAGAGCAATTTGGACGCAAAGGCAATAGGACGATGGTGCGAGCAATCTTTGTGCGCAAGCACAGCACCGATCCCGAAATCCGATGCATCCACCATCAACAAAAGGGGCTTCTGGGGATCGAATGGCGTAAGGCAAGTATTGGAAAGCAACGCCGATTTTAACCGGCGAAAGGCGCATTCGCATTCCGCCGTCCAGACGAACAGAACACCTTTACAGCGTAAGCGATAAAGCGGAGCTGAAATGGAAGAGGCGTGCGGCACATATCTGTGATAATAATTTTTCCCAGCACACTCTGTAGCTGCTTCAAATTCTGCGGCGAAGGCTTGTATGGCACGGAGGTGCGTGGGACTGGGATGTATGCCTTGGGCATTGAGTACATGGTCCAGGTATGGCAAGTCACGAGCAAAAAACACACATTTGTCCTTCTGTAAGCGAAGACCATTATGTTGCAAGACCTGAAATAATGTTCTGAGATTGGCTAAACGTTCTTCTTCCATCTTTCTGGAGATCACAATATCGTCCAGATAGTTTGCTGCAGTAGGGACTGATGCACAAACAGTTTGCAGATATTGCTGAAACAATGCAGGGGCGGATGCACACCCGAATGTCAGTCGTTTGAATTGATACAAACCAAGATGCGTGTTAACCACCAAAACACGCTGGGATTCTTCGCCCACCGGTATTTGCAAGTATGCATCGGCTAGGTCCAATATCGAAAAATATTTGCCCGAAACAGTTTGTCAAAAAGATCTTCCGGGCGGGGTAAAGGAAAAGTTGCAATCACTAGTTGTGGATTCACTGTTGCCTTGAAGTCCACACAAATTCTCAATTTTCCCGAAGGTTTCGGCAAAATTACTAAGTGTGATGCCCAGAGAGAAGCCTGCACACGTTCAATTATACCTTGTGATTCCAATTCATGTAATGTTTTTGCCTCATCACACAACGTGTGGGGAACATTGCGCGCTCTGACAAAATTCGGTTGGGCGTTTACTTTCAGTTCCAAATTTGCTTTATAGTTCTTAGTGCAACCGAGGTCCAATGCAAAAATGTCTGCAAATTCTTCACATAGACGAGAAACACTGTCTGAAGGCAGTCTGGTTCACTGATAGGACCTGATTTACTATAGACAAGTTAAACAACTGAAATAAATCGAAGTCAAACAAGCTCACTGCAGAAGAAGGACGAAGGGCATAAAATGACACAAGTTTTGTTTGTCCTTTGTACGTTGCAAGAAGGATGCACTGTCCTAACACAGGGATCTCTTGACCTGAATAGCTAGTTAACATTTTCGGCACACAATGGGGGTGTGCCCAGCTGGTTATTAATTGTCTTGATTGATCAGTGAAACTGCAGCTCTGGTTTCGAACTGGAATGGTATCACTTTGCCGTTAATGTCCAAGTCTCCAAAAAGTTTATTGTCCTGCTGACAACAAGAGCAACTGTCTCGTGCAACATGAACTGACACTGGTAAAAAATCACTTGTGACTTTACAGGAGTTCCGGCGATGTCGACGAACTCTATTTGTGGGTCGAACATAGTCATTTTAGAGAGAGTGGCACTGGGTGGAGTGGAATGAACGACATGAATTTCCATGGGCGAAGTTTCACGAGCCTGAGTATCCTTGGTTCGATTCCGATTCCGGCGCGAAGCAAAGGGCCTGGAATGGTTTTGAGTTTCCGATCTGGGCTTTTTCTGGCACACACTCTGAGCATGTCCTTTTTTTATTACAATAAAAGCAAATAGCTTGGCGGGATGGGCATTTCTCACGCGAATGTTTAGTAGCGCACCGCGGGCATGATTTGAGCACTGCATTTGCCTGCCGGCGCAGCACACATGACTGTGAGCCTGGCGGCAGCAGCGCGGCCAGGTGTGAGGGCTGTTGACTGCTCCGTGCAGATCGCCCGGCGGGCCGGTTAACCTGACACATAGCTGGCGAAGTTTCAAATGATACCTGTGCAAAGTCAAATGTGCCCTGGCGATCCAATATGTCCATCACTTGTTGAAGGGAGGGAATGACTAGCTTCAAAATCTGTTCCCTTATACGAACATCAGAAACTTTCTGTGCAATTGCATCACGTACCATAGTATCTGAATAAAGGAGTCCACATTGACACTCAAAAGCACAATCTCTACTAAGGCCTTGCAAGTTTGCAACCCACTCCCGATTAGTCTGTCCTGCCGTACGTTTTGTAGGAAAGAAGGTATACCATTTCGCAAGTACATTGACTGATTGTTTGAAATATGCATTTAACGCAGACAAAATTTCTTCGTAGGACAGAGTTGCTATGTAGCGTCAGGGAAATAATTTGACTATCACACGGTAGGTTTGCACGCCGACGGATGACAAAAGAAAAGGCTGCTGTTCATTACCTTGAATTCTGTAGGCGGCGACATGGAATCCAAATTGGCGTTACAACTCGGTGCAGCTTTCTAGTGCAGCATCAAAAGTTCAGAATGTCAGTGCAACTGCGTGTTAGCGGTGGAGCGGCGGCTGCCGCATCGTTTTGCATTGCACGTTGACCCTGGACGAGCTGTCTAAGGGCATCCATTAATGCCTGCGTCTGCTGGTTCTGTAAGCGATAAAATTCGGACAGTACATCTGGAGAATGTGACGAAGCCATTACACAAGTAAATCAGGGCAGTATAGATAAGAACACCGTTTTGACACGTCGTCAATGTTGTGTTGGCTGAAGAGCCAACACCGTGTTACTAGAGGAGGCCGAAATGCACGCGTTTTACCTCACGCAGGCTGGCGTGAGGAGGGAAGGACTATGCTGATGTGCGGTCTGGAACATGACAAGGAATTAGAATTCAGAAAGCGGACGTAATTAGTTTCATACTTAACTTTAATCCATTAATGATGAACGTCGCTCTTGACGGTACATGATTCACAATATTATTTGTTCAGAGTTATAGTAACTGAATATGATACCTTGCTAGGTCGTAGCAAATGACGTAGCTGAAGGCTATGCGAACTATCGTCTCGGCAAATTAGAGCGTATTTTGTCAGTGAACCATCGCTAGCAAAGTTGGCTGTACAACTGGGGCGAGTGCTAGGAAGTCTCTCTAGACCTGCCGTGTGGCGGCGCTCGGTCTGCAATCACTCATAGTGGCGACACGCGGGTCCGACGTATACTAACGGACCGCGGCCGATTTAAAGGCTACCACCTAGCAAGTGTGGTGTCTGGCGGTGACACCTCAATTACGTTGTACTCGCGAATTTCGTATTAAAATTTCTACCAATACTGATAATCCCAACTGTATTCTCATAAAGACTACTGCTTGACAGATTTTAGATATGAAAAGTTTTGCACAGGCTGACAGACTGGGAAGGAGGTCTTGCCTCGTCATTTTAGTGAGAAAATTGGAAACCGAATGTAATGCTGGACAACCACGTCCCTGCTGAAAAAAAATCTCCTCACTAAAGAATAATGCGGTAACATTTCCGTAGTGGACGCCCTTGAATTTCTTATATTTGATTTACGATATATGTACATAATATGTAACAAAATAATAGAATTTACCCTTGTCTAATATGCATTTCCTTAATTTGTCCCGCAGTTTTAATTATTGTAACGAAAAGTGCCATATTAAGGACAAGTGTGTTCACATATGGCTCGACCGTAAACAAAAGGCTACGCTATACATCAATCAGTTACCATACTTGTTAACTTCAGCAACACAACGAATTGATTCGTCATCTAACCTAGACGTTATAGATCAGTCTGTGACCACAATCAGAATTTCGGTGGGTTGCTGCAAAGGAAAAAGAGTCGGGGAGGAGGGGGGGATGGTATTACAACTTCACACTAACCCATAACGGTACATGAGGAAGGAATAAATATCTTCCACAGTGGAATCTACTCTTTCTTATCTCAGATTTCCGCTTGAGGTCGACGCGTGTTTGAGACTTCTTTTACATAGGATTACATCGAAACAGCATATTGCAGTAGCACGTCAGGTTATGAAAACGATCAAACATGGCAGTTGGGTTCATAAAGATTTAGTCCAATACGGTGTCAGTACTAATAGGTTAGGAAAGCACAGTGTCCGTCGACACTCAAACGCGTCGTGGTACAGCTGAACTCTTTACAATTTAATTTTGATAAAAATTTTACAACATTTTAGAATCGGGTTTGTTGTCAAGCTAATTTGTTGCGTATGAGGGTCAGATTATGTTGTGTCCCGTTCCAGCTTTTTTCTGACTGTTGCCGTTAGCGCAGACTAAAATTAATTACCACACAGATGTGAAATTTTGTAATCGCAATGCAATCTTCCTCAGCTTTTGGCAAGATTAGATCGCTGTCAGTTCTGGGTTTCGTGTTTCATCGTTACTACTAATAATGACTTTTCTCAAAATGGTGACCGTGTCGGATGCTTTATAACAAGCAATCCGCGCTAAAACTTCACCAGATGTATGGAAGCAATTGAGTTCCTTGGTGGACCGCTGAGCGCCGTTCAGCAGTCCGCGACAGGTGTGCGACTCTTCGGTGGTTTAAACGCTGCTCACCAGCGGACAACCTCACAGCCTCTCACGCCGAGAGCGCCAAGGCGCGACATATTATTAAGGAGAGCAAGAAAAGCTTTTGTCAAGAGTTTCTGAACTCTATCAACCATTCCACATGTTCTGCAAAAGTATGAGAAGCCATATTGAGGATTTCCAGTAAACACAGTCTTTTACCAGCAGCAGCAGTACAGGAACAGTGTTGTCTCCAGCCAACGCCCAGAGACATCACATGATGACAGAGCATTTTGCAGCAACCCAGACAGGATCTGGCATTTCGTCGCTGGCCTGCAGCTGCAGAGAGGGGCAAGATGGACTTCAGATCCCACAATTCTGAGTCCTACAACTACTCCCATGTCGGAGCTGGAAGCGGCACTGCCTGAGACTCATGGTACAGCACCCAGTCATAGCCAAATCTGGTATTGTATGCATCGACATTTGCCAGGAGTATCAAATAAAACCTTCGTCGAATGTTTCAATTTGACAGGTCACGTCCGCAACTCGAAGAGAGACGCAATTTTGATACCTCTCCTCAAAGCAGGAAAGGACCGCACATGCCCCAATAGTTACCAAAGTATTGCCTTAGCGAGCTGTGTAGCAAAGACCCTCAAGAAAATAGTTAACCGTCGTTTGGTCTGGTTGTTGGAGACCAGACCACTCCTAAGTCGCTCTCGGTGTGGATTCCGGAGATTTCGGTCCACTCTCGACAACCTGCTAGAGACGACTATTCTGCAGGCTTTCCTATGTAAACATCACTGTCTTGGTAATTCATTGACATCAGTAAGGCGTATTATAATATTTGGGAACACAGTATTCGTACGCAACTGCATCAATGGGGCTTCTGTGCCCACCTCACAATTTTCCCACTGACTTTCCTGTCTCACTGGTTTTTGTAGGACCCATGTTTTGACACACTGTCAGATCGTTTTGAGCAGGCGAATGGTGTCTCTCAAGACAACGTTTTAAATGTTACCCTATTTGCGTAGTCATAAACAGTTTCACGTCTAGCTCCAGGTTTTGGGGAGCAGACAAGGCACGGCTGCTCCAGGTTTATACGGCTTGTCAGTGTTCACGACTAGACTATTGATGCCCATTATATTGGTCAGAGAGATCTTCTTAGCTGACGATTATTGAAGCTATCCACGATGAGTGGCTTATGTTGGCCACAGGTGCTTACAGGACGAGCCTCATACACAGTCTCTGTGTTGAGGCTGGAGAACCACCACCCACCATCCGGTGGCGACTCCTCTTTGCATCAGGCATATACGTTCCTCACACCCTCAGCCTCACCCCCGTACCATACTATTGCTTGTCTGCCTCTGGAATGTCTTTAGTCCAATTGTCCAAGAGCAACAATGCCATTTTGGATTTGTGTGCAGCATGTGCTGAAATCAATTGGTGTGGAGCATGTACAGCCCAAAATCCAGGAATTTAACTGCCTCCCGCTGTGGTCACTCTAGACAGCCAGTATACTTTCAGATTTGGTGCAGTACAAAAGAGATTGCACTCCTGCTTCCGTTTTTAATACTGTATTTTCTAACATTATAAAGAGTACCATAACTATGTAGCTGTCTTTACAGATGGGTCTAAATATTGGTAATCCGTTGCTCTGTTGTTTTCCTGGATCGTGTCCTCAAGGTCCCACTGCCTCGAGACTTTACAGCCTTCAGCGTGGCATTATATGCGGTCTTGCGGGTACTGGAGCAGATGAGACGTTTTCCAAGTGCTGAATTCCTTGTGTCTTCCAATTCCGTGAGTGACCTTTACTCTCTAGAACGGTTGTACCCTACAAATAAAGTAGTCCGGAATATTCATGATACTATTTGCCGCCTACAATGACTAGGCAACGGGGTGTCTTTCTGCTGGATACCAAGGGACGTAGGTATTGAGGGGAATGAAGGGATGGATCTAGCAGCCAATGATACTCAGTTATTCCAGTGTGTCACCCCCTTTCACGCTATAGCCTCGCAGTTGAGGTACGGAGTCTTGCGTCGATGGCAGATCTGAGAAGCTGGAAGTGATGGACAATAAGCTGCATCTGTCAAAACCCACAATGCAGCCATGACGTACCTCCTTCCAGGCACATTGATGAGACGAGGTCCATCTTACTCGTCTTCCTAAAGACCACAGCTCTATGATGCACACCTTCTAGCTCCGGCGAGAGGACCCCCCAACGTGTGGCGCTTGCGGTGCACAGATCATTGTGCACTACAGTTTACTAGATTGGATTTTGTTTCTCGAGCAGAAAGTCACGGTAAATTTGCTGATAGATATGCCCTCTAGTTTTAATAACATTGAAGAGAATGTGGTGAGGTTCTGTGACTTGTCCAGCTTGTTTCCTAACATTTTAGGAAGATGTTCTTAGCGTGTTAACAGGGTGACTACAAATGTTTTTTGTAAGTGATCAGCCACTCACATTTTCCTATGCCTTTCTTTTAGCTCTTACATTGTTTTACTTGTCTTTTAATCTCCTGTATACCGCATTTCACCCTTTCTGTGTTGTCTTAAGGCGTGTCAGCTAGTGTGGTTGTGTAAGTCAATGCGAGTGATGTGGGAGTAAATGAATCCTTGTCATTTTATATGATTCCTCCTTAGTGTGTGACAACAATTTTAATCGTTTTCTCCACATTCTTTTCTTTTAAAATGTGTAAGTTCGTTGATAACCTCGGTGTTGAGCGCCTGTGAGCTTGACTCTTATTCGCACACGCACACACACATACTGGAAGCGATTAAGACAGCGTCATGTATTAGACGAAATGTGGGCAAGATGTACTTCTACCGCTACAGATGATAAAATTTTCCAGTCTGTGTTCCGTACGACAGCGAGAGATAACTATTTAACTAAGATGAATGACTTAGTCACTGAACTGCGTTTTATAAACGTCTTCGTGAAGTTCCCTGTAGGAAAAAAAAAGAAAAAACGAGGCCGCAACGAAATATAAAAATATATATGGTATAGAAAGCAACGAAGAAAGAAGTTTAGGTTGTGTTCTGAGGTCCCAACATGACCACAAGCTGGGAAGTCGCTGCAGACTCCAGAAAAAGAGCGTACTGAAGTAGGGCCTTGTAGGTTTTCTAATAAAACGTGTGTTTGAAGCAGAGGAACAGTATTCGACATAATGAATCTGTAATTTCACGGTCCACACTATAACCAGAATTGCATATTATTTGAGGCAGAGAACGGTACCAAACTTAATCTACATGGGAGTTAAAGATGTGTGTATCGTAATACAAGCACTACAGCTGCAGTGTAGGCAACGATAAACAGCACGAATTAACAGCTGATGCTTTAGAAAAAAGACGGATAAACAGACCTAATATTATATTTCCTTCTGAAACTGAAGACAACATCGCTTCTCATACACAGCTGTGATTAAAAGTATAATTACTCTCGAAACTAAAGAGAATGACAACTAGAGCTATAAAGATACGCAAATCAAAATGTACTCCAATAAGTGACGTCACAGCATCCATTACCACTACGCAGGTGGCCAAAGCCGGCAGTTATTACTGCAAGTTCTTGCCGACACAACCTCGTGTGACGTCACAGGCGACGGCAGTTCTTATCACTGTGTGTATTTGACGCACACTGCAGCCTGAATGTGTAACTCGTGGAACCAGTCACGCAGTGGCAATGGGTTCAAGATTTTCGAATTTCGAGGGTGGCTAACCGAAAAAAGTTCTGGTTGATTTGTGTAGCCAGACTTAAAAGGACACTATTAAATGTACTTTCTTTCTAGACTATGGGCTGGTTTCTGCTCATTTCATCGCCCGGAGCAAACCCACAAATTCAGTAATTTGCAATTCAGATGTAAATATGTGAGAACGCAAAGTCATTAGTTTCGTGATGACTATATACTTAATGAGTGAGAAGGAATGAATTTATTTGATTACCAAAACGGAACGTTTACTGTAACGTACGTAATGGTCGCGGACTCATACAAACAGTTTCTTTCGTTCATGAATCATATTCGACGTCATAGTTGTCACGTGACATCGGTTCTCCTGTGCTAGGACTGGCTCAAACAGAGTAGACGCCGGGTAATGTTGTGAACCTCTAAGTTTTGGTATTTTTAATTGTGTGTTTGGAAAATGTGCACGGTCATGGTATCTTTAATGTACAGAAGTGCTGAGAAATGGAATGCCACCAAATTTGTTATGTTTACCTCGGCGACAAGAGATTTCCAGGTCACATTCTTTAACCACCAGGTCCACCGCATCACTCATTTACTCGTGTATCTGACGACCCTTAGGAAAGTTAGAGCTCGGTTATCTGTATACAAACGTGTTTTCTGGCCGGACAGGTAGCTCCTAAGCTGTTTTGTCGCATAGACGACGGCCCGCAGTGAGGTGCCGTGCCTCTGCGTCCAGCAGCTGCTGGCTACGTGTGGCCACAACGTGCACACTCCCGTCCTTGCCTTCCTGCTGCGGACGACCCCCAGTGCTCTGCGCACTTGGGTCTGTGAAGGGTTGGAAAGGCGGCGGAGAGGATGGCCAAACAAATAATGCCATGAAACGAAATATTTACTTTCTCGAACGCATTTTCCTCCTCGTCTGCCCAGCTCCGCTCCACTTCTTGCCCTCTTCAACAGTGCTTATAGAGGACTCGACATCTGCACAAAGTTGACAGTGTGTCCCGTGTAAAATAAAATCAGCCCCGAGAACCGTCTTAATTCTGATACGTGGAATGCCGTTTCGCTTTCGTGATTTCCATCATTTGTAATTTTGCGTGGCCGAGCGGTTCTAGGCGCTACAGTCTCGAACCGCGCGATCGCTACGGTCGCAGGTTCGAATCCTGCCTTGGGCATGGATGTGTGTGATGTCCTTAGGTTAGTTAGGTTTAAGTAGTTCTAAGTTCTAGGGTACTGAAGACCTCAGAAGTTGAGTTCCATAGTGCTCAGAGCCATTTGTAATTTTGCGGACGGGTATCTTCCGACGAGATCTCGAACCCGAGGTATACAACACCGTTTGCGCACAGTTTCGCTTTGCGAGGCCCGAGCGTCACGCCGTATCTCCGAAGTACTGCTAGGAACTGATTTATGCGTGCGTGTGCTCTTTAAATGTTTCAGGCGCAAAAATTGTGTCCTCGATGTAAACAACACACAATTCCCTCATCTCTGATGTCGTTCTAACATTCGGCCTTGGCAAATACCGAACATGAGTCCTTAAGCCCGAATGGTACTCGGATGTACAGGTACAGTTCCTCCTAGAATAGAAAGGCGGTGCACTTTTTCCAGGATGGAGCAAGGTCAACTTGACTGGCCAGGGCAAGGCGTCAGATACGGCCAATCGATTCGGCTCAAATTTGGCAGGCCACTAGTGTACAACCTGAAACGGAGGACTAAGATATTTTGGCTCAACACCCCCAGTTTTTGTGTAAATCACCCCTAAAGTTTATGACGAACAATCGACTCAAAATTGGCGAGATCGATAGATATTTGTAAATACAGTATTTTTCATCATTAGGTATGGGGTCCGCAAACGCATACTTTTCCAGGAATCGGGGAAAGAAACTTTTACAACTGCCGCTTATGTATCCACATGGAAAACGCTTTTCGCCAAGAGCGCCCATAGTGTCGGCACGTTAGCTCAGCGGGTTCGCTCAGAGGGTTAACTACCCTCTGTAATAAAAAAAAAAAAAAGTGTTAATGGATCTATCGTGAAGTTGAATAAGCCTCATGGAACGTCCGCACCAGACAAACAGAACGAACAGTAACAAACAAAAAAAGAAAGAAAAAGCACAAAGGCCAAGCAAGGTAAGTGGCTGAGAAGCGGAGAACCCGGGTTTGAATGTCGAGGAAACCGTAAGGTTTTAATTTTTTTAAACTTTTAAACTGTATCAGAATTCGTAGGGATAGGAGGGTTAATAAGATACGCAACTCAACACTGAATAATAACAGCAGTGAGATAGGGCAGCTAACTTCCGAAGCGACATGATTTAGCAAAGAATTAAACTTTTAAGCTTTGTCACACGAAACAACTCCGAGTAAGAGTGCTGCGAATTCCTCACGAGGAACCACATATAGCCACCCGCGCGACGCTTGTTTACAGCGAGGCACGGGACAGAATGCACTAGGGGAGAGTTTGGTGTCCCGGTTGTCTATTCGTCATATCATAGTCGTCAGCCTCGAAGAGTGAGGGTGTCCAGCACGAACCTTATGGAAGTCAATTGGAAAGAGTTCTTTTCCGTTACTAGGTTGCCGCGAACCTCGAGGATACATGTAATGATTTTTCATCGTTAATCCGCTGAATAAAATTGTTCAAAAATGGTTCAAACGGCTCTGAGCACTATGGGACTTAACTACTGAGGTCATTAGTCGCCTAGAACTTAGAACTACTTAAACCTAACTAACCTAAGGACTTCACACACATCCATGCGATCGCGCGGTTCCAGACTGTAGCGCCTAGAGCCGCTCGGCCACTCAGGCCGGCAATAAAATATCTTTTGCGAATGAATACAGTGATTTTTCATAAGTAACATACGAATTGTAATGTATGCAGTTTGTATAATTAGCTTTTCTGTTAATGCTGTAGAAACTAGTTCTTGCCGGCCGCGGTGGTCTAGCGGTTCTAGGCGCTCAGTCCGGAACCGCGCGACTGCTGCGGTCGCAGGTTCGAATCCTGCCTCGGGCAAGGATGTGTGTGATGTCCTTATGTCAGTTAGCTTTAAATAGTTCTAAGTTCTAGGGGACTGATGACCTCAGAAGTTAAGTCCCATAGTGCACAGAGCCATTTGAACCATTTTAAAAAATTCGTCAACGATACGTCACGACATACGTCTACCACAAGGAAGTTGAAAATATGGAAGATATATAGAAAGTGGCAGCTCTTTTCTTCACGCAAATGGCGTCACTTATGACCAGTTTTAACCGTGATTACTTGATCAACACTGATCAAACAGGATGCGAATATCGGGTGAACATTCAACGCACGTTATCGCATAAGGGAGAAAAACGAACCTTTGTCGCAGCTGGTCGTAAAAAAGAGCTAAAACATTCGTACATGGCGCAGTATGCCATCACAGGCTCTGAAAAAGTGTTGCCAAAGGTCTTTCTGTGCTTACGAGAAACGAATGTTACATTTGGTCCTCGGGTTGTAGAAGAGGTCAATCGCTGAACTGACTCGTTGAAAAATGTTTGTATTACTTGCTCCAAATCCGGGAAACTGACAAATTGTATTCCTGGGGTGGACAAACTAATTCTCTAATGTATGATACAATGTTTATAGATGACGAGGCTCAACCGACATGCACGTTAAATGTAATACCTCCAAACTGCACACCTGTGTGCCAGCCGTGTGATGTTTATTTCTCTTGACAGGTTGAAAACTTTATTTGGAGGCTTCAAAATTGCAGTGTGCTTCTGGAAACCGAGAGGGAATTGTACAACAGCACGTATGCAATAACTATTCACAGCATAATTCATAACCAACTTTCAGCACCGACTTTCCAGGCAATGATATCGAATGCGTGCTACGCATCATAATTAATACCAGAAAAGACATATTTTTAAATGTAAACTACGTTTGCTTTCCGCTGACTCGGAAGGAACACTGTAGCTGTCCAAAGGTTGAATTCATCAGATGTTCTTGGTGCCGCGAGTATATATGTTTATATGATAAGCACCATCCATCTAGTTGTTCGAAGAAAAGTGAGGACACGTAACAGTGTTGGAAGAGCCATTTTAAGGTGACCAGGAGTAACATTTTAGCTGTTTATTATCCCAAGAGGTTTGAGAAATTTCTTTGGCTACCTTTTTATCATTCCTTATTGATTTACTTATCTTATTAACCCTCCTATCCCTGTCAGCTGAGACATGGAAAAATATAAACGAGAAAAAATAGCATCTACATCTACATCTACATCTACGTCCATACTCCGCAAGCCACCTGGCGGAGGGTACCTTCAGTACCTCTATCGGTTCTCCCTTCTATTCCAGTCTCGTATTGTTCGTGGAAAGAAGGATTGTCGGTATGCCTCTGTGTGGGCTCTAATCTCTCTGATTTTATCCTCATGGTCTCTTCGCGAGATATACGTAGGAGGGAGCAATATACTGCTTGACTCTTCGGTGAAGGTATGTTCTCGAAACTTCAATAAAAGCCCGTACCGAGCTACTGAGCGTCTCTCCTGCAGAGTCTTCCACTGGAGTTTATCTATCATCTCCGTAACGCTTTCGCGAGTACTAAATGATCCTGTAACGAAGCGCGCTGCTCTCCGTTGGATCTTCTCTATCTCTTCTATCAACCCTATCTCGTACGGATCCCACACTGCTGAGCAGTATTCAAGCAGTGGGCGAACAAGCGTACTGTAACCTACTTCCTTTGTTTTCGGATTGCATTTCCGTAGGATTCTTCCAATGAATCTCAGTCTGGCATCTGCTTTACCGACGATCAACATTATATGATCATTCCATTTTAAATCACTCCTAATGCGTACTCCCAGATAATTTATGGTATTAACTGCTTCCAGTTGCTGACCTGCTATTTTGTAGCTAAATGATAAAGGATCTATCTTTCTGTATATTCGCAGCACATTACACTTGTCTACATTGAGATTCAATTGCCATTCCCTGCACCATGCGTCAATTCGCTGCAGATCCTCCTGCATTTCAATACAATTTTCCATTGTTACAACCTCTCGGTACACCACAGCATCATCTGCAAAAAGCCTCAGTGAACTTCCGATGTCATCCACCAGGTCATTTATGTATATTGTGAATAGCAACGGTCCTATGACACTCCCCTGCGGCACACCTGAAATCACTCTTACTTCGGAAGACTTCTCTCCATTGAGAATAACATGCTGCGTCCTGTTATCTAGGAACTCCTCAATCCAATCACACAATTGGTCTGATAGTCCATATGATCTTACTTTGCTCATTAAACGACTATGGGGAACTGCATCGAACGCCTTGCGGAAGTCAAGAAACACGGCATCTACCTGTGAACCCGTGTCTATGGCCCTCTGAGTCTCGTGGACGAATAGCGCGAGCTGGGTTTCACATGACCGTCTTTTTCGAAACCCATGCTGATTCCTACAGAGTAGATTTCTAGTCTCCAGAAAAGTCATTATACTCGAACACAATACGTGTTCCAAAATTCTGCAACTGATCGACGTTAGAGATATAGGTCTATAGTTCTGCACATCTGTTCGACGTCCCTTCTTGAAAACGGGGATGACCTGTGCCCTTTTCCAATCCTTTGGAACGCTACGCTCTTCTAGAGACCTACGGTACACCGCTGCAAGAAGGGGGGCAAGTTCCTTCGCGTACTCTGTGTAAAATTGAACTGGTATCCCATCAGGTCCAGAGGCTTTCCTCTTTTGAGCGATTTTATTTGTTTCTCTATCCCTCTGTCGTCTATTTCGATATCTACCATTTTGTCATCTGTGCGACAATCTAGAGAAGGAACTACAGTGCAATCTTCCTCTGTGAAACAACTTTGGAAAAAGACATTTAGTATTTCGGCCTTTAGTCTGTCATCCTCTGTTTCAGTACCATTTTGGTCCCGAGGTTTCCTCGAGATTCGAACCCGGGTTCTCCACCTCCTAGACAGTGACCGCGGCCGCTACGCTATCGGCGCTCTCGGTCCAAAACGTATTCCTCGCGGGTTCATAAGAGGCAGCTGTAAAAGTTTATTTCCTCTACTTCTGGAAAAGTATACATTTGCGGACCCTATACCTGACGATGAAAAATGCTGTATTTAGAGTTATCTACCGATCCCGCAAATTTTGAGTCGACTGCTCGTCATAACCTTTAGAGGTGATTTTCTCAAAAACGGGAGGCTGTTGGGCCAACATATCTTAGAGTCCTTCGTTTTAGGTTGTACGCAAGCGAACTGCAAAATCTGACCCGAATCGGTTGGTTGTGTCTGAGGCCTTCCCCTGGTGAAACCGATTATAGTGTGAAAAGCTGACAGTCAAATTTTTCCCGAGAATTTAGCAGTATGTCCTGATTAGATTCCGGCCTTATTCTGTCTGCCACAATGTACTCAATGTGTGTGCCTCGTGTCGAGGTAACAATGGGCCGATCACACAATCGCGAGGGGCTTCACATATTCCGATGCGGCCAGCGGTATGACTCCGACGGTCTACGTCGCTTATATCGCTTTCCTTGTAGCTTTTCGGTGCTTCCACACGACTGACAAGGGAACCTCCCCATCGCACCCCCCTCAAATCTAGATATAAGTTGGTACAATGGATAGGCCTCGAAAAACGGAACACAGATCAATCGAGAAAACAGGAAGAAGTGGTGTGGAACTATGAAAAAAATAAGCAAAATATACAAACTGAGTAGTCCATGTGTAAGATAGGGCAACATCAAGGATAGTTTGAGCTCAGGAGCGCCGTGGTCCCGTGGTTAGCGTGAGCAGCTGCGGAATGGGGGGCTTCCGTGGTTCAAGTCTTCCGTCGAGTGAAAGTTTTACTTCCTTTATTTTCGCAAAATTATGATCAGTCCGTTCGTTTATTGACGTCTCTGTTCACTGTAATAAGTTAAATGTCTGTGTTTTGAGACCGCACCGCAAAACCGTGCGATTAGTAGACGAAAGGACGTGCCTTTCCAATGGGAACAGAAAACATTTGATCGCAAGGTCATAGGTCAACCGATTCCTCCACAGGAAAACACGTCTGATATATTCTATACAACACTTGTGACGGCATGTGCGTCACATGACAGGAACATGTTGTCGACCCACCTAACTTGTACACTTGGCGAATGGGTAAAAAGATTCTTCTATCTTGCCCGATTTAGGTTTTCTTGTGGATGTGATAATCACTCCCAAAAAAGTGATGAAAACATAACGGACGGACAGATAATAATTGTCTGAAAATAAAAAGTTAAACTTTTCACTCGAGGGAAGACTGGAACCAAGAACCTCTCGCGCCACAGCTGCTCACGCTAACCACGGGACCACGGCGCCCCTGAGCCCACACTATCGTTGATGTTGCACATGGACTACTGAGTTTGTAAATTTTGCTTATTGTTTTCATAGTTCCACACAACTTCTTCCTGTTTCCACGATTTTTCTGTATTCAGTTTTTCAAGGCCTATCCACTGTGCCAACTTATAACTATATCTGAGGGGGGTGCGATGGGGAGGTTCCCTTGTGAGTACGCTTTCCTTGTCGGCGGCCGATTACGCGTCCGATACGAATGGGAATCTGTCTCTGAATTCCGTGATTCTTTTCGCAACCTGCTGTCTCCGCTCCCAGCTTAAGCAGGGGTTATCCTCAATACTCTTTCTAAGTATTCCAATCGAATCAACCTCTGCGTTGTCCACGTCCAGTTGTGGCTGATCGTCTGTACACAGGGAACCATCTACCGTGTCCCTGTTTCTGCGTGAGGCGTGGTCAGTTTATCTCGCCACTTCGCCGCATGGAAACACCTGCGGTCGTCCGATAATCATCTGACTTTTGCACATTTTTTGACAGTGAACGGAACAACATTATCTTCTACTGCTGGAGGGTGGCCGTCTTCTGTACTCGTTCTTTCCTGGCTCGCATCACACTGCTTCTCAGCCACTCTGAAATCTCCTCCGCATTCTCTGCTCAACGTGAGCTTGTGCTGTGGAGGCTTCACCTTTGTCATTGTCTCATTGTGTGTTATGTCATTTGGCTATGGTCTTTCTGTGCATATGATTATGTTCCCGTCGGAGTGAATCTTCTGTACTCGCATGGGCGGCTCGGTGTTCATGGGAGCGCACTCAGTAACGGCCTCTGGGCCTCTAAACCCTAAAGGTACATGTGCGAGGGTCTCTCACCGACGACCAGTAGCATTATGTCCGTCAGCTTTCCTTTCTTCGGCTGTGTTCGTGAAATTCTTATCACGACTTCCGGTTCTGAATCACATACTCACTCTGATCTTTTAGTTGCTGTCACCCACCTACGAAACTTTCCTCGTCCTCTTTATATTTTAGTAAATGAGTTTTGCCATTAGCCATGAAACCGTATTTTCGAAAAAACTGGCCACGCTTTTCATGGTCCAATCCATAATGCTCTGTTCAAGAGTAGGTCATTACTAATCGCAAAATAGAATGAACAACACGCAGGGGACAACTGCTTTCACCTGGAAGACGCTTGTTCCGTCGCTTAGCGACATCAAGACTTGTTTTTCTACTTTCTTCCTTTTCGCCCTGAAAGTGGGCATTGGTGACATTCCTTTTACGGGTACCTCAGCTAATTTACTACCACTTGTCACTGATTTTGGGTAAAAAGACGTCAAAAGTGCTGTCACTTCCTGCCCAGAATCCAGACATGTTCTCGTCTTTATTCATCCCAGGGTTGTATCAACGGGACGCCAATCGACAACTTTTTTTGGCTACTCTGGGTCATCACAGTAGTGCGCCTGGTTCCCTTGCACATGTGTTATCGTACGTTGCGTATGTGATGACCCTTCTCTACTGAGGCGTTCTCCTGCGATATCTCATTGTCTCTGACGATTCACGTGTGCCATCTGACGCACCTCCTCACGAGGTGGGGCCAGTGGTGGTGAACCTCCATTACCCTCACGGCCTCGCTCATTATGCGACGCTTGACGCCTGTGGTCTGGCATTTCGTTCCTATCCTGCCCTCCCTGGTGTGGACTAGGGATGGAAAAACCCCTCCAGCTAAACCTGAAACCGGTATTTTTGTTCTCAATTACCGGTATTTGTTTGGTCTCGGTTATAATATTAGCAGATTTCTTTGTTTTTTACTAACAACCGAGTAAAAAAGCGAAATATCATTTCGCCATGGAATCAATACTAATTTTTTTCGTTTTTAAATAAACCTTTTTTTAAAGAGGAATAATTTTTATTCATAAAATTTTCTTTCGTTTGAAATATTAAGTTGTAAGAAATTGTAAAACTCATCAGTGCTATTTTAAAAACAATGCCGACAGGAACGAGCATTGAGCGAAACACATAAGAATTGGTGCACCACTGCTGAGACCATAATGTCCCTGTTCTTGTTTGTCGTGGTTTAAAGAGGGCATGTATGTGCAGTGTGCACAACTTGCCCCCCACCCCCTCACACCCCCACCCCGGTCTACACAGTAATTTCTTGCTGTTGTCGCTGGACGCGCATTGTATTTCAGAATGGCATCAACGCTAGTCTGGAAATATTTTTAGGAAGTCATGTAGCAATGAAGTGCCATGCTCCATTTGCTTTCAAAGATTTCCATGAAGCAGTGAAAGAGAAAGGGAATATTGGTAACAGAAATAAATTAAAAACTTAACAAGTCATTCATCGCATACATTAAAAATGGAAAGTAGTCGATCTGCTTCCTGTGTTTACATAATATTCCTCCGTGTGCTTGTAGCCCTTGGACAAATCAACACGAAAGGAAAGTCCTTGAGTCTCAGTGCAACGAGAGAAGCATTACATTCAGTCACTTCTTTCACTCGCAAATGGGCGCCTAAAGCCCATTCTGGTGGGTACTGCGCATTCGACAGAACTTACGCAGTGGCATGGGTAACCTCTGCATCGGAAATGCAGCCTTCAAATTCCTTGGTGTCACCCGCGCTACAGGGACATTGCCTTGCCCTATTGCAGACACTTCTTGCTCGAGGACTGTTACTACAGTTTGTGTTTCCTTGGACGATTTTCCTTCATCATCTACACGTGCGGAGATGTCGGTCACCGTCGTGTTTACTCGCGTTTCTGGGTTGTCAAACTTCGGTTCACACCCTTGTTTCACCTCGTCCAGGCTGTTGGCGACAGCTGTCCATATCTTTTGGGTTTCGGTTCCCAATTCGCGTCTAACTTCAGCGATCACCTCGTCAGTCTTTTCATTGCAAAGCCTTAGCTCAGCTTTAAAGCATTCAAATTATGTTTCTAGCTGTTCCCTAATGGCGGTTAAGTGAGATGCGTGGTTTTCTAACACCCAGTGGAGTCTGACTCTGCGTATCCGCCACAGACGTGCCCAGTGTTTCCTCGCTCACTCTCAAACTGCCCTCAGTTGACCTCACGGATTCGGGTGAACGCTGAACGCGTTTAGCGCCACAGAAGGGCCTGGCGATTCCTCAGTCACACTCTCCTCCACTTTCTTCTCTGTTTCCATATCAATCAACCTCCCAGAACTCAGATGCATAGAAGCAACGTAACCACAAACCAAAGGTAATGCACAGAACATACTAACACAGTTGAAAGACGTTGGTATCATCGAAGAGAACAACGAAAACACGGGAGGGAATATGCACAACAACAAATTATACGTTCCGAAACTACTTCACAAAATATCGGGCAGCATCATGTGACCTGACGGATTTAGGATGACTGGTGTTACCTTGTATCTTTTATCCATGTCACTGTCAAAGTTGCTGATAGCAGGATGACACTACTATCATCAGGGAATTACTCTGGCTACATTGTTGTAACATAAAGCCTCCATGACACCGGAAGAAACCAGAATGAATAAGCATGGGCTAACGAGAATTCTCTCTGGTGCAGACAGCAGGTGAGACCAGGCGAGTAGAATTCAGTTTTGTTCGGTTCACATTCGCTCGGGTTCCACTGGTTGCCTTTCTTTGAGAGAACCATCAAATAAAGTTGGCGTTCCCTGTGCTTTGACCCCAGCACTACAGAAAGCCTTCATCTCTGTCTAGTTCTGTTGCTGACATGCTTACGTACTACAACAATATCATGGGATCCAAGACATCAGTAGCACTAAAGCCGAAGGGCAAGTGCTCAAAGGTCAAACTGGGGATCAATAAGAAAGACGGTAATATCACTAGATGCTTGTATCTGATGGGAACCAGGTTTTACAAACTCTTTATTTCCTTTTAAATGAAGTTGGCAAAGTGTGGGTTGGGCTCATACACTGAGGACTCCGTGCAAATATCTAATCATGTCTTTTGTGCGTCATGCAGCGGGGATGGAAAGCGTCGGTTTCTTTCCTGTTAAATTTTACGTGTCATTCAACATAGTGGTTCCACATTAGTCTGGTGCGATATTCACGTTATCTGCATGCACTAACAGGGACAGTAAGAGACGGAGAACAGCGAGTACTGCAGCAGTGGCGGCGCCACCTGGGCCCGTGCTGACTGCTACAGCCATGCAGCAGTGCTGCTCTGCCGCTGCTGGTCTGCTGGCTATTCTTCGTGTTTCACTGTCCTTGTTAATACGTATCCACAAGACGAACGTCGCACTAGACTAATTAGGGACCGCTCTAACGAATATACACGTAAAATTCAGCTTTAGAAATAATTTTGTTTGTAACAGGAAACGAATCGGCACTTTCTGGCCACAATGGACGTCCCACGAAAGATGTTACGAGGAGTACTTTTCGTACTGCCTCCGGCTACACATTGAAAAAACGTAATTGTAAATATCTGCCCAAACAGCAAGAAAAGCGGTTGACAACTCTTAGGAGGGACACTCTTGTATATCGTGTATCCATGATTGAAAAGCAGAATCTCAATTGTTTCTTCTTCTTTTTCAAAATGGATACTGGCAAGATATTGGATATGGGAATTCAAAGACTGTATCAAAATCTGACTAGCATCGACATACAAAAAGAACTAAGCAGGGGATTTCATTTTAATGTTGTTATAGAAGATTTATGAAATATTTTTATTTACTTACTGAAACATGATTACAACTTCCATTTTGTGTCCATGTGCAGTAATGTACCTTTACTATGCTTTTGACGGATGATGACTGCAATGTATGTTCTAATGTCAAAGAGATATTTTTTATGTGATATAATTACAGTTTAACAATTTACAGATTTTTTTGTACTTCACCAGTACTCTTATAATTTTAATTAATATTGTGTTTATACTGGTTGTTGGTGAGGAGGAAAGTTAGTTATTAGTATTGTATTAATGATCTCATTCATAAGCAGCCATATCACAGTCACCACAGTCGGTCAAGAAAGTTACAATTAAGCTTTACTTCTTTAATCAGAATGGGACGATGACTCTCCTTGTCCGCAGTCTCGATGATTCGAAGCGATCTGCAGTCCTGTGTAAATAAAATGTCTTGCTTTTCCTGCGTTGCGTAGTCAGTCGGGAAACCTCAGATCAAGCGGAAATTTTGCTTTGATAGAGTTTAATTATCCAATGAAATAATGGAGCTCTTGGATCTAATAATTGCACGTTAGTTTCCAATTCATCGGAAGTTCCTTGTGATTTCCAAGGAAACGACAGCTCTGTGCAAATTTCAAGTTAGAGAATACATATATATTGAAATCCGTTACAGACCTTTGATGTAAATGTTCAGTATATATTTCCAATCTCTTTCTTCCTGTAATCTCGATAGCAAAATTACAATTATTCAGCGCGGCTATTCGGCAAACAGAAAATCCTAGAAATCCTCTCAGCACACCCTAGAGAAAACATTACAAAGAGTAAGTATGCGCTCATGGAATAGTAAAAGTACTGTACTACTTTGCGCATAGATTCTGTGAGTATATAGATGATCAAGCAAGAAACGCAATTCACTCATAGAATTGTGCAGAGATAATTAGTAGAATATAAAGAGATATTACACTCTGAAACCTTACTTCTTGCCAAATTTAATGGTTATACATCAGCGGAATATACCCCATAGGTTTTGATAAATGAGTTCGCGAATATCGAAATATGTGACATAAATGGCCGAATCTGTGGATTGCTTTGGCTGGAAAGCTTAAATGTTTTAGGAACCATTGACCTTACTGAGATAAATTTGAATTTGATGCACGAAATCTTTTGGAGAAAACGGGTTCTTAACCTATGGACAAACTGACAGATGGATAAAAATGAAAAGATATTTTTCATGTTATATAAATACAAATTAACAATTTTCGGATTTTAGCCCTATCTGTAATGTGTGACGTCTACCTATTCCTATGCGAAAGGGGTTTTTAACAGTCGGGCAGACACGGGCGGAGAACAAAGCGATCATGCAAGGATTCCATTTTTACAGAATGGGAAAAGGACGATAAATTCCTCAAAAAGCGAAAAAGTGACTATCTGTACATTATCATGATTAAAATTAATAATCTATCAAATACCTGGTGATTTGCATTGCCTAAGTTCATGGTAGCTGTAATTATGTGGCTGGTGCATCACGGGCGTGTTAAAGTTTTTGATGATAAATAAAAAGTGTATAACAGATTTTACCGAGCAGTCAGTGGTGCCAGGTCCCATTATTTCATTGATAATGCTTCACTGACTGTATATTACTTATAAGAAGCTTAATGCAGGCCTTGAACTGATTCGCATATTTCACAGCAGATATTAGGGACTATCTATACATATAATAAAATTGTAGCTAGCTGTAATTAGGAGATATTTAAAGAAAGTTAGTACGAGTGATCTTTACAGCAACAATAGAAGCCAAAACAACTAGTTTTAGAAATTGTGCATGTCTGCCTGTCTCTCTGTCCGTCCGTCCATACGTTTCTAAGCGCCTCACTCAAAAACTACTGCACGAAATTGGAAGAAATTACCTCGGTGGTACTGTTGGAGAACTAACCTAAAATCTGGTACACGTTTCATATTGATATGCCGCTTAGAAGCCGACTTATCTATACATACAGAGTGTTTTCTTTAACTGGATAAGTAAAGAGAAATCGGAATCCATAGGAGGTACAACGAAATTTTCTTAGGAACACTTAGGTGATTTTTTGTGAAAACAATTTTGCCATAATCAAATTTTCGGTCAAACGGGAGCTGTCCATGACAGTGAGTAAAATGGGCAGAATATTTTATGTGGGTCAACTCAGTTTCACATAAGGATCACTTCATTATACAAGAAGAAAAAAGCAGGACCTCAAAAGTTCTATAGCACTAAACTAAATCAACCAGAACAGAAATTAAAGAATCCCTAAAAAGTTGCATTCTATAACGTTCTATCGTCATGATAATAATGCTAACAGTTTAATCCAGTTATCGACCGACATTATGGAATCGGTGACATTAATATCACTGATAAGTTTGTTGATTTGAAACAAAAATCACTTTCGTAAATTTCTTCAGAGGTTTTGGTAGTGTCTTATCAATATAAATGAAGTGATACAATTGTTGTGATTTCCTGTTGGTGTCTTCGTTCGTTTAACATCTTTAATTCTTTAATTCACTGTTCAGTTGGTGTAACTATTATCGTTGGTAAGTTTGTAGAATAGTAATATTAGCTGCCT
This sequence comes from Schistocerca cancellata, assembly GCF_023864275.1. Taxonomy (NCBI): domain Eukaryota; kingdom Metazoa; phylum Arthropoda; class Insecta; order Orthoptera; family Acrididae; genus Schistocerca; species Schistocerca cancellata. The sequence continues at coordinate 155,199,515 of NC_064636.1, forward strand.
GTAAACGGTCTAACCTTTCATCTGTTTCTGCCCAAGCCAAACGAGCTCGATTCAGAAGATTAAAAGACGGTGAACTGGAGCATGAAGTGTGTTCAGCGTGGCAGCGTTCAAGAATTGCATCGTCTTGACCTCAAGAGACTTTTTGTGAACAAGAATCACATCTCAGTGCTAACAGACGCCCTAAAGCTGCGTCCCGGTCTGTAGAGAGGAATGCAGAACGTGAACGTCGCTGGACTGCAGGCCGATCTCGCCACGCTGCAGCCCGAAGTGTTGAAACTCAGGGAGAAGGTACGGTTCGGTGACCCTTGGATCGTAGGCGCCAGAAGATTTTCCGATGTGTAGAGACAAACTCTGAACAGGAGCTGCGTTTGACCTATGAGCGCACCTATCACGAAATCTCATGTTCTCTTGCAACGCACCAGGAAAGAGAAGCTCGTTTATCTGCCGCAGTAGCTGTGATGGTATTCCGCCGCTTTTGGAGGCTCACGAGCGGTACAGAGCCTCTAACATGACAGATAGAAGCCAACCGTCCATCACTGGGAACAAGAAAGAAGTTATTTACAGGAAGTGCAGCAGTGAGACCCGATGATACAGTTAGAGTAAGACCAGCTATACCACGCGGTTCTTAGGCTATCAGTCACTGATGATGACAAGTTGATAATAAATGTTCTGAGGAGCTGTCTTCGCCAGAGAAAGAAAAACGGGGATTTATGTGCAATTTAGTAATCAAATTGGTCGTTTATTCTCAACTTGGCTCCACGAACAGTTCTGCTGCGTATGGTGCTCCCAGTTTTAACAAGATGCTTCTACTGTGCATTTCTACAGGTTTTCTTTTAATCCAGCTACGTGAGAACGGACATATAAACTTACACCGATTTCGACACCTTTTTAAGCAATTTTTAGTGAACTTACATGCAAAAATTGAAAGTGAACAGTTAGAACTCACCCGCACTCGCCAGAGACAATGACGTTCAGTATGGTTCTGATGTTGTAAACTTGGATAGGATGGTGATTCTCTCTTCCACATTTACTGGTGGTCTCGGGTATATGGTAGAGCGTACTCAGGATGCGCTTTGACGTGTTAGAAAATAAGGTGGCGCAGGTTTGTTCACTGCTGTGACCACCAGTACAAAATACCCCAAAATAGAAAACAACTTGCTTGCCGGCCAGGCGTCCTACGACAGACATGACTTGATTTCCCGAGTATTTCATTTAAAACAGAAACACTCCATACACTTTCTTATTAACGAAAATGTATTTGAAGAAGTCGAATGCTACAAGTATTCGATAGAGAGACAAAAGTGAGGTTGGCCTCATTCGCCCCAACGACATTGATAGAATTATTAGGGCCGATATACCAAATTCCGAGAGAAGCCCCGTTCAGCACAGGAATGTCAAAACCAACATGGTACATGGCCCATGTGGCTCATTAAATACCAGTTCGCCTTGCAAGTAAGAATGCCGTTGTATGAAGAGGTTTTCGAACAACTTCGTTAACGAAACATGCTGGTGAAAACGCTACTGGTATCTATCATATTGCCGCCAGACGCGTAAAGTGGCGGTTTCACGGCTGAAGTTAACATGCGTGGTGAGTGTGTCGCAGTCAGTAGACAATCGGTTAGCAGTACCATGCTCCCCTGCACTTACACATGAATTTGCAGCTCACCTGAATGTCGAGTACCGCAGTAGCGTAGAGTTGATCAAATACCTTTCTAAGTACAGGAATGTGGAAGTGACCAGGCACTCTGAAAACCAGATTGCTGATCGTGACGAGGTGACCAAATATCAGTCAGGTCGCTATGTTAGAACGTGTGGCTGGTAAAGGGTTTCCTATTCACGAAAGGTACCCTACTATTACGCGCTTAAATGTTCATTTAGAATGCGGTGAGCGAATCTATTAAACATCAGGAAATGTGCAGGAGCCTTCAGAAAATCCTCACCGTACCACACTCTTAGATTATTTGAATCTCTGCCAGGAAGATAGTTTTGCTCAAACTCTTCCGTACAACAATGTGCCATCCTACTACACTTATGACAAACACAATCGTTTGGAATAGACGCAGATGCAGTCAACCAGCCTAAGGGTTTCCGTGCATTTACCGGAACTATACATTACATAGAGTACAAACTCTCCATCCAGGTAACAGCAGCGCTATTACTCGCACCTTTTACTGCAGATGGTCGACAGAGCCGCATCTTTCACATTTCTGAGAACTGCAAATGGCGTTGACATTCATCGTTTCACGCAGCTTACAGTGCGATAGGCCTGCTAAATGACGACCGAAACTGCGAAAAAACGGTCGAAGACGCCGTATACTCGCTTCAAGACATTGTTTTTCCGTTGGCAGCGGTCCTCTGGGTGACTACGGCAGGGCCGGCCACGGCGCGCCAGACTTGACGCTGGCAGCCTGTGTGGGCCGTGGGTGTGCCGAGGCTCGGCCCGCCACTCGGCTTTGCTCAGCCTTTCTCAGAAGTAGCCGGAACAGCGCGGCGTTTCACTCAGCACTGCGGTGCGCCATTTCTCGCTCCGCGCAGCTCTCTGAGTTTGGCAGGATTGCGGTGTCAGTGCTGTTTACCCTTCGATATTTGGTAGTGGTATGAAGGAAGTTCACATTGTAACACTACCGCCCTGTCGGACGTGCGTTAACTCTACAAAGCCTGTACTGTAATAAGTTCACGGGCTTCACCTTATAAACAAGGATTTTAGTACATAAGTTGACTGCATGTACCTAATGGAAGCAAGATCGAACCTATATTCAGTCAGTAACTACAGTGATGCGTCAAGCAAATGTAAAATATAATTACGCGTTCGCATGGACAAGAAGTACACACAGTAGATATTACCAATGATTAATAATTCGGTCGCCAGCCTAATTAGGCATTGAGTGAGTTTTTCCTTGTACAAGTGTGTGCATGTACAAGCATGATAACACGTAATACTGTTGCGTTATATGGCAAAGTTTGACATAGGAAAAATCCACTGAACTAAAGTTTTTTCCTTTTGTACTAAATTGGACGAGCTATAAATACACAACACCACACAGCAATGATTACTACGGACTGCATTTTGTATATTGATCAGACTGAAATCGGGCATAGATTACCCTAGAATTAGCAATTTTGAAAGCATACATACAATGTCACTATTAAAATTGGAAAAACACTAATACGCTTAGGTTTAATATAGAACTTAACTTTGCTGTTCAAATCTGATCAGTACACTTCAAAATGTGCAAGAATGGGCAAGAGAAGGGGGGGGCCCTGAAACTGTTATGGTCGTTATACTGAAACTAGTAAGTCCTGAAGGTAAATTAACACTCAAAATTATCAATCTGTGGATAACTACTCTTTTCTTTTATTTCTGAATTAATTAGTTATCATTCTTTCTGTCTCAAATTAATTAATTAACATTGCGAGCTCAATTCAAACTTTATCTTTCAATTTAATCAAACTGTTGTTCTTTACTAACATTTACATTAACATACCTACATTTAAACTGCTTTATAGCATAGATTGGTCTGCAGATAATTTAATACTAACTGTAAACTTTCAGTTCGGGATACTCGGGTTACACAATATGTGGTAAGGACCCTGTCTAGGTCAGTGATAGGGATGAGTAGCGGCTAAGGCAATTCTGGTAAAAGTCACGTTATTATTGAACAGTCAAAACAGTTTCGACACTGGTCCACACAGATACACTTCTAAAGATGAAATAAATGTTTGACCTGTGCACGTGTGCGGCGGATGGCGGGCAGCGAGATAGCGGGCAGCACAGCACACATACAAGCACGGCTAAGGCTCTCACTGCATCGGCACTTTCCTTCGTCTTAGCGTCGTAATCTTTCCAATTTTGTGCCTGAGAATATAGCCATGCCAAGTAGTCGTCGGAATCGGCCCATCCGAGGCTCAATGGAATTCACTTTTCCTGGATAGCCTCCTCAGTACGGTACATGTTCCTCCGACCGATACCCAACTCCGACTGTAATACTGAGCCCGTTGTGCCGAACCGCGCCAGTGTACGTTTTTCCGCGCTCGCCTGCATCCACCTTTTCCCGCTCCCCTACAGGTAGGGTATTCACCACAGGTTTTCTACTACACATATTCTAATGCATTACCTACGTATGGACCAAGTGTTTAAATTACAATTTTCACATTTTACAATAGCTTTAACATTAAATACATTTCCTTTTGGTTATCAAATTGCTTGAAATCTAACATAAATAATAACATTCATTTCAAAAGTTGTTTACAGTTTCTTTAACATGACACGAAAAGAAAAAGAAATTCACAACATTACTTACATTATTTTACATAAATTCAGAAAGACAAATTTATCTAAATTCATAAAGAAAAAAATTATTATAGGTACATTATTGTTACACATGCCCCTGTTTCCAGAAAATTTTCTTAAGTCTAAATTTTATGGGAACACTAAATTTAACAATTATACATTGGTTCTGAATCTTTACGTAAATGTCCAAAAAGATTTGTACTACACATTTTCTTTCACTCACTGTATATAGGTTTACACTATTTTAACATATCAAGACCAATTTCTCGTTATTTACTTAAGTGCCTTTTGCACAGTCCAACTTCCCATCATAACATTACTAAAATAGCAATTTAATCATTTTTTCCCAAATTTATCAAAGAAATAATTTAAAAATCCTGGAATACAAACATTTAACTACAAACACAAATGCATATTTCGTATACACTATAAGATAATTTGTCGCTGCTTGTTTTGAATAGCAGTCCATTTCTTAACTTACTAAACAAAACACACACACAAAATTTTCAGAAAATTATCTACACATATTTGCTGCCTATTATGCGGATTTGGGCAGTCCATTTCACTTTATATTGTCACATCCTCTGGATTACATTTACAATTTTCCATCGACTATTTATCTGCCCTCATTGGTATTTGGCAGTCCTTCATATTATGGTTCATACACTGCCCATTTTCATTTTTGACAGTTCTACCTTTTATCTGGCTGATATCATTTATCCTTTCTTTTCAGTCCTTTCCTCCATACATTTTTACAGTTACAGTACAATTGGTAATCTGAAACTCACATAACTACATTAGCACACTTTCAAGATTATACAGACATTTACAAGGAATAGTTACATTTGAAATAACTTGGGTTCAGCATAAGATACAGCACAATTACTCGTTCCTGGGAACATACAGTTTCAGGTCCACAATATTTCTTACACCTAAAGGTCTTTTGGATTTTGGGTAGATCAGGTAGTAAGCATTATCGTGTGGAATGTTCTGTATTATATATGGTCCATTATAAATATATTTAAGTTTTGAAATTTCATGGTTTAGTTCACTAGATTTTTCCTGGGTTTTTAAAAGAACATAATCTCCAATTTTAAATTTTGAAACTTTTAGATTTTTATCGTGTCTTCTAGATCTAGATTTGGCTTTTTGCTTTGCCCTTTTTATTACCAATTCTTTCTTTTGATTCAATCCCAAACTTGTACAAGGTGGAAACTCTAATTTTTCTTCAATTAAACTTTTACTACTTTTACCTAACAAAATTTCTACCGGTGGGAATCCTGTAGTTTCATGATGTAATGTGTTCATGACATTCTCAAAATCCGATATGAATCTGCCCCAGGCTCTAATTCAACAAACAATAAGTCACTTTCAGATAACACTGAGTTACAGTAACGATAAAGTTACGCATAATACTAATAATATATACAAATACAGTACCCTGGCCCCTAGTCTCTTTATTAACAAGGCAGTCTTTCATAGTTCATAAAACAGTCACTTAAATCTGGTGGCTTCTTAGGCCTCTAGAGTTCAAAGTCTTTGCTTACTTTAACTCTTCGCAAAATAAACACAGAGTCGTCAGGTGGCTCTTTCTTTCTTTGTTCAGTCACAACATCTGGATTTTGTTTTAACACTTCGTCATTGTTAGGTACAATATCGCAATTAACTACATCCCCTTTATTTTCACTGATTTTCTCATACCCTCTTTCAGTAAAAGTATATTCACATTCTTTTACACCGGAAAATTCATCTTCACTAGAGTCATCACTACTCTCTTCCTCAACACCAGATTCATTTAAGTACGCTACTTTTGCACAACAGGGAAAGTTAGTATATTCAATTTTGTCTGTATTTGCGTATGTTTCATCATCTGAACTATCGTCGGAATCCGACCATTCTGGATCGCTTTCAGGTTCTAACATAAAGGCTTTTCTGAGACAGGCACTCAGTTCTTCCTCGGTATTGTCGTCAGGCTTAGATTTTAATTCAATCTCCTCTTTTGGCAAAACGGCCTCATCATCAGCTTTATTTACATCTACTGTGACTTCATATTCAGTGTAATCCTCGTGGACTTTAATTACTTTCATATAATCATCTGCCCCTTCTCCACGGCGCCTCTCGGTAGCAGCTTGTACTATTGGCGGATTGTTAGCAGAAGATATTTCTTCGTCAATGCTGAGGATTTCATCCTCCAAATCCTTCCTATCATTAACCTTCCTCCTATCGGCAGCACGCGTACTTTGCGCGGCTCTATTTATTCTCCCCTCTTCAAATTTGGGCCACGTCACTTTATTGACGCCCCTATCATTTCCTTTTCTATTAACTAATTTCTTCGCCTCATACTCCTTCTTAAAATCCTCCCACTCACATTGCTTTAGGCCCTTGTACAGATCGTCGATCTGCCCACGCCAATCAGTAACTTCTGCTAATTCATTTTCGCCCTTTACCTCATTGCAAACACTGCTAACCGCACCTCTCTGCGTACTCACAGTCTCATTTATTGTTTCCTTTGCCACGGAATTATCACTCGTAAAATTTTCTTTATCTCTTACGGCTACGTTCGTACCTACTGCTGCCGTATTGCTAGTGGCTTCTCTCTGAACAGATGTTCCGCTAGGCTGGGCCGTTGCCCTCTGATGCTCCACCCGCCTGTTAACCTGGAGCACTCGGTACGGCCGAGATGACTCATGTTGGCTCGCACCTGACGCTTGTCTACCACAACACGTTGCATTGTTTCACGCCTGTCTCTAACCTGTCTCATTACATTACGGTCGGTCCGGTATCTTTTCTTAAATCGGGGCCGGTATGTATTGTCCGCTTCCGTTTGGCCCGCAACGTTCGCGGAAATTAGTTTCCCGCGTCGTTATTATTTTGCGCGGCATACCCTCGACCGCGACCTGTATAATTTCCTCTGCCTCTTCCTCTGCCTCTTCCTCTTTGTATCATATTGACGCGAAATCCATCGCCGTCATTTCGTTCGTCATTGTTTCGGTTATTACGGTTGCCAAAATTTTGATAATTGGCACGACTTTCGCGCCAATGATCCTCGTCTTCGGCTCTTTCGACAAATGCTTGGAAGCTACGATGATTACTTCCTACATACCTCTTTGAATCTTCTGGGAGCTTTTTACGCAGTTCCCAGATAATTTCTGAATCTGATCTTCGGCCTCTTAAATGCGTCAATTTCCGGTACCAATACTCGCAGAAATCTTTCAAAGAATTCCTGCCCCTGTTATCATGCCGTTTGGCCATGATAAACTCGCGCCATAAATGGTCCTGCTTTTGTTCAGACCAATATTCTTCCGTAAATCTTTGCCTGAATTCTTCGAACGTCATTCGTTCGGTATTTAAATTTATTCCCCAGCGCTTAGCGTCACCTGCTAAGGCGCTAATTACTACATTTATCTTTTCTTGATCAGACAAGTGCTCAGGAAATATTCTCTCGCAATTTTTGATAAAATCTAACGGATGCCACCAGTTATGTTTCTTGGCTGGATCGAAGCGTTCCTCGCCTTCTAACAGCTTCGTAATTGGTGTGCCATTACAGACCACACCAGGCCTATCTTTAATTTTGCTCTCCAGATCGAAAATTCTGCCTTGAATTTTCGTAGTATTTTGTTCACAATTTTGAACACATCCGGTTACTTTTTTATCTAAATACCTTTCAGTGTCTAAAACTACCTTTTTCAACTGTGATATTCCGTGTTGACATTCGTTTACGATCTCAGTTTTAAGACCGAAAACTTTTTCGTCTACCTTAGTTTCAACCAGAGGTTCTACTTTCTCTTGGATGTTGAGAATTTCAACATCGAATCTACTGTTAATGTTACCTATTTCCTCCTGCATAGTATCCATATTTTTGTTAATGGTATCAATTTAAAATTTCATATTGTTTACCACAGCACTTAAATTACCCATTTTTTGTTCTACCTGTTCTATTTGTTTACTAATTTTAATTCCCTGTCCTTCAACCTGTGCTTTAATCTGATCACTTTGAGTTTTGATCTGCTGATTAACGTGAGTTTTAAGCTGCTCGTTCTGTGTTTTGAGCTGCTCTGCAACGTGTGTTTTTAGCTGCTCATTCTGTGTTTTGAGCTGCTCGTTCTGCGTTTTAAGTTGTTCGTCAACATGTGTTTTGAGCTGATTAACCTGATTGCCGACTTGTTTTTGAAGTTGCTCATTCTGCCCTGCAATTTGTTTGGTTAATTGTTCAAATAAGTCGTTCATACTTAAAATTTTTACACTGTTTTGTTCTACGAAATCGGTGTGTTCCGATTCTACTTCAGAAATTTCTTTCGGTTCTTTCTTTATCTGTGGTGAATCAAATATGTCAGTGGATTCGTTCACGTACCCACTATCATCTACAAAGTCACCCTCTACTTCCTGTTTTGTCCCTTGCTGTGTTCGAGACGATCTCGACATTTCAATCTGTTCGTTGACGTGTTCATGGTATTGTATGTACGCCAATTGTCTTCCGCTAACGCCATCTGTTATCTGGCCGCGTAAACTCCTGCTACTACTAGCCGCATTCTCCATTTCGCTCGGCACATCAACCCTGTCTACATTCCTGTCCATATTGAATGCCAATTACACCACACTGTTATACTTGACTCACACTGCAGTTTACTTTGCTAAATATTATTGCTATTCGTGCCACTGAACATCCAATGTTCGGTCTTTACCTTAATTTGTAACCGACCACAACTGGATGTCCTGTTACCGGGAAGCCACTTGTAACACTACCGCCCTGTCGGACGTGCGTTAACTCTACAAAGCCTGTACTGTAATAAGTTCACGGGCTTCACCTTATAAACAAGTATTTTAGTACATAAGTTGACTGCATGTACCTAATGGAAGCAAGATCGAACCTATACTCAGTTAGTAACTACAGTGATGCGTCAAGCAAATGTAAAATATAATTACGCGTTCGCATGGACAAGAAGTACACACAGTAGATATTACCAATGATTAATAATTCGGTCGCCAGCCTAATTAGGCATTGAGTGAGTTTTTCCTTGTACAAGTGTGTGCATGTACAAGCATGATAACACGTAATACTGTTGCGTTATATGGCAAAGTTTGACATAGGAAAAACCCACTGAACTAAAGTTTTTTCCTTTTGTACTAAATTGGACGAGCTATAAATACACAACACCACACAGCAATGATTACTACGGACTGCATTTTGTATATTGATCAGACTGAAATCGGGCATAGATTACCCTAGAATTAGCAATTTTGAAAGCATACATACAATGTCACTATTAAAATTGGAAAAACACTAATACGCTTAGGTTTAATATAGAACTTAACTTTGCTGTTCAAATCTGATCAGTACACTTCAAAATGTGCAAGAATGGGCAAGAGAAGGGGGGGCCCTGAAACTGTTATGGTCGTTATACTGAAACTAGTAAGTCCTGAAGGTAAATTAACACTCAAAATTATCAATCTGTGGATAACTACTCTTTTCTTTTATTTCTGAATTAATTAGTTATCATTCTTTCTGTCTCAAATTAATTAACTAACATTGCGAGCTCAATTCAAACTTTATCTTTCAATTTAATCAAACTGTTGTTCTTTACTAACATTTACATTAACATACCTACATTTAAACTGCTTTATAGCATATATTGGTCTGCAGTTATTTAATACTAACTGTAAACTTTCAGTTCGGGATACTCGGGTTACACAATATGAGGTAAGGACCCTGTCTAGGTCAGTGATAGGGATGAGTAACGGCTAAGGCAATTCTGGTAAAAGTCACGTTATTATTGAACAGTCAAAACAGTTTCGACACTGGTCCACACAGATACACTTCTAAAGATGAAATAAATGTTTGACCTGTGCACGTCGGTGCGGTGGATGGCGGGCAGTGAGATAGCGGGCAGCACAGCACACATACAAGCACGGCTAAGGCTCTCACTGCATCGGCACTTTCCTTCTTCTTAGCGTCGTAATCTTTCCAATTTTGTGCCTGAGAATATAGCCATGCCAAGTAGTCGTCGGAATCGGCCCATCCGAGGCTCAATGGAATTCACTTTTCCTGGATAGCCTCCTCAGTACGGTACATGTTCCTCCGACCGATACCCAACTCCGACTGTAATACTGAGCCCGTTGTGCCGAACCGCGCCAGTGTACGTTTTTCCGCGCTCGCCTGCATCCACCTTTTCCCGCTCCCCTACAGGTAGGGTATTCACCACAGGTTTTCTACTACACATATTCTAATGCATTACCTACGTATGGACCAAGTGTTTAAATTACAATTTTCACATTTTACAATAGCTTTAACATTAAATACATTTCCTTTTGGTTATCAAATTGCTTGAAATCTAACATAAATAATAACATTCATTTCAAAAGTTGTTTACAGTTTCTTTAACATGACACGAAAAGAAAAAGAAATTCACAACATTACTTACATTATTTTACATAAATTCAGAAAGACAAATTTATCTAAATTCATAAAGAAAAAAATTATTATAGGTACATTATTGTTACAACATGTCCAGTGGCTGTTTGCACAAAAAGAGGCAGTCTACCGATCTATAGTCACAATCCTTCAAAGTAAATGAGAACGACAGAAGAGGGGGACGGGAATTCTCAATTGCGGAAGTCACAGGTACTTGTTATTTGCTCTGAAATGAAATTACAATACCATACAGCGAGAATGTAAACATTTAGGTGACAATGAAAGAGCAAAAAATTGCAATCATCGACAGATTGGATTCATTATTATGTACATCATATTTCTGTGAAGGACCTTTCTCGATTATGAAAGTAAATAGGTCATAGTTACGTGTTAACATGCGAAACTTCGTGAGACTGTCTGTATCTGTGCGTATGCCAATAGTTTGTACCAGATAAAAACTAAGTTATGTCTTCATTGTGGCAAAAATAATTAATTAATATGGAAACTTGTTTTGTTTGTAATCTTTGTTGCTGAAATATGTGACATATAAAACCAAATCACATGCAGTGCGACTAGATTTGCATTTAAATGCGGCTCTTCACTGTTTTCCCCTCTTCCCCCTCCTTGCACTCAGACAGCGTGGCATGGTGGTGGGGGTTAATTTGAAGTGAGCCTCAGCACTTTGGCACTCGGGCCAAAATCTTGGCCACAACTGCCCTATGGTCTTCCAAAAGCTCAAGAAATCGCTGAGAGTGCACAAGTTATTTGGGAGTATGATACGGCTGAGATCGTGAATAATAATATTGGGATCCTTCCCGATGAGCAAAAGTCATCATGAGACAAAGTATTATGGGGTGTTAATCAATAACAGGGTGAATCCTTTTTCCTTAACGCCCCTGGTGGTACAGGGAAAATCTTCTCGAGTCCGTTACCACTGGCAGAAATCAGAAGGCAAGGGAAGACAATACTAGCTGTTCCTTCTTCTGGTACAGCTGCTACCTTACTTCTTGGAGGGAAAACTGCGCACACTATGGTCCAGATATCTTTGGACTTAGGCATAAATGAAACCCCTGTATGTGTAGTGTCGCAAAACAGTGACAAGGCAAATATCGTTGCAGACTGTAGCCTAATCGTTTGGGACGAATGCACCATGACGCACAAAAAAGCCATGGAAGCAGTCAATCGCAATCTGAATGACATGCAGCAAAGCGACTGCATTATAGGAGGCGTCACTGTTTTATTTTTTGGCTATTTCCGCCAGGCTCAACCAGTTATATTTCGAGGAAGTAGACCAGACGAGGTGAGCACATGTCCGAAACACTCGATGCCCTGGCCGTGGGTACAGAAAGTGTGTGTAATGCGGAACATCAGGGCTCGGCTGTGTGGCAATCCCCACATGCAGGAATTCTCGGACAATTTATTAAAAATCGGCGGGGATTTATTGTCCAAATACAATGGGTTAATTCTACTGGGCAGCCTTTTTCTAGTTTATCCTATCTTGGAGAAACTTTCTCGCTTCGTTTATTGAGAAGTGTCCCAAATAATGCTAGGAGAATTCTTGCCTTCGTGAAAGAGCAACAGTGATGTCCAAAACTGACCAAGTGGTTTGCTATAAACCACATCATTTTGGAAAAAATAAATGGGGTAGTTGTGGTGTATTGGCCCATAAGTGGAGTTCTGGACGGGACCGGTGCTATCGCTTTTTTGATAGAATATTAACTCCCTCTCTCTGCATTATTTACCTATCTTAAGTACCACTCAACATTCCTCCACTCTTCGGAGAAATTCGCCCTCGAATTTACCACTCGACATTCCTCCACTCTTCACGCGGCAAAAGCACTAACACAAGCAATGAAAAATTCTCGACTTAGACGATTACACACACTTAAGATTAAGTATGTTGAAAGTACTTTATCACTTTACTAAAGCACTGTACGCTCATGAATCACATAGTTCACACATTAATCGTTATAATAAGTGTAACAATTCTTGATGACAATTTTCACTTAGAAAATTACACAGCAACACCTGTTTAATATACCCTGCATTAATAGAAGAATATCTATTCTACAGTATTGTTTAATTTTACATGAGACTGTTTAATAAAGACTGAAGTACAATAAACAAAATTAATACACTAATACTCAAAAGTAACCACTGAATTACACCAGTTAAGAGTGTGGTATCCAGTTAACAGGGATTTGATGAAGTGTTATATTATTATTTGGCTTATTTTTTCGTCTTAAATAAAACAAAACAGTACAAAGCAGAAACACCAACACACAGGTTCCAGATATACCCATTCCTAGCATTATAATTTCAGTTTTGTGTTCACTTTTTAACTTTAAGGCATGTTGCATTATAACATTGGCATCAACTTTGCCTTGCTGTGATTTTATTAACATATCTAATGACTTCAGAAGGGAACTGTCAAGGGATTCATTGAGGTAGGATAGGTTTTGTGTAGGAAATGCTTACATGGCGTTTTGTGGCCAATAAATTAGAGGGATGGATGAATTAACATTAGTTGTACCAGTGATTGTTGCGGGTAAATGAAAATTCACTCATGAGATGGAACAAAACGTGCCGTTAATTATTAGTCCGCTTCCATGAAGTTCAAAATATTGTAATCTTGTAGCTACTTCGTTCTCGTAACATTGCGCAAAAATATCAGTTGGTTTCCTGACTGCATATAACCAGTGATTTTCTACTTGCTCGAAAAAACATGATGTAGAAGTTAATATATTGCGTGGGCAATTGGTGGCGTCAGATTATTCGAAAAATAATTGAGATTCACAACTATTGGTATGTAATTCGATTGCGCGAGATGTACATATAATAACTTGTTTGGATAGGCAACTATTTAATTCCGATGTTGTCATTACCGTGCTGGTATTGGTTGTTTGGGAGATTTAAAATACTTGGTGTGTTCGGAACTGTACAGATTTATTTACTTTGCCCCATTTTACCGGAAACGAGTGTACTCTGTAACAGTCATATATATCCATTTTATCTGTAACAGGGAAATGTATATGACCTCGTATTCTTGCATTATCTGTGGCCACTAGTACTGTATCTAGGTGGTAATACTGTCGTAAATGTTTCTTATCTGCAGGAAATATTAACTTTAGTGATTCTGGCAATTGTTTTTCAATTTTAAGTAATAATGAGATGAATGCAACCGGCGATAGTAATGTGGGTGACAAATGTCCCTGTACTTCATAGTGGATGGCTTCCTTTAATTCCTCCGCTGCTAACTGTGCATCTATCACTTGATCAGCGAGTAGCCTAAGCGATCTTCCTACTGCAAGTTTCTTATCCACAATATCGAGCCTTGTTTGTATGACTTGGTGTGTCTTCATTCAGCGTAGCAGTAGTAGCTAGAAGATAATCGTTTCATTCTTGGGTGAGGTTCCTGATGACCTTGGTATTAGTAAAAACTGTTTGCTCCAATCCGTTTAATCTCGTTGTGTGCCATTCTGTAGTGCCTTTACTTAATTCCGCGGTACTCTCTATGTTCTGTAATGAATTATTCAACTGATTAATATCTTCGTTATCCGCTGTACCGAAAATGGTCTTTAGTAGTTTACCTCCCATCCATGTTTACCTCGTTTAACGGTCTGCAGAAGTATATCTTGTAACTCATGCAACTGTCCTCTCAACTGCTCGTATGAGTAGTGTAATGTTTTAAAACCACTGACTATTTCCTCAAACATCTCTGGTGAACTTGCCCTTTCATGTAGTGTATCAAATTCTAATTCAAGGTTCCTAAGTTCATTATGTAAGGCCCATAAATTATACTCTAATGACATAGTCCACTTGTGATTGGTCAGAATTACAGTACCCTGTTTTACAAAACTTACACCACTCATCAACTGGTTGATCTGTAGTCCATTGTTCGTATTAGTCAATAATGCAATTATGATAAGCAGTACAGTCACAATGTAGTTGTCCATTATGCTAGAGGCGTTACCTGAAAAAAGCAACCAACATGGTTATGGACCTACCAACCTAGTAAAAACAAAAACAAACAAAAGAAGGAATACATTGTTGACTACAAGATCTACATGTTTCTATGTTCAACCTTTTTTTCTTAAAAAATAAACCATTATCATTAATTAATTATTTACATTTGTATACTATCCACAGTATAATATGATTCAACTAGGACATACGCACCCTTGGTCGAACATTGTATAGTGCCATGTCTGTATGTTGTGCTGGCATGGCCACTTTTTTCCTTTTCGGGCACTTCCTCCACCCTTCAGAAAAGCAGACCCTATTGTTGAAGGAATTACATCTGGAGCACAATAGTAGTTCGGGTGGGCAGTTTCAGTTTAACGTTGACTGGTGATGTGATCTCAATAATTTGGTAAGGACCTCTGTAGTTTGTTACTAATTTTTCGTTTTGCATTTCGCAATGTATGAGGTTGACAGCATCACCCACTGACCGATTTTGTAATTTGGATATTTAGCTTGGGCATTACCTAATCTTTCCTGTCGTTCCAAAGCCTTTGTATTAGATTTTTGAACCTTTTTCCATACATCCTTCATCATCCTTTTACTGTTTCTCCGACTTTTCCGTTTTTCTGCCTGATTACATCAAAAGGGACGGCATTTTTCTCCCATAGACCACTTCATAAGGTGAAATGCCAGTTTCTTCATGCGTTTTGGCACTCCTCATGCTCAATGTCGCTCTGAATGCGGGTATTCCGGTTATGCTGTTTCAGAACTTAACGTCTCTGAAGCTGTGTAATGGAACTCGCTTTAGAGTGACATGACTTTGTCATAATATTATGGAAGCTGAAATTCTCACAGGCTGTGGAGCTGCTAAAATAGTTTTCACACCACGAACACGCCCCTCTTTCCCAACAATTGCGCTTTCCAATTCAAACAGTTGCAGTCTCCGGTGAGCATATGCTTCACCATGACCATCAAGAAGTAGCAAGGACAGACGCTTCAAGCTGCTGGCGTCGACCTCAGAACGAATTGTTTCTCACATGGATAACTCTACATAGCTTGCTCGCGGGTCACTAGCTCCGATAATTTGTTTATAATGGCTCTTATGGGCAAAATATCAACTGTGGTACATAAATAAAATCCTTAATTTTCGTAAGTTCTTTAAATACAACACTAGGCTTTAGTCCTAGCCACGTCTATTGGTATTTCATACTTCAAATATCCATAGCTGAGATTACAATCACGTTGGTCCTTTTTGCGCCCTTTCGACAGCTTCACTTTCAGTTTTCATATCCGATTTTCTCACCGATAATAAGCTTTAGGGCCTGCCGGTGTGGCCGAGTGGTTCTAGGCACTTCAGTCTGGAACCGCGTGACTGCTACGGTCGCAGGTTCGAAAGCTTCCTCGGGGATGGATGTGTGTGATGTCCTTAGGTTAGTCAGGTTTAAGTAGTTCTAAGTTCTAGGGGACTGATGATCTCAGATGTTAAGTCCCATAGTGCTCAGAGCCATTTGAACCATTTTTGAACCGAAATTCTAATTTTGGTCACAGACTGCTCTGTAAAGTCTAGGTCAGTTGAAGGATAATTTCGTTGAGTTGGTGAAGCCAACGAATATGGTAACTGATTGATGTCTAGCGTGTGTTTGGCATTTGGCTTTTGCTCAGAAAAGGGTTGAGCATCACGGTCAGGTGTTTCGTTAATTCATATATTGGTGCAACATTGTTGTAATAATTGGGTAAAGAGGCATTTCCTGCTTGTGGACTTAACATAGTCCTTAATGTCTGGGTGGCGCAACTGCCCGTGAACAAAGTTTCTTCACCCTCTTCTTGTTTGGAAATGTGTGTTGAAGAAATTCGATGGTCTCCTTCTACACTCAGTTATTAGGATAATCATCAGTTTTCCATTATGTTTGATCCTGTAATAAGTCATATGGTTTTTATTTGTAAACGTGATGTGGTAGCAGGACTCCAGAATTCCCTTTGTCTGCTTGGAGAATGACTGTCTCAGATCTTTTCGTAGTTGCTTAAGAGTACTTGTCTCCTCCCTGAAGATGTTTGGCCTTGGTGGAGCTGCCCGGGTAAATGTATGGCATATGGCTTGTTTCACATCGTACAACGTCCTATGGAAGGAAAAGAGCAGCCTCTGTTCCACAGTCCTGATAAATTCTGCTGCTGGTATAGTTGTCAGTGAAGGTGCAAAAGTTAGCCCCTTTCCTATTACAGACTAGGTAACATCGTCAATTACTGTCTCTGTACAGTTAATGATATTTCTCTGAGGATCTTCTTGCTATGGTGTAGCACTAAGGCGTTTGTATTTAACACTTTGTCTGCAGGTGGCTGACTGCCCTGCTTTAATAGGTTGATACCAGCTAACTGGATCTATCCACTCCCCTGAGTGACGTGAAAGAGCTCACGCCAGCTGCTGGTGGAAAGAGTACAGTTGTTTTGAGATTTCGTCAAGTCTGCACTGAGTAAACTGGATCCTCTCCCTGACTGGGGTCAGGCTGGAACTGTTGGTAATGTGGTTGGCAGCTGGAGTTCTGATGTGATGAACAACCTTTGCAAAACCTGGTATAATTTGGTCTTCTCAGCATCCCAGCAGAAACACAGGGGAAGTCAAAAGGTACTTCTTCCTGTTCTGAAGCTTGTCTAGCTTTTTAATTTTGCATTTCATTTCATCCTGTACTTGATGTGTGATTTTAGATTTCCTCATTTCTTGGGTATTCAGCCAGGTGACATTGTGTTAAAGTCGCAGTATTCAGCAAGCCGATTTCCTGCCATCTTCAGGCATTCTTGATAACTATGTGATATCTGTTGGACACCACATTTACATCCTCTCATTCATGGCTTTCCCTTCCACCACCCCCAGCAAGCTCAGAAGTGCATGGGCCTGGTGCATTGATGGGGAAAGTACAGATTGGGATGTCGATTCATGGCCTTCAGTAGCACCACGACTGGTGCTGGACATGGAACTATGCTGTATTTGGCAGTACGTTGGTGGAGCTGTCATTTGAACGGTGATTCACGTGAAAAGGTTTCCTACGTGATTATGGCTTCAACAGGAGCGTTAATATACTTTAAATGCAGATGATAGTTGGAGAAAGATGTATTGAATGTATGGAATTCAATGTTCTGAGATTCACAGTGTCGATAGTATGCCGACAACACCAAATTTCAGGCGTTACTTACCACAGACTACATAGTAGTTGATGGCCTTCACTTAATGAGTGAGAGCAGCAGCGTTTGCGTAGTGTTGTCAATGCTAACAGACAAGTGATTTTATGTGCAATAACGGCAGAAAGCAATGTGAGATATAAGGCGAACGTATCCATTAGGAAAGTGCGGAGAAATATGTCGTTAATCGGCTGTGGTAGTAGACGAACGACATGAGTCCTTCCACAGCTCGTGGTCGCGCGGTATCGTTCTCGCTTCCCACGCCCGGGTTCCCGGGTTCGATTCCCGGCGGGGTCAGGGATTTTCTCTGCCTCGTGATGACTGGGTGTTGTGTGATGTCCTTACGTTAGTTAGGTTTAAGTAGTTCTAAGTTCTAGGGGATTGATGACCATAGATGTTAAGTCCCATAGTGCTCAGAGCCATTTGAACCATTTGACATGAGTCCCTTTACTAAGAGAATGACATCACCTACAGCGCATCTTCTGAGCTCATGGCCATGTCAGTTGAACATTAGACGACTAGAGAACTGTGGCATGTTCAGATGAGTCCTGTTTCAGTTAGTAAGAGCAGATGGTGGGGTTCCAGTGTGGTGTGGACTCCATAGAGCCATGGACCCAAGTTGTCAACAAGTCACTGTGCAAACTGGCACTGGCTCCATAATGGTGTGGGCTGAGCTGACATGGAATGGACAGGGCTGTGGTTATGTTTGGCTGCTTGGAGCCCGTTTTCTGCCAGTTACAGAGTTTATGTTCCTAAACAATGATGCAATTTTTATGGATGACAATGGACCATGTCACCTGGCCACAGTTGTTCTCCATTGGTTTGAAGAACATTCTGGAGAGTTTGATTTGGCCATACAGTTTGCCCAAAATGAATCCAATCAAACATTTATGGGACATAACCAAGAGGTAAGTTTGTGTACACTATCCTACATTGGTAACACTTTAAAAATTATGGACAGCTGTAGTGGCTGCATAACTCAATATTTCTGCTGTGGGCTTCCAACGACTTGTTCAGTCCATGCCACGTCGAGTTGGTTGCGCTACACCAGGCTAGAGGAGGCCGACACGATATTAGGAGATATCCTATGACTTTTGTCTCCACAGTGTATGTTTATGGAGGCATTTGAAGAATGAACCAAGATTCAACAATCTACAAATCATCATGCTTTTTTCGATGTGTAGATTACATGTCATTAACCTGGCCACATGGGTGGTGACACTTACAAGACTCTCTTCAACTCCTGAATTTGCTGCTCCACAACATCAAATTGCACATGGATACTCCACCACCAGCCAAGACAAAAACCTTATGATCAGTTAAGGATGACCTAGGACTCCAGAAACAGGGATCCTACTCGTAATGCAACCCTTGCCAGTGTGGGAAACTGTTTGTATGCCAGACTATCTGGACAATATAGGAGAGATGCACTGGGCATAATCATCACGCATTCAGCCAAAAAAGACCACTGTGGCAGAGCACTGTATCTGCCATAGACATACCATGAATTACTAAGGCACCAAGTTGTTGCAACAGTCTAACAACTTCTAGGATTTATTCTCACAGAAGCTATAGAGATCTCCCCATATGATGGACCAATGAATAAAAAAAGTGGTTTCAAATTAAGCAAGGCCTCGGACCCAGTCTTGCACACGACCTTAGCACAGCGGCAGTCTGTGTGGAATTATGCTCCCATCGTGACAGTCAAATACTGTGCCTCCCCCAAGACCATAGCAGGTCCACGCCTTGCGGCGCCATCTGGAGGCGGTGAAATGGGGATGGGAGAGAGAAGATGTAAAGGTGGCTCAAAATGGTTCAAATGGCTCTGAGCACTATGGGACTTAACATCTGAGGTCATCAGTCCCCCAGAACTTACAACTACTTAAACCTGACTAAACTAAGAACATCACAAACATCCACGCCCGAGGCAGGATTCGAACCTGCGACTGTAGCAGTCGCACAGTTCCAGACTGAAGCACCTAGAACCGCTCGGCCACGCCGGCTGGCATAAAGGTGGCATTCAGCAGATATCACCACATTGTACTCCACTCTATCCGCAGTATGGTGCAAACCTAATGTGTGGGGCTAACTGTTTGGCGAAACATGTCATGAGAGAGCGACCTACCAGGTTTTCTCATAGCGCTAAGGTAAAGTGAGAGATGAGTCGCTGTCTGGCGGAAGTTTTTGTGCCAGTGCCCACATCTGGACCCGACCTATGACAGATACAGAGTCTGACACGAACAATGAGACAGACAAGATCGGCACTCTTCTCATGTTGTGAACTCACTGCTGCCACATCGACTCCCTGGAGTGCAGGAGTAAAAGCTTGTCACTAAAAGATCTTACTGCAGACTACCTGGAGATGGAAACCATGAGTAGATCGTTAATTCGTTCGATAGTGCAGTGAAAATACAGCACTGAGACCAAATGTAGTCGGCAGGTTCAGCAGACATGGAGATGAAGATGCACCACCTTGCTACTGGGGGGGGGGGAATATCTAATGGTATGATGAGGCGACTGTTTTTATCATGTACTGTTAACAATCCAGTAAGCTACACCACTAAGGCGCCGACTACTGCTGCCATCCCTGCTGACACAATGTCTCAGCACGTTAGCAGGACGCTAATTGCTGCATCTGGCGAGGCTCATGACAAGTCTGTATTTCTGCCCGACATCACATCTCACACAGGCACTTCAGTCTGGAACCGCTCGACTGCTACAGCCACAGGTTCGAATCCTGCCTCTGGGCATGGATGTGTGTGATGTCCTTAGGTTAGTTAGGTTTAAGTAGTTCTAAGTTCTAGGGGACTGATGACCTCAGATGTTAAGTCCCATTGTGCTCAGAGCCATTTGAACCATTTAGAAACTTTTCCACTCAGCGAGAGGACATGGAGGTTCCTCAAACCTCGTGGAAGCATACTGCTGTGGCGACAGAGGAATCTGGGATCTTCCCCCACACAGGTTTGTGTGCACAGGCCAAAGCAAAAGATGAGAGTGTGGGGAATCTCTACATCTCTGTGTCAGCCAGACAAGAATGGTTTCATAGTCTTGACCAAAAGCACACATCCAGAGCCATAGAGCTTCAGCATGTGCTACCAGCAACTGTGGAGATTGCAAACTGGTATGGCTAAATACAGGAACCAGTAGAAGAGGATTGCACCACTCCACAAAGCAAAGGAACTGCCTCACTCGCCGACAATCACTATTCAGTAATCAGGGGTTTCGAGATTTTTAACATCTTGCATGAGAAGATCGACTCCATTGCTAAACACAGCAATCATAACAGTGGAGGAGGCTCTGTTCTGTTGTCAGGATGAGCATTATTGCAATGGTTATTTAATTCTAAAGCATTATGTCAGGGTGAAAATACTAAATAAATTAATTTTTCTCTCTTAACAACACGTGGTCAGGGTGGGTTCTTCCTTGGCTTGGGTATGAGGTAGAATGAAACGGCATTTTTACATAAGATAACTTTTATTGAAGATTTGTACAACAGTTATCTTAGTGGACTGTTCTGGCTGGGAGAACGGCAGCTGTGTCGTTTGCGAAGCCTTCTCCTACGGCAGTGGCGGCGTCTGATTACGCGTGGCGGTGTGTATCTCGTGTCGCCGTCTCGCCCGGTTGACTGGAGATGCATATCGTGCTGTGGGTCATTTTATTATTGAGAATGAAGTCGTGAATCGGATGGTGATACCTTGTATGTGGCATCCCAGTGTTTCTCTTCTGTAAGCGGCCGCGTGTGTCAGTGTTGTGCGTCGGCCAGTGGAGTGGCGCGGCAGGGAAAGGCCAGTGTCTGGGACTCGAACAACGGACTCCTGCTTGCCAGTCTTTGGCTGTCAGATCTTCATCACCAGCTCACAGGTGACTGCTGATGTGAGGCCGTCTCCTTCCTGTCCTCACGAGTCACCCGGGTACATAGCAATCCGACTTCTAATACCTTTTAACTTCTGTCTTCTGGCGACAAGGCTGCTGCTTGCTATTCCATTACTGCGGCGGACTTGGTGCGTCTGTGTATGATGTAGTCTCTTCTTGCATGACGGTCTTCAGCACCGAAACTGACTGAAAACTACTGCTACTCTCTTGTCGGGCCCACTGCGTCTTGCGTATTTATTCACTTCAGTTCACTGGAGGTGAACGACTTCACGGTCATTGCCTCTTCTGTCATGTTGAAAAGCTTCTCGAAGAATCTTCTTAACGTCGGTCATTTTTTCTTGGAATGTAGGCGAGGGCCTTTGCTCACATGTGACAACTGAGAAATACGTGATCCAGTCGGGCGATGCCCTGACAGCTAAATCGACAGCGGGCACTTATGCGGAGAGGGGGATGGCTTCTCCTGAACTGGCTGACTTCACGGTCATTGTCTCTTCTGCTCTGCCCGCTGTTTTCCAGTATGTAACTCTCTAAACTAAACCAAGTTTTTCATTTATTTTCTAATTTATTTACTTAAGTACCAACCATCAAAACAGCGCATCTTTCCTTCCTAATTAATAATCAGTTTCCATTCCCCTAGGAGAAATACATCCAATCACCCTACATCTAATCACACAAACAATGCTCTGAACAACTAAATTTTTTTATGAAAAGATGATTAGACAATTATTCTTCATCTTCCAGATCTCTACAATAGTTAGATGTTGGTATTTACGAAACTCACCTTCAAAATTTTCATTCTTTATTCTATTGCAGAACACTTTCTATTTCTTCCAGTGGCCTCTCTTTGTGTAACTACCTCACACATATCAATTCTATCCAGGATTCTCTTTAATTCGATAAATTATTGTGAGATTCTCTAGTTATGTTGTCTAACTAAAGTTCTATTGTTGTCACTCTGTGTTAATATCCAGTGTTCTCCACCATTTCGAATTAACTTATTCCATCATCACTTCTCTTTAAGAAAACTATAACCCTGGGACAAATAAGTTTATCTTGATCCAGTACAAGATAAACCTACCTGTCCACAGTTCCTACCTGACTTCATGTATGCCCAATGTCTTTCACCTTCTGTTTCGAACTTTTTCTTCCTCATGGTTTTTCTTACAATTCTTCTCCACTTGTATGCACTGAATCTTAGTTGACACATTAATTACACATTTCCTTCATTTTACTTTTTGCATGTTGAAAGAGTCTTTAACATTCTCCAATACTTTATTTCATCACCAATTTGTTTATCTCCCTTATCGTTATATTCTCCAACTCCTCATTACTATTTTCTCTACTCAAAATTGATCTTATAGCCGATCTCATCCATTTTCAAAACCTTTTGTCGCTATCACTACCAAAATAGAGAAAATTTCTTATTTTGGCAAATCACTAGACTTTCTTCTCACACCTAGTAGTACTGCTTTCTGTAATTCTTTATTTCTGTATCAATATTCTTACTACTAGTATTCTTACTACACACTACTTTATGCTGAAGCCCCGAAGCATCTGCTAATTGAATTTGTTTCATTAATATACATTTTACCCTTCTCAAAGGAATTCTTTGTTTGAAAGGTATGTTACCTTCTCTCACCCTCTCAAATAATTGCTAATGGGTTTTCTACAAATTTGCATTTACAACAGTTCAAAAAATGCAATTTGTTCTTGAAATTTATTTCTGATATATTACATCAACAAAAGATTATCTTCCTTCTTTTTATTATATCTCTTAACACTGCTGTGTATCTTCCTCTGGTTAGTTTTCACTATTTCTTTAAGTTCTTCTACTAACTGTTCCTGTCCTTCAGTCACCATATCAAACATGATCCTCAGATCCTTACTTTTCCAAAAACAAAAATTTACTGCTTTTCATTAGACATAAAGTTTCCTCTTTATCTCACATACCTCCACCGACGACAATCATCATATGATCAGGCCAATGAAAAAAACATGCACAAGAAGAATAAGAAGATACACACTATGGTAGTAGTAATACATCCTTCTCTTAGTTAGAACTACAATAATCTAAAAATCCATGAGAAACAAATAATAGTGAAAAATTCCTATTGAAAAATATAATATTGTCCTGATAGTGAGAAGGCTACAATCATGCTTGGTTGACATGTCTTGTTGATTCATGCAGGCTGTTGGCAATGATATATTTATCATCTTCCACTTGTGATCAGGCTGGGTTCACCTCACAGCTTCCTCATTCCTGTACACAGCCCTCAGTACATACAGACTAGAAACTGTGTACTTAATATATTTTCCAGAGAGCTTAACAGGGTTGCCAGTTCTTAAATGCCATTCTATATTTTCTGTGCACTTACTATCAGGCGTTATAGAGGTCAGTTACAAACTTCTCATTTGCCATATGGTCCACTGGAGTTATTGAGTCACTGATTCCCTATCTTTTATTTTAATATAAATTTTAATTTTATGACTACTCAGTATTTTTGATAATCTGATTGTGAGCATTAGTTCATTTAAATTTCAACTGATACACTGTTTCCCTGCATAAGCATTCTGTGATGTTTCTTATTTCAGAACAGTTATGCCTGTAATCATATGAATTCTCCCAAGTTTTCTTCTGTGATGAAATTCTTTCACATTTACCTCTCAACAGTATCTATCAAGAATTCTTCTTGATATTTTATCAGTCTATTTATATGCAAAATCTAGACAAGTTTTAATACTGTTCATTCCTTTGTTACATACAAACAGATGAAAAACAAAGCTGCACGGGATTAGCCGAGTGGTCTAAGGCGCTGCAGTCATGGACTGTGTTGCTGGTCCCAGCGGAGGTTCGAGTCCTGCCTCAGGCATGGGTGTGTGTGCTTGTCCTTAGGATAGTTTAGGTTAAGTGGTGTGTAAGCTTAGGGACTGATGACCTTAGCAGTTAAGTCCCATAAGATTTCACACACATTTGAACATTTTTGTTTTAAAAACAAACAATGGTCACAGTTATGGCTCCATATGAGCACTCTTTCCTGTCAATCCGGATTTTACCAGTATATTAAATTTTTGATAACGTATTCTTGTTTCTATACACCATATTTATGCCTTTTCTTTCCTTCTTCCTTTCAAAATATGCATATATGTGCGATAAAAAGAAAATTAATAAGTTTATTCACACCTAAAACCGTGAATAATCATAAACAGACATGTACACCTTTCCTGTCTTAACTTATCAATGCTGACTTTTTTTCTCCTTTTTAACTGAACACTACCGAAATCGAATTGTTCAGTGTTGTCTCCATTCATTGGGTCATTACATCTGTGTTAGTATGAAAATAAGAGAAAACCGTACTCACCACAAACGTTTTCTGCTTTAATCATACTTAACCAAACCCTTCCTCTTCAGCTCGATTTTAGTTGGGTTCCCTCAAGAACTTACATATTTTCAACACATAAATTTCTTTAGATGAATTTAGATAATCCAGTCAGCTAGTTAACATGAGTGGTCACTTTAGCATGTCAGAATTACACTTTGCATTCTCTATATTGGGACTATGGTAACTAGTGAACAAGATGTCTCCCACAGACCAGCATTTTATCAGTGGTATTGTCTGACCAAAACAATTTCAAAACTGTGACTCATCCTTTAGGATCAGAATCTTCTTTCAGATCAGACTCACTATCAAAACTGCCAATACGCTTCTGTTCACAGTTATACCAACTAGTACAATACAGAAGGAATTAAGAAACTTTTTATAAACAACCAGAGAGTTGCGGAATTTTTTGTTCCTTTTTAACAACAGTTTTAACTTTTGTGCATGGCTGTCATCACTCCTCTTTGTGGCAGGCTCCTCGACTTCTGATGGTAAAAGCCCATCTGTGATTTTCTGCTTCACTTTGTCTTTCTTACATCTGCATTGGCAGCAGTTTCTATTTATCTTACTAATCCTAAACAACAAAAATACTTAAAATATACCTAACGCTCCTATGATGCCTCAAACATTATCATTTAAAAATTTAATCCATTACTATTGCTCGTTACTGTAGATGATGGGATGAAGGTAGTTTTGTGACCGTTATCATTCCTGGAAACATGACGATTGCACTAGGGCCATTACAAAATGCGTCTGACTGTACATGTGTTAATTTGAATATGGTCCACTCCTATGATACTGTGGCGTAATTGGGTCGGCAGAGCGACAAGTTTAGCAACATAAGGGAGAGCGCTGTGTCACCATCAAGCTCGCCACACACCTGGTTATGAATATCAAGGGCAGTAATCAGGTCAATTACGCCAGCGGAGCAGCACCAGAATATTCCACATACCTACTGGGGAACAAGAACCACCGACATCAGTGGTAGAAAGCTGTATTCAATTACCAGCAGCCAGTTCATTTACATCGACCATCGTGAAGTACTGAAATGACACAGAGTCTGTGCCACTTAGCGCTGCCACCAGTTCGGAGTCACCACTGCCACTGAAGACATTGTAATAGTCACTATCGTAGAAGGCGCTGTTGTGATGTCGCTGCCGTAACTATCGTCAGACGCCATCAACAGGTAGCGCCTGTCATAGGAGCCATTGCTTGGGGTGCATTGTGATAAGGCACTGTCGCCACCATCCTGGAGCGCTGCCTCCACAAACGCCATGACTGAAGTCAGAGCTAGGGACCCTGGCCCACCGACACCAGACAGCGCCACTTGGGATGGCCGCTGAGAAGGGGCACTAACCTACCCCTCTCTCACTACGTCCCCAGCCATGATCGAAGAGAGGTCTGTGAAGTGTTCTTCCAGCCACTGCAGTAGGACCCAGCAAGGCTGGAGTCCTGATGTTGAGACAGTAGATTTTTAGTTGCGTCAACATAGCCCGAATGAGCGTACACTGTCACCTTCAACGCCACTGAGAATATTACATCATCCAGAGGGCACACAATCTATGTATTGCAGTTGAACAATAAATGTTGTTCTTTCATCAGAAGCCATCCGTGGAAACTCCTCTACCATCCCCTTCATCACACCCAGCAGAGAACCCCCATTTGATCCCGGCAATGGGCACTGGAGGTCCGTGCCTGTAAACACGATCCATTTAGATGTGACCATTTACAATTGGGTCAGGTACAGTGCTGAGGCATCGTGGAGGACGGATTGTGTAGGGTTAAGCAGTACGAAGCTCCTACAGCGATGGTGTGAAACACATTAAAGGAAGTTAGTGCCAATTTCAGTTATTTTGGTTTTGAGCCTGCTGGTTGTCCATTTCCTTTCTTTTGCCTGGCTCATTTACTATATCCTTCTTGTATACTTTTCTCTCGATTAAATCGTAATCATAGCAAAGGAACTTTCAGCTTCTAAGGTTGCTGAGCAACTCAGGGATCAGGCGGATAAATTACATATATAAGTAAATAAGTTCAGAACAACAGAGTGGTAGTGCTTACATCACAACCCACCTACCCTTGATGGCACTGCTGTGGGATTTGTTACCCCATTTTCAGTGAAACAGGGGAATATGTTTTTTGACAATTTGGCTACAGCCCACAGATTAAGGGGCTGAAGTAAGGAGGATTTATTATGTGTTGCTAGAATGAAGTTAACAGGACATGCTAGAGCACATGATATGTGTAATAAGAATCTGAGGAAGGCTAAAACAATTGAGGATTTTCAGGAAGGGTTAATAGCGATTTAGTAGAAGAAGAACCTTGCAAGATATTGTTGGCTACAACTTACTAGGCTTTTCATAAGGAGGATAAACACACTGAAACTTTTGCAGAGCACCTTCATAAAATCAATGTAGGTACCAATGAGCTCATGGCTGATGATAGAGTTAAATAGATAATTTTGCAGTGAGCAGAGCAGGGGTCTCCTAATCTATTTTGGATGGGGCTACAACTGGAAATATCAAGAAAGGTTGGTTTGGAGTTATGTAAGTATCTGTGTGAAGCAATGGATATTGAATTATCAAATGGTTCAAATGGCTCTAAGCACAATGGGACTTAACATCTGAGGTCAACAAGCACAATGGGACTTAACATCTGAGGTCATCAGTCCCCTAAACTTAGGACTACTTAAACCTAACAAAACTAAGGACATCACACATATCCATGCTCGAGGCAGGATTCGAACCTGTTAGCATTGAATTATCATTAGAAGAAATTGGGTCATAGGCTACGTCACATGAATGTCCATCAGTGTTGGCTGTGGATGTAAATTATTTTTGCTCTGGCTGAAAGGAACATGTACAAACAGATTGCACACAGCAATGTTGCAGGTATTGTAAGAAATTTGGTCAATCAGATCGGCAATGCCGTAACAGGAATCAGCAACAACAGAAGTTTCACTCGCTTGGTAGATCTTTCGGGCAGCAGTTAAATGACGCCAGGGGTGGGGTGTCCAATGTGCCACACTTTCAGTATGAGTCAGATCATGTAAGAAAACTATGGCAAATTTTTTTTCTGATTGGCTGTGCGGGTGGATAAATTATGTAACATGTTGTTGGATACCAGTTATCAGGTATCAGTAGCAAGCAATGGAGTATTAGAGGCAAAAGGCTTAAGTGCACCAGGGTGGACTTTAAGTGGTGTAGATGGAGAACATGTAAATTCACTCGATGTTGGAATGTTGAAGTTCTGAGTGGAGGAGGTTTACTTCCAAGTGGATGTAGAAGTTATTCCCGTGGTTAGTGATAGGTACAACATGATTCACAGTTTTGATTTCTTGGTTGCACACCATGCGAGAATTGACCTGGAACGGCATATGGCAGAACTGGACGGAACTCTGCTTCACCTAGGCTCTGCAGCCGGAAGACCTCTGCTGTCACAGGGTCTACCTCATGGCCAAGTGAAACCAATTAAACTGTCTATGTCCCTTATGGTCAAATTGGGAGCTGCATACCAGAAGGTACAGGAAAGGTTATGTGGATTGTTGTTGGCACTGACCTGCCAATGAACTCAATGTGTATTGTTGAACCTTTGGCAGATAACAAAATATTAGATTCAATTAATTGTTTTATACTCCATACATGTCCTGCATTCAGGAGGTACATAGCATGAAGGTACTGCCTGTCAGTATTGATAATTTTAGCCCTGAGGAAGTAAACTTATTGCATCATACCCAGGTTGCGAATTTAGAAATGGTGCATGAGCATGAACTAGACCATGATTTTACAGTAAATTACGCAATGCCGAGAGGGTCTATCGACTGATCAGCACTATGAGTAAGGTAGCACATCTGGAAGCACAGGACATAGCATTAATGAAAACACTGTTGAATGAATACGTGGAATTATTTAATCCATTGGGTCTATTACCTGCTACACTGCTTGTTTGGCACCATATTTCCACTGGAAGTGACGCATCCATCTACAAACGACCATATCGAGTTCCAAGGCATTTACAGTCAATTATTTATGAGTTAATAGAACAGCAATTCAGATATAACATCATAGAACCTAGTTGTGGTTCCTGGCTGCTCCCATTGTAATTGTAACCAAAACATCACCGAATGGTGGCAAAGCATATCGTTTCTGTTGTGACAAACGTTTCCTCAACCAGAAAACGGTGTCAGCAGATGTGTATCCTATGCCCAACGTAACTGAGACATTGGACTACTTGTGTCAGTGTCGCTATTTCAGAACGCTGTATTTGAATACTGGTTACCCCAAGTTGGTAGTACCATCAGAGGAGCAATCGAAAACTACTTTCTCAACGCCAACTGTGCATTTTTAATTTAGTTGCACGCCTTTTGGACTCAAAAACGCACTGGCAACCTTCCAGCATTTGTTGGATAGTGTGTTATGTGGCTTAAAAACAAAACAATAGTAGTAACTGGGTATGTTGGGTGCACTAGGGGATTATTTACTGAGCGAACCCAACCCACCCAGAAAATAAGATATAAAAAATTAAATCAATAAAAATTTATTCAAGCAATGAACTCCAGATCATGAATTTTGTTATCATTATTTTTAGTTGTCTTCATTCCTTTATGTTTTAGTTTAATATTGCCACCTTCAGAGAATTGAAAGTCCCAGTTACTTATTATTTTCTTAAACCTGTCTTGCAAAATAATTTTAAATTTAGTATCAACCTTTATACAAATTTTCTCCCCATTTCTAGTTTTTAAACGTTCACAATCAGTAACGTAATATAATTCATTTACTTTTAGCTCACTAATCCTCTTAGACAAATTAGAATTGCTTGCAATATTTAGCTTCTTCGGAAGAATATCCATTTATATAGAATAAAAATATAGCAGATAAATTAAAACTCTATAGCACTTTCAGTTGCCATGAGACTGGTCACTATAATTCTAAAACAATCTGTTAATTTTTCAGGGTTGATGCTTATCGACCCTGTAATTACATACTTAATAAAAGACCAAATTTTTCATCTGGTAAATCCTTACCGCCTGCAGTTCTTAAAATTGAATTTTTGTGGAGGGGATGAACAGTCGAGGTTCAGCGGAAATTTTGCCACACTGACAAATTCCTTAAGAGTGTGTCATTATAGATTACAATTTCTTTATTATGAAGTGTGTACTGTACTGCAAGCTCATAAATGAAATAAAAAATACATGGTAAAATATTAATTATTCATTTAT
The DNA here is from genome assembly GCF_023864275.1 of Schistocerca cancellata. Taxonomy (NCBI): domain Eukaryota; kingdom Metazoa; phylum Arthropoda; class Insecta; order Orthoptera; family Acrididae; genus Schistocerca; species Schistocerca cancellata. The sequence continues at coordinate 155,229,814 of NC_064636.1, forward strand.
AGATATTAAAAAATTTATAAGGATTAATATTTTTTATATGGCAGTATTTTACCGCTATTGAAATTTTTACACTAACACGCCATTGTCATCCATGCATAAGCCAATTCCTAATTTTCTCTTTCCATCCATAATGCTTCTAACAACAGTGGCTGAAATTTCTTTTCCTAAAGTTGCTTCACTTGCAAGCATTCTTTCCTTCGCAGCTAATTGAAGTTCTTTATCAGTTTCATGTCTTTTTTCTAAATATCTATGATCACAATAGGTGTCATGTTGTTCGCAAGTTTCGTCTAATGGAATTGTTCCTTAATCTCCACGTGCTGATCTTTCTTCAAGCTTAGTGATAGAACAGCAAAATTTATAACCTGAAAAATGGAGCTCAGTCATTGGTACATTACTTAAAACTCAATTGACTAATCCTTTCCCATGTTCTCCACTTTTCCAGAATGTGTGAGGAAGATTATTCAAAATTCTTATCAAATGTGCAATTCCTTTTGGATTGTTAACGATGAAATCACTAAATTTATTTGTCAACTTCATCATTATTCTGACTCGTTCATTTCTGCCTAATTCCTCCCCATGTATCACAGCAGATCTATCAATTAATTGGCAGACATCATTTATCCAGGAATATTCGATTGGTTTTTCTGGATTTTTTTTTTTACTAAGTCTTCACCAACTTTTTCTCCTTCACTTTGCAATAAATCATATAATTCTTTTTCTCAGTGCAGGAAAAAATCATCATCAATTTCTTTTATCAAATGTTTGTATTTATTTCCTCCACTCGATTTTATTTTATTTGGATTATTATTAGAATACAATGCTTCTGAATTGTATAATATATCTTCACAATTTGATAAATGAGAACCTGTAAATAATGTACTCATGTCTTCTATAGCTACCTGTTTTTTAGTTAAAAGATTCATTAATCCATCTGTACCTTCATATGCCCTATCACCATAGTTTACTTATCTTCATCAAATATTACTGGTAATTTACCATCGAATTGATATGAAACAACAGGTCTTAATCCAAAAAATTTATCTTCACTGTGATTAATATATTCTAATATTTTTTCACTTACATTTATTTTTCTAATATCTGTATCCTTTTTTCTTTCTCTCTTCTCCATACTTCGTTAATAAATATTGTATTTCTGGTTCACTTACAGTATAATCATGCTGTAGTCTTCCATAGTCTTTAATTGGTGGTATTTCATTAAATCCTTCTAATTGACAATGAGAAAAAGGAACTATTTGATTTTCTACTTCTCCATTTTCATCAATAGCTTTCATAACATTATCACCTACTCCTTTGCTACCTTGTTTAACGATTTGAATTGCATTGATAACTGGTTGATCTTTTTCATATTTTTTGTACTCTGTTCTTGGTTGTTTATTCCATTTGTTTAACTCTTCTTTTACTCTTCTATTTCTCCTAGCTTTTTTAATAACTTCTTCATCATATTTTGCGAACATTTAATAGAGATGAAAAAACATTAATTGAAGATTTTTAACATCTATGTTTAATGTTTATATCTTGGATGTGGCGTCCCAGTATTTCTCTTCTCTAAGTGGCCATGTGTGTCAGTGTTGTGCGTTGGCCATCAGAGCGGCGTGGCGGGGGAAGGCCAGTGTCCTGGACTCGAACAACAGACTCCAGCTTGCCAATCTTCGACTGTCAGATCTTCGTCCCAGCTCAAAGGTAACTTCTGATGTGAGGCCATCTCCTTCCCAGCCTCACGAGTCACGTGGGTACGTAAAAATCAGTCTTCAAATACCTTTTAACTTCTGTCTTCTGGCGGCGAGGCTGCTGCTTGCTATTCCATCACAGTGGCAGACTTGGTGCTTCTGGGTACGATGTAGTCTCTTCCTGCATGACAGTCTTTAGCACCGAAACTGAATTGAAAACTACTACCCTTTTGGGGCCCACTGCGTCTCGCAGATTTATTCACTTCAGTTCATTGGAGGGGAACGACTTCATGGTCATTGCCTCTTCTGTCACGTTGAAAAGCTTCTTGAAGAATCTTGTTAACATCGGTCATTGGCTCTTGGAATGTAGGTGAGGGCCTGTGATCACATGTGACAATTGAGCAACACGTGAGCCGGTCGGGCAATACCGTGGCGGCTGAATTGACAGAGTCCACTTATGTGGGGAGGGCGATGGCTTCTCTTGAATGTTATGACTTGCAACCACCACTGCTGCTCTGCCTGCTGTTTGCCAGTGTGTAATTCTTCTAAACTGAACTAAGTTTTTCACTTATTTTCTAATTTCTACTTCACTTCACATTGATTTCACTAATTTATTTATCTATCTTATGTACCACTCAACATTCCTCCACTCTTCGGAGAATTTCGCCCTCGAATTTACCACTCGACATTCCTCCACTCTTCACATGGCAAAAGCACTAACACAAGCAATGAAAACTCTCGACTTAGACGATTACATACGCTTCACATTACGTACGTTGAAAATACTTTATCACTTTACTAAAGCACTGTACACTCATTAATCACATAGTTCTCACATAAATCGTTATAATAATTACATAGCAACACCTGCTTAATCTACCCTATAGTAATGCAAGAATATCTATTCTTCAGTCTTGTTTATTTTAACATGAGACTGTTTAATAGAGACTGAAGTACAATAAACAAAATTAATACACTAATGCTCACAAGTATCCACTGAAGTACACCAGTTAAGAGTGTGGTATGCAATTAACAGGGATTTGATGAAGTGGTATATTATTATTTGGCTTATTTTTTCGTGTAAATAAAACAAAACTGTACAAAGCAGAAACACCAACACAAAGGTTCCATATATACCCGTTCCTAGCATTATAATTTCAGTTTGGTATTCACTATTTAATTTTAAGACATGTTGCATCATAACATTGGCATCAATTTTGTCTTGCTGTGAGTTTATGAACATATCTTATGACTTCAGAAGGGAATTGTCAAGGGAGTCATTGAGGTAGGATAGGTTTTGTGTAGGAAATGCTTGCATGGCGTTCTCTGACCAATAAATTAGAGGGAAGGATGAATTAACATTTGTATACTATCCACAGTCTACTATGATTAAATTAGGACATTCGCACCCTTGCTTGAAGATTGTATGGTGCCAAGTCTGTATGTTGTGTTGGCGTGGCCACTCTTTTTCCTCTTTGGGAACTTCCTCCCCCCTTCGGAAAAGCAGACACTATTGTTAAAGGACTTACATCTGGAACACCCTTAAAAGGTTTTAAATGACTTGCATGGACAATAGTGGTTCGGGTGGACAGTTGCAGTTTAACGTTGACTGGTGAAGTGATCTCAATAATTTTATAAGGACCTCTGTAGTTTGTTACGAATTTCTTCGGTTTTCCTTTCACAATGTGTGGGGATGACAGCATCACCCACTGACCGATTTTGTAATTTGGATATTTAGCTTGGGCATTACCTGATCTTTCCTGTCGTTCCAAAGACTTTGTATTAGAATTTTGAACCTTTTTCCATACATCCTTCATCCTTCGACAGAAACCTTTTACTCTTTCTCCGACTTCTCCGTTTTTCTGCCTGATTACATCAATAGGGGAGGGCATTTTTCTCCCACAGACCACTTCATAAGGTGACATGCCAGTTGCTTCATGTGTTTTGGTGCTGTATACCGACACGATTATTGGTAAATACGTATCCCAGTTAGAATGTTGTCGTTAATATAATAAATAAGCATCTTGCCAATTGTCTGACGAACTCTTCCTGTGAGTCTGTTGCAGTGAGGGTGTAATGGAGTTGTGCATAATTTACGTATTTTTAGTAAGTAGCATAGCTTTTGCATTAATTCATACATAAAATTAGATTCCTGATCTGTGATAATAGCTTCAGGTACGCCAAATTTATGTATCCAGTTGTTAACTAAAGCTTGGGCAACGGTATTTGCTTGCCGATCTGGGAGACTCACCGTAGCTAGATAGCGTGAAAAGTGATCTATAATTGTAAGAACATACTTGTCACCAACAGGTGTTTTATGAAATGACCCGTAGAGATCTAGTCCACAGATTTGAAATGGACATGAAGCCTTTGGGAGCCTCTGTAAGGGTATTTTTAAACGAGAAAGTTCAGCTCGTTGTGCGCATGCAATGCAATAATGAACGTACTGCGAAACATCCTGCTTTCTGGTTTGCCATCAAAATCGCTCTGCTATGCGTCTTTCGGTTGTCCGCTGTCCACCGTGTCCTGCAAGGATATGATCGTGGGCTGCTGCCATTATTTCTTATCAAAGGTGATGGGGACAACAGTTCGTGGCCCAAGTTGTTTTACAGCATAATACACCATCTTCAAAGCAAAATTGTTTTTGAGTTAAGTATTTTTTGCATTCTGTATCCTCATCTTGTGATTTTCTCCAGTCCTCAGTATCTCGGCCTGTTGCTTCCAAAAGTGCTATTTTACGACTTAGGCAATCTGCATTCATGTACTTTTTGTCTGGTTTATGGATAACTTCCAAATCCATTTCGGAAAGACATAGGGGCCATCAGATGAGACAACTAGATGGATCCTTTAACCCAAGCAACCATTTTAAAGCTGCATGGTCTGTAATAACCTCGAATTTCCTACCATACAAGTAGCATTTAAAGTATCTGATGTCATAAATAACACTTAACAACAGTTTCTCCACTGTGGAATAATTTCTTTCTGCTGTTAGTTGTCTCAAAGTGTAGGCTATGGGGTGTTCCGCGCCATTACTATTCTGACTCAAAACAACTCCTACTGAATGACCACTTGCGTCACAGGATAAAATAAATTATTATAATCTGGATAGGGTAATACTGGACTGTGTGTTAACTTATCTTTAAGGGTTTGAAATGCTGATTGACAATCTTCACACCAATGAAATTTTGCTCCCTTTTTCAATAATTGGGTTAAGGGTTAGGCAATTTCAGCAAAATTTTGAACATTTTTTACATAATACGATGCAAGACCAAAGAAACTTTGTACTTCCTTAACGCATTGTGGTGTTGAGAAGTCCTTAACTGCCGAAATTAATCTAGGATCTGTTTTAATTCCTTTTTCACTAATGACATGCCCTATGTATGTAACCTCTGTCAATGCAAAACTACATTTTTCCATATTTAATGTTAATTTAGCTTTCCTAAGTCTCTGAAAAACAGTACGCAGTCGCACAGCATGTTCATTAATGTCTTTGGAGAATACTATAATATCGTCTAGTTATACACAACATTGCTGAGTTTTGAGTCCTCACAATACTCCATCGAGTGGTCTTTGAAAAGTTGCTGGTGCATTTTCAAACCGAAAGGCATTCTTTTAAATTGCCAGTGGCCTCCAGGGGTAGAAAATGCTGTTTTGTGCCTATCTTCAGGTGCAACTTCCAATTGATGATATCCGCTACATAAATCGATTGTTGAAAAGTATTTACTGTTACCCAAACTGTCAATGATATCTGTAATGTTTGGTAGAGGATAAACATCTGAGATAGTTTGTTTGTTAAGGTGTCTGTAGTCACAACAAAATCAACATCGTTTCCTACTGTTGGGTGACTTCTTTGGAATAATTACAATATTTGAATTATAAGACGAATCAGAATATTCTATAATTCCATCTTTTAGATGCTGTTCTAATAATTCATCCAGTACTGGCTGTAAGTGATGCGGAACTCTTTAAGCCTTCCTATAAACTGGGGGGCTATTTCCTGTTGGGATCCTATGCTGTGTGATATCTGTTGCTGGCAGTGGACCTTCTGCATTAAATAAATCTTGGAACTCAACTAACTGATGTGAGAATACTCTCTTTCAAATTCTGATGGTGGCAGTCGTCAAATACGGGGAGTGAAAGGCTATTAACAATTTGTACACAAAATAGATGGCAGTTATAAGAGTCGAGGGACATGAAAGGGAAGCAGCAGTGGCGAAGGGAGTGAGGCAGGGTTGTAACCTCTCCCTGATGTCATTCAATCTATATATTGAGCAAGCAGTTAAGGAAACAAAAGAAAAATTCGGAGTCGGTATTAAAATCCATGCAGCAGAAATAAAAACTTTGAGGTTCGGCGATGACAGTGTAATTCTGTCAGACACAGCAAAGGACTTGGAAGAGCAGTTGAAAGGAATGGACAGTGTCTTGAAAGGAGGATATAAGAAGAACATCAACAAAAGCAAAACGAGGATAATGGAATGTAGTTGAATTAAGTCGGGTGATGCTGAGGGAATTAGATTAGGAAATTAGACACTTAAAGTAGTAAAGGAGTTATGCTGTTTGGGAAGCAAAATAACAAGAAGAGAATAGAAGATTTAGAAATGTGGTGCTACAGAAGAATGCTGAAGATTAGATGGGTAGGTCACATAATTAATGAGGAGGTATTGAATAGAATTGCGGAGAAGAGGAGTTTGTGGCACAACTTGACTAGAAGAAGGGATCAGTTGGACATGTTCTGAGGCATCAATGGATCGCCAATTTAGCATTGGAAGGCAGTGTGGAGAGCATATAAAATGTAGACTGGCAATGGCAAGGAAAGCGTTTCTGAAGAAGAGAAATTTGTTAACATCGAGTATGGATTTAAGTGTCAGGAAGTCGTTTCTCATAGTATTTGTATGGAGTGTAACAATGTATGGAAGTGAAACATGGACGATACATAGTTTGGACAAGAAGAGAATAGAAGATTTAGAAATGTGGTGCTACAGAAGAATGCTGAAGATTAGATGGGTAGGTCACATAATTAATGAGGAGGTATTGAATAGAATTGCGGAGAAGAGGAGTTTGTGGCACAACTTGACTAGAAGAAGGGATCAGTTGGACATGTTCTGAGGCATCAATGGATCGCCAATTTAGCATTGGAAGGCAGTGTGGAGAGTAAAAATCATAGAGGGAGACCAAGAGATGAATATACTAAGCAGATTCAGAAGGATGTAGGTTGCAGTAGGTACTGGGAGATGAAGCAGCTTGCACAGGCTAGAGTAGCATGGAGAATTGCATCAAATCAGTCTCAGGACTGAAGCCCACAACAACAACAACAACAACAACAACAACTGTCATGTTCTGCCATCTGTTTTTATCACCTAATTTAATTACGACTGGCATGGACCACTTAGGTCCCTCAACAGTCACAAGACTACAGTCCTTTTTCAAAAATTGACTATTGTGAACACCTGTTTCCAGTTCATTACACAAGCTGCCCTGTGTGGTGCACAACATGCCAGTTTTCTTGAGACATCACGATCTTGGAAAGTTGATCATGATTCCCTTTCTAGTTCATCTCCCATCCTTATTGCACCATCTGTTATATTTTAATACATTATAATTATAAATGTAAACAATACTCTCAACTTTAATTATGTTACAGACAATTGAGTCTGGTTTGGCCATTTTCCTAACAGCTTAGCCCTCTACCCTTTCCCATAGCTCACCAAGGAAGTTATCACTACTGAGTAGGCCTACTGTCTCCTTACTTTGACATCCTTGTCCTACATCTAACATCTCCATATTCATGCCAGTTTACAAAATGGACACTTCCAAAATGTGGTTTCATTCTTATTGGATTTTCAGAAAAGTGGGGATAAAAACTCACATATAGAATTAGCACAATTACAGTAAATCATACACATTATCCAACTGTTGACCTAATTCTGCATGTATGGCTCACTGACAATGAAGACAACCTTTTGGCTACCAACTGACAAACCCATAATATAGTCACTGTGCTAATACTGCAATTAGGGACTTAAAAACGCGACCCAGCGTGACTTAATAACTATACACAGGGAACTGTGCAAACTGACTGCTACTCTGGAAGTAACCAAAGCCTTACAGATCTTGTAGTATAACACCCATGCCGCAGTTGCATGTTAACACCCTACTCACTATCATTCAGCCAAGACTGCAATAGAGACTCAGCCCTAACTTAGTGCCAGCTGAAACCTTCCAGCAAACCATAACTAAAATTCAGTTCATGCATCAGTGGAAATGCAAATGATCTACTCCATGTAGGAATCAACCTTGCTGTATTACTGCACTGCTGCTATTGTACAACTGTCATGATCTATAGATGTGTTAAATGTGCAGATATCCCTGCCCATAACTTGCACCAGTTGCAAATTTCAGTATTGTCACCTTCTCTTTCCTTGTCACCTGTGTAGCTGCTTATGAACGTAATGTTTGGCAAATGGACATCCTGTTTGTTTTCAAGGGTTGTGCATCAGACTGTCATGTAGTTCGAGTTTCAACTCTGCATTCATACTAATTATTACAAGCGTCCCACCTTATTACTCTGCACTAGTGTCGTGAATTGTGAAATTGCATTGCTTTTAGAGGAAACTAAAGAATTCCCTTGCTCTTTCACTGTTGTTGCAGTGCACAAATATTTATTTATGCCCACTGGGAACAGATTACCGTATATGGTAGCACAGTAAACTATAGTAGCAGTTCTCTACTGTGACCATACATTTACACTTCCGACTTACCGCGTTTCTCTAAGCATACAATTTTATTCAACGTTCTTATTATGATGTATCACACCCACCATTAGGTTATCTGCTCATTTAACTTACACATTCAACAGCTTTGAACTTTTTCTGCTAATTTGCCTGAAACACGTTTTGTGATGGCACCTAACAGACAGTCTGCCTACGCTACCAAAACAAATCAAAGACTTGCCTTCGGCAAACCACTGACGAATACTAACTTGGGAATATTGCAAGCCTCCACTGACCACAGCAATGCACACTTCACTGAGTGGAGTAAGCTGGAATACCAACATACAGTGGTTGCTCTGGTGTCATCTCTCTTGCAGTCACTGTAGTTGTCCTCAGAATGGTTACATGGATCATATGTAATCAAGGATATTGTGAACTATTCAGATCACCAAAACCAGTGGTGCACGAGCAGCAACTGTTGGGTAATTTTATACTCAGTGAATTTTCGATCCTGGCGCAATTCTGTCATGACTCTCCTTTATGACTAAACATCAGGAGATGGGATGCTAATATGTATTAGTTTGTTTCCATTGTACAATTTTGTCATTTTGCTGATTTTGTAACGTGGGAGAGCATTATATTCCACTTAGTTAAGGACCAAACAAAAGACATAGGATTTAACAATCAATATCAATTAAGTACATGAAATAGGATTTAATAAAACAATGATAGTGTTACAGTTGTCTTAATCAGATTAGTTTATTATGGATATATAATCAGGCTTGTGATGTATCCTTCAATAACCTCGTAATTTTAACTTAACCTCCTTTTGTATTGAAATACACAGCCAGGCTTCGCTGATGCACCCCTTTGATGCAGAGTTACAGTCTTTCATGAACTGCAAGGCCAGACCATCAGAACTGGGAACAACATTCGGTGGCCCCAATGCTGTCATTGCCGACCACAATACTCCACCACCACCCACAGGCATCGTCATTGCAGCAGCCTAGCCACTGCCCAGCTGATGCATCTTGACAGCCCTCATGCTGTCCCTGCTGGCTCACAATGTGGTCAACACATGTGTTACCTCTGCACTACCACACCACTGTACCAGTACATCATCTCAGTTGGCTGCATATATTTCTACAATAGCAAAATCGGGCAAATCGAACTCAAAATTATTGTGCTATTACCTGTAACTTCTTAAATACTTTTGAGTTTTCTATTCCTGTCCACATTTCTTACTACATTTTGGAAATTATTTGTTTGCCCTATTATAACCTTGCATCCCTTAGCAAGAGCCACCCATCCAAAGGTCCATTTTCAACCATTAAACCACTACTTTTGCAATTTTGAAGTAATTAGACTGCTGCTATGCAGGGGAAGTGAAGTGTGCATGGTGGACTAACAGACGGAGTGGGAAAAGCTTTATGAAATATGTTTCACTGCAGAGCTGTGGCTAGGCAGGGGATGGTTCTGTACCAGTTACCACTGTATATGCCTTTTTCCAATTCATACCATTCTGACAGTGAGGATGCTGACAGGGTGACACTTCCAAGAAGCATCGCTAGTGAGGAAAAGCTTCTAGAAACCCATCCAGCAACCATTCAGACACCTTTTAATGGTCACACAGGGTCATAGAGCATAGCCAGGTTCAATTTGGCTCACTCTTGGCAACCAGCTTTCAGTCTGATCAGATGTGCCCTTCCATCCCATTCTCCAGCAGAGCCTTAGAGGTAGAGTTCTGATGAAAACACCAGTGAGTTGTTTTAAAGCATTCTCTATTGTTGTCCTTTTAAACAATATGCTTGATTGCCATGTGTTCCTGAATCAACATCCTACAATTGGATTGTCCTTGACAATTCTTTGGTAACAGTTTATTCTGTCATGATTAGCTTAGGTTATGATTTTATTAGTTACAGTTACACTCTTTAATTTATGGGTATCTACAGTGTTTATGTAGACTCAGTTCTTTGGGTGGTTTACCACACAACCACTGAGTATGTTTATTTTCTGCTTACATCTCTTGTACAGAGAAAAGCTACATGACCCATATTTAGCGGACACATATAGATGTTCAGTCCATATTGTGTACCTTTTTTAACATGTTACTACAAATCTTACTGTTTACTTAGAGATACATAATATGTATAGTCGCCACATTTGGTACTATATTTTCGGATTAGTCTGAATAAAAGGCTATTGCCAAGAAACCTGGTTTTTCTTTGCTTGTATTGGAAAATAATATTTAATAAAATGTGTGTGGATGTCCTATCACGTTGTTGTTGTTGTTGTTGTTTTCAGTGCTGAGACTAGTTTGATGCAGCTACTCTGCCTGTGTAAGCCTCTTCATCTCCCAGCACCTACTGCAACCTACATCCTTCTGAATCTGCTTAGTGTACTCATCTCTTGGTCTCCCTCTACAATTTTCTCTCTCCTCACCGCCCTCCAGTACTAAATTGGTGATCCCTTGATGCCTCAGAACACGTCCAACTGATCCCGTCTAGTCAAGTTGTGCCACAAACTCTTCTTCTCCGCAATTCTATTCAATACCTCCTCATGAGTTATGTGATCTAATCATCAGCATTCTTCTGCAGCACCACATTTCGAAAGCTTCTATTCTCTTCTTGTCAAAAGTATTATCTTCCATGTTTCACTTCCATACATGGCTACACTCCATACAAATACTTTCAGAAAAGACTTCCTGACACTTAAATCCATACTCGATGTTAACAAATTTCTCTTCTTCAGAAACACTTTCCTTGCCATTGCCAGTCTACATTTTATATGCTCTCTACTTTGACCATCATCAGTTATTTTGCTCCCCTAATAGCAAAACTCCTTTACTATTTTAAGTGTCTCATTTCCTAATCTAATTTCCTCAGCATCGCCTGACTTAATTCGACTACATTCCATTATCCTCGTTTTGCTTTTGTTGATGTTCATCTTATATCCTCCTTTCAAGACACTGTCCGTTCCTTTCAACTGCTCTTACACGTCCTTTGCTGTGTCTGACAGAATTACAATGTCATCGGCGAACCTCAAAGTTTTTATTTCTGCTGCATGGATTTTAATACAGACTCCGAATTTTTCTTTTGTTTCCTTAACTGCTTGCTCAATATACAGATTGAATGACATCAGGGAGAGGTTACAACCCTGCCTCACTCCCTTCGCCACTGCTGCTTCCCTTTCATGTCCCTCGACTCTTGTAACTGCCATCTGGTTTCTGTACAAATTGTAAATAGCCTTTCACTCCCCTTATTTGACGACTGCCACCTTCAGAATTTGAGAGAGAGTATTCCAGTCAACATTGTCAAAATCTTTCTCTAAGTCTACAAACCCTAGAAACGGAAGTTTGCCTTTCTTTAATCTATTTTCTAAGGAAAGTCGTAGGGTCAGTATTGCCTCATGTGTTCCAATATTTCTATGGAATCCTAACTGATCATCCCCTAGGTCAGCTTTTACCAGTGTTTCCATTCGTCTATAAAGAATTTGCGTTAGTATTTTGCAGCTGTGACTTATTAAACTGATAGTTGGGTAATTTTCACACCTGTCAACACCTGCTTTCTTTGGGATTGGAATAATTATATTTTTCTTGAAGTCTGAGGGTATTTCGCCTTGCTCAACAGATGGTACAATTTTGTCAGGACTGCCTCTCCCAAGGCCGTCAGTAGTTCTAATAGAATGTTGTCTACTCCTGGGGTCTTGTTTCGAATCAGGTCTTTCAGTGCTTTGTCGAACTCTTCCTACAGTATCGTATCTCCCATTTCATCTTCATCTACATCCTCTTCCACAATATTGTCCTTAAGTACATCGCCATTGTATAGACCCTCTATATACTCCTTCCACTGTTCTGCCTTCCCTTCTTTGCTTAGCACTGGTTTTCCATCTAAGCTCCTGATATTTATACAAGTGGTTCTCTTTTCTCCAAAGGTCTCTTTACTTTTCCTGTGGACAGTATCTACCTTACCCCTAGTGAGATAAGCCTCTACATCGTTACATTTGTCCTCTAGCCATTTTGCACTTCCTGTCGATCTTATTTATGAGACGTTTGCATTCCTTTTTGCCTGCTTCATTTACTGCATTTTTATATTTTCTCCTTTCATCAACAGAATTCAATATTTCTTCTGTTATCCGAGGATTTCTACTAGCCCTCGTCTTTTTTCCTACTTGATCCTCGGCTGCATTTACTACTTATCCCTCAGAGCTACCCATTCTTCTTCTACTGTATTTCTTTCCCCCATTCCTGTCAATTGTTCCCTTATGCTCTGTACAACCTCTGGTTCTTTCAGTTTATCCAGGTCCCATATCCTCAAATTCCCGCCTTTTTGCAGCCTCTTCAGTTTTAAAATACAGTCCATAGCCAATAGATTGTGGTATGAGTCCACATCTGCCCTGGGAAAAGTCTTACAATTTAAAACCTGGTTCCTAAATCTCTGTGTTACCATCATATAGTCTATCTGATACTTTTGATTATCTCCAAGCTTCTTCCATGTATACAACCTTCTTTCGTGGTTCTTGAACAAAGTGTTAGCTATGATTAAGTTATGCTCTGTGCATAATTCTACCAGGTGCCCTCCTCTTTCATTTCTTACCTCCAATTCATATTCAAGTACTACGTTTCCTCCTAATCCTTTTCCTACTCTCGAATTCCAGTCACCCATGACTATTAAATTTTCGCCTCCCTTCACTACCTGAATAATTTCTTTTACCTCATCATACATTTCATCAACTTCTTCGTCATCTGCAGAGCTAGTTGGCATATAAACCTGTACTACTCTAGTAGGCATGGTGTTTGTGTCTATCTTGGCCACAATAAATGTGTTCACTATGCTGTTTGTAGTAGCTTACCCACACTCCTATTTTTTATTCATTATTAAACCTACTCCTGCATTACCTCTATTTGATTTTGTATTTATAACCCTGTAGTCACATGACCATAAGTCTTGTTCCTCCTGCCACCAAACTTCACTAATTCCCACTATATCTAACTTTAACCTATCCATTTCCCTTTTTAAATTTTCTAACCTACCTGCCCAATTAAGGGATCTGACATTCCATGCTCCGACCTGTAGAACGCCAGTTTTCTTTCTCCTGAAAACGACATCCTCTCGAGTAGTCCCTGCCTGGACGTACAACTACAGGACTATTTTACCTCCGGAATATTTCACTGAAGAGGACGCCATCATCATTTAACCATACAGTAAAGCTGAATGCCCCCAGGAAAAATTATGGCTGAAGCTTCCTCTTCTTTTCAGCCATTCCCAGTACCAGCACAGCAAGACCATTTTGGTTAGTGTTACAAGGCCAGATCAGTCAATCATCCAGACTGTGGCCCCTGCAACTACTGAAAAGGCTGCTGCTCCTCTTCAGGAACCACACATTTGTCTGGCCTCTTAACAGATACGCCTCTGTTGTGGTTACACCTATGGTACAGCTATCTGTATCGGTGAGGCATGCAAGCCTCCCCACCAAAGGCAAGGTCCATGGTATCATGAGAAAGATGGAGTAAATGAAATCACATCACAACAAAGTGTCATAGCTAAAGTGTAACAAAACAGAACAGTGCCAATCACTTAATTGTAACTATCCCCAGTTATTACGCAGATGATGGGACATACTAAAGCACTTTTACCAATAACAAATAGGTAGGGAATCAAAAATAAAAACAATCGTTCTGAAATTAAAAATGAAGCATAAGTACAGATTTCCTAAAACGTCATGTTTATTTACACAAATTAAGAAAAATATTTAGAATGGAAACATCTTTGAATATAACACAAGACATTTACTACTCATGTCCACAGCTCTCCCATGTGTTGTTCTTGTGTATACAAATACATGGAATCAAACTGTAACACCTAATGTTTGTTTTCCAATTTCAATTTGTGTATAACTTACACAGTATTACATGCTGAACAAATAATTAGGAGCTTTGGTGCATAACACTTATCTACTTTATCTCTTAATCAAGTACAGAGCTTTGTGAAACAAAAAAATTTCACAAAAAATATAGCTATTGTGCAGTGGTGTAAATGGTAACCAAACAATGATTTTGTTAGACTACACATTCTCACATCTGACCAGTTTACATGAAGATGTACTGATGAGCAAAAATGTCATGAACACTACAAGTGGGGAGAATGAATGCCATGTTGTAGACACATGATGCAGTAAGCAGGTTACAAGTATAGCAGATCAGATATTAAGAAGGAATTGTTCCACCAATTAGATGGGTTGCAAACATGTAAATCCAATGACATAAGTAACATTAGCAAAGGGCAGGTTAAGGTGGCGTTGCAGTTGGGAACTAGCACCTCAAAAGTGGCTGAAAGGTCATAAATCCATAACCTTATAAATAGATTTATACTTATATACTTCATCACAAATCATGGAGATCAGAAGCTTACCTGTTCTGTAAAGCTGGACATGTGGCAATGTGTGGCATATCTACCAATTCACCAAACTGTTCAATTGCAACTGCAGTGGGCAAGGGATCATTGAGGCTGGACTGAAGGTCAATGCTAATGTCAACTGTCAGGATGTGTGACATTTACTGTTACACCAGGTCAATTGCCACATCCAGATATGCAGTCAACTAGGTGAATGGCACCAGATGGGGGGCACATTATGATATGGGCTACTTTGGGACATCTGGTAATAATTTAATGCAACATGACAGTTGCAGACTATGTGATCTTTATTGGAACTACAAGGATTCCTTCATGACTGATGTGCTCTCCCACAGTGAAGGCAGCTTTCAGCAGGATAACTGTCCGTGTCATGTGCAGAACGACTCCACAGTGGCCTGAGTAGCATGGTAACTAACACTGATGTCTCGACCACACCATTTAGCTGATTTGAATATGTGGAATACAACTGGTGCAATATACATCCAGAGACATGAAAACAATGTGTCAAGTCCATATCATGTAGAACTGTCGATGTATTGTGTTCCAAATGTGGACAAACATGCTAGTAAGCAGGTTGCTATATTTCTTGTTAAGTTTACTAATGCAGGATTAGTAACAACAGAACATAAATGTACACACTATTAATAATATATATACCAAATCACTTGATAAAACATACCTGAGTAAAATAATTGCCATAATTATGTTTCTCCAGTGGTGAGTTTACTAGCCTGAGTGAAAGAAATGCTATAAATACATTCTTGCTCTCGCTCTTTCTAAAATGCAGAGCTACAAGTACTACATTTCGTATAACAAGCAGGAAGTCATCACATTTTCTTGGCCTTCTACTGAATATTGCATGGTCCTTATGATTACTGAAGAAGGTAAGGATTTATCACAATTCACAATCTTTTTGTCTCAATATTGACTGGGAAAGCTGTAGTGTTAATGACAAAAACACATTTGATTCATGTTTCAGGAGTATTTACTAATAGAATTTCTTGACATCTCAACCTGCTGATATGGATTTTTATATTGTCACATTATCTGTTACCACTCTATAGTACGTATCATAGCACACTTTTTTTTCTAACACATTTTAATGTTATTTCACAGGCATTACAATTTATTGTCCCCCTGTTACATCCATTATTTTACAGGCCTTGAGGGCACAAACCAGGAAAACCTATTTGCGTAAACTAACACTTACTTGTATTTTCTTTCTTATGTGAAGTAATGCATGTGTCTTGGGAGTACCCAATTAAGTGAAACTTTTGGCACAGATACCACATTTGTGATGTCCCCTTCCAATGTGTTCTAATGCATGTGTCTTGAGACTGCCTCCCTGAGCAAAACATTTCCCACACATCTCACATTTGTGAGGTTTCTTTCCAGTGTGAATTAATAAATGTTTCTTGAGATTGCTTGACGTAACAAAAGATTTCCCACAAATTTCACATTTGTGAGGTTTCTTTCCAGTGTGAATTAATCCATGTATCTTGAGACCACCTGCCATAACAAAAAATTTCCCACAAATCTCACATTTGTGCGGTTTCTTTCCAGTGTGAATTAACCAATGTGTCTTGAGATTGCCTGCCCTAGTAAAAGATTTCCCACAAGTCTCACATTTGTGAGGTTTATTTCCAGTGTGAATTACAGAGTGTACCTTAAGATGGCATAACCTAATAAAAGATTTCCCACAAATCTCACATTTGTGGGGTTTTTCTCCAGTGTGAATTAATGTGTGTCTTTTGAGACCGCCTACTCCAGCAAAAGATTTCCCACAAATCTCGCATATCTTAGGTTTCTTTCCAGTGTGAATTAATTCGTGTGTCTTGAGCTGGTGTGACAAAGTAAAACATCTCCCACAAAACTCACATTTGTGAGGTTTCTGTCCAGTGTGAATTAATAAATGTAACTTGAGATTGCCTGCCTGAACAAAAGATTTCCCACACAGCTCACATTTGTGAGGTTTCTTTCCAGTGTGAATTAATCCATGTAATTTGAGATCGCCTGACCTAACAAAAGATTTCCCACAAATCTCACATTTGTGAGGTTTCTTTCCAGTGTGAATTAATCCGTGTATCTTGAGATCGCCTGACCTAGCAAATGATTTCCCACAAATATCGCATTTGTGTGGTTTCTTTCCAGTGTGAATTAATGTATGTTTCTTGAGATAGCATAACACAGTAAAAGATTTCCCACAAAACTCACATTTGTGAGGTTTCTGTCCAGTGTGAATTAATAAGTGTAACTTGAGATTGCTTGCCCGAGCAAAAGATTTCCCACACTGCTCACATTTTTGAGGTTTCTGTCCAGTGTGAATTAAGAAGTGTAACTTGAGATTGCCTGCCCGAGCAAAAGATTTCCCACACTGCTCACATTTTTGAGGTTTCTTTCCAGTGTGAATTAATCCATGTCTCTTGAGATCGTCTGACCTAACAAAGGATTTCCCACAAATCTCACATTTGTGAGGTTTCTTTTCAGCGTGAATTAATTCATGTCTCTTGAGATTGTGAGACGAAGAAAAACACCTCCCACAAATATCACATTTATGAGGTTTCTTTCCACTGTGAATTAATGTTTGTGTATTGACATGACTTGACTGAGCAAACGATTCCCCACGAATCTCACATTTGTGGGGTTTCTTTCCAATGTGAATTAGTTTCTCTCTCTTGAGATGATGTGACCTACCAAACAAGTTGCCACAAATACCATATTTGTCAGTTCTGTTTGCAGTAATTAGATCAGCCTGGGCACTGAAATTAACAGCTGTAGATAAATTTCCATAATCAACTGTTTTCTCTGCATCATTTGTCATGTGTGTGTTATACATGTCATTAGAAGACTTCTTTGAAGCTTTCCAAGTTTCCTTACATGAAGACTGCTCATTGTGTTGTGTAGCAGAAACTTCTGGCAAACTATCCAAGAAGATACTGCTTTGATGCTCATCAATATAGCCATATTTTTCATGGTTGCCAGCAATTAAGACATGATATTTCTCACTCATTCTTAAATGTTTTTTCAAACTAACATTACTGTGAAATACCTCACCACACCACTTGCAAACATACAAAGGTGGTTGTGTGCCATCAATGTGCATAAACACATGCATTATGAGTCTGTATTTTGAAGGAAAGCTCTGTTGGCAGGAATTACAGCTATATACATGAAATTCCTTTTCCCTCATACTACAGTCATATCTGGTGGCAACTGAGCATTCCTCATCAACAGTCACATCTTCTGTACAGGTACCAAACTTGTGTGTTGACTTCTCCATGTCTATCACAAACTCATCCTGTCTATGGTGACATGTTTCTTCACATGATACTTCACACCTCCCACCAGTACTCTGAGTCAATCTGAAGAGTGAGGAGCAGAATGTTACATAATGATATATATACAACAAAGAAACAATATTTGAGTGTCCATAAATACAGTACTATAGGCCAGAGGTCACAAAAGTGGATATGAAATTACATATTTAGTAACTAGTGATTTAAAATTATAAAGTTCAACCAGAAGGAAAGAACTGATAAGGTAAAAGTGGTTTAAACGAAAATAACCAGAACCAATTCAATTACGATTAATCTGAGTAACTGCCAACTTGATTTGAAATTTGAGATCAGATTAAAATAATTTCACGCATTACAATCTTTTTAAAATACAGTGCTACAAGTTAATGGTCTACACCAATTTATTAAATGTATCAAAAAATGTATCAGTTACATGTTATTATTCAATATTCGTAAGTTCAAGGCATTTCAGATTCAATTAAGAGAAATAATTTTTAATTGTTCCTTTTCCATTATCTCAGCTCTGTAAGTGCCTTTTCTTTGTTTTGCAGTATCACCTGTGGAAATGATAAATTTATTTCACCTAGTAAAGAGATTTTTTTGTTTGATTCCCAATGAGTCAAGAACTAGTGCAAGCTTCAATATTTTGATTAGGTATCTAGTATGGATGTTAATTGGGTGGATAAAGACTGTTCATGTACAAGAATCAATGTCACAGCAACCAAGGGAAAAAAAATTTGCAAACTGATAAATTAATGTGAATGGCACACTTGAAGATGGTTTTAATCTGAGACTGTTTTTGGCACTAAAATTTATATGAAGCTTTGCACAAATGGAAATACCGTCTGAAAGGATGGAAATGGTTGTAAATTTTCCAGTACATTAGCAGTGAGCATTTTTGAAAATTTTTACGTCTTCCCAAAATCTGGTCACCTGCCACTGCAGAGCACCATTGACTGAAGGACACACACATAAATGGCCACTTCATCACCCATTAGACACTGCTGGCACATATTGAGTGGCAGTTATAACAGTTGATGCATGAGATACCCCGCAGTATCTGGGTCCCATTATTCCACCTGCAGATAACCCTTTCCCACAGATCAGAACTGTGATGCCTTTCAGGTCTGCAGTATGTGCAGCATGTTGGAAATGAAATATTACAAACTACTGAAGGTGTGTATGCTCCAGTGTTTTCTTTTGTTCTGACTGTAACTTTCGAATTTTTTGCATTGTGTTGGGTATATACTTTTGTTTGACCTTGTTCTGGTAAATTTCGAGTGTTTCTAAACTCGTAATTGGGACCACACGATTTTATAACGTAACTTCTATCATGGTGTGTGTCAGATTCTAGAAGTTGACAACTGAATCACTAAATATTGTAATTTCTTTTTAACTCAATTAGATACAACATAGGAAAGTGAAGTAACTGAATATTAATAATAAAGAAAGAAATCGAAAAAATATGCAAGTAAGATTTCAAAGAAATACCTTTCTGTGTCTCACAGTACTAGAAATAAAACTTCCAATTAAAATTTTATGCTATGCCAGTCAACCGTAAACAAACCAGTATAAGAAAGAGAATCTGGTGGAATGTTTAACAATAAATAAATTTCGACGTTAATTATGTATTAATTATTTTGAGACCTCCATGTAAGCACTGTGTAGGTACTGCGTACTTGTCAAATCTTTAATCTTTACTGCGTAACAATTTTTGTGGCAGGTATAATCATAAACTATTCATGCAGTGTTGATTGAAGTGCACATATATTTTATCAACATACTACAGCCTGGTCAGTAACACTGATAATGGTTTACACTACATATGTTAAAAATTTTGTGAGTATAGCTCTTAGCTCTACTTTATTTGTTCGTTGTCTCGATTCTCAAACCAAAGAGCTGTCATTATGAACAAAAACCCTTTACTAAATTCTGTCTATCCAGCAGGTACCCCTCTATCCAACTACTAGTCAGGTCGGGGGACTAATAGGACTTTGCTGTCTTTATTCGGTCTTTCTGCCGAAACTGGTTGCAAAGTGCCATTGCATATATAGGCTAGTATTACGATGTGGTTGCCACTCCCAAAGACTCCCCCCTCCCAACCCCCAGGACAGAATTAGTGCACTGCAACTGTCTGTGTCCTGTGTAATCCACGGGAAAGTGTGAATGTCTGCAAATTTTTGTAACCTGTCTAACTGATGTGGAACGTGGGGACCAGCCCAGTATTCACCTAGTGGGATGTGGAGAACTGCCAAAAACAACATCCAGGATGGCCGGCACACCAGCCCTTCATAGTTAATCTGACAGGCAGATTCGATCTGGGTTCACCACACCGACCTGAATCCAGGAAGCAGTGCATTAGTGGTCTCGGCTACACTGGCAGGTCATTCCTTACATTACTGTGAATATATTACATCTAGTTTCACTTATTGAGGAAAGATTGTCAATGCATTTGATGCCAAACTTGGAGATGGCTGTGAATACAAGCAAGCCTATTAAAGCTTTTATCTCAAAATCATCATCATGCCGAGAAGGTATGTTCTTTTGAACATTTTAATATTATCAACATTCTGTTTCATCACTGTTGAATCTCATGTAAAACACCTTGAGGGAAAAGTACACCTGATTTCTTGTTCAATGTCTCAAGTTCTACCCAACGCTTCACCACTAAGTCACAGGGCAGGAATCTGCAAAGCAATGTTATATTGTCTAGCACAAACATTGCTTAGGTTGTGCATTTGTCCATTTGAAAGAGTTTCCCCTACCATAAAAGCAGGAATCATGTTGACATGACTATGTCCTTTGTTATCATAATCATTTCCATCACCACCACCACCCAGACCCTCTTCTGAATTTGTATCACCAATTTCCATTGTGTAATCTCGATGAATATTACTGTCAACCAGAACATAATCATTTATCCGAAATATACGTTGAAGTACGGTTCTCTTACTCTCAGAAATCATGGATGATGATGTTTGGTTTGTGGAGCACTCAACTGCACAGTCATCAGTACCTGTAAAAAGTCCACATTTTTACACATTCTATTTTCTTACACAGTCAAATGTAGCCAGTCACAGATGATGATGATGATGATGATGAAATGAAAACAATGCAAACACCTGGTCACCAGGCAGAGAAAGTCACCAACCCGACAAGGAATCAATCCCAGAACCCAATGATCTAGAAGCAGCAATGCTACTAGACCACAAGCTGCAGACAGAACTCATGGAGAATAATACGTCCGTTCAGGCTAGTTTGAATGGTTAGAGACACGTGGCACACACTGCATATTGTAAAAGACAGTGACAGTAGGCATCATAGTTATTACACTGTAATAACAACAATAAACACAAGCTGTTGATGAAAATCCCTGCTGAGTATCAATCATGGAATGAGTGTAGTATATTTGCAAGACATCATAGCAACTTTATTATGAATCTACTGAGAAAAAATTGTCTGAGCAGCACCATGTTTTCATGACAAGATGTCAATACAAGGCATTTCAAGTGATTATAATTAAACTGACAGTGTTGTGGGTTCCACACTTTGCAGGAGGCTGTAACATTGTAGGCTGTTCATTAACTAATGTCCTCACCAAGTATGCTGAAAAATAATTTTTCACTTTCCGCCACCAGGTCAAAATATGGCGCTATAAGCAGTGAAAATGAGGTATCAGTGCAGGAAAAGAGGAGAAACGATCAGACCAATGATAATGGTGGTTCTAATAACGTTTATTAGGATATGATCAGATGTTACATGTTCAAAATGGTCTAATGACTCTGCAACATGCTGATCCGTGACATGACATGTTTAACAGTTGCCTACAGCATATCCAGTGTAATAAGATTGACTGTCATCATATGATATCCTTCTGATCATGTATATCTGGATACATCCACAATAAATCTTTCACATATCCCAACATCCACATGTTGCATGACTTTAGGTCAGGGGATCTCGAAGGCCACATATCTTTCAACTACCTAGATATAATGCGGATGATAACGAAGGTTTCATGAAACCAATCATTCACTCAACAACTGACATATCATGCTACCCCATCTCACATCAAAAGAATGTCGCAGACACTGTTGTGTTCTTGAAATGCTGGAATCACGTAACATAACAAAGTCCTTATAAAGTTCAGATGTCACTGTACACCTAAGAGCTGCATGACATGATATTATCTCCAAAGAACACTGACTCAGAATGAAGGGGCTTGTGAAATCACACCACACTGTCACATAAACTGATCGCAGTGGGTGTTCCGGCACAAGATTAGGGAGGACAACCCCATATGTGACAGTTCTGTGCATTCACAGCCACATGCAGAGTAAAATATGCCTTGTCCATCCAAAGAATATTCCCCAGCCAACAGTCACTCATTACCATGCATGCCAAAAATGAAAGCAAAGTCACAGTGTTGTAGCCCATCTTGGGGCTTCTATAGCAGCACATTCTGAGCCTTGTAGAGGTGCGTGTGTGTGTGTGTGTGTGTGTGTGTGTGTGTGTGTGTGTGTGTGTGTGTGTGTGTGTGTGTGTATGTGTGTGTGTGTGTGAGAGAGAGAGAGAGAGAGAGAGAGAGAGAGAGAAGAGAGAGAGATCCTATGACCACTATAGCACTTACTACAGAATTTGAGGCATCTGCTTTATGGTCAGCTGTAGCTAAATGCAACTTCACCAACTGATATTGGAATCTGCTGCAAGACTCAATTCACCTATTTCTTCAAATATCTTGATTGTGTTCAACACATTTATTGACATGGGGCCTCTTCTCAGCCATTTATTTCAGTAATATTCCTCCAACGCAGTGCCACTGTTCTGATAAAACAACTGTACCACCAGTGCATGGCGTTTCTTGTCAATAGCCACCTCATTTCATATGGAAGGCTTAAACATTCTTAACTAGGGTGTATACTTGGACAAGAAAAAGTTAGAAACGCGTTTTCTAGGGTGAATAACTTTTTACTGGGTAGGAAGTACATTTTTCCACGTCAAAGGATGGTATCATTTCCCTAGGAGCTGTAAACCTCATCAATCTTGTGAATGGTTATGGATTTATAAACCTGTGTAGAACTTTGTGGCAGTTTAGGAATCTCAACCTAGCAAAATCAAAGCGTTTTTGAAATATCTTCGATGCATGGAAACATGTACATTACAAACTTTCATATCACGAAAGTACGAACACGAAATCCTCCAATTACATCACAGTAGCTTCCAAAGCACTGAAATCAAGATTGTGACGTGCTTTTGTCAGCCAAGCATAGCTCATGTCACGATCTCACCATAGATGACAGCAAATATTCAGTGCATAGGAAACGATATAGTCAGCCAATGACAACATGAATGTTAAGCCATGCAAACACACAAACAGAAGAAGTTAATGGTTTAAATTAATATACATCAGTACAACTACATATATAATATTGACTTCCGAAAAGTTTTTGTTGTTTTTCCGAGGGTGTGATTAGGCTGGACTCTAAGAGCATATGCTTCAATTCTAGCAGATTTATATTTCTATATTTATTATAAATTTCACTAATGTGCACTGGACATTTCGTGGGTTACGTGGCTGAATACATGTTCTGTAGAGCACTTTGACTTTTCCCATAGTGAAGCCAGTTACATGTGAAATCGAGAACTTACGTCGTCGCTCTTGTTTTTGAAAGGCAACTATACTTTCTGCCAGTATTACTGCTTAATCTGTAATCAATGAAAGGACTATAATAATTATGAAAGACTAAACCAGAAACTAGGTCATTTTTTGTGTGTCTTATCTTTTCAAGATATATGATACGCTAGTGTGCCGCAAACATTTAAAATTATGGCATAAATGGCTGGTCTTATGGGCCCAAAATTTTTACACATGACTGGTCCTAAGCGTTAAGTCTTGAAGGAAAATATAATGCTCCATAATTTAAGAAATTCATCACACATTCTGACACGCATCATCATCTTGCATAAAAGGAAATTTATTTTGAAAGGAACACCTCTGAAACCAACATTCGCGATATTCCTGTTACAAATGTAACGAGTTGTGACGTTACTCATCAAAATAGGTCCAGGAATGAGACATACTGAAAGCAGTTTGTTGTTACAAAATATTGCAGAATTTTTAACATTGCTGTCGGCGGATGCCTGTATGTGCACTCGTTTTGTTGTTTTGAATGGCGCATTTTCTTTGCAACAAAAGATTTATTTCGCTGATGTTCCCTCGTTTATGTTTTATTGCTGCAGTATTATTCTGCAGTGGCGGGCTAAACTAAAATATTTTATTAGTGGATCAGTTCTTAGCCATCAGAATTACAAAAATTAAACTGAAAAATAAAGTAATAAAAAAATTACTGGATCTGAGCAGGTCCGAGTTCTTTTTGTGTGGCTATATTAAAGACAAGATGAACAGCAGTAACCCCAAAACCATTGTTGAGCTGAAAACTGACACTCCGGTGGTCATCGACGACATTGATGTTCCTACACTTCAGTGAGTATTGCAGAATTTTGCTATTTGACTGTGCCACATCATCGACAATGATGGCAGGCATATCGAACATGTCATGCCCTAAATCCGGATTTCTGTAGTTAAGTTTACATGTTGAATAAAGTGTGTCAACGCTGTAGTTGGTAACTAATTTACCATTTATTATATAGTTCAATAATTTTAACCTTGTATGTTTGCTAGGTGACAGATTGGGCACTGGGATGCATATCCATCACTGCAACCTGTGTTTTGACTGAGCAATTCAATTACATGTCTTGGTGTGGTTTTCTGCCCAAGTTAAGAGTGAGGTTATTATTTCCTTTGTCATAATTCATAGAAAGTTGAAATCACTGTGAATGTTTATCATCCTTTCCCCCCCAGTCACCCTCTCTCTTTCACTTCTCGTTCTTTCATGTAAACAATTTGTGGTAAAAAGAAAAATTAAGGGACTACTGATTGAAGCTTTCTGCTTTTGGTGAATTTCTTTACTGCTTTACTGGAGAGTGTACATCACCCATGTACACATACTTTAGAACCATATACTCTAAATGTCTAAGTAGTGTACAGTCCTTGCTTGGTTTCATATTACACTACATTACATTAATACGTGTTCCACATACCATGCAATGTGGAACTTGTGAGTTTAAGTCTACATTTCTTTATACAATGAATTGTTTTTAACAATTACTATTTCATATTTAAAAATTCATCTACTGAGTAGACAATGTTGTCATTCATAAATTCTTGATTTGTTTTTAGATGCTTGTTAGCTATCTGTCAGACTGTTAATGGTACCTGGTAAATGATCAAACAATTTTGCAGCAGCACAATTCATCTCTATCTGTGCCAAAGTCAGATTTAGCCCACTGCACTTTGCTGTTACTTTTGAACTGTGATTTGTCATTAATAACATATTCTGTAAGTGAACATACGTACTGTGAATGTACTGTGGATATTTCCAGTTTCTTAAAAAAGTGTCTACGAGGTGATCTTGTGTGTTCTCCAGCTATTATTCTGATTATACGCTTTTGTGCAATGATTACTTTTTCTCTTAATGATGAGTTAATTTACAGATATGTTTGTCACCAAAATTTGCTATAACCCTAATAGTGTAAGATGTTGAACTGAAATGTTTCATAAATTGATTGATGTGCTTCTCCAAATTAATTTCTCATCAATACACACTCCCAGAAATTTCGAATATCCTGCTTAGCAACAGATTTCTGTTCAAAATGTACATTTATCAATGGTACTATGCCATTTACTGCACAGTACAATATATACTGTTTACTCAGGATTTATTGTGAGACAATCTGCAGGCAACCACTTAATTCCCTGAAAGACACAATTCACAATTTCCTCAGCTAATTATTGTTTCTTGGGTGTGATTACTGTACCATCAGAAAGAGAACTAGCTTTGCATTTTCATGAATGTAGAGTGCCAAGTCATTAACATGTATTATGAAAAATATGGGGAATAGAACTGAACACTGTGGAACACCATTCTTGACACGTCTCCATTTAGAGTACTGCTGCCTTTAGCACACTATCTCTACTGTTAATTTCAACCTTCTGCATTCTTCCACTTACATATTAATTAAACCGGTCATGCATGTCCTTCCTACAACAGGATTTTAGTACTCTGTTGGAAGTGCTATGAATACCATGAAAGCTTTTTACTTTGAGTGAATTTATTATTTTCCTAATTGCAGTTAGAGGTGGGTTGAATTTCAATTTTATCAAATTGCATAGGTATTGCTTCTTCCCTGTACAAACTGTTATTTCCTAATGAACGACTGGATCCTATTTTCTCTACAACATTTACAACATGATTATTGAAATTACTTCTTACTTCTGTTTTTTGTTAAACTTTTCATCGAGTTTGATAGGAATACTCTCTTCCTGTTATTTCGACTGTCCTGTTTCCTTTCTAGCGATATCCCAAATTGTTTTAATTTTATTATCAGAGGTGCTAATTCAAGACATAATGCACACACTTCTTGACTTTTTAATACCTTTTCTTAATACAGTGCAACAGTTTTTGTGATGTTTGGCTCTTTCTGGACAATTACTCCTTCCGGCTGTAAAATAAATTTCGAATTTCTGTATACAACATATTTTTATCTCTTTAATAAGGCACAGCTTTTTAGATTGTTTCTTAAGATTACATTTTGATGTTTCCTTAGGGAAATTATTTTCGCATTACATTTGAAATTAGCATCAGGTTCCTTGTAGATCTCATCCCATTCTGTTGCTAGCTTTGCAATTGTTAAATAGAATGCTCTATTTTGGAGTACTGCTTTGAACTACTTGCATGGAACTATGTCATATAGAATAACTAGCTGTGCATCATGATCATAAGGACCCTTCTCCAAGTGAAAAGTATTTATTTGATAAAATTTATATTCAATCTATAAAATCTCTCTCTGAGTGCTGCTTTCCTGCACTACCCATGCAGCAAAATAACTAACTGATGTCAAATTGAAAGATCCAAGTAATACTCCAAGGTTGCCCTTTCTATCACATTCTTTCAGAAAATCTACATTGACAACCCCAACGAACAATAATTGCTTCTCTCTGAGTGTCAGATGGCTCAATAAAGAATCAAAGTATTTCAGAAACCGTTGAAAATTTCTGAATGGGGACCTACACACAGCTACAATTATAAAAGTGCCATTTAGTTTAAGCTCACAGGCACATGCGTCTGCATGTTGCTCTAAGCAACATTTTTCTTAGTTTCTAAATTTTTCATACATCTGCATGACAGACAGTAGGTGCTTCATCTCAAGTACAGTACTTTCAACCCATCATTGCTTTTTGAGGCTCGTCACATGTTGTTCATTGCACTATTTTGTTTGAGCCACATGTGATCGAAATAAATATTATGGAAACGATTATTTCTTTACCTGATGCTGTGAATTTTTCTACGAGAAACAGCAATATTTACTACAGTATCTGATCCTCCATTGGAGTGCATCTTTCATCATTGCATTTGAGGTATGTGTATGCCAAAGGTTTCCGAATTCTTCCACTTGATAGGTCACCCCCTGTGAAAGCTATCTTACAATTTAAAACCACACCTACATTTTGCCTTGTAGGAAACTCGCCACGGTCCTGAAATTTCAATATACTACAATGAAGGACATCTTTCTAGAGATCTTCCAAATCCATTTCCTGGATTCAGGTTTCCATTGACTGCACTTCTGCAAATATTCTCAATAAATACCAGATACCTATGTTGTTGAAGTGTGCAGAGCTGATAAGATTTTGTCTCTTTTCGCTTTGTCTTAAAGGTCATGAAGAAATTCTTTTAACATGTATATAACACTGTCTGCTGGTTCTGTGTGTTTTGGAACCAAGTCATCTTAACTCAGATATAAAAACTGCAATACTAATAAATGAAAATCTTTGCTCTCTTAGCAAGCATATGCTTCTGTCCAATGGACACAAGTGAATGATGGGTAGTGAGTGTCAAAAAATCTGCAAAGCCATGTCAACAGCAGCTTGAATTAAGTAAAGCATTACCATATGACATTGTCTGTCTGGTAACCACTGCTTATTATGCTTCTCAGAAAGCACCTGTGGTGGAAATGACCCTGTGGCGAAGGTATGAGCTTAGAGACATGGACCAAGCCAAAATAGGCCCAAGGGTGCTTGTTGGCATTCAAAACATGGAGGGAAGATAAAAGCTGAGAAAACTGGCATATGACCTGCTAAAATAGCATCTATAACAAATGTCACAAATGCGGGCTTGGTTGCTGCTTCCTTTTGGTTAGGTTTGCCGCAATTGAAATTTGGGAGGTGGGGACACAGGTGGGGGAATAGTGGGGACAGACTATCCTGGGGGGGCGACAGACTACCCCCTGGGCGGGGGGGCGACAGACTGGCCTCAGGGGGGGGGGGGCGACAGACTGGCCTGGGGGCGGCGACAGACTGGCCTGGGGGCGGCGACAGACTGGCCTGGGGGCGGCGACAGACTGGCCTGGGGGCGGCGACAGACTGGCCTGGGGGCGGCGACAGACTGGCCTGCGGGGGCCACAGACTGGCCTGGGGGGGCACAGACTGGCCTAGGGGGCGACAGGCAGAGAGAGAGGAAGGGAGGGAGGGAGGGAGACAGTGGGGAGAGGGGGAGAAAAGAGAGAGAGAGAGAGAGAGAGAGAGAGAGAGAGAGAGAGAGAGAGAGGAGGGAGGGACAGAGGGAGGGGGGAGGGACAGAGGGAGGGGGGGAGAGAGAGGACAAGAAGACAGTTATGAGCTAGGGCATGAGTTGCACAGGATGGAATGGAGATATGTAAGGGGAATTTGGAAGGAAAGGGATGAGAGGACCCAGCTGCCTCCTCCATTTGCTTCTGCTAATTGCACATGTAGCAGCTAATATTCCAATTGCCCTCTGCTCTGCATTTATAGGACGAAAATTCCACTATAGTTGAGATGCATGTCATATTTCACTGATATCAGCATAAGCATCCAGCCATGAACACCTCCACACCCATGGCCAGTGCTCCAGCAACTTATAAAAGCGCACACTGCCCTGTGTTTGTCACATCTCTGGGCCCATTACGTTATATCACGTTACTACAACTAACATGTATGAAGTGATGCATTGTTTGAATTGTTTAAAATGCCTGTCCACACAAGGAACGTTTAAGAACTGATGTAACTGCAACTCTTATTATGTTTTGTTACTATTGTATCATTAGCAGGTTGTACTTTCTTTTCTAAAATATCTATGCACAGCACTCTCTCAGCATTTGCATGTTGATAATGACTGATGATAACGTCGACTATGTATTAGAAACAAAAAAGAAATTGCACTGCTAAGCATTTGATATGCTCTATTCAGTTAATATATTTTTTGTCCGTGGCACGCTGTAATGGGAGTGCTGATGAAGATATTGAAGCACCTTTCTGCTGTTGCTGTGGTATTCCAGAAAATGTAATGGGAATACTGTTGGTAAATATGTGAAGAGCAACTGGCTCTGAGACAATTATCAGCCACAGCACCTAAACGTCCTAAGCCCACAAGCATAGACATATGTAAGATGACGATGATCCCTAGTAATCTATATCTACATGATTACTCTGCAATTCACAACAAAGCGCCTGACAGAGGGTCATGGAACCCTCATTTTAAATCTACTTCTCTACCATTCCACTCTCACTGTGTGCTGGGAAAACGAACACTTACAACTTTCCATGTGAGCTCTGATACTTCATACTTTACTATGACAATTTCTCCCTACGTAATGGGCACCAATAAAATATCACACTGATGACAAAATTCGTATTTGAAATTTCACAAAAAGTCTTCCCATAGTGAAAAACGCCTTTGTTTTAATTACCATCACCCCACTTCATGTAGCATATCTATTACACTCACACCCCCATTTCGCGATAACACAAAACGAGCTGTCCTATTTTGAATTTCTTTGATGTCCCACACCACACAGCAATACTCCACAAGAGGGCAGATAAGCAGAGTGTAAGTCGTTTCTTTACCAGACCTGTTACGTTTTCAAAGTGGTCTGCCTAGAAATCAGTCTTTTGTTTGCTTTCTCCAGAGCATTATCTACATGAATGTTATGATGTAATTTATTCATAAGTGTAATTCCTACGTATTTAGTTGAGTTCACAGATTTTAGGTTTGTATGATTTATCGTGTGAACGACATTTAGCACATTCCTTTCAGTACTCATGTGGTTGACTTCATACTTTTCATCATTTACAGTCAACTGCTATTTTTCACATCATACAGGTATCCTGTCTATCACTTCACAATTCGTTTTATCATCTGATGACTTTACAATAAGGTAAATGACAGCATAATATGCAAACAATCGAAGAGAGCTGCTCAGATTGTCTCCTAAATCGTGTATGTAGATCAGTGACAAGAGAGGTCCTATAACACTTACTTGGGAAACGTCAGATATTATTTCGATGACATTCTCAGTTATTACGAACTGTGACTTTCCTGGTACAAAATCATGAATCAGTTCACACAACTAGGAAGATGCTCCACAGGCACACAATGTAATTGGATGTCACTTGTGAGGAACTGAGTCAAAAGTCTTCTGAAAATAAAAAATTATGGAATCAATGTAATGTCGTCTGTCCATATCTGTCATTACTTGTTTTTCACAAGAATTATGTTTTCCGAATATGTGTTGGCTACTGGTCAATGAATGATGTCTTGAAGGTAATTCATAATGTTCAAACAGATTATATTTTCCAAAACCCTATAGCAAGGCGACTTGGGTCCTGGTGTGACTTGTGCAACTTTCCTGTCTTTGGGTACCGATCTTTCTGCAGTTGAAGAGCTGTATATGACTGCCCAGTATGGAGCTATTGTATCAGCATATTCTGAAAGGAACCTGAATGGTGTACAATCTGGACCAGAGGCATTGCCTTTCTTAAGTGTTAAGCTGCTCCACTACGTTTAGGATACCTACTTCAAAGTTAACTCATGTTGGCAGTTATTCCTTATTAGAATTCTGGAATACTTTGCTTTTCCTGTGAAGGAATTTAGGAAATTCGTCTTCACTAACTCGCTTTAGTAGCACTGTCGTCACTAACTTTACCATTCTTATTACGCAGTGATGGTGTTAATGCACGTTCAATTGTATACTTTACATATAACCAGACTTTCTTTGGGTTTTCTACCAATTTCAAGACAGAGTGTCGTTCTGGAAACTATTAAAAGCCTCTCTCACAGAAGTTTGCGCTAAATTTCGAGCTTCTGTAAAACTTGTGGATTTTGCGTTCTTTTAAATTTAGCATGTGTTTTGTATAGTTTCTGCACCAAAAGTCTGACCTGTTGTGTGTCATTACCACCTCTTATTAATTTATTTGACACGTATCTCTAAGTTATTACTTATTTTGCTTTAAACTGCATATGGAATATGTTTAGAAAGAATTATCTGAAGGAGTGGAAACTGTCTCTTCGGATTGTGTCAAGCGAATTTTTATCTGCTTTTTCAGGGGCATAAATTTTGCATTTATTTTGGTGAGTTTCGATGTTACAGTATTCACTCTTGTGAACTCTTCATGACTCAACAACATTGTGGTCACTAATCACTGTACCTGCTATGTTCCCAGTTTGGTCAGGGTTATCAAGATGTCAAATATGTTTTCGCAACCATTTACACTTTGAGTGCGCTTCTGAACTCTTTGTCCAAAATAATTTTCAGAGACGCCATTCAGTACGGTTCCGGACGACGTTTTATGCCTACCACTGACATTAAAAATTTATTTTCGCCACTATATCGATGGTAGACTGAAATTCCCACTAACTGTAATTGTACAAGTGGGATACCTATTTGAAATGACACTCAAGTTTTCTATGAACTGTTCACCAACTGTTTCATCGAAGTCACAGCGTAGGTAAAGGGAACTTATTAATTTACTCCTGTTGGTGAGTATACGCTCCACCCATACTAATCATAATGTGTTGGCTTTCAGTCAGCGTCTTCATTAGTTAAAACGTCCGGCCTGAGAGGGCGTGGTCAATCTGTGAAACTACTACTTCGTAAAGATTCGTTGCCAACTGCGGGCAACAACTTCCGAGTTGAGTCAATGACTGTCTGCCAGGCAGTGCAGGTCCCAACATTGCCTGTCCATGACTTATTTCCAATATGATAATGAGTTTCATGAACAAACAGAAGGCATGGCTACGGGCAGCCCTCTTAGTCCAGCTGTTGATAATCTTTTCACAGAATTTTTTAAACAGGCACTGCAGTCTGGCAGTAAAAGCCCTTTAAAGTGGTATCGGTATGTGGATGAGACTTTTGTGATATGGAATCGCGGTAAAGAGGAATTGTATGGTTTCTTGGTGTATCTGAATAGCATTAATCTAAAGATACAATTTACTACAGAGAAAAAGAGAAATGTACAATTAAATTTTTTGGACGTATCAGTAATTAAATGGGCAGATGGGAGTCTATGGCATAAAACGTACAGACAAGAAAGACACAGCGGCCATTACCTCCATATGGATTTGAACCATGATCCCAGGCAGAAGAGAAGTGTCATTACACCACTGGTCGAAAGAGCTAATAAAATCTGTGCGCCGGTTTATCTGCAAGATTATCTAAATCATTTGCAAACGGCTGTTAAGAAAAGTGTGTGACAACATTCAGCAAGAACAACTGTCAGCTGGAAAAGTTTTTGTTCCATTTATTTATTAATATATATTACGGACCCTACTGGGAAAGTTCTGGCCAAGTTTCTAGTTGAAACAATCTTTAGACCCACAAAGAAGATTAGTGCATGAAAACGTAAGCTTCTGCGGCCGTTGTCACAGTCAATAAAATTCTTCTGGGTTTGAGGGCACATTGTCAACTATAAAATGCCGACGTTTCGGCGACTGTTGCAAGACCCCTTCCTCAGACACCTTGCGACCTCAAACCCAGAAGAATTTTACTGACCAAGATTAGTGAGTGTTTAAGATCGGCCAAAGATGCACGACACCTCTTAGCAACTCCTAAGGCGTACAAAATTCCGTGTGGCTGTGGGAAGGTTATATTGGAACAAAGATAAGAAGTGTCCATACCCATTAAACCGGACACAAAAGGAACTGTCGACTGGGATGTATCGACAAATCAGCTGTAGCCGAACATGTTTTTAAAGACACTGATCATGAACAATAATTTATTGAGACAAGCGTAATAGCATGGACATCGATTATTATGCACGTATGTATAGTGAAGCTATAGAGATTCAGGAACACAACAATAATTTCAACAGAAAAGAGGAAGGCTTAAAGTTAGACAGGATATGGTGGTCGACTTTGCATCAACAACGTGACGATCGATTACTTTCAATCGAGAATAAGTCAGAGAGAGACTTACAGTCGGCCATACGTGACATATATTGCTGCCCTCTATGCACTCTGTATAATCGAGAAATCCATGGCCTGGCAGCCATTGTTGACTCACTTCCGAAGATGCTGCCCGCAGTTAGCAACGAAACGTCAGGAAGTAGTAGTTTTACAGACAGACCACAGCCCCTCAGCCCGTAACTTTTAATTGAGCACTTGTACTACCTCAAGGGAACGATCTACACTCCTGGAAATTGAAATAAGAACACCGTGAATTCATTGTCCCAGGAAGGGGAAACTTTATTGACACATTCCTGCGGTCAGATACATCACATGATCACTCTGACAGAACCACAGGCACATAGACACAGGCAACAGAGCATGCACAATGTCGGCACTAGTACAGTGTATATCCACCTTTCGCAGCAATGCAGGCTGCTATTCTCCCATGGAGACGATCGTAGAGATGCTGGATGTAGTCCTGTGGAACGGCTTGCCATGCCATTTCCACCTGGCGCCTCAGTTGGACCAGCGTTCGTGCTGGACGTGCAGACTGCGTGAGACGACGCTTCATCCAGTCCCAAACATGCTCAATGGGGGACAGATCCGGAGATCTTGCTGGCCAGGATAGTTGACTTACACCTTCTAGAGTACGTTGGGTGGCACGGGATACATGCGGACGTGCATTGTCCTGTTGGAACAGCAAGTTCCCTTGCCGGTCTAGGAATGGTAGAACGATGGGTTCGATGATGGTTTGGATGTACCGTGCACTATTCAGGGTCCCCTCGACGATCACCAGTGGTGTATGGCCAGTGTAGGAGATCGCTCCCCACACCATGATGCCGGGTGTTGGCCCTGTGTGCCTCCGTCGTATGCAGTCCTGATTGTGGCGCTCACCTGCACGGCGCCAAACACGCATACGACCATCATTGGCACCAGGGCAGAAGCGACTCTCATCGCTGAAGAGGACACGTCTCCATTCGTCCCTCCATTCACGCCTGTCGCGACACCACTGGAGGCGGGCTGCACGATGTTGGGGCGTGAGCGGAAGACGGCCTAACGGTGTGCGGGACCGTAGCCCAGCTTCATGGAGACGGTTGCGAATGGTCCTCGCCGATACCCCAGGAGCAACAGTGTCCCTAATTTGCTGGGAAGTGGCGGTGCGGTCCCCTACGGCACTGCGTAGGATCCTACGGTCTTGGCGTGCATCCGTGTGGTGCTGCGGTCCAGTCCCAGGTCGACGGGCACGTGCACCTTCCGCCGACCACTGGCGACAACATCGATGTACTGTGGAGACCTCACGCCCCACGTGTTGAGCAATTCGGCGGTACGTCCACCCGGCCTCCCGCATGCCCACTATACGCCCTCGCTCAAAGTCCATCAACTCCACATACGGTTCATGTCCACACTGTCGCGGCATGCTACCAGTGTTAAAGACTGCGATGGAGCTCCGTATGCCACGGCAAACTGGCTGACACTGACGGCGGCGGTGCACAAATGCTGCGCAGCTAGCGCCATTCGACGGCCAACACCGTGGTTCCTGGTGTGTCCGCTGTGCCGTGCGCGTGATCATTGCTTGTGCAGCCCTCTCGCAGTGTCCGGAGCAAGTATGGTGGGTCTGACACACCGGTGTCAATGTGTTCTTTTTTCCATTTCCAGGAGTGTAGTTAACAGAGGGACCACAGATCTACAGGAACAGATTTTCAACATTTTAATGAAATGCAGTACAGTATGAGCTAACGTGTTGGCAAAGAAGGCAGTCACATATCTTCCAATTCTACGGCACATTGTGCAGTAATCGACAGTTGATCACTTGCCAAATTCTCCCCCCATTGTAAGTTTACAATGGGTGGAGCTTGAAAAAAATGGCTCTGAGCACTATGGGACTTATGCCCGGGGCAGAAATCGAACCTGCGACCAAAGCGGTCGTGCGGTTGCAGACTGTAGAGCCTAGAACCATTTGGTCACTCTGGGCCGGCACCATAGCTTGACTCCATGGTGAATTCTGTGAATTGATGGAAGTGGATATGTATGATTCATCATTACCAGATGTGGGCACTGAATTACAATCTTATTTAAGTTTTGTTGATATACCCAGCTGTAAAGAAGAGTTTATAAAACAACTCCATTTCAATGTAAACAAAAAGTTACCACCGTAACCAAGTGGACGAAACACTCTCACCAGAAGGGTCTTTAAATGACTAGTCCTGCAATGATGAAGGTAGAAACCAGAAGAACAAGACAAATGGATCGCAGGGTGTCTACGTGATCAAGGAAAAAAACATTCCCGGATTTCCCAGTTAAAAACACACTTTCTCCCGGATGACAGTATATTTTCACCTATCACTCCTTTGAATGGTTATGGTTTTGTACACGAGCGTACAATTTCCCGGCACTTTAGGAAACGAAACTCAGAGAAAAAGACATGTTTTGGAAATATCTTTGATGTGCAGCAACATGTACGCTGCTTATTTTCGTATTACGAAAACATACATTAGAAACTCCACCGAACACCGCATGTTACTTTCCGAACCATTGAAACCGAGATTTCGATGCGCTTTTGTAAGCCGTTCGTAACTCATGTCACGTGATCTCGCCAGCCGATGACAGAGGATATTCAGAGCATAGGACACTTGATGTAGTCAGCCAATAGCAACATCAGTGTTAAGTAGCGCGCCAAACAGGGAAAGTTAATAGTTTAAATTAATATACATAGTGTTGTTACAAGACAAGCAAAGCTTTCACATAAAATATTGGTCTCAAGCTGCAAGAGAAGCTAAGCTTTCGCATATACTGTTGATCTTTTTTGCGCGTGTTACACTTTAAGAGATATCATACAAATGTGCCTGTAAAATTTATAATAATGACATAAATGTCTGATCTTCAGGGTTCGAGGGCTCGAAATGCTTCTAAATGGCTCGTCATCAGACACCTGATTTTTAAATGAGAGTCAAACGCTTTGTGATTTAATAAATTCACGGTCCATTCATGTACGTAGTTCAACTTACGTAAAAGGATATTTACTTTTAAAGTAACGCTTTTCAAACCACCAATCGTAATATTTTCCCGCGGCCTGTTACAAATAGGTTCGTTTCAGCAGTTGCCAGAGAGCTCAGGTAACAGGCGACACCGCGCTTGGGTAGATATCATGACGTAGGAAGCCCGTATGTACGTACGTGTAAAAGATCGTCAATGAAAGATGATACTGCAAGAGCATCGGAATTTCGTGAACCATATTAAAATGTGCACATTTAAAGCGCATACTTAAAGGCACACTCGTATGTCCAGATTCCCAATGAAGTACCGTAGACCCCGCCTGATATTAAGCTTTTAAGTGTGGTTTTCAGGATGTAAATTTTCTTGGAGCAAGAGTACTGTATTATATCATGTTTGGTTCTTTATTATGGCATAATGCCATACGTGCCAGAAAATGAAAACGTGCACTTGAAATGCAGCGAACAGTTGAAACTACCCAGTACTGTGGAATTAAACATTTCGTTTCAGTTACATTGACTGCCTCTGCGGAAAAGATTAGCAAAAGTCAAATTTCTTTAGCAAACAGACAAAAATAACTTCATTGTTCCGCAAGGCGATCAATGCTTGACTGTCAGAAAGGTGGAAATAAAATAAAATCTGAAACTAATGACATATTTCAGCCTTTAGTAATTATGTGAATGTGTTTTAATTCACTTGATAGCTCCCGGCCACGGATATCCGTTTTGTTTTCATTTGACGTGAGAGTAAACGAAGGGGAAACGCAAACACGTGTCACGTGGAGACTACCCACTATAGCTCAGATTGCTCTGCGCATCAGCCCCGGATCTACGACATTTGCGAACCGGGTCAATAATAAAAAAAATCGAATTTTCAAAATATGTTCATCTTGTAGCGCACATCTTTCTGAAAAGTCTGAAACATAAAACGTATGTATTCGAGGAAATGTAAGACATATTATTTGGTCGTAAGTATGCCCAAGTGCAGTTCCATGCCTCTTCATAAAGCATTTTTCTACTGCACGTCCAAACTATATTCAGGAGAGTGGAAATTGAAATGTCCTGTGGTGCCTCTCCTGCTCCCAGTCGGCCGGTTTGGCAGCCTGCCTCTCTTTAAAAAAAAATCTCGCAATTAATAGCGGATGGGATTATTTGTAATCGAGAGAACAAGAACTCTTCGGAAAATCTGAACTCTTCATTGCCCATTAGTTAATAACTTGCTGTTTTGTGTGTCATAAAATTAAATATAGGATATATAAAACCTGTACTGACAAGAGATAAGCAAGAAATTACACATTTCTTCAAACCTTAGCTCCTAGCATTTTTTTCTCTCTAATCTTGCTACAGCTTTACATGGCGTGTTTTCCTTTCTGTGAAAGAATCTTTTACCTCATCAAAGTTTGTCAAACGTTTTGCTACATGGAAAATCGAAATGTAGTTATCTAATACTGAAAATGCTGTTAATACAAATAATACCCAAGACTGGTGTGGTTTCTCGATCTGATTACGTCTATTTTGTCACTGGCTGCTAGATAAAACAAAATAGGCCTTTCTAATACGGCAGCAATTTTATAAGACACCAAATAAACGAGACTGTTTTGGCACAAATGGTCATTTTTATAACACGACAGAATATAATCCAATAAGTATCAATATCAAATGCCTATTAGGCCTACTACAAGCAAAAAGCTTTATGTTAGGAAATAGTTTCACGTTCCACTCATATGCACCAGCTTCTCTAGCATGACATCGAAAACTAGTATTACGAAATTTTTATATAAATTTGGAATCGTCTTATTCTTCCATAATTTGTGTGATGTCCTCGTTTCTTCTCCGTCCTCGTTCTAACAAACAATCCTGTCATCACCAATTCTGTAGCTATTGCTGCCACTGTCAAAATTTGTTCGCCGATTAACTTCACTAACCCTGCCAGAATCACTGGTTTAGTTCTCCCGCAATTATTCTCCGGTTATTCGTTGTTACGTGTTCGTACAACACGTTTTCCGCGTTACTTCCATAATAGAACTTAAGCGGCTGGTAGCCGGGGACTGTACTACTGGTCCTTACTAGTGTAGCGATCTGGCCAAATATTTTCTGTCAAAACTTCATTTTCTTGGACACACCGAGAAGATAATACATAATCTTTCTCACCTGTTATTCCTGTCAGTCGTTTATTTCCATTCTGATAGTATGACTCTATGGATTTCGCTAGTAATTATAACAACGCTGATCATTCCCACACCCAATCAGCCATATAATAAGACAGCGATTGCCATTCATCCATTCGGCTCTACTCCACTCAGCTCGCATAGCCCCGTCCCCTTTTGTCTGTGGAAAGTTTATTTCTAGATGCGACGAGGATTCTCCTGACAGAGACATCACGTACACTATGCATGCATTCAAAAGTCAGCTTATGATTCATTCAGAAATCAACTTAAAATGTGTTCAAATACCAACAGAGGAGCGTTTCAAAATCATATGACTAATTGATAGGCAAATGTGCGCTGGATGCTAGGTGCTTTGTGAAACAAGTTTTTTTCCCCCCCTCAAGAATATGAATTAGGCGCCCCCTTTTCCCGGAAGTATCTAGCTGCTTGCTGCGACTGCTTGCACAGCCAACAGCCACATTCCTGTTGACAGAAGCGGGAGAATCTACTACTCAAACGTGACTCTACTGCGCATGTGCATGAACCCGCGCGTTA
Source organism: Schistocerca cancellata (assembly GCF_023864275.1). NCBI lineage: Eukaryota > Metazoa > Arthropoda > Insecta > Orthoptera > Acrididae > Schistocerca > Schistocerca cancellata. The sequence goes on from NC_064636.1 coordinate 155,268,912, forward strand.
ACTGCTAAAACAAATCGAATGTAAACAGTTGCGACTTCACGCTCATTGGAGGCAATTTGTTGTTATGAAGCACTGCATAGTCTTCCTAAAGCCTTTGACACATTTTCAATCGGCAGACGCTTGCATGAGCACTTGTGTCGTCGTTGTATATGGCGCATTTCCTTTGCAATTTAAGTTATTTTCGTTTTTTTCTCTCGTTTATGTTTTATTGTTGAAGTATTATTCAGCAGTAGCGGGATACAGTAATATCCTTTGTTAGTGTGTCGGTTCTTAATAGCCAAAATTACAAAAATTTAACTGAAAACTAAAACAATGAAAAATTCCCGGAATGCTAAAAATATCCCGGGTTTCTCCCGGTTTTCTCCCGGATGAAAAAAATCCCGGGTTTTTCCCGGATCTCCCGGTTGTCCCGGGTCGTAGACACCCTGGATCATTACTTCCCGATATTAGAAGTGCTTTGGTTATTGAAGCTTCATGCTGCGGAAAATAATATAGTTTTTACACTGTTGACATTCTGTGGGAGTCCACTAAGAGCATGTATATATTTTCCAAAAATTCTGTTTCACTCAAAATATCAGCCACTGTAGGAGGTTTTGCATGGAGTTAAGGGAGTAACATACTCTACGCAGCCATAAAAAGCAGTGATATTCCACCATCTGACAATGTAAAACCAAACAGGCAACATCAGTGGAAAATCAGGATATCTGCAGATATTTCTGCTTTGCTCGCCACATGCAAGTCAATATATTTTATTTCAGTGAGACATACTTAAGCATACCACAGCCCTTGGTCTGAGATACACCAACCTTGTAACATTTAAATAGGACATGTCACTCAATGAATTCGTTATATGTGAGGATTGCTAGAGTAACTCTCAGTATAGCTTGCTGGTTACAGATAAAACTAGTAAATTGAATGAGGATCAATAGAAACAAAACTTCAACAAGATTCTTCAGAAAGGCAATGCACCAAAAAGCACCTGTCAGTATATTGCACACTATGCACATGTGTTGCACATTCATTCAGAGGACGCAAAGGACGTGCATTTGACAAAAAAATGGAGGCAATCAACACTAAATTAATGGAAATCAAGGTCTTGTCAAGGGAGGTGCTATGAATGTTGAGGTGTTGAATGCTCAAATACAGTGATGTGAACTGTGTGTCAACGAGAAATTAAACAAATCAATGCAAAACTAATGTATGTGTGGAACAACAATGTGATTGCCAAGGCACTTCACCCCCATCACCACCGATTGTCTCAAAGTATACATAAGTTGTAAACTGTCTCAAAAATGGCTTAGTATACAGCAGCATGTTGTCGAAAAAGTGTAATGCTAAAAACTGAGGTGCGGAGGGCAATTTGACAGAAGTTACATTTGTAAAGGTTAGGTCAACTGCAACGAGACCAGTATCTCCCAGTAACAGGTAAGCCAGTAACTGACAGGCTGAAAGAGACTATGGACAAAAGCAGAAACAGGAGGAGGAGGAGTAATGCTGAGTTAAGACAGAACATATGGGATCATCAGGGCGAAACCATGTATGTTAGGTAAGCACTCAATATGTTTAACCAAGAAGGCAATAAGAATAGGGAACAAATGGTTTGAAAGATTGCCTAGGCTGTTACATTTAATACTTTTGAAAATGTCAAATGTTAAAAATATACCCTGAAACTATAAAAACATGTGGCCCAATATTACACATGACCAACGCATGTAAAACCCAAAAAGGATGAACAGAAGTGTCATAGACAGACAAATACAGGATTTTAACTGAACCAGCAGTAGCAGCTCCACATAGTCCAGGTAAAATAGTCGTTGTTCAGCCTGAGAGACTGAACAATCTACCTCTAGAGTATATAAATTATGGTAACCAAATGAAATCATAGATCGATTACGACTCGTTACGGCTTCAGCTGGTGAAGACCAGATCACAGGAACAAAATAATATCGATCTTCCCTGAGCTTAAAAAACTTGCATCGTTGAGTAATTGAGGAGTGAGTTGTTCGTGAGCTTTACAGACATGCATGCAGAATATTTCTGATAATACGAGGAATGGATTATGCATGGCAGGCTGGTCTCAGATACGCAATGCTACTTACAATCAAATAATGGTTTCAAGTACATTCTCATGGTCACAGATACATTCCAATTTCGCTAGGGCCTTACCTTTGGAATGAAAGACAGGGAAGGAGGTTGGAGAGGTTTCTGAACAATTGTTGCAGACAGGACTAAATTGACTGCCCAACAACTTTGAGACATATGATGGAAGTGAATTTTACGACAGGCAGTTCAAAGCAGAATTGGAATGATGTGGGGTAAATCACTATTCAAACATTCTCCCACTTGGAACCTAGTATTGCCAAATGGTTGAACTGGACAATCAAAAGCCGAATGAGAAGCAATTAATATTCAGCGTATGCGCAAATGGCTGAACATACAGCCACAAATCATTGACAAGTATAATCGCATTATTCACCACAGTATTAAGAACAAACCTATTCATGTCAGAAATGAATTACAGGAATGCTTTTAACCCAATATGTTCCTCATAGAGCAGGTCATATGATGTCGAGGGAACAGGGCATTGATGAAATGGCTTAGTTTCTCATCTAAGCTCAACAGCTACGTGAATACTTGCAATTTCCTACGTAATACGAAAAGCAAAGCTTAAACCATGCAGTAGTGTGACATGAAAGCTAGGAAATGTAACAACAAAGTTGCAGGAGGTATTCTCGAGAATCTGCCATTCGAAATTTGCATCTCTGGATACAGTTTCTGTGGAGCTGGAACAAAATTGAAATAGCACTTAGCTTATGGTGATAAGGGCTTTAAGGTTCTGAACAACGTATGCAAAGGGGACAAAATTGGCTACACTTCAAATAAAGACCATTATATTGCAGACCAAATGTTCATTGATAAGGCTGCACAGGATTGTCAACGGATGGATATTCATGTAGGACAACCTATTTCTGCATACGTGGTTGATAAGGCAATGTTTGCCCGAACTTAAATTGGGTACTGGACTAACCTTCAAGAAACACTGAATGCAGCTCACTGCACACTAAAGAAGAAGAAAAACCTACGGGATGTTTAAAAATTGTTGACAGCAGCAAAAGGTACCTTGAGGCAGAAAGAAGGAAGGAAACGATGTGTTAAAACGCCCAGGTTCCTACCAATACCAAAGACATCTGATGAAACAATTCTGTCTATGACACCTCTGTTTGCTGCGCTGCCAGCCACTGGTTTCATTAGCTAGGAGAGCTAACGTTTTTCAAGCAATACAGAATGCCCGAAAAAGCGAAAAGTTATCACAAGCAGCTAAAAGGCATAATATGACCATGGAGGCATCGCTATCGGTAAAGGCCTATATTTACAATACAGGAAATGGCTTGGGTTGTACATTAAAAAAATGCCCACGGCAATTGTACTGGAAAGAAGCATTAAAAACATATATATGCTTAAACTCGCCAGAAAACTTAAAATCACGAGATTTTACAGCGTGTTTATGTAGGATACATTGCCTGAGACAATGTGGAAATCCAAGAAACGTGGAACTATCAATTTAGATGTTTGGGGTATGGAGCTCTTGGTAATTTAAGGCCACCTAAAGAATTGTGTGGTTCGACTCTACCATGACATCAGTTCATACCTCTGAGGACATTTCTGCATGATATTTATCCTGAAAATTGTATAAAAACAAGCAGTATGCAAGTCTCCACATCATTTGAATCTACAATGTAATGACGTTCACTTTAATTCTGAAAGAAATTGAAAGCAAACTACTTTCCTCCAATATATGAGCAGGGGGTAGTGATGGGCAGCATTGACTGGTATGGAAACACACAAAAGCATGGCTAACGTCACTGAATTAATATTAAATTGCATCTCGGGCATGTGGAAGTTGTGGAAATACCTCCAGGCTCTTGGGACACTGACAATTCATATGTATTTTTGTTAAAGGATTTGAGGTACATGCAAACGTTAATATGTTTAAATCAGAGATAAAAACAAAACACATTGCGGACTTCAGCCCCAAATATTCAACAGGATGGCTACTAGGTTTCTCATATGGACAAGTGATGGTGCGTAATACTGATAAAATTTGTGAGTTATCAACTGGTGGCCATACTGCCAGTCAGTACAATTCGTGTAGAGTGTAATATTGCAACGAATTTTTTACCTCTACGACAGATTAGTCCATACTATTTATGCATTTTTTCCTACGGTGGGTCCTGCTTATAAAAGTGAACAAAATGAAGTCCACAATGAACATGGGCTGCTACATGAAGCCAAGATGGCGAAGAGTTCACAACCATCAAGAATGTGGCAGGTACCGTGAAGTTAAGCTGCCGAAGCAGAAGCCAAAAGTGAACTCCGGATGGTAATAGTAGTATGGCGTGCCCCATACTGGCAGGCAAGGGAGTCATTGAATAAGAGGGAATAGGATGAGTGGCCAGGCGTGAAAGAGAAATGGCATGCCTAACCACTGAGGACATCATGCCAGTATGACTAGTAGTTCAACATGTCCTGCATAGACTCTCAATCGGGCTGGTGAAAAAGTCGCCAGAGGCGAAACATATTCCATGATGGTGGAGGGTGTTAAGACAGCATATGATGGACAGAGGTGCAGAGGAATGAACTAAACACTCACAGTCTATTTATGAATGGACATGGAACTTAAAAAAAATGGAGGAGGGTGGTCTGATGTGCTCCCCTGGAAGTACCACTTAAGAGAAGTAGGACACTGAGGGACTGGGTACTATGTACAGCCAGGTAAGAATACACGGAATGACCAAGGAAGTTTCCTATCAGACATGAGCCCCACGAATTTTCTAGTTTCAGCGAATGGAAGAACAAAAGGCGCAAGATGTAAAGAGGGTGTAACAAGCTCATTCTGCCTCCAAATATTCAAATAAAAGGTTTTGGCAGTGGAAAAGTGAAGGATGTAGAACTGCAACAGATTGTAAAATCCTTGACGAAAAGGGAGCTGAGATGCTTGGTGGGAGAGTCCACAATATGATTATGGGAATAGCAAAGACAATGATACTCAGTACGAGCATTCAGGCATCACATTTCCTGGATAAATGTGTCTGACAAAGCTAAACCATATGAACGTTGATAAAACTTTGTCTTTCAAAACTTCCTCTAGTAAATGGAGCAGATACCTCTGAAGCCCCACACATATAGACTACAGAGGATACCAGCCCTCCAGCAGATGCATCAGGATGATGGTTCAAAATGTGGAGAGCAAATCTCTGCAAGCAAATCACATCGCTGCATGCCTCAGTCCAGCAGGTACCAGGACACTTGAAGTGCATGGTATGGAACTTCCTGCGGCAGCAAGGATAACGTTTGGAAGATACTTTACCTGGTCATCACATCTGTGTACAGGTCGTGAGGGAGGAGTAAAAAGCGTCCAGTCGGCATTAGAAAGCTGCTATTTGGATTAGTACTCAGGTGGGATAGGAGTCGGCGAATGGATAGCACATAGAAAGTGATCACTTGAGTATCAGATGGAACGAGCCATTCAAGACGATGGGCGAGCTGAACAGCGCAGAACAAGAGATCCAAATGGTAATAAATGTGCATGGAATTGAAAGGAAAGTGTGTGCTACAATGGTAAGAGAGATGATTCAGAAGGTCAGCTAAGAGGGAAGCTCTTGGACAAGTTCTCCAAGAGCCCCAAATGGTGGGCATTAAAGTCGCCAAGCAGCAAAAAGGAGTAAGGGAGCTGACCAATGAGCTGGAGTAGGTCCAACTTGGTAACAGCAAATAATGGAAGGGTGGTAGATGTTGCAAAGAGAAAAGATGAAATGAGGAAGGAAAATGCAGACTGCAACAGCTAGCAGTGGAGTGTTCAATGTGATGGATGACCAGCATGGCTCCCCCATTACATGGAATGGTGTCCTTGGGGGAAAGGTTACAGAGGACCAGAAGGAAACATGAGAGGTCAAAGAGGTTGTGAGGACAATTTTTTTCTTGGAAGCAGAAAGCAAGAGGACACTGCAATTCCAAGAGCAGCTGTAATTCCTCCTTTTTGGATCTAATGCCATGAATGTTCCATTGGAGAAGAAACATAATGGGGATTGGGGGGGGGGGAGGGAAGAAATGAAGATTATTCACCCTGGTTGCTGCTGAGTGCCAGCCTTCAAAAATTCACTGCTACAGGGGGCAGAGGGTGGAGAATCCCATTCCATGAGATCTACAAACATACTGGCTTTCTCCCTGGGTGAGCCAGTGAATTCCATAGCGTAAAATCGGTAGGCAATGGGCATCAGCAAAACAGAGGCCAGCCAGGTGAGGGTATATGTGCCTACAGCACTGAAGGGGATCTCCAAGTCAGGGAAGGAGAAAACCGTTTGTTTTTGTTAGAGTTCTTAAACATTTCTAGTTGGCACATGAAGAATATATTTTTAGCTGCAGAAAGTCTTTGCAAGAGCATTGCTTTTATCCTTTCAGCTGACAGTTTGTAGCAGGTGATTTCGTCCCCAGGGGCAAAGATCTGATGGCTTGTTGCGCAGCTGTAGGAGGAGATGGGGATGCTACTGTGACATGGGTGATTTCACTACTGCAATACTGAACTTGAAGTTGCAAGTCTGGCTGGGCATATCCTCCACTATGCATCGCATAGCAAAAACGGTACCATAAATGCCAAATGGTAAAATGCACGGATTTCCACTAGCTAACAACTGCAAGTAACACGGTGGGGTTTGATGTCCTTCACTCACATTTCCTGGATGGCTCGCTATGTAAGACACATGGGACATTTACGGGATGACAATTGCTATGCAGAGAGGAGGCAAACAGCTGCCCTCATGAGCATCTCTGCCGAGAGTAACACTTTTGGCCATGTTTTGACAGGATACGTGTTTTATTATAATGTTGACACTTGTAGGAACTCATCTGGTTTGGAATGTATGGCTGGACCGTGATGCCTTCATAGCCTGCCTTAATGTTTGAGGCAAACACTACTCGAGCAAATAGTAGAAACTGGGTGCATGTGGGCATTAAGTTTGCATCCATCTTTTTCATTACTCAATGGGCTGCAGTGATGCCATGATTAGAGAGGTAAGTGTGGATTTCTCTCTTGGTGAGGCCATCGATGGTCCTCAACACGTACAGGGTAACTCTGGAGGAGTGTTGCTATAAGGAGTTGTTGGGCTTGAAAATCGCAAAAAGTCTTCAGAAGCAAAGTTGCATTACATAAATGAGGAAAGAATTTCACAGGGCCTGCAACTGCAACAACACCTTTCAGAATAATGCATGCATAAACCGTAGCAAAGGACTGATCACCTCTGGTACATGATACCATGAAGAACTGATGTGCAGCTGGTAGGGCCTTCAAATCTTCAGCCACATTCTGTTTCCATTTAGTAGACATACACTAATATGGTGATTGCGTCACTGAAAAAAAAAAACCATAATTGTCAACGTCTCCAATGGCATGCTCCTTCCAACTGGGCCCCCCTCAGAGGGGGATTCACCCACTGTAAATGACTGTTCACAGCTCAGGCCACGCCTCCCGAACTCCTGGCATTTAGGAAGGTAACAGCTTAAGCAGTCACGCCTCTCTGGGCCAGGCCTGTAACAGAGGGTATGTGCGAATCCTACCGATTGACTGGAGCTGGGAATTATGCATTACCTTGTGAATTATGCATTACCTTGTGACCTGTAATGTGTCTAATGAATGGGCAAGCCTTCAGGAACACACCGGGATGAACAGGAAACTAAGAGAATGCGGATTCACTAGTTAAGTCTTCACAACCTTACTGAAACTGGCACCAGCTACTTACATTTCTTCTTCATGGTGGCCCATAAACTGTCACCACTAGAAGATTGTGTGTTTCCTGAGCACCACTGTGCAATAGCATTGAGAGAGCTGTTCAACACTATATCCATTAAACTAGAAGGCTGGGAATCGGCTCCAATTTTTTGGTATATAGCCACTCGCCATTTCTTCTAACTTGTTCTACTGCAATATGATATTAGCTTGTGCCCATCATCATGAATCTGTTGAATTTCAGTGATTTTCATGTGATGTTCTTCATTAAGCACAATACAGCTGCTGACATTCCACCTGAACTTTTATTTTCCTGTACGGATAGTAGACATTTGCTCTATTTCTCTAGGAACAGTCACATAACGGTTGTTGCAGAGAATAGCATTACTGACCAAATTGTCTTGTAATGTTGTTGCTTATCGGTAATACTGAATAAATACAGTAGTGCATTTTATATCTGAAGTACTCTCACAGTTAATAAATAAAAATTTATATTTCCCAAAAAGTTCTGCAGTGAATTTTGAAAACTTACCTTGCTGTAGCAGATGTGTATCTTGTTGAGGTTTCCACCTGTAATATTTGAAGAAATGGCCAGTGTTTTAGAAAAGATACGACAGTAAATAGATTTCTATTAATGCCCACGAACATGTGATTGGTCCACAAAATGCTGTAAGTGAGGCTTGAAAATATCATTAAAGAGGACACAAACTGTTGCAGTTAATGAAAAAGAATGTTATTAAGAATTCATTGTCCATTTTCTCACTTTGTTTTCAGTACTGTAAATCACTACAGAAGCCAATAATTTGGTTGTAGCAGTACTTCCTACAAGACACTTCACAAAGAAAAGTGACCAAAAGCATCTTTAGCCTGTCATACACTTACACCTTGTGTAAAATTTTCGTTCACTTTTTTTAATTATTGAAACTGACATTCACTGACAGATAAATCGATCATCATTTGTGACACATTTGTGCCTTTGTGCTCTGGGCAGCCCAGACCAACTTGCAGAAGTGAGGAGTGAGTTCTAAACTGAACCGTAAGTTCATACCCAAGACAATATATGGGCTTGGACCATTAAATATACAATCATTAATAAATATTGTCAAACTCAACATACTTTCAGCCATTGTAAATGGACAATAAGTTAAAATTGGCATTACGAAATAGCACATTCACAGATGAAGAAATACCACATCCAGAGAACTGTAGATTCTTCACAGAGAACACTGGGAAGAAATTAGCAAAACTACTCCAGAGCTACACTCTGCATTCATAATGGCAATTATGTTGCAAATGGTACAAAATTTTTCATTACATCGAGGAAGAGTCTCTCCTGCAATAATTCAATATTTAGATGAGAGGTACACAATAATTAATGCACACACAGCAATAAATCACGATAACAAGAACAATGCAGAAGCTAAAATGGTCCTGCGAACAATGTTGAGAAGCATCTGAAAAAGTTCCAATGGAAAACATATAAATTTTATTTAACTTCTATCTTCCGACTGGTACAGAATGGAGATGAGAACATAATCTGCCTACACTGAGCCTACTAAATATATTTATTCACAACTGGAATTTTGCCTGTTATGCCATTCTCAAGTGGCAGTTTACTATCAACTAAGTAAAAGTTATTATATGTCATCCCTACTGCTTGGGGGAGTGGATATTAAGACGTGCCGTATGACATGACTTTGACAGAAATTAGAACATGAAGGACTAACATTGTCTGGGCATACAGGTTACGAAGACTCTCGTGTTGTAATGACTATGGAATTTGTAAACATGGTTAACACAAGGAAGGTGTTACTTCAAAAGGAATTATAAAGGATTCAGACATCACACTGACCTACCACTTCAGAATTATACAGCTGCCAAATTAATTTTGAATAAATACAGTCCATAACAATCCAGGGAGAAAATGTTTTCATTTATAAATGTCTGCCTGACTGTGGATGTAAGAAAACGGGACAAATTGTAAGAAAAAGACATTTAGCTAAATTGTTGGCAGGTAACCCCCCCTCCCCCACCACCACATACCTCACCAAGCATATGAGGTCAACAATAATATGATTTGAGAGTATCAGATAGCTTATGTGCCAATAACAAAGCACAATTCGAAAAAGGCGATGAATTCCAGAGTCAGACATAGATAACTGTTGAAATTGACCATTACTACTGAATAATAAAAGTAAGATTCCTGGCCTAGAATAAGTGATAACCATGTTCACAGAAGATTCAATGAAATTCAACGAAATTCCATGAAAAGGTTAAGGAGAAAACAGTAGTAGAAATTCTAAAATACTAGATATATAATGGATGGCTTAGGACAGGATGGAGCTGTAAATGGCAAATTGATAAAAGACTAAAGGAGCAAAATACTATTGGAATACCTCTGTAAAATTTTGGAAGGATTATGACTATAAAGCAAGACTGCTTTTATTAAAAATTCTTAAAGAATCTGAAATACAGAAGACAACACCAGTCCTCTTAAAAGAACTTGAGCCTCGTTATAGATAAGAACAGACTTTAGCCAAGGCAACTAACTCCATTCTTCTTTCAGACCATACTAGAAAAGTTAACATTGAACAGATGGAGCAGTTGTCCGAATCTAACAACAGACATTGAATACTACTTGGTTAAAAAATGGATAATGTCAAAATCGTCTGTTCAACTTTCGTAGCTAATTTAGCAATACTGATGGTGTAGAGAAAGCACAAAACAGAGAGAAAGAAAAACAGTGTGAAAAGCATGACTACTCGTCTCCTCTGATAAGAAGCAGTAGTGGTTAACAATAGTACTGCAACATCCCAATCAAATACGAAGCATGGGAGTATCAGGGGAAGACAAATTTAAGGATCTATGATAAGTCATGTAGCCAAATGGTGGGGAAAATGGAGCCACAAGGGGAAGACTATGAAAGATGGACTTTGCATTTCTGTTAACAGATGATGTTTATAGTAAAAATTCGTTCTCCAAAATTGCAGAACTTCCAACTTGAAAGGCAGTCATTTGGCCAGAGTACACTTCTGCATCACAGACACTAATTTTAGAATCAACAATAGAGAGTGATAATTACAAAAAAAGAAAAGATATTAGGCAACAGAACACCTGTACACACGTTGAAATTCAGAAACAATACTGAAGTATAGATAAATATTTAAGAAAATAACCGCAGACAAAATTTGGCAAAGAAGGCTAATGACTCAGCATACTGAAACCAAAAACTGTGCAGTAGTACTAAAAACATAAAAAAGAGAACTCATTGGCTTACACAAGTGCACAAAGACCTCCAAGGAACTTGCATTAATAAGCAAGAAATAGAAAACCACACCAAATACAGAAACAGTATTGAGTTGATAAATTCTCCACAGCAAAATAGTTCCAAAAAGACAAGGTAGAAATTGGACGTCAGGTGAGTGGAAAGAAAAAAGTGTACAGATGAAGGAGTAGCATTAAGAAATGTAAAACCTTAGCTGGCCTGTAACTGAGCAGGAGAAAAATAAAATTGTTCTACATTTGTAGTATCTCCTGAGAAAGGCACAGTGACTGTACATGTACTGCAAACAATTTACAGCAAGGAGGTCAAAGAGTCTCTGCAAGTATGCAGATAACAGTATTTGGAATGTTTTGTTAAGCCACAGCAATGTTCAGAAGTATTTTGCAGTTGCGTTGTTATGGTGTCAGTACTGCTTGTATGCAGTCACAAATCAGGAAAGCATGTAAGTGTAACACCAAGAGCTTCATGCTGCTGTTGTTACATAGCTAGTGAATGAGCACGATCATACAACAACAATGTAAGTATATATTCCTTTAGCTTAAAAGTATATAACTTGCCTTGATGGTATGGTATTCATTAAACAGTATGACTCAGATAATCATTCAGTGATTATTTACTTGTAGAGAACCAGAAGTATATCAAAACAGAACACTTGCTTGATGTGAGACAAGCTGTTTTGCATGTCTTCTAGATTGGGAGGTAGTAGTCTAGCAGTAGGGCATATCACAACCACTAACAAGTGTGCACAGTCAATGACAAGAACAGGAAACAACAGTAACCAATAAGCCAAGGTCAGGTCATGCTTGAAGAAGAGCGAGGAGGAAGGACAGAATGATTTGCAAGCAATCAGCTGCTGCTCAAAGAGAAACATCTCAACACATCAGGGATGATCTGAAGCAACACAATGGAATAATTCAACGCACGTCTACTGTAAAAAGTCACTTAGTAACAGGTGATTTACGTAATGAATGACATAAACCCACTCATATGTTCACAAAAAAAAAGGGACAGCATAGAGTTTCCAAGGAAACCCCAAAACTTGGAATGCCAAAGATAAGTGTAAGGTTTTATGGAGTGACAAAAATTAATTTGACGTATTTATTCTCTGATGGTGTGCATTATACAGGGTGAGTCACTAACTATTGCCAATAAGAATAACTCTGAAAGTATGGTAGAGCTGAGAAGTTTGTGGGACAAAAGTTGCACGATACAACGAGGGCCATAATATGACATTGTTTTTTTTTGTTGCTTCAGAGATATAAAGGTAAACTTTGCTTTTTTAAATGGGATGCTGTAACTTGTTACATATTTTCTGATAGTGGCTACAGAGTCGAATCCAATGATGTGTAACAGTAAGGTCTTTGAAGGCAACAAAGGTCGTAAAGGTGGCATGAACATCCATTTCCAGAAGGTGTTCGAAGTGATGATCTTTGGTATGAATGTAGTGCTGCAATCTTCTTATCTACATCTACATTTATACTCCGCAAGCCACCCAACGGTGTGTGGCGGAGGGCACTTTACGTGCCACTGTCATTACCTCCCTTTCCTTTTCCAGTCGCGTATGGTTCGCAGGAAGAACGACTGCTGCAAAGCCTCCATGCGCACTCGAATCTCTCTAATTTTACATTCGTGATCTCCTCGGGAGGTATAAGTAGGGGGAAGCAATATATTCGATACCTCATCCACAAACGCACTCTCTCGAAACCTGGACAGCAAGCTACACCGCAATGCAGAGCACCTCTCTTGCAGAGTCTGCCACTTGAGTTTGCTAAACATCTCCGTAACGCTATCATGCTTACCAAATAATCCTGTGACGAAACGTGCTGCTCTTCTTTGGATCTTCTCTCTCTCCTCTGTCAACCCGGCCTGGTATGGATCCCACACTGATGAGCAATACTCAAGTATAGGTCAAACGAGTGTTTTGTAAGCCACCTCCTTTGTTGATGGACTACATTTTCTAAGGACTCTCCCACTGAATCTCAACCTGGTACCCGCCTTACCAAAAATTAATTTTATATGATCATTCCACTTCAAATCGTTCTGTACGCATACTCCTAGATATTTCAGAGAAGTAACTGCTACAAGTGTTTGTTCCGCTATCATATAATCATACAATAAAGGATCCTTCTTTCTATGTATTCGCAATGCATTACATTATTACATTTTAAGGGTCAGTTCGCACTCACTGCACCACGTGCCTATCCACTGTAGATCTTCCTACATTTCACTGCAATTTTCTAATGCTGCAACTTCTCTGTATACTACAGCATCATCCGCAAAAAGCCGCATGGAACTTCCGACACTATCTGCTAGGTCTTATCATGGAGTGAGTGGTATTCCTTATCACATTGGCACTTATCGAAGCACATGCTCTGACAATTCTCTCTCGGATTTTTTCAGGTGTAGTTGGAATATCTTTATAAACTATGTCTTTTACGAATACCCGGGTATCAGTGTTGGGGCCACTCCTGTTCCTTATTTATATAAATGATATGCCTTCTAGTATTATGGGTAACTGTAAAATATTTCTGTTTGCTGATGACACTAGCTTGGTAGTAAAGGATGTTGTATGAAACATTGGCTTGGTTTCAAATAGTGCAGTACATGACCTCAGTTCATGGCTTGTAGAAAATAAACTAATGCTAAATCACAGTAAGACTCAGATTTTACAGTTTCTAACACACAATTCAACATAACCTGACCTTTAATTTCACAGGAAGGGCATACGATTAGTGAAACTGAACAGTTCAAATTTCTAGGTGTTCAGATAGATAGTAAACTGTTGTGGAAAGCCGAAGTTCATGATCTTGTTCGAAGAGTTAATACTGCCATTTTTACTATTCTAACGGTATCAGAAGTGAGTAATCGATCGACACGAAAATTAATGTACTTTGCTTATTTTCATTCGCTTATGTTGTACAGTATTATATTCTGGGGTAACTCTTCCCTTTCTAAAAGTATGTTTTTGGCTCATAAACGGGCGGTTTGGGCAATAAGTGGTGTGAGTTCACGAACATCTTGTCGACCCCTGTTCACAAGTCTGGGTATTTTGACATTGGCCTGTCAATATGTATATTCCTTATTGTCGATTCTTGTTACCAATATTAGTTTATTCCCAAGAATAAGCAGCTTTCACTCGGTTAATACTCGGCAGAAATCAAACCTGCATTCGGATCGGACTTCCTTAACTCTTGTGCAAAATGGTGTGCAGTATACTGCTGCAACTGTTTTCAATAAACTACCACTCGAATTAAAAAATCTTAGCAGTAATCCACGCACTTTCAAATAGAAACTGAAGAGTTTCCTCATGTGTCGCTCTTTCTATTCTGTTGAGGAGTTCCTTGAAAACTTAAGCTGATTCTTATAGTATTGTTGATAGCGTTTACTTACACTTATGGACTGACTTTTCACGTTCATGAACATTTATTTTTTCTGTTATTACTTTTATGTTGTAATTTCATGTACTGACATGTTCCGTGACCTTGGAGATTTGCTCCTCAATTTGGTCCTACGGAACTTGACATGTAAATAAAAAAAAAATAATCCACAGGGATCAAGTCTGGCAAACTAGCCAGTCATGACACATCACGTCCGTGTCCAATCCAATGATTTGGTCTCTGCAACTCATTTCTAGCCATCAGCGAAAAATCTGCTGGACACCCATCGTGCTGATACCATATTGTGCTTCCAATAACAGACCTACTGTTCCTTGCAGGAATGTGGTGTACTTCCTACTATTAAGATATTAAGACTGCCTTCGATGAAATAGGGGCCTATAATTCTGTCCTCCAGAATCCCGCATTATACCATCACTGACCTTGTGTGCACCTTGGAGCAACCAACATGGATTTTCAGTTGCGCAATAATGAATGTTATGCAAATTAACATTTCCATGGTTCATGACTGTAGCCTTGTCAGTAAATTAAATTAAATTAATTCCCACTGAATCTGATGTTGAGCCCATCAGCAGAATTTAATGAGATGCATAAAATCCATACCAGTTAATTCTTGGTGGAGACTGATATGGTAAGGGTGATATTTATGATGAGGCAGAACATGAGCAATACTACTCTGGCTCATGCCAGATTTCCTTGCGATCTGACGCAAACTAACACAAGGATCTTGAACCACAGTGCAACGGTACCAGCTCTCACTGAATTTTGTTGGCATTCTCTGTAAACGACAAGAATATCGACTTGTTCTTCAAAGGAATACCTCATTCACATTCGTTTGATTCGACAATACTAGTCTTACTGTTCCTGTAAGTGTTTTACTGCCAAATCGTTGAATGGTGTTTACTTGTCAATGGCACGTTAGATGAATATGTCCTCTGTAGTGAATATTTACTATTTGCACAAGATATGAGAGCATGTGCTTCAATAAGCACTGATGTGATGAGGAATACCACTCAATCCATGACAAGAAGATTGCAGTACAGCATTGATACCAATGGTCATCACTTCGAACACCTACCGTAAATGGACATTTATGACACCTTTTTGACCTTGGTTGACCTTCAAAGACAATGCTGCAGATCACTGATTTGTCTCGATAGCTGCTATTAGAAAGTAAGTACCAAACTATACCATACCATTAGAAAACAAAGTTGACCATATATCTGATGCTATCCCACTAGTAACAAAACACCAACGCCATATTATGGCCCCGTTGTCCCATGCAACATTTGTCTCACAAACTTTTCAGTTAACCTCATACTTTCGGAGTTATTCTAGGTGGCAATAGTTATTCAACTGTATACACAATAAAAAGGTAAAGGGACGAAACAAGGGTCGGGAATAGATCACTAAGCATGGTGGTGGAGAGGTCATGGTGTGGGGATGTTTCCTGTACAGCCACATTTTAGAAAAGAATATGATTTCATGTAGGAGGCAGCATATGTCATATAACTGGATATTTCAGCAGGTCAACAATTCGAAACACACCTCTGTCTATTTTCTAAAATATTCTTTTCCGACCAAAAACGGAAAATTTTGAGTGCCTAAGCCAGAGCCCGGATCTAAATCCAACTGAACACCTCTGATATGCACTGAATTGATGTGTTCATGGTAGAAGCTACTAAAACAAGGATCAATTTGTTGGTATCTTATTGGACCTGTGGTATGAACTCCCAACTGACCTGTTACAAAAGCTTGTGGATTCAATGCCAAATTGATGTGCAGCTGTGATCAAAACCCATGTGTATGCAATAAATGCTCACTTGTTCTTCAGATCCTAAAATAGCTTTATTTTTATATACTTAGACCTACAAATTGCCTTTGATTCAAAAGAATTACTTCTCTCTTGATGTAACATAACCTTGTTTAAACTAAATGCAGACTTGTACTAAATAGATTACAATTTCATATTTTTCAATTACCCAATCGCAGTTTTTTCTATTACATCGTTATGTTTATGTAGTTGTAACTAATGCTTTCTGTAAAACATTTTTGAGTGCTACTATAATAGGATTGCATTAAGAACCATGGTGAAATGAAAGCAGCAGATAGTAAACAACAAAGGCAGAGTACAAATACTGTTTTGTTCTGCAGATCACTGTAGACAATCTGATGACTATTTGGACAGCAGCAATAATACTTAAATACATTGTTTTATGTGAGCTCATCAGATCAAATCAAAATGCATTCAAAGAAATAGCTACCATATTTTACAGACTGTAAGGTGCACCTTAATTTTCAAGCAATTTTTAAGAACATTACATTTTTTCCATTTTTTTATTAGAGTGCCAAGTCAGCCTAAAAATTTCTTAGTTTATAAAACCAAAATGACCTTTAAAATCACTGAAATTCATTATCTGAACTTTCATCTTTCCTCAGCATCACTGTCCTCTTTATATATAGGACGGTTTTCACTAATATTAAGAGCATTATTTATGCCGACCTTGAAAGATTTAACAATGATATTTTCTCTCACCTTAGATCACAACTGCTGTAGAGTTTCTCATTAATTATTTTTTTATAAACACTGATTACAATAACGCTAAATTGTACTGCTGGTAAGCCAAACCTGCCACAAACATAAAAAGAAACACCAAGCTGTACACTGAATACATAGTTTTTCTAGAACTCAATTGGATTCCAGGTATCTACAAGTTGACTAAAACCATCATCATTATCATCATCATCATTTAAGACTGATTATGCCTTTCAGCGTTCAGTCTGGAGCATAGCCCCCCTTATACATTCCTCCATGATCCCCTATTCAGTGCTAACATTGGTGCCTCTTCTGATGTTAAACCTATTACTTCAAAATCATTCTTAACCGAATCCAGGTACCTTCTCCTCAGTCTGCCCCGACTCCTCCTACCCTCTACTGCTGAATCCATGAGTCTCTTGGGTAACCTTGCTTCTCCCATGCATGTAACATGACCCCACCATCTAAGCCTGTTCGCCCTGACTGCTACATCTATACAGTTCATTCCCAGTTTTTCTTTGATTTCCTCATTGTGGACACCCTCCTGCCATTGTTCCCATCTACTAGTACCTGCAATCATCCTAGCTACTTTCATATCCGTAACCTCAACCTTGTTGATAAGGTAACCTGAATCCACCCAGCTTTCGCTCCCATACAACAAAGTTGGTCGAAAGATTGAACGGTGCTCAGATAACTTAGTCTTGGTACTGACTTCCTTCTTGCAGAAGAGAGTAGATCGTAGCTGAGTGCTCACTGCATTAGCTTTGCTACACCTCGCTTCCAGTTCTTTCACTAAGTTGCCATCCTGTGAGAATATGCATCCTAAGTACTTGAAACCGTCCACCTGTTCTAACTTTGTTCCTCCTATTTGACACTCAATCCGTTTATATTTATTTCCCACTGACATTACTTTCGTTTTGGAGATGCTAATCTTCATACCATAGTCCTTACATTTCTGATCTAGCTCTGAAATATTACTTTGCAAACTTTCAATCGAATCTGCCATCACAACTAAGTCATCCGCATATGCAAGACTGCTTATTTTGTGTTCACATATCTTAATCTCACCCATCCAGTCTATTGTTTTCAACATATGATCCATAAATAATATGAACAACAGTGGAGACAGGTTGCAGCCTTGTCTTACCCCTGAAACTACTCTGAACCATGAACTCAACTTACCATCAACTCTAACAACTTTACCCATAACCTTTTCATACCCTTCTGTTCGATTTCCAATCCTGGCGTTAAAATCACCCATGAGCAGAACACTGTCCTTGTCCTTTACTCTAACAACTACATCACTGAGTGCCTCATAAAAACTATCCATCTTATCTTGATCTGTCCCTTCACAATGCGAATATACTGACACAATCCTAATTTTCTTGCTAGACACTGTCAAATCTATCCACATCAGTCGTTTGTTTACATACCTTATTGCAACTACGCTGGGTTCCATTTCTTTCCTGATGTAAAGCCCTACACCCCATTGTGCTATTCCTATTTTGACTCCTGACAGGTAGACCTTGTATTCTCCCACTTCCTCTTCTTTCTCACCCCCTTACCCGAATGTCACTAACAGCTAAAACATCCAGCCCCATCTTACTTGCAGCCTCTGCCAGCTCTACCTTCTTCCCAGAGTAGCCCCCATTGATATTAATAGCTCCCCATCTCATTACCATTTGCTTGCCAAGTCGTATCTCAGGAGTCCCTGGTTTGTCAGTTAGAGGTGGGACTCCGTCACCTCCAAAGGTCAGAGGCATTTTGCTCTGATTGTTGCCAGCATCATATTTAAAGTACCAGGGAAGCGGGTTGTTAGCCTTACTTGCCCCGAGTCCCATTGGGTTTTACCCCTAACGGCTGAGGGACTAACCGGTGGATTTGGTAGTCTTTGCCGTATGAGCACAAAGGTGACCACGACTCAGAATATGTCCGAGATGCCCAGTCTTATTTCAAAGTAACTGGTATCCCGACTGTCGGGACCACTTACTTGGCCACTCATACGTTGCCCATGGTTCATGAACTAGGACATGACTACAGGACTAAACTGTTGACTAAAACTGCTCAATTAATTTTACCAGAGCTAAATATACTCCACAATTCTATACACCAAAAGAAAGCATATTTTACACTACACCCTTACCTTTACCTTTAGTGAATGTGTGTTACATACTTTTTTGACAAATTAACTGTTATGCACTGTGTTCAAGACATGTCCAGTTCAACTGGTTGTAATTCAAACTTGGTATGTGCTACACAGTAACCTAAAGTACCATGTAAATGAGCAGCAAATTATGATCTCAAACTGATATGATACACTTGTTTGTATACAAATATTTCCTTGTATTTACTTATTTTAAGAGTTGCGTATGATGGCAGTTTATCATGCTTTCCCGATGTATAATGTAATATTTTTCCTAGAATGTTTCATAAGGTTCTAAAGGGACCAGCATGGGGAGGTGCTTATCTCAAGCCAGGCTTCACAAAATCCTCATTAGAGTGGCAATTAATCTAGAAGGTATATCGAGGAAGGGGGATGGGGAATATACAAACACAACACATGAGACACTCAATATGCTCTGGCAAATAACAGACCAGAAGGCAAAACCTGAAAGACAATGGTCCTCAGCCACTCAAAGAGAGGACTGGGACCGGCCAAGGCATGTGTCAATTTCAGTAAAATCCAATGGGCAGTGGGAACATTTTAACTGGTCAAGTCACCTGGCCCAGATGGAATCTTTCCAGCTCTCCTGAAACAAGCAGGAGAGAACCCTGTAAGAGCCCTGTGCAGGTTATTCAGGGTTAACCCAGCAGCGGGAGTCATTCCCAATGTCTGGAGGGCAGTGAAGGTTGTCTTTATTCCAAAGCCAAGGAGAATTGATCATACCAAGACCAAGGATATGAGACCAATTAGTCTGGTTGATGTACATGTTGGGCAGAGCAGGCTAACTGGGGCTCTACATTCAAACCAACACACATATCAACCATGTAAATCATGTGAGATGGCTCTCTGTCAACTTGTTGGAGGGTGGAGAAAGCACTTCACTTTCAAGAAATAGCCCTCTGCATCCTCCTGGCTTATTGAGGGGGCCTTTAGTAAGACAGTCTTTGATTCCATGGTTAGGGCAGCAGAGGTGCATGACCTACTGACCACTATATGTAGGTGGCCTAGGGCCATACTTAGTGGAAGGAGGGTAGAGGTCACCATGATAAATGAAAAGATGGTAATTAACACCACTAGAGGTTGTCCACAAGGAGTTTTGTCCACTTTATTGTGGAATCTAGTGGTGAGCAAACTCACTGAGGAACTAAATTCCAGACAATGCTTCAGGCAAGGATACATAGGTGACCTTGTTATAGAAATACATGGCAAATTTACTGACACAGTTAGGAACATTGCACAAGATGTGCTGGACATTGTGCCAGACTAGTGCATTAAAAAGGATCTAAGGGTTAATCCTAAGAAGACAGTTGTGGTACCATTGACGAAGAAGCATATCCAACACTCAAGCTGGAATCTGAAGCTTTTCGATGAAACTTTACCTGTGAAGGGGATAGTGAAAGATCTAGGGGTAACCTTAGATGAGAAACTAACATGGACCCCTCACATCTGCTCGAAGGTGATTACCAAAAGGGCTTGTGGCAAAAACTGTGGCCTAAGACCCTGAGGTATGCACTGGATATAAGCCACGGTGGTTACACTTAGGATCTCCTATGGGGCTGTAGTATTGGGGAAGAAGGTAGAACAGCGGGTTGCAGCTAAGGAGCTTGCTAAGTTGCAGAGACTGGCCTGCTCTGCCATAACAAGCAGAATTAGTAGCACACCAACTGCTGGGATGGACGCCATGCTGGACATGCCTCCACTACACCTTTGGGTTACAATGAAGGCAGCAGCTGGTGCATGCAGATCTCATTGGGATATCCAGACCCACACACTAAAATAGTGAGTGAGGCAAATATAGGAATGGCTGGGGAAATGCCGGCCGACTATATAACAACTCCCAAATGCTTCAAAAGCCTTACAATATAATAATTGGAAGCAGGGAGCAGTGGGAAAAAAACAGTTCGACACCATACACATGACACTGTGTGATTCACTGACGGGTCGAAATCAGACCAAGGTGCTGGGACCGGAGTGTATGAGGTTCAGCCATGAAAACTGGTCTCAGTATTCCAAGCTAAAATTACTACAATCAGGGTGTGTGTGGAGGAGAATATACATAGATGCTACAAGGACTGTAGCATCTACATCTATTTAGACACCCAGGCAGCTCTGAAATCATTGGCAGCTCCTGCAACAACATCTAAGATTATTGCAGAATGTCACAATGCTCTGGTGGAGCTAGGGGGAAGCAATAGGGTAAACCTAATGTGGGTCCCTGGCCACTCAGGGATCGGTGGCAATGAACGAGCCAGCAGATGGCCAGAATGGTGGCAAAGACTCAATTCATTGGATCAGAATGTGTCCTGACAATCACCAAGGCTTTGATCAAACTAGAACTACAGAACTGGCTTAGAAGATAGCACATAGAACACTGAACCAAGGTCTATAGGCAAAAACATGGTAAGATAATGATGTCAAAGCCGTGTTTTGAAAGAAGCTTTCTAATTCTGGGCTTCAATAGGAAAGAGATTAAACTCGTGGTTGGACTGATGACCAGCCATGGGAATTTGAAAAAACACCTACATACAATGGGTATAATGGAAGAAGACCCTAAATGTAGCATCTGTGATGAGAGTGAAGAAACTGCTGCATGGTATTGGAGAGCAAGACAGACAGAATTTTCGGGTCTAACAAAGAACTGGTAAAGGGACTCCTTGCCCTATCTAAGGGCACTGGCTGGCATTACTAGATATACAGGGAGCAACACCGCACAATAAACTGTTTCGGTGTGGGCAGTGCCAAGTTAGACCACAGCTGTTTTAGATTACCTACAAAAATTAAATCATATCCATCATCCTTAGTGAATTTGTGTTTAGGTTTTTTTTTTTTTTTTTTTTGACAAATTGACTATTGTGCAGTGTGATGCAAATGGGTCCAATTTAATTGGTTGTAATTCAAATTTGGTATGTGCTACATAGTAACCTAAAGCACCATGTACATGAGCAGGAAATTATGATCTCACCTGATATGACCCACTTGTTTGTATAGAAATATTTCCTTGTATTTAGTTATTTTGACAACGGCACATGACGGGAGTTTATCATGTTTTTACTGATATTTAATGTAATATTTATCTTAGAATGTTTGGTAAGCTTCTAAAGTGACCAGCATGGGGAGGTGCTTATTTCAAGTTGTTTAGTTTCAACAAAAACTATGCACTTTCACTCATTGTTATTTTCATTTACTTTTGTAACATGCTTTGAAGATGACTAGCATGGTATGGTTTTATGAGGTTTTAAATAAGCAGTGCTGCTGTGCCTCAGTCTTTCATAATATATTTATGTTTCTCACATAGTCTGTGCTGGTGAACAGTTACTGTTCATTCTGCGTAGGTCTTGACAGTAGTTGTACACAAGTCTCTGTGCAGTCAACCAGTTGTGCCGTTTCAGCTCTCTAAAAGTGTATGGGCAATAGGATTTTGAGCAAAATGTGAGAATTTTTGCATTTTCTCATTACATTCAGTAGTTGTGCGTTATTGTGACTGACAAACTTTCACTTTGCGCAAATGATAATTCTGTTTTTTGCTGAACTTTGATGGACAGTGACACAGCATCACCAATGAACTTTTATTAACACACAGTTGGAACTTTCATTTTAGTTCTGATTTCACAGTAGCTTGTGTAATGGGGGAATCTGTCATATATTCTTAATTATTCAAGTAATTTAACTGCATTGATCTTCAGTCTGAAGTGTTCAATCTTTATGTAACGGGGGAATCTGTCATATATTCTTAATTATTCATGTAAGTTAACTGCAATGATCTTCAGTCTGAAGTGTTCAACCTTGCTATGTGAACCTATATAATTCAATTTAAGTATTTTAAGTATGGCAATTTCTATTTTTGTGTCTTACATTGACAGTACACACCATTCAACTTAACTTTGTCACTGTGTTTAAATTTCCTTATTTAGTTTTCACTGCATTTAATTTCTGTTTAAACAACTTGTTTAAGTATACATTAACTATTGCAATATATGCCTAACTTCATACTTTTAAATGGTGCTGGACTGACAAACCCTAGTGTAGACAGCTGGTGATTTTAACAGGGTAGATACTCAGTGGTGGATGGCCTTGACCCATGCATGGGACTGTAGAGGGACACTCTGACATCAGATCTGTTCACTAGCCTGAAACTCAATACATCATAGGACCAATTTCAAAACATTAACATTACACATCTTGATTGTTATTCTCAATAAGGAGTTAGCTCACAGTGTCAGCAGCTGGACTGAAGTCACAATCAGTCACCCTACTGGCACACAAACTGAAGATAACACACACAAGGCCCAAATATTCAATTTGCTCTTCCAAACCTAATTCATCATGGAACATTGTAATGGAGTTCCTTCTTTCAGTACTGGCATCAACATCAAAATGACAGATTTTGAGATGATCAATTTCTGTTGATTTTCTACTGTGTAGCCACTTAATAGAAAAAAGGCACCTGGAACGTATGAGATGGCTGTACAATACCGCTCATATTACACTGAACTTGTTCCTTCTGTAACACTAACATATAAAACATCTCTAAGGCCATGAAATTTTCCTAGTGACTGGAAGAAGGCACCAATCAATCGTATTCTCAATTAGTGTCACCTCATGGATGCACATAATCATAGCAAAATGAAGTGTGTGCATGAATAATGCTGCATGGCACATATCGGAGTTTTCAGGAAAAAAAAAAAAGTTAATAAAAATGTAATAGCAGGTATGTATTGTTTGCAGATACAGACTGTTGAAAATAGTGGCTTGTGCTTTTTAAAACTGTGCTAAGGATAGGTTTAAAAAAAAAACATGATTATTAAAACAGAAATATAGTGCATAGCAACTGATATATAGCATTACTGCAAATCACTCTGTATTCTGCTGTAAGGATAAGGTTGCCTATTATATGAAAGTTTTAAATAAGAAAATTATAACCAGATACAAAGTAATATTTATTGTAAATTGATTAATTTGGTCTTAAAAACGTAATAGAACATGAGTTTGTTATCAAGTTGAGAGCCAAAGCTGGCACATTACACACAGTTGGCACACTTAATGTTTTCATAAAATGCCTGAATTTTGATTCCATGTATTTCATGTCCAACAGATCGCTTTTCTTCTCCTTGCCAGTTTCAGTACCCACTGTAGAGCAACCAAAAATCAAAACGCAACAGAATATCTTTTAATTCATGTTCACAACCATGTTTCACAATAAATGTTTTTCACATGGATGAAAACATGCTTATGCCTGAAGGATAGTCACTGCATAGCTTCAACCAGAGCACACCGATAATTTTCAAAGCAGGTGGTGTTTTGAGAACCAGCTCAACAGATCATATGCCCTTTAATTCCTCCATCATCTCCTGAATGGTCAATTTTGAAGGTGCTACAGAGGCCTAGGCTACGACATGTTTCCATTCTAAACGAGCCATAACTTCTGACACTTTCTTTTCTCAATTACTGCAAAGTTCCTGTCACAAGATAAGAAACTGTGACTCGAACATAAAAGCTTTTTATGTATTGCTACACAGTAGTTGCAGTTGACCAGATAGAAATAAAGTTCTAAAATTCACCAGTTATTGTTCTGCCCAACATGGTGGTCAGACCATATAATTAGTTTGTGTTCCATACCATCTTCAAGCATCACAAATTTAATAAGATAGAAAACTATTTTGGCTGAACCACACCTTGCGTCAGATCCATCGCCTAAATTTACCATGTTACTGAAGTACCGAAGTCATGAACCATGAAAACAGCAGCTGTCTCTGGCATAATACCATGGAATGTGCCAATGTATGACAAAGTAGAACCTGTTGTAGGTCCACATATGTAACATATATGTTGTTGTTCCTGTTCAGCCATTTCTGTATTGTTTTTTAGCAGTTTGTATGCTCAGTCTGCTTTTGCATGACACTACTGATGTAACTTCTATGTTGTGCATTTGTATCTCATCCGAAGCTGCAATCGTAAAGAATCTATACATTCAGCAGAGATTGAGATTGCGGTACAGACATTATTTTGAAGATTTATCCCTACTTTGAGAAACTCAAACTGAGTGGTCACTCCACTTTCCAGTTTATGTTGAAGAGAGAGTTTTTATTGCTGGTTGATGCAGACATGCAAACATGGCAAAATCAGGTACGGAGCAATCTTTGTGTGTGTTGGAGTTTGACAAAAATAAGTCTGCTACAGCTGTTCAACAGATGTTTAGAACCAAGTACAGTAAGAAGACACCAACAAGGAAGGCCATTTACCACTGACACAACAAAATCATTACACAAGGTTGCTTGTGCCTGGCAAAGAGAAGTGGACATCCCAGTGTGAGTGAAGTGAATGTGGAGCACATAAGAGAGACATGCTGAGATGGATAGGGCAAGAATTCGATTACTGTATTGATGTCTGCTGGGTTACTCATGGTTCACATATCAAGTGTTTGTAAAAAAACTTTCAGAGTATTTTTTTAAAACGCAATATGTATGAAACCTGTCCAATTTTTAGTTCTTGTGCAATAAATAATTGAAAGTGTTCCTGGACTTTATCTACACCCTGTATTTTAACATTATTTCTGTATCCATATTCTGGAGCTACATATACAAACATCAAGATGAAAGAAAGTAACCTAGCCAACTTCAGAATTATTATGAAATTAATTTACCTATTTTTGATCTACATTTTGATCATCCCAATTATGTTAAGAACAGTGCACCTCCTGCAAAATGTACTTCGCTTTAACAGTGCCAGCTGTTAATTCTAGAGAAACAGACTGACAGCTATACTACTACAACATGGCCTTCAATCATTTACACTACATTTGTGAATTGCAACATAAGAATATTTTAAGTAAAGAGATCTCTGTCCCCACTTACAAGTTAGAAACCACACACTTTTGCACAATGAATGAAGTATAAAAGCAACACCAAAACAGTATTTCGCAAACCCTTTACCCATTCAACAGTGTAGTACTTGTTGCTCAGGCATTATGTGGCTCCAGTGGGGTGGAGTAACAGAAAACTTATGAACGTGCATCATCAAAAGCTGTACTTTGGAGGGTCGTAACTGCAAAATATTAGAATTACAGCCCAAATTTCAATGTCAGATCAACTGCAGCACTGATGTCTTGCAAGCATCATATTTTATGGAATCAAGTAATGGAAAATCCTGCATGGAATGTAACAATATTATGAAGAGCAAAGTCGATTTTTTGGTTGATTTTGGGTATAAAGGAACCAAACTACAGGGTCATCAGCACCTTTTTTCCTGACAGAAGCAAGGCTCAAGGTACAAAAACACCCAACACCACACACACACACACACACACACACACACACACACACACACACACACACACACACACACAAACGAATGGAATGAACAGAAAACGGGGAAAACATACACCACAAGGGAAAGTAGAAGAAGGTATTAAAACCATAGAGCATGTGGTCTGGGCTGGCTGATCACAATAGTAAAAGAGGATGTGCCAGCCACTCTGCAACACATTAAAATGTCCACCCCAAAAAAGACAAGGCGAGATGAACTTATATAGGGAAAAGATGACCACAAAGACAAACAAATTGGAGGGAGGGTGATTACCTCAGAGGAAGGCTAAATGCCCATCCTTAGATGGTACGATAAAACCCCCCTCATGAATAAAACGTGAAACTAAATCTGCCGTTGAAGCACTGTTGTCCAACAACGAGGTTAGTGTGCTGTGAAGGTTAAAAGTCCGCCACAGAGTGGCTAAAAGTGGGCAGTCCAGCAAGGTGTGGATGACAGTCATATGTCAGCCACAGTGACACCGAAGTGGGTCTATCCGACTGGAGGTGGCAATGTGCAAGAGGCTCGCATGGAGGATTTCCACACATTCATAGTCTTCTTAAGTGCACACAGTTTCTTATGCATACTGAGATTATGCCATTCCGTCTCCCAAACCTGGAAAATCTTGTGGTGTAATAATGACCGCAGGTCAGTTACAGGGATGTTGATCACCAGATGGCGTTTCCAGCCAGTCAGAAAGTTCATTTCCTGGGATTCCGACATGGCCTGGGGTCCACACAAACAACACAAAACGACTGGACCATTACAGGGCATACATAGACTCCTGGATGGATGCTACCAGAGGACAGTGGAGGTAGCACTAGTCAATAGCTTGTTGGCAGCTCAATGATTCGGTACATAGAAGAAACGACTCGACAGGGCATGAGTGGATGCACTCAAGAGCACGAGAAATGGCTGCCAGCTCTGCAGTCAAAACACTGCAGCTGTCTGGCAAGGAGTGCTGTTCAATATGTTCCCCATGAACATACACGAAGCCAACGTGACCATCATCCACTGACCTGTCTGTGTAAACCACTTCATGGTCGCAGTACATGTCAAGAATCAAGAGGAAGTGACAGCAGAGAGCTGCAGGGTAAACTGAGTCCTCAGGGCCCTGTGAAATGTCCAGGCGAAGCTTCAGCCTCAGTGAACACCATGGAGGTTTACGTGAAAAGACCTTGAGCACAGGTGGTAAAAGCAAAGATTCCACTTCACACATAAGAGATCAGATGCAAACCACCATCTTAAGCCCTAACCTGGGCCTCTAATGCAGGAGACAAAATGCCATGGATGGGAAAATAATATGGTAATTCGGATGCTCAGGAGAACTATGAATGTATGCAATGTAACTGGCGAGCAGTTGTGCACACCTAACCTTCAATGGAGGGACTCCAGTCTGGTCACTGGACTTGTCCTGAAGCCTCCTGTTGTCAGTCAACACCACAGTGGTGCACTGGGTCGAGTAAACGTAACGCTGAAGGAGCTGCCAAAGAATAAACCAGACTCACATAGTCAAGGTGGGGTTGAACAAGGGCTCTGTAGACCTGCAACACCATAGAGCGATCTGCACCCCAGCTGGTGTTATTCAGGCAGCAGAGGGCATTGAGGTGATACCAGCACTTCCATTTCAGCTGATGGAGATGAGGAAGCTATGTCAATCAGGCATCGAAATCCAGTCGCAAGAATCGATATGTCTCCATTACAGTGAGTGGATCATCATTAAGGTAAAATTCTGGCTCTCGATGAATGGTGCGACGCTGACAGAAGTGCATGACACACGACCTCGCAGCTGAAAACTGGAAGCCGTGAGCTAGAGCCCGTGACTGCATCTTGTGAATGGTTCCCTGTAGGCGCTGCTCAGCAACACCAGTATTGGAGGAGTAGTACGAAATGCAGAAGTCGTCTGCGTGCAGAGAAGGTGAAACCAACGGTTTGACAGCTGCTGCAAGACTGTTAATGGAAACTAAAAATAGAGAGACACTCAATACGGACCCCTGCACGACCCCATTCTCATGGATATGGGGGAAACTATGGGAGGCACCAACAACTTGGACATGGAAAATACGGAGCGATAGGAAATTTTGGATAAAAATCGGGAGTGGGCCCCAGAGACCCCACTCATACAATGTGGCAAGGATACGATGTTGCCAGGTCATGTCTTAAGCTTTCCATAAATCAAAGAAGATGGCAACCAGGTGTTGGCATCTGCAAAAGGCTGTTCTGATGGCAGACTCGAGAGAAACTATCAATGGTAGAGTGACCCTGGCAGAAACTGCCCTGGCATGCAGCCAGTAGTCCATGTGACTCCAGGACCCAACACAACCGCTGACTTACCGTATGTCCTAACAGCTTACAAAGAACGTTGTGAAGCTGATGGGCCAATAGCTATCCCCATCAAGTGGGTTTTTACCGGATTGGAGCACTGAAATAATGGTGTTCTCCCACTATTGTGATGGAAAGACGCCATCGCACCAGAGATTGTTGGAGATGATGAGATGTTGCTTGTAGAACAAGAGATGTTTCATAATCTGACTGTGGATCCAATCTGGCCCACGAGCTGTGTCAGGGCAATGTGCAAGGACACTGAGGAATTCCCACTCTGTAAATCGAGCATTATAGGGTTCAATGTAACATTCAGTGAACTGGAGGGCTTTCCTTTCCATCCACCATTTGAGGGTGCGAAATGCTGGGGGTTAATTCTCTGGCTCAACCAGAGTGCTCAGTAAAGTGCTCGACAATTGTGTTTGCGTCCGTAAATATCATGCCATTGATGTTAATGCCAGTAACACCTGTTGGGGTCTCGTACTCACAAACACATCTGATTCTCATATTGACTTGGGAAGGGGATGTATAGGCACCCAATGGTCGAGATGTTAATCTCCTAACAGGCCTGTTTCCGTCTTTTTAGAAGCTGGCAAATACAGGTACAAGCCCTTTAAAGGCTATTAGCTGCTCTAGGGAAGGGTGCCACTTACGTCGCTGTAGAGCTCGCCGATGCTCTTTAATGGCCTCAGCGATCTCCGGCGACCACCAAGGTACTGACTTTTGCCGGGGCCACCCTAAAGAACAAGGGATTGTTTTTTCTGCCACAGAAACGATCGTTCTAGTGACCTGCTCAACTACCACATCCATGATACCATGTGGAGGAGTTTCAATGGTGACAGCGGAGGTGAAAGCTTCCCACTCTTCCTTGTTTAAAGACCATCTTGGTAGACGTCCTTGGGAATGGCGGTAGGGGAGTGACAGGGAGATGGAAAGGTGGTCACTACCACACAAGTCATCGTGGGCTCCCCAGTGGACAGATGGGAGAAGTCCTGGGATAAATCAGTGGCCAAGTAAATGCCATGAGCCACACTGAAATGTGTGGGGGGGGGGGGGGCAGTATTTAAGAGGCAGAGGTCGAGTTGAGACACTAAAGTTTCGACATCTCCACCTCATCCAGTAAGCACAGTGCCAAGGGGTTAAGGACATCAATATCTCCCAAAAGTAGGAAAGGTCAGAGAGTTGATGAATCAGTGCAGCCAATGCATTCAGGGGTACTGCACCATCTGGAGGAAGATATACATTGCAGACAGTTATTTCCTGTGTCATCCTTATCCTAACAGCCACAGCATCAAGAGTGGTTTGAAGGGGCACAGGTTAACTGCATACTGAGTTCAGGCCATAGACGCGAATTAGACCTGACACTCTATAATAGTTACTATGGTTCTTGTAATATCCCCTATAGCCACGAAAGGCAGGGGTCCGCATTGACGGGAACCAGGTCTCCTGGAGGACAAAGCAGAAAGCAGGTGTAAAGCTAAACAATAGGTGTAGATCAGTCAGGTGGTGGAAAAAACCACAGCTGCTCCACTGGACGATGACATTATCATGAGGCTGGGAAGGCATGAAGCATGCAAGGAGGCAGGTTATGCCTCAGGGTCACCTGCTGCCACTGACTATTTGTATCCCTTCCTGTTGTGGATGAGGCGTCAGTGAGATCCAGATCCTCAGAAGATGCTGAGATCCCCACCTCATCCACAGGTGCAGAATTGGTAGGTAGTGGTGGTGTTGCTTTTCCTTGGTAGACTTCATTGTTTGTTTGCACTCTCACTTCTCTTTAGGGGCTTGCTGGGAAGACTTGTCAGAAGCAGCTTCAGGCACAGATGAAGACTGTGAAGCTCTTTGTCAAGCATCTTTTGGCTCCCATTACTACTGGCGAGTGGAGTGTCTGCTGTGGCATTAGTGGAGACCTTGAGACAGAGGGTCCCAAAGCACCTCTTCCGCATGAGACGAGCCGGAGGAGATTGTTGCTTCTCTGGCTGGGGGGAAGGGATTGCTGCTCTCCACAGTTGATATGAGGTGGAGGAGGCTCATGGGAAGTACCTGGCTGCAGTGGACACCCGCAATCTCGACATGTGGTGTTGGAAGTGCTCCAGGAAGACATGTGCCCAAATTTCCAGCACTTAGAGCACCGCATAGGGGGAGGGACGTATGGTTTCACGTCACAACAGTAAACTGTCACCTTGACCTTCTCAGGCAATGAATCACCCTCAAAGGCCAAGATGAAGGCACCGGCAGCACCCATGTTGTCTTTGGGTCCCCTGTAAATGCGCTAGATGAAATGAACACCCCACATTCTAGATTGGCGTGGAGCTTTTGTCAGACTGCAAGATGAGGTCGTGATGGAAAATAATTCCCTGGACCATGTTGAGGGTTTTATGGGGAGTGATGGAAACAGGAATATCACCCAGCTGGTCACAAGCGAGTGACGCCCGGGATTGGGCTAGGGATGCTGTCTGAATCGAGACTGCACGGCTTCTCATCTTGGACAGTGCTGTCACTTCCTCAAACTTACCCTCAAGATGTTTAACAAAAAATTGAGGCTTTGTGCACAGAAAGGAGTCCTTGTCCATTCTGCTACAGGCTAAATACCAAGGCGAATATGGCTCTCTTCTTTCTGTAGCCCTATGACAATCCCATGGTATAGCAAGGGAGGGAAGCGATTTAAGACCATATCTGTAAGCATTGTACTCGATCTTGTCCTTCATAAGAGACTGCTGGCGCCATACAGTCACCAGCAAGATGTGACTTACTCTGCTTCATTGCGGGTCATCTGCCACGATGCCACCCACTCCTATATCAGGGGATCTCCGCATGGGCTCCACACAGCCACAGCATAGGCCACCTGGCACGATGGCCGTTGCTGGGAGTCCTGGTGCCCCAGGAAGACTGGTATCTACTGCTTGGCATATGTGGGGAGTTTACAGCTCAGGCATCAGCAGTGCAATCCCTGTGTTGTCAGGGGACTACCACCAAAGGGGTACATGATGGCTCTACCACAACAGGTACAGGAGACAACGGAAGAAGATGACATACCCCGGAAAGTGTCCTTGCTCAAATAGTTGAATTGCAGGTGGAGATGCAAAGCCATGACAAGAGGCTCCGGAGAGCACACTATGGTAATTCATGCACCTCATAAGGCATCCTTCCCTATATGGCCTGCACTTCTGTAGAATTTGTAAAGAGGCAGGTCAAATGATAAAATGGGGCCTGAACTTATAGGGCCAAAAAGTGAGAGACTCCTGTTAGTCACCTCTTACAACAGGCAGGGGTACCTCAAGCCTATTCTAACCCCTCGACCAGCAGGGGGAAGCAAAGTTGACACTCGCCATATTGTGAAGATGCTAAGTCACAAATAGGCACAACAAAAAGAGTGTCACAAATAAAACTTTTGGCCTGTAAGTCTTCCATCAAAATTAGGTCACACACACACACACACACACACACACACACACACACACACAACTGCAGTCAGGCAACTCTAGCCACACTGTGAGCAGCAGCATCACTGCATGATGGGAGTGTTGACTGGGCAGGGGTAACGAGAAGACTGGGGTGGGAAGGCATAGTAGGGGAGGGGTGACGTACAGTGCAGTGCTGCTGGGGAGTATGCAAGGATGAGGTGGAAAGAGGGTATTGCAGCTGTGTGCTATCACGCAGTTAAACGGTGGGCAGGTGAGAGGTGGGGAGGTGGCTACCAAAAAAGGAGGGAAGTGAAATGACTGGGTGCGATGGTGGAATGAGGGCTGTATGGTGCTAGAATGGAACAGGAAGCTGGATGGGTGAGGACAAGGACTAATGAAGATTGAGGCCACGAGGGTTACATGAATGTAGGGTAAGTTCCCAATTGCACAATTCAGGAAAGCTGGTGTTAGTGGGAAGGGTCCATATGGCATAGAATGTAAAGCAGTCATTGAAATGTAGAATTCATGCTGGGCAGCATGCTCAGCAACCAAGTGGTCCACTTTTTTTGGTGGCCAACCATGTGGATAGATGGCTAGTTGGTTGTCATGCCCACATAGAATGCAGCACAGTGGTTGCAGCTTGTAGATCACATGACGGGTTTCACAGGTAGCCCTGTCTTTGATGGCATAGGTGATGTTTCTAATGGTGGTGGGATGTATGGGACAGGTCTTGCATCTAGGTCTATTACAGGGGTGTCAGCCATGAGGTAAGGGGTTGGGAGCAGGGGTTGTGTAGGAACGGACGAGTAGATGTAGATTGTGTAGGTTTGGTGGGCGGTGGAATACCACTGTGTGAGGTGTGTGAAGAATACTGGGCAGAACCTTTCTCACTTCAGGGCACAATGAGACGTAATCAAAACCCTAGTGGAGAATGTAATTCAGTTGCTCCAGTCCTGGGTGGTACTAAGTTACAAGGGGAATGCTCCTCTTAGGCCAGAGAATGGGTTACTGGAAAGATAAGGCATGAGAGATTTGTTATTGTACAAGATTGGGAGGATAATTATGATCAGTGAAGGCTTCAGTGAGAACCTCAGTATATTTTACAGACTATAAGATGCTATGGGCTATAAGGCACACTTCCATTTTAACCACTTTTTAAAAAGTAACATTTTTACAATTTTTAATATGAGATTGCAAAGCCAGGCTAAAAAAAAAATTCTTTGTGTTTAAAACCGAACTGACCTAAAGGCCCCTGAATATCCAGATTTAGCTTCTCCGTCATGACCACTATTTTCTTCATGTAAGAGATGGTCTTCACTGCCCACCAGAGCATTACTTATGCTGTACTTCTTGAAATATTTGACCATAATGTCTTCTCTTACTCTACGCCACCACTTTTTTCCATTGATACACTTGTTTGATTGTAGGTCCTTTCAATTATCTCTCTGGTGTGAGTCCTTGTTGGGTTTTGTCTGTAGCATGTCAATTGAATTTGGGCAGAAAATACGCCAGAGCAGAAGTGAGCTGCAACAGAGCCAGCTGCAGGTGGGTGGGAGTATTACATGCTGCACAGAAAAACATGGCCAACTGGCGTTGCGAAGCTGAGTCAGTTGGGTGTGTTATAGCATCAGCCAATGCTGCTGTGCTTTAGTGGAATGTCGGGAGACTTTCCTCACTTGCCACCAGTTGTGCCTGAAGCCCTCAACGAACATAGTCTGGAATGTGTAAGCATTCAGCCATTTGTGTACTAAATGATTCTTTTCTCAATATCAGAGCCGACAACACCCACAAGCCTGTGACACCCAGAGTGATATCCTAGAATGTAGTATGGGGTCTGCCATTTCACCATTACACAGCCTGCCGTGATGCACGAGGGAGCTGGTTGCTCACTGGAGGAAGTTCACGGCAATCATCAGCTGCACCACTGCAGTTTCATCACTGTCACAGCCAGAGAGACTGCTGACAGCAGCACTGAGTGACCCCATATTCAGCCTTGCACTGTCAGCAATGCCAGATGTCTACTATTTCACATGAGAGGCAATTGGAAGTCTCTAAAAAGCTGTTCCTGAGGGTTAGAAAAAGAAAGTAATTAAACATATCTACAGTTGCCCTGACATCTCATTTCACTCTCCACGTGTGACAATCCAAGGGCCATGCAACACTGATGTCAGAACTTTGCCTTCTTCTTAGAGCAATGTTTTAAGCTACACCCTATGTTACAGTGAATCACAAACAAAAAGAAAATTCTTATATTTTAGTCATGGAAGAAACATCTGACAGTAATGAATTTTATGAAGTACATTTTATTGCAAATAGAGAACCAGTGGATTTTTCTACCCTTACAGGTAATGGAAGGCATGATTAGTTAGTGACTGTTAGATGTGCACAGTGTAACGTCGAGGGTCACTAAGTGCAATGTATGAAATCACCTCCAGGAAAATGTTACACATGTAATCATTTGGGCCATATGTGTATGCAGTGCTGGGAGTCAATATGGCTCATAATTACATGTAAGAAGTAAGTTAATGTATGTTGTCTTCTTGTCTTGTGAATGTTAGTTCTTGAAAAGAGTGTTGTGAAGGACAAAGCTTCAATAGAACCAGTGACACAAGGTGTGCCATAGCCAGAAGCAGTATGCATATTGTTAGGAAATGTAGCACAAATACCAGCAGATTATAAAGAACTTCGTGGGTTGACAAGATCACTATCATTAAACAGAGTGTAAATTTGTCAGACAAAAGTTTAATTGCTCCTTGTCCTGGTAAAACAACTGACAATGAGCAGGTCTTCACCTGTGATATCTGGCTCAGATGCAAGGTTGGTCTAATGAAGTACTATTGACTGTTACAAAACTCAGGCTCACGGGGGAAGTAAAAACGTATTTAGGGTATACAGAAGCTCTGAAGGGAGCCACAACATTCGAAGAATTTAAAGAAGGGTTAATTCAAAGATTTAGGGATCAAAATAGTGCCAGACACTACAGGGAAAAATTATCAGTAATGACTAAGAAAAATACACAAACTATGGAATAATTTGCAGATAAGATAAGGAAAATTAATGGACATACCTGTGCATTGGGGCAGGATGCTAAAGTCAATGACATTATTTCGCAAGAAGCAGAGCAGGGGGTCTTCAATGCTTTTTTAAGAGGGCTGCATGCGGAAATGTCATAATGTGTGTGGACAGGGTGTCTGACAGATTTGCGCACAGCAGTATGGTAACTACAGTGTGTGAGAAGATCAATTTGTTGACTGGAATGCAGAACAAATGGACAGTGTTTGCAGCCAATATACAACATTTCGAGTTTGGACAAACAGGCCATGTAAGGATGAAGTGTCACCAGCCTCAGGGTGACGTGAATAAAGTATTAAACACTTGGTGGGACCCCTAGTCCATCTATGGTGATTCCCAGTAAGACTAGATGCTACATAACTGTATGGAGAAGTGGATGTGATAAGAACTGCGTGCGGTAAGAAGAATAGTGGGAAAAAACGGATTCCATGATATTACTGGACACAGGGGACATGTTTCAGTTGCCAGTACAGATCTGGTGAAATGTAAGCAATTGGACCCACCACAGTACAGACTGCATGAAGTGGGAATAAAGACATCACACCATTAGGATGGTGGACATAAGCATTCACCCGGATACTGCTCAAGTTAAACAACAATTAGAGATTGTGCCACTTGCAAATGAGGGCTACAACATGATTCTTGAATTAGATTTCTTTTATCAGCATTGTGCCATAATCAACTTCAAGCTACATAGGGTGGAACGTGGCAGAAAGATGCTTCAGTTAGGTTAAGTTATGGTAGAGAGGTGGCAAGGTGAGTGTGTTGCAAAAGATGAACCAATTAAACCTTGAACAACCATTAAGACTTGATTTTCATGATTATGTATCTAAGGGTACTGTGAAATTACTTTGGGTCAGTGCTGAGTCTAGTTTGCCAGTAGGAATTTTGTGTGTGAAAGAACCATTAGAAGAGAATGAAGTATTAGATCAGGTGGGTTATTTATTTAACAGACGTATCATGCACGTATCTGTTTCTATGTAACATTTCAGCATGGAGGGCATATGATTAACAAACCAGTTGTTAATTGCTAACATGAATATCTTGGAGGAAGAAGAATGGGGCATTTAGGGGTCAGCCACGGAGAATTGACAGACATCACTGAAACTGTATGGGAAGCAAAAGTAAAGCACCTAGAGGTAAACAATAGGGAACAGATGAAAAAACTACTTTTGGAATTCAATGATTTATTTTTTCCAAAAGGACTATTATCAGGTACGCATATTGCACAACACTGCATACCAATAGGAAATGAATCATCAGTCTAACACAAACCATATAAAATAGCTAGCAACTTTCACCCAATTTTGGAGTTCTAAACTGATGAACAGCTGAATGATGGAATAACTGAAGAATGTGATGGTCAATAGTGGGCAGGAATAGTTGTGCCAGAAATATAGGTTTTGGTTTGATTACAGACACCTAAATGCGAAAACCATAATGGATGCCTACCCTTTCCCACACATCACAGAAACTATGGATCATTCAAAGCAATGCTAATATTTTACAACAATGGACTTGAAGAGTGATTATCACCACATAGAGCATGCACCACAGGACTGAAACAAAACCGCATTTCTGGCACCCTGGGGACACTACCAAATCAGAAGGATGCCATCCTCATTAAAGAAAAGGACCTGTAACATTTCAGAGATTGTTGGACGCAATACTCAAAAGTTTGAAACCATAGCAATGCTCTGTGTATCTTAATGACATAATCGTCTATGGAAGTGATATCAAACAGCATATGCAGTGATTAAGGGAAGTATTCCTACGGTTAAAAGAAGTGAAGTTGACACTGAGTACAGAAAAGTGTGATTTTGCAACAGAATCGATAGCATACCTAGGACATATGACATGATGGAGTTAAGGCAGACCCAAGATTAATTAGAGCTGTATGTTAATTTCCTGTGCCATGATCTGTAAAAGAGTAGCAATCATTCTGGACTTGTGAACTATTACCACCAGTTGATAAAAGGAAATGCAGATATTGCCAGAAGGTTACACAATTGTTAAAAGAAGGGTACTAAATTTGTGTGGTCACAACAGTACCAACATGCTTTTGAGGACTTAAAACAAGCTTTAACTTCCAGCCCAATACTGGTATTTTCAGATTTTAATAGAGAATCTATTTTGTTATGTGACGCATAAAACCATGCACCAGGCTGTCTTATTAGAAGAGGTGGAATGAATAGAACATCTAGTAGCTTATGCTCAAGGCAACTGAATTCTGCAGAATGAAATTATTCCACAAGGGAGAATGGGATGTTAACCTTATTTATGGACTCACATATTTCAAATTATATCTGTATGGTAAAACATTTAGAGTAACAACAGATCACATGGTATTAAAACGGTTGTTGGGGTTAAAGAAAGCTTACCAATAGGTTGACATCATGGGCAGCAAGCCTAAGCGAATTTGATTTTGAACTTACACATAAAACTGAGAAGAAGCATGGACATGTAGACAGCTGAAGTACAAAAGCAGCAGTATTACATACTAGTAGGAATATCAGGGAACTACAAACCCAAGTACAAGTCTTAGAGAGGGAATTAGTTATTAAAATGGTTGCAGTCCATAGAAGATAGTGTTTCAGCTAGGGGTAAATTTGTCACAAGAAGACCAGTATTTAAAGGGTCTAAGGAAAGTACAGAAGGAACTATCACCCACCAAAGCTGACGTTGGTTTCAGAACCTGAGCACAAAGACTTGTCCCTTAATTTGGAGTAGAAACAGCAACAGTCAGAACTGATCGAAGTTTCCATATCCACTTCTGTAACAGTAGCAGGGAAACAAGCACATCATGAGTGCTACATAATTCATGCATAACGCTTCAAGTGGGGAATATTGAAGAAACTTGTAAGAGTAAAAACTCAGTGACTGTTATTAACAGCAAAAGACAAAGGAAGATATGTGGAAATGGAGAAAGCAAAGTTACAAAAATGTCACTGAGAGGAAATCACAGTCAGTCTGAGTATGGTAATAAGAGCGGGGCAGGATTCCTGTGCAGTGAAATTGCTAATGGGACAGGGGAGGAAAGAGAGTGCAATAAAGAAGAGGTCCAGACAGAATTGTACTTTCAGCAAGTAGAGGCACGTGGGTTGGACCCTAGCTTTGGCAAGATGGTAGTAGAATCTAGCTGTTTCAAGAAGTGGAGGGGTACATCAGCAATGAGGGTAGGATGAAAGGTGAATGCTTTCTTATTAAATGGAACAGCATGCAACATAATGGGGTCTACTTTCTGCATGTCCACCACGACTGCTGGGATAACTCACTTCAGCATTTCACAGCCACATTTGTACTGGCCAGAAGAGCCCATGGAAATGCCACCTGCCACAAATCTAAGCAGCTTAAATATAACTCTAGGGCCAGAACTAATGTCATCTATAAACACATTTCTGAACAAGGAGGGACCAATCTCTGTGGAAACCTTATTGCGGCATGTAAATTAATATTGTGAAAATCAGCACCAGAAAGAGACAACACTATTGTCATACCAACCACTGCAGTGGCACTTGTTCTGCTGGGCCTGATGTTCTTCTGGTACATAAAAGACAAAGAACATGACTGAGTTCGGACAGAGCTATAGTTCACATTCCACTGGGTTGAATAACCTGAGCATAAAAGCAGTAGAATGAAGCACAATGCACTGTGATATAGTATGAAGAATAATCGATTTATTTTCACTTTTAAGTGGAAGGTAGAGAGTTAGAAAAAATTGTGTACGAAGCACAGTAATGAAATTAGTTCCATGGTGTTTGAGTTAAGGTGCAGGGAAAGGGGCCCTATGGAAATGGCTAAGATTCAGTGAAAGGGTTAAGGTAACTAATTGTTAGAATGATACTTAAGAGGCGAAATAAGGATGGAAATACTGGTCGCCAGTAACTCTGGTGTAATGGGTAGTATAGTTTGGTCAATCCAAGGGACAGAGTCTTTATAAAAAGGTCAGTGTAATGTACTTACAATAATTGGTAAAAAAAACATGCCTTAGCAGAAGTGAGTTGAAACAGGGCCAGCTGCCGATGGGCGAGTTATGCATTGGAAAGCAAAACATGGCCAACTGGCTTTGCAAAGCAGAGCCAGCTAGGCATAGTATAGCAACAGCCAATGCTGCAACATGCTAGTGGAAAGACAGAAGCTTT
Source organism: Schistocerca cancellata (assembly GCF_023864275.1). Lineage (NCBI taxonomy): Eukaryota > Metazoa > Arthropoda > Insecta > Orthoptera > Acrididae > Schistocerca > Schistocerca cancellata. The sequence goes on from NC_064636.1 coordinate 155,308,309, forward strand.
TCATCAAACAAACATAATCTGGAGCAGAGAAGTACTAACCAGTTTATGTACTACATGATTCTTGTCCCACCCTTACAGCCTACACCAAATGCCTGTGACACACAGAGTGACATCCTGGAATGCAGCATGGGGTCCACCTTTTGAACACAAGACAAAGAAGCCTGCCCTGGGTCACAAGCAAGCTGCCTGCTCACTCTAGACATTGCCTTCTGTGAAGATGTGTCAGAGTTAGACATACAGCAGGTCTCCGACAACAAAGGCCACTCTGCCAAAGCAATCTGCACACAGTTTACCTTGATCCAACATGTCCAGCAAGTGCTCCAAGCTCATATGCCCGTTGCCGTACAGTACTAAGGCAGTCTGTTGTGACCTTACAGCCAAATAACAGTCCTCTCTGCTGAAGTCACACATGGTCAACCCTGCCGTGGACTTTGGCATACATTTCAGTCTCTATGAACTGTCACCACATCCAAGAAACAATAGAACAATTCACACTAAGCCATCAGGGCACATCAATTTTTGACTGTCCTGCTTCTTTCTATGGCCCTCCACTGGCGAGTCTGGTAGGCATTTTCTCTGTGTCAAACTGCACTATCTGTAGCTGTGTACACAGCAATTGTGGATGTGGGGCTACCCAACAAACACTACCTCATTTCATATGTGCCCTGAAATCAGTGGCATAGTTGTCAGTTGACCAGAAAGCTATCTTCAATGCAGAACATGATTGTACAGTCATCTGGTTGAATGTTTGTAGGATTGTATCATGAATTAAACACAGGACAGGGAAGTAGTTGTTTGTGTTGCTTTAATTGCAGATGTGAGTGTTGCTTTGGTCATTTTACATTCAGTCCTAAATTTGCACATGTAGTCTTTTTAATTTTTTAGTTCTTCCTTACTAGCAATCCAATCAAGAATGGCTATTTTTGGTGGAGGAGGACCAAAATGCCACTCATCTGCTCTGTCTCCATGTTGTTCTGCATATGTTATTACCTTCAATTTATAGCCCACATCATATGAAACCTTTTTTTCCATTAGGAAACCACTAAAGAAAATACTATTCTGTTACCGACAACACAAATCACTTTCAGTTCAAGTTCACTGGCACTGTAGGCTGCAGTGACACATCTTAGGCTAGACAGTGTTATGGGTTTGTGATGGCAGGGCAGGAGGGGGAGGGGGGCAGTGTTAGCAAGCTTGTGAAGCTCACCAAGCTTGTGAAGCTCCAAAACTCATGTTCGTGAAATCAGTGCACTGCTGCTGCCAGTTGAATCCAATGTTGCCAGATAGAGATAGGTTTCCCACAGCATTGAATATATGGCCTTTCTTAAGGATGGCAGGAATTTTAAATCAAATGCTGGACATTATACATTAATTTTGAGTATAAGACACACCTGAATGTTGTAGGAAATTTTTTGAAGAAAAAAGTGTGTCATACTCCATGAAGTATGGAATGCTTTTGTTCTCTCTAAAATATAAGGTCAAATTGATGATGTTTCCTTGTGAGTGACACTCTTTGGGTCTCAGTGACCTGCCCTTCTTTCCTAACCTTCCTGTATCTATTACTAACTCTTTCCAGATGAAGGAACTAATAATTCCAAAAGCTAGGGAAGTTCCTTGTACCTGTGTGTGTATGTATTGTCAGTACTAGCTATTTCACCTCCTGAAGTTAAGTGGAGGTCAGCCATTTTGCCTGACAAATTAGTAGTTTTGAACCATTCCAAAATGTAAGCATTAGACTAAGATATAATTTTCTCAACATTATCTTTGTTTTTGCATCTGTAGTATATATTTTCCTGTCTGAGGAGGAAAAATGTAAATGATTTCCCACATCTATTTTTTTAAAGCTACAAATAGAGGTTACAATGATAGGAAGAGTCTTTGTCTCCAAAATATATACCTAACATGCTGATCAATATGACACTTCCTGTGTGCTGATTTGAACTGTGTAGACTATGTTACAAAGTACATTTTGTTTGGCTACAGTGTTATAGGTATTTTAAGTTTGAATTCATAATGTTTGCTGCCAGATATTCAACTAAAAACACTGATTAAGTTTTGATATCTGAAGAAGAATTTAATGTCAAGGATTCTTACTACACAGAAGGTAGGTCAAGTTAGTTAATATAAACCTAAACAATTTTTTTTTTTAAATGGTGCTGTAAAGCAAAGGTTTTATAGGGGGATTATTTTGTGGATGAAACAATAAAAGTTTCATTTGCTGAATAATTTCCATAGTAATGCATCTGTATATGAATGCTGCTGCATTGCTACACATTTGTACTAGCTTTCTGCTAAAGATAATGAATAGTAAATGAGAGAGAGAGAGAAATGTTGCAAAACTATAAGCAAATCAATTACAGTTGGTTCAATGTAGAGAAAATGACAAGAAAATATCAAGTCTTCAGAAGAAAGGAAAGAGAGCAACTTAGCAAATGTCTAGATTTAAAGTAAAGGAAAAGAGGAAGAGAGAGTTGTGAAGAGTATGTACAAAGAAAGTAAATGCACAACCACTCATGTCACTAGAGTGTAATAATCAGAACCCTATTTAGGTTCACACAAATCCCCACAAACTTCAATAAAAGCTACATCCACACTTGGAAATATGCAGTAACAAACAAATTAATTGTTCCAGTGCAACAGCTTCTGTAATGTTTAAGCATCCGTTAACAACACAAACTGAATAACAAGGTTTCAGAAAAAGAGAAGCAAACAACTGATTTCTTTTTACAACACAGAGGACAATTTGTAAGCACCTGATGGATAGGATACTGAATTATTTAAAGATCTGAAGACTAAGATGCACAGAGTTGTGCAAAAACACTACATAGTATTTTCATCTCAGGGAGCTTACAAGCAATTTCACGCAGGCACAGAAATGGGGCAAATAAAAAGTACTTTCATTCATTACATATTTTGTTGGTTTACAATGCACCTCAATGTACGCGTGAAAGTATCATGCCAACTCTATCTGGTGAATGCACTGAAAGTGACACAGAAAAAAGCATTTTTTCATGAGGTAGGGAGTTACTGGAACATGTAGTCTACTGTTAATTCATGTGTACTACGAACTCATGTATGAAGTGTAAAAACTGTAGCTCATAAACTTCACTCCACATTTAATAATGAAGTTGACTGGCAAAGAAGTAAAATGGAAAAAATGGATTAATGTTAACATGCAACAAAAATATGCAGAAGGTAATGGTACCATTGCTGATGCAGTGTCAGAAACTGATAAGCACATTTTATATTTAATATTTCACTGCTTCATTAAAAAAAACTCACAATCTGCTGAATTGGGGATATGCGCAAAATGGATCTCTCAAATCTGGAATCTACAGACAGACTTTGTAGATAATGTTTCTCTGATTAATGAAGACAAAAGTCAAAGTGCTCATCATCACATGAACAAGTACAGGCTTCACAGGTTTTGCCTGGATGTTGCAGAAACATTTTATTATGCCATAATCACTAATGAGATCTAACACATGAATGTTTCTATTGCTGTGTTCTAACATAGATTACAGCTGATTTAAATAAAAAGAACTCTTGCTTCAAAAAAGCGACAATTTGTTGAGATGGCTGTACTCCCCTATTTGAAAACAAGTACATGTTATCCAGCTTGTGTTTGAAAGTATTTAAAGTGGAAATGGACTGATATTCTTTGCAGCATGTCATGATAAAATTGTGATGGATGCTATTGGTGGTACAATGAGGAGAGGAGTGTGGAACCAGATGAAAGACAGAAAACGCTATGCTGGCTGAGCTACAGATTTTTATAAATGTGCACAAACTCAGATTCAAGCAAAAACCATGTTTTATGGTACTGGAAGACCTGTACAACTGAGTGTGTATATCTTACATTCAGGTCAAACTTTTTGCTCATATTCGAAACTACTATTATTTTTTACCTTAAGCTATCATAATATTCTTGTCAAAACAACCCTGAAGCTTGAAAAAATAAAACATCTTCTCATAACTGAGGATGCAACCCATCAAAGATGTGCTGGGTATTCAGAGGTGTAAAATGATTCCTGCGGGGATCAAATGCTGCGGATGAAGGCAATTGCATCAGATGCTGGCAAGGATGTGCATGTTGATCTGATAAATCCTGGATTGTTTGTCATTGTAGAAATTTTAAATGAGATAGGTATATAAAAATTTCTATGGCATCTCTGAAAATGCAGAAGCTATGGTAATGTCTTTGAAACCCATTACAAAGGGTACAATACATTCACAAAATACGAAAGTGACAGCACTTTTTGTTATAACTGAACAAATTTGAACATTAACAAATTAAGCAATGATTATTTAAAAAGGAAAAGATATTACTCATGTCTTTAGAATTGGGACCTACAACTGTGTTGCAAGATGAATTTTTTTTTATAACAAAATGTAATACAATGAAAAATTGAAAGACTTGTGTTTAAACTGTACGATTTATGTATAGTTTTAGTTTCTTAGAGTATCCAAAATTACATTATGAATGACACTATTTGTGTGAGCCTAAAATGTCCCAAATGCAATTAGTTTTTGACTTTTATCATCAAGATTTCAAGTTTTTGATACAATTATTGCATGCTTAATTTAACGCATTCCTTATGTATTTGCATTTTAAAGGAAGGGAACAATTCAAATAATTTATTATTTAAACAAAATTTTGAAAAAAATTCTTTCAGGAGCTATCTTTCATTCCACATAGCCGACTGTGTGAACACATTATCAATCATTTAGAAAACTAAATGTTACTATAACAATTAATGAAACTCACTTTTCATATGGATGATTGCCCAAGAGGAAACTTGGAATCACCCTTTCCTCAGCTGAATTGCACTTTTGATTCAACTGACCTTTAATGAGTAAGTATACTGTTGTATTCCACTAAAAATAATTTTATCTCTATCCACTGAAACTACGAGGCCTACTGATCATACAACAAATTCAAAATTTCCTATATCAGTTGGTGGATATTCAGTGCTTCAGTAATTTCTACAATGAAGTAAATGTATTTATTAACTAATTTACAGGTTCTGCCAATTCTTCATTGCATTTTCTTCATATGAAATTACTTTTAGAAGCGGTGCTCACTTTTAATAATATTTCAATGCACCCTTTAGGGTGTTCATTAAAATTATTTCAACCAATACCTCAGAACAAGAGTAATTAGTTTTTATGTTGGATAACTACTGCAACACAGCTGACCCATCACTACTACTCAAATTTTCTGAGAAAAAATGGTGCACACATTACATTAATCTCTCAATAGAGCTACATCATTTTATGACAAGAAATTAAGAATCTTCTGACATTTACTCAGTTGGGGACCAGAATTATTTTGAGAAAATATTAAATTCTTTATAAACTTGGCAACTAAAGACAATATGATTCATCACTGAAAACTTAGCACACATGAACTGAGTTAACTGTGTTGCAACAGATATGTACAATACAAATCTGTGTTAGCAACATCTGTACTCAGACACTGGGCTTAAGAGACCATGTTATTTTGAACATTATACATACTGGTTAGACAGAGATGAAAGGAGACAGTTTACCAGCAAAATGAAAAAAGGTTATGCATATGTACCCATTTGCACCAAGTATTTGGTTGGTATATGGTTCATGGCATTTTTTCGTAAGTTTAATAGATAACAGATACAAATAAGGGAGACTTAAATAATGAACGAAATGTTCTCCTTCATTATTTCCAGAAGTCTCACAATGTTGGGATGACTTTCATTCTGCAACTGTAGAAGTCACATGGTTTTAAGGTGAAGAACACTTTGAACAAGGTTCAGAGTGTATTTACATCTTGAAGGAAGTCCCTTGAAGGTTGTTCAATAGAGCAGAAAGGGAGAAAATCTGAGGGTGCAAGATCATTTGAATTATGTGGGTGTGCAATGATTTCGAAACCCAACTTCTGTGTACTGTTTTTTGGGCAGGTGTTATCCTAGAGTAGTGTCTTCCTGGCCGTTGTTCATGTAGTGCATATGTAACACATCTCAGTTGTTGACAGTAAATGTCAGCAGTGGTTACATTTCAAGGACACAATTGATAGTAAACCACACAGGATATACAACATTATCTTTTGCAGATGCCTTTTGTTGCTGCTTTGTTTGGGCTCAACCATTCTTTTCTTTTCCTTATTTTAGCAAACAGCCACCATATCTTATCAGCATAATGATACAGGGCAGGAATGATTAGTGTTGTTCACAAGCAACTGACGACAGGCAAGCAAAGATGCACATATGGCCATCCAATTTTGTGATTTTGGTTTAGTGCATGTGGTATTGGTACACCCTATTTCTGACCCTTCCCCATTGCACGCAAATGTCAGAAGGTCATGAAATGCCCACAGTTCATTGAATTTGCCAGTTCTCAAGCACAATTACATGGATCATTGTGAATGAATGCATTTAAATGACCTTCATCAAAGCCTGAAGGTAAGTCACTAATGGCAAAACAATTCTCCTTAGAATTACAAAACCATTTTCTTGCCAAGCACTGTCCAATGGCATTAAACATAAACAGAGCGCAAATGTTTCTGGCTTCCTCCACTGCTACTACAGCTGTACAAAACCCAAACAGATGAATATATCAACAGTGCTCCAATTTCTCCACTTGGCACTCCTCTTTCTAGTGACCACAGTTCCACTCACTATATCCAAATGACAAAATGACAATATGTAAACTCAAAGAGCAACAGTGAACTACAAATAAAAAAATGACAATTGATAAATAAACCCTCAGCAACTGGAATACCAACATGCAAAATGAAAGTGCTATCAATTTATGCACCAGCTTAATATTTAGGAAAAACTGAAATATCAGGCCATGAATAATTTCTTAATAGTAGCTGAAAAAACTGGGAGGAAAAGTGATCACTGAAATTAGATCCATAAGACTCAGTAAGGAAGTCTATACTTGACCAGACATCAGTTCCATCAGATGAATGGTCAAATCAATCACAAGAATCATCAGGTGACAGAAGAAGGAACTCTTCTTCTTATAATCATAACAATCTAATTACTAAAATATTGAGCTGAATTTACAGCATGACTGAAATATGCAGTAGAAGTGGAGAAAACTTATTGGCAACACATTACAACCTTGATCTCCCTTTACTCGGGAAACTACACTGTTATTGTGTTAAAAGAATTACATTTACAAGATCTGAATCTTAGCTTAGCAATAAAAAACTGGGTCATAGTAAAAATGATACCTTGGGAGGAAACCTATATACAAATTGGGGAAATAATACATACAATGTCCCACAGGGTTCAGCATTTGATTTATCCCAACCTACATAAATGTTGTGCTAAAACCATTGGAGGTGCCTTCAAAATCTGCAATGCTTGCCGATGACAAGTACATTTATAACTGCCAAACATATTTTTACTAGAAACAGCCAGGAGAATAATGGAACATGCTTTCAACTGGTTTACAGGCAACAGAACAAAAATTCAACATTTATAATTACAAAAACATACATCATGCAATTCCAAACAAATCCAAATGACTTACAGATGCAAGGAGATATCAATGACAGACACAGGATGAGGTTCCACGAGTTAAGTTCTTGGCCATTCAGATCAATAATAAATTCAGGAGGGACCAGCATGAGAATGAGTTAACCAAAAAGCTCATATCTGTCTGCCTTGCAATTAATGAATGTTCTTCCAGAGTGTCAACATGCTGAAATGCTTCCTAGCATACTTTCACTCAGTAGTATCCTATCAAATAATCTTATAGGGCATGGCAGTTACTATGTACCAATTAGTATTTACCCTATACAAGCTTGTAATAGGAACGTGATGTGATGTTGACAACTGAACACCTTGCATAAACCTCTTCATTGACCTACGGAATCTTGCACCTACCAGTAATGTCTACTTCTTCCAGTAGCAGGCCATTTCTGACTGCTTTACATCTTATAAAATGAGTCTTCCAGAGATGACTTGAACTGGTAGCTACAACATTAATAAGGGTAATGTGCTGTGCAATATGGGACAGGAAGTTTCTTGGTAGTGATCATGGTTTATTATTCAATTTATGTAATGTGATGAACAGTTTAGTGAGATTAGTACTGAACTGAATCTGAAAAGAAAGGAATTCTGTAACAAATTGAAGAAAGTTGAAAATATTAGAGAACACATAGATGGACCAAAAACAGAAGAGATGGAAAACTATCAGAACTATAATTTTTCATATGGATGGTGTACCACTGCATTGGAACCTGCTCAAAAGAGCACATCTTAACAGTTAGCTGCGTGAGGGATTGATCAGCTAAAGGGGCTGCAGACCCGGCCTTGAAATTTGCTTCATCTCACAGTATGGTACCTTTTTATTGGTGGGAGTTTGTGGAAGGCTCCACCTATGTGCCTCCTCTTCCAACAATTTTGGATGAACTATGATGCTACATGGGAACAGCAGTGAGTTTCCTAAACTGACATGCTTGCAAATGCATGCATCAAGTCTATCGCCTGGATGCTTTAAGGTGTTGAAAGGAATTTAGATATTTTTTATCAGTAAATGACGAATCTGATCCTAAACACAGCTATTAAAAGCACCTTAATGTTGTATGTGCACACATATAAAATATTAGAAATGGAAAAATCATATGGTTCCTTTGTAAATAAAGACTTTTCAGGCATGTATAGCAGTAAAAATCTGATCCCAATTCTGTACCTTTATTTATAACAAAGTTATAGCCTTGTAAAATCTGATGATTTTAAACAGCCTGAGGAATTGCTTATACAGGTATAACTTCTTCCAGTAAAATATGATAACCTTAATTTGTCTTGATGGGTTGCACCTATTATTGAATGTTTCTGAATTTTTTCATAAAATTAAAATGTTATTCATTTGTTCATTCTTTGATTTACACATTGCATTCCATAAATGAAGATGTGGATGGATGTGGGATGAGCCAGGCTGCAAATCTGGAGGCAGAAGCTCCCACAGGAATTTACTGGCTGTAAAAAATATTTACAACCAGCTGTTTGTGACTAGTGCTAATCTACTCACACTGCTAATTATGGGAACTGCTAATAGATTATTTTGTATGTATGTATGTACGTATGTATGAGTACTTTTACTACTATTAAAACTATCACTGCAGCTCCTACTACATTAATCAGCTACTTATTTTACCTAGTATCTCCAAATACATTGATACTTCGCTATCCACCCAATGGCGCGTGGCAAAGGGTACCACTTAACCCTGCTGGTCACTTCCTTTCCCATTCCACTCACAAATACAAGGGAAGAAGACTGTATGTGTGCCTCCATCTCAGACATGATTTCTCAAATTTTATCTCCATAGTCCTTATGTGCAATGTATGTTGGAAACAACAAAATTGTTCAACAGTCAGCTTCAAATGGCAGTCCTCTAAATTTCTCAATAGCATTCCTCGAAAGAATATCACCTTCCCTCTGGGAATTGTCATTTGAGTTCCTGAAGCATCTCTGTAACACTTGTGTGTTGTTTGAACCTACCAGTAACAGGTGTAGCAGCCTGCCACTGAATTGCTTCTCCAACAAAATGTTACTTGCTATATTGCTAGCTTGCTCTAGCTTCTCATACAATTACCTAATAAAATTCCCAATTCTGCAATAAATACAGAATCTTGCTGGCCATGTGCCAGTATCAAAATCGTCAGTCCTATTTTTCTGCATCATTATTAAGCCCTAGCATTTTATGCTCCTGATACCACGAAGACTGTATGTTGCTCTAGCTGACATAGCTAAGATGATCACTGCACAGCTCCATGTCCTACTCAGGTTCACTGTTATGGTCACATATCCTACACTTAGATTTGCTACTCATGTTTTCTTTTTTTATATACACTCCTGGAAATGGAAAAAAGAACACATTGACACCGGTGTGTCAGACCCACCATACTTGCTCCGGACACTGCGAGAGGGCTGTACAAGCAATGATCACACGCACGGCACAGCGGACACACCAGGAACCGCGGTGTTGGCCGTCGAATGGCGCTAGCTGCGCAGCATTTGTGCACCGCTGCCGTCAGTGTCAGCCAGTTTGCCATGGCATACGGAGCTCCATCGCAGTCTTTAACACTGGTAGCATGCCGCGACAGCGTGGACGTGAACCGAATGTGCAGTTGACGGACTTTGAGCGAGGGCGTATAGTGGGCATGCGGGAGGCCGGGTGGACGTACCGCCGAATTGCTCAACACGTGGGGCGTGAGGTCTCCACAGTACATCGATGTTGTCACCAGTGGTCGGTGGAAGGTGCACGTGCCCGTCGACCTGGGACCGGACCGCAGCGACGCACGGATGCACGCCAAGACCGTAGGATCCTACGCAGTGCTATAGGGGACCGCACCGCCACTTCCCAGCAAATTAGGGACACTGTTGCTCCTGGGGTATCGGCGAGGACCATTCGCAACCGTCTCCATGAAGCTGGGCTACGGTCCCGCACACCGTTAGGCCGTCTTCCGCTCACGCCCCAACATCGTGCAGCCCGCCTCCAGTGGTGTCGCGACAGGCGTGAATGGAGGGACGAATGGAGACGTGTCGTCTTCAGCGATGAGAGTCGCTTCTGCCTTGGTGTCAATGATGGTCGTATGCGTGTTTGGCGCCGTGCAGGTGAGCGCCACAATCAGGACTGCATATGACCGAGGCACACAGGGCCAACACCCGGCATCATGGTGTGGGGAGCGATCTCCTACACTGGCCGTACACCACTGGTGATCGTCGAGGGGACACTGAATAGTGCACGGTACATCCAAACCGTCATCGAACCCATCGTTCTACCATTCCTAGACCGGCAAGGGAACTTGCTGTTCCAACAGGACAATGCACGTCCGCATGTATCCCGTGCCACCCAACGTGCTCTAGAAGGTGTAAGTCAACTACCCTGGCCAGCAAGATCTGCGGATCTGTCCCCCATTGAGCATGTTTGGGACTGGATGAAGCGTCGTCTCACGCGGTCTGCACGTCCAGCACGAACGATGGTCCAACTGAGGCGCCAGGCGGAAATGGCATGGCAAGCCGTTCCACAGGACTACATCCAGCATCTCTACGATCGTCTCCATGGGAGAATAGCAGCCTGCATTGCTGCGAAAGGTGGATATACACTGTACTAGTGCCGACATTGTGCATGCTCTGTTGCCTGTGTCTATGTGCCTGTGGTTCTGTCAGTGTGATCATGTGATGTATATGATCCCAGGAATGTGTCAATAAAGTTTCCCCTTCCTGGGACAATGAATTCACGGTGTTCTTATTTCAATTTCCAGGAGTGTAGTTTTAGGGCACAAAACCGCTACAGTCATTAGTGTCCAGTTTGTGGCTTAGGGAAAGGTAAAAAAATTGGAAATTAGCAACAATGGGAGTGAAACTTAAAAAGTGGGGAAACTAAAAGAAGAAGGATAGCTTAGAAAACCACTACAGAAGAGGGGGTGGGGGGGGGGGTTGTTTTCCCCAAAAAGAGCTTCAAATGACCATCATCTCACTGACACTGATAAACCCGAGGACGCGATCGGCTGATCAAGTGTCATCTGCTAAAATGGAAGATATGTCAGGTAACAGCTGTAAACAGGCACTTAGTGGAGTAAAATAGGGTCACTGAGGCACTGAAGTAAAAAGTGTCTCACCGTCCACAGTTGAGAGCAGTGGAGACAAAGTGGGGGAGGATCACCACTTAAACGGTGTCAATGGCCAAAAAGACAGTGCCCTATCCAGAGTCTAGTTAAAATTACCTCCTCCCGATGACGAGTTCAGGAGGAAGAGGTCCAAGTACAGGAAAGAGATTTCACATCCCACAATTTATTATTGAGAAGTGCAGACTAATGTGCATGCCATAAAAGAGCAACACGAAGACATAAAACACTCTGTAGATCGGTGAAGGGAACCATGCGAACAGCACGTTGAAGAAGAGAGACTGCAGCTTTGGCGGCTATATCGGCCATCTCGTTTCCACGGATACCAATGTGCCCTGGGATCCAGAGGAATGTCACAGAGATTCCCCCCCCCCCCCCCCCCCAAGTGGAGGCAGTCCTGAATCCGGTGGACCAGAGGGTGGACAGGGTAAAGAGCTTGGAGACTGAGGAGAGAGCTGAGCGAACCTGAGCGTATAATATACTGTACCCACTGATGGCGACAGATGTATTGGACAGCCTGGAGAACAGCGGAAAGCTCCGCAGTGAAAACCAAACACTGGTCAGGAAGTTGAAATTGATTATGGGTATCGCCAACAATATAGACACTCCGAACACCAAGTGATGTTTTTGAGCCGTCAGTGTAAATAACTGTGGCATACTTCATTTGTGCGCATAGAGTAGCAAATGCCCGATGATAAATGAGAGAAGGGGTACCATACTTGGGACGCTGACAAAGGTCACGGAGCAGGCAGGTCTGGCGGCACAGCCAAGGCAGTGCTGTACCCCCAGCTGTCAAGCAAGTTTTAGGAAAAAGGAAGAAAATAGAATGTAGCACTTTACGGAAATGGAAACCTGGTGGTAGTAGAGAGGAAGGGTGGCCTGCATACCCTAAATCCAAGGCGGCATTGAAAAAAAGGTCATGGGCCAGATTAGCAGGCATGGGAGACATGGCTTGCAAAACAACTCAGAAGGGCAACTCGCTAATTGGACAGCAGAGGTTCAGCAATCTTTGCATAAAGGCTTTCCACAGGGCTGGTGTAAAAAGCTCCAGATGCTAAACACAATCCATGGTGGTGGACAGAGTCGAGACACCGAAGAATAGACGGCCAAGCAGAGGAGTAAACTATGCTTCCATAGCCCAATTTCGAGCGCATTAAGGTGCAATAGAGGCAGAGAAGGCAAGCCGAAAGATAAGAAACTTGGGAGGACCAGCACAGTTTTCTTTCAAACATAAGACCCAAGAACTTAGCGACGTCTGTGAACAGAAGGTCAACAGGTCCTAGATGTAGGGATGTCGGAAGAAACTCTGTACGACACCAAAAATTGACACAAACAGTCTTACTGGGAGAAAAGCGGAAGCTGGTTTCAATGCTCCAAGAGTGGAGGTGATCGAGACATCCTTGAAGACGTCATTCAAGAAGACTGGTCTGTTGAGAGCTGTAGTACCTTGCAAAATTGTCCACAAAGAGGGAGCCCGAGACATCGGGAAAGAGACAATCGATAATTGGATTTATGGCGATGGCAAACAAGTACAACACTTAGCATGGAGCTCTGGGGTATCCTGTTTTCTTGGGAGAAAGTATGGGAGAGAGTAGTGTTCACCCACAATTTAAATGTGTGGTATGCCATAAATTCACTAATAAAAAGGGGCAGACGACCTTGAATGCCCGAAGAGAACAGTGTGTGGAGGTGCCTGTCCTCCAACAGGTATCGTATGCTCTATCCAGATCAAAAAAATATTGCTACTGTTTGGCATTCCCTGAGAAAATTGGTCATGATATAAGTGGAGAGAGCAACAGGATGGTCGGCTGCAGAATGATGCTTTCGGAAACCGCATTGGGCACATGTTAAAAGACTTCGCGACTCCAGCCACCAGGCTAAATGGCAATTCACCATACGGTCCAAAACCTTACATACACTACTCGTGAGAGAAATGGGGCGATAGCTAGAGGGGAGATGTTTGTCCTTCCCAGGTTTCAGAACAGGAATGACAATAGCTGTCCACCATCTTCTAGGAAAAGTACTGTCTATCCAAATTCGATTATAAAGGCAAAGGAGGTAGCGCAGACTACGGAATGATAAATGCAGTAACATTTGGATGTGGATACCATCCAGTCCTTGGGTGGAAGAGCAAGAAGAAGAGTGTGTTGGAGTTCCTGCATGGAGAAGACAGTATTACAGATTTGGCTATTTTGAGAGGAGAAAGTAAGAGGTCGCACTTCTGCTGCACATTTCTTCGGGAGAAAGGCTGGCAGGTAATTTGAAGAGCTCGAAATCTCAGCAAAGTGGTGACCCAAAGAGTTAGAAATTGCGACGGGGTCCACTAAGGTATCATGTGCAACAGTGAGCCCAGACATCGGGGAGAAACTAGGCATGCCAGATAACTGTCGGATTTGACTCCAAACTTCTGAGGAGGGAATGAAGGTGTTAAAAGAGCTAGTAAAGAAGTCCCTGCTTGCCTTCTTGCTACTGCAGATGACTCGATGGCATGGCACACATAACAGTTAGCCAAAGTAGGATGGTGACAGAAAAACAAAGAGCGTGTCACCGCTCACGTATTGCGTCATAGCATGCCTTGTTCCACCAAGGAACTGGGGGACACTGGGGCAAATTGGAGATGCGAGGTATTGAATGTTCCACGGGTGTAAGAATAACTTCTGTAAAATGAGTCACCTGATCGTTGACACTAGTAAAGTGACGGTCATCGAATGTCGCTAGTGACGAAAAAAGTGCCCAGTCAGCTTGGGCAAACTTCCAGCATCTCAGGCGCAGAGAAGGCAGTTGTGGCTGCAATCGAAGGACACATGGAAAATGGTCACTTGAGTGTGTATCAGCAAGAGTGAATCATTCAAAGCGCCGAGCTAGCTGAACAGTACCGACCGAAAGGTCCAAATGAGAGAAATTCGCCGTGGAGGCAGAAAAAATGTAGGTTCCCCTGTGTTGAGGCAAACAAGATTCACTTAGTGGAAGACGTCAATCAAGAGGGAGCCCCTCGGGCAAGGACACGGAGATCCCCAAGGTGGGTGGTGGGCACTGAAGTCCCCAACCAGCAAATAGGGAGGTGGGAGCTGACCAAGGAGATGAAGGAGATCAGCTCTTGCCATTGGTGTGGATGATGGAATGTATACGGTACAAAGAGAAAAAAAAGGTGTATCCAGAAAGGGAACAGCAGACAGTAACAGCTTGGAAGGAACTGTTTAAGGGGATTGGGTGATAATGGACAGTATCATGGAGAAGAATCTTAAGTCCACCACGTGCTGAAGTGCCATCAACAGAGGAGAGATCAAACCGGACTTACTGAAAATGAGGGAAAACAAAGCAATTGTGGGGCCGCAGCTTTGCTTACTGAAGACAGAAGAAGACCGGCGAGTAGCATCATAAGAGGATCGACAATTCATCCCGATTGTCTCTAATGCCGTGGATATTCCAATGGATAATTGACACAGGGTGGACAGAAAAGGGAAGAATCTTATCACGGTTGCTCTCAACTCAACGACTGCTGAGAGCCGGCAGCCGACATTGTGGAATGGCATTCAGCCAAAGGCATAAGATCCCGATCCATAGGTTGTTCGGGGGCAGCTCCTGCCACCAGCGATTGGCCAGTTGATCGGCCGCCAGCACTGCGCCTTGGTGACAGAAGACGGCCGAGGGCGGTTACCTCCAGGTGGCGCTGTAGATGACACATGCCGTGGCAGAGAAGGAGAGGAACGTGGTTTCTTGTGAGCCTTCTTAGAAAGAGGACGTTGGGATGAGGGAGGTTTCGATGGTTGTGAAGTCTGGGTACGTACAAAATCTTCGCGAGTAGGCTCTTTTTTGGAAGCCCGGGTGTCTGATTTTGGGGCTCGTGATTTAGCAGAAGCCAATGAAGGGTAAGCCGTAGAGTGAGCAGGTGATAGTGTGGAGGTTGCACAGGTGATCTTTGCACTGGCCAATCTGATGACCGTGACACTGAAGGTGAGATCACAAGAGTGCGTGGCTGCCTCCTTAGTAGGCTGAGGAGATGCTAGGACAGTGCTATATTTACCTGCTGGAGGCACAGTGAGCTTTCGACTGGCGAATAACTTATGAGCAGCAAATGTAGTCACCTTTTTCTTCACTCTGATTTCCTGAATAAGCTGTTCATCTTTGAAAATGGGGCGATCTCTAGAGGAAGCAGTGTCATCACCCACACAGTTGATGCAACAAGGGGATGGAGGTGGACAAGCATCCTCTTGGGCATCCTTGCCACACGTAATGCATTTGGCTGGATTGGAACACGACTGGCTGGTATGATTAAACCGCTGACACCGATAGCAACATGTAGAGTTGGCGATGTAAGGGCGAACTGAAATTATCTCATAGCCCGATTTAATGTTCGATGGAAGATAAACTGTCAAATGTCAAGAAGATAGTACAGGTTGGTACCAAGTCCTTGTCAACCCTTTTCATGACTCTATGAACAGCTGTTATGCCCTGGTCAGACAGGTAGTTTTGAATTTCCTTGTTGGACAATCCGTCAAATGAGCATGTATAAACCACCCCGCAGGATGAATTTTAAATGCGGTGCACTTCCACCCGGACAGGAACGGTCTGTAGCAGTGAAGTTCGCAGCAACTTTTGTGCCTGGGGGGCACTGACTGTTTCTAACAATGTGCTACTCCGTAATCGGGAAGAAGACTTTACAGGACCTGCAGTTGTGTCGACACCTTTTTGAATAATGAAAGGGTTGACTGTGGACAAGTCTTGACCTTTGTCTGACAAGAAACAACAAGGAACTATTGCACTGATGGAAGGATTGTCCGCAGCTGAGACTCATTTAACTTTCGCTTGTGAGCAGAAATTGTAGACGTAGAGGAAACCATTGCAGAATTATCCCGCATGATTACCAGCATCTTTGATGACGCACTCCTTCCTTGTGGGGGGCCCTCTCTGAGGGCACTCCCGCATTAGGTGACCGTTCACACCACAGGTCAGACCTCCCAAGGAACGGACAGAGGGACCAATTCGCACATTCGGAAGGTACCAGCTCGGGTAATCACTCCTCCCTGGGCCTGGACATTACCAGGGATAGGTACGTGTCCTGTCTGTCTACCCAGGGTGGGGAAGTACACGTTACTGTCACGGACTACGCGTGGGTCAACCTTCACACACGCACAGGGAGGAAAGAAAGAGAAAGGGAAGAACAAAGAAAAGGAAAGAAGAGAGGTCTCAAACGCCGCAGCAGAGAAGTGGGTAAAGAGAAGAGGCAAGTAAAAGAGAAGGACAAAGGCAGGGCAGAGACTTTCTAGCACAGAAAGCAAAGAAGAGAGACTGCTCACAGTTACAAGCATCTGTCTCCATACAGAGGCACGAAACATAGAGGCGGAGGTAAAGGGGGAGGGGGCAGGATGGAGGATGGGGAAGGATGTGGAAAAGGAAGGTATGCAGCCCGGAAAGGAAAAAGAGCCGCACTACCTCAGGTTCCCATGCTTGCCATGCACGTATCCACAAAAGAGTTGTGGACCCCCTGGGGGGAGCTGCTGCTCGGGTGTCTACCACTATTTAATCTAAGTTGCATATTTTCAAAGTAACAAATGGGGCGCACATCAGTGATTACAGTGATAACCACGTGACTTGGTTTTTCAGACCACACAACCAGCAACACACTGTTCTGCACACTTGGTATGGGAGCAGCACTCCATGCAGTGGACACTATACCTGAAACTCTGGCCCCGGTGCCATGGAACCATCTTGCTCGACCTGTGATCTCTTGGAATCTATATGAAGGCCAGTATGACCTTTTGTATTTTCATGGTAAGTGGTCACCAACTACAATCCAGCCACTTTGACAACTACAGCTATGCCCTAGAACACCCTACAGTTCGCTGTTTTGGTTAAACTCCTCATATGCACACCCCTGACTACTATGGGTGGCATTCTCATTGGTGCAAAACCCTTCTTGTGGAACGATACTATTACCATTTCACTTACTGTCCTGTCTACTTGTGATGCCAATGCATCCCTTTAATTTGTTTAAAATGGCATATGAGTCTTTGTGACACTAAGTGTTGGCCTGTTAGCTGTGAATCAGCTACACTCCTTTACATACTGTCTAAGCTGTCCCTAGCATGATAGTTTGGTTCCTTGACCTCTATGCTTGTATAATCACCACACATTTCAGTGCCTGACGAAGCCAACATTTCGGTGCCTGAAGAATCCTTTATAACCGCAACATTTGTTTATGAACAATAAGATCAAGAGTGAGCCAGTACCTAACATTCTGCAATTGTGTGTTGAATGTTTCCCGGTCTTTGCCTAATTTCATTCCTGTGACATCTCTTGTGAGCATCTCTTTCCCTTACCAATGTCATAAATCACATTTAAAAAATTGCTATTTCTTCTTTAGATCTGCCATGACTCGAATGGTGAGGTCACACATGGCTTCATCTATGTACAATTATTCACCAAAAGCCATACACAGAGTTTTTTAATCACTGAAAATTTTATAACTAATACCACAGAAGCTGCCACAACATGTACAGGTTTTAGCCAAAGTAGCAGGGCTGATCTACGACACAAATTTTATCTCTCTTTTTCAAACCCCCAAAAATTTTTTGGACAAACTCAAGAATAACTATGATACACACACAAGATAAGAACAGTCAATGTTTTTTTCTTTTTTTAATTGTATTTATCAGAAGTTATTGAAAGGAGGAATATTTCTCAAAGGACCTACACTTCATCTAAATGTGAAGTTTGTGCATCCATCACACACAGCCATTATACAATATAGATGATATCAACAAGATCAGCCACCAGTCCCATTCCACTTCTATTTAAAACAGACCGCATGTACCAGGTGATACGAAAGTCAAGTGCAGGAGTACAAGAATACTCTACAATTAAGAACAGAAACATGTTCCAGAAAACTGACAATCTGTGAGAATTCCACTGCAGTGCACCTTTTACTCTACACACTTAACAAAACACTTATTACATGACTCAAAGCAATACATAAGAGATGTGAATACTTACAATATTCTCTGTTACATTCATTTCCAAATTTAATTCAGGATCCTTCTTGATAAAATCAGTGGACCAAGATATTCCCAGTGGGTCTTTAACAGGCTGAAAGAAGAAAACAATCTGAATTATAACTGCTTGCTAACTTCTGTACATATGACACAGCTCTCAATATTCCTTTCTTATGAATATCATCCAACTTGGCAGAGATTCTTATCGCTTGGGAACAGTGAGTGTCAGAATGAATCTGAATCAGTTCTAATGTCTCTGATTTTGCTTGCAGCCATTTTGTATTATTTATTTGGCATACTTTCACTTTCTATTCCTGTCACATAATCCAGAGGCACTATGACCTGCTCTATCGGCAAAATGGAGAGCTGCATCAAACCAGTCTCAGGACTGAAGACCACAGCAACAACATATCGGGTGGTCATACTCCCATATACAAACTTTATATATGTGTGGGGCAACATTTAAAAATTAAACTCAGATAATATAGACTTGCAAATAATCATCCAGCTGTAAACCCATAAACAAGAGGACTTTTTGGTTATTAATCAAATAAATATGGCATTCCACACATTATCATCAAAATTAACCAAATTTACTGCTATTTACACAGTTTCTTGCTATGTCACCTTGTATTTTCAGTGACCACTCTTTAGGAAACAATGCAAATTTATGTCATGTGTACTGGGGAAAAATCACAAGGAATTACATACAGCCAATGCAAGATTTCAGTAATGATGTAACTACTACAGTGAATAGTGACTGGGAACTCTAGAATATACACCCATCACATATCACAGTTCCACATCATCTGTTAGAGCACTGCGACACAGAGACATGTAACAAGATTAACAATTACTTCCAAGAGGAAGTCTTCCTTGCTCCCTTGACACCAAATATGTACTTAAGGCATTCATTACATAGAATCACAATAAAAAATTAATGAAAGGGTAAAGGTTCATAAAAATATGCTTGTCACAAATGCAGTTAAATTACCATTCGTAATAACCTACAAATAACACATTTAACTAGAGTCAACTGGAAGACCACGAACATTCTTGATAATAGTTGGTATCATAGGTTACAACTGTTCACCATCCATGAAAATTTAGTTTCAATGCCCCATTTTTGTGTCATGACATTCTTACTACACTTTCTGCACAATAAACTGCTTGTGTGAAAACTTACATTATGCTCAGATCCATCAGCATCTTGTTTCAGTTCAGGATCTTGCTTTACCCAAACACTAAGGCTGTCAGTCTTTAATGGGTCTTCAAGAAACTGAAAAAAAGCAAAAAAAGTGAAGTGATCAAGGCTCTGAAGACTATGGGACTTAACTTCTAAGATCATCAGTCCCCTAGAACTCAGAACTACTTAAACCTAACTAACCTATGGACACCACACACATCCAAGCACAAGGCTGGATTCGAACCTACGACCATAGCGGCCACGCAGTCATCAAGGCTTCTGAGTCTTGTTCCTAGGTGGACTTGTGGAGAGAGGGAGAGAAACTTTCAAACATATCTTGTGTAGAAGCTGTCATGGCCATATCACTAATAATCACATATATTCATCAATTAGAAACAGGCAGCAAGAAAAATTGGTGCCACAATTCAAATATTTGAAACCAAAGCTTTGTTTATTCTTGAAGGCAAGCACAACAGTAAGTTATTGACACCAAAATATCAATCAAAATTATTTCTTAGATACCAAACAGCAACCAGCATAGACAGTAATCATACATATTATGAAAGTGGATTTGTTCCACCAACTCCTAAACCACTGGTTCGACTTCAACCACGCCAGGTACACATATTACTCACTATCTAGACTAAAATACTAAGAAGGTAAGAAGCAGCAACCTCCTATGGAGGTGGGCAGGATGATGTGGCAAGAGGCAGGGAAGAACAACAGACAGAGAGGGAGGTTGCAGGAAAAAATGGACAGAGAGAGCATACCAGGAGGACAGAAGTGGTTGTCTGATTGAATGATTAAAGGCACCAAACTACTAGATCATCCACTCCCTCTTCCTCAAACAGGCAGGCAGATCTACATGACTGTTGGTAAGAGAGAGCCTACCACACACAATCCAGAGGAAGAAAACCTGAATGCCTATGAAAGGTCAATGAAACAGATACAAGGAACAAAAAGAAAAATGGTAGACAGGCAAGGTGCAGCCAGAAGCAGCAGAGTGCAGAATGCAATGGGGGGACATACATCCCGCAGTCCCCACCACTTACCAGAGGTACGCCAGTGCCTAAGAAAGACTAGCAACACAGATAGGGCAAGAGAAGTACAGAGACAAATGATCAATGTGAGAGGAGGGAAGAAGAGTAAAAGAGCAGGTAGGGTGAGAACTGGGCTGGTTCACCATGCCCAGACAGCTGCAGCCTGGTGTGGGCAGAGGAGGCAACAAAGTGTGCAGCTAACCCCTCAATGGGTCAATAATCTTAAGTAGCCGTCCCTTAAAGAAAGTGGTAAAAGCCCTCCTCATGAATTAAACATAAAACTAAGTCAGCCACTGAGGCATCATCTCCTAACCCCAGTGGGTAACGAGTCAGGGAGACTAAGATTCTGCCACAGGGTGGCTATGTTGCACTGAACAGGAAAATAAAGACCACTGTTGAACGGGAATGACGAAAGTGCGGTGGCACTGGAAGTGATGACTGTGAGTCAACCAGATACAGCCGATGTGGAGCTAGCACAGGATGGAAGAATGTTTGTGAGAGGCATGCATGGAGGACCTCCATAGATTCAGTCTCCTTATCACTGCTTGTTTGAAATCACAGTGATCCATTCCATATTTCAGGTTCCTAAAACTTGATGGTGTCATACCGATCAGAGTTCTGTTTCCAGACTACTAATTACCAGAGCCAGTTTACTGGTAGCTTGTTTGGGCACGCTATCAACAAGTTCATTCCCAGGCATCCCAACATGACCCAGAGTCCAAACAATCGTCACTGAGCATTCACATTTCTAAAGGGCATACTTGGAATATTGGTTAGCAATGACCAATGGATGCTGAGGGTAATACTGGTTGAAAGCTTTCAAACTGATCAAGAGGTTGCTGAAGAATGAAGGACCCACCAGTGGAGGAAAGGATATGCTCAAGAACACACGATATGGCTACCAATATTACAGCTTCCGGCAAGGAAGGCAGTTCAGTATGATCCGTGACAGTGTAAGCAAAGCCCATGTGATCAGCAATCAGTATAGACTACTGCTGAACTCCAGGATGCACCGAGGATGGAGAAAAATTGGTGACAGAGGGCCTCAGGAGAGACTGTGTCTTTTGGACCTCATGATGGGTCAAGGCAAAGCTGTGACCTATGGGTTCCTCACAGAGGTGTACATGAGCGGGCCCAGAGGAGATGTGGACGGAGAAATAACTGAAATTCAGAGGGGAGGGACAGGGTGTGGACTGCGATCAAAATCCCTGATCCGAGCCACCTTTGTGGTGTGTTTGGAAAGAGGGGACAATAGTTTGGATGCTTAGGAGAGTTGCAAACATAGGTAGCATAACTGAGAAGCTGTTGTTGGCACCTGATACACAATGAATGGACCCCAATCTCCATGAGTAATCTGTTTCAGGACTAGTTAAAAGGCTCCTGTTGCAAATCAAACCCAACAGTGGTGCATCAGATCCTGTATCCGCAATGCTGAGAATGATGCTGAACCATATGCCAGACTCCCATAACCAAGACAGGATAGTGCACTATGCACCCCTGCTGGTGTTACTCAGGTGACAAAGTGTACTGAGGTGCAGCAAGCACTTTCACTTACACTGCAAAATACTGGGAATTCATGTCAACTAAGAATCAAAGACCAGTCCTAAAAAGCATTAAGTTCCGGCCACTTTGAGTAGTTTGTCATCAAGAAAGTTCTGGTTGTGGATGAACCATATGATGTTGACAGAAAACTATGACATGGGTCTTGGCAGGTGAAAACAAAAATCCATGGGTGAGTGCCCATGAAGGCGTCTTTCATATGGCGCCTTCCTGTCTACATTCAGCGACACGCACACTAGAGAAACAATAGTAAGAGACAGAAACAGTCAGCATACAAGGATGGTGACACTGATGACCTCACAGCTGGAGGTGACCATTGATGCCTTTTAGAAAGACAAGGACACTCAGTACAGAGCCCTGCAGGACTCCATTATCTTTGATATGGGGAGTGTTGAGGAAAGCACCAACTAGAACCCAGAATATTCACTGAGACAGGAAATTCTAGATAAAAACTGGGAATGGATCCCACAGACCCCACTCGTGTAAGACAGCAAGGATATGGTATCACTTCCTGGTGGCACAGAGCTTTTACAGGTTGAAGAAGACGGCTACAATGTATTGACATTGGGAAAAAGCTGATTGGCTGGCAGACTGCAAGCAAACCAGATTACCAGTAGTGGAACAGCCTAGGCGAGAATTACAGTGGGATGCAGTTAGAAGATTCTGAGACTGAAAGAACCACACAGCTACCAGCTCACTGAGCATTCAAGTAATTTACGGAGAACATTGGTGAAACTTACTGGGCGATAACTGCTCTACTCTAAAAGCGTTTACCCAGTTTCGGCAATGTGACAATGATGCTTTCGAATTGTTGCAATGGGTACTGGCCCTCACTCTATATACAGTTACAGATGGCAAGGATATGATGCTGACGATCTACTCATAGCTGCTTCATCATTTGGTTGTGGATGTGACCTGGCTCTGGGACTGTATCAGGGCAGAGGGCTAGGACATTGATGAATTCACACTCAATGAATGGAGCTTTATACAGCTCTAGGTGGCATGTAGTAAAAGATAATTGCTTTTGCTCCACCCATTGCTTGAGAACACGAAAGACAGGTTGATAATTCTCAGACGCTGAGACTCAAGCATCTGCAGAGCAAAATGTTCAGCAATGGTGTCTGGGTCAGTGAAGACAGTGCAATTTCAAGGCAATAGCAGATATGCCCTACTAGTGTCTGGTATATGTCGACATGTCTCATCTTAGGTCAAACCTGCGATGGACAGGTATATGGTCCGATGGTTGAAACATGCTGCTACCAGTGTCATTGTTTACATGATTTCATCAGGTGGCAGACCTAGGCATGAAGCCACATAAAGTAAATAAGATGCTCCATTGATCAGTGCCACTTATGGTGCTGGAGCCTGCCTACTGTCTCTAATGGCCTCTGCAATCTCTGATGACCACTAAGGTACTCTCTTGTCAGAACAGGCCTGAGGAACAGGGGATTGCTAAATCAGCTCCCAAATGAATGGCTTGAATTATATTCTGGACTGCCTTGTTGATGCCTCCATGCGGCGAGGAGTCAAGGCCAACAGCAAACGAAAAAGCACTCCCATCAGCAATGTTGAGAGCCCATGTGGGCATTCATCCAGGGTAGTGGTGCTATTGTAGGGACAGGAATATTGTGGATGGTCACTTCCACACAGGTCATCATGAACTCCCCAGTGGATGGATGGGAGAAGCCAAGGGCAGCACATGAAAAGGTTAATGGCCGAGAAAACTCTGTGTGCCATGCTGAAGTGTGGCGGTACCAGTACTTAAGAGGCAAAGTTAAAGTTGTGCCAATAAGTTTCCAAGGTCCTTACAATGACCGATGATCATGGTTAAAACCCTCAAAGGGTTATGTGTACTGAAATTGTCCAAGATTAGGAAAGATGGGGGGGGGGGGGGGGGGGAGCTGAGAAACCAACACAACCAGTATGTCAAGAGATGCTTTATCATCAGGAGGGAAGTAAATACTGCAGACAGTACTATGCTCAAATGCACTTACCCGAGCAGCCACAGCCTCCAAAGGTGTATCAAGGGGCTGAAGTTTGCTATACAGTGTATCCAGAACATATGTGCAAACTCCATTCCAAGTTCCATTGCGTGGTGCAAACTGAGGCCTCAGGGGTTTCTGGATTCCTGTATGGGCCACAGGAGTTGAACCGGTGAGCTTTGCCAGTGTGAGGGTCCACTGGAAGCTTCTCCTTCTTGAAGCACTTTTCTTGTCTTTCCTATCCTTAGACGATTTTGACGATGCCAAGGGCTTCTCTGAATCAATTTCATGTAAAGATGATGATCATAAAGCAGTGCAACCAACAGCCACTGGCTCCTTCAGCCACTTGCTGGTGTCCAGTTTCAGACCAGTGCAACCCAGGGAAGAATGTGTCCCCAAGGACCCCTTCTGGCAAGAGAAGCCAGAAGAAACTTATTTGTCTGAGGCTGGGAGGTGGGGACAGATGTCCCTGGTGGATGGGAAGCTATCAATCCCAAAGTAGGTGTGGAGAAAGCAGTAAAAGGGGAGCCCCCAAACCATCAGGGGGGCAGGGATGATTCAGTGGCCCTGAGGGCGCACTACAGAAAGAGTAACTGAAATGTCTTTGTAGCTGTAGCATATGACATTATGTACATGCTGAGGGCAACTGTTTGCACTTCCTTTTGGCCTCTTTGTCAGTATGCTTGTCCTGAGTCTTGTATTCTTGTACCTTCTTCATTCTATAGAAAACAGTGTAATCTGGTCAGCAGGGAGTGTGGAGCTTTCCACAGTGGACACAGATGGGGAAAGGGGCACACAGGACATTTGCAAGTGATTCATTCTCTAGAAAACAGTGTAATCTGGTGAGCAGGGAGTGTGGTGCTTTCCACAGTGGACACAGATGGGGAGAGAGGCACGCACGACATTTGCAAGTGATACTCATCCACAATCTCTACAGATGAAGTTAGTGCTGCAATGCAGAGATGTGCCCAAATTCCTGAAACTTTAAGCACCACATGGGTGGGGGGCGGAGACCTACAATTTCACATCACATCAGTATACATCACCTTGACCTTCTCAGTCACTGAATCACCCTAAAAGGCCCTTGGGGAGGGGAGGGGAGGTGACATGGACAGAGAATGGAGTGAAAGGTAACTGAGGTCAAGGAGATTAGAACTGGGAGTAAATGAATACCCAGGTGAAGCCAAGAAGTCCACTACTTTTCCTTAAATAAAAGTTTTTTCATTCTGAAAAACAGTACCATATCATTATTGTACAAAATAGAAAACATGTAAGATATTGTAACAACTTTCTGCTTCTCGCCAGTGTCACAGTGATGTGGTGAATTATGGGTGCTATGAAAGTTATAAATTTATTTATTTCACAATTAAATGTAACTGTGAATTAGACCTAAATTTCTACAAATAAAAATAAATGTAATCGTTTTGCTTGCACCACTAGCAATCCATCAGAAGTCATGGAAAACAACCTACATATATGCCATCTGGACACCCATGGTCGTCGTCCTAGGAACCCAAAACTAGAGAGAAAATTTCTGTGATGATGAACAGGCACAACAAATGGCCTTTGATGTAAAAAGCAGTGACCACTTGTTTTATTGTTTTATGTGCAGTAGAATACAAATTCACAGCTGGTTTACTCTCCACCACTTTCCCTAGTCAAATGGTGTAATGCAGCCACACACTTGGTACAATTATAGCTGTCAGTGAACATCTATGCACGCCACCAAAGTTAAGTTTACAGCAACTGCCCTCTTGTTACATCCATATTTGTTCTTCTATGATTTTTCTGAAATCTCCTACCTGATTGGACTTTCTCTGCATCCACCATATCCAGTATCATAAATTTATCCCTACAAAAGCAGTGGCATAACAAATTTATTTTTTGGTCCATTCAACTGAAAGATTCTCATGGTGTTTGGGTGAAAAAAAGCTAATTGAGTGATACAACGTGTGCGGAACAAATACAGCACTTCTGCAGTAGCAATATTAGCAGGTGCATAAATATATTTGTGTTCATAATTTCCTTTTTCTGCGTGCGTCCTCCTGTGTGGAAACCAATATTGTAAGCCCACACAATATTGTAAGCTTTTCTCTATCTGTATTTAGCTTTTTCTTGTTTGTGGGAATGTGATAGCATTGCCCTCATTTACTAATTTTGTCAAATTTTGTCATTTATCTTAACCCTGCTGTAGCTGCCACTGCCATGTGACTTAGACAAGCACCTGCTGAAAACTTAGCTGCGGGGGGGGGGGGGGGGGGGGGGAGATCACCAGTGTGACCTACAAGTGGCCAAAAGTACATTTCACATTGTGGCAGCAAATGTTCTCAAAACAACTGAGCCACATATATATGAGAAACAGAGTCACTGCCAGGTAGTCAGTTTGAAAGCTACAATCTTCAAGATATATTGGAAGTGATAAAAAGTGAACAACTGCACTATTGGCTATTACCACGGACTTCAGTCAGTATTGTGCTTAGTGATATTAGAAACATGGGGGCATGGACGAATGTGTTTTAATGCTAAGTGTACCAGTGTTGCATTTTTCAGTGCGAATAAAGTGTTTATTTGAGAATAATTGGCATCTAATTTACCTACATCGTAACAATATAATAAAATGGATCGGTATGTAATAAAGATAAAAAGTAGAAACATCTGATGATTCTGGTCACTATTCAGCCACAAGAATACCACTAGATGTAAAGATGGAGCCCAGCACTTCATCAAGACTTCCACAACAAAGTTCGTCGATTGATTCCTTGAATCCTATGGATATTGGCAATTATTTGGATATATTATCACCAGTAAATATTAGTGATGATATAAAACACAAGCTTCTCACAGCCCCAAGGAAACCTGGAAAAGGTTATGTCTTTCGTACTTCTGAGCATAGCAAGAGAGGTCGGGTTCATTTTGAACAATATCCACGGCTGGTGTTAGTACAAGTTAAAAAGGGACTACTTTGCATTAACTGTTCAATTTTTGTGAATAATAAAATGGCTGGAGGAAAGAAATCCATTATCGCCAGGACACCTGTGACTGAACCACTAACAAAGTTTGCCAAACTTGATGATGGTGACCTCGAGACTCACTCTCAGCTCAAGTACCACACTGAAGTGTCAACAGGTGCAAAATTATTTTTGGAAACACGAAGCAAACTTGAGGTCATAAATCAATTGTCAAGACAGATAATGGAAAGCATTAGGGAAAACAGAGACAGTCTTCCACCTATAATAAAAACAACTATATTTCATGGAAAGAAAAATATTACCCTGCAGGAGCATGCAGATGATGGGAGAGAGCTCTTCTAAGATTTAGAATAGACACTGGAGACTTGCAACTAAAACATCACCTAGAAACCACTAAAGCAAATGCCACTTACATAAAACAATGTATAACAAACTTATTTCATGCTGTGAAACAGGGATGTTATCGAGATTACTGGAAGAAATCAAAAATTCTCATTATAACAGCATAATCTTCGATGAGACTATGGACATAGCGCACATCGCCCAACTGAGTTTAGCGGCAAGACATGTTGATGGTGACGGCAAATTACACGAAAGGTTTTTGAGTTTTATTGACATCAATGACGACAAGGATTATAGTGGAAACATTGATGATGAACCTCAAGAGTGTCAAGATGAAGAGAATAGTGTTACTGGCGAAGTATTAGGTACCCACGATTCTAAGGAGAATGGAAAGCCTTTCTCTGTACCTGGAGAACTGAGTGGGTATAAGCTGTGATGGTTGCTCAGTTAATATGTCAGAATTGAAAGGAACTGTGGCTACAATAATAAAGAAAGCTATCAACATGTAAGTAGCACCATATTGAAGTCATCAGCTCAACCTCACTGTCTATCACAGTTGGAAAGTTACAAGTGTGAGAAACTCACTTGGTACTATTGAAGAAGTAGTATCGTTCTTTACAGTGTCTAGCAAGTGGTTTGCAACCTTGTGGAGTCACCTATAACACTCCCTCCAGTCACACTGTCAAACGAAATGGGTTGAGTGACATGATGCTGTTTTTCAATTCGCAGCTGATCTCCGAACACTTTGCAAAGTTCTTCAAGAAATACAGTGTTGAAGGGATAGAACAACAGCTGCCAAAACCAATATTTTCCTTTGAGCTCTTTCTAATTGAGTTTCTTATCACTCTGTTTCCACTGAGTGACATTATGTGCATAACATATCTAGTCAGCAAAATCTTACAAGTCTCTATCTTGGATGTCGCAATGGCAAAGGCAAGATTAGATTTGACGTTCAGTGTGTATGACAGCATGAGAGCTAATGCTGATATCCACTTTTCTAGTATTGTTTAAGAGGCAAAAGCAGTTATGGAAGAGTTAAACATGGAGATGAGTGTTCCTTGTCTTACAGGCAGACAAAGACACAGGGAAAACTGCGATCATAATTATGATGCTATGACATTCTGGGAAAAAACTTTTTATTCCAACAGTGGACAATGTTACAACAAGCATGAGAGAATGTTTTGCTGAAGAAAATATTTATCATTTAAAATTCAGCATACTTTTGTGTTCACAACTACTGAAACATGATGGTGATGATCTGCTGCACAAACTGAATCAGTGCTTAACTAAACTACCATTCTTCAAAGAAGAATCACACCTTGTGATTAAAAAGAGACTAATGGGACAGATTCTTCAATACAAGAAAACGAGCATAAACGCCTTAATGATTGTGATTTTGTTATGCAAGCATTGTCTCTGTGACCTAAGATCTGACTATCCTACTTTGCACATGCTGTACAAAATATTTGCCTGTCTACCTACATCTGTTGCTACAGTAGAAATAAGTTTTTTGACTTTGTAGAGTACAAAGACATGGCAGAGCTCAACAATGGAGGAGGATCAACTTATTGGTTTAGCTCTGTTGGGCACTCACCCTGACACTGATTGTCCTACTGACAATGTAATTAACCAATTTGCCAGGAAGGATAGGTGCATAGAATTGATCATTTAAGGATGAGAACCACAGTTGTAACTTCTTTGTACCATACAATCGCATTGCCTTGTGTATGTGTATAATCAGTTTAAATAGAACTTTCTTAAACTTTCCCTGTGACTTAATAAAAAATAATCACAGTAAAAGTAAAGGTAGCTCAAGATATCTTTAGTGCCACCTCCTTCAGGTTTTTCTGTATCTGCTACTGTCTCATATGAGATCTGGTGAAAGTTCTATTGGCCTCCTCAGAACTGTAACTAGTTTGCAACAACGAAATCTGTTGGCTGGGCTCTGAGGATATCCTAGGCTTACTTTTTGGCTGTTGGCTGAAGAGGCAAAGAACATTTGTTAGTGAAGCAGAACATCTTTTAATTTGTAGAGTCTAGCTGCAGATCAACTATCACCTAATTTGGAGGAGAGCTTAAGGCTCAGATCAAAGCTTTTATTAGTTTCGCAATCTCCACTGCGTATTCTGTGGAAAATGGTAGGGTAGTTAAGTAGCGGCAATGAGTAATCTCATGTTTACAAAACTGTAATGTGTGGATTTGTGCAGTATATTGCACAGTCGTCTTTTGTTTGTTTTGAATGGCCAGCAACTGCTTGTCACTGACCTTCAAACTGCAGTATGTAACACACCAGCAGAGCACTGTACAGGATGCACAATTACCTACTGAAAGAAATGCTTACTTTATTCACACCAGTAGAAGATACCAGGTACCGATAGTCAATAACTTAATGTTCCCAGTATGCATTGTTGCTTCTTCCAGATGCAGCGTTAACTGTAATGGCACAGTGAGAGGAGGAATATTGCACTGCCTGAATGTTTATCCCAATTGTTGTGGGTTAAGCCCAGCAAGCAAAATTATACGATATTGTGACAATTGTATTTACCAAGAAATGATCATAAATATGGAATGCCAATATTACACATTGATGTCCACAACACTGCCCCAAAGGATTGCAGTAAGGAAAATATGTTCTGATTGTTAGAACAGGATATGACGATACATTGAAATGTCTGAAAGAACAGACACCATGTATATAATTAAGGTGATGTCTGCCAATAATCCTTTCAATGTAGATGCACCACACTTAAATTATTACAGGAACCAGTGAGATACCATGTGTAATAAGGATCATGAGCATGAGAACTGCATCAGTGGTGTATGAATAAGCTGAGAATTGGGTCTGACAGGAAGCATGCTAGAGTAGTCCATGCAGATGTGATGACCACTGTGTCCAGATGGCATAGTCGTCAGTGCATCTGGCTAGTCAGCATGAGACGGGTTCAAATCCCAGTCCAGCACAAATTTTCAACCCTCCCCATTGATTTAAATTAATGCCCACAGACTTCCTTTGTTCCCCGAGTCATTGTGGCTGCAGGATCATAATACTGTTTGTCCCCTTGGACATGTCCAAAAGAATAGACAAACATGCATATTTGATGTGTCAAGATTAGACATGAATAAAAATTTATTTTGCAGTGATAGTGACTCCTTCCATTTATGTTTAACGAAAAATATGTAACTTTACTTCGGGCTAAGTTTCATAACCTTGTTTAGTCAAAAATCTCTGCTCCTTGAATGTAGCATTATTGAGCAGCTAAATTCTGGCTGAAACAACACCCATAGCAGTCAAAACCAATTAGCATGTATGCATTAGCTTACCATTATCTAAAACAAAGATTAATTTGGTACATTATTTGACTGCTAACAATACCGTAATTTAATCGGGGTTGTTTCAGAATCAAGTTACATATGTAGCGTTCTTTCTCTCTCTCTCTCTCTCTCTCTAATTTTATGATTACGTTCCTTCTGTGTCTTTGTAGTCAAGAGGTGCATTCTCATATTTTAGTAACTTTAAAGTGTATTTGCAGTCTGTTGCACAGCTCTCAATTCTTTTGAATGAACGACTACACAGCACAGTAATGCATTAGCCTCCTCTGGTGAAATATCAGAGCAGTAGCAAGTTATATATTGCTTTCTCTGTGTGTTTTACAGTTAATTCTTGAACAGTAGTACTGGAATGGATATAACGTGTGCACGCTGTGTGCAGTTGGAGAAGCTGGTCTCAGTTCACAACCAGCTGAAGATGCTTTTTGCCATGTTCAGCAGAGTTCAGGCTGCTGCCTATTGTAGTAGCGGTGGGCGAGAATCTGGCTCATCACATGGGATGCCTAAGGTGTCACCTATTTTGCTCAATGGATCTGCTGTCAAGACACCTTGTGGTGTACCCAATGTGGCTGAGTTGTCCTCACCAAATGGTGAGGGATGGGCGGTAACTGTTAGCGCTGTTTGAGGCAGAGAGTGAATACAGAGGCTGGTCTCACCCATTGACACAGTGAGTTGAGTGGCAGGTTCATTAGGGTCGAAACGGCTACAAGTGGAGGGCGGTTTGGGAGTTAATCAGGAGCTCCAATGTTAAATGCATTAAGGAGCTTATTAGGGAAATGGTGTCCAGAACTGGCAATGAATCCTATGTGTACTGAATATGTCTGCCAGGGAGCCTCATCTGAGATGTGGAGAATGCTCTGCCTGTGGCTATCAAACATGCAGTGTGTAGCTGTCTGCAAGTTGTGGCTCATGTTGGCACCAATGATGCAATGATGCCCATCATTTGGGATCAGAGGTCATCTTCAGTTTATATGGACAGGTAGCACAAATGGTGAAGAGCCCCTGAGCCACTCATTGAGTGCATGCAGCACACACACTTTGTATCAACATTCCCAGAATTGTTTCGATTCCTTTGGTTTGGAGTGACTGGAGGGTCTCAACCAAAGGCTTCATCGATTCTTTGAGTGTCCAGACTGCAGACTGCTGAACATGCATTATAAAGTAGAGAATTGTAGGAATACTTGATGGGTCAGAGGTGCACTACACAAAGCACGCTTTTTTTTAGGCTAGGCAGTAGTTTGCATGCTAGTCAGTGCAGAGATACAGAAATCAGACTGCATACAAAGTAAAGACCTTACTACCATCAAAATGTTAACAGTAGATTCTTGATGTATTTGTAGTTCCTGAATTTAATGCCCTTCAGGAAAGTTGTCATGATCAAAATACTCTTGGAACTCCAAGCTGGCTGAAACCTGAAGCAGAAACCCCTCAAACATTTAGCAAGGCAATGAATGTACACTGAACAGACAGGTGAGACACCACTGGGATGGGAGTGCCATAAGAGTGGATGGGGAGAGGAAGGAAAAGAATGAATATGGATAAAATTTGTGCTATAAATGAAAGCACGTGCTATTGGTGGGAACCCTTCTAACACTAGTGAAAGTAGGATTCTCCGATTCAGTGAAAGTAGGATTCTCCGATTCAATAATATTTTTATATTTCCAACATATAACTATCCTTAAAATACTTTTTGCCACAAATAACTAGGCAGTTATGGAAATATTCATTTTCATTCCATAGCTATGACTGTTGGACATCATCACATGAGAAGGTATTTGTACAGTTGATGCATTGTAATGGCAGGTACGTCACACCTATCCATTTGCACCATTCAGTTCTAATGTATTTTACTGCTTGCATGTAATTAAAGGCATTAGGTAACAACTAACTGCATAGCAGAAGTGCTGAGTCATTGAAAGGCTCATCAACTATCTTTCCCACAGATACTATTTGAGAACTATGGCCTCATTTTACAGGCTGACTACACTGTGGCAGCACTGTGAATAAGCAGACTAAACAGTTTCACATGACCAGTAATTATGGGATCTATTTCCATTCTTACAGATGACCTGACTTTTTTCAAGAGCCATCATACAGAATTACAAACTCATTCAAAAAGATTTTTACACCAACTAGGTATATTTGTAGTTTTGCATGTATTTCCTTTGACTTTCCTTACAAACTGGAATGACCTTTGCCGTTTTCTATACATGTGACAAACCACTGTTTCATAAATGAAAAATTCAGATGGCGGAGAGGGGACAGTTCAGCACCGTTTTTTGTGTAGCTGATTCTGCTAACAACACTTTATGGTCATGCGACCTCCCCTGTGTTCAGCATCTACTTTTGGTGTGCATTCCATATGGAATCCAAAATTATTTGACTATTTATTCAGGTTTCTTTTTTGTATGATGTCCCCAACGCTATTATTGCCTAATGAGAATAACTCTAGACTTTATTGCTTAATGCTTCTGCCCTTTTCTAGTATTTGGTGGTTCAATCGGTAACTGTGACACTACAAATCCAAAGGTCCTTGATCATTGGACATCAGGTATTTTGTAACTGGTTGGGTAAATCAGTTCACAAGCAGAAAGAGGATAACAGCATATTGTAGGCAGTAGGACTGTGTGTAGTAGAGAACTCCAGTGTTCAAAACCTCCAGGCTGATGACAGCTTTACCTTTAGTTTAATTTTATGTTTACTTTTATGTCATGTATTCCCTTCATGACAAAAGGAGATGACCAATCCTTGGCTCTGTCACATACTCTAGTGAACAACTTATTGGCCTTACAAAGGGGCTTTCCAAAGTTAAAAAGCATGAGAATGCATTCCACATGGAATCTGCAACTTGATTAGCTTCTTTCCGTACAGTACCAATGTTGTATTCTAACATTATGTAATAGTTTTTCCTACTCATCTGCATTCACTTGAATATTTCTACACCTGCCATTCATCACACCAAATAAAAAGTTTGTCCAAGTCATCTTGTATCCTTGTATTCACTCAGTGATGACCCTTTCCCACACACAATGCCATCAGCAAACAGACACAAAATGCTGTTCATCAGATCATTTCATGTGTATATAATGAGAATGACCTTATGAAACGTCTCTGTGGCACTATTAATGATACTCTTGTCTCTGAGAAACAGTCAATGTTGAGGTCAAAGCACTGGCCTCTGTTACTTGCGAGGTCTTCGCGCCATTCACATATCGGGGAACCTATTCCATATGCCCATACCTCCATTGACAGTATGCAGTGGGGCACTGTGTTAAATTCTTTCCAGAAATGTAAGAATGTGGATTCTAGCCTGTTGCCCATCATCCATGGTTCGCAGTAGATTAGATTAGATAGATCATGAATATGACACTTCGTAATGATGTGGAACATGTCAGGTTAATAAAAGGTGTCTATACAAGATATTACATTAGACAAAATATTACATGATACCCACTTACTATATCCAAAAATTTATCAATGAGTAGAAGGAGTTTCCATTAAGAAATTCTTTTAATTTCCTTTTAAATGCTATATGGCTATCTGTCAGACTTTTGATGCTATTAGGTAAGTGACCAAAGACTTTTGTGGCAGCATAACTTACCCCCTTCTGAGCCAAAGTTAGATTTAACCTTGAGTAGTGAAGATCATCCTTTCTCCTAGTGTTGTAACCATGTACACTGCTACTATTTTTGAATTCATTCGGATTGTTAATAACAAATTTCAGAAGTGAATATATATATATAGTAAGGCTACAGTGAAGATTTCTAGCTCTTTAAATAAGTGTCTGCAGGATGATCTTGGATGAGCTCCAGCAATTATTCTGATTACATGCAATGAACACTCTTTTACTCAATGATGAGTTACCCCAGAGTATCATGCCATACGAAAGCAGAGAATGAAAATAGGTGTGGTAAGCCAATTTACTCAGATGTATATTGCCAAAATTTGCAATGACCCTGATAGCATAAGTAGCTGAACTCAAACGTTTCAGCAGATCTTCAGTGTGTTTTTTTCCAGTTCAACCCCTCATCAATGCATACACATAGAAATTTTGAATATTCTACCTTAGCTACCGTTTCTGATCAAAGTCTATATTTATTAATGGGGTCATTCCATTTACTGTGTGGAACTGTATATACTGTGTTTTGTCAAAGTTTAATGAGAGCCAATTTGCAGAGAATCACTTAATGATTTTCTGAAAAACATCGTTTACAATTTCACCAGTTAATTCTTGTGTCGGGTGTGATAGCTATACTTGTATCATCGGCAAAATGTACCAGCTTTGCTTGAGGAGATGGAAATGTTTGTACATAAAAGCAAATGACCACAAAATCTTCTCAATGAACAAACCGAGTTAGCCAATGCAGCCTTTCTTCAAAACTTCATTCGCCTGCTTTCCAATTTAAAGTACAAAATAAATATAAATAACTAAATACATAAAAAAGTCAACATTTTAATATTTGTAAAATTTAGATATGCGCATCCATCCGACACCATTTACTGTGCTTTCAATGTAGGCCATAATGTGTCCATAGTTGTAACATTTATTTATGTACGTCTCGCCCTTATCATTTACTTTTGTTCCAATGTATATCATAATATTTACATAACATCACTGCAGTAACACTTTATAACTGACTGTTCTATTTGCTTATCTTCATTTTAATCAGTTCTCTTTCAATGTAAGTAGTAAGTAATGTAACATTAGCAATTTGTAAATATCCATCACATGCAAGTACATAATGTAATATCTCTAAGAGTGGAAGTCTTTGGCATTGTTATGGTTGTAATATCACCATCTTTGTACGCATACATGCATGTGATGAAACTTCTGTGTAAGTGGTGCATTACATTATGTGCATATATATATTTAAAAAAAATGCATTATACGATTTCTTTTTGTTGCAAGATGTTAAACAACCTGCAGTGGAATGTAATGGTACAGTTTCTTCATTGTAAGTAACCAAAACATCTTCCATTTAATAATAACAATTTGTTTACATCACTTAAAATCATTGTGAGGCACAATTACAATTAAAAAGACGCTGCCTCACGTCTTCTTTTGGCTGCAGAGCAACACCACCCCAAAGAAGTTTCGTCAGATGGCGAAACAAAACTCAAAATACAATGTAAAACGTGAACTAACCATCTGAAGATGGACCTATCAGTTTGAAAACGGTAATGGCGCTATTTAAGTGAATAAATAGCGTTATAAATTGTGTTTGGTTGCTGTAATCTTATGCATAAGAATCAACCTACATATGTAATAAGTACATTTAAGCAGTCACACTCCTCCCATATTATATAAAATGTATCACATATATAAAGCCCAACCGTCATACTATACTTAATAACTAAATAGTAGGTCTTGTAAAGTGTTCTCTTTTGGGTCAGAAATTCTGTGTGACAAGTTCACTATGGCATATTTCAATGGGAGGCAGCAAAAATTTTAAGACTGATATATGACAACGTCTTTGAAAATTCATTATGATCTTCAACTCCAGCCTTCTCCCTATGCAATTGTTTTCAATCATATTTTCTAGCTTGGTTATCTTCATAGGCATATAATGGTAGTGTAATCAAATAAAATAACACAGCTACTACCTGAAACAATGAAATCAATGTTGTTCATAAAATCAATGTTGTTCATATCAAATGACACAATGCGGTGTACACCAACTGTGTGGGGGAGAAGAAACTGGGCTGTCAAGTGCCACATCACTCATACTACTTTTACAATCAGGATCAAAATGTCTAGAGCAGTTACATCAAAACCTTTTGTTTCACCGAATGCTTATTTATGATAAAAGTATTTAAAAACACACACACACACACACACACATACACACACACACTACTTGGCATACTACTTACAACCATTCTAACTTTATGAATTTCTTTTGGTGGGACAAGCAAGATTCTAATAGTACATTAAAAGGGCGTAGGCTACAGGCTGAACCAGTCCTAGTCTGTGGATCTAAACTATAGATTTTACTTGCTGATCTCAAAACGAGACAAAGTTCTGTAAAGATTAGTTATGGAGCAGCACCAGCATATCAAGACTGAAAAACCCATAATGTTGAAGTGCTGGAACAGTGATATCATGGACAGAAAATCATTAAACTGATATCTGCATCTGTTGAGAATATTACATAATTAGCAGCCAAAGAATAATTTTTGATTGGAAATCACCTTACTGATAGAAACAAAGTAGACTACTTAACTTTAAGAAAGAGCATATCAACAAAATAATGAAGCAACACGGTGTATGCAAAGAGGATGCCTTGAAGAGAGATGCTGGGCAGAAGACAGAAAGAATACAGCAACCTCTTATTAACTGATTGTTGTATTAATTAACTGCCTACAATAATACTAATATACTAGTACAAGTAATGATAGTAATGATTTAATTATTGTTACCATCTGAGCCATGGCAGACTACCTCTTTGAATTCCCACCCTGCACCTGGTGTACGTCACAGCTTTTGCTTGGAGCTTGTGGTGCCATGGGGCATGGTAGAGCCGCGCAGGGTACGTAGACAGTATTTGCCATTCAGCCAAAATTGACGGAATGGAATGACTGGTAGACATTTAAAAGTTCTGTACCGTTAATAGTTGCAGGCACAGGTGTTAACAAAAGATGGAACATTGGTGTGGTCTTGGCTATCTGCATTTTCTGTTGGTTCTTCTCTGTGGAAGTCACAATATGCAAGGAGCTTTCTCATCTGAAAAACTGCCTGATTTGGGTTGTGTTGCATGACTTAATACCTTGTGGTGTTGCCTTGGAAGGAGTTAGGGTAATGTCTAGCAACCAGACAAGCTTGTTATTGCTATTCAATTCCCCATGTTCAGCAGTGGATTTGATGATTTGGTAATCCCAAACACTGTTTTAAGTGTGATCATGTTCAGCCCTAGACAAGTTTTTGATGAGAATCATCTGACGAGTCCATTGATCTGCACAACAACTGTGGTCATGTTGTTGTATTAAGTGAGAATGACAGTGGAATTTAGATGCTCCCTTAGTCTGCTCCAGTTTCCTGCTGTAGTGGCACCTGGACTCAGGGCTTGCTCATCTACCTTGGCTGTTAACATTGTCTCTGTACATCAGCCTCATGGACTGCACCACTGCCAGCTACCAATGGGCTGCCTCCACTCCAGTTATGTAAATTACTATTGGAAATTTGTACTAAAATTTTGTACATTTTGATGTTGGGGGTTTGTGGGGTCGAGTGCTCTTCTTGTACATACCGTTGAGCACTGTTTGGAAGGCCAGCTCTATGTTAAACACACATTTCATATTGAGATGTCATTAAGTCTTGTGGAAATACAGACTGCTGGTAAGTAACTGACACATTTAAGGCTCACGGGCTGGAACCAGCAAAAGAGTGTAAAACCACCAAGTGTTACTGAGCTCTGAACGTTTTTGTGTGTGTTCATTCACTGGCCTTTTGTGAGCTGGAGAGTGAGAGAAATTTATTCCGTCTCAGGGATAGTTACTGCTTATTAGATCTAATTGTTCAACTGTTTATTATTTTAAAGTTGTCATGAGGTGACCTTTTCTCACCTTTTATTAATTTACTGCTAAAAGTTGGTTCTGAATACTAATTAGTGGTTTTCCTTTTCAGTTGGCGTTCTTGAGCTGCCATGCATGCACATCCACTTACTGAATCACTTACACTTTTCTACAGTATACCTTAATAGAATTTTCTCTGTGTCTAAAGCTGGTTATATCAATCTGTGCACACTCATTCTCTATTAATTACTTAACTGCTCATTGGGGGCAAGATTTAAATAGACTTGCTCTGTCTGCCTGAAGGCAGCTCTAGAAATCAGTGCACCTGTTTACTTTATTAAATTATCTAGATGCACCTGAAAGTGTATTTTAAAAATTTCCTTTTTCTAGTGGTCCCAAGGCAGCTATAAATTCCTCTGTCTTCCAGTATAGCTACTCAGTTTTAACCTTTGAGATGAGTTATGTTCCTGTGTTGTCTTAAAGAGACATCTGTTTCCAAATAATTATTTGTTCATTTGTTGAGGCATTTTTGAGTTTAAGTTTGTGAAGGCGGAAATTTTGAATCTAAAATCTAAGAAGTAGTGTCAGACACAGCTTTTGTCTTTAACTATTGTCTTATTTGAATTGTCACTAAATTCAGGTGTGTAATGTCTTAAATTTGAAAAGTTCAGAGTGTTGTTTGTAATCCTGCTAATGTATCTGATTTTAGTTATTTTTCTTAAATAAATATGTTTTAATAAACAATAGTGACTCATGTGAATCCCAATCTGTCCAGTCCTTCCACTTAATTTTCCCTATTCCTGCTGGATGTTTGGTTGGTAACAGTGGATGGTTATTTTCCTGGAAGTAAAGGGGGAATGTATCCTCACACTGTCATTCACCATGAGGTGTGTGTGTGTGTGTGTGTGTGTGTGTGTGTGTGTGTGTAAGTATCCACTGCTGAACATGGGGTTCCATGACTGTCCCAGTTTGTTCTTATTGAAGAAGCAACAGTTAATTTACAAATTAAAAGTGTTTCAGCTTCCATGTAAGGGGAGTTTTGCCAAACTTGATGCTCATCTGCATGCTGGTGTAGAATACCCCTTGGTGATTAGTACCAACTGCACTGAGGAGGTATAAGTTGCACTACCTGACTGAGCTCCGGCCATGACAACCTTGTGTCAAAACGTAGAGTGTTTAGAAAGTAGTCAGCCCTACCATAAGCAAATACACACAATTCAGGCACAATTTATCCATTGGGATAATCACTTGTTGGGTATTCCACAATGTAATCTCCATTCTAAGCAGGTTACATTGGCTCTGCAGTTACAGGAGTAGGTGCCTGACTTGTGAAGTGGGGTCAGTCAATTTGATTTAGACAAATTAGGAGCAATAGGTGGTGAACAAGATTCTCCCACCAACAGATAACTGCTGGAAGTAGTAGCAATGATACAGGCACCTTTAAGGACCAGGGGGGAATTCATTTGGGAAATGACCTTACAAATAATGTTACTACTTCAAGCTATAATGTAACTTTCAATTTAGAATTTAAAGGCAGTTGAAATCCATCCAAATTTACACTTCATGCTGACACTTTGGCCATCTCAAATAATATTGTTGTTCAGGCATTGTACCCCCTGTGTTAAGCCGTGTTTTCAGTTGAATTTTACACAAAAGTGCAACATCGAGGGAGCTATGGAAATCAATTATTGGGCTGACATTGTCACCTCATATTAAGAGGCTGCTCAAGCTTAAACATTTTTGGCAAGTGCAGTTTCCTCATGAACCTTTACCTACGTACATAGATGAATGCCTACAGCTATTCCATCCTTGGAATTGCAAGTCACAGAGATACAAATAATCAATAATATATTAGAGAAAATGCAGCCAAAGGACTGTTCACTGATTACCTTTGCTACCGCAGACCAGCAGTAATGGGGGTTTAAGTGTCATTATCAGAATGGGGATCGAGATTCCGGGCAATTTAAAAGGGGACCACCCATAAGGAACAAGTGTAGGATGTTTTTTGGTGTAACAAAGAAGGGAATTTTGTGTGATAATGTCTGGTTCCATGGAAGGAGAGTCAAACAGCTGACATCACAAGGAATGGAAGAGGCATGATAGTGTCCTACTGCCAAAGTGCTGTCTCCATGCCAAGTACAAGGCAGGGGAACCCCTGACTTATCTTTGGGCACAACTTAACCACGAACCAGTGTGCACCCTCCTCGACTCTGGCAGTTCAGTTTCTCGTTCCAATTATCTGTGGTATTTGGAGTTCTGCCATATCTGTGAACTGTCTCATTTGCATCTGTCCTCCCAATGCCGAGCTGTCACTGGGCAGATGCAGCCTCTGATTGGCAAAACTGAGTGTTGCAAAATTTTCTTGGCCTCTAAAGTGGATAGTACTTAAAAAACTTTCAGTGAACTCAATTTTGGGGTGTGTTTTTGTACGTGGTAGTAGGTTGGTGTTATATTGTCAAGGCAGGGTTGTTTATTTTAAATTTAACCAAGCTGAAAAATTCACATTGTGCTCCTGTCAGGAATTCATAATGTGTTACTGCAATGTTCGCCATTTGAGCTCAGACACCTTGGTCCAGTAGAGGTGAAGCAGGTTCTGGAAGTTCTTGACTGGTTACTACAGATGTTAAATAACAAACTTAACGTGACCAATAAAATCCAGTACAAGATTCACTTTACAAATGACATTCCAGAGAGACAGGATCTTTACAGGCTTTCTCTATCAAAGATGAAATATATATGTGCTTTGATTAATAATATGTTGTTCGATGGAGTCATCGGGCCCTCAACCTCAGCCTATGCTTCTCCCATATTCTCTGTGTCTATGGGCAGCAGTGGGGTGTTTCATCCAGTCATGGGCTATCATGCGGTTAATGAGAAGGTAGTTTTGGAATTTGTGCCACTTCCCAATCTGCATAATTCTTTTACTTTGTTCAGTCGGGCTCAGTATTTTACTGTCCTGGATCTCAATTTCGCATATTATCATATCATGTTAACAGAGGATTCCAAGCATACTACTGCATTCTGGATAGATTGGAACCTCCACGATTATAATAGGGTGCCATTTGGCTTGTCAATGGGAGTTGCCATTATGTCTTGCCTTCTAGATTGTGTTATCGGTGATTTTGCGTTCAAGCGTGTGTATAATTAGCTAGATGGCATGGTTATTTACAGTTCTAGTCTGTCTGAACACCTGCAACATCTTAAGGAAGTCCTAGTTTACCAGAGGGATGTGGGACTTTCTGTGAAACCATCTAAAATAACACTGGCACATAGGTTTCACTCTTAGGACACCTTAGTTCCACTGATTGCATTAGAATTGACCAGGAGCATACTATTGATTTGTGAAAATTTCCAGCTCCTAGAAATAAGAAAGGTGTGGCACGATTCATAGGCATGACAATTTTTTTGTGAAATTTTGTGCCCAATTTTACTAAATTAATGGGATGCCTTAACAATTTCAGCAATTTCAAAGGGATGAAAGACATACGGAATCTTCTTAAGTCATTAAGGTGGCGCTTAGCAACCCACTAGTATTAGCCATACCCAATTTTGAGCTCCTGTTCTTCTTGCAGACAGACACCTAATTCTTCTGGAGTAGAAAGTGACAGCTGTTCTCTTGCAGGAACAGGATGGGAGGGGACGTGTTGCGAGTTGATGCCCTATAGCCTATGCATCTTGGAAACTTTCACCTGCAGGGATGGAATATTCTATGTATGAATGGGAAGTCTTGGCAGTTTTGTTTGCCCTTGAGAAGTTCAGAATGTATTTGGAACACCAGGAATTTTGTTTAGAGACTGACAATTAAGTTCTTAGTTAGGTTTTGGCTCATTATTTCCATAACACCCTCTTAGGCAGTCATTTGGGCATTTATAAAACTGTTGACACGATCAGACAATACATCACCTGGTCTTCCCCGTATAAGGATGTCCAGAGGTTGGTGGGGGAGTGTGAGAGCCATAAGAGCGCTGAGATCAACCCAAATCTCCTCAATGGGCTTTTAGAGTCTATCCATTAGGAATGCCTGAAGCATTAATTTCTTATTGATTATGTAGGTCTGCTTCCTCATGTGTGTGGGGGTATTAGTCACCCATTAGTTATCATGGATGACTTTTCTCATTTTTTGACTCATTCCGAGCAGAGGAGTGACCATCCTGTTAGCTATCCAGCATGTGTTACAATTTTTTTCTGTTTACAGGCCACCCAGAATGCTTGTTAGCTTTTGTTTCCCAGCTATTCATGACATTCTGCTTTGACAATGAAATTAAGGTTGTGACCACAAATCCTTATTACCAGCATACTTTGCTGACCAGGTGAACTGCAAGTTGAAGGCTGTGCTTATCTTTCACAACAAGGCTCAGACGAAGTGGGACATGTCACAACCATGTCTCAATTTTGTCTTTAACACTGCACAACCCAAGTCTCTGGAGGCTGCTCCAGTATCCCTTGTGCTAGAACATCCAATCAATTCTCCTCTTGTTAACCTGTGGTCAATCAATGATTTGCTTCCAGAACAAGTCACCCTAGCAATAACAAAGCACAACTGGAGCCAGGCTAGGCATAATACCAAAATTGCACATTACAGAATAGCCATCAGGGACTAAATGGTTGAGTGCAACGGTTGGGAACAGCGTGTTAGTTTTAAACCCTAATATTGCTCAAAAAGGGACTAAATGGTTGAGTGCAACGGTTGGGAACAGCGTGTTAGTTTTAAACCCTAATATTGCTCAAAAAGGGGAGTTAGAGTGCCAGCAGCAAGCTAGCTCCTCAGTTCTTGGGACCCTATGAGATTGTCAGGGTGGTGAGCCTGGCAAAGCTCCTGGTTCTGAATTTATGCACCAGTAAAGCCTTATGCATGCACACTACACAGCCCAAGGAGAGTCAGATGTAAAGGGCTCCTGAATGGTGAGGAAGGGGGAATTTGGTTTGGTGGGGGAGGTTGAGCCATAGTGGGCTCCCTCTTTGAATTCCAGCCCCATGT
This sequence comes from Schistocerca cancellata, assembly GCF_023864275.1. Classification (NCBI taxonomy): domain Eukaryota; kingdom Metazoa; phylum Arthropoda; class Insecta; order Orthoptera; family Acrididae; genus Schistocerca; species Schistocerca cancellata. The sequence goes on from NC_064636.1 coordinate 155,351,821, forward strand.
GCTTGGCAGATGTCACTTCTCACAGCTTGGGGCTCATGGTGCCAGTGGGCATTGTGGAGCCACAATGGGTGTAGAGGAACAGCAGTGGATCTCACGAGCAGCTGGTGTCTTGAAGCTGGACTGGAGGGTGAGCTAAGCAGGGCTCATGGGCAGCACGTGGTGTCTGGTCGAAATTTGTGCCACTTTCATTATCACCAGCACTACAATAAAACAATCTTCTTTCAATAATGGTAAGTGCCATAGTCTGATCAGCTCATACATTATTATCACTCATTTGAAAGCTGGTGTTGTCCACCTCTGGCACAGATAACAGCAGGGAGACATTGTGGCACAGAAACAATGGGGGATCACTGAAGGAAGTTGCCACCATATCTATACACTCAGGTCACCTCATTCCCATAAATTCTGAAAGGAGGGATGATCTCTGATGTTATGTTAAATCATATCCCAGATGTCTTCAACCAGGTTCACAGTTGGTGAGTTGAGTGGCCATCACATCAATTGGAACTCACCACTGTGTTCCTCAAACCATTCTATCACACTCATGGCCTTGGGAAATGGCGCATTATTTTGATGAAAAATGCCACTGCCAGTGGGAAATATGCTCGTCGTGAAGGGGTGGACCTAACATGAACCATGGTAGGGAGGCTTGTGTGCCTCAGCAAAACAGATAGCCATTCTGTTGGCACAACCCCAATGGAGGGGTATCTGCTGAGGGGCCAAACAAACATGTGGTCCCTGAAGAGGGGCAACAGTCTTTTCAGTAGTTGCAGGGGCAACAGTCGGGACGAATGACTGATCTGCCCCTGTAACATTAACCAAAACAGCCTTGCTCTGCTGGTACTGCGAACAGATGAAAGCAAGGGGAAAAAATAGCCATAATTTTTCCTGAGGGTATACAGATTTACTGTGTGGTTAAATGATGATGGCATCCTCTTGGGTAAAATATTCCAGACATACAATAGTCCCCCATTCAGAACTCTAGGCGGGGGTAGCTCAGGACAATGTCATAATCAGGAGAAATGAAACTAGCGTTCTACATATTGGAACATGGAATGTCAGATCCCTTAATTGGGCAGGTAGGTTAGAAAATTTAAAAAGGGAAATGGATGGGTTAAAGTTAGATATCGTGGGAATTAGTGAAGTTCGGTGGCAGGAGGAACAAGACTTCTGGTCATATGAATACTGGATTACAAATACAAAATCAAAAAGGGTAATGGAGGAGTAGGTTTAATAATGAATAAAAGTAGGAGTGCAGGTAAGCTACTACAAACAGCATAGTGAACGCACTGTTGTAGCCAAGATACACACGAAGCCCACACCTACCACAGTAGTACAAGTTTATATGCCAACTAGCTCCACAGATAAAGAAAACATTGGGAAAAAAAAAAAAAGAAAAACGAAGGATGAGATGAAATAAATTATTCAGATAGTGAAGGGAGATGAAAATTTAATAGTCATGCGGGAGTGTAATTTGATACTAGGAAAAGGGAGAGAAGGAAATGTAGTAGGTGAATATGGAATGTGGGTAAGGAATGAAAGAGGAAGCCGCCTGGTAGAATTTTGCATATCATCATTGTTAAGGTAGAAATTTAAGGAGATGAGATCTGGATAATCTGAAAGAAGTAGGGGTTGTAGGTAGTTTGAGAGAGCAACAGGGATCAATTGTCAAGAACAGGGGAAATGGATAAGTAGAAGATGGATGGGTAGCTTTGAGAGATGAAACACCGAAGGCAGCAGAGGATCAACTAGGTTAAAAGCCGAGGGCTAGTAGAAATTATTGGGTAACAGAAGAGATATTAAATTTAATTGATGAAAGGAGAAAATATAAAAAAGCAGTAAATGAAGCAGGCAAAACGGAATACAAACATCTCAAAAATGAGATCGACAGAAAGTGCAAAATGGCTAAGTAGGGATGGCTACAGGACAAATTTAAGGATGTAGAGGCATATATGACTAGGGGTAAGATAGATACTGCCTACTGGAATACTAAAGAAGCCTTTGGAGAAAAAAGAACCACCAGTAAGAATATCAAGAGCTCTGATGGAAAACCAGTTCCAAGAGAAGAAGGGAAGGGGAAAAGGTGGAAGAAGTATATAGAGGGTCTATATAAGGGCAATGTACTTGCAGGCAATATTACTGAAATGGAATAGGACGTAGATGAAGATGAAATTGGTGATATGATACTGCGTAAAGAATTTGATAGATCACTGAAAGACCTATGTCGAACCAAAGCCCTGGGAGTAGACAACACCCATTAGGACTACTGATAGCCTTGGAAGAGCCACCCATGACAAAACTCTACCATCTGGGAAGCAAGAGGTGTGAAACAGGCAAAATACCCTCAGACTTCAAGAAAAATATAATAATTGCAATCACAAAGAAAGCAAGTCTTGACAGATGTGAAAATTACCGAACTATCAGTTTAATAAGTCATGGCTGCAAAATACTAACATGAACTCTTTACAGATGAAAGGAAAGACTGGTAGAAGCCGACCTCTGGGAAGATTAGTTTGGATTCCATAGAAATGTTGGAACATGTGAGGCAATATCTTACAAGGTGGATCAAGGAAAGGCAAACCTACATTTCTAGCATTTGTAGACTTAGAGAAAGCTTTTGACAATCTTGAATGGAATACTCTCGTTCAAATTCTGAAGGTGGCAGTTATCAAATAAAGGGAGCAGAAGACTATTTACAATTTGTACAGAAACCAAATGGCATTTATAAGAGTCGAGGGGCATGAAAGGTAAGCAGTGGTTGGGAAGAGAGTGAGACAGAGTTGTAGCCTATCCCTGATGATGTTCAATCTGTATACTGAGCAAGCAGTAAAGGAAACAAAAGAAAAATTCGCAGTAGGTATTAAAATCCATGGAGAAGAAATAAAAACTTTGAGGTTCGCCAATGACATTGTAATTTTGTCAGAGACAGCAAATGACTTGGAAGAGCAGTTTAACGGAATGGACAGTGTCGTGGAATGAGGATATAAGATGAACATTAACAAAAGCAAAACGAGGTTAATGGAATGCAGTCAAATTACGTCAGGTGATGCTGAGGGAATTAGATTAGGAAATGAGACACTTAAAGTAGTAGATGAGTTTTGCTATTTGGGGAGCAGATGATATAAAATGTAGACTGGCAATGGCATGGAAAGCGTTTCTGAAGGAAGGAAATTTGTTAACATCTAGCATAGGTTTAAGTGTCAGGAAGTATTTTCTGAAAGTGTTTGTATTGAGTGTAGCCATGTATGGAAGTGAAACATGGACAATAAACAATTTAGACATGGAGAAAATAGAAGCTTTTGAAATGTGGTGCTACAGGAGAATGCTCACGATTAGATAGGTAGATCACGTAACTCATGAGGAGGTACTGAATAGAATTGGGGAGAAGAGGAATTTGTGGCACAACTTGACTAGAAGAAGGGATCAGTTGGTAGAACGTGTTCTGAGGCATCAAGAGACCATCAATTTAGTACTGGAGGGAAGTGCGGAAGGTAAAAATCATAGGGGGAGACCAAGTCATGAATGCACTAAACAGATGCAGGAGGATGTAGGTTGCAGTAGTTACTTGGAGATAAAGAAACTTTAACAGGATAGAGTAGCATGGAGAGCTGCATCAAACCAACCTTGAGACTGAAGATCACAACAGCAGAAGGGGTGGATGTGGTTTGCAACCAGTTTACAATACTCCTTTTCTGACATAGTGTTTCACACAAGCTCCACTGGACCCATGGATGCCCACATGGACGTTTCCCAGAGTATAATGGAGGCCCTGCCAGTACCCGAGTCAAGAAGCTGTTCCCATAGTGAGTGACAGAAATGCACCCTCCCAAAGGCATGATGAAGAAGATATCACGATTCATCACACCAGGCAATGCTCTGTCATTGTGCCGAACATCCAGTATTAATAGTTACATGCCTATTTCAGTTGTAATTGTCGATGTTATGGCGTTAACACTGGCACATTCATGGGCCATCAGATGCACAGACCCATCAGTAGGAGTGTTTGGAGCATTATGCATTCAGACACACTTTTACTCTGCCCTGCATTGAAGTCTGATGTTAGTTACACCACACTTCGTTGCCTGTCTTGCTTTACCAGTCTGCCCAGCCTATGATGTCTACCATCTGTCATGAGGGGTGCTTGCCCAATCCCACAATGTCTGGACATGGTTTCACCTTTGTTTCGCCATGTGTTGAAGACAACCGCCACAGCACTCCTCAAACACCCAACAAGTTGTGCAGTTTCCAAACTGCTCAACTGCTCATGCCAAGCCTTCCGGCCACCAGAATCTGCTCTCAGTCAAATTCAGATTGTGTGCATTCCCCATTCTACACATGTACAGCACGCTCACTGACACTTCATGCACCATGCGTGTGTGCCTGACTAGCAGACAAGGTGAAGTGCTATGGCCTCGATGAGTTTATATCGACAGCAGATCAGTGATCATAATGTTTTGGCTGATGTGTATAAGGATATAGTATTATCACTTCCAAACAAATGCTGTGCAATGCCAAGGGAACCATTCCACAACATTCAAGGCAATTGTCAAATGCATCAATTTATTACAAGTGTGTACTGGAAAACAATGTCTCCAAAATTTTTATTATGTTCGTAATATCAGTGAAGCATGACTTGTCATGCGTATTACTCTGTCGATGTTTCCCACTTTGCTGACACAATACGCAGCACCCTCCTGCTGGAGAGTTCTGAACTGCAGTGTGTAACATGGGTGTGTGTTACTTAACCATGTTGGCCCATGAGAAAACCCTCAGTAAACAGGGTATATTTCAAATAGTTAATACACACATGGAGCACCCTCTCCTTCAGCATGACAATGCCAGACCATACATAAGTGTTTTTGCACTTGCAATAGTCTGATACCTTTGATTCATTATTATTGATCATCATCCATAATGTCCCAGCTTGACCCAATGAATTTTCAGCTGTTTACAAAACTTAAGGAACACCTTCAAGGATGATAGTGATGAATTGGTGTGAGCAGAGGTGATGCTGGGGTTCTGCCAACAAAGTCAAACATTCTACAGGGATGACATCAACAACCTCATGTGTCTCATTGGGAGAAAGGTGTTCAGTGCCATGGTGACTATGTTTGAAGTAAATATATAAACATGAAGAACAAAGATGTAAAATGGTAGTAAAGTTTGTTTCAACTAAAATGCTTCAATAAATTTCAAATAAAAATTTTGAGCCATTACTTTCTAGCAAGTCCTCATGTCCAAAATATACACCAATAAAAATTAAGTATTAATTAATTTGACAAAGAAGGTGGCTTTCAATTGGTATAATGTCTACATGCATCTCTTAAGGTCACAGGGAAATTCAACTAACATAGTACATAATGTAAGAGAAAACTTCTTGTGGGTGTAAGTTACATTCTGGGCACCATTTAGATTTTTTGGTAAACATTAGGCTGTGCTACTGGTCAATTTGTTACCACATCCTTGATTTGGTTTTCATATTTCTTGGCTTTGTCAGCTCACAGCCACCTTTCAACCTAGGCAGGGCCTTGAATTACAATATGGATCAGTCTCTCACCACAACATATATTTCAAGGGGGGTTGGGATCTATCACCACATTTTAACCATGTAGCTTTTGAATAGTTCTCACATTCAGGTGCAAGGTCAATGACTGTTCAAACTGCTTTTCATTCACACACTATGTGTTGTGCATAGATATTCTATATGCTAAACCATCATTACATCAGGGGTCAAAGGCAAAGCCTGAACTATGTTGGGTCTAACCACTCTTTTGCTGTGTTTAATAAAATGTAGTATATTTACTTTCCTATCATTTCCTCACAGTGATGGTTTAGGATTACTGTTGTGATACTGCCTGTCAAATGAATTGCAAGCTGTTCACATAGTTTGTATAAACTATAATGAAGCACTCACGTATATTCAAATGCAAATGCAGCATTAGTGCTTTCACAGTACTTCTGCAGTTGCACCCAAAATGGGTATCAAAACAGATAGTTACAAGTAGTTTGTGTGATTGTGTCAGGATCCTCAGTTCTGATTGTCAGAATAAAAATACTAGTGGCATGAAGTGAATCTGTTTGCCTGCTGAAGCTGAATACCCTACAAATGGTTGCACTGCACATCCTGGTAATTTTACAAACAATATGTGTAACAATGTGTAGCAAATGCAGAAAGTGGTTATGAACAAACCTGTCAGTATTTAATGTATAACTCCATGGCTTCATCAAAACTTTGTTGCTGAAATACAAATTAATTCTGCACCTGTCTGAAATTTATATTTACTGCTGACAGTTCTACTTCCACTTTATTCACATATTCAAAGTCAACACCTGATGTTAATAGTACTCCAAATGTACTTCTCAGATTATTGACCATGTGAATGTCACTTCAACATTATTTACAATTAATTTATTTTACATCATCAATAAATAAATTACAACTCTCATTCCATAGCACGATACACTGCATTAACACGACACATGCATTACCTGCACCCATACCATTTATACATTTAATGGCACTGCTAACATTCAGTATGACCATAGTTATTCTTAAGTTGCACATTAAGGTTGTCATTTACAAGAAGTGTATCAGAGCAGAATATACCCACTTTATGGCAACCACTTCATCAGTGTAATTGAGTTGTGCATTGAAGGTTTCCATGTTTACTGAACATTACATTGAAACTCTTGCTCAGTTCTATGTGGGGTTTAATATAAGGCTAATTTCAATGCACTGTGCAAAATGTTATATTTAAGACTGAGAGTTCATCAGCTTTTTAGTAAACAGTATTACTCATGTTTCCAGCAATATGACATCAATTGTATGTATTCACACATGATACTGCACACAGAAAAAAATGAGACACTTATAAGAAATACAAATAAGCCACTTACCATAGAGCATAACTCAGTTTGTACTTCATCCGTTTCCTCTTTTTTTATCCACATAGTTGGTTCCTGGAACATGGCTTCAGTTCTACAATCTGAAAAAAAAAGCAATCAGATAAGAACAGCTGTACACTGTTTCCATTGTTACTATGAGGTGTAACTCAAAGGTAGTATTTTCACTCATCTACTGGGTGCAGTAAATGGGTGATTACACAGGAAACTGATTCAAAGTGGCTGAGGAAAAGAGTGTTCAGTGATATAAACTCATTTACATTTCTCAGGTCATGAAGGGTGAGAACAATAATAAAATTATATGCACTGGAAACGGAGAAGTTACAGTCACTACTGCTCCTTTGTAACACTTTATAGATATTGTCCTATTGTGACCACTATGGAAAATATGTATTTTTTTGTGCATGCACTAACTTCAGCATTACCAACAATCAAAGCAATCAATAGATTGCAGTGATATTACTTAATAACACCAAATATTTCATTCTACACTTTGTTTGTTGTGTTATTTACAGTCTGATAGGGACATGAAGAAAATCCAGACGTATGGATTGTTTGCTTATCAGTGAATATGCAATTTCAACATAGGTATTACTGAAACTTTCTTTATCTGAATTCATTTACAGTTCTACACTCAATTCACAGTAAACATAATCATTTTGGCATCTATACCTGCTATTAAAGAAAACCATATACCTGTACTGTAGATTGCACACTGCAATGTGGAAGTTCTTACTCTTGATTACCATAAAGATTAAACATTGGTGAGCTTTTTCTTACAACACTGATTTCCAGAAACATCTTTCTACTAACTGTAACTATGACGAATGATCTATTGAGTTCTCATGACATGTAATGCTTTTTGTTAGAGAAATTACAGTTAATTTGTGCCTCGTATTTCGCCAGTTCCTAAATAATGTTACAGTATTCTTATACAGAACTCCAATTAAAGGCCACACACTACAACAAACTGGTATTTACACATGATTAGACGAATACTAACGACACTAATAATCAAAGCACAGCGAAAATTAGCACAATGCAACATCTTCTACAGCCTTTCCTTGCATGTGAACATACTCAAACCATGAAATGATGTAGTAGCTGTGGGCACTTGAAGAAATGCTTACATTAGCCCTACCATCTGGAGCCGCTATATGTCTATATCAGATAACAGCAAATTATGTTTGTGAAGATAATTGCATCTAAGTCACCATAACCGTATTAACATAGTGAATGTTTGAACTTCACTGTCCGCCTTTTCTCGTCAGTCCCGAAGTACATTACGGAGATCACTGCAAAGACAAACTGCTCCTAACAACAGGTCACAATCTCAGCCGTTTCTTTTCCGAAGATACACGAAGCGATTTTACCGAACAGACCAAAAACAGAAATCACTATTAACTCAGGTATTTGGTTGCGATGAACATAACCTAAAAAATTACAACATTCACACACCGTCTGAAACTGTCACCAAGCACACTACAGGTGATGTGATCACAATTAAAGACATGTAAATGTACCCACTAAAAACTTTAAAACGAGACAGCAACCTCAAAAATAGCTACCACAGCGTCACAACATATTCGCGGATAATCCACTCATCAAACTCAACTGTTATAACAGAAGTGAAGTACTGTGTTAATTTACTCCCAAAACATTTTTTTTCGCGTATTCTTGTTTACTGTTTATAAACGCCTATAAATTACTTGGAGAATGTCACACACAAATTTTCGCAAAACAACATTTTAGCTGATTACACACACCAACGAACTAAACCAAAGAGCTTGCAACAAGACAAAGCACTATGCCGTGCGCTATGAAAAAGCAGTATGGAATAAAAGAAAAGATAAAATTCGAAAATTAAATTCCATAGGATATTCTATCCCTTTGGTAAATCATTGTCACAATTTTAGTACAACAACCAGATAATTTTAAATAACTGTTATTGAAGGAATGCGTTTGAAAATTTCTTTGAACTTTAAATCTTCACTCTACTGTGTGGGAAGCACTTGATGTGAACAGGGACACCACATCGTTGTAATTTTCCTTTGTTACATGCAGGACCGGCATGTACAAGGTGCTTGACAGTGATAGCTTGTTGATTTTTTTGTCTTCTTGTTACAGTTATGAGCTCTAAACTCTCCGTCAAAGTTTTCTTTAAATCACATAACAAATGGACGCTGTTTTATGACATTCTCATTCGAAGAAGGAAGGAAGATTAGATTTAACGTCCCATCGACATCCAGGTCATTAGAGTCAGTGCACAAGCTCGGACTGTGTTAAGGACGGGGTAGGAAATCGGCCGTACCGTTTAAAATGAAATGTCGCGTCTTTTGCATGGAGCGATTTAGGGAAATCACGGAAAACCTAAATCTCTATGGTCAGATACTGGTTTGAACCATCGTTCTACCAATTGCAAGTCCAGTGTGCTAACCACTGCACCACCTCACTCGGTTTAGCCATCTGACTGGTTTCCTGTTAACATCTTTCGTAACAGCAACATAGCGAATCAGATGATACTGCCAACTGATAATCTTCTCATGGGTTGTTTCACGAACAATATAACGTTTGTCACCCCCTTTTTGTCGCATATTCAGTAATAGTATTCCAGTCAGCAGGCCAGTTCACTTTTACCAACTTTTTTAAAATTCTCTAGTGACTACCAAATGCAATGAGATACATACCATTGCACTGTGATGAATAAACATGAATTTTAAGTCAATGTATTCTAGGTTAGATTTTCCAGTGTTTGATTAATTCTAGGTTAGATATTTCCTGAATAGTGGATGTAGCACATTGCAACAACAAATTTGTTTAGGTTCTATCCTGTACAACAATCGCTAAAATAAGCTTCATCATAGCAGGTAGAGACTTCAAAATCAATACAAACAGCTTGCTGTCTCACATCTTCCTCGTTTTCCCTCTATTTCCGAGCACGTGAACAGTCTTCTTGTATTGACTTCATGCCATTGTCTGCAAAACTAAAAAATGCAGCTGCTGCTTATAAAACAAAGCATTTTTGATGGGATCAGTTGTTGTCAACAAAAGTTACTGAAAACAGAAGTTCCAGTTTACAAAAGTCCTTTATAAGTTTTGGGCTCGCTCCATCTCTTGTTTCTTCTCTAGTCCTGTCTTTTTCTAAAAGGTGAGCATTATAATTATATGTAAATGCATCTTTATTGACCCCTGCGGCACTTTAGGCTATGTATAGACGTCACTGATCTTTTTTTGAAGACTGAGACTATAATCCTCTGAAACTATCTCCTTGTAAATATGGTCTGTATGCACAGATTTGTACAGTGAGCACATGAGTGTCTTGATAAGAGACAATTTTAGGATTTTTTTTCCCCAGAGTGGAAGTAGTAAGACTGAGCCACCGAAAAACTTTTAATGTGATTTCTCACACCATCACAAAGTTCTGGTGAACTATCATTCCTTAGATGATGGTCCTTCTGCCTACTTCACTTGTGTTTTCAAATGCTCTTCTCTTCATCGCTGTAACCATAACACCTTAACAGATTCCAAGTTTACTCAGAAACATGGTCTTACAGACTTGGATTCATTCTGTTCTTCATAGCAAGTAGAACATAACAGGGAAGTTCCTTTTTTAGTTCATTCGTGTGCTAGTTTTCTTAAAGATCTCATCTGAATTACTGTAAATAAAGCCTCCTCTTCTCTCATACATCTCTAATTAGTAATATCTTTAAATAATGTTCAGCCTTTCTGCATGAATAAACTTCTAGACATTTTCTTCTGCAGTTGTCTCAACATCAATCTTTCATGTAAACTCCTGGAACAAGGAGTTCCCTGGATGAGATGTAGGATTCTTTGCACTGGTATCTGATTTTGAAAACATTTATATCCTTGTGTTCTGAATGTTTATATATTTGTGTGGTGTTGCTTGTCTGTGAATATGTTTTCCTATATCTCTAAATTCTGTTCCTTAAAGGGGGTGCACATCAGTAATGTCATCTTCATTGGCTGTCTACAATAGCTCTGAACTTTGCCACCATCAGTTGGCTTAAAATGCTTCAAATTAACAATTGCTCATTTTTGTGGCTCTTCATCTGATTCATTACCAGATGTCAGTTGATATACCAAAATACAAGCAGAGATACCCAATGGCGAATATGAATCACGATTATTGTCACTGGTGAGAAAAGTACAGCGAAAGTGACCGATTTGAATGGTTTATCACTTACGAAAACATGAAGAATCAAGGTACTTACAGAAGATTACAAACATATTCTGGTATATTGTGTATTCTATATTTCAAACTTTCCTTAATCTTCAGTTTGACGAAAATTAAAAAACAAAATTCCACTCAGCGTCCACAGAAAATGAAGGAAACAGAAAAGAGAAATGAAGCATTAAAATTTGATTTCAAAGCTACAGTCCTTCAGAAGAATATTATTATACATACAAGCAAGAGACTGAATACTTCATGGAACAAATTCCATCATATTTTCCCTCTGGAACCAATAACTAACAAATTAATACTACAGGAGAGCTCTGAAATCAAACAAACACACCTGATTTTTCACTCTTTATGGCATAAACAGGACAATACCAGGAAGAATGGGAAATATGCTCACCAAACGGTGCTACCAATGTAAACAATGTTACCATCACACACAGACAACATAAAAATTTCCGTGTATGAAGTTTAGGTGTTACACTTGTGTAGTTCAAGATTCTGCCTCCGGCATTTCAGTTTATCATTGGCAGTTCTTATTAAGGAACATCTGGGCAATCCAAGATAGCTAACTGTAGCAGAGAAATGCTCACTGATATAATATTTGCATATTTGTTGAAGTGAGTATTGTGATGCAACAGTAAATCCTGAGAGATACCTAACTGTAGCAGAGGGAAGAGTAATAGTGACACCTCATAGGTGCACAAGATCGAGTAACCTAGTATTTAACTAATGTGACAATATTTTGTAGCAGTTGTAATGAATGGTTGAAATACTATGAATAACTGCACAGCAGATAAAGACCTAATGACCACAATAGTAAAAATAACCTTTGTGCCATGCTGCACCTCGTATTGGTGTCATTAGTAGGTTGACAACATGTGCAGGGCTATTACAAATGATTGAAGCGATTTCATAAATTCACTGTAGCTCCATTCATTGACATATGGTCACGACACACTACAGGTACGTAGAAAAACTCATAAAGTTTTGTTCGGCTGAAGCCGCACTTCAGGTTTCTGCCGCCAGAGCGCTCGAGAGCGCAGTGAGACAAAATGGCGACAGGAGCCGAGAAAGCGTATGTCGTGCTTGAAATGCACTCATATCAGTCAGTCATAACAGTGCAACGACACTTCAGGACGAAGTTCAACAAAGATCCACCAAATGCTAACTCCATTCGGCGATGGTATGCGCAGTTTAAAGCTTCTGGATGCCTCTGTAAGGGGAAATCAACGGGTCGGCCTGCAGTGAGCGAAGAAACGGTTGAACGCATGCGGGCAAGTTTCACGCGTAGCCCGCGGAAAATTGGCTCATGCCACAACTGGAGACCGACAGTGCTGACTTCATCTTTCAACAGGATGGTGCCCCACCACACTTCCATCATGATGTTCGGCATTTCTTAAACAGGAGATTGGAAAACCGATGGATCGGTCGTGGTGGAGATCATGATCAGCAATTCATGTCATGGTCTCCACGCTCTCCTGACTTAACCCCATGCGATTTCTTTGTGTGGGGTTATGTGAAAGATTCAGTGTTTAAACCTCCTCTACCGAGAAACATGCCAGAACTGCGAGCTCGCATCAACGATGCTTTCGAACTCATTGATGGGGACATGCTGCGCCGAGTGTGGGAGGAACTTGATTATCGGCTTGATGTCTGCCGAATCACTAAAGGGGCACATATCGAACATGTGTGAATGCCTAAAAAAACTTTTTGAGTTTTTGTATGTGTGTGAAAAGCATTGTGAAAACATCTCAAATAATAAAGTTATTTTAGAGCTGTGAAATCGCTTCAATCATTTGTAATAACCCTGTACTTGGTGTAGTTATGTTTGTCATCTTCTTCTGTCTTCACTGTCGTCACCCCGTTTGTAACCATTGTCTGTCCGATAGTGGCAGCAGCGGCGGTTATCGATATATAGTAATGGTAGTACTATCTTTGGGGTGATGTTGCGGCGTTCTGGGTTATTGCCGAGAAACAGTTTAAATTTGTTGTCATAAGGACCTTAAGCTGTGAGTGCTATTTGCTTTAAATTTTAATTAAACGATTGTATTCTAGTAGTGAGTTGTAAGATTTTGATGAATTTTTTAATTTTCAATATTTTAATGACCGTAATTTCAAGTTTCAAGATGTTTAACTGCTCCTTAAAAGATTGCTAGTCAGGCCTTCAGCCATGAAATAGTTTTAAATTATTACTTTTGGGGCCTTCAGCCGAGAAACAGCTTCATTTTGTTGTCATTAGGGCTTTCATCCATGGGTGTTCATTGTTTTAAATTTTTATTTAAACATTTTTATTCTAATAGTGAGTTGTAAGATTTTGATGATTGGTTTTTAGTTAAAAATATTGTAATAACTACAATTTCTAGTTTGAAGGTGTTTAACTGCTTTAAAGATTAATAATGAGGCCTTCAGCCTTGAAACATTTGGAATTATTACTATTGGGCCTTCAGCCATGAAAAGTTATTAACTTATGGCTACTAAGATCTTCAGCCATGGAATACTGTTTAATTTATGGTCAACTTTAAGTTCGTTGTCATTTCTAAGTAAAGTGTACTTGATTGATTAGAAATATTAACTAACAGTAACTGATTACAACCCCGTCTGCAATCGTAACCCAATCCTGCCTTCCTGGGTCTCAACCTTACTCAAAGCAGCCAGCAAAATTTGAAAATTTCAATTAAAAATATCGCAAAAAATAATAAGTTACAAAAGATATAATGAACAAAGTAGAGGCAATAGCCTCCACATAGTTTAATCTGTATTGAGGTATGATATCCCAGTTTAACATTTTATCTGGAAGCTTGATACCATTTTAGCAATCACATCCTTGTTAAAAAAATCTTTCATCCAGAATTTAAATGTATATCAACTTGAAACAAAATGCATTTTTGAGAATTTTCGGAAGTTGCAAGTGCTTTGCATAGGATATTTGGTAGTAAATCGGTGTTTGTGTTTATAAGGACAGTTTTTCGTTCTGATGGAATTTGATTTCAGTTTCAATTCAGCTTTAAATATCTGAAAGCACTAATAAAGTTTCTGTTGCCATTTCATTGTAACATTTGTGACCAAAAACGAAAATAAATTTATTATGTTGGAGCTAAGAAATCTTAAAACACTGATAGTTGTGCAGTAATGTAAATATCTACGTGCCTATACTGAGGTTTCTGTAAAATTATTGTCACTCTTTGGGAAGGAACACGGAATTGTGTTACCTTACTAACAAGCATCTATTGAAACTTATTGCAGAAATATAGAATCAGATTCCTTTCACAAAGTTGATGTATATTTTGCCACTTAACGAAAATTTTGTTTACATTTTATACTTGCAAATTAATGATAGCACAGATAACATGTTACAACAGTGTCTATTCATTAATTAATTAGTATCAAAATACAATAACAGAAAGTTGCAACATAAGCTACATCCATACTGACTTATCTAATTTCTTTTTCTTTGCAAGGCCATAAGTTCCCTTCTTCCATAGTGTTTAAAAAAGGACTCATGTTCAAGCTCAGTGCAAAATACATATCGCAATGCTACTCATACTAGGCTCAATATAGTTTACAATTGAAATGAAGTTTTCTTTCTGAGAAATGTATGTCTCAATTATACACCAAATCAAAGTTGATTCTAGTGTCCACTAATTTAGTGACAAAACATACCTGCTGATACAAGACACAAGAAAATAAAAATGGCTGTTTAGATGGCATATGTCTTTTTTGTAGCATGACTGCTGTAGCAACAGACAGGCAACAGCATATTAATTAAAAAGACTGGATAAAAGTAGCTGTTAGCTGTATATCTGGAAGCTCATTCGGAATTTTCTATGGCCCCTAAATAAAGTTAGCTGCTATTTTATTCTGTTAGGTTACAATTTAATCACTTGCTCACAGTTTTCGGCAAAATCGGAAATAAGACACACAAGTGGATTACTGCAATGTTGAACATATATCTCAGGCTACAGTACACATATGTTTTTGTACACATATGTTTTTTGTTTCAGTCATACTTCGGTCTTGTGTTTCATTGGCTTTGTAACTCACAACTGAACTTTCACATTCCAACGTTTCAAGGCCTTACGCTACTAGTACTTTGCAGATCAGTCTGTCAGCACACATACGTTTTCATCCATTCAAATTTGTTGGCTTTGCCAACTCACAGTCAGCTAGTCAAAGCGCAGCACTAACCTAGGCCTCACACTTCACTACAGGTCATTGTGTCAGTACATCTAGTTTTTACTATTCATCAAACAACTATGAAAATCACTGACCAACCTTAAATTCATAATAAACAGACACATAAAAGTTATTTTTGCGCTCTACATACTGCAAATAATGTAATCAATTCATTTCACCCACTGAAAGGAATAATTATGTTAAATGACTCTTATTGGTTTCCATATACTGTCATCCAATTGCCTATGACCAGCATGAATAAATTTCCATCAGCACACAATGCAAGAGCCACCAGCCCCGTATATGTACTCTAGCCATATTCTGGAATGAAATATTAATCTGAATCACCTGTTACTTATCAAGTGCATGTTAGGTAATGGTAACATATTATTAAATACACCAGACTGTTATTAGATGTAATATGCTTAATGTACCACATGTCATTGGCCATACTTGTAGGTATTTTAACCATAACAAAGATAACATGTATAAGAATGCTAATCAAAAACGAAGATTTATTCACAACCTGGAAATATGTGTCAGCCATTAACTTGTACCAGAAGAGAGAGACAGTTTGGGTTCATGTACCAAAGTGAGCTGATAGTTTTCTAACACACAACAGAGATGCAATGTGCCTGACAAATACTGTATGTCAATCTCAAGAGATATCTACTTCTACAAGGCCACTCCCCAAACCCACCCCCTCCCCTTTTCTGTCATAGAGCAGAATTCAAAATATGTGGGAATTTGTGGCATACATGATGAATGATGCATATGCATACAGGTGTCAGGGACTGTGTATATGATCGTGGCGTAGGTGTTGCTGTCATCTGTGGGTCAATGAAATTGCTCATCGCTTTTTGTGATGGTGCTAAGATGGTAGTTGGTCACTGGGTAACAAGTAAGCTGGCCTTGCCCTCCTGAGTGACACAATTTATGGGTTATACAGACAACAAGCCCATCACTTTTACTTTTACAAGGCCAAAGGAAACGTTTCCCTGACGTAGTTTTGGCAGTAAGCATTATTAGTCAATTTGCCACATATGTGAGACGTGTTAAAGGGGCTGAAAATATGGTGGCCAATTACCTTGCGAGGTCAATGAAATTTTCTGTACCACTGGTTGGCCAAATTCGTGTCAGAATAAGCAGTCAGCATGCATGTGAGTGGAGACATGAGAATTCCACTCAAAAAAGCTGTATTTTAGGGAGTCAAAAATCTAATTGTTGTGCAGTACCTCTCAACTACGTCCCACACCTTATCATGGCTGCTGCTGCTTTTCGCAAACAAGGGTTCATCAAGATGTACAAAAACACTCATTCTGGAGCTAATACCACAATTAAACTTGTCAAGGACAGATACATTTGGCCGAGTACTAAGAAAGGCTGTTGATCATCCACTAGAGCATGTGTTGCACTTCAGGCAGCAAAAGCGACCACTATGGCCAATAGGTCATTTTTCTGATTCCACACAGCATTTTTCCTATGTACACATTGACTCTATGTGCCTACTGCCTCCAGCAGAAGGGTTCTGGTATGTCCTCAAGGCAACTGAGAGTTACACCAGTTGAGCTGATAGGACTCCAATTATGTATATTTCTGTGGAAAAACCAGCCAAGACTTTTCTTTCTACATGATCCACTTGGTTTGACTGCCTGGTACACATCACAATGGACCATGGACCACAGTTCTAGTCACCATCATTCTACAAATTGGATAAGTTGTGTGGTTTCCAACACCATCACCCCACTTGTTATGAAAATCTTTTACAGCACTCTGGCACAGACTATATTTCCCCTAAGTATCCTCTCATCAGGTAGAAAAATATGTTATTATCAGCTTAATATCTGCCACATCCTGTTTCACAGGACTAGAGCACTAAGCTGATTTTTGGATCATGATGGGGAGTTGAAAGAATTCTCTATCTCTGTCACAGAATGTCTCCTCATATTCGAACTCTCTTAAAGTAACCAAATGCCACATTACCTTCAAAGTCTCTCAAGGTAGCAGCACAAAGGAGTTGTAAATATCAGGTTTATACTACATATCACTTTATAAATTCGGTACTGTAGCTAAATTTAATATGTTCCTCTCTCCCCGTGTAGTTGGGAGATTGAAATTCCGTTAAAAAATTTCACCACAAGGAAAAAACGCCTGATTACCAATCCAACTCTCGAATCATATCTGCAGTAATCTCGCCCTCGCTTCCACCCTCCCAGTAGCTCATCATTGATATCAAATTGATTGACTAATTAATTAAATTGACCATGAGAGTCCCTTTGCAATGTGATTATTATTTTTTTCCTGTAGTCAGATTTCACTCTTTAGGGAACCATTACAGGTACTCCTGTGTCATCTCTGGAGGCTCCCCAGAGTCTAGGTAGTTACTTCCTCTGATACCAAAATGGGTGCTAACTGTCTTAAAATAGTTGAAGATATCCAACACTAGCTATGGTCTGTCTCCTGGTTGCCTTGTCATGCTGATGGATGTAAGTCACTTAGAATTCAGGTATGCCACATATAACCCAGTCAAGCTGAGACCTGTCAGTGTACGGGTGCAGCAGGATGTTTCACTCCTCTGACCACTCCCGCATCACCTCTGCCCCCATCATCACACCGCCACTGGATTGCATGTGAACAGCTGTCACTCCCACCACTGGGTTGAGAACCCCCGCCCTCGTATCAGGGCTCTACTGCTATTGCCCAATAACCCACTATTCGCTGTGTCAGGCAGATGATTCCACACCTGCAAAAGTTGTCATATCTTTCTCAAAAGGAGTGTTAGCTTAATTGTCACTGGGGTAAATACCAGGATGCTCAACAATATGCTCCCCCCCCCCCCCCCACGTGTTCTGCAAACCAAATGTTCTGAGATGTAATTTCGAAATGGGAATCCATGGAGGGAATGTGATGTTCTTTTCAAGGAAAACTACTGAGAATCATCACCTGAAGCTGACTGCAGAAAGATTCTACTGCTGCCAACATACATTCTGCATATGGACCACAAAGATAAGATAAGAAAAATTAGCGCTGAAATGGAGGCATATAGCATCTTTTTCTCCCTCACTCTGTTTGGGAGTGTAATAGGTAAAGAAATGAGCAGCAGCGGTACAGGGTACCTTAGCCACTCACCGTACCATGGCTTGTGATGTATGAATATAGATGTATACGTACATTTAATATACATATTAAGATGCCAGTTCATCCATTTACAAGCACACAAAAAATTAAGGAAGAACGTCGTCTCTAATATATCGATAAAACGAGAACAGATCATCTGCTGCTGATTGTCTCTCTGTATTGACCCCTAATTTTTTCATAGCAGTCGCTTCTCGAGATGTATGTGAGAGGTTGTAACGTGTCTAGTCAGATTATGAATCCTCCAGTCTTTGATAATAGGATTTGGATACACCTGATTCCGAGAGTAAGAAATGTCTGCCAAGTTACAGACATCTGCTATTTGTCTCGTAATCTTATCACATTACAAGAGCTCTATTCCATTAGTTAGAAGGCTGTCTGGTCCTCCACCCATCACTGACTAGACAGAGAGCAATCACAAAGAGAAAAATTGCACACTAATGCACAGGAGGAAATTCACAACCACCATGGACTGCACAAAGAAATTTAGCAGTCTTCACATATCTCCCTGTACATGTCCTAATTTTTTTACCGTATTCTTATGATTACCACATCACAAATACTACAGTGTAATGGTGTCTGAATCATTGTTGATGGCACAGTGTATCTCTCTCTCTCTCTCTCTCTCTCTCTCTCTCTCACCAAGCAGAGTATGCATGGACTGCACAAAGAAATTTAGCAGTCTACACGTATCTCCCTGTATATGTCCTAATTTTTTTACCATATTCTGATGATTACCACATCACAAATACAACAGTGTAATGGTGTCTGAATCATTGTTGATGGCACAGTGTATCTCTCTCTCTCTCTCTCTCTCTCTCTCCATCTCTGTCCTTGTTATTTTGGTAACATCCACTAGAGTAAACTCAGAAACTATAAAAATTTAACGAACGTTATCTGGTAAAGAGCTCATAACATTTTGCTTCATCTCTCTCTCTCTCTCTCTCCTATTATATCAGAGACAAATACCATATGATTGTTGACATCAACCATATGTGTTGATCCCATTAAATGTATACCTACATGTATTGGTACATGGGACCAGGTGGCCAGTGATGAAGTCGTTTCTATGGAACTCAGTAAAGTTTTGTAGTCTGTATTGGAGGAAGACCATAGCTTACAAACTATCAGTCATAAGGAGAGGGTTCTTGTGTTGTTGTATCATAAGCAGTTCGATACATTGTTTTTTGCTGTAAGACATTGAAGCAGTGCATGACAACAGTTATGTACACAGCCATACATGTTGTTTTTCTACCAAAACTTCGAGGTCCATGTCAGGTTTGATCCAACACTAACACGTTTTGATCCATAGACTCTTACACAAAAAACTAGACATCGCATGTTGTAAATTATACTGGTACCACAATACATGGGCTCGTTGGAATAAGAGACAGAGGTGGTGTATCTTACTGACAAAAATGTGGAAGATACTACAAAATACGGAAACTGGAAGAGTTTGTGGCGTTGTGCAATGTTTCCAAACACCTGTCCAAAGGAGACGACTTCTACATTTAATCTCATCTTCTACAGTGATTACATATCCTCCAGCAATTTAGCAACCGTATTACGTTTTCCGTAATTCCAACACACTTTATCCAGTTACTCAAGGTCCAAACAACCACTCTCGACGAGTTGTGAACAATATGTCTCATCACGTCACTGTCACGGTGTTGTCAGTCAATGACATTGCAGCATGGTTCTTAACTTCTGTATCATTTCAAAACCACCCTGCCATTACTCTGCGAGGGCTGAATACATATGGATGTATCATGAACCCTGTTACAATGCATACATCACAAGACAAATACTGTTTCTGAGTGTAGGAAATAGCTATCAGCGGAGAGAAGGTGCGAAAACTACGTTCCTTAGGCGAAACACTTAATAAATTTGGTAAGATTTAATTACGATTTGCCATCTTATTCTATGTGGATGAAAATCCCAAAGTATTCTGCACTTGTAGGACAAAGTCGGAGACTGAAAGAGTTCCCTGCATTGTCTTTGACCAACCCACTCTGCAACACAGTCGCCGATTTAATTTGCAACTGGCCATAGGTAGGAGGGTACTATACACACTACATTCCACATCTCATGAAGGAACAGACTGAGTTCGAACGGAGTATGTAACAGCTGCTCAAGAAGAGTGTTCCACAACAGTCTTACTCTCAGCACCCATCCAAGTGCACAAGATCTCTCCAAATGTGTACATGTCGAGGAGCTGAGCTCCCCTTATCAGTGTATGGTAGATATGAGAGTGCTGTGGTGATGTAACAGACGGTTAACAAAAAATGTGTGGTTTTTGCATGATGGAACTCCAGAGGAATGGAGTTTGAAACATTTTATGTAAATCAACTGTGATATAAATTCTGGACTATTGATCTAGTGTCAGAGTCAGTACCAAGAAGGTAATGGCAAGAGAAAAATGATAGTAGATCA
The DNA here is from genome assembly GCF_023864275.1 of Schistocerca cancellata. Taxonomy (NCBI): domain Eukaryota; kingdom Metazoa; phylum Arthropoda; class Insecta; order Orthoptera; family Acrididae; genus Schistocerca; species Schistocerca cancellata. Next base: position 155,372,666 of record NC_064636.1, read on the forward strand.
TAAACACATGCACTCATAAGACTATACAGTTCTGCACTTAAACATGCTATAATGTTAAAACCATGTAGTTTCTGAAATGTTAGTCATGCAGAATGGAATGCTCTCAATGCTCTAATGCAGGACAAATATGTCCAACATCAGACATTCATCCACCCTGCAAGTTTTTATCCCACTTGCTACATTCACAGACTTTATGATGATAAAACTACTTCCTTATACACCAAAGAAAACATAGATTTTTTGTGATACTTGCGTAATATAGGATTCCAGAATGTATAGGGCCCACCGTTCACAACTGATTACAGTTCAGAAATTATGCTATGCTTGCATCAGCCCTATAAAATGATCACCAGCAATGTAAAATGCATCTTGAGGAAATACACAAATGCATATCAACAGTATTTGAGATGCGAAATTATGCACCAACATGCACTAACTCTCTGAACAGGACAACTGTCATGCTAATGCACACGCAAGATTAGCCGTATCTTACAAAGCAATGTCAGTGACTTAGAACTGACTATGAAACTGATGACTCGATTCATGTCTAAAACATGGTGGGGTAATGATGTACATCGTATGCATCTTCATTTATCTGAAGGAGGGGGTCTAAAATAGGTTTTCCATCAGTTTGGTGGACATGCTGCACTAACTGTATATACAGAACACTCTCTCTTTCTGACAAAGATACACACACAACTGGCAAGCAAATGTACACACAGGGTCTACAGTACCTCAAAAAAAGTGAAATGGTGAATTGATTCATGTCCAAAATTTGATCAGGAAATGGCGGACTTCAGGTGCATATTCGTTCATCTAAAAGGGGATGCTGAAATCGGTTTTCCATCTGTTTGGTGGACATGAATGGGCACACATGCGCTCGAAGTTCTCTGTTGGCTGTGGTATGGAGAGGTTTGCTGTTAATGATTGCAGGTAGCACTCTAACTCACTCCCTGCAGAACTGTCTAGAAAGTTATCCATGAGGACAGTCAAATTGTTGGTATTCCTACAACTTCAGTAGACATACTGCAAAATGTTGTTAAAAATACTATTCAGTAACTTTTCTGTAAGGTACCAGTAAATGTTAGCAGGATCACATGGTTATGATTGGTAAATGACACAGATAAGCACATTGTAAATACTGGTAGTTAGAGTTTGAAACACTTAGTAAGTATTGCACAAGGTCAAATATGCGATCCATTCAGTAGTTGCATATTACAGCCCCAAACCTGGTAGTACAATACTCATTACCTAAGGAGGACATAAAAGATTTTCGTAGTCACATGTCCAGACATTTTATAAAAGTCTGTGTCATCCATGTTAAACAGTCTATTTGAGCTGCCTTACTATAGGCGGTGATCACTATTTCCCTGGGGCACAGTGCTTCAATTTCGATTTTTTTCTGGCAGCAGTAAACAGATACCTAAGTACTCTCTCATTCTCCCCCAATTTTCCCGCATTTTTTCGTATCTCCCCAGAGTTTATAAGTGCTTTCTCTCAATTTTCGTTCCTTTTTAACCATTTTAGGTCTTTTCTCCACATTTCTTCTATATGCATATGCTTATGTTGCTAACATAACCAGGTGTGGTTTGATTTTGTACATGTATTATACATCAACCTAACAAAATTATACCTACGAATTTCCCTATTTCCGATGTACATCCATCCATTTCCAATGGGATGAGCACGAAAGTAATTGAACTACATAGCTGAAAGCATAGTAATCGTTGTTTTGTAGCTATGTGAGACAAGTGCAACATGCGGAGGATACAGTGAAAACTCGAAGTCTGGAAATATTTCAGTGTCTGACACCGATACATCATTGAATGTGTCAGCACACTCGTGTAGTACTACAGTTGATGGGAACTCAGAAGTCTGGAAACAGTTATGCATGCTGACTTGATTCCAACAGCAACTTGCAGGGGGCTACAACAAGGAGATGAGCTGCATACACAGGTCCATGGGAGCGACTTCGATCACTGGTCGCCTGCTCCAGTGGACCAATACATATATATATTTAATGAGATCACCACATGTGGTCGATGTTAATAAGCAGATTTAATTTGTATGGGATATATTGGGAGAAAGAAATGTGGCAAAATGTTGTTGAGTTCTCTACCAGGTCATGTTTGTGAAGTTTTTATAGTTTGTAGTCTTACTCCGCTATTACAAAAATAAGTATGAAAGAGAGAGGGAGAGAGAGAGAGAGAGAGAGAGAGAGAGAAAAGCTGTGGGAGGCACTGTGCTGTCAACATTACACTGCCGTATTTCTAGCGTGATAATCGCTGTTTTCCCATACCTTACAGTTGCGACTTCTTATTGTGATATTGTTTTAATTATTCCTTTTCTTGGTTCACTCTCCTGATGTTTCTCAATTGCAGGCACAAGGTGTGTGTTTCATACACGGAACAGAAGAGACAGATAATTACAAACATGAAATTGTAACAATTATGTACACAATATGAATGACAATTTCAGGTTGTGAACTATTTTTATATTAAAATGAGAAGCAATAGCAGCTACATTAAAAGAAACTGGAGCTCCTTTCATTAAATGACTAATTTAATTCGGAACTTTTACAAAAGTTAATGCAATGTCGTCTGAAAGCAGCAAATGGCCCACAGCTTTGGTTTGGAGAGCAAATCTTTTGGTAAAATGTGTTACTGACTGTAAATTTAAATATGTTTCCTTGCAGAAATTTGTATTAAACTGATTATCAGACTTTGTAATGTTAAAATGATTGCAGTATCTCTTGTATTTCACAAACAAAAGACTCAGGCCCATGAAATATAATAACCAAAAGAAAAGTTCCATATTTAAGAAAACACACAAAATTGTGAATCTGTAAAGGGAGGACAGGTTTATAAATGAAATATGATTGAACTTTAACAGTATATTTTAAGGGAGTAAAAGTCAATTTACACTATTTCACACAGCATAATTTTGAAAACAAAAGATCCTCTACATGAAATGAGAGATATTCAAACGCACACACTTGGGATTCTAATTTCTAATAACAATAGAAAATAATGAAGTATCAATGTATGAAAGATCTCCTACAACCAGTTCTTCAAATCCACAGAATTAGCTGTATAACATGAATCAAGCCAACCGAGAGAGACAAACACATTGGCAAAAAGAAAAGAGCAAAAGAGCAGAGCAAAATAGAAATGAGAACGACGCCCTTGTTTGACGACCCTTTATACTACTTACACGTTATGATCTTTGTATGATTGTCGATGTATTATCAAGAGGTGTCTGGCATAGTTACATTACTTTTAGTGAATTTCGTGTAAAAGTTGTGGACGTTATAAAATGCTCCATAGATGTTGAGATGATACTGTTTCAACCGTTGGAGATCAACATTTCATTAATGTCACTTCATCTGATATTTTCATTGTACATAAATTCATAGTTTTACATGTTACATGGATACCACTTCTTTCATTTTAGAAAAAGGGTGATAATTTGAGTACATTTACATTTACACTTTACTGTTGCCCTTGTTATTTGATTGAAGCCTGTCTTCTAACTTGTACCCAACCGTACTTAATATTCCTCCTATTCAGATGTGGTCCCAAGGGAAACAGGACAAAAAAACCAAAAGATGGATGTACATCCCTCAGTCTATTTTTTAACTGAAAATCATTTGAAATTTGGATCGCGAAGTACAATAATATATAACATGTTACAAGACAGCACAAATATTATAGAAACTCATAGGCATTTTGTCCTGTCATTTTGAAAACACATTAGATTCTGAAACCCATAAAATGTTCATGATAACACATTTCAAGCAGAATTATTACATAAAACGTCCAGTTTGTAATCGGTTCTATCATGTAAGAGTCTCTTATACAGCATTTTCATTTAAAGGTCACATTATGTGAGTTTGTCATAAACATTCTTTTTCATAAATCAAAATCGTAAGTCTTTACAAAATTGAGTAGGATTAAGAAGTATCACATTTTTAGAATATCAAGTACAATCGTTTGTAGTTGCGATGATAGATGTTCCAATAGATTGCTGGAATGATGGTTCTTTCTGGTAGACAGTAGTTGATGCCATGACCCTCAGATGCACACATGAACACTGGAAGACATGCCAGGATCTACAGCTAGTTACTGAATACAGGTCTTGCTCTTTCATAGGACAGGCATCTCGGGTATGGGGTACATGGAATACAATATATTAAGCATTAATATGTAAGCTTATAATTATTCAGTTTGGCTGAAATGTGATATATCAGTAGATATATTGTCTTATGGATGGACGTAATGATTGTATATTCTGTTTGTGGTGATAGTTTACAGTTCGTTCTGTCCATTTATTTCTTTTGTTTGCATTTTGTTTGCTGCCGTGAGGTTTTAATACCTGTACTATTGTCGATGTTGTCGTTTCTTTTCGATTGCATCATGATTGTTATTTGTTTGCAATGAGCATTGCAGTTTATTTATTAGTATATCATGCTATCACTATTTGCGCTAAAAGGGCGTTCATAGCTTAGTTGTGACAAGTATATGTTTTGAATTGCTGCGAGTACTGAGCGATCATGTAGCTTGCACTCGACATCAACAATCCAGAGCTTCATACGGAACATTTTTGAGGTGTGGTTTGCATTGCACTCTGTGTACACTCGGCTCGTAGCAGTGCAAGTTCCCTAGAACAGCTACTTCTGTTTTACCTAACAGTTTTTTTACTTTTATTTATTTACACGTCAAGTCCCATAGGACCAATTTGAGGAGCAAATCTCCAAGGTCATGGAAATTGTCAGTACATGAAATTACAACATAAAAGTAATAGAAGATAAATATAAAGAAAAAAGTCATGCCATAAGTTTCAGTAAACGCAGTCAACAATACAAGAAGAATCAGCTTAATTTTTCAAGGAATTCCTTGACAGACTAGGAGCGACCCATGAGGAAACTCTTCAATTCCGATTTGAAAGCACATGGATTACTGCTAAGATTTTTAAAGTCTTGTGGTAGCTTACTAAAAACGGATGCAGCAGTATACAGGATGCTGCAACCGCACATGTGATAGAACACTTCAGTGAAGTTAAGTGTCAACTTTATCACACACTTTGCAACACTAGTATTTTCACTTTTCCCACCGACGACTTCTGTTGCACAGTTTTGTTTATTTGTACATAAAGTCCACTTACTATGACTTTCTTTGAAAGTCCTTAATAGCACTGATTTTGGCATTCGTTTTTTTACTCATTTGCAGTTACATACAGTCTTTTGAGTCAATTATGCTGATACTGAAGCTACACATTTCATCTAACGTCCAGATGGGTTTTTTGTATTTCTGTGTCGAGAATCGTTGGATAGGACATCACTATACACTACTTGCTTCACATTTATATTGGAATATTTCTGCACATGAATGTTAATTGTATCAATTTTTTCAATATGTTTGAAAATTCTCTGTGTAAACTATTTGGCCATTATTTTATGTGTTGTTTGGTCGTGTTACATGTATTTGTTTTGTTCCTATTTGGCGACCGGTTAATTTCTTTATCCCAAGGAAAACCCAGTTCAAGGGTCATTTCCAGTCTTCTACCATAATGATAAAAAAGCACACATAAAAACAACTCTAAAATGGAAAACTAATGCCCCAGGATATCAGTAACTGCCAACATATGCATATAGTTTAATTTCAAGATAGAGGACCTGAACCCCTTGCCTACTGGCTAAAGCGATGACATAGGACATCATCCTATAGAAAATATGTCCTGCAGTATTTATGTACATGGGTACATATAGTATTATTCAAAACTTTTATTTGTAGCTTATAGGAGATATACTTCTGATATGAATAGTACACAGTTACTTACAACTAATCACATATTTTGCACCTGAAGTATAAATTAATAATCTTAAAACTGACACACTATCTAAAAATTTTGTTTGGAAAACTATACTACAATTTACAATTGATTACATAAGGTATATTTATAACATAGGTTTTGGCTTTGCAAGTAAAACTGAGTTTTAACAGGATATTTTTAGTGTTCTTTAAATGCATTTCACTATCTACTTACAGTATCCATATATCTGCTTTGAGACATCTGTTCTCACAACTAACTCTACTGTATGCATAAAATACAAATGAAATATTTACACAGATATATACAATACAATGTTACATTTATGAAATAAATTTCTTGAGATGTTTATGTTGGTATTTTTATTTGGTAGAAAGTTTGTTGGTAAATAGCTTCTTTCATGAGGAATGTCCTCAATTTAGTGTGGACCATTTTACTTCAGCTGCCACTTCTTATTCTTCTTTTTCAACAGGGAGGATTTAAAAATTGCTTTTAGTGACACTCTGTCCCCAAGTCGGTACCTCTGTACTGTACCCAAGGTTTTATCATATTTATGTTTTAAGCTGTGCTTAGTGCGCTAACAAAGCTTCAGCACATTTTAATTTTTCCTCCCAAGCTATTTCTAATCTAGGCATTTGTGGAAGGGATTTAATCCATTCATTATTTTCAAGTATCTTAACATAAGTTCTGCAGGTATAAAAGTGGTGGATGAGCGTGGCAAATTATCGATAATTTCCCTGAAGGGTTCTACATATTCTATCCAATTGGTCTGTCTGTGAGGTCTATAAGTCCTGATAAATCTATTGGATTCCCTGAATACTCTTGCAGTGGTATTGACTTCCAGATGGTAGCGTGATACTAAAATTTGCTTAATGGTTTGTACTTTCAAAACGGATTTCTTCTTATGGCTGGCGAAATTACTGGTCTTGTCAGAAATTATTGCTGAAGCAATGGTCTCGAGTACTTTAGTTGGCAATATTGTATGTAATTGAATCAGAGAACATACTTTCATGCGTTTGATTTTCTGACATGTTATACACTTTCTCAGTATTTGGTGAATAAACCGTTTCATATTGGGAAAATAACAATAACTTCTCAGTTTGTGATTACATTTGTTTATGCCATAGTGGCTCCACGAATACTGTGTATACCTTACCAAAGGCTCTTGATATTCCAATGGAATACATACGCACCATTAATCTTCTCCTGTATCACGACGTTGGAACAGAATGCAAGTGTGGAAGTAAAATGTGAATTTACTAGTCCCTGACCTATTGCTTCAATCATTGTATTCTACCCTGTGTCACCCGTCTTTAAGGCTCGCACATTACGACTGAAATTGATTTATGACCACCAGTATTTAGGTTTTTTGAGCAACAGTACTTTAAATTCAGTAATCTGTTCAACAAGATCTAAATACTCATGCAATCCTTGCAGTTGGCAAGATAGCACGTCTGCTACCAAGTTTTCGTTTCTGCTAATGTGAACAATCTCTAGGTCGTATTCATGAAGCACACAGTGACCAGCCCGCCAAACGCTGATGCAACAACTTACATCTCATGAGGGAACGCAAGGTTTGGCGATCAGAAAACACCTTGTCGTGTTTACCATACACATAGCAATGAAATTTATTTCATGACAATTTTATGGCCAATGCCTCGATTTCGGTGGCAGAGTAAGATCTCTCACATTCCGATAGAGTCCTACTTGCAAACACTATGACTCTAATGTCAACATTGTTACCAATAGTATCCACGTGGAATAGGCAAGCTCCTAGTTTGGGGAATGACGCATCTGTCGATAGACTGAAGTCTCTACTCATATCGAGTTAATGTAGAATTTATGCATTTACTAGAGCATATTTGATTTTATTCAATGCAGTCCTGCCCCCGCTTGTCCAAAACCAAGGTGTGTTTTTTCGATGTAAGCTTAATAGTCCTTCACTGTTAAGCAACTGACTCAGGACTAAGCGACGAAAGAAATAAGCTAATCATAAACAAGTCTTTAGCTGTTTTTTAGTACAAAGAGTTGACATGTTCTTCAATACCGCAAGGGGTTACGATATGAACTAAGAATTTTATTTTGTATATTCCAAATTTGGATTTCTTCAAATCTGCACTGCAGATCGTCTACGTATACTGTTACTTTACCCAGTAACTCGGGACCTAATACCATATCTAGAGCGGTGATAAACACACCAGCATTCACATTTAACTGAAAAGGTAGTATACGAAACTCACAACTCCTGCCACTGAAAATGTATGCTGTATATTTTCACGATTCCTCGGACAGCAAGATCTGCCAGAAGGAACTTTGTAAATCTATCGAAGATAGAAATTGCACACCATAAAATTCCGGTATTTGTTGTTCTAGGTTTTCTGGCCTTGTTTTGAAAGGTATTGTAATCTTATTTATCGCTCGTGCATTCAGCACTATTCATAAACAACCTTCTGGCTTGGCTACGGGTATAGAGGCTTAACTTGCATGCGATATACGTATCCTTTTATTATATCTGGTTTTTCGGCAAAGACCTGTAGATATCTGTACAAGAGACTGCATAGCTCATTTCTCTGATTCTAAAATCTTGCCTGCTAATATTGCCTCGAGATCATTCTTGTTGTCGTCAACATTAGCACACTTGATTACATAAGCTAGAGCAGTTGAACTACCACCTGTCAGTGGGGGTCCAATACCTACAAACTTGATTTCATTCGCTGGCTGAATTTGCCATGGCGAGTTTTTGTTTGAGCAAATCCAGAATTATATTTTTTCCATCAACTAAAATATAGCCTTTGCCTGCTGAGAAGTCGATTTTTGCGTCCTCCTCTTGCAGAAATCCTATCGCAATATTACAGTTCGCTGAGAAATTCTCAATCACCAGGAACGTGCAGTAAAAGCTCCGTTTCCTGTCAATATTTCCAACTGAGCCTGCCAACTAATATTCTTCATCCTGATGCATATTGCACCAATAATTCTACAATTCTGGACTGGTAACGTGGGAGGTATACTCGTCTCACATACTTGTTGAAATATAAGAAATAATGTTCGCCAATGGAGTGGTGTCAATTATTACTACTACAGATACTTCACCTACTTGAGCTTCAATTGCAGGCTGTAACACTATATTTTTTTGCTCTCTGCTGGGAGCTTCCTCAGAGAACAAGTCATCAAGTATATCAACGCCGTTACTATAACGGATCAGCCTGATCTGTTTTTGCGCATTGCCCCCTACACTATTCTCGACCACTATCCGAGGGCTCGATGTCATCGAAATTAGTTTGCTGGCAGGCTGTTTAAAGGTTGATTACCTTTAACCACTTCAGTTAGCCTCACGGGTTGATTTTGTACCCACCAGTTCACAATATTGTTCTTGTTATTCTGATTACTTTGGTTTGGATAGGTATTCTGTATCGGACGCTGTTGCCCAGTGTTTCATGGTGCAGTATTCGATTACCAATTCGCTTGTTTGTTGTTTGGCCATGTTGGTGGCGTTATGTTGTTATCCTGATTATTCCTGTGATTGCCATTCTGATAACCAGGATTAAACTGATTATCATACCTTCTTTTCATTCTGTAGTGCTATTGGAAGTTACTTTCCTGTGCATGATCACTTCTGTAACCTCGCTGGGGTGTATTTCGTTGTTTCCATTCCCATTACTGACACTGTTACTGTTTTGGTTTTGGTTCTGGTGCTTGTTAGCACTATTATTGTGGTATGCATGGTCCTTACTATTAGCCTGCCCATTGTCTACTTTGTGTACTCATGTAACAAGTCTATTGGGACAAGAACAGACATAAACTTCTCAATGTCATTTTCAGGAGCATGCAATAGTCTTTTCTATTAAATTTAAAGGTAATTTTCCATTTAAAATTCGAATAACATCTTTTATTGATGTGGGATCATTCCAGTATCTTGTCTTACTGATATGTTTCTCAAAGTACTTTCGTAGAGTACTCTGTTTACTGTTGTAAACCTCAGGGGAGTGCACTTCTTTTCTTGATCTCTCTTAGTAATTTGGTAGAAACGCTCTCTCGAATTGCTCATATGTTTAACATACCTGTATAATTTCTGCTACCCACAGTGCACCTTCACCTTGTATTCTTTGGGTGTCTGTCCAGGATCTGGGAAGTATCTCTCTGAAACTCTTTATGAAAACAACGGGGTGTTGACTCCCTTTCTTTTCTGGGATGTACATCTGAAATCCCCCCCATGAACCATGGACCTTGCCGTTGGTGGGGAGGCTTGCGTGCCTCAGCGATACAGATAGCTGTACCGTAGGTACAACCACAACGGAGGGGTATCTGTTGAGAGGCCAGACAAACGTGTGGTTCCTGAAGAGGGGCAGGAGCCTTTTTAGTAGTTGCAAGGGCATCAGTCTGGATGATTGACTGATGTGGCCTTGTAACAATAACCAAAACGGCCTTGCTGTGCTGGTACTGCGAACGGCTGAAAGCAAGGGGAAACTACGGCTGTAATTTTTCCCGAGGGCATGCAGCTTTACTGTATGATTAAATGATGATGGCGTCCTCTTGGGTAAAATATTCCAGAGGTAAAATAGTCCCCCATTCGGATCTCCAGGCGGGGACTACTCAAGAGGATGTCGTTATCAGGAGAAAGAAAACTGGCGTTCTACGGATCGGAGCATGGAATGTCAGGTCCCTTAATCGGGCAGGTAGGTTAGAAAATTTGAAAACGGAAATGGATAGGTTTAAGTTAGATATAGTGGGAATTAGTGAAGTTCGGTGGCAGGAGGAACAAGACTTCTGGTCAGGTGACTACAGGGTTATAAACACAAAGTCCAATAGGGGTAATGCAGGAGTAGGTTTAGTAATGAATAGGAAAATAGGAACGCGGGTAAGCTACTACAAACAGCTTAGTGAACGCATTATTGTGGCCAAGATAGATACGAAGCCCACACCTACTACAGTAGTACGAGTCTATATGCCAACTAGCTCTGCAGATTACGAAGAGATTGAAGAAATGTATGATGAAATAAAAGAAATTATTCAGATAGTGAAGGGAGACGAAAATTTAATAGTCATGGGTGACTGGAATTCGAGTGTAGGAAAAGGGAGAGAAGGAAACGTGGTAGGTGAATATGGATTGGGTCTAAGAAATGAAAGAGGAAACTCCCTGGTAGAATTTTGCACAGAGCACAACTTAATCATAGCTAACACTTGGTTTAAGAATCATGATAGAAGGTTGTATACATGGAAGAACCCTGGAGGTAGCAGATAGATTATATAATGGTAAGACAGAGATTTAGGAACCAGGTTTTAAATTGTAAGACATTTCCAGGGGCAGATGTGCACACTGACCTCAATCTATTGGTTATGACCTGTAGATTAAAACTGAAGAAACTGCAAAAAGGTGGGAATTTAAGGAGATGGGACCTGGATAAACTGAAAGAACCAGAGGTTGTACAGAGTTTCAGGGAGAGCATACGGGAACAATTGACAGGAATGTGGGAAAGAAATACAGTAGAAGAAGAATGGGTAGCTTTGAGGGATGAAGTAGTGAAGGCAGCTGAGGATCAAGTAGGTAAAAAGACGAAAGCTAGTAGAAATCCTTGGGTAAGAGAAGAAATATTGAATTTAATTGATGAAAGGAGAAAAAATAAAAATGCAGTAAATGAAGCAGGCAAAAAGGAATACAAACGTCTCAAAAATGAGATCGACAGGAAGTGCAAAATGGCTAAGCAGTGATGGCTAGAGGACAAATGTAAGGATGTAGAGGCTTATCTCACTAGGGGTAAGATAGATACTGCCCATAGGAAAATTAAAGAGACCTTTGGAAATAAGAGAACCACTTGTATGAACATCAAGAGCTCAGATGAAAACCCAGTTCTAAGCAAAGAAGGGAAAGCAGAAGGGTGGAAGTAGTATATAGAGGTTCTATACAATGGCGATGTACTTGAGGACAATATTATGGAAATGGAAAAGGATGTAGATGAAGATGAAATGGGAGATACGATACTGTGTGAAGAGTTTGACAGAGCACTGAAAGACCTGAGTCGAAACAAGGCCCCCGGAGTAGACAACATTCCATTGGAACTACTGACGGCATTGGGAGAGCCAGTCCTGACAAAACTCTACCATCTGGTGAACAAGATGTATGAATCAGGTGAAATACCCTCAGACTTCAAGAAGAATATAATAATTCCAATCCCAAAAAAAGCAGGTGTTGACAGATGTGAGAATTACCGAACAATCAGTTTAACAAGCCACAGCTGCGAAATACTAACACGAATTCTTTACAGACGAATGGAAAAACTAGTAGAAGCCGACCTCGGGGAAGATCAATTTGGATTCCGTAGAAATACTGGAACACGTGAGGCAATACTGAACTTACGACTTATCTTAGAAGAAAGAGTAAGGAAAGGCAAACCTACGTTTCTAGCATTTGTAGACTTAGAGAAAGCTTTTGACAATGTTGACTGGAATACTCTCTTTCAAATTCTAAAGGTGGCAGGGGTAAAATACAGGGAGCGAAAGGCTATTTACAATTTGTACAGAAACCAGATAGCAGTTATAAGAGTCGAGGGACATGAAAGGGAAGCAGTGGTTGGGAAGATAATAAGACAGGGTTGTAGCCTCTCCCCGATGTTATTCAATCTGTATATTGAGCAAGCAGTAAAGGAAACAAAAGAAAAATTCGGAGTAGGTATTAAAATCCATGGAGAAGAAATAAAAACTTTGAGGTTCGCCGATGACATTGTAATTCTGTCAGAGACAGCAAAGGACTTGGAAGAGCAGTTGATGAACATCAACAAAAGCAAAACGAGGATAATGGAATGTAGTCGAATTAAGTCGGGTGATGTTGAGGGTATTAGATTAGGAAATGAGACACTTGACATAGTAAAGGTGTTTTGCTATTTGGGGAGCAAAATAACTGATGATGGTCGAAGTAGAGAGGATGTAAAATGTAGACTGGCAATGGCAAGGAAAGCGTTTCTGAAGAAGAGAAATTTGTTAACATCGAGTATAGATTTAAGTGTCAGGAAGTCATTTCTGAAAGTATTTGTATGGAGTGTAGCCATGTATGGAAGTGAAACATGGACGGTAAATAGTTTGGACAAGAAGAGAATAGAAGCTTTCGAAATGTGGTGCTACAGAAGAATGCTGAACATTAGATGGGTAGATCACATAACTAATGAGGAGGTACTGAATAGGATTGGGGAGAACAGGAGTTTGTGGCACAACTTGACCAGAAGAAGGGATCGGTTGGTAGGACATGTTCTGAGGCATCAAGGGATCACCAATTTAGTATTGGAGGGCAGCGTGGTGGGTAAAAATCGTAGGGGGAGACCAAGAGATAAATACACTAAGCAGATTCAGAAGGATGTAGGTTGCAGTAGGTACTGGGAGATGAAGAAGCTTGCATAGGATAGAGTAGCATGGAGAGCTGCATCAAACCAGTCTCAGGACCGAAGACCACAACAACAACAACAACAACAACATCTGAAATTGGCGATGCTTGAGCAAACTCTCTGGCAACAAAATGTTTGTCAAAGCATAGCGCCTCCCCCCCCCCCCCCCCCGTGTTACACGAGAGTTATCCTCCATTCGTGTAAGTATTGTACTGTGTTTCTCTGTACAACATATAAGACTGTGGAGACGGTAAATGCATATGCAGATTGTTTGTTGCGACTGCTGGGCTTCTACCTGCATTACTGAGCATGGCTGACAACTCATGGTGCAATTTGTCTATATGTTCTCCCACGTCATGCTTCCACTTAGGAAGATCACATTTCGGCAGAGCTTCAATTTGTTCTAATTCTGTTTTTGCACAAATATTCCTCTTGTTGGGCTGAGATAACACTTGATCACTAGAATTTTTAATTATGGTGTGTAATTTGATCCTAAGCGCTTTGTTAACATGTTAATCCTTTTGATGCTACCAGTTGACGAAGTCGCTATTAATTCTTTCACTTTCTGCTGTTAGGCACTCGGCAAACTGGTTGTCTTTGTCGTGCAGCCACGTAACAAAGTCTGCATTCCGCTGGCCATTTTGCAACACAGTCTGTTGTGCAGTAGTTTGCAATTCAGACTGCATTTCTTTTAGGTCGCTCCCTTCGGAGTTCATTTGCCTTACCGACTCGGATATGTCTTTTCGTGCAATTTGTACTCAGCAAAGTTATTGGTAACAGTTTCTACCTTCGAATTTATTTTTCTTATTTCAGTAGACTGTTCGGCTATCCGCCGAAAATCTGCACTGAACTTTTCCTCTAAGAATCCGAAATCAACATTCATCTGGTATTGAATTTCGCCACTTATTTGTTTCTTCTGTTGGTTTCCAAATTGCTTAAAACCTTTGGTCATTTTGTCCTGAATAAGGGTACTTTTTTTTTTTGCAAGTTGTTCGAAATTTTACTTTATAAGATCTGTTGTCTCTAATACCATTCTACAAAACAAGACACAGGAGTTGGTCACTCAGTCTCGGCTTCCACGTTTGCTGGCATATCAGTTTTGCTTGTGGCAGAACTTATACCTCTGGTTCAACTTCCAGAAGTTGCCGATGGTCGGTATTTAATTCCGAATCGTGTGCATTCACCTCGTCCTCAGCTGTCGCATCTGCTCCTATTTTCCCCGTATCCATGAGTTATAGAGACCAAAATCGTAAACGCAAAAATACACTTTCCTACAAACACATATCCTACATCCGAAAATTACTGTCAGATTTAGTAATTGCCAACAAAGCTAAACAATCTAAGCACGCATAGCCATTACGCGATTCTACAAATAAATTCCGCCATTTTGTGTCGCGAAACTTTCATACATAAATACCTAAAAGTCACACGAAATAATTTTATAAATTCACACAGGAAAGCAGTTGACGCCCATCTATTTTCTGAGACGAAGAACAAGATTTAGCCTTGAACTGTTTTTCCATACCTTCTTATTGCGTTGTTGCTTTTATTATTACTTTTGTTGGTTCACTCCCTTGATGTTTCTCAATTGCAGACATTAGTTATGTGTCGCATACATGGAACAGGATATACACATAATTACAAACATGAAAGTGTAACAATTATATACACAAAAAAATTTCATTTATGATTTACTACTTGGCAGTCCTCGTCTGAGGTCGTCAATTCAACGCCACTGTCTGTTAATTGGGATTTAATTATTTTACTTGTTATTAATATGAAAACTATTTCGGGTTGCAAACTATTTTATGTTAAAACGAAAAGCAATGGTAGCAACGTTAAAAGAAGCTGGGACCTCTTTCATTAAATGACTGACATAATTCAAACTTTTGCAAAAGTTAATGCAATGTCTTCTGAAAGTAGCAATGGCCCACAGATTTGGCTTGGAAAGTAAATATTTTGGTAAAATTGGTTACTGACCGTGAATTGAATTATGTTTCCCTGCAGAAATTAGTATTAAGCTTCTGTTAGGTTTGGAAGGTAGGAGACGAGGTACTGGCAGAAGTAAAGCTGTGAGGACGGGGCATGAGTCGTGCTTGGGTAGCTCAGATGGTAGAACACTTGCCTACGAAAGGCAAAGACCCCGAGTTCGAGTCTCAGTCCAGTACACAGTTTTAATCTGCCAGGAAGTTTTAGTATTAAACTGATTGTCGAACTTCTTAATATTAAAATGAGTGCTGATCTATCGTATTTCACAAACACGGGACAATGGCGTATGAAGTGTCGCACGCAAATTATAATAACAAAAATAAATGCTTCCGTATTTACGAAAACACACAAAATTGTGTGCAAAGGAAAGGCAGGTTTATAAATGAAATATGGTTAAACTTCAACAGTATATTTTATGAAATTAAAAGTCAACTTGCACTATTCGACACAGCCTAATATTTAAAACATAAGATGCTCTACATGAAATGTGCTATATTTAAACGGATTGACTTGTTATTCTGATTTCTTATAAAAGTTCCAGTTGTAAATAATTAAGTAACAGTCTAAGAAAGGTCTGCTATGACCATTTCATCGAATCGTCAGAATTAATTGCTTAATGCGAATCAAGGTAATCAAGTGAGACAAACACAAAGGTAAAAAGAAAAGAGCAAAAGAGCAGAGCAAAAAAGAAAAGAGAGTGGTGCCCTTGTTTGACAACTATTCATAATAATTACCCATTATGATCTTTGTATGATTATCGGTACATTGTCCAGAGGCATATGGTGTACTCACATTACTTTGGTAAATTTTGTATAAAAGTTGGGGACGTTATAACACCATGTGTACTCTGAATGGTTGTGAATTTCTTCCTGTACGTTAGTGTGCTAATTTTCTCGTTGTTATAGCTCTCAACCGAGTCAACGAAAGGTGGAGGACTTGACAGAATTGTAACTAATGGAGGAGTGCTGTTGGAATTTGTTGAGATAATTATTAGGGGTCTGTAACTAGGCGCGGGAAATCTCTTACTTTCGAAATCAGGTGGATTCAGATACTATATATCAAGCACTGGAGGATTCCTGAGAATATGGAAGAGTATGAGATATTGTGAGGAAGGAGAGTCGAAAGGTGAGCTCTGCACCTTATCTTCTAAGTATTGTGGCCAAACATATAATCTCTCATATAGATCTCGTGAAATGATTTCAGTGCGAAAATCAGGACCTAATACGAAAGTTTCTACACAGAGAAAAACAGCAGCGGAAGTTACCACTTTGGTTTTCTCACTAAGTAAGAAACAAGATTCTTCCTTGAGTTTTTTGTGCCTATAAATGCATGAACTGACATCTTAATACGCAGACTAAATTTTCATCTGTATCTCTAGGCATACCCGACAATCCATTGCACGACGAGTGGCTAAGGGTACCCTATACCACCACTAGTCCTTTCCTTTCCTGTTCCACTCGTAAACAGAGCGAGGAAGAAAAGAACTATCTATATGCCTCTGTACGAGAAGTAATTTTTCGTACCTTCTCTTTGTAGTACGTACACAAAACATATGTTGGCGGCAGTAGAATCCTTCTGCAAGCAGCTTCAAATGTTGGTTCTCAATAGTTTCCTTGAGAAGAACATCATATTCCATCGAAGGATTCCCATTTGAGTTCTTGAAGCATCTGCCCACTAATTTGGCAGGGACCAATACGAACACTTCTATGGGTCTGCATTCTGGTGGAAACCTAGATCTGCAGACTCTTACACATTTGGGTTGTTGCGGTCAGTAGACAGGTATTTTACTAGTGTGATTCTTCAATTTCTCCAGGTGTATTTTATGACGAAATAAATCTCGGGTGAACAGCCTGGTATGAGCGTGCATAGGACACAATATTTCGGCAATCGAACACGTTGCCATCATCAGATGCGCTGATGTACTGACCCGCGATGGGCCGGCCCCATGTATATATAGGACAATCCCCCTCCCACTCCTCCCTCAGGCGCTGCCTATGAGTCGGTGCGGTCTGCACCCCACGCGCGTCCAGGTACAGCGTCCGTTCTCCCGCCGTCTGGGCGCTGCCTCCTAGGTCTTCTCGTTCAGGAGGGTCTGCTGGCACCGCTCTCGTTAGTCTTTCCTCCTCCCCCGAATTCGGTACACTCTGGGAAATATCCTTTTTCTTCTTAATCTGGGTGATCGCGGGTTCCCACGCCTTGCTAAAGATGTAACCGCTGTCACGATAAAGGACCGCACCGACTCATAGGAAGCGTCTGAGTGAGGAGCGGGAGGGGGATTGTCCTATATATACATGGCGCCGGCCCACCGCGGGTCAGTACATCAGCGCATCTGATGATGGCAACGTGGTCGATTGCCGAAATATTGTGTCTTATGAACACTCATACCAGGCTGTTCACCCGAGATTTATTTTGTTATTTTACTACTGTTCTCTGGGTCAGCCTTTCCAGGATATTTCGAAAACATGTCTCAGAACGTTTCGATTTGCAGAAGGGATGAAGGGGAGCGTGCTGTTCAGCATCCTGGTATTTACCCCAGTGACATTCAAGCGACCACTTCTTCTGAGAAAGATGGGACAACTTTTGAGAGGTGGAATCATTGACAGCTGCCTGGTATGGCGAGTGCTTGTTTTTGGATGGGAGCAGCAGAGCCCTGGCACGAGGGCGTAGGTTCGTGACCTGATGTAGCATCGGCAGCTGTTCACGTGCGACCCAGTGGCAGGATGGGGAGGAGGGAGGGGGGGCGGTTGAGGCGACACAGAGGTGGAGAAGAGAGCGAAACATCCTGCTCTCCCCATGTCTCAGCAGGATTAGTTCAGAAGCAGTATAACACAATTCTAAGTGACTTACTTCCACAAGTGTGACGAGGCAATTGAGAGTCAGAAAGCGTTAGCAGTGGATGTCTTCAGCTATTTTACAGCGGTCAGCACTCATTTTGGTATCAGTGGAAATTACTACCTAGGCTGTGGGGAGCCTCAAGATGTCACAGGAACGTCTGTAACTGTTCCCCGACAGCAAGAGAAAGAAATTACTCACCATGCAAAGGCACTGTCATCATGATTTTAATTAATTAGACCACCAATCTGATATCAATGACTGCCGCCAGACCGATGAAAGCGAGGGGAGAGTACCACAGGTCTCATTCGAGAGTTGGAGTTGCAATGAGGAGTTTCTTGCGTTGCAGCGGGACCTTTTGAATGGAACTTCAATATCCCACCTACACAGGGAGAGATGGTAATCGTAATAAAATCAGCTATATTACCGAATTTATAAAGTGATAGTAGTATAAATCTGGTATTTACAACTCCTTTGTGCTGCTATCTTGAAAGACTTCATAGGCAACACGGTCATTTGGTTGTTACAAGTTAGTTAGAAAGTGGGAATACATTCTGTGACAGATGTGGAGCATGCTCTTATCACTCCGTCATGAACCAACAGTGAACTTAATATTCTAGTCCTGTGGTGGTGGACATGGCAGATATTAAGCTGATCATAACATATTTTTCTACCTGATCAGATAATGCTTAGAGGAAATGTAACCTATGCCATAATGTTGTACAGGATTTTCACAATAAACAACGATACTTTAACTATGTGAAAACACGTGTATGGTCCAGTTTCTATCCACAATTGTCGTGAGATATTCAAGGTGTATTGACAAGACTGGGTGAAGTGGATTTTCTAAACTGAGGAGTCTACGTCAGTTAGGCCATGTCACACCAGCTGCATTGTGTCACAGCAAGTGGCAGGAATGGTCACGAGGGATCAGCGACAGGAAGTCGTGGCTTAAGGCTATCCCAAGTGGCCTACTATTCAGTTACTCAATGGGCTGGACTGCACTGAGGGTGACTTGTCAATTTTTTTTTTCGTCTTGAGATGCAATGTTCAAGTAAGATAATGAGCACTACAGTCATAAAATATTTTGTGCGATGTATTTCCCATGTTTCTGTTGGCTAAGATAAGACTTTCGACTAGTAAATGTAATAGGTACAAATATGTTTCCTTCCCCAATGATGTCGCAACGTGATTCCTTTATATACTATCAGTGATTTATAGTCTCACTGGGACAGCAAGTCGCTGCTTTAATATCATGTCGCTGCTCTAATGTTATTACTCATCCTCATGTTCCTCCCAGAAACTACTCGCCTGTACCTCAGCAGGAGGCCAAATTTCTGTAATGAATACATTATTATTAATTATTATTATGTCCTCTGTAATACACAGTAATTAGCGCTTGAGTTTAAAACTCCAATTTACCTCGAAATATTAAATTTTCCACCAAAATTTGAATTTTCACAATTTTTTCTGAGTAGGGGAGGGGAGGAGCATGGATTTCCCAGAAGGTTGTTGGAGGAAGGGGACACACACTAGCTATAGAAAACGCATGATATCATCACAGGATGGGGGTAATTAGTTGATCAATTTTATTAATTTGCATAATTAATTTGATATAAATTGGCATCAAAAGCGTCCTCATACTACCACTATCCCACTATTATCGTAAGGGGGCTGCTCATCACTTGCTCAAGTAAACTTTCGTTACTTCTGAACAAAAGAGTTCAGATTTTTTTTGTTTTTTTGTTCTCTTTTGTGACACTGATTTTATTAATATGCGCTAACTACTGCAGAAAGTCATAGCATCGTATTACTGTGTCTTTTAGAAGAAAACGTAGATCAGTATGAGGAGATTCATTACACCACTGCGGGTTTTGGCTATTTCACTATCAGTTGATTTTCGATCCATTATGGACACTTACTTCGACTTAGAATGCAGCTTTTTTTGTTTGACGTCTTTATTGAAACATGTTCGCTTCTTGAACACATACCAATTGTTAAAGAGTGGGGGTGACACGCTTCACTGACCTAAAACACACATAAGAAGCAATCGTAATAAAATGTATCTTAAAATTGTGTAATATAATTTGAAAACCAAGTAACTATGGTAGAACAGAACTTAAATCAGATAAAAATTTAACCTTTGACTATGGTTTAAATGAAAATGATTTAACCAATACTTGTCGAAAATACTAGAGATAAAAAAATAAAATGAACCTTTTCACATTATGATTTAAGTAGCATCTAGGTTCAAATGAATCACAGGATAGCCAAGATCTCTCTCTGTACAAACAAACAAAAAATAGTTTCCTAATCTTAACAAACAGGAAAGTTATAAGAACATATTTCCTTTTTAAGACATATAAAAAATTTGCATGAATGAAGTTGGGTGATTATATGTAATTAAAAACACTGCACCTATAACCATCGAACTGAGTAATCAAAATGCAAAATGGCACATAGTGAAAATTAAATACTTAAGATGTTGCTGAACAGTCTGACAACAAAGTGTACCATTCGCAGTGTACAAATGGAACACAGACGCTCCCATGTACTATCAGAGTATTAAACAAAGTTAATCAACAGTGTACATTAACACAAGAAGCTAACAAGTGTTTCCATACTAAAGAGTGAACTCGCCATGTATTGTTTTGCGTTCTCAGTTCTCTTCATATTATGAAAATCCACAAGCAATACTGTGGAAACCAGCCTAATTAGCAAATGACAAATGCTGTACTTGATGTGCCTGTTGAGCTTTAGGTAATCCAGACAGCCCATTCAAAAGTGCTTAAACAGCTCATACCCTCAATGGAAAACTAGCGCACCCACCAAGAGTAGCACTTTCACCCCTTGGTTTATACTCAAGACAGCCTGAAATTCCACTTCATTTACAGGTGAAGCTGCGAACGTATACTGCAAATGATGTCGCCGAGATTATGTCCAAGGTAACAACTGTGCCAAACACGCTGCGTCAACTCCACATGTGAGTAGCTTACCCGATGTACAGCAAGACTCACTAACACTTTCATTCAGCTGCAGGTGACAAGACCACGAGAAAGTCTGCGTATGGCGCTTTACAGCCTAGAAGTCCGATTCTGCTGCTACATAGCGAGACACTGACGAAAGTGTTACCTAGGGGTATGGCCTTGGCACCTTTGGATATCGATAGCAGACTGGTTCACTGTCTGTAGAATATAAATTTTTACGAGTGAAGTGTGGTTCGATGAAATCTCTTCTCTTCACTTTGTCTATTGCCAATTAATTACAAGTTCTCTCTGATTACTTTGTAACAAGAATTCAGTCTTCCTGTACTTTCAGTTAGCTTCTGTATTGTTATGCAGTTGTACACTACAGCGCTCACCATACCTAAGTGTGGGTATGGCAGGCCCTCCCTACTCATATCTGCTATTAAAATATTCTATCCAGCACTATCCTTATTCAATACTTCCTTGTCAAAAAACTCACATTTCAGTCTCTTCAGAGCAGTCTGAGTACTGTAGCAACATAAATATATAATAGGTGAAAGCAGTTACTCCACCTCCTTCACATCTCTGGAGAATATTCGATGGGAACTGTGTCCCTAATGGCAGATAAAGGTGACACTATAGTGGTTTCCAGATCAATTGGTTGGACATGTAAGGAAGTTGTTTTCATCAGTACTTGTCAGAGGAACAGTTACATTCCCAAACATACTGGACTGAAATGGAAGAAGGAGTTGAACTTTTGTCTTGCATTCTGTTTGAAAGACTTGACTTAAGGATACTAAGAACTGTGGATCTGCATATATCCTGTAACTACCAAACCTTGACCCAAGACCATCTGTGTGTACTTTACCTGGCAAAAAAGCACTTGAAGCTGAGTTCAATGACACAGTACCTGGAAATTTCAATTTGGCCATGAGTAATTATGCCTCATGGGTATATCATGGCAGGCAGTTGCACTTCAAGGCCATCTTCTGGTCCCAGACATTGGACCAGTTGAAGAACTTATTCAGACATTTATATTTTGTTTTAATGTTCACCACTGACTACCACTTTTCATTAAATTAATGATATCTGCAGTAC
Organism: Schistocerca cancellata; assembly: GCF_023864275.1. Classification (NCBI taxonomy): domain Eukaryota; kingdom Metazoa; phylum Arthropoda; class Insecta; order Orthoptera; family Acrididae; genus Schistocerca; species Schistocerca cancellata. Next base: position 155,394,750 of record NC_064636.1, read on the forward strand.
TCTGATATTCACACAGATTGTGTTCCTCATCTGAAGCAAGAAGCAGCTGTACAACATATGGACTGAAAATATTTGTACCTTATGTTACATTCTGACTTTCAAATTTTGATGGATAGAGGGATTTCACACAAAGTCTTACAGTCTTTTATGATCCGTTTGCTTTCCAAGGCATGGACCTTCTTTAAGGTAGAAAATGAAACGACTTTCAGTGGCAAATTTTTTCCTGTGTTCCCAAATTAGGATATGTGAAGGCCAGATGGAAATTTTTCTGGTTTATCCAAGTCTTCCGAGTGATTTTCAACATCTACATGCTATCAATGATAAAAATAATGCTGAAGAAGTCTAAAGGATGGGAATAAACAGTACTCTTTTTGGTGGTGTTGAGAAATATGCCATACATTCTCTCCACTCACAACACAAACCACTTAAAAAATCAATATTGCCCATTTTTAACATAACTGAAAAGATGATATGCCTGAAGAGTGTTTACAGACAGATTGTGTACAAGTACTTTAAATGAAGACAGAAGGCTCTGGATAATGAAAATATATAAATAGCTGGCTGTAGTGTCTCCATTATATGTTGTCTTTAGAACCTTACCTGCCTTATAATTCAATGATTAAATGTGCATCTCTTCAATCATTAATGAGACCACTTGGTCCTCTGTCTTTAAATAATAAATAACGAATGGTTGACACTGTCTCAGAATGCCAACAAACTGGAGTGTCAGTATAGGCCAGGCAGTGTCATATCTCTGGCTGCTTACACAGTCAAAACTGTTCGCAACCTGTGTGATTTTGACGTCGAATTTATGCCTTTCTTGGCTCACAATGGAGTCTTGAAGTATTTATATTTATTCATTGTAAATTGTTTGACACAGCTATGACTGGTCGACGTAGCGAGCGCGTTATTATTATTGTTCTTATGAAAATAAAGTAGTGGTGGTTAGTAACTCGGTTTTCGTGCATTTCTGTACCTCATGGACCCAATAACTGAAAAATCATGACAAAAATCAAAGGCGACCGTCAGTTGAGGACATAAAAGCTGTAACTACCTTATAGAAACGGTATCATCATGGTGATCAATTATGGAAATCTTGCAGTCCCGAGGAAATTGAGCGATGTGTGAAATTCCCACAATTACGAGTTCCTGCCATATCTCCATGGCGAATCAGAAGCAGCAGCACCAACAGGGGCATCATAAGACAATAAGGGTCATCCAGCGTGGGAATTCAGGTTGCTCTTGTAAAATTTGCCTACAAGGAGAAAGGCAGTCATAGATTTTTAAAACATTTTCTGTACTAGAGTGATTTTGTTGGAGTACGTCTATCAATATGGCAAAATGCAAGCTGAGTGACACTGCCAATCTCCAAACCCTTATAAACAGTTTGGGAAATGATTGGTTGGTGGAATTGTGGGAGGGATCCAAACAGCAAGGTTATCAGTCCCATCGAATTAGGGAAAGATGCGGAAGTATGTCAGCTGTACCCCTTCAAAGGAACTGTCCCAGAATTTGCATGAAGTGATTTAGGGGATTCAAGGAAAACCTAAATTAGGATGGCTGGACATGGGTTTGAACCATTATCCTCCCGAATGCAAATGTAGTGTGCTAACCACTGCACTACCTCACTCGGTTTGCGAAATGAGATTCAGTGGTTAAAAATATATAGAAGTGAGCAAATCCTTCCATATGACTTGTCAAATTATGGCTCTTGCAGTGTTGGCCCCATAAAGAACTTTTCATTACTGCCATTAGCGCTAGTGTTCAACATGAAACCCAAAGAAGAAGTAAAAATAAGAAGTAAAAAACTAATACAAAGCCACTTTTGCATTGTTGCCAAATTTATCAAGGCCATAGATACCGTAATGTCGAACTAATGAGGTAACCTGATGATGTCACTGGAGATTTCACTGGTTTTTCACCTCTCTCCCACTTTGGTATCCCCTCACCCACACACCCATCCCCTCCCCTCTATTTCCCTACCAGGAAATATGGAGGGAAACATTCAGTCTGTGCTAAGTTGGTATGGAAGGACGTAGGGTGACTTTTTCTTTATTTAATATTTTGGGATTTTTCCTGCTAAAAATGCTTCCTAAACTTTTTCTTGTAAATGTGTTCACCTTGACATGTGAAGATCAACTGACCTGGTTCACAATACAGCTATTACAGCGCAGATAACGCGACCTGACAACACTGAATTCAGTCATATGTTCGTGATGTCATGGGTGAAAAATTTGTGGGAAATGCTTTGTGTATGTTCACCTTGATGTGCGAGGGCTGACTTTCTAGCTCACAATTCCACCACCGGAAGGGAATCGGAATTGTGACATTGATGGGCGAAAAATTAGTGGGAACCAATAGTGGCACTATGAAGAGGTGGATGATAGTAGGACAGCTGAATATCACTAAAGAACAGGGGAGTAGCCTCCTGCCGATCTATAAGTACATAGCTGTTAGGAAGGACATAAGGACTGGTGACAACAGGACAGTAAACTGACACTGAAGAGAAGGTGTGTGGCCTCCTGCCAATCAACAAGTAAATAGTTGCTGGGAAGAACATAAGTGTGGGTAATAATAGTCGAATAGCAAACCATTGTCCCAGTGCTCCTAAAAATCCCTGCCCCTATATATGAGAGTCATGTAGCAACATCATTGGGGAAAGAAATACGAATTGCAAGTCGCATTCGAACCAACACGAATATGGGCAGTTCATCGTATGATACTTTTTGTGAGATTAGTAGGCAGTATGCAACTCTAAAATTGGATTTCTAAACTAAAAACTGTATACGTTTCTTCGGAACGGGCACTACTGCATCTAGCGGTCATTGCACACGATCTAGTGGAGATCGGAGGAACTGTCGACAGAAATATGTGTTTCGTGATTCTGTGTCTTCGGGTACACTGCCTCTCATCTGGCACGCCCAGCACTTCTAGGAAATGTCACAGCCGCAGCATCGGTTTACATACTAGTCAGACGTCCCCATAGGATCCAACGCAAGTGTGTGGTTAAATTTATAAGATCTTATTCTCAGTCGCAGCCAACATTTATGAGATCGGTGATCAGTCAGCTTCAGAACTTAAGACTCCAAGCTATCAATGCATTTTAAGCAACTCCCCACATAGGATAATACGTCTTAATGCAGTTGCTCTGAGAATTGTGGATAATGCTGAAGGTTTTGGCTTTCACAAGCAGCATCTGCAGCAGAGAGAGAGGTAGTACCCGTCAAAACTTGTCTAGGTTGGTTGGTTGGTTGATATAGGGGAGGGGACCAAACAGCAAGGTCATCAGTTCCATCGAATTAGAGAAGGATGGGGAAATCGGCTGTGCCCTTTCGAAGGAACCATACTGGGCCTTGCCTGAAGCGATTTAGGGAAATCACAGAAAACGTAAATCATGATGACTGGACATGGGTTTGAAGCATGGTATCCCCGAAGGCGAGTCCAGTGTGCTAACCAATGCGCCACCTCACCTGGTAACTTGTCGAAACCAAACAGTTCATCCTCCCAGAAAGCTATTTTCTTTTGCAAACAAAATTCCTGCCATGTATGTCTCACAAATACCTGTAAACTGTTAATCATTCTGGGTTGTAGCAATGGCTTCAAAGATATTCCTGGTAGCTAAGACAAATACTTTTTGCAAACCAAAATATGCCAAAAATTCTGACCTTATGATCCACCCCATTTCGAAAACGTGTCTGTACTTGCAGACCTGGAGTTTCACATGTTACCACTCAGTAGAAGTGTTCGTATTAGTTCCTGTCAAATTTATGACAGACCTCCAGAACTGGGAAATTCATAGCCTTCCTCACCCCTCTCCATCGCCATCTTATCTCCACTCCTCCTTCATCCCGATTCCCTATCCTGCTACACCTGGAAACTGGTGAGAAAAGATCAATCTGCACTGAGCTGTTGATGTGTTATATTGATGAGATGTTGGTGTCAGACAGAGAGAGCTCTGCTAACTGTGTTACCTGTAAGCACACGGCTGAGGCCTGTGCCCACAGCTCCCTACGTAAGCAATGGAAAGATATTATGCGTAAAGAGAATACTTTTCAGCAGGTAATGGTGATGCAATGGGATGCTTGAAGATGTATTTTGCAAATGATAACAATGGTTGCTGGTGCGCAAACTGCCGACTTTGTTTGAAGTGGCTATCCAATCTCTATCTTCCACTGCACAAGAGGCGATTTCTACCAGTTCAACAGGTAAATGATATTACTGTTAGGTACTTTACTATGAGTAGGATCATGGCGACAGTACTAATAAGCTGAACTAATAATAACTCTCCATGGAGCCAAACAGACAGTGTAGCAGCCAACCATCCTCTTCTGCAGACACAGGCCGACTGATGGCTGTGGGAGACCACCACCATGCAGTCTGGCAACACCAGAGGTATTAGGCTGGCACAGTACTTCACCAGTTCCAGCTACAGTCAGTGGCAGGGCTTCAACATCTCAGCAGGAGCCGAGATGGTCCAGAAATTCCCTGCAGAATAAGAAGCAGCAGAGAAATAAGTGCCACTTCTGAGTAATATTACATCTGTATCTATTACATCTATGTTTGTAGTTACTATTATTAACATCACATGTAATGGTTCTTCTTTTTCTTCTGCTTTGTTCAATGGCGCAACTACCCTCCAGCAGCACAACAGCCAAGCTAGTCGGAATCTTCTCACGAAATTTCAATCACTAACTTTCTACTACAAAGGCTAAAATATGTTGTTAATGGAGCTCTACGTAAGGAGAAACAATAAAAAAATGAAGGAAATCAGTGCTTGCATTGAAAGATATAGGTGTTCATTATTCCACTCATTGTTTGAGAGTGGAATAAGAGAGAATTAGTCCGAAAGTGTTTTGAAGAACCCTCTGCCAGGTACTTAAGTGTGATTTGTAGAATAGTCATGTTGATGTAGATAAAGTTATAGACCTGCAGCAGTGGCAAGGACTTGTAAAGTGTGGGATCCTGTAGTGGAACTGGTCAACAAGTTGGAGCAGGACCAGAATCTGCTATGCTCATCAATGAAGATACCCGACAGCAGAGTATGAACATACCTTTCCATGAGTCACAGAAGTGAACTATAGGTTTTCAGTTTCTGCAGCCAGAACCTGCTGAGCAGCATTGGCAATGCACCAGGTTTCTCAAACAGCATGGTGCAGGTGACTAATGGACTCCAACATACACACCATTCATTGAAACTCAGGACATTCCAATAGTACTGCAAGGACAGAGTGTGGATGCAGTGGATGAGAAGATGGTAGTTTCTCCCAGTGCACTACCACTACTATTCACTTCTACATGTAATCTAACTCTTAGTGGGTCAGTACATCTGAAAATATGTATAGAAGCTGCAGACAGTGGCTGATGTATGGTGATGGAGATTGAGAATGTGATGAAGGACGGTTTCCTGAATCAAAATGTGGGAGGTAGATGGCACAGTATCGTACATCAGTGCTCAAATGACTATAGAGTATAACCCATCCATATCTCCCCTGGACATTAGATGTGATGTTCCGACGCTATCTATCACATCAATGTAATACGGCACAGTGCTCACAGTGAAACTAGAGAGCTATCCAGTTCTTTACGTCACTCTACTGTTACGAACTCATTTCGACTAGGGATGGTGCTATTTCCTGTATCAGAGACAGTGAACCACTGGCTGCCATCCATTTAAGCAGCATACACTGACTTTGTGAACTATCTTCGCATGCATAGTATAAGTGTGAATGACTTAGAACTATTCTCCAGTTAATGTATCCATGCCGTGCTGAAGCTACTATTTCTTCGGTAGGTACAGAATCCACCCACACTAAATTTACAAACGGAATCCCTGAGATCTATGATGTTCGTGTTAGTTTGAGGGAAATACGAGCAGAATTTAGTGAGTACAATAAACAGTTATACAGGAAATATTGTACTGCTATTAAAAATGAGCCAATGGATTTTTTACCCTACATACAATTGCTGACATGTAAATTAAACAAATGATCCTAAATTGTGCGTTTTTTGTTACTTCGTAACCCTCTAATTATAATGTAGCCATTGTAGCCCAGTCGATAAGGTAGTGGGTACACAAATTATTATTACAAGCCATTTGCATGTAAATACCTGATGTAATAGGTATCATGTTAAGGTGGGTCAAGCAGCCCTGTCACAAGGACTTTGTTGTAAGCGACTAGTTTGTTGTTAGCATAGACCAGACGAAAAAAAAAAAAGTGGAATGATCCTTCCTAATAACATAAAAGCAGTAAATGTGGGTGCACCCAACTGCAGAAAGATAAATTTCCTTCTGTCATTGGTAACACATCAGAAAGGAGTCCATTTTGAGCATGTATAAGAATTTTCCAAAACGCTGTGTCAGCTATTACAGGAGATATTGCAAGGTGTCAATGGTTGCTGATAAAATAAAAAAAAACTGAATGATGGTGGGTACAGACGAAACTTCCAAGAGTTTCTAAGTATACATAACCAGTAGATTACTATGTATCACATCACAGATAAAATCGCATGGATGTCGAGCACTCAACTTGAGATGATGTGTGTACACAGGCAGAACATTCGCGTGTACACTCGAACCTCGAACACAAAGCTGGGGGTGTTTGCAAGGATCTAGTGGCGTATTATAAAACTCTTCTGAGATCGATCAACACATTAAATGATGGGGTTAATGTAATTTTAAAAAAAGCAAACGACTATACTGTAAAGCTTACTGCTATCGGAAAGAAGATGGAGAAGAACGTATATAAAGTGTGTGCTACATAGAACTCTGCTTAGTATATAACAAGACATCAACTAAGCATGAAGTCATCTAGGTACAGAAGGCAGTTTGAGAGAAATTATTGCTTCTAAGATTAGGAGTAGGAGCAAACACTAAGAGTAATGTTTAAGCCCGTTGCTGAATCTTTCCGGTAGCTCTCAGTGAAATTATGAAGACAATACCATTGCTGGTTTCGTTAACCGCCATAACTATGCTAGGATGGACGGAATAGATGGCGTCCAAATACTAAAATCATACATGCTGGGCTTGCAACCTATAAGTTTAAGCAAGCGCACAATATGGATAGGTGACAGGGACTCTCAGAACGTATCTGGTGTACTGAAGCTTATTATCGTAAATTCTGCAGAAACCGTAAATTATTCACTGAAAGGTTTGGAAACGTACAGTAAAATACTGAAATTGACAGATGTACTTAAAACCATCATGAAGCCTATATTAGTTGCAAAACATGGCAGCGATGATGGTACTGACATGTAGCATAAAAGAGTGACAACCTATTCCTATTATGTATACAGGGTGAACATTAATAAAATCGTCAAACTGGAAGGATGGATTCCTGAATGGAGATTGAGAAAAAAGGTCCCATGGACATGTGTCCAGAAATGCATTGTTGCCATCGTAGATGGCACTGACGAATGGCAGTTCCTCTGATAACATGCCATGTGTTCCTTATGTGTTGTAGACTGTGTAATTGACGTAGCATACTGTAAGCAGCAGTATAGTCCTGTTCTCATGTCAGGAACAAGTGAAGATGTTATCTCTGTATGGCCAAGCACATGGAATCGGTTGAGAGATGGCACAGCTAAACCCCTACAGACAACAACATAGGACCTCTTTTCTTCCATTTCCAGTAAGGAATTACACCCTTGTAGTTTGTTGGTTTTATCAGTGTTCTCCTTTTATATTATGAAAATCCCAATAAGTTAATGAATCAGCAATGACCTCTCATAAAACCACCTGCTACTGGTAATATAGCTCATTCAAATAAGGTTGTTTCAATAATTTCAGTGCTTAGAGGTAGAGAAGCACCATCGAATAAGTATGGAACAGTAGCTCGAGAACTACACAAACCATCATACAAAACATACCCTCAGAGACAAGTAGTAATGCGAGATTTGGATGACGTATGGGACGCTGATCTTGTAGTTACGAGGGAACATTAATGTGCGAATAATCGTTGAAAATATGTTTTAATAGTCATTGATACATACTCTAAATTCGCCTGGGCATTAATGGTGAAAAGAAATATGGCGAGGGATGTTGCACTCGTCTTTGAGTGATTGCTGCAGACAGGGACGAATCGAAGCTCAGACATCCTTCAAACAGATCACAGTGGAGAGTTTTACAATAAATATTTCAAGACTGTGGTGGAGCAGTATGGAATACACCACTACTCAACATTAGCCTGCCCGAAGACAAGTATTGTGGAATGTCTGAACAGAACAGCGAAAGCTCAAATGTTGATGCACCTTAACCTTCGCATCTCATACAGATGAGTAGATATGTTCCCAAAAATAATTGCACAGTGTAATGGAGCTACACATCACACAATAAAAATGATACAAATCAATGTTTTTGATAATGGTGTCCTAGATATGGTATACAATCTCGTTAAAATGGTGGATCCACGCAAATAGAAATTTGATGCAGGTGATTTAGTACTGATTTCAAAACACAAGACAGCGTTTGCGAAATAATACTTACCAAACAGGTCGAGTAAGGTATTTACAGTTTCCAAAGGACAGAGAACAGAGCTCAGAACCTACATCTTAAAGGATAGCAGTGGTACTGAAACTGCAGGGTGCTTTTACACATAGGAAATACAGAAGAGTTCGGAACTGTATGTGTTTCTCACAGACAGGGTCATAAGATGTCGAGGGAATGGAGTGTCACTTAAACGTTTGATTTTCCCGCAACACAAAACAGCTGGATGGACGCCAAAGATTTGCTGTTGTTGAAGACCACAACCACAGTAGCAGCATAAGATGCATGATAGCAGACGCATTAGAGGAAGTGGTGATTTTCCTGATAATCTACAGATATACCAACTGTGGCCCCAGAAAAAAACTACAAAAACAGTTAGCCTGTGGTGATAAGGTGATCAGTGTGCTTGATCAGGCATGTATGGAACATGACATCTATACACAGCAAATAAAGATCTCCCATGACATCACTTTACAGATCACAGTTTAACTGACAACACTAAGTCAATACGTGAGAGAAGGGATATTGGCATTGGATATGGTAATGTAGCATTTGCAGTTGATAAAACTATGCTTGGTAAAATTAGGTTGAGTTTCAGTGAGAATTTTAACCAAGTTATCAACGCTGCACATCGTGTGTGAAGAAGAAGAAGACAATAGCAATGAAGAAGAAAAGGAAGAAGCTGGAGCAGGGTTGTTTAAAAAGTTATATCCTGGCAGCAATGTATGCTGCTGAAAGCACCCTGAAGCAGAAAGGAGAGAAAAAGGCTGATTAAAGCACCCAGGATTCTGCCAATGCCCAGTATATCAGATGGAATTACTCCCTTTCTCGTCCTAGCCCTCACAGGTGTCTCAGCAGTGGGATCACTGACTGGCGGTGCTGTGGTTATTGAAAGGACAGTCAAGGATGCATAGAAATCCCAGAGGCTACTACAGGAAACAAGCAGACATAACCACATGATGGGATCTGTAGCCATTAGAAAGGAGTATACTTGAAACCATACAAGAAAACACTAGGTCTCTTCATAAATAAAAAAAAAACCTTAACCATCCTACCACATAGAGCCCTCATCAATACAGATCTGCTTAAGTTTATTAGAAATAAATTCAACATTCCCAGATTCCACATTGTGTTTATGTAAGATACATTACCTAAGACTATGTGGAAATCCTAAGAAAATGTAATTGTGAATTTAGGTGTTATTGGAGGACCTGGAAACCACTGGGTGGCGTATATTCAGAATACAAACAACGTCTACTATTTTGACTCATTTGGTGACCTGCAATGTCTGGAAGAATTACAGTGATACTTCAACAACAGAAGACATGTATTCTACAATTTTCAACGATATGAACACTTCAATACTTATCTGTGTTGTCACTTTAGTATTACATGTCACTTACTTCATACCAGCTGATTTAAGAATTGGAGATCTGAGTATTGGACTGATTGGGCTGGAGACATACAACAGCATCCCAAAAATCACAGAGGCTAACAATAAACAGCACCTGGAAATTAATGGTAAAATAAAATTGCGGAAATAGAATCAAGTGGATATGATATTGATGATTTAAATGAAGTTTCAGAAAAACCTGGAAAAGGGACTGAGTCACATGCAAACATTGGTACACTTAAATGAGGAATAATAACGGTGAAAGCAACGATTGACTTTAATCATAAATGTTAAGTAGGATGAGTACTGGGTTTTACAAAGAGATAAGTTTTGAAGAAGGATCCTAGTAAATTTTACATGTATGATCAGACTGGATATACACCCTTTCCTTACAATCTGTATTGAGTGTAACGTAACAAAGAACACAACTCTCAATGATACACTTATTCGTACCATTTACGGATTCTTCTCAACAGCTGGACTGGGTTATAAGATTGTTAAGAACCTTGCAATGAGATATTTCAGGCATTGGATTATTTTGAGCTGCGAATTGTGGAGTAGAATAATCAACTTGTTGACTTTTGTGGTGAGGAAATCACATTACTACTACATGTAAGTTAGGATGGGTGTAAGTTATAAAAACAGCCCACACAACCCACAGCATGACATTTGACAGCACAATCGCAAGTTGATAACATGTCCACACTACAAGTTTCTTGAATTAGTAGGCTTGAAACTCTACAATGACGTTACTCAATATTACGGTTCCTGTAGAATATAATGAGCGAATCATACACCAATAATACTTCTCATACAAACCTTATGCTTCAGCCAGATTTAACAAGAACGATGAAACTAGGATTGTTATCCAGCACCAAGGTGCTTTAACCTTTCCATGAAAGAGCTTCAAATATCTGGGTGGAACATATAGGAAAAAGGATTATTCAGCTAAAGTGGCATCCAAACTTACATGTAATGCTTCAGCATTCCCGTTTCAGGAGATATGATATAAAATTAATAGTGTTGAGATTGGCCGTACATGTAATATAGACATATTATCAACCATTAAAACATATGTCTCTGCATCAGTCTGAGAAAATGCAGGATGGTTCATAGATGAAACAGTGCGTAGAACCGTGGGTGAGTGCAAGTGATTTCTGCATGCATGTCTTTAAAAATCACTATAGCAGATGAAGAGCGTTTGAAACTTTTAAAAGTTCTGAATATTGGTATATATGTACCAATAACTATACATTCATGGGAGCATCTTGATTACCAATTGTTACCAACAGTGACCAGACTGGGAGGGGGCTATTAAAAGCTCTGTTTAATTATATTAAAGCTATTCAAAGCTCTGTTCAATTAGAGATACCTAAATTCATTATACGTGCGTTTCAGGTCGATAGAAGGGGCAATACAGCAAGTGATTCCACTGTATTTGACTACTGAAAGTTAACTAATTCCAGATTCCACTTGAATACAGAATTACGTCCTTATGACAATTTAATGCTACAGTGGGAAGAAAATGGATTTTGTCTAGAACTTGACATGTACGGGAGATTCTGCGCTTCTTACTATGATGGAGCTGAAGAAGGTGGATGTCTAATCAGTCGACAGAAATTCAAAGAGCTAGCATCAGCCATCGCAATAGACTGCTCAAAACAGAATGTACTTAAATTGGGACCAATATACACTACTGGCCATTAAAATTACTACACTAAGAAGAAATGCAGATGATAAACAGATATTCATTAGACAAATATATTATACTAGAACTGACATGTGATTACATCTCCACCCAATTTGGGTGCATAGATCCTGAGAAATCAGTTCCCAGAACAACCACCTCTGGCCGTAATAACGGCCTTGATACGCCTGGGCATTGAGTCAAACAGAGCTTGGATTGCGTGTATTGGTACAGCTGTCCATGGAGCTTCAACACGATACAACAGTTCATCAAGAGTAGTGACTGGCTTATTGTGACGAGCCAGTTGCTCGGCCACCATTGACCAGACGTTTTCAATTGGTGAGAGATCTGGAGAATGTGCTGGCCAGGGCAGCAGTCGAACATGTTCTGTGTCCAGAAAGGCCCGTACAGGACCTGCAACATGCGGTCGTGCATTACCCTGCTGAAATGTAGGGTTTCGCGGGGATCTAATGAGGAGTAGAGCCACGGGTCGTAACACATCTGAAATGTAACGTCCACTGTTCAAAGTGCTGTCAATGCGAACAAGTGGTCACCGAGACGTGTAACCAATGGCACCCCATACCATCACGCCTGAAGATACGCCAGTATGGCGATGATGAATACACGTTTCCAATGTGCGTTCACCGCAATGTCGCCAAACACGGATGCTACCATCATGATGCTGTAAACAGAACCTGGATTCATCCGAAAAAAGGACGTTTTGCCATTCGTGCACCCAGGTTCGTCGTTGAGTACACCATCACAAGCGCTCCTGTCTGTGATGCCGCGTCAAGGGTAACCACAGCCATGGTCACCGAGCTGGTAGTCCATGTTGCTGTAAACGTCGTCGAACTGTTCATGTAGATAGTTGTTGTCTTGCAAACGTCCCCATCAGTTGACTCAAGGATCGAGACGTGGCTGCACGATCCATTACAGCCATGTGGATAAGATGCCTGTCATCTCGACAGCTAGTGATACGAGGCCGTTGGGATCCAGCACCGATTCCATATTCTGCTGACAGTCATTGGATCTCGACCAACGCGAGCAGTATCGCGATACGATAAACCGTAATCGCGATAGGCTACATTCCGACCTCTATCAAAGTCGAAAACGTGATGGTACGCATTTCTCCTCCTTACACGAGGCATCACAACAACGTTTCACCAGGCAACACCGGTCAACTGCTGTTTGTGTATGAGAAATCGGTTGGAAACTTTCCTCATGTCAGCACGTTGTAGGTGTCGCCACCAGCGCCAACCTTGTGTGAATGCTCTGAAAAGTTAATCATTTGCATATCACAGCATCTTCTTCCTGTTGGTTAAATTTCGCGTCAGTAGCACTTCATCTTCGTGGTGTAGCAATTTTAATGGCCAGTAGTGTAAGTATGAACTGAAGTTGAATCAGAATGAACTGCAGCATATGCTCCAGTTACACATGACCATGTGTTTAACTACTGCACTCTGATTAGTGTTGTGCAGCGAGCTGTATGAATGAATGTCTGTTGTGTCATACCAAGAGCATTTCACAATGGCATCTCAAAGTGTGGACATAATTGCAGAGATTCTGTTTCTATGATGATGAATGCAGATAGTTCATATTTAATCATATTGCACCCATTGCATTCACAGAAGATGCCGGTGTAATAGAGACATTCTCAGCAAGCACTGCATCACAAAGATTTTCAAGGATGTGAAGTCTATTAAAATACAGAGTGGAATGTGTTAAACATGTTTGTTTCATGGAATTCACTGGGACGATCATGCTGTACCCTATAAAGGTATGATGCTGAAGCATAGATTATTTGACTGCATGGAAACCACACTCTATTTCAAAGGGAAGGAGAAGATTACATGAATGTATGGAATTTACAAGTATGCAACTGTTCAAGACTTGAAATTCTATAGTCACTTTGGCAGCCATTGGCTCAAGAAGGAGTGTGGATGTACACAAAATAGTTTTTTTTTTTTTTTTTTTGCTTATGGAAAAGTTAAATTACTTTTAACTCGATGAAAAGTAAATGAAATTTTACCTCACACACCGTGTAATTTAACTGATTTTACCCTGCTCCCATTTTGATACGTGTATGTCTAGCCATGTTTGCTGTAGGTCCTTGGAAACAGACGCAGTCACCTTCCACCTGCTCCCACGATGCAATATATGCGGCACATTAGCCAAAGTTCCATGCAACCATTCCATATTTTTTATCTCTGCCTGCTTAGCTCAGTAGTAACATGCTTGCCAATGATGCAGCAGGCTCGGGTTCGATTCCTGACTTAATTGGAAATTTTCTCCACTCATGCTCTGGGAGTTGTGTTGTCCTCATCATCATCTCATCGTCACCAACGAGCAAGTCGCCCAATGTAACATCTCTTGAAATAAGACTCGTACACAGTGACCCAGATGGGGTGTCCCCGCCATCAGTGCCACATGGTCATTTCATTTAGTTTTTTTTCACATATTTTATTATCCTCCATCTTATACTTCACTTCTCTAATAGCAATAGCGTTCAAACTAATGTCATGTGTGTGTCTTTCACATCCTTCATACAGGGTGAACATTAATAAAACTTTCAAATTGCAGGAACGGATTCATGCCTGTATATGGAAGAAAAATGCCTATGTATATGTGTCCAGTAATGCATCGTTGCCACATTAGATAGCGCTGACGATTGTAAGTTCCTCCAACGAAGTGCTACGATTTCCTTGTGAGTTGCTGGCTGTGTGACTGCCGCAGTAAAGAGTGAACAGCAGAATTTTCCAGTATTCATGTAGGAAACAAGCCAAGATAGTGTTTGTGTGTGGGCAAGCAGATGGAAACGGTCGAGAGGCAGTGCAGCTATACCAAACCAAATACTCTGACGGACACCAGCCACATTACACAACATTTCAAGCCCTTTTTTAGTGTTTGTGTGATCATGAGTCCTTTCAGACAGAAGAACGTGCAGAGGGGTGGCGGTCTATGAGGACACCAGTTTTGGAGAACCAGCTTCTACAGCATATTGAGATGAACTGCAGTAGAAGACCAGGCATGTGGCCTGCCAACACGTTCGTCTGAGAGGACCCATGATGACACAAACGCCCAAAAAAGACTTAAAATGTTGTGTCATGTGGTTTGTGTCTTTGACGGTACTTGCTTTGTTATAGCCATGCTGCCTCTCAACTGTTTCCATCTCCTTACGTGTAAACCATTATGGCTTGGTTCTGACATGAATAACGAACCATTCTGCTGCTTATAATACGCTGCTTCAATCACACAGCCCGCAACACACAAGGAACACATGCCATATGATCAGAATAACTTCCCTCCGTCAGCGCCATCTACCATGGAAATGATGCATTTCTGGACACATGCTCGTAAGACTTTTTTCCTTCATTTGCAATCAGGACAACGTCTCTGCTATTTGCAGGTTTTATTAATGTTCACCCTCTATATACAATGCAGGACGGGTTTCTCTGTAAACAACAGCAACAAAGACCAGTGGTAACGAATTCATTAAAAAAAATCCTCTTTGACACAGACGTATGTAACGATAGATATATTTCGACTCTTTATGATACAATTTGTTTCATTAAAAAATGTAACATCAATATCCCATGGTTCATTTTTCGCTGTTGTACAGTGTTTCCTGAATAACTGTTCCTTGTAAGCAGTATATTCTGTTTCTATTTCCCTCAAACTGATAGGAGTATCGCAGATCTCAGGTATTCCGTCTGCAAATTTGGAGTGGGTGGGTTCCGTACCTACTGAGGCAATAGTCGCTGACTCTTTCACTGTATCAATATACGAACTGAAGCACTGTTCTAAATCATTCACCCATATAATATACACAAGAAGATAATTCATAATTTAATTGTATAGAGCTTGAATACGTGATAGCCAGAGGTTCAATCTATGATAAAAGAGACAGCAACATTCCTGACCCAAATAAGTTGGGACAGTAGGGTGCCAGATCTGTTCTTGAGTTGTGCATCATTGTACACTGATGTGACAAACAGCATCAGACGAGCACCATAAATTTCTGGGGGAAGAAGAGATTGGTTATGATCTGTAGTCATCTGAGCGTTGATGCATTGCATTGTCTGACATACTGTCCTCCACTCCAAGTCAGCAAACTGCACTTTAAAACCCTTCACCACACATGAGTCACTATCTGCTGCTTCTATACCTATACTCAGATGCTTTCATCTACTAACCGTTAAAATATATGTGGAAGTTATTACTGGTAGTAACACACTTGGAGCAACTGGTATTTTCCCATACACTTCATCCACACTATCCTTGCAGTTTTCCAACGTTTCAATGGATGGTGCATATGCTGGAGTCCAGTACTCATCTGTGTGAGACTCCCAGTGTACTTCTGATGCTGCTCAGTAGGTTGTGGCTGCAGAAAATGAAAGGCTCCGGCGCACTTCTGTGACTCTTCGACAGATGTCAGTATTGTGCTGTTGGCTGCCGTCATCGATAAGTAGCAGAGAAAATGGCAGATTCTTCTCCTGCTCCAACATGAAGACTATTTCCACTACAGGACCCCATGTGCAGTAGGTCACTGCCACTGCTTATGGTTCTTACAAGATGGAGGACAGTGCCTTTACAGGTCCCAGTTGCACCACTGAACAAAGAAAAGAAGAAGAAGCATTACATGTGATATTAGGAATTGTAACTGCAGATTTAGATGTAATAGTTAAATATGTAATATCATTATACGGGGGGGGGGGGGGGAGACTTACTCCTCTGCTTCTAGCTATTCTACTGGGAGTGCTGGACGATCTCAGGTGCTACTGATGTGTCATGATTCTTCCACTGGTGGGGCTGGCGAACATTATACCTACAGTGCTGCCAGATGGCACAGTAGTGTCTCACAAAGTCATTGGTTGTTCTGAGCCTGTGGAAGAGGATGGTCTGCTTCAACCCCATCTGTTTATCTGTGGGCGCAACCGTTATTAGTTCAGCATCTTATTACAACCAGCGTGATGCTCACCAAATAGTGTAGCACCTAAGGATAATAATGCTTACCTGTCGCTACATGACTCCTGTATATAGGGGGCAGGAATTTATAGTAGCATTGGGTCTGTGGGTCACTGTTCTAATATTACTACCCATCCTTATATCCTTCCCAGTAGCTATTCACTTGTAGACTTGCAGTAGTCCACTCTCCTACACATCAGCAATAGTCTGTTGTCTTGTTATCATCATTTTTATGTCTTGGCCAGCAGCTATTTTCTTGTAAGTTGGCAGTAGGCTACTCCCTGTACTTCAGTAATAGTTTGCTATCCTATTATCAACCATTTTTGGTAGTGCTGCCATTGGTTCATGGCTATTTTTTACCCATGATGTCACAAATTCAAGAAACCTCTGCTGCCTGAATTGTGAACTAGAGTAGTCAGCACCAATGTGTCTGGGTGAATACAAACAGAGTATTTCCTGCCACTTTTCCCCCCATGACATCACACACACACACACACACACACACACACACGCACGCACACACACACACACACACACACACACACACACACGCTTGCCCATACACAATAAAAAAATCAAGGAAACACTTTCCAACAGAATAACATCCCAAAAAAGATTAAAGAAAGAAAAACCACCCTATGTTCATCCACACCCATAGGTGAGCACAGACGGAGCGTTTCCAGCCGAATTTTAAG
The DNA here is from genome assembly GCF_023864275.1 of Schistocerca cancellata. Classification (NCBI taxonomy): domain Eukaryota; kingdom Metazoa; phylum Arthropoda; class Insecta; order Orthoptera; family Acrididae; genus Schistocerca; species Schistocerca cancellata. Next base: position 155,411,972 of record NC_064636.1, read on the forward strand.
TGGGTGAGATTACAGGGCATGGGAGTGAACCCACGATGACATCTGATGATATCATATGCCGCCGCCATCTTGAACATATTGGCAAACAAGGCAAAAATGGTGCTATATGCGCTTCATTCCACTATTAAAGTATTCTTTTGGAAACTCAAAGGCTCTGTGTTGTTGGGTCCTAAACTGATTCAGATACATTAGCAGTTGACAGTTGCTAAATTAAGAATTCAAGCAGCCAGGCAAGATTTAATTAGCAGAGAGCCTACTTCCGTGCTATCAGAAGATTACAGGCTACATCTGTTCAGAGATAAAAACGCAAAAATCTCATCGGAACTACAGAGAGCAACTTTTTAGTCTGTGGATACAATGGGATGTATGTCTTGAACTGTTTGCCGACAGAACTCAAACATACGACCTGCCAGAAGACGAGAAAGAGAATCGCATTCAGGTATTTTAAGCTGATCAGAGAGACTCATTCATTAGTGTTGTATGGCGAGGAAGTAAGCAAAACACTGAGATTTAGACGATGCAAGCTGTTTTAGGAAGCAGTAGAGGCAGTTGTTGGCTTTGTCGAAGCATTAAGAGACCTAAATTCGTTGAATAATTGCCTAAGAGTAAGGGACTAAAGAAGGTAATGAATACACATTGATCATTGTAGATCATTTATCCAGTTATCTTCTCATGATACCAGTACCTGATCAAAGTGGCAAGACCATGTGTGAAGCGTTTGTAAAATAATTGATTCTACAATTTGGATAACCATTAAGCATAATCTGTGACCAAGGCTCGAGTTTCATGAGTGAACTACTTAAACAGGCTTGCTAGTTAATTCAAATAATTCAACTAAGAACAACGCCAGCACACCCTACAGGAAATGGATACATCAAGTGAGTTCGCAGAACAATCATTAAGATGGGTAGCCACTTCGTAAGCAGCAAGCGTGATACCTTGGATGTCTCTTATACGTCGTGAGTACTTACAATGCAAAAATGTACACGACAGTTGGCCTAAGTCAGTATGAAAGTTTATGCGGAAGAACGGTGCATTCACCCGTTGGACTTTGCACGATCAACAGCTGCAATCAGTAACGAACACGTAAAGGAATTTGCGTGCAAGCTAAAGGAGGTACAGAAGGTACCGATCACCAAGTTGTCGCTCCACAGACCAGCAGAGCTTCTTGCAGGAGCTGAAGGAGAGTGCCAGCCCCACGAGGACAGCCCCCTAAAATTGCTGGAGTCAGGGGAACGCGTTTTGTACGTCGCGTTCAGCTTCCAGACAGGCGGTCTGGGAAGTAATTAGGACATGAAAAGGCCGAAACAGATGCTACAGTTCTCAGAAGCAGGGTGCGTTTGTTAGATCAGAACATCAGGAGACGGATGAAAAAAACGTATATGAGCCCCTTTTATCTTCAGTATATTAAAACTGTTCTGAGGAGGTAGTTCTTTTTTGCCTGTCTGCACGTCATGTACCCATAGGAATAGAGTAGCTATGTATAACTGGTTATTAGCTGTCACCTTTTTCAAGCAGAGTATGGTGGAGGAAGAGGAGTCGTCTCATATTTTATAATTCAGTATAAAGGCTGAAGTAGTGAAACCAGTGATATTTATTTTAGACAAGAAGCTGGAAGCAGATGCTTGTGAGTTGTTACTGCAGAATACTTCTCCTTTGATTTTAACAGCCTATAGATCCCCAATGGGAAACTTGGAGTTCTTCATGAGGAATATAGATTCATTGTCAGGCATCAAGAAACAGTTAACAGTTTGTAGAGATAATGTATGAGAAATAGATATGAATGCTGGGATGGTTCCCACAGATAAGGACTCCTGTTACTTTCCTTGTTCCACCCGAGCCTATGCCATACATTCTGTGATTGTGAAATAAAAGTTTCCTCTTCCCCTGAAGTAAATCCAGGGTTTTATGGAATCTTATAAAAACTTGCGCTATGAATGAATTACATGCCTTGCCTATCACAAGATTTGAGTCAAATCATGTCCAAAATAGTGCAGCCACAAAGGAAGAATGTTGCACGGAAATTTACATGAGAATATTAATAGTATTTTGCAGCTACCAAAAATAGTATGTTATATCAATCAAACACGACAACAGTTTTGCTTTGATTCCAATTGCGTGAAATGTTGGAATCAGACCTTCATTACTCGCGATCCAGCACATGCACCAAGGCAATAGATATGCGTGAGTGGCTTTACATGCTGGGTATTAACTGCCTGTGTAAATCCCATTCAGTCACGGAACTTGAAGCGTTGGTGCAACGGTATAGATATTAAATAAGCCCATTTAGTCATGGAACTTGAAGCGTTGGTGCAAGAGTGAAGATCTTAAATAGTTTATTTTAAAGGAGAACAAAAAATCTTTGCTGATTCTATTAACTGGTTGCCTCAGGAGTAGAAAAAAACTAAATGAAATTCCTAAGCAAATTCTCTCACAAAAATATTGGTACTGAAAGAGGCGATTATTAATTTGGATATATGTAAAATTATGTGTTTCAGGATCCACAGTGGCTGCCCATAAAAGAAAGAGTGCTTCAACAATAGAAGGAAGCTTTGTACACAGTACACGCTTGAAAGGCATGTCTTTACAGATGTAATGATGAAAGAGACACTTGGGTTGTGCTGGAGGCTGAAGAGATTCTAATTTTGCATACACATCAACACAGAGTCACCTTATGGTCGTAAACCTGACTTGAAAAGGTAACAGTACTCTTAGAACCGTGGGACAGAGTTCAGATGTTATTGGGAAAGTACACATGACTGCAGACAAGCCCTCCAACAGCGTGCATAAAAAGAGAAATTAATCCGATAATGCCAACTGAGCCGACACATCTTACGTACGTTGACATATGCGAATCATTTCCATGTGGAAGATGTTGTTCCACAGCACTCTGCCTTCATAAAGCGTTGAAAAGCATTCGCACAGAACGAAGCTACCTGGTCATCCATCGTCGAGTCTGGTAGTTAAGGATATTACTAGAAATCAGTTTACCCGCACATAGTGGAAAAATTAATTAAAGAAAAACGACGTAGGGCTAATCTTGATCTCAAAATTTCATTCACAATGAAACCAAGTACAAAGGATATTCCGTGAGTTAAGCTGGGTTATGCGTCTTTACATATCGAAAAGGAAAATGTTTCCACATGAGGTGATTACCTTAGAGAGTTTTTCAATAAAAAAGAAATGAGGGGGAGGGGAGGCTCCCTTGCCTGAGGAACCTGAGTTACTTCTTGTGCGACATAGAAATTGCGTCTGTGAGGTGGAGAAATATGTGAACACTGAGTAAGTAACCTTCATCAGTTTATCGATCCCCTCCCCCTCCCCACCGCCAAACAGAAAGTAGTAATGCGCACACTACGCCGACCCATCATCACTGTGCCTGTAGCCCTATCACCAAGTAATTACGGATTTACCGAGACTCCACTCTGAGCCGAGAAAGACACTTACTCCATGCCTGTGCCATCTCAGCAACTCTGCTGCATGCAGGTGGGCGGCGACCATGTGTACCAATACCAGTAACTGGTTAGCTAACCAGGCTTTTAAAATAACTTAACACATGACACGTGCCTTAGAGACAAAACAAATCGATGAGGGTAGTAAAAACAGAATACAGAAGTTAAGTGTGGTCTAACGAAATTAAGAAATTTGCAAAGTTCCACACAAGTTTGTTTCTATTTAAAGGGCGACCTGTTTTGGACCTTACTCTGTTATTAATCCATCCACACAAATGCTACTATAATGCGTGTGTGAGTGGTCAAGTGCAAAGTGCTATTTCCATACCATAGTTCTGCACTGTATGCAGCACTTAGCCACTCACACAAGCTATATGGCCTATGTACACATAGTATAGTGGCACTTATGTGGATAACTTGATAATAGACTAAGGTCCGAAGAAAGAGGTGGCGTTTAAAAAAAAGAAAAAAAAGCAGACTCCTGTGTAGCTTTGACGGTTTCATAACTTTATTGAGTCATAGTACGTTGCTGCCTATTGCCATCGAGAAAGTCAGCACATTAAGAATGGATTAACATTATTGGGACATTCAAAAGTCTTAATCTTATTTGCTGCTTCAATGAGATAAAACTCATTCTTACAAGGAAAGTACTTACGTTTGAACGAACATATCTGTATGAAATTTTGGTTATGAGGCCCTTACGTGCCTCTCAAAATGCCAATGAGTGTAGCTTTTCTTCAGGACACTGCATACCTGCTCTAGATTTCACTGCAGATGTCGCTGTAGAAGCCACGTGAAGTGCAGGTGTCACAACTATAATTGCAAGTGAGGACTTTCAATAAAATGCTCAAAACAATATGAATGACGACGAAACACACAGTTAAGAAAAGCAAGCTTACCACAAGTCATAGCTGCAAGTTCTAAAACGTCAGTGCTGAATGCAACATCAGTTATACTTTTAAAATTGTCCACAGGTTCACCAATATCACAGCCAGCGTCCTGCTACCCGTAACGAAGCAATGACCTATATAATTCCGCAGATAATTCTTTGTAAATGAGAAAATTAATTTTTATGACAAAGAATCTCTCTTCAAATGTTGGCCGCAGGTTCGTGGAATGTAGTTTAAGAAAATCTACTATTTTATTTGCATATATTTTATATTGCTCAAAGAAATATGCATCCAGATGTTGTTCATATTTTGTATTTTTAGGTGCAATAATTTTTAAAACTACATCTTTCTCTCCAGACTTCCAGTACTACTTCCACATCCTTGCATACAGAGCCTGAGTCACAACGTACTAATGACTCTGTACGCTAATGCGGACTCAAAACAGTTAAAAAGAACCTCTTTAAATGTTCTTTCATCATCTTCCTGCTTAAATTTGCATCTAATAAAATATTTGTAGAGCGCAATTTTTCTGTTTCCCTTGACACAAGAGGTCCAGATTCACCATTTGGTTCTGGGGAGTACATATAGGGTTTCTCTGGCAATCATCCATCCATTGTTATAGCAACATCTATCATGTAGGTGTGTGTTGTATTATAATCCGATTGCTACGCCGAAAGAGTATTTCTCTCCCCTTTCATTTGATAGCATTCATTCAGAAAAAAGGTTGTAGTTGAAATGACTCTGATCAAACTTCCATACAGAACCCACTTAGATGTTTTTTGTCGTGTTATGCACAGCAACTTTAGCAACAAATGTTTGAGCTCTTTGAGCCATGTCTTCTTCGTCATCCTTATATTTTCGTGGTTGGAGCATAGTTATACAGTGTAATGTTATTCTAAACTCTTTTTACAGATTATTCACAAATTTCATATATGCAGCAAAAGTAGATGGAAATAACCACTTATGCCCCAGGCCAGGGGCAAGCCAGGCATTACAGGCCATTTATGTCTATTAATACAGATTCCACACACCCTCCCACCCTCCTCATCTTCGATTTATTTAGTAAATTTTGCCAACACCTATCAACTGAAAAGAAAATCAGAATAGTTATATGTTTTAACCGATTATAAAAATGAAAGTGTCTTATGCAAGAAACAAATTAGATTTGACATAAAGCGGAAATTTTTTTAAAAAATTTGCTTTTCTTAAAATCTAATCAATGTTTCCATAAAAATTAAACCAAAAAACAACTTATTTGTGGAATGAATTTAAATGTCACATTTTTGTTGACAGAAATAACAAACGAAAATTCAAAGAGGTATTTCTAAATATTATTTAAACAATATTTAATTATAGAAAATTTGAGAAGTATCACACATATTCTTGATATTGATGAATTAAAAGTAATTTATGCAGAAGAAGAATAGAAAAGGGTATTTGATACTTACCAATGAGGTAACGCATATAGAAATATGGGAAGAAATAGAACTCATACAGTCTATCTTTTTGGAAATTAGGGAATTATCAACTTTAAGACTATGATTTAGTAATAAAAATTTAGCAAAAATGTTAAAAATTATAGTCATGATTATACGTTATTTTTAAAATTCCTAACTTAATAAATAAAAAGATCTGAATCTACAGGATTAGAAAGCAGAGAATGCAATAAAAAGCGACTAAGAAATTATTTCACTGTTGCAATGAATATGATATAAATTTGATGAAAATTGATGTAAATTTTATTTGTAGGTGAGATGAGGTAAAACACTTATTTTAATTTTAAGTTATTATATCGGCTTTGATATACATAAGACACTGTGCATTTTAAAAATAAAAATTAAATATTTTCCCTTATAAATGAGAAATTTAAAAGCTTGGATTCACTTTGAGAATATCTTAAAAGAAATTTCACCTTGACCATTGAGAAAATTGTAGAACAAATTATTTGGAAGGGTGTTACAAATTAAATAAAGGTGATCTGATTAAATTAGTAATTAAATGTTTAATAAGAATGGAAGTAATGGCAAGGAAGAATCGGAAACGTTTACCTTATTATCCCCCCCCCCAATGAACCATGGACCTTGCCATTGGTAGGGAGGCTTGCATGCCTCAGCTATATGGATGGCCGTACCATAGGTGCAGCCACAATGGAGGGGTATCTGTTGAGAGGCCAGAAAAACGCGTGGTTCCTGAAGAGGAGCAGCAGCCTTTTCAGTAGTTGCAGGGGCAACAGTCTCGATGATTGACTGATCTGGCCTTGTAACACTAACGAAAACGGCCTTGCTGTGCTGGTGTTGCAAACGGTAGAAAGCAAGGGGAAACTACAGTCGTAATTTTTCCCGAGGGCATGCAGCTTTACTGTATGGTTAAATGATGATAGCGTCCTTTTGGGTGAAATATTCCGGAGGTGAAATAGTCCCCCATAAGGACCTCCGGCCGGGGATTACTCAAGAGGATATCGTTATCAGGAGAATAAAAACTGGCATTCTACTGATCGAAGCGTGGAATGTCAGATCCATTAATCGGGCAGGTAGGTTAGAAAATTTTAAAAAGGAAATTGATAGGTTAAAGTTAGATATAGTGGGAATTAGTGACGTTCGGTGGCAAGAGGAACAACACTTTTGGTCAGGTGAATACAGGGTTATAAGTACAAAATCAAATGGGGGTAACGCAGAAGTAGGTTTAATAATGAATAGGAAAATAGGAGTGTGGGTGAGCTACTACAAACAGCATAGTGAAAGCATTATTGTGGCCAAGATAGACACGAAGCCCATGCCTACTACAGTAGTACAAGTTTATATGGCAACTAGCTCAGTATATTATGAAAAAATTGATGAAATGTATGATGAGATGAAAGAAATTATTCAAGTAGTGAAGGGAGACGAAAATTTAATAGTTATGGGCGACTGGAATTCGATAGTGGGAAAATGGAGAGAAGAAAACATAGTAGGTGACTATGGATTGCGATTAAGAAATGAAAGAGGAAGCTGCCTACTAGAAGTTTGCACCAAGCATAACTTAATCATAGCTAACACTTGGTTCAAGAATCATAAGAGAAGGTAGTATACATGGAAGAATCATGGAGATACTAGAAGGTATCAGAGAGATTATAAATGGTGAGACAGAGATTAATGAACCAGGTTTTAAGTTGTAAGACATTTCCAGGGGCAGATGTGGACTCTGCTCACAGTCTATTGGTTATGGACTGTAGATTAAAACTGAAGAAACTGCAAAAAGGTGGGGATTTAAGGAGATGGGACCTGGCTAAACTGAAAGAAACAAAGGATGTACAGAGTTTCAGGGAGAGCATAAGTGAACAACTGAGAGGAATGGGAGAAAGAAATACAGTAGAAGAAGAATGGGTAGCTCTGAGGGATGAAGTAGTGAAGGCAGCAGAGGATCAAGTAGGTAAAAAGACGAGGGCTAGTAGAAATCCTCCGGTAACTCAAGAAATATTGAATTTAGTTGATGAAAGGAGAAAATATAAAAATGCAGTAAATGAAGCAGGCAAGAAGGAATACAAAAGTCTCAAAAATAAGATCGACAGAAAGTGCAAAATGGCTAAGCATGGATGGCTAGAGGACAAATGTAAGGATGTAGAGGGGTAAGACAGATACTGCCTACAGGAAAGTTAAAGCGACCTTTGGAGAAAAGAGAACCACTTGTATGAATATCAAGAGCTCAGACTGAAACCCAGTTCTAAGCAAAGAAGGGAAAGCAGAAAGGTGGAAGGAGTAGGTACAGGGTCTATTCAAGGGCGATGTACTTGAGGACAATATTATGGAAATAGAAGAGGATGTAGATGAAGATGAAATGGGAGATATTATACTGTGTGAAGAGTTTGACAGAGCACTGGAAGACCTGAGTCGAAGCAAGGCCCTGGGAGTAGACAACATTCCATTAGAACTACTGACAGCCTTGGGAGAGCCAGTTTTGACAAAACTCTACCATCTGGTGAGCAAGATGTATGACACAGGCGAAATACCCTCAGACTTAAAGAAGAATATAAAAATTCCAATCCCAAAGATAGCAGGTGCTGACAGATGTGAAAATTACCGCTCTATCAGTTTAATAAGTCATGGCTGCAAAATACTAACACTAATTCTTTACAGACAAATGGAGAAACTGGTAGAAGCCGACCTCGGGATGATCAGTTTGGATTCTGTTGTAATACTGGAGCACATGAGGCAATACTGACCTTACGACTTACCTTAGAAGAAAGATTAAGGAAAGGCAAACCTACGTTTATAGCATTTGTAGACTTAGAGAAAGCTGTTGACAATGTTGACTAGAATACTCTCTTTCACATTCTGAAGGTGTCAGGGGTAAAATACAGGGAGTGAAAGTCTATTTACAATTTGTACAGAAACCAGGTGGCAGTTATAAGAGTCGAGGGACATGAAAGGGAAGTAGTGGTTGGGAAGGGACTGAGACAGGGTTGTAGCCTATCCACGATGTTATTCAATCTGTATATTGAGCAAGCAGTAAAGGAAACAAAAGAAAAATTCGGAGTAGGCATTAAAATCCATGGAGAAGAAATAAAAACTTTGAGGTTCGCCGATGACATTGTAATTCTATCAGAGACAGCAAAGGACTTGGAAGAGCAGTTGAACGGAATGGACAGTGTCTTGAAAGGAGGATATAAACTGAACATCAACAAAAGCAAAACGAGGATAATGGAATGCAGTCGAATTAAATCAGGTGATGCTGAGGGAATTAGATTGGGAAATGAGACACTTAAAGTAGTAAAGGAGTTTTGCTATTTGGGGAGCAAAATAACTGATGATGGTCGAAGTAGAGAAGATAAAAATGTAGACTGGCAATGGCAAGGAATCGTTTCTGAAGAAGAGAAATTAGTTAACATCGAGTATAGATTTAAGTGTCATGAAGCCGTTTCTGAAAGTAGTTGTATGGAGTGTAGCCATGTATGGAAGTGAAACATGGACGATAAATAGTTTGCATGAGAAGAGAATAGAAGCTTTCGAAGTGTGGTGCTACAGGACAATGCTGAAGATTAGATGGATAGATCACATAATTAATGTGGAGGTATTGAATAGAATTGGGGAGGAGTTTGTGGCACAACTTGACAAGAAGAAGGCTTCGGTTGATAGGACATTTTCTGAGGCATCAAGTTATTACTAATTTAACATTGGAGGGTAGTGCGGAGGGTAAAAATCGTAGAGGGAGACCAAGACATGAATACACTAAGCAGATTCAGAAGGATATAGGTTGCAGTAAATACTGGGAGATGAAGAAACTTGCACAGGGTAGGGTAGCATGGAAAGCTGCATCAAACAAGTCAGGAGTGAAGACCACAACAACAACAATACCTTATTATATAATATGAATAGTGACGATGTTTTTAAAAATAATGAGGATAAACCATTAAAAAAATTATTTTCTATCTCTACCAATTTGTTTTGGAAACTACATAATAAATCATTAAAAGAAATATTTCCATATTCTAGGAAGTTAGGTTGCGAAAAAAAGAAAAAAATTAAACAATATTTGTAAGTAGGCTGTTTAGGTTTTCTTTTTGGTAACGCCACGTAGCGCTCTGTATGAAAAATCACTGGTTGTGCTGTGTGCAGTCTGTGGCTAGTTTGCATTGTTGTCTGCCACTGTATTGTTGGGCAGATGGATGTGAACAGAGCGTAGCGTTGAGCAGTTGGAGGTGAGCCGCCAGCAGTGGTGGATTTGGGGTGAGAAATGGCGGAGTTTTGAAATTTGTAAGGCTGGATGTCATGAACTGCTATATATATTATGACTATTCAGGTAAATACATTGTTTGTTCTCTATCAAAATCTTTCATTTGCTAACTATGCCTATCAGTAGTTAGTGCCTTCAGTAGTTTGAATCTTTTATTTAGCTGGCAGTAGTGGCGCTCGCTGTATTGCAGTAGTTCGAGTAACGAAGATTTTTGGTGATGTAAGTGACTTGTGAAAGGTATAGTTTAATGTTAGTCAGGGCCATTCTTTTGTAGAGATTTTTGAAAGTCAGATTGCGTTGCGCTAAAAAAATATTGTGAGTCAGTTTAAACACAGTCATGTATAATTTTTCAAAGTGGACGTTTCATATGTCGTCCCTTAGCCGAGGATACCGCACTGGAATCATCTGATTTTGTCTTGTAGTTTGTGTAATTAGTGTTGCTTTATTGCTAGCGCGTAATTGTAAAGAGAATCTCCTTTGTAGTTGCAGTCTTTCATTGTTGTACAGTAAAACAGATGTGGCATGCATGTAGATTTGCACCAAGTATTTCGCAGCTGCGCTTGCAATTAACTAGATACCTTTTTCAGTGCTATGTTAATGTGTTCTCTTATTTTTGCTCCTCAAATTATGCTTTTCTGTGTTATCGTGTGAAATATCGTGACAATAATGGCGTGTGAAAAACGTAACACTAGGCTCCAAAGTAAACTGAGAAATAATAGTGACGACGAGCGTAGCTTATCAGTACCACTGTGTAATGAATTAACAGACATTCGAAGTAGTAGTTTGGTAACTGTGCATAGGGAAATGGAGCGGGCGGCAAATAATGGTGTAGACAGTGAAACAATTAGTGAACAGGGAAGCATTATCGATCGATCGGTCGGCAACAGCTCGCCTCAGGATTCCGAAATGCCAGGACACAATCTTACAAATACTGTAGATTCAGGTTTTGCGTCCTCACTGTTTTCTCAAATAAATCAAGACACATTTTCTGCTTTTCAAAATGCGAATGTTGCCGGTTCAAATGCACTGCCGAATAGCACTGAGGAACATGTTTCAGACACCAGTGCATTGTTATTACAGTTAATGCAGCAAATGGGACAAAGGCTACTAAAGTTAGACACAATGGAACAAAATCTTCAAAAGTTAGACACAACGCTTGAAGAAAATCAGAAACAAATGGGACAAAATCTTCACAAGTTAGACACAATGGAACAACACCAGAGACAAACACAGCAACAGTTAGACGCAATGGAACAAAATCTTCACACCACGCTTGAACAAACACGTGAAGATTTAACTACTGAGTTACATAAAATCGAATCGAAATGTCTAAAAGTCTGTAACGACGTAAAAACACAAATTTGTGAGCATTTCCAACCTATTTTTTCGCGTCATGAAAATGCAATACAGAATCACGAAGCAGCCATAAAGGAACTGCAAACTATTGTTCACGAAAATAACGACATCTTGCAAGCTAAAATTGACTCAGCTGCATCTACCGATTCGGTTACGCAACTTGCAAAAACTCAGGAAAACTTAAAAGACACAGTAGATACGATTTCAACACAAATGGACACTTGGTTCAGAAAAACACACAGAGGAAATAATTTCACTAACGAATAAAGTAGCCTAACTTTCAGATCAGTTCACTAACTTATCTACAAAGGTAGATGATGATCTGAATGACACAAGACCTGTAGCTTTCACGGACACTGAAGAGTATGAACAAATTAGAAAATTCAAACAAAATCAAAATCAAATCAATACACAGTACAAAAGAGAAATCTGGGAAGTACAAGATCAGTTGGCACAAGTAATATAAGAATTACATATTTCAGAGGACACTCGCGGTCCAGTACGGCAAGAGGGACATAGAAATACGGAAGAACCTCAAAATAATAACACAGGACACTTCGGAAATTATGAAAGAAGTTGGCAAGGCGCATTGGATTTTGAGATGGAACCGCCGAAACGAAGTAACAATGAGCGATGTGCGACGCACCGACACGATGATTTTGACTATAAGCTGTTCATTACGACACGCAAATTCAAAACATTTAAGAATTCTGGCAACGACATTCATCCACAAGCGTGGCTTCATCAATTCTCTCATTGTTTTCCTCCCAACTGGACATTGCAGCACAGATTAGAATTTATGTGTGGCTATTCAGAGAATGAACCTACTGTAAGAATGCGATCGGTCATTCACGATTGTTACAGTGAAGGAGAATTTTATCATGCCTTCCTCTCAGCATATTGGTCTCAAGCTACACAAGACCGAGTAAAACATAGCACCATAATGATGAAACATTTCGAACAATCTGGACTCTCCAGTCTTGTGAAATATTTTGAAGACATGTTGCACAAGAATCAGTACCTGTCAAACCCATACAGCCCCTCAGAACTCATTCGCATTTGCTTAATCAAATTGCCAGAACATTTACGACATATTATTTTAGCAGGACGTTGCAAAGACGACACTGAAGCTTTTCAGGGACTGTTACAAGAACTGGAAATTGACACTGACAATCGCAGAACGCGAAAACAGGAGCACAACAATTACAGGTCACTTCTGTCACAATTCCGCGATAACAGAAATAATACACGACAAGGCTATTCTTACAACGTAAATCGTGACCAAAACAGACACCACCCATATGACAACCATTGGCAGAGTAGTAATAATTACAGGGAAAGTTCATCTCTCCGCAGTAATGACTATCACAGAGACAATCAGAGAAACAGACAAAATGGGAACCAAAATAATTATTATCAAGGGAGAAAGAATAACTTTAGATGCAACGGTCCAGCGTGCAATTACGATTCAGGGAGAAAGTCTCAACCATGTGACCGACAGGAAAGAAACTATGGAATCTACCGACATGACGACAGACGATATGATCGTAACGACAGACCTGAATTGCATCAGAACTGGCGGGATTCAAACAGAGCAGGGCCCTCTCGACAAGGTGAATTTGTAGAACTTAGGTCTACAAATCCCAATAACGGCACGTGCCAACAAAGACACAATAGGCAATGACTCATACCGCTGGCAGCCACAAAACATACTTATGAAACTGACGACGCAGCTGCCATAGCTAGTAATTACGTAAAAATGGAAGACATTAGGGACATCTTACTCCAGGTACACAACGTAAAACATGACAACATTGCATATCCTGTGAATCACATTACAGTAAATGACGTAAAATTTACGGCAGTACTTGACTCTGGCAGTCCCATTTCAGTAATTAGTGAAACAGCCTACTTACATGTGTGTACATTCTTGCTTGTTAGTTGCACGATTACGTAATGACTATCAGGCTCACATACTTAGAACATTTACCAGTACTGCTAATGCAATTTTAATGCAACATTTTGGTTTACTTGAAAATACACTCTGGATTTAAAGTACTTTCTGTGAGATACCAGATGACACAGTGGTTAGTTTATGTGACAGCTACACGATTTAATCACGACGCTGCTAATGAGTGACAATTTACAATGTTGTTTTTGCAGTGTATCTGTTTTATATCTGCACAGTTTTTCTGAATTCTTCAGGAAAGTAAGACATGTTTTAGTAGTAACTTTTGTGGTATAGCTACAATGAGACAGCCTTTTTCGTATCACAACAATACGTTACATTATAGTACTTTCTTGATCATGGTAAGGTATGTAATAACTATGGTATCTATACGCAAAGCATTTTACTTTTGTTTATCATGAGGTAAGTACATTGACTTCTGCAGAACTTAGCTTTCAGAGGACGATAACTACGACACTTCCACAGAGATTATCTTACAACAAGACGCACAGTTTAGCGCTACAGGACATGTATTTGAGTAATTAATTTTGTACTTAAATCATTTATTTTTAAAAATATTTGAAGTACAATTATACAAAGGTTTCCCGTGATACATTTCATTCCATTGCAGTAATCTGTAACACCTGAGGGTATAATTACATTAATCCTCAGGGGGGTACACGCTTACTTTGTGTACCATGTATTTGCCAAGCACAAGGAGCCCTAGCTAATATGGTATTTGCTTATGCAACTTTACACATCGGTACCATATTTCCCTAACACACAAATTACACAGCTATCTGATCATTTAACTGAGAGATAAACATTTATTTTACTATATCAGTGACACATGTTTACGCAATTACACAGTTGGATAATTTCATACTTATGAAATTGTATTTTGTCTGTACTTCGTGAACTGTTCATATATTTTTGGAACCATTGTCATACTATGAGAGCTTTGAATGATATATTTGATGTGGGATCATGATTTTTATAGTACGTTTGAGGTAGATGACACTATTTAAATGAGCAGAGAATTTTCTTTAGGTTTTGAAGTTATTGTAGAAAGCTACGAAGTTTTTAAGATTTGACTGAGGTGTTATGATGTTATTATTACGATGACAATGTGTATTATGCTGCTGAGGTATGTTTATCATCAGTAAGATGATGCTACTGTACATGAGGAATTTGATTATGCTATGTATTTCTTATGATGAAATATTGAAGAAGTGTCAACGAATATGTATATGTGTAATAATGTAAGGAGTAATGAACAGTGGTTAGGGTCTCTGATATGTGGAAAAGGACGTTGGAAACCAAGAATCGAACTTTAAGAGTTATGAAATGTGTGTAAATGCGCGAATGTATCACAATGCCGACGAAAACTTTTTGAACACTGTTCTATTCATAGGATTTTTTTCTACACATTTGCAATGCAAATTCTCGACCTGTGAAATTTTTTATATGAGACTGTCACTGTAATGCAAACTGGTGTCGTAAATATTTCAGTAAGAGAGTTAAGTGACCACCTTCACATAATGCGTCGTGGGCAACCAGCTGCGCGACAATCGCCTGGAAGAAGCCATTAGTGTGTGCCTTTCAGAGGCACAGGTGGAGAAAAAAAAGAAAAAGGGAGAGGCCATAATCCTCGCTATTGACATTTCTTTGTAGAAAGCATTGCAAATACGACACGCTCAAACTTGAAAACATATGATTACGCTGTGGAGCTCTTAATTTATGATATTTACTAAAATGCCTAATGAAATAATTACAAACATTTTACATCTATTGTCTTTATAGTTGAGAGATTGCTCATTTTGTTTAATATCTGGTTTCCAGCTGTGTTGCAGTATTGGTTTTATAAAATAAAATTAAATGCATTTGCTAATGTGAACACTTTCTGTCAACAGATCTATTAAATAATTACTTTATGATCCACATTCTTCAGAAAAGGAACTCTTGGAATGGAAAGAACAATAAGAAGGGACTAATAACAGTAACTGCATATATAATTTTCTTTTCAAGTACTTGGTAATTTTTTGTAGAATTAGATTTTGTGGTGCACCACTTTAATGACATAGATATTAAGATGTGAAGAGACATTTCCCTTATCTGTGTTGTTGTCTTTAGTGTACTATTTTTTCTGCTTGAGCTTTGTCATGTTTAAGTATAAGTTATTGCATTTGCTGCTGCTGCTTGCCAGGCATAGTGTTACTGAATTTGACTTTGTATTACTCTGTTAAGCCAGTTTTACTACCGATTTATTTTTATTGTTTGCTGCACATTGCCTTATATTAGTTATAATATTACCATTGCTCTGCTAATTTATTTTACTGCTGCTTGCTTTGACAATTTCCATTTTTTTCATTGCTGTTTGTATTAATTGTTTTGTGCTGCTGCATTGCCTTGTCCCTTAGTTTAGCATCTGAGCTCAGTAGATTTAAGTTAGCTTAAGAGGGGGTAGACTATATAAGAAACTAACTATGATGAATTGGAAGAAATGCATTGAGAAGCTATAAGAAAATGGTTTGGCCAAAAAAAAAAAGTAGTGTACAGTGGAGAAAAACTATTTTTGAAAGAGGATGTGAACAGAATACAGAAAGCAGGCTTCGATAGGACTTTTGGGAATAATGATGAACGAAGGGAAATCTCCATGCAAAATGCTGCAGTAAAACAAACCCTGTCCTTTCCTTTTGTGTCATCCCTCTATGTGATTGTGTACCCTTGTGTATTTGTGTTTTTCCTGTCTTTATGTGTTTAGCTGATGAGAGCTATGTTGGAGAATTTTTCTAATACTATGTTATTTACTTTGTAAAGATGTTTAGACACTATTTATTCTGTTTTGTTGCTCACATGTGAAGGTGATGTTTCAAAAGTTATTCTGATCTTTATGTATGTACTTATGTCGTTATTTTTGTAACACTGATGTATATGTTTATTTCTATTCTTTTGTAGAGCCTGTACTACAAATGTTATCTGTATTGTTATGTTCTTTAATGATGTATTTTATACCTTTGTAATTGTATTCTTATGTTATAAAATTGTAATTGACACCAGTTCATCAAATTAAGTTACTTGTAAGTTCCATTTCACTGCACACGTTTCCGTTGGTCATAGTATATGGACAATATGTGAGAAGTAGGGACTGTTAGTGTTTGCACATGTGTTAATAATTCAGCAAGGGACTGGATAACAGCGTTGCTGGTTCTGAGGACAATTCCAAAAACTTTGTGAGTGCACAAGTGGTGGTTATGGACGAGCTATATTGTCCGCAAGACTCTTCGATTGTGCACCTGCACAGTCGCAGCAGATGGCTGCTGGCCATCTCTACAAGGACTACAGTGGGTCTACACCTTTGGTGATCCACCAATACCATTATTTCTACAAGGACTACAGTGGGACTGCATCTCTGGTGGCCCACCAATACCATAATCTCTACGAGAAATACAGTGTGTCTGCTCTGTGATAACCTACCTACCAAAATGCTTCAAAACTTCGACTGACTTTGCGGTGGGTTTGCTCTGTTGTGGCCCATTACCTGTCTGCATGTCAAGAGTCAGCACTGTCTTTCCGTTGGAAGGACAACACTACTTCTTCAAGACTGCATGGAAATCCACCACTTCCATGTGCATTTTCTTTTACTGCTCAGACTTTGAGAAAGACACTGCTATTTTACTGTGATGTACGGTCAGGACTGTCTTTATGGACTGTGAGAAAATTTTAGCTTTTGACCAACATTGTATCAATAAGTGTGTGCAATTGATATCTTTCTTACCGTAATTATGAAAAAATTTTTCAAATCTGTATTGCCCAGTGCCCAAAACAATTTGTAAAATTTATTGTGGGGAGCATGGGGGCTATGTAAGTAGGCTGTTTAGGTTTTCTTATTGGTAACGCCACGTAGCGCTCTGTATGAAAAATCACTGGCTGTGCTGTGTGCAGTCTGTGGCTAGTTTGCATTGTTGTCTGCCATTGTAATGTTGGGCAGATGGATGTGAACAGTGTGTAGCGTTGAGCAGTTGGAGGTGAGCCGCCAGCAGTGGTGGATGTGGGGAGAGAGATGGTGGAGTTTTGAAATTTGTAACACTGGATGTCATGAACTGCTATATATATTATGACTATTAAGGTAAATACATTGTTTGTTCTCTATCAAAATCTTTCATTTGCTAACTATGCCTATCAGTAGTTAGTGCCTTCAGTAGTTTGAATCTTTTATTTAGCTGGCAGTAGTGGTTCTCGCTGTATTGCAGTAATTGGAGTAACGAAGATTTTTGGTAAGTGATTTGTGAAAGGTATAGGTTAATGTTAGTCAGGGCCATTCTTTTATAGAGATTTTTGAAAGTCAGATTGCATTGCGCTAAAAAAATATTGTGTGTCAGTTTAAACACCGTCATGTATAATTGTTCAAAGGAGACGTTTCATATTTAGTTGATACAGCATTTGAAAAAAAGATTACAGGCTATAAATTTCGAAAATAATGTAGGGTACCTCAGTCCTAACATTTTCTAAACAGCAATGAAACACAAAAATTACGAAAATCTTTAAATAAAGTCGTAAATTCTTCAATAGCTTGAAAATAAATTTTAATTGATTTTGCTAGTACAGAATTTAGACAACAAACTCAAAATTATAGGATTCTTGCAGAAAACGATATAATTAATAAATTAAGCTCCAAAAAAGACACTTTGACAAAAAATTCCTATTTTGATATATAGTGATCGCTGTGGATATCAAAGAGAATTACTTGATAACATCTAGCTATTAATAAAGATGTTATACTAACAGGTTTGTCGTACATCAAATCATCAGAACAAATCAAGAAAAAAAGCTTGTGTTAAAGTAAAAAATAATGGCCGGAAGGGCTTCCTACAAGCAGTAGCTCCTGCATTAAAACCAGTAGATAGACAGAAATGTAAAAATCCAAACACAACAAGTAAATATAACGATTTTGCTAAAGACCTTGAAGAAATAGTACCAGACATTTCTTTCCCTGGTGAAATTAATTATGTCCCAAAAACTAAGACTGAAACTGATGTTTCTGTTAATGTTTGTTCCTTTGAAGGAAAAATCATCCATTGTAATGTATTATTATGTATATTCACTAAAAATAACATAACCTAGGAAAAGGAAAAGTTATTATTTTATCATATTAAAAAGAAAATAATTCACAAAGCTGACGGATAAGAGGTTTACCTCGACTTAATTCTAGCCAAATTAATAAAAAAAGAGTATAATTTTTTTATGATTTTAGTTTATTACATTTTAATGATAAGGGAAAAATAGATGAACACACATAAAATTGTTCTATTATGAAACCAGTAAAAGCAGAGCACCCAGGAAAAGATCAGTACATAGACCTTAAAAGTTATAAATTTACTCAAAATGTTCCTTTTGTTGTTTATGTAGATTTCGGAAGTTTATTATTAAAATGGATAGCTGTCAACCTTCTCTAGAAATTTCTTTTACTATGCTATATCAAAAACGTTGTGCATGTCAGGATGTGGCTGAGGTGGAAGTGGGGTCTAAAAAAGGACAAGTGTTAATTTTTCAACTCCGGTTGGCAAACTGCCTCTCGTTTATTGAGAAAACATTTACTGATTGAACTAGCCCGGGTACATTACGTGATTTTAGTGGCCCTATGGCTCGAAAAGTGCACGGAGGCAACTGGCCAATGCGTCTGATCTCGTCAGGGGCCTGTCAGTAAAAGAGGGCGATCCACGCGCCTCGTCCACACAGCTCGGCGCGGTGGGCGCTCACACGTGATCTCCTGGACCTTTCTGATTGGCTGCTGTAGGAGCTCTGCATATACAAGCGACTCTTCCCTAAGCATCACTCCCATCAGCAGAAAGATTGTTTGTTCGTCGAGCACGTGAACAAGCCGTGGGATAGAGGAACATACTGGAAAAATCTGATGTGTCGCCAACCCAAGGCCCATGCACGGCTTTGTGAAGATCCATTGCCATCCATAAAACATTTAGAGACATTGAACTTATCACACATAATTCTATACGATAATTTACCATCATCATTACTATATCAGAATGCAAATCTTCGCACAAAAAGTTAAAAGTATGTCAAAAGTTTCATAACATTGGAATGAAGTATTACAGATTCTGTTAATCATGTATACTTGCAACGCTAAACTCGGTGTAGCAGAAGTGTAGATGCTGGCCGAACTGAATCAGCACTGATCTTTTGAATTTCACAGGCGCCTCTAGAAATGTGTAATTGTTTGTGTTGTTTGGCAAACGTAAAACTCGTTGCTACATAGTGGACTCAGTTTCAGAATATAAACTAAAATATGAAGGCAGTAATTGTAACAAATTAGTTAATTCCACAAAATAAAAGTTTTCAATTGACAAACATAGTTAACATAAACAGAATATGAAGATAGTAAATAATTAGATAAAACATAGAAATTCTCAAACTGAAAGGTAGTTTCTATGGTCAATAGCTTCAAAATAATAATTAAAGACTTATTGAAACACTAACAACCTAAAAAATTGCTTCATATACAGATAATAGAAAGTTAAAACATGTTCATAATGTAACATAAAAGGCATTTGCTTCTGTATAGGGACACTGATTGCAGTTGGTTAAACACAATAGAGTTAAATTTCTAACTGTTGATGGTGTATCTTCCACACATAATATATTGAAAAATAAACAGAGTGAGACTCTTTGGGTCAGATGTGGCGCTGTGATGGGGTGGCCCATGTGCCACTGACGGAGAGTGAGGCAGCACACGGCGCCGCACAGTGTTGGATACACTGTCGTTCCCTCAGATGGGGACGGCGGGAAGGAGGGACATGGTGGCAGCTGCTTATTGTGTAGGCAGGTACTGAAACACTCCCCCAGGGATTGTATCAGTAAAGTTTGCAGTGGTGGGCTTCAGTAGCAAATAAACTAAGGTTTCCTACATTCAGTGGTCATCTCTAGTATCTTTACCCAAAATATTAGACCCCAAAAGATAATTACACTACTCCCTGACAACAATGCTAGAACAGCAGCTATCTTTCCCAATAATTACATGATTAGCTACATTGATACGTGATAACAATAATAGTAAATGAACATTAGACAATACAAACTTTATTTCAGTTAAAGAGTGTATTTCACTATGGTAGACCATGCCTGACATTGCTCTTGTCGAAATTCACACTTGGGCTGTGCCTCGGGGACAGTTGGTTGTGTTGACTTAATGTGTTTACAGTATCCTTTCAAAAATGGTTCAAATGGCTCCGAGCACTGTGGGACTTAACATCTGTGGTCATCAGTCCCCTAGAACTTAGAACTACTTAAACCTGTCTAACCTAAGGACATCACACACATCCACGCCCGAGGCAGGATTCGAACCTGCGACCGTAGCAGTCACGCGGTTCCGGACTGAGCGCCTGAACCGCTAGACCACCGCGGCCGGCAGTATCCTTTCTTATACAGGCACCAGAGAACGGCTCCTACGACAATCAGGGTTGGAACAGTCAGGGCACTAGGCAGAGTAACCATATACAATTGTTTCTGTGTCCGTCAGGTAGCTATGTGAGCAACAGCTCGATCCAGGGCGATGTGGCCCTTTCGTGAGCTAGTAATTCGTCAATTGACTGAAGTAATCGAGCATCGGACTCGTTGGGTAGCCTGGGTACACTATCGGGTGATGGTAGTACCACGGGTACCTCAGGTAAATAAAGTGAAAGGGGTCTGAGGCTCAAATTTTTCACTTGTGTTAGGTGTGCTGCCAGTTTGACAGTAGGTGTTATTAAATCACAGGCGGACATGTTGAACAGTAATCCACTGTTTTCTGGTGCGACACGATATGTCCGAGACAAGAAAACATGGTCACAGCATATTAAAGCAATTGCAGAAGTTTGAGGTACAAAATATAATAAACTGTCCCCTACTGGTTTAAACCAAGGCTCACGCAAGGTCGAGGACAGGGGGAGAGGGGTTTGTTTCCTCTAAAAACAAGGCCACCTCACAGTCCTTAGTTCCAGTATGAATGGATAAGTTTGAACACATATAGTAATTAGTGTGAAGGCACTGATGAGGTCAGTCAGCTGCATGACAGAATGTCTTTGGCAATCTTTGCTAATAGCTAAGATATCATTAGTTTGCCAAGTCACTTGGTTTCGTAGGGCAACCCAAGTAACCGGAAAGGTTTGTAATCGGTAGGATTCAAACTCGCAGTTGGCGCATGAGATGGGTAGAGAAATCTGTGTGCACAGTCCTTGAGAAGTTCGCACAAGATGTACTGTAGCTGCCACATAATAATGGGGTAGTGAAGATCCCATACGGAGTAAAGCATTTGCATTGGCAATGCCAGATGAAACGAAACATTAGCCAGAGTTTGCAGGAACATTTCTGCAGGTTTTAACGTAGGGCTAAGCTTATGCTGTAGTCCTAGCAGAGTAATAGTATGGAAGGTGTTAATATGTAACTGAATGGCATGGGTGTTTTATGGTAAGATATGTAGCGCCCTCGTTATCTCCAAAGTGTAGGTGACATTAGTTATGGTGTGATGTAAAAACTCAAGGTCCCGTTGGATAACATTCCTGAATTTTTCGTACCGGTGTACAAGGTCAGTTGCCACGACAGGTCTTTATACAATAGCAAGTAGCCAAAAGAGGGTTGCCAGCATTGCTGACAAGTACTTATAGTCAGCGATCACGTGTAGAAGACTGACACGACAATTTCACTATCTGACTGAGTGAATTAGTCAGTGGAATAAGCCCGCCGCTATGTAAGAAGTGTGACTGAAAGGGGATCAGCAGCGCCTACGTGTTATTTGTGTGTGTTTTTGTTTTATATATAGATATTTATGGGTCTTCACCCAGAATATTGGTGCGATGTCAATGAGAGTCAATCTGTTGAGGCGTAAGGTTTCTTAACTGCTAGATGCAGATAAACGGTTAAGCTTGTTGCTGGAAGCCCTAAACCATGCGATAAAGTACATGAGCGCTTGTTTCCTTTACAGAGAAGGTTACACACAGGTAGAGAATGGTGGTAATTACATTTTGTAAGTGATAACAATTTTCAGAAAATTCCGTAGGCCCTTTATCTACGGAGTTTTTATTTCTGGGGTGACGGTTCAGATCGCTGCAGCTACCCTAGACAACACATTGCGCACTATGTTGAAAAGTGTTTCTGCGCGAACTGTAACAGGTTTTCCCGGTGAGAAGTATTTAACGAATAATTATCTCCAAATAAAGTGAGTAGATGCAAAAGCGATAACCAGATAGAGGGTTTAACCGCCAGAAATGCAAACAAAACAAGTGCAGCTGAACCCCTTTAATACATCTCCTGTAGTAGAGTTTATACTCTCCCTTTCAGGGTGGGGTGAGTATGACTGTGTATACGTATCATGTGGATGAGGCATCTGTGAATGTGTAAGGAACGTTGTGCGGGTGTTCATGAAGCGATAACATGCAGTTCACACACTATGTCTGACAATATGTGGCTATTTTTCGCTATGAGTTGCCAAAGCGAGATGGGACTTCATCATAGAAGCACCAGAGGTAATGAGAGGAAAAACCGATTATAGCGGCCGTGAAAGAGATTCTGGTGTGCAAGGTGGCGATTGCCAGATGGGCTGAATAGTAACTAACTTGAAGAAGGACTTGCTACTGCTGTTATTGAGTGGTCGAGATTCGTGGATTAAGGAAACCAGCTCATATTTACGAGGATAACAAAATGTTTCCCGGCATCAGGTAAACGTAAGGCAGAGCATGGCAGAAAGGGATGAAATAGCAAACATTTGCAGAGAGATGGTTACGTGCAAAGCATTGTCAACAACAAAGGACCACACTCGTTATGATATCAAGGCATTAAGCAATCAACAGCATGACTGAAGTGGTTACTACACCCCGATTGCTTCAGGCAAATTGGGAACAGCAACTTAACAAGACAGATACTTCGGCTCTTTTCTCCTATGAAAACTCGAGATTCGCTGACGTGGCTGTTGGAGAAGAAATGTGCCAACACATGGCATAATACTCGGGTTCTAAGAAGGAAGCGAAATAATGCAGTGTGTAATGACTGTAATACAAGAAAAGGCGGATCAACATTGTAATAATGTATAGCATTTTAAAGCTCAGAGTGACTTACTGCCCACTATGTGGATAAAGATTGTGAGAGGTGAAGCGTAGCTGAACAGTAAAGTTTGCCGGTTACAGTACGTACGCGCGTGGCCGCGGGAAACCTCACCAGGCCCGGACACCGGAAGGATTGACAGATTGATAGCTCTTTCTTGATTCGGTGGGTGGTGGTGCATGGCCGTTCTTAGCCTGCTAACTAGTCGCGTGACCTTCTTCGTGCTGTACTTTTCTTCTTAGAGGGACAGGCGGCTTCTAGCCGCACGAGATTGAGCAATAACAGGTCTGTCATGCCCTTAGATGTTCTGGGCCGAAAGGTCGGGGTAACCCGCTGAACCTCCTTGTGCTAGAGATTGGGGCTTGCTATTGATCCCCATCAACGGGGAATTCCCAGTAAGCGCGAGTCATAAGCTCGCGTTGATTACGTCCCTGCCCTTTGCACTCACCGCCCGTCGTTACTACGACGTTATGTGGTACGCGTGTCTGCTGATCAGGCAGCTCGTGCCCGCACGCACGCGTGTGTTTCGCGCTGCAGTGCTTCACAGCAGTACGCGCGGGGAACATAACTTCCCTCTTACACGACCGAGTATTGGCGTACTTAGTTTAGCGAGTTACGTTGAGAGATAATTTATGTCGGCACTAAGAACTGTGTGGTGGCTCTTCCAAGTACGTATCGTACTGTTGATACGACGCAAATTACGCGTCGCACTTGTGTTTAGTTTCACGAAAAGTCACGAGCAGCAGGGAAAAGTGAAAATGCGGATACGATGAGTATGTACTTTAAGGGAGGGACAAAGCTCTCCTTAGGAACCACCAAGTAATGCCCATTGTTACGTCTTTAAAAATTTCCAACGCAGGTTTTCGCCTACTGTTGAAGGACACTGGTCTTCGCTTAGCTAGATAGCAGAGACACGATTC
This sequence comes from Schistocerca cancellata, assembly GCF_023864275.1. Classification (NCBI taxonomy): domain Eukaryota; kingdom Metazoa; phylum Arthropoda; class Insecta; order Orthoptera; family Acrididae; genus Schistocerca; species Schistocerca cancellata. The sequence goes on from NC_064636.1 coordinate 155,436,336, forward strand.
TCACTTCACAATAGATCGTCGGAGAATAGCTTAAACATGGACAGTGCAACAAGGGATGAGAAAAATGGCTGGAAAGACGGATAAGACCGGTATTGTTGGATTAATTTACAGTACCACTGCATACTCATCAACAAAAGAAGAAAGACAGGATAGATCCGAGGGCTTGGCTGTAGAGTAAGTAATGAAAAGGGAGGTCTTCAAAAATTAGCTGCAAACACTGGCGACCGCAGGTGACCACCGATTCGGCAGCACAGATACCAGCATGTCGTGTGTTGTCAGTAGCGTGAAAAAACCGAGCCAACGAAATAGTCGTCCCTGTTACTCGTTGTCCAACCTATCAATCTGACACGTCAGTGACTGTCTTCCACCGCTGCGGTGGCAGCGAAACATTCCCACAGACAAACAGGTGTATTAGTTTATATTGCGGAGTCGCTCCTTGTATTGCAAGGTAGCTCCCTTAATACAGAGAGGGGAGGGGGAGGGTTGAGACATGGCCCCGTGTTCCCTCCGTACACAAACTGAAGGTATACAACATAAAATGACAAAAAAATGCACACATACAACATAATAAACTGACATGAGGCATAATGCAGTTAGCAGCACAATAAAATAATACAAAACAATAAAATGAGACACACAGCATAAATTAGCTTATGACTTAGATCAGTGTGCAAGCATTGCAAAGCGACTGGAAGGCAGTATAGTCGTCTCTGGAGTAATAGATGTGCAATCTGCTACGAGTTGGCATTAAGACATTTAATTCCGGACGAATTACGTCACTTGAAAGGAGACTGTCATGATCCATGGCTATGAATGCTAAGGACGTCCATTACTGGGTGTGTGAAAACATTACTTGTAATGCAAGGTGGTGTGATCGGTACAAAGTGCGTAAACGACGGTAATAGCAAGTAGGAGCGAGTGGGACTGCGGTGATGTGAGTCAAATGTAATTCATTGAGATGTTAAATTGTAAAAATATCGTGGCAGTGAAATGATGAGATTCTCTCACTTGTTTTGTACCACCTATAACCCCTGCCACACTCTCTAATAAATGGTTCTTTCTTTCAATCCACTTATTCTGTTACGGTAAAGTATGCATATTATATCCGTAGTTATGCTATTCCATGCTGAATAACGACGGCTGTGAGGATACGTGAGGGTCTCGTCATTTAATTAGTGACGTGCATGAATGGACAGACGAGATCCTCGCTTCCTATCCACTATCTAGCGGGACCACTGCCAAAGGAACAGACTGGAAAACGTTAGTGAAGAGAGAATACCCTATTGAGCTTGACTCGAAGTATACACTTGCATGACTAATTATGCAGACCAACTGTCGTTAACTCTGCCTCTATTTTTTCAGTAGGTGTGTGTCATGCCCTGTCCTGTTTCTATCATGTATCTCCCTAATCCTGGAGACTTGCCTGAGCACGTACTGTAGCACCACGGAGACATCTCCACGATCCATGGCTTACCTGTGGCGTGGGCCGCTGTTGCGATCAGTAAGACATAATTTTATAGCTGTGTCGTACGTAAGCAGTGAATAATTCTCTGAGTTACTCTTCTATAATGATCACTTGTATGAAAGCTAATAGTGTTCTATTCTTCATTAGCTAAGGAAAATGATTATCTGCATTGTAGAAGACAGCAAACGTGTATATGTCAGACGTATTTACACTAGTAGTGCAGAACCCGTTTCATGGCGTATCACAGCATTGTGTATCCTGTAAGTCTCATATGTGCTTGTTGAACGCCATAGGCTGCATTTAAGACAGCATAAGAGTGTGAATTAGTTGCAAGGCTGTAGATAACGTAGGAATAATTTCGTTTACTAGTGTGTTTTATGTAATTTGCGTTTGGTTAGGTATAAGATACTTCGTGTAGTAGTGTAATTCATCAACTATGACGTGTGTGGTTCATTACATGACGTAACAAATGACAAAATGTGGCGCAGTGATTCATTCGACGTAGTGTGTACTGGTGCGTGGGTGTGTGTGCGGCTGCGTACCTGACGGGATGCGCTGCCCTGGCGCCTCCAGCAAGGACGCCCCACCAGGCGGCTGTGCGCACCTCCGTACGCTTAGTTATGTTTTGTTTTTGCATGCGAAGGCCTGGCCTGTTATTTGTCACTATGTGGGTGAATGACTTTAGTACACTAGTGTTTGACTATGCCAAACTAGTGAAGTTGCGATACTCAATACTTCAACTCTAACTACGATTCTGATTGTACTCTTCCTAAAGCAGTGCTCTCTATCGGACGATTCCGAGCCCAGCTCCCTTCCGTACACAGCCAGGTTTGATACAGAAATGCACATCGTAGTGGCCGGCTACACTAAGCTATGTATATCCGCCGAATCCTGAATGTGTATTGCGAAGGAGTACGCCAGAAGACGCCCAAGAGTGGCACTACTTCCTTTAACTTGCAACCGCGAATACCAATAGTCTCTTTAACGGTGGAACACAAAAACTTTTAATCCCTGTTTTCCAAGATAACGGAAAAATATTATTGGGCACAATACGAACTGAGATGCATTACGTGAACTTCGACCAAATAAGTTACTTTTTCATCGCATAGTATTGAAGAATTTACATTGAATGTTCACTTGGTTTGTAACCTGGGAAAAGTTTTCACTAGCATCTGCTAGGCAATCAATAAATGTCCCTCTTAAAAGATAGCAATTTGTGTTGTGTACGTCGGCAGACATCATGAAAAGGTGTACTTTGTTTGAGCATTAGGCAAAATGATTTCTGGTTAATAGCTATTGCAGTGATATTCAAAAGGGAAGCTACCAGTACTGTCGTATGGAGGATGAATGGCGTAAATACTACAAGTGTAGTTCCCATAACCAGGTACCATAGCACAAACCACTCCTCTTCACAGAACACTTACCTTTCAACGTTCTTTGTCATACTCTCCAGCATTTCAGTGTAGGCACATGACGCGCTAAAACTTCGGTGCAGCTACCAGCTCTCTTTCATTACAGAGGCGCTAGTACGTGTATTTTGTTACTGATAGTCATACGTACTTTGCATAGGTGTAGATGGACAGTGCAACGTGTGAAAAGAAATATCATTAAAATTGCTGTGTCCTTCCTGGCTGAATGTTAGGTTTGTATGTACTGTGTAATTATTTCTTTCGGTAATAAATGATTCCAAAACCGCACTATTCTCGCCCTGTTACCTTATTGATACATAGATTAGACTCTGGGGTAATCTCCATAGTTCCAGCGTGGATTTGTACTCTGAGGGTGGGAAACACAGAGAGAGATGCAGTGTGATTTTTACGACGAGGCAGATGAAGCTAGTATGAGAGTGACCCAGCGATTACAAGCATTGGGTCTCATATCCTCTAGTGTGATACACAGGAACTGCAGAAAATGTGGGCAGTTGTAATCATTCCGTTATCTTAAGCTCTGGAGAATTTAATTACATGAAAGATACAAACAGTGGCTATAACTGATCTAATATCCTAGGATTGAGTTTTAAACTCGTGTTAGTGTAGGATCATAAGAGTCTCGTATTATTTTTCAATTGCTTTTTCCATTCAGGAAGTGGTTAGGAGCCCTTGCGATTACTTATCGTACTATTTGAGCAGATATCTCCCCATCGAATATAATTATACTGCCGTTCCAACCCATACTTCCAGCACCTTGCTTGCTCGCTACTTACTCTACACTTTGCAGTTACATATCAGTAAGCTACACTTAAGGCTGCAGCAGCGCATGCAACTGAACAAGTATTACATGAAGCTTCAAATGAATATGAGTTAACAGCTACGCTTGATACACTACAAAGCAAGATACAAACTTAGTCTCTTGACCTCAATGTATAAGGATGCTTGTTTCTTAAAGAATATCTAGGTCTGGCAGGTGAAGGTTTTACCTTCTTTTTCTTTACTTTTGTCACTGTAGGTCCTGACATAGTTGATACACTACTAGGCGATGGATCAGGCAAAACTGTCGCAATGGAAGGAGCTTTTCCATAAAAGGGTTTCAGACGATCAAAATGTACTATCACTAACCGATCTGGCAACTGTATTTCAGCATTTACTGGAGAGGTTAACCGAATGATATTGTATGGTCCCTCATATTGAGGTGCAAACTTCTTTGTTCTTCCTCGCCTTACTGTTGGGTTATGCAACAAGATTAAATCTCCAGACTTGTAAAGTAGATTTTTGGTGACTTTGGAATTATTGGTTTGAACTTGTTTTCAAATTGACTGTAAAGGGCGAGCTAACCTCTTGACTTCAGTTATGTCCACACCTGGGGGCAATTTGTCCAATTCAAAAGGTGAGTTCATAGGTTTGCCAAAAACTATCTCATAAGGACTATAGCCTGTTGACTCATGGACACGGCTATTATAGGCTGAAGCGACTATATTGATATAACGGTCCCAATCTGAATGCGTTCTGTTTACATAGTAACTTAACATTTTCTTAATTGTCCTGTGGACACGTTCCAGGCGGTCATTTGCCTTTGGATGAAAAGGGGGTCGTTCTCTACTTTTTGATTCCTAGAAGCTTGCACACTTGAACGAATAAAGCCGACATAAAGTTCGTCCCTTGGTCTGTTAGAACAGCGTCAGGGCTGCCGAAAGGCAAAACTAAGTGATTGACAAATTCTCTAGCAACTGTCTCTGCTGTCATATCAGCGAGAGGTACCAAAACAAGGTATCGAGAAAAGTGGTCCGTAATGGACAGGATATATTTATTATTTTGATTGCTTTGAGGAAAAGGACCGACGATATCGAGAGCAATATTCTGAAATGTTCTCGTCGTCTCTGGAAGGCTTTGTAAAAGTATTTTGGTCCTAGGGGGAGGTGCTCTTTGAGCGCAAGGTAAACAATTTTGAATATACTTTTGAACATCTTTCTTTCTGTTTTTCCACCAATACATCTACATCTACATCTACATCCATACTCCACAAGCCACCTGACGGTGTGTGGCGGAGGGTACCTTCAGTACCTCTATCGGTTCTCCCTTCTATTCCAGTCTCGTATTGTTCGTGGAAAGAAGGATTGTCGGTATGCCTCTGTGTGGGCTCTAATCTCTCTGATTTTATCCTCATGGTCTCTTCGCGAGATATACGTAGGGGGGAGCAATATACTGCTTGACTCTTCGGTGAAGGTATGTTCTCGAAACTTTGACAAAAGCCCGTACCGAGCTACTGAGCGTCTCTCCTGCAGAGTCTTCCACTGGAGTTTATCTATCATATCCGTAACGCTTTCGCGATTACTAAATGATCCTGTAACGAAGCGCGCTGCTCTCCGTTGGATCTTCTCTATGTCTTGTATCAACCCTATCTGGTACGGATCCCACACTGCTGAGCAGTATTCAAGCAGTGGGCGAACAAGCGTACTGTAACCTACTTCCTTTGTTTTCGGATTGCATTTCCTTAGGATTCTTCCAATGAATCTCAGTCTGGCATCTGCTTTACCGACAATCAACATTATATGATCATTCCATTTTAAATCACTCCTAATGCGTACTCCCAGATAATTTATGGTATTAACTGCTTCCAGTTGCTGACCTGCTACTTTGTAGCTAAATGATAAAGGATCTATCTTTCTGTGTATTCGCAGCACATTACACTTGTCTACATTGAGATTCAATTGCCATTCCCTGCACCATGCGTCAATTCGCTGCAGATCCTCCTGCATTTCAGTACAATTTTCCATTGTTACAACCTCTCGATACACCACAGCATCATCTGCAAAAAGCCTCAGTGAACTTCCGATGTCATCCACCAGGTCATTTATGTATATTGTGAATAGCAACGGTCCTATGACACTCCCCTGCGGCACACCTGAAATCACTCTTACTTCGGAAGACTTCTCTCCATTGAGAATAACATGCTGCGTCCTGTTATCTAGGAACTCCTCAATCCAATCACACAATTGGTCTGATAGTCCATATGCTCTTACTTTGTTCATTAAACGACTGTGGGGAACTGTATCGAACGCCTTGCGAAAGTCAAGAAACACGGCATCTACCTGTGAACCCGTGTCTATGGCCCTCTGAGTCTCGTGGACGAATAGCGCGAGCTGGGTTTCACATGACCGTCTTTTTCGAAACCCATGCTGATTCCTACAGAGTAGATTTCTCGTCTCCAAAAAATTAAACTACACTCGAACACAATACGTGTTCCAAAATTCTACAACTGATCGACGTTAGAGATATAGGTCTATAGTTCTGCACATCTGTTCGACGTCCCTTCTTGAAAACGGGGATGACCTGTGCCCTTTTCCAATCCTTTGGAACGCTACGCTCTTCTAGAGACCTACGGTACACCGCTGCAAGAAGGGGGGCAAGTTCCTTCGCGTACTCTGTGTAAAATTTGACTGGTATCCCATCAGGTCCAGAGGCCTTTCCTCTTTTGAGCGATTTTAATTGTTTCTCTATCCCTCTGTCGTCTATTTCAATATCTACCATTTTGTCATTTGTGCGACAATCTAGAGAAGGAATTACAGTGCATTCTTCCTCTGTGAAACAACTTTGGAAAAAGACATTTAGTATTTCGGCCTTTAGTCTGTCATCCTCTGTTTCAGTACCATTTTGGTCACAGAGTGTCTGGACATTTTGGTTTGCTCCACCTACCGCTTTGACATAAGACCAAAATTTCTTAGGATTTTCGCCAAGTCAGTACATAGAACTTTACTTTACCGTGTAGCTATCCTTGCATTTGTTGCTCTTCGCCCATTATGGCATGCTTGAAAACTATCATGGCATTGAGCTATTATTCTGGACTGCAATTCCTTAGGAATTACAATTCTATTACCACCCGGAGTGTTTCGGTATAAAATACCATCTTCAGTAATGAAATCTACACTGGTAACATACCTATGGCATTCAAAATCCCGGCTTTGCGCCTCAGTTCCTCAATCAAAACATCATTTGTTTGAACTACCCTTACTTTACGACTCAGGGAGCCAGCATTAGAATGCAGTCTACCAGGTTTATGCTTAACCTCGTAGTCATATTCGGCAAGTTTTAAAGCCCATCTAGTTATACGACTGCTAGGATCTTTCAGATTCAACATCCAAGTTAATGCCGCGTGATCTGTTATTACGGTGAACTTTCTACCATACAAATAACATTTAAAATAGTTTACCCTGAACATAAGTGCAAGCAATTCCTTTTCAGTAGTACTATAATTTATTTCAGCCTGATTCATGTGGTGAGAGGCATACCGAACAGGACTTTCCTCTCCGTTAAGAAACACGCGCCGTGACTCGTTACTTCGCAATGGGTTAGTAACAAATCTCCCTGCTTCCTCACGTAGCAGCGCAATTCGCACAGCTTCGTGCAATGTAGTAGCGGAAGCCATTTTCACTTCCATCCCGGTTTGCGGGTTAATCCCTCGAATGAACACATCTATAGCCCTTGCTTCTACTTCCTCTATTAAAACTTCATTACGGGCCTGGCAGTTGCTAAGCACATAAGTGCGACACGATACCGTGCGGATTCGATCAGCAAATACTTCTAAATCTGCATTGGTTTTCTGTCGTAAGGTAGACAGCAAATACCGATAATAACTGACACCTCTCTTACGGGAATAGTGCTCTGCTAACCCTTTAGCCAAGGCTTCAAAAGTGATAGCATCTCACAGAGCGCCGACTGACTCAACGTATGTTCGAGCGTCTCCTGCTAGTTTCAGCTTCAGCACACTCAAAAGGAAACTATCAGGCCAGCCGCAAGTCCTACCTACATCTTTGACACACTGCAAAAATGTCGTTACATTTCTGTTAGTTTTACCCGCGAAAGTCGGGATGAAATTTACGGCAGGGAAACTGCCAAGAAGAGTGGACATAGGCGGAACTGTGCTAACTGCAGAGGTGCGACTAGCGCTTGCAGCTGCTTGTTCAGTTGTAACTTTTTTGTTGCTTTCCGCAGCAAGCGCATTGCACTGCTCACGCAATTACATCTTTTGGACAGTGAACTGTCTTATCTGTTCTTCTGACATAGTGACAGGGTCTGCGCCAGGAATTTCAGCAGCAGCTCCTGCTTGTTCATTTGAACGGGTGTCAGGCATGTTTACAAAATGACTTCACAATCAACTCAAGGAATTGCTACAGAGATAGCGAGGCCAGGCTACGGCAATTGCTCACGACTTACACTACTTCATTATGCTGGAGGCGGCGACGTTGGCGGCGGCGGCGAAGGCGGCGTAGGCAGACGAAGGGGCAGCCGGGCGTCGACTGGAGGCTGCGCAGCGGCGCCACAGGCGGCGGTGAGGAGTGCTGCCCCGGCAGCGTCTGATAACAGTGGCATCCGGCTGACTGCGGCTCGGCTGGCGGCGCGGTGGTCAACGCGCGGCGATGTCGCTGCATCGCGTGCGTTAATGCTGAAATAAAATGGGCCACCAGGGCCGATGCGACGGCAACAGGGACAGCTGCATGTAATAATGTAGTGTCGTATCGGTGCATCCAGCACCACAAAAAGTTAATTTACTGCATGGCCCCCAGGTCAAAGACAATGTCCCGGCATCTAGCCGTAATTTCAGTACTTGTTAGACCGCATGGTGGGTCAGATCCCACTTCTCTGTCACCAATTGTGCATGACAGGATGTGGCTGAGGTGGAAGTGGGGTCTAAAAAAGAGCAAGTGTTAATTTTTCAACTCCGGTCGGCAAACTGCCTCCCATTTATTGAGAAAACATTTATTGATGACCTATCCGGGGTACAGTATGTGAGTTTAGCGGCCCTAAGGCGCAAACAGATTGGGCCGGGGCTCGAAAAGTGCACGGAGGCAACTGGCCAATGCGTCTGATCTTGTTGGGGCCCTGTCAGTAAAAGAGGGCCATCCACACGCCTCGTCCGCGCAGCTCGGCGCCGTGGGCGCTCACACGTGATCTCCCAGACCTTTCTGATTGGCTGCTGTAGGAGCTCTGCCTAGGCGAGCGACGCTTCCCTAAGCGTCACCCCGTCAGCAGCAAGGTTGTTTGTTCGTCGAGCACGTGAACAAGCCGTGGGATAGCGGCACATACTGGAAAAATCTGATGTGTCGCCAACCCAGGGCTCGTGCACGGCTTTGTGAACATTCATTGCCATCACTAGCTCACGCATTTAAAAAAAAATTCCCTTTTCTTTTATTGAAAATAAAGGACTCCCGTACTCAATCTGTCAGCACCTGTACACAAAGTAATTGTGTGCTTGCTAGGAGACAGACTCTGTTAATCTTTGTTATTTTATGAAATCACAGACAAGAATTAAAAATTTGTTACATACACAGATATACAAATATTTTAAATACACAGTGGAATTAAAAAATGTGTCACGGCCCTTTAAACTGAGTCATCATGTAGATGTACAGCTGTGCTGATGAAATATTGCTTAAATGCTCCATGTATTCCATACGCTCTCCTTGAAGACCGATCACAACGCCTCGCCCCTTTGCCACTGACGTGACAGAGACTGGCTCTCACTCACAACTTCCACATCAGTGGCAGGACAGTGCAGTAGGCAAACACATTTTACGGCAGTGTCGGCATGTTCAGGATATAGTTGGAGCTCTGTCTTCGGACATCTCCATTTGCTTACAAGGATACCAGGAGGGACATTCAATTGCACGTCAGCCTCTAGATAGGTGATAGTTGAAGATCTCCTTTTGGTGATCCATACTGTGTCCAGTGGGGTACAGTCTCATCAGTTATTCCTCCAGAGGGTATCCCTGATCACCCAGCAGTGCACGAGGTGTACTGCTGGTTGGTACTCTGAATGAATTGCTTTCCAAGCGATGACAGGCGGCAATATCTAAAGGGACGGAACAGCCATTCTGTCTGCCGCATGCTCCTACGTACACGGTATTAAATCTGTGACTGGCGTCTGCAGTACTTTGAAGGTGGGTAGAGAAGTACTTTTTGTAATGGAAATACGTAGATGCCGATTTGGAGGACTTCTTATGCGAATGTGTTTGCCGTCATTGCTGATTATACGGTTGGGACACTTCCACAGACGCTCGTAATCAGTCGCAATTTTGGGAAAATCTTCCGTGTTCGGAACAGGCATATGTTTCGTTTGCATCTTCACTCAGATAGCTTCACACGTTTCATAGATAACACTGGTGACGGTGTTTCGTGCCATTGAGTGAGGATGCCAACAATCTGACGGCCATCTCTGTAGAAATAAACCTGAAGCAATATGTTATTTATGTCACTGGGTGTCACTTGGTGAAAGTGCAGATGGGTTCAGAGGTGCGCTTACCGTGAATGTTATGACGGCAACGTGGGCCGCAAGTAGTTCTACAACGCTCCCATTGGCTATCTACGACTTGACTGACGCTTTGCCAACATCTACTCCCAAACTCTGTAAGACCACTATGCGTTCGTAGCCCATCGGCACTTTAGCTGTCTCTTTTATCTTCCGTTATCATTGTACGAATATCCCTGCGAACGGTTCGATAGAAGTTGATTTATCGTGTGTGCATTCGTAGCTTCCACAGTGAAACGAAAGTGGCAGAATTGAAGACTTTCATAATGACAGAAACTTCCAGAATTTAAGACTTTCATATCAACCGAAACTTCCGAAAGATAATCGGCCAACAGGTTAGACATCATTGGGCTTTCATTCTAAACCGATGTACATTCACCAAATGCGCTTTTCACAACACGTTATACTTCAAGGCGTCTCGCTGGAAACTTTCAAAATCCGATGCATGACATATAATGGTCGGCGGTAGAGATGTACAAGTTGTATCATACTATGATAAACACAACTTCAGGATTTATTTTGAGACCAACGACGAGGGAACCCACTCTAAGATGAAAGTATTACTACCGAAAAAATTGCCAAAACCGGGAAAGAAAAGGTGTCAAAAAGGGCCCAAATTACGATCCGGCAGAACTGGAGGAAACCAAGGAGGAACACACAGATGCTATGAATTCCAAGAATCAAAAGTCCGAAGAGTGTGACGCAGACACTTTCTTTCTTATGAGGTTATTTCCACATTTATGTGTCACACCACAACACCTGAACTTGAATTACTTGAGGTCTTAGTGAAAATCGTTCACCACACCCTACCACCGCCTCAAAGAGCCCGTCAACACTTGAGCCACATCCATATTTATCACGCTGAGGAGAGCCGAAATACAGGAATAGTGGTTGCATTAAATCAAGCAGAAAATCATGACTCACATGACGTCAGGCATTTCTTGGACGTGGCCCAATGAGGAACATCTAATTTTTACATTGAGAAATCGTCTGTAAACTGTAACTACAGTTAAATATTTTTAAGAAAAATGATTTTCCTTCTTTATAACTTTCAAAGCTGCATCGTTGTTTCTGTGGTAACTCTGAATTATATGTTAACCACATATGAATTAAAATTATTCGCTTACAATTAAAACGACGTAGATGAAATGCGAGCATATTCAGTTGAACAGTTGTGTCCTGCTCATAATAGTATTTTACCAGGCTTGTATGAATTGTATTGTATGTAAACTGGGGACCCAAAAACATCGGAGAGGCTCTGTCCCCGCCGCAGCTGCAGTGGTCCACAATCCCTCGACGACTACTGCAGTTCACTTCACCCCTCCGCCGACACACACCGAACCACTCTTTCAGGGTTATTGTGCGGTTCAACCCCCAGTAACCCCCCCCCCCCCCAGGGCACATCTCACGCCAGACGAGTGTAACCCCTATGTTTGCGTGGTAAAGTAATGGTGGTGTATCCGTATGTGGAGAACTTGTTTGTGCAGCAGTCGCCGACATAGTGTACCTAAGGCGGAAAAAGGGGAACCAGCCCACGTTCGCCGAGGCAGATCGAAAACCACCTAAAAACCATACACCGACTGGCCAGCTCACCAGACCTCGACAAGAGTCTGCTGGGCGGATTCGTGCCGAGGACCAGGCAGTCCTTCCCAATCCGGAAAGCTGTGCGTTAGACCGCACGGTTGACTGGGCGGGCTTTACCAGGCTTAGTGCCCTACCCAGTAGAATTACAGAAGCTATACATAGCAATAGATATGAGCAACCTGAATTCTGTGAACTTGGTATTAAATAGTATGAGTGAAAGAAAGTTAAAGTTACTTTGTGGTTATGACTAGCCTCACTTCCGCTGAAATGCATTTATTCTTCCTTTATTGAATTTCGATGCCCCCCGAAGGGGGCAGGCTGTCAGCAGCTTAGTACGCCGCTCTTCAGCCTACAGAATTTTTAAAACATAAGAAGACAGGAAACAATAAAAGCAAACGATGAAATGGTGATGTAAAATGTGAAACAGCGGAAAATTGTGGAATGTTTAAACATAAAAACAAATGGTGGGCGATAATAATAAAATACACAGGAAACAAACATGGAAAATAGTAGATAATTAAAAAACATGGTGACAATCTGGATTCTGTTCACAAGAGATATAAAAATCACACCCGTGACAGTATGATGTCAGTTTGCAACACTTCGGAAAAGGTGCACAGCACTTAACAATCACTGGAAACACTGAACCAAAAAGTCGGCATGAAGATGACACACCACAGGCAGGAGCTGTTGGGGGGGGGGGGGCGACCTGGACAGATGAGGGGGAAAGTAGGAAAAAGGGGGGAGGAGAGGAAAAAGGAGAGGCGAGGGGGGGTGGAACTGATGGAGAGGACTCAGAAGGGGAGGGCAGGGCAGACGTGACAGGGAATGGGGAAGGGCAGAGGAAGGAAACACAGAAGGACTCGGGGGAGAGAAGGGAGGCAGAGAGAGAGAGTAGACAAGGAAAAAAACAGGATGGAAGGGGGAGGGGGAGGGGAAGAGGGAGCCTGGGAAAAGGACAAAGGAAAGGAGGGGGTGAGGATCAGAGTTGATAGGAGGGACAAATGGAGGGAGAGAGGGCATCATCCAGGAAGGGGAGTTGATGGAAGCCACCTTGGGAAAGGAGTAGAGACGGAGGGCAGGGGGAACACAACAGTGAAGACGTGGCAGAGGGCAGGGATTGGAGAGGAGAGGAGCAATCATGGGATGAAGGGGATCAAGGTGGTGGGAGGTGTAGAGTATGTGGATATGTTCAAGGAAAAATGAAGGAGGATCTGCGTGGGGGATGGGAGGCGAGTACATGGTGCTCAAGGATCTGGAGGGACTTGTAGAATTTGGGCAGGGCAGATATCCATGTGGGACTGGCAAACAGAGGATGGGACGGATTAAGGATTTGTAGGTGTGGAGGATGGTAGAGGGGTTCAAACCAGATGTCCGGCCACAGAGGAGTTTGAGGAGTCGGATGTGGTTGTGGGGTTTGAATTGGATAGAGTGGAGATGAGGGATCCAGGTGAGGTGCTGCAATGCATTTTGTGAATTACGAGTACTTCTCAGTGTCCCCACCAATCACCTCTAATCCGTAAAAGAACGTTTCTCTCTTCATTATATACTCCTAAAATTATTCTAGCGACTGAGCAAATAGCATATGCTATTTGTCACACTTATCCTGAGACAGATAAACACCCATTCGACCTCGTTACAACAGCAAAAGCTGCAACGCAATCCTAGTCTCTGGACACAGAGGCGTTGTGGGAACCATCCCCTCCCCAGCAACTGACGGAGGTCAGACGCGTTGTCTGCCGATGTCATCGTGCGTCTGACGGCGGTGTGGACGCCACTGTGGACGCAGCCTCATCTCTGTCTGTCTCCGAATTGTGGCGAACACACTGTAGTCGCACAGTGAAAAGAAGCGACTCGCCTTTCGATGAAAACCGCGTGAAAAGCAGAGTTCAGAACGAACCCATACTGCAGTGAGCAGAGGACTGACTGCTGCGCTGCCATCTGTTGGCGGCTCCCAGCAACAGCTGCGTGGCTGTCCGGTCAGTAGCCTCAGACGACGGCCGCTGGGTTTACTTCGCGTTTCGAAGCTTTGTAAAGCTCTGAGTGGTATAAGACGCATCTCCAGATTTGCACATATCTAGATGGTTACTAGAGTGTCATAATCGAACATAAGTTTGAACTGCTTATGACGAGAGTGTTTGACACTTGTTCCATGTTTCTTATTGCAAATGACATATATTTTCTTTCATGATTGTTTGCAAGGCGAGTAGAATATGGTATGAGGAGTCTGTTATCTTTGTACGTGAATAAACTGTGTGTGTGAGTGTGAGAAAGAGAAGGAGATTGAGATTGAGATTACTTAATACTAGAAGAAACGGTGTAATGGAACTCCACTTTGATATTTCATTCTTGCTGTCCCATTTTGCTTAGGGTCTACATAGGATTTAGTGTCCACCTGCTATGACATGTTTGACTAATTTATCAGAGAATTTTTCAGGAACGTTGCAAGGGGGAAAACCGTAATTTGTTTCTTGGAACGATGCACAACAGTCGCAAAAAGTTGCACTGTTACTTTGTGGCCCATGGGATAAATTCAAAATATTAAACCAGAAGTTGCAAGAAAGACAGATTTATTAAATCAAATATAGTTTTAGGAGTGTCTGGTACGGATCTCTGCTTGGAGATCGTCCCCATACTTAGATTTATTTAAACAAATCAAGTTTCATGTAGCTTCCAAATTTTGGAATCACATCAGTGTTTAAAAAAATCACATACATACACGTCAGTGCCACAGCCAGCATCTTCCTTGTGGGCCAAAATTTCACAGAGCATACACTGCACACATAGTTGGCCACTACAGTCTCCTGTTCACATCGCACCACGAGACAGGGAAGCAGTGACTTTATTGAGACGCCTGCTAACACCAAACGCAGCTTCGGGACCAGACTCAACCCGATCCTGTGTCTGAATGACTTGACTCATGATTATCAGGAACTTTGGGGGACAGAAGAATTTTTCTCTCGCAGGAATTACTGGGAAAGTTTTTTTCTTACTTTTTATTTCTTGCTCTTGTCATTTTTTGCTTAGGCTTCGGAGTTGGCCATGTCGCCTGTTGAAGCAGTTACTTTAGGTTTCATTGATGCAGAAAGTCCGGAGGGACCAGCTTCTTTTATATCCTTAGCACACAGCAAAGTATTCTGGTACGAATTATTTCAGGTGCCCTCAGCAAAATTCGTGGATTTCACAACTTCAGAAGAAACAGTGGCAACTGTATCATTTGGAGAAAGCGTTCCGCCATTGTGCTGGAGACTTTTTTGGTCTAACCGCGGCCAGAGGAATCGTAATCGGCTTCACCAAACCAGTTGGTTGCTGGCGTAAATTCCTGTCACTCTGAAACCATTGGTGGCAGTTAATCCAGTTTTACCCATTAGGTTAACCTTGCCAAATAGTTCTGAAATGTCATATGGCCCAATTGGTCTTTGATTATGGCTCGTCTATCGTAGAATACTTTCACTGTAGCAGCATTTCAATGGGGCCACAAATTTCTTGTCCAAGGGCTGCATTTTAGGGGTTGTAATTATTCCGGGCAACATTAATAACGTCATTATATTTTGCGTTTTATGCCCTTCAAGGATTAGGAGGATAGGGTCTTCTGCTGTGGGCTTGCTCTTCTCAATAAAGTATTTGGATCAGTCTGTAAATAGGTTTCCTCAAATTCATGAACACGGATGGTCTCTTCCAATGGGACTATCTTTCCCCTCGGGAAAATCATCACTGATGGGATAAATGTTCCTTCGGTTACCATATAACACACAACAGTCATTACACACACACTGTCTCTCTCAGCAGCAGTTAAAGCTTCATCCTACCGTTTGCCACTTGTCTATAAGCTCACTCACTCGAAGAACCTTGGTTTGCTTGGTGGATATGCCTGTTTCATCCACACTGAATGTAGGACCAGCTGGATACTTATATTAATCAAGCTCGGCCTCCAGAGTGCTAAAAATGTGTTTATAGCTTCCTTGGTGAAATCATTAACACAAGCAAGTGACGGTGCTGCAGGTTTTAAGATAGAGAGAACACGTTAGTGGCCTTTCATTTTTGTCCTGCAACTTAACTACTGAATGGATGAAAGATTCCATTTTTCTCACATGACCGGTAAACTAAACGCCACACATCGCCTCTTGTAAGGTCATAGAATTTACATTCCGTTATAATTAAAAATTTAACAAGTACGTCTTCCATATCAGGAGGCAACATTGGCTTCCTTCCGATTTTTCGACTAACTACTTCTTTAAAAGGCAAGTCAAGACGAAATAATCTTTGTAGTGTCGCTCTTGGCACAAGAAACGATTTTGCTGCCTTTCTTAGACCCATTCTTTTCTCTGGTAGTGCCTCTAAAACTCTTACCATTTTCTGTTTATTCCAACTCCTTCATTTTTGTTTTCACCTCCACTTTAACTCTTTACACGGCATCTGCTACACAAAATTGAACAAAAGCTCTGTAGTGATTATAATTTGGGCAGTTTTTGTTTTGGGGTTCGTACTGCCAGGACAAGATGGGCTCATAATAGCAGCACCCACATGTTTGTGTATGAAAACTTATCATCGTCTAACCTTAATTATAAATTCCAGTACTAAATTTGGAACATAAAGTTTGATACAGGTGTAATACCAGGATACTATCGTAATTAGTCAAAACTGTTGCATCAGGGTGTCCTACAGGTGAAATTGCGAGCTAATACTAGTAACTGATGCATTTACCAACAGAATGAGCTGTGTTGTTATCAGGTATGTAGAGTGCCCATATTACACGCACAGTTTAAATCGTTTTACGACATCGGTCCTCAGAACTGTCAGTCAGCGATACTCTCTCAATATGGTACTGTATTTGCTGGCGTTCGCATATAACAGTTTCACCAACAGCGCACAATCTCTCTTCTCGCTAGTCACATGAGTCACGTTACGACTCGTCAAAATTACAGTGTCATACTGTTGTAAAAACGGTGAACAGCTCAAGACTGGCATTTTGTTTCTAAAAGTGGAACTAAACTTTTCCATTGTAAACTGGTTCCACATTAAAGCATTAGCATGTATACCAATTTTCGGTTAGTGAAAACTGCATCAGAATCCCTGCAGCTGTTCCTGAGATCAGCCTTGTCATACACACAGAAATACTACGGTAGGGACTTTAATTTGCAATACTCAGTGATGGGTAGATTCTGGTCAAGCTTCGTCGTTGTCTGGAGTTGCGGTGGCTGTTTAGTTTATCGCTTTTGCCGCTAGATACCGCCTCCTCTGTAGCTGACCATCTAATAGTTGCAGAAAGATTAAAATATGTATTTATTTATTCAAATATAATAATTTTAGGAACATTATTAGCAATTTCTTTTTTATTAGCTTCAATACTCTGATTATTAAATAGTAAAATTGGACTAATACAATCTTCTTCAACCGTAAATAATTTAATATCACTTTCAATAACACCTGTATTTAAAATTGTCATATTTAATGTATATATATATTAGGTCTTTACGATTTAATAATTTTTTTCCAAATTTTTCATATTTTATTGACCAAAAGGAATTTCTATCATTTCTTCAGCACTGTAAAATTTATTATTTTTTGATGTAATATTTGGAATTAAAAAAGAAAATAAAAACATTTTAATAAGTTCCTTTTATAGGAAGAGTTATCTTTCTTTCAATACACATGAATTGTCACTCAATTGAATTAAACTCTGCATTGATATTAATAAAAATTATGCAAATAAATGACAGATTGGGAACCAAAGATAAGAATTTTCTGGAAACAATTAAAAAATATACATGGTGAACTTTAAACCAAATTTTATTCATGATTCAATAATGGGACCAAGTGGTTGTGGAATAACAACATTATTAACTAAAAATTATATTCTATCTCCAGGATGGTTAAATTGGGAAAAATTAATGATTTGTACATTTATTCTAAAAGTTCAGATAAACCGAAATGTACAAAGAATTTGTAAAAAGATGTGAAAAAGTTGAAGTTAAATCAATAAAAAAATTACACTTTTATTGATGAAATATTTCCATTATATGAATATGAAGATAATTCAGTTGAAGTTTCTGATGTTTTCATTCTTTTAAATCAAGATACAGTTAGAGTATATTTTACTAGAGGTAGATATAAAGGGATTGGTTTTATTTAATTCAGATTTACTAAAAATTCCATAAAAATTAGTTAGATACAATCTAAATGTTGTGAGACAATTTGATACAAATTTAAATCATATTCATCATGAATCTGTTGCTGTTGATTTTAAAATTTGACTATTTTAGAGAACTGTGTGCTAAATGTGGAAATAAACATGAATTTCGTTTTAGAACGATAGATATTCCAAAAAAAATTAATAATTACAAATACAGAGAAAAGATTAAGAATTTTTTAAACATTGACATTAAACATAAGAATGTTGAACATAAACATTGAACACAGAAAGGTTGAATATAAAAATTTTGAACATAAAAATTTTAATGCACACATTGAACACAAAAACAATGAACATAATGATGAACATAAAATAAAAAAAATATCATTCTATTTTTATCCTCAATACATGTTTTCAAAATATTGCCCAGAAGCCATTAAAAAAGTGAAACAGAATTGAAAAGTAAAAGAACAACTACAAGAAGAGGTTAAAATAATGGAAAAAACAACCAATCACAGATTATGAATAATATAAAAATTCTGGATGCAACTGATCAAATTACACAAAAAAATAACTGAAGGATTATGTGATATATTGCTAAATGCAACTGAAGAAACTAAAGAAGTTGAAAATCGAGTGGTTCCTGATAATCAACATTATTTAGATGAATTTAACCACATTCAAACTATTAAACAATATATTAGTGTTAAAAGAAATTATACGTTAAGTGAATCAGAAATATATGATTCACTGTATAAATATGAAGACGAAGTTAAAAATAGAAAAATCAGAAGACAAAGACATTAAGAAGTAAATATAAGTGGAAGAATGTTAAAATTTATCAATCATAGTGAAGATACTGTCATTGGATTGAGACATCTTAGTACTATTAAGTTAATTGGTAAATATCCAGTAGAATTCAGTGGCAATAAATGAAAAACTGCTGAAAAAGAATATGAAGGTATTGATGCATTAATGAATACTTTAATTAAAAAACAAATTACTATTGGTGATTGAGGTAAAGAATTTTATTCTCTTGATGTACAAAATTACGTTAGAATTTTATTTCACTGATATGCTGTGTATTCTGACAACAATCTACAAAATTAAACCAAGTAAAGGAAATAATTATTTGATAATGACAATTGTATTATTATTCTCCTAGTTTTTCAGAAAGTAATTGATTATAGTATACTTCTAAATGGTGAAATAAACCCTAAATCAATTAAATTTAAATTAACTAATGGACAATTAAATAGTACAAAACCATTTTTACTAATGCATAAAAAAGAAAAACGATGAAAAAGGTAGATATTTGTTTAATTACATTTAGTATTCCTGTTGGGAAAATAATTATTGACTATTTAATGAACGAAAAGACACAAATCACAAAGGTGTATTTCTACTACTTTCATTTGATGCTACTTCAGCATTTGCAGCAATCGGAAATGTGGTTATAAACAAGAAAAATTAGAAGAACAAAAAAGACGTAATTCTGAAACAGAAACTAAACAAAATGGTTTGAAAAAAGTAAAAAATCAGAGATATATTTAAAAATTTAATAAACCTAATAAATCTAATTTTGACATAGAAGAATTAGTTAAACAATGAAAAATCAAATATTTTTGTGCCATTTATATCACTGGTGAATTACTGAAAAACCGAAAGAATTGGAATTTGGAATAGTAAATTAAGATACATCTTATCATGTTGCTACTCACTGGATTTGTTATTATAAGAATAAAAACATTTGTATGGTGCAATAATCTAAAACTGCTAGTAAATTATTTAGGAAAAATGATTTATA
Organism: Schistocerca cancellata; assembly: GCF_023864275.1. Lineage (NCBI taxonomy): Eukaryota > Metazoa > Arthropoda > Insecta > Orthoptera > Acrididae > Schistocerca > Schistocerca cancellata. The sequence goes on from NC_064636.1 coordinate 155,456,064, forward strand.
TTATAACATCAAAAGCTCATAAAATTTTAGCGAATTCATTTGTAGTCATTTGTGTTTATTTCCTTTAAGACTGTTATATAAGAATTATAACTTTAATGATATTTTAAATTTAATAAATGGGAATTTTTTGAACTAAGTTATATGCTAAACTCAATAAAGATTTAGAAAAAACATAATATTTTCATTTATTAGAACCAAAAATTGCTTACTTTTTAAAGCAACTAGAGGTTATATTAGTTTCAAAGATAGAAGAACTTTGAATATAAATGATCTATATGATGTTAAAGATGTAGTGAACAGTCAATATGTAATGAATTAAATAATCTTTTTACTAATGCTGAATAAATAAGTTTTTTAACAAGCTGAATACTTATATGACAGAAACGGTTTTTAATTGGCTTAATAAAAATGATATAACCAATTACTTTACAACATATATATATATATATATATATATATATATATATATACTTTTTCAGATTACTTCTCAGAAACAGAGTCAACTCCATATTTAAACAAGGTACAATAAAGATAAATAAATAATTGAATTTACTGTTATGACTGCAGACAAACCAAAAATGTATTATTACAGTAAATGTGATTTTACTTTTAAAAAAGTTGTTGTTTCTGGTAAAAACATAAACAGGAAATTACAAAGTAATGACTTTGATGTTGTGGATGTTATTGAGAAACTTTACAAATAAACTCCACACATCCAATCAATAAAAATAGTGTTCAACACAAATTTTCTAACTATAAGACTATAAGATTCTGTTAAATCTATTTTAGTTGATATATAGTTAATTATATTTGGTGAGGTGATTTACTTATTTTTCAACCTATATAAATGGAGAATCGTAATGTATCTAGTGTCTGATGTATAAAAAGTGTACTGAATCACACAATCCTCATAGAATAACAACTAAAAATGGAAAACAAAGAATTGAATGTTCTGTAAAATTTGCAACAGTAAAAAAAGGCAAATTTGTTAAGAAATTATAGACAATGGATTGAGTATTTGTGAACAAATTATTAATGAATTACATAAACAAATGAGTAAAATTTTAAAAGGAATAATGTAATTTCTTTTGGAATAGATGAAGTATGGCAAACTGATTTAGTTCAATGGGTTCTGGTAGATTGAAACAAATTTCAAAAATAAATAAGGTTGTAAATATTTATTAACTGTTACAAATGTTATTTCAAAATTCGCCTGGACCATTGCAGATAAAACAGGTAAAAAATTGTTATTCTTTAAAGAACTATTCTATTCAAAAAATAAAAAATTACAAACAGATAATGGTAATGTATTTTATAACTAAGAATGTAAAGCATTAATGAAAAAAATTAATATTATTCATTATTCAACTTTTAGTGAATTAAAAGCATGTGTTGTTGAATGATCTTAAAATAAAAAATGTGGACAAAATTTGACTTACAAGGAAATTATAAATGGGTTGAACTAGTTTCGAAATTTGTTGATGAATATAATAACACAAATAATAAACAAAAAAAATTATAGAAAACAGTTTATGTAACAAATGTTTGATAGTAATGCTAAATATGAAATTGGTGATATGTAAGAATAAGTAAACTGAATGGAATTTTCGAAAAAGGATATATAGTAAGTTGATCAACACAAATTTTTGAAAATGAAGATGTTACTCATTTGATCCAAACACATATAAATTGTAAGATTTGAATGGTGAAGAATTCAAAAGAAATTCTTTTGAACAAGAACTGTTGAAATCGAATCTTCATGAAATAGTTTTGAGAAAGAAAGGAGATAAAGTATATGTTAAATTGTTATATTTTGATAATTCACCCACTAGTTTGGTAAATAAAAGTACTGTAACTCTTTAAAATGTTGTAGCACTGTGGTGTGGAGGTTATGATACTAAACTGTTGCATGGAGGGCTCATGAGTTCAAGACTCACCTAGACTGTACAACTTTAAACTCTATATTGGGTTCGAGTACATACTAGAAGTATCCACAAATATCAAGATTAATTGTACTGGTATGTTCTGTAGCTGTATATGTACAGTATATGTTCTGGCTGGAGGCTGTTCACCCCGCACTCTTGTATGTGCAAGTGCACACATTATCGACGACACAGTGGCTCCCATCAGCAACGACAGATTTGCCGTTTACATGGCGACATACCCGAGTTCGAGTAATATACAACAGACTGCAATCAACCACAGACAGAAGAAGAACAGGATGTTACAATGACAGAAACTGTTTGTCACCACATGAGACATCCTTCCAGCTTCTCTGGTGATGATGGCCAAAATCCAAACAAGTTTCTGAATGTATATGAGCTTATAGGCAAATTTAAAAAATGGGATGACATCGTGTGTTTGGCCAACGTATTTTTCTACTTGCAGGGCACTGCCAAGCAGTAGTATGAGAACAATGAGGAAAAGTTCACAATCTGGCGGAACTGCAGGAATTCCAGGCGGAACTGCACAACTATTTCAGCGACTCACGACGACAGAAGTGCAAGACTCAAGATAAGTTAAAGTGCAGGGCACAGCATCCAAGAGAAACTACAGCATCCTACACTCAAGATGACTTGGAGCTGTGTAAAATAGAGGATCGTAGAATGAAGTAGTAACATAAGGTTGCACATCTAATGAAGGGTGTTACTGAGGACATTTATCAAGGCCTACTCCTGAAGTTGGTTTCGACAGCAGACGACTTTATAAAATGGTGTTAGTATATCGAGACAAAGCATTAAAAAAGAATTACACACAAGAGGTATGAATGGCTTCCAAACGTCGTACCGATGTCTGTGATGGAAGAAGCAACTGATTTCACAAGTGCTCTACGTTAGATAGTGAGATAGTAATAAGTTCAGAAGGCACTTGGATTACACAGGGAGCAAAAATCCGAGACGCTTCAAGAGGTCATAACGATGGAAGTGGAACAGATATTGAACCCAGTCTCTCGTCCTTCATTTCACTTTAAAACGGTGAAAACGTCGAGACCCAGGCGAAGTTATGTTCTTGCTATGCTACATGAGGGACCTGTTTGGGCACCAAGGAAGACTGACGTCTGGAGGACCCAGGGTAACCAACCAGTATTTTTCCACTGTGGACGACCTGGACATGTGGTGCGCTGTTGTCGAGAAAGGTAGCGGATGTTTGATGACGTCCGCACCAGAAGACAGCAGACCGACCTCAGCCGACACAAACTCCGGACGACGAAGATAAACAAGAAGATGTGAGTGCAGTACAACGTAGATCACTATCGCCGCAACATAGCCGCTGGAGAGGACGCTCCCCAACACGCTGATCAAGGTCTCCATCGCCGTTTAGATGCTCAAGCCGATCAGCTAGCCGCTGCAATCTGGAAAACTAAAGGGTGCGACCTTCCTTGGAGCTGAGGCCGCCAAAGAGAAAAATCCTCCGCCTTCGATCACTACAAAAATGACAAGAAACTACATCTATACCCTCATGGATGGCTGACCAGCCCAAGCTCTTGTGGACTCTGGAGCATCATATTCAGTCATTTCGGAGAAGTACCGTCGCCAGTTGCCGAAATCCGTATTTGTCGACAGCAAAACATCTCTGCTGAAGGTGGCTAATCGGAAATATGTAAAACCTACAGGAAGACGTACTGTTCATGTGGATATAACTTGCTATACACAACCCTTAGAATTCATCGTCTTACAAGAGTGTAGTCATAATGTCATTCTCAGATGGGACTTTTTGAAAGATTCTTAGGCAATTATAGATTGTGGTCTCTCAAAGATTATGCTAGACGGGATGAGATACTGTGGACAGGAAGATGCACATCTGTATGTGTGGAGACTATGTGTGCTGGATGAAGTGATCATTCCTGCAGTCAGCGCTGGAACTGTCACGTGTCATGCCATGCCTCAACCCATGAAACTTGTAGTGGAATGTAAGAGAACCATACCACTGAAGAGTAACTTGGTCATCCCAGCCTCTGTCGTCTCGTTTAAGAGTGGATTCGGTGCATTGTGGGTAGTTAACTGTCGTCAAGAACCGTAGATCCTTCCAAGATGCATGTGCATAGCAATCGCTGAGCCGGTAATTGAAGAACAGCTGAGCGTCATAGACACTTCCCAGACCAAGTCTGTGGGCGAAATTAGCGTACCACTACAAGATCTTCTAGCTCGGCTATCACCACATCTCACTAAGAAACAACATTCTTCGAGAGTTCTTTGAATGCTTCAATCTACGAGTGAAGAGTAAATTAGACAAATCGATTGTGAAGAACCATCAACCGACAAGCCAGAGAGCATACCGTGTGTCAGCAATAGAACGTCGAATAATTCGCGACGATGTAGAGAAAATGATGAAGAATGACATCATTCTGCCTTCGCAGAGCCCATGGGCGTCACCAGTGGTCCTCATCAGGAAGAAGGATGTCAGTTGGTGCTTTTGTGTTGACTACAGGAAACTTAATAAGATAACTAAAAGGGACGTTTACCCTCCACGAATTGACGATGCACTAGATTGTCTGAAGGGGGCTAAGTTCTTTTCGACCATGGACATGTACTCGGGATACTGGCTAATCGAAGTAGATGAGGCTGATAGTGAGAAAACTGCATTCATTACCCCTGAAGGCCTATTTGAGTTTGCCGTTTCGTTTGTGTAATGCACCAGCAACTTTTGAACAAATGATGGATAATCTTCTAAGGCACCTGAAGTGGACGATGTGTATTTGTTATTTTGATGACATTATAGTGTTCTCAGAGACATTTTATGAACATATAAAAAGACTGACGGCAATTCTTAAGTGTCTCCAACAAGGTGGACTGAAACTGAATCCAAGAAAGTGTCTCTTTGGAGGAAAAGAAATCAAAGTACTTGGACTCCTTGTGTCAAACGAAGGTGTGCGGCCAGACCCAGAAAATGTGAGATCTATAGAGGAATTTCCTATTACTAAACGTATTAGAGATGTGAAAAGATTCCTCGGATTATATTGTTATTACCATCGTTTTATCAAAGACATTTGTGTCAAAGTCTGGCCACTCCAAGAGTTGCTAAAAGCTGATGCTAAATTTATCTGGGGTAGTGATCAACAAGATTCTTTCGATGTGCTGCGAAAGTCTCTGACGACTGACCATGTACTTTGTCTATATGATGAGAGAGGACCTACACAATTACACACAGATGCCAGTGGGTATGGGATTGGTGCTGTTCTGGTGCAAATTTCGGATGGAAAAGAGAAGATTATAGCCTATGCTTCTAGGACACTTACAAAAGCCGAGAGAAACTACTCAACTACAGAAAGAGAATGTCTTGCTGTGATCTGGGCCATGTGCAAATTTCGTCAGTCTCTCTATGAAAGGCCAATCACAGTTGTTACTGACCATCACTCGCTTTGTTGGCTGACATGTCTTAAGGATCCAACAGGACGACTCGCCAGGTGGGCACTATGTCTTCAAGAGTATGACATTACCATACTGTACAAAAGTGGAAGAAAACACCAAGATATGGACCGTCTCTCTAGAAACCCTGTGCAAGACCATCAAGACTTTGATGAAGCCAGTGAGCTCACTGCCACTGTTGGATAAGCAGCAGCCAGCAGCAAGTCGCACTCTTAGCTCACATATTTGATCTATCATTTAATTCTTAATTTCTTTACGTGTTTTTGGGTACTTGCATAGTTTAATTCACAAATTATGGGTGTATTATAATATTTTAAAGTTGTAGCATCGCATTTTAGTACCCGTATAGTGTAAATTCGAGTAGTCGTCAGTCACCTGTTTGTTTGAATGGCTTGTGAGATAAGAGAGAGGAAAAACAATTGTTAGGGATGGATAGGTACTGCGCCTATTGTGTACGGACTCAGGAGGAATTGACCACCATCCATAAACAGCTGGAAACTGTGTTGGCCGTGGTCGACAGGCTCCAGGCTGTTGTTCTGGGCAGCGGTGACATTGGGACACCCGAGGCGAGAGCTTTGGCTTATGTGGAACCTGTAGCATCGGCTGAGATCTCTGATGCCACTGTGACCTCTGATTCGGACGTCCCTGCCGGTCGACACTTGCCTGACGGTGATCTGCTAACCATGGCGGGTAGCAAATCCCTGGGCGGAAGGCGAAAGTTGGTGCTGGCCTCAAGACTGTACCCTTACGCCTCTGTAACAGGTTTGAGGTGCTGCCCACTGCTGAAAAGTACTTCTGAGCCAGCAAGGGCGGCCTCGCCTGGTGTGGCAGTGGCCGGTCTAGACAAGTGCTGGGAGTGGGATTGCTTGTCATTGGGAGTGGCAGAATTTATCTCTGGCTTTAGCCAGCATTCTCTTTCTATAACGATTTCGGCTTCAGTGCTTTCTATCAGCGCTTGAAGCTCTGGTACTTTTCCAACACAGCTACTACAATTTGCGACTATAATACCGACTGTTGCTTGGTCGATTCTCGTCGTTTCTTTGTCCTGTACCCTTTGACTGGAGCCCTTTAGGCGGGTAATGGAGCCCATTAGAGATATGGCAGCTAAGGACGCGAAAAAAGCCAATGTGGGCGTGCATAACGGGGGGGGCGGGGGAGATGTAGAAAGGGTCCTTCCAGATGCCATGAAGGGTACAGGGTGCAGCCAACTGCAGATGGTCTCTCATGTCAGCACTAAAGACGTGTGTCGCTATGGATCAGAAGAGATTTTCTCTGGTTTCCGGCGGCTATCTGAGTTGGTGAAGACTGCCAGTCTTGCTAACGACATGAAGGCAGAACTCACCATCCGCAGCATCGTCAAGAAGACCAATTCGGGACCTTCAGTACAGAGCCGAGTGGAGGGTCTGAATCAGAGGCTCAGTGGGTTCCGCGACCGTGTAGGCTGCAAATTCCTCGACTTGCACTGTAGGATGGTGGGGTCTCAGGTTCCGCTAAATAGATCAGGTGTCCACTACACACAGGAGGGGTTTGTGGACTGGGCGGTTTTTTAGGTTATACAGTCTCGGGAAAGATCAAAAAGGGCTCCAGTCTCAAAGGGCACAGGGCAAGGAAACGACGAGAATGGACCAAGCAACAGTCGGTATTGTAGTAGTAAATTGTCGTAGCTGTGTTGCAGAAGTACCAGAGCTTCAAGCACTGATAGAAAACACTGAAGCTGAAATCGTTATAGGAACAGAAAGCTGACTAAAGCCGGAGATAAATTCTGCCGAAATTTTTACAGAGGCGCAAACCGTGTTCAGAAAGGAAAGATTAAATAGATTAGGTGGTGGTGTGTTTGTGTGTGTTGGTAGTAATTTATCTTGTAGTGAAGTTGAAAAAGATAGTTCCTGCGAATTACTATGGGTAGATGTTATACTCAAGAGCCATACCAAAATAATAATTGCCTCCTTCTACTGCCCCCCCCCCCCCCCAACTCAGATGATATAATAGCTGAACGGTTCAAAGAAAACTTGAATCTCATTACAAATAAGTACCCCACTCATAATTGGTGGAGACTTCAATCTACTCTCGATTTGATGGCGAAAATACATGTTCAAAGCCAGTGATAGAAAACATCTTCCGAAATTGTACTAAATGCTTTCTCTGAGAATTAATTTGAACAATTAGTTCCTGGGTCCACACGTGATTGTAAATGGTTGCGAAAACACATTTGACCTCTCAGCCACAAATAATCCTTATCTAATACAGAGCGTTATAGCGGATACAGGGATTACTAAACACTAGGTCATTGTAGCGAGGTTCAAAACCATATCAACCAAAACTACTATAAATAAACGCTAAATATATCTATTTAAAACAGCAGATAGAAATTCGCTTGATGCCTTCCTAAGAGAGAGTCTCTATTCCTTCCAAGTTAATTATTAAAGTATAGACCAGATATGGCTCAAATTCAAAAAATACAGTATCGACAGTAATAGATAGATTGATACCACATGATTTAATAAGAGACAGGACTGATCCACCATGGTACACAAAACACGCCAAAACACTGTTGCAGAAGCAACGAAAAAAGCATGCCAAATTCAGAAGGACGCAAAATCCCCAAAACTGGCTAGGTTTCACAGAAACTAGGAATTTAGTGCGGAAGTCAACGCGAGATGCCTTTAATAGTTTCCACAATGAAACACTGTCTCAAAATATGGTATATAATCCAAAGAGAAGAATGCTGAGCATTAGACGGCTAGATCACATAACTAATGAGGAGGTGTCGAATAGAATTGGGGAGTAGAGGAGTTTGTGGCACAACTTGACTAGAAGAAGGGATCGATTGGTAGGGCATATTCTGAGGCATCAAGGGATCACCAATTTAGTATTGGGGTGCAGCGTGGAGGGTAAAAATCGTAGAGGGAGACCAAGAGATGAATGCGATAAGAATATTCAGAAGGATGTAGGCTGCAGTAGGTACTGGGAGATGAAGAAGCTTACACAGGATAGAGTAGCATGGAGAGCTTCATCAAACCAGTCTCAGTACTGAAGACCACAACAACAACAACGACCCAAAGAGCTTCTGGTCGTATGTGAAGTACACCAGTGGAAAAAAAAACAGTCAATACCGTCACTGAGCGATAGCGATGGAAATGTTACCGATGATGGTGCCACTAATGCGGAGTTACTGTATATAGTTTTCCGTAATTCCTTCACGAAAGAAGACGAAGTAAATATTCCAGAATTCGAAACCAGAACAGCTGTTTGCATGACTGACATAAAAGTAGATATCTTAGGTGTTGAGAAACAAATCAAATCACTTAAGAAAGGCAAGTCTTCTGGTCCATATGGTATACCAATCAGGTTCCTTTCAGAGCATTCAGACACAATAGCGCCTTTCTTAGCAATCATATACAACCGCTCACTTGACGAAATGTCTGTTCCTAAAGACTGTAAAATAGCACAGGTGTCATCGATATTCAAGAAAGGAAATAGGAGTAACCCACTGAATTACAGAACCATATTACTGACCTCTATTTGCAGTAGGATTTTGGAACATATACTGTACTCGAACATTATGAATCACTTTGAAGAAAATGACTTATTGATACATAACCAACACGGATTCAGAAAATATCGCTCTTGTGCAATACAGCTAGCTCTTTATTCCAATGAAGTAATGAGTAATGTCGACAAGGGATCCCAGAGCGATTCCATATTCCTAAGTTTCCAGAAGGCTTTTGATACCGTTCCTCACAAGCGACTATTAATCAAATTGAATGCATATAGAGGATTGTTCAACTGTGTGACTGGATTTGAGACTTCCTCTCAGAGAGGTCACGGTTCGTAGGGATAGGCGGTAAATCATCGAGTAGAATAGAAGTGATATCTGTCATTCCGCAAGGTAGTGTCACAGGCCGTCTGCTGTTCCTGATTTACATAAATGATCTAGGTGATAATCTGGGCAGCCCCCTTAGACTGTTCGCAGATGACGCTGTAATTTACCGTCTAGTAAAGTCATCAGACGATCAACTACAATTACAAAATGATGTAGAGAGAATTTTTGTATATTGCGAAAAGTGGATACTGGCCCTAAACAAAGAAAAGTGCGAGGTCATCCACATGGGTACTAAAAGAAATTCGATAAATTTTGGGTATACGATAAATCGCGCAAATCTAAGGGCTGTCAGTTCGACTAAATACCTAAGAATTACAGTTACGAGCAACTTATATTGGACAGACCACATAGATAACATTGTGGGGAAGGCTAAACAAAGACTGTTCTATGTTGGCAGAACACTTAGAAGATGCGACAAATCAACCAAAGAGACAGCCTATATTACACTTGTCCGTCCTCTGCTGGAATATTGCTGCACGGTATGGTATCCTTACCACGTAGGATTGACGGAGGACATTGAAAAATTTCAAAGAAGGGCAGCTCGTTTCGTGTTATCATGCAATAGGGGTGAGAGTGTCACTGATGTGATACTCGAACTGGCGTGGCAGTCACTGAAACAAAGGCGGTTTTCTTTGCGGCGAGATCTATTTACGAAATTTCAGTCGCCAACTTCCTCTTCTGAATGTGAAAATATATCGTTGGCACGCACCTACGTAACACAATCATAATAAAATAAGAGAAATCTCGAATGGAAAGATTTAGGTGTTCCTTTTTCCCGTGAGCCATTCGAGAATGGAATGGTAGAGAACTAGTATGAAAATGGTTCGATGGACCCTCTGCCAGGCACTTAAGTGTGAAATGCAGAGTAACCATGTAGATGTAGATGTAGATGCACTCCAGGATCTCTCTGCTGAGCAGAAGAAGAACGCCAAGATATCTCAAATTATGCTTGCCTTACATCGGCCAGAGGACGTGAAAGGACAATTTCAGGTACTTAATGGATAACTTTGCAAGAAAATGGTTCAAATGGCTCTGAGCACTATGTGACTTAACTTCTGAGGTCATCAGTCGCCTAGAACTTAGAACTAATTAAACCTAACTAACCTAAGCACATCACAGACATCCATGCCCGAGGCAGGATTCGAACCTGCGACCGTAGCGGTCGCTCGGCTCCAGACTGTAGCGCCTAGAACCGCACGGCCACTCCGGCCGGCTTTGCAAGAAAAACTTTCATACGTTTGGAAAGAGGTGGCTTCCAGTGGTTCCTAAACACATGCGCTTAGATGTTCTACGGCAATTCCATGATCTGGTACCGTGCGCTGCGGAATTTGAATCCATGGCAGACGTCATGGACGTCGAAGACCGATAGAGGTCTCTGCACCATCGCACCGTAAGCTGTGGCGGCGCCCGCCTGCTGGCCCGCATTTAGTGTGAGGGCGCCACAGTGGAACATTTGGTTCCAGCGACCAATAGCGGCGCCCCCCATAGCGTACTTAAGCGCCTGCCTCTCGCTCAGCCAGCTCCCCGATGATCCCCAGTTCGATTACTCCCTCTTCCCGGATATCCGCGATCGAACTGACACCTCTGTCTCTCCTCTCGCTCCTGGTTTCCAGTACTTGGACAACATTGCACACACAGAACTCAATGCCCCTATCACTACACAGGATCTCATTGCTACACTCCGCACAAAACGCAACACCACTCCTGGTCACGATCGTGTCACCTACCGCCACCTTCGTGAAGCTCCTGTCTCTTTCCTCTCCACCCTGGCCAGGCTCTACAATGTAGTCCCGACCTGTGGAAAACCTCCCGTATCCTCATGTTCCTTAAACCTGGCAAACCGCCGTCCGCCGTCTCCTCCTACCGTCCCATCAGCCTTACCTCGGTCTTCAGCAAGGTCCTGGAATCTATCCTCACCCGACGCATCCACCAGCATCTGCGCCAGCACCGCCTCCTTCCCGCTACCCAGTGTGGCTTTCGGCCGTCCTTCTCTTCCGACGACCTTCTCCTTCACCTCACTCATCTCCTTTCCGACCAGCTTAATTCCCGTCGCTCCGCAATCTTCCTCTCCCTGGACCTCGAACGAGCTTATGACCACGTATGGCATTCCGGTCTCCGCTTCAAGCTCCAAACCTTCGCCCTTCCCATCAACTACGTCCGTCTGATCGGCTCCTTTCTCTCCCGCCGTCCTTCCTATGTCACCATCCATAACACAGATTCCTACACCTTTTTCCCCTCTGCCGGTGTGCCCCAAGGCTCCGTCCTCTCCCCCCTTCTGTACCTTTTGTACACGGCGGACATGCCGCGGCCATCACCCCCCATCCACCTTCTCCATTTTGCCGATGACACCGCCTTCCTTGCCCTTGCCCCCACCCTACAGCGCTCCCAACACCTTCTCCAATCCCATCTTGACCGGTTCACCGCTTGGTGCAACCAGTGGTTGCTCAAGGTCAATCCCTCCAAAACCCAGGAGATCATTGTAGGCAAAACCACCCCTTCCTTCCGCCTCCTTGATTTCTATCTCACCATCTATGGCCGTCCTATCGCCCTCACTCCCACCCTTAAGTACCTTGGTGTCACCCTCGACTGTCGCCTCTCCTGGACTCCCCACCTCCGGACAATCCAAGGCAAGGCACGCTCCCGACTCAGTCTCCTCAAGCTCCTCTCTGGCCGTACATGGGGTCTGGACCCCTCCACCATCCTCCACACCTATAAATCACTCATCCGCCCTATCCTTTGTTATGCCCATCCGGCTTGGATCTCCGCCCCCCCTACCTTTTACAAATCCCTCCAAATCCTTGAACGCCATGCTCTCCGCCTCGCCTATCGCATCCGTCTCCCCTCCCCCACGCGGATCCTGTACGATATCATACCCTTCCCCCACCTTCTCCTTTTCCTTGAAAGGATACGGATCCTGTACACCTCCCGTAAACTCGATCCTCCTCACCCGCTTGTCTCCCCGATCCTCTCCCACCCACGCCCGCTACCGCGCCTGTATTCCCACGTCCCACCCGGTCTCCATCTCTCCACCCTCCTTACCCTCTCCCAAGGTGGCTTCCGCCAGCTCCCTCTCCCTGATGATGCCCTCCTCCGCTCCATCTACCCCTCCTATCAACTTTGACCCTGCCCCACCCCCCACTTCTGGTGTCCTTTCCTTTAGGCACCCTCCCTCCCTCCTCTTCCCTTCTCTTTCCTTTTCCCCCCTCCCCTCCCACCACCCCTCTTCCCCCGGGCTTCCCCTCCCCCTTCCTCCCTCCCCCTATCTCCCCTGCCTGTGGCATCTCTGCTCTCCCCTCTCGCTCTCCCACTCCATTTCCTCCTCCTCCTCTCTTGGCAGGTCCCCGGACTCGCACATGCACAGTGAACATTCACGCGCTGGAGGTCATTGCCATCAGTGTCTCGTGTGTGTGCCTTCGTTTGTGTTTAGTGTATGTTCGCCGTCACGCCGCCACTGTTCACGTCTACCGTCGCCGTCATCCATGATTTGTGCGCCGTGTCAACTAGTGTCAGTGATGTTTTCTCGTCCAGCGTGAACGGCTCCGTGTTTTTTGTTTTTTGTTTTTTACTGTCTACATTGTTTTGCCCATCGTTTTGATTGTATTCTCTGTGCCCCCTCTATGTATTACTTATTGTAAACCTCAAGGCTGAAGAGCGGCGTACTCAGCTGCTGACAGCCCGCCTTGTGTAAAGTGATAAAAATCACAATAAAGAAAAAAAAAAATAAAAGCTCAGCCAGCCAGTCTAATCACGCGTATGTCGGTTGACACCTCACCTCACGTTAGACAGTTTACTTCCTTGCTCTGAGTACAAGTGGACGTGTTTGTTTCCTTGTGACTCCGTTGTTCGATCTTGTTGTATTCGTTCTGTCCTTCGTTGGTCGTGTCCGTCCTCTCCCGTGGTGTTGTTCGCGAGCCTCTCCGCTGGTCCCGCCGCGCTTTCCGTCATTGCTACCCCGCGACCGTCCCGGTCGCTGTTACAACATTTTGGTGACGAGGTAAACGGTGGTCGTTGTTGGTATGGAGGCGAAGTTGTTCTGTCTGCTGGAGCAACAGCAGCAGCTCATGCAGCAGCAGCAGCTCCAGTTAGACATCTTACAAAACTCGCTGCAGTTGCTAACGTACAAAGTCGATGCCCAGGACGCATTACCGCAACAGCTTCAGAGTCCTCGGGTATCTGATGCTTTCCCACGTCCGCCGTCGTTTCCACCCATTAATGACGCTAAAGAGGACTGGGAACCCTACTTAAATCGGCTGAAACAACATTTCACGGCTTTCCAAGTCACGGACGACTCCTTGCAGTGGTCGTTGTTTTTGTCTTGGCCCTGACACGATCTTTCTTCTCCGCAAGTCGGCACCGTTGACCGATCCTGTGGCTCTATACCTTTTGCTGACAAACTATTATTCTAAACGCTACCATGTAGTCGCCTCTCGGCTGGAGTTCCACCAGTACCATAAACAGCCTGGTCAATCGTATCGTTCCTGGGTAACTGAGTTGCAGGGTCTCAGCTGTCGATTTGATTTTACGTGCACCAGTCAGCAGTGTAAGGCTTCGTATGCAGACTCCCTGATCCGGGATGTGGTGGTTGAGCTTGCTCCCCACCCTGAGATCCGTACTGTTGCGTTGAAACTGGACAACCACTCCTTTGAAATTGCTCAAGCTGCTAACAAGCGTCTTATGGCGCGACCGCAGGTGGCAGCGATCACGGCGTCGCGGCGGGTTCCGCCCTCGCGACGTGGACGTGGCCTGGCCGACAGGGGACTCCTCGTGTTCCGACGACTCTATGGGGTCGGCCCCTTCGGTCGCCCCTCGTTGCCAGTCGCGAAGACCGCTTCCATCTTGCTCACAGTGCTTTACTGCCCATTCGGGAGCTGATTGTCCCCACCACTGGAAAACGTGCACGCTGTGTAACAAGGAGGGCCACATCCGATCGGTTTGTCGTAGTCGCTCGACTCGATCCAGTCCTGCCCCTCCTGGGCCTCAAGATACCGTCCATGCTCTGCAATCGGTCGTCCCACAGGATGACCCGTCAGCGAGGAAGCTTCTCCTCACGCTCCGCATTTTCACAGAGGGTGTCAGTTTTCAAGTCGACACTGGGGCCACCGTCTCCCTGATTAATATGGCGACATATACTCGGCTGGGCTCTCCTGTGTTGTCGCCTCCCTCTCGCCGTTTGGTCGCCTACGGAGACGGTTCCATTCCCCTTCGTGGGCAGGCGACGTACAAGCATGTTCCCCGGCTCCTTACCCTCTTTGTCGTCGACCATCCATCGGCTTCGAATATTTTTGGTCTGGATGCGTTTCAACTGTTTGGCTTTTCAGTTTCTGATAAAGTTAAGTTCATTTCCACGGCTGTTCCCTTTCAGGACTTGGACGATCTGTGCTCCGCTTTTGCGTCGGATCTGGGATGTGCTTCCAGCTTTCAGGCTTGATGCGCAGCCTCGCTTTTTCCAGGCCCAGCTCCTTCCAGTGGCCTTACGGCCCACGGTCAAGCAGGAACTTGGTTGGCTTCAGGCCGCTGGCGTGCTGGAGCCTGAAACTTACAGTGCATGGGCGACACCACTGGTGGTCATACGGAAACCCAATGGGTCCCTTTGGCCCTACAGTCAGTGCTCAGTCCCTCGATGACACTTACCCCATTCCCTGACAAGAAGACCTTTCCAAGCTTACCGGGGGAGAGTATTTTTCGAAGATCGACCAGGCTGAGGCATACCCCCAGTTGCCCTTGGATGCTGAATCTCAGAACATCATGGTTATCAACACGCCTTTCAGATTGTATAAGTACAAGCACCTTCCCTTTGGTGTCACTTCGGTGCCAGCCATTTTCCAGCGATTTCTGGAACAGCTTACACAACCTATCTCTGCATGTATGAATTATCTGGATGACATCTTAGTCACTGGGCGTTCCCGCCAGGAACATTTGCAAAATCTCAGCGCCTTATTTCACCTCTGCAGTCTGCTGGTCTCCGCTGTCGGCTGGACAAGTGTTGTTTTTTTTTCAACCAGAAGTGAAATACTTAGGCCACTGGCTTAGCAAAAATGACATTCGCCCTTCGGGTCGTAATGTCACGGCTATTGAGGCCCTTCCTCGTCCCAAGGACTTATCTGAACTGCAGGTGTTTTTGGGCAAGGTTACTTATTAATTAAAGTTGTTGCCCCAGGCTGCCTCTGTTGCTCAACCCCTTAATCACTTGTGTCGCAAGGGGGTACCTTTTGTTTGGACTCCTACCTTTGACCAGGCTTTTCTATGTTTAAAGGCGATTCTGAAGTCTGCCCCTTGCCTTACTCCCTTCTCTCTGGACCGCCTCTTGGTTGTGGTAGCTGATACATCGGCATATGGCATTTGGGCCGTCCTCGCCAACCAGGATGCCGATGGCTCCAAACAGCCCATCGCTTATGCCTCTAAGACGTTGACCCCAGCACAACGGAGATACTCCCAGATTGAAAAGGAGGCCCTGGCGATCGTGTTCGCCGTCCAACAATTTGGAGCAAAGTTCACCCTCCTGACGGACCATAAAACCTTGGTTACACTTTTAGAACCCCACCGTCACCTTGCCAAGCGGACGGCTCAACGTCTCCAGCACTGGGCATTGTATTTACGTAATTACGCTTACGCCATCCGTTATAAGACCACCGGCCACCATGCTAATGTGGACGCTTTGTCATGTCTCCCAGCTGGCCCCGATCCTGCCTCTGACCAACAGGAGGTCCTCTGCTTTCACATTGAATCCGCCGGCTGGGATGCGCTGGACAGTCTGTCTCTTATGGCTATTCACATGGTGGAAACGACGGCGGACATGCGAAAGCATTAGACACCCGAGGACTCTGAAGCTGTTGTGGTAATGTGTCCCGGGCATCGACTTTGTCCGTTAGAAACGCCATGAGCCTGTCTTGCGGCAGGTTCTCAACTACGTGGTCCACGGGTGGCCATCCTATGTTACTCGGCGGATGCAGTCCGATTTCAGCCCCTGGCGCCACCTGTTCCACAGGCTCTCTGTGGTCGATGATGTCCTTCTGTTGGCCACAGAGTCAGATGCCCACCGGGTGGTCATCCCTCTGGAATTGCGGCTTCAGGTGCTCAGTTTGTTACACTGCAGGCACTGGGGTATGTCCTGTAAAAAGTTTTGCCTCGCTGGCATGTGTATTGGCCCGGCATCGATGGCGATATTGAGCGCCTGTTCTGTTGGTACACTGTCTGTGAGCATCATCAGGCGAGTCCCCTGGCCTGTGGCTCACTGGCCCTGGGATCGCATCAATATCGATTTTGCTGTCCCATTTTTGGGGTCCATGTGGTTACTCATCATTGATGCCTACTCCAAATACCCATATGTTTTCCACATGGCATCCACCACCATGGAGGCTACACTCATGGCCCTGGGCCAGGTTATCACCATTCAGGGCCTGCCACACAAATTGGTCACTGATAATGGTCCCCAATCCACAGCGTCCTCCTTCCACAACTTCTATCAGGCCAACGGTATCATACATATCCGTAGCCCCCCTTTCCACTGGTGGAGAGGCATGTCAGCACTTTTAAACACCAGTTGACTAAGGCGGTTGACACATCTCCAACCACGTCAGCCCTCAGCCTGTTTTTGAGCACCTATCGCACCATGCCAATTGACGGACGCAGTCCAGCGGAGCTCCTTCATGGGCAACAGCCGCGGATCCTGCTCAATTAGCTGATGCCATCTTCCTCCTACCCCCACTCCCGGCCCTCGCAGCGGTATGCCCCTGGCACGGCTGTGTGGGCCCGCGAATACGAGCGCAAGGCGGGTTGGACACCCGCCAGTCATCGCGGCCCATGGGCGGCGTGTGACGTCAGTGCAGACGTCGAAATGGTGGGACCGCCGCCATCATAATCAGCTCCACCCTCGTGCTGCCACGGGACTCGCGCCGCCGCCTCTCTCCCTAACTCCTTCGGGTACAGACGTGGTCCTCAAGTCACTGTCCCAGCCCCCAGTTGCCATCTCCCCACGGGCCTGCCGCCAGCCCTCTCCACCTGCGTGTGGATCGGGGGCTCACTCCCCCGCCCTGGACTCTGGATCAGCTGTCATGGATACCTCGGGCGTCCCTTCCTCACCGCCAATTGCGGTTGATATGCCCAGTTCCTCTTTTCACTGCCACCCACCTCGGCACCGTCCGTGGTGTTTCCGCCCCTACGTGCAAGTTTCAGGGGGGAAGTATCTAGTACCGCATGCCACAGAATTTGAATTCGCGCCAGACGTCATGGACGTCGAAGACCGATAGAGGTCTCTGCACCATCGCGCCCTAAGCTGTGGCGGCGCGCGCCTGCTGGCCCGCATTTAGTGTGAGGGCGCTACAGTGGAACATTTGGTTCCAGCGACCAATAGCGGCGCCCCCGATAGCGTACTTAAGCACCTGCCTCTCGGTCACCCAGCCAGTCTAATCACGCTTACGTCCGTTGACACCTCGGCTCACGTTAGACAGCTTACTTCCTTGTTCTGTGTACGAGTGGACGTGTTTGTTTCCTTGTGACTCTGTTCGATCTTGTTGTATTCGTTCATTGGTCGTGTCCGTCCTCCCCCGTTGTGTTGCTGTTCGCGGGCCTCTCCGCTGGTCCCGCCGCGCTTTCCGTCATTGCAACCCCGCGACCGTCCCGGTCGCAGTTACAACACATGAACACATCTGAGGCCGTACATTTAGAATTTATTAAGACCTACGATAGAAGTCGCAAGAGATTTTTCTGGCCAGGTTTACTTAGGACTGTCCGTCACTGTGAGTCGCACTGTACAGAGTGCCAGAGGAGAAAGGCAGTTCCTCAGAAACCACCTGGCTGACTCATACCAATTCCACCAGCTGATGCTATGGTCGCAGTTTCGAATCCTGCCTCGGGCATGGATGTGTGTGATGCCCTTAGGTTAGTTAGGTTTAAGTAGTTCTAAGTTATAGGGGACTGATGACCGCAGAAGTTAAGTCCCGTAGAGCCGTTTGAACCATTGAAACCACCAGCCAAAACGCCTTTCCAGCGTGTTGGGATTGACGATTTCCAACGTCTGTTAGTGGCAATAGATGGATTTTTTGCTTGCACTGATTATACGACACGCTGCGCTATTACAAAAACCGTGAAAACAGCCGAAGCATCCGAGGCAGCCAATTTCACCGTATTGTATTAAAACATGGTGCCCTAAGGTCGTTAATTAGGGATCGAGAGAAAGTTTTTCAATCGAATCTTGTGACAGACATAAACCTTCGGTGCAACATTACTCATCACATAACGACTGCCTACCATCCTTAAACTAACGGGCTTATTGAACGCCTTAATAAGACCTTGCCCGACATGCTATCAATGTCCGTCAATGTTGAGCATAGGAACTGGGATGAGGTGATACCTTTCGTGACGTTTGGCTACAAGACCACCAAACAAGACACGACTGGATTTACAGCATGGTTTTCTGGTGCATGGGCGTGAGGCGACTACGACAATGGACGTGGACGACGACTACATCCGCCAGGCGCTAACCAGACCTGAGGAAGCTCAGCAGTTACACTACTGGCAATTAAAATTGCTACACCACGAAGATGACGTGCTACAGACCGGAAATTTAACCGACAGGAAGAAGATGCTGTGTTATGCAAATGATTAGCTTTTCAGAACATTCACACAAGGTTGGCGCCGGTGGCGACACCTACAACGTGCTGACATGAGGAAAGTTTCCAACCGATTTCTCATACACAAACAGCAGTTGACCGGCGTTGCCTGGTGAAACGTTGTAGTGATGCCTCGTGTAAGGAGGAGAAATGCGTACAATCACGTTTCCGACTTTGATAAAGGTCGGATTGTAGCCTATCACGATTGCGGTTTATCGTATCGCGACATTGCTGCTCGCGTTGGTCAAGATCCAATGACTGTTAGCGGAATATGAAATCGGTGGGTTCAGGAGGGTAATACGGAACGCCGTGCTGGATCCCAACGGCCTCGTATCACTAGCAGTCGAGATGACAGGCATCTTATCCACACGTCTGTAACGGATCGTGCAGCCACGTCTCGATCCCTGAGTCAACAGATGGGGACGTTTGCAAGACAACAACCATCTGCACGAACAGTTCGACGGCGTTTGCAGCAGCAGGGACTATCAGCTAGGAGACCATGGCTGCAGTTGCCCGTGACGCTGCATAACAGACAGGAGCACCTGCTATGGTGTACTCAACGACGAACCTGGGTGCACGAATGACAAAACGTCATTTTTTTCGGATGAATCCAGGTTCTGTTTACAGTATCATTATGGTCGTATCCGTGTTTGGTGACATCGCGGTGAACGCACATTGGAAGTGTGAAGGCCGGCCGCGGTGGACAAGCGGTTCTAGGCGCTTTAGTCCGGAACTGAGCGACAGCTATGGTCGCAGGTTCGAATCCTGCCTCGGGCATGGATGTGTGTGGTGTCCTTAGATTAGTTAGGTTTAAGTAGTTCTAAGTGCTACGGGACTGATGACCTCAGAAATTGAGCCCCATAGTACTCAGAGCCATTTGAACCCTTTGGACGTGTGTATTCGTCATCGCGATACTGGCGTATCACCCGGTGTGATGGTATGGGGTGCCATTGGTTACACGTCTCGGTCACCACTTTTTCGCATTGACGGCACTTTGAACAGTGGACGTTACATTTAAGATGTGTTACGACCGTGCCTCTACCCTTCATTCAATCCCTGCAAAACCCTACATTTCAGCAGGATAATGCACGACCGCATGTTGCAGATCCTGTACGGGCCTTTCTGGATACAGAAAAAGTTCGACTACTGCTCTTACCAGCACATTCTCCAGATCTCTCACCAATTGAAAACGTCTGGACAATGGTAGGCGAGCAACTGCCTCGTTACAATACGCCACTCACTACTCTTGATGAACTGTGGTATTGTGTTGAAGCTGCATGGGCAGCTGTACCTGTACACGCCATCCAAGCTCTGTTTGACTCCATGCCTAGGCGTATCAAGACCGTTATTACGGCCAAGTGTGGTTGTGCTGGGTACTGATTTCTCAGAATCTATGCACCCAAATTGCGTGAAAATGTAATTATATGTAAGTTCTAGTATAATATATTTGTCCAATGAATACCCGTTTATCATCTGCATTTCTTTTTGGTGTAGCAATTTTATTGGCTATTAGTGTAGCTCGACTGTGCACGCTGCAGGCTCCATAAAACTATCTCTGAAGGTATGACGCGAGCCATAGCCCCGTTGTCTACCAGCCTTCTGACCTCGTCTGGATCTTCACTCCTGTACGGAAGTTTGATCTCTCTGAGAAACTCCTCAGGCGATACTTTGGACCTTATAAAGTTGTAAGACAGTTGTATGATGTTACTTATGAGGTTGAAGATTTTGACCCCGACGCGAGACGACGAATGATCAGAGATACAGTCCACACCCTTCGAATGAAGCCCTACAAGGATCCTGCCACTCAGGGTAAATTCGAAGCTCCAGCGACAGGCAACAAGCGGAAAGGTGACGAAGAGCGTAGCGGCAAAAGGAGTTGTAAGAAGATCATCGCAGGGAGAACATCAGCCATCAGAAGTCGGAGTATGCAGCACCGATGACTCGTTTCCCGACTAGCACGCCATAACAGCGAGACGCTGTTCACTTAAGCAGGGAGGAATGTCACAGGAGAAGCTGAGTGGCACCGTGGTGTAGAGGCTATGGTACTAAACTGTTGCATGGAGGGCACCTGGACTGTACAATTTTAACTTCTATATTCGGTTCGAGTACATTGCAGAACTATCCACAAATGTCAAGATGCATTGTACTGGAATGTTCTGTAGCTGTGTATGTACTATACTATATGTGTTCTGGCCAGAGGCAGTCCGCTTCGCGCTTTTGTATGTGCAAGTGCTGAATAAACTTTCTTCTATGTGGCAATATATATATATATATATATACATATACACTCCTGGAAATTGAAATAAGAACACCGTGAATTCATTGTCCCAGAAAGGGGAAACTTTATTGACACATTCCTGGGGTCAGATACATCACATGAACACACTGACAGAACCACAGGCACATAGGCACAGGCAACAGAGCATGCACAATGTCGGCACTAGTACAGTGTATATCCACCTTCCGCAGCAATGCAGGCTGATATTCTCCCATGGAGACGATCGTAGAGATGTTGGATGTAGTCCTGTGGAACGGCTTGCCATGCCATTTCCACCTGGCGCCTCAGTTGGACCAGCGTTCGTGCTGGACGTGCAGACCGCGTGAGACGACGCTTCATCCAGTCCCAAACATGCTCAATGGGGGACAGATCCGGAGATCTTGCTGGCCAGGGTAGTTGACTTACACCTTCTAGAGCACGTTGGGTGGCACGGGATACATGCGGACGTGCATTGTCCTGTTGGAACAGCAAGTTCCCTTGCCGGTCTAGGAATGGTAGAACGATGGGTTCGATGACGGTTTGGATGTACCGTGCACTATTCAGTGTCCCCTCGACGATCACCAGTGGTGTACGGCCAGTGTAGGAGATCGCTCCCCACACCATGATGCCGGGTGTTGGCCCTGTGTGCCTCGGTCGTATGCAGTCCTGATTGTGGCGCTCACCTGCACGGCGCCAAACACGCATACGACCATCATTGGCACCAAGGCAGAAGCGACTCTCATCGCTGAAGACGACACGTCTCCATTCGTCCCTCCATTCACGCCTGTCGCGACACCACTGGAGGCGGGCTGCACGATGTTGGGGCGTGAGAGGAAGACGGCCTAACGGTGTGCGGGGCCGTAGCCCAGCTTCATGGAGACGGTTGCGAATGGTCCTCGCCGATACCCCAGGAGCAACAGTGTCCCTAATTTGCTGGGAAGTGGCGGTGCGGTCCCCTACGGCACTGCGTAGGATCCGCATTCGTGCGTCGCTGCGGTCCGGTCCCAGGTCGACGGGCACGTGCACCTTCCGCCGACCACTGGCGACAACATCGATGTACTGTGGAGACCTCACGCCCCACGTGTTGAGCGATTCGGCGGTACGTCCATCCGGCCTCCCGCATGCCCACTATACGCTCTCGCTCAAAGTCCGTCAACTGCACATACGGTTCACGTCCACGCTGTCGCGGCATGCTACCAGTGTTAAAGACTGCGATGGAGCTCCGTATGCCACGGCAAACTGGCTGACACTGACGGCGGCGGTGCACAAATGCTGCGCAGCTAGCGCCATTCGACGGCCAACACCGCGGTTCCTGGTGTGTCCGCTGTGCCGTGCGTGTGATCATTGCTTGTACAGCCCTCTCGCAGTGTCCGGAGCAAGTATGGTGGGTCTGACACACCGGTGTCAATGTGTTCTTTTTTCCATTTCCAGGAGTGTATTTCCTGCGTCACAAAAGCAAAGACGAGTGTGTGAGATGTCGAGGTTAAAAATTGCGCCCTCTAGTACTGGGACCTCCCCATGGTCTGTGGGTGCGACGCAGCTACCCTTCACCTAACAAACCCAACAAACTGTCGCCCTCCGAACACTTTGCTCAACTCGTGTTATGGCATTCGACACTAAAATTCAGAAATCGTGAAAGCAATGCATCGTCGCGTACAGCTGTGAAGTTGTATGAGCAAACAAAGTGTTACAGATGGCATCACTGTTAAACAAGCTTTTCTTATAGTTTATTGCCTCGTTTCTCCACTTTAAAGTTTATTAATGCGGCAGTTATATTGATGTGCAGCAGGATTTCCTCAGTCATTCTGATTTGTTTTTCTATTTCTGATTTCCTATTTTTAGTTTGAGTCTCACGTTGTAGTAGCACGAATAAATTGTTTTTGTGAAGATTTTCGAACTTTGTTTCAAAACTCGTATGGAGCCATGGTGAAGAACAGCTCGATGACTTCCTAAGACACTTCAGCAGCCTCCATGCCAACATAAAATTTACCATGGAATTAGAAAAGGATGAAAAACTGTCATTTCTAGATGTGCTGGTCACAAGGGACGGCGGAAACCTGGGACACAGCGTGTACCGAAAACCGACACACATGGATCGATGCTTGCACAAACTGTCAAACCACCACCCGAGCCAGAAAAGAGGCATGATTAATACGTTCGTAACGCGAGCAGGACGAATATGTGAGCCGCAGCACCTCAGACACGAAACGCAACACCTGGTAAGTGTTCTGAGGAGCAATGGGTACGCCACAAATTATACTAGAAGTGTAACAGAGCCAAACACTCGGCAGAGTAAGGAATCTGAAAAAGAAATGTCGGGTACGGCCTTTCTGCCATACATTGCAAAGTGACGGACAGAATCGGCCATATATTGCGCAAACATGGCGTAAAGACGATTTTCAAACCGACAAGGAAGATCCGCAAAGGAAAAAAGGGACCCACTTGCAATGTCGGGAATATGCCGTATACCATGCACATGCGGAAAAGTTTATGTCGGAATGACTGAACGATCGATCAACACCAGGATCAAAGAACATAAGCGACACTGCAGGTTGGGGCAGGTGGAGAAATCGGCCGTGGCAGTACGCACTGAGTGAGACCGACCACGTAAAAAAATTCGCCGACACGGAAATTCTGGCTGTAGAGAAGCACTATCACACGCGCTTGTTCCGAGAAGCTGTAGAAATACAAAACCACGCGATAAACTTCAACAAGAAAGAGGAAAGCCTTAAGGGAAACTGATCCTGGCTTCCCGTACTGCAGCGCACGACCGTCGCAGGTAGCAAGAGGAGAACCGCACCGGAAGTGACCGCAGAGAAGCCCTCGGACGTTGGCGCGCCAGGTACATATACTGTAGTTTTTTCGAGAGATGTGACTGAAGGCTGAATGATAGAGCGACACAAAAAAATTGAAATAGATATGGTTGTGTGTGACGGCTGACTGCAGACCCACTCCTAAACTGCAGTGCAGCAAAGCAGTCGGTATAATTTTCCACGAATCGAACGACAATTAACAAAGCCCAAGTTACGTAGGGACTAATGAGGTTGCAGTATTTCTTGTCGTCACCGGCAGTATTGAGTCTGCAGATTACCGGTGGCTCAGACAGTGAGTGGTAGAAATCCTAGAGAACTGTGCAATGAATAAAAATCTGTATCCAGATTCCAGGAACGGGCAAGTGTCCCCTCTTGCCTCCCCACCCCCCGACTGTGTCTTTGAGAACCGACTACATCTAACTGCTATGAGGCAGAGAAAGGTACACGCATTTTGAAATATGACACAAAATAAAGAAAAACAGTTCTACATTACATTCAAATAGCTTTCAAGAGTGATTAGGCATTTGTTACGTTCAGTTAGGAAAATTGCGTAGTTGACGAGCAGGAGGAAAATATTGTTGGTGTGAGGCGAGCACCTGTGCTCAAAGCAACACTGACAATGCACAATGTCCCATAGTGGTCCCAAACACAAAACTGCTTATACATACATGACTTTCAATTAATCAAAAACTTACAGAAGGTATATAAAACATCATTATTTTTGTTAACAGAAAACGAGGAAGAAGATACATCGAAGAAACATCATCAAAGCACCCAGTTCATACATCCTGCAGATCGACAGTGGCGTCATGCGACCAAATATCCCAGACTGCAGCACTGGAGGGCCACCTGTCCACCCAGGCCAGCAACCAGCTTTCCTCAAGTCAGTCTTCACTGTGGTGCCGGCAACATGTGCACCACAGGTAAACTGCTACCCTCACCTTGTGAGTAGTCCATTTATTGCCATCCCGCCGACATCTGTTGCACCACCATATCTCTAACGGTTTACAGCCTGTCGGCTCACCTCCCATCACGTGGTGCCTGCCACCACCCATCAGTCTAGTTCCGCTGATGACCGTCGTGCACACTCGTCCACCTGCGAGTACTTGGGTTGTACCGCAGCACTATTTATCTGGCCCACTGTCAGTCTTGGTGTGTGGCCCACTGCTGCCGAGCTTGGGCTACCTACTTCTGCCTGATGGGTGGGGACCCACGCCTATGCTCTAGTTGGATTCCACTGTTGCCCTATGTTTGGGGGCCATTCCTGCCTATCTCCTTCATGCCACCTCCACCAAACGTCTGTGGCTCACCCAGGCCACCTCATTTGGTCCAGCACCACCACCCACCTCATTTGTTCTGCCACCACCACCCACCTCATTTGGTCAGCCACCACCGCCAGCCTCATTTGTGCAACCTCCGCCCACCTCATCTGCGCCACCACTGTTGCCTCACTCATTTGGGCCACCACTACTGCCCACTGCGTGTGTGCAATAGCTACCACCTTACTCGTTTGGACCACTGGGAAACGTTGTGAGATATTTGTCGCCATGCTGTCGCATGTATCAAAAGAGAGACAGAGTGGTGAGTCTTTAGTGACAGTAGCGATATATCTATTTCAGTGTGTGTAGAACTTCATTGACGTACAACAAAATAACAGGGCTTATTTAACATTTTTATCAACATTTTGAAGCCAAAATGTATGACTTTAAACAAACTAATAATATCTGTTTGTCCAATTTTCGACACGGCTGGGGTACGGTGATGACATGGGCAGCCGTGACGTGGTACTCCACGGGCTCCACGGCTGCTCTGCGGCTGTCTAGGTCTGTGCGACTATTCTGGCCGGCGACGCCGATCCCGTGGCACAGGGTTCGCCCCCTCCCCAGGGTTGGAGCTGTGCTCCCAGATGCTCGGCTCACATCGTCCGGGACTGGTTTTGTGATCCGTCACGTCGCCTCTGGCCACCGTAGTGACCAAATCTCAGTACTGCTCAGCTTTCTGTGTCCGACCTTTAGAGAGAGAGGTCGGTTATCGCTATCGACCTCCGTCACCTGGACTTGCCACTATTTTGTAGGACGAACCGTATAGTGCTCTCTCGAAAAGCACACAGGACCTGTATTTCCAGTCTGAGATGACTAAAAGCTGTTTTGAATGCCAACTGCTATCCTGCATCGTTTTACGCACGGTAATGTGTCCTGTGTTTAGTTTTGGAGATTTTTAATCCACTCCCTATATACCGTACTTTTTAATTTAGACGATTTGTATTGTTGTGTAAGCGGGACTGTGAAAACAGCCTCGAAATCTGTGGAAGAAGTGTTGATTTTAGAATATTTGGAAGTACGTAGTGTACTGTTCTTTGAGCCTTCACAGATTAGCGCACGGCGCGGCTCACATCTGAAAGACCCGGCTTCGATTCCCTGTACTTCCTGCGGGCTTTCAAAAAATAACTACGCACCCTCCGACTCAGAGCTGCAATATTAAAAGTTTTGGCTGGTTTCGTTGTCTAGAGGCTGGGATACGTAGTTCCCATATTACAAGACAAATGCTTCTGAGTCTACGGTATACAATATGAATACACACACGAGTAGAAAAGTCGAAGGTTTTTATAAGTCGGCAATTGTGAATTAATATAGAAATTTAGAAATGAAAGATTGCAAGTAAATAAAATCTGCAGGTACTACCTTAACGACTTTAAATTATGTATACGATAGCAGAAGTACTTTTGAAAATTCGGTATATTTCTGCAATGGTCGAGCATTTAAATGAAAGATAAGTTGAACAACAGGGAAACAATGGATTCGTACTGCACGTAATTAGTTAGGAACGACAAGAGATATTCACTTCCAAACGCACACTACGTCTTCACAGTGGAAGCCACGGAAATCTCGTAAGTACACAAGTCGGCACTCCGAAGCATTTCTGTCTCTCGCGACCGGGCGGAAACCGATCCGCACTGTCCAAGTCTTTCCGCGACTCTTCGCCCGTGTCCTGTGCCGCCCTCTCCGGAAACCGTGCTCCTCCCCACTTCCAAACAGCCTCTCCATTCACGAGGTCTGTGATTCGCTAGAGCGATCGCCCCATGTCTTCAATCCAACGTACTCTCAAAAACATGATGAAACATATTCGAAATACTGGATTTACATTTAAATACTTGAAAGTTAATAAATACTCCTACAGCTGGACCATAAACACGCTACAACAGACATAATTAACTACATAAGCAATTAAATAAACATAAATGAAAAGAAAAGAAGCGAAAGGTAGGCCAGGAGCCTAATGTCCCTGTGCTTCCTAAAACATAGTAAATTATTGACCAGTTTCTTCATGAATAGCAAATATCGGTTAATAACTAAGACATGGATGAAACATTATATTTATAAGCATGCTGCTACCGTTTTTTCGTGTAACTGTGAAGTACTCATGGGCTGACGCGATCGATAGTAATCGGCCACTTTGACCTGCAATAACTCATGTACTATTCAACTTACATGCCTGTAATTTATACCAATTTAGGTTTACTCCAACAGCTTTCTAAAGACATGACGATCGACAAAATCGGATGAAGCGTTTATATTTCGGAAATTCGTTGCTGGGTATTACTTGTATAATTTACCGTCACATACTAAACTTTAAACTAATAAAAATATTGAAAATGTGATAACACCATCAGAATCGTTGTGCAAATAATAGTAATGTCCATGTTTCTTTTTGAGGTATCATGTTCATCTAGCTACTATTAATTTCTATGTGAAATGTCTGCCATTAAGGTTTCACAAAGTCCGCCATCTTTGGAACGTCCGGCACAGACATCTCCTCCACCGACACAGAGCACCGCCCTCGTCACAGTGTCGACGTGGAATTCCCAGCCACGCGGCTGGACCGGCCGTTGAGCTCAGCTGACGCCCGGGACCACGTGGTCGCTGCCGGGCCGCGGCTTTGGCCAGCGTCCTGTGCGGCCGCGCCAACTCGGAATATCTTCAGGGCGCCGCAATTCGCCCCTTACCTCACACACTGCCACTCATCAACATTCTGGCTTGCCAAAATGTTCAGAAGTGGCACCCTTCAGTTCATACAAGTACATATAAAACGAACTTCAAAGAACATAATTAACTGATTAAAATGCCAGGCCAATAGTCCAGTGGTGTTTACAAGATTTTTGTAGTGGTATGGGAGCAGCTTGAATTTCGAAATAAACTTAAATTAACACAAATTTTGTACGAAACGACATATTAAATAAATGCCTCTATTTCAGTAATGCATACACAGTTTTTTGGACAAGAAATAAAGTTTCTTTCATGCACATTCACTTAGGTGTCATTTTGTAAAGCACTTCTTCTCCCACTTTACTCAGTACTTAAGATGCCTTCTTGCACTAATTTTTCCGTCGCACTACACACGCTCACACGGATTTTACCACGAAGTATTGATCAACTCACATCAGTCTTTTGATCAAGTGCCTCGCATAAATCGTATCTGCCTCTGAATTCCGAGTTCCACCGTTTATAGTGACAAATGTGTCTACGACGAAAACCAAGAGTAGAAACCCGTCAACAACCCATTTCCCAAAACCAACCAGGATCCTCGCTAAAGATTCCCTCCAGCGGAGAACGACACTTCAGGAACAAAGTCACAAGGCAAACGACTGAATCACAGTAAGCTCAACTTCCCACAAGTTCTATGTAATTGATTTTAATCAATTCTTCCTACCTCAACGCACCAAAAATTGTATGTACAAACAATTACAATTTTAATACCCTTAAAATTGACCACCAAATTCCTTGCCACACTCTTATACAAAGCATAAATCAAAAAATATTTTACTTAAATCTACGAGGTTACTGACCTCCACTCACCCTCAGTGCCTAAACTTCCCCCCTTCTGCACACGTACAGTGTCACAATAAACCAACAAATTACTTAGAAATCCCCTAATAAACATATAAATTATCCCTCCAACATGATGAAACATATTCGAAATACTGGATTTACATTTAAATACTTGAAAGTTAATAAATACTCCTACGGCTGGACCAAATTAGAAGAGTTTTTCACTTCTGCCCTTTCTCTGTATACCCTTAGCAATCTTAAACCTCTCTCGTTTCCACATATGTGGCAGCAACGACTGCAACGTTCTACCGTACCAACGCCAATCGGTCTCACTAGAATCACACCCCTCCTTCGTATACCAATTTGTACGAACATCATTACACAAACTATCCCCATCCACACTATTTACTTCAGCGCCCTCTAAATTTTCCGTTAGTTCTTCCACACATTTCGCCGATTCACTACCCACAGCATGCACAGCTTTACTGTTTTTCCCCTCCAAAATATCGACTACTTGTAGCTTCAACAAAATTCCACATCGATTCACTGTTAAACACTGTATCTTCCTGAAATAATACACCGATGCCTAAGCCATAGATATTCATCTCAGCAACGTTATCTGCTGATACACCAATAAAATCACTACAAAAATTCACGTCAGAAACCTTACTTTCCTCCGTCGACAAATTAACTTTAAGTGAATCTTACACAACTTTATCCTTCGCCGCTACATTACATAAATTGCTGCTACCTTGTCGTACAATTTTGGTACTTCCAGACTTCCTATATTCCGCTGTGTTTGGACAAAATTCAGCACACACTGCCATTTCTACACACCTTTCATCCAGATTAGCCCTCGATCCTATTTTACATACATTATCACTTTCACACTCTGACAAATGTTTTAGATTCACGCATTCATCAATAAGTTTCGTTTCGACTTCATTCGTGACTAGAAACGCGTAAATTCCTTCCTTCAAAGTATCAATACTAGTAGCTTTTACATCATAACATAAATTACCATTACTCTGTTCCTTTAAACAGAAATCATCTACCTCCGCAGATACATTTTTAACTTCAACTGCTGGCAGGATTAGTGCTAAGCCTTCCTTAGTAAGATCGACGCTTTTCGCCGACTCACAAATACTTGCTACTACAACACCTTCCTTACTGCAACTGCTACTGTTTGCTAATACCTCTTCAGAACTCTCCACACAAATTGCTTTCACAAAATTCATCTCATCTTTGACTTCCTTTTGAACCACTGCATCTTTACATTTATCACCATTCGCACACTCATTAATCACACATTCATAACTTTCATCATTCCCCGCAAATTTATTCCCATTATTAGAATCTTTCACAGATCTATGCTTCCGCCGTTCGCGCCTGCTTTTATTGAAAGAGCCACCTATATAGCCTTTGTCTTTAACATACTCCATATTACATATTTGTTGTCCTTCTCCAAACCTATCAACATTTCTACCATTACCATTATCTCCAGTCCTTTTCATCGCCTGTTCAGATCGCCACTCCGGACCTGAGATGTGTCGAAGGTCATTTTTGCGACCAGTTGTTACGCGATTGCACTACGCGCAAATTTCCAAACTCAAATCTGCATTCTTCACTTCGGTCCCGATCACGGAAGTTATCACCCCAATTCGTTCTCCGACCATTCTGCTCATTCCAGCTACTACCTCACTGAGAATTCGGTGATTTCCTTTGATTTCTCTCACTATTATTATTTTGGTAATGGTTATTTAGATTCCCATTTTGATAACTACCACCCAGTTCGTTCTGTTTGAACTTGAAAGCCCTCTCCAATTTTTCTACGAATTGTAGAAATTTGTCCACAGAATCACATGGACTATGGACAAGATCCCACTGCAAATCTTTGGGTAATCGCCTTTATAACGTGGTGATTTCCGTTAAAACCCCCAACGGATTTTTCACATACATAAGTTTGCCAATTTCGCGCTTGAAAAAATCTCTCATCGTCCCATTACCGTACCTGTAACTCAGCCCGTTTAAAAATTCATTTTGGATCCGCGTCTGTTTTGCCTCGCTCCTAAATTTATTCAAAAAATGCTTTTCGAACTCTTCGTACCATTCGCACGAACTATATCTAACATTTACTTAAGACTGTCGCTCTCCCTACAAATGCCGTTTAACGTATTTTATTTTCGCTTCGTCCGACATTCCGTGAACAAAATTGTCTCTACACGCAGCCAAGAAATTTACTGGGTGATACCTTCCGTCATCTGTGTAACATTTCACAAATCCGGTATTTGCCCGAGGGATATTTATAACCGCCGTGGCCTGTTTGGAGGTTAACGAATTTAAATCACTCTTCATCTGTTGCAATTGTTGTTTTATTTCATTTTCACTAGTGATACAGGACTTTATTTTATCTTTAATTTTGCTCATTTCTCTCTCCCCCTCATCTACACGATTGGTAATGTCACTAATTGCTAAATTTATATCGCTTTTATGATCATCTTGCGCTTTTATACAGTCGTTTACCCTGCCCCCAAGTTCCATTTGTATCTTATCCATTTTTTCCCCAACATCTATTTCCACTGATTCGATTTTAGATTTTACTATTACAACTTCGTCTGTAATTTTCCCCATGTCCACTGAACACATTTTAATTTATCATCAATTGCTTCTTCAAGATTACCCGTAATTTTTTCAACTTCCTCTTTCATAGCGGAAACTATTTCAGTTCGCATTGTACGCATATCAGTCAGAATTGTATCCACAAAGTGTTTGAATTGTACTGATATTATTTGCCATTCCCTGGATCATTTACATTAGCTGATACACCATATGTCTCCCACATTCATTCCCCTTGCCTGAATTCCTACTAGTTACACTTTCGCACTCTGATTTCGGACTAATCGTGTCACTCGTTTTCAGTATTACACATACCAGGTGACTGTTTTATATCCGCGAGATCTATAAGTGGACCCTGAAATCTCAAACAGGCATTATCTCTCTATTTGCGCAGGCACTCTTCTGATCTGGGATGGTTCCCTCTGCCATGATGATGCCGTCGGTTGTAGTGGAAGTCGACACTGAAGACAGCCCCAGAGTACTCCAAGACGCTGCCGTCGTACTGCTGTTGAACTGCGTCCGCCACCGGAGAAAACCGCCTGATGTAACTGTAGCTGCTGGCGATGACCGCGTGTTTCAACCATCTCCGATACCACTGTCCGTTAAACGCGCTAACCACTACTGTTCCCTGCACTCAACTTATTTAGACTCTGAGCCCCGACGCAAATTGCCTTTAACGTGATAGATTAGAACCTCTATCGATAACATGTGTTAATTGCGAAAATTACTGCACACTGTCACTATTTTGAGAAGAGTACTTGCGAAAAAAAACCGATCCCACACTGTTTTGTGAGATGTTCACTCTACAGAAATCTCTACTGGTTTTGCAAAGATTTTTACACTTCTCATAGTATGCCCAATAACAGAGAGGAAATGAATTAACACTTTGCAGGACATAAATACCGGACGACAAACCCCCAATTGTGGGCTTTCCAAAATAATAACTACGCACCTCCGACTAAGAGTTGGAATATTAAAACTTTTGGCTGGTTTCGTTGTTTAGGAGATGAGATATGTAGCTGCCACATTAAAAGCCAAATACTGCTGAGTATACAGAAACGATAAGAATACAAACATGAATCAAATGGTCAGATTAGATTACATTAGATTAGTACTTGTTCCACGGATCATGAATACGACACTTCGTAATGATGTGGAACGCGTGAAGTTAATAAAAGGTGTGTATACAAGATATTACATTACACAAAATATTACATGTCACTTAATATTTTTAATTTTTTTGTGGGGGTTGGGGAAGTTACCCACTTATCCAAAAATGCATCTAATGAGTAGAAGGAGTTGCCATTAAGAAATTCTTTTAATTTCCTTTTGAATGCTGTATGGCTATCTGTCAGACTTTTGATGCTATTAGGTAAGTGACCAAAGACTTTTGTGGCAGCATAATTTAGCCCCCTTAGCTTTAACCTTGAGTAGTGGAGATCATCCTTTCTCCTAGTGTTGTATACACGCTTTTGTGCAATGAACACTCTTTTACTCAATGATGAATTACCCCAGAATATGATGCCATACGAAAGCAGAGAATGAAAATAGCTGTGGTAAGCTAATTTACTGAGATGTATATCGCCAAAATTTGCAATGACCCTAATAGCATAAGTAGCTGAACTCAAACGTTTAAGTAGACCATCAGTGTGTTTTTTCCAGTTCAACCCCTCATCAATGTATACACCTACAAATTTTAAATATTCTACCTTAGCTACCGATCTCAGAAAGGAGTCTATATTTATTAATGGTGTCATTCCACTTACTGTGTGGAACGGTATGTACTGTGTTTTGTCAAAATGTAATGAGAGCCCATTTGCAGAGAACCACTTAATGATTTTCTGAAAAACATAGTTAGAATTTCACCAGTTAATTTTTGTCTGTTGGGTATGATAGCTATACTTGTATCATCAGCGAAAAGTACCAGCTTTGCATCTTCGTGAATAGATTGGCAAGTCATTAATATATATTAAGAACAGCAGAGAACCCAAGACCGAACCTTGCGGCACCCTATTCTTGATTGTACCCCAGTTTGAGAAATCACCAGTTTTTTGCATATTATATGAACTGCTTATTTCAACTTTCTGCATCCTTCCAGTTAGGTATGATTTAAATCATTTGAGCGCTGTCTCATTCATACCACAGTACTTGAGCTTATCTAGGAGTATTCCATGATTTACACAGTGAAAAGCCTTTGAGAGATCATAAAAAATCCCAAAGTGTGACTTCCGGATACTCAGAGCATTTAATATTTCATTAGTGAAAGTATATGTATCATTTTCCATTGAAAAACCTTTCTGAAAACCAAACTGACATTTTGTAAAAACCTTATTTTTACAAAGGTGTGAAGCTACATTACTTTTTGAAGAATTTTGGATAAGGTAGTCAGAAGAGAGATTGGGCGGTAGTTGTTGACATCAGACGTATCCCCTTTTTTAAACAGTGGCTTAACAGTGGCATACTTCAGTCTGTCTGGGAAAATACCCTGCTTCAGAGAGCTACTACATATGTGGCTAATAATCCAACTTATCTCTTGGGAACAAGCTTTTATTATCCTGCTGGAAGAGCCATCGATTCCATGTGAGCTTTTATTCTTGAGAGAGTTTATTATCTTCCTAATTTCAGAAGTAGAGGTGGGTGGAATTTCAATTGTATCAAATGGTATGGGTAAGGCCCCTTCCATTAACTGCCTTGCTTCTTCTAATTACTATTTTCTCTACAACATTTAGAAAATGATTATTCGAAATGTTTTCGACTTCCGGCTTGTTGTTTAAGTTTCCATTCGCTCTGATGGTAATGCCGTCATCCAGTACTCTTGGTTGCCCTGTCTCCCTTGTAATAACATTCCAAATTGTTTTGATTTTGTTGGCAGAGGTATTAATCTCGTACATGATGCACATGCTTCTGGACTTTTTAATAACCTTTCTTAATGTAGCACAGTAGTTTTTATAGTATTTGGCTGTTTCAGGATCATTACTCTTTCTTGTTTTTAGATACAGTTCCCATTTGTGGTTACAAGGTATTTTTATTCCTTTATTAAGGCAACGTTTTTGCATGGTTTCTTGGGGAAACAGTATTCAGATTCTCTTACACGTCTATCATGAAATAAGTTATATTTTAAATTAGCATCGGGTTCCTTGTACAGCTCGTCCCAGACTAACTGCTGAAGATTTTCTCTGAAATTTCTGAATTGTTGAGTCATTAACTTTAACTTTGGAGGATAGTTTTGAATTAGTGAATGGAGCTACGTCATGTACTGTAACTAGCTGAGCACTATGATCAGAAAGGTTCTTATCACTCGGCAATTGCGAATTACTATAGAAATTTATAAATGAAAGGTTGCAATTAAATAAAATCTGCAGGTGCTATTTTAACGACTTTGAATGATGAGTACGATAGCAGAAGTACTTTTGAAAATGCCGCATATTTCTGCAAACACTTGCTGGTGTCAATGGTCCAGCAATTAAATGAAAGATAAATTGAATAATGGAGAAACAATAGATTGCTACTGCACGTAATTAGTTAGGAACGACAAGAGATATTCACAACTAAACGCACACTACCCTTTCACTGTGGGAGCCATGGAAATGTCGTAACTACACAAGTCGGCACTCCGAAGTATTTCTCTCTCGCGCGACCGCGCGCAAACCGCTCCACACTGTCCAAGTCTTTCCGCGACTCTTCGTCCGTCGCGCCGTCGCGTCCAGCACTCACCCCCGTGCCGAGTCGTACCGCCCGTGTCCTGTGGCGTCATGTCCGGAAACCATGCTCCTCCCCACTTCCATACTGCGAAATGTCTGTCATTAAGGTTTCACAAAAAAATTCTTCCGTTGTTTGAAAATATGAAGTCCGCGAATGACTACAAACGGTCTACAAGTAGCTGAACATTACCGCCGATCCAGTCCATTCCACGCGGCCACAGCCCACACCGTTATGGCGCCGCCGTCAGCTTGCACAGAGCCTCGTTCACAGTTTGTGTCCACAGCTTCGTGGGGTCTTCGCCGCACTCGAACCTCACCAGCAGCTCTTAGCAACTTAAGTCGGGACTCGTGTGACCAGGCCACGGTTTTTGCAGTCGTCTAGGGTCCAGCCGACGTAGTCGCGAGGCGCTGCAGGCGACGCCGTGCTGGTGGCGGGGGCAGCCGCGACGGCCGTCCGCTGCCGCGGCCCACTGGCGCCAAACTCCGCCGCTCTGCCCTGACGGATCCGTTCTTCGTACGTCCCACACTGACTTGTGCGGCTATTGTACGCAGTATTGCTTGTCGCTCATCACTGGCAACTTGAAATGTTTCTCTTTATATGTAAATAAATTTAAGCCCCTAAACTAAAATAATTTATGTAAACCTACGCCACAAACGCTGTATTTTTGTATTAATCCAGTGTATTCTCTTTAGATTGCCTTATAATGTAAAATTGTAATTAATTCTTAAATGTGAGCGAGCATACAGATGTTAAAATTAGCGAAAGAGAGCAAGTGTATATTTTAATTGGGCAAGTAATGTATCAGAAGCGGCGAAAGCGGTATCAACAATCAAAATTTATGCGATCAGCCGCGCGGGAATGGAGCGCAGCGAAGTGTCTCGAACATTTTTCTACACAAGAGACCTCCAGAACTGGAAGTGACGAGGGAAAATGCCCCATACCTCTCTCTCTTAATGATCAGTCTCTCCAATGATTTTGTAGCATTCAGTTGAACCTAAAAGATATTTTCAAGGTGTTTATCTAAGTAAAAGTATCGTCACTATATGAATAATTACTACTGTTTACCAGTGTTTCATTTGAACAACATTAGCCTTGTCTGCCAACTTTTCTATTTTGCAGCTAGGAGACCTGCAAGACTGCCGACATATCGTTTGCTGGCCACTGCCGAACATGACTGATGTTCGAATTTGTGGCAGCCATTCGTGCTGTAGGGAAGCAGCCTACTCACGCCGTAGTGTATTCACAGCAGCCTTTCCATTATGTGCCAACCTAGTCCGCTGTAACTAGCTCTGACGTCATAAATGTTGCGCAATACTTTGAAAATCAAATAAATAACCTGAAACGATTCTAGCATGTCAGGAGTAATACTAAATTAATATGTGTTGAATATCAGTTCGATAACTTTAACCATTTTCGAAATTTGGACGTTTTTCTGTAAAAATCATTGGCGCAACAGAAAAGAGCTAGAGACTTAAAAATTTATATTTAGATTCCTTTTCCATAATAATTTAATAGAAACAGTACTTTGGATCTCACAAATTAAAATTTTAGTTAAAATTCATAATTTTCTGGTTCTTGTCTTAAAAATTAAGGAAGCAAGATAGATTAAGTAGGTTAATAAATAAGGCTAGGATGTTTATATTTAAGTAGAATGGAGATCCGCTATAAACATAAAGATGTTAGAAGTTTCATTTGAATAACTATAAAACTATAGCGATAGCGTATCTCCAAAGGGCAGGTTCAGAGCTCGTCTACTGCGTGTAATGTAATTAAATTAATTCTCTCGCCCAAAATAATTGACTTGGCCACATCAGCCTTTTATTATGATTACTTACCTGTGTGCTGATTGCGCATTTAAATTGAGAGCTTCATCTGCCATCAGCAAAAGAAGCTATGGTTTATTCAATAACTTAAAGTGGTGCATTACTAGCCCAGCGGCTAGTCGGAAGAGCCGATTTGATCAGGCGTTCCCTTAGCCGTCCGCACCGCGGCTTTAAATATAAGAACGCTGCACGAGGAAGAAGGCCCCAGTTCTCTCCAGACACTGAATAGCACACCACCTGTATCGGGAGTCGCGTCGCGTCGGTATCATTGCTATAAACAGCCTCGGATGCCGTATTAAGTTACTCGGGATACGCGTAACCATGAAATCATTTTCGAGTGAAGTGTTAATTCTGGGATGATTTTAATTATCTATCTTCAGTTTGCGTATGTCGTATTTTCACGTGCCGTCGCGGGACAGACATTCTACCATTATTTAGCGTGGCGTTTGATGAACATTATCATCAAATTATGGCGAGCATTCATTTAAACATTTAATTTGTACAGTTATAGTTGCATCAGCGCATTAGACTCTGAACTGCTCTGTTGGTCAGGTTGTGTGGATTTTTTTTTTTTTCATCTGTGACTTTCAGAATACAGAGAACATTTTTTTTCACGATCGTTTTGATTATGAATCCCAGACAATCTCCTAATGCCTCAGAGCTATAAGCTGTAGCTGTAAGTGTATTTCTCAGATGAAGTGGGCACTAGCAATTCTAATTACAGGCTTCAAGTTTTGCTAGTCACTTTCTGGTTGCCAATATTGTAGTTAGAGAGCCAGTGTTGAGAACGGCAAACAACAGCATAAATAACAGGAACATTTTATACAACAGTAAAAATTTCTACCCGCCGCCCCACATATGGTCCATCGGCCGGGAAGAAAAAACAAACTGAGTAAACTGAAAGTGATTTTTAAATATTCGGATTAGCGAGTGAAATGCGACACGCAACTGAGTAATAAAACAGTGATAGTGACGTGTGTATGTGGACGACGCAATTGGATTAACAACGCATCTGGATTGACTGAGTCTCGCGGCGCTGCTGGCATCGCGAGAAGCCAGTTTCGCCGCACCGCAGTCATCCGCCGGAGCCGCGCCTGCAGTTGCGGGCCTCGCAAACACACAACAGTCGTCGGAGGGCCGTCTGCAATTCAGCGCGCTGCGTCGCATCAGTTATCCTGGTACGCCACGCCGGCAACGCTATACGTCGTGCAGAAGGAACTAAATTAAGTGAAAAGCTGTTGAAAATTTTACTAACCTGCACTAAAAGACTGTCGGCGATGGAACCGCCAAAAGAAACTGAGGTTAAACTTAAATCAGAACCTATGTCTGTTGAAGGAACTGTAAATCCACACAACGGTTCAAGTGTAAATATGCATGAATGTAGTAATCTTAAAGTGAAATATGAAGTATTGTCTCCTGGTAGTAGTGTAAAAAGGGGCAATGATTCAATAATAGAGACCCCTGTAGTAAAGCAGAAATTAGAAATTGTTAATTTATTGGATGATAGTTTATCTGATGAGTTAAAAGCGAAACAGTCGTCAGAGGTAGTAGAGTTTAAAAAGGATAAGTTAGATATGATTGATCAATCAGAAGTTTCATTTAGTTTTGATGATTCTAGTATTGGAGCTAGTTTTTCGTCACCTGAGTGTGATAAAAAGCCAGCTTGTGAGCAACCCAAAGATACTGGGGCTATTGATTTAAATGTTATATTACAAGCAATAGCTACCAGTAACGCTGAATTAAAATATGAGATTGTGGCCAGCCAAACTAATTTTAATAAACGATTGGAAGTAATGGACAATACCTTCAAGGCTGGTTGCAATAAGTTGAAAGAGGATCTGGACAGTTTGAATTATAAAATTGATTACAACCATGAGGATATTAAGAAAAAGGTAGCTCAACAATTTTCTGAAATGTATAAAACAGTAAAATCCGAAGTTGCTGAGGTTCGCAAAGACTTCCAAATGGAAGATGCGAAGCTGGAGCACAAGTTAACAGAAAAGATCGAGGCGGAGTCTGAACTGTGCTCAGATAGGTTTAAAGATGTCAATGTAAACGTAAACATATGTCAAGCAGAAGTAGACGCAATCAAAACTGATACTACTCATACTGTGTAAAGAGTAGATAATGTTGAAATGAGAGTAGAAAAATATTAGTACTAACATTGCTAACATTGAGAGTAAAGTAGCTTCAGTAACTTCTGGTAATGGTAGTATGCAACAAGTTGTAGCTGCAAACGCCGTTTTTATCGGGTGTCGGCAGTTCTTGCGGTTCGATCCGGATAAAAATATCCACCCGCTAGATTTCTGGAACGATTTCGAAGATGTGATTCCACCAACTTGGTCTGAACGAAAGAAAATCTCATTTATTAGAAGCCATTTAGCAGGTGACGTCATGCGTTGGTCAGCTGATGTTATGTTGAAGTGTAAAACATCAGCAGAATTTAAAACAGCTTTCATTAATGAGTATTGGTCCAGTAATCAGCAAAATGAAGTGTTGAGAGAATTTTGGAGTGGAAAACGCTCCAATGCAGGCAAGGAATCTATTAAAGAGTTTGCCAGGTCATGGATCTCACGTTTGTCACATTTGGACGAAAAGCTAAAACTTGAAATGATAATACTAGGTCTTGAAGCCAAACTGCCATGGTATTGGCAAACTAGAATTATATCTGCCCCTAGAGACAATCTGGATCGTTTCATTGAATATTTGGAACGTGTAGAGCGTGTGGCTGCCAATGAGGAGCAAGCACGTAATAACAGAAATACTAATAACAATAGTAGTAATTTTAAGAACGAGCAGAATGGCAATGTAAACATCAGAACAGTAGGTGTTCGCCATCCTAAGAGAGGTAGGAATTGGAGAAATAATTATCAGAACCAACAATGGCATTCAAATGACAGTAATTTTGTTCCAAACAGAATTATGCAGGTAAGCAACAGTGCGGAAAGCAGTACTGTGCCAGTTAACTATAATGGAAATAAAGGAAACAGTAGTAGGCCGATGCAGGAAAACTAGTTCCCCTCTATGAGGACACTGGCGCTCACCAGGCGGTTACTTTTCCTAAGTCAGTAATTACAATAATTAGGTAAGACAGATCAGAATACTCAGACTGAACATGTGGATGAAGGGTCGGTAGCATCTAAGGATACAGCAGAAATATTAGATCACTCACAGTATTTGATAGATACCGTGTTAGAGACGCTTTCTAAGTGGGAAGAGAAAGAGAAGGCGCAGCAGAGTAACGGTAGGGAAGAGCTACAAAATACTGAATTGTCAGGTGAAGAAGCAGAAGAAATTCATGCTTATATTTACGATGAGGATGATGTGCTCTTATCTAAAGTGCCTGTGCAGGATGTTGATACTGTACTAATAGATTTAGGACAGGAGGTAAGTGAGAACGTAGAGGGTAGCCTGTTGGGGGTCGATGAACCCAGTAGCTGTGACCAGTTGTCACTTGAGAAGGAACCCGACGATAATAGTGAAAGTGGTTTAGCTGTAACTAGTGTTATACCCGGTCTGGAGGCGCAGAATCGCTCAGACTACAGTAATTTGCGTCATGTTCAGCAAACTAAATGTAATGAAGTCGTGCGGTGTTTCAATTTGAAATTAATAGGCTGACTGGAAAAGGCAGATGAAAATGTAATTCAGGAAACCCTTACACACTTTGACGTAAATGTAATGAAGACAGATGTCGATCACTTTAGTTGGAGACAAATCCAAAAGGAACTATTGGATGAGTTTTAGGAACCACCTGTACAACCTAGAATAAGCCACCCTATAATAATAGTGAATATGTTGGGTATCAATGTACGTTGTCTCTTAGACAGTGGAAGTGAGGTGAGTGCGATATCTCAGTCCTTCTTTGCTGCATTACCTGGTAAAGATAAGCTTACAGTAATGAGGGTATCAGGACTAAGAATAATTGGTGCTACTGACAAGGTGTCAAAAACGGTAAAGCAAGAAACTTTGCTGCCCTTTAAAATTAATGATAATTTAATTGATCATCCATGTTTAATTGTAAACAATCTCAGTATTGAGGTTTTAATTGGCGTAGATTTCTTGTCAAAATATCAGAGTGTTGTTGACTTTGAAAGAAGCCAGTTAAAAATGGTCTTGCCAATAACCGGAGTAATTACAGTACCTTTTAGTGATAAACATGTAGTAACTAATGATGAAACTTGGGAGCTGCCTATAAGAGTTCTGAAAAATAGGAGATATTGGGACGAAGGTGTTAATCTTAATACAAGTAAGCTAAACACAGAAGAAGAAGAAGCAATTATTTTGGACAAAATAGAAGCTAAATTGCAGGAAATCGATAAAATTTCAGCTAATCAGAAGGAAGAACTGAGACAGGTTTTAAAAAGGCATCATAAGGTATTTTCAGATCGACGTGGCGTCGTCGAAGATTATGAATGAATTCTGTAGGGAGGAGGTTGTTCTGTAACCTCTACACAGTGTGGCAGCTGTGCAATCCCAGCTGTGTGAGATCTTCTTTCCTGTTCAGGTCTCACTCATTCTTCATCTTTCCTATCCACAAAAATTTCGACTCTTACTCTCAAATACTAAAATCTTCCGGTACGACTATCAAGCCAGCATTAAGCTAATGAATTCTGAAGGGAGGAGTTTGTTCTGTAACCTCTACACAGTGTGGCAGCTGTGCAGTCCCAGCTGTGTGAGACCTTCTTTCCTGTTCAGGTCTCACTCATTCTTCATCTTTCCTATCCACAAAAATTTCGACTCTTACTCTCAAATACTAAAATCTTCCGGTACGACTATCAAGCCAGCATTAAGCTAATGAATTCTGAAGGGAGGAGTTTGTTCTGTAACCTCTACACAGTGTGGCAGCTGTGCAGTCCCAGCTGTGTGAGACCTTCTTTCCTGTTCAGGTCTCACTCATTCTTCATCTTTCCTATCCACAAAAATTTCGACTCTTACTCTCAAATACTAAAATCTTCCGGTACGACTATCAAGCCAGCATTAAGCTAATGAATTCTGAAGGGAGGAGTTTGTTCTGTAACCTCTACACAGTGTGGCAGCTGTGCAGTCCCAGCTGTGTGAGACCTTCTTTCCTGTTCAGGTCTCACTCATTCTTCATCTTTCCTATCCACAAAAATTTCGACTCTTACTCTCAAATACTAAAATCTTCCGGTACGACTATCAAGCCAGCATTAAGCTAATGAATTCTGAAGGGAGGAGTTTGTTCTGTAACCTCTACACAGTGTGGCAGCTGTGCAATCCCAGCTGTGTGAGATCTTCTTTCCTGTTCAGGTCTCACTCATTCTTCATCTTTCCTATCCACAAAAATTTCGACTCTTACTCTCAAATACTAAAATCTTCCGGTACGACTATCAAGCCAGCATTAAGCTAATGAATTCTGAAGGGAGGAGTTTGTTCTGTAACCTCTACACAGTGTGGCAGCTGTGCAGTCCCAGCTGTGTGAGATCTTCTTTCCTGTTCAGGTCTCACTCATTCTTCATCTTTCCTATCCACAAAAATTTCGACTCTTACTCTCAAATACTAAAATCTTCCGGTACGACTATCAAGCCAGCATTAAGCTAATGAATTCTGTAGGGAGGAGTTTGTTCTGTAACCTCTACACAGTGTGGCAGCTGTGCAGTCCCAGCTGTGTGAGATCTTCTTTCCTGTTCAGGTCTCACTCATTCTTCATCTTTCCTATCCACAAAAATTTCGACTCTTACTCTCAAATACTAAAATCTTCCGGTACGACTATCAAGCCAGCATTAAGCTAATGAATTCTGAAGGGAGGAGTTTGTTCTGTAACCTCTACACAGTGTGGCAGCTGTGCAGTCCCAGCTGTGTGAGACCTTCTTTCCTGTTCAGGTCTCACTCATTCTTCATCTTTCCTATCCACAAAAATTTCGACTCTTACTCTCAAATACTAAAATCTTCCGGTACGACTATCAAGCCAGCATTAAGCTAATGAATTCTGAAGGGAGGAGTTTGTTCTGTAACCTCTACACAGTGTGGCAGCTGTGCAGTCCCAGCTGTGTGAGACCTTCTTTCCATTTCAGGTCTCACTCATTCTTCATCTTTCCTATCCACAAAAATTTCGACTCTTACTCTCAAATACTAAAATCTTCCGGTACGACTATCAAGCCAGCATTAAGCTAATGAATTCTGAAGGGAGGAGTTTGTTCTGTAACCTCTACACAGTGTGGCAGCTGTGCAGTCTCAGCTGTGTGAGATCTTCTTTCCTGTTCAGGTCTCACTCATTCTTCATCTTTCCTATCCACAAAAATTTCGACTCTTACTCTCAAATACTAAAATCTTCCGGTACGACTATCAAGCCAGCATTAAGCTAATGAATTCTGAAGGGAGGAGTTTGTTCTGTAACCTCTACACAGTGTGGCAGCTGTGCAGTCTCAGCTGTGTGAGATCTTCTTTCCTGTTCAGGTCTCACTCATTCTTCATCATTCCTATCCACAAAAATTTCGACTCTTACTCTCAAATACTAAAATCTTCCGGTACGACTATCAAGCCAGCATTAAGCTAATGAATTCTGAAGGGAGGAGTTTGTTCTGTAACCTCTACACAGTGTGGCAGCTGTGCAGTCTCAGCTGTGTGAGATCTTCTTTCCATTTCAGGTCTCACTCATTCTTCATCTTTCCTATCCACAAAAATTTCGACTCTTACTCTCAAATACTAAAATCTTCTGGTACGACTATCAAGCCAGCATTAAGCTAATGAATTCTGAAGGGAGGAGTTTGTTCTGTAACCTCTACACAGTGTGGCAGCTGTGCAGTCCCAGCTGTGTGAGACCTTCTTTCCTGTTCAGGTCTCACTCATTCTTCATCATTCCTATCCACAAAAATTTCGACTCTTACTCTCAAATACTAAAATCTTCCGGTACGACTATCAAGCCAGCATTAAGCTAATGAATTCTGAAGGGAGGAGTTTGTTCTGTAACCTCTACACAGTGTGGCAGCTGTGCAGTCCCAGCTGTGTGAGACCTTCTTTCCATTTCAGGTCTCACTCATTCTTCATCTTTCCTATCCACAAAAATTTCGACTCTTACTCTCAAATACTAAAATCTTCCGGTACGACTATCAAGCCAGCATTAAGCTAATGAATTCTGAAGGGAGGAGTTTGTTCTGTAACCTCTACACAGTGTGGCAGCTGTGCAGTCTCAGCTGTGTGAGATCTTCTTTCCTGTTCAGGTCTCACTCATTCTTCATCATTCCTATCCACAAAAATTTCGACTCTTACTCTCAAATACTAAAATCTTCCGGTACGACTATCAAGCCAGCATTAAGCTAATGAA
This sequence comes from Schistocerca cancellata, assembly GCF_023864275.1. NCBI lineage: Eukaryota > Metazoa > Arthropoda > Insecta > Orthoptera > Acrididae > Schistocerca > Schistocerca cancellata. The sequence continues at coordinate 155,500,240 of NC_064636.1, forward strand.
TTCTGAAGGGAGGAGTTTGTTCTGTAACCTCTACACAGTGTGGCAGCTGTGCAGTCCCAGCTGTGTGAGACCTTCTTTCCTGTTCAGGTCTCACTCATTCTTCATCATTCCTATCCACAAAAATTTCGACTCTTACTCTCAAATACTAAAATCTTCCGGTACGACTATCAAGCCAGCATTAAGCTAATGAATTCTGAAGGGAGGAGTTTGTTCTGTAACCTCTACACAGTGTGGCAGCTGTGCAGTCCCAGCTGTGTGAGACCTTCTTTCCATTTCAGGTCTCACTCATTCTTCATCTTTCCTATCCACAAAAATTTCGACTCTTACTCTCAAATACTAAAATCTTCCGGTACGACTATCAAGCCAGCATTAAGCTAATGAATTCTGAAGGGAGGAGTTTGTTCTGTAACCTCTACACAGTGTGGCAGCTGTGCAGTCTCAGCTGTGTGAGATCTTCTTTCCTGTTCAGGTCTCACTCATTCTTCATCTTTCCTATCCACAAAAATTTCGACTCTTACTCTCAAATACTAAAATCTTCCGGTACGACTATCAAGCCAGCATTAAGCTAATGAATTCTGAAGGGAGGAGTTTGTTCTGTAACCTCTACACAGTGTGGCAGCTGTGCAGTCCCAGCTGTGTGAGATCTTCTTTCCTGTTCAGGTCTCACTCATTCTTCATCTTTCCTATCCACAAAAATTTCGACTCTTACTCTCAAATACTAAAATCTTCCGGTACGACTATCAAGCCAGCATTAAGCTAATGAATTCTGAAGGGAGGAGTTTGTTCTGTAACCTCTACACAGTGTGGCAGCTGTGCAGTCCCAGCTGTGTGAGATCTTCTTTCCTGTTCAGGTCTCACTCATTCTTCATCTTTCCTATCCACAAAAATTTCGACTCTTACTCTCAAATACTAAAATCTTCCGGTACGACTATCAAGCCAGCATTAAGCTAATGAATTCTGAAGGGAGGAGTTTGTTCTGTAACCTCTACACAGTGTGGCAGCTGTGCAGTCCCAGCTGTGTGAGACCTTCTTTCCTTTTCAGGTCTCACTCATTCTTCATCTTTCCTATCCACCAAAGTTTCGACTCCTACTTTGCAATACAAAAATTTTCCGTCATGGCTATCAAGCCATGAGTTCTGTAACCATTATATCCACCGATTAGTGAAGAAAATACCTAATGTGACAAACCTAACTGTGACATAAACAACAGAGAAGTATGATGTAATTAAGATACAAATGTATTTGAGTAACAAGTATGTATAGAACCCTGGTAATATTGTGAGTACAAAGTGTTGTTTTATTGGAAATGGTCCCACAATAATATTTTAAAAAGATGTACAAATTCGTGTTCAAGCAGGATCTGAAGTGGCAGTGAAACCTAGTGTATGCATTAGAGCTAACTAATTAATAGTAAAAGAGATTGTTTAGTGTTATGAAAAATATGCAGGTAAGTTGTAAGAATGAATTCACCTTGTGTAGCAAGGAATGGCAGTGTAATAGAATTGAACAGTGTTTGTGGTTGAGAACGTGAAGGACACGTCCCTGAAGTATTTATAAGGTTGGAGCTGGCCATTATTTTGGTGTAGTGTGTGACAGGACACACCTACATGTATTGAGGTTATGAGTCGGAGGCGTGAATGCTACCATAGGTACCCTTATGTTAGATGAGACAGAGCAGCTCATGGTGTCCTATAGGTTTAAGGAATTTAGCATTACGCTCGTCCATAATTACTTGATGCACTTTAGTGTTAGGTCGAGAGTCACTACCTGTGGTTTCAGCGTCCGATCAAGTGGAAATGGATTGCCACGTGAGCAAACTGATAAGCTGCAATACACTGTAGATATGAAATAAATGTGCTATACTATGCTTTAAATGTTAATAGAGTGAGTGTTAAATAATTACATACACTAGTAACATAATTGAGTAACATAATGGCAGACGTGAAACATTATTTATAGCTCAGCATAAATACATTTCGATGAAGTAAGTACATAATTGCAGACGTGGAACCGACACAGCAGCAGAGGACCAATAAGTGGAGTTAGTAGTCAACTAACCGTAGTGTGTTTTGAACACTCAGAACTGTACTATTACCACAAGTTACTCACTTCTACAAAGGAGCTGAGAAAACAACTACTAATCAAATATACTCTTACTATCTCTAAGAATAAGGTAATCAAAGATGAGTCAGCTAAGCGAATAAAATACAAATGTATCAGGAATGTACCGAGCATTGGTTCAGTGTTCCGGTCCAGATATAATAAATTCAGAATAAACAGGATTTATGATTGTATGCCATGAGCATAAATTTTCTCTAGTACGTGACTAACGGCGTTTTGAGCCATTTGTTTACCGATTTTATGACAGTCAAGTAACCGTGAGAGTAAAATTAAAAAGGTTCTGTTAATTTTGTTCCAGCAAAATATTGAAGGATATTATGTATATATCCCCATTTCATTGTGACCCACCCTTAGATATTAAGTGAACAGAGTCTGAGGCACTCTTTTTGTTTGTTCTACAGGACAAACCAGATAATGGCAGCCTGGTAGCAGCATGAAAGCGTGGAGTGACTTGGACGCAACTCACAGTGACCCCTCCCCTTTCCCCATGTAATTTAGAGTGAACGTGAAGGACGCACACCATAGCAACTTCCCCTCCTCTACCCTTGTGAATGGAAGTGTAGAACGCCAGCCAAAGCGGCTACAACCACGTGTGTAAAAATTATTTGTGAAATTTTCTTTCAGGTTTAGAAAAGACTGCTAAGATATAACCATCTGTTTATGTATCTTGAATAACTGTTATTTTCTTTGAATTTGTGTATGTAAAAATGTATTTAATGGATTTAAGATTTTCATAATTTTACATATTTTATGTGTTTGTTTGTCTAAGGCAATATGTATGCCAAAGTGTTTCATTGATTTTGCTTAAATTTTGAGTGATAATGATGCTTGAGAGGCAGTGAACATGCCAGTAAGTTAAATAAAGAAGTAGGTAATCAGTTTTCTTTTAATATTTCTATATGTTTACATTTCAATTTTAAATTTTCATAGGGAGTTAAGCTCTACTCTTGCTTCCCTTTTTGTAATTAATTTTTTTTCGTTCATTAACATTCAAAAACAAAAAATTTAAGTAGAGGGTGATGTAGGGAAGCAGCCTACTCACGCCGTAGTGTATTCACAGCAGCCTTTCCATTATGTGCCAGTCTAGTCCGCTGTAACTAGCTGTGACGTCATAAATGTTGCGCAATACTTTGAAAATCAAATAAATAACCTGAAACGATTCTAGCATGTCAGGAGTAATACTAAATTAATATGTGTTGAATATCAGTTCGATAACTTTAACCATTTTCGAAATTTGGACGTTTTTCTGTAAAAATCATTGGCGCAACGGAAAAGAGCTAGAGACTTAAAAATTTATATTTAGATTCCTTTTCCATAATAATTCAATAGAAACAGTACTTTGGATCTCACAAATTAAAATTTTAGTTAAAATTCATAATTTTCTGGTTCTTGTCTTAAAAATTAAGGAAGCAAGATAGATTAAGTAGGCTAATAAATAAGGCTAGGATGTTTATATTTAAGTAGAATGGAGATCCGTTATAACCATAAAGATATGAGAAGTTTCATTTAAATAACTATAAAACTATAGCGATAGCGTATCTCCAAAGGGCAGGTTCAGAGCTCGTCTACTGCGTGTAATGTAATTAAATTAATTCTCTCGCCCAAAATAATTGATTTAGCCACATCAGCCTTTTATTATGATTACTTACCTGTGTGCTGATTGCGCATTTAAATTGAGAGCTTCATCGGCCATCAGCAAAAGAAGCTATGGTTTTTTCAATAACTTAAAGTGGTGCATTACTAGCCCAGCGGCTAGTCGGGAGAGCCGATTTGATCAGGCGTTCCCTTAGCCGTCCACACCGCGGCTTTAAATATAAGAACGCTGCGCGAGAGAGCAGGGCCCCAGATCTCTTCAGACGCTGAATAGCACTCCACCTGTATCGGGAGTCGCGTCGCGTCGGTATCATTGCTATAAACAGCCTCGGATGCCGCATTAAGTTAATCGGGATACGCGTAACCATGAAATCATTTTCGAGTGAAATGTTAATTCTGGGATGATTTTAATTATCTATCTTCAGTTTGCGTATGTCGTATTTTCACGTGCCGTCGCGGGACAGACATTCTACCATTATTAAGCGTGGTGTTTGATGAACATTATCATCAAATTATGGCGAGCATTCATTTAAACATTTAATTTGTACAGTTATAGTTGCATCAGCGCATTTGACTCTGAACTGCTCTGTTGGTCAGGTTGTGTGGATTCTTTTTTCTTTTTTTTCATCTGTGACTTTCAGAATACAGAGAACATTTTTTTTCACGATCGTTTTGATTATGAATCCCAGACAATCTCCTAATGCCTCAGAGCTATAAGCTGTAGCTGTAAGTGTATTTCTCAGATGAAGTGGGCACTAGGAATTCTAATTACAGGCTTCACGTTTTGCTAATCACTTTCTGGTTGCCAATATTGTAGTTATAGAGCCAGTGTTGAGAACGGCAAACAACAGCATAAATAATAGGAACATTTATATAACAATTAATTCCACCTGCCGCCCCTCACATGGTTAATCGGCCTTGAAGTGTTTCAACATTCAAACATTTAAATAACAAAATAATTCCAACCCGCCGCCCGTTCCCGGCCGGGAAGTGTTTCTACATTCTACCGAACATTACATTTAACCGCAAATAATTCCAACCGCCGCCCTACAACGCGTCTCTGAGATCTGTTACCTCGATCTGTAAACGCGGATTCCGGGCGGCACTTCTGTGCATAGCGCGTAATGTTAATGATCGGCATACGGCCAACAAACAACGTGCGCGGTCAGCCCGCTCCACGGTATCAAAGCACGTTAGACAAAATCTCGAATTATTAACTTTCTCTTCTTTAGTGGTAAATTTATCTGTGCTGTTGATAACTTAAATTTATCATTTTCCTTATACTTGGCTGCTTCTTTTATGTAATGGCACATCAGTTAACTTCCTCTTATCAAAATTAATTTTTCAGTCACAACACAAAACAAAGAAAACTTTCATTTCTAAAATAATAATTCAAACTCTACGGAAACGCTGCTGCTCTCGGTCGTTAAGCAAAGGTGTCGGCCCCCTCGTTGTGCGCGGTGAGAGGCTGTGACTGAACTCTGGTAGTGCCGGCGCGCTCTTGACACTCTAGATCACCTGATATCAAATTGAGTAAGGATTATCAAAGTGGATTGCCGCGTGTGTCTAGCTCCAACTACCATTCGGCATTCAAAGTCTGTTAATTGCAGTCGCGCGGCCACAATCACGCCGGAAGCCTTCACACATGAGTCGCCTGAGTACAGCTGTTAGCTCCGCCAATGTGCTGCCTTGTTATATACCTCGTGTGTGCGACACTACCGCCATCTGTATTTGTGATGTCACTATCCCGTGACTTTCGTGACCTCAGTGTAGACTGATGAAAGAGAGGTGACGACCTCGAGGACTGCGTCCAGTGGGGCCACGGTGCGGTGTGTGCGTACTGAGCCGCTGTGACCGAGAGGTTCTAGACGCTTCAGTCGGGAACGGCCTTGCTGCTACGGTCGTAGGTTCGAATCCTGCTTCGGGCATGGATGTGTGTGATGTCCTTAAGTTAGTCAGATTTAAGTTGGTTGTTTTGGGGGAAGAGACCAAACAGCGAGGTCATCGGTCTCATCGGATTAGGGAAGGACAGGAAAGGAAGTTGTACGTGCCCTTTCAAAGGAACCATCCCGGCATTTGCCTGGAGCGAGTTAGGGAAATCACGGAAAACCTAAATCAGGATGGCCGGACGCGGGGATTGAACCGTCGTCCTCCCGAATGCGTTAGATTTAAGTAGTTCTAAGTTATAGGGGACTGATGACCTCAAATGTTAATTCCCGTAGTGCTTAGGGAATTTTTTTTTTTTTTTTTTTTTTGTTGTGCTTGTCGGCAACCAGGTGGCGCTCAGGAGGCCTGTCTGTGGCCGCTCTGGTATGGGTTTGCAGGCGGCGGCTGTGCCGAGTTGAGACGTGATGAGCGGCTGCAACACGCGTTCGAGGGAACAACCGTGCCCCACCAACGAGCAGGTGCTCGTGTCGAAGAGCTTCGGCCGTCAGAACGATGTCGCACTGTGGATCTGCGGGAAGTTGGACGGACGCGTTTACAGAATCCCGGACGGGTGAGGACCAGTGTAGGTTTGGTTTGGTTTTCTTTTGCTTTAGGGCGCAAAAAACAACTGCGATCATACATGCCCAAGTCAAAACTACAGAATACGAAGACAGAGAGGAGTTAAAAAAAGACTGTAATTCAGTCTTAATTGACGCAAGACAAGACAGCTAAAAACAGCCAAGTGAAAAAAGGGCTAAACAGGACATGATACGGAAACAGAGGTCCAAAACTAAAAATTAAATGGCCTACGCCATATTGCTTTGGCACATAAAAGCTGAAACACTGTCGAGAGTCGGCGCGTTATTTGCTAAAACAGTGGATGACTCGGACTGCAAACCCAAGCCGGAACGTAAACGGTTAAAAAATGGGTATTCGATCAGGAAGTGGGAGACAGTTAAAACTTGGCCGCAATCTGTACCAACTGGTGGGTTAGCGCCACTTATCAAATGGCTAAAAAGGCAGCCCCAGTACACAGCCTAGTTACAATGACGTCCCCCGGCGGGAGGGCCGAGACGGGGTCGTCCAATCCGCTGGGAGAGGCTTAATGAGCTGGAGCTTACTCCCGTGAAGGGAGGACCATAGGTGGTCCCAAAGGGACACCACCTTCTCACCGACGGCAACACAGATATCATCGGAAGCAATACAGGTACTCGCGGGCTGAGATACGAGGACTGCAGCCTTGCAGCAGCGTCACCTCGTGTCCAACAGACCGACATGACCACGAACCCACACAAACATCACAGTGGCTCCACCAAGAGTGAGCAAGTGACAGCTTTCCTGGACCCGCTGCACTGAGGAGGGGCAGTGTACAGTACACATAGACTTTGAAGAGCGCTGAGTGAGCAGAAGATACAACTGAAAAGGCTGTGTCGCCGGATGTACTCCGTGGACTGATACAGGGTGAAGAGCTCGGCTGTAAATACCGAGAAGTGTGCCGGAAGCCGACATCGACAGACACGGGTGCCAATGACGAAGGCACACCCGACTCCATGGTCAGTCCGAGAGCCGTCAGTGAACGCAAAGGTACTGTCGCGAAGGTCGTGAAACTCAAGACAATAGCACGAGGCTGGATTAGTGACCTTAGGAAGCGAATGAATGCCAAGGTTAGCATGGGCCGCTTCACGAAGTGAAGGTCTCAACATGGCGGACACAAGTTTAACTGTCACGGCGGGTACCGTCTCAGCGTTGAGAGACTACAGAGCAATTCGCCGAATTATTTACGACTCTGTGGGCGGAAACCGCGCGCAGACATCGAAGGCAGGACTGCAGTCAGCTGGTGCGGGAAAAGCCGACGGAGGTTTTCGTCCTAATCTCGCATTTTTATTCAAATTTGACGCACTAAGAATACCGTGAGCGTCCGAAATTCTGTTCCCTGTTGTAACAAAATTTTCGACCCAGAGCTGTTTTTATGACCATGTCATTTTAGTTCTTGGTTTATGTAATCCTGACGAATTCAAAACTAATAAGCTGGGGAGAGATGCAGTGACAATGACTTCGGACCTCTGGCAGGGTACTCGGACAGTGGAGCTAGTATACAGTCGACACTGGTTACGAAACACTTGTGGCTTCCGTCATAGGTGTGTGGAGCCCATACCAGACAGCACCGACAGCGGCTGAACGTGTACAGAGAAGGGCAGCACGAATCGTCACAGGTTTGCCTCGCCCACGAGTGCTGCGGATGTGTTGAAGCAACTCAGTCGGCTTACGCTTGAAGAGAGAGACGCAAGATGTCCGACGAAAGGCCGCTCACGAAATTTCGCAGACGACCGCTGTGCGAGGAGTCCAGATTCGCTCTCCAGCCACCACGCGTCGCCGCCGTGAGGGGCCTGGGGGCAGAGCCAGGCCGGCCACAGCTCGGAGCCGCCTCAGCACCCGCCCCTGCCGCGCACTCCGTTCGTGATCGGAACGGGAAAAAAATTCGAGACTTGTTACCACGCCAAGTGATCTCTGCCATGCACGTGACAGTGCTATGCGGCGTAGTGTATGGATTAAGATGTAAACGTGACGGTCAATATTCGGCGCTTGTAAATGTGTCCTCTGGGTGGAAGATTTGATGTCACAGTTGTCTATAATCTCGTGAGGTACGGAGCCATCATTAGAAATGTACGACACTTCTGTGAAGCACGCTTTTACGTCTCAGTACGCGTTTTAGAAGCTGGTACGACGGTGAGGATTTCTCGTCACCGTGTGTGATGGAATTGCTTACCGCCGGCCGTTGCGGCTGAGCGGTTCTAGGCGCTTCAGTCTGGAACCGCGCTACCACTACGGTCGCAGGTTCGATTCCTGCCTCGGGCGTGGATGTGTGTGATGTCCTTAGCTTAGTTAGGTTTAAGTAGCTCTAAGTTCTAGGAGACTGATGACCTGAGATGTTAAGTCCCATAGTGCTCAGAGCCATTTGAACCAATTGCTTACCGGTTCCCAGAAACAAATCCGAATATTAAGAAAATGCCCATAAGTAACAGATATCAGGTGGAGGGAATAGCTAATTATGGAAAGCGCCCAATATTTCTAACATTTCGAGACGTTTTCTGCTTAGCACAAGGACGTATAACAGCTGGCAAAACCGAACAGTATACCTGTTATGTGAAATAACTAAAGCTCTTTATATTTTCTGCCTTCAGAGAGGCCGCAGAAGTCAAAGCGCGCAGCAATAAATTCAACATGGACGGCCGCCGTTGATCTTAATGTTGAGAGAGTACAGAGGAATTCCCCCACACGGTTACGAATGAGCGTGGAGGAATAGCGTCGCAGACATCGACACCCTATTTGCCAACACACTGATATGGTCCCGAAAAAGACGCGACGGAGATTTTCATCATAATCCTGATTTGCTGTTCCAACCTAACGCGGCAGTAGTACAGACAGCGTCTGTTACACGAGGATGGCGTCGCGAGAGGCTGATTTTCCAGCTGAATGGTATTTTGTTATGACCAGAACCTAACGTAAATTCATTAGATACCAATACTGATTAAACTTAAAGTAAACTTCAAGTTTGTCCACTGAGTGTCCAGAACCGTATTAGGATAAGCATGAAAACCTTAATCGAAGCTACAAGTTTCGATGCTTATATCGAATCACGTGTTTGGACGAAACAAAAGAGTCGTTCCTTTGTATGCGTCATTGATAGGAATTATAGGAGTACCAGATACAAAAATTTATTGTGTTAACGAGAAAGTACACAGTAATTCTACCGTAGCAGATGTCTTCGCCCTCGATGGGGCGTTGCCTTTATAAGATGAGATATACGTACTGTTCGTGACAGTTCCTGGTACAGCCTGGTAGTATGGTCTACAGCGTGCCCCAAAAGGTACGGTACAACATCGAAGCGATATAACAGGACTGTAATTAACGCAGAGGAAAAACTAAAGTTCGTCTGATGCAAATGAGCACAGCGAGAAAATTCGAGAAGTTAGAGCTGATACTACCGATCATCATTATCCCAGTAATTGTTGTGTAATTTTGTAATCATACAGTAGACGATCTTCCTGTGTATGTACTCGCAATATGTCACATTTGTCCCTGTTGAGGGTCCACTGCGACTCCCTGCATCAAGCGTAGAACCTCCGCAGGTCCTCCTCTATTCCGCTACAAATGGTTAAAATGGTTCTAAGCACTATGGGACTTAACATCTGACGTTATCAGTCCTCTAGACTTAGAACTACTTCAACCTAACTAACCTAAGGACAGCCGGCCGCGGTGGTCTAGCGGTTCTGGCGCTGCAGTCCGGAACCGCGGGACTGCTACGGTCGCAGATTCGAATCCTGCCTCGGGCATGGGTGTGTGTGATGTCCTTAGGTTAGTTAGGTTTAAGTAGTTCTAAGTTCTAGGGGACTTATGACCTAAGATATTGAGTCCCATAGTGCTCAGAGCCATTTTTTAACCTAAGGACATCACACACATCCATGCCCGAGGCAGGATTCGAACCTGCGACGGCAGCAGCCACTTGGTTCCGGACTGAAGCGCCTAGTACTGCTCGGCCACAGCGGCCGGCTATTCCGCTACAGTTTTCTACCGTCGCGACTCCTCTGTGTGCAATAGCATTATCCGCGAAAAGCCTGACGGAACCTCTGACGTTATTTACTTCGTCCTTTATACACTGAATTGCCAAAGAAACTGGAACAGGCACGCGTATTCAGATACAGAGATATGCAAACATGCAGAAGACGGCTCTGCGATTGGCAACGCCGACACTGTATAAGATAACAAGTGTCTGGCGCAGTTGTCAGATCGGTTACTGTTGCTACGATGGCAGATTGTCAAGATTTACGCGAATTTCAACGTGGTATTATCGTCGGCTCACGACCGATGGGACACAGCATGTCTCCAAGTAGCAATGACGTGGGGATTTTCCCGTACGGAAATTTGGCAAATTCAGGAATCCGGTAAAACATCAAATCTCCGGCATCGCTGCGGCCGGAAAAAGTTCTTGCAAGAACGGGACCGACGACGACTGAAGAGAATCGTTGAACGTGACAGAAGTGCAGCCCTTCCACAAATTGCTGCAGATTTCAATGATGGGTCATCAACAAGTATCAGGATGCAAACCATTCAACGAAACGTCATCGATATTGGCTTTCAGAACCGAAGGCCCACTCGTATACCCTTGATGATTCCAGCACACAAAGCTTTACACCTCGCCTGGGCCCGTCAGCACCGACATTGGACTGTCAATGACTGGAAACATGTTGCCTCGTCAGACGAGTCTCGTTTCAGATTGTATCGAGCAGATGGACGTGTACATGTATGGAGACAACCTCATGAATGCATGTACCCTCCGTGGTAGCAGGAGGCTGTTCGCGGTGGTGGAGGCTCTGTAATGGTGGGGGGCGTGTGCAGTTGGACTCCTGATCCGTCTAGATACGACTCTGACAGGTGACACATAGGTTAGCATCCTGTCTGATCACACGCATCCATTCGTGTCCAGTGTGCATTCCGACGAACTTGGGCAATCCCAGCAAGACAATGCGACACCGCACACGTCCAGAATTGCTGCAGAGTGGCTCCAGGAACACTCTTCTGAGTTTAAACACTTCCGCTGGCCGCTGAACTCCCCTGAGATTAATATTGTTGAGCATTTCTGGGATGCCTTGCAACGTGCTGTTCAGGAGAGATTCCCACCCCCTTGTACTCTTGCAGCCCTCCGCACACGCAGCGACTCAAACGAAACCCGTTGCCGATGATGCCAGCTGGCAGTCGAACCATTTCCTGTGCTGTTAATTGGGGCTCCTCAGAACGCGTTGTCAACCAGTTGCAGGCAACTCGGCGCCCGCGTTGCAAGCGATCCGAGTTGAGTCGTATCCTTGATATCAGCTTCGTTTTACGTGATTTTGAAGATCAGCGAGGAAGTTTTAAATATTATTATTGTGCGAGAAGTAGAAAAAGATCCCATTTTATGTAATTACATGCTTCCAGGCTACCGCAGGAGAAATTTGACAAACTAGGCGTGAAGTGAAATCGGAAAAGAAGTTCATATGTCAAGTATGTAACGTACTGTATATCAATTGTTTAAAATAAAATTACCAGTAAACCGGTGGGAACAAACGTACAAAAATATACATAAATAATAACTGGATTATTTTTAGTATGACAATGCCATTCTGTAAAATTTCATTGTTGTGCGCAAATAAACCTGAAAACGGCGGGAAGAGACAGAGATGACATAAAGCTGTGATGTGTGTTAAGTACAGTGGTGTTCAAATATAAATGATTTAAACAGCATAAACCGTTTCCGTGTGCAAAAATGTAATCACGTCCAGGTTTCCAAACTAAAAGTAATCGACAATAGTTTAAGTGAAGAATTAGACTTTATTCATTCGAAGAAGTTAACTATAGTCAACATGAAAATTCATGTGCAGTAGTTCCATTGCCACGGAAGAGAGGCACGTGGGTTTAAAAAGGAAGTTGCTAAATAGTTTCGTAATGCAGTTGTTGATGAATTATCACATATTGAAACGTTATCATGTGCTTGAAATACTGCAGCGTCATTAGCGGGCTCATGATTTTCTTGCAAGTATATTGATGCATATTCTACACCTTCACGTTTCCGTACGTTATTGTGGAGAACACAAACGGCTTTGATAACCTCATTCGCTGTCAGGATTCTTGCAACGTATTGGTCCATTTAAAACTTGAAACTTTTGTGAAGCCACTCCAAATGCACATTCAATCGCTTTCCTTCCTCTGTTTAAGCGGTAGTTGGGAATTCTTTTCACATTATGGAGACAAAACGGTTCAAATGGCTCTGAGCACTATGGGACTTAACATCTGAGGCCATCAGTCCCCTAGAACTTAGAACTACTTAAACCTAACTAACCCAAGGACAGCACACACATCTATGCCCGAGGCAGGATTCGAACCTGCGACCATAGCCGTGGTGCGGTTCCAGACTTTAGCGCCTAGAACCGCTCGGCCACGACGGCCGGCTTATAGAGACAGTTTTTAGAGAATCACTATAAAAAGTAATGAATTTGGAACCTGTTTGTTGCAGCTCCTTCGCTGTTACAAACAGCCTGCAGTTTATGATACTGTGAGTGTATGAATGAACCCAGAATTTCGTTCTTTTTTCCAATCGTAAGTAATAATACAGAGGACCACATCTTTTTCTGTGCTCCAATCTGTACTCGACATGTCCTGCGTAATCAAAAGATGCTCTGGTCCAGTAAACAGTACTCCTTGTCCTCCACGCTCGCAAACGGCGACTGCAGCTTCTCACTGCAGATTTGCGCCATGTGCGGAGGTGCGTTGCGAGCCAGTCTGCAGCCAGACGTCGCCGACCCGTTGCGTTGCTTTTCAGCCGCTGCGTGTGCGGACGGCTTTAAATATTTGTGGACAGCCTGCAGGATTCGTGGTGTCAGTTCCTTCCAGAACTACGCTACTGGCCATTAAAATTGCTACACCACGAAGATGACGTGCTACAGACGTGTAATTTAACCGACAGGAAGAAGATGCTGTGATATGCAAATGATTAGCTTTTCCGAGCATTCACACAAGGTTGGCGCCGGTGGCGACACCCACAACGTGCTGACATGAGGAAAGTTTCCAACCGATTTCTCATACACAAACAGCAGTTGACCGGCGTTGCCTGGTGAAACGTTGTTGTGATGTCTCGTGTAAGGAGGAGAAATGCGTACCATCACGTTTCCGACTTTGATAAAGGCCGGATTGGAGCCTATCGCAATTGCGGCTTATCGTATCGCGACATTGCTGCTCACGTTGGTTGAGATCCAGTGACTGTTAGCAGAACATGGAATCGGTGGGTTCAGGAGGGTAATACGGAACGCCGTGCTGGATCCCAACGGCCTCGTATCACTAGCGGTCGAGATGACAGGCATCTTATCCACGTGGTTGTAACGGATCGTGCAGCCACGTCTCGATCCCTGAGTCAGCAGATGGGGACGTTTGCACGACAGCAACCATCTGCACGAACAGTTTGACGACGTTTGCAGCAACATAGACTATCAGCTCGGAGACCGTGGCTGCAGTTACCCTTGACGCTGCATCACAGACAGGAGCGCGTGCGATGGTGTACTCAACGACGAACCTGGGTGCACGAATGGCAAAACGTCATTCTTTCGGATGAACCCAGGTTCCTTTTACAGCATGATGGTCGCATCCGTGTTTGCCGACATCGCGGTGAACGCACATTGGAAGCGTGTATTCCTTATAGCCATACTGGCGTATCTCCCGACGTGACGGTATGGGGTGCCATTGGTTACACATCTCGGTCACCTCTTGTTCGCATTGACGGCAATTTGAACAGTGGACGTTACATTTCAGATGTGTTACTACCCGTGGCTCTACCCTTCATTCGATCCCTGAAAAACCCTCGATTTCAGCAGGACAATGCACGACCGCATGTTGCAGGTCCTGTACAGGCCTTTCTGGATACAGAAAATGTTCGACTGCTGCCCTGGCCAGCACATTCTCCAGATCTCTCACCAATTGAAAACGTCTGGTCAATGGTGGCCGAACAACTGGCTCGTCACAATACGCCAGTCACTACTCTTGATGAACTGTGGTATCGTGTTGAAGCTGCATGGGCAGCTGTACCTGTACACGCCATCCAAGCTCTGTTTGACACAATGCCCAGGCGTATCAAGGCCGTTATTACGGCCAGAGGAGGTTGTTCTGGGTACTGATTTCTCAGTATCTGTGCACCCAAATTGAGTGAAAATGTAATCACATGTTAGTTCTAGTATAATATAATTGTCCAATGAATATCCGTTTATCATCTGCATTTCTTCTTGGTGTAGCAATTTAAATGGCCAGTAGTGTGCTTCAGACAATAGTCGAGTCCATGCCACGTCGTGTTGCGGCACTTCTGCTTGCTCGCGGGGGCCTACACGATAAAAGGCAGGTGTGCCAGTTTCTCTCGCACTTCAGTGTATATATTGCCTAAAGTAACGGTCCTAAAACACTCCCCTGGGACACACCCGAAATTACTTGTACGTCTGAACACTTCTCCCCGTTCAGAGATATATGTTGTGTTTTGTTTGCTAGACACTGTTCAATTCAGTCACGCAGCTCATCTGATATTCCGTACTGTCGTTATTTTGTTGATTAGGCGACCGTGAGAAACTGTATCGACTGCCTTTCGTTGTTGTTGTTGTTGTGGTCTTCAGTCCTGAGACTGGTTTGATGCAGCTCTCCATGCTATTCTATCCTGTGCAAGCTGTTTCACCTCCCAGTACGTACTGCAGCCTACATCCTTCTGAATCTGCTTCGTGTATTCATCTCTAGGTCTCCCTCTACGATTTTTACCCTCCACGCTGACCTCAAATACTAAATTGGTGATCCCTTGATGCCTCTGAACACGTCTTACCAACCGATCCCTTCTTCTAGTCAAGTTGTGCCACAAACTCCCCTTCTCCCCAATTCTATTCAATTCCTCCTCATTAGTTATGTGATCTATCCATCTAATCTTCAGCATTCTTCTGTAGCACCACATTTCGAGAGCTTCTATTCTCTTCTTGTCCAAACTATTAACCGTCCATGTTTCACATCCATACATGGCTGCACTCCATACAAACACTTTCAGAAACGACTTCCTGACACTTGAACTTATACACTATGTTAACAAATTTCTCTTCTTCAGAAACGCTTTCCTTGCCATTGCCAGTCTACATTTTATATCCTCTCTACTTCGACCATCATCAGTTATTTTGCTCCCAAATAGTGAAACTCATTTACTACTTCAAGTGTCTCATTTCCTACTCTAATACCCTCAGCATCACCCGATTTAATTCGACTACATTCCATTGTCCTTGTTTTCCTTTTGTTGATGTTCATCTTATATCCTCCTTTCAAGACACCGTCCATTCCGTTCAACTGCTCTTCCAAGTCCGTTGCTTTCTCTGACAGAATTACAAGGTCATCGGGGAAACTTCAAAGTTTTTATTTCTTCTCCATGGATTTTAATTCATATTCCGAATTTTTCTTTTGTTTCCTTCATTGCTTGCTCAATATACAGATTGAATAACATCGGGGAGAGGCTAGAACCCTGTCTCACTCCCTTCTCAACCACTGCTTCCCTTTCATGTCCATCGACTCTTATAACTCCCATCTGGTTTCTGTACAAATTGTAAATAGCCTTTCCCTCCCTGTATTTTACCCCTGCCACCTTCAGAATTTGAAAGAGAGTATTCCAGTCAACTTTGTCAAAAGCTTTTTGTAAGTCTACAGATGCTAGAAACGTAGGTTTGCCTTTCCTTAATCTATTTTCTAAGATAAGTCGTAGAGTCAGTATTGCCTCACGTGTTCCAAAATTTCTGCAGAATCCAAACTGATCTTCCCCGAGGTCGGCTTCTACCAGTTTTTCCATTCGTATTTAAAGAATTCGTGTTAGTATTTTGCAGCCGTGGCTTATTAAATTGATATTTCGGTAATTTTCACATCTATCAACACCTGCTTTCTTTGGGATTGGAATTATTATATTCTTCTTGAAGTCTGAGGGTATTTTGCCTGTCTCATACATCTTGCTCACCAGATGGTAGAGTTTTGTCAGGACCAGCTCTCCCAAGGCTGTCAGTAGTTCTAATGGAATGTTGTCTACTCCCGGGGTCTTATTTCGACTCAGGTCTTTCAGTGCTCTGTCAAACTCTTCACGCAGTATCATATCTCCCATTTCATCTTCATCTACATCCTCTTCCATTTCCATAATATTGTCCTCAAGTACATCGCCCTTGTATAGACCCTCTATATACTCCTTCCACCTTTCTGCTTTCCCTTCTTTGCTTAGAACTGGATTTCCATCTGAGTTCTTGATATTCATACAAGTGGCTCTCTTTTCTCCAAAGGTCTCTAATTTTCCTGTAGGCAGCATCTATCTTACCCCTCATTAGATAAGCCTCTACATCCTTAGATTTGTCCTCTAGCCATCCCTGCTTAGCCATTTTGCACTTCCTGTCGATCTCATTTTTGAGACTTTTGTATTCCCTTTTGCCTGCTTCATTTACTGCGTTTTTATATTTTCTCCTTTCATCAATTAAATTCAATATATCTTCTGTTACCCAAGGATTTCTACTAGCCCTCGTCTTTTTACCTGCTTGATCCTCTGCTGCCTTCACTACTTCATCTCTGTAAGCTACCCATTCTTCTTCTACTGTATTTATTTCCCCCATTCCTGTCAATTGTTCCGTTATTCTCTCCATGAAACTCTGTACAACCTCTGGTTTAGTCAGATTATCCAGGTCCCATCTCCTTAAATTCCCACCTTTTTGCAGTTTCCTCAGTTTTAATCTACAAAATATGTGCTACAAGCATGAAATAAGTATATCTTGACTTACTTTGAAAAGAATTGAAATAAATAAATCATTTTTTTCGTCTGAGTTTCCAACACAACGCGGAACATTTTTGGTCTCAGAAGAAAAATAAATGATCTGAATCTTGTTGTTCGAGCTCGCTTCCAACGAAGTGTAACCTTCAGCAACTTAAAATTATAGGTTGTACTATTTTTGTATTTAGTAGTTCTGAAAACAAAGCACCATTCGTGGCCTGCGGTAACAAGAGGCATAAGCAATTAGGCGCGACGCTGCAAGAAGCGTTACCTGAATGGAGAGAGAGAGGCAGGCTTCAGAGAAAGCGGTCGTGAGTCACGGGCTGGGAGCGACCGCCTGTGTGGCGCATCTTGAAACGGGAAGTCTAAACTAAATCAACAGCAGCGGCATGCGAAGGGCGGACAAGTTCTGCTACGTAGGAAGAGCACCCAGTAATCTGTGGGTGGCGACATGGCACTCTGTGGATAGATTAAGATGGCGTCACTGATCGGTGACTGGGACACGGTACTGGACACGCACCTTACGACTGGCAGGATACGCGAGACTCTGCTGCAGGTGGAGTTTAGGAAATTGGTACGCTGCCTCAAGCGGGGAGAGATTCCAATGTTCCTCTTAAACAGAAACACGGATTGACGTCTACCTTTTTCGTAGATCAACTTTTGAATGTAAATCATTAAGAAATGTTATGTACCTAATACTTCTAAAGATGTTGCTGGTAAAAGCGGCTCAAGTTTCAAAGGTACACGTAATTTCCTTAACGCTAACTGAATGTAGAAAGAGGAAGTACGGTAACTAACGGATAAGTAGTTGACAAAAATTGAAAGTAAAATTGTTTATAATCATGCTGCTCTTAAGGAGTATTATACAAAGCGTTTAATATTTATATATCGATACCAAGAAAAGATACCGATGTTTCAAATGTGCAAAATTAGCGAAATGATCGATAAAGAGAAATGATTACATGCAGGTAAACACGTCACGCGTGGTCTACGGGGTCAGGGTTGCCACGTGACGATCGTCACACGTCAGTGTGGGCAGCTGCCGTCTGGAAACACGCCTCAGCCGCTGTGGACACCATTAAGGCTTCGTGAACGACTTAGCTGTCACTACAGCTCTGTGATGGAAGACATCTGAAACTAAGTCTTGGTATTATGCGCTTTTCTGTCGTTATTGCCGCCTAAACTGCAACACCTATTCACACTAAGCGGTACGTAATTCGGTTCGCCCTTGTACTAACAAGGGAACCTCCCCATCGCATCCCCCTCGGATTTAGTTATAAGTTGGCACAGTTGATAGCCCTTGAAAAACTGAACAGAGATCAATCGAGACAACAGTAAGAAGATGTGTGGAACTACGAAAAAATAAGCTAAATATACAAACTGAGTATCTATGTGCAAGATATGCAACATCAAGGACATTGTAGTAAGGAGCGCCGTGGTCTTGTGGTTAGCGTGAGCAGCTGCGGAACGAGAGGTCCTTGGTTCAAGTCTCTCGAGTGAAAATTTTAATTTTTTATTTTCAGTTTATGTGACAAACTCTTATGTTTTCATCACTTTTTTTTGGAGTGATTGTCACATCCACAAGAAAACCTAAATCGGACAAGGTAGAAGAATCTTTTTACCCATTCGCCAAGTGTACAAGTCAGGTGGGTCGACAACATATTCCTGTCATGTGACGCACATGCTGTCACCAGTGTCTTATAGAATATATCAGACGTGTTTTCCTGCGGAGGAATCGGTTGACCAATGACCATGCGATCAAATGTTTTCGGTTCCCATTGGAGAGGCACGTCCTTTCGTCTACTAATCGCACGGTTTTGCGGTGCGGTTGCAAAACACAGACACTAAACTTATTACAGTGAACAGAGACGTCAATGAACGAACGGACAGAACTTTGCGAAAATAAAGGAAGTAAATTTCTCACTCGAGGGGAGATTTGAACCAAGGACCTCTCATTGCGCAGCTGCTCACGCTAACCACGGGACCACGGCGCTCGTATGGTTACACTATCCTTCATATTGCCTATCTTGCTCATGGACTACTCAGTTTGTATATTTTGCTTATTTTTTCATAGTTCCACACAACAGTTTTTCAAGGCCTATCCACTGTGCCAACTTAGAACTAAATCTGAGGGGGGGGGGGGGGGGGGGGGTGCGATGGGGAGGTTCCCTTGTAAGTATTCAGTTTATAAGGTTACATATAAATTCCATGTAGAGCTATTTACAAAATCATTCCTATGTCGGAACAGGAAATGTTCTGGCTGGAGACACGGTGTCCTGGATGATTACATGCTGGACGCAAGACCGCTATGTCGTTTGAGCATTTTGCTCGTTCGTTGCCTAAGGAAGATACGAGAGCAGTAATAGTCGACTCCGACACGAATTACAGCCTTAGTTAAGAGTAGTTCTTAAGAACTAGTCGAAGTCAGTTGTGTGTAAAATGAAATATGGCAAGGACGATAACTTTAGTGAATTGGTGTGTGGACGGCGTTAAGTTTAAATCCGGGTTTGTGCAGAGCTATTAACTCAGTCCCACTACGTAATTTATCGTTTAAAATAGCAGGAACGTGCAGTTTCACTGCTAGCTGCCGTGTTTGTTACTTCTTTATGTTTTTATTCATTTAATAGAATCCCAATTACTCTGGAGAACGTCTCAATTTAACTGCCATCATTCCGTGGCGCCAACAGCAACAATCGACCGCTGATGCACCGACAGAGCTATGTGGTCTGCAGCAGACGGAGAATTAACGGAAAGATGGACTCGGCCTCTACATTACTGCGACTTGCATTTGCGATTAATGTCTAAATTGTACTGACAATGAGTACAGCTTCACTATGCGGATGTGATGCTGGTTTCGCGATTTCGCGGATCGCGTGTAAGCAGCATGGGTATGTGAGTGTCTTCATTTCTAAAGAAGTACTGCCTGGTTCGTCAGGTAAGAACGATACACGTGTAAGTAACGCTTTAAACTTATCTTGTTCTCATCGTGACTGTTTATTAGTCCAAACATTCTGTTTACATATACATCTACTATAAGTTACCCATCATTTTGGGTAAAGACATCCGTCTGTTAGATTTCAGTTGCGTTCCTGTAGCGCCGAAGATATTCAGTTGCGATCCCTAGTTGCTATACTCAAATTCCTGTGTTTAATGCTGCCTTTCCACCCTACAATTTTGGTCAAATTGTTTTCCCGCAGCCTGTATGACGATGCTGGATGGCAAACCTCGCACACCCAGCACTGTTTCAATTATTCCTTTTTTACATACGTTATAAACACGTCTCAATGGCCCCCAGCCCGGTCATCCGCCTACATTTTGCCACGTCACTGGAAAGCCAGCACGCGATCCGCGAACATGTTGCGAACATCGGTTGTCCATTACTAGTCACGAATAATGTTATGAACAATATTGCGAACTCAGTGTATACGCGCCTGAATATATTTTGTCTTCATGAATTTTGGTGCTCGTTTGTTGCAAGTCATATGTTCTGTCTTTTCAAAAGATACTTGCTGGCCGACTTTTTCCCGTAGTTTCTTTCAGGAGTTCAATCTGTTTTTAGCCTGTTGAAACATCGCCAGTTAAGATGGCTGGATCATCTGCAAATGCTAAGCAATCTACTGTTAATTTTCCTCTGCCGAGAGTAATTGGTTGATCGATCTTGAGGACTGATTTCAGTTTGCGTCATTCTTGTATCACCTTTTCAAGAACGCAATTGAACAGTAGTGGAGAGAGTCCATCTCCTTGTCTTACTCCTGTTTTGATCAGAATAGGTTCAGAGATTTCCCCCATAAATTTTGTGTCTATTAATGTCTGTTATATGATTCCAAGTGTTTTCAGATCTAAAACCTGTACTTTTAATATTTGGAATAAGATTGGCGATCAACTGAATTGTAGGCTTTTTTTAAAGTCAACAAATATGTAAACTACATGTTTGCCACTTATTCTGTGATGTTTTAAGATTAGTTTTAAGTTCAGAATTAGCTCTGGATATGAACGGCCTGCTCGGAATCCAGCCTCATGTTCTCCAATTTTTAGCTCTAAATGTTGTTGTGCTCTATCGAGAATCCACTGGGATAGAATTTTGTAAGCTTCTGATATCAATAAAATTCCCCAATAGTTGTTTATATGCGAGCTATCTCCTTCCTTGTGTAGGGGATGAATTAATGCATTTTTCCAGAAAGCACTGGGATAGAATTTTGTAAGCTACAGATATCAACAGGATTCCCTTATAGTTGTTTACATCCGATCTATCTCCTTTCTTGTGTAGAGGATGAATTAATACATTTTTCCAGTCGTCCAGAATTTGGTCTGTTTGCCAAATGCCATGTATTATTTCGGTGTATTCTTTTATAGTATTTAGGCCTGCTGATTTGAGGATTTCCTCTACGAGTCCATCTTCACCTGCAGCTTTATTGTTTTTAAGACGTTTGATCTGTTTGGGGATTTCCTCAACATCCGGTGATAATTAGTTTGGGTTTGTGGATTCAGCTTCCTGAGGCGGAAATCTTTGTGTTTGTTCTGCGCAGTTCAGCAGTTTTGCAAAATCTCTTGCAAGTTCTTCTCAATTTCATTGATTGTTTAGTGCAAATTGCCCATTTCCTTTCTTGAAACAACGATTTTGTGGCTGATATCCTGTGAGTTTTGTTTTGAAATTCTTGTAGAAATTTCGTGTGTTATTGCTTTCCAAGTTTTTCTCGATTTCAAGTAGCTGGTCCTTTTCGAATTTTCTTTTGGTCTTTCTGATTAATTGGGCTGTCTCTTTCCTCACTGCCAAGAATGTTTTCCAATTCTTCTAATTCTTTCTGCTGTTCCAATTACTGTACGCTTTCTGTCGAGATTGGATTGCTTGTTCACATTCTTCGTTCCATCAAGGGTGTTTGTGCGGTTTCGATTAGGTTGATTCTAATTGTTGGAGGACTTTTTCTCTAATTCTTCTGTGAAAGATGGTTGGATACGGTCTAGTGTCAAATATGGGGATTAGTGGGTTCCTTTATGTGAACCTCTGAGTTTTTAACTGTAGTTTGCTTCTCGTTAGGTAATGGTCTGAGTCTACATTTGCACCTTTTCTTCCTTTATATTCATCGTTTCTCTGTGGTTTGGATAGGAAATTGCTACGTGATCAGTTTGGAATTCACCAATGAGTGAGTTGGGTGATCTCCAGGTCATTTGTTTTCTTGAGATACGTTGACATGATTTAAAGGTTGAATATCCTGCAGAATGCGACCAATCTCCGTCCATTTTGATTAGTCCATTTATGTGCTGGGAAGTTTCCTATGTTTTCCTGTATTTTTCTTTCTTTGCCTAGATGAGCATCGAAATAACCTACTAAGATTTTGACATGGTGTTTCCCACGATTTGTCTACCTTAGTGTGATCTATTTTATTGTCATTATTGATAAGCATGTGTGCATTGATCAGTGTGTATGTTTTGTTTGCACACTTTAGGGCTACTGTTATTAGTCTATTATTTGCAGGCTTCACATGAGTTACCGAGTTGAGTATGCTCTTTTTGACTGCAAAAGCAACTCATAAATGTGGTGTATTTTTGAGAATCCGTTTGTCTGTTTTGCTTTTAAAAAGTCTATAGTTCCCGAAATCCATTGCGTTTTCGTCGGTCAGTCTTGTTTCTTGGAGTGCCAGTATTTCAAATTTTTTTTCGTTAAGGATTTTCTCTAGTTCATACAACTTCCCTACCCGCAAGAGAGATTTCTATTTAATGTTCCGAAAAATGTTTTGGTATTTGGGCGAAGTTGGCCAGAGGTCTCCGACTCCCTCTGTATGCGTGTCAAGCCAGACTCCACAGAATCCGATAGTCTGGTTGTCCTGTGATGGCACCAATGGATTGGTTACCACCTGGGGTAAAAACTTGTTTCCTGTCACGTCTCGTAGTACTTGATCATCACAAGTTTTAGACCGTAGTCTGGTTTCATAGGACTGGAGTGGATAGTTCCAGAACATACATTTCCAGCCACTCCTATGCTGATCAGACACTGACCACTTTGCCGCTTGTTGCAAGCCAGACGCAAAGTGGATTTAAGTCAGTTCATCCGCCCTCTCCGCTATTGGGATTTCCCCTCTTCTGCCTTCGTTGACCATTTTCCTCATTCCTCAGTTGATCCGCAGACGCTTATTTGGCTATGCCTTATTCCCACGTCCTGCATATCTACAGGAATTCCCCTATCAGCCATTATTATTATTATTATTATTATTATTACTACAACTACTAAAAGGAAGTTCACTAAGTTCAGATTCCACTCACTACATTAATGTAGAGTTCAAGCCACAGAATTTCATTTTCCTTCTCATCCTGTAGTAGGCTGTCTGCTGAAGTACTGGGACCGGGTGGAGATACCACTGGGGCATATCCTGTCGAGGTGCCGACTTCTTGGAGAGCATTCTCCAGCAGCTCATAATCGTGACAGGACTTAACAACTCGATTAAGACCAGCTCTTATTGTAATCATGGCGTTCACAATAAGAATAGTTGGTCTGTTCTGGAGAGACCTTCTTATCAAATTTAGTTGGCTAAAGCCCCTTTCCACCTCTGCATTGGACCGCGGTAAAGCCGAAAGCATAATAGCAAGATCAGAGTTCTCGGAAAGGATTTGAGCCTCTGGCATCTCTGTATGACCTACTTTCATTCCAGAACGCCGCAGTATTGGCGATTTGTTTCCATTGGACAGTAGTGAGCTTGGACCACTGAAAATCAATTTTTGTTACTGTACTGTCTCACAAGCCACATTCCTTAGCCAGCTATACTATTGGTTCTTTTATCGCTCTCGAGCATTCTCGTGGAGCAATTAAAGATACTTATTGCAACACTTTTACATTTTGGGGCAAGCGGCGTTGCAGCTCAGAAGCAAGGGAAACAAGAAATGTTCACATCTCTTCCTTATGACTTTCTCAATCTCAGATGAAATTTTCTTGGGAGCATTCATATTCTGCAGTAAGACTTCGACTTCATGACCTAAGTATACTCTTGGTGACTTGTAACTGCGAACGCCTGCTGTTAAGAGATCGCCCCTGTAGCCTGGTACAACTATTCTCCTTACGAGCCCACTGAGTAGTAAAACAATATCGTTTAGGAGCCGTGACTGGTCTGCAGAATTTGACTGAAATTCCTTGTTTACCAGCTGACATTCTTCCAAATAATGTTTCAGAAAAGTAAGGTAAGTTTTGTTTACGTCATCACTGTACACATTATGGAGGACTTGGACGGTGTAGCACTTCTCATGAAGCGCTGCCATCTCAAAGTGGGTTTTAAGTTCGACCCACTGAGACAAAGCACGAGAAACAACCTCTGAAACGTGTATTGCACTTCTGAATTATTTTGAACGGATTAGCTCCGTCACACTTCTGAACTATTTTGAACGGATTAATTCCGTCATTTATTGCACCGAATAACTTTCTACAAGCAATTTGACGAGATGAAGACTTGGAAAACCAAGAATACGTTTCTGACAACAAAATTTCCAAATTCTGGGACAAAGTTACAGCTGCAGCAGAAGATGCCGCCAGGTGCACGGAATGGCAGAGACCAGGAATTAAGACAAGATGAGGGACTTCTCTTCTGAAATTCTGATGCACACAGTTATTGATGCCTACTGTAACTGCTGCATTGTCAGTACCTAAACCACGCATTAAATGAATTTTCAAACCGTACTCATTAAGCAAAGATTTCAAACCATTAGTTACTGCCATTGTGTTGCCTTCCTCTAACTCTACCATTCCCAAGAATGTGGAAACAATGCGACCTTGGGCCTCAGAAAAGTATATGACACACGCAGGTAACAATCTACTGGCACTAATGTCTACATTCATCCAAAAGTAAACAGAAATATCCGTATCCTATATCCTTTTCAAACTGGCCTTGAAATATAGGTAAACAATGTCTTTAATCGCACCACTACACTTGCTTCTATGCAAACGCATCTGAGAGACATGGTCAGCACCTATGAAGCACCTTTTTGAAAGGCAGCACAGGTGATCCACAGACCTTATTGCGGAATGTTTAGCCACAAATCAACAGAATGTAGCTTCTGCAACAGAAATTTCATTGGACTGCCTAACTGCATGAGCATGTAGTTGCAACTGCCCCTGTGAGGAAAAGGATGCCGCACCTTTTACATGCTTTTTGATTTTTGAATGATTCAATAAATCCGACAGATGCGAATTTAAATTGCACTGGCAAAATCGACATCACACACTGGAAGGATCGGCGGGGATCTCAACAAGCCGGTCTTTCAATTGTTTGTGGCTAAGAACCTCTTTTCTACGCTTTTGGGTGTATTTTTTGTCCTTTTGCTTCGACATTTTGATGAGACAACTAATAAAATGCAAAGAAAATCACTGATTACAATGCGATTAACTGCACCATAAACATTCACAATTCAGCTCTATGTACTGTAACGACTTCAGACCGCGGTAGCTTGCAAGTGCAGTGCTAAAAGCAAAGAACTAAGACAGGAAAGAATTGTTCTGTTTGTTGAGGCAGGGGAAACACTATATCGAAATCTGATTATTAGAAGTAGCTAGAGCCGTATTGTTGCCAGTTTAGGATTTTTCACGCTGAATATAGTTTCAAAATGTATAATCGAAAGACTGACTTAAACGGACAAATATGGTTGCAGACATCAATCCACAAATCCGTTAAAAAATCCATTGATCGCTAAATGCAAAATTTCTGGGGAGTATTTGAAGACAGGTAAGCGGCCAGACATTCCCTCAGAACGACTGTGTCGAATACTGGACGAAGGTATTTGAATTTTAGTTATTTGTTGAACTCAACAATTTCCTTGTGATAGATGTTTGAATGATGATTATTTAGGGACCGGTTATGACTTTTAGTCGAATTAACCGGATACAGAGTATTCTGAGAATGTGATTTCCGTCAGATGCGACCACGAAATCCATAAATTCAAATCTAAATCTTCGTTATACTTAGTAAGAGATGTTACAGCTTGCCTTCTATTATTGATGAACATTTTTAATCTTGCGTCGATCTCAGAGTGTTTTATTCCAAATTTGTACCGAGTGCGCGTTTTGTGAGACAAGTCCGTTCCTTTACAAGCGTTTCACGCAAGCAAAACGTCGCCACAAAATCCTTCTCGATGGCAGCCATGAGGTATAAAAAAAATCTCACTGAAATGCTGTCGACATTTGCCTGCCCGTGTTGGTTATTTAGTGCATGTGAATGTCTGTCGTTAAAATAGAACAGTGACCACGTGTTCTCCAAGACTTTCCGTTCCCCACAGGACTATGCAAATTGGAGCGAACACGGCTTGTAATTCTCAGGTGTGGTATTGTGAAATAGAATTTCGAAAGGTATTTGATACCTTGTAAATAATATCATGAACGTTTGTCAAACTGTTAAGTGCAAAAAGATTAATCGAAAGTAAAAACAAACTTGTAATTTGAAAGCAACTTCCGTTTCTCGCTACCTTATTTCTAACAATGGCTGAAAAGAGAGTCACGTTAATAGTATTTATGATTAGGCTGCCCCAGTCGTAAGTTCTCGGCACAAGATTAGTTCAGACCACCACGTAGTTTTCTCTGACTGACCTCGATTTCCTATTGCATTATCCGTTGCGACCTTATAAAATATTCGCAGGTGCAAGAGAGCACACGAGAAGAAGTTTAATCGGTGACAGATTGTTATCAGAATTTAGGTGGGCCAAACCTTAAGTCTATTAAGGGGCATAATAGTCGGAGAAGGTTACGTCGGCGATAATAAGGGTGTGGCCCAGATCTTCTCTCAAAGCATGAAAGAAACTCCTGCTATCAAAAGTAAGCAACTTCCTCTTTAGCCTGCCATTATAAATTAAATAATTATATAGAACGGACAGGCAGAGTTAATGAAATGCAAAGGAAACTAGTGTGACGCCCCTGCCAGGATTTTCATTCGGACACCGGTTTTTTCAGATCGAGCAGTCAGTTGTGATAGGATGTACTAATTGCACTTCTTCTTCAGGCATCCACAATTCTGTTTTGCGTCCTCTCGCAGCGTTGATAACGGCGTTGAAAATACGGCGGTGCTTTTGTTTTTATTTTGTTTTTTAACTGTGTGAAATCTTTTGGAGGGCTAAAGAAATTTGTGAACAACTAATTAGTTTTTTCTTTCCTTTTGGGGTGTAATCATTTCGTTAGGCGTATAGTGGTGTGCGAGTTACAAGGGCGCGAGCGCATAGTCGTAAAGCTATAGAAAACGCAGAGTGCAACTTGGAGGCAGTGGAGACCGTAACGGCAGCCAAGAAAGCGAGAGCGCGTAAACGCTGACACACACACAGGGTATGCAGGGCTGCACAAAGGAGCGCGGCAGCGGGCTGCAGTCCGGCGAGCAGGGACCGTTAGAGCAGGCGGGGGTGGGGGTGGGGGTGGCCGAGAGCACGCTTCCGCAAGATGAAACTCTGGAGCGGGCGGCGTGTGTAGAAAGCGCGCAACCGACATTCGCGGTTACCGCTGGTACCAATAATGACATTTTAGGAGAAATTCTTAAACTCGTGCGAAAACAAAACCGTAAATTAGACCAACAGTCGGAAGAACAGAAACGAGTTTCGGAAGATTTAACAAACAAAATT
Organism: Schistocerca cancellata; assembly: GCF_023864275.1. NCBI lineage: Eukaryota > Metazoa > Arthropoda > Insecta > Orthoptera > Acrididae > Schistocerca > Schistocerca cancellata. The sequence goes on from NC_064636.1 coordinate 155,527,790, forward strand.
GCTGTCATAGCAGAAGACTTGAATAAACGGTTCGATGAGCAGTAACAAAGGTTTGCGGAACAAACGCAAAAGTTTTGAGAACTCGAAACCCGCGTGAATGCGTTGGCGACAGATAACCAATCAAGTAATAGGGCAGTAAGTACCGAAGTCGTAAAATACGTAAAGATATGGAGGAGATTACCGAGCGAATAGAAAATCGAATTGTATTTATTGAAAGTGACTTGCAAGGGCGCTTTGCGGTTGTAGTAAATCCAGAAGCCATAGAATGCGTATGTGAAGAGCGGCAGGAAACTCTAAACTGTGTTTGCCAGCAACTGTGTCCACAAGTGGCTGCACTGAAGGCGCAAGCCACGCCGAAAATAGACGTACCGACTTTGGCAGTCGAAAGTGCGTCCGAACGGAGGGAAAATGGATCTGATAGGACACTCCCTGTGGCTGTTCGTGATAGCGAAGAGGCGCAGCCACTATTACGCTTTAAACAGACGCAGAATGACATAAATAGAAGAAACCGCGAGTTGCCAAATCAACTGCTGCAAGTGAACGAGCGCGAGGCAGCCAGGCGCGGACACGTAGTAGATGGGGGATCATATGATAGGGAAACGGACGCAAAGCAAAGTCAAGTACATGACGAACTTCGTCAAATGGAAGCGCGTCTGTTCAATCTACAGATACAGATCAGAGTTCCGTAAACAAAACAGCAGACGAAAACTGTCGGAAACATTTCACTTCGGTACTGAAGTACTCGTTATTTCCAGACCCAAACACTTTGCAACACTCCCGAATTTGGAATTCACAATATTTGATAACGCCATACCTACGTGATGTGGGGAGCTGTTAACAAGTGAAGTTCGTGTATAACACCTCCGAGACGAAGCAGCTGTTAGAAAGCAGCCTATGCTTCACTCGAGAATTCTGGTCAGAGACCGAACAAGAAAGAACAAAATTAGTGACTCTTACGAACGCAGACTATAACGACTGTGATCATCCACTTACTTACTTACTTACTCCTCTGCTCTACAGCCCTTGAAGGGCCTTGGTCTGCATCACAATATCCTGCCATTCTATACGATCTACTGTTTTTCATCCTGTGCCACCCAGCTTTTTCATGTTTTCTTCAACTCCATCCACCCATCTCTTTCTGGGGCTTCCCCTCCGCCGTCTCCCACCGCCTTGCCATCCAGTATCCTCTCACATGCTCTGCCTTCTTCCATTCTGACCACGTTTCTGACCAATTGTTGCGAATGCTAGCGAAGGTGATCGTCCACACCCTGCCGCTTACTCCCGCGACTTAGCTCGACGAAATCAGGATCTCGATGCACCTTACTTACCTTCTCAGCTCATTTGAATATGTTTAACAAAACTACCTGAAAAGTTCAGCAGCGAAGTAATGATAGCAGGAAGAGGACTAAAAGATGTCACCTCTTTTCAACATCTCCTGGAAGAAGTTGGACGACCGGGAGTCCAAAATAATTCGAATGAAAACAGAAATAGCACAGAAAACGCGTCCTTACGTAATGGTGACCACCGGAATTGGCCGTAACATTCCGCACCGCGCAGGAATTATGATCGGCGGGACAGAAACCGTGGGAGGGGAAGTTGGAGTTGGCGTCCGTAGGACAATCAGAGACCACGCGATGTGGGTCGCGGACCGCCAAATAACGGCCGAGACTCGGAACGAGTAGCTGAGATGCGGTGTGCGGACCCACGCCACATACACCGTCAGCGTCAAACGACACGCAGCACGCAAGAATGACTGGATAATGGGACGGAGGGTACGCAAAGAACAGGAGGTAAACCGAATCAGTATATTCTCCGTGGAGTTTGAAAAGATCCGTGAAGAATTACTGGAAGAAGGAGACGATATAATTTCGGAATAGTCCCTCGTAATAAATTTAGAAATTAACGGAATAATTGTGCCTTCTGTGCTAGACTTAGGCAGCGAAACGTCGGTGATTAGGGAAGACGTTTTGAATTGTTGCAGTACAAAGTGTGAGTGGTCATCCTTACCACCGCAGAAAACTAAAGCTAGGGGCGCCGTGCAGAGCAAACGTGTGGATGTGCGGAGACAAGTACACCTAGAACTCACGTGCCAGTCACGTGTATTTAACGGTGTATTTTTGATGCTACCGTTTCCGGCAGCTGAGATGATTCTCGGACGCGACTTTCTAATTACGTATCAAGCTGTCCTTGATTCAAAACAGAGCTGTGTTTCATTAGCCCTGCAAGGGCGCACAACATAAATAAATTTTAACAGCGAGACAGACTTCGACGATCTCGTGTCTGAATTATTCGGTATGAGAATAGAATCGCATGAACCTTTAGACAGTACTCGATTTTCACGCAGTATGCAAAACTAAAACCACGACGCAGGTGTAAGTTTCGGACGGATAATGAGAAACAAAACGGAGCATATCGTGACGGAGGAAGACAGGAGAGAGCTGCAGAAAATTCTGCAACACAACGCAGCAGTGCTTTCAGAAATTCCAGTAACAATCCGGGAATCGTGTATAGCGCCATGGCCCATTTTCCGTTCGTCCATATGGGATGCCGTCAGTGTCTCGAAGTAAAGTCGAGGCAGAAATGCAATCAGTGCTATCACAAGGCACCATAGAGACAGCTGTGAGCCCCTGCAACAGCCCGTTGCTCCGTGTGGCATAGGAGGACGGTTCTGTCCGACTCGCGCTCGATTCGAGAAGGATTAATACCATAACTGAGCCGGACACGGACCGCCCTGAAACGCTAGACGGATTATTACAACGATTTCACGGAGTAAAATGTGTTGACCTCACTCGACCTTCGACGGAGCATCTGACAGGTCAATCTCGCTCCCTCCTGCAGAAAATGCACTGCCTTCTCATGCTACGGGATATGTTTTCAATTCCGCAAACTTCCGTTCGGGCTCGATGTTTCGTCTTCTGCATTCGTGCGGGCGCTGGACACAGCGATACCGAGGGAAATTAGGAACAGGCTGACTCTGTACGTAGACGATGTGCTCATTGCAGAGGGGTCGCGGTCAGAGCACAGTAAATTGCCCGACGTTCAGCTGAACTCATTCAGAGGTAAAGGTGTGCCTGTAAATTTGAGTAAATCCGAATTTGGTAAAAGGGGAGTGAAACTCCTGGGACACATTGCGTCATCAGATGGAATCTGTCCCGATCCTGAAAAACTCAGTGCAATACAGGGCTTTCCCGTGCCCAAAACAAGACAATTGCGTAGTTTTTTAGCCGTAATAAATATTTATAAAAGTTTTGTTAAACTAGCATGCGTGACGACTCCGCGTCTATGCACTCTAACCGGAAAGAAACCCTTTTGGAGCTGGGATGGAAGGGCGCAGGTCGATTTCGACGAATTAAGAAGGCGCTTCTTGCTGCTCCACTGCTCACACATCCCGATGTAAACAAGGAGTTCTGCCTATGGACAGATGGTTCACGAGGTGCATTGGGGGTGACGCTGTTTCAAAACTTTGAACAGGACGGAGAAATAGTATCCAAATCGACAGCATTTGCAAGCTGTGTATTAAAGAAGCCCGAGAGAAACTCTACCGTCCCATAATTGTAGGCTTTACCAATCATTTGGGCCTTTACCAAATTTAGATTCTAACTGTTCGGCCGTAAGACAAATATTTATGCCGATTTCGAGGCCCTGCCGTTTCTCATGACGGCAAAATTAAACCATCGTAGACTTAAACAGTGGACAGTACACATGCAAGAATTTCAATTCTCAGTTATCTGTGTTCGTGAGTCACAAAATATCGTGGCTCACGCCTTATCGCGTAGTCCTGTCGCACTCATGGAAGGCGCACATGAAACAAAATGAGATGCCATTCTATGTCTTATACATGAAACAGGTTCCATTTGAAAATTTTATAATTCTAACAGTCACAGGGATAGGGAAAGAGCAAGATAAAGATGCTACATGATCTATGATAAAACATAAACTGAAGGAAGGAAGAACATCTTTGAGGGGATATTACACAACTGAAAATGATGTTTTTTTTCCCAAAATGCCCTAATGAGACAAACTGGCGCTTTGCGTTCCAGATGAGCTCATTAACAAACTAGTCTGGTAGTGTCATCTAAGCTACGGACACTCTGAGGCACAAAAATGTTGCAGAGAGTTACAAGAGTCAGTTTTCTTTCACAACATGGCCAGTCGCATTAGAACTGCCCTCGACACTTGTAAAAGTTCCCAAAAAGGCAAAACCACCAACTGTGTCGTTCAAAGCACCGTTGTATCCGATAGTGCCAACACAATTGAATCAATTAGCAGCAGCTGACCTCTTCGCGCCTTTACCCAAGACAATAAAAGAGTGTCGATATGTTGTGGTAGTGGTAGAGCTGGCGTCAAAGTATGTCGCATTCACTCCGCTACGCCACGCGAGTGCCAAAGCGGAATACAAAGCGTTCGTCCGAGACTTTCTCGCCGAAGTCGGACGCGTAAAAGGGATGATGTCCGACAGCGGACCACAGTTTGGATCCAAAGAGTGGAGATCACTGCTACACAGACGACAAATCCCGCCCATCTTTCGAATACCGCCGAACGAACGATAAAGGAACTAGGTAAACTTTGTAGAATCTATTGCCACAAACAACATAAGAACTAGGGTCTGTATATAGAGGAATTCGAGAATATAGTGAGCACAATGCCCCATGGATCAACTGGAATTTGTCCGATAACTCTATTAAAGAACAAAACGCCACGTGACAGGATCAGAGAGATCGTGAAGTTTCCGGCGTCACAGAATCTGACACATACGGATGTATTTCGCGACGCTGTAAAACGTATCACAGTGGAAGCTGAAAACAGAAAACGACGGCACAAAGGTGCATTGCGCCAGATACATGTGCAGGAGGGAGACAGTCCGAGTCCCTTCTCACCGGTTGTCAAAGAAACCTAGTTATCAGAGCAGTTAAGTTTCCAATCTGCGTGACAGACCATTTCGTGTAAGAAGAGTGGCACACGAAAATGCATTTGAAATACACACTCTTCGTACGAGAAAATCCCGTGGTTTACACCACATCAGCAACCTAAAACTGTGGAAGTAATAGGGTGCTAAGAAAGGAGCGATTGTGTTTTAATGTAATCATTATTAGAACGAAGGTTTATGCCATACTATGTTTTTCAACTCACAAATAAATGTATAAATCATAGTTCTCTGAATGTTTGTCACTTGCAAGTTCAATAAGGCAAGTTATTCATGTAATTTGGTTGATGTCTGGTTGAGTGTCAGTCCAAGGCAGTATGCCCGAGTGAATGAGAGGCAGGTCGAGGTGCATTTTCTAATAAAAGGAAACAGAATAGACGAGCACTGGTCACGTCGATAGTAGTAGTAGATTTGCGGCGTATAGGAACGTCTTAAGCGATGGTAAAGCGGAATGCGCCATGGAAAGAGTGGATGTTGAGAAGCCCATAGAGGCGATATGTTGTCTACCATAAGGGAGCACATGCATTGTAGAAAGATAGTGCAGATCAAGAAAGTGAATTCCGATAGAGGGAAGAGCCTGAGATTTCTGTGTTTCAGGATGACAAAGTATGTCTGGGACTGTGCCAACGGAAACCACGACCAAACCATATCGTGAAGGAGATCTACTCGCAACGACAATGTTCCACAACTCTCCTTACAATGAGACACCTTTCAAGGCAAAGAAGAGAACAGGGAATAGAAAAAGCAGCGTTTATAAGTATGTAAAAATAAAAGAATCGTAATGGTTAACCTTGATAAGCATAAATATTTAAATAATCATTAACAAGAGAAATTTTATCGTTAACTACCATGATTTAAAATTAAGTTTAGACATAAACTTGCATTATACCAGGTAGCTAAATTTGTTGCCAACTTTTGCCATTAGCACAATCGCAAATAACTAGTAAAGGAAATTATCCTTGAGGAATTTATACCCCTGGGTAAACAGTTTTCGATAACATAGCCACTGTTAATCATGTGTTAACAGATTAATGCTGAACAAATTGATGGTACCTCAACGAAGATTGAAAGCCTCAAATAAGAAAGGATGGGTACAGAACAAGTCTGGAAGGAAGACATCCTAATCAGGAACAACAGTGAAGTGAATGAGCAAAAGCAAACCTTAACCTCAGTGACGTAAATGACGGAACTGCATTTTCACTAAAAGGGTCTTTTAGTTATTTTATAGTGTTCGCTGTTTGTAACGTTAGTAATCTTTGGGCTAGTATTCAGACTGTGTGACTTAATGGACTTTTGCACGTGTAATTGAAGGTGCAAATGCACCTAAAAATGGTTCAAATGGCTCTGAGCACTATGGGACTCAACTGCTGTGGTCATAAGTCCCCTAGAACTTAGAACTAGTTAAACCTAACTAACCTAAGGACAGCACACAACACCCAGCCATCACGAGGCAGAGAAAATCCCTGACCCCGCCGGGAATCGAACCCGGGAACCCGGGCGTGGGAAGCGAGAACGCTACCGCACGACCACGAGATGCGGGCAAATGCACCTAAGCCTCAATGCTGTGAGTGGAGGGTTGCATGTTACTGAGACCTTTAAAGTGTCTTGATTTCTGCATCTATGATATTACTAACTCGTGGAGTAATTTCGGTAGTTAAGAAATGAAATGAGCCTCAAGAATAACTGGTTAGCATAGACTCTAACTTTCGGGATACTAACTCGTTTAATCAGTTTGCCAGTATATAGAGTACATGAAAATCAAAACCTGATGGAAGAAAGTGACGTAGTAAACTTTGATAACTACTGCATGATTGGGAGAGCAGATTTGGTAAAAGGGGCCTCATCCTCAGCTACCTCAACCTCATAGCGAAACATTTCCCAACAGTGACGAATTTTAGTTTCTCATCCTGTGATTGACCCATCAAAGGGAAAGGGTATTGACAATTTTGTGTCCAAATGTATGTGCCACATGTAAAATATTCATGTAACACTTTGGACTAAAATATTCTTAGATCAGTCTATGATTTTGTCACTAAACTTTGGATTAAATATTCGTAGGTTAGAGTATCTTTTCTTGTAAAAGGTACGCCAATTGTAAAGCACTCACACAAATTTAACATATTGTAAAATTAGAATGTAAGTCTTTTTTGTTGAGAGATCTCGACTGTTTAACGTGCAGTTGCAAGGCACCTGAAATTAAATGAAACATACCCATCGAAATAATACTTTCGATTGTGTGTGAGGACACATTTGAACATGTAATCTGTGTTGTGTCGGGACCGCGTCGAAGCAGAACGGCGATGGTAACGGCAGTCTTCCTCCGTGGCGGAACCCAATTCAGGAGCGAGCGACAACGGGGTGGCAGCCTTGGGGGGGGGGGGGGGGGGCGGCGGCCGCAGACGCTCAAGGCCGCACCAGCAGAGGCCTGCGCGCCGCCACCCCCGCCACAGCGACTCAGCTAGCGAGGGGGGGGGGGAGAACCACCCCATCCCACCCCACCCCCTGCTCTCACACCTGATGCGGCCCCAGGCCGAGAGGAATCGTTAGCGCTAGGATTCCACCTGGAACAAGTCCTGCCCCCTCGGTTTTCCCGGCCTTTGTTCGGCTCCTGGGCATCGTTTCGGTTGACCCACGTGGTTTACCGCGTTCGGCTGCACTCGCTCGGAGTGAATGTTAAATTATCTCGCTAGGTCGTAAATTTTGCCACATGGTTAAAAGACACGTTACAAAATACGTGCACAATTGGCCTCAGCTGTGCCAGGTACTTCCGCAGCAAACATGAGAGAAAACAATTTAGCACTGAATTCTTTAAATACGAGAACTCAGTATTAAGATGAATAGCCTATGAAAAAACAATCTTCTGTGTAAGAAAAAGTTCCCAAAGCTGCAACAGGATAAATCTACCCTCAAAGAATAATTTGCTTGGAGAAAGAGGAACCTCAGTATAATTGACACTTAAGTTTCAGAACTCAGACACTATTTTTGAAACAAGCACCAATGTTCACTACACTTCCAGATGGCATCAAAATTATTTTGTTCTTGCTAGATCGATCCAAGCTGTTTTTGCGTGTTATTCACAGAATAGTTTTGCTGAAATGCTATTTTGTCGAAAGTCGACATGTTGAGAAACGTGGCTGTTGTACTTAAAGTTTATAATTTATATAAAAAACAGCTACCAGCCACATGTATGGTTTAAAAAAGGTTTATTATCTTCAGACCATAATAATAATAAACCTTTTTTAAACCATACATGTGGCTGGTAGCTGTTTTTTATATAAATTATAAACCTTTGCTGAAATGTTTTAGGGGTGGGGGGGGGGGAGAAGAACTAGCACAGCATGAAGGACGTTTTACAGCCGTGAAACACTGCACCATTTATTTGCTCCATAACTGCTCTGTGACAAACATACACATCATCATTATTATTTTTAAAAAAATGGTTTGAATGAGATTTACGAAATTAATAAATCTTGTGGTTAAAAACAGACAGGACAAAGAATAACGACAGATTATTTTCCTGAGACGTTTGCAACAGCATGTGGGACACTAACCACAATGCAGGTATGGCATTGGAATAATTTACAAGTTAAAATTCACCCATTACCCATGCAAATACTAACGAAATATGGCATAGAAGCAGCCAGCCGTAGTGGCCGTGCAGTTCTAGGCGCTACAGTCTGGAACCAAGCGACCGCTATGGCGCAGGTTCGAATCCTGCCTCGGGCATGGATGTGCGTGATGTCCTTAGGTTAATTAGGCTTAATTAGTTCTAAGTTCTACGCGACTGGATCTCAGAAGTTACGTCGCATAGTGCTCAGCGCCATTTGAACCATTTTGGCATAGAAGCAAATATTGTTTTGCTTTCATTAGGCATTTCTGCTTTATGGCATTCTTATATTCTTTAATTTTCGTGAGGTACTATGAGGGCCTACATAAACAAAACAGCTTTCACTTATTTCTATTTAACATTGATTTTAGACAACAGAGTTAGTCGACTGCATCCGTGGCTTTACTACAGACATGCAGATTCAAGACCATTGTTTTCCCACTGTATGTTTGCTCTGCTGTTTCCCTCAAATAAACGTGTTACAATAAGTGAATAAGTTAATGAAAATTTTTAATTTCTTATCATTACTGAATCTCATCACAGTGTAACATGTGTTGGACTGTGACGATAACAACTTTGATGTAGCTTCCACTCTGTGGAACTGGCGGCTGTTTAGGGGAGGGCCTTACACTATGGATGGGCGTGGAGGGGTGGGGGGTGAATGGGCGGCACTTGTTCCGGGTGAAATCCTAGCGCTAAGGGCACGTCAGGCCGAGGGACTGCAGCTCACGCCAATGGACCAAATGATAGTCTTACATTACTGGCCTCCAAGGTCACCGGCCTGGACTGTATGTGATTATTCCTTGTGGGGGCTTATGAAAGACTGTTTATGTGGTTCCGTTACCAACAACAGTGAATGAACTGAAACATCACAGAACAGCAGCTGTGGAAGCTGTGACTTGAAACATGCTCGCTGCAGTGTGGGAACAATTTGAACACCGGATTGACAAATGGCATACATCTCAGCGGGTGCTATTGGACACCTGCGCAAAGGCAGGAAAAAAAGCTCTTTGAGTTTCCCATTCATCGAATGACAAAATTCATTGCGTATGTTTATTAGCCGCCCCCTCTACCCCATGAGCCATGGAACTTGCTGATGGAGAGGCTTGTGTGCCTCAGTGATGTCAGACAGATGTAGGTGCAACCACAAAGAAGGCGTATCTGTTCAGAGGCCAGACATTGCTGTGCTGGTACTGTGAACGGCTGAAAGCAACGGGAAACTACAGCCGTAATTTTTCCCGAGGGCATGCAGCTTCAGTGTATGGTTAAATAATGGCATCCTCTTGGGTAAAATATTCCGGACATAAAATAGTACCCATTCGGGTCTTTGGGCGGGGACTACTGAGGAGGATGTCATTACCAGGAGAAACAAAACCCGTTCTATGGATTGGAGTGTGAAATGTCAGGTCCCTTAATCGGGCAGGTAGGTTAGAAAATTTAAATAGGAAAATGGATAGGTTAAAGTTAGATATAGTGGAAATTAGTGAAGTTCGGTGGCAGGAGGAACAAGACTTTTGGTCAGGTGAATGCAGTGTTATAAGTACTAAATCAAATAGGGGTAATGCAGGAGTAGGTTTAACAATGAACAGATAATAGGAGCATGGATAAGATACTACGAACAGCATAGTGATCGCATTATTGTAGCAAACATACACTAAACCCACGCCTACCACAGTAGTACAAGTTTATATGCCAACTAGCTCCGTGGATGATGAAGAGATTAAAAAAAAATGTGTGATATGATAAAAGAAATTGTTCAAATAGTGAAGAGAGACGAAAATTAAGTAGTCATGTGGGACTGGAATTCGATAGTAGGAGAAAGAAGAGAAGGAAAAGTAGTAGGTGAATGTGGAATGAAAGAGGAAGCCCTCTGGTAGAATTTTGCAGAAAGTGTAACTTCATCATAGCTAACACTTGGTTTAAGGATAATAGCAGAAGGTTGTATACGTGGAAGAGGCCGGGAAACACTGGAAGGTTTCAGATAGATTGTATAATGGTAAGACGGAGATTTAGGAACCAGGTTTTAAATTGTAAGACATTTCCAGGTGCAGATGTGTGCTCTGACCACTATCTATTGCTTGAGAAATGTGGATTCAAACTGAAGAAACTGCAAAATGGTGGAAAATTTAGGTGATGGGACCTGAATAAACTGAAAGAACCAGAGGTTCTAGAGAGTTTCAGGAATAACATTAGCGAACGATTGACAAGAATGGAGGAAAGAAATACAGTAAAAGAAGAATGAGTAGCTTTGAGAGATGAAATAATGAAGGCAGCAGGGGATCAAGTAGGTAAAAAGACGAGAGCTAGTAGGAATCCTTAGGAAACGAAAGACATATTGAATTTAATTGATGAAAGGAGAAAATATAAAAATGCAGTGAATGAAGCAGGCCAAAAGGTATATAAACGTCTCAAAAATGAGATGGACAGGAAGGGCAAAATGGCTAAGCATGGGTAGCTAGAGGACAAATATAAGGATGTAGAGCTATATATCAATAGCGGTAAGACAGATGATGCCTACCTAAAAATTAGACCTTTGGAGAAAAGAGAACCACCTGTATGAATATCATGGGCTCAAATGGTAAACCAGTCCCAAACAAAGAAGAGAAAGCCAAAAGGTGAAAGAAGTATATAGAGGGTCTATACGAGGGCAGTGTACTTGAAGGCAGTATTATGGAAATGGTAGAGGATGTAGACGGAGATGAGATGGGGATATAATACTGCGTGAAGAATTTGACAGAGCACTGACCGACCTAAGTCAAAACAAGGCCCCGGGAGTAGACAACATTCCATTAGAACTACCGATAGCCTTGGGAGAGCCAGCCGTTACAAAACTATCCATCTGGTGAACAAGATGTATGACACAGGTGAAATAACCTCAGACTTCAAGAAGAATATAATAATTTCAGTTCCAAAGAAAGCAGTTGCTGACAGGTGTGAAATATACCGACCTATCAGTTTAATAAGTCATGGTTGCAAAATACTAACACGACTTCATTACACACGAGTGGAAGAACTGGTAGAAGCCGACCTCAGGGAAGATCAGTTTGGATTCTGTAGAAATGTAGGATCACATGAGGCAATAATGACGCTACGACTAATCTTAGAAAGTAGGTTAAAGAAAGACAAACCTATGTTTATAGCATTTGTAGATATAGAGGAAGGTTTTGGCAATATTGACTGGAATACATTTTCTCAAATTGTAAAGGTGGCAGGGGTAAAATACAGGGAGTGAAAGGCTATATACAATTTGTACAGGAACCAGATGGCGGTTATGAGTCGAGGGGGATGAAAGGGAAGCAGTGGTTGAGAACAGAGTGAGACAGGGTTGTATCCTATGCACGATGTTATTGAATCTGAACACTGACGAAGCTCTAAAGGAAACCAAAGAAAAATTTGGAGTAGGGATTAAAATCCAGGGAGAAGAAATAAAAACCTTAAGGTTTGCCGATGACATTCTAATTGTCAGAGCCAGCAAAGGACTTAGAAGAACAATTGAAAGGAATGGACAGTGACTTGAAAAGTGAATATAAGATGAACATCTACAAAAGCAAAACGAGGATAATGGAATGTAGTCAAAATAAATCAAGTGATGCTGAGAGAATTAGATCAGGAAATTCGACACTTAAAGTAGTGAATGAGATTTGCTATTTGGGCAGCAAAATAACATGTCTGTCGAAGTAGAGAGGGTACAAAATGTATACCGACGAAGGCAAGGAAAGCGTTTTTGAAGAAGAGAAATATGATAACACACAGTATAGATCTAAGTTTCAGGAAGTATTTTCTGAAAGGATTTGTATGGAGTGTAGCCATGTATGAATGTGAAACATGGACGATAAACTGTTAGCACAAGGAAAAATAGCGTTTTGAAATGTAGTGCTACAGAAAATGCTGAAGATTAGATGGGTAGGTCACGTAAGTAATGGTACTGAATAGAACTGGGCAGAAGAGGAATTTGTGTCTCAACTTCACTAGAAGAAGGGATCGGTTGGTAGGACACGTTCTGAGGCATCTAGTGATCACCAATTTCGTATTCGAGGGAAGCGTGGACGGTAAAAATCGGAGACAGAGACCAAGAGATGAATACACTAAGCAGATTCAGAAGGATGTAGGTTGCAGTAATTACTTGGAGATGAAGAGACTTGCACAGGATAGAGTAGCATGGAGAGCTGCATCATATCAGTCTCTGGACTGAAGACCAGAACAACGAACATATTTATTAGTTTCAAAAATTTAGACGTGCCAAATAGGATGATTCTTTTTGATACACCCTATACATTTCCACTCAGTGTACTTCCACGTTGCGATAGAACATATCGGCATGTGTTGTACAGAGAACTACTGATGGCTTTGCGTTCTATTATTTTTTTAAAAAAGAAATGGTTCAAATGTCTCTGAGCACTATGGGAATTAACTTCTGAGGTCATCATTCCCCTAGAACTACTTAAACCTAACTAACTTAAGGACATCACACACATCCATGCCCGAGGCAGGATTCGAACCTGCGACCGTAGCGGTCCCGCGGTTCCAGACTGTAGCGCCTAGAACCGCTCGGTCACGCCGGCTGGGTGCTATTATTTGCTGAACTGTTTGTGTAGTAATTTGTCATGCTAAACTCTGCATGGCGTGCAGAAACTTATGTGCGGCGTATCATCAACCGTACAATCCATTTACTCGTCACTGGAAAGGTACAGCTTTCCTTCCACGATAGAAAATTACTTCGGTACGTTATCGTCAGTTTTTACGTTGCATTATCTAAGGTAAGTGCACAAAAAGTGGAGTAGTGAGTGAGCTCATATTCACCGCAAATTCTTCAAATTACGTGCCACGAGTTATGGTACTTGATTTCTAAATATTGTAAAAACCATAACTAATAACGAAAGATAGCCACTTCACTGCCAAGCACGAATGTTGGCCTATAACAATTCTTTTTTATGAAATCACGTGAGAAACGTTGCATAGCGAGAAGAGAAACCTCAGACAAATCCAAAAAAAGTATTTCCTTAATTTTTGTGTGCAAATAGTACAACGTTTTCCGAACAAATTAATATCAGGAATGGATGTAGCTTTGCTTCATTAATATAAAACAATGATCCATCTGACTGAAAATTCGCTTTCCGTATGGGTTCTTTCGTGTTGGAGGGGGAGAAAGCGTTTTCCACAAACAGTCCTCAACAATAATACCACGTCTGTGAGCTAGGGATAATGAAATACGATACTGAGTCTGGATAACGAAGACTAGACTTTAGGATAAAATTGTCTATAATGTCGTAATAAACTGAGCTGTTTTTAAAACGAAAAAAGTTATCCAAGCAACAGCTGCCACGACAGTGCGTCGCTTAACTACTATCGCTGGGTTGGTTATGAGAAATGTGGTCCCCCAAACGCATGCGTCCGAAACCTAGTTTTCTTGCAACCTGCAAGAATTATTCCATTTTAGTTCTCGATATGATGTTATATGTACATAGTTTGCGTCTTTCTGTACGATTTTAACTTATATTGTTACATATTTGCTATCGACACCTTTGTTGATTGAACCTGTATTGTCGCTTTTGCATCGAGATTTGGCGCTCCCTTTAACCCAAAAGCATTTCCACTGTATCGGGAATAACTGACATCTTTACTTTTGGGTACGCCATAGCTGCCCCCGCCCCTTTCCCATAAAAGTCTTACTGAGAAATGTGGGAATATAGCTACATTTACGTTCTTCACTGAACTACTTGGGACAACCAATATTGAGCTAGATTTACGACAAAGAAATGACATAAAATAATTATACATCTTTCACTACTCATATCACGTCGATACTGTAAAAGAGATGTGTGTGTCTTTATCCCTGTATAGAAAACGGGAGAAAAATCGCTGCCTACTCTGTAAACGTTTCGTGTTCGTTACCAGAGCCATAATGCGTAGCGATGGATCTACGGCATGATGGCGTGGTAGTCGTGAATGGAGGGAAAAGGAAGGAGTGTTAGAAAACAGCCTCTCCTAACATTTAGGTTGTTGTTGTTATTGTTGTTGTTGTGGTCTTCAGTCCAGGGACCGGTTTGATGCACCTCTCCTTGCTACTCTATCCTGTGCAAGCTTCTTCATCTCCCAGTACCTACTGCAAACCTACGTCCTTCTGAATATGGTTAGTGTATTCATCTCTTGGTCTCCCTCTACGATTTTTACCCTCCACGCTGCCCTCAAATACTAAATTGGCGATCCCTTGATGCCTCAGAATATGCCCTACCAACCGATCCCTTCTTCTATTCAAGTTGTGCCACAAATTTCTCTTCTCTCCAATTCTATTCAATACCTCCTCATTAGTCTTGTGATTTACCCATTTAATCTTCAGCATTCTTCTGTAGCACCACATTTCGAAATCTTCAGTTCTCTTCCTGTTTTATCACGTATTTATTTTCTTTGTTCGTAGAGTGCGGCGGACATTTTCGTGGTGGCGAGACAGATCACGAGTACCGACTGCTGTTCAGGCATCGATGGCCGGTGTTTTGTCATTTTCGACAGGACCGCCCGTGGCTTGTGCCTGCATAACCCCAGACTAAGCTGATCAAAACAAGTTTTGCACCACCTGCAGGCCTGCAGGGGGAACCGGACAGTAAGTAATGAGGGTGGTAGCAATACTTGTTTTGAACAGTAATTATTGCTCAGTGTTAACAACGTAAAGGGATAGCAAAACCCATTTTTTACGGACAAGATCCCTGCCTGAAGTCTGGCGCCCCTCTGCCGAGTTCGGCCCACTGACCACGCCGTAGTTCGCCTGCACGACAGACATAGCCGGCCTGAGGGCCCGATCAGTCTCAACTGCTGTCCGAAAGTGCTCTGCAGAGTCTGGTACATACGCCTACACAGGCTGTCTCCCATTAGGAGGCACAGACTGAAAAATGGGACGAAGTGAGAGGACAGAATGTGGTTGTTGTTGTTGTGGCCTTCAGTCCTGAGACTGGTTTGATGCAGCTCTCCATGCTACTATATCCTGTGCAAGCTTCTACATCTCCCAGTACCTACTGCAGCCTACATCCTTCTGAATCTGCTTAGTGTATTCATCTCTTGGTCTCCATCTACGATTTTTACCCTCCGTGCTGCACTCCAGTACTAAATTGGTGATCCCTTGATGCCTCAGAACATGTCCTACCAACCGATCCCTTCTTCTCGTCAAGTTGTGCCACAAACTCCTCTTCTCCCCAATTCTGTTCAATACCTCCTCATTAGTTATGTGATCTAACCATCTAATCTTCAGCATTCATATGTAGCACCACACTTCGAAAGCTTCTATTCTCTTCTTGTGCCGGCCGAAGTGGCCGTGCGGTTAAAGGCGCTGCAGTCTGGAACCGCAAGACCACTACGGTCGCAGGTTCGAATCCTGCCTCGGGCATGGATATTTGTGATGTCCTTAGGTTAGTTAGGTTTAACTAGTTCTAAGTTCTAGGGGACTAATGACCTCAGCAGTTGAGTCCCATAGTGCTCAGAGCCATATCTCTTCTTGTCTAAACTATTTATCGTCCACGTTTCACTTCCATACATGGCTACACTCCATACAAATACTTTCAGAAACGACTTCCTAACACTTAAACCAATACTCGATGTTAACAAATTTCTCTTCTTCAGAAACGCTTTCCTTGCATTGCCAGTCTACATTTCATATCCTCTCTACTTCGACCATCATCAGTTATTTTGCTCCCCAAATAGCGAAACTCCTTTACTACGTTAAGTGTCTCATTTCCTAATCTAATTCCCTCAGCATCACCCGACTTAATTCGACTACATTCCATTGTCCTTGTTTCGCTTTTGTGGATGATCATCTTATACCCTCATTTCAAGACACTGTCCATTCCGTTCAACTGCTCTTCCAAGTCCTTTACTGTTTCTGACAGAATTACAATGTCATCGGCGAACCTCAAAGTTTTTACTTCTTCTCCATGGATTTTAATACCTACTCCGAACTTTTCTTTTTTTTTTCCTTTACTGCTTGCTCAATATACAGATTGAATAGCATCGGGGAGAGGCTACAACCCTGTCTCACTCCCTTCCCAACCACTACTTCCCTTTCATGTCCCTCGACTCTTATAACTGCCCTCTGTTTCTGTACAAATTGTAAATAGCCATTCGCTCCCTGTATTTTACCCCTACCACCTTCAGAATTTGAAAGAGAATATTCCGGTCAACATTGTCCAAAGCTTTCTCTAAGTGTACAAATGCTAGAAACGTAGGTTTGCCTTTCCTTAATCTTTCTCCTAAGGTAAGTCGTAGGGTCAGTATTGCCTCACGTGATCCTACGTTTCTACAGAATCCAAACTGATCTTCTCTGAGGTTGGCTTCTACCAGTTTTTTCATTCGTCTGTAAAGAATTCGCGTTAGTATTTTGCAGCTGTGACTTATTAAACTGATAGTTCGGTAATTTTCACATCTGTCAACACCTGCTTTCTTTGGGATTGGAATTATTATATTCTTCTTGAAGTCTGAGGGAATTTCGCCTTTCTCATACATCTTGCTCACCAGATGGTAGAGTTTTGTCAGGACTGGCTCTCCCAAGGCCGTCAGTAGTTCCAATGGGATGTTGTCTACTCCGGGGGCCTTGTTTCGACTCAGGTCTTTCAGTGCTCTGTCAAACTCTTCCCGCAGTATCATATCTCCCATTTCATCTGCATCTACATCCTCTTCCATTTCCATAATATTGTCCTCAAGTACATCGCCCTTGTATAAACCGTCTATATACTCCTTCCACCTTTGTGCTTCCCATTCTTTGCTTAGAACTGGGTTTCCATCTGAGCTCTTAATAGTCATGCAAGTGGTTCTCTTGTCTCCAAAGGTCTCTTTAATTTTCCTGTAGGCAGTATCTATCTTACCTCTCGTGAGATAAGCCTCTACATCCTTACATTTGTCCTCTAGCCATCCCTGCTTAGCCATTTTGCACTTCCTGTCGATCTCATTTATGAGACGTTTGTATTCCTTTTTGCTTGCTTCATTTACTGCATTTTTGTATTTTTTACTGTCATCAATTAAATTCAGTATCTGTTCTGTTACCCAAGGATTTCTACTAGTCCTCGTCTTTTTACCTACTTGATCCTCTGCTGCCTTCACTATTTCATCCCTGAAAGCTACCCATTCTTCTTCTACTGTATTTATTTCCCCCATTCCTGTCAATTGTTCCCTTATGCTCTCCCTGAAACTCTGTACAACCTCTGGTTATTTCAGTTTATCCAGGTCCCATCTCCTTAAATTCTCACCTTTTTGCAGTTTCTTCAGTTTTAATCTACAGTTCATAACCAATAGATTGTGGTCAGAGTGCACATCTGCCCCCAGATATGTCTTACAGTTTAAAACCTGCTTCCTAAATCTCTGTCTTACCATTATATAATCTATCCGAAACCTTTTAGTATCTCGAGGGTTCTTCCATGTATACAACCTTCTTTCATGATTCTTGAACCAAGTGTTAGCTATGATTAAATTATGCTCTGTGTAAAATTCTACCAGGTGGCTTCCTCTCTCATTTCTTAGCCCCAATCCGTATTCACCTACTACGTTTCCTTCTCTTCCTTTTCCTACTGTCGAATTCCAGTCACCAATGACTATTAAATTTTTTCTCCCTTCCTACCAGAATAATTTCTTTTATCTCATCATACGTTTCATCAGTTTCTTCGGGTAGGTAGGTGCTATAAAATTCTTCAGTCAAAAGCGAAAATCCCAGCCAACAAAAATACTGACTCCATTTATCTTGACGCAGCATAGTTTATTCACTGGCTCTGCCTATAGATCAAATAAAACTCAAAGTGAATTCGGAGGTTTGGGGGGGGGGGGGGGGGCGGAATTCGGAGGTTTGGGGGGTGGGCGAAACTATATCTTGCCGACCCCCCAGAGTTGGAAGTGAGGGGGGGGGGGGGGGAGCGACTGCCCCTCCTGTCTCCCCGGTTGGTTGACAGGCTGTCCTATATTGTAATGCTGCAATGGCAAATGTAAAAATGCAGCATTTATATGACGTGCTCGATGCTGAGAAAATGATTGTTTCTCGTGTTTCTAATACAGTTATCTGGTTCGTGAAACTACATCCGTAGTATAAAACAATGGACATAGTGCAAATGGAGTATTTGGTTTTTCATGTTTGTCCTAAAAAATTAAATTGTTTTCTTAGTTTAAGCTACGTTTATTAACGATCTTTCATAATCTCGACTATTGAGAATTTATATTTGAAATGAACACACAAATTTAGCGTGCAGTGTGTAGTTAGAAGCAAGAAGACGTGCATTATTCATGAAAATGATTATTAATTTTACAGTTAAGAGATGTAGGTATTTCAAATTGAATGCAGAAGAGGATGAGCAAGCGAGACTTGATCCAGCGATCCATGAACTGCACCAAATTAACAATCTACCACGCTACCGTTTCCGCTATACGTTCAATGTATGTCAGCTGCATCAAATACAGTCCATCGCAAAACCTCCAAGCCAATTTTCTCTGGAAATTCACGACAAACATTAAGAGCAGTCTATTTCTCGGCTCTTTTTAGCCGTTTTCCACGCGCGTGTTTCACTACGAAGCAGGAAGCAGCGTCAGCCATTTCCGTATTGCTTACGAAAATGCGACAATCAGAGCACAACAGTACAGAGACTGACTGTACACGATTTCTGAAATAAAAACTACATAGCTAAAGCCTCATTATGAAAAACGTTAATGGCTGGTAGTATATTACAATATCTTTTAATCTAACTTAGTAACAAGATACGTAATACGTAAGTAGGATCTACTTCCAAGAGCACAGGAACACCATTGTACGTGTGCTACGGCTTCTAACTGATAGTCGCGTTTGCGTTTGTTGACATCAGGTTTATCCTTACGGTGAACAGAGCACAGCAGTGGGGGTCCCAGCGCCAGCCAAGCGCCAACGCTTTGATGTTACCGCCAGCGGACCGAACCCCAACCGAGGCCGACACCTTCGTCGGCTACGATTTGCCGCCCGTACACGCTAACCAACTCTCGGCCAACGAAGCGGTTGCTGTCGTTCGTTGGCCTACGCTAGGGTGCCAGATTTTCCACGCGAGAAAACGGCACCTTTCCGAAAAATTGGAATAAAAAGACAGGACACGAAGCAAAAAGAAAGATTTTGCATATGCTCTGAAGCGCCAAAGAAACTGGTATAGGCATGCATATTCAGGTACAGAGATGCATAAACAGGCAGAATACGGCGCTGCGGTCGCCAACGCCTATAGAAGACAAGTGTCTGACGCAGCTGTTACATCGGTTACTACTGCTACAACGGCAGCTTACCAAGATTTAAGTGAATTTGAACGTAGTGTTATAGTCGGCGCACGAGCGATGGGACACAGCATCTCCGAGGTAGCGGTGAAGTGGGGATTTTCCCGTACGATCGTTTCACGAACGCATCGTGAATATCACGAATCCGGTAAACATCAAATCTCCGACATCGCTGTGGCCAGAAAAAGGTCCTGCTAGAACGGGACCAACGATGGCTAAAGAGAATCGCTCAACGTGACACAAGATTGCCGCAGATTTCAGTGCTGGGCCATCAACAAGTGTCAGCGTGTGAACTATTCAACGAAACATCGATATGGGATTTTGGAGCCGAAGGCCCACTCGTGCCAAATAGCATTAGCTTCTCTTCGGAATAGCGGCCATTCTCAACAAGAGACGCGGACACTCAAATCTCTCTCGCAACAACAATTAAAACTTCCAAATAGCTGTCCGCTTGAAAACGACGACGGTTGTGAGTTAACCGGCACCGATCGTAATGAGGCATGCCTTCAGAAGGCCCGTCTGATGGTGCAGCTGCTGCTGCGCTGATTGGACTCGCCTGCTTGTCTTTGAGTCCGCCACCGAGCGCTGCAGGAAGGCGTGTGTGGAGGCGCCCGCCTAAACCAGTGTTTCGTCAGCGGAAGTGCCACCGAAAAGCGCTTCCAGTGGTTGCGTGTGAAGGGTGTCTGAACCGCGCACTGTTGCTGACTTCCAGCTACAGAGTTTAAGTACCGTAGTGCTAAGATGCAACAAAATAGGAAACCGTTAATGCTTAAGGGGCTCCGGAAAGGCTCAAAATCATGAAAAGTTCAATTTTTACTTTTTTGCGTTTTCTGAATCTGCAGACTATTACCTTTTAATAGATATATAATTTATTCAATTCCGAAGACTGCAACTATTTTTAATTTTTTTTTGAAATGTGTTCTACATGGGCGTGACCCACTGTGGCGCTGTCAAACTGCTGTCAAATGGTGTTATTATTAACGTCCGTGTTCATCAGGTACATTTTAGTGATGTGTGATAAAGTATGTGTTGTGGCTAACCTATTTTCAGAGACTTAGCAGCACCTGAACTGTTGAAAAAGTGTATTCACGGAAAAACTCAAAACCCCAATGAAAGTGTAAATAGTGTTATATGGTCGAGAATCCCCAAGACTGTAATTGTTGGAGTAGAAAAACTTCACTTTGGTGTTTATGATGCTGTTGAGACTTTCAATGATGGCAACATTGTAAGGTGCAAGGTATTTAGAAATATGGGAATGAAGATAGGGTCTAACATGGTACGAGCGATGCTTGCTTTAGACAAGGAACGCCTTCGGGCAGCAGACATGGCTGTAAAGAGTCTAGAAATACAAGCAAGAGTAAACAGGAGGAGGAACAAGAGGAAGCTGGAGGAGGAGTTTGCAGAGGATGAAGATAATCCATCCTATGGACCTGGAATGCACTAAAAAGTTAATCCAATCTTTGTCGCTCGATTCCCAAAACTTTTATTTTCTCATACTAATTACATGTTTTCTAAGGATCTTCCAAACATATTTGTTTCAAACTTTCAGTGAATGTTACACAGTACCTTCTGCATAATTTAACACAGCCTTTTTCCAAAAAACTATATTTTTGAATATATAAATAAAAAATTGCAAAAAAATGTTGTGAATTTTCATTACAATTGAAAAAAAATCATCTTTAATAACTGAACTAAAATTTTGTAAAATCCCTGTGTTAAGTTGTAGTCCATATTCCAATAAATAATCTGTAAAAAGTTCAACTTCCTACCTCAAATACTTTGTGAGGAAAGATGTAATTTATAAGCGTTATTTTAACATTGCAAGTATAGGGCGTTCCGGAGCCCCTTAACGAAAAGATCGAGATAATAAATGCGTACGAAAAGCGAAAGCTTAATATTAGAGATATGGCCACGCCGTTTGCTCTTGGAAAAACACATATCAGTGACGTTTTGAGAAACAGAAATGGCTTTACGAAATCGTGGACCCGAAACCATAACTTTACCAGTAAACGCGCTTATCCTCAACACACCAGGCTCAACAGTCGACACGGACACCTGAGTGGTTCTGCCATGCTCGAAGCGATAACACGCCAGTTGTGGACCACTGAAGTTAGGGCTCAACGACTTTAAAGCCTGTAGGTTGGCTTGACAAATTTAGTAGCCACGATATTTCTTTTCTAACTGTGTGTGGTGAATCCAGTTAAGCGGACGAAAACATCCTGTCAGACTGGCAATTTTAGGTAACAGGAATTCGTGAAGTTTATGAAGAAAGAAACATATTTAACTGTGATGAGACTGGTCTTTTATTCAGAGCTCCTCCCAGTAAAGCAATGGCCCTAAAGGGTGAAAACTGTTCATTAAGCAAAATGTCAAAAGAACGACTCACTGCTGTGTTGCGTGTTAGTTTGAAAGGTGAATTTGAAAAGCCTCCAGTTACTGGTAAGGTCGCGAAGCCTGGATGATTTAAGGATATCGACTTTAGTAAACTGAACGTGGAGTGGTTTGCTAATGAACTATCTTGGATGACGAGAACAATAACGACAGAATGATTTCTGGCATTTGATAGAAGACTGGAAACACGGAAGATGAAATGATTTTGTTTATGGAAATGTGACTCCCTGTTAAGATGCTGCACTAAAAAAATGGAAAAATATTTTGCCGCCAAATTTAACTTCAGTGGGTCAGGGGATTATTCGCAATTTCCAAGTGTTTTACAGGCAAAAAGTGTTGAGACATATTTTGTCTCGAATGGACAATTTTCAATCTTGACAAGACGTTGAAAAAATTGTTAGCAGTTCTGTGTATTTCTTCAGCCTTAAAACAAGTAACAATCATTACAATCGACAACTGTTTCAAGAAGGCAGGGATCATTTTTAATGACTGAGCTTCAGCAACTTTCGACGGTGTCGAAGAAAACCACCTCATGGGACCTGAGCACGAAGTTCAAATTTTAGTAGAGGAATTTGGTGGATCTGATGCCAATGTGTCGATGATGCCCTGTTCACAGAAAGTACATCAACTACAGTAAGTCAATTCAAAAAGAGCGTTATCAGGAAGAGTGTCATGACAATGTCGAGAATGAGCAACAAAGTGAAGATGAATGAAGATGACGCAACGGAGCAGGACTTTACTCCTCTTTCTAGTAGGCAGGCGGTCTGCTGCTTTTAGTGAGAAGTGACGAAGAGAACTCAGTTTAACGTAAGAAGTTGAAACACACATGGAGAAGACAATTATAAATGACTATGGTTCAGAAAAATATATGTGGTTATTTCAAACCAACCTTCCAGAATGCATGAAAGAAATTTTAATACTGTATAATGTAAGTGTGTGAAGATTTGTTAATGTAGTATTGTACTTAAATTTCCTCTACTTTACTTTTACAGTAAAACAGCACTTCCCTGTGTACAGTACACTGTACTGTATTGTATACTATATTTTTATCCTTTTCTGAATAGCGGACACTTCTTAAAAGTGGGCATTTCTATTTTCCCCATAGATGTCCGTTATTCACAAATTTCGGTGTATTTCAAACAAGATACTTAACTTTCTTGTGATGGTACTGCATCATATGTTAATTGTTTTTCCAAGAACTGGTTACAGTTCGAAATACAAGGTGTACATAAAGTCTGGGAACACTTTCAATTATTTATTGCACAAGAACTAAACATTGTACAGATGTCATACATATTTCATTTTGAAGAGAAACTCTGAAAGTTTTTTTTTTACCAACATTCGATACGCGAAACATGAGTGACCCGGCAGACGCCAATGCGGTAATCGAATTCTTGCCTTGCCTTACCCGTCCCAGCATGGCGTCGTCTACTGTGGCAGTCGCTTCCCATATTCTCTCCCGGAGCTGTGCCACATCACGTGGTAGAGGCGGTACATACACCAGATCTTTAAGGTGTCCCAACAGAAAAAAAGTCACTCGGAGTGAGATCTGGTGATCGGAGAGGCCACTGCGTGAAACAGCTGTCCCCTTCTGTAGCACGGCCGATCCATCGATGCGGCAGCTCCGTGTTCAGCTACCCACGAACTTCACGATGAGAATGGGGTGGAGGCCCATCCTGCTGAAAGATGAACGGAGAGTCCGACTGTATTCGAGGCATCAGCCACTGCTGCAACATGTCCGAGTAGGAATATCCAGCGACAGTGCTCTCGGCGAAGAAGAATGGCAGCTGAGCTCGCCATATTTGCGACTAGCGCTGACTATCGGCAAATTAGCAAACTACGCTGTGGCGGTATAAATGAAAAAAAAAAAAAGTTCCAGGTTTTCTCTTCAATATGACATGTAAGATATCTGTACAATGTTTGGTTCTTGTGCAATAAATAATTGAAAGTGTTCCCGGGCTTTATGTACTGTCTTTTGAGAAATTGATAGAATGATTTCTAACAAATGAAAACCTTCGCATTGTTTAATAGTAGATTGTAGAACTTGCCGGTAAAGTCTTGATAATGAGGCTTATAATTGCTTCAATACTTTCAGTGCTAGGACGGTTTTTCTCATCAATCCAAAGGGAATTCACAATTGGTTGGTTGGTTGGTTTGGGGAAGGAGACCAGACAGCGAGGTCATCGGTCTCATCGGATGACGGGGAAGGAAGTCGGCCGTGCCCTTTTGAAAGGAACCATCCCGGCATTTGCCTGGAGCGATTTAGGGAAATCACGGAAAACCTAAATCAGGATGGCCGGACGCGGGATTGAACCGTCGTCCTCCCGAATGCGAGTTCAGTGTCTAACCACTGCGCCACCTCGCTCGGTAATTCACAATTGAAAATACCCTTTATACAACAGCATTTCTGCCTGATACAGCAAGAGCAAAATGCGCAAGCGTCACTCTATGAAGCACCTGTACTTGTCAGTCTATGGAATACACCACACCATCTCTTATCTGTTTTCAAATTAGGTTTCTCCCATTCCTCAAGTTTCTTGGATACAATGTTGTCACGATCCTGTCTCATTAAACTATACATCTGCACCTGTCTGAAATATTGAATGTAAACCTACTGTCGTAAGAATTTTCAGTTAATTTAAAAGCTCAGCCCAAGAAATTCAATTTTTCAGTGTTAACCAACGAAATGATTTCAGAGGTTGAAACTGAGAAGTCCAGTTTCTTAAATGAGTCATAGAAGTATCATAAAATAAATCTCATATTTTGACTGAGTGAAAATATCTTCCATTTACAAGTTAATTAAAATTGAAGAATTGAAATTTGAAATAAACCAAATTTTCTGTTGTTGATTTTTTTTTCTTTAAGCATCTGTAACTCCTCAAAGCCGAAGAAGTGTCTGTGGGTTCTAAAAAAATGTTTCAGCATTGTAGGACACCCATCCTGAGACAGGAAATAAGATTTCAAAGGTTCACACATATCAATAACTCTTGTAACTCCTGGGAACAATCACAACCATCTAGTTCTAATATTACCTAGAACTAACTTGTATTCATTATCAACGAAATCACAGAATGACTTCAGTTCGTCCACATTCACAGTGTAATGTGAAAATATTGAAAAATGTAATTCACTGTTGTTTCTATGTCAGTGGGAAGAACGTGTGCACTTCTTTTATCTTCATATTCCACATGGAATGCACAACCATTGCCTTGAAAGTTCATCTTGAGAACACTGTTGAGTTTGGAATAAACATTGTTTGTTCCTGCCCTCTTGCGTCCACTAAAGTTGGTATTACACATATCTGCACAAAATGCGACGATCTTGTCAGCTGTATTTTTCTTTCTAAAAATATCCAGACTACAGCTAGATCACTTTGCACTGAACATGTTTTGCGGCAGTGAAATATCTAGTTAGAATAAGAAGTTCACTAAAATCGACTCACATTTTGTCCTGGAACATGTGAATTTTTTCTCAAACAGGTCCCTGATGAGAAGAGCCGTGGACTCTATTGAACGGAAATAACGATTGTGT
This sequence comes from Schistocerca cancellata, assembly GCF_023864275.1. Classification (NCBI taxonomy): domain Eukaryota; kingdom Metazoa; phylum Arthropoda; class Insecta; order Orthoptera; family Acrididae; genus Schistocerca; species Schistocerca cancellata. The sequence goes on from NC_064636.1 coordinate 155,553,493, forward strand.
TTTGCGGTGTGGATCCCAAACAGCACTTCTTCTGCAGCGGTGCGTTCGTCTTCGTCTGCTTGTAGTTTATTTGTACGTGCAAAGGAAGTTACGCTGCTAGAATTTAACAGGTAGGAATTAGTTTCGCACAGAGGAGACAGAACATGGGGCGGAATAAGGCAAGCTTGCCAAATCCAGTGTTGAAACTGCCGCCTACTTCTCTCTGTTCTGTGTTAACAGTCCGGAGATCGTGTCGGCTGCATCCACTGCAAATTTGTCATGTAGCAGTGAGCAATTCGTAGCTACGGATACAGTTGAACATTGCTAGGCCTATAACGTTGTTTAACGAAAACTTATTACATCAGAACATCATTTCTGCAGCAGCAAATAATGGATACGCATCGCGATGCTCACGCATAGGTCACTAGCAGTGAGCATGATGGCCAACAATCTTCTGTTCTCACCTCTCCTCATCCCGTGATCAAAATAAAGCTTTTTTATTCTATGTTTGCCTTCAAGACACAGCAAGACTCAAGAAAATGTTAAAAAAACTGTATGACAGAAAATTAATAACGGGACATTTGGCATCCCATTGAATATTCTGCAGGATAACGGGACACAGAACGACCTTAGTGTGACCGGGCCGTACAATGGCTAATGTCACTACGTGGACATGCCACAAGTCTCCTGAAAGACGAAAACCGAATTTCGGAACCTGTTTTTCGCAGTCGTGTTTACATGTAAAGGTCTGAAGCGGATTTGCCACCCCAGTTAAATACGGCGCCTGGAAAACAGCGGTTACATTTTCTGATTTTGTCAGCACAGGCGCTATTTCTCTTCAGCTAGAGGTGTAAATAGCTTTTGTCTAATATTTCTACTTATCCTCCAGTGCACAGAAAACCACTGCGTCGATATTAACCGAAAATTTTTAAAAATATCACGAAACCTGGCAGCCCAAGCGTTTTTCAAAACCGGTTGCGGTTTCGTGGGAGTGAAAATTGATTGCGCAATTGGAAAATCGACAACTGGAAGCGGATTTCCAGAACAGAGTTTGAAGTGTATGACTACGCAGAAGCGGTATTGGGAGTTCAGTTTACGAAATCATGTTGTGGGGAGCCCCATGTAAACGGGGTTTGCCTCGCGAACAGCAAAGCGCACCACGAGACACCGTGGTGTGGGTGGAGGCAGGCGGCCCGGCAGTGCGCACACCGACGTAGACGCCTCGCCGTCGCCGGCCGGCTCTGCCGCAGCCGCAGCCGCAGCCGCTCCCTCGCCTGCCCTGCGCCCAGCTGGCAACGCCGCCCCGTGACGTCAGCGCTGGGTGGCGGCAGCAGCGCGCCTCGGCTGTTTGTGCGGCCCAGCTCCCAGTTCTGGAGTGAGGAGCGAGCGGTGTAGAACGGCGAGGCGCGGTGCTGTCTGCTCGAGAGCTGCTTCCTATCACTTCTCCGGGGGAGTACCAGAGGAAGGTAAGGCGGGCAGCCGGCCCCTACTGTAATTTCTGGAAGCTGCGGACGCTGTTTTGCACGCTTCTGTGTGGTCCGTCGCCTAACTCGCAAAGTCAGCAAAATTGCTCCTCTCCAATACGGCGTCGTACTTTGTAAACAGAAAATTAGCATCGCTACGAATGGCGAATAGTGTGTTAAATTACCGTGTCGAGTGTTTAATAATTTTTTGCTCGTTATTTCCTGCCTTTCTAGAGTCATTTAATCGCTGAAAACCTGAGAGAGAATAACGTGGTACAAATGGAAAATAGCGCCACATTCAGTCGGTCAGTGTTTCGATGTGCTAGTCTAGATTCCTGCAGAATTCTCGTACCACACATATTTAAAGCCAAAACCACGCGTTCTTTATTATGTCGCTGCATCGAAATAACATATGTCTGTAGGACCAAAGTTGGCGATAACCATCAAACGCAGCAGACTCAGTGAGTTTTAGTGCGACACTGCGTCTTCTGCCTCTGGTTCCATCAGCCGTAGGCATCTCTGTTACGGAACCCCCAGCAGGAATTTAATTTTGAATGTTTCACATACTGACCGAATTTAAACATCTAAAATGCCGTCGTAATCCAGTATTTAAGAGGTAAAATTTTGTTACGGGTCTCACGCAGTAAGAACAGTATCACAGTCCATTTAGCGTGACTCTTGGAGGCGTTGAAATTCCTCGACGTTAGTCACCCAGTATTTGAGAACGAGACAGCTTAGCGATTTGCGATAAACTCGACAAACTTTCAAAGGCTGTTATTTGTCTCGCTAACCTCTTTCCTCCTCGCCCTACAAACCACACACAACGTGAACCACCTTTTCGCTGCTGGTGCAGTCAACTTCGGCATCAGACATGGCGTTTTATTGCTTCATTAGTACCGACGCTGTTTGCAGCGCACTTCGCAGACAGTATCCACATACACCACTGAAAGTATCGGCTAAATTATATCATTGTACGGCAAACACGTCAGGAGGTACGTCATAAATATTTATACGCGACAAAAACTTGTTTTTGCTTAAAACGGAGTGCAAATTAACGAGAGCGTATTCATACAGCGTTTCATAATGAGAATACTGGCGGCTCTGAAGACACGTTCAGAATAATTTCAAACCGTTCTTCTCTTTTTCTCGCTTTTACACGACAAATATTACACACGTTAACTAATTTCTAAAGTAATCAGACGTAGTTACATTTTTCTGTACATGTATTGTTATAATGTTATGTTCATAAATAAATGCAAAAAAATACGCGTAACTTGGGCGTTCCGAATCGACTCGCGAAGCGGAACACGTGGCCGACATGCTGACATGATTCTGGCGGTGAAACACAGCGCTTGCGTTAATTTCAATATTGTTTACAATGTTCTGGAACTGAGGCAGTGGTGAACGTGCGATCTGTTGCGTTCCCCTTTATCTTGGTTAGACTGAGGCGAAGATGGGGTGACTAGTTCGCGAATCCTTGAAAAGTTACCGTAATATTAGTGCTTCATGAAATCTTAGTTTTTTTATCGTTCTGTCACGTCTCCTCTTTTGAGATTTGCTGCTGAAGGGGAAGCGATCAAATACCACACGCTTTTTGTTCTCTGCAGTGCTGCAGCGCTTCGTTTGGCTTTTCTCGTGTTAAGTTGCGTGATACGAGAGCATGCTGCGTTTACAACGCATCAGAGATCTCTCTGAAACGCGTCGAGTTGTGTGCGGCTTGCTGTGCAGAAAAGTTGTTGCAGTTGCACTCATGCTTCCGCATTAGTAGTATCTTTCTGTAGGAAGCAACGAATGTTGCCGGTTCTGCAGCTGTCACTTACCAACTTCTTTACTTGAATTGATTTGGATTTTATTTTCCTGTAGACAACTTTTATGTTGTATAAGGCATCGTCATTTGTTACATAATTATACAGTTTGTTACACAAATTATACAAAGAGTAGATACATAATTCCACAGATGGTTATACAAAAGGTTAACATATAGATACAATTACGTATTGCATATCTTCTACTCATCCATAATTAGTTACACCGGTTGCACAGACAAATTTTGTTGTATGTCGTAAGCTAAGATTTTGTTAGTACACAATCACAGTTTTTGTTATATAAAAGAGCATTATATAAAAGACTATCATATTTTTCATTGTATAAAAGGTTTTATTACATATGAATTCACTTGTACTAGACAATGCTTTCTCCTTCAGCCATGTCGCTACTACCGTTTTAAATTTATTTTCATGCAGCTCCCTTGTGCCATGTGAAAGTGTGTTAAAAAGTGAGTCAAACGACGAGATTATCCCTTAACTAACGAAGTGACTTTTCTGTAAAGTATACCACGAGATGGGGTGTGAGACCCCTGTGTTTAATCTGAGATTTAAGGCGCAAATAATTCGATGTTTTTGAGTTAAATAACATTTCGTTTTAGAATTGAGTGTTTTTAAATAATATTTATTGATTTGCAGGAGTTTACTTTTTATTACACATTTTGTGCGGATTTTTAAATAGTAGACATAAACGAAGTTTTACAGAACTGAATTTTAGATTCTCAAAAATTACAGTACATCTGTAGCAAGTAAATTCTCACATCGACTAAATGCAGGGATTTCAAGGTGCACACAAAAATTGCCCTATAGATACAAAACGAAAGTCTGAAAAAGTGACATTCAGTGCTGGGATTCAGTTTTCTATGTCACCACAGTGAACATGTAATTTTAACTAAAGCATTAAGAATTTTATTGGAGAAACAGAGGACCACATCACTATTGTCCTGAAGTTCTTCCTCTGAGTGACCCTTCGCCAGCAGAACTGCGACCACTGGCTCTCGTAAGATCCGGCTATTTCTTGGCCTTTGTCACTGACATCTCCCTGCATCCACTGACAAATTGTTTCATTTAATTTTCGATCGTTAAAACTGACAAGTTCACGAGTCGCGGTCTAGGAGACATCATTTGTCAGTAACACGTGGAAACAACAAACAAGACAATAGTGCAGCTCAAAATATTGTGGAGTTGGTGCTTGAGGGAAAAGGCAGGTGGGGATATAGAAGCATTCTGCCAGAACTGACCTTCGAGAGACAGTTCCAAATTTTCACGCGGGCTGGGAGATAGCACTTCGTGAGTTAACGGTTAAAGAGCAGTGTAAATTCTTACGTGCAGCCCTAACGACGGTAGAATTGAAATTGTCATTTCGAGTGTAATACTTGTGAGAATAGAGGTAGATTTGTTATCATCGCGGCTGTGACAAAGTACGTTACTTTGCCACAGCACAGTTAAAATGAAACGTTAAAAACGTGTTTTTTCAAGTATAAACTGATACATAAAATTAACACTGTAGGTAAAATTCGAAGCTCAATATCTGGCTTTGTTCACTTATTCCATTAAGTGTAGGGCCCTGTAACACAAAAAACAAATAGGCCTGTACTTAACGTGACCTATTCGTTTACTCCAGTAGAAGGTAGTCCATTTGAGGGAAGTATATAAATACGGTGCTAGAGTTGTGAGATCTGGAAAACTGCCAGACGTCTCCAGCACCGAGAGGATCTTAATTTTTTGCTGGAAGAATGACCGATCATCACGTCAGTCGAAGGCTCAAGTCTGTCGTGGATGCCGCACGTTTGACACTTTTGTACGCACGATTGCTCTGGATGATTGCTTGTGTTAACCACGTAACAGATTTAAACTCCTTTTTAATCTATTGCTGTATTTCATCGTAGGGTATCTTGATTCTGAGAGAGCGAATTAATAGTATTGATGTGCGGAACACGGATTTGCAGCAAGTTCTCTGTAATTTCTTAGTAAAGATTTCCTGTCCTGAGAAGTACTTTATCTGTCGCTTCCATGTAATGCATTTATTTACTTAAATATGACTATGTGCACATTCTGTCAAATGAGGCAGTAATATTTACTCTATACGATATATTTTATCTGCCTGCCTGTTTAGACTTTTTCTTTTCTTTATTTTTACAATTTAATATCGTGACAGGCAAATATCTAAATACGTAACAGGCTACTTGGTGAACGAGGCGGATGGCCACTCAAAGTAGGTTTTGTATACAGCAAAACCTCAACACGGAAATAAGTGCACCCCGCAGAAAGTGTTTCACAGGGTGTATACGATCCGGGAAAAACCCGGGAATATTTTCATCCGGGAGAAAACCGGGAAAAACCCGGGAATTTTTCATTGTTTTAGTTTTCAGTTAAATTTTTGTAATTTTGACCGGTAAGAACCGATACTCTAACAAAGGATATTACTGTTTCCCGCTACTGCAGAATAATACTTCAACAATAAAACCTAAACGAGAGAAAAAAAATGAAAATAAATTGCAAAGGAAATGCGCCATGTAGAACGACGACATACAGTGCTCGTGCAAGCGTCTGCGAACAGCAAAATGTGTCAAAGGCTTTGGGAGGACTATGCAGTGCTTCATAACAACAGATTGCGTCCGATGAGCGTGAAGTCACAACTGTTTACATTTGATTCGTTTTAGCAGTTACGAGCAAGTGCATGCGCGTGCGCAGTTGAGTCGCGTTTGAGTAGTAAGTTTCTCCCACTTTGGCTAAAGGGATGTCACTGTTGGCTGTGAAGCAGTCGCAGCAGGCAGCTGGATGCCACCAGGAAAGGGAAAAAAGGGGCGCCAAGTTCACATTCTTGAGGGGGGGGGGGGGGGAGGAGGGAGGAGGACGTGTTCCACCAAGCGTCTGGCATCCAGCGCACGTTTGTCTATCGTTTATTCATATGATTTTGAAAATCTTCCCTTTTGGTTTTTGAACACATTTTAAATTGATTTCTGAATGAATCATAAGTTGATTTTTGAATGCGTGCATATTGTACGTAGTGTCTCTGTTAGGAGAATCAAAAAATGGTTCAAATGGCTCTGAACACTATGGGACTTAACATCTTCGGTCATCAGTCCCCTAGAACTCTAAACCTAGCTAACCTAAGGACATCACACACATGCATGCCCGAGGCAGGATTCGAACCTGTGACCGTAGCAGTCCCGCGGTTCCGGACTGCAGCGCCTAGAACCGCACGGTTACCGCGGCCGGCGTTAGGAGAATCCTCGTCGAATCTAGAAATAAACTTCACGCAGACAAAAGGGGACGGGGCTATACGAGCTGAGCAGAGTAAAGCCGAACGGATGAATGCCAATCTCTATCTTGATTGTGTGACTGATTGGGTTTGCGAATGATCAGGGTTGTTATAATTACTAGCGAAATCCACAGATTCAGACTACCAGAATGGAAATAAACGACTGGCAGGAATAACGGGTCAGAAAAGATTACGTATTATCTTATCTGTGTATCCAAGAAAATTAAATGTTGACAGAAAATTTTTGTCCAGATAGCTACTCTAGTAAGGTCCAGTTGTACAGTCCCCGGCTAGCAGCCGCTTAAGTTCTATTCTCGAAGTAACGCGGAAAACGTGTTGTACGAACACGTAGTAACGCCTAACCGGAGAATATTTAGATAACGACATTTCGATTTTTCATGTAGCAAAACGTTCGACGAACTCTGATGAGGTAATAGATTCTTTCGCAGAAAGGAAAGCACGCCATGCAAAGCTGTAGCAAGATTAGAGAGGAAAAATATGCAAGGAGCTAAGGATTGAAGAAATGGGTAATTTCTTCCATGTCTCTTGTCTGTATTAGTTTTGTGTGTCCGATATTTAATTTTGTCACACAAAACAGCAAGTTATTAGCTAACAGGCAATAAAGAGTGCAAATTTTCTGAAGAGTTATTGCTCTCCCGGTTACAAATAATCCTATCCACTGTTAATTGCGAGATTTTCAAAAGAGGGGCAGGCTGTCAAACCGGCCGACTGGGAGCAGGAGCGGCACCACAAGACATCTCAATTTCCACTGTCCTGAGTATAGTTTGATGGCATCCATTACAAAATATACACGTATTAATTTCACAGAGCGAAATACAGTGACTTGCGATAAAAGAAGGCTTTATCAAGAGCACTGCACTTTGGCACACATAAGACCAAATAATATGTATTAAATTTCCTCGAACACTTATGTTTTATGTTCCAGACTTTTCAGAAAGATGTGCGCTACAAGATGAACATATTTTTGAAAATTCGATTCTTTTTGTATTGACCCATTTCGCAAATATCCGTAGATCCGCGGCTGATGCGCAGAGCAGTCTGAGTTACAGTGGGTAGTCTCGACGTGACCCGTGTTTACATTTAGTGATTTTGCTGTTTCCCCTTCGTTTACTCTCACGTCAAATGAAAACAAAACGGATATCTGTGGCCGGAAGCCATCAAGTGAATTAAAATACATTCACATAATTACGGAAAGCTAAAATGTCATTAGTTATAGATTTTATTTTATTTCTACCTTTATGACAGTCAAGCATTAATCGCCTTGCAGGACAATGAAGTTACTTTTATCTGTTTGCTAAAGAAATTTGGCTTTTATTAACCTTTTCCGCAGAGGTGGTCAATGTATCTGAAACGAAATGTTTAATTCCACAGTACTGGCTAGTTTCAACTGTTCGCTGCATTTCTAGTGCACGTTTCCATCTTCTAGTACGTATGGCATTATGATATAATACAGTACTGGTGCTGCAAGAAAATTTACATCCCGAAAACCACACTGAAAAGCTTAATATCAGGTCGAGGTCTACTTCATTGGGAATCTGGACATACGAATGTGCACTTTAAATGTGCACATTTTAGTATGGTTCACGAAATTCCGATACTCTTGGAGTATCCTGTGAAGTCTTGTTTCTTTTATGACGTAATGTACGAGCTTTCAATGTTTTACACGTACATACATACGGGCTTGTTACGTCATGATAGCTGTGAAAGCGCTGTGTCGCCTGTTATCTATATTCTCTGGCAACTGCTGAAACAAACCTATTTCTAACAGGTCGCGGGAAAATACTGCGACTGGTGGTTTAAAAAGCTTTACTTTCAAAGTAAGTATCCTTTTACGTAAGTTGAACTATGTGCGAGAATGTACCATGAATTTCTTATATAACAGAGCGCTTGACTCTCGTTTAAAAAATCAACTCCTTGATAACGAGCCATTTAGAAAAATTTCAAACCCTGAAGATCAGACATTTATGTCGTTATTAAGTGTTACTGGCACATTTGTATGATATATCTTAAAGTGTAACACGCGCAAAAAAGATCAACATTATATGCGAAAGCTTAGCTTCTGTTGCAGCTTATTAACGTTAGAGACCAATATTATATGTGTAAGCTTTTCTTTTCTTGTAGCAACACTATGTATATTAATTTAAACTGTTAACTTTCCCTATTTGCGTGTTCGTGCTACTGAACAGTGATGGTGCTGTTGGCTGTCTACATCTCGTGTCCTGTCTATGCTCTGAATATCCGCTGTCATCGACTGGCGAGATCACGTGACATGAGCTATGACTGGCTTACAAAAGCGCGCTTCGCAATCTCGATTTCAATGATTCGGAAAGTAACATGCGGTGTTTGGTGGAATTCCAATGTATATTTTCTTAATACGAAAATACACAGAGCACATGTTGCTGCACATCAAATATATTTGGACTCGCCCGGCCGTCCTGATGTAGGTTTTCTGTGATTTCTCTGAATCCCTCCAGGCAAGTGCCGCGATGGTTCCTTTGAAAGGGCACGGCCGACTTCCCTAGTCCGATGAGACCGATGACCTCGCTGTTTGGTCTCTTCCCCCAAACAACCCAACTCAACCCCAAATATATTTCCAAAACGTGTTTTTTTCCCCTGAGTTTCGTTTTCTAAAGTGCCAGGAAATTATACGCCCGTGTATAAAACCATAACCATTCAAAGGATTGATAAGAGAAAATATAGTGTCACTTATCACGGAAAAAGCGTCTCTTCACCTGGGAGAAAGTGTATTTTTAACCCGGAAATCCGGGGAAAGATCAGGAAATTTTTTTCCTTGTCCGCGTATACACCCTGTTTTCAGTGTCGCCTAACATAGGCCTAACGAACCAACTTCAGCCCTCTGTAAACAAAAAGCATCTGTTATTCGTGCAGTAGGCACAAGTACTAGAAGGCGTAACGTAGGCATATCTGTACTTTTATTGCAATACCTCTCGACAAGTTGAGCAGCTCGCTTCGTCGCCTGCAGTCGCGACTTCGGCACAGGGATCGCATTCTTCCTTCCTGAAAACGGCCGGGCTGTGTCGCTTACCCAGCGAGTCCGTAGCACAAGTAGCCGCACGTGAGTGGTGGGAGGTGGAGGGAGGGAGGAAGGTGGGGGGGGGGGGGGGCGCTGCAGGCAGTGGGCGGCGCGAGGGACACAGTGTGTTCTGGGCAGGCCGGAAGCGTGTCCTGCGTGTAAAGTTTGTTTCAAGGTCGAAGTAAAGTTCGTTCCGTTAGATGGTGATAGAAATCAAAAATTATTTCCGCATCTTTCGGTGTGGTGCAGCTCCTTACGCAGTCCGTGTTTCAAACAATTCTTAGCTATACTTGTAATTCGAATACATCCAGATCATTTGGGATCTCGGAGTAAACACTCCAAATATGTGAAATAGCCATTAAATTCTTTTTGAAGAAAATGAAGCTTCAGTGTGTAGTCTCTCCTTGAAACGGTAAGTAGCTGTTGTTAAAGGAATGAAAAATAGCACGATGGTCGGGTTAGAAACTTCAAAGCGGTCGCACACATCGTGCAGGATGCCTGCCTAGTCTATATGCGTATTGGATACGATGATGTCTTGATACACTAAGTTCAATTAGTGTATTTCAAAACTTTGAACAGGACGATAAATTCAGTTAACAACATTACAATAGATTCCGTGCAAAAGACTGACGAAAGTATTCATCATATAGGAGCAGAGAAATAAACGTCTCAATTTTCCCAGCATTTTCTCTACGATTCTCGGGTTACGTCGACAGTGTGGAAACTTGGCTACAGCCAGAACTCAACACACCTGCAGTGTGACGTGTGCGTGATTAATTTCATAGCAACATTAGTCTCCCAGACTTCTGTGCCCTCCGACATAAATTTTCACGACTTCATAAGTCTGCAGCTACAAATATGCCGAAGTTTACACTTAGCTCTGCTCGCTGCTTTTTTACTCTTCGGAGAGAACAAAATCCACCCACACAAGCTCACTTGCAGATTTCAACTTGCGAGCTTTGTTTTGGAATTAGCATTACTCGAAGAACAAGAAAAAAAATTGTACCAGACATTCATCCTGTAGTGAAATGCGGAATAAGTGATATTCGTTGTCATTGTGTTTTTGTGGTTAACGTTTCAATAAAATGGCAACGAAACATAAATTCGTCAATTTAAAATGCGTTCTAAAACGACAGTCGTCGTAAGGCCCCAACACTGAGCAAATACCGTGTTTCTTACCTAGCTGCTCCCCCTCCCCCACACCCCCCAGTTCTTTGCACGATGAAAATATTAAGAGATGTTGAATTTCTTTGTCGGTTCTCAGTAATGCGGCAATCTTAAAAGTAAAATTTGCCACGAAACGCATCAATGACCCACCCTGCCGTGGTACACGGCTGCTGGGTGCTGTGTAGAGATGGACAGACACGTTCATCCTTCGGAACTAGTTCACTGGTGATCGTTCTTCTTTGGGAGCCGTTCATCTTTATTCGTTCACCATTCATTTGTGCATGGTATACTGTTCTTAACAAAAACTGAAAACCAGTAGTGTAGGTGACTGAAGGATGAAAGCCGCCAAGAGGGGGCACTTGCCTCCCCTCTGGAGTACAGAGTTTTTATTCATTGCAGAACTCACACACTTGTTGAAGTAATTTCCATGATTTTGCAGAACCTCTCGTGGTAGCCAATTCAAGCGTTACATGGCTGACCGCAGTGAAATAGTATAGGGTCGCTCATGGAAAAGCGGCCCCGGTTACAGACTGCTCGCCAGCTAAGCCCGTTACGAGCAGATACAATAAACAGATAAACATGTAATAATTAGGCAATAGAGAAATACCAAATAAGCCAATGCGAGCCCCAACTGCGAAACAATAGATGACGATTGGTGGGCGACAATGAGCAGTCCAGTACTCGGGGCCGATTTTTCACGCGCCAGCCTGTACCACTGAAATAATGTTGTAGAAGTTGTCATATTCTCCTTAGAAAATGTGACACCAGACATTCGGTTATGGAGTGCGGGCTTCGTTCGGTTGTAAGTTGGTCTGCCTTCCACAACAATAAACATGCCATTTTACCTTAGATCATCAAAAGACTGAAATGAAAGTAGCCTCTCGTCTTCCGTGTCGACTTCCTTTACTGCCTTCTTTGAAATATTGCTGTGGAGTTGCGTATGAGGCATTTAACCGCTGTCGTGGAACCGAAGTCTGCGTCACGGGTTTCGTAATGAATCAGCAGTAGCTAAATGTAGCGATTTCTGGAGCAATGTTGTAACAGAATGCCTTGTGCATTCCAGTATGCCTTAAAATTTGTTTTCTGCTTTATCACTTTCCTGAAAGATTAGGGGAGAGTGGTGAGACTTGATCAGTGGGGAGACTTGTTCCTCCCATTATTTTGGCCATTTTGGGGAATTAAATTTTTTTTTTGTCGGCATCAGTGTTTCTTGCCATCCACTTTCCATTGTTGTAATTTGCATCTGTGAGTTTAACTGTTGTTGCTGTCCAGTAAGAGGGAAAGAAAGATTTTTCACCGAATTAACTTTTATTTTGGTAAGTGAATCCAATTATTTTTACATATTAATTCAGTAAGAAATAATGCTGGTAACTGTTTCCTATAAAAGTTCATACTTTAAGGCATAAAGTATAACTGAAAATAAATGCTAATTGTAGGTTAGGCAGCATTCAGAAGCAATTTTGTTTACTTGTGTCTTATGGGGAGACTTGATCCTCAAGAACTTGGTGAGACTTGATCCAGGGAGCAAGTGTCCCTGTTCAAATGTTTCCCAATGATTTAATTGTTCTCCTGGTATCACATTATTGTAAGACATACAACACCCAACAAATGATAATATATAGGCATTTTATTGTAATATAATGCATTGAATTATACAATATGGGTGAAAATGAAACTTAGGTCTAATAAATTAAAACAAAAAGTATCGTAATTTTGCTTTATATTGCAGAACTATGGGTCTTACATATAAAAGGAAAGAGGGAGTCAAAGCTAGGAAAAAAATTGACTCTAGAAGTATGGAACTTGCAGTAATGGCGTGCCTTGGGGGAAAAAGTTTCCGAGGAGCATCAAAGGAATTTCAAGTCCCACTAATGACCTTAAAACGCTATGTTAGGAAGCAGTTAAGTCAAGATACTGAAATTTCTTATTCTTCTACATACAACAAGTCTCAGGTGTTTTCAACTGAGGAAGAATATTCTTTATGTGAATACTTGAAAACGGCAAGCAAATTACACCATGGCCTGAGTGCAAAAAGTGTGCGTGCATTTGCATATCAATTTTCTTCTGAAAATAAAGAGAAAATTCCTGAAAATTTGAAGAAAGAGGGCAAAGCTGGAAATGACTGGTTCAGAGGATTCATGAGAAGGCATCCTGAACTCTCTCTTCGTACACCAGAAGGAACCAGTATAAGCAGAGGAAGCAGCTTTAATAAACACAATGTTAGACAGTTTTTTGATAATCTTCGCCAGATTATCACTGGGGAAGCTCTTGGTCCAGAATCTATTTGGAATATAGATGAAACGGGTCTTACTACAGTCCACAAACCAGGAAAAATAGTGGCTGTAAGAGGAGAGAAACAGGTAGTAAAAGTGACTTCTGCCGAGAGAGGTGAACTTGTGACAGCATGTTGTGCAATAAATGCTATAGGTGGCCACATCCCACCTTTCATGATCTTTCCACGTGTGAACTGGCAGGATAGGATGCTGCATGGAGCTCCTCCTGGAACCAGTGGTTCCACTCATTCCAGCGGTTGGATGACAGCTGATAATTTTGTTTTGTTTTTAAAACATTTTCATAAGTATGTAAAATGCAGTGCTCAACACAAAGCACTTATCATCATGGACAATCATGATAGTCATATTAGTTTGGAATCCTTACATTTTGCAAAAGAAAATGGAATTACTCTTTTGACAATTCCTCCCCATACATCCCACAAAATGCAGCCCCTTGATAGGTCCACTGAAGGCATATTACAATTCTGCTGCAGGAGACTGGATGACAGCGCATCCAGGGAAAACTCTCTCTATCTATGATATCTCCGAGATTTTTGGTAGAGCTTTCCCTAAAGCTTTTACACCCAGCAATGTGATTAGTGGTTTTCGGGTTTCAGGCATATGGCCATTTAACTCTGATATATTTACAGATGATGAATTTTTGTCTGTATATACAACAGACCACTTACAATCTGTGGAAGTCTGTGATTCTCCAAAAGAGTTTGTTTCATTATCAACACCTTCATCTTCTGGAATTAGACCTAGCGCTATTGGATATAGATCCTTTGAAGACATCAGACCACATCCTAAGGCAGCAGCTCACACTACAACTAGACGAGGAAGGAAACAAGCATGTACCGCAATCCTAACAAACACACTGGTAAAAGATAAACTTGAGGAAGAACTCAGAGCAAGAAAAGCACGAAGATTGAAACCTGTGGGAAGACCTAAGAGGCTGAACTTTGAAAACAAGAAACAAACGTATAAGCCAAAAGTAGAAACTTCTGAAAGTGAAGAACTGTCTCCATGTGAGTTTGATAATGACTTGGAGAGTTTGAGTAACAGTGATTCTGGTAAAATTTTGAATGATGAACCAGGCACTGGAAAATGGATCATTGCTACCTTCCAAACAAAGAAATCTGAAAAACATTATGTGGGAGAGATTGTCAATGTTCCTGACGAAGAGAATTTCACCATAAAATGTGCGAGGAAGATAGAGGGTCAACGGTTCAAGTGGCCAGAAACTGAAGACATATGTGACATTGAAAGGAACCAAATTGTACGAGTCATTCCATCTCCAGCATTTTCTTCAAAGAATGACAGAGTTACCAGTTTCGTTTTTAACAGTGTCAAATTTGAGGGCTTTAATATTCAATAATTTGTATGTTTGTCTATAATTTCATCATGTTAAATACTTCAAACACAGGCAGCCGATATTGACTTTGTCAAGAAGTATACTTGTTTTTTCTTTGTATGAATGTGCTTTATCTCATATATGATCTTGGATACACTAAACATGCTAATTCTAATTTTTTTACAGTAATTTCAACTATTTAAAACACATATTTGAAAACTAAGTGACTTTTTTATGATCTCGTCACATGTTTTGTAGGCTACAGATCGCACTTCAAGCAATGCCTTTAGAGATCATCAATGAATTTGTTTTCTAAAGTTATTATGTGAATTTCTTTTGTTAGTAAACCTCAGTTCATCTTATACACAAAATAAAATTTAGTTTGAATAATGAATAAATTGTTTCATTTACCGCAACGAAGTGGCGGATCAAGTCTCCCCATAACTGGGATCAAGTGTCCCACATATGGTGAGACTTGATCCATTCTGCATGGCTTTAGTTTTTAATTTTTTATGATGATAGTAAATGGCAAAGGATTGAATTAAAAATAGGGGCAGAAAGAGTTAAAAACTGGCTATTTATTACATATTTTAGTTCTTTCCTGATGTTTATACCTACCGCTTTAAAAAATAAAATGTAAAAAAGGGATCAAGTCTCACCACTCTCCCCTACTCAAAGGCTCTTTGACTGATTCATTTTCCTTATAACAAATACTATTCTCATTTCTAATCGTTTCATACTTCAAATTTTTCATTTTCACTATTGTTACTGGTACTTGATAAAAATGTTTTCTAAATATATTGCAGTTTTATTTCCTAACTTATTGGTCATTTTCTTGAACACATGTTGAATGCTATCATAGAATGATAAAACGTTAGATCGTTAACTTCAGAAAATTGTCGTGTCCAGAATCCTATTAATAACACAGAAAGGTTTACTTCGAAGAAGGTAATTGAGTCATGCCCGTCTTGTAAGTATCAAAGTAATTTACCCATAATAAATACAAATACTGAGTAGACATCGATCATTTCGTGGAGAGTTCTGGAGGCATGACAACATCTCAAAAGTGATAAATTATGCCCCCTCCCTGAAAAAATTTCTGTTTGTACTGTAAAAGTACTAAGTTTTAGAGTATTGGATAAAAATTGTAGAAACTGTTCTTTTTTAAAATTACAGTTCGTGAATATCTTTCTTTCATAACACAAACCCATTTCCAACAAAGTATTATAGGTACTACAAAAATTGTTGTATTTCAATAAATATTTTACATTTTACAAACTCAAGTGAGTTCAGACAATTTCACATATGTGCTATTAAAGAAAGACAACCGCAGTGGCCATGCGGTTCTAGGCGCTCCAGACTGGAACCGCGCAACCGCTACGGTCGCAGGTTCGAATCCTGCCTCGGGCATGGTTGTGTGTGATGTCCTTAGGTTAGTTAGATTTAAGTAGTTCTAAGTTCTAGGGGACTGATGACCTCAGATGTTAAGTCCCATAGTGCTCAGAGCCATTTGAACCATTGTTAAAGTAATTTGTGGCTCGATTGAATGTAAATGACGTTAGAATGAAGTAGAGCATGGCCAATTTCCTTCCCCATCCTTAGCTAATCCGAGTTTGTACCCAAACTCAGATGACCTCGATGCTGATGGTATGTTAAAACACTAAGCTGCTTCATCTTGAAAGACAGCAAGATTTGTGCACTTAGCTGCAAATTGAAGAAATTGGGTCTCCTCTATTTCTAAAGACATCTTGTGGAAAATTAGGATGCTGCAACAAAATTGAAAACCTTGAAAATTGTGATATCAAATACTTGTAGCTTTTCACCTGTTGCAACAATATTACACAACAAAGATATATTACAGTTTTAACGAACTGTCGATCGATACAGGTCTAAACTTGTTGATGGTGTTACGTAACGACAGTGCTGTTCAGTTTTGCCGTGTTTCAGAATCAACTACCATGGCAGCCGGGAAGGGAGTTCAGGACAGCACACCTGCATACCTGGGTGGCCTACTAGATGCTGGGGAAGGTTCCATGGTGACTTTGGCGGCGGGGGAGACACAGCTGGTGGCACACACAGCCGTCCTAGTTACCGGGAGCCCCGTGTTTGCCGCGATGTTTCGCCACGACATGGTGGAGTCAGGCAGTGGCCTGGTCAACATAACAGATGTGGACGGACCGGTGCTGAGAGAGCTACTGACATTCATGTATACCTTCCATGCCCCCCAGCTGGCGAGCATGGCTGCACAATTACTAGTTGCAGCCGATAAATATGGCGTGCTTAACCTGAAGGCTCGGTGTGAGCAGCAGCTGGCCGCTGGACTGGCTGTGGACAATGCGGCGGCCACAGCTGTTCTTGCTGTGCATCACTGCTGCCCTGGCCTGAGGCAGTCCGCCATCTCGTACATAAAGGGGTGCACGCATGAAGTGATGGCCACGCAGGGCTGGGCTGACGCAGTGCGCACCCAGCCAGAAGATGTCATAGAGGTCAGCACACTGCTTGCGGAGACACCAGAGTCCAGGTAAGCACAAGATGATCACCATTAATCGTGTGTGTGTCTACATCTACATCTACATTTATACTCCGCAAGCCACCCAACGGTGTGTGGCGGAGGGCACTTTACGTGCCACTGTCATTACCTCCCTTTCCTGTTCCAGTCGCGTATGGTTCGCGGGAAGAACGACTGTCTGAAAGCCTCTGTGCGCGCTCTAATCTCTCTAATTTTACATTCGTGATCTCCTCGGGAGGTATAAGTAGGGGGAAGCAATATATTCGATACCTCATCCAGAAACGCACCCTCTCGAAACCTGGCGAGCAAGCTACACCGCGAAGCAGAGCGCCTCTCTTGCAGAGTCCGCCACTTGAGTTTGTTAAACATCTCCGTAACGCTATCACGGTTACCAAATAACCCTGTGACGAAACGCGCCGCTCTTCTTTGAATCTTCTCTATCTCCTCCGTCAACCCGATCTGGTACGGATCCCACACTGATGAGCAATACTCAAGTATAGGTCGAACGAGTGTTTTGTAAGCCACCTCCTTTGTTGATGGACTAAATTTTCTAAGGACTCTCCCAATGAATCTCAACCTGGTACCCGCCTTACCAACAATTAATTTTAT